>NC_062215.1:90571243-95448743 GCF_902686445.1 Sciurus carolinensis
CTAGAGCTCATCTATACTCAGCAAGTTCAGAGAATGACTGATTTTCATTACCTGCCAACCTAGTTTTTGTGCTAAGTAGGAATTCCAGGTAAGCAACACACACTGAGGAATATTAATAATTTTCTACAGAAAACTGACCTTGACCCGGTGTACTCCTGTAATCTCACAAAGCAGGTTGAGGCAGGAGGGTCTCTAAGACCCTCAGCAACTTACAGACCTGTCTCAAAAATCAAAACAAAACAAAAATGGGAGGGGGTTGGGGATATAGCTCAGTGGTAAAGCACTCCTGGGTTCAATTTCCAGAACTATAAAATGAAGTTCTTTGTGGATTGGTAATGTAACATGAAGCTTTAATACAAGTTTATAGGTCATAAAGTCATCTTTTTTTTTTTTTTTTCCTTTCCTCTGATACTGAGAACTTCATGAACCCAGGGGCACTCTACCACTTAACTACACTGCAATCCTTTTTTTTTTTTTTAATTTTATTTTTTGGAAAGGGGCATTGAATTCAGGACACTTTACTACTGAGCTACATTTTCAGCCCTTTTTATTTTTAACTTTGAGACAGGATCTTGTTAAGTTGCTGAGGCTGGCTTACAACCTATGATCCTTCTGGTTCAGTGTCCTCAGTCATTGGGATTACAGACCACACAACCCTTTTTATTTTTTGACACAGGATCTCACTAAACTATTCAGGTTGGCCTGGAAATTTGCCATTATCCTGCCTCAGCCACCTGAGTTGCTGGGATTACCTGCTAATGCCATTTTTTACTTTGCTAAACAATCAGTTTTATTACTTACTTGCCA
Source organism: Sciurus carolinensis (assembly GCF_902686445.1). Taxonomy (NCBI): domain Eukaryota; kingdom Metazoa; phylum Chordata; class Mammalia; order Rodentia; family Sciuridae; genus Sciurus; species Sciurus carolinensis. The sequence continues at coordinate 90,572,051 of NC_062215.1, forward strand.
TGTTCATTCTTGCTATTACTACTGACTATCACTTTATTAGTGAATAAAGTCACTGAATACTGTGAGGAAGGGAGAAATGGTATATCTTAACACTAGGACAAGGTGATAACTTAGGGAAGTGACTATGGACATACCCTGAGGAACAATTTAACATCTTTGTGGCTGAAGTTTATTGAATCAGTCCCCATGCTGAACCATTAATTGCAGTCAGCAAGTATCATTCATACCTTAACTCCCAATTGTAACTCTACCTGAAAGACTTACAATTTGATTCCTTGGATATATTACTTTTATTAGTTGCTTAATATTATTTAATTAGTGGGAAAGGGTGGACATATTATTCAGGGTTTCAATAGTTAAAAGTTGTGGTCAAAAATTACATTTAACTTCTGCCTCTGTTACATATTTAAAATTAACACAGAATCACAATGAGCGTAGCAAACAGTTGTTTGTTGGGTTTGGAGATGGTGAAATGTTTGCACTAATATTTCCTCTAACTCTTTACAACACTCACTTCTAGTTTTGTTGTTGTTTTTAAGGTGTTGGAGATAGAACCCAGGGCCTTGAACATGATAGGCAAGCACTATCCACTGAGGAAGCACTGTACCATAGTTATACACCCAGCTTTCACTTCCACTTGTTTTAACTTTTAGAGTTCTTTGGTCTGCATGAATAATCTACTCAATCCAAGGCAACTTTGAACTCTGGTTAAGTCGATCTTACTGCTTTTTGAAAAAGTCTGGTGCTGCTTTTATCCCAAACATATTGCGTTGTAAATACATGAATAAGATTGCCATGTATTAAAGTGAGGGGCATCTGCCTGTTCTTAAAATACGTTAACCCTTGCATGAATCGTCATTTCTAGTCCTCATTGTTTTATCTGTAAGATGGGAGGAATTTCTACCACTAAGTTGTATAGAAATTGAGAGGATTAAAGAGATGATACATAACTATGCTTTGTACAGTGCTCATCACATAGTAAAATAATTTTTGTCCCTTTTCCCTTTCCAGGGAAGTTAGGTAAGCAATTAGTTGATTGATGCATAAAGGAAAGAACTGAAATCCTTGAATGAATTCCACACCTGCACTGGTAAAACAGGAATTTGTGGTCCCTCAAACTCATTAGTGAGATTACTCCTGGCAGATAGAAAAGTGTGTTTCTCTCCAAGGGTGAGCTGAAAAAAAAGTTCTATTGTCACTCCTTTCTGTAAACTCTAAGGGGCTGAAAATAGAGGGCGGTCCCCATTTCTCTTCAGGTATCTGCTCAGCTTTAAGTAAAAACGTCCAGTCCCGGGTTGCGCCAGGTCTTCTGCAAGTCCCAACCATCTCCGCAGACCCTCCCTTTTTGCCTGAGACTTCCAACTCATCTCTTCCAGCCGAAAATGTGACACTTCAACTGTCTATCCACTGTTCTCGATTTTCCGTTGCTGTCTCCATACAGCCGTCTTGTATTTCGGTGGTTTCTAGGTTCTGGGATCCCAACGGCAGCTCGGCAAAAGTTGTACCTTGGCTTTCTAGAGAGTGCTACAGTCCCAAGGGAACTGTGCGAAGGAATGGTTGCTGTCTTTCGCACCTTCGGCGGATTAGACGAGTTAGGAGACGTATCAGTGGGCTTTTAGGCAAGAAAGTTTTCCAGCTTGGTAGAAGGGTCCCAGCAAAGCGAGGCCTGCCCTCACCCGTCTCCGAAGCGGGCCGGGTCCGCCCAGCGCTCAGCGTCGCGCAGAAGCGACGGCTTCCAAGACCCGGCGGCGGATCCAGGCCGCCCGGAAGTGCAGGGCGCAGGAAAGAGGCAGGAAGAGCCTCGCGAGCCGCCGCCGCGCACGCGCCCTCGCGGGCTGGGCTGGGACTGGAGTCGTAACTCGGAAGCCAGAGCCCTGACGGGCCCGGGGCGGGGTGGGGGGACGCGCGGGGGCGGGAGCGGCGGAGGCGGCCGCCCCTGGCGGCGGGTTTGTTTATCCCGGAGAAGTTTAGGAGCGGCAGATAGGGAAGGAGGGCGGACCGGGGAGGAGGGATGCGGCTCGGCAGAGGCGGCCGCCACAGGGACTCGCCGCCATCGCCCCCGCCGCCGACACAACCTCGGCTCCCGGGGCCGCCTCGGCAGCCGGAGAGGCCGGGACTGCTTGCCGCCGTCCCGCACGTCCGGGTAGGTGCCCCTCCCCCGCCAGGGCCCCCGAGCGGCCCGGGTCTCTTGCTCCTCTCCCTCCCTTCTCCGGGCCGGGCGGCCTCCTCCCGGCCCCTAGCTGCGCCCGCATCCCTCTTGGAACGGGAGCCCGGCTCCTGCGGCGCGCCTTCGGCCTTCTTGGGGGCTGCCTCCCCGCCTCCAACCCCATCCTCCGCCCCCCGTACCGCCCTCCATCCGGCGTCTCTTACTTCCTTTTAGGATGTCCCTGTCCCTGTTTGGTTTCCCAACCTCTGCCTACCAGGATTCCCCTTAATTTTCTCTACGACCTCGCCCCTTTTCCTTTTGCCGATCTCCCTTCTCTCTCATACCTGTGTATCTCCACGCCCTCCCCTTTATATCTTCTTTACTTGCCCATCCTGCTCACTGCCCAAAGGAAGAAACTGCCCACCCCACCCCACCCCAACAGTGTCCACCTCCATATCTCCTCATCCCAGCCACACACCTCCGAAACTATCATTCTTGTTAGCTCATTTTAAGGTGAGTTCTCAGCTTTCCAGTAGTCTTGTCCTCAATCTCCAAGCACACATTTGCCTTCTCATAAATTCTCACTTTTACAAGGATACAACAAGCTAACCCTGCGGTTCAGGGGTCCAAGTGTTGAACCAGATTTGACTCCTCTTTGCTCTCTTGCTGCTACCGTTTTCCTTATTTCTTCCTCTTGGATCTGTGTTTTTGTGCTCTGATTCACATAAAGGAAAGGGGTGGTAGAATTTTCTCCCTCAAAGCAGTCAGAGTCCAGTATAAACAAGATTCACCTTATACTTATTTTAACTTTTTGCTTATTCTTCCGAAACCCTGAACATTATCATTCAGCCCTTTGCCATCCTTTTGAAGCTCCTAATGCTTTTTTGTCTGTTTGCATAATCCTGGGCCTAGTTTGCCCCATTATAATACTCTTCTTCCTTACAGTCGGATCCTAGTTCTTGGACAGGAAACTGAAGGAGTAAAAGGGTTATATCTTAGAAAATTACCTCTCTTCACCATAATGGAACTGGACAGATACTTCACATTATTTCATCATTCTTGAGAGAAACGTTGTATAGTGGTTAAGAGCTCAGATTTTGTAGTCTAATTGTCAAGGTTAAACCTCTAATCTACCACCTCCCTCCCAGCTCTGTCTTTGGGCAAATTATTTAACTTCTCTGAGCTTTAGTATTCTTAAGCTGTAAAATGGGATGATCCTCGTAGGACGGTAGTGATTGCACGTGTTAATGCAAGTGAAGTACTTAGAATAGTGCCTGACACATGCCACATTGATAAATGTTAGCTTCTTTGCTTGACCTCTTTTGGCTATTGCTAGGTTAATTCTGCAAAGAAGGTGAGAATGGAATGCTGGTTTCTTACTCTTATTTGACACCCTTCTGGTGTTAGGATTATTTCATGATTGCATGAGTTAATTTCTCCTGATTTAAAAAATGCAAGATTTATCTCCCTATTTTTTTTCTTCTTTCTTTCCTTTCTTTCCTTTCTTTTCTTTTTCTTCTCTTTTTTTTTTTTTTTTTTCCCCCCGCGGACTGGGGAATTGAACCCAGAGGCACTTTACCACTGAGCTACATCCACAGCCCTTTTTATTTTTCGTTTTGAGACAGGGTCTCACCTAGTTGCTGAGGCTGGTCTGGAACTTGTGATCCTCCTGCCTCAGCCTCCTAAGTCACTGGGATTATAGGCTTGCACCACACCATTCAAGCTAGGTCCCTGTTTTAGGTCAGTTCCTGTTTTGTTTATCTATTTGGTGGTTGTAAAATTTTAACTTCACTTTGAGAATAAAGGTGAAGTTGAAGAATGTAGCAGATTTTTCATACTTGAAAATGAGGATTTTATGCATAGCAATTTTAGTATTGGAGTGAAATACTCAAAGCTGGTGGAGTACCTTATCTTTTATCTTGAATCTCTACAGGAAAGCACTTTGTCTTCATTTAGAAGACTGGTCCTTTTCTCTCATAACCTTATTTGTTCTTTGACATTCACATGCCTTCGCTTGGTGTTTCTCAGATTTTACAAACTTTTTAAAATGCTGTTTTTGTCATATTGCTTGCCTCTTGTGCATCATAATTTACTTAATACATTTTTATATGAATAACTTACAGTCCACGTAGGTATTATTTACTTCAGTGTTCTAAATAGTAACATTTGGAATCTCTGTTTGGCGTCCTAATTGCATGTAAAATATGTACATAATTATCAAAATTAAAATATTTTCCCATTTATAGCCTAAAATCATTTTTGTGCTGCCTGTGGAATGTGCTCTATACTTTGGGGAATACTCCCTTTGCTCAGGCTGTTCCTTGGCCTGAAATATCCTTTGCGTCTCCTGGGTATCCATATTCTACCTATCTCCCACCTTTTACTGCTGCATAATTCCTGCCAACTTTGGTGTGGCTTTTTTTTTGTTGTTGTTGTTTCTTCGTTGCCTAGTTATGCATTCTGCATTTTTGGCTTTGAATAGTATAGGCAGCACAGCTTGTAGAAAAATGACTCTCCTAGAAACTGACTCTTGAAGTTTATAGAAACTTTGGTAGAATAAAATTGACATTTAGTGAACATAGTAGAACATAACACTATTTTTTTGGTTTAGTAAATATTCATTCTCTCCAAAAATATTTAATGAGCATCTGCTGTGCCAGCCATTGGGGATATATAAGGGCCATTGGCCCTTCTTGGTCATGGTCCCAGTAAAAATCAAGTTATATTACTTAATTAGCTATGTACTTTTAATGATACTAGCTATCTACCATTTTTGAGAGAAATGAACAAATAGTAACCCATATGAGTTTTCATAGGATTTCATTCCTGTAGAACCCTGGTAAGAAAAAGCAATAACAACACAAACTCTGCTTTTTTGTAATTTATATTCTAGGATGGCGTTGACAGATACTAAACAAGGAGATAAAATTTAAGTGAGAACTGTTAATTTTTTTTTTTATTGTAAACAAATGGGATACATGATGTTTCTCTGTTTGTACATGGCGTAAAGGCATACCATTTGTGTAACCATAAATTTACATAGGGTAATGTTGTTTGATTCATTCTGTTATTTTTTTCCCTTCCCCCCACCCCTCCCACCCCTCTTTTCCCTCTATACAGTCCTTCCTTCCTCCATTCTTGCCCCCCTCCCCAACCCTAACTCTAACCCTAACACTAATCCCTCCCACCCCCCATTATGTGTCATCATCCACTTATTAGCGATATCATTTGTCCATTGGTTTTTTGAGATTGGCTTATCTCACTTAGCATGATACTCTCCAGTTTCATCCATTTGCCTGCAAATGCCATAATTTTATCATTCTTTATGGCTGAATAATATTCCATTGTATATATATACCACATTTTCTTTATCCATTCATCAATTGAAGGACATCTAGGTTGGAGAACTGTTAATGTTAAAGATAATGATAACTGCTAACAGAACTCTGCTTCAAGCACTGTTTCAAATTTTTATATATTAATTTAAAACCATAGTAATCCTTTAAAGAAGGCTTTGTTAATACCCCTATTTTAAACATGAGGACTTTGGAAAACAGATTACTTAACTTCCACAAAATCTTCATTAAGCAATGCAGCCTGGCAATATGGCTCTGGAGTCTATTACCCTTAGACCTGTCACTTTCTTATCTGCTTTTTAGATTCTTCACCTTTTTTGGAAATCTTGTTTTTAATGGAACAGTGGAGTTTTCCTGTCTTTTTAGTTTTTTTTTTTTTTTTTTTTTTTTAGGTAAATAAAGGAGATTTAACTTTTCTAAAGACTTGGTACCCAGTTTTGTCTCAAGCCTTACATATGGCCAGATATTGAAGGCATTTTTATTTAGTCGTCTTATTCACTGTTTCTTGACTTGGATTTGCTTGCTTAGCAAAAGGTTATTGAACAATTCATCTATGCCAGGTACTTTGCTAGACTCTAGTTGATACATGTTAATTAAACGAAGGCACCCGAATTCCTGGAGACAAAAGTCAGTTGGGGAATAAAGAAACTAAACAAAAAATTATAATAATAATTAGATATGATAACTGCTATAAAGGAAAATTATTGTAAATAACAGAAGCCCATTCATTCTTAAGGGAATGTTTCTCTGAAGAGATAATTTTAGTCTGAAGCCTAAAGAATGAAGGGTAGTTACCCAAGTGATACAGGCTATTTTTATTTTCTAGAATTGGAAGTTTCACTAGAGATTGGACCTTAACATAGGGCGGACCTTAACACAGGGTAGTTTATTTGAAATGAGGCCAAAGCAGATCACAATGGCCAAAAATCATGGTAAGCATTTTGTATTTAACCTTTAGGGCAACAGGAAGCCATTGTACATAGCTGAATAAATTCCTCAGATTTTTGCTTTAAAAACATCACTTGCTGGGCGAGGTTGTGCATGCCTGTAATCCCAGTAGCTCTGGAGGCTGAGACAGGAGGATCCCAAATTCAAAGCCAGCCTCAGTAATGGTGAGGTGCTAAGCACCTTGTCTCTAAATAAAATACAAAATAGGACTGGGAATGTGGTTCAGTGGTTGAGTACCCCTGAGTTCAATCCCCAATACCAAAAAAAAAAAAAAAAAAAAAGACTCAACTTCTCTGTAGAGCACAGTTTGGAGAGAATTTATGTGTAATTGTAGGGAGACCAGCTTAGGCCAGTGCTTGTCAAACTTACCTGTGGTGAAGGACCAGTTCTCTTTCAATTTCCAGTTTGTATTAGCAAACATTTTATTGTAATAAAATGTATGTTTTGGTACGTCAAATTGCTACAAAGATTTGTGTACCAGTGTTAGTTTACAGACCATACTTTGAATAACATTGAGTTCAGCTAATAAGAGTAGTCTAGAGGACTGGGAATGTTTCTTAGATAAAGCACTTGCATAACAGGTGCCCTGGGTTCCATCTGTGGCACCACCAAAAATAATAATAATAACAATAATTTAGGCAGGAGATTGTGATGGAATCTTAGTTCAGGATGATAGTGGTAGCAAATGTATCCTGACTTGACAAATATTTGTGAGGTAAAATTGATAAGATTTGGTGGTAGATTAGGGAGCCTAGGGAAAGGAAAAGGCTGATTTCCATAGCTAGTAGTTTTCATACCTAAATTAGCAAATATCAGAGGAGGTTTTTGTATGGTAGTACCAATAAAGAAGAGGTATAGATCATCAAGTTTAAACTTGAGAGGAAGACAGACAAGTGGAGATGTCTAGTTTAGCAGTTGCATATATAGGTTTGGAACTCAGTAAAGAGATTTGGACTTTTAAGTTTGGGAAGTTAGCCTATAGTTTATCATTGATGCCTTTAAGTAGGAAATGAGATTGCCTAAGGAGAAAAGTAGAAGATAAGAGGGCTTAGACCTAATTCCTGTGACTCTTCAACATTTAAACATTGGAAAAAGGAAATGAAACAAAAGATATTAAGGAGTATCTAGAGGCTGGAGGAGATTTTCATTTGTATTACTGAAGCCATGGCAGTAGACTGAAAAGGGAAGGAGTGGCCAGTCTACTGTTTTGAATGCAGCTGAGAAATCACTTAAGTTGTGAACTAAACATACACATTGGATTTAGCAACATAGAGAAAATTTTTTATTTCTCATTAGTCAGTCCATCCATAAACTATTTGATGATGAATTTTGCTTTAATCTGCCCAAGTTACAATCCTAAATTTAGAATAGAATTATCTATAGCATGAGCCATATCTTCTTTCTTGAGCTCAGACCCATGTTTTCTGTTTATCACCATCTGGATTTTCTATAAGTATCTCCAACTTTTTTCCATACAGTGTATTCATTCAGAGTATAATTTTTAAAGCTCTACTATCATACACTGAATTCTAGACATTAAGATATGTGATTAGAACTCAGAGACTAGATACAGTGGGCAATTTAATATTAGTTATTCTATTATGAATAGTGCTGTTAAATCAGTGTACTTATATGGCCACTTGGATTCAGAGAAGGGGCATTGGGGATGACTTTCTAAGGAAAAGGACCCTAGGGCAGAGTGTTTTCTGAAAGACATTTTAAACTTAGGTGAAGAGGGCAGTGCAGGGGTAGAGGAATTTAAAGAAATGATGTTTTGGGTATTCTGAAAGCATGCACAGACAGGAATTGTAGATAACTATATTTGGTAAAACCTTAATTGGCATAGTCAAATTCCCATAGAAAATAGTGAGATAGAAGGGAAAATGATGTTAAAATAGATTTTTACAGCACAGTAAATGAAAGTTCTGGAAGGCATATGCTTTAAAATAAAACGGGTAGGCTCTATCAAAACTTGCTACTGAAATACCTTTTGAGTTACTATAGGAACATTTTTATATTATTCTGATCTAAGATAGTCTTCCTTAAATTATATGTTAAAAAAATGTAACTAATGTAACTTTAAAATTTCTTTTTATAAGTTCTTTCAGACTTTAATATCTTTTTTTTTTTTTTTTTTTTTTTTTTTGCTGCTGGGGAATTGAGCCTATGGCAGGGAAGTATTACACTTTACCCTCTGAGCTGCCTCCCCAGCCCCTTGTATTTAATTTAATTTAATTTTAATTTTTGTTGTTGTTGTTTTAAAGATCTCACTTAAGTTGTTAAGGTTGACCTTGAACTTGCCTGCCTCAGCCTTCCAAGTTGCTGGGATTGCAAAGCATTCACCACCATGCCCAGCTTTTTGTGGTTCTTACTAGTTGTTAATTATTAGCATTATATTCTAAATTGTGTAATATAACTGAGATTGAACTTTGCATAGGCAAAGGCTAGCAGATTTAAACAGTTTATCTTATAAAATCACATCAAACTATGGTTGGGATAGGTCATATATACAGTTGAAGAGGAAAGTATGAAATATTCATCTGTGCAATATGAGTGTATTTAGAAAATATGTCTCCCCTTCTTTGGAATTATTGTGTTTGTTATTCTACATTAGATAAAAGAATAAAAATAGTTAAGCATAAAAATTAAAACAAAGGTTTCATTCTCTTAATAGTTAATGCAGGTCTGAAAGGTTGTAGTGTACCTAAAAAGTAGTAACAGGCTTTTAAACTATAACTTGAGGTTTGTTAATAAAGAAGATACCATTTTTTTTTGGTGGGGGGGCAGTCTGGGTGTATTTTCTGAAACAGATTTATTTATTTGTTTTCATCTTGTATAAAATAACTCTTAAACCTTTCCTTTCTTGCCCCTTACTGCAAGTAATTGATTTTTTTTTAAATAGATTTGATTTTTTTTTTTAAACTGTGTTAGGTACATAGTAAAGTGGGGTAGAAGCTACAAAGATTTCCCAAATACTCCCTGCACCCACACATAGATTACATCCCTCATTATCACTATGACTTACCAGAGTGGTACATTTGTTACAATGATAAATCTATACTGATGTATCATTATCACCCAGTCTATAGTTTATATTAGGATTCACTCTTGGTGTTGTATAGTCTATGAATTTGGACAGATTTATGATGTGTCTTGCAAATGTAGTTTCCTGCCCTAAAAGTCCTCTTTGCCACCTGTTCATCCTTTCCATATTACAATGACCCTAGACTCCCAACCTCTAGCAACTATTAATGATTTTACTGTTTTGTCTTTTCACAAATGTGGTATAGATGAAATCATTCAGCATGTATCCTTTTCAGATTAGCATCTTTCACTTAGTATACTGTTTCTCCCTATCTTTTCATGGCTTGCTATTTTATTTCTTTTTAATGCTGAATAATATTGCGTTATCTGGAGGTACCACAGTTTATCCTATTAAAGAACATCTTGATTGCTTCAAAGTTTTAGCAATTATGAATAAAGCTTATATGAACTGGCTGACTTTTGGCAGGTTTTTGTGTAGGCAGATTTTCATCTCCTTTGGATGGTATGGTAAGAATATGTTTAGTTTTGTAAGAAACTGCTCAAGTGTCTTCCAAAATACTTGTGCCATCTGGCATTCCCACCAGCAATGAATGACAGGGTTCCTTTTGTTCCACATCTGCATCAGCAACTGGTGTTAGTGTTCTGGATTTTGGCCACTGTAATAGGTATATGGTGGTAATACATTGTTTTAATTTGCATCTCCTTGATGACAGATGTTGCAAAAGTCCTTGTCATGTGCTTGTTTGCTCTGTTTGTATCTTCTTTGGTGTAGTGTATTAAGGCAGTTCCTATTTTTTCAGTTGATTTCTTTTCTTATTGCTGAGATTGAAGGTTTTTTTTTTTTTTTGTATATTTTCTATTACAGAACTATAAGATAAATTTTTTTCAAGTATTTTCTCCCAGACTGTGACTTGTCTTTTCATTCTTTTGCAGAGAAGGAAATTTTAATTTTTATGTAGTCTAGCTTATTAATTCATTGATGGATTATCGTGCTTTTGGTTTTACCACTAAAGAGTTAGCACCAAATCCAAGTTCATTTGGATTTTCTCTGCTGTTGTGTTGTAGGAGTTTTATAGTTCCGCATTCTACAGTTAGGTCTAACTATGATCCATTTTGAGTTAGTTTTTATGCAAGTCTGAAAGTCTGTTTCTAGATTTGTTTTTTTCCTAATGTGAAGTTAAATAGTTCTGTCATAGGAGAAAAGGTGTCTCCAAAAGAAGATGGGAATATTTCCAGGAGAAAGAAGGGGAAACTTGACTGAGGACTAGTAGGGGTTATTAGCTTACATGATAGAAAAGAATTTCATTATGAACCAGATAGAGGTATAGACAGATTTAGGAAAGTAGATAGACATTCAAGGAGAATGTGGGTATTCTTAAGAGAGACATGCCTTTGAAGTAAAGCAAGGAATACACATTCATGGGAGAATATGGGCCATCTCAAAGTGAGAGAAGTGGTTTTGGCTTTCCCCAGTTGTCTTTTAAAGGAAACTTGGTGAGGGGTGAGTACCGGGAAGTATATAGGAATATTATCAGTTTGATGATTTCAGGATGGCTTCTGGTGGTCTGGTCAAACTCAGAGCCCTCATTCTGACGTGGTATTCATTATCTATCTTCCTTGTCCTTCCTTTATGTCTCCTTCCTATTTATTTCTCCTGTTCCAGCACCGTTTGTTGAAAAGACTGTCGTGGTAGAGTATGAAATTAATTTCTTTGTCTCCTGTTCTGTCATGTAGCTCCTAAAAACTCTTGAAATTTCCTGAGTGGTAAAACTATCTTCGTTACTCATAATGAGCCCCTTTAATAACTTCTGAGTTTATGGTAATGAGATTACTGAGAGTGGGGTCCCTTAGAGAACCTCAGGATCGGGCCAGTCACCAGAAAAATTAAGTGATGAGCAGATTGGATGATTAGAACTTTCATCCTCACCCACTCGACCTCTGGGAAGTGTGTGAGAGTGAGGCTGAAGATCAAACTCTATGAAAATTCTTTTTAAAAATTTTTATTTATTTGTTTATTTGAAAATTCTTAAATAGGATTTGATCCTTTAACCTGTGAGGTCTGATACTATCTCTACTTAAATAGTGCTAGAATTGAATTATTTATAAAACATTCAGCTGATGTTTACTGGAGAGTTCCTGTCTGGGAGGTTACCTATGGGTTCTTTGTTGAGCATGAGAGTATACAAGTTTGTTTTTTCCTCTTGTAACTGTATTTGCTACATTGTATTGCATTTGCCCTTCTGTCAAAGATCAGTTGATCATTTGTGCTATTTCTAGTATCACTATTCTATTTCATTGATCTATGTGTATTCTATGTGTATCCACCAATATCACACTGTCTTGATTTTTGTGAATTTATAGTAAAACTTACAGTTGGCAGTGTCAGTCTCCCAACTAAGTTCTCTGTTAGTATTGTGTTGACTATTCTGGGTCTTTAAAGCCTCTGGACATAAATTTTAGAGTCAGTATTCACCAAATAACTTGCTGGGATTTTGACGAGGAATCATTGACTCTGTAGATCAGTTGGAAAGAACTGACATTTTGATACTGTTAAGTCTTTCTACCCTTTAATATGGAGTATCTCTTTATATAGTTCTTTGATTTATTTCATCACAGTTTTGTGATTTCCTCATAGATCTTGTACACATTTGGTTAGATTTATACCTAAATATTTCAGTTTTGGAGGTGCTAATGTAAAAGGTACAGTATTTTTAATTTCAGATTCTACGTGTTTATTGCTGGATATTTAGGAAGGTGATTTTCTTCGCCATATTAACTTTATATCCAGCAACCTTTCTATAGTCACTCATTAATTCCTTTAGGTTTTTACTTGATTCATCTGTGAAGAGTTTCATTTCCTTCTTCCCAGTCTCCCTCCACCTCCCAGTGCCCTTTTTCTTTTGTTTTGGTATTAGCTAAGCCTTCCTGTACAATGTAGAAAATCAGTGGTGAGGTCGGACATCTTTGCCTTCTTCTTGAATTTACTGGGAAAGCTTCCATTTCTCACCTCCAAGTATTATGTTAACTAGGTTATTTTGTAGCTTGTTTTTTTTTTTTTCTTTTTTTTTTTTTTGGATCAAGTTGAGAAAATGCCCCCTTTTCCTAGTGTTAAAGATGAAGGGGAAGGGTATTTAATTTTGTCAAATGTTTTTTTTGCATCTGTTATATAATCATGAAAATTTCCTTATTTGGTCTGTTGATATATCATGTGATAAATTATATTAACCTACAGATGCTGAATCAGCCAGTATTCCTGGGACAAATTCCACTTAGTTGTGGTACATAATTTTTTTCTAATATATTTTTGGATTTAATTTGCTAATATTTCGTTGAGGAATTTTCTCTATTCATGAGAAGTATTTGTTAGTAGTTTTCTTGTAATGTCTTTGGTTTTAATATTAGGATATACTAGCTTCATAGAATAAATTAGGAAGTATTCCCTTTCCTTAGATCTTCTAACAGAGTTTACAGGGAATTGATATAATTTTCTCTTTGGAATTTACCAGTGAACCCATCTGGGTTTGGTGCTTTCTGTTTTGATAGGGTATTCATTACTGATTCAGTTTCTTTAATAAATTTAGGGCCCATCTTAGTGATCTGTTTCTTCTTAAATTATTTTGCAGATTGGGTCTTTCATGAAATTGTTCCATTGTATCTAGATTATTAAATTTGTGGGCATAGTGTTGGTTGTTTATTTTATTACTTATTATTAATTTTTGTCAGTTCTTTTATTTCTTTATTCATTTGATATTCCTGGGATTCATTGTAATGTTCCCTCTTTCATTTCTCACGCTAGTAATTTGTGTCCTCTTACTCTTTCCTGGTTAGTTTCACTAGAAGCTTATCAATTCTATTGTTTTTTTCCAGAAAAAATCTTTTGTTTTCATTGATTTTTTTTTTTCCTCTTATTTTCCTGGTTTCATTTTCATTGATTTCTCCTGTAATCTTTATTTTTAATTCTTCTACTTTTGGATTTAATTTCTCTTTTTCTAGTTTCCTAAGGTGTAAGTTGAGATGACTAATTAAATTATTTTCTTTTCTAATAACAATTGTTCCTTGTTATCTATGGGGATTCATCTTAGAATTTACTGTGAACACCGGAATCTGCCAATGCTCATGTGCCTTATATAAAGTGGCATTGTAATTTCAGATAATCTGTACACATTCTCCTGTATACTTTACATCAACTCTAGATTGCTTATGATACCTAATATCATGTAAATCCTTTTTTTTTATTCCATGCTAAGGATTGAACCTTGGGGGTGCTCTACCACTGAGTGACATACCCAGTCCTTTTTATTTTTTGTTTTGAGACAGGGTCTCCATAAATTGCCAAGACTGGCCTCCAACTTGAAATCCTCCTGTCTTAACCTCTTGAGTTGCTGGGATTGAAGGCGATGTGCCACCATGCACAATGTAAATCCTATATAAATCGTTGGTATACTGTATTGTTTAAGGGATAAATGGCAATAAGAAAAAAATGTTCAGTGTAGATGCATTTTTTTTTTCCCCTCAATTGGTAATTGGTTGGTTGACCCCACAAATTTGTGGAACCCATGAATACAGATCACTACCTGTATGCCTTCATTGTTAGTAATTTCCCTCTTAAACTCTGCTTTTGCTGCATCTCACAAATTTTAATAAGCTTTGTTTTCATTTTCATTCAGTTTAAAATAATTTTTATATTTCTCAATTTCTTCTTCAACCCTTGCATTATTTAGAAATTTGTTTTTTAATCTCTAAGTGTTTTGGGATTTTTCAGCTATCTGACTGTTACTAATTTCTATTTTTATATTGTGCTGAGAGCAGACATCCTATTTCTAAGGTGTTTTGGGCCTAGGATTAGGTCTCTTGGCCATTGTTCCATGTATACTTGAGAAAAAACTTATTCTATCATTTTTGGATAAAGTAGTATGTAGATACACATTATATTTAATTGTTGATGTTGTTGAGTCCATGTGTCTCCTAACTGATTTCTGCCTACTGGATTTGTCCATTTCTGTTAGCAGCATTCTTGTGGATTGATATATTTCTCCTTGCAATTCTATTAATTTTTGTCTCCTATATTTTGATGCTTTGTTGTTAGGAGCTTGCACATTAAGGATTGTTGTCTTTTTGGAGAATTGACTCCTTTATCATTATATAATACCCCATTTTATGCCTAATAACTTTCCTGGTTCTGAAATAACTGAATTTAAAAGTGAAAGATTACTGTACTCTCTAAGTATTTTTTCAGTTGTTATTTAAATGCAACTTTTTTTTTTTTGATTTATTGGTGATTTCCCTTGAAAGGTAAATAGTTTTCATGCTACTAGACAAAAAATAACAAATGAAAATAAAATAACAGTGAATGTAAATTTGTTTTGAAATTGCTAAGGCAAGTACAAATACAGCAAACACTTAAATGAATTGCATTTCTTAAGTCGAATTCAGTTTTTGGGTGGCATCTCTTAGGATAAGTTTAAATTTTTTTTAACATGTTATTTAACATCACTATAAAGTTTAATATGTCTAGTTCACTGGAAAACTTTTAGTAGGACACAGACGCTAAACAGTAAGTCCGTCTTTTAAATATGAAAATTTTCATTTGAGCATTTTTATTAATGGCATTTGAGAACTGGCTTGAATTAAGTAGTATTGTGGTTTATGCTTAATTGTTCATTTTTACTTTCTCACATCTGTTTTATTATCTTTGTTATTTTATTTGTCTCCTGCTTCCTACGTCTTTTATAAATGAAAATTTCCTTCTCAACTTGTATGATTGAAACCAGTATTTTTTTTCTTAGCAGAGTTTATTTGAACATGAACCTGGTTTATACTAACCAGTTTTATTTGAAAATGAGCCTGAGAAATTGATAAATTACTATAGTATAAGTATAGCTTTGCACTAAATTCCCTCTTAGATCATTTTAGTTAAAAGAAAGACATGCACTTTTTGTTTGTTTATTTATTTATATTTTTGCAGTACTAGGAATTGAACCCAGGTGCACCCTACCACTGACCTATATTTCCATCCGTTTTTTTCACACTGGGTATTTAACGCAGGGGCACTATACCACTAAGCACATGCCTAGCGCTTTTTACTTTTTATTTTGAGACAGTGTCTCAACAAGTTGCTAAGGGCCTTGCTAAATTGCTGAAACTGTCCTCAACTTGTGACTCTCCTGCCTCAGCCTCCTGAGTTGTTAGAATTAAAGGCATAAGACACTGCTTCTGACTCCTTTTTATTTTTTATAGAGACAGTGTCTCTCTAAGTTGCTGAGGCTGACCTCGAATTTGTGATTCTTCTGCCTCAGTCTCCTGAGTTCTAGGGATTATACATGTATGCCATTTGTGCCCAGAAAGACACATATAAAATATCTTGAATTATAGTTGACTTGTCAGTTACCAGATACATGATTATT
This sequence comes from Sciurus carolinensis, assembly GCF_902686445.1. Lineage (NCBI taxonomy): Eukaryota > Metazoa > Chordata > Mammalia > Rodentia > Sciuridae > Sciurus > Sciurus carolinensis. Next base: position 90,587,950 of record NC_062215.1, read on the forward strand.
TTATGGATCCAAATAGAAAGAAAACTGTGAATTCCAATTGTTAGATGTGTGAATTTCAGAAATGTTAAAATGTGACAAAATGGATGTCTAAGAATTAGTAAAAGGTAGAATTAATGCTGCCTTGTTTTAGGATTGTCACTCAAAAAGATCTTCACAACAACTGAACTCCCAGTGTGAAGTGAAGTCAGGACAAATTTAGTTCTCTTTTACTCAAGAACATTCCAGACACCATATCATAGAGTTAAGAGCATATGCAATCATCTTGCAATTTAATAGCCTTTAGTCACAGTTTTTCCTTTGTAAAATGGCAATGATAATTATACTACCTCCTAAAGTTATTAGAACTAAATGAATTATATTTATATAACTAGTACTTCCCATGTAGATAAGTTTTTATATATTTTGTTAATTAAAAATATTCATGTCTTTTTGATCTAAGGTATACAAAGTAGATGATTGCTTAAAGGGAGAGGAAAAGGACCTTATCAAATGGTTCTTTCATGTTTTGTGCACGCAATAAAATACTTTCTTGATGTGTCTTTTAAAATGAATGTAAGATTGTAGCCTTTACAATTCTGACATCTGTTACATTTTTTTCATAAAAATAATATTGTGTAAAGGTTCTGCTGAAATCTCGTTTCCTTTCATCTCTGATATGACTGTTTTTGCCAGAATATTGATGAGTTATGTTGGTGATCTTAACCTGTGGTAGGATTAGGATATCAGTCAACTTCATAAGGAATTCATTGGTAAGTAATTTTGAAGTGCTTCAGTATTGCAGACATGTTTGATTTTAGTTAAAATATACTACTTCTGTATTGTGCTATATGTGGAGAAAAGGTAATATAGAGGCAGTTTTTATTTTAGTGGTTTTCTGTGCACATGATCCTGTTGATTTGTCTTAAGATTTAAAGTTTTGTAATATTCCCTCATAATAAAAGTAGATTAAGACCTACTTTATACTTCTTGATTTTTCCACCATTTCTATTTTTTACTTTTCCCCCACTGTTTTTTTCTATTAAGGGGTGACAGCATTCATTTATTTCACAAATAGTTATTAACTAGTTATTAAATGCCAATTTCTGTGTTTATAATGATGAATTCACTATTTGGGATTTATAAATTGTGTCTAGTTATTGAGTACTTAGGCATGGTGTTGAGGAATATACATACACACACACATCCTTTTTGTTTTAAAACTACCCTATTAGGTTAGGTATGCTTCTTAACTGTTTCTATGAAGTAGGTGGCAGAGAAGAGAAACTGTTGGAGATGGAAAGGAGGTATAGATCACAATGTGGCCAGGTTGGTGGGGGAGGGGAAGAGCTTTGATGTTAAAATTCTTTTCAAATTAGTGTTTTCTCCAAAAGAATTTCACTTTTGCATTATATTATCTTAATATAGTCTTCTTAGTTTTAATATAAAAATGTTTTACATTAGCATGAGGGAAGACTTAAATCATGTTCCAGTTTTACTGGGGATGGTATAGGCAATGGGAATAAGACTTTATTATAAACTTCAAGGCATCAGGACTGCTTATTTATTTATTAAATATTTCTTTACTTTTTCAGTAAACTTGAAATATATAAAGACATGCATATCATAGCATATACAGGCTTTTCTGGTTTCTTACCCTAATTACATGTCATTGTGATCAGCCATGTCATGAGTAGCAGTAGCATATTCATTCTCCTTGCTTTATAGTATTCCATTGTATGACCGTGTATGTATGTCATAATTTATCCATTCTCTTGATGGATAACTAGGTTGTTTCAGTTTTGGAGCTATAAGGAATAGGGCACTATATAATATTTTTATATTCCTGTACCTGTCTCTGGGTGCACATATACATTTCTCTAGGGAATGTATCTAGTAGTATAATTGTTGGGCTGTATATGTGCTTTTGTTTATTTTTAGTATATATTCCCCAGTGATTTTCAAAATCGATTGTATCAATTATTATCTGAATAGTGAATTAGAGTTCTAGTTGTCCCACACACTCTGCAACATTTGCTTGGTGTTGTGTCTATTCTTTAGCCATTCTGGTGGGTGTAAAGTGGTAATACATGGTGAGCAGGCTGTTTTCTTTAAATAAACACGATATTCCTTTCCTCATGGACACCTCCCATATGCACACTAAGTAAAAGTGGAATAGACGTTTGTGTATTTTCACAAAACCTGTAAGATGATTCTGGTTGCCTTTACAGTTGGTAAGATATAGAATATAAAGTAGTAAGTATTATTGAAGTGAAATAAGACTGCCATGAAAATTATAGCTTCCCAGAGTAGCTTACTTTTTTTTGACAAATAGTGCATTTTTGCCTAACTTGCTAAACATAAAAAGGTTATAAGATTTTGCAAACTGGTGAAATGTTTTGTAGCCTGATTTATTTTATTTAGTTAAGTTTGCCACATTGGTCCAAACCTTTAATTACTGAGTGCATGAAATGCACTTGTTCTTACTTGAATGACTACATAGATTGTAAGGTTATGTTTATTCATAATCTTGTGAGGTTTGCTACCCTTTAAAGAAGGGAAACACTGCATAGCAGAACTTTACTCATTTTTCAGAAGTTGAAGGTAATGTTGAGAAAGTCATCTATCATGTGCTTACAGCATGCTGTGTTGTTTTATATTTTATTTTTGGTTATTTGTGGAATTTTAAAACACTGAAGGAAATGTTAATATGTATTTGTCATTATTGAATTATGTAATGTAAACCAAGAAAGCAAAAAAAAAAAAAAAAATCTGCCTGTGTGTTCCTTTCAATGTTAGGAGTGTGGCTAGACTTTTCTCATTTCTTTTTGAATGTAGATTGCTAGACTTATATGTAAGAAAGTGCCATTTCTGTATTTTTGGGGGATATGATTTCATTCACTGAAACTCTTACCTCCAAAATAAGCCCGTTTTCTAACATTTTCATGTGACTTTACATTGCTAATATTTTTATGTATTACTTCATTTCTTTCTGCTGCAAAGTACTGTTCCAAGACAAAGCAGCCATTTGATGAATATCTGCTCAACATATTCATAAACAGTTACTGAATTTTGCTGGGAACAGGACTCCTAACCTACAATCAGAAGATCTGAGATGCCATTCATGTCCTTAAAGTGCTTCCTACTCTTCCTCTTCTTTTTTCTTTCCTCTCCTGCTTGTTCTTCCTCTCTTCCTCTCCCTTTCTCTTTCTGGTAAACTAAGAAGCTGTACAGTTAAAAGTTTTTCTTTAAGGAAAATTAAGCCACTTTAATGTTTGTGGATATGCAAGGTGTAATTTCTATTATGCTTTAAGGTTTGCTGCTTTGTCTATTTTTTTCCCCAGAACTTTTATAAACCTAAGGTCCCAGAAGTTTTTCTAGGATGATGGTCCTGGCTTTAGTGTAAGGCAGCCATGTTCTTGTGTTCTTGAAGGAAAGATTTCAGATGAGGCACAGAAGCAGTGCATTTTGGGAGCAAGATTATGTTACCCAAGAAGTGAAAGTACACTTAGAATATGAGAGTGGAGCATCCTGAGTAGGAGCGACTCAGGATTTGGGTTCAGTCTTTTTTTATGTCCCAGTCTTGTTTGAGTTTTATTTCCCCCCTTTCCCTAAGTTGCATGATTGGCAGATGTGATTGACAGCCTGTTTTAACTTCGGGCCAAGGGCACGTGTACTGTCCCAGCATTCCCTGCAAAAGCCAACCATGGGATTCAAAACCACAATGTTAATAATAATGTTACAATGTCATGATAATTTGCTACAGTTTACCTTCAGATATAATGCTGCTTAGTACTCTTGCCCTGGGGACTGGTTTGAACCACTTTGAGCCCCTGAAGTTTCTTGATTAAACACTCTATCTGTTTCTGGCTGCAACTGGGCGTAGATTTTTGGTCACTGGGTCCTGAGACCCCTCTTCTTGACCTGCCCCTTATTTCTTCTTTTACACCCCTTCCGTTGACCCTGCTCATATATCCACTACCTAAAACCAACATCCGGCCTGCCTGTCTTGAGTGATGGTAAGGGAGACGTTTGATGCCGCTGCCCTTATTGACTTCTTTGAATGTATGAACATAGAACATATTATTGCTGACCCCTTGTAGGATTCCTGTAGTCACCAGGATAGCAGTAGGCAAGAACAGTGGGAAATTATAGGTTATATGAACTGAAATTGTGACAAAGTAATCTTCCCATAGAACATGTTGAGTAGCTCTCTTTGTGCCATGATGGAAATGTTCTGTAATTTCTGTTTTTCCAGTGTCTACACGGGCTACATGTGTCTATTGAATACTGAAAAATTTGAGTCAAATACAGTACTGAAGTACTGAGTCTCTTACTTAATTTAAACTTAAGGACTGTGGTTGTGGCTCATTGGTAGAGTGCTTGCCTAGCACGTGTGAGACACTGGTTTCGATCCTCAGTACCACATAAATAAAAAAAATAAAGGTATTGTGTCCATCCATAACTACAAATATTTTTAAATAATAAATAGGTACATATGCCTGATGAATACTATATTAAAGTACTCTGAAAGCTTTTGTGACCATATTTTTAGGTATAAATTTATAACTAATTATATCATTATTTGTTATGACTTTATTTGGGGGCAGCTGTTAAACAGAAGTACATGTTTTATGAAAGTATATACTTCTGAAGCTGCTGTTCTGCTTTATTTTAAGATCCTCTATACCAGACAGCAGGTGGTTAGATTTGTATGGAATGGAGGGATTACAGGATGGTTGTGGTAAAAACGATGAAGTGTTAAGCTTGCTTAATGGGGAATGTTTGAAATATTGCTGTGTGTTTGGGTTTGATAAGGAAGGAAATGAAGACGTAATAGGGATTAATATGAAGAAGAATGGGAAGGGGTCAAGGAATATTGGCAATCAGGTATGACAAAGGGAATAAAGTTCTGTTGTAAGAAGATTAACTGAGGTTCATTTTTAGAGTTGGTCAACTATTAATAAGCTTACTTTGAAAAAGATAAGATAAAATGTTAAATGGGCAATATTATTCAGGAAGGTCAAGGAACTTTTATGCTGGTAAGTCAAAAGGCCACGAGTGGGAAAGCATCCCAGGTAATGATAGGAATAGTGAAGGAGGTGGAGGTGGCAAACAAGTGCTGAAGTCCTCAATAAGGGAGCCCAGTTGGAAGAGAGGTGACTAGATGGTTAACACAGGAGAAGAGGCCAAGAAAGTATATTTAGCTCATACAGTTGGCAAAAGTTTTGGTAGAAGAAGTGATAAGTGGGGAGCTGGAAGAACTAACTGCTCCTAAATTCATTCTCTACATTCTTCACAGGTGTAAGAAAAGGATATTATTTCAGCACTTCTACTTTGTCTTCTTTAGTTAGGTATTTGCCTCTCTGCCCTTATCTTTGTAATCTTTGTTTCACCAGTGCCTAACCTATTTAATTACTTAATAAATGTTTGTTCAGTAAATGCTAGACAAATGTAAAAATGTGAATTCTAGAACAAGGAGTATTGCTGAGATATTTTAAAAGTGATTTAAAGACCAGTAAAGGAACTGTTATTTTGACACTATTATATTTTCAAAGAATGGAGTTAACCACCATAATGGTAATGAAACATTTGTCTTCAGAGGACTAATACAGGAAATAAATTCTATTCATTTTTACATAAATGGATGGATGGCAGTTCCTTAATGGGGTACCAAGGGTAGTTGAGACGTTTGAGGGACTATTCTTAATTATTTGAGATTGGCAGGATATTGCCGAATTAATACCTTTTATAACTTTCAACAGCTCATACAAGTGGAATATTTGACAACTGCTTAAGTTTCCTTTCATTGGAGCATTAGACTTTTGAGCAGATTACATCAGGTTAGTTTTGGGACAGATGAGTAAAGAACACTTCAGCAATTTAAGGTAAAAGATTTTGACTATCTTTAAATGAAGCAGGAGGAGAAATAAGAAAGCAGAGGACTCATGATTTTATAAAACTTTGTATGAAGTCTTGGGTATGTCCCACTAAGGAAATAAGTCAGCATATAATAACCACACAATGGAATCAATCTGGGTTCCCCTCCACAAATGAATGAATAAAGAAAATATCTATCTACACAACGGAATATTTTTCAGCCATAAAGAAGACTGAATCATGTCATTTGCAGGGAAATGGAAAGAAGTAGCTGGGCATGGCAGTGCATACCTGTAATCCCAGTGATTGAGAGGCTTATGCAGGAAGATTGCAAGTTCAAGTCAAACCTGGGCAATTTAGTAAGACCTGTCCTAAAGTAAAAAGGGATGGAAATGTAGTTCAGTGATGGAGCATACCTGGGTTCCATTCCAAGTATTTAAAAAAAAAAAAAAAAAAAGATGGACCTGGAGAGATCATCATGTTAAATGAAATAAGACAAGACACTTCTGGGGAAGGGGAGTCAAAGGAGAGAGGAGAAGATACTATCAAAGTGCCATGTATACATGTGTGGAACGGTCATTAAAGGTTATTACATTTGTACCCATGAGTTTGTGCATACCCATTGTTTGTATAGTTTATGTTAATTTTTTAAACATTTGGGGGTTAAGATTTAATAAAATGTTTAGCCAAATTTTCTTGGAACAGAAAGGTTGGAGAAGAGAGAGTGGAGAAGAGAACATAATTTTTATTTTGATGACTGTTTTGGTAGTCAGGTGAATTTGAAAAATACCTAGATTTTGTATTAGTGAATCCTGAATTGTCAACTAATTGTGCAGGAATTGTCTAAATACTTTATGGACCTTATGTCCCTTAATACTCAAATACAATCTTTCTGTGAAGAAATTATTCCCCTTTGAAAAATGAGAAAACTAAGGGCCACAAAAGGATGAGGCTGTAAAACATTTTAAGTTCACAAAGTTTATACACATCTCTAGGGGTACATTTTAATGAATTTGAGAGGGGTGTTCAACTGTGTAACAATAGTCCAAAATATAAAATCTATATCAAAATATAAATATTTTTATTACTCCAGAAAATTCCTTCAAAGATACAAAGCTCCTAAGGTGTTTTGGATATTAGTCTTCCCAACTACACCTCACATCAATTGAATTGAAAGGCAGCTGGAAGCTGTTAAAGATGGCAGTGTGAGAGCAGCATCAGTAATAGTGGAGAGTCCAAATGATAAAAAATTTAAAAGGCAAGAAAAATCTCAAAAACTGTTTAGGCAAAATTAATTCTGCTATCCTTCATAGTTCCTGAGATTATTACTATTTTGTAAGTTAGTTTTATCTTTGAGTTTTGTATTGATATTCATAAAGCTAATTTATTGAGTGTTTCTTCTATACCAGCCCCTACTAGGTATTCTCTGTATAATGCCATTCAATATACTAATCATTTTAGATAATTACCATTTATTTTTCCCATTTTATTGATAAGAATATCAAAGCCCAGAGACCTATTACTGTATAGGGATTAATCCTACATCTAATATCAGAAACCAAGCTCTTAGACCTGATATTCTCTGGATATCTAGAAGAGTAAATTGGTTTGGGTACTTTGTCTTTGAAGGCAACAAGTGAAATGATGTACTGGTTTTTAATGTGTAATTCATTATCCGTGGTTAACTTCAAATCCAGTGTGTCTGCAGCTTACTGTTTGCCATGTTCTGTACTTGGCAAACATGTTCTGTACAGATGTCATGTAGCTGAAAATAATAGTAAATCAAAAGGAGTTTAGGATTGGAAAAGTAGTATATTCAGTTAAAAATTCTGGATTCAATTTCTGATTTGTTGGGCCTTGAAATTTTTCTTTTAAATCTCTGTTATCTTAGATCACGTTGTTTTGTGTTTACATTTCTTAATCTGTAAAATATACCACTTCATAGGACTGTTTAGAAGATCAAATGAAATAATGTGTAAGAGTAAACTTCTAAAGATTGAAGCAAAATCTTATGGATTATTGTACTAATTGTAGTAAGTTTTATTCTGTGTTAGAGGCATGCAGCTAGGGAGTTAAATCATTTTATCAAGGAAAGTTACAGAAGAGGAGATATTTAAAATTGGCAGATTAAGCCAGGCATAGTGGTATAAATCTGTAATCCCAGCTACTCAGGAGGATGAAAGGCAGGAGTTTGGCAAATTCCAGACCAGTCTGGGCAATTCTTTAGACCTTGATTCAAAATAAAATAATCTTACAAAATAGCAGGGGATGTAGCTCAGTGGCAGAGCACCTCGCTAGCATGTTCAAGATCCTGGGTTTAATCCAGTACTGTAATAAGTAAATAAGTAAAGATGGCCAGATTAAAATGCCATGTAAGGAGAGAAGGCAAAATTATCTCTTGTGAAGTGAAATAACTTTGAGCTGGCAAAAAAGTATATTGTCATAATTTACAGATTAGAGCTTGAATTAAGTTGACTTTAAAAACTTAAAATTGTTTCAAAATCTGTATAATGTATTATAGTTTAACAAAAAAATGTACAGAGAATTTTTATTTGTTTTTTAAGAACTTTAAACTGTTACTGAAATTTGTAAAATTGTGTAGGCCAGTGGTGAAGTAAATTTGCTCTTAGAGTCTATGGTGAACTTGAAGGTAATGTTTTGGTGTTAGAGTGTCTGAATGATTCAGTTCCATCATGCTTGTGCTTCTTGCATACATAGGTACACATATACATATATATACATTTGGGTGTCGATATTTGGTTTTAGCGATTTGAAACTTTTACCAGCAAAAGTTATGGTTTTAAAAGTTATGGTATTAAATAAATCTTAATCTATAAATCTTTATAATGTGTGGTAAAACTGGACAAGACTTAGTAATTCTTTTCTTTTTTTCTTTTAGTGGTACTGGGGATTAACCCAGAGTTGTTTACCACTGAGCTACATCCCTAGATCTTTTTACTTCTCATTTTGAGACAGGTTCTCACCAAATAGTTTACGGCCTTTATAAATTTCTGATGGCCTTGAATTTGGCCATCCTTCTGCCTCAGCCTCCTAAATCACTGGGATTACAGGACTACAGATGTGTTCCACTGAGCTCAGCCAGGACTTAGTGATTCTTGCCTTCAATACTTTGTATAACCGTTTTTATCATTTCCATGGAAAATGACATACATATTGTGCCTATACTTAGTAATGTTGTCAAATGATATCTTTTAGTCTTTTATTTGAAAATAATATTAAAGTAACAAATGCAGTGATTCTGGTGGGGTTTTACTGTAGTACATTGGTGTTGACTTTTAGCTTGTTTAAATTTTGATTTTAAGGGAGAACCCTGGCATTAAATGACAAAGCACAGTTAACAGAACTTCTAAATCTCTTAGCTGTTCTATTTCAAAGAGATGTTCACATTTTAGTCAACTTTAGATAAACTAGATTTTAAATGATTAAAACTACAAGATGGCTTTTTTGCTTTTTTGTTTAGGTCTGAATTAACCATTCCATTAATTCCCTTAGCCCATAAAATTAGCCCCTTTCTCTTTGTAAACAAATATTAGTCTTTGCATTACAGAAATGCATAAAGTAGAGATTATAGTAAGGTAAGATTAAAATCTTACATAAAACTTTGTAAGACAGTAAATGAAGGGGAGGAGATGGAGAATTTAATGTGAGCTGAGTGGCAACTAGAAGCTGGTTTCATTTTTCAAAACTGATGTACTTCTTTTTTCTCTCCTTATAATACTTTTAAAAAAAGAAGTTGTAATTGTATCATTTTCCACATCACATAAGTGTGAAGAGAGTAGATGGCCATCCCCACTCTACATTGTATCTGCTTGTAATTGTGCTCCTGGTTTCTTTTCTTTCGTTCGTTCTTTTTTTTTTTTTTTTTTTTTTGATTTATTGTACACATTGAAACTGTTGTTTCTCTGGTTGTATATGAAGTAGAGTCTCACCATTTGTGTAACCATACATGTATATAGGGTAATAATGTTTGTCTCATTGTTATTTTTCCTTCCCCGACCCCCTTTTTTCCTCTATACAATCCATCCTTCCTCCATTCTTGCCTCCTCCCCACCACCCCCGTTATGTATCATCTTCTGCTTATCAGAGAGCTCATTCGGCCTTTGGTTTTTTGGGATTGGCTTACCGCACTTAGCATGATATTCTTCAACTGCATCCCTTTACCTGCAGATGCCATAATTATATTCTTCTTTATGGTTGAGTAATATTACTTTGTGTATATATACTACAGTTTCTTTATCCATTCATCAGTTGAAGAGCATCTAGGTTGGTTCCACAATCTAAGCTATTGTGAATTGAGCAGCTATGAACATTGATGTGGGTGCATCACTGTAGTATGCTGATTTTAAGTCCTTCAGGTATAAACTGAGGGGGAATGGTGGGTTCATTCCAGATTTTCTAAGGAATTTTCACACTGTTTTCCAGAGTGGCTGCCCTAATTTGCAACCCCACCAGCAACGTATGAGTGTATCTTTTTCCCCACATCCTTGCCAACATCTATTGTTGCTTGTATTCTTGATAATAACCATTCTAATTAGGGTGAGATGGAATCTTTGGGTAGTTTTGATTGCATTTCTCTTATTACTAGAGATGTTGAACATTTTTTTCATATCTGTTGACTGCTTGTAGATCTTCTGTGAAGTGTCTGCTCATTTCCTTAGCCTATTTATTGATTGGGTTATTGGTATTCTTGGTGTAAAGTTTTTTTGAGTTCTTTATAGATTCTGGAGATTAGTGCTCTTATGTGTGGCAAAGATTTTCTCCCGCTCTGTAGGCTCTCCACATTGTTGATAGTTTCCTTTGCTGAGAAAAAGCTTTTTAGTTTGAATCTATCCCAATTATTGATTCCTGCTTTTATTTCTTGTGTTTTGGAAGTCATGTTAAGGAAGTCTGGCCCTAAGCTGACTTGATGAAGAACTCAAACTATCCCTATTTGCTGATGACATGATTCTATATTTAGAGGAGCCAAAAAATCCCACCAGAAAACTTCTAGAACTCATAAATGAATTCAGTAAAGTAGCAGGACATAAAATCAGTGTTCATAAATTAATGCATTTTTATTCATAAGTGATGAATCCTCTGAAAGAGAAATTAGGAAAACTGCCCCATTCACAATAGCCTCAAAAAAAAAAAAAAAAAAAACACAAAAAACTTGGGAATCAATCTAACAAAAGAGGTGAAAGACCTCTACAATGAGAACTACAGAACACTGAAAAAAGAAATTAAAGAAAACCTTAGAAGATGGAAAGGTCTCCCATGTTCTTGGAAGGCAGAATTAATATTGTGAAAATGGCCATACTACCAAAAGTGCTGTATAGAGTTAGTGCAATTCCAATTAAAATCCCAGTGATGTACCTCATAGAAATAGAGCAAGCAATCATTCGGAAGCCTTCACCAGTTAAGTTTCCCAGTGATAAATTCCAGTAGACATTTTTAATTTCTTTTTTTTTAAATTTCTTTCCTTTCTTCTGAGCATATTTAAAGCTCTGGTTTTCAAAATGAGGCATCCACATTAAAAGGCTATCCAGCTTGATTTTGGGAGGTACTAGAAATTAAATTATCTGTTAGTTTTTATCTATTTTTATTTAAGAATGCTTTATAAATACATATACTAGTATAATTTGTTTGCTAATGCACAAATATACTGAGAGTATATTCAGTTTTGGATTTTTTTTTTTTTTTTTTTTACTCAAGCGTGTGCTATATGAAAACGTTCAAAGACTTCATTGTGTTTAGTAATTTTCAGTATAGGGTAACAACGAAGTATTCATTGCCTAAAAATGTTCTTTTTTACTCATTTGTGAATAAATTTGAGTAGAGTTCTAAGTTAATTTTTTTTCAAACCTTAAAAACACTTATGTCTTGTCTTAACAGCATTCAGACTTGAGTGTGAGGTTTTTCTTTGTAGATAACAAGAGAAGTTTTAGAATTTTCTTTTTCATAGAATTCTGACATTTTACCAGGAGTTGTCTAAGTATAGATCTTTTTTCAGTTATCATTCGTGGCAGTTGGTAAGTCCTGTTTATGAAATTGTGTCTTCCTTCAGATCATAGAAATAATCTTGTTTTTTCTTTTATCGCTTGTTCATATTTTGACTCCCTCCAGGAGCACCTGTTAGATGAGTATTGGACTATTTCAATGTGACCTCCTGGTCCCTAATATCTCATATTTTCTATATTATTTGAGTTTTTATTCTGTCTCATCAAAAAATAACCTTTATCTTCTATCTTTCAGTCATGCATGTTATGGCCATTTTATTTTTTATCTTGCACATTGAATTTATCTTACCTTTTATTTTTTAATCAAGAATTCTTTCTTGTTTCTGGATCACTTTTTTTGTGCTTGTGTTTTATTCAAGTGTATTTTATAAGAAAGAATTTTTAAATGTACCATTCTGTTCTCTGAATCGTTGGTTTCTATAAAGGTTTATTTGGGGTTCCCCCCACTACTCCTATTTTGGGCCTTCTCTTGTATGCCATTAATTTTTCCCAAATGTGTCTTGGTTTAGTTTTCTGTTTATATTTTAGGATGAAGGACTATGTTGTTAAGTAATGGTATCTGGCTGGCATGGTTTCTCTGCAGTTGTAAAGATCTGTTTGCCCAGCAGTTCTTTTCTCTGGTAAGGCTATGGACATGTTTGTTATAAGTAAGCAAGTATCTCAAAATGAGACTTCCTATAGATTTATTGGGTGGTTTAATAACTCCCACACATGTCAAAGTAAGGAGGGGGGGCTTTATTTTGCATGGACAAGTGCTTTAATATTTAATCTCTATTAGTTATCTTTTCTCCCCTTCTCATTCCTCATGTCTGTTATGATATTCAGAGTAAGTCCAATTTGTATCCTCTTTGTCTCTGAGGAACTGACACTCTCACAAGAAACATACCCAGACAGATATTCCACTTCCTTTAGAAAACAGTTCTTATACTTTGGCATGATGGTAAAAGCCAAAACCTGCAAGCCTTGGGAAAGGCCAGCTGTCTCAGCTAGTCTAAATAATGTTTCTAATTATCTTGATGATTTCCACTTGGCCTCTTCCTGCTCTTTGTATTTAATAAAAGGTTTTTTTTTTTTTTCTTTTTGTCTTCTTGAAAGAATTTTTTGATATATCTAGTGTCTTGGAGTATAATTTTTCTTTTTTTATTTCTCTGATTTTTTTCCATTCATGTGTCTTGAATTTCTCAAAATTTCTGATCTACCAGTATCACCCTTTTCACTTTATAACCCTGATCTTGTTTCATTGTTTTTGTTTTTTTGGTATACTGGGAAATAAATGCTTACCTCGCTGCCTTGAACTATATACTGTTTTGTAAGTTCCATTGTGGGTACAGTATGTGACCTAGGTATCAAGAAATTAGAAAAATGAGTAGAAGGCTGTATATCTTTGTCCCATAGGAATTGGGAAGAGAACATGGATCTCTGTTTTTCTGGGTTTTTAAAATGAGGCATTATTTTTGTTTAAAAACAGTGACAGAAAACATGACAAAGGATATGTCTTCCAAGAATTTGGTGCAAGCTTGGGCTCAACCCAGGCAAGCACTGCCACAGTTTTAGAGTTATGACCTTTTAACTTGTTACTTAACTGTTTTTGCACCTTTAGTTTACTTGACTATAACACTGGCGGAGTAAGTAATTACCTTCCTAATAGAGTTATTTGAGGATAAAATAAATTCTTAAACCTAGCATATAAAAAGTCTTCTTTGTTGTTTAAAATTTTTTCTTCAAGAAGATGTTAGTTGCAATTTTTAACCCTTTACTTAGTATAATAGAACAGGTAAGTTTCTGAAAAGTCGGCCCTTAAGCAGGTTATTGCAAAATAAATTTTCATAATGTGCCTCTGTTAATATTAAAGATGCACTTGCAGAGAAAATTTCCCTTGTTATATAAGTTGAAAATTTTAGGTGAAGTTTTTGGTGGCTTGCTGGAATTAATACAAACATACTTGGAGAAGTTAGCTACTAGAGATTTGTCACTTTAGGAAGCAACTGGAATTAGTAAAGCTCTTTGCATGATTGAGTTTATAGGAAGTCAATAAGTAATATTTATCTCATTGTATCATTTTTCTTTGTGTGCATTTCTGTATAGCCAGTTGGAATATGTTGGTAATTTCCCCTCTCCCATCGATTAATAAGGCAGGTGATTAATTTGGCCTTACACCCAACTTGCTCTTCTGTTACCTTGAATTAACTTTGTGAATTCTCAGTTTTCTGAACTATAGATGTTGATACCACCTTTAATCATTCAAAGCCTTGTCATTTCTGCCATTATGATATCTTGATAATTAGTTTTACCTATTTTAAAACTTTGTATAAATGTCTTACAAAGTCTGGCTTTTTTAGCTTAATGTTTTATCTGTAAGATATATCCATGGTCATACGTAGTTCTGAAAACAGTGATATCTCCTCAGTAAGGCTGGTCCTTCAGGGGCTATTCAGAAGAAAGTATTATCAATAGAAGATGACAGTTCCATGTGTTACTGCCCCTGAAAACCTAGTGGAACAAGTTGTGGACACAGACATCTGATGATTCTTACTGTGTGTAGGTCAAGGCTAATATGTGTATCTGTATCTTAGTTTTAAACAAATCAAGTTTTAAAAGTAAAAAATAAGTTTACTTATTGAAAATAAGTAAGTTTACTTAAATGAAAAAAGATTGTAGAATAAGGCTATAAAAAAAGCATACTTTTGAACAGCTTTACAGTAAGTACACTTGTGTTTTAAGCTGAGTGTTATTACCAAAATAAAAAAATTTTAAGTTTCTTAAGTGAAACTAGGATTATAGTAAACAGAATTTATTATTGAACAAAGGATTATATTTGTTTACAAATCTATTGTAGCCCAATTTATAGTATTTATAGTCTACAGTAGTATATAATAATGTCCCGGGCCTTCACTTTCACTCAGTGACTCACTCAGATTAACCTCCAGTTCAATAACCTCTGATTATATAAGTGCCCTATAAAGTGTGTCATGTTTTATATCTTCGCTGAATTCTTATTCTTTTTTTGTGTGCTTAGATAGAGAAGTACTTACCCTTGTCTTATATCGTCTGCAGTATTTAGTTGTGTAACATGCTCTACAAGGATTATAGCTCAGAGCAGTAGGCTATATACCATTTAGCTAAGGTATATAGTAGGCTCTACTATCTAGGTATGTGTAAATACCCTCAGTGATGTTTGCACAGTGAAGAAGTGCCTCACAACACTTTTTTAAGAACACATCTCCGTCTGTTTCTGGGCTCTATTTTTTCCCCATTGTTCCATTTGTTTTCTTTTTTAATGCTAGCAAGTCTTAATTTCAGTTGTTACCCTTTATGTTGATATTGATAAGTTGATATTTTATACTCTGAATCCTTCAGCTTTGTTGTTCTTAAAGATTGCTTTGAGTATTTTTGACCTTTTTGTGTTTCCATGTAAATTTTAGAATCAATTTGATAACATAACAAAAAACACTTATTGGAATTTTTATTGCAATTGTATTGAGTTTGTATGTCAAATGGGGAAAATTGATGTCTTACATATTGAATTTTCCAGTTCACAAACATGTTGTATTCCTTCATTAATTTTGTTTACCTTGACTTCCTCTGAATACCATTTTGTACTTCTTAACATAGAGATCGTAAGCAACCTTCCTTAGGTTTATCTTTAAGTAGAATTTAAAATTATACTATTAATGGCAACTTTTTAAGTGCTTATTTTCTGATTATTGCTAATATATAGAAATACAGTGGACTTTTATGTATTGCTCTTGTATCTAACAATCTTGACAAACTTACTTGTTCTTCTTTTAGTCTGTCTATATTCAATCATGCTGTCTTTACCTTGTGACCATTTTCTTTCTTTTCCAGTTCTTAGGCTTTTTCTTTTTCTTCCTTTAGGTACTGACTAGGACCACTAATACCTGTTGAATGGAAGTGGTGATACTGGTCCTTATTTCTTTTTGTAATTTTTTAGATTAAATTTGTTTTTTAACTGAAATAAAAATTATATACATTAATGGTATAATATAATGTTTTTATAACATGCATATGTTGTATAATATTTAAATCAGGTTAAACATATTCTGTCTTCTCAAACATTTCTCTGTGATAGAACATTGAGAATCCTTTTAGCTTTTAAAATATATAGTACATTATGGTTATCTATAGCTTGTCTCATTGCCTTCTTAGATAGACATCTTACTGTAGGGCTATGTGATTGTGTGTGTTTTAAGATACTGTAAAACCAAATAAGTTTATTTCCACCTTATAAAGAGTTTTTAATCCTGAATACATATTGAATTTTATTAAATGCTTTTCTGCAACTATCAGAGTACTAATGGAATCAATTATATTGACAGATTCACTCTTTTATGCAACTTACATTAGATTGGCTGTTATTTTATTTAGGGCTTTTGCATCTATGTTCATCCAGTTCATGAGAACTTTATTTTTAAAAAATGTTTTTATTAGTGCATTGTAGTCATACATAATTATACATGAATGAAATATAATTTACTCCATTCCAGGCCTAAGTACTTCCTTTTTTTCTTCCCTGCTCAGAGAACTTTTTTTATACTTTAATTTTTGTGATGTGCTTGGCAGATTTTGGTATAACAGTTACACTAATTTCATGGAACAAGTTACAAAATAGTTTTGTTTTCTGTGCAAGAGCTGTGTAGTGAAATGAACTGTGTGTAAGGTAGTTTACCTTGAGGAAAGGTTTTTAATAACTGATTCTATTTTAAACAATATAGGACTATTTATGATTTTCATATTTTATCAGTTTTGTTATGTTTTTCAAGTAATTTTCTCATTTCATCTAAATAATTGTCACATTGTGTAGTGTTATGATAGCCTCATTATCTTTTAGGGCTTCTCTGGTGTTATAAATTGGGATTCTTTTTTCCTTGATTAGTCTCTGTAACCAGTTTTACTATATTATTCTATAAGGGCCAGCTTTGAGCTTTGTATTTTCTCTGTTGTACATTTATTTTTTTCCTAGTCATTGGTTTCTACTCATGCCCTTGTTATTTTCTTCTACTTTGTTTGACTTGTTTTTTCCTACCTTATTGAGCTGTTTTTTCTACCTTATTGATTTTCTATGAACCAGAATACATTTAATACATGTAAATACTTTGTTATTATAGTAATAGGAAAATGTTAAAATGATCAAAGCCAAGAAATTAACATTTGTGTTCATCTATTATTAACAAGCTGAAAACATTAATCAGATTTGTAGAATTGGTCCACTTATTTTTTTCTAAGATCTAATATCACAATTTGGTGTTAAGTTTTAACTGCATTTGTTTATTAGTCTAGTCTGATAATTGGGATATTTTGCCTGTTCACATGTTACATATACTTATTTTTAAGTACCATCTTTTCTATTTTTCCTCTTTCTTTTTTGTTATGTTTTAATTATGTTGTCTTTTTCTTTTTAGTGGTTATCCTAGAGATTATAGTGTGCTTAATTGACTTACTTTAGCTATTACTAATAATTATTTTTTATGCTAGAACCTTAGAACACTTATTTTCACATTGAGAATATATTCTATTTCATTTATTTTCCATTATTGTTGACATTTTAATCATATATACTTAAGGCCCAAGGCATTGCAGTTATTATTTTATTGGTCAGTTTGGGGGAAGTTCTCAGTTGTTTATCTTTTCAAATATTGTATCTCTTTTCCTACTGTGACTCCACTTACTATGTTTAATCTCACTGTGTCTTAGGTTCTTTTTTGTATTTTCTTCTTCTGTTTACCTTTCTGAAAGTTTTCTAGTCCTAACTTTTACTGTTAAGGCTACTGTTATTGCGTTGTTTCTAATTTCATTGTTTTTTAGTTCTGAAATTTCTGTTTCTTAATTAAATTCTTGGTAAAACTTGCCTGTTTTTTTCCTCCTAGTCTTCATTCATATGCATCTGTCTTTTGGCAACCTGGTAGTTATTGACTGAATGCCAATTAGTAGGAAAATTGTAAAGGCTCCCAAAGATACATTTTTTAAGACAGAATTCACCTTTCTTCTCCTAGATGTAGCATGGAAACTGATAACTTTTATTCAGTTAGGAACTAAAGTGAATCAAGACTGATTTAAATTTGTGTGTACAATTGGATTTGTCCTTCACATATGGTTTAGCTTCCCAGGCTTTCCTGTTGAGAGATGATGTTCTTAGTTGAGTTCCTTTCTCTGATAAATCCTGAACTTTATCTTCTTTGCAATATTAAGGTTTCTAAAAACATTCCTATACTTCAGAATAGAAGTCTTCAAGGGTACTTTTCACCAGGAGCTTAGCCTGTCAGGCATCTTGTTTTTATCTCTAGCCCCATAAAGTCAGCAGAATCTTTGCTGATAATTCCCCCCACCAGCAGTGACTCTTGATGTGGGCAAAGCATCAAATCTCGCTCTTGTGTTATGGCTAGAATCAGCAAATGATTTCTTTTGGAAAAAACTGTCTGTAGTCTGTTAGCTCGCCTTCAGAGTGTTCCCTCTTGGGAATCTTGGAACCGTTCACTTACCCTAATTGCTTCAGCAGCTCAGGATTCCTTTCAACATACATTTATTTTTATCCAGGTTTTTGTACTTCTCAGTAGAACTTAGTTTTCCTTAGCTACTCTGTCATATTTAGAAGCAGATACTCCATGATAATCTTTAAGTACTTTTTGTATATTTTAATTATTTGTCTTGGTTATTACTACCCTTACTGTCCGGGCCCTAAATTATTTATCCTTAGCTGTCATAGTGGAATTTTGTTTACTATGCTTACTCCAGTACAGTTGTCTGTCATGTTATGATGGGATTCTGTCCAGATAAACCCATTGTAAAAAGTTTGAAGATATTTTAAGTTAAAATGCATTTAATATCTCCTACTTACTGAACACCATAGCTTAGCTACTCAGTGTACTGTAGAGTATTGGTTTTTACCCTCACTGTTGTGTGGCTGACTGGGAGCTATGGATCACTGCTACTGCATAGCATCATGAAAAATATTTTATCACTAGCCTAGAAAAAGATGAAAATTCAAAATTCGAACTACAGTTTCTATTGAATGCTTAGTACTTTCACACCTTACGGAAGTTGAAAATTTTAGGTAAGATTCTCTTTGAGTCAGGTACCCTCTATATTCACTTTGTGTTGTCTGTGTGTGTGTGTGTGTCTTTGTGTGTATAATTTCATGTCACCAACCATGGAAGAATGAGGTACTGTAATCACTCAGTAGACAAAGGGAAGGTCCAGTCTCTAAGATCACAGAATTCTTGACAAAGCAATAATTCACACTGGTTTCAGTATAAAACTCTTACTATTAAAATTTATCTTGTTTGTAATCATCCTATAAACTTGTTTGCTTCCTGTAGAATCCAGCTCCAGGACTCTCTTTGGGACATTCTTCTTGCTGTGAAAGTGCTTCATTGTCAGTCTGTTTTTCCCTCCCTCATCATATTGAAAGTGTCTTGGTGTGGGTCTGTCTCTACTGCTATATTATGCTTCAGAGTAGGGAATGTATTGTATTCATCTTTGTATTTCAGAGTTCATTAAAGTTCAGGTGTATCTTAGCATACGAAAAAATGTTTCAGGTACTCCCCTGCATTAGTTGTTTTTCTGTTCTGTTGCTGTAACTAATGCTAAAGCTAACGCTTGAAGATGAAGACATGTTTTTGTTTGTTTTTGGTTTTTTTGGAGATGGAATTCTATTGTGTTGTCTATGCTGGTCTCAAAACCCTGGACTCAGTTGATTTTCCTGCTTCAGCTTCTTAAGTAGCTAAGACTATAGGTACACAACTCTCATGCCTGGCTCCTGAGGATGGGTATTTTATACTAGAAAGAGGTTTATTTAGCTCACTGTTTAGAAGGCTGAAAATTCATGATCAAGTGATTCCATCTGTTCAGCCTTATCTTTGGCTATCTTGATTTTGGATCACTTTGCATTTATACTGCTTGGAGTTCATTGAATCTCCTAATTGTATGTGTTTTTTTTTTTTTTTAATAAATTTGTAAAATGTATGTTGTGTTTTAATAAATTTGGAGAATTTTCAGGCATTATTTCTTTAAATATTTTTTTCTACTTCTTTTTATTTCTTTTTTCTGTTATTCCTATTGGGTATATGTTAATGTACTTAACAGTGTCCTACAGTTCTCTGAGATTGTTCGTTTTTCTTCATATATCCCACCCCCTGCCCCCAGTATTACAGATTGAACCCATGGGTGCTCTAAACTTGAGCTATAACCCCAACTTGTTATTTTTTACTTCAAAACAGGGCCTCACTAAATTGCCAAGGCTTGCCATTTGAATATGGGATTCTCCTGCCTCCAAATCCCAAGTAACTAGGATTACAGGTATGGGCCACCACCCCTACTTCTTCATACTTTTATGTGTGGAGTATATAATCCCTATTGACATACCTACAAATTCACTAATTCTGCTGTTTCCTGTCTGCTCTTGATCCCTTCTAGTAAGTTTTTTCAGTTTTTATATTTTTAGCTCTAGAAAATTTTCATTTGTTTTTTTTTAATCTCTACCTCTTTAGTGATATTCCCTATTTTTTTGACATTGTCATCATATTCTCCTCTACTCTTCTTTAGTTCTTTAAGCATATTTATAAATGACTACTCCAAAGGCTTTGTCTTAAAAATCCAACTATAGTGGCAACTACAGTTTTTGTAATGCTTTTCCCCTCATACACAGGTCATTCAGTAGTCCTCTCTTATGTGGGATTTTGCCTTCTTTATGCTCCTGGTCAACTGCATTCTGATTATATTAAATGGAAGAGTGTATAAATAAACAATTCACATGTTTGAGTAGCATGATGAAATCTTATGCCATCCCGTTTTTCCTGCCTATGCTGTGAATCATTCCTTTGTCCAGCTTATTCAAGTTGTATATACTACCTGCACATTAGCTGCTTAGTAGCCATGTCAGTTATCAGATTGACTCTTGTTAGCTCACTGCTTATGTTCAGGTAACCCTTACTTTACTTAATAATGGCCCCAGTGTACAAGCATGGTGATGCTAGTAATTTTGGTATGTCAAAGCCTGAAAGTGCTTCCTTTGAGTGAAAAGGTTAAAGCTCTGGACATAATGAGGAAAAAATATCTTATACTGAGGTTGCTAAGATCTATATACTAAGCATGCATCTTGTATCCATGAAACTATGAAGAAGGAAAAAGAAATGGATGCTGGTTTTGTTATTGCACCTCACTGCAAAAGTTGTGACCACAATGGGTAATAAATGCTTAGTTAAGATGTAAAGTACATTAATAGAGTTTGATATTATTTGCAATTTCAGGCATTCAGTGGATGTCTTAGAATACATCACCTCAGATAAAGGGTGACTGCTGTACTTTGTGTTTTGTTGTTTTTGTTGTCGTTGTTTGGCGGTACTAGGGATTAAACATGCTAGGCAAGCATTGAACAACATCAGCAGCCCTATTCCTTTTGTTCATGCTGTTTCCCAGACTAGCCTTGTACTTGGGATCCTCCTGCTTCAGCGACTGAAGTAGCTTGAATTATAGGTGTGTGCCAACCTGCCTATTTCTTGGTATTTTTTATTTGAAATTGAACATTTTACATAATACATTGTAGAAATTCTTGAAATTCTTGGTTTCTCCTTTTCAGTGCATGTTGCTGTTTCTTGCTTGCTTATTTTTCATGGCTGTTTTAGTGGATTTAATTTTACTCTCCTTCCCCCTGCAGCACCATGCACATAGGCATAGTATTAAACCTTTCATATTTTCCTCATGGAAGCGACCTTAGGTTTTCCCACAATTCCTCGGCATAACACTTGGTTTGGTCAAAATCTCTTTGTCAACCTCTTTGCCTGACAACTGTTAGATGCACTAATCCATTGCTTTTGCTCTGTTTTCAGCAGTGCACTGGGGCATAAATTGTTCCATTGACTAAATAAATTTGGTTTCCTTGGAAAAGGTAGATTCTTGATTTAGGGTCTGAGATTTCTTCTGCCATGTGACACTTCCCACCACAGGGTAAATCTCTAAGGAGTGGGGAAACATCTCCCAGTGATGTCTCTGCTTTAGAACCTGAGCACTTTGGTTGATGGGGTTGACTGGAGGTAGTACTCTCAAGTCTCCTTATTTTGGGTCACTCATGTTGAATACACAGTTCACAAGACTTAACAACAGTGATGCTATCCCAGAAGTACTATATTGGAAGTGGATCCTTTACCTCAACAATTGTGACTTGATGGAAGAATGGAGCCCTTCACCTTTTGGTGAAACTTAAGCAATAGCTAGAGGCAAGATGAGAAATATTGACATCCTGCCCTTCCCTGAAAACACTCTAACTGGGATCTCTTGGAAGAGGGAGCCCATTTTTCTTGACTGCATCAGTCTGGAATAAAGTCTCTAACTCCTGAGGAGCTAGGAAGAATGGAGCAAATTCTTTTTCTTTCTTTCTTTTTGTTTTCTTTTCTAGTATGAACACAGGGGCTCTTCACCACTGAGCTACATGCCCAGCCACCCCACCCCATCTTTTTATTGATTTTTTTTTTTTTTAGATATTATGTAAAAGAAAAGCAATAGAACAAGTGAAATAAAATAAATTGGGTTTTATTTGTTTTATTTTGTTTTGTTTTTTTAAAGGTCAACAAAACTGACATCTCTAGCTAGACAGGCCAAGAAAAAAAGAGGACACAAATGACTATGTTGCTTGCTAAGTTGCTGAGGGTCTGGCCTTCCACTTGTGATTTTCCTGCCTCAGCTTTCTAAAGAACTGGGATTATACACATACATCACTTTGCCTGGTGAGCAGGTCCTTTTTCAAATACCACAGACTCACTCTCTTGCAGTCCTATAGTGGATTTTCTTAAAAAAAAAAAAATTTTTTTTTTTTTTTTTTCCCATTTACTCTCTTGCTCTCAGGACTATTTCCAGAGACTTTCAATGGTGGTTCTTTTGTAATTTGTGCCAGTTTTTTGGTGGAAAGTGTCCATGGAGCTCCTCAGGCTAGAAGTTCTTTTGATTTGTGATTGTATCTTTACTGTTTATAGGTTTGTTCATACTTTGTTTCTTCTTGACCCTATTTTAGTAGTTAGTTCATTTCCTCTAGGTTACCCAATTTGTTGTGTTCTTCTATAATACTTTTTATTTCTGAAAGGTCAATAGTAATGTTCCCACTTTCATTTCTGATTTTAGTCTCTTGAATACTCCTTTTTCTTGACTAGTCTAGCTAAAAATGTCAAGATTTGTTGATCTTTTCAAAGAACTGACTTTTGTTCTAGTTCATTTTTTCTATTGCTTTTCTGCCCGCTACTTAATTTCTACCCCCCATCTTTATTTCTGCCCTTATAAAATCTAGGGTGCAGTTTTTTTGTTGTTCGTTTGTTTTTTTCTAATTCTCTTAGTTGTAAAGTTAGCTTTACTGATTTGAGATTGTTCTATTTAAATGCAGGTGTCCAGAGTTATTGATTTCCTTCTGACTACTGAGTATTTCATAAGTTTTGGTTTGTTAGTTTTTGTTTTTTCTTACATCTCAGAAGTATTTTATATTTTTTCTCTTGATATATTTTTTGCCCATTGGGTTAAGAATCTACTGTTTAATTTCCATATATTTTGAATTTTCTAATTTTCTTTGGATTATTAATTTGTAGTTTTACACTGTTGAAATCACAGAAGATAATTTGTATGATTTCAATCTTTTAAAATTTATTTGAGGCTTGTTTTGTGGCCTAACACATAGTGTATCCTGGAGAGTTTTCCATATGTCCTTGAAAAGAAAGTATACTCACTGTTGATAGATGAAATATCTGTTAGGTCTAGTTTTATACTATTGGTAATATCTTCTTTTTCCTTATCAATCTTAGTTTTTCTATTATTGAATGTTAGATAAATTGATGTTTTCAGCTATTATTGTAGAATTGTAGGTTCTTTCTTCATTTCTGTTATATTTTGCTTGATGTAGTTTGGGGATCTAGTTGGTGAATCATGTATTCATAATTGCTATATATTCTTGATGAATTAATGCTCTTATCAATATATGATGCTTTTGGCCCCTTGTAATTTCTGATTTTAAGTGTATTTCATCCTCAGTAGTATAGTCACCCAGCTCTTATTAAATAATAAGAAATATTATTTCTTATGAAATATCTTCTTATATCCTTTAACTTTAAACCTGATGTTTATTTCTATAAACACAGAGAGACCCTAAAATACTACTCAGGTCTTTGTAGATTTACTCTTTCTTGGGACATTCCTCTAAATGCTTAGCCAGGCCGTTTTGTAGTTCTGCCTTAGTCTTTGCATTCTGATGGCTCAGCACCTAATGGTAAGCCAAAATTGAAAGCTTAATCTTATATCTTTTCTAAACATGTGTTTGGACCTGGGCATGTACATGGCTTTCTAGATTTCCCAGTGTAATTTTCTTTCTAACTTCTCTTCTTCCTTCCCAGGCTCTTGTGTCTGGCTGTTGCTTGTGGCAATTCCTGTTTGCTTTAGCAGGCTATACCTAATGTAGTTGACTCTAAATCCTTTTGATAAATGTCAGATCCCAAGGTCAAGCCTCAGTAGCATGGTGCTTGCTGAGTAAATACAAGACTCTGGGTTCAATCCCCAGCACAACAAATATAAAATAAAATAGATGTCAGAGCCCAGAATGCTGCTGCTACCCTAGAGAAACTCCAAAGCAAGTGAAACAAAAGCAAGTCCTTGACCTAGTCCTTCAGAGAGTATCCAGACTGTCAAAGCACACAATCACAGTTCTTTTAAAATAGGATCCATATTCTTCTCTCTGGTATCAGCATCCTCTACCAAAATTGTGGATTGATGGTTTTGTGACTGGCACCGAACTGGGGAGGAGGCCTTAGTAAGCAAGTGTGTTAAAATGCCATAGTTCTTTCTCACTGAAATTCAGTAGCTTCTTTCTTCATTAAAATTCTGCCAGTGGCTGTAAGTTTTTTTTATTAGATTCCAGAGTTCCAAAAAAGTTGATTCTGACATTTTTTTGTCAGCTTATTCATTGCTTTTGCAGAAGGATAGTTTTGGAATGCTCTACTACCATCATTTTTTGATCACATCTGCATGCATATTTATTATGTCTCTGTGAACTTCTACTAGAAGGTTAGGGACTCAACCATATATAAAAAGAATGTGAAGAAATTTATTGATACAATAATCAACAAAATCTTCTGGAAGGGAGAGGAAATTTGATGATGCATACATGTTTGACATGATTTTTTATGTTTTCCAAATATATGAATTTTTTCTAATTAGGTAATTTGTATGTATATGACATATACTTGCAGAACATTAATTCTGACATATAAAATAGGAAATCTTTTATATGTTTATCCTAATAAAAAGACTTGTTTTCCTTTAATAAATAAAACTAGGCAATATCACACTTGGAATTCCTAAAACAGGTATAGATAATCCCTGACTAAGGATGCTGTAACTTAATGAATTTTCAACTTTTACAATGTTGTGAAAGTGATAATACATTCAGTAGTAATCATGCTGTATGCCAAATACATGTAGTAGAACCATTTTGAATTTTGGTCTTTTCTGGGCTAGCGATACACAATAAGATACCCTATTATGATGTTGAGATGTGGCAGCAAGCCACTGTTTCCATTCAGCCATGCAGGTAAATAACTGTTACTCTACAGTGTATTGTGTGTTTAAGCTATGTTGTTCAGTACCTTAGATATTGTTTACAATAGTATTACATGCATTTTCAAAAAGTTTATGATATTTTCAATATTTGATGGATTTATCAGGATGTAACCACATATAAGAGCATCTATATATACGATAATAGAATATGAAGGAAACCTTTTTTATTGTTGATGTGCAGATTGATTGTGTCACATTATTTTCTAGATCTTATTTTAATTTTGTTCTCTCTTACTGCAAGTTTCTTCTGTAAGAACAAGGATAAGAATGCCTGATGGCATTAGGTACATAAGTCTATTATTCGCCCCCCGCCGCCTTATTTTTGAATAGGGGGAAAAGAATACTGGAAATGATCACTGAAATGGACATTGAGAGATCATGTCTTTATTCCTTGTACCATTATTTACCTAAAATGTTCAGATTCTATTATTCCATTTCTCTTATCTTGGTCCTCATCTATAACATGAATATTTGGACAGATAAGACCTGTTTAAATTCTGTTATATCTGAAGAGCAGCATGATTCTGTGGAAAAAGCTTTGCCAGAAAAATTTGTGTTCAACCACCTTTTAGTTATTTTACAGTCTAAAATAAGCTTTTGGAACTGTCTGAATATATTTCCTCATGGTTAAGATGAGGTTATCACCAACCATCTTACAGAATTACCAAAGAATAGACAAAGTTCCTAAATACCTTATAATATAGGGGCCAAAATCATTCTCCATACCCCATCTTTGCAACCTTTTATTCAGTTTGCTTTTTGTAGTTGATTCTGTCTTGCCTCTTGTGAATAGTGCTGCAGTAAACATGTGAGTTCTTCTAAGAATATCCCCAATATCATCACCCTGATTTTTTTTTTTTTTTTTTGCCTGTCTGCTTGCTGATTCCCCTATTCATTATCTTGGCTGCAAGCAGATCACATGATAGGAGCTCTTTTGTATTTGAGTTGTAAATACATTTGAGTGAGTGCATTAGTGTAGGAGCCATTATTTAAAAAATGGAAGTGACATAAACAATCTAATTATAAAGAATTTAAAAATTGTTCCATTTGAGTTTTCTTGGATATTGTACCTATCACTCAATGGAAACCAATCCCCTAGTCCCTAGTATTCTTATACTTAACATTCTCCATTTTAGTATATGGCATTGTCATCCTCCCAGTTCCTTAGGTCTCAAACTAGGATCTAGCTGTGATTTCCCCTTCCTTTAATTTTATCCATTAAAAATTCTGTTAATTCTAAAGTATTTTCTTCAGTTGAAGGGAACCTTTCCTCATCTTTTCTGGCATACCATTCCATACCATTCATTATATCCTCAGACTACTACTCTTAACTTCCTAATTTATTTTCCTGCTTTTATTTCTCCCTATATTTTCATGAAGCTGTTGTTCTGAATTAATTACTATCTAAATTACAGGGTTTTTTTGTTTGTTTGTTTGTTTTTGTTTTGATACCGGGAATTGAACTGAAGGGTGCTTAATCATTGAGCTACATCCCTAGCCTTTTTAATTTTATATTGTGAGTGATGATCTCACTGAGTTACTTAGGGCCTTGTTAAGAGGATGAAACTGGCCATGAACTTATGATCCTTCTGCCTCAGCCTCCTGAGTCACAGTGATGACAGGTGTGCACGCCATGCCTGGCTAAATTGCACTGTTTTTCCCCTGAATGAAATCTTTCTGTGATATCAACTACATTGAATTCCTCTTTCTTCTTGAAGTATTCTCAAATCCTTTCGTGTCCAGGGCTTTTGTACTTGCTATTCTTTTTTCTTAGTTACAGACATCTTCTCTTGGCATTTCTCCCTATTATTTTTGGTTCTTCAGAGAAACCTTGTTACCCTATCTGAAGTAGCCTCTGTGCTATTCAGTGAAGAATCTTAGGCTATTTCATAGAAAAGGTACCATCTTCTCTTTTATTTACTTTTAATTTACTAGTTTCTTACCCAGCTTAATATTTTAGTTGTTAATTTTTTTTTCACTAAAATGTGTCCTGAACTTGAAGAATGTATCGTAAAAACTACTTTGAAAAATACGTATAGATGAATGCATTATAATGAATTCAGCAATTGTTTTTTCTTTGAACAAATTTTTAAATCAGGCTTTGAATCAGCTCAATTCCTGTTTATAATAATCAGATAAATGTTTTC
The DNA here is from genome assembly GCF_902686445.1 of Sciurus carolinensis. Lineage (NCBI taxonomy): Eukaryota > Metazoa > Chordata > Mammalia > Rodentia > Sciuridae > Sciurus > Sciurus carolinensis. The sequence goes on from NC_062215.1 coordinate 90,615,572, forward strand.
CCTCACTGTGTATTTCAAAACTTAAGACCTGGACCCACTGATTTTGTGCCTTGAAGATAACTTATTTCATACTCTTACTTAATATTTTATCCTGTGGCTTATTTTGTCACAGTTTTTTAAGAGTTGTTTTGACCTGCCAATTTAATTTTAAGACATAAATTTTTTCTGTATGCTCAAGTGCTATAAAAGTCAGAACCATTATATGGAGGTTTTTGTTTTTCCTCTTGCTTCATATGTCTTTGGCTAAAAAGTAATGTAAGTGAATTTATCCCCTCCACCAACAGTTATGAGGGAAGCATACATATTTTACACATCTGGAAAATAATTTTTACCTTTAAAAACATGAGCAGAAACATGATTTATTGTAAAACTCTTGTGCTATATAGCCCTTTCCCCATTTTAGAATTCTATAGTGATTATTCTATATTCCTTATGACTTTTAGCAGTGAGTAGAAATATGAGGCCATCTTGATTTTTATTCTTTTTAAAGAATATACATATTTGTAATTTTTTTCCATTTTGAATTTCATAAGAATATATTTCAGTGGTGGTATCTTTTTTCATTTGGTTATTAAAGAGTTCAGTCATACGGTCCAAGTTCTTTATACAGCTTGAGAATGTGCTTCTTTAATATTTGTTTTATTACTGCTTTTCCATTTGTTTTTGTTTCTTTTCAAATAGTTATTTGTTAAGTAATTCTAGATTTGTTCTAGCTTCGATATTTGTTATTTTCTTTTGTTTTTATAATTTTTCTCTGACTCTTGAGAGTTTTGTATTGATGTGATGTTTTTCTCCAGTGTTGAATTTCTTATTTCTCATGCAGATTTTTAATATACTTCTTCTTTCATAGTTTTATATGCTTTTATATCTTCTTTAGCTCTTTATTTACAAGTGTCTTTCAGACAGCTTTTTTTAGTCTTAGTTTTTCATCTCCTATTGTTCTATGGAATAGAGAGAAAGCAAAAATTTCCTTTACATTTTGGTTGAGGTCCTTTTCTTCTTTTCCCTAGTATTTTTCCCCTCATAGGACTCATGTGATTTTCTTCACTTGCCCATTATTCTTAAATCAAAAGCAGGTTCTTCAGTCTTAAATCACTTTGTAGGAATGTAATCTTGAAACACTATTGCCTGTATAAAGTATGGTATTTTTATAACTCTTCAGTAGACTTTTCAAGTTGCAAAACATCGTCTTTTTAGCAATATTTTGACCAGGTTATGAGATACTAATTATACCCCACATGGAAATGGCTAACTGGAAGAAAACTTTATGATGTAGTACATCTCAATGAGAAACTGTGATAGAGACAAAGTCTTATCAGTAAGTCTCTTTGTCAGAGATAAATGTAGACTTGTGGAAATTGCATTTTACTTGGTGAAAACTTCTGGAATCTGACAGATAAGTAACTTCTATTTAGTGATAACTTTGTAACCCCTTTAGTTTTCATGACTAGTTTAGAGAAAAGTCGAATCAGATATTGATATCATTAAGGTTTCATGATGTGATCCTTCCTAACTATTAAGTTATATGGACCTCTTGTATTTTTTAATTTATATATATATTGGAAGATGTGTCTTAAAAATAATGTCTTAAATGTAGGTTTGTCTAGATTTCAGGTGTCATATGTTATAAGGACTTACAATTTCAGTTCTTAAAAATTATTGAAATTATTTGATATCCTCAGTCCTTCAAATCTAGTTATGAATAGTTACTATTGTGTCTTCCTTCTTGATCCTGTCAAACTTTTATTTTCTCTGTAGGTAAAGTACTCAGCTGTGTGGGTTACTGCATAAATCCTAAAAGACTGCAATAAGGTGGCAATGTCTCGGGAACCCAGCCCACCTCTGCCTGGAGATATGTCTACTGGTCCTATAGCAGAAAGCTGGTGTTACACACAGGTACATGCTATTAAAAACACCATACTTTATGTCTCTTATAAACATTATACTATCTTAAGAACATTATCATGAAACACTTTGGCATAGTTATTAGAAGGGATAGAAGAGTGAATCATACTGTATTTAACATGTGACAAGTTAAAAGCATAAGTCATTATAAAAAGTGATTTTCTGAATCTCTTAGGTTAAAGTAGTAAAGTTTTCCTACATGTGGACTATTAATAACTTCAGTTTTTGTCGAGAGGAGATGGGTGAAGTGTTAAAAAGTTCAACATTTTCATCTGGCCCAAGTGACAAAATGAAATGGTAAGATTTTTGTTTGGTTTGGATTGTTTTTGTTTTTGATGTGATCTTCAGCTCCTTATGGTTTGTTGTTATTGTTGCTCTTAAGTGGGTGGCCGTTAATATGATGTTATATTAAAGGGATAACAAGTTCCTAATGGTATGGAGAAACGTAATTAACTGTTAATATTTACAGGAGTGTTGTTTGTAATATTAACAGATGATTTCAGTATTCTTTGCATGCTTCAAGTATAATATTCCTCCAAGTGAGCCTATTGTTTTATTTTAGGTGCCTGAGGGTAAACCCAAAGGGATTAGATGATGAAAGTAAAGACTACTTGTCCTTATATTTGCTTTTAGTCAGCTGCCCCAAAAGTGAAGTTCGAGCAAAATTCAAATTTTCCCTTCTGAACGCTAAAAGGGAAGAAACAAAAGCAATGGGTAAGTGATTTGCAAACCAAGTGAAGAAGTCTCTGTGTAATTACATACTGTGACTTCTGCACCTTTACCTAGAAAAGGTTGGGTTCCTCCCCCCACTAAAATCTACTTAACCCAACACAAAAGCATTTAATTTGACCATTATTCAATTTTAAATTTTAGCATAAAGCTATAGCTGTTCTGCTAAGTCTTAGACTTCATAAGCCCTAAAAAAATAGTTAATATTTTAACTTCTTCATGTCTTAAAATTACATTAACTTGTCATTTGAAAATATAGTTGCTGTTAGGAAAAAGTGCCTTGTTTAGTACCTGGCAGATATAATAAAGTGTTCAAGAAATACTTCTCCCATTCTTTTTTTGCCAGGTTAGACAATCTGGAGAACAATGCAGAACAGATGGAATGTCCCAGTATTTTGTCACTAGAAATTTTGAGCAGTGAACTCAATACTGACCAAATGAAAATTCAGTTCTTCTTAGAATCAGGGGCTATTAAATTCAGCCCAGGATTCAGATACATAGTCCCAGCTGAACTGCTGTCATCTGGAGCTTCATAACAGAAAGAATATTATAAAAAATGTAGTATGCGTAATAGGAAAATATCTCATGAATTGCCACACTAAATTTTAAATATTTTCTGAAGTGAACGATAGAATCAAGTAACTCATATACAAAAAAACTATACACCCTTCTAAATAGTATCTTTTATTGTTGAAGCAACATATATTTTCACATTGTCTGATATTTAAGATAGTGGAGTATTTTGGTCATTAGATCACTGGTTTCCTGCCTTGATATTTTTCCTCATATAAGATGATGAATACTTTCTATAAAGGATGTTTTTTATTTCACACTATATACTTGTACTATAGGCACTTGAAACATTTATTTTGGATGTTTATTCTTTTACAAATTATATTAAAAGCATCTTTTTGAACTTTGATAGAAGTTTTTTTTAAGGGATGAGATGATTATGTCTAAAGACTTTGTAATTATAAGACTTTATCTTTTTTCACCAATTTATGGATTTTTTCTGTAGTTTAGTAAAGCTTAAATCAGTGGGATGGATGTGCCAGGAAAGCTTAAAAGATTTTCAGTGATTTAGAGTATCCATTTTTAAAGGAAGAAGCAGGAATGAGAAATATGTTTCTAATCAAGTTCTGATACTAGATAATGAATAGTATGGCTATACCCAACATATTTTGATTCTATTTTATTGTAAGCTCAAGACTGTTAAAAAGATCTTCATGAGATTTTATTTGCTTTTCTTCTTAAGAGATCCAGAGTCTGAAATTGAGCTCACTGATCATGGCCAAAATTTGAGTAGCAATGTAGAGTGATCTGGTTTTCTCAGACTCAATTCTTAAATACAATTTTTTATATATGAACACATATCTAGAATTTTTATGATGTATGTATTAGGCAAGTCCTATGTTTATAAATTTCATTCACCTGTGCTATTATTAAAAAAAAAAAATGTGTCTTGGATACTTGTTTTATTTAAATTTCTGTTTTTCACCAGAAAGCCAAAGAGCATATCGATTTGTGCAAGGGAAGGACTGGGGATTTAAAAAATTCATTAGAAGGGATTTTTTGCTTGATGAAGCTAATGGTCTTTTACCAGATGACAAGCTAACATTATTTTGTGAGGTGGGTATATTTTGTATTACAAAAAACTCCATGGTTATATCTGGTGATGTAGTAAATGTGTAAACTGGATTTATATTGCATATACTTAAAAATTAAGTAATTGATACAAGGTTTCATTTGTAAATGCTTGCTCAGAAAAAGGGGACTAAATTATCTTACAGATCACTTTAATACCCCAGTATGAAAAAATTCTTTCATATCGATAGCTGTGAATTACATGTGTAGTTATACTACCATATATTAAATTATTCTTCCTGTTGAAAAGACCAGATGTGCATACATTTGTTATGAACATTTCTATCATTTTTATTCTGAGTAACTGTGACATAGATGACCAGTTTTTTTAGTTTAATCTTATTAAATATTATTACTCAAAGTTTTTCATTTTAGATGCAAATATACCTGAAAAAGATTGAGAAATGTTTCTAATTATTCAAGCAATTTGCTTAATCAAATAGGTGTTAGCATTTTTGAGAAATAGATCTCAGAATTTAAAGGTATGCACTTGTATTTTGACATATAAATTATATGCATAAAATATCATATTTTGAAGGTTGCCCGTATCTTGCTGCCAGTAATTTACACATATGATTTGTTTTAATTTGAGGTTTGAATTTGCTTCTGTCATTATTAAGTAGTTTCATCTATATGAATTTCTGAGGTTCATTTTTGTAGTGAATTCAAAGATTATATTGTTACTAATACAGTTTTATTAAAATATTTAAGGCAATTGATAATTTGAGAAAGCCAGTTGAAAATGATGTGATTAAGTTAATGGACATAAAATTTATATATGTAAAATACATGTATATGTAAAGTAAGGATTAAATTCAGGTGTACTCTAACCCTGAGCTACATTCCCAGCTCTTTTTTTTTTTTTTGTATTTTGAGACAGGGTCTCATTAAGTTGCAAAGACTTGAACTTGTGATCCTCTTGACTCCCTTCCCCACATTGCTGGGATTATTATTAAATATGTTAATAAGTTAATGTGGACGGATGAGTGTCTTAGAATGATAACTTCCTTAACTGATATATTAGCTTTTATCTCTTTATAGTAAATGAGTACAATTTCTTGGTAAGATTACACTTAAGTGTGTGTCATGTTGTATCATAATGAAATATGTGTCACAGTTGAAATTTGGCTCCAGACACTACGTAGTAAGACTTATTTTCACCTGGATAAGGTAAATGGACTATATGATTAATTTGTTATAAGTAAATCATTTAGTTGATGTAGCACATACCCACAAGCCTCTTGAGCAGGGCTCATCATTAAATAATTTGAAGGGGAAAAATAAACTAAAACGGTTGCTACCAGTAGGCAGGTATTCTAAATAGTATTCTAAATAAATATGTATTATAGAATTTAAAAATTTTAGCATCCTTAATGTAGAACCTTCCAGAATTTAAGTTTTCTTAAATTTGAATGTTATTTTTTTTAAATGTCATCTTAAAATTTAAGCATCCTTAAAGGTTATTTAATCCAATTTAAACTAAAATTAAAGTCTTTTGTGAATGACTCTTTTCAGAAAATAATCCTTTTTTGAGAATTGAAATACTGCTTGCAGATATTTTCCTAACTGTGTTATACTGGAACCTAGACAACCAAGAAATTCAAAATTAAGGCTGAAATTAAGTTTATGACTTTTTGATACGTCTTTTTTAAATATGCTTGTTATCCATATTTTTGATAATACATGCTAGTAACCCCCTAAAAATAGAACCCACCAGTACAAACCTTTTTAGTTGGCATTGATCTGATCCAATTTTAAATCCTGAAATACGCATTTTTAAATTAATTTAGACATTACACCCTGGGCATCTTAATTGGCATAGGTGGGCAAAAAGTGCTTTTAAACAACATTCTTCATGCCCTTTATCATTTCTTCTACCCCTCTCATGGATGCCCTTCCTTCTACAGCATCTCCAGCACTGCTTGCAGAAGAGGAGGAAGCTTTGCACTGCCCCACCTAAAGAACTGCCTCCTCCCCCTCCCCTGCAAGTGGTGCTGTAGACAGGTAAGGCAGGTGGGGCTAACCTGTATGTGCAAGACATAGCTTAATCTTGCAAGGCTCACATAGTAACTCTAGTGACCAGAGGTAGGTGGATGTTTCTAGCAGTGTGAAGAGCTCTGTATCCTCTCTCCAGAAGTGATATAGAAAGCAGGAATTGATGAATAAAAAGGGAAAATAGAAAACTGGTTGGATTAATCTTTTGAAACCTAAACGATTTTAACTACTCTAATAGTCTACAGACCCATGCCATTCCATGATATACAGGAAAATATATGTATATAGATAAAATAGGTATAGAAGGAGAACTTCCATAAAGTTAAACTAATTCTTTGATTGTTTGTTTTGGTTGGTTGACTGACTTTACATTTGTGGTACTGGGGATCAAACCAAGGGTCTTGCATGTGCTGGGCAAACACTGTACCACTGAGCCACATCCCTAACTCAAAGTAATTTATTTTTAAGAACACATCAGGTGTGTTTTTTTTTTTTTTTTCATCCTATTTTTTCCCCTAGGATATAAGGTAGCCTTTCTATTTAAAAATACTTGTGATAGTGGGTGAGAGTTGGGTATTTATTTTTAAAATGAAAAGTTGACTACACTGTTTCTGTCACCTGATTTTTTTAAAAAAAAATGACTCCTATCTTTGAAGGTCAAAAATTCAAAGACCCAGTGTTCTGGAAGTCAATATGAAGTTGAACTGTTCAAGGTTCCCTACTTTGGAGCCAGTGTCCAGTGGGCTATAGTAGAGTGCAACATTGTAGTATTGTGTAGCTTTGGAAAATCCTATATTAGGATCAGTTTAAAGAAATCAGATTTTCAAAAACTGGTAGTGGTATTCACTTTACATACTGGAGAACAACCAGAGTTTCAGGATAGTCACAGAAGAGATTAGGCACCTCAGATGTCCACCCTCAGTCTAAATTACATTTCAGGGGTGAGCCAGAAGCATGTTTGAAAAAAGACTATCAAATGGATTAAATCAGAAAAGCGTCTCAGCCTTCTTCCTGAATTTTTCATCTAGGTTCCATTACAAAGAGTGTTCATAACCCGTTTTGAACTAAACTAAATTTTTATCAGACAAAACTAAATTTTTATCATTTTCTCAATTATAGGTATCAGGAAAACAATCATCAGAAATCTGTGCATATCAATTTTTAATTAAGTCATTAATTTCTGCTCTATAAATAGTCTCATGAATACTCTTAGGAGTATGAAATGTTAATTATGTATCCTAATTCAAGTATGTGATTACTATTATAGTAGTAAGTAGATAGGTATGTCAGTAATACAAATCTCTGTGAAACAGGCTGTTATATACAGAATACAAATCTAATATTAATACTTATGCCTTATAATTATGTCCTTTTTTTCATCCTTTTTTTCTGTCACCTGGTTTTTGCCAAATTTTTGCACTAAGTATATTATTTTGAATTAAGAGGTAATAAATATCATTTAATAAACTTGCCCAAATTTAAATGTATCATCACATTTTTATAATGCTAATGCATACTTTTATACAAGTAATTGAACAGATCCAGTTCCTTCTGCCTAGAAATTGCAAGAACAATGCTTGATAAGAACAAATAAATACTGTTTTAGTACACTGTGTACTAAACAGTGTACTAAACTGTCTGTGTACAGACAGTGTACTAAAACAGTGATCACTAAGCCCTGAATAGTGACACCAACATTTCTGGTTTGTATATCATTAGCTTAAAATATGTAGTGGAACAGGGCAATCATGTAAGGATTAGTAAAGTACTTTTTTTTTTTTTTTTTTTTTTTTTATGGTGCTGGGGATCAAACCCAGGGCCTTGTGCATCCTAGGCAAGCACTGTACTGACTGAGCTATCTCCCCAGCCCAAGTAAAGTACTTTTTTCCTGTATTATAGTTATTAAAATTGTAGAGAATTTTAAGGATTAAAAGCTATGAGATAGAGAACTTCCGTTGGTTGATTTATTTACATACACAATATCTTGACCCCCATACTTATAAAGATATAAGATTATTGTAATAAATGCTTTTGATCATACTTGTGTTATACTACTAATTATAAATAACATGTAAAGTATTGTTTACTATAAGAGCTATAAAAAAAGGAAACTGGAGATCTAGATCTAGTTTTTTTTTTCTAAAACAACTAGCAATATGATTTAGGGTACTTCATTATTTTGTCTTGATCTGACTTTGAAATCTCTGTAAAATAAGGTGAATGGATTAGTTGATTTCCTATGATAGATAGGATTCCAAAAGATTAATATGTCACAGAGAAAAAGTGATTAATAAAAGTATCTTCTAGGAATTAAGAGTTTTCTAATTTTTCTTTAGAACTGTCCATTAATGCATCAAGATATGTTTCTACATCTGAGTGAATCATGACTCCAGAATTTTTACACTGGACTTCTGTTATTCTTTATATGCTAACATGTTGTTAATCATCTGATCCAATTTATCCATTTCTAATTTATATTTTCTGCATAGTGCATACTATGTATGTGTGTCCTTATTTATACTTTTTAAAAACTGAATAAAACTGTCTATTGCTACCTAATAAATGATGAAATAAAACAAAAGATAACTAATATAGCACTTTTTGTTTATTTAAAATAATGGTTCGTTTACTCTGAAATATTTGCTAGTTTAAGTAGTATTTTCTGTACTTTATTAATTATAAGGTGAAATTTCCAGGGTAACATAATAAAATACCTTCAGAGTGTCATACAACTGCTGGGTATGGTGGCCCAAAACTATAATCCCCAGACTTGGGAGGCTGAGGTAGGAGGATCGCAAGTTCAATGCCAGTCTCAGCAACTTAGTGAGGTCCTGTCTCAAAATAAAAAATAAAAAGGGCAGGGGATATAGTTTAGTGATAAAGCACCCCAGGATTAAATTTCTAGCAAGAGAGAAATAAAGGAAAAACTGTGGCATGCAAGTCTTAGTTAATAGTGTTTTAGAATTTTGTTTCAAATGTAGTCATCTTTAATGGAGGTAATTTAGCACGTATTATGTTGAAATTTACATAAAAGCAGTGTTGTAATCATACCAGCTTTTATTTACTGGTTATTTCATAGGTAAATAAAAAGTCTGCAAAGTGAACTAAATTATGTTTGTGTTTCTCTTACTGTTGATTTTCCATAGGTTTCCATGGACTTTAATAGTGACATTTGCTTTTTTGGAATTATTTAAATCAATTCTGTTATACTTAAAACCTGTAGGAATCACATTTTAAAAGCTTTCCAATTTGTATATCATAAACTATAAGCTTGTAACTTTTACTTTGAAAGTCATTGTATTTGTATCTATAGTATATGTTAAAAAGTCTTCTTCCACCTCCTAAAAATACCGTTCCCTTTGAATTTGACATCACTGTGGCTATTATGTTGAGAAATACTTTTTGTAATTATAATAATCAAGCTTTCCAATCAATTGATAAGCTGTTCATTTGCATAAAATGTTACTGCTGATAAAGATCTAGTTTGTTTCTAATATTTCCTGTATTATCCCTCTCCTTTATATTCTTAGATTCAGTTCCTCAGTATTAGTATTTTGATCAGAAGCACATTGAATTATCCAATGATCTTAAAGATAAATATTTTAAGCATAGATATAGTAACTCATTGTTCATATTAATTTTTAAAAGTATTTTCCTTGCTATCTCTTTCATTAGGTGAGTGTGGTTCAAGATTCAGTAAACATATCAGGACATACGAATACAAATACTTTGAAGGTGCCTGAATGTCGACTAGCAGAAGATTTAGGTAATCTCTGGGAAAACACAAGATTTACAGATTGCAGTTTTTTTGTGAGAGGACAAGAATTTAAAGCTCATAAATCTGTGCTTGCAGGTACTTTCTACTTTTGGGTAATATAGTTAGTATATTTTAAAAATAAATATATGCATTGAATAATGAGGCTTAATCTTGTTACAGCTCGATCCCCAGTTTTTAATGCAATGTTTGAACATGAAATGGAAGAAAGCAAAAAGGTAAACATGATTTAAAGGCTTAATATTTAATTTATACACATGTAAAATAAGGGAATGTATATTTTTTGAATTACCAGTGCACTGTGCATGTCCTCATTGTTATACTATGATAAGTAGAGAAATTTTTAGAAACAAGTAGATTGGAGAGATGTCTTCTGAAATAGAACAAAAGATGTAGCTTAATGTGGATTGTTCAGTGTATTCCAAGAAATAGCTATCTTGATGCTCATCTGATAGATAAATAAATGGGTAATTGTTATTGTGAAGAACTTCTCAGGAGTTGGGGGCATAGCTCAATGGGAGAGCCCTTGCTTAAGCATGGGTTTGCTTTCCAGCACAAAAAGGGAAAAAGAAAAAAAAAGAATTTTTCTGGTCCATAGCTAATAGAAAGGTCTCTAGTTAAGATGTATATGTTTACTTTCTAGACTTTTTGGGTTAATTTTGTAGTTTGTTTTATGGCAACAAAAATATCTTCATTCTCTTTACCACTAGAATATTTATTTGATTTAACAAAAAGGACAGGGCTTCTGCTAGACAACTTCTAAGTTTATTCATGTGGCCCACCTTTACTTTTTCTGCAAAACTAGAAGCTACAGTAAAATAATGTCTTTCTTCTCTTGTTAACCTAGGGAGGTGCTATGATCAACATTCTGATCACGTATAAGTGGGGAGATATTAGTGATGGTCAAGGATTGTTGGCAGCAAGGGTCAGGAGCGTTTGGTATTGTTTAAGTATTAGATGTTTAACTTAATTGATGTCAGGAGACAAATGAAATATATAGATTCATAAATGAAAAAGCAACTAGTCCTCTTTGGATGTGAGTGTCTCAAGTAAGTAAGGACATGTCAGTAGATAATATTACATGTCATTTTTGCAAAAGGGAGAGTTCTGAGGTAGTGTGCTCTCTAGCAAAAATCCATTGTCCTTGCTTTTTTCTTTATAAGATCTAAGGCATTGTAGTAGGACCCAGAAATTCAACAGGTAAAAAGTTACTAAAGGTCAGAAACTGAACACAGATGTATTTTGTTTGGCCTAAGGTTTTTAATTTGTTTGTTTTTAATTATTGAGAAATTGGTGCGTATACACCCATGTGGCAGTGCTTGTCTTGGTTCGTCAGGTTGTGGGCTTTCCAGCGGGTCATGGTTCCCACCCACCTCTCACACGATATATACTTTTCCTCTTAGACTTGTCTGATTAGTTTGGCTGATTACTGAAGATTTACTTAGTTTTAGAAGTATCTATATGTGTATATTTAAGTGGTAAAGTACTTTAGTACAGATTTGAAGTTTTAAAATTACTGTCAGAGATTGACTTATATGTATGTATTTAATTTTTTGTGTGTTGTTTTCAATATCAGAATCGAGTGGAAATAAATGATTTAGACCCTGAGGTTTTTAAAGAAATGATGAGATTCGTTTACACAGGGAAAGCACCAAATCTTGATAAAATGGCTGACAACTTGTTGGCAGCTGCAGACAAAGTAAGTAATTAGGTTTTACGGAGCTGAAAAATATCCTCAAGCTTGATGTATATAGAAAGCTATCATCAAATGAAAACTCCAAACATCTTGAAATACTGAGTTAATTTATACTCAAGATGGCTCTTGAGAGTTTTATGAAATAGCATGTAGTGGGATAATATGGAAATTAGATTGGAAAATCAACAAGATATAAAAATATCTTGATGCAGGAAGAATCAGTTATTTTTCAGGGAAGATTAAACTTTGAACACAATACTTTTAAGTGCATATTTACTCCCCTTAATAAGAACACACAATACCATATAGATTGTTTTGCAGTTTTCAGATAGTCTTAAGATTTTGCATATGACCTTTGTTTTTTATGAAATGGAGAGAATATTTTGTATAATTTAATTATTTGTATTTGTAGATTTAATTTTATTATGACAGCATAGGAGGAAAAAAAAACAATGTTAACAATATGATGATGTTCTCTTGTAATTGTAATTACTTGAAGTAAGGGAACTACAAATAGCTTCAGAAAATCTTAAAGCCATGGTTCGAAATCTGAAAATCACATTCAATATATATCCTACTTTTATATTCAGACTACATAAAGAACTTTTTGAATTCAATTACAAAGAAACAACATTATTTATACAAGCGGACAAAATGAACAGACACTTATTGAAATAAAATAATGAAATATATTAAATATGCCCAACATCATTAGGAAAATATAGATAAAATCATGGTGTACCTCTACACACCTGTTATAATCTAAAATTACAAAGACTATACTAAGTGTTATCAAGGATATAGAAGAATTACAATTCTCAAACACTGCTGATCAAAGGATAAAATAAAGAAACCACTTTGGAAAATTGGCACTTTCTTAAAAAGTTAAATATAAACCTACCTGTGATCCAGTGAGTCCTCTCTTAGGGTTTTACTCTAGATAAAAGAAAGCATAAAGTCTATGTAAGAGTTGTATATTAATGTGTATACCAGCTGTATTTGAAATAGCTAAGACTGGAAACAACCCAAATGTTCATCAGCAGGTGAATAGATAAATTCTGATAAAATATGCAATAGAATTCTACTCAGCAATAAAAAATGATTACTAAATAAAATAAAAATGATTACTACTGATATGTAGCCAGTGATATACATGAATCTGAAAATAATTGCAAAGTGGTAAGAGCCAGACAAAAATGAATACACACTGTCTGATTTCATTTATAGAAAAGTTCAGAGTATGTAATCTAATCTGTAGAGATAGAAAGCATACCAGAGGTATTGCCTGGGTTACAGTAAGAGGGAAGGACTACAAAGAGATAGTAGGAAACTTTGGGGGATGATAGGCATGTTCACCATCATGAATTGATGATGGTTTCATGGCCGTATAAAATTGTCAGAGTATAAAGCTACAGTAAAATGTTGTATCATATAACATGTCCACTAATAACTTTTTAAGAATTTTTAGTGGTTGTGAATATGATTGGTTTGACTTTTAATGAATTCAGTCTATAAGCTTGAATAGTGGCACAATGCAGTATACTGGATGGTACACTCTAGTTATGAAATAGTAGAGAGGAGAAATGTACTCGTTAGGAATATTGAATACTAAGGTAGCTTTTAGCATAACTCCTACTTTGAAAACACTATATTTACACTTATGTAAATTGAAATTGCCTAAAGCAAACTAGTCTTTATCCTAAATGGACGCATTGATTCATATTTTCTTAATATTAATTAAAACAATGAGTTAATGACTTTTGAAATAACCTTCATTCATTCATATCCATTAAATTAAAACATTGACTTAATGACTTTTAAAATAACCTTAATTCAAAGAAAAATCTGCTTTATTTTCTAAGTTACAGATATCATGTATTTGAAAACCTGGTAGCTGAAATAAATATTTAATGATTGTTTTTCTTTTGAATAGTATGCACTGGAACGACTGAAGGTCATGTGTGAAGAAGCTTTGTGTAGTAACCTCTCAGTAGAAAATGTTGCTGATACCCTTGTCCTTGCAGATTTGCACAGTGCAGAACAGTTGAAAGCACAAGCCATAGACTTTATTAATAGGTAAGCTATGCTTGTATTTCATTGGGCATGACACCTTCAACATTTTTTGACCAGACTTTTTTTTAAGTGTGTTTAAATCTTCAATGCAGGTGCAGTGTACTTCGACAACTTGGGTGTAAAGATGGGAAAAACTGGAACAGCAAGTAAGATGACATCAGTTTCTGATCTGCATAATGAAATAAAGTGTTTGCATAGCCTTTTGTTCTTCTATAATAAGTATGAATCCAGATGTTAGTTATATGAAACAAATTTGCCAGTTATTTTTTTTTAAATAATTTAATAACTTAGTGGATTCCTGAGGCTATGCTCCCTTGTAGATCAGCTTCTAATGCAAACTGGAATGGATGCTCTGATTTTTCAAGCACATATGCCACATGGTATATAGCTGAATCCAGGTATTATTAAGGACTGCTAGAGATCCAGCCTCTGCTCCTTCAGAAAGCATTGCTAAACATGTGGGAAATATTCACTTAATCCAATGAAGAGTATACCCTTCTGATTTGCTTTGAAAGTTTTTACACTTAGTGCTGACTCATTGCTCCTTAGGTTAGTTAGTCAAGTATCTTGCATCATATGCTATTAGATTAAGCTTCCTAATATTCCCAAACTGGGAGCAATTTGATTTTTCTTTACTCTCATAAATATATAAGGGGATGAAGGGTAATCATATTCTTCAAAGCATAGATTTTTGAATATGCTCAGAACTTATTATACCCTACTTTTTTCCTTTCTTATTTTTATAGTAACTTTTCTATTCTTTGCAATTATTGAAATCAAAAAGGGAAAATAGTTGATAATTCGAAGATTTTGCATCTGTTTTTGATTAGTTTTATCTGTAAACCCTTAAATTCTATTTTTTCAAATTATCAAGAGATGGTATATAAAAAGCAAACAGGAGGACCGTGTTAAAGACATTTAAATGGACTTAATCATTTCCTATTACTTCCATCTATTTTGGTATATATGAAGTTGGTCAGCTAAAATCCTGTTAGTTTGTGAATTCTGTTTCCTGAAAGTAAGAATAGTGACTTCTTAAATCATTGGTTGTTCTGTGTATTCCTTAGTGTACAATTCAATTTCAGCATGATATATGACCCTAGGAGGCAAAATAATTTGAAATTTAGAATGTCTGTATTAGTAGCAAATGACAATTCTATGATCCTTTCTACTTAAATATTTTCAAGCTTCAGTTTTACTGTGTTAAGAAAATATATTTTATATTTTTTTCAATGTCAAAAAATATTAGCCTATTTAATACTCCATGGTCGTATGTACAGACCTCCAAGAGATTTTTATTGAATTAATGAAAAGGCCAGGTATCTTAAAAGTTTTCTGTGATTATAAACAAGTAGTTGAAATTTTAAACATAATGACACACTAGTAACTTGATGTTTGGAAATAAAGATTATTCTTTGATATCTGCTAATGTTTAGTTCAACATTTACCTAGCATTTATTGTTTCTCAAGCACCTTATTGTCTCTCAAACACCATGCTAATGTGCTACATATAAAAAGACCTTTGAGGGAAAATCTTTGTCCTTTAGAAATTTATCTATTGGAGATAGATACATGAATATATCATTTCATTAAAATATGGTAAGTAATATAGAAGAGGATATGTATAGACATTGGAAATTTAGGAATGGCATCCCAGAGATGACTGAACTGAGTTTTAAAAAAATGAACGAGTTAGCAGGAAGTAGTGGATACTAAAGACAGGAAGTAGAGCATGGACTGAAGTATAGAAGCATGACGCAATTGATAGTTTGACAGATTCTTTTATTATTCAGTAAATATCCAAGGCTCTGTGCTCAGTACAGAGAATATAGTGGTGAGCATGACAAGATGTTTTTCCTGACTTAAGAAGTTTGTGCATTAGTGGTAGATTAATTAAACATGTAATTGCAGTGAAGTATGATGATAAAGAATGTACCCATAGCAGAATATGGCAAAGGAACCTAATCTTCTCATCTAGGTGGCAGAGAAAGTCTTTAAGGAATTGTAAAAATAAGGACCCAAAATATTGGTAGGAGTGGTGAAGAAAAGAGCAAGGAAAGTATATCCCCAAAAAGGGATATGAAAATGTGCAAAGTTTTAGTGACAAGAGAGAAAGAGAGCGCGCGCACAAGAGAGAGTACACACACAGTATAGAGTTTGTCTGTGCATAAGTATAGAGTAGGGTAGGTAATGAGGAAAGAGCTGAAGACAACACACAGAGCCATGTAACATTAGGACTTTCAGACATTATTCCAAGACCTAAGAGTAATGCACATCCAGAAAAGGTTATTACCAAGGGTGGGGCATGATCTGGTTTTCATTTCTAACAATCTCTCTGCATGCCCATTGGAGAATAGATCGTGGGGAATTTGGAGTGATAGTGGGAATAAAGGAACAAGTTTAAATACAGGCAAGCCATCTGGAAAGGTGTTGGAGTCGTTCAAGCAAAAAGACGAAGGGTAAAATTAGACTTGATTAGTGACAGTGTCACTTGTGAGAAATGAAAGTATATAAGAAATATCTTGAAGAGTGAATCTATAATACATATTACTTGGTTGGTAGAAGGGAGTGAAAAGATGAGGAAAGGAAGTGTTACTAGATTTGTTACTTGAGCAGTTATTTCCTGTGATTGCTCAGTGTGATCATGTTATACATAGGATACAATAAGCAATTCAGTACCTGAGTATAAGAAGCCAGAGCACAAATGTGGGAATGGAAAGGTACAGAGAGGAAGTAGGAAACTAGTAGTAAGGAGCTGTATTTCTCTTTTTTAAAACTTAGAAAAAGGGGAATAATAAAAGAGAGCATGATATAGTCATGTTTGTTACTAAGAGTAGTATTTATGTTACTAAGGCAGCAGTATGGGAGCTGGATTGAAAGAAGAGCAAGACAGGAGACAGAAGACAAATAAGGAAACTGTTGTAATAATCCAAATGTGAGATGATGAGTGCCTTAACCAGGGATTCAGGACATCTTTGTGAATTAATGTAGGACTTTAATGACTTAAATTAGAGAAGACAGACTTTGAGATGACTCCCAGGTCTTTAATTTGAATCACTGGGTGATGGTAGAAGCTTTAGCTGATTATAAATGAAGGAGTTAGAATTTGGGGTTTGAGGAGAGAGATGATAAGTGACAGTTCTAAACTTGTGGGACATGAGGCACATTCAAATAAAAAGAGCAAGCAAGGGCTGGGATGTGGCTCAGTGGTAGAGTGCTTGCCTAGCATGCACAAGGCCCTTGGTTCAATTCCTAGCACCACAAAAAAATAAAAATAAAAGAGCAAATGATTAAGAACAAACTTTATGGGGAGGCCTAGGATTTAGCAAATCAGTGGTTATCATCATTGATAATTGTCAGTGACAGCAGTCATTGAATATGATTGTTAAAATTGTGAAGAGTGAATAATGCACATTAAAGGAGAAAAGCAGATGGGAGAAATTGGAACTGGAGAAAACCTGTCTATAAGAGGCAAGTTAAAAAGAGAAAAGGGGCTCTTCAAAGGCTGGTACAGAATGATGGCATAGTTTACAGTAGGACTATGGAGACCTATACTTAAGGGGAGTAAGTCTTGTAAAAAAATTTAATAATTATATTTGCAACCGAAAATACCAATAAGATGAAGATGGCATTTTAATAAATTTAAATAGCTTGAGTACATAAAGAGACATTTCAAAATCTACCAATTAAAAAAAGAAATGACAATGCAAAAATGCATTTTGAAAAGTATTCTTTAGTAAACATCACTTCATTTTCTTTTTCAGCCAAGCAACCGACATAATGGAAACATCAGGGTGGAAGTCCATGATTCAGTCTCACCCTCACTTAGTAGCAGAAGCCTTCCGAGCATTAGCATCTGCACAGTGTCCGCAGTTTGGCATTCCACGCAAACGACTAAAGCAGTCCTGAAATCTTCCATGAACAGTAGAAAACAAAGGAATTGACTTTTACTCCTCCAGGTCCAGAAGGATTCTAATACACAAACCATAAGCAAGAGTTGTTTCTGTTTTCTTGTCCACAGAACAGAAGCTGAAAAAGCATATTGCTTGCATTTCAGGTGGATAATTTATGGTTTATACTTCAGCTTTAAATTAGACTGATTACTTCACTTCAAGGCCTTAAATTATCTTCAATGACTTCTCTTGTTCATATAATAACTTTAATTTTTTTATTGTGCCTTGTCATTTTGACCAAGGCTATGCAGGATTGCACTAGCTCCATAATGCAGTAATATTGATAACTGAAGATATTAAGTTTCAAAAGGATCTTCCATTATTTTGGGGAAAAGAAAATGAATTTTATAGGGTTTGTCCTATGCTATCTCAAAGTTTAAAACTAGGTCCTCCTTAAACACACTTCTATTGGAGATTATCAGTAATGTCTCCAGTATAAGTTCTGTAAATATAGGAGAACCTGCTTACCTTCAAGGTAAGTTATGGCAATACACTGCTTCAATTCTAATTTATTTTTCATTTCAGGGGGCAAATATGCAATGAGTTGGCCCAGATTTTTAGTAAAGATTTGTTTGTCTGTATGTTAGCTGTCCAAGAAACTGTGGGTTTATCCAAGTTTACAATGATTGAGAACTGATTGATGTTAAGATTTCAATAAGCAGAAAGTGTGTTTTGTGCTGAAGTAACTTTTTCTTAATTTATAATGACCTACCTATATGAAGAATTCTGTACATGTTAAAAGTTAAGGATGACCAAATGTAAATTTAATGAGTGGGCCAATTAAGGAAGATATATATGCACTTTTAATGTGTAACTTTTGTATGCTGAATGGTACATATATTTTTTTGCTTTGGGGAGATTAATAAGGTATAATTAATTGTGTTTCAATTTTTGAAAGAAATTTGTAAGACAGATGGAGGCAACTGAGATGTTTGTGATATTAATAGATAAGATATCCACTATAGATAAATTGGTTTGGATTTCAAATATTCATTATTGAATTTATCCTTGTTTTATCACACTTTGGAAAAGGCAACTGAAAAATAAATGAATCCTGGACAGTCTACTCTCCTTCACACACTGAACGGATGTTTGTCTGATAGCTATTTGTCTGTGGGAGATGCAGAGTAAAGAAGAGAGCCCTTAGACTATGTCAGGCCATACTATGAAGGTTTTTCCCCCTGTTTTCTTCTTTGTATTTCAGTTACTGTACTAACATTGTGGATGATTGAAATTCTGCATAATGTGAACAGGATAAACTATTTATAAACTGCTTTTCATGGGCCAGTTCTTTATTATAAATGAATCTTAGCTTTAAACACACACACAGATGTCAGTTTTTGATAGTTGTGAGGTCTTTTCTGGTGCATTGTCCTAGAGAAAGAAGCAGGAGTGAGCAGTGTTGGAGCACCACATCTGACTTACGATAGCAGTGACAGTGTGCTTCTTAGGCAAGATTTTTATTTGACAACAAGGGGAAAAGTGTGTCACTGGAAAATATTGCATATACCTATATGTTTGCATATATAATTTTATTCTCAAGATTAAATTCGTGTAATTTGTTTAGTTTTTGAATTCAGGACAAAGGAAAAAAATGAAGCTTGAGGTTTTAAAATAGGTTTTATTTTTGCTATCTCTGTTAGATTTTGACTGAAGCAATCCTAATACATCAAGAGTGATTCCTAATTACATTGAACAAACACTATCAAATAAGCATTTGTTATCCACAACAAACTAGAGTTTGAAAAGATAATAGTTTCAAATGTCTTAGTTTATTTCTGCATAGCTTTATTGAGTCTTTGTTGTGGTAACTTAAATTTAAAATTAGAATTCCTTAGAATCAAAGCACGATTATTACTTGATAATGGACTTCATCCTATTTAAGAGTATTATGGCAAGTAGAAATTCACTTCCCTAACTCCACCAAAAGATTGAGCCTGTTAAATTTTAAAAATACACACATACACACTTTTAATTTTAAGATTTTGCCAGGATCTTAGAAGAAAACAAAAATTCCCTCCAGTTATAGAATTATGTTGTCATATATTAAAATATCTCTGGTGTATCCATTTATATCAAATGTACACCACCCCAGCACATTGTGAATTAATTTACTGCTTCAATCTGCATTTCTAACCATAGTGACTTTAATACCATATAGTGAACATTTCAGCTTGCCCTTACTCTAGTGTTTATTGAAAATCTTAAGAATTTTATTATAAGGATTTTTTTTAGTTTGTTAGCACATTTTGTACCAAAAATGTCAAACACTGTGCTGTAAAAATATCCATGTTTGTAGAAATGTCCACTTTTCAAATAATATAATGCCTACCATTATACTAACAGAATCATATGGTAGTTGATTTATTTTTTTATTTATTATGTATATTTTTGGTATGGGTTCTTAAGGCAATGATAAAAAAAAAACATATTGTATTCTTATGTTAGTGCTCTAAAAGCCTTTCCCCACCCACTGCCCCATTTCTAAACTGCATACATTTTGTTCACAATAGGCATGGTTTCTTGTCTAGAGCAGTCTTGCCTTTTAAACTATCAGCCTGCTCCTGTTTCCCTTTTGACACTTAAGACTTTTCCATATAAAGTAGTGAGTGGTTTCAAATATTACTTATTAGAAAAGGAACCATTGGATAACTATTCTTTAGACTAAGATTTAGAAACACTATATTTGTGCCTTTTTCATTTTTTAATTTTAACATGTATTGGTATTTGGAGCACAAATATGAAGGTGCCATAATATGGCTTGCCAATGTTACCTCCTTGAATACTCATGTCATTGTCTTCAGATAGTAATTGGAGAACCTTGCATGAATTATGTGGTCATTTATATGGAGTGCGTGAGTGTGCGCGTGTTTATGTGTGTGCATGTGTGTGTATCTATACTCACTTGGATTTGTGTGGAGGTATGTTCAGAAGAGTGAACCTCTAAAAATAGGACTCAGTTAAATGTCAAAAGTTCAGGTTAGTTGAAATCTTATATTTAAGTGTGCTTTATTTTGGGGGACAATTGATTTGACAGGAAATTTTAATTCTCAAAAGTGTCCAATTTACTGCATGACGAAATGTGAAAACAGTGCCTTTTTTTAGGACATCAATTAAAAGTGTTTTAAAATATTAACAAAGATCTCTGAAAAGTTAAGACCAATATTAATTTTTAAGCTAGATCTGAGAGCTTAAATTGTCAAAGGTGTAATTATTAATTTACCCATATAACATTTTATGCATAAATTTGAGATCCAAGCAGAATTCTTTAGAAAATCGTAGACAAGGGCTGTCGGTGTAGCTCAGTGCTGTGGTGCTTGCTAGCATGAGACCCTGGGTTCAATCCCTAGCACCACCAAAAATCAAAAAAGTTTGAATCACCTATTGTTGCTAAAATACAACAGGTATTTTCTTCAGTATGTTTTGTGAAAGTCCAAATCAGCCTTGCTCTTAGCCATGTATACCTAAAGAGGTGAACTAGTCTGACTTGGACATGCATGCTTTTTGGTGGATAACAAAAATATTCAATGTATTCTTGAAAAAGGAGGTGGGTGGGTGAATGGGTTTGTCTTAGTGTTCTCAGATTATAAAGACAGCACTTTCAGCACACATAAGAGTATTTTGCAAACTTTTTTATACAGATTATGAGCTCTACTTTATTTAAATGTTCATGGAATGATGTAAATTTTAGGTCCAGTTGAACAAATATTGAGTGCCTACCATATGCAAGACTTCCTCTCACTGAGAATGAAATCACACAGTGTCTTCTGTTTGTAGTATGTGAACTTTATGTTTGAAAAGGAATTCTTATATTATAAATCTTTTTCTGTTATTAGAGTTTCTCATTGTATACTATAACCCAGTTAATTTTGCATTCAGTTTTTAAAAATGAAGATACAAAAGTCCCATTTTGAAAATAAAGTTCTGCTGAAATTATTTAAATATTAGTTTTGAGGGAAGTTGACTTTCAAGATTCAAATGTATAAAATCTTATTGGACTTTCAACCTCATTTTTAATCAGTTGATGTTAATGGTAAGATACTACTTGTATCTTGTTGCTGAAAATATTTTTTGCATTTCAGCACATTGAGTTAAAATAAAGTTGTTACTACTTATTCAGAATTAATTGACTTATTTTGTGTTTATTTGAAAAATTCTGTCTTTTTTCTCTTTAGCGTATTGCTTTGCGAAAGAGCCATGTATTTGATAAAAAACAAATTATGCATAGTAATCGTCTGTTCTACTTGGCAAAGCTAGTATTTTGGGAACTACTGAAGACCCTATAACTGAGATATTACACATATATTTATTTTTAACATGTGCATGCCATCCATATTGAATGATTTACTCTAACACCATGTATGGTAATAAGATTGCATTTTTCTCTGGCACTTCTGACCCTTCTTAATTTCAGTTATCCCAGACAACTTAATTATTTGCTGCTATGAAAAAATAGGTTTGGGGCAGACTATTTTGAACCAGCCTAGTAACAGTAACACAGTTAGGTGCCAAAAAGCGTAGTGAAAATCTCTTTATAATATAAATACCAACAAAACATCTGCACTTGCACTAAATTGCCCTTAAAGGAATGGTTATAAAATTTAAAACATTTTCTGTGCAAGTATAATAAATGGGACAAATGGTTGATCATATTGAAAACTTTCCTAATGAACTCTGTATAATTCCTCCATGTAGCAGCTAATCTCCTTAATATTTTGCTTTATAACACTGGAATGTGTTTTTCCTCCACCTACCACCTCGGAATCATTTGTTTCCAAGAGAGGGCCAAGAGTGGCATTTGCTTGGATCAGTGTTTTTAAATAGAAGACAAATGAGTAGGAACTTTCACAAAATGTCGCTGCTACCTTTTTTGTGGTACAAGGAAGGTTTGCATACATCAGCAGTAGTTAGAAGCAAAAAAGAAGTCTGACATTCCTGTTTACTTCCTTTTCTCCCTCACCTTCCTGTCCCTGCCCCTTTGTTCTTTTTATGAAAGATTTGGGTGTAGTCTAGTGTAATCTGTGACATAGCAGCCAAACAATTTCTGTATTATCTAATCTTACACTTTTCCTCAAATTCAAACTAGACCTTAATAGATATGAGGTAGGAGAAAGATTGCAGAATATGTGAGTAACAATTACAGCACACACACAAAAAAAGTTTTTGTTTAAAACAGTGCCCTGAAGGCTCTGATACTCAACTTCGTTCTAAAATAGATTTACTACCATGAGCAGAAAGTTTTTAGAATGTGTACTTTTCAAAGGGCTCTAGCAGTTGTAAGGGTCATTATGAAGGTGTAATAGGCAAAGGTAAAAAATGACATACAATTGAAAGTGGTGAAAATTAAATACATTAAACGAGAAATAATCATAAATGATAAAAGGCATTTTTGAACAGTACACAGGTTGAAACATGCCCCCATATCACAAAGGCAAGAATAGGTAGATAAAGGTAAGTAGTTCAGTTTTAATCAAGGCATTTAGAGTACTGAACACTGCTGAACTCTTTATGGTGATAAAGTAGAAATAGTTCATGTCCTCATGAACTCTTTTCTTCATGAAAGCTATTGCATTGATAGAAATATAAGAGCAACACCTGGTCTGGAGTGGAGAGTAGAAGTTCCAGATAGCCTTCCTGAGGAATTGATGTCTAAATTGAGATTGGGAATTAGGCAACTTAATGGGAATGTCATCTAACCCACTATGTGAAGTCCCAGAGATTGACCAAGTTTCATAAGGAACATAAATGGAAATGAAAATGAATATGGCTATTTCCTAGTGTGTCGAGAGACGGGGAGACTAATGTTAACCAGTAAGCTAGAGTCTTGATTTTTAATAGGCTATACTGAAGGAGTTAGGCTTAACCTGTGTGCATTGAAGGATTATAAATGAGAAAATGGGGAAATGAGGTGTGTCATTCTCAACAATCTCTATCAATTTTCATATGGATAAGGGGGCTAAGGAGGAGGTAGAGACCCTCTCAAGAGGTAAAAGATGCTTGTGCTCTATAAGGTTTAAGAACATTGCAACAGAGAAATAGGAGGTCTGAAAGGAAATATTGAAAGGAGTTGAAAATAAATGACATTTGGTAGAAGAGAAAGAATGACTCAGGTTTTGTATTTGGCTAACCAGGTGGAGGACATTACCATTCACTGATACAGTAAATCACAAGGGTGGGATCAGTTTAGAAAGCAATGTATCATTTCTGAACTTAAGGTTCCTATGGGACAGTTTGTTGGGCTATATTAAATGTGCGAATGATATCACTTATAAAGTCAGGAATCATTAATATGTAGATGATAATTTGTATCTGGGCTGAGGAGAAAGCAGCTCAGGCAGAAACAAACACAAGAAAGAGGATCCTGCAAAAGAGGATGAATAATCAGAAAAGTGTCCCTCCTAGAAGCTGGAGAGAATATTTCAAGAGAAGAAATGACCAACAGTGTCACCTGCTGCTGAGTAGTCAAATATGAAGTTGAAGTATAAATGAGATTTTTCCAGCAGGAAATGAAAGGATTTTCAGAATGAAGTAAAATTAGAGAGAGGAAATGCACGCTCCAAGCGTAGAACATAGGATGTTTGGTGAAGAAGGCAAGGAGAAAACTGTAGTTATAAGATGGGGTTTAAATTGAGTTCTTTACTTACATAGGTTTGTTCTCCTTTGATGGGGGTTGGAGAATAGGGTCAGTGTATTAGGGTGAGGATTAGGAGTCAGAGAAAAGAATACAGATGAGATTACTGAAGTCCTAGTCAGAAGAGAAGAGAAACAGAGTCATCATATCTCCCCCATAGGAGGGAGAAATACACAGGTGTGGAATCATATTTTTGTGCCTCTTTTTTCCCTTTAAGTTTGTATTATACTCAATTTATATTTTATGTTCTTTGTAACATCTATTCACAGTAAAGGGAATAGGTGATAATGGGTTTAGAGGAAAGGTCAGTAAACTTATTTTGTAAAAGATGAGATAGTAAATGCTTTAGTTTGCTGGCCCTCATACTTAAGTGTACTATGGTAGCAAAAAAGTAGCTGTAGCCAATATGTAAACAAATGAATATGGCTATGTTCCATTAGAACTGTTTACAAAAGCAGGCAGAAGGCTGAATTTGACCCTTGTACCATGGTTTTCCAAGTTGATAGGTTTGAAGTGAGCAAAGGAGCTTTGAAATAACTGATGTGGAGAAAAACACCTGAATGTCCCAGATGAGATCAGAGGTCATGAGGTAATGGAATAAACCGAAACCCAGTGTTTGTATAATTGATGTTTCCAAAGAACTGGAATAGAAGCAGTGATAAAATGTACTAGAAAGTAGTTTTCTCTTTTAAAAATAATTTTAGAAATGAAAATATTCATAGCATACATAAATCTAGACATACTATATGATTTTTACATTGGAAAAATAAGTGAGCAACTTAGTGAAATTTATTTTTTTGTTCTTTTTGAATAGGACAGTAGAGTGCATTCTGACATACACACATGGAGTATAACTTATTCTAATTAGGATCTCATTCTTGTGGTTATACATTATGTGGAGTTTCACTGAACCTAGTGAAATTTAAAAGTCCTATTTCTCTCACCACTTTTTAAGAAGTGAAAAGTATTGACCCAAGAAACTTTGTCTATGTAATGATTCATTTCTAAAGTTAACATGCAAACTATACAGTAGTAGTTTTCAAGTTTATTAACATAGTACCAGAAACACAGGAGATGCTAAAAATCTATCAAAATTATTCCAAGTTGAGGAAGTTGAAGATTAAAATGACTGGCAGTGAGTATTAAACTATTGGAAGGAAGTCTAATTTATTGTAACATTTGTTCATAAATATAAATTAAAAGTGACCAACTGTTATAAATAAAAAAAAAACTAGGCAAGAAGAAAGGAGTAGCTGGGGTAGGGAGATAAAATGCAAAATTCTTCCATTGTCATAAATGATAATGAAAAATACTTTCTTACTGATATTTAAACTTAGTGTTATAAACACTTAAGGATTTTTGTAAATACTTAGGAAACTATCCCTTTGTATAATTTAAAATGTAGTATATTTTCTCAAAAGAACAAACAGTATTGTATGTGCAGAAAGTAACATTGTATGTGCCAAGAAGAAAATGAATACTGAAAGAAAGCAAAGATACCATTACAAAGATTTAGCAGAATTACTACGACAAATTCCAGAGGTTAAATGCACTTACTGCATAAGAAACTCATTCAGCAATGATCTCATTCATTAGACTGTACTAGCCAGATATGGCCTATTTTGATGAAATTTAATAAAATATCAGCAACAACAACAACAAAAGCCCACTGAAAGGTGAAATAGAGGATGTTTGTTGTGTAGCACACCAACTTGTTAACCAGGCATAGAAGAGAAATACTATTTTTAAGGAAACAAGTGTGAAGGCTCTGGGGTAAGAGAGGATGGGGTGATGCCAGGAACAAACTAAGTAAGGCTGAAAGGCAGTGCTTTCTTAGTTGACGTGTGTGCATGTGTGTGTGTGTAAGCATGTCCCCCTGGGTGTGAGTGATCTGTTTTTTTTTTTTTTTTTTTTTTTTTCCCCCTCCGGTGAATGGGGTCTTGCTAACTTGCCCAGGCTGGTCTCAAACTCCTGGGCTTAAGCGATATCCTCCTGAGTAGCTTGGGAGTAGCTGGGACTGCAGGTGCGCACCACCCCATGTTGCTGAGTGATCTTTTTAAATGGAGGTAGGAATCCACATGAGAACCCTGAATAAATAAGTAGTAGGACTAAGTCAGGAAAGCTCCTTTAAGTTCTAAGTTGTCCAAATGGACTAAAGGAAGAAATCGAAACAGTTATCAGGTAAATTACCTCCCCAAAAGGCCTGGAAGGATGGCTATTCTTTTTTTATTTAATTTTTACTTTTTTATTCATGCATTATAGTTGTACATGTTGATGGGATTTGTTGTTACATATTTTTGTACACACACAATATAACAACATAATTTGGCCAATATCACTTCCCAGCATTTGCCCCCTAAGGATGGCTTTTATATGGAAATTATTTTGAACATTCTTAGACACTGATAATTCCCATGATAAGTTAATTGAAATAGTAGAAGCAAGTACTTAGAAACAAGTATTTAAATAAGTATTTTAATCAAGCTAATATATATTACATAATCTTAGAAGAATAACTCTTTTTCCCATTTTACCAAGAGAATATTCAAAAAGATTCACCAAATTTTCTGTATTATAAATATGAGTGTTAGAATCCTACATAAAATGCTAATAACTAGAAATCACTAATACTAGGAAAAACAAACCAAATTACCTAACGTTAACCTCAGACTCAGGATGGTTTTGTCTTAAGATATTGGTTTCACACCATTAACAAAGGTAAACTAAAAGCCACAATCAATTGAATTCTATAAAATTTCATTTCTCACAAGATGTTCTTACAAATCAAAAATGAAAAAAAAAAATCTTTATATACCATAAAGGATACCACTCTAATACTAGTACTCAAAACATCAAAATGATGATACACTAGAAGTAGTCCTAATAAAATCAAGACCAAAACTGGGTACAGTGGCACACACCTATAATCCCAGCTGCTCAGGAGACTGAGGCAGGAGGATCCTTAAGACCTAGGCCAGTCAGGGCAACTTCAGGAGACCCTGTCTCAAAATTTAAATAGTTTAAAAAGGGCTAAGGATGTAGCTCAGTGACAGCTTGCCCAGCATACAGGAGGCCCTGCTTCAGTTCCCAAAACCTCAAAATAAAATAAAAGCAGGGTCAAAACACAGGGAACTTGATAATATGTTTATTATCTGAAATTATTGTAGAAGTTAATCTGTTAAGCATACTTGAAATAAACAATAAACATGTGGTAAAGGAGGTCCTTCTATATAATTCTTAGAGGAAACAAATAAAACTTAGAATTTGACATTAGTTTGACAAAATAGGAAAATCTAAAGTCTACAAGATGTATACACTGGCAGAAACCATTTACTCCAATCTACTATCCCATAGGCAGAAAATAAAATAGGAAAGTTTGGAATGGTCTTGAGATGTATGGATTCTACAAGAGGGAAAATACCCTACAGAATTATACTGGCAGGTGAAAAAAGAAGTACATAAAGTAAAAGGAAAAACCATACTATTATGTAGTAATATTTAATAAAAATATGCTTGAGGGAAATATAAGCAAAAAATATAATGATAATAGAATTTGTCTTCAGATTACATATTGGGAATCATTTTTTTCCTATGTATTATGTTTTCTAAGCTTTTTAGAAAATAAATGTATACTATGTTACTAATAAGAAAAAAAAGATTAAATATTTTAAAAAATATGTTCTCTGGGACAGTCAATAAACTATTTTTAAAAAAGCTATCCAGAATGGTAAAGGTGTTAAAATCAAGAACAATAAATTAGACCAATCGCCACCCAGCTTGGGGAAAGTAATCTTACAGTTCATTTGGTTGATTTGCCAATTGGCACTTTACTCTCATGCAGACCACTATTACTGATGAAACTCTTAAGTATTTGGAAGTGAAATGAAAAACAATTGCTAGGAAAATGTAGATTCTTCTTATTTTAAAAGACATTTTCTTAAAATGAATAATAGTTAAATGCTGCTATTTTCATCTGTGTGAGAGAGAGAACTGGTAAAAATTGTTAGAGGATTCAGTGCATTAGACTATTTTAAAAAAATTAAGTGCCTTATTGTACATAATAGTGGAATTTATTTTTCTCATTCATAAATGCACATAGCATAGTTAGCACATCAGATCCATTCCTCTTGGGCTCAAAAGTATTATGCAGAATAGATTAATATTTCCTGTTAGTTACAGGTGCACAGTTGAGTCTTTATTTAATGCAAGATACTGGGATACAAGATGGCAAAATAAAACAAACACAAATACACATATTCCTTTCTCTCACATACCTTGCTGACAGATTAGAAAAACAGTTATTAATTGATAACACTCAATCTTGCTAGATATTAATAAAAGAGTGTTGATTTTCTCTGTTGTCGGATCATTTTCTTTTTCATTGATATTCCCATTCAGAGCTTTTGTGTTTTTGTTTTTACTTATTGTGTAGTTCCTACCTTCTTAAGGTGAAGACTTAGATCATCAATTTTTAAATTTCTCCTTTTCTAATAAACATGTGAAGGCATTGTCTCCTCTAACCACTATCTTAATTACATCCCACAATATTTTGTTTGTTGTATGTTCATTATCACCAGTTGGAAATATTTCCTGATATTCCTTACGGTTTCATCTGGCCTATGGTTTTACTTTCTGTATTTGGGAGGATTTTTCTAGGTATCACATTTTTATTTATTTCTTCTTTAAATCCATAGTTGTCAGAGAATATACATAATATATGTCTCTTTCCAATCAGTTTACATTTAGTTATACTTCTTTTATGGCACGGAACCTGGTCTATCTTGGTGAAAGCTCTGTATGTATCTGAATGTTTTCTGCAGTTGTGTCATGACATGAATGGCAAGTGGAGCTGATTGATAGTGCTGTTTAAATCTTCTATATGGTTTCTCATTGTTGTCCACTTTCTAACAATTGCTGAATAATGTTAAAATTTCCAACTGTGTTTGTGTTTTGGCTTGCTTGTTGCTTTATTTCTTTTTATTTTTTCATTTTGAAAATCTGTTATTAAAGGCACACATAGGGTTATGTCTTGATATGTTGATCCATATATATTCATAAAATCTTAATAATGATACTCATTTTGAGGTCACTAATGATTGATGTAGTTACATCAGTTTTGTATTGTTTTCAAAATGTATTCACATTCTTTTATTTTCGGTCTGCCTCCATCTGTATATTTAAAGTGTATTTCTTACAAATAGCACATACTTGGATCTTGCTTCTTATCCATTGTGAAAATCTACATTTTACTCAGGGTGTTTAATCCATTTCTAATTAATGTAATTATTGATAAGCTTGGGTTCAACTCTTCCCTCATGATATCTGGTTTTTATTTATCTGATCAATGTTCTTTATTCTTCTTTTCTTCTTTTCCTGACTAAATACTGAGTGAATCATATTTTAAGGTAGTGTTTTATTTCTCATATTGAAATTTTTGTTATAATTTTATCTGTCTTAGAGTGGTTGCTCTTCAAACTATGTGTCTTTATTACAATCTACCTTCAACTAATATCATAGTGTTTCACACACACTAGTATTCCATCCCACATTTTTTGCTTTTGTCTGTTTCACTTCTACTCATGCTACTTACTCTATAGTACTAGTATTTTTCTTTATTTTAAACAGGCAATATTTTTTAAACATATTTAAAAATATTACACATATTTATATGAATGGAGAATTTTTAGCAAAAAAAAAGTTATTTGCATTTACTCAGGTATTTACTCTTTCTAGTATTCTTTGCTTTTTCCCTCAGATCTCTATTTTGATGTATATAATTTCAAGTTAGTCTGATGAACTTCTACTAGCCATTTCTTCTAATATAATTATGATGGAGAAAAATTCAGCTATTCTCTCTCTGAAAATGTGATTATTTCTTCTTCATTTTTGAATGACCATTTCACTGGAAGTAGAATGCTAAACTAATAGTTTGTTTTCTTTCAGCACTTTAGCCATGTTGTTCATTGTGTCCTGGCCTCTATTGGTTTTTGTGGTTTGTATTATTTCTCTGTATGTAATATATGTATTTCAGTTGCTTTAAAAGCTTGTTTTTTAATTTTTGGATTTCAGCAATTTGTCTCTAGGTATGCTTTTCTCTGAATTAATCTTCGCTGGAGTTTCTTGAAGTTTTTGGATGTATAGGTTGATGACTTTCATCAATTTTTTAAATATTCCTCAACATTATTTCTTTAAATCTTTCTTCTTTCCTATTTGGAAGAATAAAAGACCCAGAATAGCCAAAACAATTTTAAACCAAAAATGCAATGCTGGAGGCATCACAATGCCTGACTTCAAATTATACTACAGAGCTATAGTAACATAAACTGCATGGTACTGGCATAAAAACAGACACATCGATCAAAGATACAAAATAAAAGACATGAAGATACACTCACACATCTACAATCATCTGATCCTTGACAAAGGTGCCAAAAACATTCATTGGAGAAAAGACAGACTTTTTAACAAATGTTGCTGGGAAAACTATTCATATGTAGAAGAATAAAACTAGACCCTTATCTCTCCTTCTGTGACTCCAATTATGTATATGTTAGATCATTTGATCTTGCCTCATGTATCACATATATTCTGTCTTATTTTTTCTTTTTATCCTTTTCTTTTATTATATTATGTTGACCTGTTTCAAAAAGTTCATGGATTTTTTTCCTAAATGGAGTCCAATTTCCTGCGAATGTCACCTAATAAGTTGTAATTTTCTTTCTCAGATTTCTATTGAATATTTCATTTTCACCTGAAATTTCTTATTCTTTTAAAGCATATTATTCATCTTTCTACTACATTCTTGAGGATTTTTATTATAAGTTCTGGTCTTTGATAATTCTAATTTCTATTCCATCGCTAAATCTGATTTTATTGACTATTTCTGTTCTTGAATGTGAGTCACATTTTCCTCCTTCTTAAGTTTTCTTGTAATGTTTTATTTTATACCACATATGAACAAAAAACAAATAGAAACTGAAGTGAATGACATTTCCTTCTAAAAAATGTGTATGCTCTATCGTGGTCATACCCTAAAGTAGGGCTGAGTCTATATGATTTGTACTGGCTCATTTCTGGGTTTTGTTGGAGTCTTGGATTAATGCTAGCTCTTTAAATCTTATAGTCACATAGCATACATCCTCCCCACCCCAATTCACTTTCAAATGATTGGTGTTTTTATATCTATAGTGCATCTTTATAGATAACATATATGTGGATCTTACTTCTTTATCCAGTATCCAGTCTAACAAACTATACTTTTTAATTGGTGTGCATACACTGTAAATATATTACATACATTAATGACATAATTAATGATGTGTTTAAATTTGCACCTACTCTTTTGATTTTCTTTTCATATTTTCTTTCAGTTTTGCATTCTTCCTTTGTTCCTTTCCTAATGTTAAGTGGTTCTTTTAAAAAATATTTTTCATATTGTTTTCTCCATTTTCTTTTTCACTGTATCTTTTGCATTTTTAATGTTTTTTCTGGACACTACAATATGTATCCTTAACAAAAAAAAGATCAAAGTCCACTTTAATTAATGTTGCATCATATTTCAAATAAACTATAAAAATATAAAACTTTAAAACTTCATTTATCACTTCCCATCCTTTGTGTCACTATCATCAGATACTCTACTTCTGCTTATATTAGAAGACATACAACATCAGGTTGAAGTTATTTGAAATAGTATCTCTTTAAAAAATTAATGAAAAAACTTTTCTACTTTTAGAAAATATTTACCATTTTAACAACCTTTATCCATTCTTACAAATCTGAGTTTTCAGTCAGCATTTTTGCAGATATTTAAGAGAGTCTGACAGAGAGTTTGCAGTAAGTTAATGACTGATAACTAGAAAACTAAGCAAATACAAGAGTAAATGTATTTGTTAACTCCAGGGAACAGTTCTATGAAAATGTTAATGTAAACACTGAACATCACCAAGGCCAAAAATTGTGGTTTCATACTCTTAATCATTCTTAGATTTAGGTCTGAAACCAAAATTTAGAAATTAAATTAAAAATCAAGAAATAGCCACATCATAAATTTGGAGTTTGGAAAGACAAGGTAAGATCTAGGGGGAAGAGTTGAGAGGTGGCAGGATTTGCCTTGGGGAATCAGGAAGTAGTAGTAATGTTGGAGACCACTCTTTTTCAAAATAAGTTTACTTTTACTGTTTTACTTTTTTATTACATATATGTACTTATCTGATAAGAAACAAAAGGGAAGGTAATGATGGGAATATCCCAGTGAGAGGGAAAGCATGGGTACACAAGAAACAGGCCATGGGCCCATGGGTTGTGTGCAGTTTCTGAAGACAACACAACTGGATGGTATTCAATAAAGTAAGCAATTACCTTTAAATAGAAGGGACAGTTATTTAGGCCTATTTTCACAAGAATAAAGGAGATGAGCAGACGATGGTGAATTTACCAGGAAATGCATTGAACTTTGGCTTCAGGGTCCATTATTGCATAAAGTTTTGGGGAGAGATTCTATAATGCAAATGCATATTTGTATGTTTTCATAAAATGGGAAAAATCAGATATTTTTACAGAAGTTGATTGACTGTTCCCTCTTTACACTCCAGATTTTTCTCTGTCACTCTTTCCCTAGTGTTTGAAGTTATTGAAGGAGCCACAAGCATTTTGAGGCTCCATATAGGGATACTGAGTTTGGAATACATTTATATTTCTATGGGATCTATGTATGTGAGTGACAGAAATGTTCATATATAGTTATTCCTATCTATTCTGGTGTTAACTTGGCTTCCAGGAATAATCCTGTCTACCATTCCAACTTCCTAAAACCATGTTAAAAAGGTGTAGGGCTAGATCTTATATTGATATAAACAATTGGCACTGAAATATGTAACTAATGATAAAGTAATAATGTTTGAAATGTATGAAGTCAAATATGTAATAGTATTTCAACCCTCAGCTACATAAAATCTCAGGAGGTAAATTAATTTCTCATTAGTACTTATACAAATTGGAATTTGTTCTGTAAGAATGTATGCAATAATGTATCCTATGTAATTATTGATGCATGATCATTTTTTTTCTTTTTTGATAGAATTTGTGTGAAATTTGTCGAAATTCCTTTATAGAGAGAGCACGAAACCTGTAGAGGTACTATCAACAGCAATCCAACTTGGTGTGAAGTCATGTTTTATGCATCCTAACATAGCTCATCTCATTACCAATAACGAGTTGTGAAGATGAACGTTTTTACAAAACAATCAGTACTACAACCCAAATTTGATCAGTCACATTTCAGAGTGAATTTTATTTCTATTACCTATTTAGAGATAATATATTACCGAATTATCAAGATGAAAAAGTGTTCAAGGTTATGCAGCCAAAAGAAATTGTAGGAAGGAAAGGATAATATGTGTCAGTCAATTAAGTAATAAAAACATTATGTTGTTTACAATGATTTTGTGATATCTGCTTTTGTCAGCTTTTAAAAGCTTGCAATTTATTGCAATTTCTCAAAGTAATCCAATTTTCTAACAAATATTAATTTGGTTCTTTTCTTCTTTCAGGTCTACTCAAATTTTATCAACTTCAAACTCACAAAACCTGTAACAGCCCCCAACAGTGAGATAATGCAGGACAGAACAGTTTTTTTTTGAGAGGAACATTAGTTCACCCCTAATGCTGCCGAGGTCTTCCAGTTAATCACTAACCTGGAATGAATCATTCCACAGACAAGACTGCTCTCAGAAATTGACTTCTTTGCTTTTCTTACCTAGCTATGGAATCTTAATTCACCATAATGGATCAGCTGCATCCTACAGCAGATGTTGGCCAAAGCCTTTGGGTGTCCTTGTGCTTAATAACTTTCTCTTTCAAATGAATCTGAGAACTCTCAAGACTTCCCATTTCCTCCATGCAATATGGGACAGTCAGGACAGAGGATCTTAAGTTTATGATGTTCTCTCTGTTATTGTTCCAAGGAAACAGTTCACCTTAATTTTTCTCTTAAAAAAAAGAAAGAATGTGCATCTAGGAAATCCCACTTGTGTTTTAAAAATCATAAATGGGGCTTGAATTGTTTTTGAGATAAAAACCAGGTGCAGTCTGCAGCAGTGATCATATGTGAAATATTAACATTGTGGATTCTTATAAGGTAACATTTTAATGCAAATACCTGAGAATTTGCTCAACTAATTTTGTGTTACTAGCCTTTGAGTCTCTAAACTTCTATAGGTTTTGTCATTAATTACACGTTGAAAATTAAAACCAAAGAATCAAGTAGGTTTCCACTGTTATTTGATTCTCATGCAGTCATAAACAACAAGCCATCCCAATAGACTGATTTACAATAGGATCAGTTCTCATTTAAGGGACAGTTGTCATCCTTCATTAAGTAGTGTCTGATGGTCTTTATTCAAAGCTTTGCCACTATCAATCTCTTCATTCCTCAGGGCAAGTACCTTGGTACTTCCCTGGGAGAAAAATGACTTCAACATATAGGTAACAAAGACAAAAAGTGAACCAGATAAAATCAATTTAAGAAAGATCTAGTTATTTTAAATTCCGTTCAAATCTCTTCTCTCATGGTTGAAACAATCTACCCCTTTCATAAGAAGACTTATGCTTTCTTTCTCAAAAAATCAAGTTGAGCCAACTTCCCAAGCTAGAGGCATAGGAATGACAAACCAGGTCAGCAAACATGAACTGCAGGATCTTGCTGATCTGTAAGTTTAGTGTTCTTTCCATGTTCTGTACGCCTTCTGCCTGTACAGACATCTGCTGGCTGGCGTATTCCATTCAGGGATTCAGGGAGCATTTGTTCCTTTTCTTCCTCTCAAAAATGTTTCTTTTCAGATATGTAAAAGGTTCTTTAAGTGATGATGGTTACATTTATTCCTGTTGTACTTTTTGTTAAAGTAAAATTTATATCTGTATCTTATCTATATATAAATTTAGTGATTTTTCTATCATCTTAGTATTTGTACTTCATAGTTATCTGAGTCTTCTCTGTATAGGAAGCAGAGAACCTCTTCCCCAAATTGTTTCAGGTTAAGTGAACTTCCACTTAGTCTTGAGAACTGTTGTTTTAGCTTTTTCCCCTTACTTCTTTTCCTGGTCCCTTCTCCTTGATTTCACTGACATTTAAGAAGGGCTGGGAGAGTGTAAAATCACCTACTAGTTCTCATCCTTTCTACTGGGACCCCAAAGTGAACCAGTCTATCTTGACAAGATGACAATTGGAGACATGAGGTAAGGGGACAGTGTCTACGTAGAGACCACTGGGATTGATAAGGGTTGCAACCAATGGTATAATCGGAGCATCACACTTACTAAGGAAAGGAGATTTTGTGAGCTAAGATGGATAGATTTGAGTGATCATGGGCTTACAGAGAGGGAAGTATTTCTCAGAATTGTAGTGAACCAGAGACTTATCCTTCTGTTTCTGAAAGAGGTACCACTCCAATCCTGCTTAAGATGTCATTTTGAGAAAATATTCACTCATAGTGCAGAAAACCTTGAAAAACCCTGGAGAAGATCCTGTGTCTCTTCAGCCCCGAGCTGAGGTTCACCCTGCACTGTGTGTGTGTCTACTCTACGTTCCTTCCTTAGTCCTCCAAATTTTCCATAATAGTTTGTCTTTTAAGCCTTATGTCCTTACTCTTGCGGGGTCCAGTTATTGACGAATAGTGAGATCACCAGAAACTAAAGTAGTAAAAAAGTTTATTTTGGGAAAAGAGAAAAAAGGGAAAAGAAAACAAACCGACATGTCAGGACCACCACTCCAAGTGGGGCAGCAGCAGTAGTAAGTGACTTCAGCAAGCTTGCTTTTTAAAGTGAAAATGATTAAAAAAGAAAAAATATCCTGGCAGACTTACAATAGGGGCCTTTTCCCTCTTTTTCCCAAGGAGTGCAAGCAGCCAGCTCCAGCTTATCTATTTCAGGCTGCACCTGGTTGGTTAGCAGGGCAAGCTAGGTGTGGGGAGCCCAGACTACCCATATCTGAAACCCACAGCTTTTGGGGCCTCTGAAGGGATGGGTTGCTTCACAGAAATGGTCCAATGTCCTTAACTCATGGTCACATTATTTTATCTCAGGTACTGTCCTTGTATTTATCACAGTCAGCACAGCTCAATGATTTTATTCGTACCCATTTTGGTTTGGTCAATCTTAACTAGATATAGTTGTTTTATATCTGAGGGTCTCTACATTTTTCTTTTTATAAGGGATTCTCTACGCTTTCACACTAACCTTAGCCATCAGGGAGATATCTTCAGAAGTTCACATGACAACAAAATTTTGTGTATTTTGTGACTATTTGATTACAGTACACTCACTGTTCTTCTTTATCTTTCTTTTCCTCTTTTTTTTTTCCCCCCTATTTTTGCAGTACTGGTCATCAAAGCCAGGTCCTCACACATCCTGGGCAAGTGTGCTACTGAACCACATCCCAGCCCTCTTTATTTTTATTTTTTAAATTTTGATACAGAGATTCATTAAGTTGCCCAGGATGGCTTTGAACTTGAGATCCTTTTGCTTTAGCCTCCTGAGTGGTGATGATTACAGGCATCTGTCACCACACCTGAACTTTCTGTACCTCTTATGACTCTCTGAACTTAGCTTTAATTTATTAAGGTACATCCTGCTACTAAATTATTTAGGTCTTCTATTTCTCTAGATAAGCAAGGTCATTAGTTGTACCAGATATAATTATTATTATACCACACTGTTTATAAATAACTTAATACTATAGATTTTTTTAAATCACAAATTTAGAAAGAAAAAAGTGAGAGAAAACATAATGACCATTAGACATTAATACATTTTTCGAGATTCCAATTAGCCAAGGTAAAAAGAAAAAGCTAATGAATGCCCAGAAAATGCCATAAAAGGAAATTATCAACACCTCAAATGACATCTTTCTGAATTTTGATTTGTTAAATTGATCAGAATACAATATTCCAATAATCCCAGCATCTGACGTTTGCCAACATTTTCACATGTATTGAAAATCTGTAAAGTGGCATTGATATTAGAAATTGTCATTTTCATTTGTCAAAAAGAATCAAATATTGCCAATTTCATGTGTATTAATCCCGTTCCTCATGGTGTTGTTATAAAGCTTAGTTATATAAGGAAAAGCGTCTCCTGCCTCTATCTCCATGCAAACCTAATGCTCCTTTTAACAGTTTACTGTGTCTCCTTCCAGAATATCTTTATACCAATATAAGCAAATATAAATGTTATTATTTCACAAAAAGGAATATGCCTTATTCACTGTTACGTGCCCTAATTTTAAAAAAATGATGACGTATCAATCACTTTCTATCAACCCTCCCCCCTAGAATTCCATTATTTATTTTTTTTATCCAAGCCACCACTTTATGTGTGGTAGTTACAGTGGTGTCTGCCCCTGCTTCTCCCAGGCTATCCTTTCATCCAGGTCTTTCTGGTCTTTTGGGTACCAAATCCATTAAGGTGTCCTGCTTCCCTTTTCCTTAGTGCAAGGCAGGGCTCACATAGGATCCTGAGAACTCTTAGTGGTAATGGTGAGGAGCATCTTAGCACAAGGATGCAGTCCTAGGGTGGGAAAAATAATGGGGAGGGCTTAGGTTACAGAAGTTGCCCCGAGGCTGGGTGGGAAAGGTAAGGGCAGAGGCGTTTGTTGATTTTTCACTCTGCAAACTGGTCCAAGAATTTAAGGAAGTCCTGGCACTGGGATGCAGCTAGGAATGAAGTGGCCATCAGAGTGGGATGAGGGATGGCTTCAGGGTATCAGCTAGCCAGCTGTATACTTTCCCAAGAGGGTATGACACGATCAATGTTCCCAAAAACATGAAGCAAAAATGCTGAGCAGGTTGGGCTCATGAGACCAAGGTCCCAGGTACAGAAACCAGATACAAGGATGAAAAATCGGGGCAAGGGGAAACGCCTGGCCCAGGACACACACAAGGGTTGCCTGGTTGAAGCCAAGAAGTCCATTCAAAGACCCAGCTTGTTCAGTGCCTGTGCCACTATTCCGGCACCTCCTCCAGACCCCTGCACACGGTGGGCTCTTCCAGTGCGGAGAAAATGTCTGTCTCCTATGTGGAAATACACTAGTCCTGAGGCTACTCCTCCGGAGGGAAGCGCAGGGAGTCCCTCGGGGTCCACTGTGCCAGGGCACCGGTGCCGGGGCTGAGGCACAAGAGAAGGGCGCGGCTGCACTGCCTCCCTCGGCGCTCCATGCTTCCCTTCGAAGCCTGCCATGCACAAGACCTGTAGGGGCCTCAGTAAGGCCAAGTTGCCCCGCAGTGAGCCACGGAAGCTCTGTTACATGATTGATTTTACCAACCGTGATTGATGGTTTTGTTTTTCAGTTTGATGATATTTTTCTGATAATTATTGATGCCATCAGAAAAATTCTTTTGTATTGTAAACAATGTTATATTGGATAACACTGACATTATTTCCAAGTATGCAGATGTATGATCGGGATAAATTCTCAGAAATGGAGCTGATGAATCAAATGAGCGCATTTGCTGTGTTGATGGTTACTGCTGCATTGCTCCACTGGAGCAGTGTGAGCGCCTACCAACCACTGAACTAAAATGCCGGTTCCAGAACCACCATTTGACCCAGTTATTCCACTTCTCAGTTTATACCCAAAAGACTTAAAATCAGCATACTAGGGTGACACTGCCACATCAACGTTTATAGCAGCTTAATTCACTATAGCCAAGCTATGGAACCAAAATAGGTGCCCTTCAACAGATGAATAGATAAAGAAAATGTGGTATATATACACAATGGAATATTATTCAGCCTTAAAGAAGAATGAAATTATGGCATTTGCAGGTAAATGGATGGAACTGGAGACTATTATGCTAAGTGAAATACGCACGTTCCAAGAAACCAAAGGCTGAATATTCTTTCTGATATGTGAATGCTAATCCACAACAAGGGAAGGTAGGAAGGGGAAGTATAGAAGCTCACTGGATTAGACAAATGGGAATGAAGGGAAGGGAAAGGTGATAGAAATAGGAAAGAGAGTAAAATGAATCAGACTAACTTTCCTATGCTCATATGTGAATACATGACCAGTGTAACTCCACATCATGTACAACTACAAGAATGGGATCCTAACTGGAATGGGTTGCACTCCATGTATGTATAATAGGTCAAAATACACCCTACCATCATGTATATTGAAAAACAACATTAAAAAAAAAAAAAGAAAATGCCATTTCCCTGCCATTTTCATACAGTGTCACCAACAAAATGTGTTGTTAAAATTTATTTAATATGACAAGGGGAAAGTAATATTTTAGTATGTTGCAATTTGTATTTTTACTATTATGAATAAAGCTCTGTGCTTTTTCACTTACAGATCATTTGCATTTTGCTTTCTGTAAAAAGTCTACTCACACTGTTTTTTTTTAAAAGAATAAGATGCATATCTTATTCTTATCATTTTCTAGGAATTGTTTGTATAGTAAGAAAATAAATAACACTATGTTTCTAAAATGAATTATAAATCAATTTCCAGTTAATCACCTATATTTTAATTTTGCTTATTTTTGTTATTTTAATGAGTACAAGTTTTTATGGTTATTATGAATTGTGCTGGTTAAACATGGGCATGCATGTGTCACTGTAGTGTAACTAATTTTTCAAGATAAATACTCAGGAGTGGTATAGCTGAGTCATATTGTGGTTCCATGCCTAGTCTTTCCAAAACCTCCATACTGATTTCTCTAGTCGTTGTACTAATTTACAATCTCACCAACAGTGTAAAAGTGTTCCTTTGCCTCCACATCCTCTCCAGAATTTATTATCTGTTCTTGATGACTGCCATACTAACTGGTGTGAGATGAAATCTCAGTGTAGTTTTGATTTACATTTCATTAAATGCTAATGGTGTTGAACATTTTTTCATATATTTGTTAGCCATTTGTATTCTTCTTTGGAGAAGTGTCTGCTTAATTCATTTGCCCACTTACTAACTGGGTTGTTTAATTTTGTCAGTATAAAGCTTTTTGGGTTCTTTATGTACTTATAGATATTAATCCTCTGTCAGAAAAGTAGTTAGCAAAGATTTTCTTCCATTCTGTAGGTTCTCTGTTCACATTCCTAATTGTTTCCTTTGCTTTGCAGAAGCTTTTTAATTTGATACTAATCCATCTATGAACTCTTGGCATTATTTCCTGAGATCTAGGGGTCCTAGGGATAAAGTTGTTGCCTGTATCTATATCCTGGATTATTGACCCTACATTTTTTTGTAAGAGTTGCATAGTTTGTGGTCTAATTCCTAGGTCTTCGATTCATTTTGGTTTTTGCTCAGGGTGAGAGATAAGGGTCTAGTTTTATTCTTCTACATATGAATAGTTTTCCCAGCAACATTTGTTAAAAAGTCTGTCTTTTCTCCAATGAATGTTTTTGGCACCTTTGTCAAGGATCAGATGATTGTAGATGTGTGAGTGTATCTTCATGTCTTTTATTTTGTACCATTGATTGATGTGTCTGTTTTTATGCCAGTACCATGCAGTTTATGTTACTATAGCTCTGTAGTATAATTTGAAGTCAGGCATTGTGATGCCTCCAGCATTGCATTTTTGGTTTAAAATTGTTTTGGCTATTCTGGGTCTTTTATTCTTCCAAATGAATTTTAGGACTTTTTTTTCTTGTTCTGTGAAGCATGTCATTGGTATTTTGATAGGGATTGCATTGATTCTGTAGATTGCTTTTGGTAGTATGGACATTTTAACAATATTAATTCTGCCTATCCATGAACATGGGAGGTCTTTCCATCTTCTGAGGTCTTCTTCAATTTCTTTCTTCAATGTTCTATAGTTTTCATTTTAGAGGTTTAGATTTATCCTCAGATTTATTTCTAGGTTTTTGTTTGCTTGTTTGTTCGCTTTTGAGGCTATTGTGAATGGAGTTGATTTTCTGCTTTCTGTCTTAGCACATTCATTGTTGGCATATAGGAAAGGTATTGATTTTTGTATGTTGATTTTATAACCTGCTACTTTGTCAAATTTGTCTAATAGCTGTAGCAGTCTTTTGGTGGAGCTTTTCGGATCTTCTACATATAAGATCAAATCAACTGCTAACTGCTATTTTTATCCCTTTTATTTCCTTCTCTTGCCTAATTGCTCTGGCTAGAATTTCTAGCACTGTAATAAATAGAACTTGTGAGAGTTTTGTCTATCCTTGTCCCAGATTTTAAAGAAAATGCCTTCAGCTTTTCTCCAGTACTATGAAGTTGGTTTTGGGTTTTTCATATATAGCCTTTATGATATTGAGGTAGGTTTCTTCTATACCTAGGTTCTTCCATGTTTTTATCATGAATGGGTGCTGACTTTTGTTGAAAGGCCTTTTCTGCATCTATTGAGATGACTAACTGATTTTTGTCCTTAATTATATTTATGTAATGAATTATATTTATCAATTTGAATATGTTACACTATCCTTGCATCTCTGGAATCAAACTAACTTGAAAATGATGTACAATCTTCTTAAAATATTGTTGAATATGATTTGCTAATATCTTCTTAAGTATTTTTACAACTAAGTTCATCAGGGATATTGGTCTATAGTTTTCTTTCCTTGATGTGTCCTTATTTGGTTTTGGTAGGAGTATGATACTGGCTTCATAGAATGAGTTTGGATGTGTTTCATCCTTTTCTATTGCATGGAATAATTTGAGGAGTACTGGCATTCCAAAATTATTTCTTCTTTGGATGAATATCTAGTTTTCCCAACATTGCTTATCAAGCACCCAGCTTGTCAGCCTTGTCAGGCAGAGTTTCAAATGCTGCTTTTATGTAGGTCTGCTTCTGGATATTTATTGTTTTCCATTGTCCACTCTGCCTATTTTTTCAACCCTATTATCATGAACAATTTATCACCTGTTTTAACACCTGGTTCGAGACCTTCCTCAGTGTTCCTCTTTTTCAGTTTTCCAAGCTACTTTTCTTAATTATTTTTTCATGTAAACTTTAGAATAACTTTTTAATGTATTATTCTGTTTTGTGTTGCTGTGGCAGAAAATCTGATGCCAACAAAATGACAGAGAAGTAGAAAAGGAAAAGGCTGTGTTTGTTGTGTGAAGAGGAACCAACTGCATGAAGCCCAGGACCACCATCCCCCACTAGGCCCACCTCTTAGTCTCCATCACCTCAGTACTGCATACCGAAGACCAAGCTTCCAGCAAATGAATTTTTGGAGGAAACCACATCTAAACCATAAAATTTAGTTTCTAAATTAAGAACAAACATCTCTGTGACATTGAATCTTCCACTCAAGAATACCTTTTTATAAGTTTAAGTCTTCTTAGGTCCTAAAATGTTGCTTCACATAGGAGTTTCATGGTTTTTGTTATTTTCTGCCCCTAGGTATTATATCATTTTTGCTGCAATTAGAAATGGCCTCCCCCCCCAATATATTGCATTTCTTGACTTGTTTCTGCTATTTAAGAAATTTATTGATTGCTGTATGTTAATTTTCTACTCTGTTACCTTATTGAATTCTTTAAGTGCTCACAGTATATTTCCAGTTGATTTTTTATTTTCTAAGACTAAAGTTATATTATCAGAAAGTAGTGATAATTTCTCCTTTCAATTTTATATGAGCAATATATGAATTATAATTACATAAATATGTTAAATATTACAGGAATGTTTTGAAGTACAAATAGGAATCTCTCCTAGTATCTCTAATTAACTATCTTTCCCAGATGTAACTACTATTTATCTAAAACTCTTTCTGAATATTTCCATAGAAATGAATGTTAACAATGCATAGTTTCTATTTTCATATTTGGAATGTACTTTATATACTATTCATTCACATATTTTTAAAAATATCTTTCGAAAACAACCACTAGCCTGCAGAGAAGCTGCAAGCACAAAAAAACTTTTTTCCTAAACCTTTTGAGAGTAAGTTGTTAACCTGATATTCCATAACCCTGAATACTTTAGTGTGAATTTCCTGTTGTCAAGGATGTTATCCAATAGTACTATCCATCAGGTAATCAACATCAACACATAAAAGCCATCTGCATTAATCAGGTCAGAGAAACAAAATCAATAGAAATCTGCATATAAAAAGAGCTTTATTATAAGACATTGGCTAACATGATTATGGAAGTTAAAACCCTGATCTGTGTCTGCAAGCTGGAGAGCCAGGAAAGCTAGTGATATAGTTTGAAGACCTAAGAGCTGGAGAGCTGATGGTGTGAATTCCAGTCTGAGTCTGGCTTGTGAACCAGGAATGCCAAGGATAGGTCAATGTCCCACAACAAGCAGTCAAGGGTAAAGTGAATTCAACCTTTCTCTGCCTTTTATTCCATTCAGGCCCTCAACGGATTGATGATGCCCACCAACAGTCGGGAGATCCATCTGCTTTACCCAGTTCACCAGTTCCAGTGCTAATGTTTTCCAGAAACATCCTCATAGACACTTAATGTATTAGTATTAGCCAGTTTTTCATTACCTTAACAAAAGAC
Source organism: Sciurus carolinensis (assembly GCF_902686445.1). Taxonomy (NCBI): domain Eukaryota; kingdom Metazoa; phylum Chordata; class Mammalia; order Rodentia; family Sciuridae; genus Sciurus; species Sciurus carolinensis. The sequence continues at coordinate 90,659,447 of NC_062215.1, forward strand.
CTGAGACAGGCTATTTGTGAAGAAAGAAAAAAGGTTTATTTAGCTCATAGTTTTGGAGCTTCCAGGACATGGTGCCCATATTAGCTCTGTTCTAGTGAGGGCATTCTTGCTATGTCACATTAGGGCAGATGGCAATGGCCAGAGTACATGTAGGTAAGTGATCCCATGGTCAGACAGGAAATGAGAGTGGGTGGGGACAGTCTCAGACCTTTATAACAATGCTTTTGTGAGAACTAACTAGGGTCCAGGCGAAATAACTGAATGCCTTTTGAGGGAATGCCTCCGATTGACCTATGACTTCCCTAGACCATCCCTCTTAAAGGTTGTATCATCTAAGACTAACACCCTGGGAAACAAGCTCTCAATACATGGGACTTTGTGGAGACAAACAATATTCAAACCATAGCACCCAGAAATAATGTTTAACCAGACATCTGGGCATTCTGTAGTCCTGTCAAGTTGACACACACAATTGACCATCACGCCATCCATGTGAGACCTCTTTCACATTTCAAACAATGGTCTCACTGTTCTTTTTGGCAAAAGGATCTAGTTCAGCATCAGATATTGCATTTAGGGGGAATGTCTCTTTAGTTGCCTTCATTTTCCCTTACCGTTCATGGCCTTGACACTTTTAAAGGTTACTGAGCAATTATTTTGTAGGATGTTTCTCAACGGGACAGGTCTGATTTTTTTTCTCCCTCATGGTTAAATTCAGGTTACACACAGGAAGGCACTGGTAGGAATATCCCACAAGTGGATCTGTGTTCTCACTGCATCTGATCTGGTGGCACCCAACTCCCATTTCTCCCCTCACTTATCATAATCATTTCGCTTCCTTAAGTGAGTATGTACCAGGTCTTTTCACTGCAATGTCACTCTTTATCCTTTTGTAATTAATAAGCATTTTGGAAGGTGATACTTTGAAGTTTCATAGTGTCCCATTCATCACCAAACACAGTCTATTTAGATCTGTCTGAACATAGTCTTTTATTCTCTCCCATGGGTTTTATTCTGTTCAGAGGTTTCTTACTATCATCTCTTACCACTGCTCTGATTTGGCCTGTGAAAGCTTAATTAAGTTGATTTCTCTGTCCTTTGGTCGTGTTGCTAACATTCTTTAAGCACTTCATTGCTCCCCGATACATCAAAATGTTTCAAACTTACCTTAACATCTCCCACCTTGACCTTAAGTAGCCATTTCTCCAACTAGCTCCATTTCCTTCTAGTGGAGAATGGTATTTAGAAACCCAGATCTGGGCACTTGATATGCTTATTGCTACTTGAGTTTCTCTACTCCCAGCTCCTATTAATAGAGTTAGGGAATATATGTGTGTATATATTTATGTGTGTATATATATATATGAGTGTGTGTATGTATATACATATATATACAGATAATGCATATGCATATGTGTACATATATATATGCATATATATTTGAATATTTTTTCTTATGTTTATTCTATAGCTATTGGTCTATGTAGAAGATCACAAATTCATATCTACATGTTGAAGTCCAGTCCTAAACCACAGGATTCATTTTAGTGTTCTTGTTATAATTATAGATTCCTTTCCTAGTGCTACAACTAAATCTCATTATCTGTAAAATATTTGGTTTTGATCAGTTTTCCTGAGTGTAAATAATCTCCTATCTCTGCCACTCTCCCAAACTCACAGGACCATCTCTTCAGTCACTGCCATTTCACTATGGATCACCACAGCTTCTCCCTTCTGTGTGGGTTGACTTTTTCCTTCTTCCCCATGTAATGACTTTACAATTAAATTGTTCAGGAAGGAGTAAGGAAAGGGAAAGTACAAAGAGATACCCTTAAAAATTATTTTTACAGTAAAAAAAAAGTCTATATTTCTTCCGTTTACTTTCTGTTCTAATGTATATACTAGAGATTTCAGTATGAGTATAGACATATCTACTTCATACTTTTTAGGCTGTCTTAATGAATTCTATAATATGCTAATAGCTCATCAATAGAGAATTGATAGTCCCTTGATTTCACGAGATTTTCAATGTTATAAAAACAGATATCTTATACATATTGTCTCTTTGTGTACATTTAGAAAGTGAAATTTCTGAGTTAAGAAATATTATGGATAAAATAATGTTTTATTTCAGTATTTTTGCCAAAACTTTTTTTGAACTTTCTTACTGATTTGAAAAACTTTTGTGTATTAAGAATATTAAGACTTTGTTTCATAGGTTGCAACTCATTACATTTTAGTCTGCCATTTGTCTTTTCATTGTTTTATGGTGTCTTTACATTTTAAGGGGGTTAATCTGTCTTTTCCTATAGGTCTTATTGATTTTTGAGTGTCTTTCATTTATTTATTTTGTTTGTTTATACATTTCTTTTAGTTTTGTTTCTGGTAGTTTTTCTTTTCCTTGCACATTTGAGACTGAATTATGACTTAAAATACACAGATCTTAAGTGTAATGGGCTTTACTCATTTTGTACACTTCTGAAACCTTTCCCCAACCATTTTCATTACCCAACTTTCCCATTACCCCAGAGAGTTCCCTCATGCCCCTTTTCAATCAGTCCCCTTCCTCCATGGGTAACACCACTATTCTATTTCTGTCACCATAGGTTAGTTTTACCTGATCTTGAGCTTCTTATTAGTGAACAAATCCAGTATATATACTCATCTATGTCTGGTTTCTTTCCCTCAGTATAATGCGGTAGAGATTTATTCATACTTTGTATGTATTAGTAGTTTAATGCTTTTTGTTTCTGATCTACATTCCATTATATGATCGTAAAACAATTTTTTCTTTAATGATGCACCATTATTGATGAATATTTAAATCGTTGTCATTTGAGAACTATCATGAATGAAGATGCTATGAAGATTATGGTTCAAATTTTTGTTGTGTAAGTTCGAGGTCTTTTTATTTCTTATGGTGAAATGTCTAGGAGTAGAATTGCTGGGTTGCAGGATAAGTTTAAGTTTTACTGTATAAGGAACTAAAATGACAGTTTTCTAAACTTTGTACTTTCATTAACTTTCAGCAGAAAAGTGTTTGAGCTATAGGCACATCTGTGCCAATATTCTCTACTAGCAGTTTTTTTTTTTTTTTTTTTTTTTTTTTTTTTTAGTTTGCTATTCTATTTTGTATGAACCAGTGTTTTAACTAATGATACTGAACATTTTTTAAGGTGTGTTGTTCACATGTCTTCTTCTTTTGTGACATGTTTATTCAAGAGTCTTATGCACTTTAAAATTTTAAATTTATTTTATTACATATTTATTTTTATGGTTTTAGGTATTAACTTTTCTTTGTATATTCCAGATACCCTTTGCCAAAATATTTTCCCCCCCATTATTCCTAGTTGATGGCTGATGGTCTCATTTCCTTAATGGTGACTTTTGAAGAGCAAGAAATTTTACATTTTGACAAAATATTTTTCTATTCCTTAAAATGATTAGTGTTTTTTGTATCCTGTCTAAAATAAGTTTTTCCCACGCCATGCTTATGGACATGTTTCATTTTCTGCTTTCCTCTGAAACCATTCCAATTCTAACTTATATAGCTGAATAATTGATTTATTTTGAGTTGATTTTTGTGACTGAAATGAGGTGAAATTCAAGGTTCTTCTCTTTTGTTTAAATTTCCAGTGAATATATTGTTGTTATGGTGCCATTTTGTTGAGAAGACTCTTTCATTCCATTGAATTGCTTGATAATCTTAGTATTTTTGTTGTTCTTGTTAGCATGAAATTCACACAAAGTAAAATTAACCTTTAGAGTATACAATTTAGTACCACTAATAAGTTCACAGTGTTGTGCAACTATCATGTCTATTCAATTCTGTAATATTGTCATCACTCTCAAAGGAAACCCAGACCCATTAAAGAGTCACTTCCCATCTCTCTCCTTCCCTTGATACATTTTTTGAAAAATCAATGAACTGATCAATTTAGGTCTTGATTTTGTCCTTTTAGACAATGTATCTATTTATATATCAGTACCCAGAATTTTCAAATTGTATTGCTGTACAGCAAGTCTCAAAATAATGTTGTGAAAGTTTTCCAACTTTATTCGGTTTCAAGATTGTCTTGACTATTCTAAGTCCTTTGCATTCCTATATAAATCTTGGAATTAGCTTGTCATTTTCTACTAAAATGAATCATGTTAATATTTATTGAGATTGCAGTAAATCTACAAATAAATTTGAATGTGAGGAGGAAAGACAGCTTAACAATATTGACCAGCTGAAGCTTTGAATATGGTATGTTTACACATTTGTTTAAGGCTTCTTTAGCTTTCTCAACAACGGTCTCAGTGAACAAAACCATTTAGGTCTTGAATTTTCTTTGTGGGAAAGTTTCTAATTATATAAATATAATTTATAAAAATAAATATAAGCTTATTCAATTGTTTAATTTTTTTAGTGTAAACTGTGTAAATTGTGTTTGAAAAGTATTTCTCCATTATACCTGTTATTCAATGAATGTTATGATGTTTATAGCATCTTCTTTTTAATCCCTTTATGGCTTATAAGTGCTGTAATAATATCTCCTCTTTATTCCTGAAATTGATAATTTGTATTTTATCTCTCTTTATCTTGCTTCAATTTTGTTAAGGGTTATTAATTTTATTAATCTTTTCCAAGAACGACTTTCTGGTTTGTTAATTTTTCTTATTGTTTGTTTCATTGATTTCATTTAATCTTTATTATATCCTGTCTTCTACCTAGTTTGTAAGGTTTGACTTTCTCTTCTTCATGCAGCTTCTTATGATGAAGTTAATGAAGAACTGTTTTATGATCTAGCACCTTCTAGCTTGGTAAATGTTCCATCTCATTCTGCAGTTGTCAGGTGCTGTGTTCTGTTGAGTGTAGTGTCCAATGGACTAACATGTCAAGCTGGTCTGTTCCTTAGACACTAAATATGTACCTTTTGTTTTACTTTTGTATATGATAAAAGATATGGATTTAATTGTTTTCACATACATTCCCCATTATTTTAATACTTGTCACAGCTGATTTGAAACGTCACTTTATGTATATGTATCAGTAACTATTTTCAATATAGTGACTATTCTTTATCACTTTTTAAGGATCAGATATATACTTGCCCAATATGAAAACTGACATAAAAAAGTCAGTCCCAATAATAATTTAGTGGAAGAGTGTTTTATACTATTAAACTTCCTCTTTGCTTTCCTGTAGTATCCCAGCCTATTTAAAAAATATATGTTTGTATTCTCTGTATTCTAATTTATATATATTCTAATTATAAAATGACTAGATATATTCAGGGTAATGTTTCAAATCCTTTCACAGTAACTGGACTATGTAACAGATCATTAGGAAATAAGTGTCAGGACAGCACACTTTTAGGAAAAATATGCCTGGTACTCAATAAATGCTCAGCTTTTAAGAAGTAATTTGAATTGACTTGAACTGCTGACATTTTTTTCTTAACTTCTAAAAATAATACTATTCAGAGAGCTAGAACCTTCCTCTGATGGAACACAGTCCCTGGGAAAAACTTATTCACTCTTATTATACCCTCTGAGGTCATCTGAGGTCAGCAGTGGGTAGAAAGCTCTGCTCCCACTGGAGAGGTGGCATGAGCAGTTGGTACTGGCTGTTCACAAAAGAATGTGGGCATGTGGTGGGAAACTGAAAAGTAGTTTTTCTGGTCTTTTTGTCTTTTCCTCAGTCACCTTGGGAGTTAATTCTTCTTTTTTAAAATGCTTAGAAGATCTCTCATAAATGTTGATCACATATTGGTTTGTGTCACATTAATCTTTGTGGACCCAAATGTTCCTCCTGGGGAATGAAACCATAGTTTAATTATCTTTGTCACTGTACCTGACCCTCCACTTTAGCACTCGGGAGATGTCATGACAAAGCTTTCTGGATTACTAGAAGACAAGACTGGAGGCAGTGTGCTAGGCTGTCCAGATCCACGGGGCTCCCCTCTTCCAGAGAAGGGTATGACATATTTAATGCTACATTTGGCTCCAGAACCAGCTGACTCCAAAACTCTTTAGACAAGAATGTCTGATTTTCAGTTAGTTCTTGTGGGCTGGCAATGGAAGTTCCACGTTAAAAAGGCAGTGGAGAGGCAAGTGTTCGGGGTTCTCTCTGCTCAAGAGTCCCAACCTGGTCTGAGGTCACCAGCAGCTGTGCACCATCTGTGAGTCAAGGCTTCAGGGAGAAGTTCTCTAACACAGGCGCCATCTGCTTTGCTCCACCTGCTTTGCTCCACATTGCCAACTGGCTTCCCTTAACTTCAGGCTCCTCAGTTAAACAAAACCAGGAATTTCCGGTCTATGTGTATGGTCGTTTCCACCAATCTCTAATTCGTATAAAATGCCTGAAGAAAAATTTGAAACACTGAGGTAGAAGAGAAGAAAGAGGAGAAAAAATGAGGTGTCCTTCATGGGTCTATAGGGAAAACAAGTTGAATGCCCAGACAAACTGGGTATTTTCTCTGTCTTAAAAAGATGTCTTTAATTTACAAATTAGGGGAAATAATTGAACCAAATAGCAACTTTTCAATTCAGCACACAGGTGGCAAGTGAAATATATACTTCTAGAGAAGACTTCAGGTTTCAGAACCAGATGATCAACCCAATGGCAAGTTCTGGTTGTGAGCGAAGTACCCACGTGTGACCAAAGCTGTGTGCAAACAGCAGAACACACCAATCTGTGGCCTATTCAGTGTTATATTTTTAGCTACTAAGATTTCTCATTATGTCATTAATAAAATCCACATCCTTGGGTAAGAAACTAAAATTGTCTAGCACTTTGTTTTCCTGTTCCAACAAGTAAATGCTTAAACTAGGTTTTTTTTTTTTTTTTTTTTTTAATTTCCTTTTTCTTTTTCTCTCCTAAATGCCAAGCCTGGTGCAGGGCCACGGGCAGACTATGATGAGCAAAACATGAGAGTCCCTGCCCGAGGTCACGTGCCAGGGTTGGGAAGCACAATATCTAACTATGTACACTGCCAAATCCAATAAAACTTTATCAGATTCCTTTTTATATCTAAAAATTAAATTCTGTGACTTCATTGAGGAAAGAAGATTCATGAAAGAAGCTGGAAAATTAAAAGCATTAGACCAATGCGAGTTTTATCATTACCATCCCCTAAACCTGAAAGAACTTAAGTTCAAATTGAATTCCCAATTGATTCATGGTTTTGTTCTCCTTAAGAAAGAAAAAGTTACAGACAGTGTATTGTAGTAAAGATTTGTGCAGAGAGAGAGGTGCATCTTTGTTTATAGAAAAATTACCTATTGCTCATTTATCTACTCATAGCTGGAGACCTTAAACAGATTTGTATGAACTTTAGGCACCATTTGAATATACTTAAGAGGCAGTTTATCTGCCAGTTTCAAATATATTCCTTTGAATAAAGCAATTTCTCATAGCTGAAAGTTATGATGATTTTAGTGTGAGTATGAATTTGTAATATTGGGAGGTAATTTGGCAATTTTTATCAAATTGTTAAAAAAATGGGTATACTTTGTAACCTAGTAATTCAAAAACTATTTGTTCATTCTTTATAATCAATGTACATGTCAGGATGTATGTACAAGGTTGTCTGATGCAGCATTTTTGTAATAAACAAATACATAATGTCTAAATTCCAGCTAATAATAATACTCGCCTTTCTTCATTTTTTTTTATCATTTGCATCACCATCATTGTTATCATAAAACTATTTATATTAGGTGTACACGCAGACTATAAAAATATTCATACCAATGTGTATACTTTTGTGTATACACATATGTTGTTCATGGGTCCAAATTTATGAATATGATTATAATTGTTGCTTTAGTCTATCAAGTTCCTACAATACTGATCCAATGAGCCAGTGAGCTATACTGCATGGAGTCCTGGGGATATTTGATTGTTTGCAGCATCACCCCTACTCCTGGGCAAGGTGGTATTCTGCTCTGGGCTTTGTATGTTAGAGGGCCCCATGTCATATCCCTGAGACACCAAATTTTATACCTTATATAGTAAAAAATTATTGATTGTGAAGATTTGTATTTTGAATCACTGACAACTTTGGAGTCAAACATTAATTTGGAGTTTGAGGAGGATTTGGGTGGTAGGAGAATTTAGATAAGAGAAATGACAAATTAATTAACTTTTCCAGTCTTCCCTCTCTGAAATCATGAATACTCTGGGTTTTTTGATCAGCAAAATATCATTTTATGATAGTATCCAGCATTCATTTTCTTATTTCTCTTTTGTTCCAATTGTGGTTAAGAAAGGACCCATGAATTAGTACTGTATCCACTACAGTGTACATGACAACCAAGGAATATTTTGTAATATAAAACAATTTAAAATATGTATGTGTATGTGTATACACATGTACACATGTAACATGCCAGGAATTTTTATCTTCTTTACATGAGCAACCATAAGGACATTGAAATCTAAAAGTGACAGAAATTTTCATAATAAAATTAAAGTTTTCCTATGCTAATGATGAAGTTTCATATGTAAATGAATTATGTTTGAATATGACCTAAAACATTAATGGTCTATATCTGAATCTAGGTATTTAACTATTCTGTTAAAAATTCCAGTTACCCTTGCCCCACTCAGCAAAGCAAAGTTTCTCAAGATTAAAATTCATGGAAAATCCCTGAGAACAATAATCACTTAAGGAATTTGTTCTAATTTGGCAGTACTGTCAATAAGACATAAATTTTGTGAAAAGCTTGATAACAACAACATAATTAGTGCACTTTCTGAAATCAAAGCAAGAAAAATAAATTCTATGGAATAAATATGTGATGACTTATGAGTTGCATATGTCTTTATTTTATTGCTCATCCTAACATCACCAACCCTTTAACAGAACACCCAGGTAGATTGTCTTTGATGTTTTGCTGACTTTCAATAAAATAGAAACCATAGTTTTCCAATTTGTTTTAAAATTTTGTAATAATGAAGGCAAATTTGTCAAAATAGAATGTATTTTACTTAACTACTTATTGCATGAATTATAACTTTGAAATTGTTAGACACATGCTATGTGGGTTTCCTTTTGTATTCATACTCTGAGCCCTGCAAATGTTAGGGATAGGCTGGTGTGTTGTGGTTACATTACTGACCTCTCTGCACATACAACTGACAAATAATACTAAGTGTTTCAAGTGTTGCTACAGGTGAAATATGGCATATCCTGGAGGGAAGAGTGAGGGTGGAGAGCACAAACCACCCACTGGACAGCTGTTTGTTTTGCAAAAGCATCATGGTGTTTCAAGTCCCTGGGTACCCTCATGTCATTCTATGTAAGAATAGGTAAATACTGTCTCCTCTATTTTCACCTAGATGCCTCCTATTCATTTTTGCTATGCCAATGTTGTGTCTCCTAAAAAGATACATTAAAGTTCTAACCCCCCCCACTGCCTTTAAATGTGGCCTTGTTTGGAAAGAGGGCCATTGCAGTTGTAACCAAATTATGAGATCATACTGGAATAGGGTAGGTCCCAAATCCAATGACTGACACCCTTAAGAGAAGGGTATCAGAAACTGGGTGTGGTGGTGTATGTCTATAATCCCAGTGGCTTGAGAGGCTGAGGCAGGAGGATAGCAAGCTTGAAGCCAGTCTCAGCAATTTAATAAGGTTATGAGCAATTTCGCAAGACCCTGTGTCAAAAAAAAAAAAAAAAAAAAGAGGGGGACTGGGATGTGACTCAAGAGCCTCTGGGTTCAATAACTGGTACAAAAAAAGACAGAAAAAGAAAAAGAAAGGACACTATTAGAAACAGAGAGAGAGAAGGGGAAGAAGACCATGTGAAAATGAGGCAAGAATTGGAATTGTGCTCCCAATGTGCCAAGGGATGCCAGGAACCATGAGAAAATGGAAGAGACAAGGAAGAAGCTTCCTTACAGGCTTCTGAGGAAGTATGGCCCTGATGACACATTGATTTTAGACTTCGAGTCTTCAGAACTATGAGAAAATAAATTTCTGTTGTTTGAAGCTACCTGGGTTTCTGTGCCTTGTTATAGTGGCCCTGAGAAACCAGTGCAGCTAGTGGTAATGGTGTTTCAATCCTGTGAACCCAACCCTTGAGATTCTTTCTATTAGAACTACCTTCTCCTCTGTACTCACATGAATGTCTCCTGTTTATCCTTCACATGTCATTCATGGCTTCTAGGAAGACTTCATTAATAGACCAGGGCAGGTCTGGCTTTATGCTATCAAGGGAATGGGCTGATGGTAGACTGTGGCTGGGCAGGTGGAGGTACTGCTGCTTCTAGCCTTGTATCATATCATTTCCCCCTTTCAGTTGGGAGGAATTGTGTGCAGGATTGGAGCAAGACCTCCTTATATGTTCCTGGCATCAAACTGTCAAACTAATCAGACTGATGTTGATGTGTTTGACTCCTGGTTCCTTCCAACTTCACCTTATTGGTAGGTGACAACCTTGGTCAACAGCTGCTCTTGGTCGCAGAAAGACAAAAACCTCAAGGCTCTTTTGTTTGTGGAAGAAAAACAGGCTTTTGGCTCAGTGTGTTTCCGCCAGATGCATTGGCCCAGTTTCTCTATGTGCTCCAGAGTTTGAAATCTCTATGGCCATCTACCTGGTATTTATGTCAGGAGCAGCATTTACAAAAACACGTGTCAGCAGTTGCTTGTTTGGGTAACACTAGGTGTAATCATCCACTTAAGCTCTCAGATTAAGAGTTGATTAGGCCAATTGTTTTCAGATTGCTTTTTCCCTATGAACAATGGCAGCTGCAGAACAGGTTTTGAAAAATTTTAGTCCAAAATATGAAAAGAAGGTATTGTTTTTCTTTTTCTTGGAAATAGGAATACAGATTTGGGCTCAGTTCTTGAATTATATTTTATTTCTCCCTGAGTTCCAATAGCAAGTCTAATATAATAGTTCGTAGAGAAGAAGAACTTTAACCTGAAGGAGTTTGATCTCATAACAAATTGACGTTCCCTTCTCCAAATAATGTTTGAGTTTGAATGTGCAAATGATTCCCTAGTAGGGATTATCATTAGTCATTCTTTCACAAAGAAGTAATTGATGAACATTGTGGTATATGACAGTGTTGAGATTCATCAAGTTCCAATTCTTTGGATCTCTCAGCTTGTCAAAAAGCAGATGTCTGATTTTGTGGGCCTGATGGTGAAATATTGGACTCCTTCTCTTGGTGCACAATTTAGTCACCTTCTATAATTTGCTTTGAAATGAACAAAATCTACCATGTACATGTTTGATTTAGTGGGCAATATTACAAACAAGATGAAAATACATCGTGAGGAAGCTGTTGTTTTTGAAAATTAAATTTGGCAAGATACTAGTACAAGTAACTAATGAACTTACTAAATCTATTATGGGGATCCATCATCAAACTCAGGAGTGGCAATTTTCTTTGAAAATGTTAATAAATGTATAGGAGAGTATGTCATTCAAATAGTAGTAATTATAGAGATTCCAGGATGAATTCCAATAAGACAGTATGATTCACTTTTAGATGAAAATGGAAGGAGATTGTTATTTAGCATAACTTTTATTATTATCTAACATTTGGAATAAAGTTGCCATAGAGTCAGGAAATCTTCACATTTAAAAAAAGTCATATTGTTTATTGTTGCTTCTGTAGTCTATTTGGGCTTCTATAACAAAAATACAATGGACTGGGTGTGTTTAAGAACATATGCTTGTTTTTCACTGTTCAGGAGGATGAGAAGTGCAAGATCGAGATGCTCCTAATTTAGTGTCTGGTGAGGGTCTACTTCCTGATTCATAGATGGCCATTGTCTCATTGTGTCCTCTCTGGGGTCTCCTTTTTAGGAGCACTAATACTATTCTCAAAAGCTCTACCTTCATGACCTAATTACCCACCTGAGGAATCACCTCCAAATACCCTCATGTTGAATGAGGATCAGGCTGCATGTACACAAACGTTTAGTCTATACAACTACTGATGTCAATAATAACAGTTTCCATTTACTGAACAGTTACTAGATGGCAGTGATTGTATTGGGTGCTTTACATTTAATCCTCATTGTGAAACAAGAGGTGAATAATAGTTATTCCCATTTTCAAGGGAATAATGTCAGAGTTCTAAACATTAACTGGCCCAGGATCAATGAAGAAGAACAGTCAGAATCCTACCTACATTCATGTGATTCTGGAGTTTGCACTTTTAATTAGTCACTGGATAAAATAGCTCAGTGCCCAAGAAAAGCATTTATAAAACCCAAAGATTCACTGGATTGCCTTGGACCAGCAACCCAGATGGAGGGAAGACAGAGCCCCGAGGAAGATGCACAGTGTGCGTGTGGATCTTCTTTCTAGTTTTTGCTTTCTCTGAGCAAGTAGATGTTTGGTGCCTCTGAAAGCACCATGTCTAAGGAAGAGGAAAGCTCTGGGTGTATTGATTCATGGGTTTTTAATCCAAAGCTTTCTGTGTAGACAATTCTAAATGACTCTTCCTAAAATATTCCCTTCTTGTCATTTTCTGACCTTCATATATTCAATATTCCTGTCTTCCTGAAGCTGAGTGTGGCCATGTGAACCACTTCATGTGGAGTAAGAGCAAATCTGTAGGAGGTGTTCTGGGAAAGGTTTTGCTCTCCTGATGATGGGGGAAGAAGAGACTATTGACTCACCGAACCAACCCCATTAAACACCTAATCTAGTTTTGTTCTATGAGAAAAATAAACCCAGTTTCTAATTACTGTGAGTTGATTAGCTTATTTCTGTTATCCATACATATTCTCAACTGCTCTAGCTCCTGATACTTAGCACACTTAAAGATTTTCTTATTCAGTTTAATTAAGTCAACAATCACGTACAGTAACTGGCATGAGATTATCTCCATTGTAAAGCTAAAGAGGACATTATCTAGGGTGACAAAGTTCCCCAGTAAAATAGCTAGAGCAGCAGTCCAGGCCTTCCAACTCTTGCTGAGTGTCCTTTAAAACAGTCAATAGAGAGACTGACTGGTAATGAGCAGGAAGTAAATGCCGTGGGACATTCCCTGATCTTTGCCATTGTTACCAGGTAGGACTCAAACTCTTTGCATATTGATTGCAGGTTTATGTTTTGTTTTTTTTCTGATGCTGGGGATGGAACCCAGAGCACGGATGCATGCTGGGCAAGCATTCTATCATTGAGCTGTACCCTGGTCCTGTAGGTTGATTTAAAACTTAGAGGGAAAAACATTTATATGCAACAGCTGTCTGAAAGATGAAGGGAGTCATTTACAAAATAGAGTTAGGTTCCTGAATGCAATGAATACGAGAAAGATTTCTTCAAATATAAAGAACAGAGGGGTGGAGGAAAGTAAATATAAATTTCTATTACGTTATTGAATAAGCTAAGAAATTAGCACAGGGATAGGAGAAAAGAAATTTACCTAAATATTCCAGATGTTTCCTTAAACTAAGTTGGGAGAGCTTCAATTAACAAATGAGGCCTGGGAACAAAGAGTAAAAAGGAATGAGAAAGAGAGAAAGAAAAAATAAATGAGAGGAGAGAGGAAGAGAAAGAAAGATGAGAAGATATGAGGTATTTTTAAGCTGGAACAACTATGTGAATTCCTTAATTGGAGTATCACCAGGGAGACCTAAGGAGTTCTGGGAGAGGGGAACATTGACTCAGAACAAGTGGGGTTCTTGACAAATATCACAGAAATGAATTTAGGGATGTGTCAGTTAGAGGTACAAATAAAAATGTGTTTGGTAAAACAGAGACACACACAGGGGACAAGGTGAGGTATCTCAGTGAGATGCTTTTGGGGTTCTCAGGCACTTCTTTTAAAGGAAATTTGGTGAGGGGTGGGTATGGGATGTTATTTGGGGTGATAGCAATCAGGTGATCACAAGACAGTTTGTGGTGGTCTGGCAATTCTCAAGATCCTTAGGATGATGTGGTCTCCGTTATTGGCTAGGTAGATGATGATGGCAAGTACTCTTATTATAGAATTCTGGGAAAGTGCCCTATATTATTATATTAATGGGTTAAATAACAGTGCACAGGGCAATTATCATAAGTAGGTAAATTCCCAGTAACGTTAAGATTGTGAGTGAAAATTTGTAGATTTCCCCCAAAATTTGCAAGTGATGGGCCTGGGAGAGAGAAATGGCTTGGGAAACAAAGGTCTGAGGAACATTAGCACAGCCTTTTGGACAAAAATTATCTTTTCCTTGTCCTTTAGTTTGTCTCCTTTTTACCTATTTTTATCTCTTTTTGATCCTACTGCAGAAGAAATCATGAATCAGCTTATATAATTTAAGTATTCACTAACTTTTCCTTCTGTCAAAAAAACAAACAGCTTTCAGAAGAACTCTGTTTCAAGTCACCCACTGACATCTGGAGAAAGGTGAATGATGTTCTACATTGATCGCAGGCAGTCACCTTTGTGATGCAGATAGAAATTTCCTTTGGCAAAGATATCAACTTCAAATAGACTGTTATTCTGGGTTACTCTGGTCTAAGGCATGGAAGATTCCATTTAAAAAGCAAATGGGTGTAGCCAGTGGTAGAGTGCTCGCCTAGCATGTACAAGACCCTGGGTTTGATACACACAAACACACACACACACACACACACACACACACACACACACACATTAATGCTAATAAAAACCATTATTTGTGAAAAATGAAAAAAAAAAAAAAAAAAGCAAGTGACCTGACCAAGAGGCACAAGCCTTTGTCACCCAAAGACATACCAATTCAGAATGCACGACAGATATTTAAATTGAAGGCAGGCACCGTAGTGCATGCCTTTGGAGCCTTTAGTTCGAAGCTCACCTGGACAACATTGGTAGACTCTGTTTCCCCAAATAAATAATAAGTACACAAAAAATAAAAGAAGGGGTAAAAAATGAGGAGTTTGGGTGCAAAGGCAGTGACACAAGTTTGGAAGCTGACTGCCAAGCCTGGCTAGAGTGACATGAAAGAGGGGGATACAGCTATTCAAATGAGACGCACTGCTTGGTCTAGATGACAGAGGTCTGGTCAAGGAAAACTTTGTCTAGCCTGATCTGAAGTGGATGTTTCCAAAATTCTACAATGAATGTTATCTCTGAGAGATCTCTTCATGTACATGTACATGTACATCTTTTGTCTAGCCCTTTCCTTTCAGTTATATTCTTTGGTTTCTGCTGCATAACAAAAAATCTCAACAGCTCAGTGCTTCACAATGCTCACAGGTCTTCTGATAAGTTAGGCGAGGTAGTTCTCAGTTGGGTCAGGCTGGATCCAGGCTTGGGGTTGTATACAAGTAAGTTCCATATGTCTTCATCCTGAGGCTTAACCTGGACAGGCAGAGACCATCTAAACATGCTCTTCTCATGGAAGGTCCCAAGAGCACAAGCCCAATATGAAGGCAGGTGTAAAGTCTCTGCAGGCATCTTGCCTACTAATATTCTACTGACCTAAGCTAGTTACATGGTCAAGTCCAAGACCAATGGGGTGAGGAAATGTGCTCCTCCTACGAATCAGAGACACTGAAAACTTACATGTCTAAGGAGGCAGGTGTAAACTCCTATTACAGGTGAGTGGAGAATTGGGAGGAATAATCCAGGCTGTCACAGAGCTCTGGTCCCAAGTATTTAGGGATCCCTGGAGATAAATGTATTTGGATGCCTTCAATTCACTTTTAATTCACTGTGGGCATCTGTGATCCATCTCTTCCTCCTGCCATAAATACACCCACAACCCATTTCTCCTCTGTTGTTTCCTGACTTGGTGAGTGGAACCACTGTCCATTCACCCACTTCCACCTGTAAAAGGCAAACTGCAGAAATCATCCTTGATGCTTCTCTCTTTATCTTCCCTCTTTAACTAATTACCAAGTCCTATTGGTTTATTGCGAGTCCATCCACTTTTCTCCATTCCAAATACCATTATTGTTTGCTCAAGTTGCCATCTCCTTTTGCCTGGGTTATTGCAGGACACCCTGAGTAGTCTTTTAAAATACATCCTCACCAATCTCTAGTACATTCTTTGCACTATAAGTCAGAATCACATTTTTAAATGCATATGCATCATTATCATTATTCTGTTAATACTCCTTTGTTGTTTCCTAGTGTCCATGATGGCTACTGAAGTCTTAATCGTGGTCTGTGGGGCCTCATGACCCAATCTGTTCCTCACTCTGCAGTCTCATTCTATGACAAGCTCTGCTCTTGCTTCCCACACTCTGGTAACATTACTCTTGTTCCAGTCCCTTGACAAATCTGAGCTCCTTTGACTTGGGGGCCTCTGCCCATGTGTTCTCTATTCTAGGAACACTTTTAACCACATTCTTTGCCTCTTTAACTTTGATTCACCCTTCCTATCTGAGCACTATTGTTCCTTCTTCAGAGAAGCTTCCTCTGATCATGGAGACCATGACAGAGCCCACATTGTTCTCTCTTAGCTCAACATACTCTTTTTTCTTTTGGTCTTTGTCACTGTTTTTATTATTTCACAATTGCCCAGGAAGAAAATCTGTGCCATAGGAAACTTTTATGAAAAGAATTGGTTACAGGGGTGCTGGGCATGTAGGAAACAGCTGTTGGAAGCCGCTGCCACCACTGGAGGGATAAAGAGGAGAGTGCTTTCAAGAGATGTGGAATGCCCAGTGGGAGCTGAAATCAGGAGGACGAAGTCACCAAGTGGGAACTAGAGTCACAGCCAGGCTGTGCAGAGGAGTAGTGGGGGGTTGGGAGGTCCCTGGCTCTTCTCCTTCTCCCATCTTCCAATGTTCTGCCAGTGCCTTCTGTCTTCTAACCCTACCAGAGAGACAGAAGGCAGAGCAAATACACAGAGCAGGGAAAAAGAGAGATATGGTTTTGAAAACAAACAAGCCCAGATCCAAGACTGGCAAGTTATGTACTTGTTTATGTGATTGTTTGTATTTCATTTTCTTCCATAATTGACTGATCTGTTTGAGTTAGGGGCATGTTACTTTCACTGTCCATTGATTTCTCAGAGCTTAACACTGGTCTTTAATATTTGCTGAATGAATGAATG
This sequence comes from Sciurus carolinensis, assembly GCF_902686445.1. NCBI lineage: Eukaryota > Metazoa > Chordata > Mammalia > Rodentia > Sciuridae > Sciurus > Sciurus carolinensis. Next base: position 90,676,435 of record NC_062215.1, read on the forward strand.
AATAAATGAATGACTGATATCTAAAAATGTCTTTAAATGGGGGGAAATTATCTATTGGCATCCCTGCATGGTGACACATGATTGTAATTCTGGCAATTTGAGAGACCAAGGATCCCAAGTTCAAGGCCAGTCTGAGCAGGTTAAACAGAGATACCCTGTCTTAAAATTAAAATAAAAGAATGAGAAGGGCTGGGGTGTGTAGCTCAGTACTAGAAAGCCTATGGGTTCAAGCCACAGTGCCACCAAAAAATAAAAATAAAATGAAATTTTGGCTAGCACTGTTTTAAGAATGAGCATACTTTTTCCCCCGACCTTTTTTCTTCTCCCAAATCCACTTTCTTTTCCAAAAAGTTTTCCAATTAAAACTTACCACCGATAATTTTATTGTTGGAGAACTTGAGAAATGTAAGGAAAAGTATACCAATTGTCTACAGTCTCAAATGCAGATGTGTGAACACACACACTCACACCACACACACACCACACACACACACTCTCACACCACACACACACACACACACACACACACACACACACACACATACACATGCTGTCTCTCTCCCCTCAGCCACAGGACCAGAACCCTGGAGGGTCTTCTGTGGTTTGCAGAACCAGTTCTTGCCAAAGCAGAATCTGGGAAAGTAGGCTGATGCCAAGCTCTTGTTCTCCAAGGTGGATGTTTAATTCTGGCTATTTCCTCCTCTGAATTTGAGCAGTATATAAAATAAAACACAAAGTGCTTACAGTTACAACCATGTGACAAAATGATTTAACAAACAACTTGAAAATGTATTTTTGGTTCTATTTTCATAACTTGTGTCTTTTAAATTGTTTTGTAGGAACATTGCTATTTCAGAGAAGCAGTCCTTTGACAATTATACCTTCAAGAAGGGATTATTGTAACCAAAGTCACAGATGTTGGGGGTGGTGGTGGCAGGATTTGGGGGAAACTGAAATAAGCTTCTAATGTCCTTTCCAACTAATTCTACCTGCTATACTAAATTGTATAAGAACCTCCCAGGATTTTCTATTTTGGAATTGGCAGCAGAGTACAGCAAGCAAAGATTAGGCTTGCGGGTCCATGGCTGTCCTCTTGCTTTCTGTGTTTTTTCCTTGATACCTTTAGTGACCAACATATCCTGGAGACAGGATATTCTCCAAACATTGCAGTTACTTCCCTTCATTTCCCAGCATCCTCACAGATGGGCAGGGTTATAAGATTAGATATTAACTAAAAAAATGGGCCATTTCCAGGCCAAGGTTTAGACAAACCACCGCAGCATCTGAATTGAACTCATGTTGAGATGCACAGCTTGGATTGCTGAGTCACACACGAGAGAATGCTGATCTAAGAGAGTTGTTTCGATTTATAGCAGACTTTGTGTTAGCAAAAAGAAACCTGTGTTATGTTAGGCTACTGAGGATTTGAGATTGTTACTGCAGCATAAACTGGCCTAGTCTGACTAATAAGTATGGATATAATAAAAAGATGAAGACATCCAAAACTCACATCTGGTTGTACTACTTTGCCTTGTCTTTCCTTGTTTTCCTTTCCTTTGAGAATTTAAGGAAAGTATCTTGGACAGAAAAATAACAAAGTCGAACAATTGAGTTAATTTGAAATTTGGTTGAGAGTCATTATTCTGAGTATATTGAATCTACCTTTAATAAATAAAAGAAAGAACTCCTGGTTAAAGTGCACAGGCCAAATTCTTTCATAGTCATTAAACTTTTACTAGAGACCACCTCCTATGGATTATTCCTGGGCTGAATCTTCAGGCATCATGTGATGTGTGTGTGCGGAGGAGGTGTAGAAAGGAAGCACTAAAGAAGATACTGAGGATGTTGGAATGAGTACCTCAATATGATATTTAAAGCACCATTTAAGGTCCTGGTAGCCTCACCTTCTGCACCTTAGGGCACTTGTTTGGCCCTAAGTGGCTGCTGTGGTTTTGTTTGAATTTACACAGGTGCTAACTGACAGTGCTCAACCTAGCCTCAGGTTTTCTTGTTGAACAATTGGGACAGACTCAGACTGTTCGGTAGATGCCATCTAGAGGGATAGAGGAGCTAACACAAACCTGAGAGACACACCTTTGGCCAGGGAGAAATGGAAACAGAAAAGACACATCTTCCTTTCTTCCCTAGACAGTGCACCAACCTGAGTCCTCATCAGGTCTCTTAGAGAGTGCTGAGATACAGAAAGTGGCACTCAGCTCGGTGACCCTTCCTAGTCTCATTCTCTTCTCCATTATTCCTGCAGACTTGGGTCTGCATACTCTAATAAATATTAGCACATACATTTTACCTCAGGCTTGACCTCCTGAGAACCCAGCCTAAGACACTGTCCAAACATTTTTTCTCCCAGAGATAGTGATAAACATCAAAAGAAAAATAGGACTTGAAAGTTAAATATTTATAGTGCACATTTTTATATTTGCAGTAAATAATATAAAGAAAGGTCAACTACTTGCAGGACTTTGGGGAAGTTTTGTTAAAATGAAGAACAAATGCTGCCATCAGGGGTTGTAATGACTAGTGAAAGACAAGATGTAAAGCATTTGTATATATCACTGGCAAGTTCTTTATAATTTCAGAGCTTGTTCACTTCATTATATCTTGTATCTTCATAATCATACTACTTTTACATAAGAAGAAATTAAAAGTAGAAGTTTTAACTTATATGCTTAAAGCCAAGCAAAAGAAGGCACTAGTACGTGTTATAAAATCCAAGTTTTTTTTTATTTCAACCAAAATTTGTTCCAATTATACTTCTTGGCTTGCTTCTGTAGATCTAACCCTGTAAAAAGCACATAGACGGATGCACATGACTAATTGTGGGCCAAAAATAAGCACATTGACTAAAACGAGTAGGAAACCTCAAATCATTTTGAATTAATAATTTTAATTAAACCTGAAATTTCTAATATGATACTGTTGCCTGGAAGATAACTGACCTTTTCCATTTGAACTATGTCTGTTCTGGGCAATTTGTCCAATGACACCAGTTAGGAGTTTGCATGGAAATTTAAGGGTATAACAAATCTGTCCAGGTACTTTGTATTAAATTTTCATATGTGAAGTATTAGAACCAAGAAAATGGAAAACCTATGAAATAGAAAATAAGGGAACTCAACTCATTCTATGAAGCTGGTATCACCTGATACCAAAACCAGACAAAGACACAAGGATAGAAAATTTCAGATCAATATCCCTGATTAACATAAATGCAAAAATTCTTAATAAAATACTGGAAAATTGCATACAAAAACATATTAAAAAGATAGTGTACCAAGATCAAGTTGGGTTCATCCAGGGATGCGAGGTTGGTTCCACATGGGGAAATCAATAAATGTAATTCATCACAGCAATAAACTTACAGACAAGAATCACATAATTATATCAATAGATGCAGAAAAAGCATTTGACAAAATACAGCATCCATTCATGTTCAAAACACTAGAAAAAATAGTGATAGTGGGAACATGCCTCAACATTATAAAACTATCTATGCTAAACCCAAGGTCAACATCATTTTAAATGGAGAAAAATTGAAAGTGTTCCCTCTAAAATCTGGAACAAGACAGGGATGCCCTCTTTCACCACTTCTATTCAACACAGTCCTGAAAACTCTAGCCAGAACAATTAGACAGAAGAAAGAAATTAAAGGAATATGAATAGGAAAAGAAGAATGCAAACTATCCCTATTTGCTGATGACATGATTCTATATTTAGAAGACTCAAAAATCTCCACTGAATCTTCTAAACTCATAAATGAATTCAGCAAAGTAGAAGAATATAAAATTAGCACACATAAATTAACTTCATTCCTATATGTCAATGATGAATCAACTGAAAGAGAAATTAGGAAAATTATCTCATTCACAATAGCCTCAAAGAAAATAAAATATTTGGGAATCAATTTAACAAAAGAGGTGAAAGATCTCTACAATGAAAACTACAGAACACCTAAAGAAAGAAATTGAAGACTTTAGAATATGGAAAATCTCCCATGTTCTTGTATAGACAGACTTAATATTGTCAAAATGGTCACACTACTACTAAAAGTGCTATACAGTTTTAATGTAATTCTTATTAAAATTCCAATAATGTTCTTCATAGAAATATAAAATGTATTCATGAAATTCATTTGGAAAAATAAGAGGCCCAGAACAGTCAAAACAATCTTCAGCAAGAAAAGTGAGGCAAGAAGCATCACAACACCAGGCCTTAAATTATACTATAGAGCTATAGTAACAAAAATGGCATGATACTGGCACCAAAACAGACATGTAGACCAATGGTACAGAATAGAAAATACAGAGACAAACCCACATAAACACAGTTATCTCATACTAGAAAAAGGAGACATAAACATACACTGGAGGAAAGATAGCCTCTTCAACAATGATGGGAAAACTGGAAATTCATATATAAGAAAATGAAATTAGATCTCTACATCTCAGTCTGCACAATGCTCAACTCTAAGTGGATCAAGGACCTAAGCATTAGACAAGAGACCCTGCATCTATGAGAAGAAAAAAATCTACATCATAGCTTCTTCACAGCAAAGAAAACAATCAAGAACATAAAGAGAGAGTCTAAAGAATGAGAGAAAATCTTTACCACCTGAATCTCAGACAGAGCATTAATCTCCAGGATATATAAAGAACTCAAAACACTTAACACCAAAAAAACAAATAACCCAATCAATAAATGGGCTAAGGAAGTAAACAGATCCTTCCAGAAAAAGAAATACAATCAATCAACAAATAAATGAAAAAATGTCCAATATCTCCAGCAATTAGAGAAATGCAAATTAAAACTACACTGAGATTCCATCTCACTTCAGTCACAACGGCAATTATCAAGAATACAAGTAACAATAAATGTTGACAAGGATGTGGGCAAAAGGTTCACGCATACATTGCTGGTGGGACTGCGAATTAGTGCAACCACTCTGGAAAGCAGTATGGAGATTCCTCCGAAACGTCTGATGGAACCACCATTTGACCCAGTTATCCCATTCCTCCACTTACACTCAAAGGACTTAAATCAGCACCATTTTGTTTTTTTGGTTCTTTTTTTTTTTTGCGGTGTTGGGGATTGAACCCAGGGCCTTGTGCTCGCAAGGCAAGCACTCTACCGACTGAGTTATATCCCCAGCCCAAAATCAGCACCGTTTAATAACACGGCCACATCAAAGTTCATAGCAGTTCAATTCACAATAGCTTTGTTATGGAACCAAACTAAGTACCCTTTAATAGGTGAATGGATACAGAAAATGTGGTATATGCACAACAGAATATTACTCAGCCATAATGAAAAATGAAATTATGGCATTTGTCAATAAATGGATGGAACTGGAGACTGTTATGCTAAGGGAAATAAGCCCAAAAAACCAAAGGCTGACTGTTCTCTCTGATATGGAGGTGTCTCTGATAGGTGGAGTGGGGAGGGAGGAGTGGAGCTTCGCTGGGTTGGACAGGGTGAGTATAGGGGGAAGGAGGAGGGATGGGAATGGGAAAGACAGTAGAATGAATTAGACATAACTTTCCTATGTTCATATATGGATACATGATTAGTGTAACTCCACATTTTGTACAACCACAAGAATGGGAAGTTACATTCGGTATATGCATGAAACGTCAAAATACATTCTACTGTCATGTGTAACTAAAAAGAACTTTAAAAAGAGAGAAAAGGGAGAAAAAGTGCTGATTTATAGTTAAAAAAGGTAGAACTAATCTTGAATTATTTCAGGAAGAGAAATAATGAATCTATCATTTTATTTTGCAATTTTAAATGTTCAAAAGATGGTATTTTCGGGTACATTCCTTTCTGGGAGTGTTGGGTTGTCATTCACTCTGCAAGGGAGGGAGTGCTGTTTTTTTTAGTGAATGGATGGGTCAGGTTGGAGGATGAGTATCTGAAACTTCAGTCCTTTCACATCCTAAGATAGAAAGAAGAAGTTGGAGGCATAAAGGAGGCTTACTGGTTGTTTTTTTTTTTTTGTTGTTGTTGTTGTAAAACATAAGGGCCCCAGGGACCTTCAGGGGGCAAGATTAGATGGTAGATATTCTCCTCACTACAGGAGGCAGGGCTGCCCAAGGCCCATACTACTGTTGGATGAATTACAAATAGGCACAAACCTTTCCTGTGGGCCTCTGTTACTGCTACCCTCATATTGTGACTATTCTGGTGGTCAACACTCTTCTCAGACAAAGAACACTGCTAAAATTCCACTAACCTTAAGGAAATGGACAATACTCTTGGTACCCCTCCCAGCACAACTCAGAAACACCATGATATGACTTCTATATAGACTTGACTATACACTTGGGGAAAACAGAAGCACAACACAGCCTGAAAAGTTAAAGGTGCTACTAGAGGAACTAGGCTTATAAAGATTCAATATAATTGGAGTGTTATTTGAGAGGGTCTTTGTCAGCTTGGTCCTGACCTGTAATCTTATGGCAGAGATCACTGAAAATGACCCCTTCCTAATACACCAAAAGCTTCATTTTCCTTGGAATTTAATCCTCACTATCCTCTTTCCTGCTTTGAAAATACTCAGAGCCCAAGCAAAAGAAGAAGGGCTCCCCTCATTGTGTTCATGCCAAGGAATTACCATGTCAAAGGACATTTCTCCATGTGCAGTGACCTACTTCTCTTGGGGTGGGGGGCGTATACTCTATTCTCAGGATGGACTCTTATTTTTCCTTTCCTGGTTTTGTTTATTTAACTGTGCATTGGCATTTGTAGAGATCAATGATCCTGTCCCAGTAACAAGGTGCCAAACACAGTCCTGTCATCTCTACTGTCTTTCCCTCAGCAGCAAGGGCAAGGAGCAGGTCCCTGATCATTGCCTGAGATAGTCTGGTCAAATTTTATGAATAATTGTTAGGTTGAAAATTCACTTGTATCTCTCAATAACATGCCATGATTTTCAAGCACAGGGCAATTGAATCTTGTTCCAGGGTAAGGAATTTATTAACACTTTGGGGTACACAGGGCTAAAGCATCCGATACATTGCTATGCAGTTTCCTTGACATTTTAGTCTTGGATATTTATACTCGTCACATTCAAGTCTTCCCCAAGAGCAATATTTGGGTACTTACCTTACCTTACATTTTTTCTGATTGAAAAGAATCCTTTCCAGAACAAAGGTAAGAGAGAGAACAATGATGGATCAAGTTTTCTGGAACAGAATGCCAAAATTGGCACAGAACAACAGTATGACACATTTTCAACTTACTCAACCAGAACGTTTGGTTTTTCCTAGTAGTAACTCATAGTCATCTGAAAGGAAGCACTGGGCAATGCCTTCATCCTGGTGTCTTGAGGTAATACTCTTTATGGTCTTATCAGGCCCTCATTCTAGCTCTGTATTTCCTGATTATTTTTGATGTTCACCCTGGTTGATATTTCACATTTTGGTGCACTCGAATATTTACTTCCTTATAGCAGGCTTACTATTTCACAAGTAGAGAATTTCTGTCTAATTTTGACACAGAGTACAATGTCTGTGTCAATTCTTTATGATTCCCTACTTTTTTCTGCTCCTCTTGGCTTATAGTAAAGATTCATGTAATTATGAAACATAAAGAGGTTAATTTTGCTCTAATACACACTTTAGCAAAATGTGTAATTCAGCTGCCTTTTACTGAAAGGTCTTTGACAAAAAGAGGGTAATTTCCAAATTGAGCATTGTCTGTACACCCTCCCCACAAGAAACAAACCACCAAATGACTTCCTGGTTTGTACAACTGGACATTTTCCTTTGACAGCAGCACTTTAGAATTGGCTAACTGACCATTCAAGGAAATATATACTTCACTGTTATTGTGCTACCTCTTCAATTTATTCCACACAGGACTTCCAGAGCATGACAAATTATATTATTATTATTCAAGAATAACCCTGCTTTCCCTCTGTGGGACTGGAATTATTCTCTGCCCTATTGTGTGATTTTCTTTGGTTGTGTGAGTTTCTTTGGTCCATGACATGGGAATGGAGTGTCCCATGACATATCCATGCAAAGGCTGTAAGGGCCTCATCATGGTTTTCTAATTCTTCCTTTCCCTCTGTCAAAGATTAGCAATAGTCCAGGAAAGTGTTGCTCTACTATGGGTCCTGGAGTAAAGTCAATTCAAGCTGAGTCACTGCTAATAGTATCAGACAAGTAAAACAAGCAAGAAACAAACTTGCTATTGTAAGCCACAAAGATTCTGGGCTTGTTCTTTATCCTAGGTTCCCCTGTCTGAACATTCAGTAAACACACATAGAAATACGCTGTTCCCTATTAGCTTCAAAGTAAGGGAGCACTGCCCTTAGTATGTATACAAAATCCTTCATAATTGGCCCACAAATCACCTCAATCTAATTCCCCTGCCTGTGTGTTTTGAGACACTGTATTCTATCTACTCAGACCATTTTTAAAATTTAATGTTTTCTAAGTATTATTCTGAGAATTGTTTCCACCTCTGTTTGAGATCATCTCTCCTTGATGACCACACTTAAGAACAACAGAAATACCTTTGGATTCTTGTTAGTTTAAAGCAAACTTTACAGCAGAATATTAAATACTTTACAGAATCATTTAGAGGACTAAAGAAAAACTGTAGACTGGGCTTCCAGGAATGACTCCAAAGGCACATCTCAAGATCAGGTTGACAAGAACACGACAGTCTCACCATGATCACAAACTGCCTTTGACCTTGAGGTTACCCCTATAGCTGTCAGATGTTAAATGGTGCCACTGTAGTTACACTCCACACCAAAATAGCCAGGGTTCTTTGCTCAATTCAATTATGTATTATAGAAAGCCAGTTGGGTAGGGTTTGAGTATGGTTTGTCATCTCTAAAACACCTGTTGAAATTTATCCCATTATGAGATATTAAGAAATGGGACCAACTGGGGGACTTATAAGAGGTGATTAGGGTTTTGCTCTTATGGATGGTGTATATCTGGAATGTCCCCCCAACATTTCATGAGTTGGAAATGTGGTCTCTAATGCAGCAAGTTTCAGAAGTTGGGTATTTGGGAAGATCATGAGGGCTCAGACTTCAACTGTGGATTAATCCATTAATAGCTTACTAGACTATTGGGAGATGGTGAAAATTACAGGCAGGTGGAGTATGATAGCAGGAAGTAGGTCATGGGTTGTGCCTTTGCAGACTCTATCTTGTCCCAGGGCCCTTCCTCTCTCTCTGCTTCCTGGCTGCCATGAGCTGATAGGCAGCTCGCCATGTCCTTCCCAGATGATGTACTGCCTCACCTCAGGCTCAGAGCAATGGAGTCAGTCAACCATGGACTGCAACCTCTGAAACATGAGCCAACTCTTTGTTTTTCTAAATTGTTTTTTATTTTTTTAGGCATTTGTTACAATGATGAAATGCTAACTTCAACACTGGGTTAATCCATTCATGCAATTGATGGATTAATGAATTACTGGGTTAATGGGTTATCTCAAGTATGGGTTTGTTATAAAAAACCAGTTTGTCTGGGTGTCTCATACTCCCTGTCTTTTGCTTTTTGATGCCCTGAATCCCATAAGGACTCTGACAGTAAGAAGGCTATCACCAGATGTGTTCCTTCAACTCTGGACCAGAACTATAAACCAAATAAATCTCTTTTCTTTATAACTTACCTGGTATGTGGTATTCTGTTATTGGCAGCAGAAAGAAAACCACACAGCATTCTAGAAAAAGGCTGTAATGAATGCTGAGCAGATTGTTACAGACTAGCCAACATACAACTTATTAATTTGATATGGTGCTTCACCTTCAGTAAAGAACTTTCATGTATCTTATCTCATGAAGACCCTTCAGGATTTATAGAGCAAGGATCCTATTCCCATTTTTAAGATGAGAATTCTGAGATTTTGGGAAGTCATTCAGTGAAATCAAGACTAGGACTCAGTGTGCTAAATCCTAGTGCAGTTCTGTTCCATTACACTCAAAAATCTAAGTTGTCTTAGGTCCTTGGGTCTGAGTTTTGGAAGTGTAGTGAGGATGGCTGCTGATGCTTTGTAGCATAAGGCAGCATTATCAGCCAGGAGGGAGAGAACCTGGGAGGGAAAGCCCACACTCCAAAAGAGTGGGGAGAGACCGCTTCAGGGAAAATAATTAATCCTTCAGTTCCCTGATTCCTATTAGGATAGTGTCTCTCTCATTTGTTATCTTTAAATGAAGTGAAGTAGACGCTATCAGAAAAGTGGAGCTCTCCTCCACTTGTTGTGAAGTTGGCAGGGGAGGGGTGGAGCAAAAATAGTTTCCACATTTTGATTTTCAGTGGAAATTTTCACAGAAGAGGTGAGTCTTTGTGGGTCATTCATATGCCAGTTAAATATCTTTGCCTTTATAAAAATTTGAGTTTAGAAGACAGAAGTATTGATTTGCCTAGGAAATATTGAAAAGACATTAATGCACATATGCATATGTGGATTAAGAATGCCCACGTGAGCTGGGTACAATGGCGCACACCTGTAATCTCAGTGACTTGGGAGGCTGAGGCAGGAGGATGGCAAGTTCAAAGACAACCTCAGCAATAGAGAGGTGCTAAGCAACTCAGTGAGACCCTGTCTCTAATAAAATACAAAATAGGACTCAGGATGTGGCTTAGTGGTCAAGTGCCCCTGAGTTCAATCCCTGGTACCAAAAAACAAAACAAAAAAATAAATGAATAAAAAAAATAAAATAAAATGATCATGTGAGAGCATTACTATTTTATTAGACATTTCTAGAAAATGATTCAGTTCCAGATCAAAAAGAAGTGAATTTTAAACTTCAAGGTTCTATAATATTAATTTCATATCTTCTAAATTGAGAAATTATTGAATTCTAGAATGTTTGAGCTGGTTTTGACCCAGATTTAGAGCAACGTTTCTAATAACATTATAGAGAAACCCCTACAGGCTCAGAGCAATGGAAACTGTTCTGAATGAAAGGAGGGGAGAGGGCCGCGCCAGGTACTCCAGGCTTCTTTCTCACACTGCTTCTCCCACCCTACCTCACAAAGAAACATTCAAAAAAGTGCAGTTCAAGCTGCAAATATGGTTCAACCAAAGGCCATGCAAATAATACCAGGATTAGAATTTGAACCCAGACCTTCCAATTTTTACCTTCTGTCCTTGAAAAATTCCTTGGACAAAGTTCTCTTTGGTGAGTTTGCATTTCTCTTTTGTCTATCCCAAACACTCACATCTAACTCCCCAAGCAGTTTCATGGTTGCCTGGAATTGTTCCATTCCTGTGGATCTTGACTCTAGGCCAGGCCACCTTTCTGGGCTTTAGGGTTGCACTGATGACTCCCTTTGAAGGTAAGGGGAACAGTGCAGTGGGATGCTAAGTGAGAAAAAATCAAGACAGGCATGAAAACATAAAGTCTTGGATTTTTGAGAAAATTTTAATTAATCTTGGTGAGACATTTAAAGGGATAGAGCCAGAATGAGTCATCCCTTTCTGTCTTTTGCACCCAAGCAATGGTTGGAATCTTTTAAGGCAATGACTTCCAAAGTAGTTTCCAAAGTTAAATTCTGATAGTGGCAAGCATTTGCATGAAGATTAAGTTAATTGATAGAATTTTCTAAAATCAAAGTTTATTTCCCAAGGTATTTTTTAACCTTTGGTATCTACTATTGCTTGTCTGATACTAAGAGCTAACAGGTGGTAAAATTGATGAACACATAGCAAAGGAATATTAATTTAAGACTTATAAACCACTGATCCTACTCAGGTTAGCAGCTTTTCTCTTTGTGGATTCATGAGCTCACAGATTTTGCTACACATATTTAGTGTAAACTGTTAAGTATTTGGTGAGGATTATCATTGATGATTTATATAATAATTTTATGCTTAGATATGCTTAGAATATCTCTGAGCCATTCCCAAAAAGTTGGTAGTAATGGTAGTATCTGTGAAAAATAAAATGTCTTGGGGTGAAAGCCAGAAGGGAGACTTAATTTTCATTTTATGTCCTTATTTGTGTGTTGAAATTTTACCATATATATCTTTTCAGTTTTCACAGAAGTTGAAATTGAGATACGTGTACTTTAAATATACTGATCCTGATCCTGAGATCGCCCCCAACAGATTCTGATTTAATGTATCTGGAATTGTGAACTAGGCATCGAGAGTTTAAAACAACAACAACAAAGTCTTCAGGGAATTAGAATGTGCTGCCAAAGTTAAGAACTATTGCTTTCAGCTGTTATCAGAAATTCTTTCATTATTATAGATTGATATTGTATTACATATAATTGTATTATTAAAGGCAGGAATTCCTAGCAATTTTTTTATGCAGGTAAGGGCTTCTTCAATGTCAAAGACTTTCACAGTCTCTCATTCCACACTTGGCTTATTTTATTGTCTATAGATTGAGAAAATACTGCATGTCAGACAGTAACTATAAATTAATCTCAACAAAACTGATACACATTTGAAAAATTGCAATATGTATTTAACCAACTAATAATGTGTCAAAGACCTAGGAATTATACCAGAAAATATACAACTTCTCAAAGAAAACGTAGGGTCAACACTTCAGAATATAGGCACAGGCAACAACTTTCTAAATAGGATCCTTAAAACTCAGGAAATAATGCCAAGAGTTCATAAATGGAAAATCAAGTGAAAAAGCTTCTGCACAGCAAAGGAAACATTAATAATATCAAAAGAGAACCTACAAATTGGGGAGAAAACCTTGCTAGCTACTCTTCTTTCAGGATTAATATCTAGAATATCTATATCTATCTATATATATGATTCATATATATATCTCAAAAAACTTTTCACTCACAAAAAATCAAATGATCGAATTGATGAATGAGTAAATGAATTAAATAGACACTTCTCAAAAGAAGAAATATAAATGGCCAGCAAATATGTGAAATAAATGTTCAATATCATTAGCAATTAGGAAAGTGCAAATCAAACTACACTGAGATTTGTTGGGCACAGTGGCACATGCCTGTAATTCCAGCAGCTTGGGAGGCTAAGGCAGGAGGATTACAAGTTCAAAGCCAGTTTAGCAAGGTCCTAAGTGAATTAGGGAGTCCTTATCTCAAAAAAAAAAAAGAAAGAAAGAAAGAAAAAAAAAGAAAGAGATTGTGGCTCAGTGGCTAAGTGCTCCCAGGTTTGAGCCCCAGTACAAAAAGCAAACAAACAAACAAAAAACCCCTCAAAACAAAAAAAAACTATACTGAGGTTTCCTCTCACACCAGTTAGTATGGCAGTCATCAAGAATAACAATAATAAATGCTGGAGTGGATATAGAGAAAAAGGAACACTTTTATTCTCTTAGTGGGATTGTAAATTAGTATAATCACCATGGAAATCATTATGGAAGTTGCTAGAAAGAATAGGCAAGGAAGTAGGCATTTGATATAGCTATATAACTCCTTGGTATTTATTCTGAAGAATTAAGTCATCATACTACAGTGATAATGCATACCCATGTTTATAGTAGCACAATTCGCAACAGCCAAACTATGGAACCAGCCTATGGAATTTTATTTGACCATAAAGAAAAATGAAATTATGTCATTGTTAGGAAAATGGATAGAACTGGAGATCATTATGTTAAGCAAAATAAGCCAAATTCAGAAAGTCAAGGGTTGTGTTTTCTCTTGTATGTGGAAGCTAGAGAGGAAGAAAGGAAAAGAAAGGTGGGTCAATCTCATGAAAATCAAAGGGCGAGCAATAGAGAAAAGAGACCAGCTGAGGGAGAGTGGGATGGGAGGTGGGGAGGGAGAAGAAAGTGCTGGAGAGTGATATTGGCCAAACTATATTGTTATATTGTATATTGTGTGCATGTACAAATATGTAACAATGAATCCCATCAGTATGTACAACTATAATGCACCAATCAAACATGTTATCAAGAACACAAACAATAACAGATGTTGGCGTGAATGTGGGGAAAAAGGCACACTTTTACTTTACTGGTGGAGTTGCAAATTGGTACAGCCACTTTAGAAAACAGTGTGGAGAATCCTCAGAAAACTTGGAATGGACCCATCTTTTGACCCAGTTATCCCACTCCTCAGTTTATACCCCAAAGACTTAAAATCAGCATACTATAGTAATGTAGCCACATCAATGTTTATAGTAGCTCAATTCACAATAGCTAGATTGTGGAACCAACCAAGATGCCCTTCAACAGACAAATGGATAAAGAAACTCTGGTATATATACACAATGAAATATTATTTAGCCATAAAGAAGAAAATGGCATTTGCAAATAAATGGATGGAATTGTAGAATGTCATGCTAAGTGAAATAAACCAATCCCAAAAAACCAAAGACCAAATGTTTTCCCTGATAAGTGGATGATGATATATAATGGGGGTCGGGGGGTGGAATGACAGAAGAATGGAGGAACTTTAGATTACATAGAGGGAAATGAGAGGGAGAGGGGGTATGAAAAATGGTGGAATGAGACAGACATCATTACCCTATGTACATGTATGATTACATGAATGGTATGAATCTACATCATGTACAATCATAGAAACAAAAAGATGTACCCCATTTGTGTACAGTGAATCAAAATGCAGTCTGTAAATTTAAAAGAAGTGGGAAAAAATAGTAATGTGTATTTAAATATACCTTAACAGTAATACCAATGCTCTCTACAGGTAATGGTATTCCTGTACCTCCTTATAAAGGGTTTGTATCTCTGTAGGTATAAAGGCCCTTGCAAAATACCTGTTTCCCTAAAAGCCCACAGTCAACAAAGTAGTAACCACTGAATTTAGTAACTTCTTCTGAATAAGACTGTAAGGGGACATGTTGACCTCCTGCGTAACTGACAGAAAATAGTACAGTTTCCATAGTGTCGACTTGAATTCTGCTTGTTTCTGTTATTGCTTTGTTTTATTTTCTACTCATGTTCCAATATTTTCCAGAACACAAACCCTGCCATTTACTAATCTTATTACAAGTATTGACTAAATATGCACGAGGCTTTTCTTTCTTGGTGACCTTGCTGGGCCATTTGCTTTGTGTGGAATGATAGCAGAGCATGAACCCTCTTTCTTCTGACCTGTGCCACCTGTGTCACGTCCCTGCTTGACCCAGCTGTTAGTAAACTTCCTGTTGCACCCTTGTTAACACTGTGAAGCAATGAGCCCTTTAGATGTTTAAAGATGGCCTGACTTACTCCTTGAAGATAAAGATCAAGAGGTCTCTTGATTCCCTTGTGTTGGAGGTCATTGGAGAAGGAATTTTGGAGAGGGACTGTGAGGATCTTTCAGAAATACTGGCTACTTTAAGGACCCTTTGAATCTCTTTTAAAGTGAAGTATGAATATTAGACTTTCATCAGAAGCTCATTAAATTGCCAATCCTGAATGTTCGGTGTTATGGCATCCCCCATTTTTGTGTTCATGAATTACATTTACTCTTTTCTACCTCCAATCAAGTTTCCTTCAACCAAAATTAACATATGCTAGTCTAGGGAGGATTACTCAGTATACTGTGCTCACTTAGATATATTACCACACCATGGTACTTGGCATGAATGTTAGAAAACCCTACACATTTTTCTGTCAGTTCTGAAAATTATAGATTTTTTTCCCTCCCTTGTGAATATCTGACTCTACCTTAAAGTTAAAAATCATTAAGGAAAGAGAAAAGCATTTTCACCCTTTGAATGTGTAATAAATATATCGTTCAAGTTTTACCCATTTTGCAAGCAAGCAAGATTTCAGCCATCAATCAACCTTTAGTAACTTTTACTTAATTGCATTTTACAATCCTATGTGATAGTAGTAGCTGAAAAGAGCCTAAATCTAATTGCTACATCGTAGGTAACTAAAGTCAAAGGACTCATCATATTTGGTTCTAAGTCTTTACAAAGGATTTTTTTTCTTTGATAGATTTTTCTGTTTCTCATTTGTCCTTGTGAAATTCTGTTTATTTTAATGAAGTTTTTCAGCTTTCTTTTTATTCTTTTTTATATGACCATAACAGGTAATACATGTTTATTATAGAGAATTATGGAAGAAAAACATATATTTTTAAAACTCTCAAAATCACCTACACTACAGGGAGAAAACCATTTTTAACATTTGGTTGCACTTTTTTCTCTCTCTGCATAAGTGTGTGTGTGTTCACACAGACATATATACAACTTACAAGCAAAATAGGAACCTGTGGTCCACATGGATATTTTTGAATTCTGCTTTTTCCTTTCTCTCTTAAAACCTCTACCAGCATTTGCTTCCTTGTGCCCCTGTCCCCTCTTCTCTGTACTCACATTCATTGCGTAGTTCCAGGTCTCACTCCTTTCTTCTGGTTTATTTCAGTAGCTTCCTCTACTGTTAATTTTCTCAGTCCCTATTTCCCTACTCCCCTAATCCACCTTCAATGTTGTGGTCAGAAGTATTATTCTACAACATGGTACTCATCATATCACTCCTCTATTAGAAATACTTTTTACATGTTGCCTCTATTCACAGAATAAGTCCAAGTCCCCCTGAGTTTATTGCATAATCTTCACCTCATTATTTAGGACTATCTTTCAGTTACATCCACTTGCGCGCGCTCTCTCTCTCTCTCTCTCTCTCTCTCTCTCTCTCTGACTCTATATTTTATGTTTTTGCAGCTTTTCTCAAAGTGTGAACCACAGACCCTCTGCTCAGAATCACGGGAACTTTTGAATAATACATTCTAGGTCACAATCTAGGCACCTTGAATCAGAAACTAGGTGTGGGTGTCAGGACTCTGTGCTTTTAATAAGCATTCTAAGTCATCTTTTACAATTCCCTAACACGTGAAAAGTTTTTTTTGGTGGTGTTGGGAATTGAACCCAGGCCTTGTGCATGCGAGGTATGCCGCACTCTACCAGCTGAGCTATATCCCCAGCCCATGAAAACTTTAATAGTGAAAACTAAAACCAGTTCCCCATCACTTATATACCTCACTTGATTCTCGTTGCATTGCACTGAAGTGAGTTTTATTGTCTTCCACTCATTACACAAATGAGGAAATAGACAGACAATGAAGAGGTTGGTCCAAATCACATAACCATGAAGATCTAGAGATAAGATCAATCTCCTTTTTATAAATCTATGAGCTTTATCCTCTACAATACCAGCTTTCCAGTTTTCTCCCTACTGAGAGTGACTTTGTGTCATGTGCCACTGATAATTCTTCAAGGTAGAGAGAGACTGAACATGCTCTGACCATATACCCACTTTTCCAGTGCAGGTGATTGGACAGCATCGTGCTGTAGACACCTAAGATTTTCTTCTTAACATCTTTGTTTTTGCCTGAGCAAGGAGCAGACTAGAAGTGCCAGAACGTTCATGTCCCCAGAAACCAATGACTCATGGGAGTGGAAGGATAAACACTCCAGCTCTTGTTCCCCCGGGCAGAGTGAGGGAACTCTGACAGTGTTCTACACCATCTCACTGAGTCTCCAGAAGAGCCCACAGTGAGGGACTGCTTCATAAAGCTTCCTTTCATTTCATTCTCCCCACCTTGAATCTTAACTCTCCTCTTAGACTTTCTGGAATCACCTCCCAAACAAATTACTTGAATTCACTTCTTAGTCTGGGAATCAACGTCGGGAACCACATTTAAGACAAAGACCTAGCTTAAACATGGATTTCAAATTTCAAGTGACAACAACAAAAATTTATGCTCACACAGCTGAGAAGCCCAGGTACAGATATGGCTTCTGATGTGGCCAGCTGAACATAAAGAAAATTAGTCTTTCTGTGTCTCTCCCATTTGGCCTCTGGCTCTCTCTTTACTTTTACATCTCTTTTTTTTTCTTTGCATGGATTTATGCTCAGGAAGCTGTATTGTGTTGAGTCATGCTGGAGCTTGAGGCAAAAAGAAAAGAAAAATATCACTGTAAATGTTTTTACACATTTTTTTTTTTAGTAGCAAAGGTTTTTCCAGAATAATATTTCTAAAATATAATTGATAATAGTCTCATTAAAGTAAAATTATAATAAGTTCTATTTTCAGTATAAAGAAAATGTTTATACTTAAAAATGCTGCAAGTTTTAATATATCTGTTTTCACTTTTTAAATGTTTTTTTCAATTACTTTCTATTATGGTTTAGATATGTGATATTCCCCAAAAGTTTATTGTGAGACACTGCAAGAATTTTCAGAGGTAAAATAAATGGTATATGAGAGATTTAAACTAATCACAGGATCAATCCACTATTCTGGACTAACTGGGTGGTTAACTGTAGGCAGATAGGGCGTGGTGGCTGGAGGAGGTGGGTCCCTGGGGTGTGCCTGTGGGATTTATATTTTGTCTGAGATGAGGGGAGCTCTTTCTCTCCCTGCTTCCTAGTGTCCACGTCTTGAGTTGCTTTCATTTAACATGTGCTTCCACCATGATTTTCCACCTCATGTTGGGCCCAGAGCTATGGCATCAACTGACCATGGACTGAACCTCTGAAACTATGAGCCAAAATCAGTTTTCCTCCTCTATGCTGTTCTTGTCAGTTCTTTTTGTCACAGTGATGTAAAGCTGACTAAAACAGTTTCATATTCTGGAAAAATTAACATTAAGAAATATATACAAACATGTATAAAGGGCCAATTTTTTTCTTTAGCTTCAAGGTTTTTTTGATTTTTTGGTACCAAAGATTGAACCCAAGGGGTGCTTAACCACTGAGCCACATCCCCAGCCATTTCTTTTATGTTTTATTTTGAGACAGAGTCTCACTGAGTTCCTTAGGGTCTTGCTAAGTTGCTAAGGTTTACTTTTAACTCGGGATTCTCCTGCCTCAGCCTTCCAGGCTGCTGAGATTACAGGTATGCGCCACCATGCTTGGCTAGCTTCAAGTTTTTATCATGACATTGTTATTATTTGAAATTTTGATTTTTGTTCATAATTTAATATTTTCATTTAAAATATCAATTAAAACTATTATATATGCTATATAATCATGTGACATATAATATATAATACATATCAATTAAACTGATAAATATAGATCTGCATTTGAAGGTTTTTTTGGTACACTATTAAATTTTGTGCCCAAGGCGAGGAACTCACTGGCCTCACTTTAGTCTCAACCAGTTTAGTTGTCAGTTTAGAACCAAAGGACCCTCCTCCAGCACTCTTTTATCACCCCTCTAATTAGCCCCGCTTAAATGCCATTTCCAGCCTTCAGCCAAGAACTGCTGTCAAGGAGATGAAATATGATAATTTGCTAGTACATAATATAGGAAAGATGCTATGACTGACAGTTCTGCTAGAATCCCATGAGATGAGAACTCAATTGTTTGCTAAAAAAAAAGAGAAAAATAAAATTCATATGTAAACATTCCAGATTACCTGTCTTCCCACAGAATTTTATACATTTCTAATTATGATGAACATCACATTGTATTATATTTAGATATTTATTCATCTCTCTGCCTTGATAGGCTGTGAACTCCTGCAGGGTAAGATTTGATGGAATGTGCTCAGAGGACTAAATAGGAAAAAGTGAAGTGTTTGACTAAGTATCTGGTATATAATTGCCCAATAATATGACCATTATTATTACTTTTTACTTCTTTCATTCTTAGTCCTTGGGCATTTTTTTGTTGAATAAAAAAATACTGTTGTCATGCAATGTGTTTTTATCTGTGAAGTTACAAGTCTCAGGCCTAGTATATACTTTAAAAAATTAAGTAGGTGGTCCTCACTCATGACAGAACCAGCTGTACCCATCTGATGGCAGGATCTCTCCAATAGTTGAATCCTACTGCTAGCTTGGCCATTTTCCAACCTGGTTAGCAGTTCAGTCCTCTGCTGTTAATAGGGCTATTATAGCCTACTTGTAAGACTCTTGCTCTTAAAATTTCATTGATGATCCAGGCATGCTCAACTTAAGTGCATTAGGTAAATATGGAGATGGGATTCCTCTGTTAAGATTCGGACATGAGGTGTTCTCCCAAAGTTCCTGTGTTAGTGTAGTAGTGTTTGGAGGGGGAAATGATTGTTTTGTGAGAGCTGTAACCTAATCAGACCATCCTAGTTTAAGTGAACTGGGTGGTAACTCCAGATGAAGGAGGTGGGTCACTGGGGCTTGTCCTGGAAGGGTATATCTTCCCTGTGGCCCTTTCCCCTCTTTCCCTCTCTCTATTTCCTGGGTGCCACGGAAGGCATAGCACTCCTCTACCATGCCCTTCCTCCCTAATGTTCTGACTCGCTTTGGATCCAGAAAAATGAAGTTGACTTACCATGAATTAAACTTCTGAAACCATGAGCCAAAATAAACTTTCCCTCCTCTAAATTGTTCTTGTCAGATATTTCGATCATAGCAACACAAAGTTGACTAATGCATCCTCTCTATGGTTAGGAGTTAAAACTCTTCCTGTAGAGCTAAGAATTTTAACAAAAAGATTTCAGCCCAAGACTCCCTTGTCTTGAGATGTAGACTTGTCTATTTAAGGACCAGAATTACTCAACTGGTCATATTCTCTCAATACTTAACTGTTCATTTCTTCTCTTCCTCCCCCCACCCCATTTTGGTATTGGAGATTGAACCCAGAGTGCTTTATCAAGGAGCTTCATGCCCTTTTTTTTTTTTTTTGAGATAGGGTCTTGCTAAGTTGCTGACGCACTCACTGAATTGCCAAGGCTGGCTTCAAACTTGCAATCCTCTTGCCACAGCCTCTTGAGTTGCTGGGATTACAGGTGTGTTACATCACACCTGACTTCCTCTGTTCCTTTTGAACTCTGTATTTATCCTAGGACTCCTCAGGGTACTGAGATTTTAATCAATTAACAAAGAATGATGAGCACAATTGCATTAAGCTCATTTTCCCAGTGGAACTAGACGTGCCTTATCCATGAGGTTTCTCCTTACACACCCAAGGCCAGCAGACAACCAGTGCCTGGATCTAATCTCCTGGGATACTCTCCAAGGAACAGGGAGAAGACAGTCTGAGACTCTCCATGACAAGTCCTGCTAACCATCTTCTTTCTCAAAGGCAACTATAGTTCCTGAAATTTGCCTTCCTTAGGAAATTTAGATGAATGGTTCAGTGTTTCTATATACTAGCAGCCAACAACTAACATTTGAGTAGAAAAGAAATAATGACAGTTATAATAATGTGGAAATATGTGAAATTCTTAGAAATAACTCTGACAAATGATACATGAGAATACATGAGACCAATACATTGAAAACCAAACGTGACTGAAAGTACAGAATGACCTAAATTCATGGTGATGTGTGTGAAGCATACATAAGTTGATGAACAGATACAGAAAATGTTTTATGTATACACAACAAAATCCTATTATCCATAAAAAGAATGAAATTTTGTAACTGAAGGCAACATGCATAGAAGCAAAGGTCATTTTGTTAAGTGGAGTAAGCCAGGCACAGAAAGACCAGCATCACACTATCTCTCTTATACATTGGAATTTGAAAAAAAAAAAATCTCATAGAAGTGGAGAGGTGAATAATGGTTATCAGAGGCTAGAGATAGTAGCAGGGAGGCAGGAGTAGTGAAAATCTTATTCTATCAGTAACAAGTTATAATTACATAAGAGAATTAAGTTTTGGTGTCCGATTGCACAGTAGGATGACTATAGTAATGATAACACACTATGTACCTCAAATAAGCTATCGAAAAGAATTTGGAATGTTTTCATCACAAGGAATGATCAGTGTTTGAGAATATATGTATGAGGATATTTAAACATTACACAGTGTATACATGTACCAAAACATCACATGGTATCCCATTAAATATATACAATTTTAATTTTGTATGTCAATTTAAAAAAATCATGCACACAGCATGTATCTTGGGATATTATAAAGCACTTATCTTTGCTTTTTGAATTTTTCTATATCACACATACTAGAATTCCATTTAAGTTCACTATTCCTCTTTTGGTAACAGCAGGACCAAAATTAAACTAACTGTACTGTTCTTGAGTAGGTATCCCAGAGTCCAGATTCTTAACTAAGTTGTAAGAAAAGTCATGATCTCCTTTATATTTCCAAATGCTACTATTGCCTCCTTTTCTCAGAAATAACATTTTGTTTTCATAGAGTGCTTTTCACTCTTCCTTCAAATACTTTTAAAATCTCTTAAATGTCATTGGTTCTCACAACCCTGAAGGAAGTCCAAAGCAGTGCTCTTCTAGTATGACTTGCAAATGTTTACCAATTTACAATAAAACAAGCTCAAAAATCGAGAATAATAGTATGGAAACTCATAGCAAGTTGAAAGAGAGATTTTACTTCTATAGAATCTAATCATACAAAATTGGAACTTTATGTTTTGTGTTTTTATTTTATTTTTTCTGTTCTTTTTTTCAAGTTATGAATTATTTTAATGAGAAATGGATGCCTTATCATTTTGCAGAATAGTTGAATTTAATATTGGCATGGGAAAGTATGTTTTGTTTCAAAATGAAAAGATTATTTCTCTTTTGTTTTTGAAATGTATAAGCCTCTTGAACTCCATAGAAGAAGGGTATTTCTAACGCAGAAAGGAGGTGTCTTAAAATAATACAAAAGGTCAAGGGCACTGGGTTTGACATCTTCCTCAAAACATCTGCCTCTTCCATTTGCTAATTGTGATTCAGGAAAACTACCTATTCTGTGCCTTTTTATCAACTGGTAAATATTTATGTCATCATTATCAGCATCAAATCAGTTTTAACAATTTTTAGACAACTGGTCAAGTCAAAATGGCAATAAAATAACCAAGATTTTCTTACATTAAAATGCTTAAATTACTTAGACTATTAATAAGAAATGAACTTTTGGTTTTGAATGTTTCCACTGTAAAGGAATCATAAATGTTTGAGCAGATAGATAATTTTTTTCATATCGTGTACATGTATCAAAACATCATGGAAAACTATCTTACAGTGCCTCATATTTATACTTTTATTTATCTGCTAAAATAATAATAATCATTTCATAATAATCATAAAATGATATTCTCAGAGGTGGGGCCTGTACCATATCAATCTTTGTAATGCTGTCTACATTAGTACCCGGTATGCAGATGGCAATCAACAAATAGGGTAAGTGCCGTAATCCTCAAGGTTTAGTATGCCTGACTCTTCCCACCATCCAATTTCAACTCCAGAGATCTTGCTTTGGAGACCCTTTGACACCACCTAGTTAGAAGCAACTCATTTTTCTCTATCACTCTCTGGCCCATTACTTGGTTTATTTCTCTCACAGACTTTAAGGGTCAGGGACTTAGAAAACTTGTTTGAGTTTTTGTTTGCCTCATTGTCACCTCAGTTCCCAGGGCAGAGTTAGGAATTTAGTAGTTTTCATTTATTTTAATATTTTAAGAAAATACTAGCTTGCAACTAATTGAAAAAAAAAATTTAACTAAAAAAACAAAAACTGGTTCTGTAGCACAGAGAGTTGGAGAGAGACTCTCTGTGGGGCTTCTTTCCATTTGCACGTATATATGAACTGACACATTAACTCCCCAAGGTTGAGAGTGGTTATACCTTAGGACCTAAATAGGTCTGTGGATACCTAATCCTTCTCCTCCTGCTATTAAATTCCTTGCCTTTAGCAGGATCATATTTGTGATTCTCAGACTGCGTAGACATGTGAGCATTCAACTTTTTGATCTCAGGTGATCTGCAATGTGCCTCTTAGTCTGAATGCTTCCAATACAAGTACAATACCTGACACCCCACAAAGTAGTGCTGAGGCAGTAGTGGGTTTATTCCTGACTCTCTTGAGTAAGGCCAGGATTTTCACTAGTACTGATTTGCCTTGCTAAGTAAACAAGCTTATTTGGTTTTAATATATTAGGCTTTGCTATTTTGAACTAGATTAAATTGTCAATCATTCCCCCCATATTTCATATTGTTTCCTCTGGGCAGGGGCATGTGTGATTTTACATATGTCTCGCCAATAAAACAGCCCTCTGGATTGAAATCTGTTCAGGACATATAGCAAGATGTCAAATTAATTGTACCGAAATAATGAGTTAGCACCAAATGCTAATTAAATATTGATGAAAGTCATACTTTCAATTATCTTCATTATGGCACCATGTTTTATGTTGGCATTAAATGCTTGCAGTACGGGTAAGTCTGGTAATTAGCTGTGCACTATGAAAAAGAAAAAAAGCCTGAGTTATTGCCCTCCATATTAAAAGTGCTCAGAAATCACTTGGAAATGGAAACTCTGAAAGGATGCAGTACTTCTTTTGGGAAGATGTTTGAGATTCTATGACTTCAGTATTCCCTGTTCATAGCATTGCATACTGTGGTTAGTTATTTTTTTTAAGTGGGTGGTTTAGGAGTTAGAAAGCCACTGAAGTTCTGGTGAGCTCTGCTGATGTATGGCTTTTTCTTCTCAGGTTAACTATGACATCTTCCTAAACACCTATGTTGCCATTTACTTTTTTCCTGCCTGTAGGCCAAATGCATGATTCTGCAAATATGATCATTATTATCATTACTGAGTTGTGATTGAGATGATTTTCAGATTATAATCCTGGTATAACTGTTGTTAGAATTACAGGGTTACTCAATGGGCAGACTCCTGGCCCCCACTACAGGTGAGCCAAGAAAGACAGCAGAGGTCAGGGATGTGAGCAATGACGTTTAACAAACAATATCTAAGCAGCATTTTTAACCCTGGCTGTATGTAAGAATTGACATGGGGTCTTTTAAAACATGTTGATTTAATTGACCTTACGAGGAGTTAGAATGTGTGTATATGTGTGAAACATACACATGTATCTCGCACAACCATTCTTCAGTGATTTAATCTGCAGCTGGGGTAGGTAGCATAATAATAGGTCTTTTGACAGTATGTGCAGGAATATTATTCAACTTTAAAAGGAAAGAAATTTTTACGTATGTTATAACATATATGAAACTTGAGAACATTATACTAAGTGAAAAAAGCCAGTCTCAAAAATATACTATGTGATTCCACTTATATGAGGGACTTAGAATCATCAAAATCACTAAGATAGACAGGAAAATGGTGTTTGCCAGGTACTGGTGAGTTTGAAGAGAAGAAGGAATAGGAAGATATTATTTCAAGAGGATAAAGTTTCAGTTTTACAAATAAGTCATGGATATGTTGTGAAACATTATGAATGTTTCACATGAATATATTTAATATCAATAAGTGGTAAATTAAAAAGGATTAAGGTGAGACATTTTATGCTCTGTCTATTGTACCACAATTTAAAAAATGTAGCTGGGGTGGTGATGCATGCCTGTAATTCCAGTGGCAGCTTGGGAGGCTGAGACAGGAAGATCTTGAGTTCAAATCCACCTTGGCAAGTGCAAGATCTTAAGCAACTCAGTGATACTGTGTCTCTAAATAAAATATGGTTGGGGATGTGGTTCAGTGGTTGAATGCCCTTGAGTTCAATCCCTGGTACCCTCCCAAAAAAAATGTAGACAAAGGGGAATGAAGGGAAGCGTGGGGGATGGGAGAAGGAAAGACAGGGAATGAATTTGACATCACTTTCCTATGTACACATATGAATGTACCACAGTGAATCTCCACATCATGTACAACCACAAGACCGGGATCCTGATTAGAATAAGATATAGTCCATGTTTGTATAAATATGTCAAAATACACTCCACTGTCATGTCTATCTAAAAAGAACAAATAAAAATTTTTTAAAAAATCAAAAGCCATATGTGCACTCTGCTTTTATTTATTTATTTATTTTTTGGCTTGGCAGTTTCTTTCCCCCAAAACCACATGACACGTTCCTTTACCTCCTTCAGATCTCAACTCAAATGCCATTTTCTCAGTGTGGTCTCTCCCAACAACCTTACATAAAATTTCAGAACCCTCTACACAACTCTCTCTCTCCCATGTTTTACATTTCTTCATAGCATTCATTACATAATAAGGACCCAATAATTAACTAATAATTTCACTTCATAATAATTCTGCAACATAGTTATTATTACCTTCATGGGTAAATACCCTCAGAAAATTTAAATGCAATCCTTTGGTAGACTGTAGACATAAGCTCAAGTATGTCTGGCTTTCAATCTGTTCTCTTCACTCCTAATGTTGCTTCTGTGGTCTTAACAATGGCATCTGTCTTTGGCAGACAGATCCACAGAAAAGATGGATTAGCTGATGGACCATGTAGCAAAGTTTGAGGATCACCACAGGCACTTGTGACCACCAAGAACCCCTTCATATGTCCTACAATGTAAATGACTTACCAAAAGCTTTTCATGTTTAAACAGGCCCAGGTATCTTCTTATCTGAGAGCACAGCTAGGAAATGGTCTTCATTTTCAGAGTTTGGTATTAAGATGAGAAACAAGGTGGGGCTTGTTATTAGTGAGAAGTGACGGAGGAGGGAGGCAGTGTCTTCTTTTCTACAGATTGTTCATCTAGATTGAATTATATAGTTGACAGCAGGAAAGGGACTAGAGTATTTCTCAAGAAAGTGTAGAGTCCTCTGAAGAGCCAGGAACTTGCTCCACTCCTGTCATTTATCAGTTTGCAGAACTTGAGTGAACTTCTGGCTGTGAGTTGACTTCCATCACATGCTAAAGAAAGTGCTTTCTTGACCTGGTCTAAGGCTCCCCAGTCTCTGGAAAATTATCTCAGGATGCACAACAAGTAGATGTTAAGAGGTCATCCCAAAATTAGCTACCTAGAGAGGACTGTGTCAACCAATTCTGCTGCAGTGAGGGTTATTGCAGGTCAACTCAATGCCTAGGGGCAGGGATAGATCTTATTCAGAAAAAGCAGCCTAGCAGTCAAGGAGTGTTTGCAATTCAAATTTCTCCTCCACTCAAATATCTCAAGGCAGAAATCACACTGGGTGTCACTTTTTCAAATATCTCAAGGCCAAAGGTCACACTGGGTGTCATTATTTTTTGGGGGGGGTAAGTGTCACCCCCCCCCCAAAAGCTCTGCTTTTAAAACCAGTTTTAGAAGGATTAAATTTGTCACTAATTCATAGCTACAGGGTCGAGTCATAGGACTTCTAAAGACATTGAGATGACTTCAAAGGAGAGGGACCCCTAGCAGGACAAAAGGATGGTACCAGGGACAGTACGGACAGGAAAGAGAGCTCAGACCTCACTTTGCAGTCTATAATGGCTTGTCTAACATGATGTAAAGCTATAATTAATTGGCAAATAAGTAAAATGGTACAACTTGGAAATGAGGCCAGACTGAGACCTAGACCAATGAAGTTATTCAGCTGTTTGATGGGAGAAACAATATAGCCTGAGGAAAAGGGTAACAAACAGACAGGTTAGAATAGTTGAGTGCCTTTTGAAAAGTTATTTGGTGTGTGCTTAGGGGGGCTAGGCTTGGTCATTTGTGAAAACTCAAACTAAACCATATCAAACAAAATAGTGTATGCTATCTTTGAGGTTTGTGAAGGTTAAAGATGATGTATAAAAATAACCAAACACCAGACACGTGGATGCACACTGGATAGTAAGTAGCTGTTTCTGTCACTGTTATCCTGAGGAAAACCATGAAAATTTGTAATTAGAAAGAAGGAAATAAATTTTTACTCAGAAGAACTCAAACTTAAATTTTCTCCATGCAAGCAATATATCCAGGTGAATGATCACTGCCTGGAATATTAGACACTAGGAGATGTATTGAGCAATTCTAAAATGCCATGCTCAGGTGATGAGAGTTTTCTGCCTTCTTCTACATTCACTGTTTATAATGCACTGTTTAAATTTTTTTCTTGAGAGATGGTTGACATACATCCTTTTAAAAGTGTGAATACACCAACTTTGCTGGTCATGTTCCCATTTGTTTTCAGATCCATGTCTTCCATTATGTAAAAGCTCAGGGGGAGAATCAGGTGCTTCTGCTGATTCTCCCATTGTTTCCATGAAGTCATGGAAACAATATGACATGGAGTCTGGAACCCTGTGTATATCTGATGAATCCTGTCTCTAGTGCTCATGGGCTGGGTGATTTTATGTAAGTTATATAACTTCTCTGAGCCTCAGTTTCCTTCTCTGTAAACTAGAGGCAATAAAATCTCCCTCCTAGGTTGTCTTTAACACTACATGAAATAATGTACAAACATGTGAATGCTGTTTCTAATCTCTAGCAAATGTTTAATAACAGGAGGCTGACATTGGAACCACTTGTAACATGTGAAAGAGCCTGTCAGAGACTCAGTAAATGCCCCATAATGCATCTTAAAAATATTTATATTCTATAGATGTTTTATATTCATTCACTGAGTTGAGGTAGAAATGGAAGAAAAAAAGAGTTGGTTCTGTTAAGTAAGGCTTCTTCTCTGGTATACTTTAAGCCCCTTGTCAGTTGTCAATCCTGTCACTCCCCAACTCTTGTCACTCTTTTACTCAATCCTGCAGTGGTTTCCATCTTGCTTGGAGTAAAGTTAAAAGTTCTCACCTTGGCCTGCAAGTCCATGCATAATCTATCCCGAACCTCTTCTTTGGGATTAAATCCTATCACATGGTGTTCCTGCAAGAGTTCCAGCCAACTGGCCTTCATGCTCTTCCTAAGTAAATGCAACTTCAGGGTCATTAGAACTTTAAGTCTCCTGCCTGAACTATTCCTCCTCATCCCCATATTTATGGCTGACTTCCTTACTTGATTCAGATCTGCACTTAAATAGCACTTCCACAGATGGGCCTTCCTTAACCACTCTATATAGAACGGTGCACCATCTCTGCCTCGCTCTCTCTCCTCCTCTCCCTGCTGGATGCATCTACCTTGTAGGTATCTAGAGTATACATGTCCATCTTGTGATCTATCTGCCTCTGTTACATAGTAAACTCCATGGCAGCAGGGACTTTGTTGGTTTACTCATGTATTTAGAAGAGACCTTGACACATAGGAGGCAATCCATAAGTATGTCTTGAGTGAATTAATGAATGAAGACAAGGAGTGAGTAGGGACAGGGAGTTGACATTGTTGACCACTCAATCTGTGCTGGATGATGCCCCAGATTTCATAACTCCTCTTTAGATGGTCATGTTCTTACTATCACACAGATGGACTCAGGACTCATAAAATGTAAGTAGCCGCCAAGACAAAGTCAAAAAGTCCAAAATCACAATCATGTACTTCCCCTTGAAACTGCCTTGCTTCTGGCACAGCCTAGCTCTGTGAGTGGCAGTATCATCTCCCCAGTTGCTCAGTTCAGAAGCCTAGGCATTCTCTGGCATGCACTTCCCTCGCTCATTGCCTGTACTCAGTATATCACAAAGTCTTACTGATGTTGCCTCCCAAACACCTCTCAAGTCCATCTGCTTCCCTCCGTATTCATTGTTAACAGTCTACCAAGGAATGATGATTTTTCACTTGGGTTTTGCAAAAAAGCTTCCTAATTGATAACCTTTTTCTATGATTGTCCCTCTAATAATCCATTATTTCCACAGAAATCTGAGCAATCACTACAAAATGCGGAACTGATCATGCTCTGCCTTCCCCACTTACTTAAATAGTTCAGTGATTTCCTATTGTTCTTAGTGTAACACCAACCTCCTCAATTTGCCTCCCAGGGCTGTACCATCTTGCCCTGGCTTTCCTTTTGCCTGTTTCCTCTCTGCTCACTGAGTACAGGCTGCATTGGTCAGGCGCCACATTTCTAATACTCCAGGCACCTTCCCCATGCCCCCCGCACACTCTCAGGACCCTCCTGCTTTGCTGCCCTTGCTGAGTTAGTTTCTCATCCTTGGTTTCCATACAATACTACTTTGAAAATGGTTTCCAGTTCCACAGATCAAACTGATGTGAATCACCATGGACAATGTGGCTTCTCCTACAGATGATTTGTCATAACTGTAACCAAGGAATGGTGAAGTTACGCCTGTCTGTCCTATTAAAATATAACAACTTAATAGGATACAGAGAGATGAGAGAGCTGATCCCTGATGTGATCTCTGAAGTAGTGTTTCTCTAGCACTCAGGATATGGTTGCACTTAAAAAGGACTTGGTAAATAGTGCTGAATTAATGAATGAGACACTATTTAATTGGTGGATTCCATGGTGTTAAATTCTGGCTTTGAAACTAAAAATATCTGATCCTAACTACATCAAAGTTCTTTCCAAGTATACTCAAAGCAAAGGTGCCCAAGCCTCCCAAGGGGCCAAAGAGAAATGAAGGACTGGCAAAACGTTGCCTGAATGCAGGGGCTGGGAAGCACCTACCTGAGGTGCCATCACCCCACTCCTCAGCTGGATCTACAGTGGAGGTTCTCATTGTTTGTGTTCACTTTTGATTTTTTACTTCTCTTTATTTTTGAAACTGTAACAGAATGTCCCCTTGTGGGAGGCATGTTGCCTCCCCAGGAGCTGTTAAATTAAGGGGAGTGTAAGTGTCATGGGTGGGGAGTGATGAGATAGATGCTATTATACATTGAAAAATGACATGTGTATGAGGAAGCTGGACTTGTGATAGCAGCAGCTGAAGCAGGGCCAGGCTGCTAAAGAGCAGCTTGAATTCATTCATTAACTCATCCAGGCATTCATTTATGTGTTGACAGAGCCCCTACTTTGTACTAGTCATTGAAAGGGCCTGACATAAACAACAGGGAGAAAAGAAGAAACAACTAGAACTGTCCCTGTAAATTTATATGTTATTGTGAAGAAGAAAATAAACAAATAAAAATCAAATATATAACAACCTTAGGTAATAAGCACTGTAAAGAAAAATAGCATAAGGCAGGGGCACGTGGTGCGGGATGAAAGTAGAACTGAATTATTTTATTTATTTATTTACTTATTTATTTATTTTTTGGTATTGGGAATTGAACCCAGGGGCGCACTGAACTACATCCCCAGCCCTTTTTAATATTTTATTTAGAGACAGGGTCTTGTTGAGTTGTTTAGAGCCTCACTAATTTGCTGAGGCTGGCTTTGAACTCGCAATTCATCTGCCTTAGCCTGCCCTTAGGCCAGGGATTACAGGCCTGCATCACTGTGCCAGACAGAACTGGATTATTTTAGATGAGTCATCAGGGAAAGCCTCTTGGAGGAGGTGACATTTAAACAAAGATTTGATGAAGTAAGCAATATAAATACAGAAAGAAGTGTTCAAGCAGACTAAGCGATAAAGGAAGGAGTTAATACTTCAATTAGAGGAGGCTTAATGCTTTACCAAATACCACTCAACCCACTACCAAAACTCAGTAGTATAATAGAAAAGACTTTATCTCTTGCTCATGCAGAGGATAGTGTAGTTTGGCAGATGTGTTTCTACTTATTATTGCTTTAGGCATCCAGAATCCCTCCCTTAGGTGCCCTTACCCTTTAGGTCCCAAGTCCCCTGCCAGGACATGTGTTGATGCATCCTTTTGGCAGATGAGGGAAATGGATCACATGGGAGGTTTCTACAGGTTAGGTTTGGAAATGGCACAAATTGTTTATTTTGTTTTTCTCTTGGCCAGAACTCAGTCACATGCCACCAGTTCCTAATGGCAAAGAAAACAGAGGAAGGAAGCTGGCTGTGTAACCAGGAGGAAGAGGATGCAGGTTTGAGAAAATTGATTCTGAATTTCCACGGTATATATGAAAAATATGCAGAAGGCCTGAATGACTGTTGTTGAGTGAGTAAGAGATGAATTTGAGTAGTGGGCAAATGTTAGGGCAGTGAAGTCTTTAGGTCATGGTAGGGATTTTGAACAATGTTATTTTCCTAGTATATTAAGATGCTGCCATAGGATTTTGGATAAAGATGTATTATAAGCTTGGATTTTAATTTATACAAACGACTTGAAATATCTTTGTAGAATCTACAGTAGGAGCCAAGGAAGACTATGTGATAATTTATGGGGCGCCAGGCACGGTAGTGCACACCTTATAATCCCAGAGGCTTGGGAGTCTGAGGCAGGAAGGTTGCGAGCTCAAAGTCAGCCTTAGCAACTTGGTGAGGCCCTGAGCAATTCAGTGAGACCCTGTCTCCAACAAAATACAAAAAATACAAAAAAGGGGATATGGATCAATGATTATGTGCTCCTGGGTTCAATCCTGGGTACTGGAAAAAAAAAAAAAAAGAAAAAGAAAAAAGAAACAAGAAAAAGGAGAAAAGAAAAGATAGTTCACCAGGAAGGTAATGACAGCTTGGAGGAGGTCCAAGCCATGTCACGTGAAGTGCTAAGTAAGAAATGGTCTGATTTGGAGGATATTTTTGAAGGTAAAGCCTACAGACATTACTGTGAGTTTGAGTGTGGAGAGTGAAAGAAAGAGAAGAACCAATGAAATTTGCCAAATATCTTGTCTGAGAAACTACTTAAATGGTTGTGTCATTTACTGAGATGAGGAAGACAGGAGAATTGCAGGGGACAGACGGAACAATTCCCTTCTAAAGGCCAAATTGGTAAAGCCTGTTGGACAGCCAAATTAAGATAGCAACTGGGGAGCTGAAGATGGGAGTCCATAATGAGAGGAGAGGAGGGACCAGGACTGGCATGAAAAGATACAGAGGGATCAATGCGCTTGTATGTCACACTAGAGACTGCATGAGATCTTCCAGGGTCAATCACCAAGAGAATTTTGAGAAGCATGCCTAGGAGTGTTTCAGCACTTAAGGTCAAATCACAGACTCATGGACTCAGAAATAAAAAGACTTTAAGAGGTTATTAGGTTCAACCTTTCATTGTTTTGGTAAATAAACAAGTTCAAATGGTTAGGTTGCTCACTTCATATAATCTGTGCTGGCAGATTCAAGCAGCCATGCAGATCTTTGAGCTACTTGCTTAATATGCCTTCATTTATCTTATAATCAAGATAATAATTCCTGGGTTGAAGGATAAGAGGGATCACTGGGATGAAAAGAAAAGAGAAGGAAACAAACCAAGCTGGAAAATTTACTTCCATATCTGCTTTTCATCTTTTTAGTAGCTGAGGAGCACAGATGATGTGCAGCATAGGGCATTAGGTGACTTGTATTGTTTCAACCGTGAGGGGCCTGGGAGAGTACTCAACAGAGGCCCATCCTGCAGGAATATTACCCTGAACACACTTTAGATTACATTGGGGGGAAATATGATGAGATATTGAAAGAAGAAGAAGGGAAATCTTACTCATATTATGGAACAGAAGGTAACCTATGTTGCCAGCAAGTGAGGGCTCTAGACTTGAGGTGTGGTCAGGGCAGGGAAGGGGAGGCAGGCAGAGATGTGATGGAAGCAATGAAGATGGTGGAAAAAGGTGGTGTAGCCTCAGGGAGGCCCAAATCAGGGATTGAAAAACGACTATAGGTGGTAATATAACAGCAGGTCACGAAAATATTGTGGATGATAAATAAGGTGCCTACATGTAGTGAAATGAAAGATGAACATTGCCAGGATAGAAAGGGAGAATATTCCCAACTGTTTTCTGTGTTAAGCACGATGGTCAAACCAGGCTTTTTCAAATGATTTTTAATTCTATCATTTCTTCTGAACTTATTAATTGATAATGTCTTGTGGGGAGGAGTTTTCCCTTCCTCTTCCTCATTTATTTATTCATTTATATGGGCAAGTACTCATGGATTACTATGTTTTACTCAGAGGGTTACAATATGTTACAATCATTAACTTCATACTCAAACTGTCCTGGGTTTCACCAGTGGAACCTCTTTAGGCGGGTTCTGTTCTCCTTTGAAGTCCCCATCATTCTTGAGTGTACTTCATTTTCTGACATGAAAAAAGGTATTAGTTGCATGATGAATTTTTCTCTAAGAAGTCTTGAGTCTTTTTAATGGAGAGTAATATTAAGAAACCAAGATCAGATTTCCCAGAGTGCTGTTGCTTCCAGAGTCTCCTGTCGGGCAGTGCTGGGAAATCTATGTACTTATGCACACACCTACCTATGTACCAACCATATATCTATCTCTCTATCACAAGCCAATTTGATTCAGCACTCTAAGGTTTATTAGCATTCTTTTTTTTTTCTTAATTATAACTCCCTTATCTGAAATGAAAAACCAGGCTTCCATTATTTTTAATGTATCTATTAATTTTCTCACTCCCCTGACAAGATCAGATGAAATTAGGTCCCTGTACATACTGCTCCCTACTGAGTGCATTAGCCAAAAGCTTGAACCTGGTGAAGGGGAAGGGGAAAGAGGAAGACCCCTAATATTTTGGCAGTGTCACTGAAAGGGTTTCTCACATACGTTGTCAACTACTGATGGCAGGAAGCATCTGCCCTACTATCCCCTCTGGTTCATTTTCTATTGTGCACTTCTACTGCCTGTGAGGTCTCCCTCTGAGGTCTTACTCTTAGAATTGCCCCAGGATGAAAACAACTTTGCTCTCAGGAGCTAGTATTGCCCAGTGACTTCTCACAGTCAAGGACACAGTGGCCCACCCTCACTTCTCTGCCTCGTCCATCACTTGGCCCCAAAGTCATCTGCTCTAGCTCAGAGATGCAGGGTCCCATCAGCTTCTGCCTCTCACTATGCCCTGATGTCTCCCCATTGCTTTCATTCAATAACAAACAAACACA
Source organism: Sciurus carolinensis (assembly GCF_902686445.1). NCBI lineage: Eukaryota > Metazoa > Chordata > Mammalia > Rodentia > Sciuridae > Sciurus > Sciurus carolinensis. Next base: position 90,710,849 of record NC_062215.1, read on the forward strand.
CCAACAAAAACAGTTGCATCTGTTTCTGGAGTTTTTGTGTCTAGTCGTGAAGATTCTGACCTAGTTTGTTGGCCTGAACAGGGAGAGATACCTTTCTGCTGCTGGTCTTTCAGGTCTCCCTTCAGGACTTCTTCATCCTTCTCCCACTCCACTCTGAATAACATCCAAAGTTTACATTCTTTTCTGGATATAAAAACATGTGCAAGTATATTGATGGCTATAAAGAGATTCTGCAAGAAACAGGGTGCAATGTCATCTAGTTTTGAGCTTAGTCAATCCCAAGTCCCCATCTCCCTGATCTGATGATCTCTTGCTGGTTTCAGCTGAAGAATAGGCTGGCTTACCTCCCATAACCAGCAAAGCCCTGTGGTGCTCTCAAGAGAAATCACCTGCTCCAGTGCTGTGCCAACTCTAAGAGACTCACTAGAATCTGGATGAATGGAAAACACTGAGGCTATGGAGATTGACGGGATTCCTTGGATCATACTGTGAAGGTGGTCACTTCCATGTCTTTTTAGTTTAAATTACAGTTCTGAGTACTTCCTGAGTTTCAGACACAGTACTAAGTAGTAAAATGACAGGATTAAATTTCATAAGAAGAAATAGTCCCATTCTTCAAATAATTCACTGCTCATTTTAAAAGTCAGACAAATGAACACATGGTTATAATACTCTTTATTTGATAGATGCCAGAGATATGATGGAAACAGAAAACAGAGGGAAGGTGGCAGAGATGGTGAGGAAATACTTTCACAACAAGGTCATGAGCATTGGAAGGGTAGTTGGAATTGCCAGGCTGAGTACACAGCAGAGACAGAGTGGGGACAGTGAACTTGACATTGCAGGGTGGTTTGTGTCTACATCATCTATTCTTCATAGGGTTTCTAAAGATCAATAAAATGGGGTGGTGACAACCGAAATTAAGTAGAAAGGTTTGGTACAAATTAATGAGGGGAAGCACAGAGGGAAGAGTGACAGGGCAGAGGTGGGGGCACAGGGAGGCCTCTGCCATTGAGGAGCTTGGTGACCATGAGGGACTAAAGCACAGTCAGTGGGCTGAAAGGCATGGAGGAGAGCGGGGTGGGACCGAGAGGGCCTGGGAACGTTGGAGGGTCAGGTCAGGCAGCCACTACCTGCTACACTGACTAAGGAGTTGTGCCTTCATTCTAAGAGCAAAGTAAGTCAGCAAAGTTCTTACAAAGATAGAGAAAAGATAAGATTTGCCTTTTGAAAGAGAAAGACTACTTTTTCTGTAGAGTGAGGAATAAAATCAAGGGAAGAGTCAAGAGGCACAGGCATAGGAGTTAGGTCACACATGGTTAGGGGAGAGGGAGAGGTGTGGAAGATGGAGGTGAGGGGATCCCTCAGCCTGAAGTCTGTAAGATTTAGAACTTACTACACTATCAATAGTTAGAAAGTAAACAAATGAAACATGAAAGTACATGTCAGGGTATCTTGGCAAAATATACACGCAGACTCCAATCTACACGTTAGCTGGAGTCAGGGGTGGGTGGTGCTCCAGGTTGTATTTTAGTCAGCTATGTCACTGCTGTCACTAAAAGAACTGATGAGAACAATTTTAGAAGAGAAAAACTTTATTTGGGGGCTCAGAGTATCAGAAGTCTTAGTCCAGAGATGGCTGTCTCCATTGCTCTGGGCCTGAGTTAAATCATAAGGCCATGGAGGAAGAGTGTGGTAGAGGCTCAGGACATCACACCAGGAGAACAACACAGGGAAGACAGAGAGGGAGAGAGAGAGAGAGAGAGAGGGAGAGAGAGGGAGAGAGGGAGAGAGAGGCTTTTCCAGCCACACCATACGGCCTACAGTTACCAACCAGTTAATCCCTATTAACCTACTGATTAGGTTAAGGATCTTGAATCCCAATCATTTCCCCTTTACTTTCTTGCATTGTCTCACACATGAGCTTTTGGGGGAACACCTCATATTTAAATCATAACAAGCTATAAACAATCAAAGGAGACTTCAGGGAGGTGCTAGCCCTTGAGTGATGTTAGAATAGGGGCAGGTGATAGACTTAGGTGTTGAAAATATGGTAGTGGACTTTTGCTATTTCAACGTTAGTGGAATTTTTAATTTTTTTTTCTTTTTTTTAATCTGAGAGCTACTGAAAAAGCCCAAGATTTCATTCAGAGGAAAGAAAAGAAAACATGGTTCATAGATAAGAATGGATGGCAGTGAGAAAGAATCAAGTTGGTTTCTGCTTGCCCACTGATTTCAGTAGGTTTAGAAAACCGAATGCACGTCCATCTTTTGGAAGGGTTGGTGATTTGTGGGAATTTATACTCCAGGATTAGCAACAAGTCTCCTGGGATTTCATCTAGTGCAAGGGTTGGGAAACCAAGACCCAAGAGCCAAATTTGGTTCACAGCCTACTTTTGTCAGAGAACGTTATTGGATCACAGCCACGTGCATTCATTTGGCCCTGGCTACAGTTGCTCCAGGACTGTAATGGCAGAGCTGAGAGTTATGCCAGACACCCTTACCACTGAAGAGACAGTGAAAATATTTACTGCATCACCTTTTAAGAAAAGTATTTATTGATCCCTGATTGAGACAAACTGAGGAATGAGAGGTTCCTACCAGGACACAATTTTAAAGAGAGAAAATAATTTAAATGAAAAATCCTCCCTAAAATGTTTATTGAACAGAATTTGAAGACTCAAATAATAGGCACAGGAAGAAAAACCTAATGAAGATTTTAAAATCTACCCACACATATACTACAGCAGTTAGTCTACTATTCATTCAATCTTTCATTGTCCCAATAATTATTTATTGAGCTTATACTTTGTGACAGGTACACAGATGTAGGAAATCAGCTGGAAAATAACTTACCTTTCCCCTTGGGGTTTTACTTTTGGGAGTGGGGAAGGAGTGATGGAGAGAAACAACAAAAATGAAAGTAAAAGTTGGGCATGGTGGTACATACCTGTAGTCTTAGGGACCCAGGAGGCTAAGAAAGGAGAATTGCAGGTTTGAGGCCAGCCCTGGCAACTGAGGGAGACCTGAAGCAACTTATTGAGATCCTGTCTCAAAATGAAAAGTGAAAATGGTAAGGGATGTAGCTTAGTGATAAAGTGCCCTGAGTTAAATCCCCGGCACCAAAAACAAAACAACAAAAAAAAAAAAAAAAAAAAAAAAAGAAAAGAAAGTGCATACACACACACACACACACACACACACACACACACACACACACACATATATACAGAATGTCACTGATGCTGCAGACTATGGAGAAAATTAGCAGATGGAAGGAGAAAGAACATACAGTTGGGGATGGATATTTAAAATAAGGTGGCCAGGGGCAGCCTCACTTATAAAAGGTCACTAGAGCAAAGACTCAGTGGAAGTGAGGAAGAGTGCTTCATGACTTTTTGGGGCAGATACTTTCCACAGGGGGACAGGAGGGCAAAGGCCCTAAGGCAGGATGTGCCTGTGGAGTTGGCAGAACAGGTGAAGGCAGTGGAGTTGAAGGAACCTGAGAGTAGGAGGGATCAGATGATGGACAGTTGTAGGCACTTAGGCTTTGTTTCTGAATGAGAAAGTAGTCTTGTAAGATTGTGGGCAGAGGGTAGATGTAATCTGACTTATGGTTTAAAGAATCACTCTGCCTGCTGCTTGTGAATAGGCGAAGAGGCCTGAATAGATGGAGGAGAGTTGGTCATGAGGTAGGAATCCAGGCCAGAGGTGATGTGCTTTGGCACAGTTGAAGTGGCAACTCCAATGGGACTTGCACTGGGATAGGATGTGAGGTGCAAGGCAAGAGCAGTCAAGCATGACCGCCAGGATTTGGGGCCGAGAATGGGAAAGATAATGGAAGCCTTTAAGCAGATTTTGAGTGGAGGATGAGGAGTTTGAGTTTGGATTGGTTAGGATTGAGGTACTTACTGAGCATCTGCATGGAAATGCTGAATAGACAGGAGGATTGGTGGGTCTGGAGGTTAGGAGAGAGGTCCCCTTTGTTTTAGCCTTGGACAGAGCTACCATGGAAATTTGGGGAAACCTGAGGCCCAAAATGTTAATATACTGCTGAATGTGAAGAACTCGAACACTTTCAGAGCTAAGGACTATATAGTATTTATTTGGATACCTAGAGGCCGAGGTTTTCTTCCTTTTGATGGAACAGGATTTTGAAAACAAACTGGTTTTACCTGTATAAAAATGACTCCCAATTACTTGTTGCCTGATTTTCTGCAGAAGGCCAAGTTACAGAAAAACAAATAACAAATGAATTCAAAACAGGAACAAATTATGCCTTATTAAAAATAGTCATAGAGGGTCCTGAAAAATTCAGAGCACATTATAAACTTCTTTTGAAAAATTAGAGTAAAACATGGAGAAGCTGAGCATGGTGGTCTTATTAAGTGAGGAAAGAGTAAGATGGTTAGCAAAGACATGGTCCAGGAGTGACATTTAGAAAGCCTTATCTCAGCTGACAACTAATTGGTTTCTTTCTCCCACACATACAAAGCTGGGTTATCTCTTCTTTCCTTCTGATTGGATCCCAGTAATGCCCCTCCATCCTGAATAACTTCCTCAGCAGGGCAGGGGGGGGACTATTTTCTCCCTGTGCTGGTTAGTCTCTGTTTGCTGCTACCTCCCCAGAACCAGGGCAGTATCTTCTTTGCCCTGTTTTGTACCATCAAAATTCGACCTCTACATATCACACCTTGTGGTCTACATTGCACTGTGGCTCATGGTTGGGTTGACCAGTGGAGACACTACCAGCAGGTTGGAAGGTGGGAGAAGAGAAAGCAGCGATATTTCTCTTCTCTGTCCCAGGCTAAGGTTCTGGTGGTATAGATGTGTGTTTGAACACTTTGTGGTTACAGTCCTGTTGTGCATCCCATCCTCCATAGGATCAACTCACTGGGCCTTTGTAATACTGATCCCTTCCCTTACCTCTCAGGCCTGGGAGTAGCAGTGGCTTCTTTGTTTTTTTTTTTTTTTTTTTTTTTGGGGGGTGCTGGGGGTTGAACTCAGGGCCTCGTGCATGCGAGGCAAGCACTCTACCAATTGAGCTATATCCCCAGCCCAGCAGTGGCTTCTTGCTGATGCCTTTTCTAGTGCTTCAACATCCCTTGCTAGTTACCTACTCCTGCCACATCTCTGTAAGTAGTCCCTTCATTAAATTTTCCTCAAAATACCTCTTCAGAACATTTTCTGTTTCCTGCTAGAACACTGCCCAATACATCATGTTGACTTTTAAAGAATCATTTAAACAGGTGGACTTTTATTAATTCTGTAATCATGACTATGAATGAATACACCCAGAAGATAGTATCTCTGTTTTGTTTGTTTGTTTATTTATTTATTTATTGATACCAGGGATTGAACCCAAGGGCACTTAACCACTGAGCCACATCCCCAGCCCTTTTTATTTTGAGACAGGGTCTCACTAAGTTGCTGAGGCTGGCTTTGAACTCGTGATCCTCCTGCCTCAGTCTCACAAGCTACTGGGATTATAGGCATGCACCACTGCATCCAGCTGTTACTCTGGTTCTCAACTGAATTAAACATATGTTATTGAGCATATGAGGGTCAGGCATTTTGCCAAGTGTTAGGAAAAGACAATTCACAAAAGATATATGGTCTGAGGGAGTTGACAGTCCAGTTAAAAGGGCAGCACTTAACTCACAAAATTATACACCCTTTATTTATCATTGCATCATACTGTACCTTGACCAGATATCTTGTAACTAAGGTTGTATGTATCGCAAGGTAACGTATTAAATAGCACATGGTCCAAAGTTATTCTACCATGTGATATTCATTACCATCTTATAAGAAAATCAAGTAAAATAATACTTAATTACTTGTGGTTTTATTGATCTGTTTTTGGTCTGAGGTAAACACTCAGCATGGAACTCTTTATATTGATACTCAGACAGGATCTGTATGAGAATCAGTTTGGAAAAGTTTGGGGATGAAATAGTTAAAAAAATTCCAGTTGGGTGACAACAGGAGGTGTGTTGAAATGTTTTCTCCTTCACTTGTTTCTTACATACTTAAATTATTTGTGAGTGAATTAATTGCATCTTACCTGATCTGCCTCCACCTGTCACAACTGTGAACAGAAAGATAACCATTCTTTTATTTGCAGCAGATAGAATTTTATTATATTGAATTAGAAAAGACCTGAACAAACAATTCCTTCCTGATTTTTGCCAGAAAGAAAATGCAGTTTATTTTTTTTTAACTAGAGTTATTTTTGGTAAATGTCCTCAATGACTAAGAATGCTTTATTGTAAAATAACTTTTTCCCCCCTTGGCATACATTTTGGATAGTTCATTTTGTAAAATACTTGAAAAACTAGTCTTGCTGAAACCCAGACAATTGACGGGTACGTTATTGGGATTTTGTTTTGGGGAAAGGCAGCTGTTTGGTTTCTTCTATCTTAGAATGACTTTCAGGTTTAAACTATTGCAACTGTGCAAGAAAATGTTGAGAACTTGAGTTACATCAGAGGCTGCGGCAGGAGGATCAGAAGTTCAAAGGCAGCCTGAGAAATTTATGAAGTTCCTATCCCAAAAGAGAAGAAAAGAAAAAAAAAAAAAAAAGAAAGGAAAAGAAAAGAAAAGGGCTGGAATAGTGGCACATGGAGGTAGACTGGGGAGGCTGAGGCAAGAGGATCACAAGTTCAAGTTCCACCTCCGCTATTAAGTGAGGCCCTTACCAACTAAGAAAGACCTTGTCTCAAAACAAACAAACAAAACAAAACAAGCAGATGGAAGATGTAGCTCAATGGTAGAGTCCTTGCTTAGCATGTACAATGTCCGGGGTTCAATTGTCAGTACTTCAAAAAAACAAACAACAACAACAAAAAACCAAGAACAAAAACAACCAAAAGGTTGAGAGTTCAAAGTTCACTATGCTGTGTTAGAATTAATTAAAAATACCTTTTTTTGGGTGCTAGTTACTTGACCTTGGTTGACTTGTCCCAACAGGATTTTCTTTTGCATCATCATTTTATATGATTGTACAACATTCTATTGCATATATCAATATTCCACATAAATATTGATTTTCTAATGAATATCCTTGTTACTTAAATTTTACATTCATATATTTCCAGCTCTTTCATAGTGCAATAATAGGGTCACAGAATAAGTAAAGCCTAAAAACAATTTTAAAATTATTGCCAAATTGTCTTTGAGAAAAACAATTTATGTGTTGAAATTTAACCGGCAGTGTGGTGGAAACTCAATCTGACTACAGTGTTTGGGAGTGGGGCCTTAGGGAGGTGACTGGTAATAGATGAAGTCATTGGAGTGACTGAATTTTAGTGTCTTTATAAGAAGAGGGAGAGGGAAGACAAGACATACACGACACACATTTATACATGCATGCTCCCTGTCTCTTGCCATGTGATGCCCTGCCTCACCTTGGGACTCTGCCATCAGGAAGACCATCATCAGATGTGATCCTTCAACACTGAATCTCCAAAACTGAGTCCAAATAAGCCTCTCTCTCTTTTTTTTTTTTCTTCCAGTATTGGGATTGAACCCAAAGGTGCTCTACCATTGAGTTATATCCCCAGTCCTTTCCATTATTTTTTGTTTTGAGACAGGGTCTCCCTAAATTTCTAAGGCTGGTCTAGAACTTGTGATCCTCCAGCCTCAGCCTCCAGAGGTGCTGGCATTACAGGAATGTGCCACTATGCTCAGCCTAAGCCTCTTTTCTTTATAACTCACTCAGTCTACAGCATTGTTATTGGCAACAGAAATGAACTAGTACACCTACAGACCTTTCAATTTGTTTTTTAAAATTTCCAATTTATTAGGTGAAAATAAAATCTTCATTTGCATTAATTTGATTAATGGTGAGGACAAAAGCTGTTTTTACATTTATTAGCTGTTTATCTTCTTGATCCTTTCTCCCCTCTCTGCTTCTCTCCTTCCTTCTTTCCTCAACTGGCAGGCTCATGCTTATGCATGCAAACACTGGAACTTGCTTCTACAATATTCATTCTCCCCTTCTTTTCTAGTGAAGAAAACTTCAACTGGATTCAGGGCTGTCATCTGCCAAATTAAATGACAATGGCGACAATGATATTTCTCAGCTTATCTTGCAGTTAGGTTGGCTGTATGTCAAAGTCCTGCCTAATGAGGAGTAGGTAAGAGTTGCTAGTGGGAACTTTGGGAAAGCCCTTAAAATGGGGCAGATAAGCCAGCTTGTATCAGTGGTGGAGTACTGTGTCTCTCCTCTTCCTTCTGCCTGTATATAACTGCACTGCTCAGGACTTGTCACCATCAAGTGAGAGGAGATGAAAGCCACCTGCTAAGGATGGCACAGCCAGAGATGCTGGGTCCCCAAAATGACTGAAGAGAGAGAGAGAGAGAGAGAGAGAGAGAGAGAGGAGATACTGAGGATTGAACTCAGGGTCACTTTACTACTGAGTTATAGCTGCAAACATTTTTTAAATTGTTTTGTTTTGACATAGGGTCTTGCTCACTTCTGAGGCTGGCCTCAAACTTGGGATCCTCCTGCTTCAGCCTCCCAAGTAGCTACCATGCCCAGTTGTATTTGTTTTGCATGAAAAAAAAAAAAAAAAAACCTTTATTTGCTTAAGTCATTTTAAGTTGGATTGGCTATTAGGTGAAGCTCATATCATGTTAATTGTCCACATTAAATTGTGGAGACCACTGTTTTGTTATTGACCTAGAAGGGATCTTTAAACATAAAGAACAAAAATATTTTAATTAATGAGTGTTGTCAAATATTTTCTAGTGTCTCATTGCTATTTATCTTTTTTGTGGTCTGTTTTGATATTTTAATTTTCATTTATCAAGTTTTTCAATGGCTTCTGCCTGAGCTCAGTATTTGGGAAGACCTTTTCTAGTATATTATTATTTACTTATATTTTCCTTAAATACTTGGCTTCATTCTTTACACTGACAAACCAGAATGGCATATTCACTGTTTTCCCTCCTGTACTCACGGAAGACATTGCTAATCGATTTCATATTCATGCTTAGTACTCATATAGCTACCAGTACATTTTTTTACAAAAAAAACTTAAATTCTTCCTTGGATAAAATGGATAAGTAAATACAGAGAGAGATGGATGTGTGTTAACCTTGAGTAGTACTGATGAGGCACCAATGACAGGACACGACCTACAATTAAAAGAAGTTACAAAAAGAAGCTAAGAGGGAACTTGAAAAAAAAAAAAAAACTGTGTATCTTCCTGTCTAAGAAGTACAATACTAGTGATAACATCTCTCCAATGACAAAATCACTCATCATCCTAAAGGAATCTAATTATTTACAGAGACACATATGCTTTCCTTTGGAGTGAGGGCCAGTGTAAGATAGGGTCTGGGTACTGGAAGTGTTTGTGGAGTACAGGTGCCTTGGGTATTCAGGACCATGCCAATTTAGTGGGGGAGATGTAAAGATGAAATGAGTGCCCCTGAAAAATAACTTGGAAATCAGAAGTAGTTATTCATAAATTAGAATCAAAAAATACAAATATTCAGGGAGCAAAATGTTCTCCAGTAGAATTTGAGAAGTTGAAAGTAAAGGGAACATCAATAGTGGACACTAGAAATAAATTATCAAGAGTACAACATTTAGGTGTGGTGAAGATTTTTCTTTGACCTTGAACTTGGCACATTTCTTTCACTTCCCCTCTTGTAAGCTGCCTCCTCCTACTGAACATTCCACATGCTGATGGCTGATAGGACTTTCTTTCTGGCTTTCTGTTTCTTAGGCCAAACAAAGGGGTACTGCTGCTGTAGTCACACATCAAATTTAATGGAAATAATTTTTAAAAATAAACATTCCACAAATGCTTTCAACCTTTAATTTATAATATTGGGCACTGAAAGGAAATGCCTAGACAACTTCTAAAAGCTTCCCTGTAGCCAGTGTCTGCCACTTTGCTACTAACTGAAGATGAGTGGCTGGCTGCTCTGATGTTATCGATGGTGATACCACAGCATAAAGTAGGAAGAAATAAATGGGACTGGGCTTCATTGGTTTAACCTCTAGAAGAATCATGGAGCTAAGAAGAGAGGCTGTGGGAGGGGATCAATAGTTGACAAATGAAAAGAGTCTCAGTTAGTTGGAAGGAGCATTTATTTTCTTGTGACGTAGCAGAATAAATCACTTTGTAGAATCCAACAACTCAGGATTGTCCTTAGCAATGACATGCTGTCTTTCTTTACCTGAGATCTTTGGGAACAAGAGCACAAAGCTGTTTTTTTCTCCCCCTACATTTTATAATTGGTGAAATAAGAATGCAACTACTCAAATTGGTGCTGAATGAGAAGCAAATCTCTCATCATGATCATTATCCTGAACAAGTATTTAGTGCGATATTTAAAAATATGTGGGAACATGCAAGGTATCCTGGAGCCTGCTTAGTAAAATATGATTCCTATTCTCATCAAGAGTTTTCCCCCAGTAAAGAAGCTTATGGTCCACCAGTATCACAGTGTATTTGTTGTTTATTTATTGAAAGATTCTTCTCAAAATGTTATGTTTCTCTTGCTAATTTTCATGTAAGTCAAATTTTTCTTTTGGTTTAAGAGGACTTGTGGTTGGTTTCAGGTGACATAAAACCATGTGAACCATCCTGTGGGTTATTCACTTTTTCCCTTTCTAGTCTCTGTCCATTCTCTGCCATTTTGGCTAGTGGCTAATAGATTACAACAAAAATTTGCATTTTTCTCATGAAATATGAGAGCTATGGGTTTTCTGTGGCTCAGGTTCCAAGTGTCTTCTCATTCCAGATCCAAGGATGAAGAGATAATGTTCTCACGATTCAGGGGACACACTTAAGAGAAAGCTAACTGTTTTAGTCACCTTTTCCTCTGCTGTGCCAAAAAACCTGAAAAGAACAATTTTAAGAGGAAAGGTTTATTTTGGGGCTCGCAGTTTCAGCAGTCTCAGTCCATAGATGGCCGATTCCATTACTTGGGGCTTGAAGTGAGGTTGAACATCATGGCAGAAATGTGTGTTGGAGGAAAGCAGCCAGGGACATGGCACTAGGGAGCAGAGAGACTCCACTTACTAGACAGAAAATATAAAACCCAAAGGCATGCCTCAGTGACCCACCTCCTCCAGCCACACCCTACCTGCCTACAGTTACCACCTAATTAATCCCTATCAGGGAATTAATGCACTAATTAGGTTAAGGCTCCCGTAATTCAATCATTTCACCTCTAAACTTTCTTGCATTGCCTCACACATAGCTTTTGGGGGAGACCTCATATCTAAACCATAACACAAACCCAAACTTTACAACTGCACATAAAACTTCTCCTTGGATAAGGTAAAGTCAAGTCTACTCACATCCAAGTGGCCAAATCATGCAACGTGATCAAACCTGCTCAAGCAATTGGGGACACATTTCTTGCAACAGGATTCTCAGACCATCTGGGTGACCTTTGTTTCCTGCTAAGACTCTGACTAAAAATATTTTAGAAAAAGTCAAGTTTTATCACAATGATACATGCTGCTGTCTTGTTGAGCCCGAAGATAAGAACTGCGGCCAGCCTTGGGAAAGCACCAGAGGGAGAGAGTGGAGTCCATTAAGGACTCACCTTTTCTCAACTATGCTCCTTTCAGATGCTTTCCTCTTTCTCTTTTAGCAGGAAAACTTCACTATTTCTCTCACCTACATATTGGAAAACATCATAGCCAAGAAAACAAAAGTGTAGTGTTCAAGATAAACTCGTTGTTAGTTCTAACTCTATATTCTCAGAGAAGACTTCTTAGTACTCCTCAGTGATGCAGAAAGAGCACAAGGAGAAAGTTCAAATTACACAAAGTAGCTGCTGGGATCTAGCAACATAACTATGTCAACTTTGCTGAAGTAAAATTAACAAGAAAGATAAGACTAGGTAGGTACCCTCTATACCTAGACAGTTTCAGTCATGTTTCCTTTAGATATCATTATTCTGTTAAACAACTTTTATTAATTAAGTAAAATTAGTTTATTTGTGTTTTACTGTTTTTGTTCAGTGCAATATTTATTTTCTACCTAAGGGAAATTTGAGTTTTATAATATGCTGTGTCTTAGTTTTTGACTTGTCAGGGGCGGGCTCTGAGGGCCCCAGAGCCGCATTGTGGCCTGATCTCTAAGATGGCGCCTGGCAGCTTGCCAGACATAGCTGCACTCATATACAAGTTTTAGGAAGTAACTCTGGTTGGCTGTTGTACATGAGGCGATCCTGGTTTCTGCCTGGAGACTGTTCCTTGATAGGCTGACTTTCCTGGCAGTCTACTCTCTGATAGGCTGATGTTCTCAATATAAGTCGGAGACTTGTGGAATAAAGGGCTTTTTTGGTTCCTGTGATGAAGAAGAGCGTATGCGTTGTGATTGTCCCGCGGGCGGTGGGCGATCATATTGACTCAACCTTCTGTTTGCAAAATGTTATATCTAAATTTTCATTTTTCTCAAATACAGAGAGAAAGAAAACATCTTAAGTAGATATCACTCTGAAGACACCTGAGAAATTCAATTACTTGTCTACTTGCATATAGATATGGTATTGAGCCTAGGAATGAAGATGTTTTCACTGACTGATATATTAGACAATTTTTGAGGGAGAGATTTGGAATAAAAAAGAAGACTGATTGTCTACACTAGGCTTAGTATGTCTACCCTGCATAAAAGTATTGGTAGCAAAAACATAATAAAAAGAGCATTGCACTTGAAAGTTCTTGTCATTTCTTTTTGCTCATAACTATATGATATCTACCTTCACCTCAATAACACTATGAGGTAGGTGTTATATCTTCATTTTGCAGATGAGAACTGATGTTCAGAGAGGTTGAGCAGCTGGCTTAAGATCACACTGTTAATAAATAGCAGATTCAAGACATAAATCCAGGTAAGGTCAACTCTAAAGTCTGTGCTTATTTGTATTTAGCATACTGGTGGAACCAAGTAGATTTGCATGGTTCTTTAATAAAGTAAGTGGAGTGGGATTATGATTACTGTGGGTTGCACTATCTCAAAAAGACAAAGATCACAGTGAGTTAGGTCCCTCACCAAGATTTCCATCAGGCTATTTTGTTTTTTTAGTGCGTAGCCAGGGCTGGGAACTGATTGTGTTATGGTTAGTCAAGGCCAGAAACACTGTGTTTCAGTGTATAGACTCAAGGTCATAAACATTAACTTGTGAACATGCGCACACCCTCCGCATCTAACCTGTTGACAGTGTGCCTTCTTTGTTTGACCTGCATATAAAAAGGACCTAATGAAATGGGCAAAGGGGAGCTGCTAAAATGGAACTGGCTGGGGGCTAAAGTTGAAGCTGAGGACTGGTTAATGGCTATGGCCACCTCCAAAAAAATAATGACCATTATTCACACCATGCCTTGTATCTTTTTCCACCTGTTGAACCCCACATGACATTAATATTTTATGCAATGTTTGTATTGGTTATGTAATAGGGAACTGCAGTAACAAATCCATCCTAAAAATTCATGACTTAAAGAAAAAAATGTGTTCATCTCTCATATAGGAGTCCAGTATGGGTTTTGGAATGTTGAGTAATTCTCTTCCATGATAAGAAAAACACTCAGGCTAGCAGTCAATGGGTCCCTTGGGCATCTACCCAAGGGAAGGATAGGGAAGGAGCACAGAAGAGCATGAGTGCACTTGTATGTGGCTCCACTCTTGGAAGTGTATACCTCCCTGGTTCTCACTCCAGCTCAGCAAGGCACCTCTCTGTGTGAGAGGCAGGGACATGCAATCTAGCTGGTCAGCTATGTACTTGACCTTTCTGTTGTAATGGGACAAATAGAACATATTGTGGTGGACACCTGGGAGTCTCTATCATTGATGAAAAGCACCCATGATTTGGAGGAATGAAGAGAAAGAATGGCTTTATCTAGGCTGGAAGAACAATAAGAATAACCAGGCTGTTAATCCTCATTAGGTTTCCATTTCTTTAGCTGATAAGCAAAACTTACGGTAGATGAACTCCAGAATTGTTTCTAACTTTTAAGTGTCTGTGGTTCTGGGAGCTAATATTCAGTGGATACTGTGTTCAGCTGGAGCAAGGTTTTTGGTATTGGAAATGGTGCAAGATAACTCTCACCTTGTGTGAAAAGAGTGTGTCTTAAATAATCATTTTATTACACTGGAGATTAAGAAAATATCAAGTAATAGATGCTGATCAAGTATTCACCTGTGATGATTAGTTTTATCTGTCAACAAGACTGGATTGGGGATACTCTGATGTTTAGCTGGAAAAGCATTATTTCTGGGTGTTTCTTTGAGGGTATTTCAGGAAGCAATTAGCATTGGAATCAGCAGACTGAGTAAGAATTCACCCTAACCAATATGGTGGGCATTACTCAATGCATTTAGGGCTGGGATAGAACGTGAAAGTGGAGGAAACACAAATTCATTCTTTGCTTTCTGAGCAAAGACATTCATGTTTTCCTGTCCTTGAACATGAGGGCTCCTAGTTGTTACACCTTTGGCTTTGGACTGAATCATAATTCCTGCTCTTCTGGCTTTCCAGTTTGCAGGTGGCACATCACTGGAACTTTTTGGTTTCCATAACTGTGTGAGCTAATTCAAATAGTAAATATCAAATATCCATACATAGCCAATGAGTTCTGTTTCTCTGGAGAATCTTAAAACACTATTACAAACTATGACACTTTGCCAGGTTCTGTGGAGGGCACCTTCTTTTAGAGAATAGATTACATACTATTTGTGGAGGAAGCAGAGTTGAATTAAGAAAAAAGGAAATTAAAACAGAATGGGATGTGTTCCCAGAATTCCAGAACTCAGTATGGAATAGAAAATTGGAATAGATATGAAATGATCCTTGAATATCTTCTAGAGGTTAGTCTAGAAGATGAAAATACAAAAAACAATAAAAAGGAAAAAAATCTCTAGTAGGAATTTGTTTTCCTGTTTTGCCTCTTACATTGGGTCATATTAAGTTTCCATTCATTGAAAGTTCTGATTAACTTTGGGTTAATTATAGTTTATTACAAATAAAAATATAACTCTATCCTCTATTTTATAGTTGGGTCAATTGATTTAATATTCTTTATGAGGTAAAATCAGACCTTTAGGCAATCACTATATTCAATACAACTTACCAATTTCCATGCAAACATATTCTCAGGTGCTGTAACCATCTGAAAACTGTCAAATGTAGTGTTCTACTGCTATTAATTTTTAGCCAGGCATAGCTCTAAAATATTCCAGGACTCTGATCTTTGGATATAAAGGCTCTATCTTTTCTTTATTTTATTTTATTTTTGAATTGGGGATTGAATCTAGGGGCACTTTAACCACTGAGCTACATGCCTAGACCTCTTTCTTTTATTTTAAGACAGAGCCTTTCTAAATTGCTTAGGGCCTTGCTAAATTGTTGAGGCTGGTCTCTAACTTGCCATCCTCCTGCTTCAGCCTCTGGTGTCACTGGGATTACAAGGCATGCACCAGCCTTAATGGCTCTCTCTGTATTTTACTCTTCTGCAGTTGTAGTTTGTAAAAATGTATTCTTAGGGAAACTGTAATCATGAAGATTTCAGAGGGAGAACATTTTAAGTCATTTTTGTTTAGTTTGGGTTTTGGAGTCATGTGTTATTATAAACTCACTGTAATTATTTTTGCTGCTTAGAATACCTGCTTCAAGCTGTCTTTCTGATGGAACATAAGTCCTGGACCTAGAAGTCAGGAGAAATGCACTTCAGTCAGGTTTGCCACTCACTACTGGAGCATCCTTTGCCTTCATGGGGACTTGGGTATAACTTTCTTCAAATGTGGGGATTGTAACAGCAGTGTAAGGTGCACTCTTTAAAATATTACCATCTCTTTGTTGACACTGGACTAGCCACTTTTATTTATTTAGTTACTAATATGCCCATTAGTTTAATTTTAAATTCTCAAAAGTTGTGTTTCTTAATTTTTGAACAATTTGTAACTGGGAGCAAAATTAGCTTACATGAGTGTCCTTTTCCTCATCTGCAGTACGAAAAGGCGAGACTGGCTTTGTAGAAATGTGTGCATTTGCATGTTTAAATAGGGTCTGATTTATACTGCGCCAAGTGCCATCACTGACAATTACGTAGGCTTGGAAATAAAATTATGTCTTAGAAATACATGTGGCATATGTTCTACTCCAATTTAAAAATATGCCTGTGGGAAACTTTAAAAAAATTTCATAAGCCCGACTAAAATCCACAGATTGTATAAATCAATTTACAGAGGTATTTTTCCTTTGCATGGAAATAATGTTTATATCTCTCAACTTTGGAACATCAAATAGGCTTTAAATCTCATTTGATGTTGTAGTAATTACAATCACAATGGCAGCTCACATTTATAGTTTCTTACTAGGTGTCAGGCTCTGTACCATATGTTCTATGTGAATTATCCTTTTACTCTATAATCTCTATAGCCAAGATGCCCTATTTAATATGTACATTAAGAAAATGTTAATGCTCCACTGATATTACACACACTCACACACACACATACACAGAGAATAAATTCTTGAGAATAGAAGAATAAAGACTCTTTAAAATATAACCACCCTGAAATCATGTGACAGATCTAGCAAATTCTTTTTATTTACATAGAAATGTGTACACACACTTTCTCTGTACACAGAAAATTCTAAGTATATATACATATATGGGTCCCACGTATTTTACAATAAATAGTATTCTACTTGTGTTTCTAGATGAAAATAAAAAGATGCCTCAAAATATTACTTACTGACCACAAAATTACAAAAGCACCTGATGAACTCAGAGCAAAAACTTCAAGCCTATACTACCACACACTAAGCCTAGTACAATTTTTACAAAAGACAAAATCGAACACTGTGCAGATATCACACAGGAAGAGAATGGAGATGTAAAAATAGAGAACAGAGCTGTTGGCTTTCTGAACAGTGTGGTAAGGGCATTTTTGTTGCTAAGGACTTATCTTCCTTTAGTCCACGATTGAATGTTTTACTTTAACTGACATTTTACAGATAAGAAGGGGGAAAGAAGTTAACATCTATTGTCAATAGCAAGTCATTTCACAAGCCCAAGTTCTAGAAGTCTCTTTCCTGGCCAAGCAGATCCTCTTTCTGTGCTAATCCAGTGATCATCCAGTCCTACCACACAGGGTTGCCACTGAACTGGCAGGGAATTCAGAAAGGGCATCAGTTATGAGTGATATTAATTTAGAAGTAATTTCAAAAGTCAAGTGAGCCAGGTATCTTGGATATCAGCACTTAATAATATAGAAAAGTTCAAATATAACTCATTATTACCACATAGAATTTCATCCCACTCTCTAACAATTAAATGCAAGGAGAACTGAATCTGAGAGGTTAGAAATTATGAATCCACAATCCTGTAATTTCTTCCCTCAGCTTTCATTTTTATTTTTTACATTCCAGTCTAAGAATCAACCACTTTTGCTCAATTTCAGAGTTGTTCTACATATGTATACAAAATCACACTATTAAATGAATAGAATAAGAGCCTAAGTTCTAGGATGAATACAAATTTTGTCACATCTGATAATCTCACAGCATTGAAATTGGTAAAAGACTCTACAGACAACATGGTCTTCTATTATTGTTGAATGGACATACCTAATTTGCTTTCCAGTATTACTACTCAGGTGAGAATCATAAAGGTGGGGACCAACACAGGGCTAGGTGCTTGAATTACATTCCACTGAACTCCTGTTCAGGTTACTCCACTGTGGCACTGAAACTTCACACACAGGTTTTGAAACAAATTTTACCCCTGCATCTCTCATATCAATACCGGCACCAAGGTGGGGAAAGAGAACAATTTTTTTAAAAAAGTACCTAATGTCAGAAACACAATTCATCTATCAAAGATGATCTTTTTAGGTATTTTACTAAATCTTTACCGAATTTGAGGTAACTTTCCAAAATATATTTCAAAGGCAGGTTCATTTCAAAAGCAATGTTTATCACATGCGTAATTCACTTCCTTCTTTTTCCCATGTGGCTACCATTGATGCTGCTTTTACAGAAAACAGTATTTCTAGAACTTAGCCATCTTACATGAAAGTGATGGTTTTCATAAACAGTTTGACTCTTTAGATAAAGGTACTTATGATAGAAAACACATTTCACATTGGAATATGTTTCTTTTTCTTTTAATTTGGAAGTGTGATAGGAAATGATGGTTCACTGAGAGAAACAAAAGGGATCCTTTACTATGAAAAGCTGGACTTGTTTCTTGTTCATTCTAATTAAATACATAGGTCTTTCAGTTTCATTATTGTGGACAGATTCAGCCAGAAGATAAGTATGGGGTCTCGCTATGATAATTGTAGTCAGGACACACCTTCTGCACAAGTTTATAATCAACACTGTAAAAGGCAATGTAAATGCAGATGACCTTGAAGGGCTTGGAGCATAACCAAGACACATGGCTCTGAGTCTGCTCCTGGTAGCAAATCTTGGATGGGTCAAAGTTGCACAGGGCGGTCTTCTTTGCCCGGTCTGTTTTTTCATACTCAATGCGACAATTGAAAGATTTGGATTCCTTGGTCTCTAAGGTAGACTGGGGGGAAACTTCAAATTCCACCACTTTGGAAGGAGGTACCAAACTCACTGAAACATTGCCCAGGCCTGTTGAATTATGTCGGAAATAAACACTGAAGGTTCCATTTCCATGGTCGACAATTTTCCCTGTGATGAGGAGGTTGAGTTTGACAGTTTTGATGTTGGAATGAAAGTCACCCCATCCAAACATTTTCTTAAATTTTCCTGTTTTCACTATTGGCCGCCGCTTAGTTCTCGCTAGTGGCTCCTGAACCTCTGTGATGTTGGCCAGCCAATCCCAAAAGTTTTCCATACTGTCTGCATACACCATGGGACCTGGCTTTGGCACTGGAGACTGTTTAACAAACAGGCGCAGAGGACTGATGATCCTTGAGTGCACCACGTTTCCAACCAATGTCCCTGGGGCATCTTTGTCTTCCCAATCCAGACCTTCTGTGGCATGTACAGCCTCTTTACCATCACAAAATAGCTGTGGGAAAAGAAGAAAGAGAAATAAACTTCAGGTAGGCTTTGAGCCTATGCACAGACTGAAGACAAAATATAAAAGAGAGCTTCAGTATTACTTGGAGTCTTGTTAGATAGCATTCACACACACAGCTGGGCTCAACAGTATTATGAGATGAGCATTTAATTCCAACTGTGAATATAAAAATTAAAATGGTAAGATTAAGAAGAGGGCATTTCATTTTGATTGGTTGATGTGATTTCACTTTCTGTTTCCTCATCTTCACAATTTTCTTTTCCAGATTGTGAAAAGTATCATGTTTTGGCCCCCATTTGATAAAAACTGTTAAATTTGTGAGGTCTTTTCTGTTGGAAGACAACTTAAATGCTGAAAATTTCTACCAAGGAGCTATAAAGCATTAAAATATAAGATATCGATAAGTCTAGTAAATATATTTGAAAATACTAAGGATATTATTATATTCAAAGGCTTAAGACTCAAAATTTTATAATTTTTGATATAATTCCATCTCAAACTGTTACTTAAAAAGCATGTGATTAGTATTGAGAAGTTTTACTGGTTTTAGTTAAGAAATAATTATGCATTTAATAGTCTTAATAGAAACAGAAATTAATGTTAAAAGTATAAATTGATAGACATGATTTAATTCATTTTTTATAGCAATATTATAATCAAAAGACAAGATTGCTAGGAAAGCATCATGCACATGTTTTACTGGTTCTACAGCCTTTTAGTTCAAATCTTAGCCACTGAAATATAGCACATTATTTGCATTTGATTTTCCTTTTTATTCCTTTTGTACTATAAGGGTCCTTACAATTTCTAAAAATCATTTAGTTGAGTCAATATGGATTTTCGAGGGGCAGAATCATTACATATGAAACTGTTGACTGGAGTGAATATTTATGGATGAGTTATAAAGTCTGGAAAATAGAGGTTTCTAGTGGAAACACAGATAGTCTCTTATCTCTAATGGCACAATCCACTCCTGTGATGATTCTACGGAGAACTGTCAGCATGATGAAAAGGATGAGGGGAGGAGAGGGGCTGTGTTTATGTACTGTTGCTCCAGTCCTTTCAAACTTGGCAAAGCACTTGGTAGAACTAGTCTGAAATTATTCCAGAAATTATTGCTTTCAATACAATTTTGAAAAAAAAAAAAAAGACACAGCCTGGATTATAAATATTGCACTCAGCTATATGGTGTAGTTTGATAACATGAGGTCCTCTTTTGTATGTTCATAAAATTTTAGAGGTCTAAGTTCTAACAGAACCTTGTGAAAAGTGTTTCCATCTATACTTGTTCCCAGGATCACTTTAGGGGAGGAATTGTGGGCTTATTTTTTCCATGATGGTAGTGGTAAAGGGGTATTGCATATATATTTCTCTCTTTGATTAATTTTCCAAAGCCTCTTCTTCCCAATTTCTAGAGTTTAAAAAAAAAAGTCTTTTCATTAAAATTACTGATGTTGACAGAAAGGCAAATTGATATGATGCATAAGCTTACATTTTTAAGAACCCGTATGACCTCTTAGGGACTTATATATCCTAAATTGATTACTTCTTTGTTTTTGTAAAGATGGCATATTCACCAGGGAAAGAAGGATAATCCTTAAGGATTCGTGGCTCAATATATGTCTGATACTCTAACTATAGTTTTCTAATGCTGAGCACTCTTAATTATGAAGTATGTAGATCAACTGATAGCAGCCCATGGAGTTCAGTACTCTGGATCCAATTCTGACTTGAGTTTCCTGAGAACTGATGCAGACCAGTCTAAAGGACATGTCCTGGCCTCACTCCAGAGAGCATCAAAGTCACATGAGCAGACAAGAAGCCCCTTGCTGATCAAGGTCTGATTTCTCTTCTCTGTGATCATGAGTCTTTTTTCCCAGAGTCTGTCACCTATTTTACACCTGTCTCCAATAAGATTTGTCTTGCTTGGGAAATGTTGACAGATAACATCTACCATTCAGTCAGCATCTGGTATACAAGAGCTGCTCCTTTGCCTCCCCATTGCTACTCCTTGATTCAGTATAACTTTCAAATTTCCTCCCTCATTCCTGCTTTCCTTCCTCTCTTTTATAGGACACATCCTTTCTGACATGCTACCTTCTTAATATGCCTTTAAAAACCCCTCCATTCTTATTTTTACCACCACTGTGCTAATTAATACTTCATTAGCACAACTAAGATACATATTTCCATCCAAAATATTTATTCAACCACATGTACAAAAACATTCATTGCTACCACCAGCAGCAGTATATTTCTTTTCTTCTCCTCAAAGTGTTTGTTTTATGTTATATAATTTCCTGAAATTTTTCTGCCTGGAAAATTTCTCTTGATTCAGTGCTTTGCTTGATTTTCTCCTCACTCTACTGTTGAAAACCTATAAACATGAGTCCATCTTTCAATGATGAGTACGTTTGGCAATCACATAGTCTCAGCCAATTTTGATGCATTCTAGAAGAGACGATAGACCTCCAACATCTTAAGAGATTTTCCCTTTATTTTTAGGACTTGTGTTGTGATGGTTCTGAGACTGTTCAATAATAATAATGTGTAACCAGTTACTGAAACTTTTTTTTAAAGATCTGAAGATTTTCCTGAAATTCATTTATGTTGTAACAGAACTTCACCCAAACTTACTTAAGAAATAGGAGTTTGAAACAAAACAGAACAAAAACTAACTGAGCCTATCAAACAGATGAATTGAATATGATTTTTTTTATAAAGACTCTTTAATTTCTCAGAAAAATTCTTCATGTAAGAACTTGAAATGGAATTCAATTTATAAAAAATTTACTCTAACATACTACTCTTCAGGTCCAAACCTGCTTAAGAAGCCACTGATTTTAAAGTTGGTCTATATAAAAAATAGTAATATTGAGCTAGTAGCACAGATTTATAACATTTCTCTCTTTTAATGAAAACACTAAATGGCAGTTCCTTAGATAAAATGCATACACACTGTATGTTTATTTATTATATGTATAAGTTTATGTAAACATATATAAGCTGCCTCCCTCTCTCAATTTCCTTTTCCTTTGGTGTATGTACCTTGTTCTGGCAGCCCCTTATTATAAATCATCACTTTATACCATCAAGGCAGAGAAGGTACCCTTTCCTATACAAGACTAAATCACTGTATGACCTAAGTCTCCAAGGCTCATGATTAATCTCAGGAGAGCTAACGGGGGAACTGAAGGTTGGTGAGCACACCCTGCACCCCCCCCACACCTGACTGGGAATCAGCATGACGTGGTAGAAAAAGCAGTTTGATACCTGATGACATCATCGCCCCTTGCTCAAGTGCTGACCAGAACCCCAGTTTTCTCACCTATATCTCCTTTGATGGTTGGTTGTACAGGCTAATCAAAAGAATGGATGGAGCCTAATTCTTGGCAAAGGAAACTCAAAGATTGACGGCTTCTCCATGGTCCAATGGGCAGCCTTCTGCCTTCCACTGTCTATGACCCACATAGTCAAAGGATTACATGAATTTTCAAACCTCCAGAAAACTAATTAATGGCTAATTGAGCAACTTGTTTAACACTGTGTGATAAATTAACAACCAAGTAGATGTCAACCTTCTCAACCCCCAAACATCAATCAAATGCTTTCTCATGGTTCCAGTCCCATTGGTCTCCGAGTCACACCCAGATCACAAACACAGGTGAACTCTCTTTGCCAACAAAATGTGTTTGTGGATCTTTGATTTTAACCTACCAAATGAGTCAGCAAAGGGAGCTGAAAGGACAAAGTGTCTGGCAGGTGCCCTCATTCCTGCACAGAGAATTTCTGTGATGTAACAAGCTGGGAGAAGACTGCAGGTGTTTTTGAAGCTGTTGGCAACCCTCTCTGTTCAAGGCAAGATAGATGTTATCTAAACACATGGCTGTATTCCCCTGCTTACTTTTTGTACTTGCTGGGGCTCTTCATGCTAATTTCAATATCACTGCTGTCTTCTGTCCCATCATATTACAATAATAATGCAAAACATTTAACCGCAAGCACAAAATGGAGTTTTAAACAGGGGAAGAAAGAGGAATTGCTGTGCTTTATCTGTTTGAACATTCCCTGATTTCAACACATTTATCAAAGCTTAAGTAATTTATGTCTTGGCAGGGTGTATCAATTTCACAAAGCACACACATTAGCTAGATACAATGATATCATATTAGCTTTTTCTGCATCTTACAGAAGAGCTCAAAAAGATTAATAAAAGCTCAAACCTTCATCAATTAAATGAAGCAGGTGGAAGGAAGGGGTAGAGGAATAAGACTGCATTTCATTTTGGTTCTTTT
Organism: Sciurus carolinensis; assembly: GCF_902686445.1. Classification (NCBI taxonomy): domain Eukaryota; kingdom Metazoa; phylum Chordata; class Mammalia; order Rodentia; family Sciuridae; genus Sciurus; species Sciurus carolinensis. The sequence continues at coordinate 90,734,183 of NC_062215.1, forward strand.
GTTTTTTTGGGGGGGCTGACAGGTTCAAATCATTCATCATAACAAGCTGAAGTTGAATTTCACTGATAATTAAATGCATTTTTTCCCAAGAGGCAGAGAAGCTGCTATGAATTTTATAGTAGCAGATGTGAGAACTGTCACGAATTATGGAAATAATTTATAAACTAAAAGGCATCTTCCTCTGCAAACATCATATCAGAAGAGCCTTTTTTCAACTGTATTTGCTATGTTTTTTAATTAGCATTTTATTTTGGAATAATTTGAGTTTACAGAAAAGTTGCATAGTACAGAGTTCCCACACACCCTGCTCCCAGTTTCCTCCACTGTTAACATCTAACACTAGAGTACACTAGTAACACCCAGTGAATCAATACTGATACAGTATTATTAACTGACTCCTACACTTTGTTCTCCTTACTTCTCTCTTAATGTCCTTCATCTGTTCCAGGATCTCATGGAGGATTGCATGTTTCATTGGTCACTGTGAATCCTTGGGGCTTATCTTGGCTATGACAGTTTCTCAGGCTTTCCTTGTTTTGGATGATCTGAATGTTTTGAAGAGTACTGATCAGGCACTTTGTAGAATGCCCCTCAATTTGGGTTTCTCTGGTGTTTTTCTCATGGTTAGACTTGGGGGATAGGTTTGGGGTAGGAAGAATCCAGATGTAAAAGGTTACTTTCTTTGCTTCATTTCAAGCGTACATGCTAGCAACATGGCTTACACCCTGTTGAGGCTAATCTTCATATCTTGGCTTAAGTAGAAGAGATTCCTTAAAAAAAAAAGTTTTGTTTTCAGAATTCTCATAAGGATTATAGACTTTTATTATCATAAACAGTTTAATTTATATTTAGTTCAGTGGTACTTGGTTAAGGATTGACTTTTTAAAGTCAGAAACTTTATTTCAGTTTATAACTTCACAGCATCACTGAATTGTCTAAAACAACCTCAGTTGTTTAGGAACTCATAGATGATTTCTAAATTCTGGCAATTTACATGTTATAAATGTTTGTCAACATCACTACTAATATTGCTATTTTATTTTTACTTAATATTATTCCTTAAAAATTGGATCCATTTTGATAATTAAGAGCTCCATAAAGAAAAGTTTATTCTACAAACATCTTGTACAAAATACTTGCTGACTATGTCAAATGACCCTTCTTGGTTTAGGAACTAGTCTATTGCACAGAAATTAATGCTATATATCTAATGAGAAAGTATCAAGCTTTAGATGGGGCTTTCTATCCAGGCCAACCAATTTACCAAAGGTAACAGTGAAAGACACCCTCACTAAGGACTCTTCTATATTCAGTGCTCTGGGTGGTAGAACACCATGAATGCTTGCTTGACTTACCCTGGGTTCCATGACATTCAAAGCTTTGCCATACTGTGGGTTAACCCTTTTCTATAAATCCATCATTGTGATTGCTTTGCCTCTTCTTGGTAGCTACATGGGTCATCAATTGTGGGGGAAAATGATTTTTAAGCATTTAGTTAATAATGAAAGGGAATTTGAAATCTTTAAACTTTAATACCTATTATGCCATTATCAGTGTGGGTAGCTCTGTATTACAGCAGTCCTAAGAGATGCTATTTTTTCTTACTTGAGGGGACCCTAAGGGAAGAGAGATCACCACTAGCCTTGCCAGGGCTTGGCAATTCTAATTGACACATTTATTTAGCTCTTATTGACTCCTCACTTAATGGCAACAGGGGATAGGGGAGACCTGGATTCCTTAGGTAATTCCAGCTGAATCCTTTAAGCCCACTGCTTCTAAATATGCTTCTCCTAGCTTAGCAGAAAAGACTAGAAGAAATTATTATTCCGTATTCAGAAATAGCTTCACAGAAATATTATTTTATTTTTTAGAGGATTAAGTTTGTTGCTTACTGACTTTTTATCTATACTTGCAATCATGGGAATGCTACTGGACTCCCTCACTGCCCCCACAATCATTTGATTGGAAGACAAGGAAAAGTGGAATGTCCCATTCAAGTCTGTCCCTACTGTAGTAAACTCTAACAGGGCTGTGGTTGTGGTTCTGTGCCAGAAGCACTTGCCTAGCATGTGTGAGGCACTGGGTTTGATCCTCAGCACCACATAAAAATAAATGAATAAAATAAAGATATTATGTCCATCTACAACTAAGAAAATATTTTTGAGAGAAAAAGAAGAAAGAAAAGAGGCTACCATATCCATCAGTGGCTGAATTTACCCAATCAGAAAAATTTTGCCAAGAGTTAAAGAACTAATTAAAGAAGCAGGGCAATGAGCTCGTTCAGGACAGGTTGGATCAAAGAAAGAAGGGAAAAGAGAGATGGGAACAGCAGTGGTAGAGATTTGATTTACTAGATGAACTTGAGGAAAATAGAAACAGACATTTGGCACAGTCACTTAACCATCCTAGCCACAACCCTTCTCTGAGCCTGGTTTTCTTAACAGTGAAATGGTATAAAGCACAGAAGGGATGCACTTTGCAGATGGAGTCACCTAGTGGAGGAGCCTGTGAGACAGACAGTTAATAAGCGAACAGGTCTGTGGCAGGGTCTCTGTAAGGAAGTGAGCACTGCAGTGCAGAGAGGCAAGGAAACCAACTGTGCTCACCAATGCCCTCACAAATGCCCATGCTTGTTCTTCACTTACTCAACACACACTTTTCAAATTTATCTGGGTGCTTGTATGTATATTCTCGGCCTGGTGTGATGCTGAACAGGACACACATAGTTCTGTCTTCATGCAGTCTGTACAAAAGCAGTGGGAAGAAACATTAAAGAAATAATCATACATAAATAATAATTTACTTATTTACAGTTGTCATAAGGGCCTGCATGTATGTGTAAATGCATCTTGGTATAAACTGAATTGAGCAATTAATATCTTTATTCAGATGAGAGAAATGAAATCCAAGACTGATCAGTTGATAGCTGATAAAGAATGAATTAGTGACAAGAAAACAAATCGATCTCAGAATTTATATTCCCTTATCACCCGATCTAAATTGTTTATTGATTTGTTTATAATTACTAATGAGATGTGATAACATTATAAGACTATAGTGATATTTTTTCTAGTGAAAGGCTCAGGATGAGTAGGCTGTGATATTCAGTCTGCTGAATTCTTGACTTGCAGCTTTGGTGCTAGGAAGAGAGGACCTCAGCAACGCAGGCGTGTCTTTTACTCTTAAATTTCCAAAAGCTATGAGAAAGTTCATAATATATATTCTTGGGTCCTGGGATAGTGAGAGCTTTGCCATGATTATGGTATAATTCTCTTTTTAGTTATGTAAAATTAATGTAATATATCAAGGCTGTTAATGATAACAATAATCGATAATGAACTATGTATTCTCTGAATGAATAAGAATATTCTTCAATAATAGATTTGTTTTTATGTTTATAGGTGTCTTAATAATCTAAAAGACAACAAATCTGGCTAATGTCCATGACTATCACAGGGTCTGATGAATGTTCTAAATGAAAGTAAAAACAAAACAAACTAATTTTTCAACATAGTTATAATATCAAAGAGGCACTATACTTCAAGAGAGTTTGCAGTTTTCTGTGTTTGCACTGAATATAAAATATTTATAGTCTATACAGGCTTACTGTGAAACACTTGGTGTAACATACAGTACACAATGCATAGATCATTTACCATCAAAAAAGGAAGGCTGTAACTATTTTACAGTACACCAAAAATACGTACTACTCTATCCGTCAAAGAAGGGGATTTTGAAAAATGAGCTGTGTGTTCCAATATGTGGATTTGTAACAAGTTAGGAGAGTTGGCTTTTCCTTGACAAGAGGATTGGCATACACTGCAAAGAATAAATCGATACAGATTTGTACAAATACTTTTAAAGGCAGCTGGTTTACTGTATCATCCCTAAAAGAAAGGGGGACAGTAAAATGCCATGGCCCGAATGCCTGTTCTCTGTTCTCCAAAACCTAGTCAAGTTAAGAGAATGAGAAGCGGAAGCCTGGGCCAGAAAGTTAAGATACATATTAACTTGAAGGACACTGACTTTCTCTTATGCACGCTGGGACCTAAGGCATGGTGGTGTTACCTGTAGAAAGCTACTTTTGTCCGTGTGTACCAGCACAGTTCTCCTTGGGATGATGCACAAGCAAGCAAACTAAGCAAGTTCATTCTAATTCTGCAGTCTAACATAAAACTCCTTTCTGAGCAGGGCCTGGCACGGACCTAAGGGCACCATGGAAAGAGTATGTGTCACTCATCCAGTCAGCCATCACAGGACTAAACACTGTGAGAGAGGGGAGGCTCTGCTTGGCAAAGTACCATGAGACACCGCTGTGCTGTCATCCTGTTGCCACTGAACTCTTGGAATAGTTGCTGATCTCCTGTAAACTTTCCCCAATAAACCATGTGTCTCCCATGATGTCTCTGGGAACTTTCTTTGGCCCATTTGCAACATACCCCACTGCCCTGGCACTTTCCCTTCTTGGATACTTTGGAGGCCTTTATTCATATTCTTTAATAATGACAACCATTCCTAAGTGCCAGTTGGGAAGAATGGATGCTTATGCTTGATGAATTTGTTTGTAGTGGTAATGATGGAATCTGTATTGCTGACCATTAATTATTTCACTGGGAGTATTAGTTTAAGCCAAGAACCCTAAAGTGACCACCGTTATGCAACCTGGAGGTGACTTGCAGATCCCTTTACAGCTGAAAACTTAGAACCAATAATGAGTGGTGATCCAAAGCCTTGCTTTTGTTGCTTACATACAGCTTACCTCAATGGATTTCGTTAACAATACGGTCCTCTATCCTGCAGTTAAAATTAAATGACAATTTGGTCAGCAGGAAAATAAAAAATAAAAAAAAACAAAGACCTACGAAAAACAACCTTGCTATGATTGAACTCAGCATCCCATTAAATTTTTTGCTTGTAAATAAATCTTGGAAGGCATTTTCTCTAGGTAAAAATTTTACAGAATATTATCCCTGCTGACAAAACAGGAACATGTATCTGTTGGACAACATACAATCCTATATTGATGATTACTAGTATGGTTTGCCCTAGAGTCATATTTCTGGTGCTCCATTACAGAACTGTCAGAGCAGATTAAAAGAAGAACAACAAAAAAGGAATGAAGAATGACAGAATCAAACATCTTTCAATGTATTAATTATACCTATTAATATTTTGTGGCATGATGTGGCATTATTTCAAAATTTATTTTGCAAGTTAGAAAACAAATGATTGCTTAGGAGAAGAAAGCTAAACAATGGACATCCTTTCTGCTGAGAGTAGCAATTCATTTTACCTTCCAAATATCTTTTAATAGCTACCCTTTACATTTTTCTAAATTGATACAGGAACTAACAGGAAACATAAATGTGAAGACAGAAATCTTAGCAGTAAGAGCCAAAAAGCTAGATTGCAATGCTTGGCAGCAGTCTTACTGCTAAGGTTAAATATGGCAATTCTTATTTTATCTTGAAGACAGTAATCTGGAATATCGATGACACAAGTATCTGCAAAAAAATCAGTACACACACCAATGCACACTCACACATAATATGACACACAGAAATCATGCACATAAACACTTGTGTGTGTGTGCACACACCAGAATTTTCTATAAACATTTAAGAGGATTATGTGGGAAAAACTTAGACTTCATTTTATATTAGAAAGCTGAATAAAAAGGACTCTTTAAACAAGTTATAAACAGGTTGGAAGCAAATGTTAAAGATGTCTTGTGATAAGGAGCTGCTAAATATGGTATGACCACGTTTTCCAACTAAAACAGGGTCAGGAGGCAATCTCATTTAACACAGTTTATGCATAGTCAAGCAAGGAATTTTTTTTTAAATCTAACAGACTGAAATGGTCCTTTTGTTACTGAGTAAATGAATCAGCATGTTAAGTGGCCCCAGTCTGCTTTCACTGGGGGTCCTTTAAACCCCATTCAAATTTTCAATGAGAGAGATGGCTTCTCATGTTAGGAACACATAAATACTACCAAAATACCATGGCCTGAGAGAGACAACACAAATCTGTGTCTTGACCGCTAAGATTTGATATTTAAAAAGGAGAGTTGTAACCAGGAGAAGAGCAATCAAATGAGGAGTGGAAATGCCAGATTATTCTATTTCCATGTCAGTTTAGGCAGGGTGTCAATGAGAGATGAGAAAATGTGTGGGGAAGTGGGGAGGAGGCAGCAGGCCAGGGTTAGAACTGTGTGTATGTACAGTTTTGTATCTTACTATCAGATCCACTTGGTATTTCAATCTATAGGTACCACTGATTTGGCAATAAGCCTACATTAGCTGTCCTGGTCAGCTCTGTGTCAACTTAGCTATTAAGCACTAATGTAGGCACTGGTGTGAAGGCATTTTGTAGATATACTTAACATCTATATTAGTTGACTTTTTTTGTTGCTATTCATAACGTTAGCATTTATTGGTTACATTCTTTCACCAAATGTGACATGTTAGTTTAAATAACTTTTCAAATTGGAGTAGACACATAGTGTAATATTTCACTTAAATGTAACATTCAATCTATTGGGGACTTTCACAGGATCCTATATAAATGTGCTGCTTGATTATGATTCAACTTAAATATGTTTCGTAATATTGGAAATAGTTTACAAACTGTAAAAAAGCTACTTAATAAAAAATAAACACACATAACTTGTGTATATGAAACTGATAATTATGTTAAAATATTTTTGCAATAATTATTCTTGATATTTATATTGAGAATTAGAGTCTTCATAAATAATCCCATTTTATTCTTACATTTATCCTGAAAGGCATCTAGGGCAAGAAATAACCTTAGTGAGGTTAAATGACTTGTTCAAGGTCCAAGTACTAATAGGCATCAATAAATCTAGAAATTGGGGTTTTGGGGTAAAAAGTCAGTTATTTCTTCACTAATGGTCTAATGGATCTGACACCAAAACACACATGCGTGCACATACACACACACTGAAATATTTCAACTAATATAATAAAATGTAATAAATTTACCTAATAGATTAAAAATTGTCTTTATAATGAGGTTTATTCTAGAAAATAAAAGTGAGAAAAATTAAAGTTTGATAACTATTACTATTTAAATGTTTAATTCATGGTTTTCCTCTAGGCAATATAAATAATATATATTTTCTATATTATCTTTATTTTTAAGAAAACTATAGTCAGTTGAATTATAGTTTAAAAACCCTGGAAGAAAACAAATCTTGCTATTATGATGAATAAAATCTAAATCCAAATTAATGTTGATTTTCTCTAGATGTCTTCCCTAAACCTTGGATAAGGCTTTCTTGTTATAGCATTTATCATCAAAATGCAGATAGAAGGCTCCTGAATGGTTCTGGCAGGAGCAAGTTCACTGTCCTGGGCCTACTGGCATGGAAGACTTGCCCTCTTAGCCCAAGGAGGTCCCATCTATCCTGGTCTTTGTTCCATGGTTCTGTACTCAAAGTTTCACTTTCTCGGTTTCTTCCCTTCTCTGTCCCATTCGGTCTGTGCTAGCAACATTACTGGGGGTGTAAGGTTTTCAACTCCTTGTCAGTCTTCTGGGCAGTTCACAAGAGTCCAAGTCATCAAGAGGGTCCTCATATCCCAACTCCTGGGTTCTGCTGAGGTGGTGGATTAGAGCCATGTGTCATATACCTAATGTCTCTAGCAAATGTTGTTCAGTCACACCTTTACTGTTTTCTCCAGAGCAATCAGTTGACCTAAGTAAAGTGGATTACTTCTCATAAAGCAGGTGCACTGCTTCCAATTGGAATGCCTTGAAAGTACAACTAAGCATTGAGAATGATGAAATTCTGCCTTAAAACTGAAGCATTAATGGATGCCTGAAGGTTTCCAGCCTGCTGGCCTGCCCTGTGGATTTAGGGCTTGTCAGTACATTGTCACATGAGCCAATTCCTTGAAATAAAGCTCTTTACATATTTACTTCTCCATTCTATTGGTCTGTGTCTCTTGAGAACTCCCGTGATTTTAATTATTATGTGTGTGAGTATCATTTTTTTATGACTCAATTATGCCCTTGATTTCTATATCCTCCACAGAACATAGTATGGTACTTGATGGTGACTTAGTTGTCACAGGTTTAGATTTTGAGTTAAATGTCTCTATCTGTTGCTCTTAGGGTAAACTTTGAAAGTACATGTCACCGCACTTGTCACTTTCTTTTTTGTTGTATATACACACAATACATGTATATATAATATAGGTATGCATGTATATAGATATAGGTATATATTGTGTGTATGTATACACACATATATGCTGTATACACACACACACACACACAAACTACATAAACACACATACACTGATTTTGTTATTTTTGGTTTGTTTTGCAGTGATGGGGATTGAACCCAGGGCCTCATGTGAGGCAAATGCTCTACAACTGAGCCACACTCCCTCACAATTACTATAGCTTACTTATGTCTCCAGCCCCCTTTTACAGTGCTTGACTCAGAATAAATTCCCAATAAGAACAGAGAAAATAAACTGATTGACAGTGTATAACTTCCACAACCTTTCACTGTCTTAGACTTCACTATTTACTTCCTTAGGCTTTATTTTTAGGCCATTTTGGGAAATGTTTTAAATTCTAATTGAGATTTAGCCAATAAAGCAGTCAAGCAGGAAAAATAATGGAGATGAGAGGCGAGAAGTTAGACATTGGCAGAATGGAATAATAAGTCATGATAATTTGAGATAAGTACAATTTAACTTATATCAAAACATTTAAATAGAACAAGAGAAAAGGTGGGTAGTAATTATTTAAAAGATTAATTGACAAAGTGTAATAAAAATAACAAGGTCTATTGCTTTCCAGGGATGATTATCCACCACCTGTGGTCTGAGATTGACACAGAGATCTCTACCTTTAGCCCATATCATATTTATCTAGTTTTTGAATAAATGGATCCACTTTAATTGAACCATGAAAAGTATACATCAGTTTTGCACTTTGTGAAACACATGTGGTTCCTCTGTGGTAGTAATTAATAATTAAAGATGAGGACAAAAATTTTAAAAGTCTAGAGGGAGAGATTCTGGGTTCTATGTGAGAACTCAACTGACCACAGCACTTCCCTGTAGGAGCTGCACCTGGCTGGAGTTTTGCTTGTACAACCAAATAGACTTTCCTATCTTGCTGACAACAGACACAGCTAAGTATAGCTGTGGGGAGCTCTTTCCAGTCCATCTGGTACCTGGCTGAAATGGGTTGTGGTTTCTTTCTTGGCATCTGCAATTATTTACAAATGAGATACAAATCTCTTGTCTCTTTGGTGACATTCTAGTGGCTCTCCCTTCTTTCCCACCCAGACTGCTCTCCACACCTGCTTCAGAAGTCCTGGGAAAGGTCAAACAGAACTTTACTGGGATTAGATGGCTCAGGGGGAAGGCACAGACTCAGTCTGCCAGACCATGTGGCTCAATGAATTTGTAACAATGCCAATCTGTCTGTGAGACCTCCTGATTTAAAGCCCATAAGTAATAGCTCCCTATTATCCAGAACAGGGATTTCATACTTTCAGTGACATGGAACATTTTTCCCCCTTTTGTAGAATTCCAATATATACAAGACACATGAATGCCATTTATAATGTATAATTATATGTGGGTTCAAATGCATAATAATTTTCATTAACAGCTTTTGAATGAGAATCATAATGATCTTTTAGCAAACATGAACTTGAAATCAGAGCTTATACATGATCACTGAAGTCACATCTCTCTCAAAATAGCTCATAGCAGCATCTCTTTCAGAGCATCTCTTGACTACTGATGGACTTGGTCACTCCCTCCCCACATTTGGGCCCCTGTCATTGTACTCCTATAATAATGTTTAAACTGTGTGCGTCCCTCCACTAGGCTGAACTCAAATATAAGGACATCTTATTCTTTGCTGTATTCCCAAGGCCAGCACAATGCCTAAAATTAAGTACCCATAGTTAGCTGCATATGTTGCTGAAAATGTCATGAAGTTCCAATATCATTACAGTATTGATTGAATGGTTGGTTAAAATTTCCCTTGAGGTTTTAAGTATTGCCAAATTATTCCTGGCTTGTACTCAAATGACTACATAATATTTTTAAATTATTAATAAATTTAAGAGGCTTAACTGACTGAGGCTTTTGTAGGAAACATGGAGCATGTAATCACATTTGAGGAGGGAACAAAGTGAGATGCTGTAAGCAATTTTTGATGGGTCTTGGCAGTTCTGGACCTTAGGGAGTCAACAATATTCCTGGAGGTTCCAGAGGAGACTGGTTGCTGAGTTTGGTTGAGAGGCATAGTCAGATTCAGGAAGGGTCCTGGAAAGGGGAGGCTATGATTTGCCCTTGTAAAACAGAGAGAATTTACTGTGAGAAGAACCTTCTGATGTTCTGGGGAGAATTAGCACAGGACCCACTAAATTTGTTAAGTTTTCCAGGAGAGTTCATGTCAAAGTAAAGAAATAAGGACAAAGTTACTCAGACAAGTCACAGTATTGTAGGAAAGAATGATTGTTTCAGACCAAAAGTGTTCTGGACATAAGTCACATAGGAAAATGCTCTATTTCTCTCTATACTTCATTTGGCTTTTATAGACAAATTTAACAATTGAATAAGTAAACCAGGATATTTAACAATCAGTGGAAACCTCCCCAAAGCGTTACTGAGGTAGAAGGAACAACCAGTGACCTAGGGGTCTTTATAGAGAAATATCAAGACATGAACTCATCAACTGGGTAATTAAACTCAGTCTACTTTGGTGCTGACTGAGCAAATATGATGCACAGACCATACTGGTGACTTCCTCTGAAAGTAAGAACCTGCAGTGAAAATGCATGAGGCAGCACATTCAGGGAGTAGCTTAATATGGTGGCAGAGGGAGGAAGAAGTCAGAAAATAATAACCAGTGACTGGGAAACCATCTTAAACCTCTCCTTAACAATGTCATCCCCTGTGCAATGACAGGGTCTTATTTTTTGCTCTTATTTTCTTTCTGATATCCCTCTTGCAAATGTATTCTCCTCACCTCTAGTGCATCTTCATTCACTAGTGCTCAACTCAGAACCTCAAGTTCTTATTCAGCCCTCCCTTGTTTTCATCCTCCCACATCTAATTCATTACTAATTCCTATAGTCTATCCCCAAGTTATTTTATTTTTAACATTATTTCTTTTTCTCTTAAATTTATATTTTATTTTTTCTAATTAGTTATACATGATAGCAGAATGTATTTTGACACATCATACATAAATGGAGTATAACTTTTCATTCTTCTGGTTGTACATGATGTAGAATCACATTGGTCCTGTAATCATATATGTACATAGGATAATAATGTCTGATTCATTCTACTATCCTTCCTACCCTTGTACCCCCTCCCCTCACTTCACTCCCCTCTGCCTAACCCAAAATACATCTATTTTTCTCTAGCCCCAACCCCTTACTGTGAATTAGCATCCACATATCAGAGAAAACATTTGGCCTTTGGTTTATTGGGATGGGCTTATTTTGCTTAGCATGATATTCTCCAGCTCCATTCGTTTACCTACAAATGCCATCATTTCATTCTTCTTTAAGGCTGAGCATTAATCTCCAGAATATATGAAGAACTCAAAAAACTTAACACCAAAGAAACAAATAACATAGTCAATCAATGGATTAAAGATCTGAACAGACACTTCACAGAAGAAGAAATACAGTCAATCAACAAATAGATGAAAAAACGTCCAATATCTCTAGCAATTAGAGAGATGCAAATCAAAAGTACTCTAGGATTTCATCTCTCTTCAGTCAGAATGGCAATTATCAAGAATACAAGCAACAATAAAATGTTGGCAAGGATGTGGGGAAAAAGGTACACTCATACATTGCTGGTGGGACTGCAGATTGGTGCAACCACTCTGGAAAGCAGTATGAAGATTCCTCAGAAAACCACAGAATGGAACCACTATTTGACCCAGCTATCTATCGCACTCCTCGATTTATACCCAAAGGACTTAAAATCAGCATACTACAGTGATGCATTCACATCAATGTTTATAGCAGCTCAGTTCACATTAGCTAAACTGTGGAACCAACCTAGGTGCCCTTCAACAGATGAATAAAGAAAATGTGGTATATATACACAATGTAATATTACCCAAATCCATTTTAAATCTAACTCTCTAACCTCCATTTACTCCTCTATGAGCAATAAGATCTCTCTCCTAATGTGTTCAGAGTTCTCTTGTTGAATCTTACCTTTTCAATCACCTTCACATACAGTATCCTGAGTGAGCTTCACACAACCAGAATCTGTCTCTCCACTGCTCACACTCTTCAGTTCATTTATTGCACAGGGAAATTCAGTCTCCTTAAGTGGTCAAAAAGGTTCTTTCAGACTGACTCCTTCTCTGCTTTTTCAACAAGAAAGTCTTTGAATATCTTTCAATTCTTCTTGAAAACCCTTGGAGAACTTTGCTCATGACTCTCTTAAGGAATATTAATAATCTGCCTCATTTTACCTCTTCTCACTGGAAGTTAGCTGAGTCTCTAACAACAGCCTTACCACACATATTTTGAGCATGTTGCTGTGTACTAAGCACAGGGACACAATGGAGAATGAGGCATAAGAAAAAGAGGAAACTTGTAAACAAATGCATTCACAAAACAGAGGGACTGTGAGACTGCAGAGAAGAAATCCAATAGGACTGTATCAGAGAATAGGATCACTTTAGAATGGGTGGGCAGGGAAGATGGATGATCCTGAGGAGGTAACATTGAAGCTCATGCAGAGAGAATTAGCTGGAGCTTTTCATTCAAACACTAGAGGAGCGCAGAGCAGAGGGACAGTGCGTGAAAGCCCCAAGGCCTGACTAACCTTAGTGAACTGCAAGAGCTGGATGAAGATGTCAGTGGGGAAAAGGACACAAGGTGATATTGGAGAAGTCAGATCATTAGTGCATGAGATTGAGTGGGACACTTATTTGGAGGTGTTTAATAAATATCTAGCATTTTCATAAGATGAACATACTTCAACTACAAAATTATACAGGTAATGATATCAAGGTCCTTAAAATTAAGAGAAAAGTCTAGAACTGAGGTCTCCATATTCCCAGTTAAGTGCTATGTCTAGTATCACTATAAATAATGTTCAGTACACATGAAGACATGGAGGCAGACTTGAGAAGGGATTACATGGCACCAGAAGATGACCATCACAGATTCTATCATGCACAGATGAAATGTGACTTCTATATATTATTTTACTGTCTTTTACTGGAATGTGTCTTCTGGAGTCTTTCTTTATTTTGCCAACAATTACTATTAATAGCATGAATGTTCCTTTTGTAAAATTACCCCCTTATTTTTTTCTCCATCAGGGAAGTGATTCCTCATTGAGACCAAGTTGTAATTCTCTAACATAGGCACTCTTGGAATCCAAATAACCAGGTAAAGAGTCTAATTACCTTACTAGAAAGATCATGCATAGAGTTTGTGAATTAAATACAGAAGGAAAGGTGCTCGGCTGAATTAAAAACCCAAACATCTTTTCTCAAGTATCAGGCAAGTGAAGGAAGTCATCCTGAGCCCTTCAGACCAGTTCCACTGCCAGATGCATGTCCTTGAGCAATCCTAGTTAATGCTACACAGAGTTCGAGAACCACCCAAGGAAGCCCTGTTCAAGATTCTGACCCATAATATCCTGAAATATAATAAAATGTTTGTTGTTTTAAGATATCACATTTTGGGGTTGGTTTTTAATGCAGTTAATTGCTGAAACTTGGAAGCCCTATGTAACTCTATGCAAATGTAGAGTAGTAGCCACAACACACAGGGGTAAAGATCAGAACTTTGCCCTAGAGATGATGCTGTCTGAATGTTGAATGCCCTGTGGGAAACTGCCTGGATACTTCATTTGAGTTCTTCTAATTTATGCAGCTCACACAGAGCCATGTGGTCCATCTAAACTCTGACTCCAAGATGTCATAGTTATTTTTGAGGCAGATTCTTGAAAGGTCCATTATTTAATTCTGAGGTTTTCCTGAACACTGTCACCCAAGTGTAAACTGGTGATATGAATTCTATAAGAGGCTAATGTCATGTTTAATATATACCAAGTCACCAATACTAGATCTTCATCAGCCACTGCAGAGCTTTGGTCAATTTATATATAATATTCCAGTGATAATCAATATATATATAAGAGAAGCTCGAGTAACTAACCTCAGATGCTTAAATAGTCATCTCTTTGTTTTGTTTTGTTTTGTCTAAGAATTCCTATCTGTTTTGAGTCTTCATCAGGTATCTTTTTGTTGTGAAGAGGATTCTAAAAGATTAATTTTGTACAGATACCTAAAGAGAAAAAAATGTTAGGACAACATTGCCAACCAGGCCAAGAAAAAGCAGATGAAACTCATGATTGTTAAATTGCTTTTTTTATATTATACATTTACTTAATATACTCTACATAGCTTAGTTGATCATCAGCTATGTTTCACTTCTCATCTGGCTTTGACCTAATTCTAAACAGTGTGTGCCTCACAGTACTTGGAGATTGGTAATATTCATAAAAGAATCACATAAGTAATCACAGAGGATAGAAGAAGAAGCAGTTAGAAGAAGCCTAAATCAGTTGTCAGAATCTCAAGAAAGTCATTTCTCAAACAAATTAAACTGCTCTCCTGTTTTGTACAATATATTTGTATTTTATGCATATTTTCTTTTTAAAAGAAGTCTCAAATGTGGAATTAATGGATTACTAATGTTTAACACTTGCTGACTCCTTTTCCATATTTTCTCTTTTTCCAAATGTCTATGCTCGATGTGCCTTCATGGTTTGCCCCATGAATGTTCTGGCTTCTCATGCTTTGTCATTTAGCATAACTGAATCACTTAGAAGTGGCCATCTGTTCTGGTCACTATGGTCAATCACCAGAGGGCTAAAAACTGTAAATGCTGATCACTCATTTCCTCATCAACTATGTACCTGTAGGAGATAACTCCCTAATAAGAAAGTGTGCAAGTCATTCCTTTACAAGCCGTTGGCCAGGCTAAAATCATAAAGCAAGGCCATGCCAAGGAGTAGACTGGGTTGGAATGATAAAATCAGGTCAGGCATCCTGATGCCATGTGAGTCATAAGAATTAGGGACTGACTCCTGATGCAATCAATGAAAATCAGGACCAGGCTACTCAGAACTCACAAGCCCAAGAGTTCAGCTTTATTGTGCACATTTTTAAAGTACCCTCCATGAATTAGTGATATTAGTTGTATGAAAATGGATTCTTTATTATGGGTATGTCTTATTGTTTTCATCAAATATGAGTTATTTTGGTATATCTGCGTGGCTGTCCAATAGCAGCCAGATGAGTTATTTAGTGATCTGCCCTAGGCCTACATACAGAGGGAATAGGTAGACTGTGGCTAGGTGAAAGGAAGAGAATTCTCACCATTGACCACTGCCCATCAATACGGTAGCCTGCTCCTGTGATGGTTTTATGGGTTGAATTGTGTCCTTCCGAAAGACATGTTAAATTCGGTTAAAGCAAAATTAAAATGGAGACCAGCCCTGAAAAATTCCTGAGCAAACAAAACCAGCTAGACCTTAAAAATAGCCTTAACCTTGCTTAAACTGCAAACATAAGCAAAATTTAACTTGGGTCATTTCTGGTAAATGCCTGCATGAAAGAAAAGCAAAACCTAAACTTAGTCATCAGAAATAGTCAACCAGCATAAAATTATAAGATCAGGGACTTCCCAGTAAGGTAAACCAAAAATGTCAATTTTATAACTATAACCAATTAAATAATTGCATTAGACTTCTGTGTTCACCCAATGCTTTGTCAGCAGAGCACTAAACCCTTTTGGGATGAATGCTTCCCAATTCATGAATTGTGGTTTACTCAAACTCTTAACATTTTTATTTTGCTTCATATTTTTCTCTTAACAAGTATTAACCCTGGCCTCCTGTGACGGTGACCTGATGTGAAAATAGGGATTTTGTAGATGTTAATCAAGTCAAGATGAAGTCATTAGGGTGGGTCCTAATTCGATACCACTGGTGTCTTTATAGGAAAGGTGAAGTACAAAGGAAGGAGGCCCTGTGCCTATAGACAGACACAATCTCAGAAGACAGCAACAGAATGGAGCCAAGCTGTCCCCTGTCAAGAATGCCTGAGGCTACCAGAGGCTGAAAGAGTCAAGAAAGGATCCTTCCTGGAGAAGGTCACAGAAGGCTGTGGCCCTGCCAACACCTTAATTTCAGACTTAAGGCCTGGAAACTGTGAAGGAATAAATTTCCGCAGTTTTAAGTCACCAGTGTGCAGGACGGTAGTCCCCATTTACCTGTAGTTTCACTTGTTGTGGTTTTGGGTACTTGTGGTCAACCATGGTCTGCAAATATTATTATATGTCTTGACTTTTTTGAGAGTGATCACATTCACATAACTTTAATAATAGCATATTATAATGATCGCTCTTTCTTATTAAGTTTTTGTTGTTAATCTCTTACTGTGCTTAATTTATAAATTTATCATAGGAACATATATGTACAGGACAAAATATACTATCTGCAGGGTTCATGTATATAGGGTTCAGTACTATCTGTGGTTTCAGGCCTCCACTGAGGGTCTTAGAATGTACCTCCTATGGATAAGGGGTCTACTGTACTTTGTTATGGCAGCCCTAGGAAACTGACACAAATACTGGAGTTTTCTTCCTTGTCATTCAAGATGTTAAAGCACAGTGCCTACAGTTACAAGGGAAATTCATAAACTCATTTAGAATTAATGTAGAATATTTCTATATTTTGATGCCCAATAATCTTCATTTTAAATATAGTTTTGTATGTTCTATAAATTCTATTTGTGGTTTTAAGACTATGTGCCTACTATTATTTTAATTATTTTGAACTGTTGCAGAAGTAGTAGCCTATTCAATAAAGCACCATGCAAAATAACTGGAAAAATTCCAGGTAACAAAATGATTAAATTATCAGTATCCACTAAGAAAAATAATTTACAAATAGAAATTCCATGGATAGCAAATTAAAATAATTCTAAATTGATATTAATCTAATCAAGAGGCCAGATGATAGAGCAATAAGCAAAAATAGTTTCCTATATTTTAATATTAACAGTGTTAAATGTAATTTGAAAAGATGCTGGTCATATTCATAAAGTTTAACATGTATAAAAATAAGCAAAATAAGAACTATTTGCTTCTGTGAGTAAGTTTACAGAACTTTACAAGAAAAACAAGACTACACTAAATAGAGACATATCATGTGCTAGTCTGAGAGGAATGGATAGTGTGAAGATAGCACTTCTACCTAAATACATGTATGTATTTCATGTAACTTGATTCAAAAATCCTGAGGATTTTATTACAGGCTATTGAAAATGATTCTAATGTCTACTCTGAAGTAAAATAATAAATATTAAATGACTCATGATATAAGTCTAACGAAGTTAAAATGCAAATAAACTGATAAACTATTTGATATATCTATGTATAAATGTGGTAGAAAGGTTCCATATCCTTATCATTTAAACAGATTATAAATACCAAGGAAAGAAGTAAAGTTCAATTTTGAAATATACACAAATGATAAAAACACACATTTCACAAGATATACAAATAGACAATGAATATTGTGATAAGTACATGAATATCCATTTTAAAAGAGTGATATAACATTTCCAAAAATTAGTTTGACAATTTCTTCAAAGTGAATCTACCCATGTTGAAGACTGGGAAAGTGCCTAGAAGAATGAACACATGTAATATTACCAGAAAGAAATTCAGGCATATTCAATATCATTAAAAAATGAGATACCCTTTGAACCCAGTATTCCAAGTCTAGGAAATTATCATAAGTCAAAAATGATGCCCAAAGGTATTGGCACATGTAATGACAGAAAAATGAAACTGAATGGACATCCCAGAAATAAAACCATGTATTCCAATAGATTTTTGATTGCCAAACTAAATAAAAAGGGAAATAGTTTTTCAACAAATGGGGTTGAAACATCTGACTATCCACATGGAAAAATGAATGAATTTCTTAGACCATACACAAGAATTAACTCTAAGTGGATCATATACCTAAATTTAAAAGTTAAAAATTTAAGACTTCTGAAAGAAAAAAAAAATTGGAAATAATAATAATTGAGATCTTGGGATAAGAAAAGACTTCTTAGTATATAAAAAACAAGTCAGAAGTAAAAAAAAAATTGATAAAATTGCATGTCATCAAAATTAACAATGTTTGCTCTTTGAAAGACCCTGTTAAGAAAAAGAAAGACAAGTCACAGACTGGGGAAACATTCATATTTATCCAACAAAGGGCTTGTATTTAGACTGTAATAAAGAACTCAATCAACTGCACAATAAGAAGATAAACATCTAATTTT
The DNA here is from genome assembly GCF_902686445.1 of Sciurus carolinensis. NCBI lineage: Eukaryota > Metazoa > Chordata > Mammalia > Rodentia > Sciuridae > Sciurus > Sciurus carolinensis. The sequence goes on from NC_062215.1 coordinate 90,752,582, forward strand.
TAAAAATGGAAAAAAAAACAGTTGAATAAAAGAAGATGTATTTCACTAAAGGCACAAGTGTCCAATATGCTCATTACAAAATGCTACAACTTTTTAGTCATCAGGGAAACAAATATTAAAGTCCACATGAGACAGGACCTATGTACCCACCAAAATGGCTAAAATTAGAAAGACTGGCAGTTTCAAATAGTGGTAAAGATAAGAATAAATTAAGGCCATAATACATGGCTGGTGGGAAGATAAAACGTAAAAAGTAATTCTGGAAAAAATTCTTTTATATGAAGTTAAAGGTATACTTCCAATAAGACCCTGCAACTTTAAGATATCTATCCAAGAGAAATGAGAATATGTGTGTATATATGTGTGTGTACTCATTTCACATGTATGTGTGTGTATGTGTGTGTCTATGTGTATATATTCACTTCTCTTTACATACAGACTTTATATATAGTCTTTAAATATAGACTTTTACACAATATTTATAGCACCTTTGTTTGTAAAAGTCCCAATTGTAAATAACCCAAATGTCCAAATAATGGACCATCAAATACAGAAAATTAAACAGTGAATATTCAAATGTAAAATAGTGGATAATTAGATTTAAAAATGAAATTCAATAAAACAGATAAAAATGTGATCATAGAGAAAATATTAATAAATAGTTTCATACAATGGAATCTTATAAAAAGCATAAAAAGAACAAAAATTATTCATACCATGCTCCCAAATGAATGAATATCCAAAAGATCTTGGAAATTTAAGGGTATTACTGTATGATTGCATTGATGTAAAATTCTAGAACTGGCAAACCTCATCTGCAGGCAGATCAGAGGTTTTGACCAAGCAGGTGGGGATGCTGACCACATAGGGACTTAAGAGAATTGTTTGAAGATGTGGAAGCTCTATATCTTGATTCAGATGGTAGTTAGACCAATGTGAACATTTAAAAGTTGATGAACAATATTAAAAAAAGATCTCACAATTTATGCACAAGCATGTAAACTGTAGAATTATTCATAATGGAAAAATGTAGTACAGTGCATATATTTAATGAAGCATTAAATGTAATTTATTTGTACATAAAGAATAATAATATGAAAAATAAAATACTGTTGAGTGGAGAAAAGTGATATACTTTTGTAAAAAATTGTTTATATATGTTACAAATAATTGGAAAAAGGGAAAAGATTAAAAAATGATAAAAATTATTGGCAGCACATATATCAAAATAACTGATTGTCCTAGGATAACAGATTCTTGGTGTTTCTTATTATCTTCTTTGTACTTGTCTCTATGTTTCACTTTCTATATTAAGCCTACATTGCTTTTCTAATCTGGAAAAATAAATCATTCAAGCTATTGGAGAAAAACAAAATAAAAATAATTGATAAAGTAAATCTTCTTAAAGGAAATGTAAATGAATAACATTAACATTCAGTAAAAGTACAACCTCTACTAATCAAATAAGTACTAATCAAATTAAACAACAGATGCTTTTCTGACTAACAAATTATCCAAAATGAAATGTTTGAAAATACAATTATTTTTTAGAATAAAATAAGAATATCTACTGTGTAAAAGGATATTTTCTCATTTGTTATGATAATACAAATTAATAGAGGATTTCCAGAAAGCAATTTATAATGTGCTCAAAGAGTCCTAAAATTCTTCATTCCTTGTGATTTAATAACTTTGAAGGTTTACCCTTAGGAAATTTTCTATAACATCAATCGTTATTGATGCATGCAAAATGAGTCCATTATAATATCATTTATACTATGATAAAGTGCAAAATGATCAAAATCTAAAAAAAACTAAGAAAATTGTTACGTGATTTTGATGTATTTAGTTAAAGCTCGTCTGGGGTTTTAAAATAATAATGAGTTTTAATAGGATGGAGTAATGCTTATTTCTGTAACGTTTGGTTAAAATAGCTACAAAATTGTAAAAGATAATATTTTGATTGCATTTATTAAAAATGAATGGAACAAAATTAGAATGAATATCCAAAAATCCTTAGGTTATAATAGGGCAGAAAGGTCACTGAAAATTTCTCCCTTTTTTAAATACATTCCTGTATTTTGAAAATAGTCAATAGTAAGTATGTGTAAATTTAATTAACTTCTCCCAAGTAAGATTCAGAAACTAAAATATGTCTAGACCAATATCAACTGTTACAAGTAACTTGCTATCTACCATAGAATCATTTAGACTTCTCGTTTCTGGCAAAATTGAAAAGGGTATAATTAATTTTTGGACTCAAGCTACTTCTATGCCTGGAGAGTAAACAATTCATTAGGCAATTAAAAAACTTAGATTTGTATACGTGATGCCTAGCATAAAACCTGGCTCACAATCATTAATAAATATTCATTACAATGAACAGAAATGAAAAAAATTAAAGACATGTGAATATGTGTATGTACATAAACAAACATATATATATATACATAATAAAAGATGTTTTCCCAAATTAATCAACAATATGTAACAAGTTTCAAGTGTACAAGTAGAGAAAACGAATGAATACAAACCTATTTTGCAGTTGTCAGTAAAGATCTTAGTCTTTTGTGGGCAGAAGGAATAAAAATTATCTACTGAAATAAAAGTGTTGTCCTACAGCCTGGGAGAAAACAGCAATGGAAGGTTTTCTTTTTCTTTTCCTCCCCTCCCACCTTATTCAATCACAGCTGGCCCCAGGGTAGAGTTGTGAAAATAGAGAAAGTAAAGAAACAGTACAACCTGGGTTACCAGTTGATACCTTGTGAATAATTCATTAAGAAGGCTCACCTTTAATAGTGCCTGGGAAGAGAGCAAGACATTCCCCCTTGGCTTTATGTATTATCTAGCAGTTACTCTCTGTTAGAGTAACTTGTGAACCTGAGATGGCCAAGAAGGCTTAGGGCAGCAGGGACAGGGTTAAAGATGTGAGCCAAAGTTGGGGTTGGAGAAAGATGTTACCCTATGGTGGAGGTGTAAGTGAGGGCAGGTCTGGCTGTGCCCACTGTGAGAGGGCTTGATGCTGGCACAGAGGAAGCATCTTCTGCAGGGATTAGACTGAGTCAAAGCTTTGTGTGAGCAACTTTTCTACCTGATCTATCAGTCTCCTCCTGGGGTGCAAAGCACCAGCAGTGGAAATATGTTCAAATGTATTTCCTTGTTAATACCAACCTTTAATTAAATTTTCTGCAGGAGGCCAAAATACACTAAGAAACCATGCTTAGTGTACTCACATGTGGCAGGTCTTCCTCAATGCCTGTTCCATGGAATATTATGACATTTTCCCATTCAAGTGCTCAATATGTCCTTGTGCTAGCCCATGCAGTTTGAAGGCATCACCAAATTCTTTTTCCCTATTTCCCAGTAAGCCAGGTAAGACAAATGGTAATAACCTCATTTTGTAGATGAGAGATCAGGCCACAAAGAGTTTAAGCAACTTATCCAAGTTCCCCAACCAAGTGAGGCCTGGATAATAAGAAGAGCCAAACACCCTTTATTATCCCTACAGGGATGTATCTAACAGTCCATTTCAATCCAGCATTCGAACCATTTTTTCCATTATTTACAACTTTTCCTTTAATTGAATAGGCTGCATAATGACTAAGTCCTCAGTAAAATACATATTTAGCCTTATAAACTTAAAAAAAAAACCTTCACAATTCAACAATCTCGCCTATCAATATATGGTTTCTAAAATTTCTATTTTGCTGAAATGGTTTATGATATTGCTATCAATTACTGTGGGGTATCATGCCACATAAATATTTAATGATGCCATTAATTTCTGAAAGAGAAAAAAAGAACTTGAGATTAGGTTTAAATGAATAAGCAATATATTTTTTTTTTTTGCTATATTTTGCACTGATATTTAATTTGGGGTTCCTGGATTTAAGCTTCACAGCTATGACTGATTAGATTTTGACATGGCTCTTTAAGCATTTCTGTTCACCTTTAAATATGGGCTTCCTTCCCCTTTTATGCAGCACATAAAAATTGGAACATTCAATTCTCTCAAACCAGCACCTGCTGACCATCCGTCTGTTGGACTTCTTACTTAATGTCCTCCCTCCTGCTTGTTTTTTGAATGCCTGGGAGATTTCACTTTACATTTGCTAAGACTGGTTCATTAAAATACTAATTTTAAACTGTAATTATCTGTTGGTTCATATCAGTGGTTGAACCACAGTGGCGCTGATATCTTCTAACTGCAGGAGAATTTCACATCTGTTCTCATCCCCTGGAGCCTCAAGCAAGAGTTACTGTGGTGCAGTTGGAAAGACATGTAGAGAACTGTGTTTCAAGAAAAGCAGCAAAGACAGGCAGGAAGAATTGTAAATATGGTAAATCAATTCAATTGTAAAACTATTCGTGATAATACCTTCTAGGGGGAAAAAAAAGGCATAAGCAATCACATAGAAGCAGGCCAGGTAATCGTTCTTTTGTCAATTTGGGAGAATTTTAACTATGCAATTGCTAATCTAATTCCAGGAGAATATGCAATCTGTTGGCTCAAGTGGGTGGGAAGTGGGGTGGGGTGGGTGATTTCTTGTTTTACGATAAAGGTCAATGATATCTTTAGGCTGGAGTGGCATCAGCCAGCTGAGGGAATGCCCATTGGTTGGCAGAACAGAGTGCGATTCTCAGATTTAAGGTATAAATATATGAGAAAAAAAAAAAAAAAAGGCAAACAGGAAAACAGAAAGGGTTTCAAAAAGGAACTAGGGATGAAAAGATGGATAGGAAAAAGGAAGATAGCAAGGAAGAGGAAAGACATAGCATGGAGAGGAGAAATTGTATTTTTTTTTTTCGAGCAGTTATTACACCAGAACCTGAAGGAGGGAGGTTAAAAGAGACCATTTGCTGTGCCAAGGAGGTATTATCCACATTATATAGATGAGGAGACTGAGCTTGGAGAGATCAGATTCAGGGTGTGAGAATGGAATGTGTGGAAATCCACTGCAAAATGTTTCATTTCTAAATGAATGCATATTAATTATGCCACATATTCAGGGAGATCTAGCTTTTGTGGGGAACAGGCCCTGTAGGCTGCCTATCATGGGATAGGAGAGGTGAAGGCACACTGCCTTTTACTCTGGTTTAAGGCAAAGGAGGTGTGCAGGAACACCGGGCAAATTCTCTGCAACACAGAGGTCACCTACCATTTTCCGGAGACTATTCTTTTTTTTTTTTTAATCCATTAAGTTGCAAGTTTTCGATCCTGTGCATACTTCAATAAAACTGACACAGTTGCATTAAAACAGATTGGAAATCACAATCTAGAGTTTATATATTATTATATTAATTAACAATAGGTAAAATTATATAATTATTTACATTTTTACAGGTGTTTCACATCTGGACTGATGGGACAAGATGAGTTAATATATTTCATAAAATTATAAAATATTAGGTTTTAGTGTTCACAAGATTATAAAATTGATCCACAGCCTCATGAGTAACTACCCACCCACTATCAGGAGCAACTACAGAAGATTCACCCTCCATCCCTCACCCTACCATAACCTGAATAAAATTAACCTGAAGGAAAAAGAATTAGTGGTGGAAGCAGAGTAACAAATTACGCCAGAGGGGTTGATTATTTATTTGACATTGTATTCAGGGCTTCACAAATAGTAAAAAATGGTTGCCTTTGTCTATATCTGAGAAGTAAACTGCCAGGTACAAAAAACAAAAACAAAAAACTAAAGAGAAACCTTTAAATCTCTGAGCAGACATAAGCTTTTTAACACTGGCAAAGAAAAAGAAAAACAGAGAAAGAAGTTTAGGAAACGAGGAAGGGCAAAAGCGTATCTCCTCTGATCTGAGTGTGGAAGGAGGTAAAGCAGGCGAGGGCAAAATCAAGCTTAACAAGAGTGGAATCAGGGGATGCTCTACTTGCAAATTAATTTAGAAATAATTTGAGAAAAAATTGTGCTTCAGTTCTTATTTATATCTGCTGGAGAGAATGGGCCACATACTCTCCCCTGTGTTAAATAACACGTATTTAACCCAGGAACTTAAAGTCCATTTTTCTTTTATATCTCCAGGACCCAGGGACTAGATTGTTAATAATTTAGCTAATTGAGTAAAACCTAATGCTTCGAGTCTTGAAGCAGGGAAATAAAAATTCAAGATTTCCTGTAGATATGGGATGCATAATATTTAATGCTTCAGAGATCATTAGTAAAAGAAAATATTACAGCCATATACACCCTTTGAGAGTCTAACTAATGAACGTCTCCCAGCTGCTGTTGGAAAATCAGCCGCAGCATCAGTACCAATTTCAAGACAAAGCACAGCTGACAGATGTTTGAAGGGATAAATCAGGCTGTATGAGGATTAAAATAATAAGTCCCTAGTGCCTTTTAAAGGCAGAGGTGCCACAGCTATCTATTTCCATCCACGGGAGTGCAACTGAGAGACGGATCCTGGGGGTCATTATTGAGAAACCCAGTAGGTGTCTGAGTGGTATATTACTAAAACCTAGCACAGGTTCTATCTTCACGGAGTTTTATGTAAGAACAACCTTTGTTGATACCTCTCTGTTTTAAAGCAAGTCTCAGGGTATCTACTTTGGTTATAACATTCGGGACATGATGTAACTAAATGTGAACTGGGCAAAATAATGAAAATCAATGACACTGATTCTTTTATTTTTTATGTACATTTTAATGAATGCTTAGCAAGGTGAAATAGTTATTACAAAAAAAATTATGGCAAACAACCTCCTAATTGAGAAAAAGAAATTTATCGAGAATACATGTCTACTCCTAATCTGCCTTTAACAAGGTGGGTTAGGGGGATGTTTTTTACAGTACAAATGGTTGGGGGTCATTCCAAATGTATGGAACCCCTGGGAGTCACAGGCTTTCCCTACACCACCTGTCTGGATGTGACTTTATTACAGCACATACTAACTGCATTGTCATGGTTCCAATGCATGCTAGTTATCCTCTCTTACATAAATTTGTGAACTTATTGTGGGTAAAATCAGGATCTGAGTTACCCTTTGTCTCTAAGTCTGAGATTATGCCTGGAATGCAGCATAATTAATAAAGGTCTAGCATTTTCTAATGTGCATGAAATTTGCCTAAAGTGGTCCTGACTAAAAAGTGTCCTCAGGCTAAAATATTCAATTCTAGAAGATATGTAAGAAGTCATGGGAAAGGCAATAACTGACAAACAATTCAGGCTCTCTAAACTCTAACTCTAACTTATTCATGTTAGAATAAGTACTCCTTAAAGTAGAATCCACAAACTCTTAGCAGTCCAAGATATATACTTCTCTGTTCAGAAATTTTTGTAACAATTTGACACTGCAACATACGAAGTTGAGATTTTTTTACTTTATAATAGCATAGGATTGGAACTTAAAAAACTGCAACTACTGGTCACTTATACAGATGGTTTAGAAAATAATTATCCTAGAAAGTTTGTGCCACCTTAGACCAATTAAATCAGAAGGAGAGCACTGTCTCAACATCTCCAGGGAATTTAGTTCCTCAGGAAATTCTAATATGATATTGGCTGGTCCAGCATGGATACTAACCGATTGGAATGGAAGTTGGTCAGCGTCCACCAAGCAGAATGGAGGCAGGTCAATCAGTACTATAGCACCAGGTTAAGCTCCAGGTCATCATTTCATGTTCAAGCCTTCACAAAGAAGTCTACTTTGGACAGGTGCAACCATAGTGAAGAGGAAGACACTTTCCTTTTCTCTGTAGCTGTACCTGAAAGGGATTCTAAAATGGAAATTATGGTTATCTGATGGTCATGATGTAGAGTAAAACTCCATCATGGAACTGATAAAAGATATACTGCCTGGGGCTCAAATTATATCCCTCAAAACATGACAACTATGGTAGAGTTGGACTATTGTCTTGTTCCTTAATATGAAAACAAAGGGATGTCAACACTATTTAATTTCTGCACTCGAAGTGCTACAACTACAGCATGTGGACTTTATTTCACAGGGTAGGAGCCATCAACATTTCCCATGCTTCAGAGTAAGCACTATTAAGCATTATCAACCTTATATATTCTTTCAGATTTGTAGGACTCTGAAATTCATATAACAAATCTTCACATCATAGAGATATTAAATATCTTTTCTGTAAATAATATTAAGATATTTTTCCTTTTCAATTTGAAATATGTAATTATCATAAACATATACATACTTAAGTCATATTTTGGACATCTTGAGACAATAAGTAATGATTGATTTTAGAAGTAAAATATGTTTTTATAAGTTAAGATGAACCATTACATTTAGGACTACCCTTATTTTGGTAATCTAAAACTCAAGAACTGTCTTCTGTCTATGAATTCCATACAATATCTTGAATGTGTTCCATATCACCACTGCAAGTTGGCCATCCCGTCCCTGTCTGAACATGTCTAGTGACAGAACTAACTACCTCCCAAGGGAGCCTATTTCATCTTTAAATCCTTTATTAAAATTCACACTTCTACTAAGCTGAAATTTGTCTGCCTGCAACTTTATTTGATGGCCCTAGTTCTTGCTTTCTGGAGTCTTACAAAAGAAACACAGTTATTCCTCCATATAATAAATATCTGTGAATAATAAACATTCAAATATCTGTGAATGTTTGCATCACAAATCATCACTTCTCAGACCAAATGCTTCCACTTTCTTCAATCATAAACCATCCTTGATTCCCATAACAATTCTCATGACTTAACTCTGATTATGATCTTGTTTCTTTATGTTCCCCACAAAAAATGTCATTAGTTAATTCCAGAAACATTTGTTAGAAGCTCAAACTGTAGAAGGGATCCAGAGTTGAAAAAAATCAGGATTCCTGCTATACAGGAGTTTGTAATCTATTATGTCAGAGTGGGGGAAAATGTTTTAAGGGAAAAGAATCTATTGCTTGTCTAACCATTAAAGAACAGATTATGACAACTCATAAAATAATAAGGAATATTTACTGAGAATTTTCTCTGTGCTATGGATTATGTTATTTCATTTGGACCCTGTAAGAGCCCCATGAAGTCAATGGTATTATTCCATTATCCACATTTAACAGATGAGGAAACTGAGGCTTCAGGGACTAAGTTGGCAATGTCAATAAGGAGTAACAGAGCAATGATCTTTTGTATTAAAATGATTTACTGTAGAAAAGTGAGGGTGTCCTTATGCCTGATAACCAACTGACCAGATTAACCTCTTCCATGGGTCCTGATAACCAACTGACCAGATTAAACCCCTCCCGTGGGTCTTGCTGAGGCCCTTAGCACACTGAATGCTCAAACTGTGGGGTTTTCTCCAGTATCCATCTACTTCTTTTGAGCTTTATGGGAGCTAGCTATTTGTTCTCATCCTGTTTATGTTAGTTATATGTCACTTTATGTAATTTAATAAATTATTATATAAGCTGATGAAATATGAGAAAAAAGCTGTATTTAAATATCAAAATAAAATTGAATGCTTGGAGAAAACTTGCATTTGAATCTCTTTGCAAATGGTTATTGAAACAAGTAAGGGGAAAAATTACAAAAGGAAAAGATAAAAAATTCTAGAATAATTTGGATTGATTAAGAATGTTTTTAGGTATTCATTCCACTAAAAAAGGAGAAGCAATAGCTAGAAATCTTAGATGATTTTTAAAGGATGAGGAGGCTTATGAAAAAATTTAAAAACTCCAGTTAGGGATCCCATCGTCAGAGCAATGATATTCCACATATTATAACCAATTGGAATACACAGCAAGTAAATGAGAACAGAGGCCAATCACAAATCAGATACAGCCATAGAGTAAGGCTCAATCTTTCATAAAAGATCTGTGATGAATGGATACTCAGAATGCAAGTTAAAACATTTAATGTACCTTGAATATTTTTGTAACCCACTTGTGGTCCTCCTCTGGTGAGGCAAGCTTCTACTACATTCCAAGATGGAGCTAGGGTCTGAAACATGGTTGACCTCAAAGAGTATTCACCTGACATCTGTGTATACTGCCTGCAAATGCTTTATGCTATCACTTTCCTCTTACTAAATACCACAGTCTATTAATACAGTCGGGGTTGCATAAGCATTCTGGAAAGCTTATGCACATTTGGAAAGCTTTCGCCATATTGATGATTCACAACTTTAGTTTATTTTCAACTTAAACTTTTCCATACTTGCTATCCATATATCCTTTATCCTCTGGTGGGGGTGTCCTTTTTGAATCCAAGTGCCAGACCTTGAAATTATCCCTTTTAACTTCCTTCTTTCTGAATGATCTTGCCCATCATTCTAGCCTGCTGAGATCCTTTTGAATCTTGTCAGCCAACATATCCCTTCTCTCTCTGAGACTCATGTCATCAGCTAATTTAATAAGTAAGACTTGTGTCTGCCCTTTTAAAATGTGACCTTGTCAGAAGGCTCCCTGGGCAGTCAAGCTGATTGCTATAGATACTTCTTCCGTTTCTTTCTTACTGGAGTAATTTATGATGGCAGTCACAAATCTGAGTGTCCCAAGATGCCAGGGCTGTCTTCTCTTGAAAAGGCTCATACATGGCTCTGTGTCGCCTTGTCGGCAATTGCATTTAGCTTAATACACAGGGTACTTGATAAATACATTTAAATTAGAGAATTTCATTCTTTTCAACAAAGAAGACAAATCTGTGAAGTGACAATAAAAAAACTGCTTCTATGTCCCCAGCTTTCAAACATACTGCCCACTTCACAACTATTATGAAACCAGGAACCCAAACTTAAGAGTAAAATAAACATAGATAAACCCAGGAGTTTTAGAAAGTTTCTGACCATATAATTGTGCCAGTATTATTTTTCATCAAGATTTGGGTATTGTAAACAACTGTACTGATTGCCTAAATCTAAAAATAATTTTATTAATGGAGGCAGATGTAATGAGATTTAATATGCAAATTAATTCTGCATTCACAGAAAAAAATATTAAATTAGCCCATTTAGCAATTTGACTGAAATTTGTTAAACAAATTTCTAAGCAACTTCCTTTTCCTTCCACAATCTTACTGAAAACTTTTGAAAGACAATAAATGTCTTCTAGTTTTGAATATTCTACAAAGCAGTCCAGAAATAGGCCCAAACTAATGTGAGGTATAGTGCTTATTATTCTTTGAATGTTCTTCTAAATTAAGGAGACAAGTTGCCGAAAAGTTAACCACTGTGAACTGGAAAACCTCCAATTAAGTAGCTAGATTCCAGCCTCTCCTTGATCCAAGGGCTCGAGGACACTTATCAAAGCTTGGGGAAATCAAAACTGAACACAAGAGATGCTTTGGACAACAAAATACTCTGATTCATTCTCTCCATGTTGACAAAATAGACTGTGCCCACAAACCTAAGCTGTGGCCACACACACACAGACCAGTTTGAAACAAAAACAAGGGAGCATTTAAATTTAGACCAATTCTGACAGCAAAATCTGTGTTGCCTGGCACATTACCAGATAAGGAGTTCCAGAAATAGGCACTTCAAATATCCCCCTGGTCCATGTGTGTATTCTAGCAGCAGGGCCTGGCAGTGGAGTTAAGTCCAATTAGCCAGGAAACTGTTTAAGTTCCACAGGACTGTCTCTGAGTGCTCCTGGGGGATGCTGGGTGCAGCAGCTCCTTCACTCTCTCAGGGCAACTGGGCAACTGCGTCAGGGAGGAGAGGAGAGCCCTCAGCAACCTGTAGGCTCTGACTGTGTTTTCTCTCTTACTCTTGACCCTAGAGCAGACTTTGCAGACTCTCCACAGCTTTCCCAGTACTGGGGATTAAAATCAGGGGACTTCTACCACTGAGCTACATCCCAGCCCTTTTTATTTTATGTTTGGGACAAGATTTTGCTAAGTTGCCGGGGCTGGCCTCAAACTTGTGATTCTCCTGCCTCAGCCTCCAGAGTTGCTGGGATTACAGGTGTGAGCTACTGCACCTGGCTTCAGTCACTTTTAAAAATATTTTTTCCTGGTTTTAAAATATATATGACAAAACAAATTTTTTTACAGACTATTTTTTTTAAGTTTTAGGTTCACAGCAAAACTAAATGGAAAGTACAGAGTTCCTGTATGCCTCCTGTCCCCACAAATGCATAACTTCCCCTATTATCAACATCTCCGCCAGAATGATACATTTATTATAACTGATGAGCCTACATTGACATAGTCACTGTCCAAAACCCATAGTTTACAGTAAGGTTCACTCTTAATGTTGTACATTCTATGGGTCTTGACAAATGTATAATGACATTTTCACCATTAAGGTATCATGTAGAGGAGTTTCACTGCTCTAAACCTTCTCTGTGCTCTACTTATACATGTGGCCTGCTGCCTAACCCCTGGCAACCACTGATCCTTTTACTGTTTTTGTAATTTTGTCCCTTCTAGAATGTCACATTGAATCATACTGTAGGTAGATTTTCAGGTGAATATTTTCCCTTTGTAATATACCTTAAGATTCCTCCAGGTCTTTTCATAACTTGATAGGGCATTTCTTTTTTAGCACTGAATAATTTTCCATTGTCTGGATGTACAATAGGTATTTCCACTTACTGAAGGACATCTTGGTTGCTTTCAGTTTTAACCATTTTTATGTGTATTAATTATATTCACAAAGTTGTGTAACCATCACTGCTGTTTTCCAAACTTTTCCATCACAAACTCTTTTAGCCATTAAGAAATAGCCTACTCCCGACTTCCAGAAATCTAGTTTCTGAGTTTCTTTATTATTGATATTCTATATAAGAGAAATCACACAATATTTGTCCTTTTGTTTCTGGATTATATAACTTAGCATAAGGCTTCCAAGGTTTATCAATGCTGTGGATGCATCATAATTTCATTCACTTTTTATGGCTGAATAGCATTCATTTGTATATATAAACCATGTTTTATTTATCCATTCATCTGTTGATGGAAACTTTGGCAACTGTGAATAATGCCACAATGAAGATTGGTGCGCAAATATCTATTTGAGTCCCTGTTTTCAATTCTTTTGGGTCTATATCCAGGAGAGGAATTGTTGAGTCATATGGTAATTCTATGTTTAGCTTTTTAAGGAACTGCCAAACTTTTCCCAGTAACTGCACCATTTTACATTCCCATCGACAACACACAAGAATTCCAAACCGCAGATTTTTTAGACTCAGTGATTAGTTCAAATGAGAATTAACTTGAACTTACCTGGCCTTTTGAGTAGTCAGCATATTTGTTCCACCTCAGACTCTATAGGATACATTTTACTATAAGCTTTTATAATTTACCAGTCTCAGAAGTACAGTTCTCCACTGGAGTTTCCCTCACTAGGATTTTGGTTTCTATGCCATGGGTGTCCTTCTGCTAATAGAATCCCAATTCTCTCTCATCCTCTGGTTCGCACTCTGAAGTAGTGCAAGCCATTAAGTTCTAAACTCACCCCAACCACCTAGGCTTAACACTTATCCCAGCTGGCGGCTTCACCCACTTCCTCAGTCTTTGCCTGACTTTCCTTGGGCCATTCGGCGTTTCTTGCTGATAGCCTCTTTGCTCCTCAGTTAACATACCTCTTGCTGCCAGCATCTTAGGACCAGGTTCCCCTTATTAAAATGAGGTGAGATGCTCCTTTTGACCCTAACATTGCACAATATTGTCTTGCACTGGCACAGAAATTAGAAAATAAATTAGAAAAAGGCTAACTAATTAATGAACACTAACAGAAGTTTCCTTCTCATTTTCCTTCATGTGTACCTTCTTTTCATTCGTCCATCTGCCTCTATCCTACTTGAGTCAGTAATTATTTCATGACAAGAGCTTCCACACTTATGGCTTTGCTTTTAAATTGTACTTCAGTACACTTCTGTCAGCTGCCTAGTATTTACAGTACAGATTATTTTACTTGATTCTATTAGTTGTTAAGTTCCCATTCAGTATAATTCAAAAGTGTGATTCATGAAATTCTGGCCTTCTACAATGGCCCAACCCACCTTTCTCCTATCATTTCCTAACAGAAGTCTCCTGTCTTGCTCTTGCCTACCTGCTGTGTACCTCCCTTTGCATCTGGTTCAAGACAGTCTTTCTGCTTCTCATTCACCATGGTCCTTTGCTAACAACCCTCCACATTTTGTTCAAGGATACAGTTTCCTTGATGACTGTGGCTAGAAGTGAAATGTATATGCCCTGCTCATCTCATGTAGTTTATAATATCTGGCTTATACTTTGCTTGATCTGAAAAGCTTTCACAAGCTTAGCATGCAACTAAAAGAGGGCAGATGGCTGGAGGCCAAGTGGTCACATATCCAGCAGTCACCAAAGGTTAAGGTCTCATTCTCAGTCTGGTAGAGTAGGGAAACATGAATTTGGATTACACATTCTGGTGAGATTGTCTCTCAGGGATGAATACACATTACCTGAGATGATGAAACTGATGGGTTTATGTGTGCGTTACAGAATGCCATTAACTTAATTAATTTATAATGACAGTATAACTTACATGAACTGAAGCATGTATATTACATAAGTACAAGAGCTTTTCCCCAATGGAGAGACTTACACTGGAGGCCAATTTATAATGGGAATATCTAGTGAGTAGGAAATCAAAAGAAACTGATGGCTTGATGAACCACAATGGGGATTCCTCTGTCATAGAGGCTGACCTGCTCATGTTATTTGACCAATGATTACGCCCCATATCTGTACTTTGGAGTTTCCCCCTATCTGGGTTTGATCATTGTGTTAGTCAGCTTTTCATCATTGTCACCCAAATATGTACAAGAACAACTTTGTGGAGGAGAAGTTTATTTTGGCTCACAGTTTCAGATGGTGGACTGACTACATTGCTCTGGGCCCAGTGTGAGGGCCCAGACATCATGGTGGAGGGTTGTGGTGCAGGGGCACTGCTCCATTCATGGTGGTAAGGAGGCAGAGGGCAGGGGAGGGTCCGCAGGGAAGATGGATCCTCCCAGGGCACACCCCCAGTGACCACCTCCTCCAGCCACATCCTTACAGTTACCACCCAGTCAAACTAGAAGAGACCAACTAGATCACAGCTCTCATAATCTAATCATTTCACCTCTGAATATTCCCTCATCCACACAGGAGCTTTGGGGGAACACTGCATATCCAAACCATAACATCCATCTTCTGTTAACATGCAGTCTTACAGTTTTACTTTCAACAGCCAACAATGCCATTCAGCACATTATCTTACACCCTGAGGCTCTAAGGTGACTTTGGTACAGCTTTGCTTCCCCCAAATCCTGCAGCAGCACACGATTTTGGCTTATATCCAAACCAAGTTCAAACACTGAAATGTGCCTAAGTGTCCTTTCCCATTTTAACCCTTTTATTTCCAGAAGACAAAGTGTATCTTCCCTCCTTCCCTATGTTCTTGGGAATTACTTTATTGTTCTATCATGTGACCACTAACCCAGAGGTTGTCCTAATAAATATTCTGAATAAATTACCTCTACTTTTTTCTTCTCCCACTATATCTGCCATTAGCGATTGTCTTGAGATAATTTTAAATGTTTGTTGTTCTTGATGAAAATGTTCTCAATGAAAAAATAATGTTAAATCAATTACATGATTCTTAAATAGTTGGTTACAAAGTAACAGTCCTTCTGCTAAATCCAAGGGTGTTGTCTGTGGCAGAACACTGGACTGAGAGATCACTAAGGGTCTGCTAAGTGGCTCTTCTTTCCTGGACCTGTGACTGGGCTCTTGATTGCTGCCTTTCTGATTTGGGTCTGACCACTTGAATTCAAGTAGCAAAACTCAAAAGTTACAGGTCAACTTGCTGAATGTTCATGCATGTGTTGTTGACCCAAATTATCTGAAGAGAGACCCTTAAACATTGGAGGTAAGATTCATTTCCCTGGCTATCTTTCGAAGCTTCCAAAGGAAGGAAAACAACATAAACGTCAAGAGGATTTTGCCTTCCACTTTACCACATGGTGCTGGTCATCTGCCATCCATTTATTTCTTGGTTTTAGTGAGGGAAATGAAAGGAATAGGAAAGAAGAACAAAAGCGGTCTTTAAAATTCTTTCTAAAGACCGCTTCAACAGCACCTAGATTCAAGTGTAGAAATCATTTTTAAAAAATTGTAAAACTGGTGCATGCAAAAATCTTCCTTTGCCCAGGACCCTAAGAGAATCTCACTGCACATTCTGTGCTGGAGTCATGTGCCCAGATCAGCAGGCTGAGGTGGGGCTGTGGGCACAAAGGAGTCTTTTGTTTTGCACCAAGTCACAGCCTACCCAGCAGGGGAATCCACTGTGTTTCTTATCGAACCTTTTTGTTTTCAGTGTGAATTACTGAAATATCCTCAGATACTGCATCTTATCTTCTCACAAGATAAATTTGAGTTTCAACCAGCACATTCCTATTCAGTGCTCCACTTCAAATATGTAAATAGAAAAAACAATCCCAGAACAATAATAAAAACCAACCAAACAAAATCCAGCTACATTTAGTGGAACAAAACTATGCAGAAAAACCAGTCAGAAGGGGTTCCTTTCTTCTTTGTTACTGTAAAAGGATAGGAGATTAAATATATGTCTTAACTTATTAGATGTACAAGAGAGCACTCATTTGGCCTTATGCTGATATACCTCACATTTATTTTCTGTGCCTGTCCCTCTATCTTTCCACGTATGTTTATGCTGGGGCAGAAGACACATTGGATCACTCCTCCATGATATTTTAGTACTATTCATTCTGTACTTTATTCATTCTGTACTGTAAAAGGATTCATTCTGTCACTTTTTATTCATTCAACAGATGCTTATCCTGTATATGCATTGATGGTGGACATGTCCTCATTTAGGAGGACATGCTGATGTTGGACATGTCCTCATTTAGGAGATCTTCATGTCCTGACAGAGTCTCCCTCCTCATATAAACACAAGATCTCCCCTTTCCCAGCACCATAGGAAGCACCTTGGGAGCTTTTGAAGAAGATACACAAGAGGAGACTGCTGTATTCTTGTAACACAGAGTCAGGAAGCATGCTATGTTTACCTTCTCCAAAACTGGAAATAACATATTTTTCTGCTACTGTCCTGATAAAAAAATAAGGGTGAGGGACTAAAGAACCAAGTCCACCTTTTAGGAAAAGGAAGTCGATTCAATTGAACTACCTGCTTCCACTATGTCTTCCTGCCAGATTTCCCATTTTTTTCAACAGATTTACACACACACACACACACACACACACACACACACACAATACAGGAACAAAAGTTCAGCACCTGAAAAACTAGGCAATGTACTACAACAATCTTTCATTCCAAATATTAAAACATCTAAAAGTATATGTATGCCTGTGTATGTATACATGTATGTCAAATTGATGTTCATGAGCTTTAGCTCTGTGAATTCTTTATCCACAGCAACGGAAAACTGGAGAAAGCATTATATATGTGCCACACAGTCAGTAAACCTACTTGCAAAGTTAGTTAAGAGGCTTATTAGTACATTTCCTCACACTTTTTAATGTAGATCTATAAAACATTGTGGCCAAACAAATTAATTTGAGAAGTTAGAAAAGAGATGTTGGACTAATACAGAAGAAACCCGAGAGGGTTATTTTCACTATATTAAGATGATAACTGAATGATTCCAGTTTATCTTAATTTACCAAATTCTTTCCTTCTATGATCATTTACTTTTGATATAATCACTCATGGTTTCCCAGTACATAGCTAAAAATATTTCATAAAGATAACTGCTTCCAGCAATATGCTAGACCAGGTGTTGTTCTGCAGGACTCATCTGCTGTTATAAGTTCCTAGTTAGAGCATGCTTTTGGATGATCATAAAAACTGAACTAGGAACTGTCCAGAACCAGGACGAGATGGCAAATGATAGGGGGCAGGTGAGGGTTGCCTTGAGGTCTTATACCTAGGGTAACATAGTAAATTAGATATTGAACTGTGGGCCGGCACAGACAGACTGAGCCTGAAACTCTCCAAGGGGCGGAATGGTCCCCTATTGATGGAGACCCTCAATTCAGAGCAGAAATAGATACAAATACTCTCTTGAGGAAAGCAGCCCCTCAGATTCCCACAAAAGAACAAACAAAAAATTTGCAAAGATCACCAAGCACAAGAGAAAGCAAGTTCCAATGGTAAGAGTCAGAGGGAATGACAAGGAACAGATTTGTCCCTCAAGGACTGCAGAAACTAGATCTGTCAGATACAGAATACATACTTAGTTATGTGTGAACTATTTAAAGAAACAATATAAGAATTAAAAAAAAAGAAAGAAACGGTTGGGAATTAGTAGATATGACCATGTAGACTTGTAAAAGAATCAAACAGAAACTCTAAAAATGAAAAAAAAAAAAAGGGAATAAAAAAAGACAAAAGTGCCAGTTGGATTGAGATAGAATTAGTAACAGAGAGTTGAAGAAAATATCATTAACATAGAAAGACAAGAAGACGGAAAACAGGAAAGAAAAGTTTAAAAATATGAAGTGAATGTGGGATTCTAGCATATGTCTAATGAGAATCTCAGAAAGAGAATAGAGAGGGTGGAGAAGAAGAAACAGTTGAAGGGGTAAGGCTTGAGAATTTTCTAGAACTAATGAAAATGGCATGAGTCTGCAGATAATAACACAATGAGAATGAGCAAAACAATTCCATGTGTAGGTGCATCGATGAAATTCCTGAACACCAATGACAAACAGGAGATGTAAAATCTGGAAGTGAAATCTAAAGCATAATATGAATTATTCATCAGTGAGGTGACACTGATGTTCTGATATTTGTAGGTACACTCACCCAAACATGCTGAAAAGAATTGTGTTTCATGGTAAGTCCCCTATAGTTCCTGTGTTATTTTACTTCGGTACCTGTGTGTTTGTTAAAATTGACTACAGGCTGGTACATAAATTCTTATCTGTTAAATGGAATTTATTCTCAACTCAATTTTATTTTATTTTATTTCATTTTACTTTTTTTTGGTACCGGGGATTGAACTCAGGGGCACTTTACCACTGAGCCACATTCCTAGCCCTATTTTGTATTTTATTTAGAGACAGGGTCTCACTGAATCGCTTAGCCCCTCACCATTGCTGAGGCTGGCTTTGAACTCACAATCTTCCTGTCTCAGCCTCCTGAGCTGCTGGGATTACAGGTGTGCGTCACCGCACCCGGGTTCAACTCAATTTTAAAAAGAGCAGAAATTATTTTTTTTCAGAACACAGTGGAGTTCAGTTCTTCAGAGCAGGTTTTTTCGACCCTGGCTACAACTTAGAATTGCTCAAGGAGGTTTTATAAAATACCAGTGCCTGGGCCCTTCCTCCAGAGATTAAATTGATCACTATGGGAGTCCATATACATCAGCACTTTTTAAAAATATATGAAATATAACAAACATGATAGTGCCATAGCAGGATTAATTACCACATGACCACACTCATATGGTTGGTTGTTTACAATAAGCTTTCTCCCCTGAATCAGAGGGCAGAACACAGGTGTGTGACAGGCAGGTTTCCTAGTGGAGTGCAGAGGAGCCCAGGCATCCCCGCAGTGGGCAAAGGGGGCGGTATTCTGGCAGCAGAAGGCTTTTCTGCTCTACTACTGGAGAATCACTTCTTTTTTATTTTCCTTCACTTTCTGAATTGATATCTGGAGTCACAGTAATCTCCATTTCTCTTCTCTGGGGGTTCAGTTCATTTCTTAGGATCTCCCCTGATCCCAACAGTCACCTATTGTTTAAAGAACAGGTGGTGAACTTCACATCCAGGCCAGAAACTTTCCACATCAGCTGACAGTCACCTATGCACACGAGGTGAGGGTGAGGAAGTAGCTGGACTGGCTGTTTCACAGTACGTTCTTAACTTGATACCTTAATATTCCTTGATATAATAATATCTAATATTCTTTAACTTAATATCTTGGTGTTTGCTTAATGATCTGCTTTTTTGCCTTTGTCCTTAATAATTTGTATGTGGAGTTTCTTGGGAAGCTTTTTTGAGAAGAATGGCTTTTATCTCCTGTTTAGTTTTTATACACTGCTTTCCAAATTTCTTGACACTTTTTGGGTAACTACTAGTTCCACTTTTTTTTTTCCAGTATTGATATTACTTTGCATTGTCTTTATCTCAGTAAGACCATGAAGGATAAGAGGTAGGTAGGTGTTATGCAATGTATATTTATGTCCCTGTAAAATTTATTAGGTTGAAATCCTAACCCCTAATGAAATGGTATAAGAAGATGAAGTCTTTGGGAGGTAACTAAATTTAAGTGAGATCATGAAGGTGGAGCCCTGTGAAGAAATTAGTGTTATAAGAAAGGGAAGTCTAGAACTTCCTCTCTGTATCACATGAAGATTCATCCAGAAGACAGCTGCCTGCAAAGCAGGAAAAATGCTTTCATAAGACACCAGACCTGCCTGAGTCCTGATCTTGGTCTTCCCAGATCAGGAGAGATGAGAAATAAACATTTGAGAAATAAACCCCTGTGGTTTAAACCACTCCTTTTACAGCAGCCCAAGAGGGCTAAAGGTATCCTTTACTTACCCTGAATAGCCCCAGTGATATGTGCAAATTTAGATATTTTACCAGTTCCACCAAATTAAGTGCACAGCTACTGTCCCCTCGAGAGGACACAGTGAAAAGCAGTGCGACCCAGTGGAGGGAACGCTGGACTCAAACTCTTGAAATGACAGCCTGCTCCACACTCTTGAACAAACATCTTATGTAACTGTGATCACCCATCTTTCCGGGGATTTTTCCTCCCATTTAACATGGAAGGGCAATTTATTGATATTTGTCAAAATTAAAAATGATTTAGTTTTTGAGTATACAATCCTTCCCTCAAGAATTTATTTTGTAGATGTAACTGCACATGTGTGAAATGGTAGACGAATGATATTATTTATTGTGATACTGCCCTAATATTGAAACTATTCAAGCATGCAAATCAACAGGAAAATAGTTCAATAAGCATAGTACATCCACACAACTGAGTACTATGAAGCTTTAAAAAAGGAGGAACTTTACAAACAATGATAAGGAAAAATCTGCAGAACATATTACATTAGATGACAAAAACCAAAGTGAAGAAGAATGCATATCACCATACCTGCCCGATGAACTGGCAGTAGCACACCTGAGTCTTTACCTCACATAAGAATCACCTGAAGGTGGTATAGCACCTCAAGGCAGCCTACAGGATTCTTATAATCAGACAGCAGAAGATCAACAGAAATGTCAGGAAATAAATGGAAAAAAATTAACCCTGAAATCCTAAATATTATCCTTAGAAAAATTAGTGAGGCTATTATACTTATATAATATGCCAAGAAAGATTTTTCTGGAAATTAAAAAAGTTGATGGTCTACCACATATTATGGTGTAGTTAAAAAACTAAGATATCGATTGGAAGCTTAACCAAGAAATTTCCAGTTGCCCCGAAGAAAAAAACCAACCAAACAAAAAAGACAGAAAAATAAAAAAATAAATTAAAAAAAAGTTTAGAAATATAAAAAGTTGAGCCCAGTGAAGATCCAAGAAATGAAAATGAATAGAAAAGAGGGAGGACAAAAGGGAAATAAGGAAGGGAGAGGAAACAATGGTGGAATAAAAATATCTTAAACTGAAGAAAAATAAAATTCTTCATACTAAAATCCTCATCAGGATATGTGAGGTAGATGGAAAAAATACCCCATATTTAAACATGTTCTGTTGACATTTCTGGAAAGAAAATTTTAAGAATTTTTAAAGAGAGAAAAAACAAGGTCATCATCAAAGGAAGGAAAAAGATATCAACAAGCAGATGCCTATGGGCACCACGGAACACTAGAACCCAAGGGGCAATGAGCAAACAACTCACCGGGGGAAAGACTATGCACTCAAAATTCCTTATTTCAACTATTATTTTATGGAGCATTTCCAGTCATAGACATTTTCATAAAGTTTGTCACTTTCACACATTGTCCAAAAGCAAACAACAGAAAAAAAGCTTGTGTATTATCTATGTAACCCACGATGGCCACAAGAGTAGCAAGGCATATGATTTAAGAGAAGAAAACTCGAAAAGAAATTAAAAAAGAGAGACCCTCCCACTTGGACCTCTGTGCTTGGGCAATTGTCCTTGGATTGGCTGGAGGTTAATATCTGAACATTATATTTCTTTCTCCATAAATTCAATAGAAAAACTTGGTTCTATAGTAGATATTAATAAAAGCATAATTCCATTAATGCCTTTTAAGTTTGTTTTAACGCTTGAGTTAACCTATGAACTAAACATGGAATACATAATTACAGTCACAGAACAAAACAGCAGATGGAGGGAAGTGGAGGAGATGCAGTCTAAACTGGTTAGACTACATAGTTCCTAAATCAGCAAGTCGATAGCTAGTCTCTAAAATTAAAAGAAAAAAAAAATAACAGAGGGAAATACAGCTTAAGCTATAATACATAATACAGAAGCTTTTACATTTTTCCTTGTGGAGTGAATTAGGGATACAGTACAAGATCGCCCAAATTTCAATTTTTGATCCTTCTGTATGATTCAACTTTAAAAAAGTATACTAAAGACTTCTCTTATCAATAAAGGATTACTCAAATAAATTGAAGCAGAACCATGTAAGTATATAATACATAGTGCTTGGAAAGAATGAGATATGTGTATAGATAGACAAGTATTTCGTAAAAGGCTGTCCCCATTAAAGTCAATATAAGTAATGAAATTTACAGAGAGTATAGAATCATTCCTGTCAAGTAAAAAAAAAAAAAAATCTTGAGATGTCTGAGTACATATGTATATGTTAATCAGATAAAAATATCGGAAAGAGAAACAGTATACTGGGAAGGAAGGAGTCCTTAAGTATGTATTTCTAAAACTTCTGAATTGTTTTAATGTGTAATATGTAAACATTAAAAATAATTTCTATACTTTTAACATTGTAAATGTAATGTGTTATATAGCAAGTCAGAAAAATCCCGTAAGTATATAGATGTATAGTGTTACTTTCTTACTTTATTCATTTAGAACTTAGATTAAATGTATTATTAAAAGATGAACTTTTTGTTTGTGTAACCAAATAGTGCCAATATTACTTATTAAATAAACTCTATTTCCTATGGAATGGAAACTGTCATTATCATACAGTAACTTCCCACATGTACTTCTATATGTTTCCTGGGTTCATTCTATTCCATTCCTATATTTGCTTTTTCTTGTGCAAATACCATTTTTTTTATTGCATTAACTTTAAAGTAAATTCCAATCTCTGATATTCTATGTTCCTCCTCATTATTCCTCCTCCTTCATATATTCTTGGGAATTCTTGTATTTATTTTTCTATATGAACTTTCAAATCGATTATTCAGCCCATCACAAAAAAGTGAATCTTTCAAAATTTTCTTGGAATGCATGAAACATGCATTGTTACTAAAATAAAAATATTTAAAAAAAAACAAAAAAAGCCAGCATGGTTAGATCAACAGAAATCAATTACCTCCATTGGAAGGACAGCCCAAAACCAGTTTCCTATTGATGGCATGAAGAACAGAAGCCACGGGTGTTATTCTCAGTGACTGAAAACAAGTATGCTTATAAATCATCTCATTGCAACAAAACAAGGGTGTTCAGGGATGGCTGTGCTCACTGACCAGGGCTCACGGCACACTGAATGAGTAAATGCTAGCGAAGCTCAGGCATTGCTTAGATAGCCTTGAAGGGGTGGTGAGGGGCAAGGCCACGTGCCTAATGGTGAGGGCTGACTGTCCCATGATGGTTATGTGATGACACAATTCCCAGTCACATTCTTTTTCACAGACAATAAACTACTTATGTGACTTCAAAATTGATGGCCCAG
This sequence comes from Sciurus carolinensis, assembly GCF_902686445.1. Taxonomy (NCBI): domain Eukaryota; kingdom Metazoa; phylum Chordata; class Mammalia; order Rodentia; family Sciuridae; genus Sciurus; species Sciurus carolinensis. Next base: position 90,776,365 of record NC_062215.1, read on the forward strand.
GCCATTGAGGCATGCAGCTGCCAAGAGAAAGAAAAGGCTCTGCCAGTGATGAGCTTGTGGCTCTCAGGAGGAGGTGGAATCCTCTGGGCAGATGGTGGCATGCACCACAGGAGGGCAGGCACTCCTACTGTGGCATGAAAATGCAGCTCAGAACCCTGCTCTCCCAATTTCAAGCTATGGGATCTTGTGCTCTGTGAGCTTCAGCTCCTTTATATATGAAACTTAGACGAGAATGCTTTTGAAGACTCTGTGTGTTCACTCAGCAATGTATGAAACAGCCCAAACAATGCTCCACACATTGTAGGCTCTCAAGAGGTGCTAGATATCAATGACAACCAGAAATGTGCAGCAGACAGAAATAGATGTGAAATCGAAGGATGTCTACTGGACTTTATAAAATCATTTTGTATTGTGAAATTAAAAGTTTCCAGATGGAGAAAGCTGGGTGGAAGGCTGAGAGGGGCACAAGAATTCAGTTAGAAAGAATGTTGTATGCCAGGTCAAGGAATTGTGATTTTGTTTTGTTTGCAGTCTTTAAAAAAAGGGCGGGGGGGGGGGTAAAATAATCAGATTCATGTTTTATAAAGACCCTCCTGGTAACAGTACAGAAAATATACTGGAGGTATTTGGAGGTATGACTGTATATTAATAAAGCATACAGAAGATTATTTTATTTCAAAGGAAACTATTTTTTCTTGAGTTACAATGGGAGAGAGATGATGTGTGCAGAAATAAAAAAAACTAATAAAAAAAAAAGCATGTTTAATACCTACAGAGGTGACACAAACTATGTGAGTTAAGGAATCCCTTGTTGGGCTCACTCTTGCTCTCTACTCTCCCAGCAAATCTGAGACTGATAAAGGCTTAAACTTCCCCAGGCTAAGTAACCTTGTCAGCAAGTGGATAATGCCTGTAAGTTTGCAGGATTCAGATGCAGCAGGTAGATATGAAAGTGCAGTGTGCTTTGAGTATTTTGTCTTTATTGAATTTGCAGACCTACAATAGCGATGGATGGAGCGTGGCTATTTTTGCTTCAAAGTCAGCTGCTTGATTTAGCAGAAAGAGCAGAGGCTGCAGAGACCGCTAGACTGAGGGAAGAATTCTAGTTGCTACACTTAGATTAGAGGGAAGTAAGTTAATTTCCTGCAGAAAGTCAATCTCATTTGTTAGTGTCTCTTTCATGAAATTCCCACGGTAGTGGAAGTAGATGAAACAAACATATATGATGGAATATGTAGTGAAGAACAGAGTGAGCAAGGGGACAGAGAGGATCTGAGAATGGATTCTGATTTAAGACAGTCAAGGAAGGTATTTTTGATAAGGTAATATTTGAGGACACACTTACAGGAAGTTAAGTTTTGAAAGAATTCCAGGTCTAGCAATCAGCAATGCAAAGGGTCGGAGGTAGAAGAAAGCTTGGCTTTGGAAAAGGAACATCAAGGAGGTGTGTCTTGTCAGAGTGACACCAGTTAGTGAAAAGTGGCAGAGAAGAGCCCAAGGAAGCGGTGCAGGGCAGACCATGTGCAGGCAGCATAGAGACTCACCCAGCAAGCATGGGCATGCATTCAGGCCAAAATCTCCTGGACTGGTCAGAAGGATGGGCAGTCACTCAGCAGAGCAGAGGCACCATCTGTCTTATTTGAGGATCACTTGGACTACAGTATTGATTGTAGACTGCAAGGCACATCAGAAGAGAGCATTCCAATCTTCAGGAGATGCTACAAAATCTCATAGAGCATTGAAGGCCTAGTCTAGGCTAGCAGGTGGGAGTGTTATGGTGTGGTTATATTCTGCATATATTTACAAGTTGGTGCTGATAAGATTTAATGATGAATGGCCAAGGAATGACCTATAGCTAAAAGAATTTTGGCTCATTTCTAAGAATAAAACAAAGTGGACAAAGTGCCTGTAACTGCTTAAAAACATTAGTTCCTATTCCCCTTCTGTGTTAGTCAGCTTTTTCTCACTGTAAACAGAGTACCCAACGAGAACAAGTCATAGGAGGAAAAGTTTATTTGGGGCTTGTAGTTTCAGAGGTTTAGTCCTTAGTTGACTGACTCCTTTGCTCTGGGCCAGAGGTGAGGAGAACATCATGGAGTAAGGGCAGAGACAAAGGAAAATTACTCAACTCTTGGCAACTGGAGAAGCAGAGGAGGGAGGAAGGGGACCACAAAGAAGTTGCACCCTACCAGGATATGCCTCCAGTGACTCACCTCCTCCAGTCAAGCTCCACCTACCTACGCCACCCAGTCAGTCCATTCAAACTATGCTGCACTATTGGTTTACAGCTCTCACAATGCAATCATTTCACCTCTGAATATTCCTGCATTGACACAAGAGTTTTTGGGGGAAACCTCATATGTAAACCACAATACCTTCCCTTGAGGTTCTTTGGCTTCAGCAGCTCCAGGCCCCTACAGAACCTTGGCCTGTGCAGAACACAGTCAAAGCACACCAGGTGCTTTTTTAGCCTCCTGGGTCTTCTTCCACTGCCTGTTTTCTAGGTAAAACAAAATGAAAAGGTTAAGTACCACATCTTTTTATATGTGTCACTAAGGCAAGCAGAGGCAAGAAGAGCTGCTTGAAACAAGGTATTTTCCTTCCCAAAACAAAACTCTGGAGATTCATTGTAGGTTTTCCTATTAAAGCAAAGTGAAGCAGCACAAGCAGGCAGTCAAGCAAACTGTGTTTCTCATGGCTTGAAGCCTTTATCCAAGTAGCTTTAATGAAGCCTTAAAAAGCAACAACCAACCACGGCAGAAGATTTAGTTCCAGAAGGAAGCAATAAAAAAATGAAATTCATTGAAGATTATAAATACTGGAAAACTTGTGGAAAAAAACATGGGTAAGTGTGCTTATCAGATTACTTGGCATCTGAGGAAAGAATCAACCCATTTGGCTCAAACTCCATCCCTGAAATCTAGTTTTCACATTAAACCAACCGTTAGGGGAGCAGCTTTGGTTTTGCTGGTATCCTACTTTTACAAGATGGATTTCCACATAAAATGCTGGATCTTGCCCTTTCCAAGTGTAGGCCATCCACAAGACCTTCAGGTTTTCATTAGAGAGGGAAACTAATGTCTCCTGGGTCTCTGCCTCCTGTCGTCCTCAATACTCAAGCTTAATTCTCATAGTGCCACTCTAGCTTGAGCATTATTTTTTCCACTCATCAGAGGTGAATAAATGAAGCTGTTACATCATGAAGCTGGGATGAAACTGAGCTGAGGCATAGCCCAAGACCTGTCCTCTCTGTTCACAGCCATTCTTCCAGCACTATCACCGACTGGTATTTTGCACTCTGTGAGCCCTGATTATTTCACCATTATGCCGAAACCATTCATTTCATGGTTTATTAACACTTTCATCAGGAACAGTTTTAGGCAAACATAGCATCTTATCAACTCCAGGGAGAGTTGCCTCCACTCAGCCTGACTCTATTCCCCACCAATCATTTGTCACATCCTCAGAGTCTGCAGTGTGGGAAGAGGACACAAGACACAATGACGTAAAGTCAGATCTAACTTCAAGTAACCAGTGCCATTAAAGGGATGCTTTTCTGTGCCTGTGTGTGTGTGTGCGTGCGTCCATGTTTATAAATGTCCTAGGGAGCCTCTATCCATCCCCCTGTGGGGCAGGATCATTGTTCACTACTGGATACTTGTCCCTTCATCCTGACCATTTCCCCCCCTTGAATTACTCATTGTATTCATTGAGTTTCTATCTTTAAGAAAAGCAGAGGCTTATGAGGTGGTGGGGACACTGATTAACTCATGATTAACTGCTTCAGTGCTAAAGTGATTCAGTGAAATTGTGAAATAGTCACAATTATGTGTGTGACCTGTGTGTGTTTTCTTGTCTGAATTTGTCTATTAGTCACTCAAGAGGAATGCCATTATTAATTAATTAATTAGCTAATTAATTAAACGAGTAGCAATGGAGTGCCTATTATGCAGCAGGCATTACGCTGCATGCCCTTTGAAAGCAGCCCTCATAAATAACATCACACACAGTTGACAATCAGTCTGCGAGTGGAAGAGACTCCACCAGTGGCAGCGACTGCTGTGTGCTGAGCTGTCCCTTCTGCTTCTCCACAATTACGGATGACTCATTATTTTCTGTGTTAACAAATGGGAGCAGAGAAAAAGACGAGCTAAGATGCAATCTGATTAAAAGACATTTAATATTCTCTTGAAAAAACATAGCATGAAAGACAAGTATGAATTATGCCTACTCCATAGCAAAAGGGTTCAGAGGTCCGTTGATTATGAGAATATTTTATCCTTCTCTGTTAAACCTCTGCAAGTTTTCAAACTGTACAGTTACTGAGGTAACACATTACAAATATTTACAAAGTGGCTGATGTTTAAATTTTTCATCTGATATTTTGTGTTGGACACTGAGCCAGAATCCCAAAACAGATAAGATAAACTCAAATATTTGCCTATCCTCTGAACACGATTCTTCTTTATGTTGCATTTTGCTCATGTTTATCCCAATTTGGGATAGATGTAAGCTCCTGGGGTAGAATGGAGAAAGGAGATGAATCTGCAAAGTTATAATTTCTTTTTGTTTTGTTTTGTTTTTGTGGTGTTGAGGATTGAACCCAGGGCCTTGTGTTTGCGAGGCAAGCACTCTACCAACTGAGCTATATCCCCAGCCCTCTAATTTCTTATATAATACAGGTTCTGATTCAATAATGATTATTGAGCTGAACCCAAATAATTCATTAATAGATACTAACATCATGACTTTTAGGTAAAGTTCACGAGCAGAGACTTTTTCAAAGATGGCTTTAATTCAAGATTGGGCAAAAGAATATTCTAAGATTATGTTATATAATAGCTGGCACTGTAAAGAAAATGTATTTTACTCTTGAATTAATCCCATACTTGTCTCATCATATATGTATATAGTTGTTTTTCATATTTCAAAATGATCTTCTAACGAATTGTATTTCCCAGCTTCAATGATCAGTGGCTTTTCTCTGACAGCCTCTCTATGCTTTTCTATTCTCTTGCATAAAAAACTCATTTACTGTGTGTAAAGAGTTTTCAAATGTGCAGTAAGAAGTATTTCCATTCTTCCAGTATGCCTGCTTCTAGTATTTATTGTCATTCACATTATCTTCATTTATATTCTTGTTTCAGGATGTATGAATTTGTTTCATCTTGGCTGCAATTTCCTGACAATATCTTGATATTCTAGGTGTCTGCATATTGACTTTATCTCTTCAGCAGCATAATAGCTACCAAAGTATGGTCGACTTAAAGTTTAATTAACATAATGTTGATTTATTTCTTCAGAGATTATTAACCAAGATGTAGAAACTGTGTTACAAAATTGAACCATTACTATACTACCTTAATATCCTCAGAATTTCTAGAGATTAAAAATATTCAATGTATAGTGAACTAAATTGCTTAATTTGTATCCCTTTTCAAAAAATCAAAGAAAAAAAATATATATATCTCTTCCATAGCACCAAAGCCCAGCTTTTACTGGATAAGTCATAGATTTGTGTGTTTATCTTTTAACAGACCATTTTATAGAGCATTTTTAAGTTTAGAGCAGAATTAAGCAGTAAGTACAGACATTTCCTACCGGCAATGAGCAGATGAAGAACCAATGGAAATGTGTTTAAAAAAAAAAAAAAAAAAAAAAAAAACTCCTGTGTTAACTAATAGGTTTCTGGATGCATTGCTGTGGTCCACAGAGAAGGCTGGAGAAGGTAGCAAGGAGATGCTGTATCAGCTACTGCAGCCTTAAAACAAAACACGTCTTCTTAAAACAAAGTTGTGTCTGGACTTCAAAGTTGTTCCTAAGCAACTTATTTTATTTTTGTTTAATCAAATAAACACAGAGATTTCCAATACATCTCTTATCCCCTCATGTACATATTCACCTCCATTATCAATGTCCCCCACCAGACTGGTACATTTGTAACAATCAATAAATCTGAACTGATATATGACTACCCAAAGCCATTGTTTACATCTATTCTCAGCAGTGTACATTTTCTGGGTTTTGGACAAGTGTCTAATGGCATGTACTCATCGTTATACAGAATAGTTTTACTGCCCTAAAAATTCTCTATGCTCTGCCTATTCATCCCTGCCTCCCTTCTAACTCCTGGCAACCACTAATCTTTTAACTTGCTTTTCCCAGAATATAATATAGTTGGGATCATACAGTAGAGAGCCTTTTCAGATTGGTTCTTTCATGAGTTATGTGCATTTAGAACTATTCCATGTCTTTTCATAGCTTGATAACTCATTAATTTTAGCACTGAATAATATCCCCTTGTCTGGATATACCATAGTTTATCCATTCACCTACTGAAGGACATCTTGGTTTCTTCTAAGTTTTTTGTAATCACGGATAAAGCTATTACAAGCATCCATGTGCAGCTTTTCATGTGGCCAAGATTAACATGTGTGGACTTCTTCAATTCATTTGCATAAGTACCAAACTATTCAAAGTGGTTGTACCATTTATATTCCCACCAGCAATGAATAAGAGTTCCGGTTGCTCTTAGCACCAACATTTAGAGCTATCAGCATTTTAGATCTTGGTCACTCTAGTTGATGTATAGTGGTGTTCCATTATTGTATTAACTTGTACTTCTTTAAGTATATCTTTTTCATGTTTTTTTTCATGTTTTTTCTTGTGATCTGGAAAAACTGTTTGTTGAACTGTCTGTTCAAGTGTTTTGTCCACTTTTAAAATCAGGTTGTTTACTTACTGTAGAATTTTATAAATTCTTGTATTTTTCAGGTAATATTCCTTTATGAGATGTGTCTTCTGCAAATATTTTCTGCCAATTTGTGGTTCACCTTCATGTTTACTTTAGTGAGTTTTATTTCATATTCTTTAAAACAAATTATTTCTACCCACTCCTTTTATTCCTATTTTTGAGTATCCTGCTACAGTGTCTGGAAAACAGAGGCAGATGTTCCCACATAATGTCAAGTGAGTGAAAGTGTAAAGTTGTTGTGAGAGGCTCAAGGCTCTACAGTCAGGCTACCTGGGCTCCAATCCTGGCTCTCACATACCCTCTTAATATCTCTGCTGTGAGTTGCACTGTGTTTCTCCAAAATTCATACACTGAAGCCCTAATACCTAATTTAACTGTTTGGAGATAGGGCCTTTATATGAGGTCATAAGGATGGGGCCTCAGGCAATAAGAGTGGTGTCCTTATGAGAAGAAGAGAAACCAGTGAGCTCTCACGTTCTCTTCCCATGAGTGTACAGAGGAAAGGCCACGGAAAGACACAGCAGATGACATCCATCTGCAAGCCAGGAAGAGGATCATGGCCAGACACCAAAGCCACTGACATCTTGATCTTGGACTCCCAGCACCCAGAACTGTGAGAAAATAAATTCCTGTCATCTAAGTCACCTAGTCTGTGGTGCTTTATTAAGGCAACCTAGAAGACTAACACAACCTCTAAAACTGAGTATTTTATCTTTGGAGTATAAAAATAACACATACCTGAAAAGGACTATTTGGATTTAAAAGAATAACATTTAAATGACTGAGCATAGTATCTGACATGGAAATCTGAACAAATGTTAACTATTTGTTTAAATAAGAGGGTTCTTAATTCACTGGCAGTCAAAAAGAAAGCTTTTACTGGCATCAGTTTTCTCCTTAGGGCATAAGTAATGCTTATAAATACAGAATAAAAATTTTGAAATCATATATGAAAATACTGCCAGAACAACAGTGTAGGTGCATTTATTCTCTGATAAAAACGTTTGTCATTATCAAGAAATCAAGCAAATAAGCGAAGCAAAAAATTATAAATTAAAAACGGGAAAATAAGTTAAAAATCCAGATGTGGCTTTACAAAACATTTTAATTACTTATGATGTCATTTTTTTAATCTAAATGTTGTGAATCACATAGACAAAATCAAAGTTTTGCTAAGGGCTTACAATATTTCCTGGCATCCCACTTTCTTATACCTTACTGAAATTCTCTTATAAATCGTATTAATTTTTTTTAGAGTTAAAAAGATCTGGACTTTGCTTCTGTTTCTTTTCACACATATTAGCCAAATTACTAGACAAGATTATCTTCTGGAGAAAGATGTAGGTTATGAAGTATGTCTTCAGTCTTCCCCAATGTATTCAGAATTCTCCTTACACATTGCCAGTGATTTCATTAGAGAACAAGTTACACTTGTTATTCTTAAAAAGAAAAATGTATTTCCTCCTTTAAAAAATGAGACTGACATTGAATTCTACTTATAGTTCTATTCTTTGCTAGATGTGCAGAGCTCTAATACCTAAAAATTTTTGTAGCTTTTCTTTTTTATGGTTTTTAGTACAGTACAGTTATACATAATATTGGGGTTCATTTTAACATAATTATACAAGCATGGAATATAATACATTTGTTTAGTTTCATTCCCCAATTCTACTGGCTTTTAAAGAGTAGGAATAACTATTTTTCTTTGTTTTATATAGGATATGCTTTGCATGCTTATAGTAGGAGGCTGTGAAATATCTGTTGAAAAAATTAATGAATATGGGTTCAGTATTGCTCTATTTTTGCTGGGGAACAAATCACTGAAAATAGTATGACTGGATTCGGGAAGAGGTTTGGTTAAATTGAAGCAGTGCACTTTTACTGAGCAACTGCTCTCGCCAGCTCTAATCTAGGAACTGACGATGCAATGACGGACAAAGAAACCCAAATACATAAGTAGAGCTTCTAGAGAAGAACACTGTGGCAACTGTTGGGCACAGTCTCCCCAGGACTTTGATAACTGAGGGTAAAAATCAACACTGATGAAAATACTGGCTAAAGATGCTAACCACTGTCTGCACTTGGTAAGTGGAGTGGAGTTTCCAAGTTCTCTAGTAAACATGAGGCTGGGCCTTAAGTCCATGGGTACCAAATATTATAGATTTTAGTAAATTGGTAGACAGACCTGCTAAAAAGGGAAGTCAACCCGCAGAGAGAACTGAAAGTTTCCAAAGGCAGGATTGGAGACCCAGGACTGCACATCAGCATTTTTTGTATACAGCAACTAGGGTCATAAGACCATCATAAGGAGGAGAGAGGAACATGGTCATAATCAAGTCCAGTTTCACAGTTCTTTATAGTCCCTTCCTTTTGAAATTATACATTCTTTTTGTCCACGTGTTATCATTGTTTCTAGCTGATTCCTTCATTATTCACCAATTGTACATCGCCTCAACCTGTGACCCACATGTATGCACCTCTGCCCAAATCTGAAAATGACTTCTGGAGAGTGGACAGGTGTGAATGGATAGAGAGATCAAGAGGAAACAAAAAAGAAAGATGTGTCTAATGTGGCAGTGCAGGTTACAGAACTGGCTGATTGCTCTCAGACACCTCAGTTTACATCCAGGAACACTGGACAACACTGTTCTGCCGAGGTTGCTGTTCTGACATACACTATATCAGAAGCCAAGAAAACAAAAACGTTTTTCGAATCCTGTAAAGAAAAAGAAGTCAGGGAAGAGCAGGAGGTTGGGAGGCCTCTCTGGTGAACCATTATACCTCTAGCACTGTGAGAAGAAGCACTATGCTTCTACTTTGAAAAGGTAAAGAGAAAGAGTAGAAACACTAATGTGTTAACCTGTGAATAGCAGGATTCTCTTCAGATGACTTATGAAATTCTGCAAAGATCAGACTTGAGGCCAGACATCTTAGGTGAGATCTTGGTTTCTCACGAGTATACTGTCCCAACCTTCCCACTGGTGGACCTCAAAGCTTTGCTATACTGGTCCAGTTCTCTTGATATGTCACCTTGACTTTATAAGTCCAAACTGCACCCTTTTGACTTCTCTTTCTGAGTGCTGATTCCTCTAAGTGTTCCTCCTGCTAATACTCTGATTCTGGTCTGTGGCCTTCACCTCTTATTCAGTCCTAAAAACTGTCTTTTTGTAATTCAAGAACATGGCTCTTCCTTCTTTCACTGCTCATTCTTTCTATTCCACTTTTAGAGGTGTGCTCACTGTTCTTGATTATGTACATTTTGGCAATCTGACTCAAAAGAAAAATTCTGAGGCAAATCATACACATTTAATAATATAAAGTAAGCTTCTAAGCAATTTAATACCTTTCTCCTTTTTCAGGTACCATCTATGACTTCTTGCTCCTTAAATCTTCTCTTATCCTACTTGAAGTACCCAAATCTTTTAATGCCTTACATTACCTTACATGTTTTCTTTACTCTCCTTTTTTTCTGGTGGTGGAGAGAACACTTGAGAAAAGTGAACTTTTTGAGGTAACTTGTGTTGTATGTTCGTTTCCATTTATCTGTATCTATAGGGATTATAATAAAACATTCTGAAAAATAAAGCCCTTAAAGATTTTTTCCTTTGATTAAAAGGCTTCTTTTGATCTTTAGCATGAATGTTCCAATTATAAATGTCCTTTTTTTTAATTGTAAACAAATGGGATACATGTTGTTTCTCTGTTTGTACATGGAGTAAAGGCATACCATTTGTGTAACCATAAATTTACATAGGGTAATGTTGTTTGATTCATTCTGTTATTTTTTCCCTTCCCCCCCACCCCTCCCACCTCTCTTTTCCCTCTATACAGTCCTTCCTTCCTCCATTCTTGCCCCCCTCCCTAAACCTGACCCTAACCCTAACACTAACCCCTCCCACCCCCCATTATGTGTCATCATCCGCTTATCAACAAGATCATTCGTCCTTTGGTTTTTTAAGATTGGCTTATCTCACTTAGCATGATATTCTCCATTTTCATCCATTTGCCTGCAAATGCCATAATTTTATCATTCTTTATGGTGGAGTAATATTCCATTGTATATATATGCCACAGTTTCTTTATCCATTCATCAATTGAAGGACATCTAGGTTGGTTCCACAATCTGGCTATTGTGAATTGAGGAGCTATGAACATTGATGTGGCTGTATCTCTGTAGTATGCTGATTTTAAGTCCTTTGGGTATAGGCCAAGGAGTGGGGTAGCTGGGTCAAATGGTGGTTCCATTCCAACCTTTTGAGGAATCTCCATACTGCTTTCCAGAGTGGCTGCACTAATTTGCAACCACACCAGCAATGTATGAGTGTACCTTTTTCCCCACACCCTCGCCAACACCTATTGTTGCTTGTGTTCTTGATAATCGCCATTTTAATTGGGGTGAGATGGAATCAGTGTAGTTTTGATTTGCATTTCTCTTATTACTAGAGATGTTGAACATTTTTTCATATATCTGTTGACTGCTTGTAGATCTTCTTCCGCGAAGTGTCTATTCATTTCCTTAGCCCATTTGTTGATTGGATTATTTGTATTCTTGGTGTAGAGTTTTTTGAGTTCTTTATATATTTTGGAAATTAGCGCTCTATCTGATGTATGTGTGGCAAAGATTTTCTCCCACTCTGTAGGCTCTCTCTTCACATTGCTGATAGTTTCCTTTGCTGAGAGAAAGTTTTTTGGTTTGAATCTCTCCCAGTTGTTGATTCTTGCTTTTATTTCTTGTGCTGTGGGAGTCCTGTTAAAGAAGTCTGATCCTAAGCTGACATCTTGAAGATTTGGACCTACTTTTTCTTCCATAAGATGCAGGGTCTCTGTTCTGATTCTGAGGTCCTTGATCCATTTACAGTTGAGTTTTGTGCAGGGTGAGAGATAGGGGTTGAATTTCAGTCTGTTACATATGGATTTCTAGTTTTCCCAGCACCATTTATTGAAGAGGGTATCTTTTCTCCATTGCATATTTTTGGCCCCTTTGTCTAGTATGAGAAAATTGTATTTATTTGGGTTTGTGTCCATGTCCTCTATTCTGTACCATTGATCTACCTGTCTATTTTGGTACCAATACCATGCCGTTTTTGTTACTATCGCTTTGTAGTAGAGTTGAAGATCTGTTATTGCAATACCCCCTGCTTTGCTCTTTCTACTAAGGATTGCTTTAGCTATTCTGGGTTTCTTATTCTTCCAGATGAATTTCATAATTGCTTGCTCTATTTCTGTAAGGTACATCATTGGGATTTTAATTGGAATTGCATTGAATCTGTATAGCACTTTTGGTAGTATAGCCATTTTGACAATATTAATTCTGCTTATCCAAGAACATGGGAGATCTTTCCATCTTCTAAGATTTTCTTTAATTTCTTTCTTTAGTGTTCTGTAGTTCTCATTGTAGAGGTCTTTCACCTCTTTTGTGAGATTGATTCCCAAGTATTTTATTTTTTTCGAAGCTATTGTAAATGGGGTAGTTTTCCTAACTTCTCTTTCTGAAGATTCATCACTTATGTATAAAAATGCATTGGATTTATGAGCATTGATCTTGTAACCTGCTACTTTACTGAATTCACTTATGAGTTCTAAAAGTTCTCTGGTGAAATTTCCGGGTTCCTCTAAATATATAATCATGTCATCAGCGAACAGGGATAGTTTGAGTTGTTCTTTTCCTATTCGTATCCCTTTAATTTCTTTGGTTTTTCTAATTGCTCTGGCTAGAGTTTCAAGGATGATGTTGAATAGAAGTGGTGAAAGGGGGCATCCCTGCCTTGTTCCAGTTTTTAGGGGGAATGCTTTCAGTTTTTCACCATTTAGAATGATATTGGCCATGGTCTTAGCGTAGATGGCCTTTACAATGTTAAGGAATGTTCCCATTATCCCTATTTTTTCTAGTGCTTTGAGCATGAAGGGATGCTGTATTTTATCGAATGCTTTTTCTGCATCTATCAAAATAATCATGTGATTCTTAACTTTAAGTCTGTTGATATGGTGAATGACATTTATTGATTTCCGGATGTTGAACCAACTTTGCATCCCTGGGATAAAACCCACTTGATCATGGTGCACTATCTTTTTAATATATTTTTGTATGCGATTTGCTAAAATTTTGTTGAGAATTTTTGAGTCAATGTTCATTAAGGATATTGGTCTGAAATTTTCTTTCCTTGATGTGTCTCTGTCTGGTTTAGGTATCAGGGTGATATTGGCTTCCTAGAATGAGTTTGGGAGGGTTCCCTCCTCTTCTATTTCATGGAATACTTTGAGAAGTATTGGAATGAGCTCTTCTTTAAAGGTTTTGTAGAACTCGGCTGAGAACCCATCAGGTCCCGGACTTTTCTTTGTTGGTAGGCTTTTGATGACCTCTTCTATTTCATTCCTTGAAATCGATTTATTTAAGTTGTGTATGTCCTCCTTGTTCAGTTTAGGTAATTCATATGTCCCTAGAAACTTGTTGATGTCTTCAAAGTTTTCTGTTTTGTTGGAATATAGATTTTCAAAATAGCTTCTGATTATGTTTTGTATTTCACTCATGTCTGTTGTGATATTTCCTTGTTCATTCCAAATTTTAGTAATTTGAGTTTTCTCCCTCTTTCTCTTTGTTAGTGTGGCTAAGGGTTTATCAATTTTGTTTATTTTTTCAAAGAACCAACTATTTATTTTGTTAATTTTTTTGATTGTTTCTTTTGTTTCAATTTCATTGATTTCGGCTCTGATTTTAACTATTTCCTGTCTTCTACTACTTTTGGTGTTGGTCTGCTCTTCTTTTTCTAGGGCTTTGAGCTGTAGTGTTAAGTCATTTATTTGTTGATTTTTACGTCTTTTGTTGAATGCGCCCCATGAAATAAATCTTCCTCTAAGTACCGCTTTCGTAGTGACCCAGAGATTTTGATATGATGTGTCTTTATTCTCGTTTACTTCTACGAATTTTTTTATTTCCCTCCTGATGTCTTCTGTTATGCATTCATCATATAATAGTGTATTATTTAATCTCCAGGTATTGGAGAAGTTTCTGTTTTTTATTCTGTCATTTATTTCTAATTTCAATCCATTATGATCTGATAGAATACAAGGTAGTATCTCTATCTTCTTGTATTTGCTAACAGTGGCTTTGTGGCATAAAATATGGTCTATTTTAGAGAAGGATCCATGTGCTGCTGAGAAGAAAGTGTATTCGTTCTTTTGGATGGTATATTCTATATATGTCGGTTAAGTCTAAATTGTTGATTGTGTTATTGATATCTATGGTTTCTTTATTCAATTTTTGTTTGGAAGATCTATCCAGTGGTGAGAGAGGTGTGTTAAAATCGCCTAGTATTATTGTGTTGTGATCTATTTGATTTTTGGAATTGAGAAGGATTTGTTTGACGTACATGGATGAGCCAATGTTCAGGGCATAGATATTTATGATTGTTATGTCTTGCTGATTTATGCTTCCCTTAAGCAGTATGTAATGTCCTTCTTTATCCCTTCTGACTAGTTTTGGCTTGAATCAAGGTAAACAAATGGTCACTTGGCTAACCGGTGATCGCTTAGAAAGAAGAACTGCAAGTTCTAGGTGTTGAGAAAGAATAGTTGACTTTTAACAGGGGTTGCTATATGAACTTAGAGAAAAAAACATTAATCAAATCTTCAGGCCATCCAAAATTAAGAGTGACAGTTAATATGTCAAGTTACAGAACCACGAATGAATGTTTTCAAAAGGCAAGAGAAAAATTTGAAAATAATGGAAAGAAATGTGAAGTCCTACATTTAAAATTTGAAAAAAAAAATCCTGCAGAAATTGTCATTTCATGTGAAAAAAAAGTCTGGATGTCTACTTGTTCCCTATCAGTGATGAATAAGAGGATACATTATCTAAGAAAGTTCTCATACAAACCCACCAAATAGGTGACCTGTATCTATTCCTTTCAGACCACATCTCAATATTCATGTTTGATTCTAAAAAGAGTATTGAGGAATGATTCACTGCTAGAAGACAGTTTTCTGGAAGTGTCCTGAAAACATAAGTCAGGAACAGTTAAGGGATCTGCAGGTATACACTGGGAAAAGAGAAGCATAGGGAAACTTCGAATGCTATTTACAAATATCAGAAGAAATGTTAAGTAAAAGAAGAATGAGACATTCTGAGCAGTTGTAAAGGGACAGTGTAGAATGAATAGAAGTTATTGAGCAGAAAAATTCAGATTAGTATTCAATTCAATAGAAGTTTAAATATCTATCATGTTCTGAGCATTGGCAATGCAAAGCTACATAGGGCTGAGTCTCTGTTGTCCAAGTTATATTCAGAGGAAGAGGCAAAGAGATTAAGTGAACTGTTCATTATTGATAGGTGGCAGAGAGGAAGAACTAGCCAAGCCAGAAACACTTCTGGAGAAAAGGTGTGCTTGAGCAGAATCATTAGCAAATGCACACCTACTCATAGAAGGATGAAATCTAGAACATGGAACGTGAGCCAAGGGATGGGAGTGTCAGTTATAAAGGTGACAGCAATAAGCCAGAGGGAGATGACAGTAGGGGTAGGAGATTTGGAAGAGGTAGAATGAATGAGACTGGCTGGCTAATAGATATGGTAAAGGGAATGAAAGGGAATAAACCCAGAAACATTCCCCAGATCCACACTTGGGTTTGAATGATAATTAATAAAAAGCAAATGGGGTGACCAGGTGCATGTATGGAGATAAAGAGACAGGAGAGTTCAGTGCTGGGTAAACTGAGCTCTCAGTGGCTCAGAGACATCTTGACAAAGATGTAGAAAGTTTGAAGCCAGGCAGGCAGTGATTTATATGCGGTCATAAGTATAAACATGGTGTCACTCTGGAAAGTCCATGAAAAAGACCTCTGAACTTGGAGCTGTTGGTTTGAGGACTATGAGGCCATTTGATGCCTATGTCTCTATGGCTAAGAACTGAGAGCTGGAGGTTGGGAACGGCTTTTACGGTTGGGATCCCTTCATGGTATTGCTTCTTGCTTTCCAGTGTCTCCAGTCCCCATGTATTTTCATATGTATTTGGAAGCATCCATCTCTGGAATGTCTCCACCTCTGTGGGACAGTCCCTCCCATTTCAAGAGCAAAGTTTGAATTAGTTAGAACTGGATGCTCCCTCCAGTCCTTTAAACTGCCAGCATTCTCATCAGTAGTATCTGGAAAATACACGATTTTCAAGCAAGTAAAAACTGAAGAGCTTCTCTGAATCATAATATAGCGTGGCATTGTCTGAAAGACATGGCCAACCCAATTTCTGATTAATAACTCAATGATTAACACAAAAGAGTTGTTCTATGGCCTTGTTAAACCAATCATCTTCATTTTCATATGTGGATATAGTCAAGTGTAGTAGAGAAAGAAGGCAGAGTTCAGTATTTGGGTTGTAATCTGACTTTATTACTTTCTAAGGCTTCATCTTTAAAATGGGAATGTTATGAAGCTCAGGGGGCCATTCTGATAATTAAATAAAAAATACTTGGAATAATGCACAACACTTATGAACTCACCCTCAAATGATAATTAATATTTAAAATTTTATTTTGGAAAACATATTTTCATCTCCCCTCATTGTGTGCAAAAATCTTTATCTAGCCTTTAGAGATATACTGATTACATCAGTCCATAAGGATAAAAGAATTTGAAGAAAAAAAGAAAACATTGTTATTACTCAAAGGATTTTCATGGCACTGATAAATGGGTCTTTGTCCAATATAGATTTCCTTGATCACTTCAATGCTCATTATAGAAGCACCTCTGTTCTATTCTCTTTCGCAGTTTTGTTCCTACAACAAAGGAAATCAAAGCACCCAAGTTCAATGCAATGCAGTGCAACTCTGGGCTAACTACACCGAAACAAAGAGGCAGAACCAAGGGGACTGTTTGCAGTCGCTCCCCTTGCTCTGCCTGGTTAGTGCTGTTATCGCTCAAGCCACGTGTGCTGCAGCATCAAAGGGTGCAGAATCCGATATGAATTGGAACATTGTCTCTCATCAGCTTCTTTGCAGATGGACAGTCCTATAATATGACCCTCAGAGACCTTGTCTGGTTGTGACTCACACAGACTCAATAGACAGTACAATAGGAGTCAGCAAGCCCTGAAAGATAGGTTGGCTCCAATAATGCTTGAACTCCAGGGAAACAATCTGTTGTTTTAAGAAAGGAACCTTCTGAAAGCAATGGGTTAAATTTTACAACAGATGTAGGAAGAGTGAATAAGTTTGCATATTATTGTTTCCATAGTCAAGGTTTTATTTTCTGAAAGGCAGAAACTATAAAGAATTCTATCAATAATAAAAGTAAAATGACAACAATAACGACTTCCACTACCACCACCACAATAATAATACTAATGTTTAATTCAATAAGCTGTCACTAAATTCCATGAGATTATGGTACAAGGAAGCACTCGATGGAGAAAGAGGGTCACAGGCCCCGTGTAAATGCAACTATTACACACCTGTAAACAAGCAGAGTATTTGATACCAAAAGTATACACATGAGTGCACACATGCATAAAAATGGGAGAAAGAGTTACTGGCTGGGATGATCAGGAGAGGTTTCACATACGAAGCAGCAAAGGAAAGCCATGAGCAACTCCTGTGGAAACAGAATATGGGATAAGCTAAGATACAGAAGGCACAAAAAATGAGAAAGGGAATGGCTAAGGGAGAAAACGGTGAGTAGTCCCACGTGCCTGCCACACAGGGTCCCCACAGCAGGCTCACATGAGACAAAGCCAGAGCAACACGGTGGGAACTTACAGAGGGAACTTGGGGCTTTGAGGATGTGTGAGCTTCCTCTGCAGTATTGATGTAGAATCAATGGGAAGTCATCTGCTCTCAAGTAGGGAAGTGACACAGGAACAAAGCAGTGGTGCAAGATTAGCAGAGGGGCAGTGAATCTGCCTCAGGTCTCTTTTCTGGCATGAGGCAGGATCTGTGTCTATGTATAAAGAAACAAAAAGTATTCACAAGCAAACAGAAAAGCAGTAGCAAAGCACAGAAATGAATTTTTAAAATACAAAGAGGAGAGGAAAAAAGCAGGGAGAACAGACAGAAGACAAGTGGGAAGATATAGTGCATGACCCTGGAATTATTTGGATATATAGACTTTGGGGGTGCTTCTAGAATAGCCATGGTCATTTTCCCCTAATCCATCTATCTCTGCTCACTATAACCCAGGGGCACATGTAGATAAAATGGCATTCTCTCTAATTCCCTGGGAAAAAGCAAGTTGATTAGCTATACTGGGCTGAGGTCAGGTTAGGGTCTTCACATTAGGGTCCAGAGTGCTTGGATGATCTGGCCTGCTGGAGGCCATGACTGAAATGATGGAGGGACAAAGGGCAAGACTAGAGATTTTAGTGTTTAGGTGTTGGTTATCTCAGGAAGAGAGGGTCCTAGAACTTCAACAGTCTTTTAAAAATATCTGTCCTTTGGGAAAAAAATTAACTGCATGAGATAGAATTATTATTTTTTTCAACTTTTTGGCTGGAGGTGTTCTGGAATGGTGCTGTGTTTATTCTCTTTCATCTCTTAATTGACATGCCACACAGGTGTCTAATTGTTCCTGAACTTTGCTTGTTTGCTTGTGCACCTTTTCAGAAGATTATCAAAACGTGATGAGGGGTTCTAGTCATCCTGAAATGAATCTGCTAATTAAATTAATTTTATCTCGGTATGTTGCTTGGTCCAATTAAGTTACTAAGGCAATCACATCAGAATAAATCAACCATATTGTTACATAATTCTTTTTAATAAACAGAGTTATAATTATATGAAGGCAATTCTGAGGATACCATATGCTACAAAGCAGGGAACCTAATTTATTTCATTGATTTGGAGAGACAAACTCACTCATGTGTGATAACTTTTATCATCCAAAATTTTAATTCTTATTGCATTATAAAGTTTAAAGTCTCTTGCTTGCTTTATAGATCACCGTTAAGAATGAGTTCGTAATGGGGCTTGAGGGAAAAAGGGAGGGTATGTTTTAGGTCTGAAACAATGTTCATGAAGCCATGCTGTAAATTCTGCTAAAGCAATGTTGGATTGCTCTGTACTTTTGAAAATTCATTTTAAGTAGAATGTGAGTGGGGGCTGGATGAGAAAAATGCACCTTGGAATGATACTTTAAAGTGGAAAACCATGTTGGGACAATTCCTTTGCTTCCCACCTCCCGTTCTATGCTTTCCTGGCAAATAATAGGTGTTACATCAACTCCTGGCAAAAATGATTTATTTTAAAATAAAACAGAATAGAAATTTCACTTAACAGATCTGAGAAAGGGAATGAAAACTCCTGTTTTTGAGGACTTGGTCTGATTCTTTTTAGCTCTGTTGTGGATGGAATGAACAAAATCTATGGAGGCACTCATCCACAGAAGGATGACGTGCAGAGGCAGTTATCACCTCTGGCCAAGCCAGTGGCAGAGCTGTGGGCATTACTGGCTCCAGAGACCGAGCGCCTGCACAGCTTCATACACCATCATTCATTCAGCCACTCAGTCAAAGGAATGTTAGGCCAAAGTCCTTGAGAGACACCTCACTGACTTTCTCTTTGAAGTGATTTCAGAGAATGCTGGAGAAAGAGGAATTCACTCTCTACTTTTCGTTCCTCATATTTGTCACAAAGGAGGTTCTAAAATTGTTTGACCCTAAAATCTCAGTGATTTCAGGATAAGATATCCAAACAGATTTCTCAACTGGGAATGTCAGGTCTTATCATTTAACTAATTTCTCTGTTTACAGAAGGAGTGGCACTCGTAAGTCCTAAAATAACCTAGAGAAAAATGTTCTAATTTAACTAAGAAAAAAAGCCCAGACTAAAATAGAAAAAGTAGTGAAAATTGACATGAAAGCAAGGCACTTCAAGGACTATGTACTTCATACATAGTGGTTTCATTTATTTGTATCCTGGATTACTGCTGGAAATAACAGGTATCTCCTATATTTTCTCCCATTTCCTTCTGGTCCCTACATAATTAATTAGATGAAAAATAGACAGAAGTAAAGGATCCCCAAAGCAGAGAAAGACCTGTGTGGCATTCGGGTTAGGTATTATTGGAGAGAATGTTACCATGGTAAAATGTATTCTTGCTAGTTCATGGTTTACATCTTCCACAAAATCAAACATACTATTGTTTAGCAGACTTGCAAAATCAGTCCATGCTGTTAGTAGCCCATAGCTCTAGCTAACTGTCATCATTCCAAATAAAAGAGATCAGCACAAAATTTGGCTCGAATTGCACGAAGTTGTTAAGAAGGTATTAATCCTAGGGATAATGAGTCTCAGGCTAAGACTCCAGATTGTTTTATTGATCCTCAATAGCTCTATATTTGGGTGTCTTGTAGCCTTGCAGACGTGAGATGCCTCTGAGCTGACACTCAACTCTATCTTTAAGGTACCTTGCTGGAGCCCTTAAAAAGGTGCAAATTTTTCTCTGGAATCCATATGAATCTAAATATTGAGGTCTCCTGGGAAGAAGTGAGGGCTTTTTAACAGAGAATACTGGCGAAAAATGGGAAGTGCTTTTGAATAATGAAGATACGAGTTTGGGTGTTCTGGGAATGTAATGAGGTCTTTCCATAGGAATGTTTTCACTAATATTTCTTCTGAGTATTCATTTCAAAAACCCTGGTATGGGTTAATACCATTATTATGAATCAGATAGTATGAGTTTAAGGTTCCCAGATATACCAGGAGTGTTCAGAGACAGAAGTAGATTCTATAAATGTGAATGTGAAGGGAATAAAAGACATCAGAATATCAAACAGATAAGAACACCAAGTCTTCTACTTAGCTAAACTTCTACTTAGCATCAGCTTATAGCAAGCAGATATCTCCCCTTGTTGTTGGGTCCAGTACAAGCCAATTTTATTTGATGAATTAAAACAAAAAACAAAAAAAGTAGTCAATTTAAATCCTGGCTTGAGTTTTGCAAGGTCAACAAAATGTTTTTGAAGCTCAGTGTCCATCAGGATTCAGAAAACATGGATTAAGAAAAAACGGAGGAGATCACAATAGAAATACAGTAGTGTCTAAAAATAACAAACATTAATCAACCTTGGGTATGACAATCACAAACAGCAATAATATTTTTATTATGCATTTCCACTTCTCTATCCATGTGTATTAGCATAATTTAATACGATAATTTCTATGTCAGGAATATTCCCTCTGGTAAATATCTGCAACTCACATTTAAAAAATGGCCAAAAGAAAGGAATTAGAAATGTATTTCTAGGGATTTTGAGAGTATCTAAGTAGTTCTTTTGAATGGTTCTCACAAAGGCAGTTAGTCTGCATTGATTAGATAAAGCTACACAAGTCAAGAAGAAAGGAAATGACCTGTACCAGGAGGTATTTCCTAGAAGTCAGGGTTATCTGGGCAACTGGAAAGACTTGAAAGTAATGTCCGTTGACTGATGAGTGGGTAAACACAATGTGGTATGTCCATACAGTAAAATGCTGTACAATTATAAAAAGGAATGAAGTAATGCCAAACACTATTGCAGCATGATAAACTTTGAAAATGTTATGTTATGTGAAAGAAGCTAGTCAAGAGCAACCCATATTGCATGACTACATTGACATGGAACATCCAGAATAGGGAAATCTAGAGAAGCAATTCAGGGGTTGCTTAGGCTGGAGAGTGGATGGGGAGCAGATGGAGAGTGATTGCTCAGTGAGTATGGAATTTCTTCTTGGGGTGGTGGAAAAGGTTTTAAAATTAGAGAGTAGTGAGGCCTCACAACTATTTCAATGTACTAAAATAGAATTATGCACTTTCAAAGAGTGAATTTTATGGTCTGTGAATCATATCTCAATGAAACTGTTATAAAAATGACTGAAGCAATCCTGTTATTTCAATCTATTTTTTACCTTGTCTTTAAATGTCCTTCTCTTTATGAAGATTATTAGTAGAAAAGTTACTCTAGGGCAATAAAAAATATGCTTTTAGTACGTAAAATGTTATGGATCTGTATGTATTACAATAGATTTTTCTTAAGAATTTCGTCATCATAAATAAAACAAGTTACAGATTTTTTCCTCTAACTAGTACAGATAGTTTCTGAATTGATTACTAACTTCATAATGGATCTCCTTTAGGTTAAAAAATAAATAAATTTATAAATAAAAGTGAGAAGGAAAAGGACCAAAAAAAGGGAAAGAGTAATTGTTATCTTTGGTGTTAGCTCTATTTCACATTATTTGTTACAGGCTCGTATAATAAGCTGGTTGTCCCACCAGTACCCAAAGTCACCTCTTAGTCTCTTCTTTGATTAGCTCCATGATCTGGCATTGGATAGGTGTCCAGCTGATCCTAGCCTCCATGCACTTGCTATTCCTTTAATTTGCACTCCTAGTTTTATCTACACCAGATCTCCCTTTTTCAGGTGCCTCAGTCCCTTCTCCTCCTCTTGAGCCTCTCTTGCCTTATGGACCTGACTGAACGTGCTTCCTAGTCACTCTCTCTTGGCTCTGGCCCTTAAGGTCTGGTTTCTTCCACTGTGAGGGTATTTGTTCTTCTAGGCTCCCACTCTCCCTCCATGAGGACCAACAAGATAGGTTCACTTTTTCCCTTGTGAGGTGCTGGGTCTCTGTGTAGACTGCTGCTTCCAGAGGGCTCTTCCCAAATATATCCATGTCAAGAGGAGTGAGATGGTTGGGTGCACCAGGGGAGCCCGGGATTCTTAGCCAGGCAGCCTGATGGGTGTAAGTGCAGAAATGTGTGCCCAGCTGTCAGCTGTCCATGTGCGACTGGCAAAGCTATGGAAATAGCTACAGCTGCTGCAGTGATGAAAACAGCAGCCTGATTCCCACCATGCCTCTACTCCTAACAGAGAGACTGTTACTCTAAGACTAACAGAGACCCTGCTCAGTCTTCCCCTGTTGGTTTGATTCAAGCTAGCATTAACTAGGAAAACTCAATGAATAATGATTCTAGGTTTATGCTAGAAAGGAAGAGTGAAGAGTAATTCCCTGAAACAGAATCAGGTAGGTCAGAGCATTTGCTCCATATACTAAAAAATTGTTTTACAACATAGTTGTGCCAGCAGGGCATAACAATGTCAACTTGCCTAACCTCCCTCCAACATATAAATGGATAAGATTTATTTTTGTTAGCAATTACCATTGAAGTTAAGCATGCTTTAAGGTGTGCCTTGGCCAATGAAGTTTCCATTTTCATGCATTGTCTGTCAAAGTCCTTTGCTTTTTTAAAAAAAATTGAGTAATTTGCATTTTTTCCTACCTTTGGAAAAGGAATTGAAATATAAGGGGAGAGGGAAGGAGAACAGCAGGAAAGTAAGTATAATTATAGCATCTTATTTATTAAATGTGGTATGTTTCATAGGAGAAAATCTTTGCAAGCTACTCTTTTGACTGAGGATTAATATCTAGTAAAAAAACTCAAAAAACTTGGTACCAAAACCCAAAGTAACCCAATTAATAAATAGTCAAATGAACTAAACAGATACATCTCAAAAGAAGAAATATGAGTGTCCAATAAATATACGAGAAAATGTTCAACACCTTTAGCAGTTAGGGAAACACAAGTCAAAACTACACTGAGATTTCATCACACTCCTGTCAGAATGGCAGCTATCAAGAATACAAACAATGATAAATGCTAGAGAAGATGTGGAGAAAAAGGAACATTTTTAAACTGTTGGCAGAATTGTAAATGAATACAATCATGATGAAAACCAGTACGGAGGTTTTTCAAAAGACTGAGCATGAGCCTGGGCACTGTAGTGTATGCTTGTAATCCCAAGGACTTGGGAGGCTGAGGCAGGAGGACTGTAAGTTGGAGACAAGTCTCAGCAACTAGAGAGGCTCTAAGCAACTTAGGGAGACCCTGTCTCAAAATAAAAAATAAAAATGGCTGGGATGTGGTTCAGTGGTTAAGCGCTCCTGGGTTGAATCCTCAGTACCAAAAAAGAAAACAAACAAAAAAACAAAAAGAACTAGGCATGGAACATAGGACCCAGTTATACGGCTCCTTGGTGTTTTTCCTAAAGAATTAAAGTCATCTTACTATAGTGATACATGCAACCAACGTTTACAGCAGCACAATGCACAATAGGTGAACTGTGGAACCAGTCTAGGTGTCTGTCAATGGATGAATGGATAAAGAAAATGTGGAATATATACACAATGGAATTTTAATTAGCCAGGAAGAAGAAGGAAATTGTTATTTGAAGGAATACAGATGGAACTTGAAACATTATGGTAAGTGAAAGATGCCAAACTCAGAAAGTCAAGGGTCATATGTTTTCCCTCACATGTGGAAGTTAGAGAGGAAAAAGGAAAGCAAGGTAGTGGTCGAGATCTCATAAAAATTGAAGGAAGACCTGCAGAGTAGAGGAAAGGGACTAGGGGAGGGAGGAAGAGAGGGAAAGGGACACACTAGGGAACAATATTGACCAAATATATTGTTATATCATGTGCATGGATGAACATCTAACAACAAATCCCATTATGTAGAATTACAATGCAACAACAAAAATATGGAAAGAATAAATGATATGCTCCATAATTACCAAATGATTAAAGGATTATAATATCATTTGGTTACATACAGGCCTTCCATTCCTGTGGGACAGCACAACTGCCTCGTCCACCAAGAGATGGTCAAGATCACCATCCACAGATCCCAAAATTCTGGTGGTAATGCTCATAGTCCTGGGGAGAGGAGGCAAGGAAGATGGCAGCACAGAAGTGAATTCTTCTTTCTTGTAGTTCTCTGAATGGACTAAATTGGCACTCTGAGCACATTCTAACAAGGAGTGGGGGATATTGCACATTAGCCTATAACAGCAGCCAAGTCCACCAAATTCTCCATTTTCATTAATTTTGTCATAACAATAGAGATGCTCCTCGGTGCCTATAGAGATTTCTTCATGGCCCCCATCAATTCCTCTGATATCTGCCTGTGCTTGGCCCTCTCTGGCAACATAAGAAAGAATAAGCTACTAGACAGAAACACCACAGTGTATGCAAAGAGGCACTTCACAGACTGCAGGTACCTGGAGATACAACTTCTGCAACCGGGAACTCCCTTGGGGAGATGGATCAAGACTTTCCCTGCTCCCTTGTTGTACCTGGCTCCAGTCATATGAAGAACTAAAGGTGACCTGTATCTGGTTTTATGGTGAGTTTGTGGTAGCTCTCTGGGCAACAGGAAGCTTTGGAGGCCAACCTCTGCCCAGTAAGTCAACTGCCAACCCAACCAAGATTGCCCAGTAGGTGAGGATATTGCTAATTCTCAGGAAGCGCATAGTTCTTGTAAATAAAAATGCTGAACTGAGCATCTGAGAAGGCAGCATAAGACTCCTGCTTTTTGTTGCTCCCACCCTACTTTCCCTTGGCCTCTCATACTTAAAGCCACATGACATCATTAGTTTCACTCCATTCATTTCACATTAGAATTTGGTCCCTAGGGTTGTCTTTACTCCATAGAAATTCCCAGAACCATTAAATACTTCCTTCTGTTTTTTCACCAAGTAGATTTCCTACAAAGATGTATTCTTAAAGCAGAAGACAACAAAGGCAAGTGACTGTATGATAAATACAGCAACTGGCCCCACTCCTAATAAGTGAGAATTCTTTATCTAAACCTTGCAATAAACTTTGTATTATATATATAAATGCCAACCCAATTTAGGAGCTCATCAAATACAGTATACTCCCCTTTCACCTAGGGTTAATGAGTCCACTATGGAGATAAATCTCAAGTTATTTGAGTATTTGTTGAGAGACATTTAAGTTGTTTTTAATTATTTACTATCACAACCAGTGACATGATGAACACTGCTGCACATTTATCACACATCCTCAGTTTTGTCAAAGTTATGACAATTACACTCCTAGTAAGCTTGATGGAGATCTGGCAGGGAGAGAAAAATGAAGACCTTACCTACCAAACTTCACAGATATGAGGTATCCTAGAGCTGGTTGAGGAGGGGTGGTACATTAGGATAAGCAGTCAGCGAGGCAGATGCCCTGATTCTGGGACTGTGCTTTTATACCAACTGGTGGACCACTATGGAGGACCACAGAGGGGCCAAATCAAACTCTAACCTCAAAGGCTACTAAGGGACAACACATGGTATACTGGTCCCAGATGATGACCTGTGCCCCTTATGGCTGTGAGACCATCATGGTTTTACCGGATCCTCTCTGAAAAATGTCACTGTTGTGATTCCAGAGGAACTGATGTACCCCAGCTGGCTTCAGAGAGAGAGTGAGGTACAGAAAGGCGGGTGTAAATCTCATCCACATGTGTATCAGTGCACTTCAGGACGTTTTTTCTGAAATCAGTCAGACATTGGCTGGGCTCGTCCTTCCTGGGACAGGAGCCCAAGCAGGAAGGTTGGGGGAGTACCTTTGCTTCATAAGGTTGATGCAACCTGATCACAAAAATGTATGCTAATGACTCATGAACCCACTTACAGACATCAATGTTCCACCACAATTTGTCTAGACAGCTCCCTTTCCTCCAGGTTCAGTTAATTGGTATAATTTACCCTGCTTGGGATTTGTGTTTACAACCATTTCTCTCCTAGATCTCTGCCTGCCCCCACCCCCACCCCAGTACTAGAGATTGAACCCCTGGGTATTTACCAATGAGCAACCTCTCCAACTCTTTTAATTTTTTTATTTTGAGACAGGGTCTCACTAAATTGTCCAGGATGGTACAGAACTTGCAGTCTTCCTGTCTCAGTTTCCCAAGTACCTGGAATTATAGACCCTCAGCCTCAGGCCCTCTTTGCTCTGACCATTGCTTCCGGACTTATTTTTCTAGGATGATTTTTTTAACATAGTCCCTCTGACATAAACTTGTGAGGTTAGGTAAGCAGGTTTGGAGTCTGATGCTAAGAATTCTTTTGTATCAGCTTTATCATTTACTATAGCAAATCATGTCATAAATTTAATTTATGTGACTGTTTATGGATGTTGTTATGTGGCAGGTACTGTGCTAGAAGCTAGTGATGCTATAGTGTGTCACTAGGGAAAAGGGATGATAAGCAGTGAAAATTTGCTTAGCTTCTCTGGCCTCAGTTTTCCTTATCTGTTACCCAGGAATGAAATGATTATGACTACCTCCGAGGACTACATGAGAGGTGCCGTAAAGCTCTTAGCCCCGTGACTGAGAGTGAGAGCTCATTAAAGTTATCTGGCATCATCATTTATATCCTCTGCAGGTCAGCACTGTAATGAGGCATCCTGGTGTCCAGGGAGGCCACTTTCTTGACTGCCTCCCCATCACAGTTCACTCTTTGAGCAAGAATAATAGTACAAACAACAAAAAGGTATAGAAAAACACAGTACCAGTCATTCATATATAGTACATATTCCAAACACAGTACATATTCCAATGTAATGAATAATCCAGATGTAATATGGAAATGGCTAGAAATGGGTTAGAAATTTACACACATATACACAGAATAATACACAACAGATGTGTTTATTATTATTAGAAGGAATTACTATATCTCAATAACAGCAGTAGAAACTTCTTACTACTGGATTAACTTCTAGAAATCAAAGATGGCATGTTACTGCAAACCCAAGACTAAGAGAAATTAATGTACAACTTGAAGTTAGATCAAGAGTGGCATTTTTATAGAGAAAATTATGCATTGTGATCAGCATGCTTAATGTCTACTCTGTGATTATACAATAAAATAGAATAAAAAAGTAGTTTTGCACTTTTGTTTCTTAACTACTTTTCTTTCAAAAAAGGCTGTGATTTTTTTATGATTTAGTTCATCTGGTCCTAAACTGTGAGGTTTCATGAGTAAAATTACTAATAATAAGACCTTAAATATTTGCATATACTTCTCAAATTACTTTCATATACTTTATCTTTTATCAATATGTTTTGAATTTTTCCAATAATGGATCTTGAACATTTGGAGAGTAAATTTTTTACTGTAAAAAAAAAAAAAAAAAAAAAAGAAAACACTACAAGTTCAAGAACTGGAGATTTCCCTAAACATTGTCTTTCGTCTGTCTCTGCATTCTAGGTAGGATTCTTGGTTTAAAAACAAGAAGGCAGGGCAGAGTGGGTATGGTTCATGGTAGAGCAATTGCCTAGCAAAGGCTTTGATCCCCAGTACACACACACAGACACACACAGACACAGACACAGACATAGACACACACACACACACAGTGGCAAAATTATTCAATGTTTTCAGGGTAGTTGCTAAAACTGCAGGGGAAAAATATTTCATATCACAAATAGTTAAAAGTATAATTTAGAATGTCACATTAAAATAATAAATTTCACTCATAAAATACTTATTTTTGGAAACACACAGTCTTCTTGTTTCTTATAAGGGAGTATTAAAATGAACCAACTTTCCTCTGCTAACTTAAGAGCAATGAAAGTGCTTCCTGATATCCATATTAAACCAATAGCAGGGAGTGTACTGTTTATATAAAAGCCTTGTCTAGTTTTGCATTTCACAGGAGCTTCATTTTGGAATATGAAAATTAAACAGTTCTTAAGAAAAAACTATCTAGTAAATAGTCAAATTGTAGAGTTCAAAATATTATGGTTGAAGCCACAAACTTAGGGTCACAGGTGTCTATTACCCATGAACCTCAGAGAAGATAGATGAAATAACCTTTCACTGATTAGGAGGCATCAGAATTTGAACTTTTATTCCTCTTGGTCTCAAACAGAAAATACACAAGTGATACACGTTCAATGATATGCAGGGTGATGTGAGGCTCAAACAGGATAAAAATAAAAATGCAATCTTTTGTTGCTTCCAAAATTCAGGTCTTCTTATTTTATTCTCTTCCATGATGAAAACTGAGGTGTTGTATTCTTGTATTCTTTTTTTTTTTTTTTTTTTTTTTTTACAGTCTACCAACTACTATGCTCAAAGGAAGCATTTTGAGAATGTGAAAGTTGTATTCTGCTTTTATTATCTCTCATGGAGTTAAAAAATAACTTGGAAAATATGCAACTAATTTAATTCAGAACATGAGCATACAGTCCAAATATACCCTATGGCATAAGCAAATTAAGAATTAAATAATTCATCATTTTGAGATATCAAAATAAAATAAGTTCCTGAAATAAAAAGAACTATATGTAGTAAACAGTCAAATTGTAGAGTTATAAATATTATGGATGTAGTCCAGCGAGTGTTGCTACAAATATGTATGAGTAGAGTGAAATCTCATGTTTTATCTATTCATTCACTTACTGACTCAATGAACATTTATTGAGTGCTGATACAGGCCAGGATTTATACTTGTGTATGAGAGGCAAAAAGGTGAATAAGACACAGTTCTTACCTATGAAGGCCTTACAGTGAAGTGCACGATGACAAATCTATTGGACAATAATATTACTGAAATTAAATTAAAAGGCAAGAGGAGATATATACGCAGCTCCAGTAACTCCAATATAACAACAAAAAGATGTAAATATTACAAGCTGTAGGTCAAGCAGAAATATTGAGGCCCTCGTTGCAAATTATAACAATAGTGGTGAGTTCTACTGCCCTAGACTATTTTGTGGCTTTTCACGTGGTATAGCATAAGACAGATCTTTTAGCTCAAGGACCTAGTGAGCCTGACTGAGTAAGAACATTTTGTGTTCAGACAAATACACCTTCCTGAACACAATAAAAATAACTGGAAAGAAAAAAGCATTTTCAGGTTATTTAGAAGGCACACAGAAAAACCTACCAAGAGTTAATTGATTGCACTGAGTTAAGCAAACATTTTACTTTATTAAATATTTTCTAACAAATACTTTGTTACTTTAAAAGGTATAAAATAAATCCCCATGGTAGACACTAGGCTTAGCTATTAGAACTGTGACAAGTCTGGAAATGCGTTTGCTGGGTGAATGGTGTGTAACATAATTATAGAGTAATAACATAAAGCTTTCTAGTTCTAGGAAATACGTTCCAAAGTCTAAGGCCCCAGGCATCCTGCTAGATAAGGCAAGGCGACCTTCTTAAACACTTCTTGGTAATGTCACACTATCATTGGTTATACACAGATTACTTTCCTCATTTCAACCCTTTAGTTCAGAGATGATTAATTAAAAAGATAAACTGAAATTATAATTAGAGTTATTGCACTATCTTATATTTTTAAAGATGGTGTGCCCATTAATTTACTAAGCTGTTCCAATACTATATTTGTCTCATTCCTAGCTTTGAAAATTTCATTTTTAATAAATAGCAAGTTTGTCTCTCAATCCATTTTTTTTCAGCAGAAGCAAGGCTATTCTTATTAAAATCTTTCCCATCTTATGAAGAATATTTCAAGGAAAATGTAAGTCTGTTTACACCTTTCAGGGAAACAATTCTGTTTTATTAAGCCTCTTTCAAAAGCTGCATTATACTAATGCTCCATCAGCAGAGGAGGCAGAAAGACTTCTTGTTAAACCAGGTAACGTTAGATGGTGGGATGCTAGCATAGTCCTCAGTTGCCTTCCTTTAAAAGGTATACTGTGCTACTTTGACATCATTGTTATTCAACCTCTTAACACTCAAACTGGAAATAAATGGGTGCCACATCATCTTCCGTTCCCTCTTCCTGGGAACAGATTATCCTTCCTCAGTTATTCCCACATCAGGCTTCTTCCTTTTACTCTGGTCTCAGCTGAGGTGTCACATCACATGGGACTTCTTTTACTACCTCTATAAAACTGTGCCTGCCATCCACAAGCACCTCTGTCCTGTTTCTCATTACCCTGGGTGATTTTCCTAAAAGCATCTTTCACTGCCCAAGTCTCCTGATGATCGACTTCCTTGTTATTTCTGCCTCTCCCACAATATATGTTCTCGAGAGCAGGAATTTGGTTGTCAAATGAACCAGGACATAGAAGGTACATGGGAAGAATTATTTGTGCAAGAAATCAATGAGCAGTACAGATCACTTATCAGAGAATACACATCATCTCTCTGACGGAGCTCCCCACAGAAGCCCAGATGAGAGAGATAACATGTAGAGGAGATAATTTCAGGAATAAGCTCTTTATATACCTTTCTTGGTCATTTAACATATTCTAAAAGTGACAAAATTTGAAGTGAGTGTACTACAATGTATATGGACTAGATTATAATATCACTCAAATAACTATGTATGTTGAGAAGCTCTTTATTATTATGGCTTCAACCTGTTAGATTTTATAGAAAACAACCATAAAATTTTATTTTCATATTGGCCATAAAATCATTGCAAACATTTCTTTTTTTAACCTCCTTAAAATACCTTAAATAATATATATTTTTTTAAAATCTGTAACAAGGGAAAGGTTTGTTTCTCTGAGAAATTCCCTCTTCAAAGGAGATATAATTTAATCAGATTTCCTTGTTTTTCTTGGTCACCAGATTTAAAAAATGACAGATTTTATGATAAATTATAACACCTATATTAACTTTAATGGTTAAAGGATTTGTTTATACTCTTATAAGTATTTAGATTTTAAAAAAATTACTAGTACTATATTTTTTTCCAGGGTATCTTCAGTTCTTATTAGAAAGGGTGTAACGCCGAATTCAAATTGTAATGTTAAATCCTAAATCTGTTGCTTAATATTAAATACACAAATACTAAATTGGATAACAGACATCACTGAGATTGTGGACAGAAACTTAAGGAATTTTTGTGATACCTAAATTAGTTTGAGTCTGGTTTCAAAGATATGTGGAACAATGAAATGGAGGCATAAAAGGGATTAAAAATAAAATTTGAGAATACAACACAAAGGAAAGACAATTCTAGAAAACAACATGCTATTAAAGGCCTTCTATATCTAATTATGTTTTAAATTCTCCTATAAGGAAATATAAAGAGAAAAAGTACATCTATGAATTCGTTTCCACTCAAATTTCATTTAGTAGAGATAAGGGTTCTCACAAATTTGATTTTCCCTCAACATCAGCCTCCTTAGCCTTTGGAAGAAAACACTATTCCTGTGGGGTCAAGGAGACTGGATGAGATAATAAAACCAAGGCTTGCACAAGAGTTCCTCTCCTCACACGTTTTAAATAAATCTTTAATTTTAAAGGTTTTAAATTTACAGGAAATCCCAAAGATAGTAAGTACTAAGGTCCTCCACACCCAATTTCTCATAATATTAACATCTTATATCAGTATGGTATATTTGTCATTAATAGTCCAATTCTGATATATTATTATTAACTAAAATCCATACTTTTTCATATCTCCTCAGTTTTTTCCTAACATCCTTTATCTGTTCCAGGATCCCACCCAGGACACACATGGCATTCAGTACTTGCATCTCTTAGGCTCCTCTAGTGAGTTTCTCAGACTTTGCTTCTGAGAACATAAGCAGTTTGAGGAGTACAGTCCCAGGTATTCTGTAAAATGCTCAAGTGAGATTTGTCTGATGTTTTTCTCATAATCAGATTTGGGTCATGTGTCCAAAGACTGCCGAGATTTCCACAATAGTATATCAAGGATACATATCATCAGCCTGACCTCATGTGGAACTTAAACTTGATCATCTAGCTGAGGTAGCAAGTGTCAGGTTTCTCCTGCATAGATTTATTTTTCCCCTTTCCATGCTGTATTCTTTGGAAGGAAGTCACTGCACAGACCACGTGTAAGAAGTGAGGTTTTCCATAATGGGGGAGTATCTATATAAATCATTTTGGAATTCTCCATGAGAGATGTTTATTTTGCCCCATCTGTTTACTCAATAACTAGTATTAGTAAAGACTCATGGGTATTTATTTTATACTTTATAATGTCATATCAATTTATTTTGGTGTTCACCTTTATCCATTCTGGCCACTGGAAACTCTTTCAGTTAGCTCCTGTGTCCTGTAGCCATACCCTTATCATTCAGGGTGTGGGTTTTCATGTGTGTGTGTGTGTGTGTTCTTTTTTTTTTAATGCGGAGGTGCAGTATTCTGGTTTTGAGTACTGTCTTACTTTCCAGCATACAAGATTCTCCAAGTTTATGTTGGATATTTCATGCTCAAGTTTTAGAATCAGTCATTTCTCCAAAGGACTTTGATCCTTTTTATTAAAAAAAAATGTTGAAAAATAAAAGCTGGATTCTAGGCATGCTCACTGCTGCAAGGGTGTGGTTTCCTCTAGGCCCTCTAGTAGGTAGACCATGAATATATGTGTTTGTACTAAGTTGAATGTATTACCATCTATATCTACATTATTGCTAAACAGGAGATCATACAAGAGTCTCCAAACTCCAATCTATTACCAAGTGGATAATTCTAGCCTCCTCCTGCTGTAAATTCCAATTTCAAAAGTGAAAAATCAAGTTCCCACCATGTATCATTCATTTGCTTAATTGATCCATTCTGGTATACATATAAAATGATGTAAGAATAGCTAACTCATACTGCCATGTAACACAATGTTATCAATTAGTTATACTATCTAGCTTTATCTCCTCATTTATAAAGTCATGGAGGTCAGCAACCTTTTCCCCTCCCCATCCTTTTCAGTGAAGTTTTTCTCATATATTTATAATACAGTTAGATTCTTCTGTCGTATTCTGCATTCCACCCTGGAATCCCTTGATTTTTAAAAATTTTTGTCTGGGCAGCCGAGCGAGGTGGTGCACACCTCTAATACCAGTGGCTTGGGAGGCTAAGGCAAGCGGTTCACAAGTTCACAGCCAGTCTGAGCAATTTAGCGAGGTTCTATGTAACTCAGCGAGACCCTGTCTCTAAATAAAATATGAAAAAGAGCTGGGATATTGCTCAGTGTTTAAGTCCCCCTGGGTTCAATCCCCCATACCTAAGAAAAAAAAAAAATTGGTCTAGGGATGTAGCTCAGTGGTAGAGTGCTTGTCTAACACGCACAAGGCCTTGGGTCCAATCCCTAGTGCCACACACACTCACACACACAGACACACAAATTGAAACTTATACACATAAACGTTTACTCCTTGTGCTGCAAAACTGTATGGGTTTTAACAAATAGAGTCACCAATCTACCATTACTGTAACAGACAGAATAGTTTCACTGTCCTAAAATTGCTCTTGTTCTTCATCATTCAAACCCTCCCCTGCCTCCAGAGCTCTTGGCAACCAATGATCTTTTAACTGGTTCTGTAGTTCTGTCTTTTCTGGAATATTACATAATGTGAATTAGGTATACAATATTTTAGATTGGTTTCTTTCACTGAGTAATATACATTTAAGATTTATTCACATATTTCATTTTTAATTCACTAAATAATATTTCATTGCATGGACATACCATAGTTTAGCTGTTCACCTATTGAAGGATATCTGTGTTCTTTCAGTTTTAGGTAATTATAAATGAAGCTACTATAAGCCCTTGTATGAGGTTTTGGTGTGGAAATAAGTTTTCACATCTGTTGAATAAATACCTAGGAGTTCAATTGTTGGGTCAAAAAAAAAAAACTATGTTTAGCTTTGTAAGAAGCTGTCAAATTTTATTCCAAAGTGGCTGTACAATTTGGCATTCCTATCGGCAATGAATGAGAGTTTGTATTGCTCAGTATCCGCTTCAACAGTTGGTATCGTCAGTGTTTTGGATTTTCAGCATTCTAATAAGTGCATAGTGGTATCTCATAATAGTTTTATTTGCAATTCTCTGGAGACAAATGATGTAGAGCATCTTTTCATATGCTGATTTGCCATCTGTATATCTTCTGTGATGAGGTTTCTGTTCAGATCTTTTGCCCATTTTTAATTGTTTTTTATTGCTTAATTTCAAGAATTTTTTTTTTTTTTTTTTGCCTAAGTCAGGCATGGTGGTGTGTGTTTACAATCTCAGTTGAGAAGGAGAATCACTTTAGATCAGGAGTTCAAGATCAACCTGGGCAACATAGTGACACCTTGTCTCAAAAACAAAACAAAAATGATCTTTGTATATTTTGCACTCAAGTCCTTTACCAGAGATGTAGTCAGCAAATGTTTTCTCCCAGATTATGACTTTTATTTTCATTCTCTTATGCATATACTGAGAAATTTTTAATTTTATTAAAGTTCATGTTACTAATTTTCTTTTTCATGAATTTTGCTTTTGGCTTTGTATCTAAAATTTCATCAACAAACCCCAGATCACCTAGATTTTGTCCTGCTTTCTTCTAGAAGTTTTATTGTTTTGTATTTTATATCTATGATTCATTTTGAGTCAATTTTTGTGAGATGTGTTAAGATCTGTCCAGGTACGTATGTTGCATGGGGATGTCCAATTGCTCCAGCATCATTTGTTAAAAAAAAAAAAAAAGAAAACTCTGTTCTCCACTGAGCTTCCTTCACTGCTTTGTTAAAGATCAGCTGACTATATCTGTGAAAGTATAGCCCAGCTTTCTATTCCTGGGAACTGTATTCTGTTCCACCGATTTATGTGTCTATTCTTTCACCAAAACTATAATACTGAAGAAAAATATTAAATCTTAAAATCAGGTAGTGTGAGTTCTCCAGTTTTGTTCTTCTTCAGTAATGTGTTCAATATTCTAGGTCTTTGCCTTTCAGTGTAAACTTTGGAACCAATTTATGAATATCTACAAAATAGCTTTTAGTGAATATTGCATTGAATAGGTAGAACTAGGTAAGAAGAAATGACATCTTAACAATATTAAATCTTCCAATCATGTACACACACCACTTTCCACTTATTTAGATCTTACCTGTTTTCTTTCATGGGTGTTTTCTGGGTTTTCATATAGATCCTGTCATATTTTATTAGCATCATACTTAAGTACTTCATTATTTTTGTTGCTATTATAAATCATGTTTTTTTTTTAATTTTAAATTCCAATGGTTCTTTTCTTGCATACAGAAAAAAACCTTTGTATATTAGATTTATATCCTGAGACCTTTTAATAACCACTTAATTGACTTAAGCTAATAAATCACTTATTAGTTTTTGCTGATTTGAGGAGGATTTTCTAGTTACACAATCTTGTTATCCATGATTCAAGACAGTTTTATTGTTTCATTTCTAGTATGAACATTATTCCTTTTTCTTGTTTTTCTTTCACATTAGGTAGAATTTCTAAAACAACATTTTTCATTTTGACCAAAATATATAAAAATGCCAGTCTTCCCTTAACAGGATAAGAACTTTTCTCTGAGAATGGGCCCACTGACGATAGTTATGTTTAATTTTTCCTGTAAAAAACCACACTCTCTTTCAGATTTTTCAGTGCCAGTTTCTTTAAGTACCCCCTAAATGAACATATTTGCAAAGCAATCTGGAGGCAGAATTTGCCTAGAATTTTTGGAAATCTTCTAGCCTTTTTTCCAGTTGCTGTGCCCATCCTTAATTTTTCAGCTGCTAGCTAGGCTGGCAAACAATTCAAGTGGATTAAGAGGTAATTGGTTGTATTAAGTTATAGCCTTAAATTTGGCCCAATAAACAAATGAAGTAACACTCAGCAGCTAAGGGACCCACTCATTTTAATACTAAACTCTCACACTAAACAAAGTAATGTACAACATAGTATTCTTGATTTTGCAGATGTGTGACTGCTATAATCTGAAGCAGTATGACTTAAATAGCAAAGACTAAGTGTGGGTTTAAGTCTACCACAATACAAGACTACCTGGAAAGAGCAACTAGCAGTTTATGAGAATTATGTTGAATCTCTTTACAGAGATTCCATTAATTTAAGAAAGCTATAAAGTTCTATGGGGCAAGAAATATGCTTTATATCTCCTCATATTCCCCACTGTGATGGCTTTGTAATGGGTCAATTTGGCTAGGCTGAACTACATTTCTCAGAATTTTCTTTCTTGCATGTTAGGATAGGAGGGCCAAGAGAGATTTTCTGTGAGCTTTGGAAGGCAGAAGGAAGAAAACCACCGTTTTGTAGCTCACACATGTTGTTGAACTGCTGGGCTGACATGAAGCAGCAGCTGAGTCTGCACTCATTCCACCTTCTCTTGGGTCTTCCTCCACCTTCCTCTGACTCCTGGCCAGGTGTCAGTGTCTTAACTCTTTGGCAAAAGGCCTTAGTTGATTTATTCTGAAGGTTATCCTTGTAACCAAGTTCAGACTTAACTAAAACTGACATGTATTTCAGTCCATCCATGTGGGGTTAGAGCTCATTTTTGTCAGTTGTAGCCTGCTAGTGGTCTCCCCTTCCTGGTTGCCTGCCCTGGACCTCACTTTAGCATCAGACATGGAGGAAACAGCCTTACAGAGTAATTAATCAGCCCTCAAACAGCATAAAGGCCAAATGCCTATAATAAATCGGTGATGTACAAAAAACACAAACAAATCATTCTCTCATATAAATAAATGTATATGTGCGTATATATGTACCATCCTTCCTCAGTATCTATGGAAGATTGGTTCCTGGACTCCCCACTCCAAAGACACCAAAGTCTATGAATATTCGTGTCCTTTATATAAAATGACATAGGATTTTCATGTAACTTGTGCACCTCCTCATATATACTTTAAATCATCTTTAGATTGCTTATAATACATAATACAATGTAAATGCCTTATAGTTGTTATACTGTATTGTTTAGGGAATAATAACAGGAAAGTCTACACATGTTCACTATAGATGCAATCATCACAAGGCCTAGCTACAAGTACATGAATGAGTTGCAGGTGAACACTTTCACACCAGTGCTGGAAAAAGGCTCAGAATCCATGAAATAGCAGGAAGCTACTGCAGGGCATGTGATTTAGCATAGTGCTTGGTGTACAGCAAATTCAAGTTTTGCTCTTGGGAACTTTTTGGAATTTTTAAATATTTTCCATCTGTGGATGCATAACTTGCAGATATGTAGAACCAAGTGTGCATATATATATGTACACACACACATACATATATATACACACACACACACACATGCATGTGTGTGTGTATGCATATCTATATCTAAATATCTATTGATGGTCTTCCACTGATTTTGCCTGTCTGATTTAAACCAGACAGATATACACACCAATGAACTTTCCCTGAGAGTCATGTGAGTAGCAGGAATGGTGGCCCAAGTACACTACAGTTAAATGTGATTCTCCGCAGCTGTGTGACTAACAAACAGAGAATCACAAAGATGAACCAGGGACAAACCTGTTAAGACTCTCAGACAGTCTCAAGTTTTTAGGGAAATTTCTATCATCTTTTAAAGTCACAAACTAAACCTCATAAAAGAAGTCAAAATCCTTTTACAACAAAGAACTCCAGAAAAATCAAAAACTATCACTGAGTATGACTGTACCACTTTTGAAAAATCTCATCAATCTTTTCAATATTATTACCTGAGCTCTATCTATAATAATATTAAACAGTATTACCAAGGAACTATCTGGGGGTCCTAGGCCTCTGCTTGAATTTTGCTCTAGCCTCAAATCATATTCCTCTACCCTTGTGAAATTAACACTGAATCATAGATTTTGGGATCTGAGTGTAATTTTAAAGTTCATGTATTTCTTCATTTGTAGAGAAGAAAATTGAAGGTTAGCAACACTGTGACTTGCTTAGGGTCACTCAGCTAATCAACAGGAAGAGCCAGGATTGAAATTCAACTCTCTGCCACCAACCAAGAGTTCTCTGTAAAATACTCTTTCTGTGCTTCACTCATGTCTCCACCTGACTAAACTCCTGAGATAAACCTTTTGTTTGAAACAAGTCCTGCTTACTATATATCCTAAGTTTGTCAAGTCATATGCTTACAGATGCAGATTTCCAGCTCTGAAGAAGTAAAGGCTCATAATCAGAGAGCACACACAGCATTATAGACTTATTCCCTGACCACTGGTTTACACGTCTAGAAAACTCTGAGGTGAACAGACTGTACCCATATGAATTGTACCACACCAAGATTATTTTCAAAAAATTCACTCAATGAATTCAAGCCAGACCATTCTCACTCCCCCATTCTAAGGAAAGGAGAGCTGGTCCAATTTCTGCATCACAATATGTTTATGTCATAAAAGTGTTTTCTTTGTCTAGCTTCAGAGATAGCCAAACTCATGGTTCTAAAACATTTTGCAACTACCCACTTCAAGTGATAAATGTATGGTCATGCATTCTTGAGGTGGAGGAATAAACTGGTATCTGAACACTCTTTGCAACTCCTTTTGAACCCCATAAGATTGCTGAGTGGTTTTTTATTTTATTTTATTTTTTTTATTTTCATGGTACTGGAATTGAACCCAGGGGCACTCTACACCTGAGTTATATCTCTAGCCCTTTTTAAATTTTATTATTTTATTATAAGGTAGGGTCTTGCTAAATTACCAGGGCTGACCTCCAAACTGTTATCCTGATGCCTTGGTCTCCTAAGTAGCTGGAATTACAGGTGTGTCCTACTGGGGCATGTGGTTTTTAAGAGCATTTTTCTTTACCTTTCCTTTCTTCCTCTTTTTTAACCAACATGTCCCTTTAATAATGATTTAAAACTATCATTGATTATGGGTGTGTTCGATAAGGTGGTACATTTCATATAATGGTTAGTATTTCACCTGCATCAGGACAAAACCTTACCAAAGTCTTAAATAGGCATGTAGTCAAGAAACAAGAAGTCCTAAGGCAGGCAGGCTAGGGTTGGTACGGAGGCTTGGTAATACCATAAGAGATGTAGTTTTTGTCCGTTGTTTCTCTCTGTCATTTGTAAAACGTTACTCCAAGCGTGCTGCCTCAGGTTCACAGTGTGGCTGCTGCATTCTCTAGTCTTAAGTCTAGATTACAGGTAGGAAGGTAGAAAGAGGGCAAAATGCCAAAGGATAAAAGGCATACCAACCCAATTTATTCTTATTTTAAACAAAATAGTAGAAGGTTTCCTGAAAGTAGCACTTAGTAAATTCCCACTTGGGTGCCACTGGTCATGCCTTTGTCTTATAAGCCACCTGAACTGGCATTTTATAAAGAACAAAGAAGTTATAAATGAAGATTGTGACAATTAGCCAGCAGAATCTGCTACACATTTTGTCAATTTTCTCCTATAAAGTGTTCGACGATCATTCTAAATAAGTGTTCAAATTAAAAGTCTACTTTTAGAACTTTTTTTCCCAAATAAAAAAATTAAAACTCATTGAATTTGTTCAGTCCCCCCAAACTGGGAAAATTAACAGTATATGCCTGGGGTAACACACCAATAAGACAAATAGGTTCCCCAACTACTAGTGAGCAACAATAAGCTCATCTGTAAATCATTCCCCTTTATTCCCTGATGCATATTACATCTGAGTCTGTCCCATTTGCAATGTCTGCTCAAGTTTTAAGATCACTCATCCTGACCTTTTAAAAAGAAATGTGTGTTACAAATGTGCTCACCAAGGGTGAAATCCTGAGAAGTTACACACAGTGTCCAGGGAACCACACCTCATTCACTGCACAAAGGTTTCTTCTCTGGAGGGTGAATGTTGTCAAGATTCATAGGTAAAAACCATAATGCATCTAGAAGAATATTTTCCAATGCTAAGCAGAACCAGATTCTTTTAGGGTAGTGTTACTCAAAGTGTCATCTCTAACTGAGCATGGTAGCACAAGCCTGTAATCTCAACAACTCGTGAAGCTGAGGCATGAGGATCACGAGTTAGAGGCCAGTCTGGGCAATTTAATGAAGTCCTCAGTCAGTTAGCAAGACCATATCTCAAAATAAAATAAAAAGAACTGAGGATGCAGTTCAGTGGTAAAGCATCCCATAGCTTCCTCGAAAAAAAAAATTTGTTATCCCTTAAACATGAATAGAAACCCTTTATATGCTGCTTCAAATCAGATTCCTGGTTCCTACCTTAAACTTGTGGCAAGAGCCAAATAACCTATTTGTTAGCAACTTTCCCAGGTCATTGCATACTAAAATCTGATAACTACTTTCTTAGATTCACATACAGATATATGAACTGGGTGAAGAGACTGAAAAAGTTTCCAGACAGACCATATATGAACCTTCTTTCTGAAGCCAAAATCTGGTGGGAGAACAATCATTTCAACTCTGCACAGGAATGGAACTCAGGACAAAATCTTGAGCCACCTTGGCCAAGCAAGAATCCAGGACAAGAGCAGCTCTTTTGTCAGGCTCTGCAGGTACAGGGTCTGTACATGCAAGCCTCCACCTGATGAGTAACCTTGCCAGGTACATGTCCCTCCTACAGGGATGTTCACAGTGAAGAAGAGAGCTCTACCTGAAGCTCCGGATCCCTGAAGATCCAAAACTTACATCCAAACCTACTCCCTCTACCTGGCCCAAACTTCTTTACCATCTGAGCACAACCAGCCTCCTCCCGTCTTTCCAACCTGGGCTCTCTTGTCCTGAATTAATTCTTACAACTATGCATTCTCAAAAATGTTCTCTGTTTGCCATAGCTAACCCCTTTTCCAAATGATTTTTGTCTGATCTGTGTTGACTAATTTCACCAATCACCTATGACTGTCGATTAGACACCCAGTTCCATGTCCAGGCCCCCATGCCTCAGGGGCCAGAGTATCCTTCCAGTCACATTTATGCATCAGAGCTTTTTAATGTTATTTGGCTGCATTTCTTCATGGTTTTGAAATCTCTTTGATTTACTAATACATCTGCTGTGCCTCCTGTTGGTTTTAAGCAAGAAGCTGAAGCATGTTCTGAGGCACAGAAATGAGTGCTATTCTGAGAGAGCATGTTGGGAATCTGAAAGGGGTTTCCTGTGCCATTTGAAGCTGAGAAAGGAGGATCCTGTCTTGGGTTTTAGTACTGAAGTACATCTTCTTCCACCCCCAAAGTTCACTAAAATAAAGTTGGGAAAGTGATTTTTCCGGCCCCTTGCAGATATAAGAATATTTAACTTTCAAAGATTCTGATTGAAGTATATATTTAAAGCAAAACACCTTTCATCTTATGCATTCAAATGTATGTATTATCTAAAGATATAAAAGAAGGTTGGTAGATTCAGTTAAAGAGAAACCTAGAAGTTCTGAGATTTAGAAAATGAAAAGGCAGGGGTCAGAACTAACCATGTAAAGCACTGGTAGGGGTTCAGAGAGGATGTC
The DNA here is from genome assembly GCF_902686445.1 of Sciurus carolinensis. NCBI lineage: Eukaryota > Metazoa > Chordata > Mammalia > Rodentia > Sciuridae > Sciurus > Sciurus carolinensis. The sequence goes on from NC_062215.1 coordinate 90,818,055, forward strand.
AAGAGAGTAATGCTCAACACAGAAATGTCGCATTTCAGAGTGCACAGGGTTACAGAGGTAGAAATCCTAGATTAGTTAGCTGGTTAAAATCCAGAGAAACATAAGGGTCAGGTGCAAGTGTGACTTGGAGAATTTCTTTTCCTGGATCAGAGAACAGTAGACACAGAACTGAGAAGCAGCCAGGGCAACATGAGTCCTGAAGGAACAAACTTAGGAGGAATTTCTACGGGAAATCAAACTAAGCAGATTCAGAACTGAATGTAAGTGAGAAGACGGAAGGAAAGAACAGATGTGAGGACAAAGATACAGCTCTTGCTTCTTTTCTGATATACTTTCTAGCTTATCTCTGACATATCTGGAGAGAAGGGCCTGGAAGTGCACTCCAGTGTTTCACAATTAAGGGTCAACCTGAGGTCACAGAAAACCATAAGCTACTACATTTGTCACATCACCAAAGGAAACAGATTATATGTCAATAATACTATACCGCCCATCAAGTTTCAGACATTACCCAGAAGCCTCAAGCATCCCAAAATTTTAATAAAATATCCTCAAATCTCTCACTGATAACAAAGATCACAGCTTTTGCCCACTGCAAGCACTGATAAAATATTGCTGTTCCACTGCAGGCATTTCATTTAATAACTTAGGCTGCTTAGGTTTCACATCACCTCAGCATAAATCCAAAGACAGACAAATCAAAACCAAATATTATGGAGGAAATCTGCTGATGAACTTAGTCACATGCCTTCACCATTTCAATTCTGGCCCACTATGGTAATGTGATACAATATGAAGGAAGGGTTTATTACACCTAATATGTTTCTTGTTTAGAAAGCAGATGAAAATTTGTTCATTGATGAAACTGTAAGTCCCCTCCTTGACAGCCTAAGGTAGGTGGTAAGAGAATGTCTTCATGAAATAGAGTTAAGGGCTGTGTCCCTCTTGAAGTGAGGCAGTCTACAGATGATACTCTTCAAACGAAGGAAGATCTGCTTCTGGAAACTGCCTTGTTTAGTACCATGAGAAGAGGCTCCACTTCCCACAGAGACTTTCTTGGCTTCTCAAGTCAGGTCATGCTGACTTTTACACAGACTATGCTACATTGAATCTATTTCCATTTACAGCAGGAGAGTTTGGAGATATCCCATTTTCAGAAGAGAGTTAAAGTATTTGCAGTTAGACAAAGTGATAACTATCAAAATCATTTGGTTTTTGAAAATTTTCACTGTCATTAATGAAATAATCACCTTAAATAAAAATGAACAAACATTTGAGAGTGATTAAAATATGAAATGATGGTAAATTAAGCTATATCAAGAGTGTTTTTGCTACACAAATATCAGCAAATTAAATGTATTACCTCACCAAGAAACATGGGAATAAAGAAGGACATTAGAGGTGGGGGCCAAGATGGCGGACTAGAGGGCGGCTGCATTTCACGCTGCTCCAGGACGCAAGATTCAAAAGAGGAGATAGTGAGAGACTTGGGACCAACTCAAAGATGCCGGGTGAGTCTCTCCTGTTGGGGAGGCGTCCCGGATGGGGCGGTAGCCCCGGAACGCAGGGAATTTGTGAAGTGGAGTTGCTCGGCGAGACGCCCCTCCCCCCGCTGGAGCGGTAAACACGGACAACTGGGATCATCGTAGAGGAGGCGGCTCAGCATAGCGCTTGGACTCGGGCAGCCACTGGGGCTCCGGGTGGCTGCCTGGGGAGGAGCTGCGTGGCGAGCTGTTTGGACCCAGAGTGACCGCTTCCGAACACCGGGGGATTCCCCGGAGGAGGAGGAGAGGCCCGGCGGGTCGCTTGGGTCTAGGAGTGACTGCATCAGAGCCACGGGTGGTTGCCAGAGGAGGAGCTGCGTGGTGAGCTGTTTGAACTCAGAGTGGGCGCTCCTGAGCGCCGGGGGACTGCCCGGAGGAAGAGGAGGAGCGCGGCGGGACGCTTGGTCTGGGAGTGACTGCATCAGAACCACAGGCGGTTGCCAGAAGAGGAGCTGCGTGGTAAACTGTTTGAACCCAGAGCGAGCGCTCCTGAGTGCCAGGAGGTTGCCCGGAGGAGGAGGAGGAGCGCAGCATGTTGCTTGACCTGGGAGTGGCTGCATCAGAGCCGCGGGCGGTTGCCGAAGGAGGAGCTGCGTGACGAGCTGTTTGAACTCGGAGCAGCTGCTCCAGAACACTGGTGGCCTGCCTGGAGGAGGAGAGCGGTGGGATGCTTAGCCTGGGAGTGACTGCATCAGAACCACAGGCGGTTGCCAGAGGAGGAGGCGAGTGGTGAGCTGATTGGACTAAAAGCAACCGCTCCTGAACACCGGTGGCCTGCCTGGAGGAGGAGCGTGGTGAGTCACCTGGTCTCGGAGCCACCGTTCCTGAACACCTGGGGGGCTACCCCAAGGAGGAGGAGGAGGAACAGGGCGGGTCACTTGGACTTGGAGTGACTGCCTAGGGCTATGGGTGGTTGGCGGGAGGAGGAGACCCGAAGTGAGTTGTTTGGATTCCTAGTGACTGCGTCGGAAACCGGGCGGCTGTCCGGAGGAGGAGGTGTGTGGCGGGTCTCTGTGTCTCCGAGCTATTGTACGGGGCTCCAGGTGGTGGCTCAGGGGAGGGGCTGCATAACCAGGCGATTGGTGCAGAGCAGGGTCCCAGGAGCTAGGTGGCTTCTTGCTGGAAGAGCCGCACAGAGACACGCCTAGGGGCGGAGCGAAGTTTCCAGGGCTGCGGGCAGATTCTCTGGGAGAGGCAGCCTAAGGAGACTCGCCTGCGAAGGGTGAGGCTCCCAGGCCCAGGACGTAGGTCCGGGCCCCTGTCATCGTTGCAGAAGAAGACATCCCAGCCCAGGAGGTAGTTGTAGATTGAGGGGAACCTCTAGGAGGGCAACTGACTAGCGAGACGTCCCCACCGAGTGACTCTTCCCGGCCGGGGGAGGTTTTCCCACAGGGACGGTAAAGCCAGAGACATAGGCACAAACAGGCCTTGCCTCAGCCCACAGTCTACTTCCCCATTGGATGACCATTGGTCAACAAGTGGAGGCACCTCCGCCCACTAGCAGGGAATATACGCCACCTGAGGGTTACCACACCTAGAGAGGCAGCTTCTTCGTGGAGCTCTGCATTATCAACCTCCTCCAAGACCTCAGGCTACTGAAGGATAAGAGGGGATATACTAGCAATCTTCAGGGACATTATAAGTTGATAGAGGAAATCTGCAATATCTTAATGATCCACTGATCCCTGAACAATATGAGAAAACAAGGGAAGAAAATGCCCCAAACAAATCTAGATGTTACATCAATAAAATCCAACGACAGCATGGCAGAAGAAATGACAGAAAGGGAGTTCAGAATGTACATAATTAAAATGATTAGGGAAGCAAACGATGAGATGAAAGAGCAAATGCAGGCATTGAACGATCGCACCAATCGACAGTTAACAGAGCAAATTCAGGAAGCAAAAGATCATTTCAATAAAGAGTTAGAGATATTGAAAAAAAACCAAACAGAAATCCTTGAAATGAAGGAAACAATAAACCAAATTAAGAACTCCATAGAAAGCATAACCAATAGGATAGAACAGCTGGAAGACAGAACTTCAGATATTGAAGACAAAATATTTAACCTCGAAAACAAAGTTGAACAAACAGAGAAGATGGTGAGAAATCATGAACAGAATCTCCAAGAACTATGGGATATCATGAAAAGGCCAAATTTGAGAATTATTAGGATTGAGGAAGGTTTAGAGGAACAAACCAAAGGAATGAACAATCTATTTGAAGAAATAATATCAGAAAATTTCCCAAATCTGAAGAATGAAATGGAAAACCAAGTTCAAGAGGCTTATAGGACTCCAAATACACAAAATTACAACAGACCCACACCAAGGCACATTATCATGAAAATACCTAACATACAAAATAAAGACAGAATTTTAAAGGCTGTGAGAGAAAAGAACCAAATTACATTCAGGGGGAAGCCAATACGGATATCAGCAGATTTTTCAATCCAGACCCTAAAAGCTAGAAGGGCCTGGAACAACATTTTTCAAGCTCTGAAAGAAAATGGATGCCAACCAAGAATCTTATACCCAGCAAAACTTACCTTCAAATTTGACGATGAAATAAGATCATTCCACGATAAACAAAAGCTAAAAGAATTTACAAAAAGAAAGCCAGCATTACAGAACATTCTCAGCAAAATATTTCATGAGGAAGAGATAAAAAACAAAGAAGCAAATCAGCAAAGGGAGGAATTATCCTAAAGGAACTGTCAAATAAAGGAGGAACCAAGATGTGTCAAAAATTTTAAATATGAACCAAATGACTGGGAATACAAATCATATCTCAATAATAACCCTGAATGTTAATGGCCTGAATTCATCAATCAAAAGACATAGACTGGCAGATTGGATTAAAAAGAAAGATCCAACAATATGCTGCCTGCAAGAGACTCACCTCATAGAAAGAGATACCCATAGACTAAAGGTGAAAGGATGGGGAAAAACATACCATGCACATGGACTCAGCAAAAAAGCTGGAGTATCCATCCTCATTTCAGATAATGTGGACTTCAAGCCAATGTTAGTTAGAAGGGATAAAGAAGGACATTTCATACTGCTTAAGGGAAGCATAAATCAGCAAGATATAACAATCATAAACATCTATGCCCCAAACAGTGGCTCATCCATGTATGTTAAACAAATCCTTCTCAATTTTAGAAACCAAATAGACCATAACACAATAATACTAGGTGATTTTAACACGCCTCTTTCACCACTGGACAGATCTTCCAAACAAAAATTGAACAAAGACACCATAGCTCTCAATAACACAATCAATAATTTAGACTTAACAGACATTTATATAATATACCATCCAACCAAGAGCGAATACACTTTCTTCTCAGCAGCACATGGATCCTTCTCTAAAATAGACCATATATTATGCCACAAAGCTAATGTCAGCAAATACAAGAAGATAGAGACACTACCTTGTATTCTATCAGATCATAATGGATTGAAGTTACAAATTAATGAAAGAGTAAAAAACAGAAACTACTCCAACACCTGGAGATTAAACAATATGCTACTATATGATGAATGGATAACAGAAGATATTAGGAAGGAAATTAAAAAATTCTTAGAGGTAAACGAGAACAAAGGAACAACATATCAAAATCTCTGGGACACTATGAAAGCGGTACTTAGAGGAAGATTTATTTCATGGAGCGCATTTAATAAAAGAAGTAAAACTCAAAAAATAAATGACCTAACACTACAGCTCAAAGCCCTAGAAAAAGAAGAACAGACCAACACCAAAAGTAGTAGAAGACTGGAAATAGTCAAACTGAGAGCTGAAATCAACGAAATTGAAACGAAAGAAACAATACAAAAAATTGACAAAATAAATAGTTGGTTCTTTGAAAAAATAAACAAAATTGATAAACCTTTAGCCACACTAACAAAGAGAAGATGAGAGAAAACCCAAATCACTAAAATTCGGAATGAACAAGGAAATATCACAACAGACACGACCGAAATACAAAACATAATTAGAAGCTATTTTGAAAACCTATACTCCAACAAAATAGAAAATTTCGAAGACATCAACAGGTTTCTAGAGACATATGAATTGCCTAAACTGAACGAGGAGGACATACACAATTTAAATAGACCAATTTCAAGTAATGAAATAGAAGAAGTCATCAAAAGCCTACCAACAAAGAAAAGTCCAGGACCAGATGGGTTCTCAGCCGAGTTCTACAAAACTTTTAAAGAAGAACTCATTCCAATACTTCTCAAAGTATTCCAGAAAATAGAAGAGGAGGGAACTCTCCCAAACTCATTCTATGAAGCCAATATTACCCTGATTCCTAAACCAGACAGAGACACATCGAGAAAGAAAATTTCAGACCAATATCCTTAATGAACATCGACGCAAAAATTCTAAACAAAATTTTAGCAAATCGCACACAAAAACATATTAAAAAGATAGTGCACCATGATCAAGTGGGTTTCATCCCAGGGATGCAAGGTTGGTTCAACATCAGAAAATCAATAAATGTCATTCACCATATCAATAGACTTAAAGTCAAGAATCACATGATTATTTCGATAGATGCAGAAAAAGCATTTGATAAAATACAGCACCCCTTCATGCTCAAAACACTAGAAAAAATAGGGATAGTGGGAACATTCCTTAACATTGTAAAGGCCATCTACGCTAAACCCATGGCTAATATCATTCTAAATGGTGAAAAACTGAAAGCATTCCCTCTAAAAACTGGAACAAGGCAGGGATGCCCTCTTTCACCACTTCTATTCAATATCATCCTTGAAACTCTAGCCAGAGCAATTAGACAGACCAAAGAAATTAAAGGGATACGAATAGGAAAGGAAGAACTCAAACTATCCCTATTTGCTGATGATATGATGGTATACTTAGAGGAACCAGGAAATTCCACCAGAAAACTTTTAGATCTCATAAGTGAATTCAGTAAAGTAGCGGGATATAAGATCAATGCACATAAATCGAAGGCATTTTTATATATAAGCGATGAATCTTCAGAAAGAGAAATTAGGAAAACTACCCCATTCACAATAGCTTCGAAAAAAATAAAGTATTTGGGAATCAATCTCACAAAAGAGGTGAAAGACCTCTACAATGAGAACTACAGAACACTAAAGAAAGAAATTCAAGAAACCTTAGAAGATGGAAAGATCTCCCATGTTCTTGGATAGGAAGAATTAATATTGTCAAAATGGCCATACTACCAAAAGTGCTATACAGATTCAATGCAATTCCAATTAAAATCCCAATGATGTACCTTACAGAAATAGAGCAAGAAATTATGAAATTCATCTGGAAGAATAAAAAACCCAGAATAGCTAAAGCAATCCTTGGCAGAAAGAGTGAAGCAGGGGGTATCGCAATACCAGATCTTCAACTCTACTACAAAGCAATAGTAACAAAAACGGCATGGTATTGGTACCAAAATAGAAAGGTGGATCAATGGTACAGAATAGAGGACACGGACAGAAACCCAAATAAATACAATTTTCTCATACTAGACAAAGGGGCCAAAAATATGCAATGGAGAAAAGATAGCCTCTTCAACAAATGGTGCTGGGAGAATTGGAAATCCATATGCAACAGAATGAAACTAAACCCATATCTCTCACCATGCACGAAACTAAACTCAAAATGGATTAAGGATCTCGGAATCAGACCAGAGACCTTGCATCTTATAGAAGAAAAAGTAGGTCCAGAGCTTCAACATGTCGGCTTAGGACCAGACTTCCTCAACAGGACTCCCATAGCACAAGAAATAAAGCAAGAATTAATAACTGGGATAGATTCAAACTAAAAAGCTTTCTCTCAGCAAAGGAAACTATCAGCAATGCAAAGAAAGAGCCTACAGAGTGGGAGAAAATCTTTGCCAATCATACTTCAGATAGAGCGCTAATCTCCAGAATCTATAAAGAACTCAAAAAACTCTACACCAAGAATGCAAATAATCCAATCGACAAATGGGCTAACGAAATGAATAGACACTTCACAGAAGAAGATGTACAAGCAATCAACAAACATATGGAAAAATGTTCAACATCTCTAGTAATAAGAGAAATGCAAATCAAAACCACCCTAAGATTCCATCTCACCCCAATTAGAATGGCAATTATCAAGAATACAACCAACAACAGGTGTTGGCGAGGATGTGGGGAGAAAGGTACACTCTTACATTGCTGGTGGGGCTGCAAATTAGTGCAGCCACTCTGGAAAGCAGTGTGGAGATTCCTTAGAAAACTTGGAATGGAAACACCATTTGACCCAGCTATCCCACTCCTTGGCCTATACCCAAAGGACTTAAAATCAGCATATTACAGAGATACAGCCACATCAATGTTCATAGCTGCTCAGTTCACAATAGCCAGATTGTGGAACCAACCTAGATGTCCTTCAATTAATGAATGGATAAAGAAAATGTGGTATATATATACAATGGAATATTACTCAGCCATAAAGAACGATAAAATTATGGCATTTGCAGGCAAATGGATGAAACTGGAGAATATCATGCTAAGTGAGATAAGCCAATCTCAAAAAACCAAAGGAAGAATGATATCGCTAATAAGTGGATGATGACACATAATGGGGGGTGGGAAGGGTTAGTGTTGGGGTTGGAGTTGGGTTTAGGGAGGGGGGCAGGAATGGAGGAAGGAAGGACTGTATAGATGGAGGGGAAGGGTGGGAGGGGAGGGGGGGAAGGGGAAAAAATGGCAGAATGAATCAAACAACATTACCCTATGTAGATTTATGATTACACAAATGGTATGCCTTTACGCCATGTACAGACAGAGAAACAACATGTATCCCATTTGTTTACAATTTTATAATAAAAAAAAAAAAGAAGGACATTAATGCAGACAAGCACTAAAATATCAGAATTAAATACCAGATCAGAAGTCTTGATATAAATTTAAAATTATTGACTGCTTTAACTCTTATTTGCGTAGTATTTTTCTATCATGCAACTGAATCTAAACATTTATTTCCCATATTAATTATTTATTTCTATAGTCATGCAAGCATCAATATATTAAATGAGTCAACTGTGTGGCATATTGTAGAAGTAATGTGTGAGTCAATAAGGAAGATGACATTCTAAATTATAAAGTGGATTTTGGTGAATGAACATCAAATTTTACTTTGTGTCTATTGGATTTACTTCCAAAAGAGAATTAACCAGTTCTCTTTCTTTGCCCCAGTAGTAAACATGGTTAACCTTGAAAAAGTCAGGAGAGGAAATATTCTACTTTAATATGGCACTTTAACCTAGGCATAGAAGTTTCATTCCCAAAGAGTCTAATGATAATATTGTTAATAACAGGGGACGTTTTCTGAATAAATTCAGAGTTCCCAAAGGAAAGGGTTTCATGCACACTTTGAAGATCAATGACAGTGAGCTAAGGGGACTATGGGTTCAGATTTCATATGCTGCCCAAATGTGTTCCCTATAATCTGTCACAGGTAGCTTTCCATTGGCTCTGAAGCACAGCCTGTCAGGGGAACTGCTGTGTGATTTCTTTCAACAATTCATTCATTCATTAAAGTATTTATCTGATGCCTACTACATGGATGGTTTGGTATATTACAGAGGTTGACATCCACATTCTCCGGGTTCATAGGTTTCATTGGAGGGTAATATACAAAGATGTGCACCCACTATTCCAATACCATGAGATAAATGCTGCAGTGGAGGTATAAATAGGGTGTAGAAGAGACCAGAAAGAAGCATTTAACACTTCTTTGGGGGAGATGTCTGCAATGCTGGAAACTCTATTTATGTCCTGTGGTATTCCCCTTCCTGAGGCACTCACTGGCTGTGTAATCAGTGTCTCTGTAGCTCTTTTCCTAGGGGCTGGCTTATGTTCCACCCACAGGAGCCAAAGCTCCAAAAGCACCATGAATTTATAAAGGCAAAGGACATCTATGAGACCATCTGGTCCAAGGGTTCTCAAAGCTGGCTGGATCTCAGTATCACCTGGTGCCTTGGCCCTGTCCCAGAGATGTTGATGCAACATGCCTGAAGATTCAGAAAATGCTCCCTCACTGTGGCTGCTGTAGCTGGTCCATGGACCAGCATTTGGGAATCACTGAATTCAACCACCTGAATATTCAGAAGAAAAAGTTTAGAGAAAATTCATACCCACAGAATTAAAACAGTTTCACCAAATTAGTGTTATAGGCATATTGGAACTGCAATGGTGAAATATCAGGCAAACGAATGTTTAGCCCCAATACTGTAAAAATATTTAGAAGGCATATCACATAAGCCATCTATAACAGAACCATGTGTAAAAGAATACAAGGTCAAGAACTATATAATGGGAAAGAAATCTAGGTTTAATAAAGATGCTTAGTGTAATTGAGCTATAAATTAGCACTGCATGTCTTAACAGGAAAAATTTTTTTAAATAAACACCAATTCAAAACTTTCATTCCTTAAACAAGGATACTTGAATTACCAGGAAAAAATATTTGTCCTTTGGAATGCATTTTAAGGAAAAGCTTAGCCTAATGCCATGCCTACAGTAGATGCTTAAACTACTTAGTGAATGAATGAATGAAAACATGAATAGATATAGCACCAAAAAATGTCTCATGTTAATCTTTGGAGCTAAGGGTACATTGGTAAATACTGGTTTGTTTAGGCATCTGTATGGGGAAGGCTTAGTAGCACAATCTAGCTTAAGACATACTCCTCTAATGAAAAGATACAGCCTTTTATGTGGTGGGAAATTCAGTAGGAGAGTGTTATCTATGTGTGCATATGTGCGTTGGATAAAGGCAGGTGCAGGAATAAGCTGTTCTGTCCAGGGTTCCCCAACACACCCCAGGCTACTGGAGGGTAACTGGAAGCTCATCTTCCATATGTATAAAGGGACTGAGCTGCATCTCACTATAGTTCTCAGACTTTATCCCAATAAATATGGTCATTACTTATGCATAACTATAATTTCATAAAAACACATCATATTTCAAATTTTAACACCAGCAGTGATTCTGTTTACTTTTCAATTATAATATCCACCTCCAGGGGATAAGGTGCAACTTTTTAAAAATTTATTTATTTTGATTCATTGTAAAACAAATGGGGCAAAACTTATTTCTCTGGTTGTACATGAAGTAGAGTCATACCATTTGTGTAATCATACAAGTACATAGGGCAATGATATTTGTCTCAATCTGTTATTTTCCCTTCCCCCCACCCTCCCACTGCTATTTCCTCTATACAAGCCATCCTTCGTCCATTGTTGCCTCCCTCCCACCCCCCATTATGTATCATCATCCGTTTATCAGAAGATGCAACTTTTGTGGGACACCTTCATAGATATATTTTCTTAAAAAAATGAGAACTGCCTTAAAGGAAAAAAAAATACATTTCTGTGTAGAAGAAAGTGATTCATACAATTTATAAAAATAAAATAACTTATACTTTCCATTTCAGTAAACTTGAAACCCCCAACTTTTCAATAAAAATTGAATTTAGCCCCTAAAAGTTAAACTTAATAATTTTAAGCTACTTTTTAAAATCTCAAATACACTGACTCGAATTTTATATTCAAAACTATTACCCTTTAGTTTTTTTATCCAAAATATAACTTGACTTTGTGATAAAATCTTTGAAGAACAGGATTCAACTATATTTTAATTATAAAAAATATGCATGTCAAGTGTGATTTAGTTCACATTTTATTAACAGCTTATATTTATGATTGCTAGTTTCAGTTTTTTTCTGCTGCCTTAGGAATACATTCTAAGGAAAAGCTTAGCCAAGTTTTTTTCTCTCTCATTACTGCATTTCAAAATATGGAAATTAGAAGGCTTTACTAAAACTTCCTGAGCCAGCCCCAACAACTGGTAAGATCTGTACCTGAGGCAAAATAAAATGTGTGACAATTTCTAGTGTGGAAGGAAAGCTTGTTCAGAGTGAGAAATATCAGGGGATCATTCATCATCTATTTCCCTTAAAAAGGAAAACATGTCCAATAGAGATGTGTGCACTGGGCACAGAGCCTAACAGAGCCTGCCACTCAAAAATATTGGTTGAACTGAATGAACTGAAGGAAATTTACCTGAGTTAGAAAAACAGAAGTGTTGGTGAAAACAAAAGGTTCTATGCCAAGTGATAACTCCCTTCCCAAAGAGGTCACTTGGTCCAGCTTCTCAGATAGGCAGAAAGCATCTACACAAGAGATTCTCAACTAGAGCACTCTGCTCCCTAGGGCACATGCAGCAATGTCTAGAGACAGTGGTTGCCCCAATGGGAGTAGGTGCTACTGGCTTCTATGGGTTAGAGATCAGAGATGCTAGTAACAATGCACAGGATGGCCCATCCTGAAATAAAAGCCCCAAATGACAGCAGAGTTGGGGCTTGATAAACCCTGCCTACAGCAGTGTCTGTCTTTCCTCTTGTAGTGAAGAGCTCCTGACCTCATAAGAAGTCTTCTCCTCTGCTGGACAGCTCTCCGAAAGCTAAGAAGACAACTTTATTTTGAAATTTTGATTTATAAACACTTATCAAAAAGCAATACAGAAAAAGAACATTTTGAAGTAAAAATTAAAACAAAATCATATTTTAGGTTCAAAATTCCTTTTTTAAGTCTTTATTTTACATATATTTTCTAACCTACTTAAACTACAGAAGAAACAAAAAGCACATAGAAAACAAATTTACACATTTGATATTTTGTTGGTTGTTATTATTTTTAGTTCTTTTGGCATTTGGTAACTTTTAAGATATTATGCCTATTCTTAATTCTATTACCATCTTCCTACTTAAGATAAGGAACCTGGTATGCACACTTAAATTCGCCTTCTACATTTCTTTTACCTCATTTTTACAGCTCATCAATATTTATTATATTACACTTGCGCTATACTTTCATAAATCAGACTTTGTTTAAAAACCCAGTTCAAACACAGCAAACTAACAATAACATTTATGAACTTGAGAATTATTTCAAAGGAATGCCCTGCAGAGCCACCACACCTGCACCACAGAAGGAAATGGGACCCCATGCCTTCCAGAGTCAGAGGCTAACTGAGTCACACTAAGACTTGACTGCAACAGTGATTCACACCATCTCTTTGTTCTGTACTCCTTTCTTGCTTTAAAGCATCTCTTTGAAAACTGTTCTACATGGAGAGCACAGTAACTCCTCTGAGATCCTTGCAATCCCAAATGTTATTTTGCCTTCTCTGGTTTTCTCTCTGTTCTGTACTCGCCCCTATTCCTTCATACTTCATTGATAATTTGGCTGTCAGTTCAATATCTCTTCACCCTTACAACTTTGATGGCATTATTCCACTGCTTCTAACATCCAGTGTGGTTAATGAGACGTGTTTGTTTTGTAACAGTAATCTATCTTGTTTCTCTGAAAGCACTTAGGATTTTCTATTTATCATTTGAATGCAGAAATTTCACAATTTTTTTTTTTTTTAGTCAGCCTATTCAACACTTTTTCTGTGACTAGTGTCCTTCCCCTCATTTCCTCTGTCATCTTTTTGTGGGCTCTTTACTGGGCTTTCTGTACTTATCCTCTGTGTCTCAACTTTTCTCTCATATTTCCCATTTTAGACATGGGTAATTTCCATGACTTCATAGTGCAGCAGCATGCTCTTTGTTCCTTTCATTTCAGGCTTTCCTTGACTTTTTATTGTAGACATTTACATATTTCATTTCTAAGAATTACTACTTGTTCCCCAGTTTACTTTCTTCATTGCGACCTGCTTTAGTTCAGGACACAATATCTTCTTGACTCTCGGAGAAGACTGCTTGAGGATTTTTGAAATTAAAATCTGTTCCTTGTGTTACTGGTTTCTTCCAGGATAAGTTGTACTTGTTCTCTCTCTGGTTTTGCTTTGTTTGCTTCTTGTTTATTCTTCCTCTGAAGATTTCTTTTAAGTGTCTGGAGGTCTGGTTTTCTATCCACTTATGAGTGGAAGACCGTGTTGATTCTTCTGGAAGGCTGGAATGGGTCTTCTCTGTAGTTGTTTTGTGTCTTTCTCTAATGGAGCTCCTTCTGCAGTAGGAGTAGTGATCACAAGCTCTTTAATGGGAGCACAGTGTTGATTTCTTAGGATGTGGAGCTGTTCATCTGATCAACACCCCCACATTCTTAAGCCAAAGCATATGACCCATCCCAACCAGACCCTCTCAACCAGGACATGACCTCTTAAATAAAATGAAGCAAGATTAGAACAAAAAATGGTTAGCACTTATTCATCATCTTAGCTACTAGACAATTTCCTGATACCTAGGCGCTCCATTCTGTTCTAGACATGTACGGTTCTCCAACCTTCCCGGTGACCTAGAAACTTATTCAATGAATTTATTTCTGCTTACATTAGAGTCAGGTTTTATTGCTTGCACACAAAAAATCTTAGCTAGTACAGGTGGAAAGGAAAATTGACACTTGTTCAGCTAATGATATGCCAGGTATTTTACATTTTTGTATGTAACCATCATGAACACTTTGAAACAGCTATATAATTACAATTATTTTATGAAGCAAGGAACAAAGATTAGATTTATTAGTTTGACAAAGACGCCAGAGAAAGTGCCAAAATTCAAGTTAATCCAACACCAAAACCTATGCTTTCCACTCCAACCTCAAGTATTCAGGGAGCATTAAGGATACAGGCTTATCTGCAGTTAAGAGTATGTGATGAATATTGGATGAGAGGTTTAACGCTAAGAAAGCCAGGAAGAGGAATTTAGATTTAATGTGTTAAAAAGAGAGAATCACAATCTCATTCTTAATAGTGGAGTGGCATAGTAAATCAAAAGAGAATCTAAGAAAGATGATTCTGTGATATGTGGAATGAATTTAGAAGGCTCATGTTGGAATAAGGTAGACCAGCTCAGAGGCTGAGGTAGTGATGAAATAGCAGAGAATGGAGACAAAGGGACAGTTTACAGAGGGATTCTGAGGGAAGTTTTACAGGATTTTGTGACCGAATTGATATTACAGGGATGAGGAAAGATAAGCCAAAAATGCCTACAAGACTTCTAGCTGCAATGAGGAAAGCTGAATGAATGCATTTACTTCGTCTTCCTCTCCAAATCCTGAAGAAATTAATTTGGAATGCAAAAACAAAAATGAATGCACTGGGGTGCTAAAATGAAAAAAATGATGCCAAAAGAGTCCCCAAAATTTGAGGCTGTCTGGAAGACACAAAGAAGAGTGTATCTGAATTGTGGATAAACCAAATGTGCTGAGCAGCCTGTAACCAAAGGCAAAGGAGAACAACACCTGATCAGGAAACAGGCTTATCCTCACCACATGCCCCTAACCACCACCAGGTTTAATGCAGCAGGAATGGGGAGAGAGGCAGCTACAGGGGACCGCGAAGTCCCCTACAGAAAGAAAGCAGGTGGGTTCTGGACACTCATTCTTTACCCTAGATTTAATCCAGCCTGGACCACTTAGTAACTTATCTATGGAATTTGCCACAGAGGCCTTCTGTCTACATTGCTAGACCCAGAGACAAAATGAGGGCAGTCCCTTAGCTTTCAATGTTCCAAAATGATCAACACAAACTTGGGGGAAAATACAGTGTACAAATTCACAACTATAGGATGTATTTTTAAAAATTAAAGTCATAGTACATCTAATTTCATGCTAAATAAGTTTGAAGATAAGTCAAATCTGTATACATTTCTTTCAAAATTAGTAAAAGGGATTCAATAAAGATTGAAGGAAATTTATGAATGGATATGTAGTGATAAAGAAAATAAACAGTTCATTAAAAAAAAAATTCCTCCCCCAAAGTAGGAAGGCTTAAAAGGGTTTTCTCAAAGGAGAAAACAATTCCAATTTTAATTTTTCCCAAAACTCAGTGGGAAAAATATTGAAGATTTTCTGTAACATACTGTAATCCTGATGCAAAACCTGGCATGTTTCACATTTGCTGTATTTCACTTATAAATATATAGTCAGCATTCCTAATTAAATACTAATGTACTAATGTAAAAACAGACTTATCAGTATATTAAAATACAGACAATTCGGACTTACAGAAAACAGATTAATGTTGGGGAAATTGCTCATAAATAAAAAATATACACAGGTTTACATTTAAGAATTATATGATCATGAGAGATGCTAAAAAGGTATCTGAAATCAACCTGTCTTCTTGATATAAAATCATTTCAGTGTGAATATGAAAATATATTCTTAACTTGATAGATTACTTATCAGAAACTAAAAGCAACTTTCATATTTTCTTATGTCTTCATTAAAGTTGGAAACAGGTGAAAAACACCCAATTTCTGTTTTATTCAAAATATTTTGAAGGTTCTATCCATTGTATTAAGAAAATTTTAATGTGAGATATAATGTTCCACAGGAAGAGCCAAATATTATTTGCAGATGATATGACTGTCTAGACAAAATCCAGGAGAACCAAATAAAAATTATTAGAACCAATAATCCAGTTCAGAATAGAACAGATATAAGCATAAATAACAAAAATACGTAGTTTTCTTCCAGCAAAAAATCAATTTAAAATGTCGGGCATAAAAATATCCATAACAATGCCATAATGTATAACACATCTAGGAAAAACAAAAAACCAATTGTGCAAAAATAATATTAAAATGAAACTACAAAAGTTAAAATCTGTAAAAAAAAAGACAACTGAAAAACAGGATTATTTAAAAAGGCAATTCATGAAATAAAAAATACAAATGTTATTAAATATTAAAAACATTTTACATCCCTAGTAAACAATATATTACAGATTTTTTAAACAATGAGGTGTTTTCCTATAATAGGCCAGCAAGTTTAGAAAAACCACCAATATTGTGGTGTGGATATAGGCACATATATACCCTGTATGTAGTACTATATATTGTTATAATCATTTAGGAAAAAATTGTATTATACAAATCCAAATTGTATGTTCTCAACATCGAGCCAGCACTTTCAATTCCAGGAATATGTTGTATAGATAGACTTACAAATGTATTTTATAATTAAAAACATCAAAATATTAATTAAGGACTGACTACATCATGGTGCATTCATGCCCATGAAATACTATGAATTTGCAAAAATACAAGTTGCTCTATATAGTATTTAAAAGGCCAAAACATATCACTATATTAAAAAGCATGTAACAAAACACTATGTTGTACATTATATTATTATGATAAAAGCACACATATCTATTATATCTTGGGGAAACACATTATACTGAAAATAGTGATTATTTCTGAATGTGAACTACAATGTAGCAGAAAGCAGGTTAGGGGTGACCATGGCTACTATAAAAATGTCTAAATACTGAAAAAAATCTTAAACAGAAATCTTAGGTCGAGTTCCCCTGAAGTATTCACTGATACAAGTATTTGGGTAAAAGCGATTTATAACTGAAGGGCTTCCAGAAAAGTCTGATAAGGAAGCAGGTGGCGGGCTGGGGGGCAGCTGAGGGACCAGGAGAAAGACATGGAAGTGTGTTATCTGAGACAAAGTTCTGCAGACAGTTGCTTCATCCTACTCCTGCAGGGATATCACAGTACCCATTACACCTCAGAGCTGGGCAAGGGAGCTGGGTTTTCCACAGTGTGGCACATTAGGTCATCAATGAAGTTTTCCAGAACTGAATAGCACTTGTGGCTCTGACTGCATTTTGTCAAAAAGCATCCCCAAAATGGATCTGGATAAAAAGCAACAACATCCAAAATAATGTTACTTTTATAATAAAATGCGTATTTTCATAAAAAGTAAGAAAGAGAGCAATAGTAGTGTGCTACTAGCCAAACAAAATTCTATATAATGCACTTGAACTCTGTACAAGTATGGACGCTGACTAGGGTTCACCATATCCGCTCCAGCTTTGTCTCATTTTCTCATGTTTCTTAGAAAACCAGGATTAAGTGGCCTTTGAACCTCCAAGTTCCCTGTCTGCTTCTCGTGTTTTTCTATCTAAAGTGCTAAGGAGAGGTCTTGAGAACTTAGGGGAACTCTGAAACCCTCTGCTGATGCTATCTGGAGTCACATGCACTAGACACCAATTTAACATGAAAGCTGAGTATAGGCTGAAACATATGGCAAGCAGATTCTGTGAGGTTAAATGTGAAATAGATTAAGAAGCATCTTCCTGGGTTGGGGCTGTAGCTCAGTGGTAACTAGAAAGACAGCACTCATCATGCATCCCACAGTCTGCTACAAATGGATGCTGCCATGAGTTAATTAAGGGCTGAACGAGGCAGACAATTCAATCTACCATTCATACGGCTACAGTCTGTCTCTGAAATCTTTGGTGCTTTTGTTTCTTCAATTGCAAAATAGATACAACTATGGTTCTACTTACGTATCAGGGCTGATGTGAAGATGACCACGGAATCAAATATACGGAAGAATTTTATAAACTATATAGTACTTTACTCCAGGTCACTTGTATAAAGACCCAGACATCAAAAACAGGGAGGTGGCAACTTTTGAGAAACAGAATCCATGAATGTTGGAAGGCACTTGTTCAGAAAAGGTGTTTGGCTTTGGACATGTTGAACATGAGTTGGCAGTACAATGTTCAAACCAAAAAGAATAGTAAGTTACAGAAATATGGTTTGGAGCCTAATGGGATAGAAACTAAGAGTCACCAACACAGGAGCAACAGATACAGTCAAGAATATGTAAAACATGTCTTTGAAAACTACACCTACCTTTCCACTTCTGTGACCCTAGTCCTTAAACTACTCCCCAGTCAACTCCAGTCTGCACTATACAAATGCAAAACATCATTAATACATATTATTGCTCTCATTACTACAGAATACTCAATGGTTCTTTTCAGTCTCTATTTGCTTACTATATATATTAACAATTCAAAATATGCATCAACCACTTTTACCACTTAAGTCTATACATACAAATGAGGAAAAGAATTCAGGAACAGAAATCATAGGCATTGTTAATCGCCATATAAAAATACATGTAGGATCCTCTCCTTCAAAAAATCTACATGATTTATAATGTCACTGTTTTGGGCAGATAAAGATACACACTATGCAATTCAAAACAAACTGATTAGCTTTAAAAATTGTCATTAAGATAATCTTAAAAATCATAATCTTGCATATTCTTGCATAAACATATGCAAGTGTTTTTATGGCCTTTGAATCATTTTATTTGCCTCCAAAACAGCAATATCACAAAGTTAAGTTTCATTGTGAAAGACATTGTGCTGTTCACAGATGAACTGAACCTCAGGACTAAGTCTTTCTGTTTCACTTAGATTATCTCCCAAGTTTAGGAAAGTTGCCGATTTTCTTCACATTTGACACTTGTCTTATGCTATGTGTTTTTATTTTATGGCTTTATTTGACTAGCATGTAAAAGGCCCTAGGTTTAATCCTCAGCACCACAAAAAATAAATAAAATAAAACAAAATTTTGTAACACACCAACTCCTGAACTCTTGGCATTAAAAGTATTTCTGTTTTGAACAGGCTGTACTCTACATTGAGGCATACAAAAGCCACTTGCTAGATTTCTGGTTGAAAGAAACTGTAATGTTACTTAATAATTAGAATTTAACTGAGAGTCAATTTTCTTTTTATTTATATTCAAACAGTGAATAGATGTTAGTTGTTTACAAATTTAAAAAAGTAAAAAGGGGGAATCCTGAATGCACTATTTTAATTTAAAATTTTATTCATTTTGATACGTTAAATAAGTGCTCATCAATTCCCTTTGCTTAAATTTTCCTTTTCCATAAGCAGAGATAACAGTAATCAGTCTCACAGTATTGTACATCAACTTCTAAGTATATTTATCATTTATGATGTGGTTAACAGCATAAACCCACATAGACTTTATATTTTAATCAATTATACTTGTGTGTAAGAAATATTTTAAATTGTACAGTAAAGATGTAATTCATAAAAAGAAAAATCCAGAATTACTGTTATATCTGTAGAAATAATTTTTCATGTACTTTAAAATCAATAATGATCTCATTTATGGATGAGGGATCTGAGGCTGGTAAGTGATTTCCCTGAGCTAAGCACATACTCACGTGAGCACACACACCCAACACATCACACTCACAAACTTGAACTGGGTATGTTTTGTTTACTGTTGTATCTTTACTGCTTGCTGTAGTCTCAGCACAAGGTCTAGGTCAAAATAGAGAGTAATATTTGTTGAATGTTCAATTCATTTAGAAATAGAACTCATATTTTTTGATACTATGGTCGTTGCTCTTTCCAAGAATGGAAATATTTAAAATACCCTTCTCTATCTTCTAGTCTTATTGTGAGAATAGAACGTAATAACTTGTGTGAAAGAAACTTATAGGTGGATAAGAATAGGTGAAGCATTATTATACTTGTGGTTTGGGTTTATAAAATGTCCTGTTTCTCTTACCATAGATCCATATGTCTAATAAAGAAAAGATTGACAAAAATGGCGATTTTAAAGATAACAATCTAAACTTCTTGAATGATCTGACAAAGAAAAAGGATATTCCTATAACAATGGTTAAAATAACAAAACTCACTTTTAATGGTTGTTCTATAAAGAAACAGAATTCCTTTTATACTATACTGAACCAAACAGTTGTTTGCGGGTTTGCATTTAGAGTTTCACAAATTAAAGTAGCATAAAAAAGATGTTTTCAGTCAATTAAATCTTAGAATTTTTTCCATAATATAAAAATCTATACTGTAAATTACTGTAGATCACTTTTTTATTGAGCAGAACTTTAAAGAATGGAGTTGTCATCCACACCACTGGTCATATCACCAGTAACACAAAATTTAAATAGATTGTTGGTAAATAAAGATTCATAAAACACTGATTAGGGTACCTGAATCTGACACAATGAGAAATGCTTCTGATAAAATAGTGTTATAAAGTCACACAACAGTATAATAAATAGGTTAATTGGAAAAAGATAATCTAAAATAATTTTATTACAACTTAGGTTATAATTACATGCAAGTCATAACTATAGGATTCTGCCTGTTAGTTTAGTCATTAAGTCAATAATACAGAAATTAGGTTTTTAAATCACCATCCTGCACACTATAAGCATACCTAGAGAGCAACCTCACATGGGTGAGTGCTCAGAATCACTTGGACCAATTTTTTAAAGCAGCTTTAAAATAATTGACTTCCAAATCAAGATATTAAATGCCAGCTTCTAACCAGCAATAATGCTTATGGCTAAGATAGAAATGAGATTCTTCACAGAAACGCTGACACAGCCTTAACTGTAGGCACTTGAGTATGTGGCTATAATTCTTTTTTTCAAATCTTACCCAGCAAAGCTTCAGGTAAAGGATTCTACAGAATATGTAAACACTAGGAGACATCCTGGAGCTTTTATAAATCACAACCCTAGGACACATTTATTCACCTTTGATTGTTACCACTAAATGACTAAATCAAGATGCACTGATTAAGTCCTTAATAGTTAAAAGGTAGGTAAATATATTACAAATGTATGTTTCAAAACATCATTGTTGTACATGACAAAATTAACATTTAATTCATTCACTCTGCAGTAACTATGCATTTTAAGCTGACAATGTAAACCTCTGAAAGGTTTTTCAAAAAGGTTTCCACCTTATTTAGTATTCTGACCACTAATCGGAAACAATAAAAAGAAAATTCAGAAAAAAATACAGAATGACGATTTTTAAAAAGCTTTTCTTTTCAATTCAGAAATCTATTAAGCAATATAAGTTCCCCAGAGGAGTCAGTTCCTATCTAAGGCATTTAAACTAGACCAGGTATCATAATCTCCCAATAGGCCAAGGAAATGCAATTTTTACTGAGAGGTGGGTGGCTGGAACCAAGGACTTAATTATCTAATCTTAATTCTTATTTTTAAAAATTCTAAGACATGGTTGCTTGTATGTTAATTTTAAAGCCCAGCTATCTCTCAGTCATAACTGTGATATGGAAGTATTTTTTTCTCCTCCGCATTGTCTTCTAGTCAACAGATGACTATTGATCCTACCCTGGGAAATGCTGTTTTGATGTTTATAGATCAGGATTGTATGAAGGAAATCGTGATTTTTGAG
Source organism: Sciurus carolinensis (assembly GCF_902686445.1). Classification (NCBI taxonomy): domain Eukaryota; kingdom Metazoa; phylum Chordata; class Mammalia; order Rodentia; family Sciuridae; genus Sciurus; species Sciurus carolinensis. The sequence continues at coordinate 90,839,651 of NC_062215.1, forward strand.
TGGAAGATGGTTATGAGTTATCACTTCTGGTAAATATAAAACAAGGAATAACTATGAATATCACACTAAACAAACATTAAAATTATTACTTGGTTAAAATAAATATAAATGCCCTTTATTCATGTAAGACAATACTAGATAACAAGGATGAACTTAAAATCTCACTATCTTACATCACAAGTGTTCTTATTTATAAGATTCTAAAAATTTGCTTATTTACATCACTTTTAGCTTTTATTTTATAAATTTGGCACTGTATCACAGAAAAATGAGTTGGAATGTTGAACAAACCTATTTTAGTCACTCCTACATTTTATCTCAACTAGAGCATATCATCCACTTTAATTCAAACTAACCTTTTTACTTTCTGCATTTAAAAGAAAAGTTACCCTTATGAGTTACAAATTAACAAGCAAATCTATAAGAAAATGACAACTGGTAAAGCCATTATCTTGTATAATGTCATGAAACAACACTCATTTTGTAACAATATTAATTCCAAATAATTTTTCTTCATTGGGTGTCAGAAAAGAAATAATGTTCTATCAATATTCTCATAAAGAATGCTACTGATGTACAACCACAAGAATGGAATCCTAATTAGAATAAGTTATACTCCATGTATGTATTAATGTGATTTTACTGTCATGTATATCTAAAAAAACAAATAAAAAATGCTACTGATATCAAGAAAAGGATACATTCAAAGTGGGTATATAAATTTGCAAGTGTCCAGTCATCTCATTTATTAGGTATAGCAACCTATCTGTTAAAAAGGCTGGACGTAGGCCAGCAAAATTGGGCAAAGACAGGAAGCATACATACATTCTTGTAGGCTACCTGCAACTTTATCAGTTCAGTTTATTGTTTTCTTAAAAGTTTTAAATGACATAAAATAAATAAAAAAATTCTAGTTGTCCTAACAATATTATATGGTTAGTGACTTATTTGGGCCCAACTCCCTGTTACTGCTTTCAGATGAAACAGGCAATTTTCATGTAATTAAATGTTGAATATGCCCAAATGAATCCAATATTTATTTAAAATATTTAGCTTTTCTTTTTTTTAAAGTATATTCTTTAGGCTGGCAATGCAGATGGACGACTAAAATCCAATTTACAAAATAATGCAAGTCCACCCCTCCCCCTCCAACAAGTTTTAAAAATATCTATACAGCAGAGAGCAGGTCTTTTGAGTATTTATGGTTCCTAGAATACTAAAAGACTAGTTTTCAATTCTAAAATAAAAAAGATTTTACCCACTTGCTTTTGGGATTTGAAAAACAAGTTCAATATCAGCTGGAAAAGGTAGAACAAAACTATAAACCATCCAAAGGAACAAATTATGATCTGTCCTTTTGATATCTACTGGGGTGAGGGGGAATAGTGGGACTGGGCAAGGTTACAATTCAGATCTTCCCTGCTCAGCCACTCTGTTTTCCTTTCACATCCTAACCCCCTTGTGTTATAAGGCTGGAAACAGCTCTAAGAATGTGGAGAATGTAAACAGCCTTTTATTGTCCAAGAGGATGGCAATGTAAGGCTGTGGGCTTATCACAGGGCTGCAGCTCCCCACCTCACTTACCATGATAAAGTGCTCCAGGAAAAAAAAAAAAAAAAAAACGTTACAACCCCAGTACAATCCAAAAATGGATTAGAATTTGACATAAGCTTCCTTAAAAAGTAATCAATCAATCCATGCTGTAATATTAGAATCTAGCTCTTAAGGAGGGTGTATAATCCCTTCAAGATGCATTTCCTAGTCCTTATTGAATGTGGAGGGGGAAAAAAATCTAACATTTCCAAAATAGTAGCTGATAGAACTTTTTCCCAACACATGTCCAAATATATTTCCTTATTGTTTAAGAATCTAATACAGCAGTTATGGAGCAAATACACAGTCCATGATCTTTGAATGCAAATTAATGTACTAAGAGTTTTGAAGGTATTCTATGACCCTACAATAAGTACTTGATTTCCCCCCAGGCTTTTTCTTACACCATACAGATGTTGCTTGGTCGGCTGCCTTTCACTGAAATTCAGATTAAAAAATTTAAAAAGCAAGTAATACTAAAGAATAATGTGGCATATAGTCTGAATGCATAGGGCTTTAAGTGTAAAATTTATTTTAACATGCTGTATTGTAAATAACCAGTATATACTGGCTCATTCTAGGACATTCAGGAATATCACTGCATTTTCTTCTTGATGCCATTGAAGAATGCCTAAATTAACACTGTGCAGGTAAAGCTAATCTCTGTTGTAACAGAATGGACCATAGACCCTTCCGTGTTGTCTCTCCTACTCCTTTTACAGTCCCTTACACCCCTGACACTTGGAAAGTGCTTCTGCCTCTACAATACTGTACATTTCACAGAGAAACTTTCCTAAGTTATTTGATTTTCCCTCTAAAAGGAAAGGGGAGAGATTGTTTATCTGTATGTTCTTAGGTCCTTTAATCTGGTTTTAACAGCCAGAGCTAAGTGGGTAAAATTTAAGCATGAGGATCAAAGAAACCGTGGCATGGGAAGAAGCCCTTTTAATAGTACTGGATCAAGCAATACAGGTGCCAAATGACCAGGAAAAATCCATCAAAGAGTCAGACCAAGCCAAAGCAGTCCCTTTCTACAATATTATTCAAAAGTTGCTTCTGAAGGTCTTACTTTGGATCGGTCTTAAATTAACTAGCAAAACATACCATATACACGTATATAGTATAAACCCATATATTGGGAGGAGAGCATGACGCGACTCAGGGAAATCGAAGAGAGTCCTAACACTAATAGTCGCCCAGTATCGCTGGCAAACTCCGAACCACCTTTCAATATCTTTCCTATTCCTCAACATCCTCCCGGAGCCCTCCAGACCGGGTTAAAGAGGTCTCCGGGAAAAGACTATTTAGAAATGTCGGAGAGGGGTCTCCTGCGTGGAGTTGGGCGCCAAGTTATATCTCGCGTTCCCAGCTGGCAGAAATCCTCATCCCAGTCCTCAGCGCCAGACAGAAAAAGGAGAGAAATTCAAGCTGCCCCCTAAAATCAGTCTTTTGCTTAAGTTTCTCCCATCAAGGCGCCTCCACTTAACCCTAAGAAATAGGACACATGATGCTCCGTTTTGGAAGAAGTGTCTGAGGGCATCTGGGCCAAACACGAGAAAATAAAACCGCCAAGTCTCTCAATCTTTGGTTACAGGAAGGTCTTCCAACCCATCCTCATCATACCCATCGACTCCCATCCTCTTACTCACCGCTTATCAATAAACCTTTTTCTTCTTCAGCACCTCCCTTCTGCCTACTTTACCCCAGCCCTCAAATCCCAACCCTGCAAAGCCCCTCTTTCGCCTTTAGGTCCCCTCTATTCGAGTACCCACTTCTTCCTTCCCCATCAAGCCCTAAGGCAAACCAAAACTTCCTTCACTCCAAGCTCCCCCAGCCTCATTTCCAAGCAGCCCGAAGCTCCGCTTTCGAGTCGGTCACCAGCGTGATTTTCCCGCCGAAACGCATCTCCAGCGCGTGGAGCGGAGCAGCGGGCCGGGCACTCACCAGCTGCAGCAAGCCTGGGACCACGACGAGGGGCAGCGGCCGCAGGCGCATGGTGCCGGCTAGCGCTGCGTCTCAGGAGCTGCGCGCCCTCGCCTGCCTCTCGCGCATCTCCACTTCTGGGGCAGGACTGAGGACGCCAGGGACAGAGCGCCGCACTTCCCTCCTAGAATCCGAGCGCAGCGCTGAGCCGCGCAGCGCAGGCCGGGTGGGCGGGCGAGGAAAAGGGGAGGGTAAGCGGGCGGGAGGTGCCTCTCCAGGCCCCCGCGCGCCCCTCCTCGGAGGGGGCCGGGAAAGAGCGTCGGGCCGCAGAGCTTACCGCACGCTGTGCGGGGTTCCAACCGCGGCCGGTACTCAGGCTTGTTTGGGATCCAGGTGAGCTCAGGGGGCGCCCAAGGGCTGGAGGCAGCGACTCCGGAGCTTTGGTGCCTGGTTCAAGCGCAAGGCTATTCTAGGGATCCGGCCCTGCCAGGCGGCTGCCTAGCCAATCTGGACGTGCCTGGCCAGCGGGAGCACCAGAGCCCTGCGAGGCCGGGTGCCTCCTTCCACCCCCTCCCAAGAGAGGTCCGGTCCGGGCGCCTTGACTGTACCAGGCACCCTGCCCACTGACTGGCTCTTGCTTTGGCTGCGAAGGCTGATGGGGTGGGGATAGGAAGGGTTCTTCTTGAGTGGATGCAAGAAGTAGAGCTTCGGGAAAACACCAAGGGAGTTCGTCCGAGAAGGCAACGACAGGGTCCTGGGGCGGGGCGTGGAGCTGTGAGCAGAAAAGACTGGGGCGGGGAGATGGGACTGGAGCTCCGGACTCCAGAGGAGTATCCTACTCTGCAGCAGCTCTTCGCTCGCAGAGTCTCAAGCAAGAGGTGCAAGATGTTGCTGGCACAGCTGGAAGGATATTTGGGATTGGCAATAATACAGACCTCAAGGAACCTCGTGGAGTGGTAGTGGCCGGGCAGTGAGAAATGAAGCTAGGTGTAGCGGTTCCAGCTTACTGTGGTTTGCGAAAGGTATAGACAGCCAGTGATCAGGACCCGCAGAGATGCGCTGCGGGACCCTTTTGCCCCCGAGAGGGAGGAGCAGAATAGAGGGGAGAGCATGCCGCAGCCTTCCACTCCAGAGACCTTGGATAGAAAAACCTTTGAGGCCCAGCAAGTCTGCAAACCTTGACCGTGTGCCTCAACCTCTGTGTTAACAACTCTCCATTGGAGAGATCCTTAACCTTAACTATCTTTGTGCTGGACATTCGAGTGGATAAGTCAAGGGCAATGGGGCTCTCAAACTCCCACAATTTTTACGATGGCTGAGAATTCAGTCGCCATCCATCAACCCCGTTATTGAACAGATGGAAAACCTAAGTTCCGGGAGGTAAATTCGCTTCTCCAGGGATGAGAGTCTAAGCTGCTGCTTCAACAGAAAACACAAGGCAACACTAACCCTTACATCTAGGCAAAGCACTTAAAACAGAAGGAAAACATGTTAAAGCAGAGAAGTAAAATTGCAATTGTTTCCAAGTTTTAAAAAATAAAACAAAAAGAGTAGTTTGGTTTGTAATCTGAAGACATTATCCCCATCCCAGCCCACCCCCCCCCCGCCAAAAAAAAAAAAAAAAAAAAAAAAGTTTCATTCTCTTCCTCACACCACCCTGATTTCAAAATAAAATGAAGGGGTTTGGTCCAAAACTATATACTTGAAGCAGGCAGGAGGATTGATTTGAGTAGGGCAAATCCTACTCATCTTTTCAGAGGTTGTGTTGACATTGTGCAGAGGAGAGGGAGGTTATTCCAGTGTGCTCTGGAATCCCAGTGTGTTTTGGTAAGGGTGTTGTCCCTGAGGCTAATAGTGGCTTATCCCACCAGTACCATCCTTTCCCTGAATGGAAGAGTTGCAGCAAAGACGGACCATGTGTCTTTCCTAGCCCATGCCAAGCCTGACTTGGGGGGTTCTAGGACCTACTGCAAAGGATACATCACCTTTGTAGTACTTCTGCTGAGCTTTAGACTCTTCCTTGCAACAGACTCAAAAATAAATAAAATCACTATTTGAATATCTAAATCTATAGCTCACCCACAGTTTTTTTTTTCACCAAAGCTTAGAACCCAGTTCCACCTCTTCTAGAAAGTTAGACTGTCCTAAAACCAAAAATAAGATACTTCCGAAATTGAAAGAAGTCTTTATTGGTTGAACTTCTTGCCCAACTCTGGATAGGGTTTCATTTATTTACAGATAACTTTAGAAAACAAAAAGGACTTAAAGTGTTTGGCAAAAATAGAGGAACCTCCTTTTGAAAAGGTGCAGTTAGAAGGGGAAGGAGGGCAAACAACTGTGCAAGATGAAGTACCTACCTTATTTAGACTAAATGTCTGTGCCTGAGCCACAACTGATTCATTTGTAAATTCAGGAAATAAGATCCCTTCTCAATTTAGTAGTTTTTAATTCTCTTATCACCAACTCTCTAAAAGAGGAATGCATGATTAAACACATCAAAATAAGTAATTAAGTAGAATGAAATACTGGAATACTTCACTCTTTTCTTTCAAATTATTCATATTTCTTAGACCATTTCTGTGCTTTTAGGAAACTTATACATTAAATGTAAAAGTGGAACCTAAATTTGGATATGTGTTCTTGTAACACCAAGTTTTCTCACAAACCAGCTTACTGAGGGGGGTGGAATTCCAAGAGGAAATTTAAGGGTCACAAGAGAACTTGTGCATCCCAGTGGTCAGGCTGTGTAAATAGAAATACAGAGGATCTCACTGGCTTAAGTCTGTACAGCTGTTTTGTTGTTGTTGTTGTTGTTTTTAATAAGGTGACTACTGATCACTTTCTAGATTGCCTAAAATCTACTGTACAAATGACAGGAAAATGAAAGGAAGAGTGAGGAAGGATTAAAAAAAAAAAAGAGGGAAGGATGGAGGGAGGCAGAAAGATAGGTAGAAGCATTTAATAGGTGTCTGTGTCCTCCAGAATCATGTCATCTCACCAGGAAACATGCAATAAAATCATGTGGCCTAACCAGGAAACATACCAGAATATGTAAGTACCGCCTGGTATGGGGGAGGAAGGGTAGATCATCCATCATCATAGGTCAGCAGGAGTGCTTTGTGGAAGAGATGAAATGCTAGTGGGCTCAGCTTCCACGAATGTCCAAGATTGGTCTATGTTGGAGAAAACGGGAATAAAGGAGGCAAATTCCATAAAGAAGGCAATTCCATAAAGGAGGGATAACATGAGCAAAAGCAGAGTGGAGGGACTTTCAGATGGCATAGCTGATGGGTGGACAAAAAAGCAGACCAGACTTGATAAGAAATGTATTGAGGAAACATGAAAGGAAAGGTAGGTTTATGAACTAGACTACAGTGATCTGGAATGCCAAGTTAAACAGTTTAGTCTTAATCTGCAGGAAATAAGGAGTCTTGAAACATTTTTGGAGTAGACAAGTCATACATCAAGAGGCATAAGATGTATTCAGTGGTAGAATGCAGGATGTCTTGAGGAGGAGGTGGCATGAGAGAAGGTCATGGTAGTTGGAAAGAAAGGAGTGGAAAGACGTGGGTGAAAGAGCTTTGTAAAGGAACAGTGAACTGAACTTGAGGTTTGAATATTTTAAAACTTTCCTAGCAGATTAGAAAAAAAATTTTTTTAAAACACTACTTTCTCTTTCTTTGGTCAACTTAACTACAGAGTCAGATCATTGCTTTTCCATTCTCTAAGGGTGATTTTCACAGTGTGAGAGAGGAAGAAAGATCGTCTCATATAGACCAGGGGCAGAAGCTAGAACCTACTGAATTTTACTGTCACATGATCCCACAGTAGTTTTGTAGGGATATGTTCAATGCTTGCAGAGCAGATTTGTCAACTTGGGGCTTATCTGGACCATTAACTTTTTTCTTGTGCTTTTTCCCTCTAGTTACTTTCTTACCATTTACTGCTCATTAGCATCATTACCAGAAGGTGGATAGGAAAGTAGAATGCAGTGTGGCATTTCGGAGTTGCAAATGGATATGAGATATTATCCAACTTGTGCACTTCACATTTAAGGAAACAGAGGCTCGAAAGGTTATGTGAATCGCTTCAGGTCACCTAAAGAGGCAGGGGCAAATATGTAACTCTATTCAAGGTTCTAAGATTCCCGGTGCACTACTTTTTCCAATTCATCACTCTGCCTCAGGTATTTTTCAACTCGCCAGCAGTTATAAAAGTTTTGATGTAGTGAACGAATGAACCTCTAGCTAATAAGAAATGTGGGAATGATCTATGGATGCTAAAAGCCACAGAATCTATATTCCTATCAGAAAAAGAGTTCCCACTATACTGAGCCTGAAGCATTGATCTGGCAATAATTTTAGAAAGGTGAGCAGGAAGGAGAATGACAAGGCATAGGGCTACTGTGCAGTGCGCGGAGAAGTGGGATTCAGGATTTGAGAACAAGGCAGAACTTCCCCAAAGACAGAGAAAATGCACAGGGAGCTTTCCAACCTTTTAGACTTCTGCAGTAAGAGGCTAGTGGGCTTTTCAGTAGCAATTCTTAACAACTAAAATCCTTTTGAGTCCTACTCTTCTTCAGCAATTAAGTATCCTTGAATCACTATTTCACAAAATATAATGTATTGCATTAAATCTCAACCCTGATTGCACAATGGAATCACTGGACACCTTAAACATCTCTGAGGGTGAACTGGAACAGTAATATTTTTCACCCAGCAGATTTCAAAATACAACCATGGTTGAAAACTACTGCTCTACCAGGAGCTTGTTATTTTTTTCCTCCTTTTCTCCTTTTCTGCCTCCTTCCCTCCTCTTTTTCTTCTTTCCTTCCCAAATAGAATTGGGGAAGAACTGTTGGAATATACTGAAACTTTAACAGAATATCATCAGAACCTATTCTTGGTTCTATAGGACCTTCTCAGGACAGAACTGGGTATTTTCTTTAGAGATATTTGGGTGCTGTTGGAGGATTTTTATAGTTTCATGGCATTGTTTATTTGATGTTCCAACACAAATCAAAGTTTTCACCTGCAGTGACACTATTTTTATCCCCGGTTTTGGTGACTTCAACATTGCCTCTTCTCTCTTCTCCTGGATGTTGGAAGGAGGTAACAGCAGTGTGTTGGTGGTTGACACCACTGTCAGCAGCAGAGGAGAGGCTAGAAGAGAAGAGAGACAGGCAGGATCCCAGTAGGTTCTGTGATGAGAAGGCAGCTGGGTCAAGAGCACTTTACACAGGACTGACAAGGCAGTAGAGAGCTTCTTCCTAAAAGCTAATGTTACATCTCTACCAAATAAGACAAATTTTTTATATACTTTCCCTATTTTTCCATGTGTGTTCCTATGCACTGTCCATGCATACATGAATAGTTAACTGAACAGTCACCTTTTCTACCTCAACATCAAATATGATATATGTCATTACTGTGGGAATCACTTAACCTGCTTTGAATGTTGCTTCATATATGGTGACAGGGCAGGGATACAGAGTCATAAGACATATAATTATAATATCTTGCTTAGCTTATACAGGAAAAAATTAAAGCCCAGAGAAGGAAAGAGAGATTTCCAAGGTCACATGGTCACATCAAGACTAACCCCAGGGTCAGTGGCTCTCAAACTATGCTAGGCTTCCTCTGTGGGATGGCATGGAGCTGTGGAGTGCGAACTTCCTATGTCCCATTAATTATGAAAGGGAAAACGCACTTATAAAACACTTTCATAGACAATCAAATGGAAATTTCCTGATTTGAGAATATGTAGGATTCCTAGGAGAGGTAAGACCATAACCTAAGATGAAAAGAGACTGGAGTGAACCCCCACCCCCACCACTTCTGCCCGTGATTTCCTACCATGTACTAATGAGGCATTTTGTCTGCAAGTGCCCAAACACAAACCACAGCGGAAAGGAATTTTATGGTTTACATGAATTGAAGTTCAAAGGTTGAAAGCAGTTTTAGGCAATTTGAGGCTAACTTTGAAGATTCATGAATTGTACTTAGAGCTGACCATCCAGCGTATGTGTAAGTTCATTCCAGTGGGCTGAAGCAGAAGACGCAGAAAGGTGAAAGTTGGTCCTGGAGAGTGGAGAACAAAAACCTATCTTCTAATTTTTATAAGAGCTAGTTCTTCCATCACCACCAATTTTCTACAGAAGGAATTTGAAGTTATTTCTTTAGTTGTATCATCAACTTCTTTCAGATGCCTTTTCCCCTTAACATAGGCTTTCCTTCCTTACATGCCTCCAGTTATTCTTTGAGAGATACTTGGCTGACTCTCAACTCCTGACTTCTCATACCTAAGCCTTCTGTATCTGCCTGGACAGCACCCTTTACCTTTTTAAATACAGACCCATTCTTGGTGATGTAGATGAACTGACATTTCTGCATGTGGACTCTGGTTCAAAATCACATGAACGGATCTTTAACTACTTCTTACCTGGAAAGGAAAGTGGAATTGATCCTTAAACCCCAAGGCCATCATCACTTGTCAAAACATAGTAGCCACTGCTATCTCCCTGCTTAAGGTAATCAGGACCCATCTTTTGTTAATAGGCAGGCTTTTAGTTGTTAAAACACTGCATCATGAAATACATGTAACTTTTAAACTATGCCCTTTGGGAGTATCAATGAGTACTACAAGGTGTTGCATTTGGAGTCTTCTTCATTCTTTCTGTGAAATGTAACTGGCATGTTCTACTTCATGATCTCTCTGGATCTCAGCATTACCATTCAAATACTATTTTATTTCAGTCTGTGTTTTATTTCAGTCTATGTCAAATGTGTGATACCTTCTTACCTGCATAGAGAAACTGTGTTAGGAAACAAGCAGGCTAATTTTCCTATCATGTTAAAGTACAAGTTTTACGTTAAGTGTCAACTTGGATTTGATTTTTTTCAAATTCCAATTTCTAAGTGTCTGGGGGCTTCTATTTTCTTCTTTTGCTGATCTAAAATGAATTTGTCTAATGTTTCCCTGGCAGAGCAATCATTGCATCAAATGCCTTCTCTTCACTTATTGGAATATCTTTAGTGCTATCTACTGGCCAAATGAGGCACTACCTCATAAAGAGTGAATATCTGGCAAATTGTCATGGCTCTTTTAAGAATAACTTTGGGCAAGGTCTGAATGTTTTAGCACATTCAAGAACTTCTGTCTAGGATGATATCATTTCTAGGGATTGTTCATTGTCTTCTAGTTCAATGGATCCTTTGATTAGGAGTCAAACAAGTTGTAATATAAGTGAAATGTGGTAGATGAGCAGGTGCCCATTTGTCCTTCCTTGAAATGCTTCACTCTGAATAGCTTAAATCTGATTTACTTTGCTGAATAATGTAAAAAGTAAGCCTTTAATGTAAAATGAACTTAGCTATATATAATCAATCCATAATCTTATTTCTTCATGTGTCCAGATAGAGGAGAAAATTTACAAAAATTATTTTTAGTTAATTCAGATAAAAAGTACTTGTCAATACCAATAGCATTGAACAGAATATTTGAAGCAAAAATATTAAGTTGTGAGTTAAAATTCCTCAAATGTTTGCTAATCAAACCCTACTCTCTCCTCAAGTGCCTCGTAAATTATCTAGAGAAGTAAATTATGCTTTAATCAAATTTACAGAAAAGAACATGTGAGGAGGTAGTGTGAAACATTGAGTGTTTGAGAGCCAAAGCCAAAAAAAGTGGCGGACACAGTCAAAAAACAGTGACATCTTGCTTATAATAGCAAAATGAAAGATTGTCCCACTTAGGACAAATAGTTATAAAGGAAGAGCAAAGGGTTAGAGATGCTGTTGATTATTGGACAGTAATAAAGAGGAAGGCCCAAAGTGGTGACATTAACTTAGGCCAAAATCCAGTTTATGAAGCTGTAATTAGGCCTCATGTATATTAAACAATATAGAGAGAAGTAAATGTTCAGTCTAAATTTTTATTTTCTTAATATGCAACTTATGCCTCTAACTCAGTGATCTTAAATTGTTATTCAGTCATTTAGAGTTTTTGCATCAGTTCATACTACTTCAGATTATCTTCCATTTTACACTGTAGTGTTGAAAATTGAATATCCTAACCAAACCCTATATGATATGCTTTATTTATTTAGTTATCATATGTTATTAACTAATGATAGGTATAAAATTTTGATTGATATGAAAAAGAATATAATTCAAAAATACTTAGCTATAACTTTAAACTATTCTATCTCAAAATGAAATATTTTAAAAAATTGTATTTGTAAACTCATGTAGGAATCTGACTAATACGTATTTCTATTGTTCTTAGATTGAGCTTTATATTTTCGCTCACCTTAGGTGCCATGTATATACTTTCACATATAATCATTACAACAACCTTATGAGGTAGGTATTATCTGAGATTTGCTATGACAAAGCTGAGGAAAAGCAGAATTGAGTAATTCACCAAAGATCCCTTGGGTTCTACAAGGTAGGACCCAGAATTTGCATCAAGAAACTCTGGAACTTTTTCTCTGACTCATTACCCAATCTCTTCTTCAACCGTACTGCTGTTTTCATCTCATCAGACTGTCTGAACTCCTCATCATTTGTCTTTCATTGTAACCAGAAGAAATGAGAACAAACAGCAAGTGGCACGAGGCTGCTAAAGAAGGTGTGTGGGGGTGTATATGTAGAGAGAAAAAAGTTGGAACTGTCAGAATATTCTGAGATGCCACATGGGGTCCATGGAAAGATCAATGGCAAGTGCACTATATATGTATCTCCCGCCCGCAACCATCCACAACCCAGTCTAGGGCTGGGCTATTGGCATCAGGGACATGGGTGGAAGAACCCATGCCCTGGGTTCCAACTTTTTGCATGTGAGAGAGAGAGAGAGAATCTGGTACAATCCTTAACACTGGGTGGAATTCCCTCTAACTGGTTAAATGTGAATTTTGTGAATGTTGATTTCAACCAGTAAGGGGACTTGTTTATTTTTCTTTTCAGAAATAACCACTGTGGTGGGTTGCTCTGTGTAATCCATCAAGCTCAGAGTTCCTTCTTTTAACACGTTCAGTCCTAGGTTAGAGAAAGCCAACAAGGAACTTGCCTGAGATTAATTCTAGAATGCAGAAGCTTGACAGCAGCATTCCTTCATAATCTTCTCAGGCAGCAATGGTAAGAGCTGACCACAGCAGGCCCTGTGGTTTCAACCTGTTCTCATTTTCCTCCATGTCATCTGGTTCTTCCACCCATGTCCCTGATGCCAATAGCCCAGCCCTAGAGTGGGTTGTGGATGGTTGCCGGCGGGAGATACATATATAGTGCACTTGCCATTGATCTTTCCATGGACCCCATGTGGCATCTCAGAATATTCTGACAGTTCCAACTTTTCACCTGCCCCCATGCTTCAACAAGACCAATTGTCTAATGCTTCAACCCCTTCTGAATTTTCACTTTCTCTGTCACCCAATAGTTGTGTAGAGTCTAATTCCTACTAAACAATCCCTGGCTGATCAATAGCCCTGCTTGCCTAATGAACCTTGACTGACATAATCTCCAAGTGTTATCCTCTCATTATTTATAGTTTACAATTGTTCAGAATGATCAAATCCCTCATTCTCCTTAATGTCAATTGACTAATCTCTTGGGGCTATAATGCTTTCCTCTAGGAGAAGCATGTCCCTTCTTGGTTTGTAATAGAATTCTTAACAAGTGATTGTTTTCTGAGTTTCTTCTCCTCTGCCTGGACCTTCAGTTGCTTCTGCCTCATTTTCTCCGAGAAAAAAGTCCTACCTTGTCAGACTTTTTGGATTTCAGAGGTGATAATTGAAGTGTAAAGGGGTAGAGAAACATAACCAAAACATAGGAGGTAGTGAGCATTGTAGGAGCTTGGCAGAACCATTAAGAAGAGAGAAATGTAGGTAGCTTTAGCGTAAATGCAGTGGAAAGGAAAAAAAGAGGATTCAAAAAAAAATATTGAGTAGACTATAAATCCCTTTCAAGGTATACAAGAAAATTAAGAACTTGAGTTAATTTAAAATTACTTTTTGGTGCAAGAATTGGGTTCTTCAGATTGTGGCCCATCTCTGGGACTGAACCATGTGGACTGTGATATTTTTAAGAGTTATACATATATAAATAGGTTTCATGAGTGATCTCTAAATAGGCAATACAAAAATTAATATAAACCTCTCCAGTTCCCTAAGATCTCAAAATTTTTTTCTGACTCCAAATTATTCTCATATTATCTGATGAGGAGATCTGCGTTCCACCATCTGTGTTTCTTATAAAACAAGTTCTAAAGAAAGTCAAAATATTAACAAGCAGGAAAAATCCTGAGTTCAGATAAGTTCGAGAAGCAACAAAACAAAGTTGAAGTGACTGTTTATTCAATGACAATTTAAATCCTTAATTTTTTTTGTCTCTTTTGAGGTTCATATGATCCAAAATATACTTTGAGAAGCATAAAAGAACCACATAGGAGCCATGTCTTCTTGCACAGGGGAGAAATTAAGTGAGGTCATGGATCAAATCATGTATAAATTCTTGTCTCTACATTGATCATGGGAAAGGGATAAGGGGAGCAAGCATGAGTTGACTTGAACTTATGTACTTTGCCTGGTAAACAATGGCCAGCTCTTCAGATATTTTTTTATATTCCTTAATTATAGTAACCATATTTCTGATTTGAGAAAATTGAAATCAATATGGTATGGAATAGAAATTTTTTTGTGTGGTATAATTTACTCTTTATTGTGTGCAGTGTCATGAGTTTTGGCAAATGCATACAGTCATGTATTATACTGAAGTGTTTTAATTCCCTCCCAGTTTTCTTATACTGTCCCTTTGGAGTTAGCCCATCCCCACAAACAAAAACCCTGGCAACCACTGATTTAGTTCCCATTTCAATAGTTTCCTTTTTTCTGAATACTAAAAAATTTAGTGTTTGGGATCTGATTTCTACAGTGTTGCTTGAATTAATATCTCCTATATTACATTTGACTGATGTTTGGTGTTTGTTTATCTATTCTCCCATTCTAGGAGACCTGGAAGTTCTTTCTAGCTTTTGACAATTATGAATAGAGTAGTATGAATATACATTTGTCAGTTCATTTGGGTGGATACCTTGTAGTGGGATTGTTTCATCATGTGCTATGTGTATGCCCAACATTCAAAAAAGCTAACAAATGGTTTTTCAGAGTGCCTGTACCATTTTTAATTTTTCCAGCTGTGTGTGAGAGTTCCAGTTGTTTTATATCCTCATCCACATTAGATATTGCGTGTTTGAAAAATTTTAAATCAGAATAGGGATATAGCTCAATGGTAGAATGCTTGCCTACCATTTGTGAAGACCTGGGCTCAATCCCCAGTACTGCAAAATAAATGAATAAATTAAAAATAAATAAATGTATTATTGCTGTGAGCAAGTTCAAATATTCTCATAACAAAAATGGTATGTGAAGTAGTGCCTATGTTAATTAGCTTGTTTGAGCCATTCCACATTCAAAACATCATATCATACACAATAAATGTATACAATTATTATTTGCCAATTTAAAATTTGAATAAAATTTTAAATCATTTTAATACAAAAGTAGCATCTCATTGTGTTCTGTTTGCATTTCCCCAAATACTAATGGTGTTGAGCAACTCATTGCCATCCATGTATTTTCTTTGATAAAGTATTTTTTAAAGCATTTTAGTCACTTTTTATTGCAGTGTTTGTTTTCTTATTGAGTTTCCAGGGTGTTTATATCCTTTTGATAAAAGTCTTTGAGTAGTCTTTGGTACAAATCTTCTACTCAGTAGTTTGTATGCTCATTTTCTTTACAGGATTTTTCATGAAACAAAAGTTTAAAATTTGAAGTCCCAATTAATCAATATTTTCTTTAATGAACTGTGTTTTAGGCGTTGTATCTAAAAACTCTTTGAAAGATCACAGAAAACACAGATTTTGCCTAAAAGAAGTATATGATAATTTGCAGCTGTTAATCTCCTTTTTTAAAAATGTGGTGTGAGATAAAAGGCTTTTTTTTCCTACATAGATGTCCACTTATTCTAGCACCATTAGTTAAAAAACTATTTCCACTTTATTGTCTTTGAACATTGGTCAAAAATTGAGGATATTTGTGCAGACCTAATTCTGGGCTCTTGATTCACCTGTGTGTGTCCATGCTTTTGACAACACAACATTGCCTCAATTAAAGTAGCTTTAGACTGTCTTGGAATTGGATAATGTGAGGCCTGTGATTTTGTTTTTATCTTTTTCAGAGTTTCAGAATTGGTTCTTCTAGTTCCTTTCTCTTTCCATGTAAAGTTTAGAATCAGTATGTCAACATCTACAAAAAACTTTTTGAGATTTATATTGGGATTTCATTTTTAATCTACAGATCAAACTGCAGTGAAGTAATGGAGAATAAGGTTGTAATTATCATTTCTTGATTAGAACAGTAACCAGCAAGCAAAATCCAACCCTTAATGCCTTCTTCCTCTTAGAAGTTTCAGTTCAAACTCACTAGCTGGATATTTCAAGTTCTCTACCATCAGCAATTGCCTATTTTCCCAGTATTATTTTTACTGCTTCTCAACCTGGATTCTCATTTCCAGTTAAAGCAAATCACTGCCCTTCCAACACACGTTGGCATTCTTATGCCCATGAATTCACTCCTTCATGTCTTCCAAAATTCTGATACCTCCTTTATTTCTATTCAAATCCATTTTATTTCTTTTTATTTTATAATGCTTAATTGGCAAATTCGGATTGCAAGATGTTCAATGTGAGGATATAATATAAATATGTATTGTGTAATGATTACCACAAATTTATTAACACATTCATCAACATCCATCCTAAAATAAGATCCCCTGAATTTGTTTATCTTAAAACTGAAAATGTTATGCCCTTTGAACATCTTCCTCCCCCATTCACCAGCCTCAATCCTTGGCATCTGCTACCTTCTACTCTTGGTTTCTATGAGTTTGAATCAAATCCATTTTCAAGGTTTAATTTAAGAGACACTTCCTGGTTTGTCCAACTCACAGATTTGTCCTGAGTTCTGAGTTCTTTCCATAGATACAGTGAGAACCACTCATCAGCTTCTTCTTAAAAAGTGTAGGGTACTGTTAGTGTCTTTTGTGACTGAGAATGTCTAATCAGAAGCATCAACTGGTGAACTCCCTGGAGGTAAAGGCTGTGTTTCTGTTATTTTAAATCTGCATAGGACATAAGAGTAGTTACTGTAAATCATTGATAATGAGTATTAATTAGAATGAACTAGCTTTCAATGTTTGAAGTACTAATAATAAAATATTAAGAGTTCTAATAGGACTAAAATACTTAGCTGGGAAGTGTTTGGACTTGAATAGGGCCCTTTAGGTAATTCATTCTCATAGTTCTAAATGGTCTCTTTCATTTTCTCCTCTTTCCTCTTCATCCTCCCCACTCTTTTGGTATCTGGGTAGGCACACCTGGTTCTTGGGGTCCCCTGTGTTGGGTCCTCTAAGTAGGGCCAAACTTCCTGGAGTTCTGCTTACTTCATTCTTCTGATCAAATATTTTCTCTCAACTGTACCATGTCCTCAAAGTACTCTTCTTTTCTAAGTGATGTGTAGAGATCAGAAAAAGAGTAGGTTTTTGATCTGAAGGATTAATCTTTGAAGATACACTAACAGAATTCAGGTAAGAATTTTTTAGTGAAAAGTATGGGGTCTTCAAATCAATATCTCAATATAGGCTTACATTCAAATCTAACAGTTACCATCTTTGCAAAATTGGGTAATTTTTTCAGTTTAAGTAAGAGCACATACAGTATTTCTAGAACATGCTGGAGTTGGGAGGGGCAACAATACATTAGATTCTTCGGCCTGGTTTTTCTGTAATCCTTTTCTGAGAATACAGTAATAGCTATTACTTATTTGCCATTTTCTGTATGCCAGACACAGTGCTAAGTGACTTATACACATTCACTCATAATCCTCAGAGCAATCTAAATATTTGGTATTATTATGTCATTTTTCACAAGAAAAAGCGGAGACTTAGTTTAAAGAATATTTTTAAGGTCTTTGTGTGGGGAATGAACCCAGGGGCACTCTACCACTGAGCTAAATCCCCAGCCCTTTTTATTTTTTATTTTGAGACATGATCTCACTAAGTTACAGAGGCTGACCTTGAATTTACAATCCTTATGCTTCAGTCTCTTAAATCCCTGGGATTACAGGTGTGCACCATTGCTTCCTGCTTGTAAGGTCTTAAAGAAAGTGGTAAAATTGACATTTGATGGTCTGATCACTTCTAAGACCTGAGCTTTTAGTTACTATATCATCCTTGTCTTGCTAGGGATATGCACTGTCTCCTTAGAGATATTTATTACCATATTTAAATTTTTCTCTTTCCATTTTTGATTTTTTTTTCTATTTCTATTTTATATTTTTCCCATTCTGTTTTTCTTTTTTTTTTCTAAATTTAATGATTATGTTGCCATTCTTCAATTTTTCTGTAATTATCATTTTCTACTAGGTAAGATGAAGCTATAACTTTCATTATTTCCCATCCTCTTATCCTTTAATATGGTTACATCGAAACCTTGGTTAAATATTCAGCTTTAGTACTATTACGACTATTATAAGTAACCTTGAAATGGAAATAGGAAATTTAAAATATGGCAATAAATATCAAAGAAATAAGATAAAATAGATTGTAATGCTTGACTATGGGGATCTACGCATATAAGAGAGCAACAAATAATCATTGGAATACTGTTTTTCACAATAAATCTTATTTTGAAATCAAGTATCTTTTTTTTTTACCTTATGTGTGTCTTTGAAGAAAATAATTTCATAAAAAGGAGGAAGAGAAAAAAGAGGAAAAGAAGAAGATAACCCTGTCATTGGGACTGTCAACTTCATTTCTCTGAAAAGCTCTACTGAAAGTTGTTCACAAGAAAAAAAAAGAAATTTCCATGCTGTCCATAGAAAGCGTCAGGCCCAGGAGAATGCCCTGGGAAGCACACCAACAAAGGTCACTGAAAGCAACAGAACCCAGATAAATGCCACTGCAGAAGCAGGAGTTTAGCATGTGAACAGACAAGCCCTTTCCTACAACCTCCAACTCCGTCCTAGCTAGAGAATCCCAAAGAATGACTGGAGACCCAAGAAGAGAGGTTCACTTTTTGCTAAATCTAGTTGGTCCCTACCTAAAGTGTTCTGAATGACTTTATATTCACAGTGCTTCCTGACGTATTGGTTGTTAGGAGTCAGGACAGTAAAAAGCCAATGGAGTGCCTTGAATATATAAGCATTTTGCTCAACTAAAATATATTTAATAAATTTAAAATAAGGGAAATAAATATATACTTCTTACAGTATGAACAAATTCATATGAAAAGATCACACGAAAAATCCACACACATTAAAATATCCCTCCCATACGTTTCTAGATGGCGAACACCCCCCATTCTTAACTTTACACTTTTCCCAAATTGTTTAAATCTCCTCTTTGTACAAAAGCTGTTAGTGGTCAGTCCTCTTCCTGGGGTGCCTTTCTTGGACACTCCAACCTGCTCCAACCTTCTCTGGTTCAATTTGTTTCACCTATGGAGAATGCTCCTTGAGATTTGCTTTAAATGTTTCTATTTGTCTCCAGCATTTCATGATGCCATGCCTTTCACGTGGGTTTATGTTTATCCACTCTGCGAGCACTAAGTAGGCTCTTATCATACCAGAAACACACTACTTAATGTTGGAGAACTTTTCTTCATTTATGTGTTTCTTATTTTTCTTTTTTTCTCTCCTCTCCCATCTCCTTCTCTCTTCCCTCCCCTCCCCTCTCCATCCTCTCCTCTCCTCCTCCTCCTCTTCCTTCTTCTCTTCTTCCTCCTCCTCCTTCTTTTTGTTTTTTTCTGAAAGGTCCATTACTCAGACTTTGGTCCTTCTGGACTGATCTTTTTCTTATTAATGTCACATTTCATCTCCCTGTAGTTTTTCCTTTACTCTTTGGGAGATTTTCTTAATTTTGTCTTACAAACCTTCTTGAATTTTTAGTTTATGTTATATTACTATGTTAAAAGAACTTTTGATCTGTTATAGTTTGTAGATGAAATATCTTCTCTTGTTTTTCTTAGACACTGATTTTAATTTTGAAATTTTCTTCTAGAATCTTTGTTTTGACTTGATGGTTTTCCTAGGATGGCTTTGTTTTTGTAAGCTCTGGTTTCAATCTTTCATGTTCAGAGGTCTCCTAATGGCAGAGTAGTCCTTGACTTTCTGCTTATATTGAAGACTATGTCACTGAGAAGCTGATTGTAACCACCATTGGTGGATGCGTGTCAATTCTGAGCTTCACTGAAAGTTGATTTGCCTGGACCATTTCCCTGGAGAACCCATGCCAATACCTTTAACATTTTGTCCTGATCAGGATGCTCAGAAAATTTTCCTATCTTTGCCATGGAGACTACAAGTCTTGCTTCTTGCTTCCACATTTGTGGTGTTAACTGGTAACATGACCCTGAGGGGAACACCAAGATGCAGTATGTGAATGTTCACTGAGTCTCTTTGTTGGATTATGTGTTTCCAACCTTACAGGATGTCTGATATTTGTCTAGAGAGGCTGTTTTACAGTTTCTGAGAGTGAGGAAGGGGAATCTGTTCATCTATGTGGAACTGGTAAGAGGATTTGGGGAATATCTGTTTCTTTTCTTTTGTTTGTTTTTTTCTTTCGGTTCTGGGGATTGAACTTGACCACTGAGCCACATCCCCATCCCTATTTTGTATTTTGTTTAGAGAAAGGGTCTCACTGAGTTGCTAAGCACCTCACTTTTGCTGAGGTTGGTTTTGAATTCATAATCCTCCTGCCTCAGCCTCCTGAGCCACTGGGATTACAGGTGTGCACCACAGTGCCTGGCTTGGGAATATCTGTTTTTACTCTTCCTCTTCCTTGATTAAATTTTCAAGAGATCTCTGAGGCCAACTTTTCCTGAACCTTTTCTTGGACCTGCAAATCTGGTTTCTTCTCAACTTTAACATGATTAGTTTAGGATTCAGCTCTCTCAAAATGGCTAAGGCAGTAATCATAAATTTGTCTCTTTTCTGTTTGTTTCCAGTTCTTTTCTTTCCATTGTACTGGTCTGTATGAGTTTAGTATTTAAAATTAAATAAGTAATGTAAAATGCCATTTACAGTTGACATGGAGGGGTTTGCAGAAGGAGCCCAACTATTGTAAATGTTCTTTTTTTTTTTCTATTTTTGACTAGAATTTATTTTTCCTCTTGTCTCAACCCTCTTCTCACTGAACATGGTCATCCTGCTCCCTTCACACCCAGAACAGCTGCTTCGTGGGTCCTACTTTGCCAGGCCCCTATACTTACCTGCCTCAGAGGTCCAGTTTTTTTCTCTCAGACCTGTGTCTGAACTCTAGAGAAGTGCTAGGATCTTTTCCTCTGCTTCATGGGCCCTGTGTCCAGGGGGATCCAGAGATATTTTAGCCTCTGTTTCTAGCCCTCTAAGCACTTTTTAATCTGCAAAATCTTCTGTAATTCATGTCCAGAGCTTCTGAAGAGAGCAAAATGAAGTCTTCCCAGAGCACACAAAAGGCAAACCAGCCCCTAAGAATCTCTTTTCTACCCAGCCAAGATACTATTAGTTATGAAATTACGTGTGTGATGCCTTTATAGTTATTAAGGTTGATATTCAAAATTCTAGAAAAGTACTTTCCACTTGGCCATATTTTCTTCTTCTTCTTTTTTTCTTCTTTTCATCTATTTATGTGGGGGGAAAGTTTTTCTAACACTTCCCTTTCATTTCTGGCTAATATCTCACTTTCAAATAAGTACACCTTCTGTAACTCTGGCACCTTTCCACACTTACATTCTATTTTAAGGATAGGTACCCATTCTATTACCTTAAAAGTATGATTTAATTACATGAAGCATAGTTAGTACTTTGAAAGTTTATTAACATATACAGATAATTTTTGGTATTGGGGATTGAAACCAGAGGTGTTTACTGAGGCACATCCTCAGACCTTTTTAAATTTTTTATTTATTTAGAGACAGAGTCTTGCTAAGTTATTTAGGACCTCACTAAATTGAGGCTGGCTTTGGACTTCTGATCCTTCTGCCTCAGCCTACTGAGCTGCTGGGATTACAGGCATGCACCGCTCTGTCCGTCTCATTGATATTTTTCTAATTATAAAACTGATGTATATTCATTGTGAAACATGAAGTTCATGAACTTAAATTGTCTTATACAACTAATAATGGTTATTATATAGAAATGATTACAAAATTCATCTAATTATTTTCTTTGGTCTTACTAGTATTTAAGTTCCCAGTGTACTATAATATCAGACATTTCCTCAGAAATAGTTAACTTATTATGAACTAATAATGCTTCATTCAACAGATAGTCTGTGAGCACCTATTATATTTCAGACTATGTGCTGGGTATTGGTGAATCACTGATGAAAAATGAGAATTTTAGGGTAAGAAATTCTCTTTTTAGGGTAAGAAAATATTCTCTTTTTGTGTTTTGACTATTGGTTCATCTTTACCTTCTCTCCTTAAGAGAAGGATTCTTAAATGCAAAGATGTAAATGTAGTTCTTATCATTTTACTTCCTTTAGTTGTGATATTGGGAGGCAATTAGTTTTTCCATACTCCCAATCTTGTAAACTCTTGGTAGGGGTTCTACCAGCAGGTGCTGTTCTAAATTAACAGCAAGGTCTGCCTTAGAAGATCAGACAGATGTCTTAAACCAACAAGTTTCTGACTGATTCCTGGCTGTAAAGGGACTTGTTCCAAAGCGTCCTCTGTCATTACCAGTGAAAAATCAATAAGCAACTCACTAGGATATGTAATGAGGGGAAAAGCAAATGATGAAAGAAAAGTAAGCAATAGAAAATAACCACCAATACTTAGTATGAGAAAGTCACCACTTGCAATACTATTTATATTTCTTAATTTATTCACCATCTTAATAGTTAATGTTTTACAATTCCCTAAAAAACTAAAATAACAATATGTTTCAGAGCTCAGTAAAATCTGACCTGAAGACCCAAAAGAGTAGGTTTATTTGTGTAGTTACCTTTATGGTTTTATCAGCACAGGGCAAGGACTCCTCTAGTGGTAAACATTTTCTCTCTCCCATTCCTTCTAGAGGAGTAACAGAAATAGCTGACAAGAGTGCATTCTTTTCTACTGAACCCTTAATTTCACATAGCTGAATTCCCTCAAACATCAACATCTGGGGAAGTTTACTAAATCTGGCTGTACCTCAGAATCATCTGTGGAGAGTTTGAAACTTTCAGATGTTCAGGTTCTGTCCCTGGATATTCTGAAAAGCTTTACATCAATGTCAGTACTGAACAGCCCTGGACAGCATCATGAACCTGGATGAAGAAAGAAGGCATGTCTGGGTTTGTTTCTAGGAGGCCCAGAGAATTGGGTGAAGGCTGAACTAAGCACAGTGCCCAAACTCAGAGGACAAAAAGAGAGGATATCAGTTGATGCTGAAAATGCATAGAAAGAATAAAAATGCCTTTTGCAAATCACTCAAAGTACTGATGTAATATATTGTGAAAAAAAAAAAGAAAAATGGTTGAGGCCAGAGCAGTTCAATAAACACATGAGACACATAGGCAATGTTTAATTTTCCAATAGGTGCATTAACAATCTAAGACACAGGTAGAAATAATTTTAATAATATATTTAATTCAACAGACTATATCATGAATATTATCACTTTAGATCTTAATATGAAAAATGATTAATGAGCTATTTTATATTCCTTTATCACGCTAAGTCTTTGACAACACATCTCTGTTGTTCTAATCTCAACAGTTACTTGTTATGACTGGCTTCCATATTAGCCTGTTTATGTCTAGGAGGATAATTTTTTAAATTCATTGATAATCAGTTGGTAGAGTCCCAGGAAAAAAAATAATCAGTTATCTAGGTCTTAGGAAAGATGTTTTAGAGAGTTATGGATTCGATAGCAAATGAAATTTTTAAGAAAATTTATGGGTGAAATAGAAATCCAGTCACTATGGAAGCATGTGGTGGAGAACAATTGGAGAAGATAATTTAGAAAATTAGAAATTCATTTAAAAAAATCTAGCAGTTGTTGAGCTTTTACTGTATGATAGGAGTTGTTCTATATTTAATGTATTTCCTTATTGTTATGGTTTAGATGTGCGGTGTCTCCCAGAAGACCATGTGTGAGACAATGCAAGAAGGTTTAGAAGTGCAATGATGAGATTATAACTGGCTGGTAATTGCAGGCAGGTAAGGTGTAGCTGGAAGAAGTAGATCACTGAGGGGGTACCTTTGGAGTTCATATTTTTCCTCCGTGAGAGACAAGCTTGAGAGACTGCTTCCTGGTTGCCACCTCCTGAACTGCTGTCTTCTGCCATACCCTTTTGCCATGATGTTATGTCTCCCTGTAGGTCCAGAGCAATAGAGTGAGCCCAGGCTGACCATGAACTGAATCTCTTAAAACATTAGCCAGAATAAACATTTCCTCCTCTAAGTTGTTCTTATCAGGTCTTTTGGTCATAATGATGAAAAAGTTAACTGAAACACTTACTTAATATTTTCAAATCCCCTGTGAGGGTGAATGAGTCCAGGGTGTTATGTCCAGCGATGGTGTGAATCATGAGCATCCTCTAGAGTTTTGTAGTGTGGTAGTCTTGAGTTAGTACTATTACTGCTCCCATTTTACAGATGTGGAAAATGAGACCTTATCTCTCATTGTATTCATATTGAAAGAAACTTTGCTACTCCTCCTCTTTGTAAGGTGACCTGTTTTTACCATAATTTCTCTCTGATTTAAATTACTGTTTTTTTCAATTATAAAAGAAGAAGAAAGTAGAATTCCATTTATAGGAAAAAGAAGACAGTAGATTCATATTACCTCCTTTTACTTAAATTTGATGATACTCTATCCTGCTGCACTGCCCCAGGATAGGATTTATTACTGAAACTGATTAATTATTGATGACTTCTCAAACCCCCAAATTGCAAATAAACAAATAACAACAAGAAAAATCACATAAATAAGAACAGCTGTTTCTACTTTATTTCACAAGGAAAGTGACTTTTTTCCTTTTTAATTTGTTAAGGCTGGAGCACAACACAGTCTTCTGGATTCTCCCCTTCAGTCTTGTGGCTAAAGGACAAGAAAGGATTTGGGGATGTGTTAATGGAAAGTTATTTTAGAGCCAGTGCACTAGGTTCTGCTAATTCTGAAGTAGTTTTTAGACTAATTCAAAGATAAAAGAGTAGGATCCCTTGACATAGCTTACTCCATCAGATGTGCAGGTCTTGAAGGGCATGCCACAGGCATCTCCACTAAACACATTCTAGTGGATTAAAGGGCTCTCTCCATGGGCATGGTATCTTTCTGAGTTACTGCATGCCATCAGTGGACTTTCTCAAATCATCTAGGAAAATATACTGAGAAGGAATAAAAGTGTGTGTTTGTATGTTCAGGAAGGGGGATCTTAGCAAAGTGAAGAAGAAAAACTTAAGCTTTTAAAAACATTTGGGGAGTGTGATGGGCGCGTGTGCCACGGTGCTGGTGTGGTCACTGTGACTATGTTGTAACTGAACATTCTGCTCACGGGTACTCCAGGAGTTGGAAAAATTACACTAAGCAAAGAAATTGCATCAAGATCAGGACTGAAATACATTAATGTGGGTGATTTAGCTAGAGAAGTTTGATCACTGGATATGATGAAGTCTGGCAAGATGACTTCTTCCAAGAACATGCAGAAAGATGCACAGAAGATGGCACAAATCCTGAAGGGTATGGGGATTACAGAATAGAAGCCAAGAGCTATAAATCAGATGTTGAATTTGCCTTCCAATATTCACAATTATAGATGATGCTTAAATTTATTCCAGCCATGCTAAGAAAGCTACTGTTAATACAGATGATGTATAATTGGCAATCCAGTGTTGAGCTGACCAATTTTTTACCTCTCCTCCCCAGAGAGATTTTTTATTAGATATTGCAAGGCAAAGAAATCAAACTCCTTTGCCATTGATCAAGTCATATTCAGGTCCCAGATTGCCTCCTCCTGATAGATACTGCTTAACAGCTCCAAACTATAGGCTTAAGTCTTAAAAAAAAAAAAAAGCATCTCCATCTGTAGAAAGAATAACAGTTCCATGGTTAAGTGTTGGTTCAGTTAATAGCAGACCAAGTACTCCCATACTAGGCACACCAATGCCATGTCTGTTTCAACTAAAGTAGGGACTCCAGTATCTCTAACAGGGCAAAGTTTACAGTACAGATGTCTGCTTCACAGTCCCCTGCTATAAAAGCCTCATTTCCTGCAACATCAGCAGTTCAGAATGTTCTGATTAATCTGTCATAATTGGGTCCAAAAGCATTCTTATTACCAGTAGTATGGTATAATCACAAAATACTTCCAAGGAATCATCAAATGCAGTGAAGAGAAGATGTGAAGATGATGATGATGATGATAATGATAATTTGTAATCTGGCTTTGATGCATGTAACCTGTATACTTGATCTTGGTCTTGAATCCATTGTACTGAAATTAAAGAAGCATGCTAGATGTTTACAAGTTGTGCGTTAGAAAACTTAAGTAGTATTTCATGAGCAAATAATAGTTACTATTCTTCTCAATTGAAATGTTGGATATTCTTTAATAGGACCAGTAATGGTTTTTCATCAGCCTTTATGTGTAAAAAATAAAGTTGTTCATTGATATGATAAAAAATTGAGGAAAAAAGAAACAAGAATTTCCTTTTAGTGTGTATTGTTTATAGCTATTGTTAAAGACATTTTATTTCTGATGATGAGTTGGTATACTTATGTGTTGTTAGAACACAACTTCCTGTTTCATCCACTCTCAGTCAATCATTCATGGATTCAAATAATACTTAAGAAGGGCTTGTCCTGGGCTAGCAGCGTTAACAGTTGCAAGATCATAGGCCAGTCATCATATCTCTCAGGTTTCATGGCCCTAATGCACAAGATATCAATAATAGAATTACAGCATTGTAGTGAGGATTAAAAAATAACAGTGTTAGTCACATGTGCCTCCTCATATGTGTGAAGTGGTAGATCATAAGACCTGGAATGCATCAATGGTCAATGGGAGTGGGATAGCTGGGTCAAATGGTGTTTCCATTCCAAGTTTTCTAAGGAATCTCCACACTGCTTTCCAGAGTGGCTGCACTAATTTGCAGCCCCACCAGCAATGTAAGAGTGTACCTTTCTCCCCACATCCTCGCCAACACCTGTTGTTGGTTGTATTCTTGATAATTGCCATTCTAATTGGGGTGAGATGGAATCTTAGGGTGGTTTTGATTTGCATTTCTCTTATTACTAGAGATGTTGAACATTTTTCCATATGTTTGTTGATTGCTTGTAGATCTTCTTCTGTGAAGTGTCTATTCATTTCCTTAGCCCATTTGTCAATTGGATTATTTACATTCTTGGTGTAGAGTTTTTTGAGTTCTTTATAGATTCTGGAGATTAGCGCTCTATCTGAAGTATGATTGGCAAAGATTTTCTCCCACTCTGTAGGCTCTTTCTTCGCATTGCTGATAGTTTCCTTTGCTGAGAGAAAGCTTTTTAGTTTGAATCTATCCCAGTTATTAATTCTTGCTGGAATATTACTCAGCCATAAAGAATGATAAAATTATGGCATTTGCAGGCAAATGGATGAAACTGGAGAATATCATGCTAAGTGAGATAAGCCAATCTCAAAAAACCAAAGGAAGAATGATATCGCTAATAAGTGGATGATGACACATAATGGGGGTGGGAAGGGTTAGTGTTGGGGTTGGAGTTGGGTTTAGGGAGGGGGGCAGGAATGGAGGAAGGAAGGACTGTATAGATGGAGGGGAAGGGTGGGAGGGGAGGGGGGGAAGGGAAAAAATGGCAGAATGAATCAAACAACATTACCCTATGTAAATTTATGATTACACAAATGGTATGCCTTTACGCCATGTACAAATAGAAAAACAACATGTATCCCATTTGTTTACAATAAAAAGAAAAAAAAAATAAATAAAAAAAAAAAAAAAAAAAAAAAAAAAAAAAAATGGTCAATGGGAGATTTTTGTTTTTCCACAAAAATTTTGAGTCTAGTTAGAGAAAGTAGACAAATGTACAACAAAATAAGAACACAGTCCATACCAAGTGTAAAATCAGAGGTATAACTAGGACTTCAGAGAAGAGAGAAAACTATTATTTGATTTTGCTGATGTGCATCTCCCTTGTTAATCTGAAAGCTCCAGGAGGGGAGATTTGTGCCGTTTTCACTCACGATTGCACCCCCCACCTCCCAACACAGGGCCAAATTCATGGTAGGTGTTCAGGAATACATTTGAATAACAATACAGAGTGATAATAATTAGTTGTGTGTTATTTCCTGTCAGTGACTTAGAAATGCAGGCAGGGTAGAAAGGCTGAGGAAACCCAGGGAGGTTTGATGGAGAAGCAATCCTTAAAGAATGAATGGAATTGAAAGCGCAGAAGGGTATTTCATGAACAGGGGTGCAAAAGTTAGAATAGTATCTTGTGTGGGATGGTACTAAATAAGGAAATTGGAACACGACAGACTGTGTTAATATTTACAAAGATATAAAACTGTATTTCTGGGCCAGGCTAAGTACAGTCCGTAAAGAAAACCCCCCCTCGAAACTGTTTTGTCCTAGAACCCAAACTCTAGAAACCACTGGACATACAGGAGAAATCTCCCCCACAGATTTCCCTGTTCTCATTTACATTGTGAAACAATTGCTGAGGTCTGTGAGCAGAGACAGAGCTGCTGCCTGTTATGCATGGCTTGAGGCCAGGAAATCTCTGCCCAGCTGGGGAGTCCTAGTCAGAACAGATCGCCTTTAAATGCACAATCAAAGCCAGGTCAAATGTGTTCCAGAACAGACTGAGAAATGTGAAGCCAAATATGATAAATCGTGGCGAGTAGTTGGCTGTGAGAGAAATTGGCTCTGCATGTTTCTCCACACATTGTTCCGGGAGTCATTTGCTTGTTGATTGTTGGGTGCATTTTAAAAGCAAAACTCTTCTCATCTGATGAACATGGCCAATAACTCTTCCCTGTATGCCAGTTATTCCTATACTGTAAGGAGGTGCCAATTAACATAAGCATTTGGTACGATCTGGATTGGTCACAATTAGGTGCAATCCAATTTCTGTGATATTAGCTGGAAATAACTCAATTACCCCCTCACCTCCTCTAATTCACTTTTTCAATTTCCTTTTTATTTCTATGCTGTGATTTGAGATCCTAAGTTTTCCCCTAGGCACCACATAGTTCCAAATTCTCTCCAGCCTAAATTGTTTCTTTTCTGTTATTTTTAAATCATAACTTTATTCACATACATAAGTGCCTAGAGTGACTTTTATGTGAGGGCTGCTGAACCTGATTCTAATGTAGAACACTCTGATTTTCTGTTATATCTAGACTTGGTTGGGTCTTCAGGTAAAACTAATGTAAGGAACATATGATATTCAAAGTAAAAAATGTTATAGTTCCAGGAATACATTTCAGAGTGGATCCTTAAAAGGGATAGTTTATTGAAAAAAAGATATTACTTTAAGATTAAGTTAAACTGGGGTAGATGCATTCATGAACCTGGCATCTACCTTTCCCAAGAGCTGGAAGACTCTGGCAGGTCTAGTTTTGGATTATTAGAAGTATTTAAATACATAATGATTCCAGATCCCTGTTGTGCTCCTCTTTCCCCATGCTCATAAGTTGATATTTGGGACAGCTGCTACTCTTTTGAGAATAGTATTGAAAAATTGCACAGCATTTTAAATGCAGACAGAAAGAGAATGATGCATAATAATTTTTTAAAATGAAGAAATCTTTAAGAACATAGAAAGAAATGGTAAAGACAAGAAAAGAGAGGGAATAAATTTCAAAACAATATTTTAGGAAGTTTAGGGATTTTGAAAACATGAATAAATATTATTTACAGTTTTTTCCATTTGTGATTGTTTTCAGGAGTAACTTGCATTCTCTCTTACATATATATACTTAGATATTTTTCATTATCTCTATAGTGTACTTAAATTTCGAATTATATAAATGCAGCATCAGGGAAGTCATTAGGTCTATGAAAGCTGTTAGGCGTGGCTATGTTATATTTGTACTGTTGCTTACCCATGTTAGAGGTTGTGAACTGTGGTCTGTCTGAACAGAGGTATACTGAGTGATAAAACCATGGGATTCTGAAGACAGTACAAGAAATATAAAGTGTTTTATTGATAATTGCCTTTTATATTGCTTACATGTTGAAGTGATAATATTTTGGAGATAATAAATTAAACAATTTAAAAATTAATTTCACCTATTTCTCTTGTACTTTCTAATATGACTACTAGAAAATTCTCTTTATAAAAGTTATTTATATATTTTATTTGTGGGTTAGAATTATGCATAATGGTGGGATTCCCTGTTACATATTTTTACATGCCTAAAACATAATTTGGTTAATTTCAATCCTCAAGACCTCATTTCCCTCCTTTCCTCCCTCTTCTCTCCTCTACTGGTTTGCCTTCTATTTTCATGAGATTATCCCTCCCTTTTCTCCCTTTTCCTCTCTGGCTTCCACATATGAGAGAAAACATGACTACTGACTGTGCCCTTAGTCTGGCTTATTTTGCATAACATAAATACTCACAAGTTCCACTATTTTTCTACAAATGACATAATTTCATTCTTCCTCATGGCTAACTATAACTCTATTGTGTGTATGTACCATATTTTCCTTATCCATTCATTTGTTGATGGACACCTAGATTGGTTCCATAATTTGACTGTTGTGCATTGTGCTGCTGTAAATATGGGTGTGCATGTATCACAATAGTACACTGATTTTAATTCTTGTGAATAAATACCAAGAAGTGGAATAACTGGGTCATATAGTGCTTCCATTTCTAGTCTTTTGCAGAATCTCCATATGGATTTCCATACTGGTTTTACTGATTTACAATCCCACCAACAGTGTGTGTTATCTTTTTTCCCATATCCTTCACAGTATTTTTTATTACTTGTATTCTTGATGATTCCGTACTAACTGTAATTATATAAAACTTTTGTGTGGTTTTGATTTGTATTTCCCTGATTGCTAAAGATGTGAACATTTTTTCATATATTTGTTGGCCATTTGTATTCATTCTTTTGAGAAGTGTCTGTTTAGTAATGGAAAATTCTAATATTCATATGTGACTCACATTCTGTTTCTATTAGATAGCACTAGAGGGTGAAAAGCATTTAACTTAAGATCTCTAAAATTCTTTTCACTTAATGTTTTATGACTCTGGAAGATCATATAAACCATGTGCCAGGATACAAGCTAAGACAAGGATAGAGTGTATCATTCTGGGGTTAGTGTGATGGCAATCCACCTTGGTAAATAGGAATAATGTAACTTGGCGGAGGTGTATGCAATCATTCAATGGAAAGGTTTGAGGAAAATTCAAGGAAAATGATGAGGGAAAATGTAGGAAAAATCTAAATAACTTTGGGGGACATTATGTTAAGTGAAATAAAGCAGGCACAGAAAAACAAATACCATATGTGGAGTCTAAAAAGTTTGAACTCATAGAAGCAGAGTGTGGAATTGTGTTTGTCAGGGGATAGAAGCAATGAGGAAGGAATAGGGAGACCCTGTTTATAAGGTATACAGAAGTTCAGTTAGGAGGAGTAAGTTCTGGAGATTTGTATAGCACAATCTCCGTTGACTATAGTTAATAATAATGTATCAGGTGCGGTGGCAATCCCAGTGACTCTGGAGGCTGAGACAGGAGGATTGAGAGTTCAAAGCCGACCTCAGCAATGGCGAGAGGTGCTAAGCAACTCAGTGAGACCCTGTCTCTAAATAAAATACAAAATAGGGCTGGGGATATGACTGAGTGGTTGAATGCCCCTGAGTTCAATCTCTGGTACCAAAAAAAAAAAAAAAAAAAAAAGGAGTAGATCTTAAATGTTCCCATCACCAAAATGTGGATATGAGTTGATGGATACATTAATTAGCTTGAGTTAATTGTTTTATAATGTATACATATATAAAAACTCCATGTTGTGTACCACAAATATACAATATTTGTCAGTATATAGCTGACAAAACAAAATACTTATTTTGTTAATAAAAACAAAACAATATATTATAAAAATAGTAATATAAAATATAGTGAATATTACCTTACCTGACTTCTATTTAAGCAGTTTGCTTGAGTAATGGAAAATCTCTATTTTTTTGTAGAAGATATGTTACATTGGCTGAGGCCCACAGATACACTATTTCTTTTATGACTAATCAAGTGCCCAAGCAATTATGTACCTACCCACCAAGAGAAACACATGCTTACCAGGATTATTTGTGTTGACTTGCACACTTACTTATGCCAGCTGCACTTGTAATTCTATAACTTAATAAAATACTAAGTGGTTAAATATAAGTGTGAAAATATAATTATTATGTCTATGAAAAATCAGTTTAATGCTTTGGGATCAATAAAGTCAAGTTGTTAAAACATGCTGTCAAATCACATTTTGTTTTGGGGGAACTGCAAAAATCTATATGGATTCTATACTCTATTTCACAATGTCATTAAGCTCTGAGAAGAAAGTAGAAATCATAGATAATGCAGTAAGTCAGTTTATACAAGAAAGACAATGAAGGATTTTAATCTCTCTTTGTCACTACATCAGAAGATAGGGTGTGAATTTACTTTTAAGCATATTGAAACAAATGATTAGTGGATTTATGTATCACATTGCATTATTCCCTGCTACTACCTCTTTAAAAATGGAATTAAGTATTGTGTCTGACCGTGTAGGATAAGACATCTTCTGAATTAGTGTTGAATACATTCCATTCTCTCAGCTTTCTATTTTTATATACGACAAGGCTCCACTTCAATCCTCTTACTCTCCCAGGCACAAACTTGTGGTGTTCTCTATGAAATTGTCATATTACAGGCTAAACTAGTAGTTCTTGAGGTTGACATTATCCTATCCCTCATCCAGCCTTAGGCTAATGGCACATTTTTATTCTTATTACCCTTTCAGGTTTTCTGTGTACTTGCCCAACTTAACTAATCACCAATGATACAGATAGACTTTAGTTTCGTAACATTATGCTTCCTTTGGCTGCAATATTTTAATTATTTTAAAATCAGGATTCAACCCCTTATCAGCTCTATGATTTTGCATCATAATCATTTCTACCCATTTATCATTAAATGCCATAATTTCATTCTTCTTGGAATGAAATTAGAACTCCATTGTGTATATATACCACATTCTTTTTTCATTCATTCATTTTTATTCATTCATTTTATTCATTATTTTGGGGGTCTGGATTAGATCCATAATTTGGCTATTGTGAATTGTGTTACTATAAATATTAATGTAACTGTATATTTATAATATGCTGATTTTAGTTCTTCTGGATAAATACTATGGAGTGAGATAGCTGTATCATATTGTGATCCATTCCTTTCCAGAGTGGTTCTACTAATTTGCATTTCTACCACAATATATGAGTGTACCTTTTCCCCATATCCTTACCAACATTTATTATTTTCATTCTGTATGACTGTCATTCCTAGTAGAGTGAGATGAAATCCAAGTGTAATTTTGTTCTGCATTTTCCTGATTATTGGCCATTTTTGTTCCTTCTTTTGAGAAGTTTTGGTTTGTTCTTTTGCCCATTTATTGATTAGGTTATTTTTTTTTTCTGGTGTTAAGTTTTGTGAGTTCTTTAATATATATTTTGGATATTAATCCCATCAGAGAAGCAGCTGGCTAAGATTCTCTCCCATTCTGTAGACTTACTCTTCATGCTCTTGATTGTTTCCTTTGCTATGTGGAAGCTTTTTAATTTGATGGCAGTCAACTTATTGATTCTTGGTTTTATTTCTTAATCTTTAGGGGTCTTGTGAAAGAAGTCAGTTCCTACCAAATATGTTGGAGTATTGATCCTATGTTTTCTTTTAGCAGTTGAAAAGTTTTTGTGCAAATTCCTAAGTCTTTATCCACTTTTATTTGAGTTTTATGCAGGGTGAGAGACATGGAACTAATTTCATTCTTTTACACATGGATATTCAGTTTTCCCAGCACCATTTGTTAAAAAGCCTGTCTTTTGTCCAAAATAAAATTTTGACATGTTTTTCAAGTATCAGATGGCTGTAAGTATGTGGGTTTGTTTCAGTCTTCTATACTGTTGCATTGTCTTCATGTCTATTTTGATGCCAGTACCATTTGGTTTTTGTTACTATAACTCTGTAGTATAATTTGAGATCAGGAATTGTGATGCCTCCTGTATCATTCTTCTTGCTCAGAATTGCTTTGGTGATTCTGGGTCTCTTATTCTTCCTAATGAATTTAAGGACTCTTTTTTTTTCTAGTTCTGAGAAGAATATCATTGGGATTTTGATGGGAATTACAATGAATCTCCATTTTGCTTTGGTTAGTGTGGTCATTTTGACAATGTTTATCTGCCTATCTAGGAAAATGGGAGATCTTTCCATCTCCTAAGATTTTTTTCAATTTCTTTCTTCAGTGTCCTATAGTTTTCATTGAATTTATCTTTCATGTCCTTAGTTAGAATAATTCCCAAAGATTTTAATTTTTTAAGGTTATTGTAAGCAGGATAGTTTTCCTGATCTCTTTTTCAGCAGAATCACTATCAGAGTATAAGAAAGCTATTTATTTATGAATATTGATCTTGTATCCTTCTACTTCACTGAATTCATTTATCAACTCTAGAAGTCTTCTGGTCAAATTTTTTGGGTCTTCTAGATATAGGATTATGTTATCACCAAACAGAAATAGTTTTACTTCTTCTATTTCTCTTTATATCCCTTTAATTTTCTTCTCTTGCCTTATTGATCTGGCTAGATTTTTGAGAACTAGATTGAATAGAAATGGTAAGAATGAACATTCTTGTCTTATTCTTGATTTTAGGGAAAATGCTTTTTTTCCCTCTGTTTAGTATGATATTGTCTTTGGTTTTGATATATATAGCTTTTATAATATTGAAGCAAGTTTCTTCTATCTCTAGTTTCTCTAGTGTTTTTAACCTGAGTGGGTGCTAGATTTTATCAAAGGCATTTTCTGTATTTATTGAAATAATCACATGGTTCTTGATCTTAATTCTATTTATATGGCGAATTACATTTATTGATTTGCATATGTTGAATCAACCTTGCATCCCTGGGATGCAGTTCTCTTGGTCACTGTGTATTATCTTCTTGATGTGTTTTTGAATGCAGTTTGCTAATATTTTATTAAAGATTTTTGCATGTATGTTCATCAGGAATATTGGTCTAAAGTTTTCTTTCCTAGATGTGTCTTCGTCTGGTTTTGTTGTTAGGTTTATATTCGCTTTTTAGAATGTATTTGGGGGTGTTCCCTCTCTTTCAATTTCATGGAATAATTTGAGAAAGACGAGTGTTAGTTCTTCTTTAAAGGTCTGGTAGAACTTGGCTAAGAATACATCTGATCCTGGGCTTTTCTTTGTTGGATGGCCTTTAATTTCTGTGAAAATTTTATTACTTGATATTGGTTTTCTCTATTTTCCTGGTTCCACATAGGCAGATCTATATATTTAGAAATTTGTTGATGTCTTCTGGATTTCCCAGTGTATTGGAGTATAAATTTTCAACACAGTTTCTAATGAGCCTTTGGATTTTAGAAGTGTTTATGGTGATACCTCCTTTTTCACCTCTAATTTTGTTGATTTGGGTCTTCTCTGTCTTTCTTCTGGTTAGATTGGGCAAGGGTTTATTAATCTCATTTATTGTTTCAAAGAAACAACTCTTTATTTCATTGCTGTTACGTATTGTTTCCTCAATTTCATCACTTGTGGCTCTGATCTGAATTATTTCCTGTGTTTTACTGATTTTGGAGTTAGTTTGTTCTTTTTATATGGCTTGAGATAGAACATAAGCTTATTTTTTGGGATATCTCTTTTTTCTGTGGGCACTCAATGCTATTAATATTCCTTATAGAGCTGCTTTCATACTGTCTCAGAGATTTTGATTTGCTGTATCTCTGATCTCATTTTCTTCTAGAATTTCTTGATTTCTGCTCTCATTTCTTCTATCATCCATTCTTCATTTAAAAGAATATTGTCCAATATCTATTGTTCATGTGGTTTCTATTATTTTTTGCTATTGATTTCTAGTTTCATTGCAGTATAATTTGATAAGATGCATGGGATTTAGCAGTTTTTCATATTTACTAAGACTTATATTGTGACATGATCTATCTTGTAAAAGGTTCCATGAGCTGCCAAGAAGAAAGTAAATTCAGTTCTTTTGAAGTGAAATAGTCTGTAGAAGTCTATTAGGTCTGTTTGATTTATGCTATTATTTAGGTCAGAAATATCTTGATTTTATATCAAAGATAGCCTATCTATTGGTGATAAGGGTGTGTTGAAATCACCCAGTATTATGATACTGGGATCTCTCTGGGATTTTATGTCAAGAATGTCAAGAAGTAGTTTTTAAATATAATTATATACACAGACAATTGGAGCACATGTATTTATTATCATGATATCTTCTTGTTTGATTGTTCCCTTTCTGTATATGTAGTGCCCTTCTTTGTCTCTTCTGATTCATTTTTTTGCTTGAAATCTGCTTTGTCAGCCATGAGAATAGCTGTTCCTGCTTGTTTTTTGGACTCCATTTTTATAAGATGTTTTCCTCATTCTTTTACCTTCAGCCTATGAATGTCTTTACCTATGAGATGAGTCTCATACAGATAACATACGAGGCAAACAACATACCTTATTTTTTGATCCATTCTGCTAAACTATGTCTTTTAATTAGGGAGTTGAGGCCATTTACTTTCAGTGTTATTATTATAGATATGTGCCATTTTGGCTTCTTTTCTATGTTTAATTCTGTTTTGATTTTCATTTAGTTGGTGGCTCTTCTAGTGATCCTCATTTGGTAGATTTCAGGTTTGTTTTTGGGTTCCTTTGTGTACATATAAATTTGAGTATTTTTTGTAGTGCTGGCTTAGTGGTCATAATTCTTTTAGTTTATCCTTATCATATAAAGTTTTTATTTCTTTATCAATTTTGAAAGATAACTTTGCTGAATGTAGAAATCTTGACTAGCAATTGTTTTCTTTTAGAGCTTGTACTATCTTGTTCCAGGCCATCAACTCCAGGGTCTGAGTTGAGAAATGGTTTGCCTCTAAATGTGACCTGACATTTTTCTCTGGCAGTCTTTAATATTCTTTTCTTATTTTGTATTTTAGGACTTTTGATTTTGATATGTCTTGGAGAATTTCTGTACTGATCTTGTCTATTTGGGGTCTCTATGTCTCCTGTGGGCAGATGTCTAACTTTTTTTCTAAAATGAGTAAATTCTTTTCTAATATGAGTAAATTTTTTCTGTTATTATCTCATGGAAGATATTCTTCATGTCTTTAATCTTGTCTTCATGCTTTCTTCTATGCGGTGACTCTCAGGTCTCTTGATGCTGTCCCAGAGGTCCTCAATATTCTGATCATGACCTTTTATTTATTTTTCATTGCATACTGAGTATAAGTGTTTATTTACTCTGTCTTCAAGGACTGCAGCTCTGCCTTCAAAGCCTAAAGTACTAGTTTTTGTGCAATCTAATCTGTTGGTGTTTTAGTCAGTTTTTTTCACTGCTGTATCCAAAAGATCTGACAAGAACAATTAGAGGAAGGAAAGTTTATTTGGGGCTTATGTTTTCAGAGATGTCAGTCCATAGATGAATGAGGAATGAATTCATTCCTCAGGGCCAGCGGTGGGGCAAAACATCATGGAGGAAGGGTATGGCAGAGGAAAGCAGCTGGGAACATGACTCTGAGAAGCAGAGATAACTCTTCTCAACAAGGACAAAATATGTACCCCAAAGGCATGCCCCCAATGACCTACTGCCCCAGCCACATCTTACCTGCCTACAGTTACCTCTCACTTAATCCACATCAGGGGACTAATTCACTGATTGGGTTAAGGCTTTCACCAGCCAATCATTTCACCTGTAAATCCTCTTGCATTTTCTCACACATGAGTTTTTAGAGGACACCTCATATTTAAACCATAACAATTGTTGATGCTTTCAAGTGAATTTTTAATTAGATTCATTATATTTTTAATTTCTAGCTCTGATTATTTCATCTTCATTATCTCTGTTTCTTTATTGTAATGGACTTTCATCTCCTATATTTGCTCTTTAAATGCATTCCTTAGATCTTTTAGTTCATGGAACATTTTAATATCAGTTTTTTGTAGTCTTTTTCTGGAATTTTATCCACAACTATCTGTGGGATCCTTTGTTAGGGGATTGTAAATTTTGCAGGGAGATTTATTTGCTTGTTTCCTCATATTTTTAGAGGTCTTGGACTTGCACATCAATTGAGATGGATTCCCCTTCTCTTTTAACCTGTATCTTTTTGTGTAGTTCTCTTTCTCTCTCTCTCTCTTTTATTTTACTTAGACTTCTCTCTGTTTTTGGTGTATGACTGATGTCCAGGAGTGGAATCTGAGGGCCCCTTTTGTTTTTTTCCTACTTGAGGTCTGATGTGTGGGTTTCTCTCCCCTATTCTATGTGTTGAAATATTTTTGAGGCTCTGGTAGTGCTAGGTCATATGTGGGGTGAGATTCACTGTTACTTGGCTGAGTGGTGGGTATTTTTCAGCAACATAATCTCTACTCTGTGAACTTAAAGTGTTTCAATCACTTCCCAGTCCCTCTTAGAAGAAGGGTGTTGGGGGGGGGGGGCAGAATAGCACCGACATTAACAACAGATGTATAGCCTTAAGGTAAATGTCTGTTGTCTGTTTTGACATCTATAGCACTTACTGCCACCTGACAAAGGAATGATGGGGTCAGCATTTAACATCAGTACCAATAAAAACCATGAACTAGATCAGGCATTAAATAGCAAGTGTCTACAACTTCATCAACTATGTTCATGATAACAATAACATAAAAGGGATAGAAATTACATGAAATATATAGTTCTATCAGATAGTGGAATTATAGTTTCTCAAGTGAATAGAAAGTAGGATAGAAAGGCGAGAGAAAATTTGAAATATTTTTAAAGTGGAAGAACAGAGATAGGTAGCAGATGATGATTATAGAAGGAGGAATAAAAATAACTAAAAGTAATTTAAAAAAACAAAGAAGAAAAGAGAACAGAAAAATTTGGCATTTAATTGGGGAAGAGCATGAAGAAGGGATAAGAGGGGCAAAAATCAAGGTAGAAACCAACAGACAAATGTAAGATCAATACAACTAAAACCCACATGTAATTTTACCCTAGTCAAACCAAGGCTAAATAATAAATGTGTGAAGAATAAAACTATTAAAATGAAGGTAAAATTTTAAAAAGTCTGTATTTTTCTAGATTTATCTGCATAGTGAAAACTCACACATGTACATCCACACAAAATCTTGCAAAACGGAGAAAAGAAAAAAAATGAAGAAATGAAATTTGAAAAAAAATTTAATGTTAAAATTTAAGAAAGTGAAAAATGGGTGAATTTGTAAAAATATCATAAAAATTCTTAATGAGAAATGAAGAACTTGTTTCCACCAATGTGGTCAAAACTTTTGGCAAGGATGGGTTTTTATTTTTTTGGCTTTGTAACCCTTGTGTTTTAGTCAGCTTTTTCACTGCAGTGACTAAATGACCTAACAAAGGCAGTTTTAAAGGAGGAAAAGTTTATTTGGGGGGCTCATGGTTTCAGAGATTTCAATTCACAGATGCCTCACCCTATTTCTCAGGGTGTGGGATGAGGCAGAACACCATGGGCAGAAGAGTATGGAACAGGAAAACATGGCCTCAGGAAGCAGAAGAGAGAAAGAGAGCTCTCCTCATCAGAACAAAATATAAGCCCCAAAGGCACACTCTCCCCACCCCCAGGGAC
Organism: Sciurus carolinensis; assembly: GCF_902686445.1. Lineage (NCBI taxonomy): Eukaryota > Metazoa > Chordata > Mammalia > Rodentia > Sciuridae > Sciurus > Sciurus carolinensis. The sequence goes on from NC_062215.1 coordinate 90,879,058, forward strand.
CCATCTCCTCCAGCTGTAACCTACCTTCCTGGAGTTACCACCAAATTTATACCTACCAGGGGATTTACAAACTGATTAGATTAGTTCGGCTATCTATAATCAGATCATTTCTCCTCTAAACCTTCTTGCATTATCTCACACATGAGCTTTTAGGGAACACCTCACACCCACACCATAACACCTTGGTTCAAGGGCTCAAACTTATTAAGCCAATGTCTTTGTATTCATCTCTTAACTGGCAGCCATTGTGCCCAGGAGCTAAAGCTGCTTGTGGTAGCTCTCAGCTTTCAGTCTTCTAGTATAGGTTGGGATAGACTGGGGAGTGATGGTAAATTGTGTAATACTGTAGCAGGGGTGGTACAAAGTTCTAAATTGTAAGTTCTAGAAGTTGGGATTTGTCCTGACTGATCTTTGGAACTCTGTTGGTAAGTATCTAAGATTTGATCCAGACTCTGTTGGAGGGGAGACGCTGATCTCTGCTGGACATCTGTAACTACATTGCCTCCTTAAATTGTACTTTTAGGGTGTAAGGTCTAAACCTCCATAGGTTTCACATTCACCGCTCTGCATGTGGATTTCCTAGTATCAGCCCTGCAGTGCAGGCACTCCTGTCTGCTCATTATTGCCATCTTTTCAAAAGTTCTTATGGGGCCCCAGCATCAAGGGAGCTCTCTTTCCTTGGCATCTGGATCCTGGATGCCCCTCGATGTAAGTATCTTGGTGCCTATTTTAGTCACAGTAGTGCAGGCACACTTTGGGGCTCATACTAGGTGACTGCTGATTCAGCTGGCAAATCCCTTTATAAGTTCCCATTCTCTTACTTCTGCTTGCAATTGCACAATGCTTATAAAAAGGTTCCGAACTGGTGATCCAAGTTCCCACTGATCTGCCTGAGGACCAAGGGAATTTAGTTGCTTTTCACTCAACAGCTCCCCCACTGACCCTGGGTCCATTAATACTAGCCTCCCACCCTATTCACAGGTTTTTCTCAAGACTTTTTTTTTTCCTTTTTGCTTTTTTTGGCCAACTTTCCTCTTTTTCTGCCTGCATTCTCCCTCCCCTCAGCAGCCACAGCTGCCTCAGCTGCTCGTCAAACTGGAGCATCTTTGACCTATTATTTCTTATATTATGTTCAAAGTTTATGACTTTCTGTGACTCTGTGGTTTCTTTTACTTTCCAGTATTGAATTTCAGTGAGTTCCCTTAGTCACATACTTCTTTGAAGAGGCTTCCTGCTTTTGAAGTCTGGGGCTGAGGAACTGCTGAAGCACATTTTTCCTCTAATTCACCACCTTCCTCTCTCCCAACACATTACTTTTTTCCCTTCCTGATGGAGGATTCTCATAGGAACACACTACTATCTCCTTAACTCCCTTAGTATTTTATCTCTGCTTGTTTCATGGACTTTTCATTGCAAGTTAATTTTGCTAATGTGCCATTTGTATCTCAATGTGGCAGAGATGCAAGTTTCTCTTCCCATCACTTATTCTCTCCCTCCTCCCTCCTTAGAAGTAGAATGCCACAGTAGTCATAAAGTAGTTTTTCAGGTTAAGAGATATCTTAAAGCCCCCTTTTGATCATTTGCCTAAGTTCTGTCCAAAGATACATAGGCAGAAGCATTTTTGTGACACGTTTGGGAATCTCCATAAAAACTCAAAGACAAACCATTCTTCCTTGTGTCATTTGCACTCTCTGAACTGCAGAGGAAGATCTGGAAAACACCATCCACTTTGGCCCGAAAATGCACTTGAGAATTATGTTTGCTAAAACACAATTACTATAATTATGCTTATAAGAAAAATAATGTTGTCTTAATTGATAGATCTATTAGATTCTTGCAGGAAAATTTTTGGTCCGATTCACCTTTCTATATTTAACAGAAATGTTTCTCTATGTACGGTAAGGTACTTGTTTCCTGCCCAATCCATTAGTGGTGAGAGTTTTTGTAAAATAAACCAATAAGTAAGACACAGAAAATTTAAGTCCCAACTTTTTAATTAATAGGTTTGACAGGCAAAATTAAAATTTAATAAATAATAGAAAAAAAGTAGAAAAATAAAAAATCTAAAACTATATATATATTGTCATTAAAAGTATTTCTTCAGCTCAATGTACGTTCCATGAACAACTCTCTGATTCAAATTCCCTTTCTAAGCTTGCCACTTCCATGAAAGTATCTGTCAGCTCAGTTCATCTCATGTCTAGATTTTCACTTAGTAAGAATTCTCATTTTATATGGTGCTTTTCAACTAAACATACATAAAATTGGATTAGATGTAGTTAAAATTCAACTTGTTTTAGCGATGAGGAAGCTGAGACTTGGAGAGGTTGTGTGACCCACCCAAGTTCAGACTGATGGTTAATGGCAAGGTCAGGGCAAAATCTGTTTCTTAATAATCAACAGAGGAAGAGAATAAATATACTCTAGGCTTTTAAGATAGTTCTTATTATCAGAGCTAGTGGATACAATCCACACTCAGAGAGCTTAAATAATTTGTCCATAGTTAAATGGTTGATGGTGTGGGGTGGGATTCAAGTTCATACATGTGGCTCAGAGCCAACTATTCTGTCACCAATCCTGTTGCCTCAGACTATTCCTTGGTACCTGTCACCTTCTTCTCATCCCCTGCACGAGCTTACAAAGGAAGCAGAGAAAGGCCCATTATTGCTATTTTATAAGTGAGGAAATTGAGGGTCGAAAAAGATAAGGTGAGGGGAATGATTGGAAGTTGTCCCCATATCTCCTGGACATGGAACTCCATGACTGTAGTTATTCCAGGGAGGAGTGCTGAGGCTCTGCCCTCAAGCATGGTAAGGGGATAGGCTTCTGTGTTTCTGGCCAGGCAACTTTCTGATGGCAGAGAGCCCTGTCTTCTGCCAGCCGTTCACTATTTTTAATATCACTCCTGGTTAAAAATAATCTGTGGGAAGCACTTAGGCTTCTAGTTCCTTTCCCTTAGTTGACCAAAAGGAGTATTCTGGTTCATAAATGTTTCTTTTGCAGCTTTGCAAATGGTGCCATTGAACCAGCTAGCGTGTAAGAAGTGCATGTGTTTTCCTTTCACTTGTTATTTGCAATGTTATACTGTTTACTCTAAACACCCATTGGCTGCTGCACAGGAACATTTGGAGATGTTATATTTATCAGTTGGGTTGGATTTGGCTTGCAGACCCAGCTCAGATTCTGTATTAGGTACTTGCTAAAGTTTATCAGTGTTGACTCTGCTCAGCAGAATAGTGGGGCATCCCTGCCCAAAAGCAGCTCTATGCTGCCATCTACTGGAATTCTGGAAAAGATGCTTTTCCTGCATATTTATTAGAAAATATTGTAAAGTGAAATTTAACAGAGATGTAGAAAACAGAAAATAACCTGAAACATAACAGATGTCTCTGCATTGTATAAAGAAGGCTGAGAAGATTATTTCAAAACCATAATGACTATAAATAAAAGTAATAAAGTTATGCTATACTATACTTTTATTTCCTTTTTAACCTTTACCACACTTGCTAGTAGACATTTTGGAATGATATCAAATACCTGCTGTAGAATCATATCAGACAGAAGTTGTACATAATCTCCGGGAGATGTGCAATTTTCTTCTTGGCTAAAACCAATTTAGAAGTAAGAAAGGTAATATGGAAAAAGTCTCCCAAGATTCAGCAGACAAAGATCAGAGTAAAAGGGAATTGTTTGTAATCCACAGGAATGGCTTGGAAAACACTGATCTTGCTAAAATGGGGATTTCAGTTGATATTCACTTTCTGAATCTATATATGTTTCAGAACAAGGGACTTAAATACTTCCAAGTTCAAGATATCTAGAATGTCAAACATTTTGGAGATCCTTGTATTTTGAGGCTCAAATCTCAGATGACTGAAAACCAAGATAGCCAGAATTTTAAATTTTAATGTTTCTTTTAAAAGCAGAATCAAAACCTAAAAATTTAGAAATTCAGAAATTGTGTTGTAAAAAAATTCTAAGTGCTATTTCTTTCCTTGATTTTGGGTTAAATGTCAGGTCCTCCAATAAACCTCCAACAGCCAGCAGAGAATGGGACCCTTGCTGTACTTGGTCTGTTATCCTCTGCTTTTATAACATTGATCCAGCTGTCTGTGATTAAATATTTATTTGTGTAATATTTTATTGAATACTCCCCTTTACCAGTTTGGACAAGTTTATTTCCCATGACTGCCAGAGAATAGATATTTGATAGGTATTTGTTTTATGAATTAATGGCTTTTAGGTATATATTCTGGGGTCAGTATTACTTAGCTCCAATCCCTTGTAACTTCTTTGTCCATGACAATTGTTGTCTCTGCTGAAATGCCGTCCTCTAATTTGTTTATGTTCACTGTACTCCTAAATCATATACTAAGATGAGAAGTTGACTCAAGTTCAAGAATTCTGATTATAAGAACTTTCAGGTAACCAAAAGTTCAGTGAACTGAAATGTTTCATTTTCCAGATAGGTTGGTTTCCAAGGACATTAAAGTATCCATTATACTCAATAGAACAATATCTCAGCTCGGTGTGGTGTCATATACCTGTAATCCCAGTGACTCAGGAGGCTGAGGCAGGAGGATCGCCAAGTTCAAGGTCAGTCTCGGCAACTTAGTGAGACTCTGTCTCAAAATAACAAAAGAAAAGAACTGGGGATGTAGCTTAGTAGTAGAGCACCCCTAGATTCAATCCCCAGTACAAAAATTAAAAAAATAAAATAATATTTCATCCTCAGTTAACAAATCAGTGTTAGGTTTATATCAGCTTCTATTAAGAACTATTTGTATCTTCACTTGTCTATGGTGCTGTTTTCCCTGGGGCTGTCTATAGGTCACAAAGGATCTTTACTATTTCAGGAAGGGATGTCATTAGAAGCAGGAAAGAGCCTCTGAAAATCCACAGTGCACTGAAGAGATACAATTCCACATATTAAACTAGTGTAATTAGCTATCCTTATCAGAGTCAGTGTCATAAGCTACCAAAAGCTTCATCCCTCCATTGGAAGGCTTGTATTTTGTTAGGGCAATGGGGCCTCTGCTGGGGACATGCCCAGACCAGTGTTATAAGGTTAAATCAGGCTAAATCTGTGTGTCTCTTTTCGTTCAGCTTCCAAGTGCAGTGCCCTTAGACAACTGAAAGGACATTAATTGTTGCAGAGCAATGTTTACTTCTGTTTCTCAAGAGCATGGTGTGGGCATTTGAAAGCATGTGTACAATAGACCCCAAACACTCCAACTTTGTTCAAAAGCACATTCTGATGTTTATTATTCCAGTTGATTTTGGGGCATTTATTGAAGTGAACTGGTTGAGTTGTTTCTTTAGGAAATAAAAAATGAAGTTACTCTCTAAATAGACTTTACTACTTGGACAGCCATCACATTTTGACCTTTGAACTAACACACTTGATCCTATTGATGTGGTGCTATTCTCTGAGTTGCCAGAGTTTCAGATGCCAGATAGCTAGGACCACTTTCCAGACCAAAGTCAAGAGGAGGTTAGACTATGATTTTATGAATTGTAATGAAAACATTGCCTAAGAGGAGAAAAAGGTAAGAATTGAGGAAGAACAAAATAGTGTTTCCTAGTGTTTTGTGTGTTTACTCATTTTGGTTTGGTTTTGAGAAAGAAAATAATCCCATTTGTCCTAAATGTTATAAGGCTGTCTACTAAATATCAGATCAGGTGTTTGCTTTTCCAACACAATTTAAATTATTGGGGTTTGCTCTTATATTGCTGTCTTCTATTCCAATAATTTAGCAAAAGTTATCAATTACCTCTTCTGGACCTCTACTCTTTTTTTTTTAAATCCCCTCTGGGCTATATTCAGTCCCTAATGTGTTCTAGTCCATAGTGTTCTTCAGTCAGTGGAGAACCAAATACAATTATCAAAAGAGAACCAGAACACTTACTCTGATAACAGACAATTGAATTTTTATAAGCATTATTTGAAGTCCTTGGTCTTGGAAACTTGATGGTAAATCCTGTTATTACCCATGTTTGATCTGCCCAAGATAGCAAATGCCTAGCAAAGAATACAGAGAGATTGAACTAGATCAAAGGAAATTAGATAAGAGTCACTTGGGCCTACAAAGGGCAACCTACTTGATATAAGATAAAATTGTATCCCATGTCAGGTAAAGGAAAGATACAATATAGTGATTAATGCAAAATGAGCTATAATGGTAACAGGTCAGCAGCAGAAAAAAACCTTAATGCCAATGCAAATTCAGCTCAGGTGCAGAGCATGAAGTATATCGGGATGTTTATAACTGTGTCCCAGGGCAGGGGTACATTCTGAACCTTGACTCCTAGATTAAGTTAGACAAAACTAGCTCTAGGGTAGTATTGAACAGATAGGAAGTTTCTCCCTTTGCTCATATACTAGCTGAGTGTGTGCCATCTGAAATCCAAAATACATTTTTAGCATCTCTTACATTTATTTGTGTTATGTGACCAACTGTTGGCCAATGGAACAGGAAAAGTGTGGGAACATTCTGGACCAAACATTTAAAAGTAAGGTGCACTCTTAACTGTGGTGCTTTTATTCTCTTCCCACCAGCAGAAAGGCAGTGTGTTGGGAGTTAGGGAAAGGTCAATGTAGAGAAGCACAGCAACCAGAGCCAGTCCTGCCTTCCTGATGAGGATGGAGCCACCATGTCAACCTCTACAGACCACCTATCTGGACTTTTACACAACTGAGAAATAAAATATCTTTTAAAAACCACCATGATTTTGAGTCAGAATACTCCCTATTATAGTATACATCCTAAACAATGGCATCTCTTCTTCTGGGAAATAGTACTCAGATCTAGGAAGGCAGAGTTGTATATGGCTTAATAGTGCATGAAAAATTTACATTCAATTCTTGACTCTGCAGCTTGCTTTCCTGTGAACTTGAGCAAAGTCCTGAATCTCACTGTACCTCAATTTTTCTTATCTCTAAAATGGAGATAACAGCAATGCTTAATTTATAGGATTGATATTGGATCAACAAGAGAATGTGAGAAAATTCCTCTGCATGTACTAAACATTCAATCGTTATTTGTGTTGGTTATTACTATTTTTAGCTCCTTTGGTAAAGACTATCAAGAATGCCTGGATATATAATTTGGTCTCACAAATACAGTGACACCTCTCTAAGTGACCAATTTCTATTTTAAATGAAAAGATTGCTATTCTAATATTTAAATTAATCATTTGTTAATTTTGATAGTATGAAGTAATTAAACTTTAGAATCTTTCAAAGATTCTAAAATGTAGAATTGGGCTACATTTGAATGTGAATCAATTTTGTGATCAATGGTGAAGCTGAAAAAATTGATAATAAAAAGTAATAATGATAATAATATTTAAGAAATTTTATTTCAAGCTTTTAACAAAATTTTTAAAGTGTGTTCTCTCCTACAATCTTCAGTAGAACAGCATAACATTAACATTATGATACTCCTTTTAAGGGAGAGAGAAACTGAGAATGGGTTGCTTATGTTTCTTGCCATATAATACATAATCATAATCATTAAGGATTAGATGTGAATTCAATTCAGTTATTGTTGTTAATATTGTTATTATTATTAAGCTCCCAAACCTGTTTATTTTCCATATTTTACTCTACCTTCTTGGACTGCAGTCTAAGGAAGCATTCAGTCTAAATCCCATGATTTTTGTTCCACATATTTGGAACACATATCAGAGATCAAGAAATTGATTCTAGGCTCATTAATTTACCTTTTCACCAAGGAGATCTGTTTTTTTAAAAAAAAACAAAAATGAAAGTATTTTAACATGAAATTCTAGTAAGATGAAGGGGGTTTCCTCTTTCTTTAAATCTTGTAAACGACTGATTCTTTTTGGAGGGACATTGCAGCATGTATTTAATGATGTAGGTGGTGTTCTAATAACAAAGAAAAGCATAAAGAAAGTGACAAGTTCTTTCTCAACTCTGGGCCTAGGTTTCCCCACTTGAAAAGGTAAATCTTGTGGGGCCCAGTCATCACCAGATCTTCTAACTGTAAGCACCGTTATTTAAATAAAACCGTCTGTCTGTCCCTTTCTTCCCTCTCAACTTCTCACTTTCTCTCCCCTCTTCCTTGCTTCCTCCCTCCCAAAATTAGTCATATTAAAACACTTTACTCTGCTTTAATCATCCTGAATGGGCCATCTGCTTCCATATTTCATCCAAAAGCAGAATTTGATCATGGCTTCTATAGAGGAACATTTACATTATTTATATTAAAAGCAAATAAGTCTGACATTTATACCACTGTGGCCTAAATTCTCCTAAATCTTGTCTTATATGTGAAATGTGTATGATGTGTAGAGTCTTAGAAAGCTCTTAAGAAGGTTTTCACAGTTGAACAAGTCTCTTTGATCTTCTCAAGACTTCAAAGCTGCAAGTGAAGAATACATGAATATTTCTGAAGTTCTGAAAATGATTCACAGGTAATTCAAATTTAGTCTTAGGATTTTAGTATGATTAATGAGTGATGTGTATATCAAGTGGACGCCATTTAACCATTAATGTAAAACACCAAATCTGCTAATCCTACAAATATTTAGTTATTTTACAAGATTGGGAAAATTCTTTTTGTAGTGTCAACATTGGAAAATACGATAATTGTAAATCTATGTTTAGACTTTTCAGTGTCATTTGAAAAAAATGATTACTTCTTTTTTATGCAGTCATTTTAATACATTTACATAATTTCACAAGATAGGTGTAATTCTATTTGATTTATTTAATCTGCTTTACTTATAGAGTAAGAATTTACCAAGCAACAATTCTGAGCAGAATCTTTTGCAAGATGCATCATGTATTTTGGGCGTATGTACTAGGCACATTTTGGGTATATTTGGATTTATGTACTGAGTGGCAGGTAGAAAATAAGGAGGAAGATTGCCAAAAAAGCAAAATAATACAGAACAAAAAAACCTGTCTACCCTTCCCTCTAAGTACTTGCAAGAGGTGGAGAGAAAAATCATATGGTAAAGAAATATTAAAAAAAACATAAATGTGCAAAATAAGCCTAAGTATTTTACATATATCAACAAATTCACACTCACATGTGATTCCGATTTTAAAAGATAAACGAAAAGAGAAAGAGAGGAAGAGAGAATGAGAAAGGGAAGAAGGGAGAGAGGAAGCGAGGAGGAAAGAAGTAAAGCAGGCAGGTAGGAAAGAAAAAAAGAGAAAGGTCATTCACATAGTCACTCAGAAGTCACACCACCTTCTAGAGTTGACTACACTCCCCCCCGGGAAGACTTCTGAATGAGGTTCTGGCCCAAGTGCTAAACAAAAGACTTGGGGAGTAGACAGGACACAGTGTGACTTTTGATGTGTTTTCTTACTTCTTTTGTCTCTCTCCTCCTATTTCTTTTTCCTTGAAAAGGACCAAGTATATTTATGCTGAAATTTATAAACCCACTAATTTCAAACATCTTTGGATCTTATATAACTAAGGAACTAAGGACTAAACGCATTCTCAGTGTGCCGAAAGATATTGGGGAAACACATTTATAGAGAAATTCATAACCCTCAAAAATAAGTTAAAAATGAATGTATTGGTGATTTATTATTTGAGTTAATTTTTTGCAGAAGTCTGTGTGGTGGCAGACACAGAATCTGAAGTACTTCTGATGTTTGATGCTTCTGTTCTTTAGGTTAATGCAAGGACTAAATCATCAGGAGTTTGCATTATTTTTGTGTACAGGTGTGGGGAATTGACAATGTGATCAGGCCAGTATCATTGGTGACGGGGGAGAGGACAGTCCTGAGTTGGTAGTCAAGTAGCAGTTGGTGGACTCATTTTTGACAGCTTAGTCATTTTATACCATATATATTTTCTCCTTTTTGCAGCCACCATTGTAGAGCTTCATTTCCAGTTTTTCTATTTTTGTGACTCTTAGCCACTCCAGTAACAGCATTTTTAACACAGTAGCAAGTTATGACTAGGGAGTGAAAGCTGGTGGAAAAGGATAATCTGAGCAGTAATGTTCTGGATTAAACACACTTCTGAAAAGAGCAAGAGGAGGGAACTAGTGTTTATAAGTAATTTTTTTTTTCATCATTATTATTGAACACAAAGCTTTATCTCCCAGACATTGGGAGCCTCACCAGTGTTCTTTAGATCCTCTCCTAGGAAACATCTCCACTGACCTTCTTTACAGTAACTGCATCTTGAAATAACAACTAAACCCAGGGTATAGAAATCAAAAGAAAGAGCAGCAGACTTTGCTCACTTTTTTTTCCCTCTTAAGTAATTTCCAGTACATTTTAACTGCACAGTAGTAGACGGTCACTGTGAGTTCCTGCCCATGCTGGGTCAAAAAGCTTGTGAAAATGCTAAGGGCGAAAATGCTAACTTGGCAGGTAAAGAATGTATAGGAAGGACAGGATGATAGGAAGAGTTTTCAGTTTTACTCTGTATTCCAGAACTCTTGAGAATCACAAGAAATAATCACAAAGTAGGGATAATGTTAGCCCCAGAGTCTGGCTATGTGGTTGACCTGACCACTGTCTAAGCCAGTCATGGTCAGTCTGGCAAGTCATTCTATGTATTTATCCCCAGAGTTTGAGACCTCGGACAACTTTGAAAGCAATCAGTCATTTGATTAAAAAAATTAAATGTATATTACTGCTTATTTCTTCCTTTCTTTTGTTAATGGTCATAATTTTGCCTGAGGAGAAGCTCTGAACTTCTACAACTGAATCAAAAAAAAAAAAAAAAAAAAAAAGGCAAAAAGAAATGGAGTCACATTAAATAGATGTTAATTAATGCTTATCGAATTAACTCTAAGCTATCTCAAAAATTTAAGCTATCTTCAGGGCCGAACAAATGATATTTTTTTTCTTTACTTTTTATGAAGATGTTCGGTTGTCTGTACATATGCCCCACTGATTTTATCAGGATGATGCCAATGCACTTTTACTGGAAAGCATTATGGACAGGTTGCTTTGAAGAGGGACAAGTGGCAATGGGAACAAAAAGTGGGGCCATATTTTAAGGGTTAAATTTTGACATTTATTTTTCAGTGGAGTTATTACTCTTGACTTCATTGAGGTATGATTTATGAACAACACAATGCACTCATTTAAAGTATTTTGATAAATATATACATATATATAATCATCACTGCAATCAAGATACTCGAAGGTTTTGCTCACTGTGGAAGACTGCTTTGCCCCTTTCCAATCAACTCCTTTCACACCTTAGGGCCTAAGCAACCTCTGATCTCTATTATCATTATAGGTTAGATCTTCCTTTTCTAGGATTTGAAATAAATGTCATTACATGGCATATCCTTGTTTGAGCCTAGTTTCTTCCACTCTGCATAGTGATTTTGAGATTTATTTGTGTTGTACTCGTAGTTTTGCCCTTCTTACATGTTATTGCATAAATGTACTGCAATTTGTTTATCCATTTACTTGCTATCCATTTCGGTTTCATCCAGTTTGGAGATAATGTGAATGAAGTTACTATGAACATTTGTGTTCAAGTCTGCATGAAAATAGAGTTTTATCTTCTTGGGTAAATACCTAAAAGAGGAATGGCTGGATAAGATAGTAGTGGCATGTGTAACTTTTAAAGAAATCAACGACTGTTTTTCGCAGTGCTTGGATCACTTTTCATTCCCAGTAGCAAAGCTTAAGGGTTCTAACTGTTTCACAGCTTCATCAACATCAGTCTTTGTCAATTTTGGCTGTTCTTATAGGTAGGTTGTGAGATCTAATTATGATTAAAATGTTCATTTTCTATTGAATAATGAGTATGAACATCTTTTCATGCCCTTCTTGGCTACTCTTGTTTCTTATTTTGTGAAGGAGAAACTTTCTGTGTTTTTAAATACAGATGTTCCTTGGCTTATGCTGGAATTACCTTCTGATTAATCCATTAGAAATTGAAAATATCTTAATAAAAAATGCTCAATACACTTAAACTATGAGATATCATAGCTTGGCCTAGCCTACCTTAAATGTACCAGAACGCGTACATTAGCCTACAGTTGGGAAAAATCATCTATCATGAAGTCTGTTTTGTAAAAAACTGTTGAATAGTTCATGTAATTTACTGAGTACCTATATCCCAAAAAATGCTGGCAACACTGTACAATATAGAGTTTCAATTGTTTACCATTTAATTGTGTATCTGAGTGGGAACTGTGGCTTGATGTCACTGCCCGGCATCATAAAACAGTGGTGTACTGCACATTGCTAGCCTGGGAAAATATTAAATTTTGAAATTACAATCACCATTTCTACTGAGTATATGTCACTTTCATTTCATTGTAAAGTTGAAAAATCATTAAATCAAATGGTGGTTATTTGGGGAATGTTTGTATGTTGTTGAGCTTCTTATACAGATGTAAAATTTCTTTATATATTTTAAATGTTATAGAGTGTTTGCCTTGCATACACAAGGCCCTGGGTTTAATTCCCAGCACCACACAAAAAATGTTAAAATATATTGTATATTACATACATATTATAGTCTCTGGCATGCATTTGTTTAAAAAATGATGCATTTTTAAGGAGCAAAATTTTCTGATTTTGATCACACCAAATAATTAATTTTTTCACATATACTTTGTTCTTTTCTGTGCCTAAAATATTGTTGCTCACTTCAAGATCACTAACTTTTCTTTCACCTTTTTTTTCCAGAAACCATTTTTTTTTTCATGATCTTAACTATGGCATATAGGTCTGTGATCTACTTGAGTTAATTTTATATGTAGCATGAAGTCAATATTAAGATTATTTTTTCCATTTGAATATCCAGTTGTTCCACAATAATTTATGGGAAAAAGACTTCTTTTCCTCACTGAAAGTTTGTGAAAAATTAATTAATTCTCTGATTGGTGGTTCTTATCAGGATGACACTATCTTGATTATGATAGTTTTAAAATAGGACTCACAAACTGAGGAGTGTAAGTTCCTCAGATTTGTACTTCTTTCTGAAAATAGTTTGGGCTGTTGTATTAGTCAGGGTTCTCTGGAGAGAATCAATAGGACATATAGTAGAAATACATGAGACGGGGGCTAGGGATATAGCTCAGTTGGTAGAGTGCTTGCCTCGCAAGCACAAGGCCCTGGGTTCAAATCCCCAGCACCGTAAAAAAAAAAAAAAAAAGAAATATATGAGACGGGATTTATTAGGGGTGTTTGCAGGCACAGTAATGGTGGCTGGTGAGTCTCATAATAGGTCATCTGCAAGCTGGAGACTCTGAGGTGCCAGGAGTATGGCGTAGTCCAAGCCTGAAGGCCTCCAAACATAGAAAACTGGTAGTTTAAGTCTCAGTCTGAGAATGAAAGCCTAAGAAATCTGGGGCTGCTGTTGCACATACTAGACTCAGAAGGCCATTGAGCCTGGAGTTCTGAGGTTCAGAGCAATAGAAAAAATTCTATCCCAATTATCAGAAAAGAGACTGATTTGCCTTCTGCATTTGATCTTTACAGTCTCCTTGCCAATTAGATGTGTCTATCCACATTGAGGTTCTTTTTCACCTACGTCTCTCAGAGTCTTCTTTGGAACCTTCTTCATAGAAACACCCCAAACAATGCTTTTTCAGGTCTTTAAAGGGTCCTTAATCCAGTCAAATTGACACCTAAAACAAACAATCACAGCTATTCTAGGTCTTTAGTATTTCTAATTAAATTTTGGAATTGACTTGTTGACTTGTGTAAAAATATCTGACGGGATTTTGATTGGGGCTGCATTGACATCCTAGCAATATGAACTCACAGAATAAATGAAACAAACTTGTCCATTTCTTTAGGTCTTCTTTAATTTCTTTTAACCTTGGTTTGTGGTTTCAGTGGTTTTCACAAAGTTGTTAAATTTATCTTTTGGTTCATGGTTTGGAATACACTGTAAACTGATTTATCAATTTAATTTTAATCTTGTGGGTTTCATTGCTAATACATACAAATACTATTCATCCTTGTTTATTGACTTTATTTCCTGCAAACTTGTTAAAGTCATTTATTAATTCTACTATCTTTTTGTGGATTTATTAGTATATATTTACCACACACTATCATGTTGTTTGAGAAAAATAATTTTCTTTCTAATCTGTGTAACTTTTATGTATTTTTATTCTTACATTACATTGAATAGAACCTCCAGTACAATATTGAATAGGAATAAGAGGAAGCATTCTTTTGTTATTCCCAGTCTTAAGGGAAAAATATTCAGGATTTTAACATTAAATATGATGTCAGCTATATGTTTTCTTGAATGCACTTTGAAAAATTTCTCTTCAATTCCTTGCTTGAGAGAATACTTACTATATTTTGCATGTTCATACATTGCAGGAATATTTTAACAAAAAAATGTAATAAAACACTCATGAAATAGATATGTGGTATTTTTAAAAATGTTAAAAATAAAATAAAGTACATGAAGTATAGTACCAATTTAAGTGATTGAATAGCTCTGCTAATTCAAAATGTGAAAACAAAAAAACAAATGGTCCTAAAACTGAACTCTGAAGGAGATCTTTTTGGTGGGGAGGGCATTCTGTTTCACCTTACTAGACTGCTCTTCTAAGATTGATTCTCTTACTTTAAATAAATCCATCACTGCTCTCAGCTTGACCTTCCTTGCCATACTACCTGCTGGGATGCAAGAGCGCTCCTCCTTTGAAACTCTTCAGGTAAAACACTCCTCCTTTTATTTTACCTTTTAAGAGCTGAGTGTGGTTGGAAGTTTTTAGAAAGTCTCATGAAATACCAAGATCTAATTGTACAGAAATCAGCACATGGTTTCTTGGAAGGCCAGAGCTGCTTCTGGGACATTTTTTTGATGACACATTCTTCCTTAGTTAGGTTGCTTCTTTAGGGAGATTGCCATTTTACCATTCTCCAATCCAGTTCATGATTCATGACATCTTGACCTTTCATGATCAGGAAGGCAGAGGTCCCCGACTGTGCTTTCTTCTCCCAAGGCCAAACTCAGGCTGAAGGATGAGGTTCTTCCTCAGGTAGTGAGGATAGTGACCCTTCTCTATGGGGGAATATCTACAGGGATTCTTACAGTGAGACTTGCCCCAGGTGGTCCAGGATCATTGCTACATAGTTTTCAAATAATAGTTCATATACACTGAAAATAGCAGAGTTTGTTCACTTTCAATGTGACATGAGTCACTCTTGAATTTAATCTGTTTTCAAAATGCTTTTCTCTTGCACATAAGAAAATTAAAATTTGCTCATTCATTTGCTGGCAGGTAGAGGACATGACCTGGATAAGAATGGCAAATTATCAGGTTAATTTTTTTTCTCTCAGTGAAAAATAGAGATGGGAAATGGAGGGGTGTTCTGGGAATTTAACAAAACAGACATTGCAAAGGGAAGGCCGTTATCTCCTCCTGTATCTTTGTTCACAAGGGGATAGAGGACTTCTGAGAGTCTGAATAACTCCATTCTTTCAAATATGGCAAAAATTAAGACCACTTTAAGCTGTTTCTGTTTTTGCTGTTTAATTATCATATGGGTGTGCAATGACCCATTTCTAAATAAGCACCATGAGTTTAAATTTAGGAAAAATAATTGATACCAATTAAAATATTAATATATTTGTGAGTTATTTAAAGGACAACATTTTCTGTACTTATACAAAACTCAAAAAAGAAGCTATGAGGATATGAAAAAAAGCTTTGCTGAATCAATTTATAGATGACTAGCAACTACTGCTGGCTTCTATTTGTTGGAAGTTAAGTTTTCTGACTTATCTAAAGTTGAAGACAGAACTGAGAGTTCAAATGACCCTAAATGTTTCTCTTTGTAAAGTCAGGGTCTCTGACTGGCTTCCACCTAGTAGCAAGCACAAAATATTTACAAGGGAGATGTTTTTGGAAAAGAATGCTGGGCAAGTTTTCATTTCACAGCCACTTCATGTACTGTCCCTTCTTCTTTGGCTTGTTGCCTATATAAAGCTTCTGCTCATGGATTCTTGATTTATATGAAATTTCTAAGTTTCTAAATGTTCTAGAAGAACATTTGTTGAACACTACTTAAGTCTGAGAATTTTGAGTAAATTATTTTTTATTATAGTAATCCTATAAAACGTGTACTTCATTGTTCTTCTGTCAAAAGACAAAATTACCACAAATTTAGTTATAGATCTTATTGGCTTTTATTCATGATTACTGAATCAGGGCTGCCTCTATTTTAGAAAACTGAATGAACACTTTCACAGGACAATGGCATGAGAGTGGGTTTGTAAGGTAGAAACAAGGAAACAGAATAATAGAAAACAAAATTGGTTGATGTTAGGTTTCTTAAGGTTACCTTTTTGTGATGGTTAAAGTCGGGAAGACTTCCTTATTGATGACTTATGTAAACTGAAATTTCCTGTTTTTAGGGAAAAAAATGGTCTGTTTTGGGATACATTTACTTCCTTTGAGCTCCCGTTTGATTATATTGCATTTGGCATGAGTGACTCCATTTTGCTTTTTGGTTTGATCTCTTGGGACTTAGTGTTGGAGCTGTTTAAAACAAAGTGATTTCATAATTTTCTTTAACTCTTCTTAGAGCAAGAAACTAAGACTTAAGGAGGAAAAATAACTTGCAAATGGACACTTGGCAATTGGTACACCCAGGATTTTTTTTGAACCCAGTGCTCCAAAACCCTGGCCTGAACTCTTAATTGTGATATCACACTGTGCATGCTTAACAGATGAAACCTGTAGTTTCCAGTGCATTAGAATCAGGATGATAATTATTTTCAAACTAATAGGGTAATTGATGGAATTATAATATTAAAAATATATACTGTCATAGACCTAGATATAAAATTATACTCCTGGGTTATCCCCTACCCTGACACCATTTGAGGCCTTCTAGGCAATGCCTTTGCATGGACAAACCTGTGTTGTGACTTCCTTTTGTTCTCTCCACGATCAGATGGTTCACTTCCAGGCAGACATATAGACTCAGGTATAGCTCTCTCTAGTCAAGAGTATGATAAATGAAGAAAGACTCCTTTCTTTAATATAACATTTAAAATTGGGAATTGTTGAGTTTTGCACATGGACAGCAAGGTTTCTCTTTGAAGTTTATTAAAGGATGAACTAGTACCTCTTGCTCATTCTCACATCCTTGGCATTATTTCCTGTTCCTCGTGTGGCCAGTAATGCAGCAAGGGGGACTGACCATTTCACCTGAGCAAAAGTTTTAAAGGTAATTTTTTTTTCAGGTCTCAAGTTGTACAAAGAATAAAGTTTAGCATGTGTTTAAAAATTGATCACTTCCTCTAGTGATAAAACTTTGCAAGCTACACAAAACTGAAAGTTTCTTGAATCCAGGCTTGACAAGAAAATGAATTTCTTTGAAATGGTTGTTATGTATCCAATGAGCTCACCTAGCATTCTGCCTCTTGGTAGGCTCTTTTAAAATTGACATCATGACAAAACTTGGGAGACAAAGATGGAGAAATTGGTTCTGAAAATTATTTAAAAATATTACATGTGGCTATTCTTTTGGGTTCAGGGTGGAATCTGTTGTATTCTATTTGTTTATATGTCATTTCTCCATCTTCTGCATTAGTCAGGATTCCTCAAAGAAACAGAACCAATAGAATGTATGTATATCCTCTCTCTCTCTCTCTCACATACATACACACACACACACACACACACACACACACAGAGGCACACATGTGTCTCTGTCTCTTTCTCATATATATGTATGAACTTACTTTCAAATTTCCCTGATCAAAATGGAGAGATGGATTGCTGTTAGCGCTGAGGAATTTACAGTGACTTATCAAATTTCTTCCAGGAGCCAAATTCCTTATCATGAGGAGATAAGTTGTAAGAATTTTGGATCTAGTTTCCTGGGATTACTATCCTTATCATTTCTTTCTTCCCTGCCTGTACTCAGCCAGCATTGTAAGTTCTGCTGAAGCATTGTTATAAATCTAGGTGCAATTGAAAGTAGAATAGTTTTTCTCCCATCTCAGTTTCCAGATCTATATACCTATGTATCCATTTATATCCACTCCCATCCATCTTATGCAGCTCATGGCTTTCTAAGTTACACTGTTGTACTTCAGCTGGTCATGTGATTTCTCAGGCTATCTAGGCAGATTGCTCACTCTGTCCTCATTGCCATAGTTCTTTATCTTCCAGGTACTGTCCCCAGGTGTACTGCTGACAAATTGGTTCAAAATAGTGTTAATAGCACGTAACAGCTCTGCTACCCTTCTAAAAAGATGTTCACCTGTTACATTTGTCTTTAACCTGACTTTTCCAGTTGGTATCTGAATTCCTTTTTCTTAAACTTAGAAGGTGAATTACATTTGGCTTTAGATGAAATCTCAACCAGTTTCCCTTTTGCATCTTCTGAGTGTTGAAAGCATTTCAACCACCATCGTACTGAGTACTGTTGGAGTTCTGAAGATGAAAACACGAAACTGCTATCATGAAGCTTTCAATCAAAAGGGAAAGGCAGGCATGCATGTACAAATCTATAATCCAAGGAAGTTTTAGTGCCATATTAAGTTACGAATTGCTTTGAAAGCCCCGAGGAAGGAGTAATTAATTCCAGCTGGGATGAAAGCTCTAGTTTTACATGTTCAATTTGCTAGTGTTTAAAGTTTGAAAAAAAATGTGCCAGATAAAGATATGTCTATTGCAGAAATGCTCCTTGGTTATACACTTAATATTCAATTGCACCACCCAGTCATCTCTAAGAAGACACAGGCTTCAGTCCTCTGTGACTAAATATATTCACCCCAAAACCCTCAGTAATTCAGACCATCTAATTCAGGTCATTCTCCCTTCTTAAACAACAACCAAGCTCTGGATTAAAGCTACCACCATCACCCATAAAAGCAAAACCCATTTCTCTAAAAACATTGACAATCTAAAAAGAGAGTGCGTAGCTGACAGATTTGGGAAGATAAACTGAATAAGATAAATACACAGAATGTGCAGACACCAAAGCCATTTCTCTTGTGGGCACTGTCCATGCTGCACACATGAACTTTATTTGCAGCTTTGTTTAACAAGGGGAACAGAAGCCAATGCCCAAGCTCTGTATACTGGGTCACTCTTAAAAGATTCCCCTCTATACTTTGATCTGGAGTCACTAAGTGTTAAATCATTAGACTAAACTATGAGTAAGAACTAATATATTACTAGGATTTAGATAAACTGCAACGTGGACATAGTGAAAAAGATAATTAGTAAAATTGAATTACATTAGAAATTTAGCATAAACCTTATGTGTATCCTCATTTACTCATCAATGTGGTCTCACAAAATGGAACACATTGGAAACAGTCTTTCCTCCCCTGAAAGAATAGCTCATACCCAGTTTCAATAAAACAGGATTCCTAGGTGTGTGATTTTAATATCAAAGAAGGAAAAATGCATGAGGCAAGTATTTTAGAGAGTTAGAAGAAATTTCTTGTTATTTTTGAATGGTGTGATCCTTGACCTAAAAAGTTAAAGAGAATCTCCTGAAACACACTATAAATAATATGAGACTGTAGTAAAGTGATTGGTGCAAATGATCTATCCTAAAATAAAAAAAAATTCATACATATAAAATAACCATTCTGGAAACATTATATATATTAATTTACTTAATATAGTATTCATGAGAACACTTAACATACCTTTTTTGTTTTGGGGAAGAGTAAGTAGTATGAATATTAATTTTCTTTAAATGAATTTATGTCCTTATGTAATCTTAATCAAAACTGTAATTTTAATTAAAATTAAATGTATTTTAATGATATTTAACCTGGAATTAAATATATATTTGCATTTTTATAGACAGATAGTCACAGAAACATGAAATTTAATATGTGATACAAGATGTCTTTCAAATCATTGGAGAAAGATTGAGTTTGTCATTAAATAGTGTTGACAACTGGTCAGCCATTTAGAAAAAAAAATTGCTTCCCTCTCTTGAATTTCTACATATAAGAAGCAAAATCATTTGAATTTTTTCAGTTGTGTTTTTATAATTATTATCATGCATTATATCAAATATTTTTATAACCTTGGGATTTGGAAGAACTTTCTAAGCATGACACACACACACACACACACCAGCAAATTCAAGTGTTTGTAGACATTTACTATATAAAAATTTTTTTGGTACAAGGGATTCAGGGATTGAACCCCAGGGGTACTTTACCACTGAACCACATCCCCAGCCCTTTTTAAAAAATTTTCTTTTTAAATTGTGAAACAGGGTCTCATTAAACTGCCTAGGGCCTCACTGAATTGCTGAGGCCGACTTTGAATTTGTGTTCCTCCTGCCTCAGCCTCCTAAGCACTGGGATTACAGGCATGTGCCATTATATGGATTAAAATAATTTTATAAGTAAGAAATGGAAGGAGAAAAAGTGTGGCATGCATATAACCCACAATAGGTTCGTTCCTATTAGTAATCTATAAAAGCCCTTCTAATTAAAAAAAGATTCTTTTTAGAAAATGAAACAGAATTACTTTGATAAGTATAAAGATCATATTCAAATTCACTAGTATAAACACTTTATAGATTGGCAAGGAAGAAAAGGTTGGGTTGGTGCTAGTGTCAGACTATGATGATTCTCATTCATGTGGTGACAGATGTGTTTGGGAGTCACTCAGGTGATATGCATTAAAGTGCTAAATATGAACACACTTTACTCCAAAGATCCTACTTCTAGGAAGCCAAATTCTATAGGAATACCTGAGGATGTGCAAAAGTCTATGTGCTCAGATATTCATAGCCAGATTATTTATAATACCAAAATTTATCTACTATCAATACCATATGAGCATTTGAATAAAGTAGGGCAGTATTTAAAAGTCTTTCTCTTTCAATGTCCATTATATAATGTTTATTATAAAAAGCAGGTTATCAAAGATCATTAATATTGAATAGTATTTTAGAAATGTTAATACACTGTGCATGCATATATTGTGTATAAAAATGTATGAAACATCAAAGGGTTATTCATATGAGGTAATGAGATTTTAGGTATTTTTTCTTCTTTTATAATTTTCTGTACAATTGTACTTTTTTCCCACAGTAAGCATGTCTTGCTTTTATTTTGAGTAGGAAAAAATTGACTTAAATAATAAAGCAGGAAATTAGAATCAGGGCTTTAGGAAGTAGGCTATAGTTATCTGGAAAATTCCTACACCAGAACTCTTGTTCATTGACAATGGTTTAATTATTAGAGCCCTACTGTGTCTTGTGTATACAGAATGAGTTGCTGAAGTGATAAAAAACAATGTACTTACAATGAAAATTTCAAAGTAAATTTCAGGTTAACATATCCCAAAATATTTCTTGCCTTTTCTCTTATGAGAATTACATCAATTAAAAATGTCCAGATGAGGCCCTGGGTTCAGTTCCCAGTGCTGGAAAAAACAAAGGAAGGAAGGAAGGAAGGAAGGAAGGAAGGAAGGAAGGAAGGAAGGAAGGAAGGAAGGAAGGAAGGAAGGAAGGAAGGAAGGAAGGAAGGAAAAAGAAACAGAGACAAGAAAGAAAGAACAAAAGAAAAAAAAGCCTCTTAGAACACTTTCATATTCTTCTCAAGTGTGTGTAATGATCAGTGTTACATATCAAGGTTCCTATCAAGGTTTATTATGACTCTCTAGTCCTTTGAAATGCCATCTACTCACCTAGTAAATGAATAAGCAATACAATAGATACATATTTTCACTGTACTCTTTCTATATTAAGGCATAGCTTTTGAAGCTGAATTGTCCAGGGATTGGAAGGTGGCTTCCACCCAGAATAAAGTGGTCCTTCGTCTTTGAATAGCAAAGTACAGTTTTTAAAGTCTTAAAATCTATAGCTGGGTAATAGTCTAAAATCACTGCTTTTGATTTGTAGTAGTCATGTTTCATTGAGAATTGGAGATTTTGTGCTAAAAACCAAGTCAGAAGTAATGGAACTAGAGATTTCTAGATGTTGTAGTGTAGACAGAGCAGTTATATCTAAAACTTTTCCTTAATATTAGGTATAAATATTAACTATTAAATAAAGATATAGCATTTTTCTGCTTAATAAGGAATAAAGCCATTTTGGGAGTTGAAGAGAAAAGGGAAACTGATTAGAAACCAATGTCCTGGTTTCTCTCCTACCTGAGTCAAAATGCATGTCATGAGATGTCCTTCTCTGTCTTGGTGGTTTACAGGTGAGCCAGAGTTCTCATTCCCTACACCCTTGGGTACTGGTCAGAGAAGAGAGTGTATACAGACTCCCAGGTCTTTGGGCTCTGGCAACAGACAACCTCGTTCATTTACACCGTGTTCTTTTAAAATATGATTATTTTCGATGAGTCATAGGGCCTCAGAAAGATTGGGAAACACTGTCCTATTTAAAAAATAAATATGCCAGGATTTTTATGTAGTTTAATTTTTGCAAGGTTTATCTGTCAATTACATGCCATACTGGCTAATATTTGAATAATTTGGGGAAAATTACAAAAATTCACAGGCTCCTTGTTCTACCCAGGGATGAGAGGACTGAAGTGAGCTAAGAATTCTTGTGTCTTAAAAAGGAAACAAAATCTCAAGTGAGTGAATGCCCTATCAAGCTAAGTACTCTTGACTTCACCTACCTAGAAATGAATTTTCACCTGATCTTACCTAAGATTGAAATCATTCCAGCTTTTAATCAGAAGGAAACCATAGAGATATTTAAAAGGGTAACCTACAGAGCACTCAAGCAAGCATTTTACTTGAAAAGTTTATTAAATCAAGATCCTCTGCTTTGCCCTAGTCTGGTTTAGGAAGGGGTTAAATCGATACTCATTTGTTTTGCAGATAAAACCCCTGTTTGGATGTCTCAGCCTGGGAGCTGCAGACTCACTGGCACATTGTAGATACTTGAAGCTGCATGCAGGTGTCATAAAAGTGTAATCTCTACCATGCTTCCTCTGCATGCCTTCAATTCCCTGCAGGTGTATCATTCTCCAGCACACCAGAAGCTTTTCTGCCCCTTTGTGAGTGAATTCCTTAATGGAACGGGAGAGTATGCATCATGGATTTCTAATGGCAAGATTAAAAAGTTATTTACCTTTGCAGACTTGGCAGGATATAGGGATCAATAGTCAAGATACGGTTTACTGTTTTCTGAGGATAGGTGCCCTTTCTTAAACTAACACAAACTTAATCTAAAATCCATAAAACACAAAATTTGACTCTTCTTTTATTTTTCCTAACTAATTTATTGAGGGTTTAACTCAAAACCTTTCCATATGTGATATCTCTGACTTCTTCAGCCCACACTGATCTCTCCTTCTATCTTTTCCTTCAATCCTGTGCAGGTTGTACACTGCCTACCTCTAGTGGGTGCTATTTACTCACACATTTTGTATATGATACTTACATATTTATTATACACAGACATTACAGATAGCAATAAGATGTTCTGTGGAAGGGCCACAGTTTTCCAATTTGCACAATGGTTGAATGGTTAGCAGTGGGGCCGATTTCAACCTTTTATAGTAATTTCAGGGTAAGCAACAAGATGCTACAATACATTTTTAAATTACAATCACTACATTTGTATGTTTGTCTTTCCAATGAAGTGTGAGCCTCTCATATTAGAAGTTTACATTGCACATCTATCACTTCTTCCATCATAAATAAAAGTAGAGGTAGTATGGTCTCAATAAAAGACTATTAAACTAAGTCATAGGCACATAGAATAGTAATAGTAATAGAAGAGGCATTTGCTATATCAGGTATCTGCTTGAGGACCTTCTAAATGAGATTAAACAAAGTGAGAGATTGTGCTGGGCCTGGTGGTGCATGCTATAATTCCAGTGGCTAGGTCAGAGGATTGAAGTTCAAAGCTAGCCTCAGCAAGTTAGTAAGACCCTAAGCAATATAATGAGACCTTGTCTCAAAATGAAAAATACAAAGGTTTGAGGATGTGGTTCAGTGGTTAAGCACCTCTGACTTCAATCCCTAATACCAGAATCCAAAACAAACAAAAAGTGTGAGTTTGTTAGTATAATAGTTTATTTTCTTTGAACTTATACAGACAAAATAGCGTAGATTTAATTTTGAGGATTTTCCCATATTTTTCACATTTTAGGCAGTTTATAGGCAGATATATCAATTAGGGACCATTTTTGGTTACATATATTGGGAATGCCATCTCATTAACTTAATAAAATGGGGCTTCATTTTTTTCTCATGTCATAGGAACTAGGGGTTAGGCAGTTCGTGAATGGTTAGCTGTTTAAGGAACATAGCTCTTGTTTGTTCTGTCATCTTCAGTACTTGGCTTTTGCTTTTGTGGTTACAATATGGCAACTGCAGTACTGGGTATCATGTTGCAACCCATACAGAAAAATGAGAAAGGAAAGACAAAACAAGTTGGCTCTTTCCAAAAGAGTATTCCTGAAATTCCATCTAAGTTCATTCACTTAAATTTCATTGGTCAGGACTATGCCACATGGCTAACTACTTCTGTGAGATATACTGGTAAGGTGAATAATTTTAATAAAACAGGTTGGAGTTCTGTTGAGAAGCAAGAAAGAGAAATGGATGTTGAGGTGGCATTGTCTGTCATATCTGATACTGTAGTTAGAGTATTTTTAAGGTGCTTTTTGTGGTCGTCTTCCCAACCATATTTAAATGTTGGTTGGGCTAGAAACCAGTCTGCAGGGAATTTGAATGACCTGGAGGTGATTGAGCTGAGACAAGGAAAAAAGGTGAGTCAATTTATGAAAGGAATTTGGAGGTAATGTGTGTGTGTAGTCCTGGGGAGGGCTCATCCTGTGGCAGGCCAGTTCTGAGAACTGTTAGGAAACAGACAATGTCTATCTGTAACAGAGCTTTTAATGCTTACTTTATCCATGAGGAGAGCAGATCTAATGGCAATTGCCCATGTTCCACTTGTTTTTCAGCTTTGGGATTTGAAACTGGTCCACAGCTGATCAGGAAATCAAGACATTGTGAGAGAGTTCCCTCTGCTAATAAATCATGTAAAAGCTTTTTTTTTTTTAAAGTATATACAAATTTCAAACATTTTATTTATACATAGGTCAATCGCCTTGCAATTTCATTTTACTTTTAACTTTTTGTAAAAGAAAATTTTAAATAAACACAAAAATAGAATAAACCTCTATATGCCTGTGGTTCAACATCAGTAATTAACTCACAGTCAATCTTGTTTCATGGATAGCAATACCTTTCCTTTTCCATAATTATTTTAAAGCAAATTTGTGAAATCTTACCATTTTTGATAAATATCTTAGTGTGTTACAGTTTAGATATAAGCTGTTCCCCAAAAGTTCATGTGTGAGACAATGCAAGAACGTTTAGAGATGAAATGATTGGGTGTGAGAACCTTAATCTAATGGGTGCATTAATCCTCTAGGATAGATTAGCTGGGTGGTAACTGCTGGCAGGTAGTGTGGTTGGAGAGACAGGTCACTGGAGGCATGTCCTTGGGGTATATATTTTGGACTGATGAGCAGAGCTCTCTCTCTCTCTGCTTCCTTGTTGCCATGTCCTTAGTTGCTTTCCTCTGCCAAACCCTTCTGTGTGATGTTCTGCCTCACATCAGGCCCAGAGCAGTGGAATCAGCCATCTATGAACAGAGACCTGTGAAACTGTGATCGCCAGATAAACTTTTCCTCCCCTAATCGTTCTTCATGTGTCTTTTGGTCACAAAAACAAAAAAGATAGCGTATATCTCTAAAATATAAAAATCTTTATTCAGTATATATTTAGAATGACCCATGTAGGGAACATTCCTTAAGCTCATCTGACAGCAGTCATTGACACCATGGTCTAAGTAAGCCAAACAGTCTGAACAGAGAAACTGAGGTAATGGTAAAGACTCGCCATGGAATGAAGGTCTTTGCAGTTGCTGAGGCTTGAGTTTGAACTGGGGGGAGGCCTCCTTCTGACATGCATCACAGAAAGCTGTGATGTGAGCTCGCCTGCACTGCCCTGCCTCATGCTGTGTGCTGGAGCTTGCTATTCCCCCAGGCCTTTGTCTCAGACCTGTTGCTGGGCAGAATTGCTTAGGCGTGCTTGGTTTGTTTACACTACCTGGACCCTCGACGTATAGTTCACCTATAGGCTGACTCTGTTATACTTTAACAAGCATGTTAACCTGATTGGATAATGTGCCTATATATGTCCTGTGCAACCCTAAATAAAATGAGATCCATGCCTTCAGAGCTCAATCTCTGACGCCTGGGTAAGCGCGCTGGGTAAGGTTAGGTAGGGTAGGTGTCCTTCATCCTCACCCTCAGCAAACCCATCTCTGAACATCTACAGACCCATACTTAAATTTTGTTAGTTTCTTTAACAGGGATCCAAATAAGAAATGTGCATTGTAATTCATTGTTATGTCTCTTAAATATCTAACCTACAAGTCTGGGTCCCTTTCCTCTTTATTTTTCCTTGCATTTTATTTGTTAAAAATAAATCTAGGTTTAGCTAGATTGTGGAACCAACCTAGATGCCCTTCAATTGATGAATGGATAAAGAAACTGTGGTATATATACACAATGGAATATTACTCAACCATAACGAAGAATAAAATTATGGCATTTGCAGGCAAATGGATGAAGTCAGAGAATTTCATGCTAAGTGAGATAAGCCAATGCCAAAAAACCAAAGGCCGAATGATCTCTCTGATAAGCGGATGATGATACATAATGGGGGGTGGGAGGGAGGCAAGAATGGAGGAAGGATGGATTGTATAGAGGGAAAAGAGGGGTGGGAGGGGTGGGGGGAAGAAAAAATAACAGAATGAGACAAACATCATTACCCTATGTACATGTATGATTACACAAATGGTATGACTCTACTTCTTGTACAACCAGAGAAACAAGTTGAACCCCATTTGTTAATCAAAATAAATAAATTATTTTAAAAAAAGGTACTGTAATATCCCTGTCACACACAACTGGTAAATGGCAGATTATCTGTTCCAACCCAGGTCTTACTGACCAAATCACCTGTTTAAATATAATATCAGGGTTTGAAATTTAAAAAAGTTCTGGTACTTTTGCGAGAATTAATTTTTCAAATGAATATAAAGCATGTACCACTGTGCTTGGTACATAGACTCATTATAGGTGATATTATTAGTGGTATTAGTATAAAAGGCATTATTATTATTAGTTTGTTATTATGAACCTTTCTCTTCTTAGTATACTTGATACTTGGGATGTCAAAGTGGACTTTAAATGAAAATATATTTGACCATAATAAATTTCTATTTTATTAAAAAAAAATCCAGGTTTAATAGCACTTCCCACAATCTGCATTTAGCTGCATAAATCTTTGAGGTACCGATGAACATGTTTCTCTGTGTCTTGTATATTCTGCAAATGGATTGCTAGAACTGAAAACTTAATCAGATTTGGGTTTAATATTAATTATTTTTGTTTTTAAGTAAATGGAATCATTTATAATGATAAATACAATCTTTCTTTTTCCTACTTAAAATATTCTTTTCAGGTAATGTCTTTTTAACTCAATGTCGAAGAAAAATACTTCAAAGGAAAAAGTGAACATCTCAATTCACAAGTAGTTTGTAACTTAAAATCTGCATAGTTTAACTATGCTGTCAGATTTATCTTTATCCTGCATTAGAATCAACAGATTTTTCTTAATAAAACAGACACTGTGATAGAGTATTCAACCTTCAATTTGCTTTTCTTGACTCATTTTGGTATAATTTTATTATACGTATTACAATTTATTATAGTTGGCTGTATTTTTCTATGATTTAGCCCATATTTAAGTATAATTAATTCAGATTGAATTGAAAGAAGGTTACCCTAAGTTAAAAATTCTGTATCAGATATCATTTAATTTTACATAAACCAAATATAAAATATATCTTCTTATGAAAAATAAATAAGGGCTCATCTCACTTGCTTTAATCAGAATCACTTATAAGTATCCAACTGTATGCAAAGTTAGCTTGAAATTGGGTCACACTCTTAAATTTTCTCTCTTGAGTTCTCAGTTCCTTTCTTTGATAATGTATTATTTCTCCATGTATATAGTGAAAAGGTCAATGTGATCATGATTTAGGCCTGAATTACCATAAATTATCAATTTATGAGTTCACAATTCATTCAAGTTACTTATATTTCGTTATCCTAAAATGACACATATTTGTAATTTTCCCTCACATTTCCTGTAATTTGGGTCATTTCATTGCAACACTTTAAGCCTTATTTTAAAGCATGAACTCTTAAAAAATTTTATTTTATTTAAGGTAGCTAACTACTTTGTCAAAGGCTTCTCTATTAAAAAAAATCAAGGCAGAGCAGCTTTGCTTGAGGTAGGGAGTGGGGGCTTCAGCTGTCTTTGGTCCCTCTGGCCTTCTGTAAGACCTTGAGCAATTCACATAATTCTGAAAGCTCACTGAAGACCATTTGAACAAAAATTTCCTCAAGATGTCCTTATGTCAAGATGTCTTAGATGTCTTCCTCATTCATGGAAGGTCTCTGTTGAAAATGAGAATGAGTGAGCACTGCAGATAGAGGTGCTGGTAACAAGGTCTGTCAACCTAAGAGTCAAACACTTAAGGCTTTTCATCTTCGTTTCATCTCAGGCCCTGCTCTTCTTCCTTAATGTTTTATTTACAGGTATAAAGAAACCTCAGTGACATCTGGTTTTTAACCTCAGCTCTAGAGTTAATTATGAAATGTAAATTTGAGTTTGTAAATCTTCTGAGATATTTTATGTAAATTTTAAAATTAGTTGTGATTCAGAAATTCTTGCTTAATGAAATATTTTGAATGCTTTTTACTACATTCATCCTGTGATACTCCAGAGAAAATTTCCATACCTGGTTGTCACTCTGCATTGTGAGTTTAAATACCCATCAGGAGTCCTTTGGACAGCAGGATTAAATTAAATTAAGCAATCTTTCTAATTATGGCAGAAATGCAGAGCACTTCTTGTAATCAATGAATTGTAACTGAAAAAGAATAATTAGGTTTGGAGTTCATCACCTGAAATTGAACTGGTAAATGTAGATTCCCCATAATTTGAATTGAACATATTTTGGATTCAGGTCTTCTTTATTTCCACAGCGATTCACCTTCCTTATTCCTGTTTCACATTTGCCTATCAGGTTCTCCTCTCTTAATTTACCCAAAATACCAATATCTACTAAATCTTACCTTTACTTTGCAGTTTTTAGGACTCTCTTTGGTTCCCTATAGACAATCAGATCTAATTTAAACTTTTAACTCAACATTCAAGTTGTGTCAACAGTTACCGCATGCAGATCTTTGCTTCATAGTCATGGACTTTCTTTCTATGTAGGCTGATAGTGTTCCAGAGGTGACATTCAAAATATTTAACAATTGGGGTACTTCTGTCCAAGCAGAGCAGGTATCAGTCCTAAGTTAGATCATTCCTGGGGATCCCAAGATGCTAGGGTGTCTAGGGTAGCAGGGCAGTGGTTAGATATTCCAGACTGAGCAGGGCTACTTTAGTATTTTAATGACTAGTGTGGTAGATAGAGCTATTAATTTATTAGAGGATTACTTCAGTTGAAAAGAACTAAGCCTTCTGGGGATGGCCTAGATTCAATTACTGATGGACACAGGGGTTTAAATGTCCAGTATTTTCTCTGCTCCTAGTTTGGACTATTTTTAGTGGGTGTTCTAGTTCTAGGGACCCCATGGGGTTGGCTAAAACTGTCATTTGGCCTTAATTGCAGTTTGATTTCTCCCTCTCTGCTCAATCCTGCTTCCTTTCATTCTGTTTCTTGTGATCTCAAAGGTCCAACCTAGTGAATGACCTGCCTGCTGAACTCCCATCTGAGTCTGCTTCTCAAAGAATCCAACCAGAGAAGCATGGGATAGGAAAGTCATACCTGCATGCTATTGGAACTAAATATGATCCTTTGAGAGCTTTGTAGTGAATAGTGTGAAAAATAAGCACTCTATGGATATTTTGAACAGACAGATCAGTTCTCTTGGAAAAAAACATCTTTAAAACAAAGCAGCTTACAATTTTTTTGTCTGGAGACAAATTGTCTCTCTGTGATTTCTATAACTTTGTGCTTATGGGAGAGGGCCATTTAAGAAAAAGGCCCTAAAGACTTGGTTAGATATGGTTCTTCATGGCTAGTTATAGGGGATGCTATTGGTTGTATTGAAAAATTTTATTCTTGAAAATCCTCCCACTTGATTTTTGGAAGAACAGTAATTCTGACATTTTAGTCTATTCACAGTAAAATTTGTACTTTATAGAAAACATCTTAATTGGCATTATCAACCTTTTGTTTTTAATGTAAAAAAATGTGGAGTACACTGTAGCCTGGTTTTAAGAAAGAGAGGTGATATTCTCTAAGCTGGGGTCTTCTCTGTAGGATCTGGTCATTGTGGCATGTCAGAAAGGAAGGGTCTGAGCAGCCAGGTAATAGTAGAGAATCAGTCACTTTTTAGAGTCGAGGGAGGAGTGCAGGATGGGGAGGAAGAGAGAAGAAACAAGTCATTTATCTATTATGGTTTGGATGCGAGGTGTCCCCCCAAATTCAACTGTGAGACAATGTAAGAAGGTTCAGAGGAGAAACCATTGGGTTTTGAGAGTCTTAACCTAATCAGTGAATTAATTCATCCCGTCAGGGATTAACTGAGTGGTAACTGGAGGCAGTAGGGTGTGTCTGGAGGAGGTGAGAATTAGGGTGTGGCTTTGGGATATACATATATTTGTATCTGGTGAGTGGAGTCTTTGTCTGCTTCCTGATCTCATGTGAGCTGCTTCTGTCTGCCACACACTCCACCATGATGTTCAGCTTTACCTCAAGCCCCAAGAAATGGAGTCTGGTTTCTATGGGCTAAGAACTCGGAAATTGTGAGCCCTCAAATAAACTTTTCCTCCCCTATAATTGTGCTGGTCAGATCATTTAGTCACAGCAGCAAAATAGCTGATTAAAACAGTTATACATTTGCCGAGAGAGTTTTAGTAAAGAATGCAAAGAAGTAAGAATATGGGATCCAAGCCTGCAAGGATGGATGTCCCCAGGTCTGGCTTCTTAAATTTGTAGATTCCTTCACTCAGGAGAGTTCTCTGTGCTTGGTTTAATGTTTGTCACCATCTTGAAATTCTTAATTTTTTAGCAGAGTTACATATTTTGATTTTGAATTAAGACTCATAAATTATGTGGATGGTGGTTTCAAGTATAATATTATAGGACCAATTTTGCTCTGTGAGTACGAGTGACTCTGTCTCTCAGGGCCAATGGCCACTAAAGCCACATTCATCCCTACCACACATTCAAACTTCCATGTGTATGGCAATTACATGCTACTCAAAGACTTGGAATATCTCCTGCCAAGATGCTATGTGTTATCATTTAACGATTTTTTTCATCAGAAAAATAAGATAGAAAATAGCAGAAGTCTATTTTTACTTCATTTGAAGGTACTAAGGAAACCAAGGAAGTCTTTAATTCTTGTTGTCCATTTAGTCCTGTGGAACTAAATTTTCACTTCTTTTCTTTAGGAGGAAACTGTTAGCTTCTTTTGGAATATAGGCAAATGTCATTGCTTTTAACAACCGAAGTCACAATATGCTGAACTTCCATAATTTCTTCTCTTAGATTCTAAACATGGTCTTCTCCCTCCTCTTGGTTATAACTGTGTTATGGGAATACCGCTGTCTGGGGCACTCCTGGCTTTCTGGATGAGACATCCCACCCTGGTTGCTTGGTAGAGCTGTGCCCACAATGTGGGTTTATAATGCTCACCTCTCTCTAGAACTTCAAGTTTACAAAATGTTACCACAATATGTGATAAATGTTTTCTGAACTGAATTGGAACATGTTCATAAACACTTGAGAGTCTGAACTTTCAGGAGAAACTTTTCTGAGTTCTGCTCAAATTACAGTCAAAGTCTACAAAGCACCAAAATTTTCAATCACCAACATCATTTATTATTTGCTATCAACCAATAAAATGGTATTTTGCTGACTGAAAACTCATCTGTCTTCCATTTCTCAGGACCTTTGAGTTTTGAACAAATGCCTGGGGTTTCTGCTAAGTGTCATCATATGTCCCTAGTAAAAGACCACTTTTTAGTTCAGGAGGGGAAGACTCTAGTTCCCTTTGGGTTAACTGCCCTGACATCTTTATCTGAATTATTATTATTGTTACCTTGTGAAGTGATTGAAGGAAACGATTCCTGCTCACTTGTCAAGGCGATACTGTCTTCAGAGGCTGCTTGGTGGTTAGTGGATAATTGAGTTAAACTGAAAAAGGTTGCTCTCATTTTTTTTTTTTCTTTAAAGAACATGATGTTATTATAGAAATTTAGAAATAAGCAGTAGGAAAAGAGTATTCAAAGTTCAATAGTCTAGCTGTCTAAATATTTTTGATACTTTTGGAATTTTTGTTTTCAGTTCCTTTTTCTCCCGGCGTAGCATTTCTTTTGGGTTACATATTTGTGATTATGCCCTTGCTGTATGATCTTGTGTCCTTTATTTAAATTTGTAATTGAAGCATAAAAATTTCCATGCTAAAAACTATTTACAAATAACTGTAATATGATTAATAGAATCAGTTCTATTGACATGCCAAAGTTATTATCTGTATCTCCATTTTTGGACAAATAAGTCATTCAAAAGTTTATCATCATAAATAATTCTTTAATAATATAATTAATAATATAATTAATAGAATCAGTTCTATTGACATGCCAAAGTTATTATCTGTATCTCCATTTTTGGACAAATAAGTCATTCAAAAGTTTATCATCATAAATAATTCTTTAATAATATACTTCTTCATAAAGTTTTTTTCTTCTTCTCTACACATATTTCAAGTAACTGCCTAATGACAGGTTTTCAAAATGGTAGTTATTGTGACAAAGAATATTGATCTTTTAATTAGTTAATATACTTTATACATGTCATAGTACTGTATCGATGATTCATATTCCTAAATGCAATATATGAAAATATCTCCTTTATATCACACTCTTCAATTTTGAGAATGCTTTTTAAATTTTGTCATTTGTTAAAAGGAAAATAAATAATCATCAACCAAATAACTGAAAATTCCAAAAAAAGGCTGCTTTTTAAAAAAGAATTGCAATAAAGGCAACTTCGCATAAATTCAATAGCTAATCTTTTTACTTTTGAAAACTCACATCTATCATCATGGAGTACATGAAAAGAAACACTGAAGAATGGCCAGAAGTGACACTCAGTGTCATTTGTGCCTTTTGGGGGATTAGAAAATAGAATTCCTCCTGCTGCTTCTTGAAACTTTCCCATGGCTGGAAGTTCTGTTGGTTTGTCTGTGAAATGGCTCTGATGGATTCTTTCCACCCTGTGTGTGCTAACCATTTTCCCACTGAGAAGTAGAAACTGTTCTCCACCACCGTAAGTACGGCTGGCCTGTGACTGCTTTTACAAATACAGTATAGCAGAAGTGATGCTCAACAAGTTTCAGGTCCAGCCTCTAAGGGGATTGGCAGCTTATGCCTGCTTCTTTTGGAATGTGCACTCCAGTGGAAGCCATAGGGGAAGCTATAGCTTAAATTGGTTCCTATCTCAGTGACATTTATATTTTAAAATAATCAAAATCTTTCATTAGAAGTAGCCTTTATTTATTTTGGCCAGGGATTGAAACCAGGGGTTCTTAACCACTAACCTACATCCCCAGCCCTTTTTTATATTTGATTTAGAGACAGGGTCTTATGAGCTGCTTAGGGCCTCACTAAGTTGCTGAGACTGGCTTTGAACTCGCAATTAATTCAAAAGATACAACAACGGCCATCTATCAGTGAAGGTAGTGGTGATAGGATTGGGGAGCACTGAAGACTTTTCCTTTAAAAATTGTCATATGTTCCAGATCTGGTCAGTCATCAAAACTCAAGAAATAGTAATTGACCTTCCAAGAAAGAGTGATTGGGCCAATCACTAGGCACATAACCCATGTATATCAGATTATTTTTCTTAAATTTGAATGTGAGCACAGAATGAAAAAAAGGTTCTTTTTATTTTGCATCCTGGAATTGCTAAATCCATTTCTCACATCTGGAATTACCTGACTGTTCTCAACTCTTAGCTGCACAGAAGCATGTCTCTTATAAAAAGAGAGAGAGAGAGAGAAAGAGAGAGAGAGAGAGAGAGAGAGAGAGAGAGAGAGAGAGAGAGAGAGAGAGAGAGAGAGAAGAAGGAAAGAAAGAAGAAAGGAAGAAAGGGAGGGAGGAAGGAAGGAAGGACACTTAGAATTAACACTGATAGATGCTGTCAAAAGTCATGATGGCAAATGGGGGGAAAAATAAGTCATGATGACCAGGTATGCTAGCACAGGCCTATAATCCCAGCATCTCAGGAGGACTGAGGCAGAAGGTTGGCAAGTTCCAGGCCAGCTTCAGAAACTTAGCAAGGCCCTAAGCAACTTAGTGAGACCCTGTCTCAAAATACAAAATAAAAAGAACTGGGGATGTTGTTCAGTGGTTAAGTACCCCCAGATTCAATGCCAGTTTACCACCCCTGCCAAAAAAAAAAAAAAAAAAAATCATGATAATGTAATTTGTACTAGGCTTATACACTGAAGTAATTAAATCAGAATGACTCACCTTTAAATTTTATTTTATTTTATTTTTTTATGAAACACATATGACGGGTTATTTTTATTGATTCTTACCAGTAGCAACATTGATTAGTTATATTTCAGTTTAAGACAATTTTTTGCCTTTACTACTGCAACTCCACACATTTCCCTGAAACCCAAGAAAATATATTAGAATAAAAGAATGTAAGAAGACTTGTATTATAGGAAAAACTTGCACCTGTTCTAATTCATACAAAAAATCCTTCAAAAAAATTAATGTATTTTATTAGCTAATTCTCTTGGGCCCACACACTGATTAATTTCTTCACAGCATGTGCCATGACCCTGAGGTTTTGGTACCCTACCCATATCAGGGCAGCTGAGGGGCTGGTCTGATAGCCACCTCTGACCTGAAGTGAGGCATGCAGGTCTATGGGAATTTGCTGGCTTCACACTAATGTGGTGTTGATCTAATGTGATATGACAGGCTGCTTCAATGCTGGGAATTTAATCCAGTTTGCCTCCACAGCTCTCCATTCTTCTTGCATCTGTATGGATATGTGTACAGTTAATTGAATTTTTGAATTTAATTTTAGCTTTTACCAAAGTTACAATTAAATGTGGGTTAATGTACAGAATGTGTTTTGGTGGCAAGTCTCCAAAATCCTCTTTATTTCTACCCATTAACACTGATACGTTTGCTTAATTTTTATCTCTAACTAATAGCCATATCTCTAAGTCAACTTTTTGATTTTTCTGTTGTGCTTAGTATACATGGACTGCCCAATACTAGAAGGAGAATTTTACACATTCTTTTCACACCTCAGATGCAATCAGCCCACCTTGTATTTGTCTGTATGTACACCCCTACACTGCACATTCTTGTCTTTCATTTTCTTTTATATATTTATGTTATCATGACAGTTATGCTAATGTATAGTTTATGTTATTGTGAGTATGTGAATACAATTCATAGTTGGACTGTAGTCTGTGATGTTGACTTTTCCTTTTATGAACATATATATATACATATATATACATATATATATACACACACTTTAGTGTAACAGTTTCCTGTTGTCATTTAAAAATTTTTTATTTATGTAACCTGATTTAGTACCAAATTATCTCCCAGATATAGAGAAGAACTAATAAGCTCTACCCCAATAAATATTCGATCATTTTCTCCATATTGCTTTCTGAGCCTCTTTCTTGCTCTCATCTAGTCTGTTTGCTCTCCTGCCCTTGCTAGTACTATTTAATTTTGTCTGGGTTTTCCTTTCTCTAGCATCCTAGAATTGCCTTTCTTCTTATTATTAGGTTCCCTGTTGCTTAAAGCCTATATGTTTCTGTTTCTTGGTTTTCTTCTGTACCAGTAACCTGAAAAAAGAAGACCTAAGAAACTGCAGACATCCCAAAACATCCTTTTTATCACCATCCATCATATTTGTTTTGATGAATGTAAAAATTCTAGGTCAGAAATTATTTTCCCTCAGAATCTTAAAGATGTTCTTCCTCCTTTGATTTACGGTTTCCACTCCTGGTCAGTTCTTCATACAGGATGCCTATGTTTCTTTAGGATTTCTCTTTCTCCTTCAGGTTCTGAAATTTTATGTTGATGTGTCACTGTGCACATTTTCATGTCATTCCTCATACAACATGCTTCAGACAGTGGTCCCTTTGTCCCTGAGCACTATCCTCCAGTCCCAGGAAATAGACTGGTACTTGGGAATAAGGTATACTTATTGTTTTCATTATTCATTTTTCCTTTGTTGTCTATGATTCAGATATTAAATCTTGAGGGTTAGTAGTCTGTTTTCTTTTCTTTTTTTTTTACTCTTATCCCTTCATTACCATTATTGTTGATGCTATTATTTTTGTTTTTTTGTGTATTTTTTTGGGAAAAGTCCTCAAACTTATTCCACAAATCTTTACAGAATTTCACTTTTATTTTATTATAATTTGGGAGGGGGGAAATAGTACGAGGGATCGAATCCAGGGATGCTTAGCAACTGAGCCACATCTCCAGCCCTTTTTATTTTTATTTTGAGAGAAAAAGTCTCACTAAGTTGCTCAGGGCAACTAAGTTGCTTAGGACCTTGCTAAGTTGCTGACCCTGGCCTGGAACTTGTAATTCTCCTACCTCACGCTCCCAAATCTGGGATTACCAGCATGTACCACTGCACCCAGCCCTTATCCTATTTTAATTTCTAAAAGTTTCCATTCTATTCTCTGAAAACCCTGCTTTTTTCTCAGTATTTTTAAGCTTCTCTTTTCTCTTATGACTATAGTATATTCTTGTTACTGAGGATAACAATAATTGTTTGTACATGAAGTTTCTTTTGTTTTCATAGTCTCTCTGTCTTCCAAGTTTCCCCTTTGTCTTTGGTTTAGGCTCCATCTTTCATATTTGAGATGTCCTAAATTCAAGTTCATTGTTTGGTCATACTTAAGTTCACAAAAGCTGAAAGCTTTGTGCCCATGCATGGGGTGTTTTGTCTGTGGTCTTTGCTGTAGATAGTTTCTCTATTTTTGGGGGGTGGGGGGCAGGCAATTTGTATGAATTTGTTCTTTCTAGATATATGTGACAGTAGAATGTATTTTGACATATTGTACATATATGAAGTATAACTTATTTTAATTAGGATGCTGTTGTAGATTGTTTAATGGCATCTTTCATTGGAGAAGCCTCTAAAGTTTTCTCTTATGCTGATTAGAGTATCCAGTGAAGATTCTTTAATCGCCTGTGTGGAGGCAAGGACTGACCTTGGTGTTTCCCACCCGTGTCTCAAATTTCATTCAAATATGATGATCTAAATCCCTGGTTCCAAAACAGCAACATAACATCCTTGACCTTTATTATCTATTTAACCTACTTCAGATAGGATTCTGAAGATCAACTGCTTAAAATACACATACTTTTGAAAGTTCAAGGTAGTTGAATAAATGCTCCATCTTTATCAGAATTCTTACACAACGGATTTACACAACAAGTGCCAGGAAGCCAGGAAGAATTCACCTTTGGCTAATTCTGAGGCTAGAAAAAGTTTTAAGGAAAAGATAGAATTTTATTTAAGTACAAAATGATGGGTAGGAAGAGAGATAATTAAAGGACATCTTAGGTAGTTGTGAGATAGGAAGAAAGGCCATAGGAGTTAAAAAATTCCCTGTATTTTGGGTGGGCTGTGAAGTAAACTCCAGAAAAATAATTGTGTTTAATACCAGGTTAAAGATGCACCAAATGTGAGATAATGGGAAATTTCATGATAGACATACACATACTTTAGGGAGACTGACATGGTAGAAATAAGCAATAAAAATATGGAGAGAGAGAGAGGTGAACCAATGCACTTCTTTCCACAAACAAAATTGAAGTGACAAGATCCCAAGTAGGGTGGTAGCAGTGGGATAGGAGAGTTGTGATGGAAGAATTACAATAGAGGAAGAATAGACAGTGTCTGAGTGTCTTGTGGAATGACAAAAGCTCTCCTGCCTCCTTGGGGAGGGAGGCATCATTCTAGAGAGATGCTTCCCTTGAGTTATTGTGTGCTGGAAGGGAGTAAACACTAACTAGGGGTTGGTTTGTCCTCCATTGGTCTGAGGCAGTTTACTGCAAATTAAATTTCATGCTAACCTGGTTAAGCCAGGGACATATCATTAAGCTTTGGGGTTATCTAGTTGATCTCACTAAGAAATCTATTTCCACTGCTCCCCTGGTGACACTTGTGAAAATATTTTAATCGCTGCATGAAATCATTTTGCAATATTTCACCAAGGCAATTATACACCCTGCAAAATGCAATACTGAAAGAGGCACATGGGACAAAGCATTAATTCTTGGATAGAAAATGCTCCAATTTCTAGGTCTGGCCTTGATGAGGCCACTGAAAACCAGGATCCCCTCTCTAAATAAGGTCTGCACCAGCTCAGTGAGGTAGAGAGTTGAGTCAGCAGGTTAGAAAATTAATACTCTCCTTCTTCTTCTGACTCCTATGCTTATCTGAACCCCCATAAAATTCTGAATTTACATTTCTCTGCTGAGTGAAAGTATTGGAGCCAATGTACAGTCAAATTGTGACAGAGGGGGACAGCAAAGAATGGAAACAAGCATGTCTATGTGTGTTTGTGTGTATGTGTGTGTATACTTACCAAGGAATAACTGAAGAATGCGATAGGCAAGGAACAGCTTGACATTTAGTCAGGAACTGAGAAGCTTTCCAAGTGTTCCTGCTGATTCCAGAATTCAGTATTTAAATTCTGTCTGAAACCTGTGTGAAAGAATGAAATGGGAAAAGATGTGTGTTCCTCCTGTGAAACTGTGCCTTGTGAAGGTAAAGGCCAATGAGTGTCAAGCTGAGGATCAGGAAATCAAAGCCAGTTAACACCAAAGAAGAGATGAGAACAAGTGTCACCCCAAGAGGAAGACACTGAGGAAGAGACTTTTTGCTGTGTGCCCTCTTCTTCCTGGGGTTGACCACACCAGTTGGCAGGCGAGCCCCAGGAACAAATGAATGGATATGAAAATGTCTGAATTTATTTAGTTTCTAAGTGGGTTTAAATAGAGTCAATATATCCAGAGTTCTTCATTTTTGTTCCCCCAAACAGTTCCTTCCCTAGACTTTGCCATTTCAGTCAATGGAATTCCATTCTTCTAGTTACTTTTATTCTCACATCCTACATCCAATCCATAAGGCTTTGTCCTTAAAATACATGCAGAATATGACACCTTCCTCCAGTGCTCTAGTCTGCTCCTCTTCTTAGAAGATAGCTTCTTTAGGCTGTAATCTCCAAATCACCTTCCCCTTCTCCTTTTATCCCTTTCAGTCTAATTTGCACATACCCTATATAAAGGAACAGTTATCAACAATATTACACCCTACTATAGTTTTTCCTACCCCTTACCAATTTTGAAGTGTACACACGTGTGTGTGTGTATGTGTGTGTGTGTATGCAGTATTTTGTAGTTTGACTTGCCCACTAAAGTGTAACCTCACAGAAGCAGAGACTTTGTCTGTTTTGCTCCCTGGCATATTTCCAGTAACTTGAACAGTGTCCATAATATTAATAAAGTGCTTGATAAATACTACTTGAACAAATGAGTGAGCCTGGGATTGTGCCTGCCCACTCTGATACCCACTGTTTGCATTACTTTCCCACTTCTGTCTCAGAAGGCACCAACTGTTGGGAAGAATTCAAATACCTACTGTGTGCCAGAGGTTATGTAAAACAAGTATGGTGTTCTGGTCTTAATGACATAAAGAAATAGAAGTAAAGGTAGAAGAGTGCATAAATGTCAAGGAAATGGAAGAAAGATTCCATACTTGGCCTTGGGGGAAAGACTACTGTATAGAACTCGCCCTAAAGAAGGAGGTTAAATGGGTGAGGATATAACAGTTATAAGAAGTGTTAAACTGTCTTTATCACCTTTACTAATATACTAGAACAATGGTACCTAGTTACAAGTAGGTAGAGAGAAGACTGATTTCTCAACTTGCAAAAGATAAATAATACCATCTGTATTATTTGTTATAAACTCTGGCACAATACAATTCATCTGTCAGTATTCACATTGTTCTTTGTGTAGAGCATTATATTTTTTACTGCTGTTGGCTGATTTCTAAGTAAATGTGAGAAAAAAATCTGTCTTTCCATAGTCTAATTTGAGAAAAAAACCCTGTCTATATGCAGTAATAAAAATAAACTTTCACTGTAGTTAATTCAAACTTTAAAAAATTATTTCAGTTTATGGAATGAATTCACATATATTTTATATGGACAAGTCAGTGGGACTGTTTCCTCAGAAGATAAAAGGTATACACAACTAGTTTGGATACTTTGATTTGTTTAAAGCTACACATTTTAAAATACCTGAATTGATACAATAGTATAGAATTTAAAAATTAAATTTCTAAAATTGATTCTAAATGCATTTCTGCATATATGTATAAATACTTGCAATGGTTTTGTTTATAAAATTTAAAACTATTAAAGGTATTTATACAGCAAAAGACCAGTAAGATTCTCTACTCTTAGACGTTAAATTATATTGTAGGTGGTGTTTTGTTGTTTCCATCTTTGAGTTTCCATAAATTTAAATGTATTTGGTATAATACATATCAATAAATGTCAGTGAAATTGAAATTGAATGATAGTAGAGGTACATCTTCAAGTACATTTGTGAAAGAAGCATTTTGGCAACTATCTAGCAACCAGTTGAATTGCCTATATAATCAAAAGGGTCCATTATTACCTCTGAGTCATAATTAAGAAAATGAAACATACTACAAGAGAGATCAAAATTCATATGGATAGCCAGCAAACTAATAACAACAGTATCATATTTGGAGATCCTTTTTGTTTTTGTTTTCTAAATATCTAGCGACATATACCTCCCACTTGATCCTATGGGATAATGAACTAAATCCCCTTTTATAGATCTGCAGAATGAGGCTCAGGACAATAATCATTATCTCTGGATGAACTTGTAATTAATAGACTAGGATAGAGTTCTGTGGCAGCAGCATTGTTCTTCTGACATGAGTTTCACTCTTCTTTCCATTGGAACACATTGCTTCTTTTGACAAAGGATATTTCTCTCTTCGTTCTGTCTCCCTATCAATTAGAATTCTACATTGTCTGAGGATGTGCACTATAGCTAGCTAGAGTCACTTTTACTTTCTCATTCCTAGGTATAACAAAAGCAAAAGTAAAATTGTTGCTTCTCTCACATTTCCTCAATGTAGGAGTCATTTAAAAGTATGTGTCAGTGTGGATGGTTGATAAAAGTACCAAGACCATTTAACAGAGGAAGAAAAATTTTTCAACAAATGGCTCTGGAAAATTGGATATTCATATCCAAAAGGATAAAATGGGACTCTTAACTCACAAAATCAATTCAAAGACTAACATAAGAGCTAAAATAATAAAACTCTGAGGTAAAAAAATAATATAGAGGAAAAGATCCATGAGGTTGGATTTGGCAATGGTTCTTTGGATATGATACCAAAAATAAATGCAACAAAAGAAAAAAATGTATAATTTGGTCTTCATCAAAATTAAAAGCTTCATATATTAAAGGACATTATCAGCAAAATAAAAAAGCAACCCATGGAATAGGAGAAAGTTGCAAATCTCAATTTCGTAAGTTATTAATATCCAGAGATTATAAGGGACTCTTATAACTCCACAATGAAAACTAAACAACTGGACTTTAAAAATAGACAGAATACATGGATAGACATTTCTCCAGAGAAGACATATACAGATGACCAATAAGCACAAGGAAATCTGCCCAATATCACTAATCACTGGGAAAAAGCAAATCTAAACCACAAGTAAGTACCACTTCTTATTCAATTGAATGGCTATTATAAAACAAAAACATAAACCAGAAAATGACAGGTGTTGGCAAAGATATGGAAAATTGGGGATGCTTGCACATTGCAGGTAGGGATATAAAAATGGTACAGCCACTGTGGAAAACGCTGTCGCAGTTCTTAATAAAATTAACCAAAAAATTACAATCTAGTAATTCCACTACAGGGAAATGAAGAGCATTGAAAGATCAAAAGCAAGAGCTCAGCACAGTTATTTGCACATCAATGTTTAAAATAGCATTATGTACAACATTTAAAAAGTACAGATAACCTGCATTTGTCCACTGATGAGTGAATGAATAAACAAAATGTGGTATATATATTTTCAACATGAAATATCAACTCTGCATTAAAGAAAATAAGAAAATAGTTTATTCTGAGCAAAATATGCATGACCATGACCTGGAAACACAGATTCAAGTTATACTCAATGATTTGTTCCACAGTGAAAGAATTTACATGAACTTGTATACCCAATGAACAAAGAAAGTACAAAATCTTTATATTCAACATAGGTTATTGGTGGAGGCCTTAGGCAGACAGGTTACAGGTAAGCTGGAAAATCTTTCCTATGTATTACATGTTACCTTACAGTCTTCTTAGTTTAAGGGTTGGTTGATGTTAGTGGTCTACAATATGGATGGATATTGAAGACATATGGTAAGTGAAATAAGGTATACACAAAAGAACAAACTTTGTAAGATTATATTTTTATGAGAAAACTAGAGTGATAATATTAGCAGATATATAAAGCAGTTGTTGGGCACAGTGGCACACTCCTATAATCCCAGTGGCTCAGGAGGCTAAGACAGGAAGATTGCAAATTCAAGACTAGCCTCAGCAACCTAAGTTACTTAGTGAGCCCTTGTCTCAAAAAAATTTAAGGGACTGGGGATGTGCCTCAGTGGTAAGTGCCCTTATATGTCCAGTATGGAAAAAGAAAAAAGGAAAGAGTAGAATGGTGGGGGTTAAGGGTTGGGAAAGGGAGAATAGGGAGTTATTGCTTCATGGTACTGAGTTTTTGTTTGGAATGATTAAAAGAGTTCTGGTAATGGATGGTGAAGATAGTGGCAAAATGTGAATATACTTAATATTACTGAGCTGCACACTTAAAAATGGCTAAAATAATAGATAATAAGTTCTGGAGACCTAAAATACAGCATGGCTACTATAATTAATAATATATTCTATATTGGAAATTTGCCAAGAGAGTGGACTTCAGTGTTAAGTGTTATTACCATACCTACAAAAATGGTATCTACATTAGGTGATGGATATAATTAGCTTGGTTGTGGTAATCATTTTACAACGTGTGTGAGTATATCTATATCTACAATATATAAAACTCACATTTAATACCTTGAATATATATAATTTTTATTTGTAATTTAAGCTCAATAAATCTGAAAAGTGGTTGAAATTATACAATTTATGTACACTTTATCTTAATAAAAGTGTATACCATTGAAAAAAGGAACCCATTTCTATGATTAGAATTCTATATTACAGAGACTAGAAGATAAGCATTTAAATGTAGAAAATTTTATTTTATAGTCAAGCACAAAAGTGTATTTACCATATAGAGTGACAGAGAATGTTACTTATGTTGTGTTCAATGTCATTTTAGTTATTAGTTTCAAGTTCTGTTCCTCTAGTTCAATGACCAGTGGATGGAGTTTAAATAGCCTCTTTTTCACTTGTGCTGGATGAAAAAAGTTACAGCTACAACTGAGTGTGTGGGGTGGAGAGACACTTTTGTTTATTCCTCTCTTAACTGGTTGATATTTTTTCTTTTTTATCATAGTCAAATAGTAAGAATAAAAAATAAAAGATGATGATCCAAATCTTCATCATTCCAGCAGAAATTCTAAAGTGATGATATTGGTAACCTCATTCACAGATATTTATGGAGTGCCTGCTATTTACTGGTTAAACCAGTCACCACTTCTGTGCCAATTGTGCTTCCTACATCTACGCCATGTGGAGAACTGAGAGAATATAGCCTAAGACTTCTGACAGTATTTAAGTCTTCAGACTATAGTAAGAAATCAGGCGATCATGCTACTAAAACAGGCTTTTGATTTCTGAAATAGAAGGTTTGAGAAAAAATTATTTCCCCTCTTATTTATATGGTTTTGGTATGGAACTGGTTATCTGTGCTCCCCAGTCTATTTCTCAATTATACTAACTTACTTAATAAGATTAAATTGATCTACACTAGCCTGAAACAAATTCCATTACCTCCTTAGATTGAGCATTTCAGCAATTCTGGGAATATTAACAACAGGCACTGTCTTGTTTTGTCTGTGTCCAGTCAAATGTCTTTCAGGGAAAAAATTGGGGATAATTTGCAAGTTCACGTAATTATAGAAGCTTAAAGAGTTCACTATAGTCATCCTTTCTCAATGTCCTTATTTTAAAATTGGAATCTCTGAGTCCAAGGTGACTCAAGGGACTAGCTAAGGGTCACAAAGCCAACTGGTGGCAGGCATGGTTGAGAGTTCTGGTTTCCTTGCTGTGAGGCCAATATTTTGCTCACTACCCCATGCTGCTTCTCACGAATGAGTTGCAACTTTATATATTCAATCCAAAGTAGTGCAAGTATATGCAGCCATGTGTATATTGAAGGCTTTCAAATTATATCTTCAAAATTGAAGTTAGTTTAAGCACAGTCTTTGAATTTATTCACCATTTAGGAAAATAGATGTATGTGATATTCTCAACCCACTGAACCATAATATTTCTACAAAATACTAATGAAATACACAGTGTGATCCAGCTTCTCATTTCTATCTTCCCCCTGTGAACACTCCTTCCATCTGCAGCACTCCATT
This sequence comes from Sciurus carolinensis, assembly GCF_902686445.1. Lineage (NCBI taxonomy): Eukaryota > Metazoa > Chordata > Mammalia > Rodentia > Sciuridae > Sciurus > Sciurus carolinensis. The sequence goes on from NC_062215.1 coordinate 90,923,788, forward strand.
TGAAGGCAGTGGCGTGCATACAGCCCTTTGCAAATAACTTTCATTAGAGAATGTGCAAGACAAAGACCCTTTGTCATGGGAGCATCAACAAAAGGGTTTAAGAATAAGAATCCATTTCATAGAAGAGCTGAAGCTAAATTAAAAAAATAGTGCATGGCAGTTTAAAAATTGTCTTTTACAAAGAAAGATGAAAGAAAATAAATCCACAAATACATTCAATTTTAGTTGATAGATAAAATACAAAATGCACAATGTTTCAATGCAAAAGAGAAGATTGTAGCTGAGTTTCTTAAGGACCCTTAAGGACCCAGGATCACTAAATTCCGAACAATTTGAGATTAATTAGCCGAGGAAAGAAAACAATAGTTGGGTGGAGAGAGAGGGATAGTAAGGAGTCCCATGCTAGAACTCAGAGCTAATTTTGCTCCTTGGGTGTGCAGAACAACCTAAGCCATTGAGAAAGTTATGCCATTTGTAACAGAGAAAACCATGAGCCAGGAGTCAGGACACCTGAGGTCCAGCAGAGGTGCTTTCCTTTTGTTTGGCTGTGCATACTTCACCTGGAAAATACTGGAGAAGAACCAAATCACCTTACAGCTCTTAAATTTGGATTTTGTAGAAATTTTGTCTTCTCTGAGTTCATACTACCAAAAATGAAAATATGCTGGTAGTTGTTTCCACTCCTTTCTGATCTCAGACTGTTCTCTGGTCTCTTTAGAACTTGGTTTGGTGGAAGGAGATACCTGGAAACTCCAGAGGAGAATCTGGTAGTTCACCATCTGAGGGATAATGGAATGAAGCCCTTCCTCAACCTCAGTATCAAATTTTGTTAGTATACACTCAAAGCTACTAAGTCAAACTGTCTCAATAGAAAAACTGAGTATGTCACTTAACCAGTTATGGACCTTGGGCAATTCTTTAATGTATCTTTAGAGGCAACTAATTTGTAATTCTGAAGACTTAGACAAATAAAGATGACCTAATGGTAACCCACCCAGCATGTTATTAAGTACTACCAACATTTCATCTTAATTTAAAATGAGGCATTGCTAGTGTTTAGTGAATTGTGGAATTCAGTCCTGTTGGGATCCCTGTTGCAATGCTTGTGGGCACAGACACATACAAAGCTTGGCATAATCTCTTAGGTTCAGTAAAATCAGCATTGTCTTTCTTCAATGATGGTTTTCAGTGCCTATTCTTCCTTTGTAATTATAAATTGTCATTATGTCAACATCATTTTAAACATAAACTTGTTAATCCTTCAGGATATATATTTCTAAGCTACATGTTAAGATATATTTGCACTGAAATTCACCCACATCCAAATTTCTAGAGAAAATGTATTCACAACGTTCCTGTAATTTATTTCCACTCTGACAGTTCATTGGCAGTGGGTTACTTTCACCACATACCATCAAAGTAAGTCTTCTAAAATTAATCAGCTATTATTAAATTTAAAGACAATGGACATAAAGTGAGTATATTATACTTGCTATAAACCAGAATAGGCAACTTTTTTTTTTTTTTTTTTTCCTACAGAAAGCTTGAGAGTGAATGCTTTAGGCTTTGCAGGTCACATGGTCCATCACCCCCACTCAATTTTGATGTTGCAATGCAGAAGCCATAATTGACAGTATGTTAGCAAGTGGGCATGGCTGTTTTCAAATAAAACTATTAAAAAAATAGTTTGTGAGACAATTTGGTCTAGTGACCCTACTTTTCTGACCTCTGTTTAAAAAAGTAAATTATAAGTCAGTTGTATATAATCCTCTCAAATTCTTTTCATGCTGTTCTTTTGCTACTGAAATCTGAAAAGGACTATAATGGACGTGTTTATTTTTGCCCTAAATCAACTATAATAAGAAATTGAGAATAACTAGAAAACAAAAGGTAAATTAGAGCCATTAGTATTTACAAATAGCCAATTTTATTCTTTAACCTGAGTGTTGGAGACTGAGATTTGAAAAACTAGCAAATAGAAGGATGGGAAGGCAGCAGACTGGTATAAATAATACTCAGAGCTTAAATGTCTGTTTAGTTGAACAGAGAAGAGTACTAAAAAAAAATCTGGAATTTCTTAAAGAAACTCTATTAAATAAAAAATGAAACTACATCAATTCTGCAGGCAAGAGATTAGATTAAAATCTATTGTGTCTCTTTAAACTAAGAATAAGATAAATATTTATTTTATTAATGCAATACAATTTTCAGCACAGAACATCTGTTAGTTTGTAATCTTTTTTTATTATTTCATCTTCTATTTTCTGCTTTGCAGTATACTTATTCCATTGCTATTCTCTTTGCTTTCTACTTTGTTTGCTTTTATCTTTACCACATAAACATTTAAAAAATTTTTTAAATCTTTTTTATTTGTTCTAATTAGTTATAAATGACAGTAGAGTGCATTTATGCACTTTGATATATCACACATAAATAGAGTATAATTTCTCATTTTTCTGATTGCACATTTTTTAGAATCACATTAGTCATATAATCTTTATTTAAACTGTAACTGTATAAAATTTTAGGTTTTCTACTAATACACAAGAAACTATAAATCATATATTACTAGTCAGTGTTTCTTTAAATGGAAACAAATATAAGCTGTTTTGCTGTATAATATCAAGTCTCATATTAAGCAAAACACTCTCTGGTTTCTGTTACCACCGCATCTGCAACCTTGAATATGTATTATTTATAATTGATTTAATAAATTAGAAAAGGAATTTTTAAAAGTTCCTATGAAGGTTAAAATTAAAAAGAATAATGTGTCATATTTCTGGTTAAAATGTGGAATAGAAAAATTTGAATAAATATATTTGAAAGTATTTCATAAAAATTAAAAAATGTTTTACACATTAAACTATTAAAACTATAATGTATTTGCAAGCACATTTTAAAAGCATCATTTTTAGTGATTAGGTAAAAATCTAGTTAAGGTTAAAATGTAGCCCTCATGGTGAGTTTTTACAATTGCCTTCTTTACAGTTATAGTTTTTCTAGGCTAGTGAATTAACTTTGTAAGATGGGCACATTATTTATGCCCCATCAGGATTTCCAGATAACCAGTCACTGGAAGGATATAAACTAGTACATCTATTAGTAACAATTTCAGCCCTCTACTATAGTTGAAGACTGTAGTTGAGGGTTGAGCTCTGCAGTTTTGGTATATACTGCCTACCCTGGGAGAAGCCATACACACTTACACTTCAGTCAGTGAATGAGATGACATGTGATAACCACCCACCAAATTCTTTCCAGTGCAATGAATTGTTATAGAAGGATGTTACCTTACATTCGATGTGGCAAATACATACCAACTGCCAAATATTCAGTTATGCCAGGAATTGTGGATTATTTTTTGAAGTAAAAATTAGTGATTTGACCACAAAGCTTTAAAGAAAAATGATGCTTATATAGTCATTACAATATGTTTTAGGCTTTTATCCTTGGTTCTTTGTTTCTTTGAATATCCATTTTTCCTGCTTTAATAAATGTTTTGAAATGTTCAGATCTCTTGGTAGAAACAGACTAAAACAAAGAGAATGCTTATAAAACTTGTGCTCATTCATTTATCATAAATAATTATGAAATAAATTACTTATGTGACATAAGGTCAGAATTAAGTAATTTAGTTTTTATTCTTCACTTATTCTTTCTGATCGCATCAATGTATGTAGGCAGTAGAGTGCCCTTCACTTTCCTGTTATAACTGTGAAGAATTTCCTCTGATCTGTTTCCATAGCATTGGGTCTACAGTAGATGCATTTAGCACTGTTCATCTGTTGCCCAATATTGTCCAATCACATCCAAGACATTTTAAGTATCTCTTATCACATTTACCATCGTACCAGACATATAGCAAGCATTAAGAACACTATTTGTTAATTGGCAATCATCTAAACATAGCATTTCTGATTCAGGGTTGCTATGTGCTACTGGACATAGATCATTAATTTAGCCAAGTAACAAATAGAAATTTAGTTAAGCAACACACTGTGTTCAATCTAAAATGTTGAATTTGAGGAGTTTAAGTATCTCCACTCCTACTCATCATGACTCCCAAGGATACATTTAGATTGAGAAAAGCACCTCTCTGTGTCTCTTATTCAGATTTAAATCTAGGTATAATGGTTGAAGAAATATCATCCTTTCTCAAATGTTCACAGATGATACCTTTCTGTCTCTCTGTCAGTTTCTCTTGATAAAAATGGCTCAGAACTGTTGGATTTTTGATCTGTGATAGCTCACAAGCAATCTGGCTATAAGAAAGAAGGCTCTATTGTTCAGTTTTGCTTATCTTTTGCTTATTTCTCTGTTGTTGTGCCATCTAAAAACCTTGAATGTCCTGTGTCCTTTATTCTGTTAGCAGAGTTGCTCCTGTCATTTTGGAAAATGTTTCTTCTATATTCTCAAGACTATGTGACTATGTTTTTCTTCCTTTTTCTCCAGAGAAGGACTCATGATCCAAGCCTGATCAACCAGGCCGCAGTCATTGCTTAGGGCAAGGACATGGGCTCTTTGACCATCTGGCCTGTGACTTCTGCTTGACCCATTGGGGAGGAGGTGGTTTCCTTCTGGGAGGATTGCTGAAATGGAAACTTAAATGTTTGACTTAATTGTCACTATCTTTTTCATCTCATAGAGAGGGGTTAAAAAATAAATTAATTAAAAAAAGAGATAACACTAAAGAAAGAAGAACTGAGAGAACAGTTTCAGATTTTATGTGACCTAGTCTGAACACTTGTATTGTAAGCTACATACTCCCTTTTTGGTTAAAGTCTGTTTAAGTTGGGGTTTTATTTAAAACAGAAAGAGTTCTGCCTAACTCACCCATGCCTAAAGAGAATTTTACAATTCTTGTAAAAATATCCTACAATATATGGAGGTTTGTTTCATTATGTTAGAAGTAGTAGATTTATCCTGTACAGCTCCATAATGATAAGACAGACCCTATGTTTGGAAGTTCAAGTTTTGTCATAAAGCCTGGTTTCAGTAAAGCCAGATGATGGGTTGAATATTTCCAGTTCTAAGATGGTTCCCACACCAAGTGTAACAATTGCTTGATGCTCAGTTTCATTTTTGAGACATCATGAACAAATTCCTTATATTAGAAAAGAATATGAAATCAGCAGGCTTTCTCAAAAAATGTATTTTATACGAGCATAATTTGGGAATATAGCAGTGCTGCCTAAATATATTTCTGCTTCAGTACAATGCCTGTGCAAATTCTTATCACTGTGAGTGGCTCAATGTATTTTAAATTGATCATCATTTCTCACCTCCTCAATGCTACAAGAAGATTCAAAAAATGTAAATTATAGAGCAGATCATATGTTAGTGGCAGCTGTGGTTAAATGCTGGGTGTCACTGCATTTTGACTTTCCATGTTTGTAATGGGTCATATTAAAGTACTGAAGTTAAATGAAAATGTATGATACCAAGAGAAATGCTGAAGAAATTTCTAGAAAAAAATTCTGTGGAATAGTGAATAAAGTAGAAGAGAACTTAAGGAAAGATATTATGGAGAGATATCAAATGTAAAGGACTGAGGTTCATGCAATTCAAAATGGAGACAAATATAACTCAGTGCTACAGTTAGATCAGTGCAGTGTGTTAGAAATGCAGTGTGAGCCAGAGAAGAGTGCTATATGAGGCTGAGGTAGAAACTGGAGAGATGAAGCCTCAAGTCAAAGAATGCCAAAGTTCTTTTTCCATATGCATTTGAGGTTCTTTGTCTAGGGTCCTGCAAATTAGACTGATGAAAGAGATTAACAAGAGAAAAACAAATAGTTGATTAATGCAAACGCTGGGCATGCACACAGGAGTACTCAGTGAGGAGCAACTTGAGGTGGTGGTTGCAGCTTGAACTTGCACAGCATTTTATTTTAGCAAAGAATGATCACTTTTGGAGAGAAGTGACAGGACGGTGTATGCATAATATGTCAAAATACATTCTATTGTCATGTATATCTAAAAAGAACAAGTTTAAAAAATAAGAACAAAACAAAAAAGATTTCCATGTCAAAAAAAAAAAAAGTGACAAGATGAAAGGACTGAGCTCAGAGGGGTGGTAAATTGTGGGAAGGCAAATATAGAGAAACTGATGGCAAAGAAAGATTATAAAGTCTTGTTTATGTAGACTTCTCTGGATGCCATCTAACCTCCAGTGATAAGGTTATGCCCTCTGTCCTTCATGGTGAGGGGCACTTTCACAAAGGGAATAGATGTTTGTGTTCTGGTGGATGGTGGAAGGCAGAAAGCCCATCTTACCTTTGTTTTTTCTCAATTGCCTGGAGCTCAAAATAATCCTCCAGTCAGAGTGGCATATTTTGGGGTGACATACCTGAACCCTTTTATCTGTGACATTCAGAAACTAGAAAAAGAGGCAAGGAAGAATTTTACTCTTACAGTTTTCAGAGGCAACATATCTCTGCCAATACCTTTTTTCAGATGTCTAGCCTCCAGTATTGTGAGATAATGAATGTCTGTTGTTCTACCAAAAAAAAAAAAATGAGCCATGTATGAAATGTTAAAATTTCCAGTAGTAAGTCATTTTAAAAACATTAAAAAGCAATAACAGAAAAAAATGAAATTAATTTTAATAATATATTTTATTAAATCTGATATAACCAAAATATTATATTTTATACATAAAATTAATATGAAAGTATTGAGATACTTTACATTATTTTTTCATATTTGGTTGTCAGCATCTGTTATATTTGTAGTTACAGCAAATCTCTACTGACATGACAAGTGCTGAATCACTACATGTGGCTAGCAGCTGCTGAGATAGTCAGCTGTATTAGAAAATGGGAGATGACAAAATTCATCATGTCTGAACTTTAAATTTCTAGCTCAAAAGAGACAGTGAGGGGCACATATTTATGGTTACCTTCTCACCAATGCTGGTCTTAGGCTTAACTCTAGTCCAGTCCTTTCCCCACTTTTAGTCTTTTTTGCATGAAAGGTCATCTGTGCATTTTGGTTATTTATGATGCATTAATCAAAGAGTTATCAGGGAACAGCTGGCACTCCAATTGGATAAATTAAAATGAATTTAATATAAGGTTATTTACAAAACTGTGTTGGCAAGGTGCATAGAAACCAGAGGGGGAAATGTGGTACTCCAGGAACTAAAAATTAGTCTTCACCACCTTAAGCCTGAGGGGGTAAGGGAAGGAGGAGTGTTCAGAATCTATAAGGGGAGGGTCCTGTGAAGAGGATTCCATGACCTTTGGTCAGGGGGCATTGTCCATTCATGGTAGTCCTGCAGAGGGAGCCTGGAAATTAAGCCTCAAACTTCACTTTCTCCCTTGTCCCCTCCCTCCAAACTGCTAGTGGTTATTTGCATGGGGCAAATTCAAATGAATGGTAGAGGCCAAGGCAGACTGCTGATGCAGCCCATACAATCAGCTATTGGAGCTCAACAGGAAGGAATGTTGATCTGGAGTGGTAAATCAAATATCTCCAGAACAGTTGCCAACTTGAGGAAATTGCAAAGAAATGGAAAAATAGGAGATACACTGCAAAATTGATGAGGCCTTGCAAATAATAGAAAAACATTAACTGTGTATTTTCTTAATCTTCCCTTCTGACATATATTTTGCCTCTAGCATATTGTTCCCAGTTTTAAATTGTGTGTCATGTGACAGCTTTGAAATGGAGGTCCACAGGTGAGTTTCAAGGGGTTCAGGAACTCTTTGAAATGGTGAGGAAAAATCTAAAGGTGTGTGTGTTATATATGCACAGGGAAAAATCTAAAGGTTTGTATACATTCTTGGTTATGGGGGCTTAAGAACCTGCTGTGATAAAGGGCAGAACATAAAGCTGTCAAAATTGTTGAGTGTTACCCAGAGGTAGGATGGCCAGCAAATTCTTTTAGGTTGAGTTCCTCAGAACAGATTTTGATTTGTTAAGGAAGTGAGCCTAGAAGAAACTCAGGAAAGTAAGAGAAGCAGGACAGGAAAGGCAAAGAAGGTGAGCAAGGGTGCAACTCCAGTAAAGCACTGAGAAGGATGCATTTGACCTGACCCTTATGGGGAAATCTGGAGTGAAAGCAATAATGGTCATTCATCGTCTAAAGGCTGTCCTGGAAGAAGTGCATTTTTGGGCAGTTTTGGTTGTGACCTAAGCAGCATCAATAACCCAGGAAGTACTCTGAAGAGCTTAGGGCTACGGCAGTAGGGAAAAAAAAGGTAACCCAAATTGATGAGAGCCACATAGACTAGGTAAAGGGTATCCCACAGTGGCCACTAAATCAATGATTTTAGGGCCAATAATTATAGAGATGAGTGGCAGGTAATCAGTCTTTTTTAGGACATTCAGAATTCAGTTTCTTATTACTGAGCCAAAACATGCAGATATGGGATAGGAAGGTGATACTTGGGCCTTGTTTCCATCCTGTATCAGCAGCTTCTAGGCTTTAGGTCTCTGCTTTTTGGTATTGTGACAAGATATCAGAGTCTTTTTTGATGCATCTCCTTGAACTGGGAGCATCTCATGGTTTTCTAAGTTATCAAAGTGCAAGCCATGTAGTAAGTCATGTGAGGTATCCTAACACAAAATCTAGTCCCAGCCTATTAATCCCAAAATACAAAATTTCAGTATTCTAAACTCTTATCCCTTTTTCCATATCTAATCGACTGTGATATCTAGTTTTGTTGCCAATAAATTCTATCCCCTTCCAAAAACACACATTTTGTGTGTGTGTGTGTGTGTGTGTGTGGATTTGTTTGGTTTTGCTTTGATTTAAACTAGTTTGCCAACTTGACATTGAAATAAATCATATTTAAATTTTGTTTCCTTGTCTTATTACTGCCCTTAGATTTTGAGTTGAGCATGGTGTCATATTTATTTTTGTAGTGTAAGTGCTTAGTGTAGACTCTGGCATGTAAAACTTGTTCATTTTGCTTGCATTGAATTGAGTAGTTTGGGACTCAAAGAGTTTGGGAACTATACAAGCAAGAATTTACTCTGGGATGAGGTGGACAAAATTACCAGGGAAACCAATGATAACTTCTGTTAGGTGTTATAACCTCAGTAGTCAGGCTTCCTTGAGAGACATACTCAAAGACCTTGTAAGCATCTGGGGACATGCTGACTGCATTGCACATTAGAACATAAATTTGTGGTTTGTTTTCCTAATGGCCAAGTACTCCTTTGGTATGTCTGAGTGTTTTGATGAATATCTCAGTTTCCTTGTAATTTGAATAAGCAATGCCAATTCCCCAGCATGTGGTCAGGGGACCACAGGTGAACTGTGATGGATGGGGTTGCTATGGTCTCTGGTGACTTGAATCTACAGAATTGGCTGGGTTTTCCTGGAAGGATAGATATCAACAACATCCACATGGTAGAGAATATTACCCACTTCGCCTCCTCAGTGGGACCTAGATTGATAGTTCCAACACTTTTGATTTTTATATGGAAATCTATTGTCAGCATCTCTATCCTTCAGTGAAACCAGCCTTCCAGCAATTACAGCCAAGCTGCATGTGTGTGCCTCTTCCATGTGCACCTGGGGACTCTCTTCCTCCAAATTCTCACTCAATCGTTTAAGTCAAAGGCACTTAGTTCCTCTTGAGTGCCATTCCCATGTCAGATAGAAATAAGCATACTGCTCAAATTTCAGGCAGCATATGGCAAAATGAGAATCCGATCCAGGCTTAGAAAAGGGAGAACTCAACCAGAATAGGAAATAATATGGATATCTGAATGAGGATATTTTTCTGGCCTTGTTATCCATATTATTTTCATTCCAAACCATTGAATTATATTTCTAGTAATGTAACTGAGCTGTAGCTGTGGAGCCTTCCTTTGTGCATGTCTGTGTATTTATAGCTAGCTCTGTATGTAGATGGATTAAATGATTGTGTGGCATAGTTTTTATTAAAACACCAAGGTATGATGTATCATGGCTCACAGAATTCCCAATTCTATAGAAATTCTTCTGTATTAACATCATTAACGTCTCCATTAAGACTAGTTAACTGTACCTCACAATGATCAGAAAAGTGATTCTTTTAATCAATTCCTTTGAACTGGTAAAACTTCTCAAGCATCAAGTTCAATCTCTGGATCCATGCCGTAAGTGAAACATTTACAGGGAGAGGTGAAACCAGAACAGTATTGATACAGACTATTTCGGATGAAGCTTGGTGGGACAAATAAAACTAAACAAAATAACAAGGATAATACAGAGAAGTTTGGAGGAAATGTGGTGTTTGCCTGTAGGAGTTTGAAGGGCAGATGTAGAAGGACTTCCTCTTCTACATGTGTTTTCATCAATGTCATAGGGCAGAGCTGGCAATAGTTAAGAAGTGTCATGAAGGTACTTTCAGGTGAATATAGGAAATTTTCAACTGAATTTGTTTGCCTTTGGTTGGGGCAGATTTCCCTATCACTAAAGATGATCAACTGGACTCGATAGACAACAATTTGGTAGATGTGTTATGTGACAGACACAGCTCAAGGACTAACCAGTATCCATTTTTCTCTTCTGTCTTACCAATAGGATCTGGAGTACTTTTTTTTTTATCAGATGAAAAATACATTTTCCAGAATTCCTTGCATATGAGTGTGATCAATGGTGTATAAAGAGCAATCATTGGATGGATCTTCTGGCAAAGGTTTTGTGCCCTTCCCCTCTTTTTTTGGCATCCTGCCTGGAATGCAGATATGTTGGCTTTAGCTTCACCTGTATTTTGGATGATGACATGACCTTTAGAATGAAAGGAACACATTTGGTATGGGAGAACCAAAAGACTGAGCAGCCTCAATCCCTTATGAATTTCTAGTCCCTCTCACTAGCAGCCAAATGCAATTCTTATCATGTACATGTGTATTCAAACACCCAGTCTTGTGGTTTCTTTCAAGTCTAAGCAACTATGGGTCTAAAAATTCATTATTTCACTTCCATCTATCATCTTTATAACACATTTCATATTACAATTAAAATACTGGAAAGTATAAAATAAGAGTAATGCTGAAATATTATGTTAATGTATTTTTATTCTAAATTGTCTCTAGGACTTAATTGTCCTGTGATATTGACCTAGGCACATTATTTGTGTATTTTCTTCAAGGAAACCTAGAACAAAGAGGTAATTGTTCACTCTAGTTTCAAATTGACATTTTATGTATTTCAATAAGACTGTGTCTTCAAAGTAATGTTTTAATGAGAAAGAAGAGATTTTTTTCTAAATTCCAAAACATTCTTCTAACAAGAACCAAGCCTGGCTGATTCAGATAATAGAGTTTTTATATAAATCGTAGAAGACAGGAGGAGAAGGAAAGGGTATAATGAAATGGATGTGCCCTTCCTCCACTAATTAAAGGGAGGGAATAGACTTCCTGTACTTGTAGAGGAATATGTAGAGAGGAAAGAAAAGAGAATGAATGTATATTTAAATTCTTCAACTCTGCATTTGTGCTAAGTTCCCTGAAATAGGGATACAGAAGACTTCCATGAAAATTAGGGTCAACTTAAGACCTTCAGGGCTCTTGACTTCCAGAGAAGGTTTCTTTTCTGGGAAGCTGTTGAGGCCAACAGGATAAAGTAGTTGAAAGAAAAACTGGTAGAAGGAAGAATCCAGAGAGAATCTTGGACTATGTGCCAAATTTCTTAAGGGTTCTGTGTGCTTATCAAATGTGACTCGGTCTCTGGGGTGGGTAAATACATTGTCAACCAGAGACCTGTGATTTGTATTAGCAAGATTCCAATGTGCATGTTCATGATCTGCTCCTTGCATTTTAATTTCACTTTCAGGGCAAAGAAATACTTTAAGAATCAAGAAGCAACCTTGACCTATTGATTATTTTCTCAGAGTCTATTTTTAATGGGAAGGAATCAGGATATCTCTAAGCATCAATTCTAAGTGTGCCTCAGTGTATCATTCAGGGTTCAAGCAGGTCTTATGAATTGTGGGAGTAGTCTACTCAAGCTTGCTTCTTTTGTGCTAGATGTTGGACCTGAAGTGACTATGAGTCAGCTGTGCAGGCAATGGAGAACAAAATCAGAACATGAAGATATGAAAAACAAAAACAAATAGGGAAAAGAGGGGTGGGAGGGGTGGGGGGGGAAGTAAAAAATAACAGAATGAGTCAAACACCATTATCCTATGTAAATGTATGATTACACAAATGGTATGCCTCTACTTCATGTACAGAGAAACAAGATGTATCCCATTTGTTTACAATAAAAATAAATTTTTAAAAAAAGAGGAAAAAAAAAACAAAACTGGAATCTGTGAGGATCAACTGAAGCCCATGAGAACCAAGTGGAACGGCATCTGTCTCTCCCTATCTCTAAATTGCATGATATGGGTGAGCTGCAAATTAGGCTGGTGCCTTCACCATCAAAGTACACATATCCAGCCTAGCAGTCAGAGAAGTAAAACGAAAAGGGGGAGCTGAGGCCTCATTGATTATCCTACCAACAAGTTAAGACACAGATCAGTGAGAGAACGTGCAAATTACCATGACAGGAACTGATTTCCCAATATAAAAGTCTATCTTTCATTTCCACCTCTCAATTCTCATGAATATTCTCTTGAGAAAGTACCACCCCAAACCAAACAGACAGGAAGCTACTGGTAATCATAACTCCCACTTAATTAATACAACACAGTTTGGAATCACTAAAATTATCAATGATCATTTCAGAAGAAAATAAAGTTAGTTTTAGAAAAATGTCCAGTACACATTTAGCAAATTTGAATTGCAATGTGTATATTTCAACTCCACTCTACAAAAATTGAATTGAGCTGCAGGTCAGGAGGTTTGGGTAACTTGGGGAAATTTTTGCAATGTGCTGTGGTCCTGGCTAAGCACAAGGACAATAATGTCATGGTCGTTCCACCTGGAGATAGTAACAGGAAACATAAGAACATGAATAAATGGGTGTGAAAACAAGTGGTTCCCAGTGTTCCCTGGGACTGACAGAATGTTTGTATGTGAAATGTTGGCCCTGTCTACCCACCGTCCAATAAGAGAAAAACAGTGGAGACAATAACTGCAACCTCTTTCATTCCCTCTCCTACCGAGGAGCTGGAGATTTCTTCCAGTTCTTTACCCCACCCCCGGGAAGAAAGGATCTCCTTTGTAATGAAGGTTCTCATTATACATCTGTAGGGAACCACTGTGATCATGAGATGACACTTACTTTTAAGTAACACTCTCATGGACTCTTCATACCTATAGGCTCATTAGGTTTGCTGCTATAGTCTTCTTTTGCTTCCTTAAATAGAATTAGAGAAACTTTTGGGATTGTATGTCATTTTAAGAATAGGAAAACTTCAATAGTGAAGAAGAGAATTTTCCAGTTTGCTTGTAGCCCTCTTTGTTTAAAATGGCATTTTTTGCTTTCATGGATCTTTGACAAGTGTCTTCCTAAGTGTTCCTCAAGTCCCCTCATGCCAGACACCTCGACCAACATGATTCTATCATCCACATGACATGTAGTGGCATTCAGTTTTGCTCATAGTATAACTTTTTAAAATGCTTGTGCAAGTCTGGAAGATACAGTAAAATTTGTAGGGGTTTACATATGTGTGTCTGGAGGTATCCCTGATGAATATGCATGAGTGTTGGTGAAGGTGGAAGAGCAAGTATGGACTGGTCACTTAACAAAGACCTGCATTTAGCTGTGTCATATCCTTTCAATTGGAGTTATTTCTGCCCAGGATGGACAATGGCTCTGATAGTGGACTGGGCACCTAGCCCTCTCTCAACATGGCAAGCAGGTTGACATGGTCTCCTGATGATCTTCCCTCCTTGCCATCTGTCAGGATGGCTGTGGTTCACTCCTCAGTCACTTGGCCCTTTCTCTTTTGACATGCGTGTTAGGCTACAGTGAATTTATGGGAAATGACTCACAAAACCCTATCCACTGTGTCCTTTTTAAGAATTTTGCAGTAAGTTATTCACCTTTTTTATTTTTCCTTTGCTGTCATAGGCTTAGACTTTGGTTCATTAACTCAGACAACTTTCTCTGGGTTTCCTCCTCCCTCTTGCTCATTTTTTTTTGTCTGCTTAGCAAATTGCTACTTGCTCACTGTGAATTACTTCTCTGAGTTGTACCTCTCCAACTCTTGTCTCTAAGCTCCTGAAAAGGCTAATGAGCACTGGAGCTTGGATTTTAACACTAGACATTTGCCACAGAGCTAATGCAAAATGCATGGCATGTGTCCAATATCGAAAGCAAAGGGTTGCAGTGCAAGTAGAAAAAGGAAATGCTTTCTTTTTCTGTGTGACATGATTACCTGGAGATTTGCTTTTAAAGACACAGCTAAACCTTAGGAAAAACCTGCTGTCAGTAGGATGGATCTTGGGGGAGAATTAAGTCATGAGCATGTGGTAAGTATTTTGGAAATCATGTGGAAATTCATCTATGATCAAGGAGATATTTAAATATCAAAGTTTATATATATATATATAATGCATACTTGACTTAATTGCTTGGCAGAGAGAGAATCTATACTCGTAAACTAATTTACAGATTTTTTAATTTGTGTTTTCTGAAAGGCAAATATTTCAGACCACAGAGAAGAAGAGTATGATGAACAGATGAACTACCCTATGCTTTTTATTTGGGAAGATTTCAAAGCAGACCTGACAGATAACTTCTGCATGTCCTGATCCTCACCCTTATCTATACTGACTTCTGATTCTACCAGGCTGATTTGCATGAATTACATCAGTGAGTGAATGACAGATGCCAGACTTTCAGTTGCATTTGGCCAATGGGGAAGCTCCAAGAGGAGATTGGAGAGGCGAACAAGAGGTCACAGTATTTCTTTTCTGGATGTCTCATGGTTGTCTTGAGCTGGCTATAAACATTTTACTTCTCACAGTGGTTCACTCTACAATCCTTTCTCCCTTCTCATTCCAGGAACTGTTCTTCTTTTGTCCCTAAAGGTGATAGCAAATCAACTGCTATGAAGCCATCAGTTATAGTGCTATTCTTCGTAGTTTTGCTACCTTCAATTTTATAAAGTCTTCTAGTAAATATATCCTCTCTAATTATCCTATTTTGAGTGTGCCATCTGCATCCTGTTGGGACCCTGACTAACACATGTGTTACTCAAAAAGACGAATCCTACAAATAGAAGTTTTATTCACTGGAAATCTTGGTTTGTATAATTATAGAGGGTATAATATCTATCTATAATAACCACAGCATTGAAAGGCAGGATAGAGTGTGGTTAGAAACAGAGACCTGAGTACCAGTCTGCATAGTTGTGACTCCTGTGAGGTTGTGGTCAGGATTTGGTTAATTAATTTCTGCAAGTGTCTAGCATTTAGTTATTATTACTATTATCATCATCAGGACTGCTACATTTAAAAGATGGATTTCCCATGGGATTAGGAGTACTTGACTTTGTTAGGGGTTAGTGTATATAAATATAAATGTATGTATGTAAATATAAATATATCAAAAAGCATCACATTGTTAACAATAGGAAGCACAGGTTCAATCTGCTATGTACTAATTAGCATTGTGCCCTTAGATATTTGGCAATAGTACATGTAGTCTTCTGCTGTTAAGAAACTTAGTTGAGTTTGATAAAATGGAGAGTAACATAAGATTAAAAGACATAACAAGAAAAGAGTTCAGATTTGATGAGAGAAGGTGAATCAGAAGATCGATCTATCTATCTATCTATCTATCTATCTATCTATCTATACCTACCTACCTACCTACCTATCTACCTGCTATGGTCCAAATATTTGTGCAAGACCCCAAAATTCATATTTTGAAAACTAATCTCAAATGCAATAGTACTAAGAGGTGGTGCTTTGGAAACTGATTAGGTCATGAGAGCTCTGCTATCAGAATTTTCTGAAGACCTCAGAGATTGCTGATCCTCAGAAGTACAAGTTGTCCATTTTTGAAAAAGTACAGTTTTTCAGGTTAGGAAATAATTAGCATATACATAACAAAATATCTCAGGACTGGGATCTAAGTCTAAACATGAAATTTCTTAAAATATTGAAATATCAGCTAGAGAACCTGGGACAACTATCAATAAAGCTATAAAAATAGGAGAAATTGAACTATAAAAATCAAAAGGCAATGGGCTAATGGAGCAAATGAAGTTGTTGATGCTAATTTTGGAGGCAAGAAATAAATATGTGAAAAGGACTGTAGAATAAATATAAAATAGATCATAAAATGGAGATACCTCTGTATGGGTGGAATAGTAAGTATCTACAATACATGCATTAAAAGACAGAAACTGGGATCAAACCCAGAATTCCCCCCTGCCCACATGTACACACACAAAAGACAGGTGCAGCTTATGTATTCTTCTAAGATATTTTTTATTATTGGATAAATTGTTTTATACTTATCACACTTTATAAAGCAGGTATTGTTATCCACATTTCACAAATAAGGAAATGGAGGTTGTAACCCTTGAATGAGATAATCTAAGCAATAAACAGTAAGACTAAGATACTCATCCAGACAGGTTTTCTCCAGAACTCTTGCTTTTAATGCTGTTGGTTTCATTTTTAAAGCAATATACTTAAAGGTGCACAGACTATGTTGGAAACTTTATGTGTGAATACATAACAGAATATTCCTTTAGATAGAGGACTGGGAACTAGGGGTTTAAGGGAGGAGACACACTATTTTTTTCCATTTAGACTTCTATGCTATGGATTATTTCTTATCATGTGCACACAAGATTCTCAGTAACTAAATAAAAAGTAATTAAAGTGAAAGAATAAAAAAGAAAATAAGCTAAGGAGAAAAGTCATGCTTTTGACCTAATGCATTCTCTTTTGCACCTTCCCTTCCCTGGAGCCTCTTCAGTTTTGTCTGTGTTTATCTATTTTAGTGTTCCATGTCTTTTCTCCTTGTGCTTTCTGACACCACCCTTCCTGTCCTGGTATTCCCAAGGGACTATCAGGTCAGTTAGAATTCTCTATTAGCATGAGCCCCTTTCTACATCATCCTTCCTAGAGAACAGGGGCCTAGTCTTGATTCATCTTGGCCTTTTTAATGCCTGCCTCTTTATCTGTCCCAGAGAAGACCCTTGGTGTGTTTTTACTGAATAAGTGGAATGCATGTTAAAGGTCTGGAAGTGCAGATAAAGAAAAGCTGATAATTAGTTTCTTGGAGATACTTCTTTATGCAATAGTCTCATCGTCTCATGATCAGCTGTGCATAGGCTTCCTTTGAATTCACTTACATGACAGAGAACTGGGCCAGGTTTTCAGAAAGAAATTTATCACTTCATGAAACACTGGGACAAAGTTAATAAGCAGATTCTCCCAAAATGGACCTCTGGAGGAAATAGAGTGAGGCATGACCACCAAGTTTTTTCATAGTTACTTGTATGGGTTTAAATTATCAAAGCAGACATATTATTTTCTTATTATGCTGTTATTTCTTCCCTGACATTATTCTACCTCTTCAGTAAATCTATTTGCATAAGCCAAAAATTTAAAATAGGATGAGATGACAAAATTGAATCCAATAAAAAGAAAAGCAGAAAAGCATTAAATAAGAATTTTTATTAAAGGTCTTTACTTATAGGTTAGAAATTGATAATTTTAGAGTTTCAAATATTTTTAATTAGCTACAGGAAATAGAATTAAGCCAAACTGTGATATCATGAGAAATTTATCTGTATTTATATCTATCAACTGATAAAATTTCCAGGGGTGGGAGATGTCATAATAGTTTAATTAAAAGATGTAGTAAGTAGAGTGTTATCCAAGATTTGAGAAAACCAAGGTCAAGTGGGAAAGCGACAGTTAAGAAGAACAGAAATTACCAGTAAAGGACAGAGGTAAGCAACTAAAAATAAGATAACTGAAATACCAAAATATATAAAAAAGAGTAAGTGAAAAGATAAAAAGGAAGTTAACTGAATAAAATCATTGACACATACAATTAAAATAGAATATCTGTATTGAAATAGAATATCTTGGGACTGGAAGGATTATAAATAGAGATAGTAGGTAAGTATGTCTTCAGAAGAAGAAAACATGAGGGTCAAATGTTATACTTCAAATAAAGTGCTTTGAAACATAAGCACTACAAAACATAAAGTTTTGTTATTAAAATGACAGCATTTAAAACACTGTCATCAAAACTGTCTTGATCTTGGAATACAAGAGCTGTTGGGTCATCTTAGACCGAAACTCATCAAATGTTGCTCTATAGAATTTAAGCATTGATTTGTTTGTTTGCTTTTCCCAATACAAGTCTCACAAAAAGATTCCCAAAGTTCAGATGAAATACAAAGGTTTATTTATTTCATCATTGGTTTCTTTGTTGATATTGGCAGTGCTAGCTTTTCTCTTACAAAAGACTCACTATAATATATGAGTAAAAATTAAGAAAAGATTGATACTCTGAGAAGTGTGAAAAAAGACCCCAAAAGAGAATGAATGTCATATCAAAACTCTCAGCTCTTTCCAGGTGTGTGTGAGAATAGGGAGGACCAGGCATTTTTACACTTTGTTCTATAGCAGAGGTTGTATGATGGGATGAATCCTAATTTATCTAACTCTAAGTTGGAAAAATCATAAAATAAACATTTGACTCATGATCTCAGGTCCCTTTGGTGGAAATATTCACCCCCTCCCACACAACTATCAAGTGCCTATTATGATCTTGACTTAACTATAGGTGCTGAGGGGAAAAGCAGCAAGAAAAACCAGTATCTCTACACTTAGGGGTCTTCATTTTAATAGTGAAATATAGTGGTGAGGACAAAGAGCCAGCCAGGGAAAGAACTAGGGATGAGCCAATTGGTTGTGTGATTTGTAATAGGGTGGGTGGGGGAAATGTCTCACTCTGATGACACTGGAATAAATAATGAAGGAAGTGTTGGACCAAATATTGTGACTATCTGGAGAAGGAACATTTCATTTGCCAAAAAGATATTCATGCTTGGAAAGTTGGAGAAATTCAAAGGAACCAGAATAGCCCCAGGGAGTGAAGACGAAGAGGCATAAAACAAATGGGATTCCAAGACAAAGAACTCCAAATGGAGAATTAAGGTTTCATTTCTGGGCATCCTTCTCCTAAATATTAGGATATCAGCTTCTCATTGTTCTTTATGAAATGTGTTTTGTGAAACTAGTACAAGGAGAACTAATCTGTCAGGGACTTGTGAATGATGTGGAAATATGTTCTGGGTGTGTAACATATTGGAATGATGACTTTTGTGAGCTGAAATTGACAGGTTTCCTTACTTCCTGCCATCATGACAGTGTGCACTGTGAAATCAAAGGTTGAACCTGTGGGTCTCCATGACATTCCTGATGTGAACCTAGGGTCTCTTTACATGGATGAGAAATGATGTCAATTACTTGCAAAATCATGATTCAATGCTTATGTTGAAAATTTGCAGTTTGATTCTAATTCATCAGATACCTCCTAAAGTTTTGATGTTAACTTCCTTTTTTCTTTGGTTTTCCTTAAGAAATAAAAAGAAAGGATAAAAGAGTAACCAACTTAAGTGTTTTAAGTTTTTTGAATTTTCCATTATTTTTCCCACATTCACTATTTCCAAATACATGCACCAAAATTTGGATACAGAGAAAATTGGAATTCATCATTTTGAGTGTTGTATTTTTTTCTGTCTTTTAAAAATCTTCCACATGTTGAGCCATGTCAAGATTATCCATGTTATATTACAAATCTCTTCTAATCAGAGACGATGCTTGTCTAAATCTCTCTGTAGTAGCATTAGTTAGTGATCATAGTTATCAAAAAGTTATCACTGTGTATACAGAAAACCATGTCATTTCATCAGTTCAGTAGACCATAGAGCCTTCCACAAATAGCTTTGAGCCCCAAGGCCAGTCTGACTATTGGTTAATGCAAATAAGCATAGCAAATGTTTCTGCTCTGCCTCAGTAACTGCAATCCCATTGAAACAGAGTTATGTGTTATGGCATTACTAGGCAGACCCCTTCAAGCAAGGCAGGATCTGCATGCAGTTATAGAATGTTCAAATTGGTTTCTCTTGAAATAGAGGCGGGTTTGGATTTGCTGACCAAATCAATTAGCGTATTTTTCCCCAGTTCACTCTCAGAGTGGGAAATTGCCTTTCCAAAGCTTTGGAAAATAAGAAAGACCCAAATGAAAGATACAAAGAGCTTAGGTATGCACGTGTGAGAAACCAAACTGGGGTTTATTTATATAAAGAATATTGATGTATAGATATCTCTCTAAATTTTAATCAATTTATTGAAGTCTAATTTTCACACAATAAAATGCACAAATTATAGTGCATTAAGGTGACTTCTGACAAATTTATATACATACACCATGTTATCAGCACCCTAGTCAATAAATACAATATTTCTCTTATCTCAAAAATTCTCTTATACTCTTCTTTGCAGGAAATTTCCATATCCACAATGATTGTTCTGAGATGATCTGAATACCATTACCATAGCTCAATTTTGTCTGTTAGTGATTTGTCTAAAAATTTTATTATATAATATGTACCCTCATTTCAAAGTTTAAGTACTATACATGAGGACATTGAGATATATCTATGCTATTTTATGGATCAATATACCTTTTCTTTTTTAATGGTTTTGTTTTGCCACTCACCAATTGGTATGCACTTGGGTTGTTCTCAGTTTTTGATTGATATGATTAAACCTGCTATGAACACTCAGGTGTATTTCTGTATGTCATATATTTTCATTCTTCTTGAGTAAATTCTTAGGAATTTGCTGGATCACGTAGTAAGTGTATGTCTAACTTTCTAAGAAAATGATAACTTGTACTATTTTACGTTGCCTTCTAGAACATCAGAGAGCACCACACATTTGTTCTAGCACTGGGTATTTTCAGTCTTAATTTTTTACTAATGAGGTATTGTGGAGTGTGAGAAATAGAAAGCCCAGAGTTCCATTTTCAGAATATAGAAATTAGCCTTAATTGAGATGTAAGATCCAATTGTAGGCATTTTGAGCTCCCCAACCTGTATTCAATTGTAGCCGTTTTAACTACAGCTCTCTCCTTTGCCCTCCCCGAATGTTGAAATTAGCCAATTACATAGACTGTAACCCTGAACTCCAACTATCAAACAAGGGCAGGGCTGCTTTAGGAGATAAAAACAGGTAGACTGCCTGCCCAAGTGTGCTTGCTTGCCAGAGAGTGGCACATCCTTCTGCAGAAGTAGTTTGCCTTGCTAAGCTGCTTCTGGGCACGTTTGATTCCTTGCAGCACCCCAATAATTCTAACAGGAATTTCCTCTTTGCATTTGAAGGATTTATGCATTTCTAATGACTAAAAATTTTAAACATCTTTTAATTGGCCATTTGAATGTTTTGTGTGAAGTATTCATCCAAGTGTTTTGATCATAATTCAGTGCATCGATCGTTTTTCATTATTTAATTTGTCTTTGTTGGCTTTTCATTACTCTGATGAAATACGTGAGACAGGCTGATTTTATAAAGAAGTTTAGTTAGCTTATATTAAAATGTTAAAGAACATTGTGCTGGTATTTGCTTAACTCTGGTAGTGGCCTTTTGTGTCATATAGTAGTGGGAAGAGCAGGTGGGCGGAAGATTATGTTTTGAGCAGGAAGCTAGAGAAAGCTGGGTGGGACCTGGCACAGGCTTTAAAACAACTCTCTCTCAGGAGAACTCACTCCAGGATAATTGTTTTCTCTTCTTTGCACAATGCTTTAATTACCTAAGGACAGGGCTGGGACAGAGCTGGGAAGGGTAAGGGGAACTCTTAAAAGTTCTCTCAACTCCATTACTGCCACAACCCTGGGCCCCAAGTCTCTAACACATGAAACTTTGGGGACAAAAATCATTCACACTATAGCAGAATTCTATGAAATTTTGAAAAAAAGTATTTTTTTGGATTCAAACTCTTCATTGTACATATGTATTGAGAATATCCCAGTCAGTGGTTTATCTTTTGAATCACAAAAGTTTTCAATTTTGATGAAGTTGATTTTATTTTTGTTTGGTGCTTTTGTCAAAGAAATCTTTGCAATTTCTTAGCAAAGATAGTTTCCAATGTTTTCTTCTACTTAATTTATATTTTTCATTTCCACATCTAGGTCTTTGATTAGTTGGTACTAATATTGGTGTATGATGTTAGGTAGAGGTTGGGACTTTATATGGATATCAAATTCTTTTAGCATTATTTGTTGAAAGACTTTTCCCCCTCCATACTGGAGTTTTGCTGATCACTTGAGCCTATGTACATGGTTCTGCAGTCTTTTCTATTCAGTTAGTTTATTTTTATGTATGCATGCTTATCCCACATGTCTATTGTTGCTCTAGAGAAAGTATTGAAATCAACTGGTGTGTTGCTATCAACTTTTTCCATACAGTTTTTACTCTCTGAGTTTCTTTGAATTTTCAAAAAAGAAATAGACTCAGTTGCCCAGTTTGTATAAAAATGTCTGGTATTATTTTTGTGACATATAAAAATCTTAATTTTTAAAACTTTAATACTTTAAAAGAACTAATTATTTAGGTATTTAAAATTTCCCTCAATACTCTTCTGTGTACAGGTCTTACAGATTTTTATTAAAATTATTTCTATTGCTATTATAATAATATTATGCTATTATAAGTAGTACTTTCATTTTTTGTGCAATTATAAATTGTATTTTAAAACATTTAATTTAAACATTTAAAAATTATTAGTATATGGCACTAAAAGTAATTACTGCAACTTTCATCCTTTGACATTTCTAGCTTATTAATTTTAGTTATCATTGTTAGATGTTTTATGATTTTGTAAAGAACAAAGTTATAAGCAAATAAAAGAAGTTATGCTTTTATCTTTCCAATCTTTATGGCAGTTTTTCTTTTATTAATGTCCTGTACAATGTGTTACTATTCTTATATATTAGTAGTTTGATATATTAAGGTTTTACTTGCTGGGGTTCAGTCCTAGCAGTGGTCTGGGGTCCTAGGTGGATGGGAGGCATCTGCGCGGTGGAGAAACAGCAGACAGAGACACCAGGTGTTCTGCGGCTGAATCTCTATCTTTATTTTTCTACCAGCCTTTCTAATACATTTTTTCTTTAGTAATGATTATATCATTTTATGGTTAGTTTAAAATAAGAAAAACCTTCAAAAGTACAATCTATGCTTCTCAAAGTACACTTTCCCTCTGTGTGACAGCCCAGACCAAAACAACCCTATTTCCCAGCCTGACCAAAACAACCCCGTCCCCCAACAGGGCACCACAATCTGCCAACTTTCAACCTCCAGAACAAACACATCACTATATTTTCTGAGAAACCACCCTTACCATGAACTCCGTGTTTAACAGTGAAAAGCTTTTACTATTATTAACAAAGGGCAAAGAAATCAACTTATAGTTAATATTTAGTCTATTCTATTTCATTTAATGGCAGACTACAATCTTATTTTGATTCTCAAAGAATTAGACTAAACATAGGAAAAACACAAATTATATTTATAACTAACTTAAATATTTTTATTATGTAAAGTATCTCTAGACTCAATTATTAAAACTAGGAAAGCAACAAAGGCTAAACACTGCATCTAAGCTCAGAGGAATGCCTCTTTATCTATCTATTTCTATCTAGAAATTATTATACTAAAGTAATCACAGGCTCCTTTTAACTTGAGCATAGCTACAATTTTTTTATATATTTTATCTATGTATTACTAGTAAATTTTTATTGTGAACTATTTTGTGTCCCAATAGAGTAAAACCTTCTCAATGTTTTTCCAATAAGTTTCTAATGATACATTGATTATTAATATTAAAAAGCAACTACACATGGAGACATGCCACACCTATGGCCCCTAAGAGGGAGGATGATCAACAGAACCGTGTCAAGTGTTGAGTCCTCTACTCCAACAGAACTGTGTCAAGTGTCGGAGTGGTAGAAAATAGATGTGGCATTTAGTTATGGTTTTTGCATGATAAGTGATGTTGCTTTTTATTTTTTCATATAACATCATTATCAGAATCATGCTAGTCCTCTCCAGTGAATTGTAAATATTCCTTGCTCCTCTATTTTCTTATAGAGTTTGTGGAAGATTGGCAGTATTTCTTCTTTAAACACTTGATAGGATTTTTCATTGCAATTATCTGGACCTTGAAGATGTTCTGTTCCATTTTATTTCATTTTATTGACCTATGGAAAAATTTTGTTATGTCTTCTTTAATAGATATATGGATACTATGATTTTTCCCCTTTTTGTGTCAGTTTAAACAATGAATTTATTTAATACTTATGTTTTACATTTATTGGCATTGTTTTCCCATAATACCATATTGATTTTTAATGTTTAATAGGACATTTGGTGATATATCATCTTTCAACTCTTAGGTTGGAAATTCATGTTTGTTTTTTTAATCTCTTGATCATCTAGTTACATGTGAATTTTGAAATTCTTTCAAAGTTAAATCTTTACCTTTTCTTTGTTTATATTTTTCTTCTGCATTAATTTATGCTTTTGTATTTGTTATTCCTTTTCTCTGTTTACATTGGGGTTGACTTTGTCTCTGCTTCGGTAATCTCAGTTTTTAAAATTTCAAATGTAAGAGAGATCATGCAGTTTTTGTCTTTCTGTGCCTACTTTATTTCACTTAACACAATGTTCCCATGTTCATCCATTTTAAAGACTGAATGGTCACATTTTTATTTATACATTCATCCATTGATGGACACTAAGGTTGATTCTGTAATTGGACTACTGTAAATAATGCTGCAATTGACATAGGAGTTTAGATTATCTCTTTGACATATTGATTTAATTATAAATTCTGTGAGATTCTGCTTATCTTTGGACCACAGAATGTATCTCACCTTATTTTCAGGGAAGGTAGCAAAAACTTCTCAGCCCTGTATGTCAGAGTAAAGGTATCTTCTTTGTTGGAGTGATTGGGATAGAGCTGGGGAGGGTATCAGGAAGTGTTTCCATCTGACAACGTGGTAATTATTTCCCCAGAGGTGAATGAATAAGATTAAAAATAAAAAATAAATCCAAGCATATTTGCACTTTAGGGATGTATCTAAATTGCAGAGGCTGAAGTAATGGAAAAGCCATGTGCTGGGAGGGATTGTGTAGCAATCATACCCAATTTGCACTATATAAGAGGACATGGCTCATTGCTCTGATATGTAGGATGTCTCTTATAGTCATTACACAGACTAGAGGAATGGGCCTCTTATAATCTTTCTTTCTTGTTCCTACATCACACTCTAATCCATAATTTCCAGACCATGGGTTATATACAATCACAAATTTTCCTTTAATTAACTTGCTATCAAATGACACTATAAGCACTTATTCCCTATGAATGCCTGAGTTTGTTCCCCTGATTTGAAGGAAGGAAGTTTAATCTTTCAACATGTGCCAATTTCCTCTTATAGTCCATAATATCCTTTAGTACTACCTTATCCTTTAATGTAGTTCTTCTTGGGCCCTTTGCCCTGCCAGTCTCTTGTTGGTTGGGTTGCATTGGCTTATTTATTTAACCCCTCCTAGCATAGCTATGAAAGTTCCAGTATGCTGCTATTTCTAGTTGACCTGCAACTAAAGATATGCTCCTTGAGTTGTTTTTCTATTACCAGTTAAAACAAACTTGAGCTTCTCCTTTTATTCTTTCAAGTCAAGTGACCAAGGCATACACTTAAGAGGAAATGCACCAAGGCACAATTTTTGGTTTTGGTAAAGTAGAAAACAATTTTTTTTCTACATGTGCAAAATGAATTAATGAACTATCTTCAATGTGAATGTAGTCAACCCATGATTCTAATATCTCTTGCACTGTCCTCAAATCTCTTTGATTGAACTGTTCAGGATTGGAAAATAAATACATTGGCCTTATAGAGAATAATACTGAAGATTTAAAATTCCTTTTCCTGAGTACTGGAGTCAGTAAAGACCCTTCGAAACCAGAAAATAAAAAACTGATATCGGAATCTCTCCTGTAGTGTGCTGAGAATGGGGGGAGGGAAAGGATAACAGAAAGGATTCAAGTTTATGAGTGAAGTTAAACATGTTTGAGATGAAAGTGAACCACATAGCTGGAATTGAGGCTGCAAAGAAAGCTAGTATTTAAGGGAGAGGTGGCCTAAAAAAAAATTGCAAATTTTGCTATTACTTGTCATAATATAATGGAAAGGACACAGAGGAATAACCATTATAATAACCCGTTGAAAGAATGGACTATATTATAATTATTCCAGAAAGAGAATGCCATTTTCTTTAAACTCTTTATATCAGAAAAATTACCACCTCAGCTAGAAATTTCCCCAGGGTCTATGAATCCTTTCATTGCCTAGTCAAAATCTCTTTTGTGGAAGTTAAACATGATACATTTAAGAGGTTAAATGAGAACAACAAATTCATACTTCCCAGATTCAACTTCTGGCTGTCACATATTTTCTGGGTGTCCCAGTTCTGAAACCTTTCTGTTTTCTTTTGTTTATCTCCCAAAGAGGATTTCAAAACAACCTTAGAGTGTTATTAAAAACTAAAATTAGTAGAAATATGTAACTTATAACAATTCCTGGCATGCATGCATGTCTTTAGGGCTTTGTCACATTTATTTTTATTACACACTATTTTTTTCTGGGTGAAGGAAGTCAACATTTCATTCTCAAGTTGTCAAATAATATCACCTTGAAGTAATCACTATTTTCAATTAAAAGGTCAAATCCTGATGAGTCTAGAAGGATGGCTTCTAGTTTTTAGAGACAGGTCTCTTTCTTTGGTAGAAATTCTGTTAAATGGAATATATGTCACCTCTTACAAGCATTAAGAGAAGCTCCTTTGGAATGCAAAATAAAGATATTGTTAATAGTCAATCAAGAACTCTTGAATCAAATGGAATAGGAAGAAAGAAAGAAATTTTTGATAATTTGAAAATTTTAAAATGATGAGATATTTTTGGAAAGGCAGAGAAAAAAGATTATCTATCAATCTTTATCTCATTAGTTTAATTTTTTCCCTTGAAAATATTTTCCTAATATACTATGAATTTCTAATATGATCTGCTTTTTCAGAGAATGTTCAGACACAGGGAATATCTTTGCTTTGACATTTGTTTTATTTGCCCAGTCTTATTCTCTGAGATAGAGGATATTAGTGTGGCATTCCTGATACAAATTCATCCCAGCCAATGGGTCATAATTTCCTCTGTTCCATTTGCTCCGTGACTCCCTTGTGTCACAGGAAGGTAATGTTTCAAATGCATCACCCTGATAGTGCATTCCATCACCCTGAAACAAAACTTTTCTCCCACAAGATAGACATTTCATTCATATGTTCTTTCCAATCAGTTTAAACTTTCAAAAAATCAAGTATTTTTTTGCATGACACAGGTGATACTCATGAACTTATTACCTCTCTCAAAGACCATTTCTCTTGGCAGCTGCTTCACATTGAATAAAGATGAGGCTTCTTCACTCCATCAATTGAAACTAACATCAGTGCAGCTGTTTCCTATTGAGGGTGAAAGAAGTGAAAATGAGATTAATTTTTTAGTGAGTTAGATCCATCTATAGAGAACATAGGGACAATACAAGCCACACAACTCCTAGACTATTAACAAAGTTGTTTCAATCCTTAACTTTATGACTAAACTCAAGCTCAGACATTTTTAAAATTAGTATCAGTATCCTGTGTTGTCCAGAGCAGATAGCTGAGTTGATTTTTACTTAGTGTCAATTATATTTGATCTAAGGCCATATATCACACCATGGCTACACATCAGAATTACTTGAGAATCGTAAAGGTGTGAACAAACTCGGGGAACTTGTTAATATGTTTATTCTTTCATATTCATACATTTTGCTGAATACATATGCATGCAGTGATTTATTCATTACTTGAGAACCTGACCTGTGCATATGCTGGAAATTAAAATAAAACAGGAGAGATCTCTTGATTTTAAGAAGCTTTCAGATGATTGACAGAAAAATTAATAAAGAGGTAATTTCAATACATTGTTCTCAAGTAATGTGAGAAAGAAGGTAGTAACCTGGTGGGGTAGTGTGGAGATGGGGAGGAGGGAGGCTTACTGGAGCAAGTGTCTGCAGAAGGGAGTACTGTAGATAAAAGGAACCTAGCAGCATGAAGTAGGAAAAGCAAAGGGAATTTTACTGGAATGACAACAACAAAACTGCATAAGCTCAGGCATGAATTAAAGGACTTGTTTGGTGTATTGTGGAAACAAAAGCAGTTTGACTATGCTGCAGTATCAAGAAGGAGGTAAGTAAAAAGGAATGAACTCTGGAAAGGCAGGTAATATTAGGGTCCCTGTGTCAGGCTAAGGAGAAAGGATATACTCTATATATGATAGGGAGCATCTAAAAGATTTGTTTTTTCGCATTAATTGCTTATTTCTGTTTTTGATAATACTATGGAGAACTAAACAAAAGACTGGTTTTTGTATAGCAGATTGGATAATAGAAATACATGCATATTAGATATGGTAGACCCTGAGGGTGGTAGGGAGAAGTTTGCCATCGATTATCAATATAAATTAAATATCCAGCCATAATATAGGGACTTATAAGCTGTAGAAGTGGCCTAGAGCAGTTGAGATAAAAGAGGGGTCAATTCTGGGTGAAGTTTAGAGATGATGAGGGTTAATAATAGGGTGATCAAGTTTGGACTTAAAGGATGGGAGAACTTTTGATAGGTAGATTATAGAAATAAAGCAAGAATGACTTGAAAATGTGAAGTCCTTGTATGATTGAAGAAAAAGGTCAGAAAGGGGAATTCTTAGGAGATAGAAAAAAAAAAACACTATACAGCGATGCAGGAGCCTCATCCTTGCAGGGGTTTTCTGTTTTTGTTTTTGTTTTTAATGTCAAACCAAAGA
Source organism: Sciurus carolinensis (assembly GCF_902686445.1). Classification (NCBI taxonomy): domain Eukaryota; kingdom Metazoa; phylum Chordata; class Mammalia; order Rodentia; family Sciuridae; genus Sciurus; species Sciurus carolinensis. The sequence continues at coordinate 90,952,622 of NC_062215.1, forward strand.
TTTGGGGATTTACAGAAAATGTGATACAGGGAAAGTCTCAAAGCAGGGAAGAAGCATTTTCAATATTGGGTACTCTGAAGATTGACCTGAAAACAGAATCCCTGGCAGAATGAAAAGAAAAAATGAAAATAAGTACAAATAATAGAAGCTGAACCAGTACAATAGTAGTGGAAACAGCACATCTATAGAACTAGTGAGACTACATGACCACTTCTGATGTATTGATCAAAAGCATTTCTTTTTTATTTTTATTTTTTTTAAATCAAGGCCTATGTGTGACTCTGAACTGTATCCAAAAGTATAAGCAATGTGTTTGGCAATACCCTCAAGATTATTTGTCATGAGGACTATATTTTTATTTGGCAGGTGGGGATAAGTACTACACCATAGAGAATAAAAAATTTCAGGTAACTGCTAAAATCCCCTATTGAACTTGTTAAACAGATTGCTGAAACCCACTAAGGTCATAGGATCAGATGCTCCAGGAGAGGGCCACACAGTGTGCTCAAGTCCCTAGTGATTCTTACCATCAGATGAGTTTGGGGAACCAGCATTATGTTATTTTACAGCAATTGATGGATTTAGAAAGGCCCCTGTTGATGTCATATGTATAGAAATTTCTGATGTGGAATGGTTGTCAGCTTTCCCAGGTTCTAAAAATTTGAGTTAAAATCCAAACCTGGCCACCCCTCAACATCTCCTCCACTCTCACTGTCCTGACCTACCATCTTTCCCCACCAGACCTACTGTCATAATATGCTAACAGGCTTCTTTGCTTCCATTCTTTCTAGGGCATAGTCAGTTTCCCATTCAGGAGTTGGAATAATATTTTAAAAGGAAATATCAGATCATACCACTCACCACTGTTGTCCCGCTGCACATCCTCCAGTGGTTTTCAATTGTGTATGTTAAAAAATCCAAACTACTTTTCATGACTTCCAAAGCCCCTACTTGGGTTGATCCCTGACCATCTCTGTCATTTCAGTTCATACTGCTCTTGGTTTGCTCATTCTGACTTGTTCATCGTTTCCGGAGAAGTCAAGGTTTGTCAATCTTTCTGAGCTTGGTTCTTATTTTTGCTTCACAGATCAACTTGCTTCACTGTGTTATGTAGACAGGCCCTCCTGCACCCCTCTTTTGTGCAGAACCCTTATCCTGATTCATCTTGCCTCAAAAGTCCTTTTACCACCTGCTCTTATAGCACATATTCTTATGTACGTTTTTCTCTGTCTCCTCTAATAAAATCTATTTATGTGTTCAGACTATGGATTCTGCCTAGTCATTATATGCTCCAAGACTGAGAATAGTCAACAAAGAACATTTCTTGGGTGAATAGGTGAATGAATAATGTGCTCAGAATATGACAAGAGCTATTTTAAATTTATGCCTTTGAATCAGTGTTTTTTTTTTTTTAATGCTCTTGTCTCTAACATTGAACTTGCAACTATCTGGACTATATACATATATTTGTAATGTTTTCACACATTTCCATACTTACACATCATTTGATGTGGTTTCCTTATGTTATATCATTACTTGGTCATATAATATTTAATATACACATTGGGAGAATTCTCTATTATGAATAGAACCTGTCTGTGCTTATTTCTTCACATGTCTTTCTTCTCATACTCCTAGAGGTTCAAATGTCTTACGTGTGTGTGTGTGTGTGTAGGGGAGTGGTGGTCTTTGCTAGTTCCATCCAGAGCCTTTATCTAGCATCACATAGTCCTTGGTTTCTCTGACCTTCCTGTTCCTATTTCTCTATTAGAAGCAGTGGCCTCCTGCACTGATAGTCATAAAGGCAAGATTTTTAGAAAAGGTTTCTGCTTCCACTGATGATGGACATAGATTCAGATTGGGGACATTAATAATGTTTAGAAGGTTTGAATTTTATTAGCCACAGAAAAGTCTGCAAACACCAAAACTCCTGTAAAATACTGTTAGTATGACTAAATCTATATTCTCCAATTTGTTTTAAAGACATGAGGTTTAGAGCAACATGGCACCAAGTCATTGATTCATTCTTCATTGTGTTTATCTCCTTAGACATTAAGTCAGTCACAATTATCCCATCAACTCTTTTGTGGTGTATTTGAGATTTACAAATCTGTAAATTCACTTCACAGAAAAAGTTAACCAACGGGCAGTTGCAAATGGAGTTTCCAAGATAGACTTAGGATCCTTATATCACTATTATCTCTGATTCTTTTCACCGGTGGAAACTCAGAAACATAAAAGTTGTTCTTGTTGTGGCTGTTTTAAATACTCCAGTAGCTATGTGCTTCCTATCTCACACATAATTGCCGTTTTTCCTGAAAAGAAATGCTCAAGAGATCATAGGTTGTGCACTCAAGATGACAAGAATCACTAACTAGGTGGCTGCTTATACAGACAAAACCCCATGCATACATGAACCGAGAGACACCAACTGTACTTATACTCTACCCAGAAAATACACACAAGCACACACTTCCTATTATTCTGTCAGTGCAAGGGTAGCTCAGCATTGCCTCAGAATTTAAGAGTATTTCAGAAAAAGGAATGATTTTTCTCCTTGAAGCATCATGACACTGGCAGACAGAGTGTGGAAAGGAGCTTAAGAGCAGCTTGTATTGTTTGTAACTTCATGCCCAGTGGTCCTCCTGGCCTCAGAGTGACCTGCCTCCCAGGACATGCTAGGGAATTTTCCTGATTGGGAGCTTCAGTCCCCATGGCTTTTGCCTTATTTTCTAGACAGGCAAGAACTGTTGCCTGTCTGGTAAGCTTTCTCCTGCGGAGGACCTGCCTTAAGGCAGATCTGTCTAGTTATCTCCCTGCCTTTTGAAGCTACATTGCACACAGCTGCTTTTACCTCGTTTCAACTCCTGCCTGCCTGGAAGGGACTTTGCCTGAGAAGTCCTGACCAGGGGGCCTGAAGAGTTATTTACCTGGGATCTGAATCTCTCCACAGGCACCCAGAGAGTCAATTTGCACATCATGCTTTTCATCATTTACAGTGATTTTTCTGGCTCAGATGTCTAGAGTTATAACAGGGAAAATATTTTCCTAGTTGAAGAAATATCCTTTTCACAATTTGGCTAGGGTAAGGCTCTTATGATAGGTAATTGGCATGAAAACTTGAATTACATAGTATCATGTAGGATGAAAATAAGGAGTCTGGGTATCACACATAAAGACAGTTATAATATCAGGTAACAAGGGAATATATAAGGGACAAAAGGTGGGCAAAATGTGTACAGTTCTTAAGAATTGTGTCAATTCAAATGAATTCTTATTTTTTAAAGTTATTTGTTATTATTTTAACAATATATGGTGCTTGCCTAAATTCTAAGGCTCTGGAGGAAAAAGACTGAAATTCATAGTAATAAGTCCCTAACTATAGTTACTTAATGGCTAATTTATTTCCAGTAACTGCTGCTTTCCACCTATAAAGTGGAATGCAGAATCCTTGAAGAAGATACGGAAACCTGCATAATCGAACCAGGCCTGTCTGACCCCCACCTTCTTGTCAGGTGTAATCTAGTGAAAGTGAAAGTGGAGGCAACAGGGTCAGGTTTTGAATGAGTGTGGGCAATGGATTCCTGAAGTGCCTTAGAGTTGATGGGACAGGAATCCTCAAGCTTGTCTTTGCTGGTTTACATAGTCCTGGTTTCTCGGACTTCCTCCTGCTTTCCTGCAGCATCTTTAGGCATTAGCATAGATTTAATTTTCCTGGGTCAAAGTGGAAGGAATAGTCTTAGCATCAGTTGAAATATTCTGGGCTTATCTTTGGTCAGAAAAACAATATTGCACTCTGTTTCACCATGTCTGGAGTTTGCTTAACCATTTTTAGGAGGTGGTGTGACTGCCACAGTTTGCTTTAAGAAATAATGGAGGTTAGAAACCAAAATGTCAATGGCTGATCAGCCTACCTTGGATCCTGGCTCTGCCATTTCATTGCTGGGTGAACTTGGGTAAGTTACTTGAATTCTGAGTCATAGTTTTCTTATGAGAAATGAGAATACTGAAAATCACTTTGAGAATTCTTGTGCATTGAGATAACATTTGCTAAATGCTTAGAAAAGTGCATGACACATAGTAAAATCTCAGTTAAGGGAGGCTTTTTAGGTAGTTTCGTCCATGTGTTTAGATATGAGCTTTTGCTATTGTCATCAGTCTTTGTAAAGAGTGCAGTTTCTACCTCAGTATTATCAACATTCAGTAATTAATAGGTGAACTATCTTCTCTGAATGGTTTAATGACAGTAGATTTAAAATCCAGCCACATTTTTATTTCCTGTTCAACATACTTGCTCTGACCCAGTTGATGTTTTGCATCGTACTCTAAAGTAACTTAAACAGAGAAACTACAATTATACTTCCGAACCATTTGGTCTATTCGTTACAGACCAGGGTCACAAACTTTTTTCTATAAAGAGTCAGATCATAAAGATTTTGGGCTTCATAGGTCAGAAAGTCTCTGTTACAACTTCTCAACTCTGCCAGTATGTGAAGGTCATCCTTTAAAAATATGGATAGCTGTGTGTGTTCCAAGAAATATTTTATTTACAAAAGCAGGAGGTGGGATGAATTTGTCCAGCAGGCTATAATTTGTGAGCCCTTTCCTAGATAAGGGTGGTTGGGATCAGTCTTAGGAATTTTCACTTTGCCTTTCATTTGTTTATTTGAACAGGAAAAAGATAGAACTGAACATGCTAATGTACAAAGTGATGTTCTAGGTTTTTAGAGCACAGAATTCCATGTCTTAGAGCTCATACTAGCTGACTGTGTCACATGAAAATTACATGTGACTTCTCTAGGCCTGTTTTCATTTTTGCAATCATAGGTTGGGTCTAGGACCTTCAAAACATGATTCTGCAATTCTATGATTTATACTATCCTTTAGATGTCATATCTGGTGCTCAACCAGTCTTACACTTACCACTTGACAAGATCACTAGCAACTAATTATGAGCCACCAATGTTTAGGCATTGCTTCCATAATTGAAGTGTGCTTAGGCCAATATGTACAGTAAATGTCCAACAGCAGGTTGTCTAAGCAGCATTTAGAGGTTTCATTAAGTGGGATAGAAATAAGTAGGTTGAACAGAAGGAATGCTTTAAAAGCATTCAAGTGCCATCTTAAATGATTCACCCAGCTGTGGGCTGCCTGGAAACAGCAAGCTTGGTCAGACAAGACTGGCCATCAGCCTGTGGGTCAGGGGATAATGTATTCAACCTCATGTGCACCCAAGAGCAAATGTCGCTGGCTGTACCACTGACTCATCTACACAGCCAGGTTTGTCTCAGCAGGGCCAGGAGGCTATTCTGCCAGGCCTTCCTCACAACGAACATGGCTCAAATTTACACTTTTGGCATTATCATCAAATGAGGTTATACAAATTATCACAGAAATACATGACAGGATTGAAAAAAAGTGTTGTAAAATATGGAATATATGCCTCATTACCATGCTATGGAACTTCTGGGGCATGACCAATTAATACATTTAATAAGTTTGAAAAAATATATAGTGTAGAACAAATATGGTTGTGTTTCATGGTTGAAAGCATTAATTTGGTAAATATAAACAATTCAATATAACTTTTTGGTAACTAAGTTTAGGCATATATTTATTTTTCAATGCCCTAGAGATCTCCAGAAGTACAAAATCACACTACATGGGCCTCTCGTCTCTACCACAGAGTAGCTTCAGTGGACATGAGGTCAGAGTCCAGAAATCAGAGAGCTTATTAACTTATTTGGATACTATAATTTCTGTCAAGTTATTAGATGTATACTTATGTCAGAGTGATACTTTAAAAGTCAAAGATACCTGTTCACTTAAGCCTCCCATCCCTTCTTGGAGAGCATCCAATCTCTTCAGGCTCATTTCATGTTAGGCCTCCTCTTTCTTTTTATTCCAAATACATTGTTTATCTTTTAGTTCATTTTTGCCATTCCTTATCTCTCTCTCAGGCTTAGCATATGCGGTTCCCTTCTGGAACATTCTTCTTCTCACTTGTTTCCCTGCTAAGGTACTGCTATCCCTTCGCTCTCAGCTTCAAGGTTGTTATGATCCCCTGAACATTCCCAGGTCTTAGACTAGCTCACATCTCTATATAAGCTGAACAGCACTTTCTATCCTAAACACTAAATTACTTATTCAATTGTCTGTCTCCCTTATAAAATTGTTTTATGACAGTAGAGATGGTGTCTATCTTGTTCAAAACTGTATGTCACTGAGTTCAATAAGCATTTTTGCATGACAAACCCTTACCAATAACCAAAGGCTTTTATTTTTTTCTCTAGGAAAAGGACAATGACATGGCTTCTACTTGTTTGCATAGAGAGAGATTATTCATGCCACCTCAAAATATACCACTTTGGCATACTGATTGTTTTGAGCTATAGATCAGAGGTACAGGAAGGCATTTTTGACCTCTTCTCTACCTAACAACAAACCATACGGTTTCCCACCAAAAAATGCCCTTCCTGGTCTAGGAAGAGAACACCCTTATTGCCATACAATTGGAATCAATATTGAAATGGATCTGTACAAACAAATCTACCCCCAAACTATTATTTTCTGTTAACTTTTTGCAGTATATTTCTTAGTTATGTCCCCACAGTTTACAGTCCTAGTCCAAGACCTTTTGTCTTTCTAAGTGTTCACAAATTTATCATTTCTTCAATTACAGTATATAAGCTGTCTTTTCTGATTACTCCTTTGGGCTTTTGTTTTCTTGTGAGGACTTCCAGGTACATGCAGAAGTCTAGTAAAATAGTCTGCTTTTCTCCTGCAAATCCTTCTTATATCACTTTAATTTTCAGATCCAGCTGGAGATTTTAAGAGGGAAAAGGAAAAATATTTCTTCCCCTACAGCATGCGCTTAGTGGTAGCTATCTTCAAATATGAAAGGAACTAAATTCTCTTTGTTATTATACACATGGACTTGTACAAGTTGACTAAGAGGTGAATTAGAAAGTTCTGCCTGTGTGAATTTGCCAAGCCTCAGTCTAATGCTGTGAATACTTAACCATCCTAAAAGGGTACTGCCATACATCAAAAGGGTATTCATAACACAATGAAATAAGTAATTCTGTTTCAAAGATTGGAGTTTATTAAGGAGGATGTTTTTATTTGATCTATTACAGCTTTGGGACATGCTAACATACTTGGTTGAGAACATCATATAAACCAGAGTTTACTGATCCCAAGGCTAATAGGGTCAAGACATTAGTGTAAATGAGCAGGGCTAGGGAGGTCTGGGGGAAAACAGGTGTCCAGGCATAGATAAGTTAGTTCTTCTCAGTTTCAATAGATATTGATTTTTCAAAGGAAGTAGAAAATTCATAGACTTGAAATGAAATCATAATTTAAAAAAAGGTTGGTAAATAATTTCAAATTTTTGCAATACTTTGTTTATTAGACAAAATACACCTGCTGCACCACCAGTTCACAAGCTGTGAATTTAAAACTTAATCATTGACTTGATATCAGAATTACAAACAATCAATCAATTTGCTAATGCATGAATAAGTGATGCATGGATATTTAACCAAATGAACAATTCATGCATAAATAATAAATCAAAGAATTTTGAAATGAGAAGGGATATTAGAATCATCTTATGAATATGTTCTTCTACATTACAGATGAAATATCTCAGGTACACAAAAATGAAATTACTGGGGCTGGAACTCAGATACACAAAAGTAAATATCATGGACTTGAATCTGAAAGTGTTTTGATGCTTTTATTTTCCTATGGTCTCCAAAGCAACTCATGTGCATGTGTGAGTGTGTGTGAGTGTGTGTTGTGTTGTGGGTGTGTGTGTCTATGTATGCACGCATATTCTGCTATAATAAAAGCATTAAGTAGAATGAAATGTGGTGGCCAATGCTAGTGCTACTCAGATTTTATGGTGCATGTGAATCAATTGGGGAATCTCATAAAAATGAAAGGTCTGATTCAGTAGGTTTGGAATGAGGCCCAAGTTTCTGCAGTTTTATATGCTTCTGGGCAATTCTGATACTAGGACCAAGCTTTGTTGTTAAGGATCTAATCTCCAAGGACTGCTCTGGATGCCTGGATGGTCTAAATGTCCCAGAACAGAGCATGTTCTTCATTTTTGCTTTTGGCAGTTGACACTCTGCTAACATTGCCTCTCTTCCATCTGAAATCCTTGACAAGTAAAACATTTTAAATTAAATTCTAAATCCACCTAACAGGGAAAGTAGAGAAATAAATGATTTGGAACAAGGGTAGTTAAAAAAACACTGAACCTTCAAAATCTCCACCACACAAAACATGTGTCTTATCATGTGGTAGTTTATGAATAGACATTAGCTCTGGTTAGCTGCTGGGGAACTCTTGAATCATGTAGACAATATCAGCAGAAAATGACATCCCAGAAAATAAAGAGAAAAGGTATTTCAGAAGATAAGAGCAAACATTCCACAAGATGGCAGTAAGTTCCTATGCTTTACATTTTTCTTAATTTTATCCTTTTACAGAATTTCATTAGTGGAAATGTTTTGGACTTAGAAAAAGTATATATATTTTGATAGAAAAGCATATATATATATATTAATGTATATATATATATATATTAATGATAGTACTCAACTGAAGAGAAGTTATATTTTTTCTCAGTCCAAAGATTGATTATTGTTTATTTGCCAAACTTTTTCTTTGTAATAGCATGACATATTAAAGTCATTCTTTAAACCTGTATTTAGTCCCCTAGGTTCCCATCTAAGACTAAACAGGATATATTTTATTGAAATATTATGAAATTTATGAAATAATAGATACATGATTACTTATATTTAATGTTTCAAATAAAATTTCTAACTCAGTTTTGCCACTTGTCTTCATTTAAGAAATCTTAAGAATTTAACTTATTAGGACAGAAAGAATTGAAGTTAGTTCTTCATTGTGTTACATTATTAACTTAAAAAACTAATAGTAATTACATTTATACATATTGCATTACAAGACTCTAAACATTAAAGAAATCACATTTCTAAGACTTGTTTATAAGCTCTTTATTTTCTCTAAGCTAGTTTCAGGCATTAAAGAGGTATGAATTAAGAAAAAGAAAATATATTAACTGAGGATTTTTTAAAGGTGTTTATGTATAAACTAGAAGAAATGGGTAGTTTTCACACCCACAGATAATCAAGCAAATATGTTTTATCCTGTGGTGATGGTGGTAAATTAGGTCCCATTTTATGTCATCTGACCTGTGCATGACTTTAGCCTATTAATTTTATGACTTTGGTACCCAGATTCTTCTGGTATAAAGTAAGGTATGTAGGTTAGTTGATTTCAACTCTAAATCCTTCACATTCCAGGCTTCTCAGAGAAAATATAGCTAATTAAGAGGAATGCAACTTTGAGAATAGCCCGTGGTGAACAGATGTTCTGTGGGGGTCTTCGGAGTGTGACAGTATTTTCTCACCTTTTTCCTTCCTGTCGTCTAGGTTGCTATTGAGTTAACATGACTAAAGAAGAGAATGACATGGGGGGGTGGGGTGCTTTACCAATACAGAGGTCTGTGAGGCTGTTGTCTGTATTCCTGAAACAACTTTAGGATGATTCTCTTTTCTCTCCACCCTAACCAAAATTTTCAATTCATTAGGCCCTTAAGAAAATAAGGGGGATCATTGGCAAATAGAAAAATGACTGTGCTTAGCAGATGGTTCAGGGATATTAGAGGAAACTTGGAACACAACTGTCTGGGTAGATTGTGCCAGGTGAAGCTCACTGATAACTTTGCCTCCTCCTTGGCTACTCTTTTGACCTCCCTTATCTCCCACTTTTACTCTCCCAACTTTTCTTTCTTCTCTACTGTTTCTGTTTTTCTTTCTCCCAAACCTTCTTGGTTTCCCATTTCCATGCTTCTTGTTTCCTTCAGACTCCCCACAACCTCCTGTCCTCCTGCAGAGCTGGACACACAGAGCATCTGGCTGTGTGTTACTCCTTCTTGATCTTGTGACCATCGGGCCAGGGTAGTGTTTTACTTCACACTTATCATTCCATTTCCTAGCTCATGAAGGATGGCAGTATCTTATTGTTTTATCCTTCTCCTGTTCTCAAATGAGTTTTTGTTGGAGATGGGTTAAAAGCACATTGCTTTAAATGAAACTACTTATGATCATTATGCTTTTAAATATTTGTCATTTGCTAAGCAGCATAAATGCTGAATGGTTGGGTGTAAATTAGTTGCATGCTGACCAAGCTGCACTGCTAAGAGTTCTTTCATTCACTTTCCACACACACATTCATTTGTGGCTGAGTCTGGGGTTTTATACTGTCAACCACTTCCAAATGTGTGTCAAATCCCAATGATCTATAATGTGTTATAAAGCTGATACTCATTTGAAACTGACAAAAAAATTATATATAAAAAGGTATCAAAGTCAAATTGAGGTAGATAATAAATAATTTGACTTTCCCCTCAATTTAAGCCTCAAGTTGCATGCAAACCTTGTTTCTCTTCTCCATGATGCTATCTTGGAACTCTGTTCAGTAGTAAAAATAATCTTCAAATGTGAGGAGTTGCACTATTCCTTGGAAGAATGGAAAATGGAAAAAACTTGATCATCAGAGTTCTTCTCTCTTCTGTCTTCTCCTTCCTTGCCATGTCATCCTACCTTCCCTAGGTTCCTAGTGACAGAGTACAATGGTGGACTCTGAATTATTTTTGCTAAACTGATATTGATTTTTGTCCTCTTTGAACTATTTGACAATTTTAAGCAAGGGGGCCTGAGAGAAGCCCCCTTAGAATTTAAGATAAGGTGGATGCATGCTGACCATGATCAAGTGACCCATTCTGTCATCACTACATATTGAGGTGAATATCATCAGTTCAACTACTTTTAAGATAATTTCAAGGCAATGGATCAGAACTTTTTGTCAATAAGATTTAATAACCAGAATGACTGAGGTATTTAGACCTCACCTCTTTGGCCTTGTCAGGTCAGTAATTTTAGGGAATGTATCAGATGAACTCTCTAGCAATCTTACTAAATGCCTACTTCTTAAATAAGCTCTTTCATTGCTAAACTTTTAAAGATCTACAAAGATGCATTTTTGCCTTTCAGGAGCTGGCAATGTCTGAGAGGCACTGACCTTTACCAGTGGAATAGGTAGGTTGTGGCTTTGGAATACAATAGCGTTCAAGTAGGTAGCAAGAGAAAACAGTGCTGAATGGATTTTGGAAAGAATGGCTATATAATGTTTATATTTAGATAGAATTAGAGGTAAAAGTGGTTAAGGGTAAGTAATCAATCTGATTTCTGTTGATTTCATTATCAAATACCTTATTTTATTAAACCTTTTATATATTTGTTCAAAAATAACTTTATTCATTGAACACATGCTTATTGTGAGCTTAATATTGTCAAGGCACAATACATTGTTTGAACTGGGGTTGAATCAATATATTCAAAGTATTTAGCTGATGGAAAAATTAAGAAAAGTTAATATCATGTGGGTTTTTTTTTGAAAGAACAAATAGTGGGTTCCATGTGTTATATGGTACTTTTAGTCAAACATCTTTATTTTATAGGTTCAGGGTCTAGGAGTTAAATTGTTTTTCCAAAGATACATTGCCATTCAGATTTAATTTTGCAATTAAAATATGAACATTCTGTTCTCTTTCTAGTTCACTTTTTCTTATTTCACACTGACATAATGCTCATTGATACTTGAAAAGTTCTCTTCAGTTAGGTTTTTCAAATGTAGGGTTTAGTTTCCAACTTGGAAAATGTTTGAGGCCACTCTGAGCTCCCTTCGCATGTTCTCAGTTCTCTATCTAAGAATTTGGAAATGTATACATCCCCCAGCTTTCAATTATGGCAAAAACAAACACACAGGTAGCTGACTAAACAACCACTATCACAACATACTAAATAGCCAACTACCCTTTTCTTTGCTGAGAAAATCAGGAGAATCATAAAGTACAGATCCTATTTGGAGTTAGGAGGCTTGTGCTCAAAATCCAGTTTTGCCCAAGGTGACATGTTGACCAAGTCATATCAGCTCTCTCCCTGAGGCCAGCAACTTACTTGATTGACTTTGCATTGATGTCATCTATTACCTTCGTGTTAGAAAGCCACAGTATAATAGACACTCAGGAAATGAACACGAAACTTTTTTTATAGCTCAAAAATGTTCTGAGGGCATTTGAAGAGGTAGCCTATTTTCTGCCAATTATTCTGTTTTAATAAGCTCTGTCATCACTTTGGCATTAATACTCAACTCAAATAAGTAGTTTTACTACTTGGGTGACCCCAAATAAATGGCTACTTGGAATTATTACTTAAATCCAGAAACCAGCAGCTACACCTTTATGCATAGGCTTGTTATTGATCATAGTGCAAGGTACTTCAACTCTGTAACGGTTTTAGATTTATTGCATTTAGTGTTTCTCTACAAATTTATCTTTTGATGTAAAACATCATTGTCAAAATTCAATGTTATAATAAGATTCTTCATAAAGCACTATATTCCTTAGACTAACTGGAGAAACTAGTTTTCAGTGGCAATGCAAAGCACTAATTGCAATATTTCAAAGAAAGCCTTTCCATTTTTTTTATAAAACCCGTAAGTCTATTAATCCTAGAATTATGATTCATTTCAAGGATATTTTAGCACAGCTCAAAAATATAATATGATGTTCTGTAATATAATTAGCAATTCAATAAAATATTTGCTCTAAATTGCTTAATAAATGTACTATGAGAGTAATATTATTTTTCAAATGAATTCCAGGACAATTCTTAAGGTTCTTCTTTCAAAATAATTGCATATAATTCTAAAAAATACATTAGAGATCAAAAGACAGCAGTCTCTATTTTTTGGATTTAGCACGCAGGCTAACCATAGTCCATAATGAAACTGCTAGACGTGGAGGTAGAAAATGATAAAGGACTAAAATTAAAGCTTGCAGAAATTCAGCTGAGCAAAAATCCAGATTGTGCCTTTTAGCCTCTGTTTTACCACAATTAATAGAGAAGCAGCAAAAGTCGACTTTTTTTTGTATCCCATCACAATCAAGCTGCCAGTCTGATTCCTCATTAAATAGATAAACACGTCTCTAAGCTTCAATGGCCAAGTCTCATCAACATCCAGCACTCTTCAACTCAATACCAGCAATCCATTAATGTTTCTAAGAGCCCTTTATTTTTATAGTGATTTATTTTATCTATTCATCCTCTGAGATCAGTATGGGAAAGATATAAGCTTTCTTGTCTATAAACCCTCAAGAAGCAGGGGAAAACCCTGTGTCATTCTGATGAGAGGCAGTGAGTGTCTTCCCACACTCCTACATGACAGAGAATGTAGGCATGTTCATTTTCTTTCACTTCATAGCTCTACAGAATTATCTGCTTTGTTTCATGAGGCATCACTACTTATGTAAAAAAGGGATGCAATTTGAGCAATTTAGCATAAATACTGGTCAGCCTTTTTCTGGTGACATGTTAGTGCCCATCTTTTAGACATTCCTTTTAATGCTGTCAATATTTACAATGGAACATCACAAGCATAATTTCACCACTGGAAATCAATTTCATGTAAATGCCATTCTCTTGTAGTGCTGGTGATGAAAGACCCTTCTGCAAAGTCTCCCTCCTTGCCTATTATGCTGTTCTGTTCTGCAGTTTATTATCTGTGCCTTCAGCCACACAGACACATGGGAGTGGGAAGAACGATCTGGTGTGCCAATTAGTCTCAGAAAATCCTTCTCTGAACCTGCTGATAAATATTGGAAATAACCATTTGAAGTGATTCCTCACATCGATTTGAGTTTTCCAAGGCTGACCTTATATGGTCCTGCAAAATTCAGACTGTTCAAGCTCATGTGATCTTACTATTTTAGTCAAATGACTTCATTTTATTCTACATCATACACATTCTGTTCCTAGCAGGCATCGCACTTTACTCTGGGACCCAACGTTCTCCTCTGTTCTTTGCCTTCTCTATTCCTCTCAGGTAAAATTTCCTTTCTTGATAACTAATTTTCCCAAACATTACCTTCCCTTCAATAGTCAGCTATCTGCTTCATTCTCCCTGGTGCTTATCCTCCTAGATTAACGAGCAATTTATGCTCAACTGTAACATAATGTTGGTTCATGGGTAATCTTTAATGAATGTAAAAACCTAAAACTCTTAGTACCTGTAAGGTAAGGCCTGATTGTGTACTAATGAGTTTAAAGGCAAGTTTTGGCAATGATTTTCAACCAACAATTTCAAGTGTGGAAAAGTACAGCTTTCCTCAGATCTTGTAATCAATGAATTTCACTGTTTTAAAAAAAAAAATTATTTGTTCTAATTAGTTATACAGGGCTGTAGAAAGCATTTATGCACTTTGATATATTATACATAAATGGTGTGTAATTTCTCATTTTTCTGATTGTGTGTGATGTGGAATCACATCAGTCGTGCAGTCATATATGTACATAAAGTAATAATGTTTGTTGAATTTCTCTTTTGATTGCCCCATCTCACTGAATATTCAATATACAACCCCACTGAGATTTTATGTTGTCCCAGTTCCAAGGGACTTGATGCCAAAGCCATGGAAGAAACTTCAGTGGATATTTGGGCATTAGATTCTCAATGTTCTGTGTCAAAACTCAGGTTCCTAAGATAGTCACTGCTCCATCAAGTCCTTGATCTTTCATCCATGAAGGGTTCTTCAGACATGCATCTGTATTTTACCAACATAGCCTTCACAGGTTCATTGCTCTCTCTGCTGCCTCTGTATTCCTTGGGCATGTGGTCACCATTCTGTGCTCCTACACCATGAAGGGAAGGGAATCACACTGAGGCTTCTTAAAGTCACATTCACTTATATGCAGAATGTGACTGTTCTACTCCCAATGTTTTTGTCTAGGACAGAGTCCTGCTATCTCACTGTACTTATGCATGGCAAGCAAGGCAAAAGTTTCTTGCTTTCTAATCCCACACATCTTCTTTGCATTATGCAGTTTTTTTTTCATGCAAGGTGCAGGATCTTTTTCTCTGGGATGCATCAATATTTATATGCTTGTCAGTTTCCTTTGGCTTCTTCCTCCCACTCTTAGTCCTGAGAATTCCAGTCCAGTCTGGATGGGTAAAGTTTGGGGGTGGTGATGACTTACTTTTATTTGTGACATTTTCTTGGATTCTTTCTTGGATTCTTGCATGAATCTCTTTTATTCTCCCAACCACTGATCTCTTGAAAATGAAAAGAATAGGAAGAAACCTATCTTTCCTCTACTTAATGCTGTCACAACTCATAAAGAAGAAAAATCAAAAGAATTTACTCTTAGCTATATATTTGAAAATGGAGGGCAAGTTTAGAGAGGGTAAAGATATGGGAAATGTGCATAAAACTTACACATATATTTTTAAGTCCCTATGTTGAAATGTTATAGTGCATTATTTTTCACTTTTCATGATGCCCAGTAAGTTCCTTGAAGAAGAGCAGCAGGTTTGATATTGTTGGAATTCCTGTTATGTCCTAAACCATGTGCATATTCTGTAAGCTGTTAAATTCTTGCTGAACTATAGACTGATGGTTAAATATTTGTTCACTAAATGCAAATAATTGCTAAATACTACAAGAATGCACATTTACTTATAGGACTTATTTTGTATGATGTTACTTAACATAACAAAAATAGAATGAAACAGCAAATCAAATTTGCTAAATTTGTTTGCTATTTAAGGAAATTTGTATGTTTCTGAACGGGGATTCTCCTTACCATGTGCAGTGAAATTGAGCTTAAGAAGCTATGCAGGAACTCTTAAACCAAGAAAACTTAGGAATTATAATAGAAATGAAAGATAAAAATTCCAGTAGTCTCTGATTGTGACAAAGCAGCAAAATGTACTTGGGATTTAGGTGTGAACTTTGCATAAATGAAATTTCAACACTTTGAAGACATTAGCAAATACTTTTCTCTAGATTTAGGAAACTTTTCCTTCACGTTGTTTTTCAGTTATAAAAAGAGATTTGCTGCATATAATCATTGTAGAGATTTTGCTCCCCGAATTGTGAAATCAGATATATTCACACTTCAGATAATGAGGCAGAGTGGAAATAGATTTTTTAATCCCTTCAGCAAGTTTGGATCTTACTTTTTTGGGCAATCAGGACGTAGTGATTAGGATGATTTTAATGAGAGGAATGGCTCTGACATTATCTAAAATCACCCTGAATGTTGGTGCCTGTTTAATTACTTGACAATGAGCAGCAAGGTAGCCTTGGCAAGTTTACTAAAGATGTTGGATTGTAACATACTAAGCTGCTCTTCACAGTGTTCTTTAATTATGTCAGCTGCTTATTTTCATTATTTCAACTTCATTATTAAGCAAGGACTCACTTGTAGGTTTGATCCCTGCATTGACCACTTAGTTAAACTTTGTTCCATAGCTAGAGGGTACACCATTAAACACTAGCAACCTGCTCACAAAGTTCTGTTATTGGCAATCAGTAGCATGCAGAAGAAGAACACAGGCAAATATACCTTCCTTACTGCTTAAACAACCCTAGGTAGAACTGTAGAGGATGTGGGTTCTCAGGACTTTCGTACAGGGAGGATAATCTATACCAATATTAAATGGTTATAAGTAATTGTTGCATGCATACAAGAGCTCAAATTCTTTAATACAGGAGATTTTGTCATCTGTAGTATTGCATTTAACCATGAATTTTCAAAAGTAAATGCTGGGAGGCTCGATGCTGCAGAAATGATCATTCATAAGAGATATTCATATCTGTGATATTCTTTTGTAACTTATCTCATTTTAGTTTGCATTTTATATATATATTTTTTTAAATACTATGGGTGGCTTCTTCAAATTTAGGGTGTCTTGCATATATTTTCAATGATAGGCCCAATATTTTAAAGTCTAATAATGGTCACATACACTACAAATGTATATCAGAGGAAAAATATCAAAACATTTTCATGAACAGCTATGAATTTTAAAAATTGAGTAAATATATGAGTGCTTTACATACATTATTTCATTTAAATTCCCAGGTGTGTGCTCCAGGTTCAGAGGTCAGGTAGCAAAGCATGCACATATGTCCTCAGAAATTCTTGGAAAGTTTGTGAAGAAGATATATAAAAGACAGATGTTTAATTATTACATCTGTGGGAACAATGCCTATTGCTATGCATTGTCCTCTAAAAGATCAAATGACTTATTCTATGTGAAGGGTAGTGCTTGCAGTCTGCATGTAACAGGTATCCCTGCCCTGAAATGTTAGTGCCTTTTCTTCCTTTATTTTTAAATCCCATTGTCTGGGTCACCCTTCCTTTCTCACTAGTTCAGTGTTTCCTACCTATGCCATTCTTGCTATGAGAATATTTCTACTTCTTTTCCCAGAGATCATTGTCCTTTCCTTCAGTTTCTGCCAATGATGATAGATTGTACAGTTCAATAGTAAAGAGGTCTGCCAGGAACAGCTTGATCTCCAATAGTCTGTAGCTCATTGCTCCACTAAAAGATGATCTGTCTCTTTCATGATTTAATTTCTCAATTAGATAATCTAAACCAAGTTATTCTCATACTACTTGTATTGTCTTATGCTATATTGGTAACTTTCCTCTCTCTCTCTCTTTCTTTGATTCTCTTGGAATGGAAAATAGGCCTACTAATTTTCCCTTGCTTTAGGGCAGTGGTTCTCAAATTGGTGGTTCTCCACTATTAAAAATTGTTGAATACTTACATAAAGCTAGCTAGTTTTCCTTCCTTCCTTCCTTCCTTCCTTCCTTCCTTCCTTCCTTCCTTCCTTCCTTCTTTCCTTCCTTCTTTCCTTCCTTCCTTCCTTCTTTCCTTCCTCCCTTCCTTCTATGATTTGGATCTTGAATGTTCTCAAAGGCCTATGTGTGGAAGGCTTTGTTCTCAGCTATTGAAAGGAGGTGAAGCTTTAAGAGGTATGACTCACTGGGAGGAAGTTAGGTCACTGGGGGCATGCTCTTGAAGGGGATATTAGGAGCCCTAGATGGGCTCCTTCCTCTTTCTGTTTGCTTCCTGCAGACTATGAGGTGAATAGACTTTTGCTGCTATGTGCTTCCAACACAATGTGCTGTGCTGCCACAAACCCAAAGCAACATCAAACCACCATAAACTGAAACCTTTGAAACTATCACCAGAAAAAACAAAAAACAAAACAAAACAAAACAAAAAAACCTTTCTTTGTTTTAAGTTGATTATCTCAGGTATTTGTTACAATTAGAGAAAGTTGACTAACACTTTCTTTCTTTTAATGTAGTAATACCTCTTGAGTTTACCATGTTAAATATTAAAGCAAATACTTCTGAAGTATTTATTTCAGTAGAAAACAATAAGTCCATCACATATATCAATATAAATGCTGTATTTTCATGAAAATTTGACTATATTTTCTAAAGCAAAAGCTAGTGAAAGGAAGAAATTTTTTTCTTTTTTTTTTTTTTTTTTACTTTTTCAAATCTCTTTAATGACTTGCTTAAGAACTCAATGGTTTCTCATATCTGCTTCTATTTTCAATCTGTTATTTGGATAAAGTATATGAAGAAAATTTGGTCTCTCACAAAAGTATATTTAGCAAAAGGGAAAATATTTTATGTCTTTTTAGATAATTGTGGGTATTAATTTCTGATATGTCACTGAAACATGGCAAGTGTTAGTCTTCTATAGGTTAGTTGAAATGTGAAATCCAAAATGCTAAAAATAAACTTTTCATCTTCTATTATAGTATGATCCACTATTTTATCTTTTAGTTTGAATGGATCATGTATCCATACATGATTTTATAGTATTATGCCTGGACCAATTCTCATAAACATTGACCCATTTCATAATACAAAAATAGGTAAGTTAATATTGTCACTACTGTTCTCAGGAAAGTCTTTAAGTATTGGAAAACTATAAGATCACAGTGTGCATGCAAGTTTTCCAAAATTCTAATAGTCACTTGTAAGTTTCATTTTCTCACTGGAAACATATACTGTTAGTTGTTTTCCTTGTCATAAAAGGCTTACTTCATTCATCTTATTGCCAAGTGCCCAAATCTGTATTACCATAGTTGTCTGTCAGTTGTTCTTTCAAGTAGAAATAATTTTACATGAAATAATCAACTACAACAGCTCACAAATCAATCATACCAGGGCCTTTACTTGAGACAACCATTGTACTTTGATAGGCAGCATAAACACTCTATGTGTACTTCTCATTTTATCATACAAAATATCAAAAAGATGTGTACTCAAGGGTCAGGCTTTAATGAAATTAGTTGCTACTGTTTGATCAAGGAGATTCCTAAGGGAAGCTAGCATTTCTTTTCCATATTACTTATGACTGTAACTGTCAGACATAGAAGACTAGTGACTTGATTCATTCTCAGGCTGCAGTAGCTTCACCGCTGTGGCTTTTGTATCATCAGTGCAAAGCCAACACAATGAAAATGGCAAATAACTTCTTAATATTATCAGGAAAATCATTTTGATCTTCTAGCTCCTCTGAAAGGGTCTCTACAACTGCTAGGAGTCCATGGACAAGACTTAGGGCCCTGACTTTAGAGTCTTTTGTTTTCCCAGATCCTTTTGCTAAAAGTAGTGGCATCCTTGAGTGGGTGTTTGTTTCAAATGCAAATTCTGTGTGAGATATTAAATAATTGGACACTAAGTTAAGCTTGGAGAAATGAAAAACAACTGTGACCTCAGTAAGTAGGAAGAGTGTGCTTGGATGGACTGGAACCTTAAATAATATCAAGATTTGGATTGTGTCAAAATCTGTGGGTATGCTTATTAGTCTTCCTATACCATGCTGATCTCTGTTTTTTACTCAAGCTAATTGGAAAATGCACTACTAGTAGTAACTTCTGGTATCATCCTTGTGATCTTTTCCTTCTGGGTAGGATTTGTATGTTAGGGGCAGTGGGTGTCCTGAAAACCACTGTTCAATGGGGGAGGAAATGTACTGGCCCTCCCGCTTAATCCTACAGAATGGGTTCCTCAGCAGGGTTCAGCCCTTTCTCATTCTTTCTATCTTTTTCTCAGAATCAATCTCATTATTCACTTTGCTTATGCTGGAGATCTATTTACTTGGAAAATATTCACCTTTGCATTTTATATTTTCACAGACATAGTTCAGAATATTCCCTTTTTATAGAGTTGTTGCCTCAAACCCTACATGTTGCCTCAGATAATGGCACATGATGACAGGAGCTTGACTCGGTAAGAAACCACTCCAACCAGGAAAGACAGAGCTCATCTCAGCATGTAGCACTGCCCCTGCAGCTCCTCACTCTCTGGGATCCCAGCTTAGGCTTCACCTTTCTGATCTATAGATGCAAAAGCCAGGCAGGGAATATAGACCTGCATTAACTGCTGTGCTGCTTACAGAAAGCTGAATCAGACATGTAGCCAAACACTTAATACCAACTTTAAAGAATCCACTAACCAAGAATATTTCCCACAGCTACTTTTCTATCTTCCAGATTGAAGGAACTCATGTGTTCTTTCTAGGCTCTCTGATTGGTACTTAGGAATGATGTCAGGTTTGAGCACTATTTTATTATTGACTGAAATGAGGGCAAGTATTTTCCATTATTCCTCGAGTCCAAATGGGCTTTGCAGTTCTTATTCCCATAACACATCTATCAACCAAACAAAACAGCCAATAAACAAATTTTCTGAAGCATTTAATGTGTATAAGATAATGAGCTGAGATAAGCTAGACTCTGATTTGAAATCTATATTTGGAGCTATGCACAATTTCCTTTATTTCTTTCCTGTTCCAGGAAATCATAATTTTGTGACTCAGTCACAATTTAAAAACTGAAACTTTTTATCTAAAATGATAAGCTCCAAGAGATGATGTCTATTTAGTTCACTAATATAGAATAGTACAAGATACATGTACTGCAAGGAGGCCACAGAACCCATGAAGATAGATTTGCATGATTGACGCTTTACTCAAATCAGAGCAAGTAGACCTTGAAGCTGTAGGTGAGGCTTCTGCTCCAAATACTTGAGATGTGGGGCAATCTCATAAAATTGAGTGAGCACAGATAGTGTCTGGTTTCTATGCACTTCCTGTCGCCCCATCTCTTTACTTTAAAGTTTTATTATTCTGAAAGAACCCTGTTCTCATACCTTCATTAGTGAATATAAGACAACTGAATTACTGGACATCTAAGGGGGAAACAACCTCAGATTTGCAGATCTTCATTTTTGTGGAGGCCAGAGTCATTACTCCACTTTAAAAACAAATTGCAAAACAAGTTTAGCAAGGTCATACCAACCCAGTGACCAGATGACTGGATTTTATTCTTAACCCTTTCAGGGATAGGTAGTCTTGTTGTTTTATAGACATTCATAAGCTTATCAGGGTTCATTAAATTTACTCAGAATTCCCAAATTTCACCTTGGAAGTTCCTCTGTACATAATATGCATAGTTTTGTTTTTCTGGTGTCATAATGCCATTTCCATTTCAAAATCATGCTTTCCAGTAATTGACTTAATTAGGTTTTTTTATTTTATTTTATTTTATTTTTAAATCAGATTTTCAGAACTGGCCGCAGGCATTCTGAGTTTAAAGGTTAGGGGTGGGATCCAAGAATCTGTATTATTCATCAAGCTCTGTGGCATGAATGAGTCTGATGCAAGTGGTCCATGAACTACAATTGGAGAAACGCTGCCCTGATAAATAAAATGGTGTCCTGGACATAGAGGTGGAGAGTGAGAAGCCATTTTTCCTACTAGAGAGAGCTAATTAGTTATCCTGTGAGTCTGGGTAAGGGATTCTTGACATCTGGTCTGCAGAAAGTCAGCTGGACAGTTAAGAGTGGTCACATGAACCTGCTCACTACCAACATACACTCCACCTTAGATATTACTCTTGGTTTTGGTTTTGTGGTTCAGATTTCACACATATCCTGTCTAGAAGGTTGATGCTTCTTCTGCAATTCAGACAAGATTTATGACTTTGATGACAAAACTCAAGCTATTTCATTTTGAAATCCTGGTGCCCCCAGCAGGGTCCTAGTAGCACTCACTAAATGAGTAAAGATAGCAAAAAGAGTGACAGTCATTTCATGTTAGTGAATAATTCCTTTGATCAAAACTCCTGGTAAGTTTCTGGTAGTGTCAGAAACCACATGGTCTGCCAAATAGAGAAGGAAGATTTAGAATTGCCATCATTCAACTGGAATTTGAGATGAAACTCAGAGAAATGATACCAATGAAAAATCTTGCAACAGAACTCTATCCAAATATATTAAAACACATCAAAGGGAAAGTGTTTTCTCTTGTGATTTTCTTTCACTGTTAACTGAACACTTGTAAAATTGATGATGATGTATTTTACCAGTCACCTAGAAGGTTCTGTACCACTGGAGAAAATAAAATTACTTTAATATTTTTGGAGGTCTTTTTACTTTGTAAGATGCATCTGGGGAGCTTATTAAATTCATTAGAAAACTGGATGAAATTTAAGAGTACTTCTAAGGGCCTTTTTCTTCCTTTCCCTACACTACTTTTGCATTTTTATATGGGAGCATAAATAGATAAAAAGAGAGCTTAGCTAAAACAAATAAAAGTTGATATGTATTTTTGAGGAACATGTGATGAGAAAATGAGCCTATTTATTAATTTCCCTATAACTGAGTCTATTTCCCCCTAGAGCCCATAATCAATCTTGCTTGCAGCAGGAGATTCTTAAGTAAAAACCAGTTGTCAATATTGACCATAGCCTCTTTCCCTGTATTGCTGGAATATCCTTATTATCAATGTTATATCAGTGATAACAACATTGTGTGCATGGTAATAGTTGATAACTTTTACTGTATCATATTCTGGGCAAGGCACACAGGCATTTGTTCATGGAGTTATTATAATGTCCTCTGATGTCAGCACTGCCAATATCTCACATTATCATAATCAAGAACATTAACAAAGAATTTCTTCCCTGGATGCTCTGCCAGTCAGGGCTGACACAGCCTGAGGAGGGGGAACCCCTGCCCTGCACCTGCATTAGGAAATTTTGGTGGAGGCAGGATTGGGTATCTCTGGTTCCATTAATGAGTTCTAGAAACTTTTCCCTATTAAGACAGAATAGACTTTTGGTTTGGGAGAGGTTAAACAAGACAGATGCTTTAAATTTTATTTTTCCTATTATATGAGGCTATATTTTTATTCAGAATCAAAGAAAAATTTGTGTAAGACCATGCCCTCATTGACTTTCCATGATCATAACATGCTGTGTTTATTTCCTGAGCACCTAAACTTCCCTTATTCAGCAGACCAGTTTTCATTTTTTACCTTCTGATTTTTACTACTAATAAGAGGCATTTCTTGGCTGAAAATCAAACTATCTTCTTTGGGTGACAAAATTTAGCCACTGTTGGGTTATAAACCTGAAGCTCTGCGACAAAATTCTTGTTTGAGGTTTCTGGAAAAACTTCAGTGGGTTCCATTTCTAGAACTTGCATATCTTGCAGTAGCAAGACTGAGGAATGTGTGTTCAGCTGGCAAGATCTTATGGTTTTTTTCCCAGCAGCAGAAGAGGATATAGATATCTTCAGGGAGATGTGCTAAGTATCACTTACCCTTCAGATTCACTTGTACTTGACCTGGAGGAGATGTTTGTCCCAACTGAAGTTTAAATGAATATGCAGGCATTTTGAAGGGCTTTCTTCCTTGAGGTTGCTTCCGGAGAATCAAAATCTTGTTAGAATTATTCTGGGCACTGATTCAAAGTGTGAAAGGCTAAAATATTGCCAACATGGTAATTTACACAATATAATAGCAGGGGAAAATAAATTATCCACAACTTACAGCAATACCCTATGAGCAGAAAGCCTCTTGGAGCACACAAAAATTATATCTATAATATATCAGTAGCATAAAGCCCAGGATTATAAGAATCAGATTCAAGTTCTTGAAGAATTAGTAGAAATTCCATTTTGCCATCACTTTAGAAATTGAAAAGTAATAATAAATGGGTGCAGCTAGTGCGGAGGCATGATTGATTGTATACCATATTCCATCTTATTTGTTATTTAGCACCTCACATCCTCAAAGGGCTTTACCCTCCTGCTTCTAGTCAAGTATGGGAACTTGGTATCTTTCCCATTTTTGCCTACCAGACAATGCAAACACTGGAAGGTGGGTTTTCTTCAAGGTCACCTCACTGATCTGAGACAAAGCTGCAATAAAATCAGGAACTCTCAAAACCCTGTGTCCTGGGGCTATCAGGACTAGTCTTAGGCCAGATTTTCAGAGCCAGAGAAAATCAAAGAACAAAGGCAATTGTATGTGCTGGGGATTCAGACCTCTAGTGATCTTTTCATTGAAATCACTGCTCTTCATAGCAACCTTTTGCTTTCCGAATCTACATAAAAGTTTCCCTTTGCTGTGTTGCTTGCTGGTTATCGCTGCTGGGAACAAGATATTCCTTTGCTGTGATCTATATATGTGGCTGTCTATTTCTAACAAGGTTTTACTTGAGAATATAACTTTGAAATGACTAAGCAACATCATCCTCATGTGAATAATATGTAAAAAGGGCAATTGCATGAGTTTTTTTTGTTTTCAATCAGAGAATTAGAGGGAGAATTAGCTGAATAAAGGAAGCAAAGAAGGAAGAGCAAACTGTGCAATTTCAGGGACAGAGAGAATGGATAAAGGAGAGTGGATAAAGGCAAATATCTTGGTGCAGAGATTTTAATACCAGTAGGAGATGGAATTCCTGGATTCTCTCTGTCCCTGTTGCCCATGTTGAGTTATCAAATCCAACATTTATACCTTCCATCTTTTTGTATAAATGTCTAACTCTGTGTTAAATAAAAAACAGGATTCTTTGCCTGGTGAAGTGGCTCTTGCCTGTAATTCCAGTGGCTCAGGAGGCTGAGGCAGAAGGATCACAAGTTCAAAGCCAGTCTCAGCAACTTAGTGAGGTCCTAAGCAACTTAGTGAAACACTGTCTACAAATAAAAAATAAAAAGGGCTGGAGGAGATGTGGCTCAGTAGTTAAGCACCCCTGAATTCAATCTCTGGTACAAAAAAAAAAAAAGAGCATGCTTCATTTGTGTAACAAAAGGGACTTTGCCAGAGAGTTGACCAAGTCTTTCTTTTCCTTCCATTTAACTTGCTGTAACAGTCTCCTAAATCCCCTAATCCATTGGTGTCCTCTTTCCATTCCAGTTCTACCTGTGTATCTCCTCTTCTTAATCAGTCATTTCAACCAAAATTCTGATGATTTTACTTTCTGAAATTTTGATAGCCTTCTGTTACCTACATTTTCCAGTCTAATTTAAGCTGTCTAGAACCTCTGCTGACTAGAACCAACTTACATTTTTCTATGTTTCCCCTCTCCTATCTCATTTCATAGTTTCTGCTTGCAATTTATATGACAGTCAAAAAATTTTGTTGCTTTCTGAACATATCTCCAGGTTTTCTGTATCCACTCTGTTATTTGTTTTCTTTTATCCTGTTAAGAATACCATGCATTTCTCCCTACCCATCTTGACATTTGTTGACTTCCTATTTGTCTTTCAAGACCCATCATTAGTGGTACCTCTTGACTATTTTCCTATTACTGGTTTTGTTAATGATTGCCTTATAGGATGGTTATCTAATTCATTATCCCTGCTGAATTTCAAGGTTGTTAATTTTAGAAACTGTCTGATTATATTTCTGTTTTCCTTCTTGTCTCCTCTGCCTAGGACTTGGTACAATGCTATAGTCAAACAACTAGATAGGTAAGTAATTAATTAATGACTGAATGAAGAATGAATAAGAGTCTTAAAGAAATAAAGAAATATGGGATTAAAATTTCTGTACTTTAAAAAGAAAATATTTAGAAGAGAACTTACATTCTTAAAGTATGAAAAGTTATGTTTGTGTATGAGTCAATGAATTCTCTAGAACAAATGTACTACAAAGTGTAGTTAAAACAGGAGATCATTCTAGACTGATATCAGTGACTTCTTAGAGAAGTTAGAAGTTGAGATGAATCAGATGTATGCATAGAACTAAGAACAGTATAGAAAAAAACATGAATATTCTATTGCAATTTTATGTTTTACTTTTTATAATTAATTATGTGTAAAATAATTCATTCAATTGGATTGTTAGGATTTGCAGAAAATAATACTTTTCGTTTTTCTTTGATACACACATCTCTTGTAGTAACTACCATTTGCCTAGCATGTAAAATATGCTCAATAAAATTTTGGTAAATGAAAATCTTGAGCCTTCTTGACAAAACAATAAGCAAAGTTGCAGAGATTGAAATTCACTAGGATGTTTTGAGAATAGTGAGGTTTCCAAATTACCAAATAAGGAGTATAATCTGAAAAAATTTTTAAAAAGGTAGCCAAATTATGAAAGGTATTCAATATCTCACTGAGAATTTGTTTTATCAAAGGTAACCATAACTGGCTTTGAAATGCAAGGTGATTTTCCTTGTATGTGTTTGAGAAACACTTTCTCTAACTGCTGTGTATGTGAGAATGTGCATTGTAGTATGCAACTGTGGCTACCCTATAAGCCACTACCCTTCTACTTGTGTTTGGAAATTGTTCAGAGATTGTTCAATTTTGAGGAAGCCAGAACCAGCCTCAGGTTGAAGAGTAAGCATACAACTTAGTTGTAACCTAGTTGTAATGGAAAACTTGCTAGTGGACTCCTGATGAAGTGCTTCCCTCCTACCCACACTTACTGCTGCATCCATCTTGGTGCTATGCATGGCCAAGATCATTACAGAGGTGCTGACTCAGGCCCTTAATTCATATCCCTAAGCCAGTGGAAAAAATGTATATTTATGTAGTTTTAGTTCAACTCTCTATTCTCATTACAAAACTTTTATTCTCTCTCTCTCTCTCTCTCTCTCTCTCTCTCTCTCTCACTCTCTTTCACACACACACACACACACACACACACTAATATAGATTTAGTAACAACAATGAATATACAGGCACTGAAGAAGGGGAGAGTAAAACGAGATGCCTTAGAGATAATGTAGTTTAACAGCCTTATTTCACAAATAAGGACATTGAATCCCCTCAAGGAGAGCTGACTTGCTGATAGTAACCACACCAACAGATTTTTAATCAGAACATGTTTCCTTATTACTTTTCCACTTCTTCCTGTGTAGGTTGGTTTTGTGGATCCATAAAGTCATAAGAAATTTACCTTGGAAAATTTCTGCTGCATTGTTTGCTTATGAGAATTTTAGCTTTGACGTCATACAGAGCAGGGCTCAAAACTTGGGTTGAGTTTAGGGTTTTAGTGAATTGTGCAATTACTTATTTTCTCTGTGTCTTTGATTTCCTGATCAGAAAAACAGAAATTATTACATAGGGCTTAACTTATATAGGGCACTTGTGAAAATGCCAGTGTATGTGAAGTGCTGAGTACACTGCCTGGCACAGACCGAGTACTGAATAAATGTTAGCTATCACTGATATTCTTACTGGGACCTCAGAACGTTGGCTCCAACCAAGGCAGGTGGAATTTACTCAGTCCTATTCTAACCGTCAGAGATGTTGTAGATAATATATGTCCTTAAACTAACATGGCATCATTTTCCAAATATATGATGTATTGACTTTGTTATTGAAGATGTTGTGGGAGGTTGAGTCTGCAAAACTCAGATGATGGATGAAAAGCCATAAGAAAAATTAGATAAAAAAATTGCTTGAGAAAATAGTAGTTTTTCAAGACCAATTAGATCAGAATTGTAATTTTAAATGCATTGTGATGGGGGCTAGAAGGAGGAATGGAAAGAGCAGATTTGAGAGGTATATTATGATAAAAAAATATATGAGACCTGACAACCCACTGTATATATTGTGAAGAGTGGTGGGGGTGAGAGAACAAAGAAGACAACGAGTTACATCTGATCATTAACTCTTCCTGCCTCTATCTTGATCATGAATTTTTCATGCTGTACTGAAAGATCCTGTGTATCTTACAGATTCCCAGAGGGCATGATTCCAACTCTAACTGAACTTAGGGGTGTTTTGCTGTACTATTAAAGTGAAGCAAGGAGAGATATTTCCCAACACTTAAAACCAAAGTGAATTAGATGACTTAAATTTGGATGGTCATTCCTAGAAAACTCTGTGCTTAGTTGAGTTTTCCCAATTATCTTAATGATGGAGATTAAGCAAACTGAGCAGAGTGTTAACATTTCTATCAAGATTTTAAATGAAGAACCAATAAACTAGTTGCTTCTGAAGTGCCAGAAGAAGACCTTCTTGTCTGCAATGTATCTGTGTCTGTGGCTTCTATGATTCCTCTTTTACTGGAAATTTATAGTGTTGTGCCTTTCAAACCTGGAGGGCTTTGAATAGAGCAGTCGCACTGAGTTTACTGTGTATTTTTCTTTCAAAGTCACTCCTGAAAGGATCTGGTCAATTACTGTTGTGGTAAGAATTTTTAAATGTGTATGTGTGTGTGTATGTATGATGTGGAAAATGGTTCACTTAGAGCCAGCTGAGATCTATGCACACAAATTGCTTCTCTGAGCCATCAGACCCTTTCATTGGGTCCAAAGATACCTTAGAAGTTCTTAGCAAAGGATAAAATAGAAGATAGTACCTGATTCTCAGTCTAGATTTTGATCAAATCATGATACTAGTTGGCTAGGGCTGCTGTAAGAAACACCACGGACTAGGCAGCTTGAACAATGGGCCTTTGTATTCTTGGTAATCCTGAGAATCAAGATTGATGGGTTTGGTTTTTTCTCAATCCTTTCTCCCTGGCTTGTAGATGGCTGCCTTCACTTTCTCCCCACTTGGTCTTTCCTTTATGTAATTGTTCCAAAGTTATATTTCTCTGTGTCCAAATCTCTTCCTATAAAGGCACCAATCATATACATGTTCTCATTTTAACTTAATTACCCCATTCAAAGCCCTATTTCCAAACAGTCACATGCTGATGTATTGGGGGCAGGACTTCAACATACGAATTTTAAGGAATCACAATTCAGAAGAAAACAACACTTTAAATCATTTTTGGGGGAGAGTAAAGATGAGAATAAAATGCCCCATTGTTTATAATTTTTTTCAGGAGTATTTCAAATACCATTCAATGATCAATGGGTGCCTTTGAAAGTTGTAATGGTCCTACCTGAAATTCAGTCTTGAGTTGAATGTAGGAAAAAAGAAAAAAATGTCACTATTTACTCCCACCAGTAAGACCATAATTTTAGTTTTTCCAGTTTCTACTCTTCTATGGGTGTGTTGCAGTTACCATATTCTAATTCAAGTGGTATTTTAGCTCTCTGGTCAGGGTTGCAATTATTTCTGTTCTTGTTTTCAGTATTGCTAGGGGATTTTGTTTACTTTGCAGCCCAAACAGCTACTGGTTAGATTCCCATTTCTCTTTTTTTTTTTCTGTTTCAACTGTCTCAGAACTGGTTTAATAAGGTTTATTAGTTTCCTATAGCAGCTGTAGAAAATTACCATAAATTGGGTGGCTTAAAACAACATGAATTTATTATTTCACGTTCTGGAGGCTGAAAGTCTGAAATAAAGGCTTCGTGGAGGTTTGATCCTTCAGGAGGCTCTGAAGAAGAATTCTTTGCCTCTTCTCAGTTTTTTTTTTTTTTTTTGAATTATTTTTAAAATTTGTTCTAATTAGTTATACATGACAGTAGAATGCATTTATGCATTTTGATAAATTATACATAAATGGAGTATAATTCTAATTTTTCTGACAGGACATGTTGTAGGATCACATCAGTCATACAGTCATATACGTACATGAGGTAATAATGTCTGTTTCACTCTACTATCCTTCCTATCTCCATACCCCTTCCCTTCCTTTCACTCCTCTTTATCTAATCTAAAGAGGAACTGTGTAGAGGGAAAAGAGGGGTGGGAGTGGTGGGGGGAAGGAAAAAATAACAGAATGAATCAAACACTATTATCCTATGTAAAAGTATGACTACACAAATGGTATGCCTTTACTTCATGTACAAACAGAGAAACAAGATGTATCCCATTTGTGTACAATAAAAATAAATTTAAAAAAATTCGCTACTGGTATAAAGCAATAAAAAAAATAAAATAAAGAAACTCTATTCTGCCTTACTGTGAATTAGCATGTGCATATCAGAGAAAATATTCAGCCTTTGGTTTTTTGGGTTTGGCTTGTTTCACTTAGCATGATATTCTCCAACTTCATCCATTACCAGCAAATGCCGTAATTTCATTCTTCTTTAAAGTTGAGTAATATTCCATCTACATACACACACACACACACACACACACACACACAACACACACCACATTTTCCTTATCCATTCATCTGTTGAAAAATACCTAGGTTTTGGTGGCGATTGTCAATCCATGATGTTCCTTGACTTGCTACTGTAACACTTCAAACTGTGTTATCAAGTGTCATTATCTCTGATCCTGTTCACAGGACCTTCTTATAAAGGCAATGTTACTGAATGTTACTCCTAATTCAGTATGGAGTCATCTTAACTTAATTACCTCTTTAAATATGATAGTTTCCGAATAAGACCACAATCAGAGCTGCTAATGTTAATACATCTATGAATATTTTGTGGGGACTTAGTAACACCCATAATACAAAGCAATTATTTTCTGTCCCTTTTCCTTCATGGTTGCTATTATTAAAGATAGTTATTGGACTCAAATTTTACTACTCTACCGAGTTTTCCAAGCTTTGTGCAAGAGATGCTTTCATGATGGAATTGTAAGACATGGTGACTGACTTGAAAAAGGTGGAGATAATAAATGAGAAATCAGAGAACTTCAAGTCAGGGTGATCACCCTAACAGTCCTGCCAATCTCTATGATGGGCTTGAAGAAGTGCTTATATGCAAGGTACATAGGAAACACTCTCTCTCTAGCAACCCCCGCATTTAAGCAAGGTGTTATCCTAGGACTAGGTGGCCCATGTCTTCAAGTACAAAACTGAAATTACTATGGTGTACTGCGTACCTAAATGAGGCTTCTCTACCTAACTCTTCACATTCAATTCTTATCTCTTTTCCTCTGTAACAAATTTCTTGTCGTACAGAAGTTTGCTTTTTCTTTCTGTGTGAATAAAAAAGAAACAGATTTTTAGTTTTCTGCTGAGATTAACCAGTTTTTCTTGCACTTAGATTAGTCACTTGATTTCTTTTATTGTCAATAGACTATATATCAAACTGTTGGTTTTACTTCAGGAGGCATCCTTAAGAGGAGAGGGGTAGATCCTTTGCCATCCCTCCCAACCTTCCATAATTCAGTTGTGAGGATTGGAGTTTAAGTAGTATTTTAGATCATAAGGAGGAGGATGAGTTCATCACATGAAAATAACCTGAGTCCTTGAAGATTTGTGAGGCAGTTATTCCAATTCTAGGCTAATTGTGTCTGTCAGCTTTCCTTCGCTGTGGAAGAAAAAAAAATACCCGAGATAATCAATGTAGAAGAAGGAAAGGTTTATTTTAGCTCATGTTTTCAGAGGTTTCAGTCTGTGTTGGCTTGGTCCAGTCACTTTAGGCCTGTGGTAAGGCAACACATCATGGCAGGAGAGGGTGTGGTAGAAACAGCTTCTCAGATTATGATAGCTGTGAAGTAATGAGAGAGAGAGAGAGAGAGAGAGAGAGAGAGAGAGAGAGAGAGAGAGAGAGAGAGAGAGAGAGAGAGAGAGGAGGGAGTGGGGAGGAAGTGGCAGGGTCCCAATATCACCTTCAAGGAAAAATCCCCCAAATATCTGCCTGTTTTTCCCACTAGGACCCACATAGTAAAGGTTCCAGTCCCTTCAAATAGCACTACAGAATGTGACCAAGCCCTTAACACATGTGCCTTTGGTGGGGGTGGGGGGATGGCATTTAAGACCCAAACTGTAACATCAGTGATATCAATTAGAGATATTGTTTAAAAGTTTTTTTTTTTTTTTTAATTTGAAGCTGAGCCAAATTTTAACTGATATTCTCAGTCTATTTTTCAGTCCCTCTTGCCATTACCTCTGCTTAAGATAGGTGTCCCTATTTTTGTGGCTCTGTGGCTACTTTATGATCTTCTTTCTGGCATTTGTTCATGTATCACATTTTGAAAGAAGCTCCGGCTTATGTCCTGGACCCCACCTTCAGTGTGATTCTACCATCTCTCCATGATGTTCATCCTTACCTTCATTTGCCTCAGAGTTTCTCTATCACTCAGAAGATACTTGGCTTATTGAGTGCTTATGTCAGTCATGTGCATATGTAAAAGTAATATTAAAATGGAGAGGGGACCTGAAAAATTCCTGAGCCATTAAAACTAGCAAGTCCTTAAAAATAGCCTTAACCTTGCTAAAACAACAATTATAAACAAAACTTAACAGGTCATTTCTGATAAATGCTTATGTTATGAACAAAACTTAGCCTTAGTCAATCATATGCAGCTAACTAACATGATTATGTGATTACAGGCGTTCCAACAAGGTGCCTGAAAAAAAAAAAAAAAAACTCTTTTGTAATTGAAAAATAGCCAAATAATTTATTTTGCCTTTATACTTATTCCACGAATACTTTGCCCTAAGGATTGGTCATTATGACGTTAAACCTCTTTCAGGCTGGTGATCCCCAAATCATGAGTTGCTTCTCACTCAAACAAACTTTACAATTTCTTTGCAGATTTTTCCTTTACATAAAGAATATTAGCTCTCACACATATGTATCTTTCCATCATATATCCCTAGGGCTTAGAACAAAGTGTGATAGTAGGCACTCAAATATATATGGAATAAGTTAAGTGTTTTTCTGAGTCCTTTCTCAGCTTCAGAAGTTTACACGATTTTATTAACTTTCTTTTCTGTCTTTGTTTCTTTCATTTCTGTGACCCATGGCTACACAGGTGAAGTTCTTGTAATAAAAGTTGAGATCTGGGCTTGCATTCTTCCTTATAGAACCTTCTTGTTATGAACCAATGATTCACAAAATTATTTTACCATTTAAATAGAAATAATACATAATTTAGTCTAGTAAGTAACACATTTATTCAACAAAATGGTCTGGATTTTAGAGCAGAATTAGCCATATATATTTTTTTAAGCAAGTAGATTTTTTAGATTTTATTTAAAGTATTCATAGTTTAAAATATTCAAAGTTGTTTATGCATCAATACTCAGAACTTGAGTGTGTGCTGAGTTAGTCTTCCAACTAGAAAATGTGGAACTTCTACTCAAAAAGCTATGCTGAGTGATTAGCACGATGACAGACCAAGATCATGCTGTGGGTGCACCCTGAGTTCAGCCCCTGGCTCTGCTTTCATTGGTCACATGTCCTTGGGCTCAAGCCTTGTTCCCTACTCCTCAAATGCGGAGGATAAAAATTCTTTTACAGAGTTTCTGCTAGAATTGGAAAAGATTATGTTTATGAAAGCTCAGTATGAACCCAAGAATGGTTAATCCCCTTTCCCTTGTTTAGAGGAAAGTGCTTTACAAAACCAAAAAAGAAGATGTTTTAACTCTTTTTATTATGAAATGTAAAGCACATATAACAAAATACATAAGACATAAATATACAGCTTAATGGATTAAGTGTTGATCAATAGTGTTGAACACCATGCCCAGAAATTAAATGTCATTGATGCCCCCAAATTCTGTCTTGTGAAAGTCTCTTCCCAATCACCATCTCACCTCTCCCCAAATTGTAACACAATTTTGACCTCCATAGTTATCGGATACTCTTCTGAAAGGTAATACCTAAGAATGCAAGTCTTAACATTGTAATAATTTACTTTTGCCTATTTTCGAACATGACATAAATAGAAACAGATAATGTGTATTTTTTGGTATCTGATTTCCTAATTACATATTTTAGAATTTATCCAAGTTTTTATAAATGTCTGCAGTTACTTCTTTTAGTATATCAAATGGAATATATGTAGTCTATTTTTAATGGATATTTTTCCCAATGTGAGTTATTATGAATTATATTATGATCCTTATTCAAATGCATGTCTCATGGAACACATGAACATTCATTTCTTTAGGATATGACCTTAGGAGTGAAAATATATATCATGGAACTTTACTAGACAATCCTAAATTGCTCCCCAAAAGGCTTTAACAATGTGTATTCCCACCAGCAGCATAGGACACTTCCTCTTTTTCCACGTCCTCACCCAATTTCCTTTTTCCTAATAAAGTTTGTGAGCAGCAAATTGGCTTTCTTTATATTGAGAATAAAACTAAAAGAAAAAGGAGAAACTAGGGAAATAACAGTCACTTAAGGAAAACAAAAATAGTGTCATTTAATTTGAAATGAATTTAAGAAATGAGGCATAATAGCTGTTAGTATTATAGAAAGATAATCACCCCTTCCCCTTTCTCTTTCCTGAATTTGAGGATACCCAGCATATCTGATTACCTTCAATACCCCAGGGCAGTAATTATTTTATGTAATGGCACAGAGGCATCCAGAGTGTTGTTATCAAATTCCTCTTAGCACTATAGCTAAACACATTAAGTGAGGACTTTGTCAACTATGAGGTCTGTGGGGATTAATCTGCCCTTTCTCACTCTGTAACTGACAGTTGGAATGTTTTTGGAATCTATTTTACATTTTTTTTCCCTCAAGGGTCCAGGAAGAATTTTTTGTTGTAGGAAGAACAAAAACACAGAATAGAGGATTTCCATTAACTGACAAATGAAACCGAAAACCATAAAAGTGCCTCCAAAAGGATGGCAAGAGAAGGTTAAAAAATAATAAGAACAATTGTTGTTAGGTTTGCATTTCTAGAGTTTGCATGTTTCCCCAAACAAATGCAAAGACCCCTATCAGTGTGTTTCTATCAACACTGATGGTTGGGGGATGACCCAAAAGCTGAATATTTGACATGTATTCAAATATTTCTGTTTATATCCCTCTTACAATTACAATATGTAATCTTGTATTTACTTTGTGATTCCCAATTAACGAACCATTTGTCTCCTGCCTTCTTTCAATTCTCTCTTCCCTGAGAAACTTCTTTTTATAAAGATTGTATTCTCCTTAAATGTGTATAACTATGATTATGAAAATATTAATAATAGCTTGAGTCATAACTAATTACTGATACTTTTTCTGCCTGGTGAGCAGAGAGGCTGTTCAAGAAAGGTTCTCCCTAACACCACCAAGAAGCAAGTTTCCCCAGGTCTCTGGTGCAGTAAGAAAGTAGCAGTCACAGTTACAGTTCAACAGTCTGTCAGCCTTGAATCACCTCCTAGAGACCCTGAGCCCTGCATCTGTGGGTTCTGAGTTTGTTCCATGTGGCATCTGCTAATGTCTTATCCTCTCATTACTGGACCTACTGACTAAATTCTTATCTCATGTCCCATCCAACTGTACCAACTATCTCAAATATTAGGGATATTTTTAGTTTTTATTCTTGAATCCTTTTTCTAATCATTTCTCTTCATTCTTTTATTTTTCTACTACCATCTTTTCCTTTCCTTTGACTTGTTTTTTTTTTTCTTTTATCACTGCCATCATGCCTTCTGTCATTCAAGGAATGCCTGTTACTAAGTGGAGAAAGGGCCACAGAGATAGAAGAAAATAGGTTGGAAACAAATAGTGAGCAACACTATAGTAACAATAATATCCTGCCTCTGCAAGTGTTATGGAAGAAAGAGAGTCATGGATTGTGATCCTTGGAAATTGAGTAGACTTCAAACAGAGAATCATCTGGTAACACCCCAGGTTAGGGTTGCCAGATTTACCAAGTGAAAATACAGTTTAATTTGAATTTCTGATAAATGATATTTCTTTTTAGTATAGCTCATGTAATATTTAAGTTTAGTTTTTTAAAAGTCAAATTAAATTTGGCAGCTTGTATTGTCTATCAATCCTATCCAGAGTTCATAAAGTTAAAAATAAGTTTATTCCTTGATCTTATTATAGGTATGAACAGTTGCTACCAACAACAGTTCATTGTGGAAGGCAGGCTGTGCTCTGCTCTGAGTCACTCTGTAAAGTATAGAATAGCAATTTTCAAACTGAGCCTAAACCTTGTTATTCCATTTTGTAAAGCAGTAGTTTCCCATTAGCTACTCCATTTTGAGTCTAAGTGCTGAGGTGGAAGGCCTCTTTGCACTTTGTTTGTCCAAGTAAACAACCACCATCTGCCTGGCACAATCATAAGGCAAAACTGATAAATTAATTGTGCTAATAAGAATGGCCACCTGTTATGGTTTGGATGTGAGGTGTCCCCGAAAGTGCACATACGAGACAATGCAAGAAGGTTCAGAGGAGAAATGATTAGGTTAAAGGAGTCTTAACCCAATCAGTGAATAATTCCCTGATAGGAATTAATTGAGTGGCAATTGATAGGTGTGACTGGAGGAAGTGGGGCATTGGGGGCATGGCTTTGGGGTATATTTTTGTATCTGGAGAGTGGATTCTCTCTCTCTCACTCTCTCTCTGCTTTCTGATCATCATTCTACCACATTCTCCTGCTGTGTTGTCCAGCCTCACCTGGAGCCCCAAGGCATGGTGCCAGACTTTAGTAGACTGAAACATGAAATTGTGATCCCTCAAATAAACTTTTCCTCCTCTACAATTGTGCTGGTTGGGTTTAGTTACAGCAGCGAAAAAGCTGACTAAAACACCACCTGTGAACTTATTGAATTAATATCAAACTTGTGTAGAAAGAATGAGACTCATGAGTTTATGGAACACATCAGACCAATGAATGATGCAACTCCCTCACTTGAGACCCATAAAAGAAGGAGCACCCTGAGACTGGACATGGAATGTTCTGACACTTTTACTGGTCACTAGTTACAAGATTTGCCCAGGAAAATCACCACAGCAACAAAGTTCTGAATCTCTGTCCTCAAACTTTAGCAGAGTGCAATTTTTCCTGCTGATGACACTCCAGACTGACTTCTCAAGCTGATACTCCAAATTGACACTGTGAAACTACCATATATCTGGAACTTGGCCTAGAATAAATTCCTGAGCTTTGATCTCTCTGTACCCTGGGACAAGTTCTTTGGTTCATAATTTTATCTGACCACTTACAGTGACTATTTACATTCATATGCTTTCTGTTTTTGTTCCCAGTTCAGCCTTCTAAACCTCTGTGACTGCCTTAACCCTTTCTTTAAAACACACACACACACACACACACACACACACACACACACACACATACACATACACGGTTATGTTAAGTATGATGTGTGACTTCAGTGCTATAGATATTAGAAATTAAGTTTGGAATAAGAGAACCTGTGATTGCCCTACTTATGATTACCAGCTGACTCACTAGTATTTAGTGAACTGCCACTGATAAAAGTGGCATCGTGTGTGAATTTACTGTTATTCAATAATTTCTGACATTGGGGAAAGACAAAAATGTGTTTGGTCTATGAGAATGCTCATGACACTCATGCAAATTATAAGCATGAAATGTTTCTCCCTGGTTGCCCTAAGATTGGTCAGACCCCAAAGTGAGATGGTGTGAGGTCTCTCTAGCAGTTACCTGAATGCTAGCCATTGGAGCTCCCTGCTGAGAGGACCAGGTGCTACTGTTACAGAGAGAATCTTCCACTACCATTGGCTCCCAAAGTCCAGCCCTTTCCTAACACAATTCAAGCCAGTCCAGTCCCAATCACCAATGTTTATTATGCCTGGAGAAAAAAAAAAAAAAGTTTCTCCCAGTTTTTTTTTTTTTTTTTTTTTTTTTTTTTCTGTGCTGATGTTGATTAGGGCTTCTCATCATTTGATAAGAATCAGTCTGACCATATTGCAAACTTGCCCTGGCTACTAAATCAGCTTGCCTTTTGATCTAATCTAATTATCAATTAGGAACCATTTCTGAACTAATTATGCCTGCCATCTGAGCCCCATATTTATCCACAAGCTGAGCAAATGTTCACCTGGCCATCTATGTTACACCTATTTCTCACTGTACTCAGACCTATCTAAATGCTCTTCTGTCAACATGACTCAACTGAATATAGTCACCGATGGGAGTGTTTAAAAATTATGAATTAAGAAGTGCATCTGTTATCTATTGACAGTAATGCTGAGTAACAAACAGCTGCAGAATATCAATGACATGCAGCAATAAAAATTCACTTAGCTCCTGAATCTCTGGGGTTCTGGTAATCTAGTCTATTCATTGGAATCTGAGCTAGCTTGCTCATGCATGTGTGGTCTGTTGTGCAAGGCAGAGATTTTAAGGTGGTTTGGTTGTTCACATATCAGCTGGTTATGTGTTGAACTAGAATGGTTTTGCCTGTGTTCACTGTCTTGTCTGATATGTTTTATTTTCCAGCAAGCTGGCCTGGGCATATTCTCATCACATCAGCTGAAGGTGAGATTGAGCAGAAACACGTAGACACTTTTTTCTAGTTTTCATGAGTCACATTATCAGGTAGGTTAGTTAGCTATGAAAGGACATGAAGGACAGACATTAGGCCTGTGCATTAAGAAAAATTCAAGAGTCATGAAACAAACTGCAGGGAAACTTTTTGAAACAGGCAAGCATCTGGGAATGAGAGCTGGAATACACCAAATTCCCAAGATGTAGATAATTATAATCCCTTGAAGGAAATATTACTTAAAATCATGGGAAATCCTAATCTCAGCAAACAATCTTCAGCAAAGTGAGGTCTAGTTAATTCTAGCTGCTCAAGGGAAACAACTATTTCCAGACCATGTCACTTTCTCTTGTATCCAATTCACCTGGACCTTCCCTTATCAAAGAAACTATGTCACAAACACACAATCACCCTTGCAACTAGAACATCAAGACCCTCACAAAGAAAGTTTGCTAAGTGTTATCCAAAGGGTAATAAACTGATTAAGAGGGCAGGAAAATTGAGGCAAGAGCAAGGGGACTCAATTTCCTTAAAAACTCCAACTCTCTGAGCACCAAACCATCCTTTCTCCAAGGCAGTCCATGCAGCTACTTTGCTGTACATTATCCTGGCTTCTCACTCTCTATTCATCTTTGCTTGCCAATCTGTGTTTCACTAGAATTTCTTTCTACAGAATCTCAGGAAGAAGAACCCAAGGATCACCATGGCTGCATAGGCTCTGAGATAGGTCATGGCTCTGTGATAGGTCATGGCTCTCTATTGACATTTGCTGGTGTTCCATAGGCAGAAGAGAGTCACAATGTCAGTCAGGAGTGGGGAAACAGACTTTGGCACTTTAGTAAGAGGGTCCTGAAGGAAGACCAGGGCAGTTAGAGTTAGATTGGGTTTGGGGAGTGGGAAGGTAGAGGAAAATGTGGCTGGAGATTAGAAAGAAACCAGACAGAACTTGACTTCCAACACCCCTCATTCCTAAAGAAAAGAACCACTTATTGAATTTTCTCATTTTTGGTTATTTTATTAACTAATAAAGGGTTTGTCCCTTATCACCCTTTGATATTACCTTCTCCAACTATAAAATGAGGAGAATGTATTAAACCAAAATTTATTAACTTTGAAACTAATCTAGCTAGCAAATGTAGATTTGGGGGGGCAAAATTGATTAATTGTTAAGAGTTGTTTTATATCAATATGTTTTCTTCAAATTCCATAGACCTTTTATTCTCATATCTAAATTCATTGCTCCACACTTTTGAATTTTCTACCTACCTCTTAAGTCATTTGAATTTGCAAGTCCACAGTTAGATGATTTTTAAGTTCTTCTTTAGTTCTGTTTCTCATCATCCCAGAAGCATGAGTATAAAATTGGGATGACACTAATTAGAGAGATAAAACAGTAAAATAAAAAAAAAGTTTTTATATAATCCCTATGAAAATATCAGTGGATTAAGAACAATCCCAGTCTTACAGTAGAACAACTGAGATAAGTTGCTTAATTAAGGGAGGCAACATCAAGTCTAAGATGACAATGGATTTTTGTCTATTTACCTGTCCCAGTTGGGGGAAAAAGCACTACTGAAAATAGGAGTAAGTGAACTGTGTAGAAGTTACAACTGAGAACACCACAGGTCTTGGAACAAGGAGTGTACTTTACCTGAATGTTTTTCTTTTCATTTAAAGTTAACCCTGAATTTCTTAAAATTTCTCTATTATTATCACTTTGAAATAACGTTAACATGCCTTTGAAAGAGTAACTAACTGTATGCAGAGATGAAGTCAGGGATCCCTGCCATGTCTAATTATATTCTCCATAAGTGAGAACATATGTTTTAGGTATAGCTGCCTTCAGAGAATTTTCTTAGGCATGTATACTAGAAGCACAAGGATTGAAATTCATAAGAAATGCACACTTACTTGTCTGTGTTGACTGCTAGACAAGGAAATTTCTCACCAACCTTTGGCTTTACAGACAGCCATAATGGTATACACATCTGTTGTGTGAAACAAATGAAAAAATTTGGACTATTTCAATCCAGAGGATTTCAGTTCAATTAGAATTATATCATTTACAGATCAGGCTAGAAAACATGTTCACTTGGATGTTTTGGAAGATGTTAGGTTCACTGACTTCCTATTGTCAAAATGGGAAATAGCTGAGTGAGATGTGGGTTGAGGGAAAATATTGTGGGTATCATATTTTGAGAATCAGAAAGTACTGGAAAGACTGATCCTTTCTTCATATAAAAATAATTCTAACCATTAAGAAATAAATTTAATAATCTTGAGTTCAGGTGATAACTCCAGATTAGGAACTGAAGAGAGTAAACAGCTCCTATAAAAGGTAGGACCAGGACAGCAGGCAGATATAGGTGCAATGTGCCAATCAACTTGCTAGCTTCTAGTCTTATTCTTCTATGTTTCATGGATGAAGTGGCTCAAATTCAGTAGAGCTATTCTTTATTTTAGTTCATTTTTATTCATTCTTTCATTTTAACATTGCCAAAGTAATTATTTACTTAATATCTATGTGATTGGCACATAATAAAAACATAATAAATTATATTTGAATCAGAGAGTAAAAAATACTAATCATAAAATTATATAGAAGCTAAAAGGAAAAAAAATCAATGTTCGCCCATAATTGTTAATATTTTGGTTTTAAAATTAATTATACTATACATGTTTGCTAATTTTTTCCCACTAATCTGTCTTTATGCCACTAAATGTGCTTGCAAACTAAGTTTAATTCACTGAAGACTAATTTCATATTTTTACCAGAAAACTATTTATAGATTGCCATAAAACTCTCTAGAACCTATTTATTTTATATTCACTACATTTAATTAATGTGTTTTCAGAATTTAGTTTATTCTGATTATGCAAAAAATATGTGCCCATTGAATGAACACATTGTGGATGAACAAAATGAATAGGTACTTTTCCAATTATTAAGTAATAAAAATTGAAATTTATACCAATACTTAATTATGATCGCCCACCGCCCGCGGGGACAATCACAATGCATACGCTCTTCTTGAGCACAGGAACCAAAAAGCGCTTTATTCCACAAGTCTCAGACTTATATTGAGAACATCAGCCTATCAGAGAGTAGACTACCAGGAAAGTCAGCCTATCAAGGAACAGTCTCCAGGCAGATACCAGGATTGCCTCACGTACAACAGCCAACCAGAGTTACTTCCTAAAACTTGTTTACGAGTGCAGCTATGTCTGGCAAGCTGCCAGGCGCCATCTTAGAGATCAGGCCACGGTGCGGCTCTGGGGCCCTCAGAGCCTGCCCCTGACACTTAATAACATTTCTTAAGAATAGTATTTCATTACATATGCCTGTAAATTGTAGGAAACAATCTCATTTAAAAATTAATGAAGGAATACTTCTGAAAATGGAGGATATGAAGTATTAGGTATATCCATAGTGAGGATTTTTCGAAGGGAACTAAGGTGCCAAATTTTGCTGCTCACCACTGCAGGCTTGTGCTGTTATTATTCATTCTTCACACTAAAGAATGTGGAAACACAGAATACATGTTCTGTGTGTAAAATCCCAAACCAGACCAATCTGAAATAAGAAACTGTGTTTTAAAAAGTGGTAAAAATATATAACATTTTATATGTATAATAATTTATTATGCATTATATATACATTATATGATTTATATATTATATCAATACAAAAGTATGATAATATAATACTAATATGTTATACGTATATAACACATAGTATGTATGCTGTATGTAATATGTATTTTATAAGTAATATGTTGTTCATAATAATAAATGATAAAATTTATAAAATGTATAATGAAATAAAAATATATGAAATAGGATATCCAATGAATGCATATCAACATATTATGTATGTTGTATATAAATATATAAGATAAAGTTTGCTATTTTAAATGTTTTAAAGTGTAGAATTTAGTGGTACTTATATTCACAATATCATAGAAATATCATTCCTATCTATTTCTGAAGCTTTTCCTTCACCCTAAATAGAAACTCCAAAACCATTAATCAGTAAGTTCTCTTTCCTGTACCTGCTAATTTTAGCAATATTTATTCTTTTGCATCTGGTTTATTTCACTTAGCATATATCAGGTTTTGTTTTTCCATTTATCTATTGTTGACAGACACTTGTGTTGTTTCACCTTTTAGTCCATTGTAAATAATACTGCTCTGAAAAAAAAAGTATATATATATATATGTATAAGATTAAGTACCTGCTCTTTATTCATTTGTGTATATACCTAGGTGTGTAATATCTGAATTATATGGCAATTATATGTTTATGGTTTGGGGAACCATCCAGATGTTTTCCTTAGTACTTGAATCATTTTGTATCCCTACCAGTCATGTAGAGGTTTCTCATTTCTTCATGCCTCTATATTATTTTCTGTTCTTGTGGATTATAGCCAGACTCATAGTTGTACAGTGGCATCCCACAGTTGTTTTAATTTGAATTTTCCAAATGATTAATGATGTCGAGCATCTTTTTATGTTTTTATTCAACATTAGTTCTTCCTTGGAAAAATACATATTCCAGTTCTTTGCCCATTTTTATCAAATTGTTTGCATTTTTTTCTGGTGAATAATAAGAATACTTTATATAGTCTAGATAGTGAACTCATATCAATATATAGTTTGCAAATATTTTCTATGGTTCTATATGTTGTCATTTTACTATCTTGATGATGTCCATTGCATTAAAGTTGATATAAAATTTATCTATTATTTGTTTTAATACCTGTGTTTTTGGTGACATATTGAAGAATCATGTCCAAAACCAAGGTCATGAAGTCTGATGTGTATGTTTTCCTCGAAATACTTTAAGACATTAGCCCTTAAATTTATATCATGTATCTATTTTGAGTAAATTTTTCTGTATGGTATGAGATGTGATTCAAACTTCATTCTTTCATATTTGTAAATCCAGTTGTCCCAGAAACATTTGTTGAAGAGTCAATCCCCATTAAATGGACTTTGCACTCTTGCTGAAAAGATCAATTTGTCATATGTATAGGGTATTTTCTTGGTGGATCCTCAATTTTTTCCCATTGGTCTATATATTCATCCTTAGGGCAGTATCTAACTGTTTTGATTACTGCAGCTCCATAATGTTTTTGAATCAGAAGGTGTAAGTTCTCCAACTTTGTTCTCTATCAAGATTGTTTTGGCTATTAAAGGATCCTTGCAATTCCATATGAATCTGAGACATAGCTTTTTCTATTTTTGCAAAAGAGCAGAATTTTGATAGGGATTGAATTGATTTGTAAGTCACTTTGAAGAGACTTGACATCTTAATAGTAAATCATCCACTCCATAATATCTAGAATGTCTTTCCATTTAAATACCTTTAATTTCTTTTAGCAATGTTTTATTGTTTTCCATGCACAAGTCTTCCACCTCTTTGTAAAATTCATTTTTAATATTTTTGTAAATGGAATGGGTTTGATAATTTTCTTTGCAGATTTTTCATTGCTTGTATTCAGTAACATAAAATGTTATTTTGTATTGATTTTTTTTTATTCTGCAACTTTGTAAATTTATTTATTGGCTCTAGTAACTTTGATTCTTTGGAATTTTCCATATGCAAGATCACATCATCTGTGAATAAAGATGATTTGTGTGCTCTTGTGTTTTAAAAGAATGTCTCACTATTGTTTATTAAGTAAATAAAATTCAACCTCAATCTTATTATTTGGAGGAGATAATTGTTGACAATTTAGCAGATAACATGGTAGATGCTCATTATATATTCATGCATCAATTCCTTCACTCATTTTTAAGTATAAACCCAAATACACAAAGACATATAAAGCGATCCAATTATTTCTGATGAATCAATTTTAGAAATTTATCTTTTCTTAAAAATCATCCATCATTTAAAATAACAATTATTTAGACTTGACAGAATTTTGTTTTATAGATGC
Source organism: Sciurus carolinensis (assembly GCF_902686445.1). Lineage (NCBI taxonomy): Eukaryota > Metazoa > Chordata > Mammalia > Rodentia > Sciuridae > Sciurus > Sciurus carolinensis. Next base: position 90,996,868 of record NC_062215.1, read on the forward strand.
TTTCAATGAAACAGCTCTTCAGGTTATTTTTTGGTATATTAAATTTCATTAATAAGGAGGGTTTTCAAGAGGGTGGACTAGAGGGCGGCTGCATTTCATGTTGTTCCAGGACCCAGGATTCAAAAGAGGAGATAGTGAGAGACTTGGGACCAACTCAAAGCCGCCGGGTGAGTCTCTCCCGTTGGGGAGGCGTCACGGATGGGGCAGTAGCCCCGGAACGCAGGGAACTTTGTGAAGTAGAGTTGCTTGGCGAGACGCCCCTCCCCCCACAGGAGTGGTAAACACGGACAACTGGGATCATCATAGAGGAGACAGCTCAGCACGGCGCTTGGACTCAGAGCAACCACTGGGGCTCTGGGCAGCTGCCTGAGGAGGAGCTGCGTGGCGAGCTGTTTGGACTCAGAACGACCGCTTCCGAGCACCGGGGGGGCTGCCCGGAGGAAGAGGAGAAGTGCAGCAGCGGGTCGCTTGGTCTAGGAGTGACTGCATCAGAGCTACAGGTGGCTGCCTGAGGAGGAGCTGCGTGGTGAGCTAATTGGACTCAGAACGACCGCTTCTGAACACCGGGGGTTGCCCGGAGGAAGAGGAGAAGCGCGGCGGGTCGCTTGGTCTAGGAGTGACTGCATCAGAGCCACAGGCAGTTGCCAGAGGAGGAGGCGAGTGGTGAGTTGTTTGGACTCAAAGCAACCACTCCTGAACACCCGGGAGGCTTCCCCGAGGAGGAGGAGGAACAGGATGGGTCACTTGGACTCGGAGTGACTGCCTAGGGCTACGGGCGGTTGGCAGGAGGAGGAGACGCGAAGTGAGTTGCTTGAACTCCTAGTGACTGCGTCAGAAACTGGGCGGCTGTCTGGAGGAGGAGGTGTGTGGTGGGTCTCTGGGTCTCGGAGCTATTGTACCGGGCTCCAGGTGGCGGCTCAGAGGAGGGGCCGCATAGCCAGGAGATTAGGTGCAGAGCAGGGTCCTAGGACCGGCTTCTTGCTGGAAGAGCCCACAGAGACACGCCTAGGGGCAGAGCAAAGTTTCCAGGACTGCAGGCAGATTCTCTGAGGAGAGGCAGCCTAAGGAGACTCGTCTGCGAAGGGTGAGGCTCCCAGGCCCAGGAGGTAGATCCAGGCCCCTGGGAACATTGCAGAGGAAGACAGCCCAGCCCAGGTGGTAGTTGGAGATTGAGGGGAACCTCTAGGAGGGGAACTGACCAGCGAGACCTCCCAAACAGGTGAGTCTTCCCCGCTGGGTGAGGTTGTCCCACAAGGACGGTAAAACCAGAGACACAGGCACAAACAGGCCTTGCCTCAGCCCGCAGCCTAGTTCTCCTTTGGATGACCATTGGTCAACAAGTGGAGGCACCTCTGCCCACTATCAGGGAATATACCCCACCTGAGGGTCACCATCCCTAGAGAGGCAGCTTCCTTGTGGAGCACCGCATTATCAACTTCCTCCAAGACTTCAGGCTACTGAAGGATAAGAGGGGATATACTAGCAATCTTCAGGGACATTATAAGTCAAAAGAGGAAATCGGCAATATCTTAAGGACCCACTGATTCCTGAACAATATGAGAAAACAAGGGAAGAAAATGCCCCAAACAAATCTAGATGTTACATCAATAAAATCCAACGACAGCATGGCAGAAGAAATGACAGAAAGGGAGTTCAGAATGTACATAATTAAAATGATCAGGGAAGCAAACGATGAGATGAAACGGCAAATGCAGGCATTGAATGATGAGATGAAAGAGCACATGCAGGCATTGAATGATAGCACAAATCGATAGTTAAAAGAGCAAATACAGGAAGCAAAAGATCATTTCAATAAAGAGTTAGAGATATTGAAAAAAAAACAAACAGAAATCCTTGAAATGAAGGAAACAATAAACCAAATTAAGAACTCCATAGAAAGCACAACCAATAGGATAGAACACCTGGAAGACAGAACCTCAGATATTGAAGACAAAATATTTAACCTTGAAAACAAAGTTGAACAAACAGAGAAGATGGTAAGAAATCATGAACAGAATCTACAAGAACTATGGGATATCATGAAAAGGTCAAATTTGAGAATTATTGGGATTGAGGAAGGCTTAGAGAAACAAACCAAAGGAATGAACAATCTATTCAATGAAATAATATCAGAAAATTTCCAAATCTGAAGAATGAAATGGAAAATCAAGTTCAAGAGGCTTATAGGACTCCAAGTATACAAAATTGCAACAGACCCACACCAAGGCACATTATAATGAAAATACTGAACATACAAAATAAAGACAGAATTTTAAAGGCTGTGAGAGAAAAGAACCAAATTACATTCAGGGGGAAACCAATACGGATATCAGCAGATTTTTCAATCCAGACCCTAAAAGCTAGAAGGGCCTGGAACAACATTTTTCAAGCTCTGAAAGAAAATGGATGCCAACCAAGAATCTTATACCCAGCAAAACTTACCTTCAAATTTGATGATGAAATAAAATCATTCCATGATAAACAAAAGCTAAAAGAATTTACAAAAAGAAAGCCAGCATTACAGAACATTCTCAGCAAAATATTCCATGAGGAAGAGATAAAACACAAAGAAACAAATTAGCAAAGGGAGGAATTATCCTAAAGGAACTGTCAAATAAAGGAGCAACCAAGTTGTGTCAAAAAAATAAATAAATAAATAAAATTTTAAAAGTGAACCAAATGACTGGGAATACAAATCATATCTCAATAATAACCCTGAATGTTAATGACCTGACTTCATCAATCAAAAGACATAGACTGGCAGATTGGATTAAAAAGAAAGATCCGACAATATGCTGCCTGCAAGAGACTCATCTCATAGAAAGAGATACCGATAGACTAAAGGTGAAAGGATGGGGAAAAACATACCATGCACATGGACTCAGCAAAAAAGCTGGAGTATCCATCCTCATTTCAGATAATGTGGACTTCAAGCCAATGTTAGTCAGAAGGGATAAAGAAGGACATTTCATACTGCTTAAGGGAAGCATAAATCAGCAAGATATAACAATCATAAACATCTATGCCCCAAACAGTGGCTCATCCATGTATGTCAAACAAATCCTTCTCAATTTTAGAAACCAAATAGACCATAACACAATAATACTAGGTGATTTTAACACGCCTCTCTCACCACTGGACAGATCTTCCAAACAAAAATTGAACAAAGAAACCATAGATCTCAATAACGCAATCAATAATTTAGACTTAACAGACATTTATAGAATATACCATCCAACCAAGAGCGAATACACTTTCTTCTCAGCAGCACATGGATCCTTTTCTAAAATAGACCATATATTATGCCACAAAGCTAACGTCACCAAATACAAGAAGACAGAGACACTACCTTGTATTCTATCAGATCATAATGGATTGAAGTTAGAAATAAATGAAAGAATAACAAACAGAAACTACTCCAACACCTGGAGATTAAACAATATGCTATTATATGATGAATGGATAACAGAATATATTAGGAAGGAAATTAAAAAATTCTTAGAGGTCAATGAGAACAAAGAAACATCATATCAAAATCTCTGGGACACTATGAAAGCAGTACTTAGAGGAAAATTTATTTCGTGGAGAGCATTTAATAAATGAAGTAAAACTCAACAAATAAACGATCTAACACTACAGCTCAAAGCCCTAGAAAAAGAAGAACAGACCAACACCAAAAGTAGTAGAAGACAGGAAATAGTTAAACTGAGAGCTGAAATCAACAAAATTGAAACAAAAGAAACAATACAAAAAATTGACAAAGTAAATAGTTGATTCTTCGAAAAAAATAAACAAAATTGATAAACCTTTAGTCACAGTAACAAAGAGAAGACAAGAGAAAACCCAAATTACTAAAATTCAGAATGAACAAGGAAATATCACAACAGACACGACTGAAATACAAAACATAATTAGAAGCTATTTTGAAAATCTATACTCCAACAAAATAGAAAATTTCAAAGACATCAGCAGGTTTCTAGAGACATATGAATTGCCTAAACTGAACGAGGAGGACATACACAATTTAAATAGACCAATTTCAAGTAATGAAATAGATGAAGTCATCAAAAGCCTTCCAACAAAGAAAAGTCCAGGACCAGATGGGTTCTCAGCCGAGTTCTACAAAACCTTTAAAGAAGAGCTCACTCCAATACTTCTCAAAGTATTCCATAAAATAGAAGAGGAGGGAACCCTCCCAAAATCATTCTATGGAGGCAATATCACCCTGATAACCTAAACCAGACAGAGACACATCGAGGAAAGAAAATTTCAGACCAATATCCTTAATGAACATCGACGCAAAAATTCTCAACAAAATTTTAGCAAATCGCATACAAAAACATATTAAAAAGATAGTGCACCATGACCAAGTGGGTTTCATCCCAGGGATGCAAGGTTGGTTCAACGTCAGGAAATCAATAAATGTAATTCACCATATCAATAGACTTAAAGTCAAGAATCACATGATTATTTCAATAGATGCAGAAAAAGCATTTGACAAAATACAGCACCCCTTCATGCTCAAAACACTAGAAAAAATAGGGATAGTGGGAACATTCCTTAACATTGTAAAGGCCATCTATACTAAGCCCATGGCTAATATCATTCTAAATGGTGAAAAACTGAAAGCATTCCCCCTTAAAACTGGAACAAGGCAGGGATGCCCTCTTTCACCACTTCTTTTCAATATTGTCCTTGAAACTCTAGCCAGAGCAATTAGACAGACCAAAGAAATTAAAGGGATACGAATAGGAAAAGAAGAACTCAAACTATCCCTGTTTTTTGATGATGTGATTATATACTTAGAGGAACAAGGAAATTCCACCAGAAAACTTTTAGATCTCATAAGTGAATTCAGTAAAGTAGCAGGATATAAGATCAATGCACATAAATCTAAGGCATTTTTATACATAAGTGATGAATCTTCAGAAAGAGAAATTAGGAAAACTACGCCATTCACAATAGCTTCGAAAAAAATAAAATACTTGGGAATCAATCTCACAAAAGAGGTGAAAGACCTCTACAATGAGAACTACAGAACATTAAAGAAAGAAATTAAAGAAAACCTTAGATGGAAAGATCTCCCATGTTCTTGGATAGGAAGAATTAATATTGTCAAAATGGCCATACTACCAAAAGTGCTATACAGATTCAATGCAATTCCAATTAAAATCCCAATGATGTACCTTACAGAAATAGAGCAAGCAATTATGAAATTCATCTGGAAGAATAAAAAACCCAGAATATCTAAAGCAATCCTCAGTAGAAAGAGTGAAGCAGGGGGTATCGCAATACCAGATCTTCAACTCTACTACAAAGCAATAGTAACAAAAACGGCATGGTATTGGTACCAAAATAGAAATGTGGATCAATGGTACAGAATAGAGGACATGGACACAAACCCAAATAAATACAATTTTCTCATACTATTCAAAGGGGCCAAAAATACACAATGGAGAAAAGATAGCCTCTTCAACAAATGGTGCTGGGAGAATTGGAAATCCATATGCAACAGAATGAAACTAAACCCATATCTCTCACCATGAACGAAACTAAACTCAAAATGGATTAAGGACCTCGGAATCAGACCAGAGACCGTGCATCTTATAGAAGAAACAGTAGGTCCAGAGCTTCAACATGTCAGCTTAGGACCAGACTTCCTCAACAGGACTCCCATAGCACAAGAAATAAAAGCAAGAATCAATAACTGGGATAGATTCAAACTAAAAAGCTTTCTCTCAGCAAAGGAAATTATCAGCAATGCAAAGAAAGAGCCTACAGAGTGGGAGAAAATCTTTGCCAATCATACTTCAGATAGAGCACTAATCTCCAGAATCTATAAGAACTCAAAAAACTCTACACCAAGAATGGAAGTAATCCAATCGACAAATGGGCTAAGGAAATGAATAGACACTTCACAGAAGAAGATCTACAAGCAATCCACAAACATATGGAAAAATGTTCACCATCTCTAGTAATAAGAGAAATGCAAATCAAAACCACCCTAAGATTCCATCTCACCCCAATGAGAATGGCGATTATCAAGAATACAAGCAACAACAGTTGTTGGCGAGGATGTGGGGAGAAAGGTACACTCATACATTGCTGGTGAGGCTGCAAATTAGTGCAGCCACTCTGGAAAGCAGTGTGGAGACTCCTTAGAAAACTTGGAATGGAACCACCATTTGACCCAGCTATCCCACTCCTTGGCCTATGCCCAAAGGACTTAAAATCAGCATATTACAGAGATACAGCCACATCAATGTTCGTAGCTGCTCAATTCACAATAGCCAGATTGTGGAACCAAACTAGATGTCCTTCAATTGATGAATGGATAAAGAAACTGTGGTATATATATACAATGAAATATTACTCAGCCATAAAGAATGATAAAATTATGGCATTTGCAGGCAAATGGATGAAACTGGAGAATATCATGCTAAGTGAGATAAGCCAATCTCAAAAAAACAAAGGACGAATGATATCGCTAATAAATGGATGATGACACATAATGGGGGGTGGGAGGGGTTAGTGTTAGGGTTAGAGTTAGGGTTAGGGAGGGGGTCAAGAATGGAGGAAGGAAGGACTGTATAGAGGGAAAAGAGAGGTGGGAGGGGTGGGGGGGGAAGGGAAAAAATAACAAAATGAATCAAGCAGCATTACTCTATGTAAATTTATGATTACACAAATGGTATGCCTTTACGCCATGTACAGAGAAACAACATGTATCCCATTTGTTTACAATAAAATAATAAAAAAACATTTTATTAGTAAAATATTGAAGAATTTAAAATAATAAATTTGTATTTTCATTATTTTATTTTTACTGTTTACCTTGTTTTTATAGAACTGTGCTTCAAAATTCAATCTATATAATTAATTTTAAAATAATTTAAGGTTTTCACTTCTTTGATTTCAATTTTATTAGTTTTTCATATGTAGTTTTTTCATTTTACTTATATTTCCTTAACCTGTAATTGCAGTTTTACATCTACTTTGACCCATGAATATCTCAGGGTGCTTAGTTATTCTTGGTGAACCTCGTGTTTGTAAGTGGAGACAGGGAATCTGGAATATTGTTTGTGGTAATTGGTGGGTTTGTCTATGCTCCCTTTCACTGTAATTTAATTAAATGCCATGTTCACATATATTCTGATGTAGTCAACCAAGCAAACGTCTTTCTGGTGTGCCTATGATTTATCCAGGTGGTATTTCCTTAAAACTTAAAACTTAAAACTTACAATTTTCACTCTGTTGTTTTTAAAATTTCTGTCTCTACTTTAAATAGAAACCTTAACTAATTTTCCTAGTTTACTATGCTATCACAACTCAGTTTCCATGTCCTGCCTGGTAATTTTTATGATATTTGAAGGCTTTTCATGAATGCAGCTAATGCAGCTGCTTGGAGTAGTGGGTTGGGCTGGAGCCTGTGTATAGTCTCCATCACACTGCATTGCTGAAGAGCTGCAGAGATGATTGCAGTTCTTGTCAGTGTGATCGTGGATCTCAGAACTAGGGAACATATGGCGGTAGAATAAAAACAGGATATTCTTTTCATGTTGGACATTCCTCAGTTTGTGAAGGAAAGCAAGGCATGCAACAGTCTGAATCATGTGTTAGTCCATCACACTCCTGTCATACAAGATATTGTTACTTTTATATTTTCTGTAAGTCTTTTGTGGAGCTAACAACCATATATTTACAGGTTAGAGTAAATTTCCCTCTTCTTGAATATTGTTGAAGGGATTTAGTAAGCATTTTGAAGAGACTATGAAAAGGAACTATTGGCCAGATGATATTTTTGAACAGGAATATACTCTAGAGAGCTTCTTAAATGAGCATCTCAGACTCTGACAATAAACACAGTGCCCATATGGTAGATGCACTTAGAAAAATCCAAATGGCACAAAATAATGGAAGCAGGTTTAGCAACACTCTCGACACTCAGAGCCAGTGACAGGCCTCATCAAAATAATTTATATTATTCAGGGAAAAACTGGTTAGATAGAAGAATATAACTCATGTATGACTGACAAAATATTAAACTAAATAACAATTTCTTCAGGATAAGATATGAATATGAGATTTAGCTAAATTCAAGATAAGAAATTCAATTTCTGTAAAACATAGGGATTTATTTGCTTTATAGGAAAAATTTAAGCATTAACTAAATATTTTCATCAGAGTCTTTAAAATGTTAACTCTATCATTAGATTTCAAATGGTTTTTCAGAAAGTTACTCTGTCCACAACTTCTTGAAAGTGTGGTGTATAGTATTTTCCAAAATGATTATAATGTTATTTCTCATCCCAACACCTCTTAAAATATGATATTTACTTTCTTTCCATAGGTAGATGGTATCTATGATTTTTTTCCCCTTTAGATGAGACTTGTAGCAATGTTAGTGATGATGCAGTGGTACGTCCGGGACTGGATTATACAAGAGCATGCAGTTCCCACCAGGGTTTCTAGAGTTACTGCTCTCAAATCTGAGCTATCATGGTATAAGGGAATATTAAGACCTGAAGGGAGGACTTATGGGTGTATTCTGGTCAATAGACTCAACTTTACCAGCTAAAACCCAAATCAACTGTCAGATTGATTGGTGAGAGAGCCTCACGGTCCTGGAGATGTCTTAGATGATGCCATGGGAAACAAGGAAAACTTTGTTCCCTGAGTTCTTCCTGCATTACTGTAAACTGTGGACCAAAATAAATGAATGTTGTAGAGCTTTGTTGCTAAGTTTTTGGGAGAGGAATTGCTACAAAACAGTAAATGAATGGAATAAGGCCTATTATATAATGAGTATCATAACTCTGGCATATCTTTACAAACAGATCCACTCAAGTCTAGAAAAACATTTAAAATATAATATATCAAATTCATCTTTGTTAATATTGGTGGGCAATTGTATTTATCAGCTGGTGTGGAGCAAAATGTACCTTGAGGGAATTAAAAACAAACTTTAGGCTTTAAGTGGAAATGAAACACAATAAAACCACTTCTACTGAAAAAATATTCATCATATTTTCTATTCTGTCAATATTGTAATTGGTCAAGTTATTGAGAACAACTAGGAAGAATATACAGCATGGCAAAAACATTTGAAGGCATCAGAGAGCAATAAAGAAAGTATTTGAGAAGTTAAGGCCTTTACTATAGGAAACCTGAAGAGGTGCTTAAACATTAATTTCTTTCCATGAAATTATTGATTTAGGTTCTGCAAATGAGAGTCTGAGAAGCTGAATGAAAAGCCTCAAAAGCAGAGATACTGAGCAGAGATTCCAAATGACTCATGGGGAGGTGTAGTGGAAAGATTTTGTTCACAAACCAATAGGAAATAAGAATTCTGGGAAACTCCCAAGCTTTTACTTAGAACTCTTGAGACACTGTATCTCAAGATAAACATTAAAGTAAAACAGAAATCTTCCAGAACTCACAAAGATGGAAGCCTGAATTTGGATTGTCTCAGTTATTGCTTGTACTAGGTGAGTTGCCTTCTTCAAGTTGCCTCCTTGGCACAAAAAGTAAATAATTTCTAGAGGAAAATAATCACTCAGTGCCTTGTACTTCTATATTTTCTCATACATTAAAAATTCAATCTTAAATATTCAGCTATTTGTAAAAAATAGAAGCTGAGAAAAGAATAAAAACAAAGAGGATCTAGATATGAGCAATATCAGTCACAAACTTCGAATGAGTGTCAATAGTATGTTCAAGAAATGCCATCCTGAAATGGAAACAATTGAAAACAAACAACAAACGAATAAAACAAAATAAAAGTGAAATCGGATGTTTGTTCACCTCAGTGAACAAAGAGAAAACAGAATTAGTGGATTCGAAAATAGATCAGAAGAAAATATCTAGACTAAAAAGCAAACAAACAAAAACAATAGGATAAAAAAACTCAGAAAAGAGGCTGAGTTATGTGAAGTATATGAAAGTGAAAAATGTCTATGATACATACATTCTCAGAAATATGGGAGAAAAATGATGGATGTAAATTTTCTGGAAGTGATCAAAGACATCAAGCCATAGATGTAAGAAGTCATGTAAATTCAAAGAAAAAATATGTAAATGAAATCAATATAAAATTGTTGAAAACTGGAAGAAAAGGGAATACATTAAAAGAAGCCAGAAAGAAAAGATTTATTTCCAAATTAACTATGTTAAAAGTTGCAATTCAGTTTTTGCAAAATCAGTTGAAGATGGAAATTCTTGACAGAATCATACAGTGAAATGAAAAAATACACAATTTCAGCAGAAGGTTTTAACACATCTGTCTTGATGTTTGTGAAAACGAGAAAAAAATAATGAAGATAGAGAAATGTAAATAAACAACTAGTAAACTTGACTACATTAACATCAATAGAATGCAGCAACCAGAGTTGTAAAATGTGTGTGCTTGTATGTGTGTGTGTTTAAAGACAAATGGATATTAACCAAATTTGAACATTGAGTCATTGACCATAATTTAAGACCTTTCTATGAAGGTCTAATTTTAAGAAACCTCACTAGTGAATTTTTCCCCCCAAAATCTCTAAGTTAAAAAAATATGCCCAAATTTACACAAGCTCAGAGAATAAGTAAAAATTTTGAATTTGTTTTATTAAACTAACAAAACCTTGTTATCGAAATTTTATAAGGACATTACTAGAAAACAAAACGTCATGTCTGTCTCTCCTATGATCAGACACAAAAATCCTGAGCACAATATTAGCAAATAGAATGAATAATACATCCTAAATTGCTTTTAGTCTAGAAATATGAGCTGGGTTTTACATTTAAAAACCAATCAATATAGCAAGAGAGGAAAACTATATTGTAATCTCAATACAAGACCTCTTCATAACATTAATAATTCATTCATAAAATAATATTGCAAACCAGAAAAAGAGGGGAGCTCCCTTAACTTGACAAAAGGTTATATATACATGACACAACTACTAAAACACTACTTTTACTATTGCAGTTGCAGTATAAAAATCTTTCCACTTGGTTTAGAAAAGAACCAAAATGCTCACAATTACTTTATTGAACTATTTACTAGTGGTCCTATGTGATATAAGATAAGAAAAGTAAATGTAAGTTTAAGATTTAGAAAGTATAAGTGAAAGTTTATTATTCTCAGAAGATAAGACAGTAAATGTAAATAATAAAATATTTTACAGAAAATATTAATAAATTAAAAAGTGAATTTAACTTGTTTGCTAAGTATAAGGATCCAATCCAAAACATGGTATATCCACAGCAGAATAGTGACTTCCCAATGCTTTTTATTTTCTCTCCTTTTATACACAGTAAGCAAACTGATCAATTTAAAAACATACATTGGACTTGTTTGAGACCTTCATGACATTAATATTCTTGTGAATGAATTCTTCATCAGTGTGTCCTTTTCTGAAAAATTTTCTCTAGAGGAATAAAAATTAAGAATGTGAGTGAAACTAGGATTACAGCCCTTAGAAATGCATTTGGGGATGACTTTTTTTCTTTCTTCTTTCTTCTTTTTTCCTCCTATTCATTCTAAAATAACATGTTGTCCCCCCAGAGATAGTGATACATAAATGAAAATAAACAAATGTATAGGCAGACTTTCTTATGTCAGTATTGTGTTAAGTTATGGCTATAATATCTGTCATTGAATGTAATGAGTTGAATTATATCTAACTAAAGTTCATATGTTTAAGTTGCCACCCTCAGTACCTTAGACTGTGTCCTAACTTGAAAGTATAGTTGTTGCAAATGTAATTAGTTACGTTAAGATAAGGTCATAATGGTTGAGCCACTAATGAAATATGACTAACATCCTTAGAAAAACAATCTCCTATGAGGATACAGACACACACACACACACACACACACACACACACACACACAGGGAAAATACTAAGTGAAGACTGGAGTTATGTTGTCAAAAGCCAAGAAACTATCAGAAAACAGAAGTAGCATGTGGAACAGATCCTTCTCTATTGCTTTTAAATAGGGCATAGCCCTTTCCTCATCTCGATCACAGATTTCCAGCTCTGGAACTGGGAGACAATAATTCCTCTTGTTTAAGACTTTTATTTTGTGAAACTTTGTTAGTGCAGAGGTCAATGGTTCATTGAGAGCATTTTAAGCCATATTAAGCTCACTGACCATCATCCTTAGAGTATCAAGCCACTAAAATTTTGAGAGTGGAGCAAAGTCAGTATTTGGTCTGTGCAAACACAGATATAGAATCCAATCATTAAAATCTGTGTGCATTTTAATATATAAATTTTAAAAACTAATTGCCAATTTCCAATTCTTTCGCTTCTAAATCTTTAAATGAGAAGATAGTCCATCATATTTATCACAAATATCTCACTCTTTGTTCAACAGTTGGTATCACTTACAGTTCATTATTGAAAAATTCAGATCTGACCTTCCAGGCCAATTTTTTCTTGCTTGGACCACTATGTGGATGAAATGGGAAGACCCATACAGAGGGTTATAAGAGTACCACAGAGTGTTGTATGAACACTTATTTTAGCCTCTTATAGTGCCTATAATCATCTGCTCTATAAAGCTATATAACCCAAAATCTTTTTGATTAAGCTTGGGTCCATGGACCTTTCTATTATAACATTAAACATATAAACATTAAACTATTTTCATGTTCTACATGGAAAGAACCATTTATCATCACAGATTAAATTATTTAGATTTTTCACAAAATAAGGTATGGGATAGATAGCTTTTCATGGGTGTTGATTCACTATGGTAATGACATCTGAACTTTTAATGTATACTGTGCTCTATCATGATTTTCCAAGAATGAGGAAGATATAAAAAGAGGAGTTAAAAGAAGAAATGAATTGCACCCATATTTACTAAATGAATGGGGGAAAGAATTTGATTGGGATCATAAAATAAATGTCTTGACAGCTCATGATATTCTGGTGTCACTGACCTGGATGGCAATTTGGACCTGTGCAAGCTTGAGAGACTTGGAAAACCCCAGCAGTGAAAATGAACCTTAAACAATCTGGGCATTCCATTTCCTGAACTGCAGCATGCAGTATCAGAAGAGGTGCAGGTTACTCTGAGTAGTCTTCCCCACCCAGTTCTAAGTGTGGTTCTGCTTCAATGCCCTTGTTAGCAGTCAGTCAGCTTGTTCTTTGGGAAGATGAATGACTTTGTTATACTTAAGTAAAATAACTGGGAAGAAAATATTGCTAAAAACAAACAAGCAATCGTCTAACAAAAATTCAGCATAATAGTGCATGCCAGAGCCAAGAAGAAATGCTTAGGGGATTATCCCCCACAGTGCTGTTTCTCTCCAATAAAGCAGGTAATTGGGAGCTAACCATATTGGTTTTGGATTCAGCTCTAGTCAGTCACACTAATTAATGCACTTGATTTAATATTTCATACTTGGACTTAGGGGCTTATCAGCACATTATGCAGATTTATGGAAAATTGGACACAAATCAATACTTGGAACAAATAGCCCTGATGATTTTAAAAACAAATCTGTGATATTTTACCATGACTTTGGATTGGTGCATTTTCTCCTTACATGTCAGATCTTTTCTATGTACTCTTTGGCGTCTCCATCTCTGCCTATTTGAAGAACACTCCTTCATCCCCTTTCATTTGTGGGAATTGGATCAATTTTGTTATATTTGTGCCAGATTTCTCTCTAACATTTAACTCCCCTCTTTAGTCTAATTCCCTTTCATTTTCATAACTTGGGATTGAGATTTTGAGAATGGAAAGCATCCATTTTGGAGACTAGAGGGTGTTAACATTCAAGAAAAAACTAAATGAAATTATCCCTTCAATTAGGGTAATGCAAGTGTGAGTTTCATATCAGATTTTTAAAAGTGACAGATGTTAAGTGTCTTGTTGGCGATTTTAAATAATAGCAAGGCTATAAAATATCTGTGAAATATTTTAAGTTGAGAATGGTAGGGATGAAAAAGAGAGAGTTAAAGTAAGAGTTGGCAGACTGAATTCTGTTTGTAGGTCAGGCATGTGTTCTTGCTTAGAGGGACAGGAGTAATTGTCAGGCCCTATGAGGGTGACGGAAACTTGAGACACTGGCTGGCTTTGACATAAAATTATACGGCCTCCCTTTAACCTGTCTGTCACATAGATCCATCTTTCTTTTTCTTTCTCCTTCTGGGCATCCTGAGATTCAGTTGGCCTGATAATTCTCCTGGCCCTTCTCAGTCTGATAACCCTAATTTCAAGATGAATGATCGGCCTTCTATTAGAGATAAATGGACATTCTGATTGTCATTCAGTGGGGGCACCTTGTTCAGGTTTTTGAAATTCATTCTTGCCTTGGCTCTTCTTTTCATTAAGAGAGTAGGGTTGGAAGAGGCAATAGGATGGGAGATTTTTCTTTTTCTATTCTCCACCTTGTCAGTCAATGTACTGCACTTTTGACTTTCAGTTCTGCCTTCATTTATTTCCATTGTCCATCTTCCTATGTCATTTTTCTTCCTCTGGTTATTCCCTCACCTTTATTTTTTACTTGATCTGTATCTAGCTGTATACAAAGACATAAAAGGTACAGGCAACTGCCAAAAGCGGGGTGTGGGGGAGATTGAACTAACAGAAGTCCATAGATTTTTCTTGATGGAATTTATTGCTCCACCAGAAACCAATGGAAGTTCTATTTGTTGGAGTCATGCCAAGTAAGTGACTGCGGTCTTAGGTCAAGAAACAGTCACTGCTAAACCCATCTTCACGTAGGAGCCTAGGGGGATGGATGTTAATACCTGCCCTCTCTCATTGTACCTTCTGACCTCTTTTAGGGCCTTCCACTGCTGGAGTTCAACCAGAAGCCAGAGGCTGGTGAGACTGGTTATATTGTCAGCCTTCTGTGTTACAGAACAGGATGAAAAAGGATGGAGAATGAATTTATTGAGGAGAAGACAGATATACAGCACAGGGATTAAAAAGAGGAAAAAAATTATGGGAATTTGGCACTTTCAAAAAATTAATTTTATTTGTTAACTGACATGTAAAATCTCTATAGCAATAAATAAATACCCACTTTTAAAATAGGCAACAAACCTAAAATGATTGTTCTCAAAAGAAAACATAAATGGCCAATAGATATATAAAAAAAAAAGTGCTCAATATCAATATTCACTAGGGAAATGCAAATGAAAACCAGAAAGATATCACCTTCACTCCAGTAAGAATGGCTGTTACCAAAAAGATAAAAGATAATAAGTGCTTGTAAAGTTGTGGAGAAAAAGGGATTCTTGTACACTATTTGTGGGAATATGAGTTAAGTATGCCATTGTGGAGGAGAATCAGGACTTTAGCATTTTAGTTAGGACCCAGAGAGCCTCAAACAGAAGATCTATCATTTATTTTCTTTGAGTGTCCTCTAAGATGATGGTTTATTCCTTCATGATTATTAGTGAATTTTTAAGTTAAAGATAGGTTTGTGCCAAATTAGCCTTACTCTCTTTTTCCTTATGATTTAATTATTTTTTCAGTAGTGGGGATTGAAACCAGGGGTGCTTTATCACTGAGCAACTTCCCCAGCCCTTTTTTATTTTTTTATTTTGAGACAGGGTCTTGCTAAGTTGCCAAGACTGGTCTTGGACTTGCAATCCTCCTGTCTCAGCCCCCCAAGTCTGAGGATTATAGGTGTGGGACCTATGTCTGGCTTTCCATCTGATTTTTATACACATTCTGATCTCTCTTCTGTATTATTTTTTTCTGCACATTCTCCAGGCTCAATGTGTGTCTGGGCTCTTTCAATGCTAAACTTAAATTTGGTCTTTGTTTTTGGAGGTATTCATTTTCTTTACCATTCATTTGGTGCATTGCTGTATATTTCCTTATATACACTTTGAAATATTTTGGGGGTATATATTCTCTTTATTCAGATGTATATCATTTATTTTATTCCCTACACCTTTAAAATATAGCATTTTAAATAAATGCAGATAGGTTTTTTTGGTGATATTTTGTTAACATGGGAAATATAAACATGGAAAAATCAACTGAAATCAAAGAGTCAAAAATAAGATAGAAAATGTTCCAGAAATTACAACATCTTGCTGGCCTTCTATATCCTTGTTATTTGGATAGTTATCACCAGGAATTTTGTGTCCTATCTTGTGGGAACAAGAAGAGTTTTGGTCCTGCTTCTTTGTAGACTCAGGGCATCTGATTCTCAGTTAGTTTAATTAAAATGAGAATACTGGCACCTACCTTCATAAAACTTTTATTTTAAGAATTGGGATGTGAAACATTAAGTAAAACATATACATCAATACTTGCTATTACATATTCTCAAAAAATGTTTTGAGTAGTCTAAATGAAAACAAAGGTCCTACCTTGTTCTTTGTAGGGATCATACTCAAAATGAAGTAAAAATTATATTCCCATAAACCATGAAGAATAATGTAACTCTTCACTATAGTTTTTATTAAATGGAGTGCCTTAAAGTTATATTTTTTCTATATTCATTTTTATAATGTACTATGAAGGTATAATGTGTTTACATTGAAGGCAGTTTTGAAAATCTGTCTTATTCTTAACCATATGTTTCTTGGCTTTTTTATCAAGTGCTATTCTTCCTGGTTACTTCTTCTTATCTTTTCTCCACCTTCTAGGGCTAAATCACTTTTTCCTGTCTGGAAGTTTGAGCATTCTAAGTGAATTTCATGCCTATGAAAGGAATCAAAAGCATAATTTAGTTAAGGGGAATGCCAGTGAAATCATTTGCAGTATGAAAGATAACAGCTGAGTCCTCACTTGCTGTCTGTAGTTTAGGATTCTCAGTATACTGCATTTTTCAAAGTGCATTGGGTACAGAAGTAGTATCACAAAATATACCATTAAAAAAAAACATGGCCTTTAAAAGTGAAATTTATCTGATAATTTCCTACCTTTGTTATTAACATAACAAAGACTGAGAAATAATGTGTTTTTTTTTATTTCCTTAGTTGCAATTTCTGTAGGATTAAAGAATAATAAGGAAGTGCAGAGGACAGAAGGTCCTGATGATTGGATGAAAAAGCATCATCAAAACAAAAACAGAAACTGGTAGGCAATGAAATTAGCACACTGAATAAAATAGACATACCTAAGGCTTATTTTGCTATGTGATATGTCTTGTAACATTCTTCTTCTCCTTTAACCAAAATTTTATTTCAATTTAAAAAAATTTACTAATTGATTTTCATATTTATTTGACTTTGGGCAGTGAAACAACATGCCGAGTCCTGTTACATGACTAGTATGAGGTGAAACCAGAGATTATTTATGGAAAGACAGACATTTAGGATCCTATAGAATAAGAACAGCTTATCAATGGAATTCTTCATAAAGAATAAAATGGAAGCATTCTCATTTGCCAAAAGAGAAAAAAGAAGGTAAAGTTCAAATATGGGAAGTGTGCAATGTTGTCAGGGAGGGATTTCAGAGGCAACATTCTATATGATGCAAAACTTCCAACATGGAATTGATTTTCAAGTTCTGCCCTGATTATAAACTCAGCTTCCATGGAATAATGACTCATAAATATCCATAGAATAATCCATTTGAAAAACCATAGAATGGAAATTCACCTCCTAGCTTACTCAAAACAAAACAAACACAAAACCTTCATTTACTGTTATTTTGACTCACTGCAGCAAAGATGAATGCCACACAGGTAATTCTGAAATGGCATCTTGTTATACAAAGTGAATGTGCATTTGGGTTCAGTTCTCAGAGTGGGATGTGAGGAAAAAGGAGTCTTTAGTTTGTTTGGCCTTTTTATTTTTTTAAAAGTTACTTTATGATGTAAAATTGATATACAAAAAAAATACACGTTTAATATATACAAGTTAATGAGTTTGGAGATCAGTATATGTGCATGAAACCACTGCCATAATCTATGCCTTAAACATTGTATTATCCAAGTATTTCATCTCACTTTGTGTATTAATTATTATTATTTTTCTTGCAATAAGAGCACAACAGATGATCTATCACCTTAACAAAGTTATAACTATGTAGATTTATAATACTTATCTTGTTCAATGAAAACAAGTGGGAAAATTTTCTTCTTTTGAAAGGCTGAATATTATTCCATTGTGTGTAAGTATGTGTACGTGTGTGTGTGTGTATACACATATATCTCAATATTCTTTACCATGCATCCATTGAAGGATATTAAACTACTTCCATATCTTGGCTACTGTGAATGAGGCTGCAATGAACATGGGTGTGCAGGTAGTTTTATGAGATACCATTTTCAATTTATTTGGGTATTGTGCTAGTCATGTTTCCATCACTATAATAAACAACAGAGATAACCAATCAACTTATAAAGATAAAAGGTTTATTTTGGTTCACAGTTTAAGAGATTGCAGTCCATATTGGTTGACCCTATTGCTGTGGGACTTCAGCAGCATATTATGGTTGGAACATGGGGCAGAATGAAACTTGTCACTTTATGGTCAGGAAGCAAAAGAGAAAAAGGAAAAGAATATCAAGTCTTTTCTCCAATTCTACTATAACTCCAATGACCAAAGACACCCAACCAGGTTACACTCCTTAAAGATTCCATCATTACCTAATAGTGAGAAGCTGGGGACAAGGCTTTAAAACACCAAACATTGTGGAACCTCCTATATTCAAACTAGAGCAAGTATATGTGGTAGTTCTATTTATAATTTTTTGAGAAACCTCCATACTGTTTTCCATAGTGGTTGTACAAATTTACATTTTTACCAGCAATGTACCAGAGTTCACTGTTCTCCACATCCTCACCAACACTTGATATCTGATTTGTTTTTTGTTTTCTTTTTTGGATTTTAGGTTTTGTTTATTTTTTGTAATATCCATTGTAATAGGTGTGAGTATATGTGCCATTTTGATTTTGATATTAATTTCTTTGATGATTAGTGGCAGTAAATACCATTCTATATCCATGTTGGCCATTAGTATGGCCTCCTTTGAGAAATGTCTTTTCAGTTCCTTTGGCGATTTTTTGATTGGATATTTTGGTAGTTATTATTACTTTTTGCTACCAAGTTGTAGATATTCTTTATGTATTTTAAATAATAATCTTTAATTAAATACATGCTTTCTAAGTATTTTCTCCCATTTTGTAGGTTGCTTTTCTGTTTTATTGATTATTTCCTTTGCTTTGTAGAAGCTTTTCAGGTTGATGTAATACCACTTGTTATTTCTACTCTTGTTGTTTGTACTTTTGGTGTCATGTTCCAGAAATCATTGCAAAGATCAACGTCAAGATTTTTTTCTTATATATTTTTCTATTAGCTTTATGACTTCAGGTTTTATTTTATGTCTTTAATCCATTTTATGTTGATTATTGTATATGGTTTAAGAGTAGTCAAATTTAACTGTTTTGAATGTGGATATCCAATTTTCTCAATATTACTTATTGAAGAAATTATCCTTCTTCCATTCTATATTTTTGGTGCCCTTGTCAAAGATTAGTGAACTCTGTATGTATGCATGAGCTTATTTATGGCTATATATTATATTATATTTTTCTACATATTGGTTATCATGGCAGTTATACATTGTGATTACTTAACCTTTGTAATGTATTTTGAACTCAGGAAGTGTGATGCATTTTTCTTTTTGCTCAAAATTATTTTCAGTTATTAAGGGTCTAGTTTTGCTTCTACACTAACAATAAACTACTTGAAAAAGGAACTCAAGAAAAAAACTTCATTTAAATTAGTGTCAAAAATTAACGTCTTTTCTCACTTAGCATGATATTCTACAATTTCATCCATTTGCTTGCAAATGCCATAATTTTATTATTCTTTTTTTAATTGTAAATAAATGGGATACATGTTGTTTCTCTATTTGTACATGGAGTCAAGGCATACCATTTGTGTAATCATAAATTTACATAGGGTAATGTTGTTTGATTCATTCTGTTATTTTTTTCCCTTCCCCCCCACCCCTCCCATCCTTCTTTTCCCTCTATACAGTCCTTCCATCCTCCATTATTACCACTCTGCTTAATCCTAACCCTAAACCTAATCCTACCCCTAACACTAAACCCTCCCCTCCCCATTATATGTCCTCATCTGCTTATCAGCGAGATCATTTGTCCTTTAGTTTTTTGAGATTGGCTTATCTCACATAGCATGATATACTCCAGTTTCATCCATTTGCCTGCAAATGCCATAATTTTATCATTCTTTACGGCAAAGTAATATCCCATTGCATATATATGCCACAGTTTCTTTATCCATTCATCAATTGAAGGACATCTAGGTTGGTTCCACAATCTGGCTATGGTGAATTAAGCAGCAATGAACATTGATGTGGCTGTATCTCTGTAGTATGCTGATTTTAAGTCCTTTGGGTATAGACCAATGAGTGGGATAGCTGGGTCAAATGGTGGGTCCATTCCAAATTTTATGAGGAATCTCCATACTGCTTTCCAGAGTGGCTACACTAATTTGCAACCACACCAGCAATGTAGGAGTGTACCTTTCTCCCCACATCCTCGCCAACACCTATTGTTGCTTGTGTTCTTGATAATCGCCATTCTAATTGGGGTGAGATGGAATCTTAGGGTAGTTTTGATTTGCATTTCTCTTATTACTAGAGATGTTGAACATTTTTTCATATATCTGTTGATTGCTTGTACATCTTCTTCTGTGAAGTGTCTGTTCATTTCCTTAGCCCATTTGTTGATTGGATTATTTGTATTCTTGGTGTAGAGTTTTTTGAGTTCTTTATATAATCTGGAAATAAGCACTCTATCTGAAGTATGAGTGGCAAAGATATTCTCCCACTCTGTAGGCTCTTTCTTTGCATTGCTGATAGTTTCCTTTGGTGAGAGAAAGCTTTTTAGTTGAATCTATCCCAGTTGATTCTTGCTTTTATTTCTTGTGCTATGGGAGTCCTGTTAAGGAAGTCTAATCATAAGCCAACAAGGTGAAGATTTGGAGCTACTTTTTCTTCTATAAGATGCAGGGTCTCTGGTCTGAATCTGAGGTCCTTGATCCATTTTGAGTTGAGTTTTGTGCAGGGAGAGAGATAGGGGTTTAATTTCATTCTGTTGCATATGGTTTTCCAGTTTTCCCAGCATCATTTGTTGAAGAGGCTATCTTTTCTCCATTACATATTTTTGTCCCCTTTGTCTAGTATGAGAAAATTGTATTTATTTGGGTTTGTGTCCATGTCCTCTATTTTGTACCATTGATCTACCTGTCTATTTTGGTAGCAATACCATGACATTTTTGTTACTATTGCTTTGTAGTAGAGTTCAAGATCTGGTATTGCGATACTCCCTACTTCGCTCTTTCTACTGAGGATTGCTTTAGCTATTCTGGGTTTTTTATTCTTCCAGATGAATTTCATAATTGCTTGCTCTATTTCTGTAAGGTACATCATTGGGATTTTAATTGGAATTGCATTGAGTCTGTATAGCACTTTTGGTAGTATGGCAATTTTGACAATATTAATTCTGCCTATCCAAGAACATGGGAGATCTTTCCATCTTCTAAGGTTTTCTTTAATTTCTTTCTTTAGTGTTCTGTAGTTCTCACTGTAGAGGTCTTTCACCTCTTTTGTGAGATTGATTCCCAAGTATTTTATTTTATTCCATGCTATTGTGAATGGGGTAGTTTTCCCAACTTCTCTTTCTGAAGATTCATCACTTATGTATAAAAATGCATTGGATTTATGAGCATTGATCTTGTAACCTGCTACTGTACTGAATTCACTTATGAGTTCTAAAAGTTTTCTGGTGGAATTTCCAGGTTCCTCTAAATATATAATCATGTCATCAGCGAGCAGGGATAGTTTGAGTTCTTCTTTTCCAATTCGTATCCCTTTAATTTCTTTGGTTTGTCTAATTGCTCTGGCTAGAGTTTCAAGGACGATGTTGAAAAGAAGTGGTGAAAGAGGGCATTCCTGCCTTGTTCCAGTTTTTAGGGGGAATGCTTTTAGTTTTTAACCATTTAGAATGATATTGGCCATGGACTTAGAGTAGATGGCCTTTACAATGTTAAGGAATGTTCCCACTACCCCAATTTTTTCTAGTGTTTTGAGCATGAAGGGATGCTGTATTTTATCAAATGCTTTTTCTGCATCTATTGAAATAATCATGTGATTCTTAACTTTAAGTCTGTTGATATGGTGAATGACATTTATTGATTTCTGAATGTTGAACCAACCTTGCATCCCTGGGATAAAACCCACTTGATCGTGGTGCACTATCTTTTTAATATATTTTTGTATGCAATTTGCTAAAATTTTTTTGAGAATTTTTGTGTCAATGTTCATTAAGGATATTGGTTTGAAATTTTCTTTCCTTGATGTGTCTCTGTCTGGTTTAGGTATCAGGGTGATATTGGCTTCATAGAATGAGTTTGGGAGGGCTCCCTACTCTTCTATTTCACGGAATACTTTGAGGGGTATTGGAATGAGCTCTTCGTTAAAGGTTTTGTAGAACGCGGCTGAGAACCCATCAGGTCCTGGACTTTTCTTTGTTGGTAGGCTTTTGATGACCACTTCTATTTCATTGCTTGTAATTGATTTATTTAAGTTGTGTATATCCTCCTTGTTCAGTTTAGGTAGTTCATATGTCTCTAGAAACTTGTTGATGTCTTCGAGGTTTTCTGTTTTGTTGGAGTATAGATTTTCAAAATAGCTTCTAATTATGTTTTCTATTTCACTCGTGTCTGTTGTGATATTTCCTTGTTCATTCTGGATTTTAGTAATTTGAGTTTTCACCCTCTTTCTCTTTGTTAGTGTGGCTAAGGGTTTATCAATTTTGTTTATTTTTTCGAAGAACCAACTATTTATTTTGTTAATTTTCTGATTGTTTCTTTGTTTCAATTTTGTTGATTTCAGATCTGAATTTAACTATTTCCTGTCTTCTACTACTTTTGGTGTTGGTCTGCTCTTCTTTTCCTAGGGCTTTGAGCTATAGTGTTAAGTCATTTATTTGTTGATTTCTACTTCTTTTGTTGAATGCGCCCCATGAAATAAATCTTTCTCTAAGTACTGCTTTCATAGTGTCCCAGAAATTTTGATATGATGTTTCTTTGTTCTCATTTACTTCTAAGAATTTTTTTATTTCCCTCCTGATGTCTTCTGTTATCCATTCATCATATAATAGTGTATTATTTAATCTCCAGGAATTGGAGAAGTTTCTGTTTTTTATTCTGTCATTTGTTTCTAATTTCAATCCATTATGATCTTATAGAATACAATGTAGTATCTCTATTTGCTAACAGTAGCTTTGTGGCATAAAATATTGTCTATTTTAGAGAAGGATCCATGTGCTGCTGAAAAGAAAGTGTATTTGTTCTTTGTTGGATGGTATATTCTATATATGTTGGTTAAGTCTAAATTGTTGATTGTGTTATTGAGATCTATGGTTTCTTTATTCAATTTTGTTTGGAAGATCTATCCAGTGGTGAGAGAGGTGTGTTAAAATCGCCTAGTATTATTGTGTTGTGGTCTATTTGATTTCTGGAATTGAGAAGGATTTGTTTCGTACGTGGGTGAGCCAATGTTCAGGGCATAGATATTTATGATTGTTATGTCTTGTTGATTTATGCTTCCCTTAAACAGCAAGTAATGTCCTTCTTTATCCCTTCTGACTAACTTTGGCTTGAAGTCCACATTATCTGAAATGAGGATGGATATTCCAGCTTTTTTGCTGTGTCCGTGCGTGTGGTATGTTTTTTCACATCCTTTCACCTTTAGTCTATGGGTATCTCCTTCTATGAGATGAATCTCTTGTAGGCAGCATATTGTTCGATTTTTCTTTTTAATCCAATCTGCCAGTCTATGTCTTTTCATTGATGAGTTCAGGCCATTAACATTCAGGATTATTATTGTGATATGATTTTCTTTAGTGTTCTGTAGTTCTCATTGTAGAAGTCTTTCACCTCTTTTGTGAGATTGATTCCCAAGTATTTTATTTTTTTCGAAGCTATTGTGAATGGGGTAGTTTTCCTAATTTCTCTTTCTGAAGATTCATCGTTTATGTATAAAAATGCCTTAGATTTATGTGCATTGATCTTATATCCCGCTACTTTACTGAATTCACTTATGAGTTCTAAAAGTTTTCTGGTGGAATTTCCTGGTTCCTCTAAGTATACAATCATATCATCAGCAAATAGGGATAGTTTGAGTTCTTCTTTTCCTATTCATATCCCTTTAATTTCTTTGGTCTGTCTAATTGCTCTGGCTAGAGTTTCAAGGATGATATTGAATAGAAGTGGTGAAAGAGGGCATCCCTGTCTTGTTCCAGTTTTTAGAGAGAATGCTTTCAGTTTTTCACCATTTAGGAATGATATTAGCAATGGGCTTAGCGTAGATGGCCTTTACAATGTTAAGGAACGTTCCCACTATCGCTATTTTTTCTAGTGTTTTGAGCATGAAGGGGTGCTGTATTTTGTCAAATGCTTTTTCTGCATCTATCGAAATAATCATGTGATTCTTGACTTTAAGTCTATTGATATGGTGAATTACATTTATTGATTTCCTGATGTTGAACCAACCTTGCATCCCTGGGATGAAACCCACTTGATCATGGTGCACTATCTTTTTAATATGTTTTTGTATGTGATTTGCTAAAATTTTGTTGAGAATTTTTGTGTAGATGTTCATTAAGGATATTGGTCTGAAATTTTCTTTCCTCAATGTGTCTCTGTCTGGTTTAGGTATCAGGGTAATATTGGCTACATAGAATGAGTTTGGGAGGGTTCCCTCCTCTTCTATTTTATGGAATACTTTGAGAAGTATTGGAATGAGCTCTTCTTTAAAGGTTTTGTAGAACTTGACTGAGAACCCATCTGGTCCTGGACTTTTCTTTGTTGGTAGGCTTTTGATGACTTCTTCTATTTCGTTACTTGAAATTGGTCTATTTAAATTGTGTATGTCCTCCTCTTTCAGTTTAGGCAATTCATATGTCTCTAGAAACCTGCTGATGTCTTTGAAATTTTCTATTTTGTTGAAGTATAGGTTTTCAAAATAGCTTCTAATTATCTAATTATGTTTTGTATTTCAGTTGTGTCTCTTGTGATATTTCCTTGTTCATTCCGAATTTTAGTAATTTGGGTTTTCTCTCGTCTTCTCTTTGTTAGTGTGGCTAAAGGTTTATCAATTTTGTTTATTTTTTCGAAGAACCAACTATTTATTTTGTCAATTTTTTGTATTGTTTCTTTTGTTTCAATTTCGTTGATTTCAGCTCTCAGTTTAACTATTTCCTGTCTTCTACTACTTTTGGTGTTGGTCTGTTCTTCTTTTTCTAGGGCTTTGAGCTGTAGTGTTAGGTTGTTTATTTGTTGAGTTTTACTTCTTTTATTAAATGCGCTCCATGAAATAAATTTTCCTCTAAGTACTGCTTTCATAGTGTCCCAAAGATTTTGATATGATGTTTCTTTGTTCTCGTTTACTTCTAAGAATTTTTAAATTTCCTTCCTAATATCTTCTGTTATCCATTCATCATATAATAGCATATTGTTTAATTTCCAGGTGTTGGAGTAATTTCTGTTTTTTACTCTTTCATTTATTTCTAACTTCAATCCATTATGATCTGATAGAATACAAGGTAGTGTCTCTGTCTTCTTGTATTTGGTGACGTTAGCTTTGTGGCATAATATATGGTCTATTTTAGAAAAGGATCCATGTGCTGCTGAGAATAAAGTGTATTCGCTCTTGGTTGGATGGTATATTCTATAAATGTCTGTTAAGTCTAAATTATTGATTGTGTTATTGAGATCTATGGTTTCTTTGTTCAAGTTTTGTTTGGAAGATCTGTCCAGTGGTGAGAGAGGCGTGTTAAAATCACCTAGTATTATTGTGTTATGGTCTATTTGGTTTCTAAAATTGAGAAGGATTTGTTTGACATACATGGCTGAGCCACTGTTTGGGGCATAGATGTTTATGATCGTTATTTCTTGCTGATTTATGCTTCCCTTAAGCAGTATGAAATGTCCTTCTTTATCCCTTCTGACTAACATTGGCTTGAAGTCCACATTATCTGAAATGAAGATGGATACTCCAACTTTTTTGCTGAGTCCATGTGCATGGTATGTTTTCCCCATCCTTTCCCCTTTAGTCTATGGGTATCTCTTTGTATGAGGTGAGTCTCTTGCAGGCAACATATTGTTGGATCTTTCTTTTTAATCCAATCTGCCAGTCTATGTCTTTTGATTGATGAATTCAGGCCGTTAACATTCAGGGTTATTATTGAGATATGATTTGTATTCCCGGTCATTTGGTTCATATTTAAAATTTTTGACACAACTTGGTTCCTCCTTTATTTGACAGTTCCTTTAGGATAATTCCTCCCTTTGCTGATTTGCTTCTTTGTTTTTTATCTCTTCCTCATGAAATATTTTTCTGAGAACGTTCTGTAATGCTGGCTTTCTTTTTGTAAATTCTTTTAGCTTTTGTTTATCATGGAATGATTTTATTTCATCGTCAAATTTGAAGGTAAGTTTTGCTGGGTATAAGATTCTTGGTTGGCATCCATTTTCTTTCAGAGCTTGAAAAATGTCGTTCCAGGCCCTTCTAGCTTTTAGGGTCTGGATTGAAAAATCTGCTGATATCCGTATTGGTTTCCCCCTGAATGTAATTTGGTTCTTTTCTCTCACAGCCTTTAAAATTCTGTCTTTATTTTGTATGTTAGGTATTTTCATTATAATGTGCCTTGGTGTGGGTCTGTTGTAATTTTGTGTATTTGGAGTCCTATAACCCTCTTGGACTTGATTTTCCATTTCATTCTTCAGATTTTGGAAGTTTTCTGATATTATTTCATTGAATAGATAGTTCATTCCTTTGGTTTGTTTCTCTAAGCCTTCCTCAATCCCAATAATTCTTAAATTTGGCCTTTTCATGATATCCCATAATTCTTGTAGATTCTGTTCATGATTTCTTACCATCTTCTCTGTTTGGTCAACTTCGATTTCAGGATTAAATATTTTTTCTTCAATGTCTGAGGTTCTGTCTTCCAGGTGTTCTATCCTACTGGTTATGCTTTCTATGGAGTTTTTAACTTGGTTTATTGTTTCCTTCATTTCAAGGATTTCAGTTTGGTTTTTTTTCAGTATCTCTAACTCTTTATTGAAATGATCTCTTGCTTCCCGTATTTGGTCTTTTTACTGTTGTTTGGTGTGATCATTTAATGCCTGCATTTGCTCTTTCATCTCCTCCTTCAATGCCTGCATTTGCTCTTTCATCTCCTCCTTTGCTTCCCTGATTGTTTTAATTATGTACATTCTGAACTCCCTTTCTGACGTTTCTTCTGCTGTGCTGTCATTGGGTTTTATTGATATAGTATCTAGGTTTGTTTGGGACATTTTCTTACCTTGTTTTCTCATATTGGTCAGATGTCCGTTGGACCCTGAGATATTGCAGATTTCCTCTATTGGCTTATGGTGTCCCTGTAGATTTCCATTGTATCACCTCACAGCCTTCAGTAGCCTGAAGTCTTGTAGGAACTTGATAATGCAGTGCTTCTGAAGAAAGCTGCCCCTAGCCTGCTACTGGTTCCAGGGCTTGGAGCTGGCTCTGTGCGGCAAGGCTCTCACTATGCGGTCTGCTCCAAGAAGCTGGTCGTGAAAGGAGCCTGCCACCGGAGGGAGCAGGACTGCTTGGAGAAGTCCCTGGCTACCCTGTCCTGGCACCGGAGGGAGCAGGACTGCTTGGAGAAGTCCCTGGCTACCCTGTCCTGGTCCCTGAAACTGCCTGCAGGCTGGAGCTTGCCACTGGCTCCAGTACTGAGAGTTGGTTCTGTGCAGAAAGCCTCTCACTGGGGGGCCTGCTCCAAGAAGCTGGCCGTGTTGGAGGAGCCCACTGCTGGAGGGCGCAGGGCTACCTGGGGAAGACTCTAGCTGCCCTGCCCTGCTCTGAGAAGCCGCCCCTATCCGGGCCGAGCTTCACCCGGTGGGGGAGACTCACTCCTTGGCTCTATTTTAGTCTGAGTCTCTCAATGCCTCCCCTTCTTGAAACCTGGGTTCTGGAGTGATAGGAGATGCAGTCACCCTCTAGTCCACCATCTTGGATCGCCCTGTGGAAGGAGCCAATTTTATTATTCTTTATAGTTGAATAATATTCCATTTAGGATATATATATATGTATATATACACCACAGTTTCTTTATCCATTCATCATTTAAGGGGCATCTAGGTTGGTTCCACAATCTGGCTATTGTGAATTGAGCCGCTATGAACATTTATGTGGCTGCATGCCTGTAGTATGCTCATTTTAAGTCCTTTGGGTATAGGTCAAGGAGTGGGATAGCTGGGTCAAATGGTGGTTCCATTCCAAGTTTTCTAAGGAATCTCCACACTGCTTTCCAGAGTGGCTGCACTAATTTGCAACCCCAGCAGCAATGTATGAATGTACCTTATTCCCCACATCCATGCCAACATCTATTGTTGCTTGTATTCTTGATAATTACCATTCTAACCCCTGCCCTTTTTGGTTATCATTTGCATGAGTGTCCTCTTCATTTTCAGCTCAATTATATCCTTTACTCTCCAGTGAGTCTCTTGAATGGAGTATACAGTTGGATCTTCTCCTCTACTCCTACCAGTGCTGGAGATTAAAACTAGAAGTACCTTACTACTGAGCTAAATCCCCAGCCTTTGGTCTCACGAAGTTGCTAAAGTCCTTATTAAGTTGCTGAGACTGTCCTTGAACTTACCATCCTTCTGCCTCAGTCTTCCAAGGTGCTGTTATCACAGGTTACACCACCTCACCCAGCTTAGTTAAATCTTTTTGTTTTATAAATTCTACTACTCTAGGTGTTCTGAGGAGTTTAGTTCATTCACATTTAAAGTACTATTAATAGATAAATTCTATTGTCATTTTGTTCATCTCTTTCTTTTTGTAGTTTTTTTGATTCCTCTCGTTGAATTTATGGTTTTTTTGTGTTGATATTGTTTGAGTCCCTTTTCTTTTCTTTTGTATGTCCCTTTTAGGTATTTTCTTTGTGGTTACCATGAAGGCTACATGAAATATCTCATAGTTATAACAGTCTATTTCAAGCTCATAACAACTTCAATTGCATGCAAAACTTCTATATTTTTGTATTGTCCCAACAACTTTTTTACTGGTATTACAGTTTATGTCTTTTATATTGTGCATGCATTAGTTGATTTTTATCGTTATAGTTATTCTTAATATTTCGTATTTTAATTTTTATATGAGGTTATAAGTAATTCTTATACCACTTTTACAGCATTGTGCTCTTTTATGTTTATCTCTGTATTTAGTAATGAGTTTCCTACTTTCTAATACTTTTGTTGCTAGTTAGCATCCTTTTGTTTCAACCTAAAGAACTTCCTTTAAGCATGTCTTGTAAGGAAGTTCAAATTGTCTTGAACTTCTTAAATTTTGTTTACCTGTACTAGTCTTTATCTTTTCTTCATTTTTAAAGGACAGGTTTTCGGGCCCTGTGTATTGGAAACGTGCCTTGGATCTCTTGGTTAGCAAGATATCTGTTGAGAAATCCACTTACAGTCTAATGAGAGTTCCCTTTTATGAGATATCACCTTCTATGTTTGCCTTCAGAGTTCTGTCTTAAACATTTTTTTGCAGGGAATACCAGGGATTGAACTCAGGGGCATTTAACCACTGAACCACCTCACCAGCCCTATTTTGTATTTTATTTAGAGACAGGTTCTCTCTGAGTTGCTTAACCCCTTGCTTTATTTGATGCTGGCTTTGAACTTGCAATCCTCCTTCCTCAGCCTCCTGAGTTTTTGGAATTATAGGCATGCACCACCACACTTGACATATTAAGTTATAACATACTTCTTTAGATTAAACATATTTACTGTTCCTTGTATGAATAATAAATCTGGATATTCATGTCTTTTCCCAGAGTTGAGTTTTTCAGTGATTATTTCTTTAAATAATCACTCTGTTTCTTTTCTCTTTCTCTTCTTCTTCTGGTACTCTATAATGCATATATTGTTTTATTTGATGGTGCCCTATAAGTCTTGTAGGTTTTCTTCATCCTTTTTATTTTAATTTTTCATTTTGTTCCTCTGACTGATGATTTCAAATGACTCATTCTCAAATTTACCAATTGTCTTTTCTGCTTGATTGATCCTGCTAATTTGAATTAATTTTCAGGCAAATTATAGATTTCCATTTTTTTGGTGTCAGATACTGGAACTTTATTTTATCCCTTTGGTGATATAGTGTTTCTGTGATTTTTCACGATCTTTAGCCTTTTAGCCTTTTATTGATATCTGTACATTTGAAAAAAATAGTGTTCCTGAACCAGTTTTGTAAGAGAAAGAACTTCACCTGATAGCTCAGGTAGAGATTATGGCGTCTCAAAACTTTTCTCCAGCTATACCTGTTCTACTCTTTCTCTTGGGGTGAAGTGTTAAGATTGCATGTCTTTCCTTGATTTCACAGAACTATTTCACATCCTGTGAATGACCTATTCCTTTTATCCAAGCACAGTGCTCTGATTTGCCACAGCACTGGCTGCAAGTATTTTTTTCTTCCTGTTTCCTGAAAGAGGTGTTTTGGGAAAATGACTCTCTTCCCATTATATTCAGTCATGTCATTTGCTAACATGCACCTGCTTTTGTTCTGTGGGGCATGCATGGAGATGCTGGAATAATGGGTACACATTTCTATCTCTCCTAAAAGAATATTTTCAGGGTTGCACACCTTCTCCCAATTCTATAGTTTAAAGCCAGTTCTGTCTGCATGGGTCCAAATGGCACTGGCTTGGGAATTTTGCAGAGTACCCTCCAATGTGTTCGAATCTTTTTTATCTTTGTTGCTCCCTGATAATCCAGCTATCCAATCCTCAGGTTTATGGATTTTGTTTGATGGAAGCAGACCTCTTGGGCAATGCCCTCAAATTCTGAGAAGGCTGGGGCCCTCTTTGCTTTCATTACTCTAGCAGAAATTGTGGGCTGGGGGATTCCTTTCAGAACTGAGTTGCACCGTGTGGGCAAAGTGGAACTTCTTTTATTTAACACTTTCCTTATTGTTGACCATGCATTTTCTAGCCCACCAGAGTGCTAGAACCTCACAATTGTACTATAGAGCTCTCACAAAGATATTTTGTCACAAAGATATTTAAATCACTAACAAATTGTTTTTTTTCTGTGGAGGGACAAAGAGTGGGACCTGCTATTCTGCCAGTTTTCTACTCTCACATTCTTGATTAATTATTTTCATAAAATGAGGAGTACTTAAGGCAAGGTTCTGAGAAAGGAAAAAAAAAAAACTGTTGTGTGAGAATATTTCTTATTTGTAATGGCCTAACTGATGAACTGAAGTGATTGTTTTGGTTCTTGTGATTAAAAATCAGTAATATCAAAAGATTTACTCAAGGACTTTTATAACTCTGGAAGTAGATTTCACACCCACCATATTACTATCTGCGCAGGTCAAGGAAACCTATATTCAACCACGTGATGATAGAAGTTTAATAACAGACTCTGTGAGAAAAAAAGCTTCCATTTGTAGTATCTGTCATTTCTGCAATTTAAATATTCCTTTCTATGATGGCCAACTTCAAGTTGCCAAATAGTGAATACAGAGTTAGATAAGATGTACAGAAGCACACCAATTTGTAGTATTTATATTTTAAGGATACAATAAATCTAAATAATGGTAAGAGTACATATAATACTATAATATTTAGGAAATCTGAATTTTGAGTATTTGTTAAATTCTGAAAAATTACATAATTGCACGTTTATATAATTTTTTAAAAATAATGATTATATTTAAGAACAGGATCACAACATTCCTGAAAATTTAAGGATTGACTTTCATTAATTGATATAAGCTGCTTCTACCACACCACAGCCTACCTCCACAAAGGATAACTTGATGATTATTGACAGATCTTTCTCCTTTCAAATGATCTTCCAAGTTACCTCCCAGCCAGAACTCATATTTCCTGTTCTTGGGGTTAAAGCCTTAGATCTCCTTGATGACACATAATGTAATGTATTTTCCTAGCGAAGTAACTGATAGTTATTAAATATGCATCTGTGTAAATGAAATACACAGATGGTTGATGAGGTAGAAAATGACAGAGGACATTTGTGGCACCTGTGCTTATGTTTATGAAAGGATAGACTGATAGCCAGAATGAAAGAGCTCTGGCATGCTGAGTAGAGAAGGTTCATAAATACTTGGAACTCTGACTTCCTAAATGTTTCACTGTAGACAATGTGGAATGTTTTTATCCACATTGACTTAAACTAACCATGCTTAGAATACAAATTAGCAAGCAAATAAACAAAAAGAAAGTCACTCTTATTTACATACTGCCAATAAATCAAGTCGACATTAATAGTTCCTTTTGTTTGTGACTCATGTGACAGAACCAGATGATGGCTATAAAATTTGATATAGAAATAAAGAAACTGAGTTGGGGATGGAGCTCAGTGGTAGACTGTTTACCTAGCACGTATGAGGTCCCAGGTTGAATTCCTAGTAGCACACACTCACACACACACACACACACACACACACACACACACACAGAGATTCCAATTGGAATTAAAGCCTTTGGAGAGGTGGCAAAAACAAAAAGTTCACGGGGATTCTCAGACTAAATTTTCAGAATTTTTCCTTTTGGCTTCCCATCTTTCTTTGTGATTTCTGAGATCAGAAGCTGACACACAGAATTAAGAAGCTATGCATTACATTAGCCTAAATATATTAACATATACTAAAGAATGTTATAGGGTATAATTTTTGGCACAGAATCTTTAAATGTAAGAGCTAGACAACAATATTAACTAGCTCTCTTTAGCATAAGCACAACAAATGAAAGCATGGTTTCTACCAAAATCACCTAGCTATCATTTTGTCTCCCTACAGATCCTAAGTTCTGTGAGAGCTGAGACTGTCTTGTTTATGATAGTTTTCCCTAGTGTCTACTGCAATCACATTGAAGTTTCTGTGCAGAACATAAGACATTCAATTAATATTTGCTGAATAAATTAATATGTGTGTGCTAGCTTTAATTCAAATAATTGGATTAACTCAGACTGGGTGGGTTTCTCCATGTAGTACCTCTGTGACTATTGGCAGGAAATGTAACATCTATGTGCTTCAGTTACTTCATCTATATACTGAGGAAAGTGATAATAGCTACCTCATTGGTTGTATTGAGATTTAAGTGAGGTCATTAACATAAGGATCTCTGAATAGTGTCTTACTTGTGACAAAGTCCTGATTGATAGTATTATAATTCTGTCCTTTGATGAAGAGACATTGATTATCTTCCTTGCATTCTATGGATGATATCACCATAAATAAAATATCTTCAGGATATTTTATCATATTAATGCTCACTTCTATTAGATAATAAGCCTGGAGATGTTGATATAAGCAAAGATGACAGGAACAATCATAAAGGTTTCAGAATCTTTTACCAACATGAACTTGGAAAATTACCTGGAATGTTAAATTGAAAATTATTTATCATATTTTATAAAAACTTAGCATACAGTATAATAATGTGAATGTTCAATAAAGGTGAAATAAAAACATTTTATATTAACCATCAATGGGAAATAAACTCGCAACTTAGTGCCTGTGAAATGTTAAGATTGGCTTGTTAACTCAAATGGGCTGTTATTAAAATAAGGGGCAAAATTGGATTTCTTCACGATCATTTCACCAGTTCTTGCTTAAATATGCTTTTAAAATTCAGACCATCACCCCCCTTAGTGTCTGACATAATACATTTGGTTGACTTTTATCTATAGCAGTAATGATGGCTGAAAATGTCACTACCATTATACAACAAATTGTATGTTCTTGTGATATGCCCTTAAGCAGTGTGTCTGCTAAGTGGAACAGAAAATTACTGGACTTAGATAATCTTCTTTCAGCAACTTGGTATTTGTATGTTTTTAATTGTCAAAACAATTATGGAAACTTCTGTTCAAGCAGTGTCTGTTATGTGGTGGGGAATTATAAAAGATTGTCATTATTTCTCTTTAAGTCTTGGCATGTGTTTGTTTTGTTGGAGACAAGATTTTCCTGTATGTTTGACATTCAAATTTAGAACCAAAACCTTTTCAAAAAAATTCATGCTGACTTTAGGTCTTTCCTTGAATTGAAATATTTTTGTCCTCCAAAATGCTGAGGTTGATATTATTTTGTTGATGTTACAAATGAGACCAAGTTGTAAAGTAAGGAAGGGAGTGGAAAAGACACAATTAATGTCCCTGCATGGGGAGCAAGAACTGTGGGTTGATATACAGGAGGTCAGTGTGAGTTTCTGTGTGCATTGGTGCAACCGTATCCTTCAAGATTTAACATATACACTACCTGATCTCTCAGCATCCATTTCTTTCAACTGGTTTTGAAAGTGACAGGGATAAGAACTTAGTATATTATAATATCTGGTGATTTTTCCTTGTAAACAGAAGTTTTTTTCTATTAATTCATCCCCTACTATTTTTACACCTTCAAATGATAGGAAATCTCATCTTGTAATTTTCATTACACTTTAGGCACATTGTGTTTGCTCTTCTCAAGTCTGCAGTGAGGTAATACTTCTTTGCCAACATTCTTTCCAGGTCAGTCATTAAGGCATCAGTGTAGCACTTTCTTCATGAAAAGGTACTGAATATGAAACAATCTCAGAAATGCTTAGCAGAGTCTTGCATAATGACAACTAAGGCTCTAATTGATGGTACCCTTGATGCAATGTTCACTTTTCCCAGAAAAAAAAATTATCTACCTTTCTGAATGAACAGCAGTCAGAAGAAATATAGACACAACCATCCAGTAACCAAATTTGTCTCTGGCATAATACGTACCCAGCACATTCAGTTCAATGTGCATGAGAGCAGCAATTCATCAAAATTTTCATTTTGATCACACTTCAAATTGCAGGAAAGTCTGGTCTTTCTCTCCAGTGGTGGGAGGTCTCCTTTTCCACCCTTAACTTAATATCTAAGTTTGGTAGAAGAGTAAGTTTTTTAGAGTATTCCTGTTCTAACTTGGTAGCGTACTTCCGTTATCCCATATGAGCTTTTATTTCCTCATTTTTATATTGATATTTGCTTATTTAATAGAGTATGTGTATTTATGAGATGTTATGTGAAAAGAACCTGGCTGAGGGACACATGGCACACACTCAGAAATACTCATCATTTATAGTCGCAGTAAAGTCCAAGACATCCAGTTATGGGGTTACTGTTCTGCACATGTTGGCATCATTGACTGAAAACTTGAGTGACCCATTTATTTATTTTCAGGTTTTACCATTTAGTTCGGTTTCCTTTCCTGTGATAAACTCCAGACAATAATTTGTTTTTATTTGCTCTGAATATGACTGAGTTTTTTTTTTTTTTTTCCCTCTCTCAAGTCTTTGCTAACATAGTCTTGTTTCTTAAGAATCCTTTTTAATCAAATTTTCTTAACCAGAAAAGCAACCTGTTTTTTAGATCTAGTTTCTTTTCAATTTGATTCATGGAAATTCTTTAACAACTGGGGAGCCTAGAACATAGGATGCCTCAGTTTTCAATAAATATATATTAAATCAATAAATGAGTGAGTTAAAGTTAGAAGGTGTTCTAAACACTTCCAAATTCCTTGGTGTTTGTTCATATTCACCCTGGAACAAAATAAAATATTACTTATCCTCTCATAATAGAGTGTTTTGAGGCCCCATGGATAGAATATATGTCATTGTAATATTTATTTAATGTAGGAAAAGTAAATTAGCTATTTGTAAGGAACGACCAATTTATTCAAACAGTTGATTAATTAGCTTAAATAAGGACCTAATTTACTTTAAGATGATGCATTGTATGGTTATTATAAGAACAACTTAAAATTTTGGGCTTCTGTTTCCTTGTATATCAAATGAGTTCATTGAATAAGGTTATCTCTAAGAAAACTTTCAGCTTTATAAATATGATTTTGTGAACAAGAAAAAATGCATCTAGAACTACATAAGAGAAGGGGTGTGTCTATAAGTATCAATATATGCATATGATACAGTGAGTTCCTACTACAGCATTATTTGTATGGGTTAAATACAGGTCAGTGAAAAATTAGTGAGGAAATTGAGGCTCAGAGTTTAGTGACCTGCTAAAGCCAGAGACATTTACTAGAGAAAATGATTCTATCAGAAATTAAGCGGTAGCAAAGTGATTGAGATATTATGTCATGTTGAAAATAAGAAGGAAAATTCAATATAGCTTAAATAATAGAAGGAAGACATCAGTTCACGTAACAAAAGTGGTTGGTTTGACTTTTAGTGAAGGATTGATCTTATAGCTTAACAGATTTCAAAGTGGCCTGGTTTCTCTTTATCTATTTTATTGTCAACGAGTATCTTTAACAGCTCCATATAATTGGTTAGATGTTAACAAAATGAATTTTGAATTCCAAATTTCCTATTTCATATCAGCAACCTGGGAGAAGTGGTAACATCATGTAAGTAGATACCAAGTGACATTCTGTAATAAATGTCTCTGCAATTTATTAGCTTAATTTTATTTATGTATTGTCCTGTGAATCAATCATTGCAACTAAGGAAACAAGATACTAGATAGGCTTAATGCAATCAGCACCAATTCCTTGATATGGGATCAAGTTGTACTTAGAGTTGGGGACAGATGTTTGTCCAATGGAAGTTTAGGAAAGAAGAGGAAAGAGGCACAGGGGAGCCCAAAAGTATAGGAATACCTACAAAGTCATTTTTTCTCTTATTAGTCTCTTCAAATATTTGCAGAGTAAGTGCAATATCAAGGGTACTGTTAGACACTAGGAACTCAAGGGACAGAGAAGAATAATGCATTGAAGTCCATAATGAGATGCAGTGAGATCAGCATGCTAAGTCCTGTCAGGAGAAGGGCAGGGACCTTATCTCTTGGTCACTACCCTGTGTTCCAGGAGCCAAGCTAATTATCTCATACTTACATCTAAAAGAAGTTGACTAACCTCTCAAGATCACACTAATAATTTTAATACAATCATGTAATCATACTACACAGTCTTTGCTACTCTCCTATCTTAAACAAAGATAACATTTATTGTAAGGAGACCAGATCACTCATACATTCAAAGTTGCAGGTGGACA
The DNA here is from genome assembly GCF_902686445.1 of Sciurus carolinensis. NCBI lineage: Eukaryota > Metazoa > Chordata > Mammalia > Rodentia > Sciuridae > Sciurus > Sciurus carolinensis. The sequence goes on from NC_062215.1 coordinate 91,033,922, forward strand.
ATGAGGTCTTCACAAGGCTAGCAGTTTGAATCACTTTGAGGATCTCAGTGGCAGGAGTTCATGAAAGTACTTTTTGTAATTGTTGTCATAATGATCAAGGACAGTCATAACACTTCAGATGACAGAGTGAGGGGGTATCAGAAAATATTTCCATGAGGGGTGGAGCTTTGAATGAAGTCTTGAAGTAGATGCACACACAGAGAATGGAAAAAGAACAGTAAGAAAGTATTTAAGCTTTGGAGATATGGGGAGAATCTAATTATTCTCAAAAGTCTTTCATTAGTTTCATTTGGTTAAATTTCAGGGTATATGTACAGAAACCAACAGGTATTAACTTTAAAAAGTAAGAGGGTGTCTGATATGAAGGACATTATATGTAATGGCAAGGAATTTTGTCTTTATCCTGTAATTAAAGTGATCCTTTGAAGTATGTGAGGGTAGAAAATGACATGTTCCAATATACATGATTGGTATTAGGAAGATAATTGAAGAAAGGAAAGGAGCAAAGGACAGGTCAAAAATAGAGCAGCTAATAATGAATAAACTAGTGAATGTGAGGAAGGATGAGACACCATAATGTATTCCCATACTTCTGTCTTGAGAGAGTGTGTGGTGATATGTGCCCAATTCCTGACCAAAAAAGGGAGGGTGGGGGTACAGGGGAAGTAAAGGAAGATCAGGGTTTAAAAGGCAAAGGAAGCCTTGGAAATATACTTCAAATACTTCCAGGTGGAAATATCTAGTTAGAAGGCAGGTGCTAGGAAGGTGTCTATGGAATCAACAGCCTATGAACATGGAGATGTAACTCAAAGAAGTATGTAAAGTGACAAGAGTAGAAGAATTATGTAACACTGTTATGGAATCTCATCAGTTTAGGATTGGTGTGAGGATGAGAACATAGCAACACAAATTGGAGGAACATCAGAACAGAGTAGTACATTCTCAAGATTATCAAGAAAAACAGTGTCAAGTGCCACCATGAGTACAAACAAGTGCAGATAATCAGCTGTTGAATTTGGCAGATTCACAGCTCATACTAATGGAGATGTTCTGTGACTGTGAGAGCTGAGAACGAGTATATAGACTGAAGGCAGTAGGTAAGGAAGAGAAGGCCCTGAGTGTTGCCTGGTCTTGAAGTTTGTCTATGAAAGAGTGAGAAAGTGGTAGGACAAAGAAGGGGGAGGGAAAGACTTTTTAAAATGTTATGAATTTGACAATAATTATGTACTGTTTTTCAGACAAACTAAGGTGGAGTCTCTACTGATAGAACAGAAAGAAGACAATTGGTGAAGAGAACTTCAAGAGGTGGAGACAAGGGATTGGGACCAGGACAGGATGTGACTTAGACAGAGGGAGGGACACACTTATTTCAGTCCACAGGCCAGTTACATATGTCTCTATGGTAATTCCAGACTTGGATTCCTAAGGAAGCATTACAAGCAGAATTGTGAAAAACCCATAATAGAGACATTGTGAGTTGTAGTAGTCATCACTGGAAGATATTAATGTCATTATTAGCCTGTGTGGAACATTTTACAACTTCATTTAGGAGGTCTTATTTCTGAAGTGAGGGGTTGGCATGAAGAGAATTTTCACTTTTCATGTTTATACTCTGCTAAAGAACAGGATGGCCTGATCCTTTCCAGATGCTGTTTTCTTGCTTTTCTAATTAAATCCAGATGCCTGTTCCAGCTTTTTTTTAAAAAAAAAAAACAGGTATGCTAATTATTTAGTTATAAATTGTGAGGAAAATTATTTACTTCTATGTTTGAGATTCACCCCTCCCCCAAAATGAAGTAGTTATTTTGTTCTTGGTTTGCATCTGTTGTTTTAGAGAGTGTGCAGCTGTGTAAGAGAAAAACATACAGGAGAAAAAAAAGTTCTCTAATTTCATTGAACTAGAAATGTATGTTTTAAGAAAGTACTTTATTTTGTGTCTAGATTTTCTTCCCTGGACCTAAGGCACCCATTCCTCCATCTTTTCCCCTCCTGCAGCTGATATTGAGCAATAAGTTTGAATGTCTTGTGTTCTTATTGCTGTGGAAAGAGGGGTAATAGAGAACTAAATGCACCTATGAGAGTTTTGTCCCACATTTAAGTTGGAATCATATAACTCCTATGTAGTTGTCTTCTAATGGTAAAGATTCTCAACTATTCTACTTATTAAAAATGTCCTTTGGTTTCTTTTACCTTAAAATTTATGTATTTTTCCTTTTCTGAATATTGTCCATTATTTATATTTCCAAAGATTTGCAAAGTAGTTTTTTTTGGCTCCAGACCTTGGATACCTTAGCATCTGATTTTACAGCCTTCTCTGAAGACTTTTTCTCTTGAAAATTAAATATTATCTTTCCATCAGCATGTTCTTGCTACCAAGCCACATTCTCCCTGGTGTTTATGACATCACAATTGGTTATATTTGCAGAGCACTTGATTTATTAAATTGTCAATATATATTTTCTGACTTTATCCCTCAAACAAGGCTTTGGTATTAGAAGGCCAGGTACAATCCTGATTTTGTGAAATTTACTTAAAAAAATAATGGACTGAAAAACTAGAGATCTGGGTTATAATCCAGAGTGTGACACTAACTGGGACTTTGTTTTATAGTAAAATTTCGTATTTTGTTGAAATTAGTCAACACTGTATAAACCACAGGTTAAAATAAATATTTGTAACCAACAACTATATAAGTAGTTGGAGTCATCTGAGAGTGTCTGGGAAAAGGTGTATGGAGTGAATCTCTTTAGCTTCTATATCACTTTCAGTGAGTATCTGAGGCCTCGGTGTTCATGCTTCTGGATATTCCATCAGGTTCTTTTCTTCTACAATTTTTACAAAGTTAACAAAACAATGCTTTAGAGGCAGAAATAGCAAAGGTGTCACTTATGGACCAGATCCAGCCTACAGGTATGTTTTTGCATTCATGTAATCTTTCAAAGTGTTGATTTAGCTACTAAAATTAACAAGCTAGAGGATTTCACATAAAAGCTGGATTTTTGTTTTGTTTTGTTTTTGTTTTACTGGAAATATCAGAAAATCTGACAAACTGGACCAGAGCAATAGTTGGCTGGGGGCTGTGTAGAGATTGCTCCTTTCAGGTATGGCATGGAGTCTCCAGTTGTCCTTAATCCTGTGTGTCTAGTTTTTCTACTTTGCACCTGCAGTTCTTTTTGTTTTAAATCCCTGGCTTAAAGTTAGGCAGTTTACAAAAGAACCCAACCTCTGTCAGGAGTAGAATCCAGGAATTTCGTCCTCCAGGATTTTTTCTTACATGGCTACTTAGTAATGTCCATAATTTGACATTAGAATTGTCCATCTGAATCTGTCACATGATCCATTGGAAATTCTGGTTATGTCTTAATTTGTTGTTTATTTTTTCATATTAGAAATATTCATTTGGAAAATGAGATAAAACCATTTGCCCTGTTCTTCCACATTGGAGATTTTTAGCAAGACCTCCAAGTCATCACCATGACCGTTGTCATTGTGTCTTTCCTTTACCATTTTCTCTTGTCAGTCAAATATTATTGTAGAATTAACTGGAATTGCTGTCACATTCAGATGCACGATTTAAAAGGATGGACAGTTTTCTGATTGGCAGCACAATTTAAAATATGGCCATCTTCATTAGGAAGTTGCCTAATGATACAGTTGGGTTGTGTGTGTGTATGAGTCTATGTCCTCCTTGGGATCATCCAGTGAATATGACAGGATGGGAACATTCAATCTGTTTTAGTATGTAAATTTATTTCTTTCTACAATTAAAGAGAAACTCTTCTTACTCTTGAAGAGAAAAAAAAGTTGTTGTTTTTTTTTTCTGGGATAAAGAACTGCTAATGATTCAGGCCTTTGGTTTTTTTTTTTTTTTTTTTTTGATTTATTATGAAAGGAAAAGAAGAGAAATGGTCTTATGAATAAATTATGCAATAATTGAGCCCAAAGAGAAGATAGAAAAGCAAAGGAGGGGGTGTGTGTTACGTTTGTATGTACATGCGGTGCACACTTGTGTATGTTTTGTGTGAGTGTAGAGGCTAGCCTTATCGTGACCTACCATCCCAGTTTGCTTGTGACTGAGTTTCCTGGTATGTGGGACAAGCTTTGCTAAAACTGAAAAAAATCCTGTGTAAACTGATACAAGTTGGTCTCCCTAAGTAGCCTACAACAATTTCTTTTCCTTGATCCCAGCCAGATTTACCTTTGTGAACATTTCTTCTCACTCATCATAGACTCAGTCTGGTAGAAATGAACAGAAACTCCACATATATGCACAAAGAATTCAGCTGAAGAGAGAAACAAAGACTCCTAGTATCTGGCTTTACTTTGTTCAACTTGGTGAATTTGTGATCAGCCTGTTTCTCTTAAGACACCTGCTAATTCCTAAGTTCCAGGGAAGTTCTGAGCTGCTTGGGATTCTTCTGATTCATTGCTTTTGATTGTAATAAAAAAAAACCTTAACTAGTATTGGAGGATGTCATATCTGGTGTTAAAATGACAAAGAATTTCAGGGTATTTGTCAGTGAAAAGGAAAGACCTGCTTTCCAGGAAGATCTTCAAGGGGAAACCTTGTGATAGAGCTATTTAAATACCCATCAGGCTCCTGTATAGCAAAGTGTTTGCCAGATGACTCACCAGAGTTCATAAGAGCAACACGTTTTATCATTTCCACCCAGGGCATATGCAAATTAATTGTAATGTAGGTATCAGAGAGGACATTGCCTAATTCATGCTAGCACCTCATTATTAATGGTCAGGAAGAAGTGCCTGAAATTTTGTCACTAGTTTTTTTTTTTTCCCCTGTCTTTGTCTACTAATCTGAAAAGACATATCACTCAAATAACCAAAACTTCTGTACACTAAAAAAATGTAGGGTCTAACCACTTAGCTGAATAATAAACACACTCTCCTTGCTCCTTTACCTGGGGTGGGATAATTGAGTTCAGAATCCAGAGCTGAGGTCTGATTGCTAAATACCTTATATATCATTTTTTCATAACATGAATATACACTGTCTCCCCATTTTATCTGGATTATTCATTCTAAACTTACTAACCCTTCATTAGCTAATAGAATTTATAAAATAGTTCTATGAACTTAATTGTTATCGGGGAGAACAGTTTTTATTATGGAGTCAATGGAATTGGTGACTGCAAAGGTGATCAAAATGCTTTCTATGTGTCACTTCTTCCAGGTGACATCCTTCACAACTCTTTTATGGCAATCGTGTGGGTTTTGCTTCTTTCTGACTTGCTTTTCCTCTTTTCTAGCCTAAATCTTCCAAATTTGACATATTAATAATTATTAATAAGATATGGCTCTTCTCAAATACAGAGTCTCAAAACCTTGTATCTCATTCCAACCACATGGAGACACTGCAATTTACTAGTTAGGAGCCCTGATTCTAGAGCCAGACACCTAGTTGTACATTCAAGATTGTCATTTAGCAGATGGACAAGCCACATAGGCTTTACTTCCCAAAGTGGAAAACAGTGATAATTAAAGGACCTATCTCAAGGTAAATAGGTTAAATAAAAATGGTGTGTACCAAGAATCGCAGTGCCTTAAAGATAGCAGATTCCCGGTATATTTGCCAGTTCTTGATATACAAAAACAAGTGGTTTTGGCTTCTCCTTCTGGACTTATGATTGTTTGGTAATTCACTTGTTAACTCATTCATTATACTCTTGAGTGCATACTCCACAAATGGCACAGTGCTATGCATTAAAAGCTCAGCAGAGAAGAACTTTACTTTCCTTTTTGTTTTACTTCTTTCTTTCATTTACAGAAAACAGTTTTTTTAGGGCAGTGTACTTAGATAAAGACAACAACAACAACAACAAACACTTGATTGCTCAGGATTTCTAGCAACTAGGATTGGCTGTGTGATATGATTTTGGCCAACAGAACATAAGTGCATGTCTGCAGAATAGATCTTCCCAGAAGATTATCAGTTTCCTCTCATCCAAGTACTAACTGTACCCAACTCTATTTAGTTCCCAAATTTTAAGAGATTGACCACATTCAGGGTGATATGGCCATAGATAGGGACTGACAGTTTTCTTCTTAAGGTTCTGATTTAGCTGGCACACGTTTTGTCTTTTACACTTTGCTTCTTCTTCCTTTCTCGAAGTGGCATGCAATGCCGGGGACTGTAGCAGCCACTAATCCTTACCATAAGGACACAAGATAAATATGGCAAGGCAGAGATGGAAGGAGATAAGATGATTAACTACTTTATTGGTAACTAGACTGTGTTTTATTGTCTAAGAAAAATAAGCTTCTCTTTGCTTAAATTTCTCTTGTAGTTTTCTCTTATATGCAACAAAACACAATTCATAATGACATAGGGAAGAAGACACACATGGCATTTGTTCTCAAGGAGCCTACAGCTTTACAGAAATTAAAAATGGGTTCACTTCTTGATTCAATTTCACTTCAATGTCAGTGTCTACTTGGAATATACTTTGCTATGAGGAAAATGTTTCTGAGGCTGCCTCTGAGTTTATTGGCAAAGAATGTGGTGATTGACAATAGGCAGAGTGATGGATGGTTTACTTTGCCATCCCTGGTGAAGGTTATAAATGACCCATGTGACTTCTGATTACAATAGTGCAGTATAATATTGTATGAAAATTATATGCTATCTGAGGAATTTGAAAGCATGTAAAATTAGGAATTTGCTATAGTTTCAGTGCTGTATGCACTTTCACCAGTAAGTCATGTCTTGTTGGTTCTATATCTTAATACATTCACATTCCTGTTAGTAGCATGGAAGGATACAAAATAAAATTGGTGTGTTAAAAACCATTAGGGGATAGAAAGAAAAAGCAGATGGAAGAGAGATACAATATTGTTTTTTTTCTCTAGAAAAAACTATCTAATTGGAACAAAACAAAGATGCAATACAAAAAAATTCAACATGTTTTATAGCATATATAATATAATACTGGAGTTCATAAATCCTGTTAGGGAAGAAAATAAACATTATTTCGACAAAGTGAAATAAGATGGTTCTTGAGTAGTTGAATTAGATGAATGACTAAAAAATTGTGGAGAACATCTTTTTGATGCTGAGAATGATTTGTACAATAGTCATAAGACCAAAAGCAATTCACACATATGCAATAATAAACAAAATATATCATCTCCACTGGAGAAGAGAGCCCAGAAGTTAAGGTGGCTGATTCAGAGAGCAGTATGGTTGAGTAGGCCTCAGACCTTTGCTTGGGATTTTCAAAGAATATATTAAAGAGCTTGACATAAAGAGATAATTTATCTTCCTCTCTATTTCATTTTTAAAGAAAATAGTTTCTTTGGAATTTGTTTATATCCTTCTGATTTGTACAAAACAAGGCACAGAATTAAGGAAGAATGAAATAATGCACATATAGAGGTATGAAGTTTTTAATTTGTTGGAAGTTAGAGCATTTTAGTGTGAATTTTGCATTCATATTTATCTGTCCACTCCCTCCAATACAAAAACAAACATGACAAAACAATTTTTTCCTGTCCCTCCTTTCTTTCTATTTCACTTTTCTAGCTTCCTTTTTTATTTTTAAGCAAAAGGTTTCTTGTACATCAAATGGCTCTTTGAAAACAACATGCACTGAAGTGAAAGCGGGTCAGCCCTAAAGGAAAAGGCACACTTATTAGAGAACACACAACTGTGAATAAAGAGAGGGAAGCCTTTCCTTCTATGAAGAAAAAGTTTCCTAAAAGGGCAAGGGATGCTTTTGAACCCAGTGACAAGACTGTCTTTTAAATCCCAAAAGGTCATATAATAATTGAGATTTGTTATTTTTTTTCTAACTGCAACTTCTGCTAAGTGAATCAGTTAAAGTTAAGCACTTAAATTAACTGAGCTGAACATAGACTTAAACATCCCTAAGGCAGAAAATGACTTTTGCTTTGACTCCCCAAACTTTCATATCCCTAGTGACTAGGAACACAAGCCCCAAAGTCCTTGCAGCTTAAATATAAAGCATAGGAGATATTACAAGCACTTTCCAATTTTGGTTTTCACATTTCTAGAATTGTTATTTGCAATGACTTGGTATTTTCTTGACCAAATTTCCCAAGGCCTCAAAATTCTAGGTGGACCCCTCCTTGCTGACACTCTCTGTTCTTGTAACCATGTCTTGCAACTGGCATATACTTTTCATCCTATAGGCCTCTAGTTATGCCTTCCATTTACCTTGATGGAAATTTCTTCCTGATAGAATATTTACCTCCTGCAGTATCCAACTCAGGTGCGATTACCCTTCTCTAAACTAGAGAAGGACTCTTCTTAATCCTAGCTGGCCTTGTTCTTCTCCTACAGCTCTTATGAGATCCACCTGTTATTGTATTTAATCACTCCACATGTCCATCTCTTACATTTTAACACCTAGATTTTATGCCCCCTGAGGGAAAGAATATGTATCCTGTTGATTTTTGTGTTCTTGAGAACTTGGATCACAAAGTTTTGAACATAGCAGTTTTCTTATTAAAATCCACTGAATTAGACTACACATAGGTCATTGACACACAATTTATTCAACACAACCATCATTTTCCCAAAGATTTAGTGAGCACCTATTATTTGATATGAAAGATAGATGTGTGTGTATACATGCATGTGTACATACTATATACATATGTAAAATGGGTATTGAAACAATGAGCTATACAAGCAAGAAACAATTTTCAAGTAATATGCAATCAACTTGGGAAGCAGAAAGTTCACATCTTTCATGTTGAATGTGATGAACTCCTTAAAAAATTGTACATATTATAAGTGTTTCTGAAAGAATACTGATAATCCCTAATTATATGTCTCACTGGGGTGTAAACTCTGCCAACAAATTTCCAAAATTATGTTTACATGGTATTTAATGTTAAAGCCATAGTAGGTCAATTTAAATTCATTTTGCATTGCCTTGAGGCAAAATAGTCACTGTTTTAAAAATATCTACTGGTTTCACATAGTCTCTGAGAAATCCCAAGCCTCTTCTTTCCTTCTTTGACTGTCTATTGCTTCCAAAATTTTACAATATAGAAGAGACATTCTATCCATGAAAAGAATGGCTGAAATTCTAGCTTAAATATTCGATCTAGTTTTTGTTGGAGACTGGGCTTTCAAAGGGATTCAAAAGATCAACTCAATTAGTTGGATGAATTTCTTCTTACTTCACCATATTTTTCTTTCTTCCATTCTTCATCTTCATGGGAATTATTCTGCTCTTAGCACTACACATTGAACTCAGTTTATTTTAATAAATTTAGCACCAGGGTTCTTTCATTTGCACGTATTATGGTTTGGATGTGAGGAATCCCCCAAAAGCTTACCTGTGAGACAATGAAAGAAGGTTCAGAGGAGAAATGATTGGATTGTGAGAACCTTAACTCAATCAGTGAATTAATCTCCTGATAGGGATTAACTGAGTGGTAACTAAAGACCAGAGGAGGTAAGAATTGGGGTCATGGCTTTTGGGTATATGTTTGTACCTGGACAGTGGAGTCTCTCTCTCTGCTTCCTGATCATCACATGAGCTGCTTTCCTCTACCACACTCCTCTGCCATATTGTTCTGCCTCACCTTGAGCCCTGAGGAATGGAGTCTACTGTCTGTGGACTGAGACCTCTGAAACTGTGAGCCTCAAATAAATATTTCCTCTCTACAGTTGTGCTGGTTGGGTCTTTTAGTCATAGAAGTGAAAAAGCTGACTAAAACAGCAAGTATTGGAAATTCAGTTAAAGTTAGCATAAGTTAAAAAGGAAAGGGAGGTCTGCTGGATACAGGACCTCAACTAATTCCTCCTTTCAACCTTTGGCTCCATTTTTCTCTGGGGTTGACTTTATTTCAGGGCATGTTTCTTTGTTAGGTGGCCATGATTTCCAATAATCTCAGGTTCTGAAATTTTCCCCAAGGGAGAAAGGGATGGATGCCTTAGAACCCATTGACGATCCTTATTGTCTTGCTTTTGCTCTGTCCCTTGTTAGCTTGACCTGCTTGGAGTCAAGTCTGCACAATCTTTGTAGCAGGCCTGTGTCAAGTCCCTGTGATTGGAGTCACAGGGACACTTGCTGCATTTTAAGGACTGAAGGGATGTGAGGGAATTTAGGATGGTGGTGCTCTCAGAAGAAATGGGAATCATTCTGTGAAGGCAAGAACAACAGATATCTACTTCAAAAGGCAAGTATACTTTATGCGCTGTTTCTGGATTCTTTGCTTTGGTGGGTATTTTTTTGTTTTTCTTAATTGTTGTATTCTGAGATGGAGCTAGGACATGACCGTGTGCAAACAAGTTAAAATTTGTGAAGAGTTTTCAACAGCTTCTAAACTGATTTATTCCAATCATAAATCTTTCTTACATCCTTTCAAAATTTATAAAGGTCAGCGGGAGGCACACAGATCATACTGCCATGATCCACACCCACAAAATGTAGAAAATAGTGATTCCTCAGAGTGATCTCTAATTGTGCAAAAAAAAAAAATTCCTTGTAAACAAGAAATTCATAGATTTTTTCCATTCATGAACAAGGAATTCAGCTGGAAGACATCTTCAATTAAGAAGGACTATATCTTTTTGGAGAAGTTAAACTTAAACAAGATCTTGATGAAAATTTAAAAGAAAGGAATCAGTGCAATTCAAATAGAGAAAATTACATTGATATCGATTTAGTTTTTTTCTAGATGTGTAAACAAACTTTTTCCCCTTTCTGTTGTCACTTGCATCCTAAAGATAAAGGATTTAGATATAAAAAGGGTCATTCCAGAAAAGGTGAATGATGCTGAAGAAGAAATAATTAGAATTAGAGAAGGATCACTTACTTAGGGGAGATAAGGAAAGTCAAAACATTTCCCTGAAAATTAAAAGACTAAATATAGTAGGTGCTATTAATTGAGAAAAATTGTCTCTTTATTATTGCAAAATTAACATGATATAAAATTCACTATTTTAGAGTATAGCATTGAGTGCCATTTACTACATTCCCAATGTCCTATGACCATCATCATGATCTAGCTCCAGAGGGAAACCATCTGTATCCGTTAATAAGACTCTCCTAGACAGTGCAGTGGTGCACCTCGGTAATCCCACTGACTCCAGAGCCTGACACAGAAGTTCAAAGGCAGCTTCAGCAATTTAGCAAGGTTATAAGCAAGTTAGAGAGATCCTGTCTCAAAAGAAAAAGTAAAAAAGGGCTGGGGATATAGTTCAGTAGTTAAGTGCCCTTGGGTTCAATTCCCCATACCAAAAACAAAAACAAAAACAAAAACAAAAACAAAAACCAACAACTTCTCTTTCCCCCCAGGAAACAATTGATGTTTCTTTGCTAAGTGGATTTGTCAATTCTAAATACTTCAACCCCCCTCTGTACAGTCCAAAACATTTCTATTCTCCCCTACCACCCCTTTTATGAATTAGCATCTGTACATCAGAGAAAACATTTGACCTTTGGTTTTTTGGGAATGGCTTATTTTACTTAGCATAATATTCTCCAGTTCCATCCATTTACCTGCAAATGCCATAATTTCATTCTCTTTTCTTTCATTCTTTAAGGTTGAGTGTATTAGTCAACAGAATTAACAGGAAATATGATTATAAAAAAGGGATTTATTAGGTGGCTTACATGACCAGAGGCTGGATAGTCCACAGTGACTGTCTGCAGTGACTGTCTCTGCTAGAGAGCTGGAAGAACCAGTAGCTGCACAGTCCATGATGTGGAAGGCCCAAAACAAGAGGGATCAACAGTGCTACCCTAGTCTGAGACCAAGGCTTCTGGAAAATCCCTGGAGAATCACTGGTAGGGTCCCCTTTGGAAGAGTGAAGAAGCGAGAGTTCGATATCCTCAGATGATCGAAGTAGCAATCAAGAACCCATTCAAGAAGAGTGGAGCTTGCATTCGCATCTGCTTCATTGTTCTTCAAACTTTTATTCCATCCAAGCGACCATCCTATTGGGTGGTGTGCCCATTAGGGAGGGTCTCTACTTTAGTTCACTATCCCACATTCCTATCATTCCTAGACATGCCCTCATTGACACACCCAGAAACCTCTTAATCATAGGCATCTCTTAATCCAGTCAAGTTGACGATTCAAGTTAATCATTACAATATTACAATATTCCATTTTGTATATATACCATAGTTTCTTTATCCATTCATCTGTTGAAGAGCACATAGGTTAGTTCTATAGTTTAGCTATTGTGAATTGAGCTGCTATAAACATTGATGTGGCTGTGTCACTTCGTTATGCTGATTTTAAGTCCTTTGCATATAAACTGAGGAGTGGGATTACTGGGTCAAATGGCAGTTCCGTTCCAAGTTTTCTGAAGAACCTCCATACTGCTATATGGTGCACCAATTTGCAGTAAGTACATATTCTCTTATTGTTAGGTGGAGTGTTGTGTACATGCCTTTTGAGTCTGATTGATTAATCATGTTGTTCAGGTCCTTTATTTTCTTAATGATCTTCTATCTTGTTCTTCTATCCATTACAGAAAATGGTGTGTTAAATCCAACAACTACTGAGATGTTTATTTTTCCCTTTCATCATCATTTTTTTCTTCATATATTTTGGTATTCCATTGTAGGGCTCCATCGTATGCATAGGTATATATGTTTATAATTATTGTATTCTTTATATAGATTGACCCTTTTATCACAGTCAACATCTTTGTCCCTGATAAGAGTTTTTGATTTAAGATACATTTTGTCCGATATGAGTATATCTTCCCAGGTCTTTTGGTTCATGGTCTATCTTTTTACAATCTTTAACTTTTAACCTTGTTTTGTCATTATATCTAAAGTGAGTCTCTTGTAGGCAGCAAATAGTTGGATCAGTTTCTTTTAATCCATTTTGCCAGTACTTGACTTTCCAGTGGAGTCTAATGTATTTAAATTTTAAGTAATTACTGATAAGGAAGAGTTTATGACATTTTGCATTTGTTTTCATTATCTCCGCGTTACCTTTTCATCATTATAATGTTAGTACCTGAGATAATAAATTTAAAAAGAGAAAAATTGTATTTTGGCTCATAGTTTTTTAGATTCTAGTCCAAGATCAGGTGGACTTGTTGCCCTAGGCCTTAGGCAGGGTACTGGTTGGCAATGGTGGGGAGTAGATGGCAGAGTAAAGTACTAACCTTCTGAGCTAGGAGCCAAGAGGAGGAAAGACACTGGAGTCCCACAATCTCCTTCTGGGTCACATCTCCAATGTCTCAAGGACCATAAGACCCTACCTCTTAATTGTCCATAGCATCTCCTAGTAGGGTGCCCTGGGACCCAGCCTTTCGCATGAAGACCTCTGGGGACATTGAAGATTCGTTTACTGCTGTTTTGTCCCTCCTTTCCTTTGTTTTTGCCCTCTCTTTTGCTTACCTGTTTAAAAAAAAAAAATGAACTCTTTTGATTCTCTTTTATTACCTTTTGTGCATATCCTATATTTTCTACACATAATTTTTTGTGGTTACCATGCAGTTAAATGCTTACCAGGTAAGCATTTAATATCCTTAAATACTTAAACAGCAAAAGCCACCAACCCACCATGTCTTCTGGTCTTTGATGGCAGGCTATATTGAGGAACTCCCTGGATGCCTCTTCAGGGTGCCTAACCACTCTGCCTTGGCCTTTACTTTCTACTTACCTGGGGCCTCATGTCAACCAGAGGTGAAATCGTAGAGTCTTTACAGGACTTTGTTGAACATGTGTCTGGTTCTGAGCACGTGTATGACCTTCTCGGTTCTCCTGTGTGTGCAGAATGGTTTTGAATACGTTATTCCCTTCCCCAGCCTTCTCCTTCCCATGCATTTTGATCTGTTTACTCTAATGTAGCCATTCCTTGCCTCATATATTTGTGGCCATATATTTGTGCTTTTTAATGCTTTTAACAAATGTTTCCTAAGAGTGTCCTTTACCTTTGAGTAGACTCTGTAGTGGGTAAAACAAAGGCACAGTTATTGAGCAGATTCTTCAGGGAGCCACTAAATACCAAAATATATGAGGAACTCCTTCAGGTCAAAATACACAGTGCGGATTCTTAGAGAATAATATCTGTATTATTCCTTCTGGCATCAATGTGCTGTACCAGGATTTCAGGCTGTTGCTTCATAGCTACCACCAATCTGGGAAGTGAGCTGTGGCAGATAGGTAGGTTAAATACCACAACACATTCTTACATAATTTCAGTAGCTTCCCTCTTCATTAAGAATTCCCTTGGTTGTCTTCAGTTTTTTATTAGGTTGTAGGAGCCCAAAAACTTTATCCCAACAGCCTTTTGCAGCTTAATCATTGCTTTACTGGAGAGAAACATTTTTGGAATTTCTAGCCCATCATTTTCAGAAACATCACTTTCAGAAAGATTCCTTTTATATGATTAATAAGAAAAGAGGGAGAAAGATGGAGGCATCAAAAAGAAAAATGGGAGCAGAGTGAAGGACATTTTGATAGATTTACCCATTAGGATGATCTTTAAAGTTGTCAGCTTCCTGGAGTGAGGAAATATGCCTACACCGACAAGAAGTCTATGTGGCTAGTGCTGAGAACCATGTATGTCAATGCTGGAGACTTCTTTGTGATATTCAGAAATAGTATGGGTCATTGTATAGACAGACAAAAATCATTACAGATACACATTTCTGCACTCAACATCTAAACTCCGAATTGTAAAGGTGGTTTATTCTTCCCATTTTTCATTATGCTGACCAAATCGAATTGTCAGAGTAAACTTAATTCTACCAAAATATCATATCTTCCGAAAAATCTTCTTATAAATAAAATGCATATATATATTATACTTTCTGTTATATATTTTTTTTTTAGATGTCAGAATCTTTTTAAGTATTAAACTTCCAAATTAGATGAAGGCCTATCTAAGCAAAAGAACTGAAACTCTACTTGACCTTTACAATATTCACTTTTCCATGTGACATTTTCTAGCCTTATTTTTTTCTAAGCAGTGATTGTCTTCAACTCAGCTCACTTGCAACATCGAACAATTTTAGGAAGGAATTTTTTAATAACAATGAATTTATATGATTTATATGCAAAAAACAATATTAATTGATGTTTCATGACTATTGGTCAAATAGCAACCATACAGAACGGTTGAGTTTAAATCTTCATGACCTACTTGCTTTTGCTGTTATGAACCTCTGTGTTTCCTATGAAATCCTGAGCTGCATGGTTATTGCAGCTAGATGCTTTTGAGTGAAGAGGAGTCACCTGGGTGTTTTGCTTTTGAAGATCTTTTTTCATATCAGTGTTGGTGATTGCATAGTTTACTTGCAACTTCTTCCTGTGGATATAGTAAGGTTGAAGGAAAAAATATTTTTGAAGTTCTTCTTTTTTTAAAATCTGTGCCCTAGAAAGGAAATGTTGCTAAAGCAAAGAAATACATTTCGTGAATAATTGTGTCAGCACAGAAGCATGTAATTTTAGAGAGGATAACATTCAAGGTTTGTTGTTTTTGTTGTTGTTGTAAGATGAAGCTACTTTGAGTTTTTTTTTTCTTCTTTAATACCATAAGAACACATGAGAGGAGGGTGCCCATCTTAATTCCAATATTTTCCCCTTCCTGTGGTGTTTCCCAGCAGTCAGGTTTACAGCTAGTCTCTTGCTACATTACCTTGTTATTAATGATTCACTGCTTCAGTGGCCAAGATAGAGACATAATCTATTTCCTCCTGTTGATGTTCACTTCAGCAGGTATATGAGTGAAAATGAGCATATCTGTCCTCAAACTGGCAGTGATTTTTCACTTTCATCTTGTGCTATGATTTCTCCATATCATATGAAAGCATTTTTGTTTTAATTTAGAGAGAGAAGAAGGAAAGGAATATTCTCTTTGCTGAGTATGTTAGTCCAGAAAGCCAATCTCCATGTCTTATTAAAGAGCCAGGAGGAGAAAGTGACGCACACATATCCGCTGAGCAATGAATACTTCCCAAGAACAGAAAGAAAGAACAGAAGGGATCTTTCCCTTCTTAAACAGTTTTCTTTTCTATTCAGAATTTAAGAAGAAATACTTTCCCCATGTCCTGAACATACACTAATGTTTTGTGCTTTATGAACATAATTATTACAGTAGCCATTGAGATTCATGTTCTATGAAACTCATAATTTGAAAGAAAGTGAAATATAGATGGTTATTAAATTATAACTGATGGATCCAACTGGCTTTAAATCTACATGAAATTACCAAGGGCAACCTGATTACCTTAAATTGATTTAGACCTTATAAAAATATGAAATTTATATTAAATCTTGGATTGATTCCAAAGAAATGCTTTAAGGTTTGGTAGAGAAGATTTTGCTCATCAGGAGAAAATATACTAAAATTTTTTTGGTTCTTGATCAATGTTTTGATTATAACCATTATCGTAGTAATAGTATTTATAACTTGTGGTGTTATATGGATCCTTTTTAGCACCCTTTAGTGCTTACAGAAAAAATAACAGTTTCAAATCCTTTATGTTAAAGTTGCATTCTGAAATATTGGAACTTTCATAAAAGCCTTAAAGATAATTTTTAAAAATGTCTGTGATATTCAGAAATAGTATGCAGAAACAGAGCTGTTTCTGAAAATCAAACACAGGTCTTAAATGTAGGTTTGCATATTGATAAATTACAATAAGAACTGAAATTATTTTTCTTTTAAAGATTTTAATGAGAAAATTAGAACAGTGACTGGGAAAGAAATGAATACTGAATGGGGATCTAGTCAGAGTGGGGACATCTGTTTGGACCAAATGAAAGAGGGCATCTTGACCCCTAAATCACTTTTTTTTTTCCATTCTCCCCCACCCCTCCCCTCCCTCCCCTCCCTCTATACAGTCCTTCCTTCCTCCATTCTTGCCCCCCTCCCTAAACCCAACTCCAACCCCAACACTAACTCCTCCCACACCCCATTATGTGTCATCATCCACTTATTAGCGATATCATTCGTCCTTTGGTTTTTTGAGATTGGCTTATCTCACTTAGAATGATATTCTCCAGTTTCATCCATTTGCCTGCAAATGCCATAATTTTATCATTCTTTATGGCTGAGTAATATTCCATTGTATATATATACCACAGTTTCTTTATCCATTCATCAATTGAAGGACATATAGGTTGGTTCCACAATCTGGCTATTGTGAACTGAGCAGCTATGAACATTGATGTGGCTGTATCTCTGTAGTATGCTGATTTTAAGTCCTTTGGGTATAGGTCAAGGAGTGGGATAGCTGGGTCAAATGGTGGTTCCATTCCAAGTTTTCTAAGGAATCTCCACACTGCTTTCCAGAGTGGCTGCACTAATTTGCAGTCCCACCAGCAATGTATGAGTGTACCTTTCTCCCCACATCCTCGCCAACACCTGTTGTTGCTTGTATTCTTGATAATCGCCATTCTAATTGGGGTGAGATGGAATCTTAGGGTGGTTTTGATTTGCATTTCTCTTATTACTAGAGATGTTGAACATTTTTCCATATGTTTGTTGATTGCTTGTATATCTTCTTCTGTGAAGTGTCTATTCATTTCCTTAGCCCATTTGTCGATTGGATTATTTGCATTCTTGGTGTAGAGTTTTTTGAGTTCTTTATAGATTCTGGAGATTAGCGCTCTATCTGAAGTATGATTGGCAAAGATTTTCTCCCACTCTAGGCTCTTTCTTTGCATTGCTGATAGTTTCCTTTGCTGAGAGAAAGCTTTTTAGTTTGAATCTATCCCAGTTATTGATTCTTGCTTTTATTTCTTGTGCTATGGGAGTCCTGTTGAGGAAGTCTGGTCCTAAACCGACATGTTGAAGCTCTGGACCTACTTTTTCTTCTATAAGATGCAAGGTCTCTGGTCTGATTCCGAGGTCCTTAATCCATTTTGAGTTTAGTTTCGTGCATGGTGAGAGATATGGGTTTAGTTTCATTCTGTTGCATATGGATTTCCAATTGTCCCAGCACCATTTGTTGAAGAGGCTATCTTTTCTCCATTGCATATTTTTGGCCCCTTTGAATAGTATGAGAAAATTGTATTTATTTGGGTTTGTGTCCGTGTCCTCTATTCTGTACCATTGATCCACCTTTCTATTTTGGTACCAATACCATGCTGTTTTTGTTACTATTGCGTTGTAGTAGAGGTGAAGATCGGGTGTTGTGATACCCCCTGCTTCACTCTTTCTGCCAAGGATTGCTTTAGCTATTCTGGGTTTTTTATTCTTCCAGATGAATTTCATAATTGCTTGCTCTATTTCTGTAAGGTACATCATTGGGATTTTAATTGGAATTGCATTGAATCTGTATAGCACTTTTGGTAGTATGGCCATTTTGACAATATTAATTCTTCCTATCCAAGAACATGGGAGATCTTTCCATCTAAGGTTTTCTTTAATTTCTTTCTTTAGTGTTCTGTAGTTCTCATTGTAGAGGTCTTTCACCTCTTTTGTGAGATTGATTCCCAAGTATTTTATTTTTTTCGAAGCTATTGTGAATGGGGTAGTTTTCCTAATTTCTCTTTCTGAAGATTCATCACTTATGTATAAAAATGCCTTAGATTTAGGTGCATTGATCTTATATCCCGCTACTTTACTGAATTCACTTATGAGTTCTAAAAGTTTTCTGGTGGAATTTCCTGGTTCCTCTAAGTATACAATCATATCATCAGCAAATAGGGATAGTTTGAGTTCTTCTTTTCCTATTCGTATCCCTTTAATTTCTTTGGTCTGTCTAATTGCTCTGGCTAGAGTTTCAAGGACGATATTGAATAGAAGTGGTGAAAGAGGGCATCCCTGCCTTGTTCCAGTTTTTAGAGAGAATGCTTTCAGTTTTTCACCATTTAGAATGATATTAGCCATGGGCTTAGCGTAGATGGCCTTTACAATGTTAAGGAACGTTCCCACTATCGCTATTTTTTCTAGTGTTTTGAGCATGAAGGGGTGCTGTATTTTATCAAATGCTTTTTCTGCATCTATTGAAATAATCATGTGATTCTTGACTTTAAGTCTATTGATATGGTGAATTACATTTATTGATTTCCTGATGTTGAACCAACCTTGCATCCCTGGGATGAAACCCACTTGATCATGGTGCACTATCTTTTTAATATGTTTTTGTATGCGATTTGCTAAAATTTTGTTGAGAATTTTTGTGTAGATGTTCATTAAGGATATTGGTCTGAAATTTTCTTTCCTCAATGTGTCTCTGTCTGGTTTAGGTATCAGGGTAATATTGGCTTCATAGAATGAGTTTGGGAGGGTTCCCTCCTTTCTATTTTATGGAATACTTTGAGAAGTATTGGAATGAGCTCTTCTTTAAAGGATTTGTAGAACTTGACTGAGAACCCATCTGGTCCTGGACTTTTCTTTGTTGGTAGGCTTTTGATGACTTCTTCTATTTCATTACTTGAAATTGGTCTATTTAAATTGTGTATGTCCTCCTCGTTCAGTTTAGGCAATTCATATGTCTCTAGAAACCTGCTGATGTCTTCGAAATTTTCTATTTTGTTGGAGTATAGGTTTTCAAAATAGCTTCTAATTATGTTTTGTATTTCAGTCGTGTCTGTTGTGATATTTCCTTGTTCATTCCGAATTTTAGTAATTTGGGTTGTCTCTCGTAATCTCTTTGTTAGTGTGGCTAAAGGTTTATCAATTTTGTTTATTTTTTCGAAGAACCAACTATTTATTTTGTCAATTTTTTTGTATTGTTTCTTTTGTTTCAATTTCGTTGATTTCAGCTCTCAGTTTAACTATTTCCTGTCTTCTACTACTTTTGGTGTTGGTCTGTTCTTTTTTCTAGGGCTTTGAGCTGTAGTGTTATGTCATTTATTTGTTGAGTTTTACTTCATTTATTAAATGCGCTCCATGAAATAAATCTTCCTCTAAGTACTGCTTTCATAGTGTCCCAGAGATTTTGATATGATGTTTCTTTGTTCTCATTTACCTCTAAGAATTTTTTAATTTCCTTCCTAATATATTCTGTTATCCATTCATCATATAATAGCATATTGTTTAATCTCCAGGTGTTGGAGTAGTTTCTGTTTTTTACTCTTTCATTTATTTCTAACTTTAATCCATTATGATCTGATAGAATACAAGGTAGTGTCTCTATCTTCTTGTATTTGCTAACATTAGCTTTGTGGCATAATATATGGTCTATTTTAGAGAAGGATCCATGTGCTGCTGAGAAGAAAGTGTATTTGCTCTTGGTTGGATGGTATATTCTATAAATGTCTGTTAAGTCTAAATTATTGATTGTGTTATTGAGATCTATGGTTTCTTTGTTCAATTTTTGTTTGGAAGATATCTCCCGTGGTGAGAGAGGCGTGTTAAAATCACCTAGTATTATTGTGTTATGGTCTATTTGGTTTCTAAAATCGAGAAGGATTTGTTGGACATACGTGGATGAGCCACTGTTTGGGGCATAGATGTTTATGATTGTTATATCTTGCTGATTTATGCTTCCCTTAAGCAGTATGAAATGTCCTTCTTTATCCCTTCTGACTAACATTGGCTTGAAGTCCACATTATCTGAAATGAGGATGGATACTCCAGCTTTTTTGCTGTGTCCATGTGCATGGTATGTTTTTCCCCATCCTTACACCTTTAGTCTATGGGTATCTCTTTCTATGAGGTGAGTCTCTTGCAGGCAACATATTGTTGGATCTTTCTTTTTTATCCAATCTGCCAGTCTATGTCTTTTGATTAATGAATTCAGGCCATTAACATTCAGGGTTATTATTGAGATATGATTTGTATTCCCAGTCATTTGGTTCATATTTAAAATTTTTGACACATCTTGGTTCCTCCTTTATTTGACAGTTTCTTTAGGATAATTCTTCCCTTTGCTGATTTGCTTCTTTGTTTTTTATCTCTTCCTCATGAAATATTTTGCTGAGAATGTTCTGTAATGCTGGCTTTCTTTTTGTAAATTCTTTTAGCTTTTGTTTATCATGGAATGATTTTATTTCATCATCAAATTTGAAGGTAAGTTTTGCTGGGTATAAGATTCTTGGTTGGCATCCATTTTCTTTCAGAGCTTGAAAAATGTTGTTCCAGGCCCTTCTAGCTTTTAGTGTCTGGATTGAAAAATCTGCTGATATCCGTATTGGTTTCCCCCTGAATGTAATTTGGTTCTTTTCTCTCACAGCCTTTAAAATTCTGTCTTTATTTTGTATGTTCAGTATTTTCATTATAATGTGCCGTGGTGTGGGTCTGTTTTCTTCAATATCTGAAGTTCTGTCTTCCAGCTGTTCTATCCTATTTGTTATGCTTTCTATGGAGTTCTTAATTTGGTTTATTGTTTCCTTCATTTCAAGGATTTCTGTTTGGTTTTTTTTCAATATCTCTAACTCTTTATTGAAATGATCTTTTGCTTCCTGTATTTGCTCTTTTAACTGTTGATTGGTGCTATCGTTCAATGCCTGCATTTGCTCTTTCATCTCATTATTCAATGCCTGCATTTGCTCTTTCATCTCATCGTTTGCTTCCCTAATCATTTTAATTATGTACATTCTGAACTCCCTTTCTGTCATTTCTTCTGCCATGCTGTCATTGGATTTTATTGATGTAACATCTAGATTTGTTTGGGGCATTTTCTTCCCTTGTTTTCTCATATTGTTCAGGAATCAGGGGTCATTAAGATATTGCAGATTTCCTCTATCGACTTATAATGTCCCTGAAGATTGCTAGTATATCCCCTCTTATCCTTCAGTAGCCTGAAGTCTTGGAGGAAGTTGATAATGTGGAGCTCCACAAAGAAGCTGCCTCTCTAGGGGTGATGACCCTCAGGTGGTGTATATTCCCTGCTAGTGGGCAGAGGTGCCTCCACTTGTTGACCAATGGTCATCCAATGGGGAACTAGGCTGCGGGCTGAGGCAAGGCCTGTTTGTGCCTGTGTCTCTGGTTTTACTGTCCCTGTGTGAAAACCTCACCTGGCAGGGAAGACTCACTTTGTGGGGACGTCTTGCTTGTCAGTTGCCCTCCTAGAGGTTCACCTCAATCTACAACTACCGCCTCGGCTGGGCTGTCTTCCTCTGCAATGTTCCCAGGGGCCCGGACCTACCTCCTGGGCCTGGGAGCCTCACCCTTCACAGACGAGTCTCCTTAGGCTGCCTCTCCCAGAGAATCTGCCTGCAGTCCTGGAAACTTCACTCCGTCCCTAGGCATGTCTCTGTGCGGATCTTCCAGCAAGAAACCACCTAACTCCTGGGACCCTGCTCTGCACCTAATTTCCTGGCTCTGCGGCCCTCCTCTGAGCCGCCACCTGGAGCCCCGTACAATAGCTCCGATACCCAGAGACCCACCACGCACCTCCTCCTCTGGACAGTGGCCCGGTTTCCGACACAGTCACTAGGAGTCCAAGCAACTCACTTAGCATCTCCTCCTCCCGCCAACCGCCCGTAGCCCTAGGCAGTCACTCCGAGTCCAAGTGACCCGCCCTGTTCCTCCTCCTCCTCCTCGGGGTAGCCCCCCGGGTGTTCAGGAGCGGTGGCTCTGAGACCAAGTGACCCACCGTGCTCCTCCTCCAGGCAGGCCACCAGTGTTCAGGAGCAGTCGCTTTTAGTCCAATCAACTCACCACTCGCCTCCTCCTCTGGCAACCGCCAGTGGCTCTGATGCAGTCACTCCTAGACCCAGCGACCCACCGAGCTCCTCCTCCAGGCAGGCCACCGATGTTTTGGAGCGGTCGTTCTGAGTTCAAACAGCTCACCACGCAGCTCCTCCTCTGGCAACCGCCTGTGGCTCTGATGCAGTCACTCCTAGACCAAGGGACCCGCCGCTCTCCTCCTCTTCCTCTGGGCACTTCCTGGTGTTCAGGAGCACATGCTCTGAGTTCAAACAGCTCGCCACACAGCTCCTCCTCAGGCAGACGCCCGGAGCCCCAGTGGTTGCTCCGAGTCCAAGCGCTGTGCTGAGCCGCCTCCTCTACGCTGATCCCAGTTGTCCATGTTTACCGCTCCTGTGGTGGGAGGGGCGTCTCACCGAGCAACTCTACTTCACAAACTTCCCTGCGTTCCGGGGCTACCGCCCCATCCAGGACGCCTCCCCAATGGGAGAGACTCACCCGGCGGCTTTGAGTTGGTCCCAAGCCTCTCACTATCTCCTCTTTTGCATCCTGCGTCCTGGAGCAACGTGAAATGCAGCCTCCCTCTAGTCCGCCATCTTGAAAACCCCTAAATCACTTTTGACTACTTTTTCCAGTGGAAGTATTTTGCACTCTGAACTTCAGAAGAATAGATTTACTTCACCTCAATACCCTTTGATACATAACTTTACTTGGCACATATTCCTTGAGGAAAATTCATTCCTCTCAAATCTCACAACTTCCTCCTATTTCCAGTTGTGGCGGGCGAGACCCGGGGCCCAGGGTTACGCCACATGCATCCAAGATGACGACTGGCAGAGAGTCTAAGGGCATGCTGAATGTGCCTTGAGAAAAACAGGAAGTGTTTACCATTGGCTGTATGATAATTAGTTCAGCCGCCTAGCGCGTGGACAGATATATCTGACATGTATGCTTGAGCTCGTGATCGCTTGACCTTTAATAGGATTGGATGGACGTATCTGATTACAATTGCTTATGCATGAGACTGCTTATATATTGAGGGTGTTGTCCGAATAAAGCAGAAGCTGTTTCATGAACTTCTGAAGAGTATGTGTCGTTTGTCCCGCTGGTCAGTGGCAAGCGGCACCAGTAGTTCCATGATTAGAATAAAGTATCAGCCTAGGGAAACCAGTAAAAGTTATGACCTAGAACAAATGGTTTACACACCAAAAGAATCACAAGACATTACACAAACATTTTAAGGGAAATCTGTGAAACATAGGAAGGAATACATTCAAAGGGGATTAGACAAAGAGAGTAATACATCATTGTATTAGGCCAAATTAATTGATATAGATGAAATTTCTAGAGATTCCAGATTTTTTATGTTTGTTCCTCTATCTAAAGGTGTATGTAAATCTCTGCAGCAAGTTCAGGACATGTAAAGGCCACACTATCACTTGAGCCTTCTAATAAGCAGATCCAACAATAACTGATTATTTGGAATATTATGGCAAATGAGGACCTATATGGAGTGTCTGGGAAGCACGAGTAGGAAAATCCCAGCTCAGAGATCTACCATTTTGAAGGAAATCCATCCTCTCCTGAAACTGTTTTGAGAAAAGCTACTGACTTCCTACTGGGTATTGGAAGACACTGACTTCTTAACCAAGGAATTTTAGGTGACCATGTAATCTGAGCTTTCCTGTATAAACTGAGTGTAGTCTCTCACACTCGGTTGTAGGTTTGGGCATGCTCATTTATAAGAGACTGAAATTAGGCATCCTTAAGGTGCTTGTTATTACTTCCATAATAAATAGTAAAAATTAATTGGAAATTACAGAAACAAACAAATTACAACATAATGGAAAACTCAGGTCTTTTTGGAAAGATAATTTGCATTACACTTAAAGAACACTGAACAGCCCAAGTTCTGGTTGAGGGCAGGGGTAATATGAAATAGACAGTGGAAGAATGAAGTAATAATTAATAACTTGATTCTTGTGACCAGTTACAAAGATAAGGAGTGTAGTCACTCTGTATGTCTATCTTTTGCTTGATGTATGTATGCATTTATTGCTATAAGATAATCATTCACTTCTTTTCTGGCTGCTTATTTAGTTTCCTATAGAAGTTAGAAGTTAATTTTAAAATTTAGTCATTAGGTAACAAAATATTCCATGGAACTGTGGTGGAATTTAAGTAGCAATTATTAAAGTCACTGATGGATATAATGACTATAGAGACTGCGGTTTTCCTCAGTTTGGGGAGCAGATGAGAACATCTTCACTTGTTAAAAGGATGGTTTTATCTTGTTAGGTGAAAGGAGAGCTATTTTGTTATGATAAATTGCAGAGGTGTATGGAAAGGTGAATATGGTAGCTGAAGAACCAAAATTGTGAACTCTGCCAGTTACCATATTAGTCCCAAGTCTGCCTTCATTACTTGTGGTGATAACAGAAAAGAACCCTATAATAGTTTTTCTTCTGCCAGCTATCATAAGAGGTCATGCCAGTCAATAGAGGGCACTAGAGAGACCCTGGAGCAGAAGAGGGTCTGTTCTGTTTCTCTGGCAAGCCCTTGGGGTGTGTGCTGCTGCTCCATCACCAGGCTCCTAGTGCAGGTGGATTCAATAGCATCAGCCCCCTGTTGTGCAGGTGACTTCTTCCAGGACCCAACTGCTGCTGCTCACTGTCAACATCAGTGCCCATTGGTAAGCAGTGTCCCTGTAGCACTCTCAAACACTTTTTCAGAAGTTTTTGTAATGGGTCCCTGCAGGGCACTTCCCTCAGTATTGCAGAAGGTGAATTTGGATTGTGTGGCAACTTAGTGAACTTTGTCATATGTATCTCATGTACTGTGTGGTGTTGGGGATTGGGGGTAGATGGGTGGGTGTTCCTTCAATGAGTGTTCTCTCATATTTACTATTTTAAGAGATTTTTCTTAAATACCTCAGTACCAGAAAACCCTTTTGTATGAATCTCCTCCCTTCAAAGTTGGTAATTTTTGTGTTAAACTTCTGATTAAATTAAATCATTGTGTTGTTTCTGTCTCCTGATTGTATCCTCAGATACAGTTAACTAAGTGGCTTCCTACTTTGTTCAAATGTTCCATATCAGAATTATCCTTGCCTTTGAAGTATTCCCCATTACCTGCTATCAATATTTGGCATTTTATATGTTCAGAACCATTTTAATTTCATAGATTTTCATGAATATCTTGTTGCTGATTCTATTATATGCTGAGATGTAAAATAGAACAAAAATGTTTCTTCTTCTAGTCTTAGAGGGTATGAGTTTACAAGTGATGTTTTAAAAACATGTATTTTCAGAATTGCTATATTTATCCAACATATAAATAATAATAATTGACTTAGAGGAGTTTCTTTCCCTTTGCTGGGTTGTTAACCCATATTAGTGGAATCAGATATAGGAGTTTTGGGTGTTTTAGGTCTTAAACATAGGAAAACAGATGAAAATAGGGTAATTAACATTCAGAGAACTTTTGTACTCCAAAGCAAAATAATAAATTTACTGATGGAAAACTTTGAAAATATGAAAATTTATGAAGAACTTAAAATATGTGTGTTTTCTTTTTAAATGGAGTATGAATTTGATGTTCAGAAATATTAAGTAATTTTCTTAAATTACCATAGCTGAGATTCAAACCTCCTCAATCTGCCTCCAAAGCCCTTGCTTTCTTCCTGTGGAATACAGTCTCCTCATTTGGGTCAGTCAGTCCTAATCCCATCTCAGCAATAAACATTTTAAGTATTTTGATTAACTCCCATGCAACTTTTATATATGTATATTTATAGTGTACTTACACATTTTGGGGGGAATGGGGAATTGAACCCAGGGGGCGCTTTACCACTGGGCCACATCCCCAGCCCTTTTTACTTTTTAATGCTGAGACAGGGTCTTGGCTTGCTTGCTTAGGACCTCATTAAGTTGCTGAGGCTGACATTGAACTTGTGATTCTTCTGCCTCAGTCTCTCAAGTTACAGGTGTGTTACACCTGGGATTATAGATGTGCACCACTCTGCCTGGTTCTATAATATACATTTGACTTTTCATTCAATGGCATAGCCTTTTTATTTTCTTAACATTGTTTTCTTCACACAGTGACTTGATGCTATTGTACCACTTAATTGTTAAAAGTTATGTTTTATTTACTGTTTTCACTGCTGCAAATGATACCTCATAAGATATTTTTGTGTCTTTTAACAATCTTAAGATGATATTTTGAATACATCTCTAAAGGTGAAATGATATAATCATATCTTATGGCTATTGGTAATACTATTGACACACATAGCCAAATCATTTGTCAACATGACAGAAACAAAATGGCAATAAGGCATGAGAGTACATTAAGCATTTTTATTTTAATATACTGACTAATTTGTTAAATTGTAATATAAAATTATTTTAATATTAAAAATAAATAGTGATTTTTATAAAACTAAGTAGCAAACTGAATTTTGTGGGGAGTGCATAGCATGATCTGTCTTTTGTGCAAATATCTTTAAAGAGTCGTTTATATTTTATAATAGATATTCAGGACATTTACAAATGAATGGTTTAAATCTTTGTTTAGCATCTTTTTCTAGTATGTACTATACTACTTCTGAGTAGGGGGATAACTGACTAAGACAATCCTGAGTGAGGATAAACTTGGAAACCTTGAGAAGATGTGAATTAAAAACCTTTAAGGTGATAACAATGCTATTTACACTGTTAATCACTATCTAATAATACATGAGTGAAAACAATACATTACACCTCATGAAAACATACACATTTTAAGTCAATTAAGGAAAATAAAAGGACATTGAGTTACACTGGGAATTAGGAGAGTACACTGTTTCCTGACCATGTACAATTCATCAAGCAGCTATAGCTGTTGTTCACATGATTTTTATCTCACAAAAAGCCCAGCTCATTAGTTGTATTTTATTATCTCTCTTTTATAGATGTTTAGAGATGCTAGTAGATTAGTAAATGAATAAGTTAAAAATTGTCTGAACTAGTATGTGTGAAGCATGTATATTTAAGTTTTAAATTTTATTTTACTTTGGACACTACTGATTCAGAATTTTATTTCAATAATTCCCACAATACAGAATTGTATTAAGTGAAATATTTAAAGATTCCTCTATTTTTTTCTCTATTTTATTTGTATGAATGGATTTAAAAATTCATTCAACCATCATTATGAAATGCCTATCATGTCCCAGGCCCTCTCTGGATTGCCTCTGATTTCATAGAGCTTACATTCTTATACTGCATAAATTTGCATTTTTATTTGTTTTAAAGTTAACAAAACTAGTTTTGAAGTGCTATATATCTTAGTTTTTATTTTATATTTCTATATATCTTTGTAATTACCTCTGTATATTTATATCATCTATGTATCTATATGTATATCATATGTCTATGTCTACATCTCTGTATGTATTAGTCTCTTTAATGGCTCAATAATATTTCATAAATATATATATATATACACTTTGATGATGAAAATGTAGATATTTTCCAGAGTATAAACCCTTTAACCTTTTTTTCTTTGTAGTGCTAGGGGTAGAAGAACCAGGGTTTCTCACATGCTAGGGAAGCACTGAGTAACATACTTAACCCTCCAGGGTATAACTTTTAAAAATTCCTCTGTAGTTAATTTTTTTCACACATGTGAGAATTTTTTAAAAATAATTCCTGGGGGTGAAAGTATGGAGTCAAATGGTTTGCAATTATAATATTTTAAAAATGCCAAAATGCCTCCTCCAAACATGTCACCAGTTGACATTCCTATCAAAACTGTGGGAGGGTTCTAATTTCCCTTATTCTTACAAAAAATGGATTTTGCCAGTCTTTTTAATTTTACCAATGTGAAGTGTGAAAAACTACGTCAGTGCGTTAATTTAGATTTTCCTGAATTCTTCATATGTAACCTCATCTTTGCACCTATAAAAAGTTTGTTAAATGAACTGCAGTTATGATGATGCGATGTAGGAATCAATTATACTCTTTTTCTCCCCCCTGCTAACTCCTCAAATTTAGCTTCTGTATTCATTCTTTCCTGCCCCTGGATGAAATCAGGGCCAGGTTCCATAGATTTTTCTGGGTCATTTCCGTTTGCAGAACATTTTCATCTCAGTAGTTTCAGAAACTCTATGAAATATAAGATCAACACTAATGCTTGTTGTTCAGGTTTAAACTCTTCCCCTTTCCCAGTTAGAAATCTTCTGTGGTGAAGAGGGGCACAGTGTGTGTGTTCCCTTCCTCATTACTCTTTCTACCCCACTGTCAGCCTACTTTTCTAACACTTTAAGGGTTCAGTTTAGTGAGAAAAGGATTAGGAAAAAAGGACACAATGCTATGGTCTTGGTTTTAATCTCTGATTAGAGCCCTCTTGGCAACAAATATGAAATAATTGTGTCTTTAAAACTTTTTCTCTGTGGGGGGCATTTTTCATATTGCTGCTATTTCTCTGGGAAGAAACCCCACTTCAGTTTCCTGAACTCAAGGATGGTCTTCTGTGGGCCTTGGGATTCCAGAGGTCGACACCTCTGTTGCAGTCATTTTGCTCAGCTCCAGGTGGTTCTGAGAAGTAGAAGTCCCTTTTAAAGTAATATTTCATCTACGAATATGTTAAAGAATTTTAGTAAGACAAAGCACACGTACTCAAAGGTATGTGCAATGAGGGTACAACATCAGGATTTTTCGTAAAGTGAATATATCCATGTATTCACAATGCAGAAGAAATAGAACTTTTCCAGCTGAGCAAGAAGCAAAAAGACTGCTTTGTTCCCTTTGCCAGCAACTACACGTACCAAAGAAAACACTGTTAACTTACAGCTTTGCTTGTTCATCTCTAATAATGCTTCTGACCTTGATATGACTTTCTTTCACTAACTATAGGGCCAACTACTTTCTTTTGGTCAATGTTTGTGGCACACATCTTTTCTCTGAACTTTAACTTTCAATCTTCTGTGTATATGTTGTATTCAGTAGGCATATTTTTGAAGAAGCATGTGGTCATATTTTTAATACAGACTTGTCATTTTTGTCTTTCAAAGATATGTTTAGAGTACCATTATTTAATAAAATAGTCCATGTATTGAATTTTAATCTACTATCTCTCTGTTTAAAAAGAATCCAGCTTTTCTGTTTCTCCTTCTCTTTTGTGTTACTCAAATGTATTTGATATTCCATTTCCTCTTCTTTTATTGCTATTAGTTTATACTCTATTACTACAACATTTTTATTTGTTACCATAGAGGTTGCAACAAACATAAGCTTGACTTCTTTAAATCTTATGTGAATTACTATGTATTACATGTTATGAATAATGCAAACATCTTAAAAACTTTAATTTTGTTCAAACTCTCTTGGCTTCTGTGCTTTTGGATTCATGTATTTTAAATAAATCAGTATATTATTATTTTATTGAATCTATATTAATATAATTATCCATGTATTTGACATTTTTGTTATATGATCATCTCATTATTTTCTGAATTTCCATGCTCTACCAAGGATCATTTTCCTCCTTCCTGAAGAAGTCCTCTCCATCCTTCCTGTTCCTCCTGCTCCTCCTGTTCCTCCTCCTCTTCCTGCTCCTTCATTCTTCTTTTGTTTGATTGGTCGACAAAAAAAAATAAATAAATAAATAAAAATAAACAGCTCTTCAATTTCTGGAAATATTTTCATTTTTCTCTCTGTAAATATTTTATCTTTTCTTCTAGTTCAGCTTTTAACAAAGTTTGATTGTTGTCTGGCCCTTATCTATCTTTTAGGAAGTCAGCATACAATTATAGTTATTTAAGGTAAATTTTTTCCTTTTATGTTTCCTTGGATGTGTGTAGTTTTACTATGATGTGCTTAGTATGGTTTTTTTTATGATGTATTTTTAATCTGTGGCTTCATATCTTTCAACAATGTTGAAAGTTCTTAGCTATTATTTTCTCAATATTACATCTATATCTTTCTGTCTTGAGATTCAGATTATTGTTGGATTTTTTTCAACTTGTCTCATGTGATTTTAAGATCTTTAACTTCTGTATTTCCATACTTTCCCATTTTGTACTCAGTCAACATATTTCCTGTTGTCTATCTTCTATTATCTTCTATTATTTTTGTAGATGTCAATTAATACCATTAATTATATTTTTCATTTCTGTCAAGCATTTTTCATTTTCAATGTAACTCATTTTCTCTTACAGTTCTCAATTCTCTTAATATTTTTGTGTTGCTGTCTCTTTTCTTGAAGACATCAATAATTCAGAAAGTCCATTTTTGATAACTGAAATATTTGAATCACCCTGTAGATCTTGTTTTGCTCTGTCTTTTAATATGCTTATTTTTGTGATTGACTATCAGGCATGATCAATCACAGTTAAAGTCTAAATGATGCCAAAGTCCATTGAAGATTTTTAAAATTTTCTTCCTGGTGGTTAGAGCAGGAGATAACATTAATTTAAGCAGTGATAACATATATATTAAGTTTGTTTTTAGACTGTAAACTTTTCTATTTCAAGATTGGTTTTACTCTTATAGTCATCTTTAATCTATCCACACTGAAACCTGAAATTTTCAAGGGTCTCTTCCATTTGTTCCTCCTTCATTCTGAGACTGCCGATCAATCTGCTTGTCTTCTCAACTATTAACAGCTCCTCTTTGCTCAGCTTCTCTGTTTCTTAGCCTGAGCTGCCTAAGGATCAGTGGGTTCTTGAGGGACAAGGAGGACCTGATTGGAGGGGTTTCTACAACTGCATTTTCCTTTGCTTCTGATTGTGGACACCCATGTTCTGATTTATTGATATCCCTGGTCTACGTTTGGGTTCCTCTTGCTATGTGATATTTCCAGTAGCTCTGCAAAGATTTTTTACTGTCGGGCATTTTAGCCTTCTCATCTACACTGTCTTTTTAGTTCTTTGATGCTTCTGATCAGATAATTTTTATATTTAATTCAGCACTTCCAGTTATTATTATTATTATTATTTTTGTACTGGGGATTGAACCCAAGGGTGCATAACCATTGAACTACATCTCCAGTTCTATTAATTAATTAATTAATGTATTTATTTATTTATTTATTTATTTTTAAGATGAGTTTTCCCTAAGTTACTTAGGGCCTCACTAATTTGCTGAGGCTGGCATAGAACTTACAAGCCTCCTGTTTCAGCCTCCTGAGTTTCTGGGATTACAGGAGTGAGCCACTGTGCCAGGATCTTCCAGTTATTCTTGCTGAGAGCAATGGTCTGCTGCAGGAAAATCTATCCAATTTAAAGGATCTTGATTCCTTTGTAAAATCCTTTGTAAAATAATCCCAGTCTGATTTTCTTCTGCAGGGGCTACATGCACACTACATGAGGCATCCCCTTTCTACTTCACTGAGTGGTACTTAATACACTCTGCTGAGAAAATTTCCTTAAGTTTTCTTCAAATTCAACTTCTCATCCAGCATTGAGACAGGTGCTTGCATACTGGTAGTAGAACATGTTTTTGACTGAGTCCTTTGCAAATCTCTGCATAACAATTCTATTTAGAATGAACAATACGTAATGTTTATTATTTGCCTTAGTTTAATGAGTTTCTCTGGAAACTTGGGGACAATAAAAATGTTGTATTTGTCATTCTGTTACATATTTCTTGGCTATCTTAAATTTTCTTGGTGCTTTACCTAGTCATACCCCCTAATCATTTTCTTCAACTTGCTTTTGTCTATTTTTAAATTCATTTTTGCAGTGATTTTTTTGTGTGTGTAATGTTAAATATTTTGCAAATGTTTTTAAGTTTGTCCTTACTTTTTAGCTTTGTTTATGATATCATTGCCTCTGAGAGGTGTGAAATAGGAACTGATTTGCCACTGCTATTTTTCATAATATATAATCTTTGTACAAAACTATATTCAAAAAGATTTATCTTTTCAGTCATATAATATCTCTCTTTTAAACTATCTTCACTTCATTTCTTGCATTTTTAAGGGAGAAACTAGTAGTATCAAAAATACTGATATCTGGGGCTGGGGAAATAGCTCAGTCAGTAGAGTGCTTGCCTTGTAAGCACAAGGCCCTGGGTTCAATCCCCAGCACCCAAAAGAAAAAAAAAATACTGATATCTTTTTGTAATGTTTATACTTTTTTTCAATCTTTTAATTTTTTGGCTGCACTAAATATAGGAGGAAATTGCTAAAGTAACTATATATAATCAATTTTCCTCTTAATCATAATATTGTATTTTTCTTTTTAAATTATAATGCTCCTTTTTTATTTTTATTTTTATTTAGCTTTTAAGTTTTTACAGACTGCACTTTGATTCATTGTACACAAATGGGGTACATAATTTCATTTCTATGGTTGTACACAATGTAGATTCATACCATTCGTGTAATCATACATGTACACAGGGTAATGATGTCTGTCCCATTCCACCATTTTTCATACCCCCTCCCTCTCATTTTCTTCTACATATTCTAAAGTTCCCCCATTATTCTTTCATCCCCCACTCCCACCTCCATTATATGTCATCCTCCACTTATTAGGGAAAACATTCGACCTTTGGTTTTTTGGACTTGGCTTATTTCACTTAGCATGATATTCTCCAATTCCATCCATTTATTTCAAATGCCACAATATTATTATTCTTTATGGCAAACCAATGCTTTTCTTTACCTATTGAGAAACTAATGGGCTTTTCTTCTAATACAGTGAGTTTCTCTCTTATTTTCTATGTTAGCCAATTTCCATTACTGTGACAAAATACCTGAAATAATCAACATAAAAGGAGGAAATATTTATTTTGGGTCATGATCTCAGAATTTCTGTCTGTGATTGCTTGGTCATGTTGCCTTGGACCTGTTTTGGTATAATACATCATGGCAGAACCATGAAGTGACTATTCACTTCATAGTCACTAGGAAGCAAAGGCAGAGGAAGAGTAGGGGCCAAGGTCCTAATATCTCCATTCAAGGGCATATACACAGGGACCTAGCTTCCTTCTGTTGGATCCTACCTCTAAATGCTCTGCCACCTCCCAATAGAGCCACAGACTGGAGACAAAGTCATCAATATGGGAACTTTGGAGGACATACAATATCCAAACTGGAACAGTTTTGTCATGTTAAATGTCTTGAAATTATTTTTCATTGATAGTAAATTTTAAAAGTTTATATTTGTAGAACTAAAGGCAGTGCATATACTTGTGCATATACTTTGTGTATGTGTGTGTGTGTGTGTGTGTGTGCATGTGTGTGTATGCACATACACAATTCTTATTTGCTTTTGGAATCAAAGTAAGACCCAAAGATTTTTCTGTCTTTTTAAATCTTTGTTCTCTGAAGTAGCTTATATAACAAAAGGAAATGTTATGATATGATATGATACAACAACTTCAACTCAGTGCCTACTTTGGTGATGAATTTTTATCAGTCTCTTCATTTGCCTCTAGGTGCACGTGGATAACTGATATCTTATTTCTCTTTTTATGTGATTTTTGATAATTTTTACTTTTCTATGGAATAACTTACTTGAAGTAGATTTGAAAATGTGTGACCACCTGCAACAATTCCATAAGGTCAGGCAACTGAAAGCCATCTGAGACTCCACAGTGTATATTAATACAGTTTTAATAAAGGCAAGGATATGGTGAGTTTTCTTATACATGTACTTTTCCTTCCCTCCTATCCATCCTACTTATTCTGATCACATGGAATTTGTTTCCCATTTAATTTTTTTCTTGCATTATTCCTCAATGATAAAATGCAAATATATGACACATGAGGTTCATTTTTTAAAATCAATTCTTTTTGTTTTCCATGCTTTTATCCCAATCCAATAATCTCAAGTGATTTCTTCCTTCAGAGTCTGGGTGTATTAAACTTCCTAAGTTTTTCCATATTCTAAAGAGTTCTTATTTTTACCTTCCATTTGTATTTTACCTTGGGCATAGGATTACTGTTTGAAGACCATTTTTTGTTGTTGTTGTTGTTGTTAGCATTTTGAAGATGTTGCTCTGTAGTGTTCTTGCATCCAGTATTGATAGTGAAGATGTTTGGTACTAATATGAAATTTTGAATTCATCACCTGAAATGTTTCAGACTTTATTTTTATCCCTCATGATTTGAAACTTCACATAAGATTTATTTTCCTGTCAGTGTTAAAGATTCTGTTTCGTGGGCTTGCTACTTCACAGTGATAGTTGTGGAATATTTGTTGCACTTCTTTTTACTGTATTTTGACTCCTTGATCCTAGTAGATCTAGCTATACTGTTTTTAGAAATGTGTTTCCATCATTCCGCAATGGCAGACTCTGAGTTATGGAAGTATGTGTGTATGCGTGCATGTATGTGTGCATTTCCCATTTTTACCCTGGTCAGTAGTCACCTGGCCCTGCCTCTTCACTCTCACTGCTGCTGGCTTGACCTATGTACAATGATTACTGTTGCTACCTGCTAAAACATGCAGAAAGGGACAAATTCCACCTGGTCTAGTGACTTCAAATATAGTTCCTCAATTAATCATGATGATAGAAATCTCAACAACTCATTCTTATATACTTAGAGATTAGAAGTTCCTGAGCCTCTCCCCTTTCAATAGAAGACTTTTAGGCATTTAAATTATGATTTTCTGAAATGTTTGTTTCACCATGGATTACACCTTTAAACAATTCTTCAAAAGATTCCTGTTCTATAGATGGTTTTCTTTGTTGCTTTGCCCTCCTCTTATTGATTTTTTTTTTTTTTTTGTAATACAGTATATCATTTCATGCTATTTTTAACTGCAGGCCTGGCTTTGAAATCAGTATTTAAAGGGTGAAGGTTATGTTAAGAACTGGAGCATGGCAGAGGAACTGCAGAAAAGTAAAACATGAAAATAATGCAAATTGATTTCTTCTGTGTCAAACTTTTGAAAAATGATAAACCTACCCACTATTAATTTTGTCTTTCCATTATCTTACCTTAATTCAGCTATTTTAGCAAAGATCCTAATTTGATCTTATCTACATTGCCAACATTTAATATCAGCACAGGCTGTGGACACAAAATATCTTGATTATAGGATCAATGGTGAAAAACAGTGTTTTTCATAGTGCTTTTATTTACTCTGAGACATTGGTGTGATTGTATCTTCTTTAAAAAATTACTGAATTCCCACTACTAAGGTCTGCTAAGGTATCTGCATCAGTAAGCCATAAACTATATAAAAGGCATCTACACAGGAATGCTTTCTCCCCAAGGAACTAGACATTTCTTTTGTATTTAAAGTTCAATGATTTTTTTTCTTTATGTTTAGATTCAAAAACAGTAACCTTCTGGGCTTTTACTTTTGTTTGCTTGCTGCCCAATTAACATGTTGTGAAAGCCAAATAACATTACCTGTAATACAATTTTACCTATAAATTTTTTTACTGTAAAGAATTGTAATTGTTATATGTAGCATTTAAACAAGAATTAAGCTAGAGGCAAGGGAAAATTGTTTTAGGCAATGTTCCTGATCTTGAAAGTGATGAATCTTGTCTGAATGTATTTAAGTATTGCACATCATTGTCTAATTTTTTAAAGGACAGTTGATGTTTTAGTTACCATGTTGGGTTTAAGTGACAAGGAAAACTGGCTTGCATATTGTAAACTGAAAATATATAATTAGGGGATTCTACATTCTTTTGGATGTGCCTTACTTTATGCTATGACTTTACCCTAAGTCTCATGTGTACTTTGCTGTAATAACTCTAGAAAGCTCATGCAGTCATAACAATGTTCTGAAGAAGAGGTCATCTCTTCAGGTACTACTTTTCAAGATGTCCTACAGAAGCCCATCCCAAATATTTTGTCATCTACCATTAAGTCACAGGTTCATTTCTAAAGTAATCTTTAGCAAGAAGAATGGAATCGTAGTGAACTTATACAACATAGACACGAGTCCTCTATAGAGGATGGTAGCTGTTACTTAGGTAAGAAGAAGGGAATGGCTTGAAGATTGGGTCAGCCGCAGAACAGCCACAGAACTATTACTTAGTAGAGGGAAACAAACTGGATTTGAAAGTTTTAGTTTGTAAAAAAAATACGTTTTCAATTTTAAAAGGTTCAAAAGTAGTTAAACTAAGGAAAACATTTGTGAAATCTAACATTATCTGAAAGTCATTTAATAAGAAAAGCATTAGATATTTTGTTAAAGCCCAATGACATACTTCTGATACCATGGAAAATTAAATGAGGTTGCTGGACAGAATGCCCTATGCCTGTAATAGCAGCTACTCAGGATGTTGATACAGGAGGATGGTAAATATAAGGTCAGCGTGGGCAACTTAGCAAGATGCTGTCTCAAAATAAAAAAAAATATAAAGGGCTGGAGATGCAGCTCAGTGGTAGAGTGCCACTGGTTTCAATCACAAAATAAATAAATAAAATTATTAATTAAATTAAATGCTAAAATATTGGTAAGGAAGAATATGAATGTAATGGTTTTTATCATATAACATGTTTTCATTTTCTTTTGTCTTATAGATTTGTTACAATAAAGTAAATGTAATATAATTCAAAATGAGAGGTTGAAACACTTTTACTATTTCTGCTCTATCACTTTTCTTTCTGAAGTTTCTGTATAGACTTAAGTAATATGATTGTATTTGAGAACAAATGTGCCAAATTAGGAAAAAAATATTCACAAAATATATCAAAATTCAAGTATATTTTTTTATGAAACAAAACATAATTGGAGAGAGAAATATTATTTCTTCTAGCTTTCAGAGGATTAACAACTTCATAGAACACTAAAGTGTAAACATACATAGAAAATGCATAGGAATTTTCTCAAATTTTGCAGGATCAGAAATTCAGAAAAATGTTTGGAAAAAATTTGGAATGGCCAATCTGAAAGTGTCTATAATATCTCTGTAGTTCATTCATTAATTCATTTTTCTTTTCCTAAACAAATGATGCTAATTATTTTGGAAAGCATGAACTTAAAAATAGGAACTCAACTTTAGCTAAGTTGAGTAGTTCTCTCTCTCACACAAAAATGCAAAATGAACTTACTATGCTCTACAATGCAATGTGTCACAAATACTATTAGGTACTCAGATTTGCCTCTCTGATCTTTAGGGAGGTGTACTCCTCTGTGCTCCTTTGGA
Source organism: Sciurus carolinensis (assembly GCF_902686445.1). NCBI lineage: Eukaryota > Metazoa > Chordata > Mammalia > Rodentia > Sciuridae > Sciurus > Sciurus carolinensis. The sequence goes on from NC_062215.1 coordinate 91,071,547, forward strand.
AAAATGCAAGTTTAAAATTTAGGCTTTATGGAGACTGATCTTTTTTTATATGGTCTTAAACTTTATGTTTTGATTAAGATCAATTTTAATAGAATTCAGTGAGGCATAGAGAAGCCTGTGATTATGATGGGAAAGAGTGGGGATAAGCTATCAGTGTTGGTGATAAAGTCCGGAGTCAGCTTCGGCAAAAATGTCAAAATAAGAACATGTTTGCTTGTGGTGATGAGCATACACATTGTACTGTAATCTCCCTGTCAAATAATCCTGAGAGGAATATTGGTATTTTTACCAGTGTGGTTTAGAGATAACTAGCATTCACATAAATGTATGATTCTATTGTTGTAATTCACAGGACCAAGAGAGTGCTAGGGTGAAAAACTATTTCAAAATACAGGCATTTTAACACTGGAAACATTGCACCTTAGGGTGGTTGCTTTCCGCCAGCAGAACTGTATAATTTATCTAGGCACTCCTAAAGTATACTGTTTGATATAAATCCACAGAGAGCAATGTCTCAAAATGATACTTACTTTTTCCTAGCCATTTGGCATGTCCTTAGTTGTTTTGAACTCTACCAAAATGTAGGCATAATAAAAATTTTCAGACGTATTGTCAAGAATTCCTATGATGGTAAAGAAATTGTGCCTAACATAATCCTTATTAAGTATAGAATTTCAAGAGTGAGAACAAAATCTCCACTTAAGTCCCCAATAACATGATGCGAGACAAAAGAAGTTCTGTTTCCTTGTGTTTAGAAGGTGAGACTGTTACCTCAGTGATCTGAAAGGCAAGGCATCTTTTTTTGTGCCTTAAAATATAATAAAATTTGCCTTGTTAAGTTTTGGAATCCACCACACTGTTCTTTCCTACTTTTCCCATTTAGAATGGGAATGTCTACGGTGTTCTTATTTCATCATGTATCTCAGAAACACACAGCTTTTCTGGTTTTGTAGGTTCACAGCTGGAGAAGAATCTTGCCTCACGATGAATCATACTTCATGTCTCATCCATATCTGATTTAGATGACATTTATATGAGACTTTGGGTGTTACAGTTGATTCTGGAATGAGTTAAGAACTGTGAATCTGTTGGAGTGGAGTGAATGTATTTTTCTTGTGAGTAGAAGATGAATTCGGGGAGAATGGTGACAGAATATTATGAACAGAATGTTTGTGTTCTCCCAAACCCATATGTGAAAGCCCTAACCCCAATGTGATTGTGACTGTGCTCTGACAAGGGCCATTGGGAGGTAATGTGAGTTTGATGAGGTCATGAAGATTGGACCTTCATGATGGGATTAGTGATTTTGTAAAATGAGACACCAGAGAGCTTGCTCTTTCCCTCTTTCTGTGTATACACAAACACATCATGTGACACAACCAAGACAGAATGCCTCAGCAAAATTTCCCTTGCCGTCACCTTGGTTTGAACTTCTGAGACTCTCTAACTATGAGAAACAAATTTCAGATGTTTAAGCCATCCAGTTGATATTTTGTTATGGTAACCTAAAATGAGAAAGACAATTTCCAAGTTACTAGACACACATCACTTAATCCAGAAGCTAAAAACTATTAATGATGGAGAAAAAGTAGGATTTAATTTAGATCTTAGTTTGATATGCTGATAAGCCATAACAATGGTTAATGTAAAATACCCCCATGCCATGTTGAAACTGCCTTCTTATAGCTTATGGGGGCTATTTCTAGTTATGGCTAGCTATCATCATACTACTAGTATTTTGAATGTTTTTTGAAAGGTAGAGTTTCTTTTTTAGTCATGAATGAGTACAAATTATTAAGACTTGTAATCCAACAGTTCCCAAAGTTCTGACTGACAACCAAAGTTTATAAATAGAAAAATGATATTCTTTCTTGAATATTGTTTTCACAGCCCCCCAACTTCAATTTTATTAAACACAAACTGGAAAATGTATTCATTCATTTATCTGGCTATGCATGTATCTGGTAAATACTTTGCTCATTGTAAGATCTTTGGTAGATATTATGATTTGGATGTGAAGTATCCCCAAAGGCTCATATGTAAGACAATGCAAGAAGGCTTAGAGGTGAAATGATCATGTTATGAGAATCTTAATCCAATCAGTTAATTAATCCCCTGATAGAGATTAAGTGAGTGACAACTGAAGGCCAGTAGGTTGTGGTTGAAGGAGGTAGGTCATTGGAGGTGTGCCTTTGGGGTATATATTTTGTATCTGGCAAGTGGAATCTCTCTCTCAGCTTTCTGATCATCATGTGAGCCACTTCCTTCTGCCACACTCTTCCACCACGATGTTCTGCCTCACCTGGAACCAGGCTATATGTGGATTGAGACCTCTGAAACTGTGAGCCCCCAAATAAACTTTTCCTCCTTAAAATCATTCTCATCATGCCTTTTAGTCATAGCAATGCAAAATTTGTCTAAAGCACTAGACAATAATGTTTTTATCAATCTTAAATATATTGTCTTCTAGGAGATTTACCAGGAAACTCTGGTAGAGGTCTTCTGATTTGTAGACATTGGTTTTATTTAAAGGGCTGGATTATAAATTGATTAATAGGAAATTAGCAAAGTTTCTAAAGGAATTGCATAATCATGGACCAAAAAGGATGGAGAACTAAAGGAAAGAACAAAAGAAAGAGGTCTTTGGATGCCCCAAACTTGCATGCATAGGAAGCAAGTTGGAGCATTCACTTAGCTAAAAACAGAGGTGCTCTTTTCGTGGAAAATCAAAGGTGACTCAAAAGACAAATCTCAGAGTCCAGAAGACAGACCTTAGGCCATGGAAAACAATTTCCAGGCAAGTAAACAACAAATGGAGGAATTGGTAACATAACTGAAGGTATCTAAATTGCTATGGATCAATGACTTCTGTGTGTCTCAAGGTTCTCCCCTTCTTGAAAGGAACTAGCTGTAGGAGTTGTGCTGTCTTCTTTCACAATTGCATGTTGGATGCATGGGGACAGGAGTTGTCATTTAGTTGACAGGTCTTTGGATTCAGAGGAATATTACTCAAAGTGTTGTACTTGAGGAACACCACCTGTAAAACCTCTTGCACACCAGGATTTGATTTAAGTAACAAGACCCTAGACTAACTGACACTGTAAAGGCATGAGTCTCAGAGGTTTTATAAGGAGAGGGAGGATGAGTGCATTTTATTCTTGGAAGAATATAAATTTTTGTGGCCAGAGTACAGTCTCTGCAGACAGTGTTTTTCAAAGATGGCATAACATTATCTCCCATCAAAAGTACTCTTTTTACTTTATGACCTTGTCACTTTCCCATCAAGAGGAAGATTCCATATTTCCTTTATCTGAACCTAGATGGACAATGTGACTACTTTGACTAAGAGTGTAACAGAAGTGACATTATGTGACTTCTGAGGCAAGGTCATATAAGAAGATACAACTTCTTCCTGACTCAGTCTCTTTTAGGATGCTACTTTGATGAAACTGGTTCTTTAAAAGAATGACCTATTCATAACCTCCATAATGACAGGTACCAATAGGAAGATAACACCCAGCATAAACTCTGCTAAAGGAAATTCAGCAGTATTTGCTTAATTTAAAGTTGGAGAAGGACACTGGCTAAGCCAGGACATGTAGCAATGAGTTCAGTGACACCCAAAAAGGGACCGATGAAGAGGCAGCTTCCTTGTTTTAGTGGATAGGTAGAGAGGATGACATGTGGCTGATAGTCACATCAGACCTCCTGGAAAAATAACAGTGACCTTAATTCAATTTAAACAATTTTACACATGAATTTTCTGGGAAAGTGACAAAGACCACATCCAAGTCAAGATCATTTCATCCACCTTGGTTACACAAATACTAAACATGATTAGTAGTTACATCACAGTATAATCAGACATGAACAAAGTTTTCATAGCTGACAACTGTCCTAGCACAAAAATAAAGCTACCTATAGGTAGTGCTGACCTGAGCATTGTGAAACTAAAATTGGGGTCAGATTTTCAGGTATTCCTGACAATCAGGCTAATGAGTCCTTAAATCATTTATTGAACTTATCCTACACACTAAGAATAATAAGTTTAGGGTTAAAAGGGTGGTAATTATTTTACATTTTGCAAAATTACATTACTTACGCAAAAACAAAATGATACATTTTTGTCTTTGGGTTCAATTCAATTTTGAAAATACTCATTAAATGCTTATTATATGCAAAGTCCTGCGTTTGCAGCTCTAGGACATACAAAGATAAAATTTTACCCTATCTCATGGAGCAGCTGGACTCAAACACTATAAACTATGATACAAATCAGAATGGGATGTGTCCTCCAGAGAAGGGAACAGAAACAGTAAGGGAAGACATCAGAGAAATGTCCTTTAATTGAAGTGACTCTGCTATGTGTGAAGATGATAAGTCATTTTGGAGAAGGTAATCTGTTGTATTCTTGAAGTCTTTATACTTTAAAGCACATTATTTTTCATTTTACTATTGTCAAAGAATGAGGCTCTTTGTATATGCATTTTTTCAGATAATTTATGCTTACCTCCTGAAGCACCCATTACATTTCTCAAGTATGATTTAAAAATATTTAAGAATAAGAGAATAGTATAAAAATGTTAAAAGCTTACTACTGGGACTTCTAGCTTTCACTCTGACATGAAAAGAACTTGGAAGTTGTCACTCTTGATCTTGTAACAAGAAAAAAGGTAGGTGAACAGAAAATCAAGAACTATTCTGAGACCCATCAGAGAATGGAGGTCATGAGAAAATGTATCCCTCTGAAGTCTGGAGAGATAGATGCTTCCACTGAGAAAGAGCATGTGGGCACACAGCCTAGGCAGGCCTACCTAGATTAGAAGCTCTGGAAGTCACATACTGGTTGGAGTGTTTAAATGATAACTTTGGTAATTTCCTAGAGACTGAGTGTTGACCACCACAGAGCCCAAGAGCAAGACAGTTTCAGGAGTATCTGCATACTTCCATGGATGAAGTTCTACCAATTTCTTTCTCTGAGGAGCTAAGAAAGAGCCCCTTAGCTCTTAGGAGAAGGGGAAGACGGGTTATTCTCCTTCGCAGACCTACTCTCCAGGTTAAAGAACTTTTACAAAACTCTGTTCTGACACCTTATCACAGCTGGGTAAAGGAAATTCTTCCCTATTCCAACCCCTCTAGTTTTCCATCCACCTTAAGGGAGAAAAATGATCAAGGGACAGTGCTTCATGGAAACAGGTAATTCTGCAACCAAGAAGAGGAGTAAGGGGGCAAGGGTATAATGCCACACCACTAGAGAAGCATCTGTGATGGTCCATCCCTGAGACACACAGGCCTGCAAAAAGACTGGAATTATTTAGAAGGTCATAGAAAACCCCACAACACTACACCAACAGAACTCCAGTATAACCAGATTGCAATTTTCAGATCAGCAAGCTGCAGGCTGTGGAGGGCAGTTCCCAGGGAATCACAAAGACAATGTGGGATACAAAATGAGGACACTAGAGGAATTATAAATTTCTGGTCACTGAGAAAAAAAAATTAATAAACAAAGGTCAACTCCTTGCCAGATTAACATAAATCCTCATGCTCAAGGCCTATATATCTGAGTTCCTATTACTCGATTATCTGATACACCCTGTGTGACTTTCAACAAAGAATTACAAACATGTTATCAAAGGCAAGTAAAAGCTCACTCTGAAAAGAAATTTCAGCAAAATCAGACTCATATACTACAAGCTGGACTTATCAATTAGGAACTTGAAGTAACTATAATCAATTTGTAAAGGAGAGATAGAGGCAATAGTAAAGAACAAATAGGGAATGTGAACAGACTGATGAAAGTCCAAGAAAGGTTAGAACTGAGAGCAGCATTGTAGAAGCAGTGTAAATGGCTTTAATCAATTCATCAATGGGTTCAACATGGCAAGAAAGCAAATTAGTGACTTGAGGATAGGTCACAGAAGCCTTCCAAACAAATTCAAAAGTAAAAAAGAACTAAAACAAAGAAAACAAAACAGAAAACAACATTCAATAACTTTGGGACAATATGATAAGGTGAAATGTCAGATACAAATGAGACTAGCAGAAGGCAAAGTAAAAGAGAATGAAGCTTAAATGGTTAGGAACTTCCCAAAGACTAGTGATGTGCTCAGTGAAGAGCTTTTGCCTACCAAGTGCAAGGGCCTGAGTTCAGTCTCAGTGCTACAGTGAAGCAAGCAAGCAAACAAACACAGAAAGTACTTCCTTAAATGAATGAAAATCACTAAGCCACAGACCCAGGAATCTCAAATGCCAAACAGATAAACACTAGAGGAGAAAAATGTTCCTGAGCCTCTCATGTTCAAATCTTAGAAAACCAGGACAAAGAAGATTAAAAGAAGTCAGAGAATGAAAAATACCATCCTTGGAGAGGAATAAGGATAAGAATTACATTCAGGTTGTCTTTAAATTTTTTAGGATATTTTTGTAAAAAAGAACAGAATGGAGTACAGCTGGTTATTTAAAATATTGAAATAATAATATCACCACCCCAGAATATTATATCCAGTAAAATTATCCTTCAAAATAAAGAAGATAAAAAGATACACACATACACACACAAACAAACAAACAAAAAAAAGCAAAGTCAGAGAACAAAACCAAAAGGGAATTAATTACCAGAATTCTTCTTCCATATGAAGTTAAAAGCAAAACAAAATATTTTTCAGGTGTAAAGGAAAATGAAACTTGGAATTATATTTAAAAAGAAAGAGCATTGAAAAGGATTTAAGTTAATGTAAAATCTTTCATTTTTCCTGCCTGTTTGAATAAATACCAAATCCAGTGTTTTGCATGCTTCTTACATGTGGAGAAATGAAATGAGTGACAGCAACATCACAAGGCACAGGAGAGAAATCAGGTATGCTCCATTTCAAGGTACCTGTGCTGCTTATGAAATGGGTTTAGTGTTATTTGAAATTGGATTCATGTTAGTTAAAAATGCAGATTGCAGTCCCTAGGATAAGCAGTAAAAAATGAAAAAAATTAATATGCTAAGAGAGAAGATAAAATGAAATGATATAAAATGATCATTAAAATTAGAGACGGTAGAAAAAAAGGCTGGGAGAAAAACTAAAGGAAAAAAACCAAAATGAATATAAAGTATTTCTAGACATAGTAGATATCATTTCAGTTGCCAAGAATCACTTTAAAATGAGTGATCCAGTAGGGCATGGTGGCCCATGATTATAATACCAGCAACTTGGGTGACTGAGACAGGAGGATTTCGAATTTGAGGACATCCTCAGAAACTCAGTGAAACCCTGTCTCAAAATAAAATATAAAAAGGATGTAGCTTGGTGGTAAAGTCCCTGGGTTCCATCCTCAGTAACCCCTGACCCTTCAAAAAGATGAGTGGTCCAAATATGGTGATTCTTGATTACTGCTTATATTGTATCATTGATAGAGAATAGATAGAAATGAACAGTGGGAACACAGAGGGGTTAATTCTATAGACTGTGTCTATGTGCTCACAATATTTTTTAAAATTATTATTTATGGACATAATACCTCTGTTTTATTTACTTTTTTAATGTGGTACTGATGATTGAACCCAGTGCCTTCCAAGTGCTAGGCAAGCACTCTACTACAGAGATACAACCCCAGACCCTCAATATGGTTTTTAAAGAACCAATTTATCAATGTATGCCTGACCCTGTTCTGATTTAAGGTAATAACCATATAACAGCATATTATTCACAGGACTGAGGAGTATTCACCCAAAAATGCTCTTTTGGTAAGAGATAGCAGATTGTCCTAATAGGAGAATGGAGAGTTAAATAATCTCAAGGTTTATGAAATCAAGTTCCAGGTAAAATCACCTGGTGTGGTCAGGGTAACTGAAGTTGTCTTTAGATCTTTGGCATATTATTTAATCTTATTGCATTTATAAATTTTCACCCCTTGGATTTCACTTAGACACTCACAAGTAGGACACAATGGAGATTTAGAAATCTGATATAATCCAAGTGTTAATCAAGAACTAGGAGGTAGTACTCAACTGGGACTCTCTGAAACTGCCCCTTAACCCGAGCAAAAGCTGGTCCACCAAGAAGGCAATTGTCATCTTATCCTCAAGAGAACCCACTCAATCCCCACCCTTTCTCTTCTAAAAATCTTGGCTATATTTTACTATGACACATGTCTTGCTTGAAACCTTCTCTCATGAAGACACAAGAGATTAAACTGACAAACTGTCCAGAACCATCATGTTCATAAATAATTAATTCTAGTGCTTGAGTAAAGTGATTGGGATTTTCAGAACATGTGGCAGTCACTATTCCCCTGAAAATTAGAGGGAATCATGAGCAGAGGGACTTGGAGATCCTGAAAAATTTTCATTCTATATGCCAGATTCCACCTCTGCAAATGCATCTAGCCACCTCCTCACTCATTTTCTATCCTATGCAGAAGATCTCTTTGATCTAGAAAGTTTTTCTTCTGCCTTTCACCAGAGAGTAAATAGTACTTTTACCTGCTTTGACAATAAGTTGAAATAATTAAAGGGAATAGTCAATTAAAGGAATCTTTACTCTTTTAATTAACTATCCTTTGAATGACTTTGTAGGGCCCATTCTCTTTCCAGAAGCTGTTTTCTGTAATCATGGGTTTTTCTCTTGTGTTTTAGCAGTCTTCTCTTGCACAGGTTGCTGTGTTTTCATGTAAACAAACTCTTGACATTGAAAACTTGCTCTAGTTATCCAATGTTGCTGGAAATGTGTTTTTCTTGTTTCAGATGTCTTTGGCAATTCTTAAGTGAGTTGTTAGAAAGGCAAAAAGGTAAAAATGCATTCCTGATTAATCATCCTGAACCATGAGTAAAAGTGCCTTTGCAATAGTTTTTGGCTCCCTTTTATCAAAAAAGAAACCCCATCTTCATTAAAAAAAAAAGTAATAATAGTTCTGTACAAAAATGGTCAGGAGTGAATAATGGGAACTGTAAAATATTCCTTGGAGTCTTTATGTAAGAGCAGGGAGAATGGCATAGGAGAAGAAAGTTTCTGTACTGTCCTAAGAACACATTAGAAGAGAGTAGTGCCACTGTATGGTAGGACAAAGAAAGACACTTGATGAATTGGCATTTGATATTATCCTGAAAGGCAGGTCAACAACCCCTGTTGGATGGTGTAATGGTTAATTTAAACTGTCAACCTGATTGAATTAAGAAATGGATTAAGAGACTTCTGGGTGTGTCAATGAGTGCATGTCTAGGAATGATTGGAATGTGGGATAGTGAACTGAAGTGGAGAACCCTCCCTAAGCATGGGCAGCACTACTCAATAGGATGGAATAAAAGTTGGAAGAACAAGGAAGCAGATGCAGATGCTGATGCTAGCTTGGCTCTTCTTGAACGAGTTCTTGATAGCTGCTTTGATGGTCTGAGGATATCAGTCTCTAGATTCTTCACTCTTCCAAAGCGGACTCTGCCAGTGATTTTCCAGGTAGTCCCAGGAGCCTTGGTTTCAGACTAGGGTAACACTTTTGATCCTTCCTGTTCTGGGGTTTCCAACTCTTGGACTGTGCAGATACTGGTTCTTCCAGTTCTCCAGCCTGCAGACAGCCATCGTGGACTATGCAGCTTCTGCTCATGTAAGCCAATCTAATAAATCTCCTTTTCATAATCATACTTCTGTTGATTCTGTTCCTCTAGAGAACCCTAACTAATACAGATGAATTAGGACTCTATTCCAGAACTGAAAATCCTACATCCAGGAAACTCCCCAATTCTCAGGCATTCACTCTCCATTAAATAGCAGGAAGTGTATTTTTGAGACCAGAAACAGGGGAGAAAAAGCTTAGGTCTTAATGGACATGAAAAATAAGGACCATGCAAATAATGTAGTTTGGAATCAGAGAAGAGAGGTTTTTAAAATGCCAGTTTCTAAGTTTAATATTTATTTTACAAGCTAAAAATACAATCACAGGAAATGTTAGTATTTGATATAATTTGTGATCACAATTTCTTTAAGACTACAATCAAAATGTATAATGTCGTGAATTCCTTTATGGTCTAAACTGTTCACCAGTGGGTTCCCAGGAAAAAAAGCGATCTGAGTTATAGCTGTAATTATATGCTGGGATAATCATGTAAAAGATGCTCTTAATAACAATGCAAAAATGACCCTCACTGAAAAGTTAATTATTATTTGAGAGTGGCCCATCAAATTACTTAAATAATATAGCTCATAAAAAGTATATTCTCTTTCTTTTTAGAAAGTAGTCTCCCTCAATAACTACAGGACAGAAAGTTATTTGGTTAATACACATTTTCTTTGGGGAACATTAAAAATATGCTTAAAAATATGTTTGGACCTGATCAGTTACTTTTGTCTTATGCACAGATGCTATAGGCCACACCACAAATACATATTTGTAAGCTCAGACTTCTTCCCAAGTCATTAACCAGCTCAGGTTTTCTATTTATTAGACTGTTTGTTGACCCTACACCTCTGATTTCCATAAAGCTACCACATCGTGACAACTGCGTGACACTTCCACAATATTCAATAGCTCAGCATTCAATAAGAGCCCATCTTGTGTTTGCCTGAGAATGCATCTGGGTTGTCAGCTTCATACATAGTGTATGAATTTCTTCAGCATTCTCTGAAGGTGTTTGTCTTCTAACCTTGCTGTTGTACCTTTACTTTATCATCTACTATTCCTACTTTATTTTAAAACCAGTTCTCCAAAAGTGCTCTCACTACCACTAAGCAAAATTTGAAAAGAATGATATTCATTCAATTCATGTAAAAAGCCTTATCTAGGTTGGGTGTGTTGGTATGTACCTGTAATCCCAGTGGCTCAAGAGACTGAGGCAGGAGGATCGCAAGTTCCAAGCCAGCCTCAGCAAATTAGCAAGGCCCTAAGCAACTTAGCAAGACCCTGTCTCAAAATAAAAAAATAAAAAGATCTGGGGGATGTGGCTTAGTGGTCAAGTGCCCCTGTTCAATCTCTGGTACAAAAATAGAATAGAATAGAATAGAATAGAATAGAATGCCTGATCTATTAAAGTTATATCTTGAGTGGAAGCAACAAATTACCTAACAAAATTGAACTACAATATGAATGAGTTGAAACTCAAAATACTTCCTTTAGATTTCAGGGTGAAAATAGACTAAAATTGAGAAAATTAATGTTATCTTGATTTTTCAAATGATATTTTGATATTTGTACTTTCTGTGTACTTCAACTATGATGTATGCATTTTGTATTTTTTGTATTTGTTCACTATGATTTCTAGTAATAAAATATGGCAATCTGCTTTTGTTGATTTCAGCAGAATTAAAGTGAAAGGTACGGTAGGGAAAACAAATCTGGTAGCTTTTAGCCCGTCTTCCCTGCCCCCCCAAGTATCAAGATGGTACTGCCTACAAAGAAGGGACATTCAATAGAAATTGAGGGTCAAATATTCAACAAAGTTAGATCTGACTATGTTATAAAGATGATGAATTTCAAATAGAATTTCATTTAAAATATTTTTCACTTTAATTTTGTTATTTCATAACTTTAACTTGAACTGTTCACAGAATTTTCAATATGTGAAGTAAAAGTATAGATTCACAATTATTACTTTCTATTTCTAAGTGTACTGCATATTCTCTTTGCTAAAATAAAGTTTGTCTCCCTTTTGGAGTAAGGCTCTGATAGAATAATCTAGACTTTGATTTGATTATTGCATATTCTTTTTACAGTTTTAAATAATCTAACAATTCACATTTTGTCTCATAGGTCACTGTTCCACCCTTGCAAGAACTAAATGGTTGTTTACAAAGCTAACTTTGTCAGGACTTTTATAGATTAAACAATATGATTGAACAACTAGCATTTGTATAATCAAAGGAACTTATACTCAAAAAACAATAAGAATAATTTTATTGGGTTCATGTAAGTCAATATTGGAAACTAGAGATAGAAAAATCTCTGATGTAAGAAAAAGAGGTATCAATTTAATAAAAGAAATAATGTGAGCTGTTAATATATTACAAAAATATATATAGGTATTTGAGACCTTATGGAGAGAGGAAAGCAATAGAGAGAACAGGCCACACAATTAGAAAGATTTCACTATCTCTAAACCACATGACTGAAAGGGAAAAGCCCATAATTGGGGTGCAATTGTACAGAGCAGAGTATCCAACTGAGATGAAAATGAGTGCATCATGTCAAACTGTACTGGTAACCTACCTCCACGTGACACATTAAATTATATGAGGGGAAAAAAAATATCCTAGAATGGTAAGTCAGTGCTGGAGCTGGAATTCCCCTTTGGGAGAGGCCTGAAAAGGAGTTGTGAATAGGTTTGTAGCTGTAGAAGTGCTGAGACTAAAGGGAACTTTACCAAGTGTAAAAGGTTAATTTGGTCTTATGTGCTGGAGCACTTCTGAGAAAGGAGAGTTCCATGATTTTTCATGCTGATCTGGTTTCACACAGTGCTAATTAAGCAAGTCATTACAAATCTTCAAGTCTCAATTCTTCTACCTGTCACATAATGGAGGCATGAACATTTCTTTAGTCTAAATCACAATGAGCTCATTTTCCTGGTGGTCTCTATACATGGGAATCAGAGTAGCCTTATTTCCATGCTCAGTTTTAAAAAGTGTAATTAACTTGAAGCATTTTCTTGGAAATAATGCTAGTGACTAGTTGGAATAAGCTGAGCTAAGGGCAAGTAAGGCCAAGGGATGCCAAGAGTAGGAGTAGGATCAGGGCTGTGGTGAGAGAAAGCTGAAGTGATGTGCCTGAGATCATGATTTGGATTGAGTCATGTTTTGTGCATAGAGAGTACAGTTACCTTGTGAAGAGGGTGAAAGCAGGGATAGAATCCTGTGCTTAAAGCAAAACTGGATGACATATTCAGGGTCTTAAATACCAATAGGTGATCTGAGTGTTAAGAAGGGCAAAGTACATAGAACAGGATTATTCTTTCATTGAACTCATAATTATTGAGAAAATGAGCTGTATTAGGGATGTAGTGGCTTTGTAGAATTAGTAGTTTTTCAACTCTGACTGCATGTCTTTTTCCTTTGATGGTCTCAATAATTATGAAAATTGTCTATCTTCTCAACTTCTATTTCTCTTTGTTTTTATTTTGGGCATCCTGCTCCCACATTCTCACTTCCTTTAAGTATTGCCTTTCCTAAGAAGCTCCTTTTCTCAGTGTCTTTCTTTTTCTTTTTTATGATTCCTCTTTTGGCATCCACCATAACCACTCCTACGTTTCAATAACCAGTCTACAACAATCTCACACTCACATTCTTGCTTCTATCATCAGCACCCAGATTAGAGTTTCCAGATCCATGCTAGACCCTGCAATATTTTTTAAGCAATACAGAATTTGGTGTTACAAGTTTTACTTCATGGAATTTTTCATTTGCAAAATGGTGTCAGTTATCTCCCTTAAATGATTTTTTTTCTTTTTGACAAGAAAAACATATATACACAAGTAAAATGATTACTGTTGGTTCAATATAAAGTTATTACTTTGTACTACATGAAGATGACCTGCATAAAAATTTCCTTAATTGACTTAAGTAGAGATGAACCCATACTCTTTTGAAATTCCCTTACATTTTGTGCAGTATTTTAGCAATTTTTAAACTTATTTTATCCCCACCCCCAAATACAAGTTATAGGAAAGTGGGGAATCTCTGATGCATCCCTGGAGTACTTGAAACAATGTCTAGCAAGTCAGAGACACTCAAAAGTAGCTGTTGAATAAATTGACTATTGAATTTCATATTTGAGATAAGAAAGAAAACCCAGATTCCACCTGCTACTGTTTGGATCTGTACTGTCACAAATAAGCTCATGTATTGAGGACTTGGTCTCCAATTCAGTAATTTCCAGAGGTGGGGCTTTGGGGAAGTGATTGTGTCATGAAGGCTATAACCCTCCTGATCATTGATCCATTAGTGGATTAATTCATTTCAAGGATTAATAATTTGAATGGACTACTGAAAGGAGGGGAGAACTCTAGGCAGGTGGGGCATGGTTTGAGGAAGGCGGTCATTGGAGGCATGCCCTGAAAAGGTATCATCTCCCTGGCGCTCCCTGCCCCCTACTGTCTCTCTCCCTTCCTGGCTGCCATCAGCTGAGCAGCTTTCCTGCTGCTACACCCTTCTGCCATGATGTGTTGCCTCACCTCAGCTGTCAGAGCAGGAATATCAGCTGACCATGAACTGAAACCTCTAAAACTGTGAGCCAAAATAAATCTTTTCTCCTTTAATTTGTTTATGTCAGGTATTTTGGTTATAGTGATGAAAAGTTGACTAACATACTACCAAACTCTTCATTTATTAACCAAGTGATATGCAATAAGATCTTTCAGTAAAATCTATTTTTCTGATGATGTATATGAATTCAGTCTATGATTGGCTTGCAGGTCTGCAGGCACGTTGTACCTGCCTGGGCTGTCATTGCTCTAATTTGTAATGAGAGGAGTCACTGTTGCTCCTCATTGTCAAGCATCAGAGTAAGCGAACTTACACTTTCCATCAATCATAACTGGTGTGCATTGTGTGTGCCTACTGCCTCTTGAAGCTCCATTAAAAGAATATAACTCTGGACGGGAACTGTCAAAGATTTAATCTATGTGCGTCCTCCGCTTTCTGCATCCTGGTTGAATCATTGTCTGATGAGAGATTTTGGCACACTGCCAACACTCAAGAAGGAGAAAATTTGTAGAAATCATTCATAAACTTTACTTTCTGTTTTGAAAGATTTGAGTTTCACATTTTGAATTTCCACACTTCAGTCACATATCATGTAGGCAAATGTGTAATAGCAAAAGGAATATGTACATCTTTTAATATTTAGGATGCTAGTAATGAAGTGTTATTTAAAAAGAAAAACAGGTTTGACTCTGTTTAATGATACTTTATGGGTTTATGAAGCAATTTAATTCTTTTTTAAACAAGAAGAATAATGAAGAAGGTATGCCAATTCACTGTCCAGTTTTTGAATGGAGAAGCTATTATATTGTCTTATTATTTAATATTTAAGAAAGGCTTAGTGTGGTAATTTAAAAATGAAAAATGCAAAAGTAAATATAATTAGTATACCCAAATTTAGAAAATAAGTATGCGAGTTTGTCTCAAGAGAGAAGTGTGTCTCCTTAGGTCCTCCATGTGATTCTTTAAATATGAGACTTTGACTAACATTAAACAAAATATTGAACTATATAAGATACAGCTAAGCTGGGCATGGTGGCATTTGCCTACAATTCCAGCCATTTGGGAGGCTGAGGTTGAAGGGTCCCAGGAGTTGTTTGAAGTCTACTTGGGTAATACAGCAATGCCCTGTCACAAAAACAAAAACAAAAGCAAAAGCAAAAAACAACAAAACAGATATATCTATTTTTATAAAGACCTTTCATATTATTGTTGCATTGTAAAAACTGGCAGTTTGACACTCATTCTATTTTAGGAAAATCATTAGATAGTTTAGAGTCTCTGCTTTCTTAATAGTTAACACAACATGGAGTGAAGCTAGGACACTACAGGGATAATACAACTTAGTCCATCTCATGTCAATGTCTGTTATGGTTTAAATATGAGGGGTCGACCAAAAGATCATCTGTAAAACAATGCAAGAAAATTTAGAGGTGTAATGATCTGGTAATGAGAGCATTAACCTAATTAGTACATTAATCCCTTCAAATGGGTGGTAACTGTAGGCAGATAGGATATGGTTGGAGGAGGTAGATCATTGGGGACATGCTTTTGGAGTATGTATTTTGTTCCTGATGAGCAGATGCTCTCTGCATCCTCGTTGCCAGGTCCTGAGCTGCTTTCCTTCACTATGCCCTTCTACCTTGATGTTCTGCTTCATCTTGGGCCCAGAGAAATGGACAGCTGTCTGTGGATTGAGACCTCTGAAACCGTGAGCCCCAAATAAACTTCTCCCCTTCTAAAATTGTTCTTCTCAGGTTTTTTGGTCACAGCAATGTAAAACAATGTCCAAAGTAAGATTTTGGTTAATGTCGGATTTTTAATTCATGTTTACATACTCTGATGGCTCTTGAAGTGACAATATTCTGCATTGTTAATTTAAGATGGATATGAATGTTTTAATTTTTAAAATGTCAATGTAGAATGGATATGTTTTTAAAAAAATACCAATAATTTGTAAATATGTTATTTCACAAATAATTACATTTTGCTTTCTTGTGAATGTGAAGCATAGTGTGACCCCCTAAATGTTTGACTGAACATTATGATGTAGAAAAATATATAGGTGCGATGAATGAACAATGTGGACCATAAAAGAGCAATGCTTTTACTGTGGTCTGTATATTTCCTCTTTGAAATTCAGGTGTGGTTAATGTGATAGTATTAAGAGTTGGAAACTTTAAGAGGTGATTAGGTTATTAGGGTTCCTCCTTTTGAGAATGGGACTATGTGTTCTTATAAGAGGGCCTAATGGAGGGAGTTCACCCCTCTTTTTGCCTTTTTTCCTTCTGCCACATGAGGCTACATCATTCCTTCATTTCAGAGGTCACAGTGTTCCAAGTACCAATTCAGAAGCAGAGGCCAGACCCTCACGAGACAGTGAATCTGCTTGATCTTGGATTGAATAGTCTACAGAACTGTGAGAAATGAATTCCTATTTTTTAAATAAGTTATCCAGTCACAGATATTTTGTTACTTACACAGTAAACGAAGACATTATTCCTCTGCACAATTATATTTAGTCTTATCTTTGAAATAAAATTTTTTCCCCACAGAAACCATTAATCTTGAGAATCCAAAAGCATCTAGTTTAGTCAAACTCTGATGGCACATCCACATGAATGAATGCTATGTAACTATTAAAAGTCATGATATACTCTTTTCATTTATTTTCATAAGTAAAACCTCAATAAACATTTACTAAAACTGATTGAAATTTCAATCAGCCCTAAAACATTAAATTTGATGCATATATCATATTTTCTGCTCATGAACTCTACATAAGAAAATTTATAATTTTATACTGATTTCTATACTTTACCCTTTTATCTATGGTATAAAGAAATCTAATCAGTTTCCAATAAATTTCACAATTGCTTGTGATTTTTCAGTTATTTCAATTTTAAACCCTGTCCAGTTAAGGATTTTATTTTCTCCTTCCTTCTCTTAGAGATTGCCAGTCTTTCCCTTGTTAACTCTATATACTTTCCCTCCGGAAATTCTAATAGACATATGTTGAGCCTCCTATCCCCAAGTTTTAAATTTTCTTCCATATTTTCAACTTTTTATTCTCTCTTCTTTCCTCTCTCTGTACGTACTAATAATTTCCTCAAAAATATTTTCCACGGCACAGATTCTCTTAATTATATTCAGTCTTCTATTTAGCCACTATCCTAAGCCATTGCTTCTTATAGTATGTACTTTTCATGTATGGAGTTACCAGTTGGGTAATTTTTAAATCCTGTACTTTTGTTCTGCATTTTCGTGTGTGTTTTCTATTCTAATTTTAATACTTTGTGTAAACATACAGTTCTTATTTGTTAGACTCTTAGGAGCTTAGGAAGGTAACTGGAGTTTGTTAGGTCTGCTATTTGTCCTGCAGGGGGCATCATCTCTCACTAGCATTACAGGTCTTCTGTGAGCTTACATTTCCCTGGAAGTTCTTCTCTCATAACATTTTGGCCACATCATGCCTACCAAGATTACCTCTTCTGCTTTGGGCCTTGGGGAGTCATTGGTTAGCAACACAGTTCACTTTTATTTTTTAACTTGGTGTTCCTCCTTCATGCCAGGTGGAATTACTTGATTCCATAACCACTGATCATATAGATTTAAGATTTAACTTCTCTGTCACTTTTCTGAGCAAGATAGCCAAGGTCTTGAAATCTATACTAAGTCCTGACATTTTGGGGACCTTCACTTACAACATAAGAGCATGAGAGGATGTCATTTTTTTCCTTTCCTTTTTCGTTTTTCCTTAGAGAACTTATTTTTATATTAACTTTTTAATTACATTTTAATTTTTTTCTGAGTATGTATCCTCTTTTAGAAATGGGAAACTGAATATTACTTTAAAATTGGAAATATAAAATTTTAAGTATACAGTATATGCTCTACATTACTATTGCTACTATCACTACAACAACAAGAACTACTACTATTTGTAGTGCTTGGGATTGAACCCAGGGCCTTACACATACATGCTAAGCATGCTTTTTTGCACTGAGCTATACCTCCAGCTCTATACTCTGCTTTTAATCATACCATTCTTAACATTTCCTCCAATAATGGTTGATAATTCTTTATCTGATACAAAGGAAGAGATAAATACACAAAATTCCATTTTATTCATGTAGCTTACCTTTATAATTATGCAAAAATCTGAAGAATAAGCATTATCTTCTAAATTTTACAAATGAGGAAATAGAAATTCAGAAAAACTGAGTAACATGCTCATAGTCACTCAGCTAGTGACTTAGTGTAAACTTTAGAACTAGATTATCTTAATTAAGTTCAAACACTCAGATTCCCCAGTCTTCCAGTTTCCAAAAAAATCAACCCAATCACTGAGTTCTCTGTGGTGCCTTTAATGTGCTTTTTGTACATCAAATCAAAGTAGGGCGCTCCAATAGTGTCATTCACTTATGATAATGTGAATTTCAGAATGAATTGTACATATCTGTCTCTGGAGATATAGGTAGTATGTCAAACATAGTTTTGTGTGACCATAAACACAATACTAAACCTCCCTGAGCCTTAGTTTTCTTATCTAAAAGATGAAAATTAAGCAGTGTTTTCTTCATTAGTTTTGGTGACATAAGTTAGCAGATACATACAAAACACTTAGTACCTGATACTTAGTAAAGAGCTTACTTACTACATGTTAACTACTATTATTCCAATGATCCATATGGAAATGTCTTGCATCAATTGGTCTATGATTGGCAGGATATTTAGTATGCATCCAATATGGTCAAAAATTCTCAAATTTGTAAAATGCAATGTATTTACCTTTTTCTAAGTGGATCTGTTAATTAAAGTCCTTTCTCATTAGCAGCTGTGCTTTTTTATAGCAAAACATTTTTTTATTTCTTCAATTTGTGAAAAGCTTAGAAGCATATGACAATTTTAATGAGGTTCCTGTCTACTTAAATGAAATAAAAATACTTCCACTAGTTTATAAAAGTTGAAGTTCTAATTAGAATTCTAGTGGCTGCTTTCTGTGGTTTTCTGACACATTCACCGACACTTGTTCTAAATCCCTTACAATGGTGTTTAATTTATATGTTGGAATACCATGAGCATGTAAGTGT
Source organism: Sciurus carolinensis (assembly GCF_902686445.1). Lineage (NCBI taxonomy): Eukaryota > Metazoa > Chordata > Mammalia > Rodentia > Sciuridae > Sciurus > Sciurus carolinensis. The sequence continues at coordinate 91,090,808 of NC_062215.1, forward strand.
ACCTACTACTAACAAGTTATAGGCAATGTACTTTGAAATAACATCATAAACATTGCTAATAATTTTATGCATTTCTATGAAGAACACTTAAACTTTCACTTATGATTAAATTTTCATAAGTAGTTGCTGATATTTCAGTGACCTGAATGTCCTTAACATTTCTTTTCAATTTAACCAAAGACTTTTCTTCATGAGGGTGATGGTAATTAATCCCAGTACAATAAAAATTGTGCTTTCTGTTTTTTTCATAATCAATGCCATCTGAAGATTTTCATGTTGAAGGATTTTTTTAGCCAGCTGACTGAGATCCAGTAATATCAATTTCACCTGTGGATATTGGATCCTATTGTATTCAAAGTGCTGTGGTAGCTATTGTAAACTGAGAGAAGGAACCATAGTTGAGAGTGGGATATCAGCAAAGAATATTGGTTTTTCAAATATTTGACGATTTAGAATAGTACTGTGAGAGATGAACTAGAGGGTCAGCAAGATCTGCATAAAAGTATATAACACACTTTAAGACAAACTCTCAACATTATTCAATACTTTTCTCCAGCAGGACTCAACCACTTAAGATTGACTGAGTTAAAGGGTCAAGAGCATTTCCATAATGTTTCTGAACAGGGAGGAAATGAATTAAAAGAGGAACAAATAGCTAGGGACACAGAAAATGTTTCCGATTTATGACTTTCCAAGAGGTTTGGGGAAGGCAGATTTTTTTTTTATTGGTGCATTATAATTATACATAATAGTGGAATTCATTACACCATATTTGTACATGCATAAAACACATTTGATCACTCTCAACCACCAGTACCTTCCCATGAGTAAGCATACTTATCAGTTAGTGGGAATTGGAGGTGTCCAAAAAACTATGGATATGTAGAAACTTAGAGAAACTTATAACTAGAGAGTTTTAGGCATAATAAACAATTTTCTAAAAAAAAAAACCCAAAATATACCTTGGTAGAGTGAGGTAGAATAGAGATAACATATTATCTTCAAGTAATGATTACTGAATTTTTCATTTATTTCATTTCATTCATCCATTTATCCATTGATGTATTTAGACACCAAAGATTTATTGACCGTTTAGTGGATACAAGTTTTGCAGGGTCTAAAGCTCAAACAATTTTGTAGCCCTTAGGAAAATAATGTAAAATGACGAATATATGACTATAAATATTCAATGAAATAAGAGTCTTGGGAGGAACCTGTGCAATTCAGAGCACCTAAAGCTTAATCCAAATTAACTTTTCATTAAATTCCTCCCTTGGTGAGTGCTTGTATTCCAAGTACTGTATCAGACACAGTGGACACCTTGGAGAAATGGTACAGGGATACTGAATATCTTACACAAAATCTAGGCTGAAATACATATACACCCTTGTGTACACATGCTTGTGGACTTTCATAAATCAGATATCTACCATAGTATCAAGTAAGAGAAATGACTTTGTTTCCCATGGAAATAATGTATTTCATATTCTGAGACCTAGTGATCTATGAGATGTATGTCCATGGGCATCTTCAACATACCACTTGCTGTTACATTTCATTTTTTTTGTGAATAAAAGAATAGTGAGGTTTAAGGGCCTAAACGTCTTCAATGATCATTGCAATGTAACAGTTGAAACCTTTTGATGATCAAACTCTTGATGGCTTTATTATGTGAAATATTTTCCCTCTCCTCTCCTCTTCAGAACAATTACTAAACTTTTCCCATTTTTCTTATTGGAAGAAAAACTGTCTCTATCCTTCCAAGATTTCTAACACCAAATATGTGTTTCCTATACCAAGCAATGCTCCAATACTCTGCAGATACCAACTAGGTGTCCTAAATTTTAGCTTAATTCCATGCCATTCAACTACCCACCCTTCAGATGCCAACTGCAAGTCCTGTATCATCACCTGCACTTTTGACTGATCACTGTTAATCAGAGTTTCCCACAATTCCCTCCTCATGTTTGATAATTTACTCTAACAGTTTACAAAACTTAGGAGCATTTACTTATGATTACAAGTTTATTATAAAAGATGTTACAAAGGTTATGAATGAACAATCAGAGGAAGTTCACAGAGTGAAGTCAGCAAAGGTCTCAGGCACAGCAACTTTTGTCCTGCAAGCGTTGGTGGGAACCATCCTTCTGGCATGTGGTTGTGTTCATCAACATGGAAGTTCTCCATACCCTATTGTACGTGGTTTTTATGGAGGCCTGAGTACTTTTGCATGAATGATTAAATAATTGGTCCCTGATAATTAGAACTATCGCTAGCTCCTCTCTCCCCTCTGGGACTGTTGGGTAGAAAGCTGCGATCTTCGATCTTCTTGTCATGCCTCAGAATTCACTTCCAGCCCCAGACCTAATGCTTCTTAGGGGTTTTTATCCACCAGTCATCTCATTAGCAAACTAAATGACATTCTTAACACTTTGGAGATTCCAAGGGATAGAGAAGCTCTTCTGTCAAAAACCAGGGACTAAAACCAAGCACAAAAAAGGATGTTTCTATTGTTTTCATCTCATAGGAATTTACAAGGATTTTAGAAGTTCTGTGTTAAGAAGGGGTGGAGGAGCAAGAGAGGTAAAGACCAGATTTGTGTTTCTTATTTTGGCACATCTTCCAACTCAGAATGAAATAAATCAGAGGTAATGAGGAAGAAATGAAAATTAAACAAAGTGTCCTGATAAACTACAAACTCCAAGAAACAAGAAGAATGTCCATGGTGTTACCACTGTAATATATTTACAATGCTATTGAAAGAGGATGTTTTATTAGATATAATCATTTTTTTTTGCAGAAATCTACGTACTATAATACTTTATTAATATAATAAGGACAATACTGATAATAGTAGAATGATATTTTGCAGTTACAGAACACTTCTCTTCAGTAAGTGGGCTAACAATAGCCCTGATTTCATTGCTTATTAAAGTAGTTAAAATAATAGGTTTCTGATTTGCATAAGTTGCAGATTAATGGTGTTTACTGAGCAGGGGAACTTGTACTTATATTCATAATGCCAATGGCAGGAGACATATGAAAGTCGGAGACATCCCCTCCTCCTGTAAGCCAGTCACATGTTTATTTTTGGCAAAATGATAAAAGCACATTAGCATAGCAACTCAGTCAAGCTTAATGTAAAAATAACTAATTGAAAATGCAGGAGGTTCATGTAAGAATAAAGTGACTACTTTGTTTATTTAATTAAAGCAAAACCAACTTTTTAATGACCCATTAAAAGCCAAAGACACTTGAAAAACTGAACAGGAAGGTTTTATAGCCTTACTGAAAAGTATAAGGTTCCTTTCTTTTTCTTTTCTTTTTTTTCTTTTTTTTTCTTTTTTGGTTCATGGGAATTGAACCCCCTGGGGCACTTCACCACTGAGCTACATCCCCAGTCCTTTTTCCTTTTTCTTTTGAGACAGGGTGTTGCTAAGATGTTAAGGTTGGCCTTGAGCTTATGATCCTCCTGCCTCAGTTATCTGAATCACTGGGATTACAGACAATCAACTAAGCACAGAAAATTACTTTTCTTTCTTTCCTTCTCTTTCTCTTTCCTTTTTTTTCTTTCTTTCTTTCTTTCTTTCTTTCTTTCTTTCTTTCTTTCTTTCTTTCTTTCTTTCTTTCTTTCTTTCTATGGTGCTAGGAATGGAACCCAGGACTTCACACATGCTAGGCAACCACTCTACTACTGAACTGTAGCCCTAGGTCACAATTTTTCATTTCACTTTCCCTCCCCTCCTTCCCCTCCCTCCCTCCTACTCTCCTTCCCTCTCTCCCTTTCTTCCTTCTCCCTCCTACACCTATCTAGTATCTATCTACCTACCTATCCATCCATCCATCCATCCTTTTGTCTTCTCTCTCACTGTGTCTGTACCCCCTAAAAAGGGCAACATTCATCTGTTAATGTCCACATTCTACAGAAGGAGCTACATACACGATGTCACTAGATACATAAAGAGAAGACAAATTTAGTGTATTCCAGCCATAACAGCCTGCATTCCTTTCCAAGGCTGCTTTTTTTCCCTCTAGACTAATCCACTGGTCCTTCAGACATAATGAATGAGCTTAGGGACTTGCAAGAGATTCAGTATCATTTGTATTTTATCGTCAAAGAACTGAACCCTTTGACAGAGATCAGTATGCACAGAAATAAATGCTTTCTGTAATGAAGTGTTGAAGGTGACTTATGTCAGTAATTGATACAAACATAGTTTTTAAGGCTAGAGAGATTGTTCCCTAGGTATTTATTTGTTCTATCTTGGATTTTGTGCTGGCGAGCCAGGTCGTGTAGTTTTTGAAAGAAGGATTTAAATGAAGAGCTCCTTGAAAGACTTTATCAGTTAGATATTTTATCCAAGATAGTTTTTTACCCTTGTGAAGAAAAAAGTGATTAGATATATGTATGCAATAAATATATATGTGGTTGAATTTTGTAGCAGTCTGTGCTTAGGCTTGAAAGTATACATATGAGTACATTCTCTTTTTCTTTTTTCTTTTTTTCTTTTTTACAGACTGCATTTTGATTCATCATACACAAATGGAGTTCATCATTTCTTTTCTATGGTTGCGCACAATGTAGATTCGTACCATTCGTGTAATCATACATGTACATAGTAGGGTAATGATGTCTGTCTCATTTCACCATTTTTCATTCCCCACCCCCTCATTTCCCTCTATGTAATCTAAAGTTCCCCCATTCTTCTCTCACCCCCCACTTGAACAAAAGTATGGCATGGATTTTAAAGATTTCAAACAGAAATTTCAAATCTTAGCAGATTTTAGGGGAAACACAAAGGACACAGAATATAGTCTTAGCATGCTCACATTCATATAATTCTGTCTTGCTATGAGCAGTCTGTGTTCTGCCCTTGAAAAATGTAACTTACTCGTCTCTTTGCTTCTACTTTTATGAAGTCCGATGACTCAGCTTATGCATAGGCTGTGTCTGATGGTTGAGATGGCGTTATTTTCTGCCATGGCATTTATGAGGCATTTTACACCCTTTTAACATGGTCAGGAAGGGCAGCCAATCCTTAGGCAGGGAAAACAGTGTTTTCACTGCACACAGAACAAATGCACAGCCTTTCATGTACCAAGATATAGGTTTACCCAAATTCTGGGTTTTGATTTATTTGTGTGATTGCATATGTGCTCAATGTAAATGGGGCGGGGGCAGGATTGAAGGAGAGAGAGAGAGAGAGAGAGGGAGAACACACAGAGAATTTAGGAAAGAAAGTAGAAGTTTCCCATTGTTCCATTAACTACATAAGTAGTATTAATATATTGCTTAACACTCTTCCTTTCATCTCTACAAAGACACACGGGATGTCATGTTAATGTGATTACATGAATGAGATGATTTTTCTTATGAACCCTTGTTCTCTGACTGTTGTTTACCATCCTTACTTCCTTTTTATTTCACTACCTCTCACACCTGAGTTTTCCTGAGATGTATCCTTCTGGGTTTTTATGCTCATTCAACAATACACACACGTGGATAGGTATTTTTCCCCCCTCGTTTTGTTCTCATTTGTCTCAGTTTGTCTATTCGGTTTTGTTTCTAAAATACTTTTGTATGAATTTTGTTTTTCAAAATGATAAAATAGGAAGTTATTCCATGTCTTATGAGAAAGTGCTATTTCATTTTGAAATTTATATCTTATGTTCAATGTATGTGTAGTTATCTTATTTATTTTCCTACTAATGAGCATTCAATTTGTTTTTATGTTTTTCTCCTCTAAAGGCAATTCTGCAATAAATAAGCTATCCATGTATCCCTATGAATCTACTTTTTATTAAATGGAGTGAATGATCTGAGAATGAAAAGACTGAGGTAAAGTGAAAGTGCCCCTTTAATTTTAATATTAATTTCCCTAACATGGAGATCCTCTTCAGTGAATTGCCATTTGAAATAATTTGTTCTTTTTTTCTTAAGTTTCTTTTTTAAAGTCAAATTTAGGTTCTTGTCTTTGTAAAAGTTTGTTTACAGCAATAGATAAATCATAAGAGCTAGAGGAATTAATAGTGGTTTATAAAATTTACTGATGCTGAATCACTTCATCCTTTTATTCACCTTTCTTCATATTTAGAACAAAGTCTGAGTTTCTCTAAAAACACAGCTTGTATTTTACAAATTCATAAAAACAAAACAAAACAGTGTATTTGTTTTTAGAGACAACTGTCTTAATTTGCTGCATATATTCAGCAGGAATTAAAAATAATTTTGAATTAAGTATTGACACTGCTGAGGTTTTTTTTTTTAACTTAAAAACCACATAGAGATTTACACAATATTGAGTTTAGAGTCAATGATGCTGTGCCCCTTTCCAGTTCAGGGAGGAATTGAAGGTTATTGGAGAACAAGGAGAGTTACAGAAGTCATGTATCAGAGAGTTAGATGAGTCCCTGGAGGTCATCAAGTTCCATCACCTCTTCCCACAGAAGAGAAAATTGCAGCTCAAGAGGTGAGACCACTCAGCCCAGATCACATGGCTAATATTAAGTGGAGCCATGTGAGACCAGAGATGAGGTATATTCTATCATTTTAAACACCAAGTTCTGACAATGCTTGCTTATAGCTCTTGTCCTTTCCCCATATTTCACTTCATTAATATTTAAATGTTTTGAAAAGTTGTTTCACAGGCATTAATCAGATAATTTTTAAATATAGGAGTATCATTGCTGGACAATATGGATATATTCATTTAAAAAGCATTTGTTTTCTGGTATTCAATTCTACATTGCCTGAGTGTGAATGCCAGATCTTCTACTTACAAAACAGGTAAACAGAAGTCAGTTACTTCATTTCTAAGGCCCTCAGTTTTTGTATCAGTAAAATGGGAATAGTAGCAGTACTTACTTTGTAGAACTGATGTGAAGATTAAAAGGATTCATACATTTAAATCAATTACAACAATGAATGGAGCATAATAAGTGCTGGTCAGGATTTTGTGATCACTGTCAGGAGCAAGTACAGTAGATCAGAATCAGGTATCATGTATATTTGGTTGTTATTCAATCATTGATACCAAGATGTTCGTGAAGAGACAGACAGATTGACTGCACACACATTCCTACACACACATATAAGTGTGATAAAAGTTCTGATTGAGGAATGCCTGGAGAGATGATGATGTGGGAGAAATTGTTAGGCTGTAAGAGAGGAGAGTTTGTAAGGATTTGTTCTATACACTCTGCTGTGATAGAGACTATGTCTATTTTATGTCCACTGTTTTTGCAGTGCCTGACTGGCTTCTAACACACAATTATTCATAAACATTTGACATCAGAATTAATAAGGGAATGATAAGAATCTTTATTTTGTTTTGAATATTTCCCAACAGAAAATACTATGCTTTGATTTTCACTTTTAACATATTTATCTTGTGAGATTAGAGAAGTTGAATTAAGAAAGCTAAATCAGAAGTTCTAAAGTGTTCAGAGTCTATTTCAGTAACTCAGGAGTGAATGAATAAGGATTGCAGAGATGAAGTGAGAGTAGAGAGGAGAGAAAGAGTTCAAGAGACAGATGAGTTAGTAGAATGAACAGATCTTGCCCATTAACACTTTGATATTTAGAGTAAAGAAGGAATTTTTAAAAAGTCTCAAAACCCAATTTGGGCATTTAATTTCTATTGAATAAAATAAGGACAAAAGGAGGAAGATGTTGGTTTTAAGTTTGAACATTGTGACAGTGGAGTCACATAACAGGTACTGGGGGCATCATAGTCCTAGAAACCCTACTCATATACAATACAGTGTTTGAAAGTTCTGCCTATGGTGTGTACCAAAATGAGGAGAAAAAAGTACGGTAGTCCAAGATTAGGGCAGCATCAATATCTAAGAGGCGTCAGAGTAATCTTAAGGGAATTTGGTAAGGGGTGAACAGAGAACTAGGACAGAAAAGGAGATGGCTCTTGGTCCTGACTAATGAGTGATTAATAGTGTCAAACTCAACGAAGCATATAACAAATAGAAAGGTGTTGAATGTATTGATCATCTTTGTCAGTGGGATTGTAGTGGAGTGGTGGGAGACAAAGTATTATTTTAAGGGGTTGAGTACAAATGGCCGGATACAGAAGATCTGCTAGCTAGAACACTTTTTGATAGCTTTGTAGTAAAGAAAGGGTTGATAAGAGCTCAATGCCTGCTATGTGGTAGACACTCAGACACAAACACACACCTGGGCAAGACTGTTGCAGCTTTGTTACTAAGTGACAAAATAAGCGTACCTGTATGTCAAAAGATATAAGTCCAGTGGAAAAGAGAGAGATACTTTGTAATGTTTCAAAATATTTTGGAACGCTGTAAAAATAAATGGAAACATTTCAATAAGTAGTCAAAACAATGCACCTTGCACAGAAAATGCCAGGATAAAAGAAAAACAAAAGAGACATTTAAATGTTAACATATTTGAAATGAGGATCAGGAAGTTCAGAGCACTTATATGACAGTCTCTTTTCTCTGTAAATGAGGGAGCATCATGTGAAGAGTAAGAGGGGCAGACCAGCAAGGGAATTGAATTGCTTTTGGGATAACAGTGACTGAGGTTGGTAATGGACGACATGAATTGTGTAACAGCACAGAGCATCTCGATGGCTTTAGGTGTAAGAGGTCTTGGCAGGACAGATTGTGGTTTCTGTGCAGCAACAACGTAGAGTTGCATAGTCACAGGAGGAGAGTGGATGGATCATTACTAGGGTTTTTAAGTCTGGATCAGTGGAAGGACAAAAGTACGAGGCAACAGGAGGAATTGGCAAAACGGGTTTGCTGTAGGGTCCTCACTGGAGAGAAAAGAAAACAAAACCATAAGTTTGTGGAAAGATTTAGCAATGATGAAGTAGAGAAATTAAATGTCCAGTGTCCTAAGAAATATGCATTCTAGTTGTCTTGATATTAAGGATTTCAAAGGAACATTCTAAAAGCATTTCCAGTGTTTGATAAGGTCTAAAGAGCCCCAGAAATGGAATGGAGATAGTTTTTGAAATTAAGCACATAAGGAAACTGACTACAGGAGGGAGAATATGGGTAAAGTGGTTTGAAGACTTTGACATGGTACTGTGAAAGGCCACAGACTATTCAGAAAACCAATCAGTTCTGCACCGTGTTCAGCAACAGTAGCGATCAGGTTTACAATGGGAACAAAACACCCCTTAGATGCCTGTGTGATGGTTTCTTTTCCTGATGATTTCATTAATCTATCTTAAAAGATTTCAAAATTTAAAAGGTACTACAGTGAATGTTTCTATTTTTATCTGTGCTTTATCTGAGATTTATTAACATTTACTTCTTTATGTACTAGAATACATATTCTAGTATTGTTCTGTTCATGTATATGTATCATATAGCAATATAACATATACAAATACATATATAGTAATTAACTGGGCTTCAGTATTCAGATTTTACTGCATTAGAACAAAATCTCCAGACAAATAAACATTTTCACACATATAATATACGTGTAAAATTTGAATTCACAGATTAAGAAGTGCCGCGTTTACCTAGAAAGAATAGATGACATTCTGAATGAAATTCATACTCACTTGTTAATTTGTCCATTGCTTTAGAAAAAATTCAAACTTGTCTCTGATAGCAGCAGTGAGAAGGATCTAGGAAATGTTAAAATATGGAGGTTTTGCTTCGATGTGGACACCGTTTTGAAGTGACTTCCGCAATAGAATGTTGCTGTCTCTGGGTGACAACTTCCTTGCAGGCTCTCTGTTTTTCAGCCTGCTACCACTTGGAAAACCTGCCTGGCTCTTCTACCTACAAATCTACAATCTCCTGAAATAATATTTGTTCAAATAGCATCAAGCTATTCTATATAAAAATACTCCAGCCTTCCTCACAAGAAATAGTGTTATTGCAAGCTTGAACTATTGAAAAAGTAATATTGCCTCCAAGGGGGTATGCCATCTTAATAAGACATATCTTCAAGACAAGGAAAAATGTACTTTTCAAATCCTACATGCGTTATAAACCACCACTTACGAAACCTTTGTTCTAAAGTGTTGCCAATTTTACCTGAGGCAGGCATTTTACTGCATTTAAAAGGTCTCCAAGGATGTGAAGGCATCTTAGTGGACCTGAAGGCCGGGTAGATATAATGAAAACTAAAGTTTTTGTTTTGTGAAGTTTTCTCAAGGCTTTTCTCCAGGGCATTGTAATGTAACTTCCATTTTGCTAGTCTAACTTCACCACATAGTGCTGGTAGAAATTTTAAGAAGAGAAATAGCTGGTGAAAGTAATAAACTAAACTGAAATATATTTAGAGAGAGGCTCTCTTCTCACTCACCTGCTGTTCTGCTGAAGGAACTAGTGATAGAAAACATTGTTCATCTAATTAAAGATACATGCAGACAGTCTATAGAAACGAAAGCAATGTTATCTTTGGAATATTTTACTTTCGTGACTTATTTTTCTAGTTATCTCTAGAAAAAACATCCAACAGGCATCTACCAATTTTTTTTTTTCTGTTCTTTCACAATTTTCTCCTTTCTTGCTCAAAAAGTCAAGTTGTTTTATCTAAATCAAATGGGTAAACCAGTTCACACCAGGGTGCTAGTGCCTGGCTGTATTGCTCTATGCAGGGTATTTTCTGATCATTTTGTTTTATATATGTGAAATTTTGTTATGGTTTAGATAAGAGGTGTCCCCCTAAAGCTTATGTGTGAGACAATGCAAGAAAGTTTAGAAGTGAAATGATTGGGTTATGAGAATACCCTACCTGGGTGGTAACTGCAGGCAAGCATGCCAATCTCCCCACTGCTTCCTGGTGCCATGTTCCCAGCTACTTTTCTTTGCCACACACTTCATCATGAATTCTGCCTCACCTCTAGTTCTGAGGACTAGAATTAGCCTTATATGGAGTAAGACCTCACATAAACATTTCCTCCTCTAAAATTTTTCTTGTTAGGTCTTTTGGTCATAGCAGTGAAAATTTTACCAAAAAATATATATTTGAGCATATGTGCCACCACCATTGTAGGTCCTATAACTGTCGACGCACACAGGCTTTAAAAGATCCCTGCTGTTATGGAACCTGTATTTTAGTGGTGGGGAGACAAATACCACACAGAGTTTACATGGTTAATATGTCATTTGGTTAATACCATATGACAGTAGTGTGATAAGAGGGAAATTGTAATGTTGAGTTTGGATTATATTTGTTGCTAAAATTTTAATGGAGTAACTGATAAAATGTCTTTAATGATAAAGAGGATTCATCAGAACAAAATTCTTCTCAGTTCTATTGAACCTGCACTGTCCAATACAGCTATTACTGATTCACAGGCACACTGAGCACTTGAAATGCAGCTAACTCATATGGACATGAACTGTAAGAACAGATATACAGTGGATTTCAAAGATTTTGGTTGTAAAAAGGTTATACAATATCAACAATTTTATATATTGATAATATGTTGAAATAATGGCATTTTGGACATACAGATTAAAGATGTTATTAAAATAAATTTTGTCTGTTTCTTTTTGGTTCTTTAAATATGGCTACTGAAAATTTTTACATTTCATGTGTACTTCACATTATATTTCAAACAAAAGTTGCTGTGTGGAGCTATTGAGGCCTTAGATCAGCAGTCAACAAGTATTTTCTGTAGAGTCAGATAGTAAATAAATATTTTAGACATTGTGAACCAAGAGAAAAAAATTGTAGATATTATGCATGTGGTCACACAATAATTTCAAATAGAGTTATTTAAAAAATGTAAAAATCACCTTTAGTTTGCTTATCACGTATAAAAATGACAGTGAATCTGCTTTGACTCCCAGTTGGCCCCTGCCCTATAGGGTAGTAGAAAAAAACTTCTAACTCTGGGTTAAAAGTTTGATTCAGCCACTTCGTCAAAAGGATATGGAACCAGACATTTAGCTTCACATTTTATATTTTTTATTTTTTAAATGGAGGTGAAGTAGTCCTGTCTCATCTGTGGTTCTGCTTTGCATAGTTTCATTTACCCACAGTCTATTGTGGTCCCAAAATATTAAGTGGAAAATTATAGAAAGCAATTTATGAGTTTTAAATTGTGTGCCATTCTGAATAGCAAGATGAAATCTTGAGTCATCTATCTTTATCCTACCTGGGATGTAAGTCATCATTTTGTCCCATGTATTCACACTGTATATACTACCTGCTTGTAGGCATTAAGCAGCTGAATACAAAAAAAAATACCATATTTAGGGTTCCATACTATCTGTGGTTTCAGATATTCACTGTGGTTCTTGGAACAGATCTTCTGGGTAAGAGAGACTATTGTTTTAACATCTATTCCATCAAGAATGTTATAAGAATTTAGTAGGATCTGATGGAATTGGCTTATAAACAACCAGACTGAGTCAGTTTCTTATTTCCAGCAAAGTGTGAGACTATCAATAAATATACTGGTATATTTGGAAAGCACATTCTTGAGGAAAATATAACACATACACACCACAGATTCTTTTTAAAATATAAAAATAGGGTCATATAAATTGCTAAGAAGCAATGCAATTTATACTTTTTAACATGTATGTTTGACTGTCTAAAGAAAATGTGCAGCACCTTAATTCTAATTACTCCCAAAACGTCAGAGTTTAGTTAATACAACAAACAACCCTCTGATGGTGAAATTTCATAGACCGAGTTAGGAAATATCTTTGAATAAAAGTCTTACTTGAAGTATTTCAAAACAGACTATGCAGAAAATAGCTTCAATAACAAGTACTTTGGAGACCTGCTTTTTTTTTTTTTTTTTCCTGTTGTTGTTGTTTTATTTTGTTTTCAGTAGGAGAGTTGTCAGATCTCTACATGCTACTAATATCCATGGTTTGAAAGGGGGAAAGTGGAATAAAAATAACTTCCCAAAACTTGGTAAATATTTTACCTTTTTGTTTTATTAATCACAGCAACATGCAAATGAATGTGACAAGTATTTTTTTTTAACAATGTGCATGACATAATGTATGCTGGGGAAAGAAAATCTTTGATGAATACATGGGTTGCAGACACTTTGCAGAATTTCTGTGAACCCTTAGGACTCAACAACCCATATACATCTCCTTGGGGAATAAAACCTAACCTATGAGGCAAATTTATGAGAAATTTAGAGTTAATGACATTTTCAAGTTAATACCAGCTTGAACTAAAGCTAACCCCCATTACCCTCATCACAAACATTTGTACCAGGGAAAGAACGCAGGGGCACTTAGCTGCTGAGCCACATTCCCAAACTTCTTATGGTTTATTTTGAGACAGGGTCTTGCTATGTTGCTTATGGTCTTGCTCTGTGTTGCTGAAGCTGGTTTTGAACTCAAGATCCTCCTGACTCAGATTCCAGAACCACTGGGATTACTGGTATGTGCCACTGTACCTGGCTAAATTGATCTACCATATTCCTAATTTGGTCTTTTGATGGCCAGCATAACTAGGCATTGATGTTCAATGTCCCCCATTCACTGTTCTCATTGGTGAAAGCAGGAAACAAGACTATTCCCTACTGGCCACTTTGCCCCTTACTTATGGCCCAGATGTAATTAAAAATGAGCACTGACTCCCACTCAGTAGATGATCCCTCAGAATTTTCAAAACCTCACTTTTACCACTGCTTTATATTTTAATATAATTGCTGTGACATTTCTGCACAAAATTTCGAGGTTTCTAGGAAATATAATCAAAGATCTTTTAAAAACTCTGAGGAAGAACTGACCCAAATTATGAGTTTCTACCCTAAAAAGATTGAAATGTTCATCTTTCAGCCTTTATGTAATGTCCAAACCATAGCCTAACCCCAGGCCATTCTTTGTCATTCAAAGGCACTAAATTATACTAAAGGTTCAGTTATTCAAAATAGAATTTACCCCTTCTTCCACCTAATTTATTCTTGAAGGTTTGCCCTTATTGTTTATTAATCTGGTTTTATACTTAAGTAAAGGGATAGCACATTATCCTACAGAAATGATAAAGCCAGATTACTTGGATTTAAATTCTGGAGTTCCCATTTATGTTGTGAGATCCTGTACAAATAACTTTCCTGGTCTCAGTTTTATCCTCTGCAAAATGGAGAAAACAGTAGTATGTACCATGTAGAGAGTTATTATGAGGTTGAAATTAGTTAATATTTATAAAGTGCCTAAATGATAACTGTCACAGAGAAGCCCACATAAGCACTTCTTTTTTTTTTATTATTTTTTTTTATGTTTACATAGGGTAATGATGTTTATTTATTTTTTCTTTTCCCTTCCCCCTCACCCCTCCCACCCCTCTTTTCCCTCTATACAGTCCTTCTTTCCTTCATTCTTACCGCTCTCCTTAGCCTAACTCTAAACCTAACGCTAAACCTAATGCTAACCCCTCCCAACCCCCATTATATGTCCTCATCCGCTTATCAGCGAGATCATTTGTCCTTTAGTTTTTTGAGATTGGCTTATCTCACTTAGCATGATATTCTCCAATTTCATCCATTTGCCTACAAATGCCATAATTTTATCATTCTTCATTGCGGAGTAATATTCCATTGTATAAATATGCCACAGTTTCTTTATCCATTCATCAACTGAAGGGCATCTAGGTTGGTTCCACAATCTGGCTATGGTGAATTGAGCAGCAATGAACATTGATGTGGCTGTATCTCTGTAGTATGCTGATTTTAAGTCCTTTGGGTATAGGCCAAGGAGTGGGATAGCTGGGTCAAATGGTGTTTCCATTCCAAGCTTTCTGAGGAATCTCCACACTGCTTTCCAGAGTGGCTGCACTAATTTGCAACCCCACCAGCAATGTATGAGTGTTCCTTTTTCACCACATCCTCGCCAACACCTATTGTTGCTTGTGTTCTTGATAATCGCCATTCTAATTGGAGTGAGATGAAATCTTAGGGTAGTTTTGATTTGCATTTCCCTTATTACTAGGGATGTTGAACATCTTTTCATATATCTGTTGATTACTTGTACATCTTCTTCTGTGAAGTGTCTGTTCATTTCCTTAGCCCATTTGTTGATTGGATTATTTGTATTCTTGGTGTAGAGTTTTTTGAGTTCTTTATAGATTCTGGAAATTAGCGCTCTATCTGAGGTATGGTTGGCAAAAATATTCTCCCACTTTGTAGGCTCTCTCTTCACATTACTGATAGTTTCCTTTGCTGAGAGAAAGCTTTTAAGTTTGAATCTATCCCAGTTGTTGATTCTTGCTTTTATTTCTTGTGCTATGGGAGTCCTGTTAAGGAAGTCTGATCCTAAGCCAACAAGTTGAAGATTTGGACCTACTTTTTCTTCTATAAGATGCAGGGTCTCTGGTCTGATTCCGAGGTCCTTGATCCATTTTGAGTTGAGTTTTGTGTAGGGTGAGAGATAGGGGTTTAATTTCATTCTATTGCATATGGTTTTCCAGTTTTCCCAGCACCATTTGTTGAAGAGGCTATCTTTTCTCCATTGCATATTTTTGGAACCTTTCTTAATTAAAATAAACTGGAAATAGAAGAGATCTTAATGATCTAAGACTTAATGGACATGAGTGTACATTCTTATATTCAGAGAGCTTTATAAGAACTTTCATAATTTTCCAACTTTACTAATGAGAACATGGAAGTCTCAAGAAGTACAGATATTTGTCTAAATATTCTTCTACCATACTGACAGAACTAAAATTTTTACAACGTGTCTGGGTTTTGAATGGTTATCTTGCACTCTTCCAGATCTGCAAAGTTAAAGAAAAGCAGGGAAAGAGGGCATACTGTGACTATCAGACCAGGACTACAGATACATCCAGTTTAGAGTTGTCAAATACAATACAGGACACCCAGTTGTGTTGGAGTTTCATATAACCAACAGATTTTTCTTTGTAAATTCACAGGCTTTATGTCACAGGGCATAATTTATGAAAAATTTTTCATTTTTATTTGAAATTAAAATGGAACTGGGTTTTAATTTGCTAAACCTGGCAACCCTACTGAGCCTCAAAAGATGACTTAATCAGTGAATTAATATAACTAGGTTAGTAATTCTCCTGTGTGCCCATAGGATAAAACAATCCAAAGTCACAACATTTTGTGAATGAGGAATGAAAGTATCAAATTTGCAAAGGACAGATACAATCATCATTACCTCCTCTTTTGACTTAGATATATATTTGCAATGTCAAAAATAACAATGGCTAACACTGAAATACTTTCCCTTGGCCATTACTTTATCATAATTTATTATTTTATTTAATGCTCATGGAGTCTATTTTTTAGAGTATTGTTATTATACACATTGTGTGGCCTTAAATGCATAGTTTATTTCTCGATCATGCTGTCTGTCAGGGTGAACTGCAGTCTTGCTCCAGGGGACCAGGTAGAGGGAATGGTTTTCATTCAGGACATTCTGAACCTGTGGCAGAAGCAAGAGAGATCACAGTGGGACTATGACATGGCTCCCAATGTGATTGCTTTTAAGGGGCATGTGCCACTTTGACTCACACCATCATTAGATAAAACAAACCTCCAAGCCTAAAGATAATGCGTCAGGAGAGTATAATTTTCCCTCCAGGATAGTGACAAATATTTTGAGCAACTACACAGTCTACCCTATTGTACTTTATACCCTGAGGCATAGGAAACAAGGCATTTACCTGTGTTCACATAGTAAGATTTGGATTCAGGCATATTGAGTCTGCAGCCTGTATATCTAACTCCTCTACTTTTCTTCCTTGTTTGTATGTGGGGATGACAGTCTTGACATTCACTCCACACCTGTTAGGATAAATCCTGAACATGTTGACTGTGACAACAGAAGACTTTGGGATTTGTGTCATCATAGGTGCTCCTTGTTCCCTTTGAAATCAGCTTCAGAAGTCTCAGTAGGTCACACTGGGAGCTTTGCCTTCTGGACTATGTACAGTGCTGTGATTGGAAGACAATATCTTTATAGTTGTGTTATATAGGCTTTTAGAAAATGTATAAATAGTGTCCTGCACTTTAAATAAGATCCATTAGTAAAGCCCAGACACTATTAGCCAGTGAAATGACTTTTGGGTCCCAGATGTTTGTACACTTTTTCCTCATGATCCCCATGATTGCCACTGAGTGGTTACACCTCCTTTACCAAGCTGAATAATACATCACACTTAAACTGACATCTCACCAGAGACAGAGTGCTTCTGTAAGGCCTTGGAGAGCCCGAGCTATTGAAAATGAATGGATATTAAAGTGAAATATTAGGCCACATAGTGGAGCATAGCTTGTTGCATAAGAATGTTAGAATGATGTTATTGGCAAGTTGGAGAACAAAAAAAGGAGAAAATTATTATAAGAACTAGTAAAAAATAACATCTTATGAAAAATTCATTTATTACAATAAAGGGCTTGTTCATAATTATAACCATTTTTCCATTGTGATAAGAAATCTTTTTACTTTCATGCTTGGGTGCTTGTTTTTTTTCTTTTTTAAACATCCTTTCAAAGTTAGATCTATATGCCTTTTTCTAATTGATGATAGAAATAAATTTTACAGAAATCAGTATCAAGTGAAAAAAAAATTTGCATTTTTGAGAGAAGGTTCTGAGAACCCTTGTTTGGTGGTATAATTTTACAAGTACATTTTATGGCATACAATTTTTCTATAAACAGCCACTTTTCATTCAAGCATTTAAGTGATCCAGACCAAGACTTTATTGATGCAGCATTAGGAAAAATCCCTGTAGTTATAGGCTTTGAAACTTCTTATTATGTCAACGCATATAAACCTCAAAGATTAGGCTGACATTGGGTCCACATCACATTTTGTATTCTGTAAGTAGGGCAGGAAATTTTTATTTGTGAGTCAATATGTTACGGGATAACTTGACCTTCTTTTTAAAAATAAACCTAACAAGTAGAACATTGCCTTTTAGTGTAAAGTTATGTGCTAGAATACATCCTCTTCTCCTTTGCTAAAAGAATGTGCTCATTTAAAAAATATTTCAGCATGTTTTAGATTTACTAGGCTTTAAATACTTTCTACATCAGAGTTAATAAATGCTCAGCTGGTGATGGTTAAGTATATGGAGCTGAGGAAAGGAACAGCAATTTTTCTGTTCCTTAATTCATAATGGAATGACCTGCAGAGATTTACAACCTCCTGCTGCCTGGGTTACATTCCCAGTGTTTTTGATTTAACTGGCCAGTTGTGCAGTCTTGGCTCCAGGTTTGAAGTCTTCCCCTATTATTCTATCGTACAGCTGAGAGTGAGGATCACTAGAATCAGAATTGAGGCAGGAGAGCACATTGCTCAAGTGTGGGGCATACTTGGATCTTGTGGAGCCATTAAAGGTCTCACTTTTTCCTGTCAGATTACAAGTAACCTGCTTCCCTCATTTCTCTCCCTCCTGCTGGTGTCTTCTCCTGTCCTCTCCTTTTAGATCATTTATTGAGCATTTCTTACTATGTGCCAGAACAAGTGGATCCACTCAACAAATCCTTAACACAAACATATCCTTTAGGTAATAATATTATCCCTGTTTTTCACATGAGGAAACAGACAGATATCAGATCTAGTGTTGGTTTCTCTTTTAAAGAATACAAATGCATTCTACTGCTTAGGACCCTTTTATCAGTCACAAAGGTGCTGGGTTCACAGTAAGATTTCCGTTCTGAAGTCTTATTTTTTAAATTTTGTGCTTGAATTCATGTTTGTAAAACAAATACTTCCAAAAGCTCAGGGACTCTCTTTTTCCCAAGCATTCTCTTCCAACTTTTGATTATTGCATAAAACCCACCCATAGGTGGCTATTATTAAATATGATCTTCTATTTATGCACAAATATCCTCAAAGGGAAGATGATTTAGCTATTACTACTATTATTTATTTATTTTTGAGATGAGATCTCATTTTGTTGCCCAGGCTGTTCCAGATCTCCTACACTCAAGTAATCTTCTGGCCTCAGTCTCCTGAGTGCTAGAACTGTAGACATACACCTCCACACCTAGATAGTTTTAAAAAATGTATTCATCAAAGCTTTCCAAATTCTCATTTGGACCTTCATCATTAGGAACTCAGATTAAGGTCCCCATAAATGATGAAAAGGGGGGCATTGTAGATATTCGAATGTAAGTTTCTATAAATGATGAAAAGGGGGGCATTGTAGATATTCGAATGTAAGTTTCTATCCCAAGGCCACATGTGGGCACAAGCAAATTGAGATGGGCAAAAGGAAAGGAAGGTAAAAAGGACTTTGCAATTTCTTTAAAGATTCCTCCTTAGTCAGACAATCACAATTTTCCGAGGGAATCATCTCCTCCTTCTTATGACCACACTTTCCTTTTGCAGTCATCCTTTTTGCTTCAAGTTTCTAACTCCATGCGCATGTTCTGCAACATAAAGTTTTAATATTCATTCACATTTTTCAATAACATTCTTGGTGTGATGCACTTCTATATATTTTATACAATGAAACTATTATATAGTAAGCACATGGATTTTAATAATCTATTAAGCGGCTAAGGAGGGAAAAACTTGAAAGGAAGACATGACTATTGTCTTGTATAACTGAAAAGAATCACTGAAAATACTCAGTGAAAGATAAAATAAAATTTAGCTTAATAAGTCAATTTCAAAAAAAAAGAGATAAGACTGGTAATATAAGCTATTGATAAATGAAACGGAAGGATTATTTATCATTTGTCTGTTATTTAACCATTTGATTTGCGGGGAAAAGTATAAGCACAAAACTCACTCAAATTTTGTTTTGCACTTCCTTAGCAAACTTAGACACCTAAAATTATGATTTTATGTAAGTACAGCAATAGAAGTAGTTCATTTGAATTTTGTATTCCATTATTACTGCTAGTAGACAGTAAACAACAGCTTTCATCAGGAACATCACAATTCTTTGACACTGAGTGAGATTATAGAAATGATGTCTTTAACGAATGGTATGAAAGATTCAATACAAAGTCACATGGTTTATTTCCTTCAATTATTCTGGAACTTGCTCATTGCCATTAAAAATCACCTCCAAAAGCAATAAAGTTTCATGGTCCTTCTATTATTTTAAATATTTTGCAAATATCTCTAGTATATTAAAAAAATGGTACCAGGGATTAAACTCAGGGATACTCAACCACTGAACCACATCCCTAGCCATATTTTGTATTTTTTTTTTTTTTTTAATTTAGAGCCAGGGTCTCATTGAATTGCTTAGTACCTCACCTTTGCTGAGGGTGGCTTTGAACTCACTCACGATCCTCCTGTCTCAGCCTCCTGAGCCTCTGGGATTACACATGTGTGCCAAAGCGCCTGGATATATACTTTTTATAATTACTACAAGAAGATTTTCCCCACACCTGGAATAACTGTGTACTTAAAGACATTGAATTTTCTCCCTTCTTCTTTGCCCTCCTCCTTCCCCTCCTCATTTTTCTTCCTCTCCCTCCCCCTCTCCCTCTTCCTTCCCCTCCCTTCTCCCCTCCTTTTCCTCTTCCTCCTCCTCCTTCTTCTTTTTTTTCTTTAAAAATGTTCAGGAAAACCAAGATGTTAAAACGACCTTTAAAAGTCTGTGTGGAGGTGTTGTCTGAATAGTCATTCTTTTTCTAAATGATGAAGAATCAGTTTGTATTTATGGAGTAAGCCTGATGAACCTGGGATAAAAAGCATTCTCAGTCAAGGAGATCAAAGCACCCATTTGTTTCAGAATTCATGGTTCATTCCATGGGCTTAAGTGATGTCATTGGTCATAAGAGCAGATAGCAGGGACCTGGAGTCCCTCCCTCTTTGAACCCGCAGTCTTCAAACTGCCCTCCTGAAAATTCTGAGGAACACTCCCACAAGAGATTTTGTGTTGAACTCTAGTTGTTGCAAAAGTTCAAAGTAGATCTGATAGAAACCAAAAGGAATTCTTTATAGTTTTCATTTTCTAAAAGACAAGTCAGAGCAGGAGACCCTTTGGTACTATCTTTGATATTGATGTAAACAGTGTTTGAGTTTTTCCTTCATATCCACCTCCACAGAGTGTATTAGTCTGGGTCCCCCAGAGAAATAGAGTCATTAAACACAGACACAGATGTAGGCATATAGAAAATGATTTATTCTGAGGGATTGGCTCACTTAATTCAGGAGGATAAGCCCCACAATCTGCCATCAGCATGCCGCTGCCCTGGAGGCTCAAGTTAGTACCCATGTACTAGATAGTCAATTATCAGCTATTACTGGTTAATTTTGACAATATTCTCAATCAGCATTTAAAAAATATGTATCATTGCTAAACCTATCCAACTACTTTTTAAATTCAATTTTAGAGGAAGAACTGTCCTCTGTTATCCTTTAACTTATCATTTTTATGTTAGTTCCAATCCAAGCTCAAATAATGCTTTTCTTTTCTTTTTCTTTCTTTCTTTCTTTCTTTCTTTCTTTCTTTCTTTCTTTCTTTCTTTCTTTGTACTGGGAATTGAACCTAGGGCCTCTTTATCACT
Organism: Sciurus carolinensis; assembly: GCF_902686445.1. Classification (NCBI taxonomy): domain Eukaryota; kingdom Metazoa; phylum Chordata; class Mammalia; order Rodentia; family Sciuridae; genus Sciurus; species Sciurus carolinensis. The sequence goes on from NC_062215.1 coordinate 91,112,233, forward strand.
GAACTACATCCCCAGCCCTTTTTATTTTTATGTATTTTTTAAAAATGTATTTTATTTTTTAAAATTATTTATTTATTTATTTATTTTATTTTTTACAGACTGCATTTTGATTCATTGTACACAAATGGGGTACATAATTTTGTTTCTATGGTTGTACACAATGTAGATTCATACCATTTGTGTAGTCATGCATGTACATAGGGTAATGATGTCTGTCTCATTCCATGATTTTTCATACCCCCCTCCCTCTCTTTTCCTTCTACCATGAGTAAATAAAGAAACTGTGGTATATATACACAATGAATTATTATTCAGTCATAAAGAAGAATAATATGGCATTTGCAAATAAATGAATGGAATTGGAGAATATCACGCTAAGTGAAATAAGCCAATCCCAAAAAACCAAAGGCCAAATGTTTTCCCTGATAAGTGGATGATGATATACATGGGGAGTTAGAGAATAATGGAGGAACTTTAAAAAGTTTTTGAGACAGGTTCTTGCTAAGTTGCTTAGGGCCTTGCTAAATTCCTGAGGCTGGCTTTGAACTTGTGATTCTCCAACGTCAGTCTCCCAAACTGCTGGAATTAAGATGTCTGTCACCATGCCCAGCTAGATGGCTTTTCTTGAGTGAGGTATAAAGTAGTTCAAGAGGGAAATCTAAAAGGAGAATTAGATAATATTGTGAAAAAGTAAATTACAGTGCTATAAGAATATTGCTTTGTAAGGTCACTTACTGGAAGTCTGCAGTCCTGTATATAACTATTGCCACACTTTAGAAAAGATACACTACCTCAAATAATTTTTTCATAATTTATCATATGATTAATGTATTCATTCAGTGATTGTTATGATTTTGTATAGTTGTATTTCTGAAAATACATAATGATTTGAATTTGATTATAAAAGATCAGTAATATCTGTTCATACACTTAACTAGAGTAAGCTAAATTGGAACCAGCAGTTGTGGTGGTGGCAATGAAGGATTATAGGATTTATTTCCATTTCCAGTGTTCTAGATTTTGTGTTACTAGGTCCTCACAGAACAACCCCATGGGGAACTAGGTAAGCATCATATGAACCGTAGGGGTGCTTTCATTTGGTTTTACCCATGAGTTCATTGACATCTCAGATTTTATTGTCCTAATAACCATCCATTAGGTATTAAGGTCCTGGGATGATGTTAATGGAGTTACATATTATTTGGAATTGAGTCTCAAAAGAAGTTCATTGAATAATACAGATTTTTAACTTCTTTTTCAAATGGTTATGGATAATGGAGAAAACTATGGTAGTATTTTGAAAATCTTTTTTTATAAAAATACATTTTTAAAAAAAATTTCAATTAAGCTCTGAAATTGAATAGGGCTTCCTTGGGCCAAAATGAAAGTTATGGTAGTGGACAATACAAAGTTTGAAGTTTGAGGAAAATACTGAGAATCAGGGAATAGGGAAAAAAAAGTGAATTTCCTGATAGTTGAAAGTTACATCACTGATTAGATTATATCACAAAATACAAATTTTTGATATGAAAGGTTTATTCTACTTTTCTAACACTGAAATACATTGGCAGTCTTATCTGAGTAAATGAATCAAGTTCAATATAATTAAAATATAAATAAAAATACACTGATATTCTGTAGATTTTATAGTCTGTGTAAATATATCAGTAAACACAAATGAAATTTAATCACAGTAACATGTGGAAGAATATTTGACATATTAAAGCTAACATGATATAAAACTAGCTCTCAGCTATTATTTGTTAATATTTAAGATATTGTCAGTCAGCCTTTACAAAATGTGAACCTTTGCTAAACTGATCCAACACATTTTAAAATTATATTTTAGAGTAAAACCTGCTCCCTGTATCATTTTTAGGTTGGTAAAGAAAGTACTTTCTGTATAGGTTGACCAATTAAAGAAGCTGTAAACTTTCTAGGGTTTACAAACAATATAAAATTTTTAATTCACAGGGATTCTCCTTGCCCTTGGCAGTTGGCTTTGGCAATTGTGAAATTGATTTTTTTGGGGTGACTTGAATCTGATCCAGCATCCCAGCTAATTGGAAAACCATGCTGTGATACATCAGGTCTTTAAAGTGGGAAGATAGCAGATGGTCTCTAAGGCAAATTAAAAACTAACAAGCCCAGTTCGGGTGTGTTTGACAGTGGCACTTAAAATGCAAAGGAAAAATGGACAAAGTTCTATTACTCTGACAATGGCAGTATATTACATTTAGAAATCCCCATTTGGTAGGGAAACCTGAAGGCATATGCCTTTCAGTTAAAAGTCTCTCATTAAAGCAAACCTCCTTCCTCTAGTACTTTTATTAAGTCTCCTCTACATTCTTTCATCTAGGATTTTATATGCAGTCTTTTATTTGGAAAGTGTTTTTATGATCCTGAAGGGCATTTAGGTCATAATAATCATTCTTTGTCTTTCCCAGCACAAGAATTATTTCCTGGCATCTCTTTTCTTCCAGTTATCTCGGTAGCACACTCTGGTGTCAAATGAACTAGGATATAATTAAACTGTGCAGAGGAGGCTTCCACACCTGTGACTTATGCTCAGTGCTCATGGTGACTAACTCTAATTAATCAGGCATGGCAGCAGGAGTCTAGGTTTTGTTACTTGTGGCAGAGACAGTAAGGACCATTTCCTTTAATTTGCTTAATCAGCATCAGGATGAGACATGATAGGAAGCTATTGGATCAGAATTCTCTTCCCTCTCCAAGCAAGTACCATGGGGGTTTCATCCAAGAGGATGGTTCCAATTATTCAACCAAGAAATTCTGGTAAGGTCACAAAAGCCCCTTTTCGCTATTTTTTGGGAAAATAAGGTTTAGTTGACCATCAAACAGCTTCTTGCCTTGGCATGGGTAAGGGGGTTAGCTCTACTTGCCTGCATATTTTGTTGCAGATGTGCATAAATATATCCTGATATGCATTCTACTATGATGGCATGGTAGTCATCAAAATCATCACCTCTTTAGGTTTTTCTTTAATATAAAAACATCCTGGGTATTTCTTTGTACTTTGAAACCTACAAGTTTTGTTAATAAGAACTAATATTTATTTATCCCATAGCTCACATAATATACTAGGCATGTAACAGATACTTGGAAAATATTGATTAACCAATTGACTACTTTTGTAGAGCAATGATGCTGTTAATTTTATTAAACTAACAGCAGGAAGGCTGCCCTTTTATCACTTACCAAGAATGTGAAATATTTTGGAATGTCTCTGGACCTTTCTGATAATTCACTTGATTCTTCATATATTTAGTAGATTTGCATCCATCAAAGAACTGCAAAGTTCTTAATATTTTCAATAGTATTATTCAGAGATAAAGTTACTTATGGAAAGTCTAAATAATAAATGATTTTCTTATCCCTCTTCGATAAGTTTTATTGTCACATAGACACAACTCTTCAGGAGTATAGCAATTCAAGGAGATAGCACTTTAGTTTATTAGTTTTCCATCGTTTTTCTCAAACTAAGGTGAGAATTGCTTGCTATCAGCCATGAAGTACTGATGGATATTTCATGGACAAAAGTAATAATTTTCCATGAAAAAGCTCAAGAAAGAAACAATAAAAACAAAACAAACAAAATGTGCCTGATTTCTTCTAATGAAGAATTCACAAACTCCTTTGCAACTTAGCATCTTGATTTAGCATAATTTGTATGTGTATTAACATAAAATGAAGAAACAGACAAAGGTTTCCTACTTGGTATAAATTTTTACTTTTTATTTATAGTCTTTCACACTGAATGAGTTAGTGTCAATCCTGAGTTTTTTTTTATAATGTGAGTTTGTATAAGTTGGTAGGAACATAGTACCCTTTTCATGGGTGAAGAAACTTAAACTTTTAGTTGATTTGGCCAAGGTAATTTAACCAGGAAGCTGGCAAGTGGACAAAAGCCTTTTCTACTGAGGTCTAATGATAATTTCCTCTAGGTTAACCTGGAAACATTACATACCACTAGACTCATTAGTTCTTGACTGTTGTATTTTTCCTCATGTTTTTATAAGTTCTTTGAGATGTGAGTACAGCAGCCATCTGACCTTTGCTGAAAGTAAAATACATGTGATTCTTCCATCTCTCCAGGCATCATGGCCATGAAACTCAATCTCTATGAGTCCTTACACAGTGCTGTTTTTTGCAGAGGAGGGATGTGTCCCCTGTAGAGAAATAGTGATCAATTTATTTTAATAATCTTTTCCTCAACCACAATTTGTTTCAGAGTCTGCCTTCCTGGGAAGGACTCCTGGAGGTGAACACTTCCACTTACCTATTTTGCATTTTGTGCAAACAGTCCAGCAACTGGAAAATATACACAAGATGAAAATACAATAACTCCAGAGGTGGGGAGGAGAAATCTTCAGAGCAAGATGTTTCCCTTCCTCCCTCCAAGATACTATTGATCTTTTTAAAACCAAGACATTGAGTCTTGGGTTTGATCTGGAAACTAAGGGTGAAATCACTGTCTCTGACAAGTCAGACTTCTGCCCCAGGGCAGACCATCAATCTGAGTTGTGTTGCCAGGCCTTTGACCTCTTCATCTTTGATGCAACAAAGCCTGAAATGTAGCAAAGGCATAACTGTGAGGAAAAAATCTGAAAGGTTGCCTCATTTTCTGGCATGGGTGTATTGTGGAATCTTGGAGTGTAAGGAAATAATACAAAGTTTTCTAAACAAATCTCCACCATTAAAAAATAAGTAGTTAATTTTTGAAAAATTCTATTTATATATCTTTATTGGATTTAGTGTGATATTTCAGAACATTCATATATTGTGTACTGAAATTTCTAGTACAGACATTTCTAATGAGCTGAGAATATACTCTATTTTCAGTTCAAACCCCCATAACTAGAAGGAAAACGACAGCCCCATAAAAATATAGGAGAAGTCTGAGCTCTTCTCCAGACCTGGTTGGTCCTTGCATTTCCTGGGTATGTGCTTTTAAGGACTGAAGTGGTAATAAATATCAATTATTAAGTACCTACTGTGTTATGTTATAAACATAATCCCACTTGCTTTGTACAAATTAATGAAAGAAATGTTTTTAAAGTGTGAAAACTGAAGCTCAGAAAGAATAAATGCCATATTATTTACTTGTCATGTTTAATGAGTTATGGAGTTGGGAGTTCAGCACAGGTTTGTCTCACTGAAAAGACCATGCTCTTTCTATCACACTGTGATGTTTGAAGAAAATTAGCTTCTAGAGAAACTGATTTGTTTCTTCCAATATTGCTATTATTTTTTCCCAGTTGAGGCAATGTATCACCCTATTTGCTGTTTTCAATTTACCACAAACATCATATTTTACATCTTGGGAGAAATAATTTTTGAAGTTCGAGCATATACTATTTGCAATGTCTCATTCTTGAATTCCCTTCTAGTACTTAAGCTAATTTAATACCTTCTGTAGAAATCTGGAAGCCCATTGAAGCCATCGCTGACATTTTCAATTTTACTTCTTACTTGGGTCCTTATTAGTGTTCACATTTCTTGTACTAAAATGCAGAATGACTTTCACTTAGAGGGTAAGGTTTTCTGACTCTCTTAATATCTACCTTGAGATTCCAATGCTATTTTTCATCTGATGGAAGAGGAGAAATTTGTCCTGAATGTTTTTGAAACTATTTTTTAAACTTGTTTACTAACATTATGGTGGGAGTTGGACATTTCCATTTAAGCATGTCGATATCTCTACTAGCGTACTTATATCCACCCATGATATCACCGCAATTGTCGCTGAGGACGTCAGGCTGCCCCATTCCCAATGCCTTTGGTTTCCTGTTTCTAAAATACTCTTTCCATTAGTTGATTCTGAAAAATTCTTCACAGTTCTGCAAAGGCATTACTTCCCTAACAACTCCTCCACATTTTAAGTCCTATTTCTGTTTTCTATTATATCTGCTTTGATTTTGTGTCTAGGTATTTCTGAGTGTGTGTATTCTGTTTTTGTATTCAAGAAATTAAGTAACAGATAATTTGTTTGGCACACTTTGGTATAAGCTAATAACTTCTTACTCCTCTTTGAATCAGAAAATCTGTGTCTAGCATGTGGTAGTCACTAGATAGCTTACCAATTATAATTAAATAAGTCTAAATTCAAGAATCATATTATGAAATTGATTTAAGAGTTTCTGATGGATTTCACCAAAGTGAAAGATAAACTGCTCAAGGAAATAGACTGCAGTACATGTGAGTTATATTGAGAGAACTACAACTTTAAAGGGACTTCAGCAGCTATTTTTTAATTAATCAAAATATAATTTTACCACCTATTTCTTAGTAACAAAATTCCAGAGCTCAGTATTTAAGGACATTAAAAAGAAAGAACCATTAGATAGTGTATGAGTGATATGTACGGATTTTATCATTTTAACTGAATTTTAGTGTTCTTTGTCATATGTACTATTCTTACCCAGTCAGTTAACAAAACGGTTTAACTGACAAGAGATTGGGTGGGAGGATGTTATATATACCATTTTACATACTAATGAGGTGAAAAATGTTAGGTAGAATACTCAATGAAAATACATGGCTTTCTTTGAAATACAGTCTTAGAGGTTCTTTGGAGCCACAGCAAAGCCAGTGTGGTACTGCACTAAATGAAGGGTTTACAAATTTGGGCCCATAAGCTAAATTTAATCCAACATCTATTTTTGTGCTGCCTATGGATTAAGACTAACTTTTATAATTTTAAATGGTTGGTAAAAATGAAAATTTCTCATGATATGTAAAATTATATAATACTCAAATTTCAGTATCCATAAATAAAGCTTTATTGGAACACAAATATGGTCATTTATTGGTCTATGGCTGTAAGTATGCTACACAGGCAGAGTTTGGTAGCTGCAACAGACTACACCCCATTTTTATAATACATTTACTATTTGGTCTTTTTCAGAAAGTTTGTCAATCCCTCCTCTAGAAGACATGCCTCTAGTGCTTTTTCCATTGTCAATTTATCCTGGGAAGAATGTACAGTAAAACAAAACCTCCAGGCTATAGTGACCTGTGCCCAGGGTCCTCCAGGGTCACATCAGAAACAAATCCAGTCCAGTTTAAAAGCTTTTGATGTCTAGTTGTTTATAGGCATGGTAACTCATGCCAGTACTGGGGAAGCTGAGGCAGGAGGATCACTTGAGCCCAGAAGTTAAATAGTAGCCTGGGCAACATAAGAAGACTCCTTATCAAAACAGAACAAAACAAAACAAAACAACAACAACAACAACAACAACAAAACAAGAAATAGGAAACAACCAAAATCCAAAATAAATAAAGTTAAAATGTAATCTCTATTCTTGTCTTACATGCTTCCATGAAAAAGATAAATGAACAATATTCCAAGACCGATTTAGTATGTCACACATAATAATAATGTATTAAACTAAAATATTTTCATTTCTAGTAATCTACTAATTATTCCTAGTTGTCTACCTGCTTTGGATCCATTGCAATAAATTTTTTTTATTGCTTTAGGACAAGTAGATCAGAAGTAGAAGCTCAGTGTTTGGCTTTGCTTTTCAAAAGTCTTCTATGACTTAAGCATTGATATGGTCTGAAGTTTTTGGTTTGCAAAAATGAGGTTTGGATGCAATTTACAAAATTATAAAACAATAGCCTTTTTAAAGTCTTAATAAGATAAAAATAGACAAGTCTCATTTTGGGGGGCATTTTTGCCTTTTTATCTCTAGGCTATTCCAAGGAGAAAGGTATAATACAATCCTAATTTCTGACAAACAGCCTTTCTTTCTCCAAGATGGTGGATCTAGATAGGAGTAGGAGAAGGCAAGAGTTTGGAGCATTTGGCAATTCCTGTACTGTTTTCCTGTTTATTTTTCTTAGGTTTTGATCTATGGCTAGGTGGTAGAGATACTGTCAAGTTTATAGGAATTAAAGAACAGGGGTCTTCTCTCTCAGTCCTCCAGCAAAGTTTGAACTGCCTGAGGCTATGTGGTAATGTGTCTAATATGTCAAGACCCAAACTTCTCGATACATAGAGACAGACGACTGATGACCTGGGAAATGCTTCCCGCCCTCTTATGTGACATTAACAAGGACCAATGGGAGCTCTAGCAGTGCCAGATAAAACAAGCAAGCAGTTCAAATTAACACAGCAAAGGCTTTGAAAATTAAACTGCCATTGAACCACAGTCCACAAAAGTAGGCCAAGATTCACAAGCTAAATTAAACAGAATGACTTGCTGCTAAAATAAAAGATTTAAATAGGACCCAGAACCTTCTAACAACAACAACAACAAAAAAAAAAAAAAAAAAAAAAAAAAAACCAACCAGAATTCAATAACAATCATCTGTCCTAACAAAAACTGGGAAAATAAAAACTTGAATGAGAGAAGACAATTCATTGACATTAACACAGAGATGAATTGCAAGATGGAATTATCTAAGAGGAATCTTAAAAGAGTCTTCAAATATACCTCAATAATCAATATGCCAAACAACATAGGTTCAGAATATCTGAAACAGAAAATGTTAAGACTAAAAGGAAAAATAAATAGATAATTATGGAGACTTCTACACCCCTCTTTCAGTAACTGATAGAAGTACCAGACAAGGACTCATAGATGACATAAGTAACATAATCAAGCATTGGGAACTAACTGACATATTGAAAAAATGAATATACACTTTTTACCTGCTCATGGGACATTTACCAAGATGGATATTACCCTGGACTATAAAACAAACCTCAAGATAATATCCTGGGCTGTAAAACAAACTTCAAGAAATTTAAAGAATTATTTTCTGTCTTCTGTGATTAAAATGGAATAAAAAAATTCATAACAAAAGATAATAGTAAAATTTCTGAACATGGGGAAATTCAAAAACACACTTCTAACTATCCAGAGGTCAAATAAGAAATCTCAAAGAAACACAAAATACATAAAACTGAATAAAAGTTAAAACACAACATATAAAAATGTGTTGAACACAAAGGATATTGAGTAGGAAAGTTGTAGCACAAAATGCTCATTTTAGAAGCGAAGGAAAGTTCTCAAATCAAAACAATCCTATCTCACCAAACTAGAAGAAGAGCAAGATAAACCCAGAGCAGGAAGAAGAAATGGAATAATAAACCTAAGAGCAGAAATAAAAGAAATTGAATTGAGAAAAACAGAATAAAACAAAAACCTTTATCTTCCAAGAAATCAATAGAATTGATAGAGTTACAACAAAATTAACTGTAAATAAGGTGAGAGAAGTCACCTACCACCAATTCAGAAATGAAGTGGGCTATGCCATTACAGATCCTATAACCATGGAAAGGACAATAAGGACACCTTATGAAAAAAATGATGCTCATAACCTGGACCCTGGAGAAGAAATGTACAGCTTTCTGAGCAACTCAACCAAGTGAAATGTACAGTCTGAATAGTCCTGTAATCATCAAGAAAAATGAACTCATGATTAAAATGCTCCCCCTAAAGAATTTTTCTAGCCAAATCATTTCAATGGAGAATTTTGTGAAACATTTTAAAAGACGTACAAATTTACACAATGTTTTCCAGAAAACAGAAAAGGATGGGACACTCCTCAAATTTGCTCGATGTTAGTTTTAACCTGATACAAGCCCAAAGACAGTACAAAAACAAAGGAAGGAACTAAAGACCAAATATATCTTGGATGCAAAAGTTATCCATGAAACATCAGCAAATTACATTGAACTGAATGAATCTGAATATGGAGCTACGTGAGAGATGAGAAACCTAGTAAATTTTAATAGGTCAGTTTCCCCTAAGCTGCTGCTTTAGAGCATCTTTGGTAATCTTCTCCATCACTTTAAAAGGACCATGGCCTTGAAGATTAGAAGACTATTTAGTTAGTCTAGAAAACTTCCTGCTCACAAATTACTTAAGCTCAATTGAGGTAAATGCAGTCTCTTCCTTGTAAATTTTAGTGAAAATCTGTATATTTCCAGTGACTGGTACAGAGTCACCTACAAGAAAACTATAGCTGACTGAGCAAAGTCAAACTGTGAGCCCTCTGAGCCATCTTGGGATATCTGGTTTAAATATAAGGGACATTTTCTGTGTCTGTACAGCATAGTTTTTTGACAGATTTCTTCCTCACCATCTCAAGGGATTCAGAAGACTTTATTAACTTCAACTCAGTAACATATTAGGTGCATGACTTCTTTGAAGTATTTTTTAATATCACTTTGAATTTCCTCTTTGACCACATATATGTTAAACTATTTCCCCATATAGAATTTTTAAAGCAACACAGTATGAAGTTCACAATGAAAGCATTACATAGCAATTGTTTATTTTCCATTAGGCTTTTAAAAGTCACTGGGCCTAGTTTGGGGAGGTTAATTATCACATGAATTCTAGTGTTGGAATCACAGTCACACTGGATGGTTTTTCTCCTTAATTCTTGAGTCATGCTCATTAGTATGAGTAACATGACAGCCACATTCTATAGCTGTAGCATTTCTTAAAGAAGTTACACTTTATGAATAGGTATTCATTTATGTCTGACTTGAATTGCTCGGGAAATTTGTTGCTAGCATTTCAGAGAGTATTTTAGTTTTTTTTTTTTTAATTTCTTCTTTTTTCTTTTAGCTTATTGTCTGTTACCAAGTAATATATGCTTGATTATGAACATCATCTGAAAAGTTCTGAAACCAAGATAATATATTCACATCAAAGCATTCCAGTTGTTAGAACATTCTGTACCTAAGGTGCTATGCTTGTTTTATTTCTAAAGGATTTAGTTGACTGGAGTCTGACCACTATCAATGTTTTCCATGATTAATTGAACACTAAGTCTTCTAGAGTAACAAACATTTGATTGAATCATTTAAAAAGAATGAACTACTTATTATTTTCAGTGAGGAAGTATGCTCTTGACCTTTTTTTCCTACCAGAGTCAAAGTATCTTCCAAAAATGCTTAAAGAAATGTTCTCTCACTGTCAAAATTTTCCATGAAAAACAATAGACTTTATTCAAATTGTCCTGTAAACAAGGTGTAAGAACCCAGAAACCACTCCAGATGTGGGAACTCACATAAGAGAGTTTATTAAGCAAACAGTGTCTCCCTGCAGGGTAAGAGAGAAAATGAGAGGAAGAGAGAGAGAGATAGAGATAGAGAGAGAGAGAGCAAGAGAGAGAGTGTGAAAACCAGGAGGAGAGAGAAAATGGTGGGGGAGCTATTCTTAAGCAGTTGAATTCCGTTAGCTAACAGGGGACCAATAACGGAGAAAGATACTTGCAAGCTGACTGATGAACCAATAGCTAGCTAGGATGTTCACAGATTGATAAGCTAGGTTGTAAGTTGGGAGATGGGGAAATGATTGCAGGGTAAAGGGCAGGGGAGCAGCTTTATATTATATTATACAAGTTATTTAGTAAAACACTATTGAGAAATCATCAATTAAGTCTGTTTGGTGTTTGGGGAGATTTAATAAAAAGAGAAATATAAATAAATGCAGATCATTCAAAATAAACTAGAAATTCAGAAAATTCCCTCCTTAGTGGATTCTGAAATCACTTTCTTACAAAATTCAAATTGCTTGCTGTTTAGAAAACTGTTATTCAAACACCTAGAGACAAGTGTAGACACCAAAAAGTGCTTAAATGCTGAGGAAAGTCCAAGCCAGGAGCAGAAGAATGGATAGAATTAGTGGAATTGCAGAGAAAAAGACATCGTGATTAAAAGAGAATTGTGATAGATTAGTGAGTCAATGAGTGGCTTTTCCCAATGAGTGGGAACTGGGAAGTTGCTTCTCTAAAGTTGAAAAATGATAAGAAAAATGTAGGTAGAAGAGGAGAAAATAAAGAGAAAGCATGAAAAATAAAGGCATTGATAAAACAGAATGGAAGTATTAAAAGAGAAAGTAAAACAAATTTATAGCTCTTTCTCTTGACCATCCCAGGTCTCTGAAACCAATAAGCCATGGATACTTGACTTCATATATCTAGATAAAAAGTGAAAATGAGACCAACTGTTAGCAAGTATTAAGATATTTGCATGTAGGTGAAAATTCTTTATCATTTAATTTTTCACTTTAGCAGCATAGACTTTGGTGTTTTCTTATCTTTCTTTCCTGCTTTTGTGTAAGAGTTTCTCTAAATAATTGAGATTCTATAGCACTTATCTGTAACCTAACTGCATTTCATCAATAACTTTTATAGTTCTCCTGAGATAATGTCATGCTTTCTGATCCTATTTTAAAAGCATTTTTTACATTTGTTAGCTGCAAATGGCTGACATTGTTTTCTAAAAAGCAAGATGAATTTGCCATTCAACATATATTCTATCTTCTACTGAAAGTTAAGAAGAAAATATCTTATCCATGATGGATGTGTTTGAAAAATTGTCTTCAGATAGCTCACTTAAAGATTTAAATCTCAAAATAACTGAATAAAACAAACTAACGGAAAGTGAAAGTCTCCCTCCCTCTCAAGAAAAGGAAAACAAAATGGGTCACATATCCCCACTCCCAGAATCCTAGATACCTTATCTTGGTTAACGTTTACATATCAATCACAAACCTGATAGAACTACTCACAGGGAGTTGAACTTTGACCATCTTTAGTTTATTGTTGAATTTAAACTCAGTGGTTGCCATCTGCTTTGTAGCTGTTTCAGAATCTATGACAGGCTACATCAGCTCATAGTACCGTAGATTTAATTTCGAAGTACTTTTCTGATTTCATTGAGCAATTTCCTGCTTTTACTATCTAATAAAATGCTGTTTCACAATTGTTTTAACTTTAAGGTTTATTTTGCTCTTTCATTTATTTTTGTTTCTTAATTTTTAAAAACCCCTGGGCTATTTTCAAGTCATCACAGGATTATGGGATATTATCCTTTAAAATGATATAGATTTACGGTGTTATTCTGTTAGGCTTCTAGTTTTATCCTTCTTTCTTAAAAGATTTCTTTCCCTTCTTCTTTGTCTTCCTTCCCTTCTCCTCCTTTTCTTCCTCCTTGTTATTTTCCCCTTCTTCAAGTCAGCATTATCTTTTTAAGAATAAATCTAATTCACATTAAATTCTGTCAGGTAAGTATGTATATTTTGGGGGGTGAGATGTTTCCTTTATTTTTTAAATTACTATTATGCTAAGAGCACTTAACATAAGATTCATCCTCTTAAAAATTTTTGAAGTGTAAAATACAGGCATAATGTTGTGAAAAAGACCACTATAAATTAATCATCTCGCATAACTGGAATTGTATTAAATAGCAGCTCCCTGTTCCTCTACTCCCCAGTCACTGGCAACCACTATTCTATTCTCTGTTTAATATATGTTTGACTACATTAGATAACTTATCTAAATGATGTTTGTTCTTTCATTTAGCATACTGTTTTCAAGGTTTATCCATGTTGTCAAGAATAACAGGATTTCTTTTTTTGTTTAAAACACTGAATAAGATTCCAGTGTGTGTGTGTGTATGTGTGTGTGATGTTATTTTTATCCATTCATTTGTTGGTAGATGTTAGATTGTTTCCACATTTTGGCTCGTGTGAAAAATGCTGAAATGAACATGAGAATGCAAATATCTATCTGAAATCCTGATTTCAATTTCTTTGGGTAAATACCAGAGGTAGGATTGCTGTATCATATGATAAACCTATTTCACATTTTTAAGGAAACTCCACACTGTTTTCCATAGCAGTTGTGCTATTTTCCATTCCCACCAACAGTGAGCAAAGCATCCAGTCTCTCCACATCATTGCCACTGTTTTTCTTTTGTTATTTCCATAATTGCATGAGATGATATCTCATTGTGGAGATTTGATATGCATTTTCCTGATGAATAGTGATGTTTAGCATCTTTTCATACACCTGGTACCGTTTGTATATCTTCTTTGAAGAAACATCTATTCAAGTCCTTTGCCCATATTAAATCAGATTATTTGTTTTTCTTTGCTCTTGAATTGAAGGGGTTCCTCATATATTTTGGATATTAATCCCTTGTCAGATATACAGTTTGCAAATGCTTTTCTCCCATTCATTTAATTGTTTCCTTTGCTGTGCACAGGCTTTTTATTTGGATATGGTCCCACTTATCTATTACTACTTTTGGGATTTTTGTACTTTTGCTGTAATAAGCAAGCATATGCAAAAATCATTGCTACAATCATTGTTAAGCTTCCATTTATGTTTTCTTCCATGAACTTTTACCATTTCAAGTCTTTATGTTTAACTCTTTTTTGAGGGAGGAGTATCAGGATTGAACTCGGGAGTGCTGGACCACTGAGCCACATCCCCAGCCCTATTTTGTATTTTATTTAGAGACAAAGTCTCACTGAGTTATTTAGTGCTTCGCTTTAGGTGAGGCTGGCTTTGAACTCGAGATCCTCCTATCTCAGCCTCCTGAGCCACTGGGATTACAGGTGTTCATCACTGCACCAGGCTCATTTTTAACTCTTTAATTGAGTTAGAGTTGCTTTTTGTGAATGATATAAGATAATGACCCAATTGTTTCTTTATAGAGTGAATATCCAGATTCCCAATACCAATTGTTGAAAAGACTGTCTTTTTCCATTTTGTATTCTTCATAACTTTGTGAAAGCCTCGATTGGTTTTATGGGCAAGTGTTTATTTCTTGATCATCTATTCTGTTTCATTAATTTAAATATTTGTCTTTATTCTGATATCAAACTCTTTTATTTACTATAGCTTTATTTATTTATGGTAGTTTTAGAAACTTATACTTTAATTTTTTTATTTATTTGGTATCAGGGATTGAGCCCAGGGATGCTTTGAATTCTTAATCCTCCTGCCTCAGCCTCCTGAGCTCTTGGGATTATAGACATGTGCTGCAGCCCTGGCTTGTATTTATTTTTATAAATCAAGAAAGATGACACCTCCAGCTTTTTGGTTATGTGTGTGCTTTGTGATTTCAAAAGAATTTCAGGGTTATTTTTACTATTTCTTTAAAAAAAGTGCTGTAGGGATTTTGGTAGGGATTGTATTGAACCTATATATAGCTTTGGATAGTATGAGTAATTCAATAATATTATGTATTCTGATTCATGTATGTCTTCCCATTTAATCATGTTTTAAATGTGTTTTTTTCTTAATTGTATTTATTCATAATGTTCTTTAGTTTGTAGTTTCCAGTGTACAAGTCTTTGACTTCTTTGGTTACTTTATTTCTAAGTATTTTATTCTTTTTTTTTTTTTTTTTTTCTTGTTCTGTTTCCAGTCTGGTCTCACACCCCTAGGTTCAGTAATGGTCTTGCCTCAGCCTATTGAACAAGGGACTGAGGGTATATTATACATCAAACAGCTATTTTATTATTTTTCATGCTATTATAAATGGGATTTTTTCCTTAAGTTCTTTTCAAAGAATTTGGTGTTGGTACATAAAAATGATACTTATTTTTCATATGTTTTTGTGTTCTGCAACATTTTCTTGAAACTAAACAGGTCAATACTTATCAATAAGTAGTAATTAAAAAATCCTTTCAACAAAGAACAATCTATGACTGAAGAGTTCCAAGATGGAGGACTAGAGGAAGGCTGCATTCCTTGTCCCTCCCTAACTTGGGTTTCAAGCAGAGGAAAATCTGTTTCTCTGTGAGGCAGTCTTTGCTGCTCATGGGTCCCCATTTATCCACCTCAATCACTTGCATATCTGCCAGCATATTGACTACTTTTTGAGTGCAGATCACTCATGACTATCATTTGCCATTTGCCCATTTTCCTGCCTCTTGCCTGCCCATTACCTGCTTTCACCTACCCAACACCCACTGTCTGAGGTCCACCTGCCGATCATCTGCCAGTAGCCTGCAGATCACCCACAGACCACCAGCAGATTGCCAAATGCCTGCTGTTGCCTGGAAGTCCATAGTCATAGTACCCTCAGGTTTGGTTACACATAGTTGCTGCCATTTTGGAACAACAGCAAGGGCCTTCAGGACCCCTGGCCAGACTGACCATGCCCTGCCTCCAGGACCTCTGGCCTGATCGACCACACCCCACATGAGCTCAGTGCCCATGCCCCATGCTGCAGTTCCCCACTTGCCAACATGTTTGGAAGCCAGTGCAGCCATCTTGGATTATCCTGGAAGTGGAAGCAACCACATAGAGGTGGTGCCAATCCCATATTGAGCTGCCTGCTGGAGACTGGAATCTCATTGTCAGGGACTATTTGGTTTAGGGCTGCATATTCTCTGTACTGGATGCTGCTAATATTGATCTTCCCCTTAAAGAAGAGGTTTTGGAAACCTGTAGGGTCACTATAAGCCTGTAGGGGGGAAATTGCAATACCCCACATTTGCACTGCTAGAAGGAAGGATATGTGAACAACATATAAAAACAAGGGAAGAAAGTGTTCCAAATGAACAAAAATTCTATATTAATAGAATCCAATGACAGCATGGTAGAAGAAATGTCAGAAAAGAAGTTCAGAATATAATTAAAATGATTCATGAAGCAAAGAATGAGATAAGAGAGAAAATGCAGGCAGTGAGCGATCACTCTAATAAACAGTTAAAAGAGCAACTGCAGAAAGCAAAAGATTATTTCAACAAAGAGATATTATGATAAAAAACAAACAAACAAACAAACAGAAATCCTTGAAATAAAGGAAACAATAAACCAAATAAAAAACTCAATGGAAAGTGTCACCAACAAACTAGATCACTTGGAAGACAGAGTCTCAAACAATGAAGACAAAATATTTAATCTTGAAAATAAAGTTGACCAAACAGAGAAGATGGTAAGAAATTATGAATGGAACCTTCGAGAACTATGAAATATCATGAAAAGACCAAATATAAGAATTATTGGGATTGAGGAAGGCACAGAAATATAAACGAAAGGAATGCACAACCTGTTCAATGAAATAATGTCAGAAAATTTCCCAAACCTGAAGAATGAAATGGAAAATCAACTACAAGAGTCTTACAGAACACCAAATGCACAAAATTACAAAAGATTTACACCAGGGCACATTATAATGAAAATGCCTAACATCGAAAATAAAGATAGAATTTTAAAGGCTGTGAGAGAAAAGCATCAGATAACATATAGGGGGAAACCAGTAGAGATATCAGATTTCTCAGTCCAGACCCTAAAAGCTAGAAGGGCCTGGAACAACATATTTCAAGTTCTGAAAGAACATGGTTGCCGGTGAAGACTCATATACCCAGAAAAACTAAACTTCAGACTTGAAGATGAAATAAAATCCTTCCAGGATAAACAAAAGTTAAAAGAATTTACAAATAGAAGACCAGTGCTACAGAACATTCTCAGCAAGCTATTCCAGGAAGAAATAAAAAACAACAATGTAGGTCAGCAAAGGGAGGAATTACCCTAAAGGAAAAGCCAATCAAATGAGGAACCAAGTCAAGTTAAAAACCAAAAGTAAGCCAAAATGATCAGGAATACAAATCATATCTCAATAATAATCCTGAATATACTCATCAATCAAAAGACACAGACTGGCAGATTGGATTAAAAAGCAAGACCCAACAATATGCTGCCTTCAAGAGACTCATAGTTAAAGACATCCACAGACTAAAGGTAAAAGGATGGGAAAAAACATACCATGCACATGGACACAGTAAAATATATGTTTTCCATCCTTACATTAGACAAAGTGGACTTCAAGCCAAAGTTAATCAGAAGGATAAAGAAGGACATTTCATACTGCTTAAGGAAAACATATATCAGGATAACATAACAATTATAAATAATTATGCCCCAAACAATGTCACATCCTTGTACATCAAACAAATCCTTCTCAATGTCAGGAATCAAATAGACAACACAATAATTCTGGGTGACTTTAGCACACCTCTGTCAGAATGCATGAGAAAATGCTTTCCCCTCCAGAGTCCTATTAATAGAGTATGTTAGCTAATTTAGGATTTCTGCCAATGGAGAGAGAGAAAACAGTCTTTCATCTGCAGTTTTAATTTGCATTTTTCTTTTTTAATGAGTGAAGTTAACTATCTTATTATTTATTAATAGCAAATTTTATTTCCTTTTTCAATATTTTGAAAGGGTTATGATTTTGTCAATTTACATGTTAGGAAAGAAAGCTCTTTGTGATATGAGGTGTTAATATCTCCTTTAGTTGTCTTTTTCTAAAAGTTTGTTTATGATGCTTCTTTCCATAACAAATTAATTTTTATGTAACAAAAAGTACCAGTGAAATAATTTATGACTTGGGGATTTTGAGTCACGAAAGGTTAGTGAGATCTTGCTAACTTCAGATTTGTAAAGAAAAAATTTTCAGGTTTTCTTATTTTTTAGTGATTGTGTTATTTAAAAAATATATCTTTGATACATATGGAATTTGTCATGGTATATGAGGTAGGGCAGGGCTGTTACTTTATTTATACCTATAACATTTATTGACTACTTCTTTCTTCCAGTGATTTGAGATGATGTCCTCTTTATACATTCAATTTCTATATGTATCTGAGTTTACTTACATGTGGGCACTCCGTTTTGCTAATAAGCCAGTATGATACTTTTAAATTATTTAGGCTTTTAAAAATGCCTTAACATGTTTTAGTGCTGCTTCCACTTCTATATTTACTTTTTTTCACTAAATTTAGCATCAGATGATATAGTGTAAAACTGTTAAGTTTTCATTGAGATTTTGTTAAATTTACCAATTAATTTATACAATAATATGGTCTTTCTATTTGTAGAAAGGCTATTTTTTTGGCTTCAGTGGTATTTTACTTTTAATTTTTAATAGGTCTCACATTTTTATTTGACAAACATATTAATATATTTTTGTTACTGTTATATATGAAATCTTTTCTTCCATTAAATCTTCCAAAAGATTGTTTGAATATATGTAAACTATTGATTTTTGTATGTTGATTTTGGGTAATCTAATTGAGCTGTCTTACCGTTTGTAGTAGCTGTTAATAAAATATCTTGAATCTAAAAATAAAATATAAATAAATACACACCTCCAAACAAAAAAGAAAAACCTGTGACTAGTTCGATTCCCAACTGAATTCTATCAGACCTTTAAAGGAGAACTAAAGTCAATGCACCTCAAACTATTCTGTAAAATAAAAAGGGATGGAACACTTCCAAATTCATTCTATGAAGCCAGTATCACACTCATACCAAAAGCAAAAAAAGATGCATCAGGGAAAGAAAACCATAGACCAATATTCCTGATGAACTTGAGGAAAAAATCCTTAAAAAAAATCAGCAAATCATATTTAACAACATACTAAGAAGATTATATATCATGACCAAGTTGGTTTTATCCCAAGAATGAAAGGATGTTTGAATATATATAATTCAGTGAATGTAATTCATCACATAAATATGATTAGTGAAAAAAATAAATTAGTTATCACCATAGATCCAGAGAAAGTCTTTGACAAAATTAAACACTCGTTTAAAAGTACTGAAGAAATTAGGGATAAAAAGAACCTACCTCAACTTCATAAAGACCATATATGACAAACATGAAACCAATTTTATAATTATGGGGGAAAACTGATGATATTTTCTTTAAAATCTGGAATAAGACAAGGTTTTCCACTTTTGCCACTCCTATTTAATATAGTACTAGAAATTCTAACCAAAGCTGTTAGGCAAGATAAGAAAATAAAAAGGCTAAAAATAGGAAAGGAAGAAGTGAAATTATTTCTGTTTACAGATGATATGATCCTATACTTACATGATCCAAAAAGCTCTATCAGAAGACTGCTAGAGATAATAAACAAATTTGGCAAAATATGAGGTTACAGTATCAAAACACAAAAATCAATGTCTTTCCTATCACCAATAATACATCTATTGAAGAAGAAATCAGCAAAATAATTCCATTTGGAATAGCCTCAACAAAGAAACAAACAAAAAGTAAACCCCCACAAAAATCATAAGAATAAATCTAAGCAAGATTGCAGGAGAATTGATGGAACCTGAGAACATTACCTTAAGTGAACTAAGTCAATCAGAAATTCAAGGGTCCTATGTTTCCTTTCATACATGGAAGTTAGAGAGGAAAATAAAAAGAAAGGTAGAAGGTTAGTAGTATAGAGTAGAGGAAAGGGACCAGAGGGAGGGAAGAGGGAAGCAAAAGGTGAAATAATGGGGAATGATAATGACAAAATTATATTATTATATTGTGTGCATGTATAAATATATAACAACAAATCCCACCATTATGAACAACTATAATGCACCAATAAAAATTTTAAAAATCTACTGTATTATACTTAAGTTTCTTTCTTTTTTAGTGTTCTAGATAAGTTTGCATTATATTGCTCACTCACTACATTGGGTGATGCCGTAATTTTATTCTTTATGTTCATTTATTATTTCAGTAGGTGACAGTTCTTCATAAATGCAATTTTAACTACTATGAAGTTAGAGTTTAGAATTAAATATTCCTTCTTATGAGTTTACTAATTTCCCCTAGAAATTGGTAATTATTTGTTCTTATTGTTTTTTTTTAACTAACGCTTACCTCCTTTCTCTCCTAATACTTTCAATGATAAATCTGCTAAATTTAAACTTTAGTATTTTCCTCATTTTTACATATTATTTTAATCTTATACCATTTATTTTCATGTTTCAAATGTAAAGGTAAATTTGTAGATTTTTATGAAAGTTTATATGCTTTTAGAGAAGACAATTCAATTTCCTAAGACAAAGAGAAAAATTATGAATATTAAAAATAGGACAAGTAAAAGGTTATTTAAAAAATTCTGATTATATTTCATCCTGACTAAAAGTTTTATTTTACCATTTTACTATGCAGCAAAGCAAATCACCTATTGTTTGTTGTACATTTCTTTATAGACTGTTTTGATCTTTTGGTATGTTTTTCTGTATACTGTGGTCTGTTTCTTCCCTGGTATTTATCTGTATCCTCCCAGATAAAGTCTATGTCATAAATTGTAGGTTATGCAGTTCTCTAAACATTTTTAATCCAAAATACTTTTTAACAATTCATAGGCATAGTTTCAAAACCTTGAATATTTTTTCTCATGTCAACATATTTGACAAGTGCAACAGCTAGCTTCTCTATGCCTTTCATGGGTAACTTAGCCTTTTTTCTTTGATCATTTTAAAATTACAAATAAATTATTCTTTTTTTCTTGACATCTTTCTATATAGCTCAAATGATACATAGTTTTAGTACTTAAACATTCCTTTTAAAGAGGCATGGAATTTAGTACATGAGATTATCTTGTTTATTTTTTCTCTTGAGATAAAAGACTGCACAGACAACTTTCAGTCATTCTGTGAATAATAAATCTGCGCTGATCTTTGTACTTCTATGCAAATATAATCAGAAGAGCAAATCATATCCTTTTGATATCGTCTTTTGCTAATTTAAGTACTTTGGTTAGTGTCACAGTCAAAATTTAAATAAGAGAATAAAATTATTGTCTAAATCCTCTTGAATATGTTTATTATAAATATGCTGGTGTCCATGTAAATCTGGAATGTTTTACAAAGTTGTTTCTTTCTCTATAAATTAGACACAAAGTCTGTTGCAGAAAATGCTAGTCATTTATCCATATCCATTTCCTTTCTAACTTATCTTGCTTTTATTTTGGATAGCTACATAGTCACCTGAAAGACATTTCCTATTTCCTTGTAGCTATGTGAGTATGCATTCCTGGCTCAGTAAAATGAAACCAAATGGAGTAATGAGTGGGGAAAACATCCAAAAAGGAACTGCCTAAGCTCTTTTGTGCTTCTTGGAATTTATATATGAGGGTGGAGTTCTAACAACTAACCTCTTAGGGATTTTAATGGGCTCCTTCTTCCTGACTTGCTCTAGCAATAAAACCAAGCCTTGAGTTCCTTGCAATTAGCAGGTAGACTACACCCCAACATTTTTAACTGCTACTCAAGGGAATGGCTTTTATTCCATTTGTCTCTTAGTCAGTGGAGCCTAGGATTTACTGGGCTTCTTGGGGCAAAAGACAAAAAAGGCATGTTTGAACAACCAAGCAGGCATTGATCATAACTCCTGCCCCTGATTCAAAACAGAGCATGTTGATGATGAACTTCAGTTCTCAACTTCTTCCTGGGGAGAGAAAGAGTTGGACTACATGTCTAACACCCTACATTTTCTGGCTACTTGTAAAGTGAATGTGTTCTATCATCTCAAGTGAATATTTATGTCAGGGGGCTTTGATGTGACATGTGATCTATAGTCTCCTAGGGGCCCATATGAATAAAGAAAGCTATTTAAATGAGATGTGAGGTTTGACAGGCACTCAGAATTGCTGACTGGACTGTTTGGTCAGGGTTACTTCCTGTATGGAGGCAGACTGTGAAGACTGATAAAGGGTATTTTTTTTCACCTAATACATAGACACTAACACAGAGAGTAAAAGAAAATGATGAAACAAACATTTTCCAAATTAGAGAACAAGATAAATCTCCAGAAACTGACTCTTGATGAAATGGAAATATTGAATTTACTGGACAGAGAATTTAAAGTAATGATCATAATGATACTCACTGAAGTCAGTAGAATAATGACATAAAAAATGAGAAATTTGCCAGATAGAAAGTACAGAAAAGTACCAAGCAGATATCATAAAGATTAAAAATACAACAACTGATCTGAAATACAACAGCAGAGAAGATTAAGCAGAATAAAAGATGAGTGAATTAAATGACAGGTCATTAAAAACCATGCAGATAGAAAAACAAAAAAAGAGGAAAGAATGAAAAAATATGAACAAAGTTTAAAAGAGTTATGAGGCATTATCAAACGAACCAATATGAGCTTTATGGAATTTATAGGGGAAAAGAGAGAAAGGGTGGAAAGCTTATTCCTAGGAACACAGAATCTGGAAAAGTAAATAGACATCCAGAGCCAGGAAGCCAAAGGACATCAGATGAGATGAACCTGTAGAAATCCATATCAAGACCCTTCATAGCAGCTATCTTGGACCACAAAGTGGCTTTGAGGACTGATATATCTGCAATAATCGTGGAATCACAGTAATAGTCTTCAGTTGTCTGCTTTCAGACTTCTTTTACATAAGAGACAATTATTTGAATATTGCTTAAAATTGTCTATAACTGATAGAAAGTCAAATGAAAGAGAAGGTGTGTTAAGCTCTTTGAATTTTAATTTTCTTTGAAATAATAGTTTCATCATGAACTTATAAATACTATTGCTGTATTTTCAGTTTACATATTCAGTTAGTCATTCACATATAAATACAAAAATATAAATTCTTTTGAAATTATCAACTCTTTTCTTTCTGTCCTCAGTAATAATATATATTTTGATTCTTATGCAGATTTTATAGACACAAGGACAGCAATAATTAACATTTGTGTAGAACCCAACATTTTTATGCAATAAAACAGGAGATTACTATTAGTTAATACTAATGATAATAGCTTAGAGCTAAACTTTCTAAATGGTATATTTTTATAGCCATTATTTAGTGGAGGTGTTTTAGTAAGATTCTAACAAATTTTGGTTCAATTTCTGTCTGTGAAATTTATTAGCTGCATGGCCTTGAACAAGTTACTTAACTTCTTATTCATTAGTTTTTAAATGAGGCTAATAACATTCATTTCTCAATATTATTGTAATGGTTAAATAAGATCTTCTAAGCATTTGAAACAATGCCTGGGATACAATATGATCTCAATAGGTAATGGTTATTGTGACTTTTACTATAATATGTCAATCTTGTAAAACATTTTACATACATTTCTGCTTCTTTGATTGTTTCCCTCTTTCAATTGCTACCTGAAATATCTAGTGTTCCAAGTAGAAATTAATCTCAATATGATACGGAATGCAATCATTTATTTCATTTTAATTAATTTAATATTAGTGTTTAGGTGTTATATTATTATTTAAGCTTTCATTTTCCTGTATTTCACCTACCATCTTTATTATTAGTTCTTTAAGAACCAACACTAAATAGCATGTTTCTTTATAGATGTCCTAGCAATTGACCAGAGAATTCCATTCATGGAATGATCACTTGTATGGTTTACTGCTTGAAGTTTCTTTTACCCAATTACAGAAGTTAAAGTTCTTATGTTTACTTTTAAGATTTTTTTATGATAGTGTTTTTCACTGTCTCATTCATGGTAATCTGACTATAAACTTCTGACTTTCTCTGTTTCACCTTTCCCTCATTTTTTTTATCCAGATTATTATATCTTAGAGGTCCTTAAATACATTGCCACTGAAAGTGTGGTACATGAGCCAATGTTCATCCACTAGTATGCAACTTACTGAGCCACAGAAAGGTGAGTACAGAAATTAAGTTTAAACATTTAAAATTTGTATGACAATTTGACACTGCCTGGGCATTCAAACATTAGATCTTAAGATGGCTCATTGAATTAGGTAGGTATAGACTAGTAGATTAGTTTGAATCTTACATAGTGAATTACATTGATAAATTATGAGCAAGTCATGGACATTTGAAAAATGTATAAGTCTGTGATGGATTTGGACTAAAGTACACACAGAGTAAATGATTAAGAATGAGAGAGAGAGAGAGAGAGAGAGAGAGAGAGAGAGAGAGAGAAAGAGGGATCTTCATTAGAAACAGTTTAAGATATACCACATTAATGGACCCTAAGATGTGTAAGATCTCACATGCTATTAGGTTCAGCATTTGCTGGACATAAACATGTGTAAGTGTCTACTGCTTTAGAAAAATACAGCTTTTCTTTGGTTAAATACTCTTACAAAAAGTCTAAGAAGTGTTTGCTACCTTGTCTTCCAAATGAACTTCATTGAACTGTGAGTCATCAATTATTTTCATGTTCCAAAGCCTGGATTTTCAAGGGCTTTTAGTTCATTAGTATTGACTCTCATTAGCATCATGGCAGGGAGTAATGGGAATTCTTGTGTTACTGATTCTATGTCAACTTGAAGGAAGACACAGCTGCCATTGTACTCCCAACCATTCAGAGCTTATCTGGTGCCCATTACCATCCTCAGCTCTAATGTTCTTCTTCCCTTTCTAAATTCTAAAGAAATCATGGAGGGTAATTTAGAAGAGTCAGTAACCACTGGTGGTTCTGAGACATTGGCTGCTCACTTGCTTTCCCTTATCTGTCCTTAGCATGGCCACTTCCATTTGGTAGAGAATCATCACTGACCATATTCCTCTCATTAGTTAATGTAAACATGTTTAGGTCTCCTTCATCTTCTCATGAAATGGAATCAATTGTTTTTAAACCCATATAAGGGTAGTTTGTTTAAGAAAGTTAGTGAGCCAGAATATATTGAAAAGCTACTATGTGCCTATTATGATTATAATTACAAATTAGTATATTAAAACCACTGTCTTTTTGAGCATTTATTTTTATATTCATATTCCCTTTAAGGTACCAAACAGGAAATAATATATTAAATAATCACCTGCAAGGCACCATCAATGATTTAGAAAATAGAGCAAAAATATATATTCCTTTGAGGAAAATATACTCTACAACCCATGTGGGACACAGGATAATGTAAATGATATCCAAAGCCACCAAATCGTATCTGGGCCCTAAAGTTTTCAGATAAATGAACTCTAGCATTTATTGTTAACATATTAAAAGTTAGTTTTAACTGATACAGTAATTTATTTTAAATTCATAGTGATCATTCTATTCTTGTTAATAAACTGGGTTGAGCGCTTACTATATGCCAAGCAGTATTTTAAATGCTTCTACTTTACCTTAGTGTGTCTAATCCTCAGAATTACTCCAAAAGCAGATACTGTCCTGATCTTCATAATATAATACCTTTACTTTTATGTTTAATACAAAAATAAAACATTTAGTATTTTATAATGTATAAAACCAAGACCCAGAGATCTTAAGTAATTTAATCAAGAAATTATAACCAGAATGTAATGAAAGCAGTTCATATAGGCATTTAAGGAAATTTTCCACATGATTATGGGTTATAAATGAATTTACTTTCCACATGATTATGGTTTATAATCCATAGGTATTTGGAAATCCCCACTGAATGCAGGAAAGTCAATCAAGTTCTGCAGTTTTCAGATTAATTCATGAAATAATTATTTTGAAAATTGTTTGATTGTCTGTTGTTTGTCACCAGCATTATAGACACAAGTGAGACAGATAAGGTCCTTGACTTTATATTCTGTGGGCTCTTGAGGAGGAACTGAGTGATAATCCCCTAAATGGAAGTTATCTTCATTGGTTATTCTAATAAAAAACATATTGACTGAATTAGATTATTATATTGTGTGTGTATGAATATATTACAACAGATCCCACAATGATGTACAATTATAATGCACAAGTAAAAACATGTAGAAAAAAAAAGCAGTAAGATCCAATCATTTTACTGAGTATTAGAAGTTTTTCTTTCTTTTAAACACAATTTTTGATTATATTTTTGTCTCTCCAACCTTCTTTCTCCATCTTGTATACTTGGTCAATCATAGAATTAAGGCATTTGGTGTGAAAATCAATTAAATTATAATGAATAAATTCTAGGGTACTTTGAAAGGAGAGAAAAAATTATAGATCCTGAGTTTAATCACATATCTGCTTGGTTTTACATGTCACTATGTCTTATCACTTTCAGTGTTCCCCACTCTGACTGATTACCCTTGAAGAGGCTGGAATATGAAACCTCAGAAAATGTCTTACCCTGAAGTTGTGAGGCCTGAGGCCAGAGATGTCATCTCATAAGGTGTCAGAAGACCTAGGTTCTCCTGAACTGGATCACTAGAGGAAGCTTTTAATTTAACTGAATCTCAATTTCTTTATCTACAACATGAGGAGAAAAAAAGGGTATGCACCATATGGTATATACCAGTATGTTCTGAAAACTTTATAAGTCCTTTCTTGTTTTGTCTAGTATAGTTCAATAATATAGGCAGTGTTGCAATCTGAATTTTATAGATAGGAAAACCAAAACATAAAGTTATTAAGTTGTACAGATTCATTAAGTTAATAGAGGTAAACCAAAGATTTGACCCCTATATTGTGATTACAGAATTTGTGCTCTTAGCATTATGCTTTATTGACTACAATTTTCAGAAAAAGGTAAAATATGAATGAAAAGTTATTATCCCAAATTATAATTTTAAATATTTTGGGTCTTAAACAATTTTAAATATTTTGGGTCTTGCTTTCCTTACACAAGGATGAAAAAGTTTGTTATGGACATTAAAGAGAAAAACATTTGGGGAAGTATAGATTATGGCATGCATTTACATAAAAGAAACTTAATCATACAAAAATTATTAATTAATTTATTAATTCTACTAGCTTCATTTTTTTGAAAGTGATAACCCTTAACTGGCATAATTAAGAAAATAGCTATCACATGGGTGGGATTTTTCTCTCAGTCTCCCCATATATTAATTCAGTCATCTACACTGATTCAGTAGCAAATATTTTTCTAGATTATATACGTTGATGTTCAGTGATGCTCTAATTCTAAACTGATACTTCACGTCTGTGTTATTTTTGTGGAGTTCTTTTGAGTGCTGTGATCATGGTTATATGTAATAATTTTAAACACTTGTGGTATGGGGGAGTCAAAACTGACAAACAAAAAAAAAACAAAGTTATTAATAGATGCAGAAATGAAATGTGATATCCCACTTGTCCTGTGTAGGAGACTGTAGTGTTATCCTACCTAACCTCTTCCTCCATTTCCAACTGAAGCAAAGCTAGTATAGCCAATTCTTTTTGGTGTCTTTAACATCAATGCCATCGGTTTCTTTCCGTTAGCATAAAACTAAAAAAGTATTTTTTAAAAAAATTAATAATTTCCAATATGAAAGAGGTTATGGGGAAATGAGTATTCTCACACACTGTTGGTTTTATGATATCAAAAAATCTGATGAGAGATAGAACTCTTTGTAAATAATAGGTTTACTCAAGACACATTTGTACCTTTTGCAGTTTCAGACACATAGGAAAAGTTTATTAGACTTTTAATATTGCTGTCATGATTTGATACAGAGTACTTTTCCCTTAGAGATAGAAGTAAGCCTAAGATATACATATTTAGCATTAGGACATTACAAACATAAAAAGAAAAGTCATCAGTGTTCTTCCCCTTGTCCCAGCCCCTAGAAGCAACCACTACAGTTTTAAGAATATATGATAATTAATTTAAAGGTATTTACTTTATTTTTAAATCTGTTCTCTTTCTTTCTATCTTTATTTCTATTTCTTTCTCTCTTTCTCTTCATCTCCCAATGTACAACCTTTGGTGTAAAAGAGATGACAACAAATTAAAAAGCTTCTATATAGAAGGAAATAAGAATGAAGAGACAGCTTGCAGAATGGGAGAAAATCTCTGCCAGTTACTCTTTCCACAGAAGATTGACATCCAGAATATAAAGAACCCAACAAACTCAATCACAACTCTCCAAATAACCATTCTGTGAATGGACAAATGAACTAAGCGGACACCTCTCAAGAAAAGAAGGATAAATGACCAACCATTATAAGAAAAAATGTTCAACATCTTTGCCCATCAGGCAAACACAAATCAAAACTACATTGAGATTTCATCTTCTTCAAAGCAAAATGACAATCATCAAGAATCCAAATAATGAAACAGACATTATTATATGTACCTTTATGACTGCATGACTGATGTGTAAAATAGGTACAATCAGAAAAATGAGAAATCACACTTCATTTATGTACAATTTATCAAAATGTATAAATGCATTCTACTGTCCTGTACAACCAATTAGAACAAATAAAAATTAATAAAATCAAAAAGAATAAAATAACAATAAATGTGGACAAGGATGTGGGAAAAAGTGAAATTTTTACACACTGTTGGTAGGAATTATAAATTAATACAGTCACTGTGGAAATCAGTATGTGGGTTCCTTAATCAAGAACATAATTATGTCAGAAAAATGCATGGATCTGGAAAGCATCATGTCAAGTGAAATTCGCTAGATTCAGAAAAATCAAAGGTTGTGTGCTTTTTCTCCTATGTGGAAGCTAGAGGGGTAGAGTGGGGGGAAAGCATGTGAGGAAAGGAAAGAGGAGACCATCAGAATAGAAGAAGGGGATAAGTTGAAGGGAGGAGGAGAAAGTAACATAGGTAATGGGGAGTGAAACTGATCAAATTATGTTATATGCCACAAAAATACCTTCCTCTAGAGAAATCCTGATATGAGTCATACCAGTCAGCAAATTGATAGCAGTCTTGTGAGAGACCCTGAGCCAGAGGACCCAGCTAGGCTGTGTACAGATTCCCAATCCACCTACACCATGGGATAGCAAATGTTCCTTGTATTGAGCTGATAAATTCTGTGGCGACTTCTCATGCAGCCATCGGTTACCCACACACCCAGTATACTTTCCAATTTTATGATCCTTTAGCCCTCCTACCAGTTATAATCCATATTACTGACATCACATCAAGCTCTATTTTCATTTATTTATTTATTTTAATTGACAAGTAACATTATACTAAAGTTTTTCCTAAGTTCAATCTTCGTGTATTGTTAACTGGGAGGGAAAATTGTTTGGCAGCATGAATCTCAGAGGGTGAATTGAATCATTCGTATATCTATCATTTGGTTGGTTGGCCTCATGAATTTATGGTCATTGTCGCTGGCATCATTCTTGGATCTTCTTTTGACATTCTGTTGATTTTGATGTTAGTTATCTTTTTTTTTTTTTTGGAACAAGGCAATTTTTTTTCATCTGTCTCCTACCACTTTCTCTTTTATTTATTCTGCATTACAGATTTGTTTTAGTTTCCATTGCCCAATGTGTCCTCTACTCTGTCATCCCCTTTGTGCTTTACAGGAACCTCCAGCCTAAAACTCTCAGACTATGTACTTCAAATGACATCTTTATTCTAGGTCTGAGGTTGGGTGCAATAGACAACCCTAAGTATCCGAAAGCCAAAAACGTTTGGTGTGAATAATTAATTCACAGATGATCACAAGACCTTAAATTGGCCACAAAGAGATTAGATCTGGGTGTTTATTTTGTTTTGTTTTATTTTACCTTAGTTACCAGGGTTGCAGACTTAATTTTTCCAGAGAATATGAGCAAGGATGGACAAGCTAATGTGATTATGAAGCTCTAGCAATCTTCTTGGCTGTATGAGGTTAGGGATTTTCTCCAAATGGAGCCAGAAAAAGAAAGCAAAATATGGAAAAGAAGAAAAAGAATTTAAAAGATTATTTGAAGTTAAATCAAGTCTGAAGTCAGTCCTATTCTTTACTGGAAGTCTTTTACTTTGGAGATGTTTTGTATCATCTAGAACAAAGATACTAAGTAGCATATTTATGCCTATTTGAAACCCATAAAGCAGTCATTATCATCATTAATCAATAAGCAAATATTCACTCAGTTATGATAATATAGAAAATGAGTGTTTAAATCTCCAATTGACTAAGGCACTATTTGTTTTAGAAAATGGGACTCAGTCAAGTGAAATATTACCAATTTAATTTTTATATAATATTCAAGGTGAGGAAAGTTCATTAAAACATGATATTATACATAACATTTTTTTCAAAATAGATTTTTTCCCCAAAGTAAGTTAAATAGTTGCAATTTGGAAATCTGTTATGTATTTTATAGTCTCTTAAAACTATTATTGGGAGAGGCTTTGATAACTTCTTTGGGTATTCTGAGCAAAATTATAGGAGGATATGGGAAACTCTTTATCCATTTTGAAGTCAGGCAATCATAGTAACCCTGTCTGAATTCTAAAATATCATAAGAGATTTAGAAAAGGCTTTTACTGAGAAAATGGGAGCATTTATCAAGCATAGATTTGAATTTACTTTAGGTTGTGTTTAATACAACTAAAGTCCTTAGCTCCTGGCTATGTTAATATAATTTAAAGGGGACCATAAAATTTTGTTCTCTGGAGCTAACCCTTTGAAAGCTAGCTGCTTTTTAAATTAATATGAATAATACATGAAATGTAGATGGAAATTTTTCTGGGCTCATTCTGTTGCATCATTATAAGATATGGCAAATAACTGCCAAAGAAAGAAGTTCAAAAATAAAACTGGATAGTGTCTATTATGCATTCGTATTATTGCTGCACATCAATTTTTTTCAGCTAACTTTTGCAGTACATGACTACTGAAAATCATTGAAGATATTGATTGTAAAATGCATGCTGTGCTTTAAAAAAAAATGGAACAAAACCCTTAGTTACGCAGCTGGATTTGCCAATGGGAATGGATGCTCATAAGTTTTGTAGGAGTTCTCACGTACAACTTACTTTGTCTAACAATTAAAACAATTAATATAAAAGCTCAGCATGCATTGATTCAGATTAAATCTTTCTTTGATTTCTTAATAGAGACTGGATGATTCAGTTTCTTTATTCTATCAATATTCTTTACAACAAACAAAATTAAGATGAAATTGATTCCAGTCTTTTAAATATCGTGGTAGTAATAACTTACTGTGTATGGTTAATTGTGCATTAATAGTATCTGAAACAGATGTATGGAATTTTTGAGATTTACCTTCAAATGGGTGTGTGATCTTTAGAACAACAGGTTTATATAATTAAACAGTCTGAGGAATCTCAGAGTTGCTTATTCAAATATTGGACTTCTTTGGGACATGGAGCACAGTAACTCCAGTTAGGTTGATGATTGCAAATGAATAACCTGGTGTTGAAGACACCAGGGATATTTGGATTTCCTGGGTTATATTCTGTGCATAAAAGAACAGCATGCTTAATTATTATCTTGTCCAAGTGAACTTTCTTAACATCGCCAATCAAAGAAGACACATGCATTTATGTATTTAAATATGCACACATGAATACATATACATACCCTTTGATAAATAGATCAGAAAAACTCTAGGTCATATATTTTAATTAAAATTATCTTTTAAGTTCTTAAAATCAAAAGTAATTTCCAATTGTTCACCTACTATAAATATCAGGATACTCTTAGTTGTTCAGTTTTATAGTTAATTAAGTTGGAAAGTTAAGTCCAATACTGGCTACTCTCTTATGACTGAAAATGGAACTAAATTTAGGACTTAAAATATTTGTCTACTTGTGTCCACAGAAAGGGCTCTGAGGGAGCAATGGGTAAATTTAGTGTCCATATCTTGGTTTCCAAGTACTTTCCCCAGGAAAAGAAACAAGATCCCCATGGAGAGATAACTGGTTCCAGATATTATTCAGGGAAAGCAGCAGTTAAGTATAAGTATCTTTTATAAGTTAAAAGCAAAGAAATCCTCAAAGACTATTGGAACCTTCCAAAGGATACAGGATCCTACTTGCAATGATCCTTTTATGAAAAAAAAAGTACTCAAAGAACAGCCTTTCAAATTTGGGTAGAACCAAATGGGGTGAACATTTTATAATGTTGCAAATTGCATATTAAATTTCTTAGGTCTAATAAAATATACTTTGTCTTGTTTGATGTCATAATCTATATTAAAGTCATCTTGCCTGATGTTAATTAGGACTTAACTATATTTCAGGCAGTTCAGAGTATTTTAATATTAACTAATTTAATGATCAAAACAACCCTTTTGAGATAGGTATAATTATCATCTCAACTACACAGGCATTTATGTTGTCAACTTTTTCCTTTTTTTAAGTTTTTTTTTAATTGGCACATTATTCTTCTGCATAAAAATGTAATTCATTGTGATAAAGTCATACATTCATATAGCATAATTAGGTCAATTTTATTTCACAGTTATTCCCCTTTCACCCTTCTTTCCTCCCTGTCCATCTGCTCTCTCTACTCCACTGTTTTTCCTTTTGTTTTCTTGACACATGCATACAAATGTTTATAATAGCACAATTCAAATAGTCAAACTATGGAACCAGCTTATGTGCCCATCAACAGATGAATGGATAAAGAAAATGTGGCAAACATACACAATTGAGTTTTACTCAGTAATAAAGAATGAACTTATGTCATTTGTTGGTAAAGATGAAAATGCTAAGTGAAATAAGTCAGACTCAGAAAGTCAAGGGTTGAATGCTTTCTCTCATATGCAGAAGCTAGAGAGAAATACGGAATTAAAAAGGAGGGATGATCCCATGAAAACCCTTTCCCCTTCTGATAGAAAAGTTGTTTTTCCATAGCACCCCTAAAATCCATTATGAGTGATTTGTTGCCTATAATAAAGTTTAAAAAGTGTGTTGAACAAAAAGTTGTCACCATTATCAAATGTATCAAAAAATTTAATTCACTGATGGCACATTTTGGTGAGTGGATTTACATTTTAGATAACCAAATTACTAATCATCTCTGAAATCATTTTTTTGTGTCTGGGGATTTTTCTTTTCTTTCCCTTTTTTCTTTCTTTCTTTCTTTCTTTCTTTCTTTCTTTCTTTCTTTCTTTCTTTCTTTCTTTCTTTCTTTCTTTATTACTGGGGATTGAACCCTGAAGTGCTCTACCACCAAATACATCCCCAGCCCACTTTATTTTGTATTTTGAGACAGGGTCTTAATAAGTCACTGAGGCTGACTTTGAACTTACATTCCTCCTTCATTAGCTTTCTCAGTAAACAAGTGTGAACTACCCCGCCCAGTTTGTGTCATTTCTGTTTCTCAAAAGGTATGAATCTATTCTACATTTTCTGACTTTTTGAAACTAATGTAGAAAAATTCAACTCATCTTAATTTTTAAAATCTTTTTTAGTTATGATGCAACACCAATACACACCTTGACATAATCACAAAAGCATGGAAACCAACTGGCTCTCATTCAGTCCCCAGCATTATCCCCTCTCCCTGCTCCCCTCCCTATTTGATTTAACATGTAAAAAGTTTGATAAATACTCAATTCCAATAATATTGTTGTTAACTTCTTAACTATGAATAATGATTTATAAATCAGTTATTTGTGGTTAGAAAATAAATATTGTCTGTAAGATATACTTATATGTATTAATAATTTGAAAAATTCTTACATTAATAATTTAAAAACACTTGCATTGAAATATACTATGGAGACACTTTTTAAAATATTTCAGATGAGGTTTAAAATATGCAATTTTGTTAGTAACAAGTCTATAAATCCTTCTTGATTTTTATATATTTGATCTTTCAGTTGCTGAGAGAGGAGTCTAAATGTCTTTAATTTTGGTTGAGGATTTGCCTTCTCCGTCCAGTAATTCTGTTTTTTTTTTTTTTTCTTTATGTAGTGTTTGGATGGATTATTATGTACAATAACTTTCCAATTTTCATGTATTCTTTGTAAATTGAATACTTTGTCAAGTAATTCTAATTAAATAATTCATTTTTTTTTATCCTTAAGTTTATATGTCTTCCACAATAGCAGTTTTGGGGTAACATTTGCCTGGTGGAATTTTTTCCAGTTTTTTCTAGTTTGTTTCTAAAAGGTGAAACCTTTCAACAGTACTTAGGTAGTTTTCATTTCTTTAATGAATTCTTTATTTGCTTAACAATTCTTTTATTTCTTTAATGGATTCTTTAGTACAAAAAAATGGAAGAATTTAATACATGAATTTAATATATGAATAATCAAAATAATTATTAAATTATTAAATATATAATATCAAATATATAATATTTAATAATTTAGTAATAATTTATAATCAAAATAATTACATTTGATATTATATATTTAATAATTTAATAATTATTTTGATTATTCATATATTTAGATTCAATGCTGTTGCTAATATTCTGTTGTCTTCATTATCCATATGTATTTGGAAATTTTTTTCTCCATTTTTCCTCAACTCATTTTATCTCTTCATTGGTTTGAAAATTCTACATTATGTTTTTAGTACTTTGCTAAGTTACCTATAAATTTCAATGTCACACTTTTAATAATGCAAATTAGTCTTTATTATTTCATTTGAATTTCTTTTGTTGTTGTTGTTGTTGTTCTTTCATTTGTTATAGATTCAGGAACATAGTTACCATTTTCTTTAGTCATTATTTCTTCCCACGTCTCAGAATTTCCTTGTAGGATCATTTTCCTTTTTCCTGATGTACATCCACAAACTATTGTCAAACTGTCTTTATTGCACACTCAGTCATGAATGATAATTTTATTGTGCTTGATTCTGAGAGACAGTATTTACCCTGAGCATTAGATATGGGCACTCCAGTGTCTGCTGATTTTATTCCTTTGTGGTAAAGTCAGCTT
This sequence comes from Sciurus carolinensis, assembly GCF_902686445.1. Taxonomy (NCBI): domain Eukaryota; kingdom Metazoa; phylum Chordata; class Mammalia; order Rodentia; family Sciuridae; genus Sciurus; species Sciurus carolinensis. Next base: position 91,147,327 of record NC_062215.1, read on the forward strand.
CTGGTTTTGCAGTCATTATCTCTGTCACATCTATTTCCCCCCATAATCTCAGGCCTCTGTTCATAACATTTCAGTTAGGTGTAAACTAACCCTAACTTTCTCTGCCTTCTATGTATTTTAACCTATTATTCCCGAAGATTTATGTATTTTGTCTGGAATTGCATAATTTCATAGGAAATGTGTTGGCTGGAATGTACCATCAACATATTAGCCCAGTTCTTTACACTTAGACATTTCATATTTTCTTCTGTGGTTTATAGCATTTGAAAGGAAATATTACAGTAATGTTGCTTGGAAGACTAAAATACAAGACTATAAGGAATATCACTGGCTTACTTTGTATGTTTGAGAAATTCTTTGGTGTGCTCTGTTTTGTTGCTACTGTTTATTGGTGGTAGTTTTTGGGGTGCTGAAATTGAATCCAGGGCTTTCCATATGCTCAGCAAGCACTCGACCACTGAGCTACACTCCTGCTCTGGTACACTGATTTTAAAGGATTGTAAAAGTGATATGAATTTCAAAACAACTAGTAATTGCAAAAATTTAGGTGATATTTCTGATAGTTCTTCAGTTAACCAAAAACGTCATTAAAAGCATATAGTAGCATTATCAAAATAATAATAATAGTTATAATATTAATATACATCATAAATTTTTAGTTTGTCTGGTTATACATTGGTTCATTCTAGAAGCAGAGACATTACTTGGAAGCTTTTTCACCTAAAACTATATTTGAAACACACTAAGTTCCCTGTTGTTGAGGGAACTTGAAGAAAGAGAGTAAAGGATATAAGAAGAAATATATTATGTGGCATGTAGAAAGTGAAAAATATTATGGAGAAAAACAGGATCAGGGAGCATGATAGGCAGAATTCCAAAATGATGCTCCAGTGATACTTGCACTTGTATCAATTCCTTCCCCTGGCCTATGGGGAAGACCTATGAGATATAAAGGCCCTAATGTGGGGAGGCCTTTAAAATATGGTGAAGCATCAGAGACAGTGTCCTGCTGGCCTAGGAGGTAAGGTAGACTGCCCTGCTGTAAGATGATGAGGCTGCATGACTAGGGACTGACTGAAACACAATAAGTACATGGAGGAGCTTAATCTCCAACAACCAAAGGGTGATTTTTGTCAATAACCTTGAGCATGGAGGAGGATTTCCTGATCCTAGATGAGAACCTCAGTTCTGGCCATCATGTTGATTGAAGTCTCATGAGATGTAAGCAGTGGACATTGCTAGAAGTGCCTAGATTTCCACTGATGGGAACTGTGACATATTAAATGTGCACTTTTATTTCTCTACCTAAGTTTAATGATCAAATAAGTTTGTCTTATGTCATCTAGATATTTAAGATTACAAAAGTATAAATCCAACCTAAGAGCAAAGTGTACAGTAAAAATAATTGTTTGATCTCTATTGTTCATGGTTATTTAAAAAATAGAGGATAGAATCATGTGTATCTTTTTAAGTTTTTTTTTTTGATAGTTGTTGTTTTGTCTTATATTTGATTTTTATTAGATATTTTTAGTTATACAAAGTATTTGGGTTCATCCTGACAAACTCAGATGTGTGCTGATGTGTATACTTCTAATTTGTGGTAATTTTTTCATGACACTAGAACATTAATCCAAGGGGAGTTGGTGAGATGAGGTCTCTTTGCAAAGGTGAGATGTAAGCAAAAGTGTGAAGAGAAGTCCCAACATTTTGATTAGAGTACTGGAAAAAAAATCAATATAGTTGGCAATTTAGAGAAATAAACAAGATAACAGAAATAATGCATGGTAAAACTATGTTGGAATATTTAACCAGTAAAACATATTACTCACTCTCAGAAACAAATTAGTCATTATTCTCATAATAAAAATCATAGATTTTTTTTAAAGTCAATCCCCAAAAATCAAAGGCCAAATATTTTCCCTAATAAGTGGAGAATGATATATAACGTGGGGTTGGGGGAGTTGGGGAGTAAGAGAAGAATGGAGGAACTTTAGATTATGTAGAAGGAAATGAGCAGGAGGGGGTATGAAAAATGGTGGAATGAGACAGACATCATTACCCTATGTACATGTATGATTACACGAATGGTATGAATCTACATTGTGTGCAACAATAGAAACAAAAATTTGTGTACAATGAATCAAAATGCAGATGTAAAAATTAAAAAATAAATAATTTTAAAAAATCATAGGAATCTCAGAAGAATAGTTTCCTAGAAGTATAAAAATGCAGAATCTAGAGATATTCAGCAATAAATATCAAAGGGTGAATTTGGAAAGTGGCAGCAGGAGAAGATTCTGCTTGCTTCCTTATGTGGTGACTATTAGTATGACTTGAACAAGAGCTACCTAAAACTAATCAACAAAACCATTCATCAAACAAGAAGTAATTTTGGAGCCTTTTGTTTGTGAAGTTGGCATTTGTACAAAGAGGTAATACTACAGATACAAAGACAATGATTCTTCCTAAGATCTGAAACTCAATTACATAAATAAAACTTATAGAACAATTGTTATAAGACCATCTACCAATAAGGCTTGACCTCTAAAGAGGTATGACTCCCCCTTGTAGAATAGTGCTAATTATAGAACAGCAGAAGCAGAAGATAATACAGACTGTAAGAACTAAGGAAATCTTCATGGAAAATCTGTATTTTGACCTGGGATGTGAGGATATGGAAGAATTAGAGTAAGCAAAAGGGATTTAAGAACATGATGGAAAATAGGAACACTGTAACTGAGGAAACTTCCCATTCTGATATTGACCTCAAATATAGAGATGAATCTATGACCACAGGAAGATTTTGGTGTGAAGTAGGCTGATTGTACACTGGTTAGCAATGTGTTTGAGTCTGATGAGTATGTAACAAGTTATGTGGAATAGGTTAACTACTTACAGACAGGCAGCAGAAACACCAGAAGCCTGGAATTCTTTGTGGGTTCATCCAGAAAAGCTCAGGAAAGTTGCCTGGAGTGGACAGAATCTATCTACCTGTGTCCTATTTGTACTGCAATGGGAAGGTCCTACAAAACCCTGAAATATATAGCCATATGACTGACATACTGGGCTAAAGCATAAAAGTACATTCTGTTTCTAGGTGGCAAGCAAAAGAGAACTTGTGATGTTCTAGTTAAGTCCTTTCCTGTCTCAGGATATTGTATTCCTGGCACATTCTATAGTTACTCTGGAGAACTGCCAGGAAGAAATGGGGGAGAACTAGGCTAGTCTAAGGTTACCTGGAGAACTGTCCTACAGTTTGTACCTCTCTTCGTTTTCCTTTTATGTTAAGAGTGATGTGGAATAGGAATGTACAAATTTCTAATTTTTCTCTCTTGAGTCTCTCACCAGTTTTGTATCCTAAAAGGTATCTGATTAAATGTATAGATGCTGAGTTCTATTAAAAGATATTGTCCTAAAGATACATGCATAAATACAGTGGTTTCATTTTAATAAATGAATAAGTATATTTTAGGAGATTAGAAAATTGGGGGGCTCTTAAAATAGTATTTGGGTTCAGTATTTGATATGATCTTCTACTAGACTTTAGTATCTCAAAGGAATAATGGTGTCTTTACTTGATATTTTCAGCATCCAGGACAGTGGCTCTCATTTTGCTAACGCTATCACCAAGTGTGTTAAGAATGAACAGTAATCTGGTTTATTTAATCGTGTATGCATTTCAACAGAAGGTAGAACTTTGGGGTGCATCCTCATTCTCTTTTCAGAACTTGGAAGCCTCATCCTGCTTTCTTCACACCTGTCTGCCTTCTTTAGGGGCATGCTTTTTAGGCCCTAGCCATGTTTCAATATGAAACACTACCTCATGGAGTCACAGCAAATGAATCCAATTGATATATCATATTCGGAATGAGTGTTGGTAAACATTAAGGCTGGCAGACAGATGGAATTCCAGAGAGAAGGTACAGATGGATGAGTCAGCCCAGAAGGGAAGAGTTTGAATGTTTGTTTGGAAAAACAAATGTCTCATTTCAATACAACTTACATTGTTGTTATTGTTAAAGTTGATAGTTTCAAACCATGAAAATATCTTTAGAAGCATAAGACTTGTCACAAACACCTCCTTATCTTATATCACTTATTCTTAATACTTTCCAGGAGATGTTTGTTTTTAAACAAAGCAGTGCCCTACTTTTTTCTGTATCCCACCAGTAGTATTACACCTTAATTCAGAATTAAAAAAAAATTCCTAGTATAATGATCATTAGGTGGTTTGTTGTATCACAAAAGAGTGGTTCTGAGTATATCTCTTAGAGTCAGACAACAACACAAGTATTTAAGTTCAAAAAAGAGATTGGAAATCATTCTGGAATTAAAAAACACCTTATTTTATTATTAGATTATTTTCAAAAATACATAGTGTGCAATCAAAGGTGCTGATTATAGATAGAAAGACTGTTCATTGTGGGAACATAAACCCCTAGAGAGACTAAAGCAATTGCTTAATGAGGCTCTGGTCTAAGTGATACATTTTACTGTAAATTTGTGGGTCTTCTGAGCTGGAGCTAAGTGTGCTATCGCAGGTGTTATTGTTTTACGTTGTTTTTAGTACTATCCTGGGGAGCAGCATAACCTTACTCCACATTTTGCAGAATTAGTATTTGTTAGTGCTCACTAAATATTTAATAGTATGATATGCTACACACACTAATCTGTTGAGTATTTCAGTTTTCTGCATTCCTGTGTGATTTAACATTGCATATTAAAGAAAACTTTCTGGAGCTTACACTTGGGAGAGTGTAAACAAGTTCACAAACCAAGTTGAGACTCTGCCAACCAAATAGCCCTCTTCCTCTTAGATAAGTTGTTGGAATTAGCCTACGAGTCCCCATGGTATAGGTTTACTCATATAATCAGTAGTCACAATGAAACTCCCTGCTTTTAAAGAACATATCATCTATGGTAGACCTTCATTTACGATTCACTCGGAATGGGTATATGACAATTCAACTACCATTTTAAGACTCCTACCTCTTATTTCTGAATAGCATCTCCCATTCATTGTTTTAGTTTAAATTCAAATTATAAGATGATTTGCTAGAGCCAATGGGAAATAGTGGCAAATGCTTTCCACAGTGATCTTCAATTGATCAGGTCTCATTTTTCTCTCAGATTCCTATTTCTGAAATTCCAGTCTCTGTTGTAGATCTAATTTATGTCTCCTATAACATGGTGCAAAGCAGAAGGGATAAAAATTTGCAGAAGGGTAAAAAGAGGAAATCCAAATGAATGCAGAAATAGCCCACCAGACCAGGAAATCTGTTCCTTCATGAAATTGCTAGACAATATTGAACTATATATAGAGATCTATTCTTAAAATTACCACAATTACTTTATATTTTGTAATGACATTTATGAACTCTTCTAATGTATAATTACACAATGGGAATTTATCTTTAATGCTATCAATATCATATTCAGTTGCAAAAAGTTCTTACAAAGGGAGTATTATTAAGTTCAATTACAGAAATATTTACTTTCCCTGAAATTATATTGATTCTGTACCTTTCTCCATAAAAATAAAGAATACTAAATGTTAATTTATGGCACAGGCCATTCCCCTTTCATGTATGATTAGAAGTGACTTTCAGGGAATGTTTTCAATTGAGAGACGAAGGGCAAAGAGATTGGCACTCAATTTTAAATAAAGTCAGTCATTTAACCTGTTATTCTGTGAAAGAAGCAGCAAAGATTTTGCTAAAATCCAGAACAGAGAAAGCAACTGTAAGATTCCATTAAGTAAGGAAACAATGTATTACCTGTAAAATATATTTTTAGCTGCTGCATCTTTTTTTTTTCCCCCCAGGGGTGCTTGAGCATGGAGCCACATCCCCAATCCCTTTTTATTTTTTATTTTGAGATAGGGTCTCTTTGAGTTCCTGAGGCTGGGCCTTGAACTTGCCTTCCTTTCACCTCAGTCTCCCAAGTCTCTGGGATTATAGGCATGCTCCACCGTGCCAGACTTCAGTCTTTTGCCAGTCCAAAGTTTAAATTCTTGAATTACTAGGGATTTTTAATATAGGAAGAAATTCTGGAAAGAGAAAAACTATGCTTTTAGATTTTAGCATTGTAGAAATATGATTCCATTATCTGCTTTATCAAAAGCTTTAGCCATGCAGAAAAATATTTTTAAGATTTACAAATAAATTTGTCATATTTAACACTCCATGTCTTAATTGATTTTTTAGAAATGGTAAGTCATATTTCTCTTTTCCTTGAATTCTCAAAACAAGGAAATCAATGTTTCAGACTAGCACTTAGTTTGTCATGACTAGGGAAAACTTGAGAGATCTTTGGTTTACTCTCAAAGTTACACTATGTGATAGTTATGCTTTTGTGAAAAACAGTGGCAATGGCTAAAGAAGTGGATTATATAGCAGGTTATTTTAAGTGACCAACAATTGAACACAAATTCTGGCTTTCAGGATAGAAGGTTGCTACACTCCCTTTGCCTGAAAAATGAGGTTCTGAATTTGACTTTATTTAGCACATTCATTGAATGAATAGAATGTATGACTGAATAAAATTAATAAATGTTGATTACCATTTTAAAACAGGTCATGATTTAAAAAGAATTGATATATATAATAAAGCAAATTTAATTTCAGAATTTATTCAAGTGCTTTTGAGATTATGTGAAATAGTTTAAATATATAGTATTTGCTAAGTAATTATTATTATGATGCCACAGTTTTAAGGTTATAAGAACTTGGCTATATAGTTTTGATTGATAAATATCATTTTTACAGGGAGCTTATTATACAGTATTTTCCCCAAAGGGGTATTACCAACCTATTATTGTAGGATACCTATGGGTGAAAAAATTAAATATTTCTCTAGTCTTTGAATAAAGACTTCAAGTAACATTACCCTAACACACAATCAAAAATAAACTCCAGATAAGTTTAAGTGTCATAATAAATACACACATAGTAAAGATAATTAAAATGTAGTAGGAGAAAATAATATTTTTAATAACTTGGATTGGAGAAGGGCCTTTAATGGACGATGTAAAATGGAATATCAGAAGAGAGATGACTGAAATATCAAACACTGAATTTATTTTTAATTTTTAGGGGTAAAATAGAGTATAAATGAGAATACATATGTGACATATAAAAAGGATTGTTAAGCCTAAATTCATTGTACTTCTATAAAAAATAAAAAGATAAAGAATCCAAGAGAATAGCAGTTGAAGTCTGTGAGTATATATTTCATAGGAGAAATACAAAATACCTAGTTACTTATAATAAAATTCTATTATCAATGATCATGGAAATAAAACAAAAAGAGACTACAATGTTTTCTCATTTCAGAATGAGAAACTCCAGTGAGAGTAAACTTTTACATGACTGATGTACAGATGCATAGGTACTAGAGTTTCAGAAGTCAATTTCACTGCCAAAGCAGCAATATATGCCTTTTTGGATCTTCATGTAGTGGAAAGCAATGGTAGCTGCTGAAATCAAGGTTACCGTGGTCTGAATGAATCCTGTCCAAATGCCAGTATTGCCAATGTGATTGTATTAAGAAGGATGAATGAGGCCTCTGCAATGGTTTGAAGCCCTTACAAAAGAGGCTTCATGCAACCTTGGACTTGTGTGCCATTCCACCCTCTGCCATGTGTTGATAAAGCAAGAAAGCCCTCACTAGGTTCTGGTATCTTGATTTTGAACTTCCCAGACTTCAGAACATCAGAAATAAATCCCTGTTCTTCATAACCTATGCAGGTAATTTAGGTAATTTCAGGTGCTTTGTTACAGCAGTACAAATGAACTAATGGAAACGAGAGTCTCCCAGTCTTACCTTCAAAAACCATGGAGGGAAATAGAAAGACAAGTAAAAACAAGCAAAGTTAGACTTGCATCATAAAATGAATCCATGGTCTACCGAAGTTCATTATAACTGAAGTAAAACAATAGAGCATATCAAATCACTTCGAGTGATATTCTAGGCGTTAGCCTAGCCAGAAGCTTAGTGGAAGAGAAGGCACGCAAGAAACACCACTGAGAAGTGAGCTAACTTGAGTGTTCTGAATTCACTCCTCAGGTAAGGATAGCCTAAGACTAGAAAAAGAATGCCCCCATACAGTGAAGCATGGTCTACAGAAAAGAACTTAAAAGATCTTATTGATTTGAAGGGGGGATTTTGAAAAGCATACTTTCTTTAGAAGAGAGAGAGAAAGGGATATAGAGAGAAATTATTTGGAAATTGGGAAACATTTTACCTAAGATTAGGAATAACACAAAGATATTTAGTAGTTCCATATTATTCAAAGTTGTACTATGAGTATAATCAATAAAATTTAAAAAGAGAAATCACATAGGGTATAATAATAGGTAGAGAAGAAGTTAAACACTATTTGGTTTTTTTTTTGGTACTAGGGATTAAACCCAGGGAGGCCTAACCGCTAAGCCATGTCCCCAGCCCTTTTTACTATTTATTTTGAAACAGGGTCTCACTAAGTTCCTTAGGACCTCAATAAGCTCTGAGGTTGGCCTTGAACTTCTGATTCTTCTGTCTCACCCTTCTGAACTGCTGGGATTACAGGCATATGACATTGCATCTGACAACAATGTCTATTTTCAGATGATATGAAAACTAAAACCCCGAAAAACTCAAGATAATTAATGATAAAACACATTTGAAAAATAAAAAAAAAGTAGTGAAGTACTAAGATATAAAATAAGCATACAAAAGCCATCGACCTTCATGTACACAGCCAATAACCAGTTAGTGAAGAAAATTCTCCTAATGGTAAAACCCTCATTAAGGAACTTCCTCATGCCCCGCACCGCACCGCAGACAGATGCCTGACTCTGAGCCTGCTTGCCCCCCTTCCGCCACCATGCTGACTCAGTGCACCCTCATTGGGGCTCCCCAGCTTCTTTGGAGGCTGGTGCAGGCATTTTTTATTATTCCTGTGAGTGTGGCCATCATCATTGGAAGGACAGCTCCCATCCTGAGACACCTACAGGAGACTGGAGTCCCTTTGACAGGTACCTTTATTTACTCACTTACATCTTATACCCTTCCCCATCCTCTTCGTTCACCACTAGAAACACTGTAAATAATAATCAAACTCATCCTGTATATTACAGTAACGTTCAAGGCTTTATAGGGGCTATCTGGTTCAGGGCTGCATTTTCTTTGTATTGGGTGTTGCTAATATTGATCTCCCCTTCAAAGGAGAGGTACTGGAAAACTTCAGGGTCACAATGAGCCTGCAGCGGGGAAACTTTAGTACCTCAGATCTTCACTGCTAGAGGGGAATATACAGAAACAATATGAAAAAACAGGGTAAGAAAGTATCACTAACAAACTAAGATGCTATTTTTGATAGAATTCAATGGCAGCATGGCAGTATAAATGACAGAAAAAGAGTTTAGAACCTGCATAATTAAAATGATATGTGAAGCAAAAGACGAGATAAGAGAGCAAATGGAGGCAATGCATGATCATTCCAATAAACAGTTAAAAGAGCAAAAGCAGGAAGCAAAAGAACACTTCAATAAAGAGATACAGATTCTGGAAAAAAAAAACAAACAGAAATACTTGAAATGAAAGAAACAATAAATCAAATTAAAAACTCAATAAAAAGCATCATGAACAGAATAGATCTCATGGAAGATGGAATCTCAGATAATGAAGACAAAATATTTAATCTTGAAAATAAAGTTCAAGAAACTGAGATGATAAGAAATCATGAACGGAACCTCCAAGAATTATGAGATATCATGAGAAGACCAAATATAAGAATTATTGAGATTGAGGAAGGCAAAGAGATACAAACCAAAGGAATGAACAACCTGTTCAACTAAATAATATCAGAAAATTTTCCAAACCTGAAAAATGAAATGGAAAGTCAAATGCAAGAGGCTTACAGAACACCAGGTGCACAAAATTACAACAGATCCACACCAAGGCATATTATAATGGAAATATCTCACATACAAGATAAAGAGAATTTTAAAGACTGGGAGAGAAAAGCGTCAAAGTACTTATAAGGGGAAACCAACATGGATATCAGCAGATTTCTCAGCCCACACCCTAAAAGCAAGAAGGGCCTGGAATAATATTTCAAACTATAAAAGAACATGGATGCCAACAAAGAATCCTATACCCAGCAAAACTAACCTTCAGATTTGACAGTGAAATAAAATCTTTCCAAAATAAACAAAAGTTAAAGGAGTTATCAAATAGAAATTCTGCACTACAGAGCATTCTCAGCAAAATATTTCATGAGGATGAAGTGAAAAACAATACAAGTCAGCAAGGGGAGGAACTACCCTAAAGGAAAAGCCAATCAAAGGAGAAACCAAGTCAAGTAAAAAACCAAAAATAAGACAAAATGATCAGGAATACAAATCATATGACAATAATAATCCTGAGTGTTAATGGCCTAAACTCAATAATCAAAAGATTTAGACTGGCACATTGGATTAAAAAGAAAGACCCAACAATATGCTGCCTTCAAGAGACTCATCTCACAGAAAAAGACATCCACAGACTAAAGGTGAAAGGATGGGGAAAAAATATACCATGCACATGGACCCAGTAAAACAGCAGGGGTCTCCATCCTCATATCAGATAAAGTGAACTTCAAACCAGAGTTAGTCAGAAGGGATAAAGAAGGACATATCATACTGCTTATGGGAAGCATAAAACAGCAAGATATAACAATTTTAATATGCCCCAAACAATGTAGCATCTATGTATATCAAACAAACTCTTCTCAATTTTAAGAATCAGATAGATCAAAACACATTAATAGTGAGGAATTTTAACACACCTCTCACCACTGGATAGATCCTCCAAACAAAAACTGAACAAAGAAATTATAGAACTAAATTATACAATCAATGATATAGACTTAATGGATATTTACAGAGTATTTCATCCATAATTGAGCGAATATACTTTCTTCTCAGCAGCTCATGGATCCTTCTCCAAAATAGACCATGTGCCATGCCACAAAGAAGCCATTAGTAAATACAAAAAAATAGAGATACTACCCTGTGTCCTATCAGACCATAATGGAATGCAATTAGAAATCAAAGATAAAATAACAAACGAAAACTACTCATACACCTGGAGACTAAATAATATGCTATTGAATGATGTGATGATAACAAAAGACATGAGGGAAGAAATAAAAAAAGTTCTTAGAGGTAAATGAGAACAATGACACAACATATCAAACTCTCTGGAACACTCTGAAAGCAGTACTAACAGGAAAGTTCATTGCATTGAGCTCATACACTAAAAAAATAACAAGCCAACAAATAAATGACCCTACATTACATCTCAAAGCCCTAGAAAAAGAACAGCTCAACACCACAAATAGTAGAAGACAGGAAATAATTAAAATCAGAGCTGAAATCAATGAAATTGAAACAAGAGAAATAATTCAAAAAATTGATAAAACAAAAAGTTGGTTCTGTGAAAAAGTAAACAAAATTGATAAACCCTTAACCACACTAACAAAGAGAAAGAGAGAAAACTCAAATTACTAGAACTCGTGTTGCAAACAGAAAGATCCCGACAGACACCATTGAAATACATAACATAATTAGAAGGTACTTTGCAAATCTATACTGCAACAAAATAGAAAATATAGAAGACATTGACAAATTTTATAGATATATTATGCTCCCAGACTGAATCAGGAAGACGTACAAAATTTAAACAATTTCAAGCACTGAAATAGAAGAAGTCATCAAAAGGCTACCAGTCAAGAAAATCCCAGGACCAGATGGATTCTCAGCCAAATTCTACAAGACCATTAAAGAACTAATACCAATACTCCACAAAGTATTCCAGGAAATAGAAAAGGAGGGAAACCTTCCAAATTCATTCTATGAGGCTAGTATCACTCTGATACCAAAACTAGACAAAGACTCATCAAGGGAAGAAAACTTCAGACCAATATCTCTGATGAACATAGATGCAAAAATCCTTAACAAAATACTGGCAAATCACATACAAAAGTATATTAAAAAAATAGTACACCATGATCAAATGGGATTTATCCCAGGGATGCAAGGTTGGTTCAACATCCAGAAATCAATAAATGTAATTCATCACATCAACAGACTTAAAATAAAAACCATATGATTGTTTCAGTAGATGCTGAGAAAGCATTTGATAAAATATAGCACCCCTTCATGCTTAAAACACTAGAAAAATAGGAATAGTAGGAACATACCTCAACATTGTAAAGGCTATCTATGCTAAACCCATGACCAACATCATTCTTTTTTTTTTGGTTTGGGGGGATTGGTTTATTTCACTTAGCATTATAATCTCCAACTCCAACCATTTACATGCAAATACCATGATTTTATTCTTTAAGGTCAAGTAATATTCCACTGTGTGCATATGCCACATTTTCTTTTTTTTTTTTTTATTGTAAACAAATGGGATACATGTTGTTTCTCTGTTTGTACATGGAGTCAAGGCATACCATTTGTGTAATCATAAATTTACATAGGGCAATGTTGTTTGATTCATTCTGTTAATTTTTCCCTTCCCCCCCACCCCTCCCACCTCTCTTTTCCCTCTATACAGTCCTTCCTTCCTCCATTCTTACTACCCTCCTTAACCCTAACCCTAAACCTAACCCGAACCCTAACACTAACCCCTCCCAACTCCCATTATATGTCCTCATCCGCTTATCAGCGAGATCATTCGTCCTTTAGTTTTTTGAGATTGGCTTATCTCACTTAGCATGATATTCTCCAATTTCATCCATTTGCCTGCAAATGCCATAATTTTATCATTCTTCATGGTGGAGTAATATTCCATTGTATATATATGCCACAGTTTCTTTATCCATTCATCAATTGAAGTACATCTAGGTTGGTTCCACAATCTGGCTATGGTAAATTGAGCAGCTATGAACATTGATGTGGCTGTATCTCTGTAGTATGCTGATTTTAAGTCCTTTGGGTATAGGTCAAGGAGTGGGATAGCTGGGTCAAATGGTGGTTCCATTCCAAGCTTTCTGAGGAATCTCCATACTGCTTTCCAGAGTGGCTGCACTAATTTGCAACCCCACCAGAAATGTATGAGTGTACCTTTTTCCCCACATCCTTGCCAACACCCGTCGTTGCTTGTGTTCTTGATAATCGCCATTCTAATTGGGGTGATATGGAATCTTAGGGTAGTTTTGATTTGCAGTTCTCTTATTACTAGAGATGTTGAACATTTTTTCGTATGTCTGTTGATTGCTTGTAGATCTTCTGTGAAGTGTCTGTTCATTTCCTTAGCCCATTTGTTGATTGGATTATATGTATTCTTGGTGTAGAGTTTTTTGAGTTCTTCATATATTCTGGAAATTAGTGCTCTAAATCCCAATGATGTACCTTACAGAAATAGAGGAAGCAATTATGAAATTCATCTGGAAGAATAAAAAACCCAGAATAGCTAAAGCAATCCTCAGTAGAAAGAGCAAAGCAGGGGGTATCACAATATCAGATCTTCAACTCTATTACAAAGCAATAGTAACAAAAACGGCATGGTATTGGTACCAAAATAGACAGGTAGATCAATGGTACAGAATAGAGGACATGGACACAAACCCAAGTAAATACAATTTTCTCATACTAGACAAAGGGGCCAAAAATATGCAATGGAGAAAATATAGCCTCCTCAACAAATGGTGCTGGGAAAACTGGAAACCATATGCAACAGGATGAAATTAAACCCCTATCTCTCACCCTACACAAAACTCAACTCAAAATGGATCAAGGACCTTGGAATCAGACCAGAGACCCTGCATCTTATAGAAGAAAAAGTAGGTCCAAATCTTCAACTTGTTGGCTTAGGATCAGACGTCCTTAACAGGACTCCCCTAGCACAAGAAATAAAAGCAAAAATCAACAACTGGGATAGATTCAAACTAAAAAGCTTTCTCTCAACAAAGGAAACTATCAGTAATGTGAAGAGAGAGCCTACAGAGTGGGAGAATATCTTTGCCAACATCATTCTTAATGAAGAAAAACTAAAAGCATTCCCTCTAAAAACTGGAACAAGGAAGGGATGCCCTCTTTCACCACATTCAGCATAGTTCTTGAATCACTATCCAGAGCAATTAGACAGACCAAAGAAATAAAAGGGAAAAAAATAGTAAAAGGGAACTCAAGCTGTCCTTATTTGCTATGAAATGATACTTTATTTAGAGGATCCAAAAAACTCCACTAGAAAACTTCTAGAATTAATAAATGGATTCAGTAAAGTAGGAGGATATAAAATTACACATAAATCTAATGCAATTCTATTCATAAGTGATGAATCCTCTGAGAGTGAAATTAGGAAAATCACTCCATTCACAATAATCTCAAAAAAAAAAAATACTTGGGAATCAATCTAACAAAAGAGGTGGCAGACCTCTACAATGAGAACTACAGAACACTAAAGAAAGAAATTGAGGAAAACCTTAGAAGATGGAAAGATCTCCCATATTCTTAGATAGGCAGAATTAATATTGTTAAAATGGCCATTCTACCAAAGGTGCTATACAGATTCAATGCAATTCCAATTAAAATTCCAATGACATTCCTCATAGAAATTTAGAAAGCAATCATGAACTTCATCTGGAAGAGTAAGAGACCTTGAATAGCCAAAACAATCCTGAGAAGAAAGAGTGAAGCAGGAGGTATCACAATTCCAGACCTTAAACTATTCTACAAAGCAATAGTAACAAAAAGGGCATGATATTGGCACCAAAATAGACAGGTAGACCAATGGTACATAATAGAAGACACAGAGATGAAAACACATAAATACAGTCACCTCATACTAGACAAAGGAGCCAAAAAACATATAATGGAGAAATGATAGCCTGTTCAACAAATCGTGCTGGGAAAACTGGACATTCGCATGCAGTAAAATGAAATTAATCCTCTATCTCTCACCCTGTACAAAACTCAACTGAAAATGGATCAAGGACTTAGGAATTAGACCAGAAACCTTGCACCAAATAGAAGACAAAGTAGGCCTGAATCTTCGTCATGTTGGCTTAGGATCAGACTTCCTTAACAAGACTCCCAAAGCACAAGAAATCAAAGCAAGATTCAATAAATGGGATGGACCTAAACTAAAAAACTTTCTCTGTAAAGAATGCAATCAATAATGTGAAAAAATAGCCTACAGAATGGGATAAAATCTTTTCCACAAGTGCTTCAGATAGAGCACTTATCTCCAAAATTTATATAGAACATACAAAACTTTACACCAAAAATATAAAGAACCCAATCAATAAATGGACCAAGGACCTGGACAGACACTTCATAGAAGAAGACACACAGGCAATTGATAAAAATATGAAAAAGTGTTCAACATCTCTAGTAATTAGAGAAATGCAAATTAAAACAACTCTAAGATTTCATCTTACTCCAATTAGGATGGCTATTATCAAGAATACAAACAATAATAGATGTAGGCGTGGATGTGGGGAAAAAGGCCCACTTTTACATTGCTGGTGTAGTTGCAAATTGGTGCAGCCACTCTGGAAAGCAGCGTGGAGAATCCTCAGAAAACTTGGAATGGACCCACCTTTTGACCCAGTTATCCTGCTCCTCAGTTTATACCCAAAGGACTTAAAATCATCATACTACAGTGACACAGTCACGTCAATGATTATAGCAACTCAATTCACAATAGCTAGATTGTGGAACCAACCTAGATGCACTTAAGTAGATGAATGGGTAAAGAAACTATATTATATATACACAATGGAATGTTATTCAGCCATAAAGAAGAATAATATTATGGCATTTGCAAATAAATGGATGGGATTGGAGAATATCATGCTAAGTGAAGTAAGCCAATCCCAAAAAACCAAAGGTCGAATGTGTTCATTGATAAGTATAGGATGATATATAATTGGAATGGGGGGGTGGGGAGTGAGAGAAGAATGGAGGAAGGATAGATTGTGTAGAAGGAAATGAGAGGTAGGGGGGTATGAAGAATGGTAGAATGAGACAGACATTACCCTACATACATGTATGATTACACGAATGGTATGAATATACATTGTGTAAAATCATAGAAATGAACTGATGTACCCCATTTGTGTACAATGAATCAAAATGCAGTCTGTAAAAATAAAAACATAAATGAATAATTAAAACACAAAACAAACAAACAAAAACCCCTCATTTACATTGACCAGGAAAATAATAAAAAATTAATATAAACTAAAGAAGGAAAGTGTAAAATCAAATGAGGGGAGGCCTTTAAATCATTCTGGAAATATCCAAACCTAAATTTGAGCAAATGTCTTCTGGAATAATATACTACAATATTATAAGGGCATCAATTTTGCCAAATTTAGTTTATATACTCAATTCAATTCCATATATAATCCTAATTTCCTTATGTATAAGTCAGTTAACATGAACAATCTACACTTTGTTTCCCTGTACAAAATGAGGAAGAAACGTCTAAAGTAAAGGGTGCTGTCCTGTAATCACAGAGAAATAAATACCTCCCAGGTTGCTGAAAAATACACAGACACACCCAAGGTCTCATTTGAAAATAAGCCATGTGTACCATTTTGTTGGTGGACCCTCACTGTATTGATAGTCATCTTCAGGGATGTTTTTAGCAAAGAAAATAATTTTAGCACAGGAAATTTATATTAGCTAATTTGCAAACATGTTTTAATGACAAATCATTTTTTACTTAAGTAGCAAAATATTTAAAGAAATTAAATTTACTTTAATTGTAATGAATGAACAGGCTTTCTTACATTATTACTCTACATACCATTTATACTATGTGATTTATTTGTTAGAAGCCATCAGAAGGACATGGTATAATTTTTCCCTTTATCTGCTTTTAATGAAAGTGCTTCTAGCTAATTTTGTTCCAAACATAATTAAAAACTTTTATCTAACCCCCAAATACAGTAATATTTAAATTTTATTATTTGGTATGGAGGAGATTGTCACTCAGCTAATGAATGTTCTCATATGACTATTGTTGAGTTGTAGTAGGGATTCAAACTAAGAAAAATCATTTATCTCATGGCCAGAGAATAGGAGGTTGTGATCCTTTGTGTGTTGGCAAGGAGTTCTTTACAGTTCTAGAATAAGAGACAAATAAAACGATTCATAAAAATATTTCATGAAGTTTTGGAAAAAAATTTGTTAGAGAAAAATGTTCAGTGAAGTTCAAAAAGTGGTAAACTCAAGACGTGAGACATGCACAGACTCCCTACATATTGGTGTGAAGGTGTGCTTCAGGTTAAAGGAAGAAGTCTGAACCAAGAACTCTGCAAACATTAAGAGTTAGAATAGTCATATTATTCTTCAAAATGCCAGGGTTTGCACTATGTAGAACTTGAATGGATATTTCTGTTCTCTCCTCCCTCATCAGTTTTTCTAAACTCATATAGCACTAAATTCAGTGATTCATCTGTCCTATAAACTTGGTTGGTTGCCTGTCTGTTCTGTTTGAGTTGAGTCAGTCAGGGTTTATTTCATATACTCAGCTTCTTTATGATACACGCTAAGCTACACTCAAGTGGGTACTGATTATATTTTTAATGACAATGAAGAAAATAAGTGGTAAAGATATCCCTTTGAAGGGATATTCTATTACACAAATGGTTCTTTGAAAATTATCACAACAGATTTACAACAATTTTTTCATGCTTTTGAAATCAAAGTAAGCTCTGAATTATTTTGAAGAAATGCTACCATTATTTCCTTAATTCTGATCACTTGTAATAGATATTTATGCAAGCAGAAAATTACTATGACCCTTAGGCCGCCTTCTCTTTCTCCATTGTTTTTCACCACCAATAAAGTGAGTTCAGTGTTATAAGGATACTTAATTGCCAAGACCAAGTAAAGTTAGATGGAAATTAAAATTCAAGGACCAAGTATTAGACTGTATTAAAGATTTAGTTATACAAGGAATAAACTAAGAAAGGCTACGAAAATCATCTTAATTGTCCTGAGTTCTGTGATACAGATCATAAAGTGTTTTTAAAAGTCCTTCAAGAAGGAAATGTTTATTCTCAGGAGGTTAATGGGTCATTCAGTTGATAAATTCCAACATATTCTCTTAAAAATTGAAACTTCAAAAACAAGTTAATTTTTATCTTTCTTTAAAAATTAGTCACTACATTTATTTCCACTTTTCTCTTATACCTAACACCTCCACACCTGCACATACACACACACACACACACACTTTTCTTTACCAAGATTTGAAATGAAATTTTTGTTGATATAGTTATCCTTATTCACCTTTATAAACCTTACTCTTTCAACTCAGTCTTTTTTCTCACTAATTATATTCAACTTTTATTGCTTTTCTTACCATTACTCTACTATGTGATACTTTCCTCAAGTTTTCTTAAATTTAAAATATATTTATTTGTTTTTCTTTTTTAAAACTTTCATTTTGAAATATTATAGACCCACAGTAAGTTGAAAGGATAGTATAGAAAGGGTCTATGTACTATCTACTTAGAGTCTCCCAATAATTATATATAGTGCAATATTAAAACCAGAAAATTGAAATTGTTACCATCAGTGTGTATAGTACTACATCATTTTATTTCATATGTAGATTCATGTAACCATCACTGCAATAAAAATACAGACTATTACATTATCATAAAGATGTTGCTGATTTTACCCTTTTTAATCACACCCACTCTTCCTTTTCCCAGCAGTCTCCAATCATTGACAACAACTGTCAAACTCTTTTTCTAGTTGTCATTTCAAAAATGATATATAAATAGAATCAGGGAGTATGTGACCTGTACATGTTGACTTTTTTTACTCTTGCTTTTGCAAAGAGTTTTTTTTTTTCTTTTTCTTTTCAGTTCACTTTCCCAATTTCTGACTTTTAATTAAATGTAATTATGATTACTTATGTCTTAGGGCTTAAGGATGCTATGTTGCTTTCGTTCCCTATGTTTTTCAATTATCTAGCCTTCCCATGGAATATTTAAACATTTTCTTAATGGATTTGTATTTATCTATAGTATTTTTAATTGGGTCTCAGCATAGGCTTTAGTGGTTCCTTTAAATGTTACATTACATATTATTAAGGAGCTCTAGGGAGAGGAACTCATAAGATATACATAGACATATAAGAAGAGACTTATTATGGGAACGGACTCATGTGATTATGGGGATAGAGAGATCTCATAATATACTGCTCTGTAATCTGAAGAACCAGGAAATGCTGTAGCGAAAATCAGTTATAGTCCAAAGGCCTGAGAACCAGGAAAGCTGATAGTATAACTCCTAATCCCAAGCAGAAGACCCAAGAATGAGTTGGGGCACTAATGTTACAGAATCCTAAGGTCTGAGAACCAGGAACTCCAATGTCTGAGGGCCATATATGGATATCCCAGTTCAAGAAGTGAGAATGAGAGAATTCACACTTCATTCATCTTTCTGTTCCATTTGGGTCCTTAATAGATTAGATGATGACCATTTGATATTGACGAGGGTGGATCTTCTTTATTCAGTATACTGATTAAAATTTTAATGTAAATTTGCTAGATAACTTGAACTCAGTCAAGTTTAAACATACAATTAACCATTTCATGTATACATATCACTTCATCACATTCTACTAATGTCAGTGTTTACTAGTTATAGTATAGAAAACTCATGTACCTTTTTTACATCCTTTTGCCCTCCCTCCTGTATAATATAATATCTTAAATAGTTCATCTATTTAAATTGAGAAACACATTTGACACTGATAATTTTTGCTTCAAATCTCAAACATATTTTAGAAAAATCCAGAGAAAGAAAGTATATGGTTTTGGTTTCAAAACTTAGTTTTGTCATTCTTTTAGAAGTGAAAAGTCCCTTAGTTTTCCTTTATCTGAGCATGTCTTTATTTTTCCTTCAGTCCTCAATGTTAATTTTTCCAGATATAAAACTGGGGGTTGACAGTTCTTTTCTTTTAGCACTTGAGAAATTCTCTTCTTACTGCCCTCCATTGTCATGATGAGAATTCATTGTCATTTGAATGATTTTCTTTTTATAGGTAAATTGCCACTCATTTTCTCATCACTTTAAGGATTTTATTTTTGTCTTATTTTTAAGAACTTTGATTATGACAACTCTCAAAATGGACTTTTTTTTACTTTATCACATTTGGGGTTCTCTTATCTTCTTGAATGAATAGGTTTATGTCATTTTTAAACAAATTTGGAATATTTTTAGACTTTGTTTTTTCATATTTTCTTTCAGTCCCGCTTTTTCTTTTATGTCTTTGATTCTAATGACAAAAATAAAAATATTTTAATAGTCTCATAAGCCTTCAAGTTTTTATGCAACTTTTACATCTATTTTCTATACCTATTTTCTCTTGTGGGTCACATTATATAATCTCTCTTGTTCTATTTCAAATCTAGTAATTCTTTTTTCTATCCTCTCCATTCTTCTATTGATCCTATATACTGTTTGTTATTATTATTACAGTTACTGTCTTTCTCAAATCTAAGATTTTCTCTTGACTTTCTTTCAGTTTGCTGAGAATTTTAATCTTTTGCATTTACTTCAAGCACGCTTATAATTGCTTATTTAAGCTTTTATCCATGCTTTAATATCCTTGCCAGATAATTCCAACATTAGTGTTATTTCAGTACAATGTTGACATTCATTGATTGTATTTGCTCACTCAAGTTCAGATTTTCCTAAATCTTGATATCATGGATAATTTAAAAAAAAATCTTGGACATTACTGGTATTATGAGACTGTGGGTGTTCTTTATAATTTTCTGTTTCAGCAGGTCTACTTAGACACTGAATTATGCTACTATTTTATTTTGCTTTTATTCATGTAGTCATTGATATTATGTGTGTGATTTTCCTTTGAAGTTCCTTTAAGACATGAATCACAACTATTTTTTCTTTCTAAATTTTTGAAATATTATGTCCTTTACACACAGTGTGTGTACTGTTGATGGACTGGCTTTTGAAATGAAATCCAGCTATTAAGATTTCATCCCAGAAAATTTGTCCATGGAATTGTAGCCAAACGCTCACTGTATGTCATCTAGCAAACCTTTTAGCTATCCTGAGGCTTGTCTCTCACATGGCTTGATGAGAGATTCCACCTAGGTAGTTGGAGATCAACTGATTTTGAATATAATTTTTGTTCATCTTTAAAGTGATCATTGACACCTCTGTTGCCAACTCCTCTTCCTCTTGCTGCTCCTCCTTTCTTCCTCCATCTTTTCATCTTCTTTACATCATTATATATATATATATATATATATTTTATTATGTGATCTTAAAATATTCTCTGTAATATTTGACAAGACATTTTTCTGTTTTAATGACTCATTACCCTTGATAGTTGACATTTATGTTTGTAAGTCAACAGTTTTCTGATTGTGAATTAGCCAGTTTCTCATTCTAATTAGCAGTTATGCTCTGCCGACATTGATTTGGCATTGGGAAGTCATGAACAACCAATTCATAAGACAGCAATCTGAGGGGAGCATGCATGTCAGGTTGTTATTTTAATTAGTTCTCATGAGTTAGGCTTCCTGAATAGCATATTACCAACACATTTTGCTCTTCCCAGCAGTGATTGAGATAGGCAGATGACTGCTAGACCAGACTAGATGGAGCAGAAACAACTTCTTAAATGTATTTTCAACATGTTGTCTGCCAAAGTCTCGGACAGAGGCTAACCTGCCCTCAAGTAAAATGTATAAAGTAAGTACAAAATGACTGTGAACATGCACAGGGTATATAATTATATAGTTATAAAAAATATATATTTGTGAAAATGGGCAAAATTGTATCAAGATTCTAATTATGGAATATGTAGTCTAAAATGAATAAAGTTTTATACCATAGAACAAACAAATTCCTCTGGGTAATCTAAAGAGTTCAGACTAAGGGGGAAAAAAAGGAAAAATGGAATTTAATTGCACTAAAAAATGAAAAAATATGGAGATTGGAGGTGGTTAATCTGTACATATTAGCATTATCTTAAAAGATTTTCTAATAAATAGAAAAATAAGTGACAAATGTGGTATTTTTTTCATATGAATGTTAATTGTATGTCAAAATGCAATAGATATTTCAGTGGTAGTTTTCTTCACCCACAGGTTGAGTTTTGCAAGCAGAGAAAATGTCTTCTAATTAGTTGTTTGCTGGTGATGAAAGAGGATCTTCTTTACTGATCTCAGGAGATACAAAGATTTAGGCAATTTTGGACTTTTTTTCTTTATATGTTACAGGTATTTCTAAAGTAAAGAAATAAATTTTATTATCACTGCTACTTTCCATTTGTTTTGCAGACACATTATTCAAAAAGCAATGTGCATTATGACAAAAGTTGAAAAAGTAGATAAACATATAGAATTGAATAAACCTTTCTTGCCACAGTTTAAGATGACAATCTACCTACCCTGACCGGAATTCTATTTCCACATGATTCCAAAGATATCACTTTAATATTCTATCATTTCGAATTCTCTTTTATCATTCAACATTTTATAGTATCCCTTGTGAATACAAATGTATAAGTTATTTGAGCTGGAATTCTAGACATTTGCTTTATCCCCGCCCTGCATGTGTATCTAATTGATTCAATTGGTACCATGATATGAGCAGAACTCATCTATTGTAGTCTTAGAACCCTTGAAAGGAGATAAGATTGCCTTATGACACTCCTAAGGACCTAAGGACAGACATTTCCAAACTGGCAGTGAATTGCAGATGTATTTCCCTGCTTCCCCTGGTGTTATCTGCTCATTATGTCCACAGAACAGTAGCTACTGAAGGGTAAGGGAGGTAGAGGGGAGGACTGTACCTATGTTTCACAAAGAGGTGATGTTAACCTGAACATGCTTTTGGTATACATTGCTGCATAAAAAATACTCCACTCATGGAGTTGAGAGTTAGTACTTCTGTACAATAATCTAGCCACGCTTTCCCTGAGTGTTTTCTTTTCAGCCAAGCTTAAGCTATTCTGTCACCTCATGTCACACTGCTGACTGGCATCATTCTCTACAGTTCTGAAATCTGCATGATATCTGACTTCTCTTCAGTTACTTGATGATTGTAGGGAAGTCACAGTTACTGATAAGAAGAAAGGAAGTAGGTGGGAGTGGGCAGGTGGAAGACAGTTAATCTTTTTATTTATTAAGTTTCAGCAAGAACGACTGGATGATCTGTGTCAAAAGGTAAATTATATAAAAACAGATGAAATACCTAGTTTTCTTTAAGAATTATTTAAGATCTAAGAGTTATAAAGCTACATATTTTGGAGAATTTAACCTTAAAGAGATCATAGTCAATGAGAAACAGACAGTGTGGAAAAGGCTAGAGAGGAGCTAAAAGTGACAGACAGTGATGCTTTCTTTCTCTCTTTTTTTGGGGGGGAGTGGGTACTAGGGATTGAACTCAGGGGTACTTGACCACTGAGCCACATCCTCAACACTATTTTATATTTTATTTAGAGACAGGGTCTCACTGAGTTGCTTAGGGCAACTGAGGCTGGCTGAGGCTGGCTTTGAACTCTCCATCCTCCTGTCTCAGCCTCCTGAGCCACTGGGATTACTGGCGTGAGTCACCACATCCCTCCCTCCCAGGAGTGCTTTCTTAATGCAGCTCATTCCTATTCAATTCCAAAGGATGGGTAGGAGTTAGCCTGCTGAAGAGAAAAGATAAAGGCATTCCCATCACAAAATACAGGTTGCACAGGTTCAAAAACAGGAAAAGCATGATATATTCTATGAAACCGAATCAGAGCTTCTGCACATTAAGTGTAGGACATAATATGGGAGATTAATTTAAAGCAGAGTTTTTCAGACTTTAATATATTTTCAAATCCCTCGGGATCTAGTTAACATTCAGTTAGTGATTCTTGAATTTTGATTGAGACATAAAATAGTTTTGGTAGATTTTTCTATCAACAAATACTATTCTCATCTGAAGCCAAGAGTGGACTGGGCAGTCATGTTAGCTTATTTCTCAGTGAAAATTACCTAGGGTTTTATGTTTTGCTTTGATTGACATACAAGGCTTCAGGCAGTTGGGTTAATATAAATCTGCATCTTTGAAACAGGGTCAGGATTAATGTAAAGAAAGTGAGGACCAAAAGTCAAGAAGCTGACCAAAGTCAAAATTTTAAAAGGGCAATGTTTCTTTTTGCCTCAGATTCTAAGGTCTCTATTGGGCATGGTTACTTATCCCATCTTACACTTGAGCTTTTTGTTCATCATGAATTTCTGAATTATTATTTTTTTTATTTTTAAAGATTGTATTAATGTATTATTTTGGAAACTGACTTTCTGATGCTCCTTTACATTTTGTACTGGAGGGTCATTAAGACATCCTAATCCAACTTGCTCTAAAACCTATGAATTGAACATTGCATTTCTGATCCAAATGCCTCATGTCCATTCACAGGAATAGTGTCTTCTATAAAGCAAATCTGTACACCAGCCAAGTAGGTTGGCAGACTACTGATTTTATTTTATTTTATTTTTGCCACTTTTCTTAACTTAACAGAGGTTCTTTCAAATGGAATATACTCTATTTAAATCAAATTATAGCAGAGAATTCCTTGTCTCATCCCAATCTTTTGGCTTTCTGTATTAATAAGTATTTCTACATTGTAATGCATGATATATGATATGAATGCATGATATATGATATGAATGTAGACAATCCTGATTGTCGACAATGAAAGAATTCAAACACAGATGAAATACACACAGGCAGAATTCAGAAGTCAGCTTAAGTGAATGACAACAGAAAATTAATTTTAATGGTGGGTTAGAAACCATGAGGCTTCATAAAATACCCATGAAGAACACAATTAAATCCAGTGTTTTCATCTTATAAAACAAAATGAACTTAGATGGCATGCACCTTTATACCTATGAATTTTGCTTTCCACCAGCATCATACTCATAATTATTACCAATTAGATCTTTTTCCTTCTGTGCATTTTCTGTACAAACTAGTACAAAGAGTAGGTGTTTGAGTTCTGAACACCTTCCCGCCCTCAGGGGCTGCAGCTCAGTGATGCAGCAGACAGCTGTTCCTATCAAATGCTGCAGTGCTGCTGAATTACACATTTCACTCTTTCCTACTCGAGCATCACCTTCAACTCCCAGAAATTGACTCTTAGAAGATGAGTGTAGTTGATTTTAAGAAGTTGTGAGAGGACAACCAAATGGAGAGGTGAGGGGAAATGAGAAACATGTTTACCTTTACAGTTAAAGAAAAACCTGGTTATCATATTGAGAAAAGAAGAAAAGAGATTGTTTGAGATGCCATGCAGAAGTCCAAAAGCTGAACTTTGGTAAACTAACTTTAGCTGCTATGATACTCAGTTTGCTCATTTTTAAAATGGGGAATAATAAAGTCATTTTGCTGCTTGGAGTGTATATCAAGCCAATGTTTGTAAAATTCTACGTATATTGTCTGCCAATTGCAAATGTTCAATAAATGATTATTGCTAATATTGCAGACAACATAGAACTTGAACACACCAAAACATGTATAATATACTACAAATACCATACGCCCACATAAATATATATGTGGCATAAGCACTTTTATGCGTGTATTGAAATACAAGTGTATGCATGCACACTATGTGCATGCACACGTGTACATGTGTTATGTGTGTGTACATGTATATATCCCACTTAAAGGAGGCCCTAAATTATTAGAACTACAGAAACTGGTTGGTGGTATTTTGTACTAGTTACTAACAATTGTATTTAGTAAACTGGAATTCTTTGAAATAACTCTCAAATTATATTCCCAGAGAACTTTATTTTTTCCTAACATGTAAAAGAAAGGAGAAATTCTCTTTCTTGAAACTTTTGATGGTGGTGGTGGTTTCTAAACGTGTTGCAGGTAAGTTCAGTCTTCAAGCATATGTTCAGTAGTTGAAGTAAACATGATTGGAAATTATAAGTTTATTACATTGAGTCTTCAAATTGCAAATGAAAAGTGCAAGGGATTTCAGGGTACGTAGGCCAAAGAAGCCATTATAGTCTTATATAATCCTCAAAGATATCAAGGGAAGAAGACATTGGCTACTGTAGAAACAAATGCTAAGAGGAAATAATGTGTGGTCTGACAGTGAAGAGATCAGTTGGGTTTGTTGGTTGTAAGTTTAAGAAATGGTGGAGAGTTCTTAGGAGCAGATTTATTTTCTTTAATTATGATTTTTTGTGGGAGGGAAGGTTTGATGTGTTGCCTTAGAGCAGTGTTTCTCCTAAGAACCACAAATAAGAGAAAAAAAAAAAAGAAGAGAAAAAGAAAGAAGGAAGAAGAAAAATGGGAGGAGAGGAGTTCACTGGAGTCAAACTCACATTTATGAAGCAAAGTGCTATTCCAATCATCTGAGTAGAAGCCCACCATGGAGGAACTTAATAATGTTAACCATTAAGCTTTATGAAAACCTGTGCACAAAACAGAGTGCTATGCAGAGGGACTAATGATCCAGAACTACAATGAACTGAGTGGTGTTGATGATATAGATGATCCAGGCATTTTAAATCTATGAAAACACGAAACAACTTGGAAACCATTGAGAATGGAATGTCATTATTGATGTCATTTCAGTTATTCCTTCACATGTGTGTTTACTAAGCACTTACTGATGCCAGGACCCCAGGTGCTGTGTGGGAAGAGTAATGGGAAACACTTGTAGACTGACATTTTTGCTCCTCTTTATCTAAAACTTCCAGCATATGGGGTGTCTCATAATTTGTTCTCAAAAATTTTACATTGGGCCTGGGCCTGTGGCTCAGTGGTAGAGTGTTTGCCTAGCATGCATGAGGCCCTGGGTTCGATCCTCAGCACCATGTAAAAATAAAATAGAAGGTATTGTGTCCACCTACAATTAAAACAAAATGTTTTTTAAAAAGCTTTATGTTAAATTCACTTACAATATAAAAGAGTTGCTGACTGTAAGAATAGGCAACTTAAAGAAGATCAAAACACAAATATATGTGAGAAGTAGCTACAAAAGGTGGAGGGCCAGGTGGGCCAAGATTGGGAACACTCACTGGGTGGGAAGGTAAGGAAAGAAGACAGTGGCTACTGGAGGAACAAATGCTGAGAGGAAATAATGTGTGGTCTGTGACAGTGAAGAGATCAGCTGGCTTGATTGACTGTATGTGTAAGAAATGGTAGAAACCATTAGACAGGTGTAGTGAGGCCAGTCAGAAAATTTTCAATTTTGTCTTTTAGAAAACTGCCAGCATTTAAATTTGGAAAACATGATGGATAGATTGAAACCTAAGACTATTAGAGGCCAAGTCAGCAAACAGGAGATTGCTTTAGTGATTAATAAGAGTTGATTTAATGGTTTGGTCTATTTACATGATAATAGGTTTAAGGCTCTCAAAGTATTTTTAGTGGAAAGAGGATGAAGACAGACATGAATTAAATTCTAGTTCTGTTGCTTTCTGCATTCATGACTTTGGGGAAATAATTAAATATTTTGGACCTCTGTTTCTTCATCTGAAGATGAAAGTAGAACCCTTACATTATTAGGAAGGCTAATGGTACAGAAGAGAAAATATATTCTACAAATGTCAGTGATCTTCCCTTAAAACTACCATTAATTCAAGTTTTCTTTGTAGTACAGGTAATCTGACCCTTGCCAAAGATTTTAGTCTAGAAAACTCTGAAATAAACCTGTGTATAACAATCATTAACGAAAATTAGTTCAGTATCCCAGTGACTGGCCCTTTTCTTCCTCTGACTCCTTTCTACTCCCCTTTCTCTCCATATGTGTGATGGTTTGAATGTGTCCCCAAAATTCATGTATTAGAAACATCATTTCCAGTATGCAGTGATGGAATGAAAGTTCCAATTCCAATAAGAGGTCATGCAGACCCTGCCTTCATGAATTATCCTGGGATGGACTTGCTATAAATATGAGATCGGCCTCCTCTTATTCTCTTGTTTTCTTGTCCTCCCTTCTGCTATGGGATTACATAGCAAGAAGGCTTTCACCAGATACTGGCACCTTGATACTGGGCTTTGCCGTTGCCAGATTTGTGAGAAGCAAATATCTTTTCTTCATAAGTAACCCTGTCTATGGCATTCTGATAATATAAAACAGACTAATAGACTAAGATACTGTGAATCTTTTCCTCAATCTTCCCCTCTTAGGAATTCATACATCCGTATACATACATGCTACACTCAGCAATCATGAACATCCCTCAGCCATCTGCATTGTGGCGAGGAATCCCCTTTTGGATAGGTTATATCTACATTTGTTTGACACTGAAGTTGATAACTAGATCCTTTCATGGGAAGGTACCTCTTCCCCATAATCTTTATGCACCTAATCAGAGGGGCATACTTTTGCTACCCCCTTTTTCCTAAAGCATTATGACTCTACAAAATGTGGAGAAGCTTGAGTGTCACGCAGAAAACATGATACTTCCTGTCTCAAAGCAGGAAAAAAGGTGTGGTTTAGCAGAAAAAACATGAGAGATTTGAACATTCTGGGATTCGAGTTTTGCTTTACTATGTTTATGCCAGATGTGAAAGCTTAAAACATCTAACTTCACCTATCTGAGCTTTATTCTCCCCACTAAACATGGGAAAACACTAAGTTCTGCATTGCAGAGTTGTTGAATTAAGTGAGCTATGTTATGTAAAGCTCTTGACATAGTATCAGTAATTCAGCAATTTAAATTGACCTCATTTAATTTCTAGAATCAAACTACCTTAGTTTGAAATACTAGCGCTACCTCTTACTAGCATAATAATGGAACCAATCTCCCTAGATACTGTAATTATTAAGTGAATTAATACAGAAAAAGACTTTAGAAGTACCTGTCCTAAGGCACTTATTAAATCCTCAATAAATGTTAGCTGTTGTTATTTTTGAAGAGGTTCTTTCTATAGATTTACTTTTAGAAACCAGTACTCTTATATTTTCCTTTAAACATCATCCTTGTCTTATTCATTTTTGCTACATCCCCCCAGGGAATACTATCTAAGTCTGAGCTCTCAGAGCTTACAACTTACAACATTTCCAAGAATTTCTCCCCCACCCCTACCCCTTGCCTTGAGACACTATCTGAAAGTAGATTCCACCATAACTCTGTTTCTAATCATGGGAAGCCATAGTAATGAGTTATTAATCAGAGAAGTTTCTGGTATCAGGGGTTTCTACCTGCAGTAATGCATGACCTAACAGTTAGGTGGGATGCAGTCATGACAGTCCAGGCTCATCCATCATCCTAGGTTAGCTGGCTGGAAGTCAATGGCAGGAGCACTGCAAACAGCAGGTAAAATGGCCTCAGGTAATGTGCTGAGACTCAGCATCAGGGCTTCAGTTCCTGCCTGGTGAGAAATCCACAGGAATAAACCAGTCTCTTCATTTGGAAAGATTAATGGCAACAGGGATACAAAGTAGGAATCAAGTGTAGAAACAGGGAGTCTCACTCACCATTGCAGAACTAGCAACAAGACAGAAGCAAAAAGAGAATTAATTCCCATTTCCTGAAGAGTGATTCATGGGGTTGCCCTGATATAGTGAAAACTCCACTGTTTATGTAGACCTGACAATTTGGTAGGAATAAGATGAGGGGAGAATTGCATCACCTATAAAACCCACAGGGAAAGGCTGAGTGAGGTCTGTCCGAAGATGGATCAACCTATCTAGCTAGAAAGGTTGAGGTAATAAATGATGTTTAATGTCTGAATTTGCACAACACTAAATTGAGGGTGAAGAGCTAAGTATTTCTTTTTTTCCCCAGTTTTAATTTTTAAAAATTTTTGATTCATTGTACACAAATGGGGTACAACTTCCATTTCTGTGGTTGTACACAAAGTGTAATCATACATGTACGTAGGATAATGATGTTTGTCTCATTCTATTATCTTTCCTTACCCATGACCCCCCGACCCCTCATTTCTTTCTACACAATCTATCCTTCCTCCATTCTTCCTTTACCCACCCCCACATTATGTATCATCATCCATTTATCAGAGAAATCATTCAGCCTTTGGTCTTTTGGGATTGACTTATTGCACTTAGCATGATATTCTCCAACTCCATTCAATTACTGGCAAATGCCATAATTTTATTATTCTTTATGGCTGAATAATATTCCATTGTGTATATATACCACAGTTTCTTTATCCATTCATCTGTTGAAGGGCATCTAGGCTGGTTCCACAATTTAGCTATTGTGAATTGAGCTGCTATAAACATTGATGTGCTGTGTCACTGCAGTATGCTGATTTTAAGTTCTTTGTGTATAGGCCAAGGAGAGGGATAACTGAGAATGGACCCACCATTTGACCCAGCTAACATTTCTCTTTTAGGAAGTAGAAAGTCATTAAAACTTTGATTAGTACTACACATGATGGCTCAATTGTCATCCCAGCTACTAGGGTGGCTAAGGCAGGAGGATCACAAATTTGAGGCCAGCCTTAGCAACTTAGTGAGACACTGTCTTAAATTTTAATTTAAAAAAAAAATAAGTAAAAAGGGTTGGAGATGTAGGTAAGTGATAGTGCACCCTGAATTTGATCTTCAGTATTGAAAAATAAAAACAACAAATAAAACTTAGAACAGAGAGATTAAAAAATGTAGTTGGGAATATTGGACCCAGCTGTGCTACATACACAATAAGTATTAAAGGGTGAAGGTCCATAATAGGTAAGAAATAATTTTGTTAATAACCCAGGTTTGAGGTAAAACCTTGTCATCTGTCATTAAATAAAGATGAAAGATTTTAAAGATAGATTTGGATTTAGCTTATATTTATGATGTATTAGTATAAAAACAACCTAAATCTCCTGTATTTCCAATAAAGGAGTTCCCGAGAAGTAAGCAAATTCTGTTATTTTGAAATTATTTAAGCTAACAACTCCTGTGTTAAAATGAAGCACAAATGTTTCAAAACTTGATGTAATGATAAAACAGGCACAAGAATAAGGGGAAAAGTGAAAGTTAAAATCTGTTTAATCACTATGATGTACTGTGAGGTATGAGTTCCTTTGTGTGGCAGATGGAACCAACGATGCAACTGAGTTTATTGGTGACCTGCAGATGATGGGTTACTCAAAGAATGATGTTCCCTAATAGCATGGCATTGAAGACAATCCAGATTTTTGTAAATGTTTTAACCATTTACTCCAGACACTCTTGGGCAAATTTCACCCATTATTTTTTGTTCTTGTTATTGTTATTTTTCAAAGTGAACCTGATAATCTCAACTATGTTGAAAAAACCGCTTATTACTTTTGGCATTAAAAAGTTAATAAGAAGATTATGCATTGGATAAACATTGGCTTCATTTTACTTTTTACAGTGTTAGGTTTTCTCTCAACTGTTCCTCTGAAGAAAACATACACTTGGCTAACAGAATAAAGCAAAAAATTGAGAATATAAGTTTGTAGGCTTACAAAGTCAGTAATCACTTTCCTTTGGGAATCTGGAAAAGTTTTAGACTGGATTAAGTATCCTGGAGACATATCCCATGAATGAGCCAATAATGGAAATGTTCAGGGAAATACTTCTCAAACTGCAAACCCTGATGACATCAGCAATCATCTTAAAATGAATTACACTTCCTGTGATTAGATCTTGGCATCTATATATTCAATAAGATCCTCAAGCAATATAAATCCATGCTAAAGTTTAAAAATCACCAATTTATTTTTTTCTGACATACATCCTCCTTTTTCTCCTCAGACTTATATTATTTTTTCTTGGTTTTAAATGCTGACTTACTTGGATGGGAGTTCCAAATGAGACATTCAAAATTGTAAGTGCCAAATTAAGTGTGTGTGTGTGTGTCTGTGTGCAAATGTGCACATATTAAATTTATGGAATGTGACCCACCAAGTGTTACACTGTGTCCTGCATTAAGGGTTGAACTGTGTTGTACAACTTTTTATGTCATGTTTTAGGTGATACAAAGGGGATTGGCCAAATGAAGATTACCTTTGCCAAGCTCTCCTGCAGGAATTTAAGAACTGGAAACTAGGTCTAGAGAGGGAGCATTTCATTTATTATGTCTAAGATTGCTTCATAAAATATCAAAATAATTCTGTTTCAGAGACAGTCAGTGAAGGACATCAAATGGAGTCATGATTTGTGACTTTCTTTAAAATATCTAATGTCTCTTTAGCTTCTTGAGGTTCTTAGGTCCCTAATTATTCTGATAATACATGGGTACTTGACCTTGCATACAATATACTATTTCATGACCCTTTCCATCAATGTCATCCTGATTCTTCTGAGTATAATTAGCTCTGTTAAATTTGTCCATGTCCTTGTTTATAAAGGTAAAAGCTAACTAGTCTGATAAGCATAATAGGCAATGATAGTGAATGGCTTAATTATCTCTCATTATTTAATTAATATGTTAATTATTTATCATTAATTAAATAATAAATGGATTTAAACCAAGTTCTCTAACCTGAGGTTAGAGAGTTTGGACTTTTTAATTTTTATCTGACTTTGTTTCATCCCCAATTCTCGTTAATGGTCTAGCACACACTTTATGCATGCCAAACAAGTGAGTGTTCTTTCCCCATTTAACTGGTAGTGTCTTTCTGACTCCAGGTCGTCTTCACGCAGGGTGAACTTCTTGCTAAAAGTTGTTCCCAAATAGAATTCCTTTCTGGACTGAATCGTTCACCAACATCTTTAGTATTCCTGAAAACCCCTGCCCACAGTCATCTCTCTCTCTCATGCAATCTAATACTATTCATTCAACAAATAGGTGTTATCAATATAAAATGCATGAGGCAGTGAGGATACAAAGAAAATATAATTCAATCTCTGTCTTCCATAAGTTCATTATGCCATGAGTATAAATAAACAATCATAATATAATCATAAAAAGGAGACAACATGTCAGAAATCATGTTCAGTGTAGAAGTGCAATGTCCAATCAATTAACATGTAAGGTGTATGAATTTGCTATGTTAAGTATCACAATTAATGCATTTTCGTTTAAGTTTGCTGTTCTCTGTGGTGATTATGGCTTATACGTTTTAAAAGGTCTTCTTAGAATCTGTTTTAAGACAGTTTAAAAATCAGAAAGATTCAGGAGACATCTCAAGACTAAAGAACAACATGAGAAAGCATCAGGAGAGAAAGCTGGTACATGTGGGAGTAATGTTGTGCCAGTTTGAAGCTTAAATTCAGAGACCTCTTAGGGGCTGCTCCATCACGTGAACAAGTTAACTTCTGTATCATGTATGACACAAAACATAGAACCATTATCACCCTGATGAAAGTCAGTCCCCAGAGACCCTGCTAGCTCACCTACAGTACAAGGGCTAGCACAACTTACATCAGCAGAGCTCGACATATCTACAGAACTGTCCAGCTGACCCAAGAATTTGTTAATAAATACAAATCATGTTTTATTTAAGCCACTAAGGATAGAGGTGTTTTTTACTTAATACACACTAAGTTTTAATTTATACGCTCAATTAATAACTAAAAGGCCTAAAGCAGCAAGAAAATGATGTAACAACAATAACAATAGTAATAATAATGATAACATGCATTACTGAGCACTTGCTATGTGCAAATTACTTTATGTATGTGAACTGAATGTTATTGTGTGTGTGTGTGTGTATGTTAACTGAAAATCACTGAATAATAAATGTTATTTCCTCCTTTTACAAATGAAAAAGTTACCTGACTAGCATGACAAAGCTCTAAGGAACAAAGTCAGCATTTTAAATTCACTTTAATGTGTACCTTGTATCTTGTATTGCCTTTTAGTGAAAAGAGCAGATCAGAACTTATATAAATGTGTTTTAGAATGTTCCTTTAGTGGACTTCTCATGGACTGTCTCATTAACTCTCTGGCTTCTTAAAGAGCCACATTGGCTGGGATATGATCCATCATAGTTCCCATTGCAGTTTCTTGTTCCAGTTCTTTCATCTAAAAGAGATATACTGATAAGAGTTTCATGCCCAGTTATAAACCATGGAGGAAAACTTTTGAACAGACTGGGATCGAGGTTCTTTGATTTTCTTTTTCTTTTTTCTTTTGATTCATTTGTACACAAATGGGGTATAACTTTCATTTCTCTGGTTGTACATGAAGTAGAGTCAAGTATTTTCTTGAATACATGGTCATATAGTTATAACTATTCTGTCTCTACCAGAGGCAGCTTCTGGTATATATTAACGTATTTGTGGAGCTTTCAGACAATCGTGTGGTAGTTGTGACATTTTCTGCAACTAGAAACTAGAATACCATCTAGATCAAACCATTTTTCAAACATCAATGTTTTATTGATTTTTAACATGAAAATGTTTTAATGGAGTGATAGATTTGAGATCCGTTCAAGATTTTCTATGGGTATCCTTTGAGTAGGTTAGTCTAGAGGGTTTTGTATCAGATTTTTTGAAGTACAGTTTTATTTAGGTGTACAGTTCCATGCATTTTGACAATTTTTTTTTATTGTAAACAAATGGGATACATGTTGTTTCTCTGTCTGTACATGGCGTAAAGGCATACCATTTGTGTAATCATAAATTTACATAGGGTAATGTTGTTTGATTCATTCTGCCATTTTTTCCCTTCCCCCCCTCCCCTCCCACCCCTCCCCTCCATCTATACAGTCCTTCCTTCCTCCATTCCTGCCCCCCTCCCTAAACCCAACTCCAACCCCAACACTAACCCTTCCCACCCCCCATTATGTGTCATCATCCACTTATTAGTGATATCATTCTTCCTTTGGTTTTTTGAGATTGGCTTATCTCACTTAGCATGATATTCTCCAGTTTCATCCATTTGCCTGCAAATGCCATAATTTTATCATTCTTTATGGCTGAGTAATATTCCATTGTATATATATACCACTTTTTCTTTATCCATTCATCAATTGAAGGACATCTAGGTTGGTTCCACAATCTGGCTATTGTGAACTGAGCAGCTATGAACATTGATGTGGCTGTATCTCTGTAATATGCTGATTTTAAGTCCTTTGGGTATAGGCCAAGGAGTGGGATAGCTGGGTCAAATGGTGGTTCCATTCCAAGTTTTCTAAGGAATCTCCACACTGCTTTCCAGAGTGGCTGCACTAATTTGCAGCCCCACCAGCAATGTAAGAGTGTACCTTTCTCCCCACATCCTCGCTAACACCTGTTGTTGCTTGTATTCTTGATAATTGCCATTCTAATTGGGGTGAGATGGAATCTTAGGGTGGTTTTGATTTGCATTTCTCTTATTACTAGAGATGTTGAACATTTTTCCATATGTTTGTTGATTGTTGTATATCTTCTTCTGTGAAGTGTCTATTCATTTCCTTAGCCCATTTGTCAGTTGGATTATTTACATTCTTGGTGTAGAGATTTTTGAGTTCTTTATAGATTCTGGAGATTAGCGCTCTATCTGAAGTATGATTGGCAAAGATTTTCTCCCACTCTGTAGGCTCTTTCTTTGCATTGCTGATAGTTTCCTTTGCTGAGAGAAAGCTTTTTAGTTTGAATCTATCCCAGTTATTAATTCTTGCTTTTATTTCTTGTGCTATGGGAGTCCTGTTGAGGAAGTCTGGTCCTAAGCCGACATGTTGAAGCTCTGGACCTACTTTTTCTTCTATAAGATGCAAGGTCTCTGGTCTGATTCCGAGATCCTTAATCCATTTTGAGTTTAGTTTCGTGCATGGTGAGAGATATGGGTTTAGTTTCATTCTGTTGCATATGGATTTCCAATTCTCCCAGCACCATTTATATTGTCATATAGCCACCAGTACAATTAAGTTCTAGAATATCTTAATTAAGTCCAAAATTTCCTAAATGCTTCTTTAGGATGTCACCAGCACCCATCTCCATCAACTCCAGACCCTGCCAACCACTGATCTGATTTTTGGCCTTATAATCATACGTATTCTGGAGTCAAATAAACAATTTGTCACAAAATCATGTAGTAAGTGTGTTCTCTATGTACCATCTTTTACATAGCACAATGGTTTGGAATGTACTGATGTTATTACATAGATCTGTAGTAGGCTATTTTTATTGCTAAGTAGTATTCTTATTATGAATGTTCTACAATTTGCTCATTTCTTCCACAGTTGAGGAATGTAAATTGTTTATAGTTTTTCATAATTATGAATACACCTCTGAGGAACACTCAGTGTATGAACATAAATTTTAATTTGTGGGGCAGTAAACACCTAAGTGTAGTATTTCTGGGTCATATGGTATCATAAGCTAAATGTTTGTATCCCCTTGAAACTTGTTGAAGCCCTAATCTCCAATGTGAAGATGTTAGAAGGGCCTTTGAGGGAGGGTAATGAGGTTTAGATCAGGTTATGGGCTACAGTCTCCATGACAGGATAAATGTATTTATGAAAAGAGGAAGAGAGAACAGCTTTCTTTCTGTTCCATGTAAGAACACAGCAAGCAGTGGCCAACTGCAAATCAGGAAGAGACTTCTCTAAGACCTGAATCTTCTGCCACCTTGGTCTTGGACTTTCAATCTTCCAGAAATGTGAGAAATAAATGTCTTTTATTTAAGCCATCCAATCTACAGCATTTTATTATAGAAGACTGAACTTACTAAGACATATGATAAGTATTTTCAGTATTTATTTCATATATATGTGTATAAATATGAATATATATATATAGTGTAGTTCATTTATATATATATATATATATATATATATATATATATATATATATATATATTATAGTACTAGGGATTGAATCCAGGGGCACTTACTACTGAGCCACATCCCCAGTCATTTTTATTTTATTTTATTTTATTTTTTGAGACAGAATCTCATTGAATTGCTTAAAATATTACTAAATTGCTGAGGCTGACCTAAAACTTGCAATCCTCCTACCTCAACCTCCCAAATCACTGCGATTACAGGTGTGTGCCACTGCATCTGGCTAATGTGTTTTCGACATGCTTATCTTTCCATTTTTCTGAAAGGCTCAACTTTGTATATTTTCACCAGTTATGTTTTATTGGGACCTGAAATTTTAAATGTTTTCAAAGGTAAGATTTATGTAACTTTACTATTTTTTTCCTTCCCCCTTTCCTCCTTGCTTTATTACTACTGAATAGCAACTTCTTTAAACTGAAACGTATGCTCTACCCCATATGCCAAATATTGGTGACAAATTCAATTTTTAAGAAATAATTAACAATTATTTTATTTTCTCCCAACATCTAATTTATAGGTAGAAACTTATGATTTATGCACTAAAACTAAAACTAACATCCTATGAAAGACAGTGGCAGGCAGAATTAATAGATGAAGAACTTTAAATAAATGTAAAATTCAATCAGCTCTTCATGAGGACAAATTTAATCAATGCACCTGCAGTTGATTGCTACCTTTTAATGTGTGTGTCATAGATCATAAATACAGTTAGGAGGAGGCACTTCACTGTTGTACCTTGAAATATGAATAAAGAGATAAAAATAGTTAAGAAAAAGGGGGTTAGAAGGGTTATTACAGCATCTTTCAGGAAGCTAGCTAGATGGGACTTAAATACATTTTAGATTTATTGAATTAAAATATGAATGAGTCATTGTCTGGCAAATAATTTATATTAAAGTACCAACTTGTACCTCGTTGGCATAGAAATTAATCATATAATGCATCCTATAGCAATCAGAACAGAAAGTTTATTTGTATCACAATTACATTCTATAAAGGAAGGTAAGGAATGTTTACAAAAGGAAAGAATAACAAATGGATGGTATTAGGATACATTTCAAAGAGTTACTAAATAACACTAGTGAATGAATCAATTAAGAGACAGTCAAGAATCTATTTACCCTGAATTAGGAGGCAATACAATTGGAATACATTTATTTTTTGTTAGTTGAGAATAATTCCCATTGGAAACTGTCATATTATTCTATTCAGCTCTAGGGCCCACAACAGATGTTAGAGTCTTTGTGTTCCCTTCCATCCCAGCAAGACGGGGAGTCAAGGTGATGACTGGCATTGTGACAGCCAGGGCTCTGGAGTCCCTGACTTATTTCTGATGTGATGTCTGCTGGCATTAGATCAATATAGTTATTTTCTAAATGGTTAAATCTCGGTAGATTTTGATCAACTTCTTTACAAGATAATTAGGCACATTCCAGAGACTGAAATTTGCTTTTCCTTGAAATAAACCTACTTTCTTATCTGCCAGTCTGCTGCCAACTCCTCCATAGTGTAGTTCATTATACTAGTAACAAAATGATAACAATGCTTTCTCCTTCTCTTTCTCACTGCCTTTTGGAGGCAGGTACCTGTGTACTTTCATAGATGCCTGACTCAGTGATAAGTGGTACTCATATATCATTTCCAATCATCACAACTACACTGAGAGGAAGAATCATAATCCTAATTTTACAGATGGAATGAAAGAGTACCAGGGAAAGGCAATTTGCCATATGAGATCAAGTTAGTAGTCCATGACTTGTTTGAATTGAGTAGCCTGGTCTGTCTTGATGTTATGGTGGATACTGTTGATTTCATATGAGAGCAACCATCCTCCCTCTTCCTCCTTCCTGATATTGATTAGTTAAGTATTCTTTCTTCTGTACCTGAAATCTCTCCAGAAACAGAGTCCTATAACTTTAAAAACCTTGGCCTACACATTCCTCTAGCTACTTGCATTTGCATGGGGGAATTAATACACAATTAAGACAGGCCTAACCAGATCAAAGAAAATGACCAATATTCAATGTTGAGGTGTTTTTTCCTCCAGTGATCATTAACCTAGAGCATTCTGCCTCTCTCACTCTAGAGCAAGTATATTGTGACAATACCAGAACTACAGAGTCCATGACTTATGATAGTTTTTTTGACTTACAATTTTTAGAGATTATGATGGTACAAATACAATACTCATTCAGTGGAGACTATACTTTGAATTTTGATATTTTCCAGGCTAATGATATGAAAGACAGTGTTCTCTCCTGGGCACTGGGCAGTGACCGTGAGCTGCAGCTGCCAGTCAGTCACTCTGTCACCAGCATAAGCAACCAATACTTTACATGTTCGGTGTTGCTGAGCTCTGTTTGGTAGGTTAGATACATTTTTGACTTACAACATTTTCAATTTAGGATGAATGGGCTTATCAGGGCATCACCCCTTAATAAGACCAAAAGCATCTGGAGTCTCAACATAATTCCAACACTTTAAGAACAGCGGATAAGGAAAGAAAGCTGCAAAAAAATCACAGTCCTTGGTAACACCACCAGGCCATTGCAAGAGTTGGCCCTGGAACATACCCTTTCTCTGGGCATCTTGTTGTGTGACATAATAAACACATTTTTATTGTATTCCAGTTCATTTGGTACTTGAATTTCCAAGCATGATGACTTATATCTAGAATAGCATCTTCTCTTCCATAAGCAAGCTCCAAGGTATACCTTTCTCTGTCCCCTGTATAGAAATAATCAACTCTCAATAATAATTCTGTGCACCTGTATGAAAAAGAGTGAAAATGTAGATGTAGCATGTGGCCTATTGCTATCACAAAGTGGTTTAAATAATGATTACTTGCACAGGATTCTCATTTTATGGCACTGAATAAAGTGATACATACATGTGTAAGGCCATAGCCATACATTATTGTTTATTCCTGCACAGTGCTCTATGTAATTTGAAGTCAGTAGCAGAGAAATGATGGAGATTGCTCTTTTGGAACATATCCACAATGATGGCACCCAGTGCCTAAGTCCTAGTCACCAGCAGACCACCTAAGGTGGAAACCTGAAAAATTAATTCATCTTGTAGCACAAAGTGTCATGCCTTGCCTTTAAATATATTCAGTTTATCTGCCATCATCAGTGCAAATGGATTACGGGGCAACCAGCTATCCTCAGAAACACTTTCAGATAAGATGAGGATTCTTCTCTAAAAATTGTATTTTTATGTAAAGCACAGCCCAAATATAGTTGAATTGCAGTCAGAGAACACATTCATCTCCAAATTATGCATCGAGATGCATCTGATGACCTTGAAAGTAAATCTGTTTGGAAGGGTTTAGTACCGCTCTCAAATAGGTCTATATTTTTAAATATATTATGTTTCTGTGTAAAATATAACAAAATATGTGTGGCTACTAAAAACTTAAAATCAATGCTTCAAGTTTAATGCCATAAAATGAATTTCCATAAAATATGCATAGCACAGACACGGGGACACAGATGCTGAAGATAGAAAAGCTGATAGTTTTTTTTTTTTTGGTAAAATATAAAATGCTTCTATCATTCTGTTTTTTTTTCCTTTGTACATGAGAAAGTCTCCATTTTCCTCTTGAACTATTAAGGCAGTAACCTATATTTTTGTTACCATTTTCTAAGTTTGGAAGGAATGACAGCATTGTGCATTATCCTGGAAAGTAAATTGAGTTTGTTTTTTAATAGTCATAAGGCAATGGATTAATTACAATCTTTTCCTCTCCCATGTCAAGAAAGCTACAAGTTCTAGGGTCTGCTCCTATCAGGTGCATACTTGCGTGTCTGTTTGAAGAAATGTTCATAGAAAATCAAATTTGCATAAACAATGGATAGTTTTTTAAAAGACATTGATTAGTACATTGACTCATGCTATTTTTTTTGAACAGTAGCTTTTCAGTGAACCCAATCAGGTTTGCCTTCTGAAAACAGTTTGAAAATGGAAAGTTCATTTTTCTCACCTTTAGTTATGAATTAAACCCTTTGTAAGCACTAAGAAAATTTGACTCATCTATTATTTTATCATATTACTTTAAGAGAAAAAAAGTAACTGGGTCATATAATCTCACATCCCTGAATTGTGAAGATACCTATAAATCCTTCGAGAATATGCTGAGCATAATCCTTTAGGTAACTTTTAAGGACCCTTCAGGAAAAACTTTCTTACTATAAGAGAACTAAAGGCGACGTGACTTAGAATTACTCTCACAAATGCAAACAAATCTTTGGCAGTAGCTCAGAGGGGGCCAATGCCATGTATTAGCACTAAATGCTAAATTCTTGTTAAGTTCTTTATTCTATCATTAGAAAATGCATTTCTGCATGTGACTAGTATACCAAGAACTCCAGTAGAATGAATGTTGGTCAGAAAATTTTAGGAAAGTTTATTTTATTTTTGCAATCAAATATGCCTGAAATGGTGTAAATGGATAGTTTTTGGACTTTAGCATAGAGTAATATCACACCAAGAGGACCAAATCTTCATGCTGGTTGGCTCTGTACAATTTTAATGTGGAGTTAAATTTTGTCTTTAGTGATCTTATCACATCTCTTGATAGATCTTTCTCTATTTGAGAATTGTGAAATATTATGATTGCTGCCCAAATCCTTTTTCATATCAACCATGTTTTCACTTCAGCTCTTTGTTCATAGAAAATATTGACGTGGTTTATCTCTTCTGGACTGGGAACTCATTTGAACAAAGGAAGAAATAGAGGGAGAGAGTCTATGCTTAAGGACTGTGAACACTTTCTGTGCATGAGCCTGTATTCCTAGTGGGCCTTCTAAGGCTTCACAGGGATTTGTTTGTACTAAGTGATGTTCTAAGCATTTTTACTATGTTAACTCACTTCACAGCTCTGTGAGACAGAGTTTATTTGTATACCTCTGCCATGTGTTGCAATTTATCTAGCAGGTGAGAAAAAAGATACAATATTGGGTTCCTAAGTCTAAATATTTAGTCATTAACTTCTCTCCATAAATCTTTCTCTACAAGTGAAACTTGATCTGCAGCATAAACAAAATCTCAATTCCTTCAGTTCTTAGTTATTTTTTTGTTTTTTAAAAGTGTTCTTCATCCCAATTTCAAAAGTTTTAGATACATTCCATGAGCTAAAGAAGAGGAGATTCTTTTCCTCTAGTGAGAGGATGCAGAAACTTGCCTTTTAACATATCTTCCTGGTAGCAATACAGCTGTCTAGAGCAAGAAAATGATTATAGATGCAAATATTACTATGTCAACAAAAGATACATAATAGGTAATGGAACATTCAGTGATTTAAATCATACTAAATGCTAAATGGAAGTATGTATGAATTCTTTTTTGACTACTGTCTTAAAATTGCAATTGTTAATTGCAAGTGTAAGTTGTAGTACTTGTCCAAATGAATTGTATAGTTCCATGAATGAATGAAGCCTATCGTGCATGCAGAAATAAAAGAATATATTGCATATATGTATTTGCCACTAAATGTTAAAAATGGTTTAGGAGGAAAGTGAGTAATGTATGTGAATCTGTGGCAAGTGGATTTATAAGAAGGAATTAGTCTTAAGGGGAAAAAC
The DNA here is from genome assembly GCF_902686445.1 of Sciurus carolinensis. Classification (NCBI taxonomy): domain Eukaryota; kingdom Metazoa; phylum Chordata; class Mammalia; order Rodentia; family Sciuridae; genus Sciurus; species Sciurus carolinensis. Next base: position 91,189,595 of record NC_062215.1, read on the forward strand.
TTCAAGGAAGACAAAGAATAAGATGCATTCTAAATATAGATTTAGAAGATAGGATAATTTAATGGCACAAAACTTCAAGAGGAAAACTGGAAATAAATGTAAACATAGTTCATTTAGACATGTTTAAAGGTGTAGATGATATGAGACAACATGAATATGATGGAGCTAGGGTGTAGCAGATTGTCTCTTGCTCACAACCTCTGGATTTGCTCTATCTCAGTACTCAGTTCTCCCTCTACCCAATCTTCCCTCAACATACTTGAAATATGAAAATACCTCTGCACCATTGATTGAACTGTTTCTTTAGCTGATAGTTATCTTCTCTCCATTACCTGCTTATTAAAAGTCATACTCTTCAAGGTCCCTCAAACTCTTCTCTGAATCATTTTTAGTAGTCTGCTACTTAAACTTAATTATTTTTTTTTTTTTTTTTTTTTTACTATATGTGCTGATTTTAGTTCTTTGGGAATCAAATAGCTGGTCATATGATGGTTCCATTGTTCATTTTATGATGAATCTCCATGCTGCTTTTCAGAGTAGTTGTATTAATTTTCTGTCTTACCAACAGTGTATGAGTGTACCTTTTTCTTTATGTCCTCAAAATTTATTATTATTTGTATTCTTGATAATTGCCAACCTAATTAGGGTGAGATGACATTTCAGTGTGGTTTTGATTTTTGCATTTCTCTGATAACCAGAGATGTTGAACATTTTTTCATATACTTTTTGGCTATTTTTATCTCTTCTTTTGAGAAACATCTCTTTATTTCTTTTGTCTGTTTATTAATTGGGTCATTTTTTTGGTGTTTTTTGAGTTCTATATACATTCTGGATATTAATCCCCTACATGAGGAGCAGTTGACAAAAGTTATTCTCTCATTCTGTAGGCTCTCTCTTCATGTTCTTAATCATTTCCTTTGTTGTGTGCATTTTTAATTTGATGCCATCCACATATTGATTCTTGGTTTTATTTCTTGAACTTTAGCTAGAGTCTTATTAAGGAAGTCCATGGCTATGCCAATATATTGGAGAGTTGAGCCTACATTTTCTTCTAGGTGCAGAATTCTTTCAGATGCAGAATTTCTGATCTAATTCCTAGGTCTTTATCCACTTTGAGTTAACTTTTGTACAGGGTGAGTCACAGAGCATTTTGTTGTTAGTTCCTTAGGCTCCATATTTTTCACAGGGTGGAACAATGCAGGACTGAAGACTGTATGTATGTACCCCAGGAAGGTAACCCCAAAATTATGCATCTTGGATTTTTTTTATAGAGTGTCTGTCATATATGCATCCTCCTATTAGGAGATATAGAGACATTTGCTTTGGAATGTAAACAATTTCTCTTTTCCCCAACCCCAATTCAATTAATTGGACAGAAATTGTTTTCTTTCGAGAGCAAATGTCTGGATGAATTCTTTTTTAAAGTGATCTCAAATGTAAATAATAAACTTCATTGCTATTCTTTCAACTTTTTGTATAAGTTCAAATGAGGTTTCCAAGCATCGAGCATGATTATATCATAATAGTGGGAAAGGGAGTGTTTTATGGGACTATCACAATTTTTGAATGAAAAGAGACAAATTATGACCTTAGAAAGGGAAAAAATAAGAGCAAGCCTTGCTTTTAGCAAAGTTAGTTGAATTTTCTTTCAAATTTCATTATTTATCAAATATTGAAATTCCTATACAAAAATCAATGCATGAAAGCTATTGAGCTAAAATTGGAAGCTGAGAACAATTTGTGGAAGTTTACACTGAGTGAGTCGTGGGAATCACAAGATACATGATGGAGGAGCAGGTATATAGGTAATATAGCTGGTACTAAATAGGCATTAACTGAACTGAATAAATTATGTTTGGATAATTTTTCAGAGATAACACTTACATGTCTACTTCCAGTTTTTTTTTCAATTATCTAATTTCTGCATTGACCCACATTTAACTTCTCTAATGGGAGTGCATGAAAACAAACTGAAAGGGATTTGCTTCTGGATTATTTTCTATTTTTGTGCCTGCTTGATGCTCTCAATTTTGTACACTGAAAACTGTCCTATATTCTGTGATAATTTTAGTTGATTACAAATTAGTAGTACTTTTTTTTTTTTGATTTTCCACCTAGGATTTTTATTAAAATAATTTCTTAAATCAACTCCTTTTTTATATAAATATAAATATGCACATGTATACTTTACTAATGTGTAGATATAGATAATGATATATGTATACTTCTCCTTTTTTTTGTTTATTTATTTATTTTTAACGTTTACATAGGGTAATGATGTTTATTTTTTTTCCCTTCCCCCCCACCCCTCCCACCCCTCTTTTCCCTCTATACAGTCCTTCTTTCCTTCATTCTTACCGCTCTCCTTAGCCTAACTCTAAACCTAACGCTAAACCTAATGCTAACCCCTCCCAACCCCCATTATATGTCCTCATCCGCTTATCAGCGAGATCATTTGTCCTTTAGTTTTTTGAGATTGGCTTATCTCACTTAGCATGATATTCTCCAATTTCATCCATTTGCCTACAAATGCCATAATTTTATCATTCTTCATTGCGGAGTAATATTCCATTGTATAAATATGCCACAGTTTCTTTATCCATTCATCAACTGAAGGGCATCTAGGTTGGTTCCACAATCTGGCTATGGTGAATTGAGCAGCAATGAACATTGATGTGGCTGTATCTCTGTAGTATGCTGATTTTAAGTCCTTTGGGTATAGGCCAAGGAGTGGGATAGCTGGGTCAAATGGTGTTTCCATTCCAAGCTTTCTGAGGAATCTCCACACTGCTTTCCAGAGTGGCTGCACTAATTTGCAACCCCACCAGCAATGTATGAGTGTTCCTTTTTCACCACATCCTCGCCAACACCTATTGTTGCTTGTGTTCTTGATAATCGCCATTCTAATTGGAGTGAGATGAAATCTTAGGGTAGTTTTGATTTGCATTTCCCTTATTACTAGGGATGTTGAACATCTTTTCATATATCTGTTGATTACTTGTACATCTTCTTCTGTGAAGTGTCTGTTCATTTCCTTAGCCCATTTGTTGATTGGATTATTTGTATTCTTGGTGTAGAGTTTTTTGAGTTCTTTATAGATTCTGGAAATTAGCGCTCTATCTGAGGTATGGTTGGCAAAAATATTCTCCCACTCTGTAGGCTCTCTCTTCACGTTTCTGATAGTTTCCTTTGCTGAGAGAAAGCTTTTTAGTTTGAATCTATCCCAGTTGTTGATTCTTGCTCTTATTTCTTGTGCTATGGGAGTCCTGTTAAGGAAGTCTGATCCTAAGCCAACAGGTTGAAGATTTGGACCTACTTTTTCTTCTATAAGATGCAGGGTCTCTGGTCTGATTCCGAGGTCCTTGATCCATTTTGAGTTGAGTTTTGTGTAGGGTGAGAGATAGGGGTTTAATTTCATTCTATTGCAAATGGTTTTCCAGTTTTCCCAGCACCATTTGTTGAAGAGGCTATCTTTTCTCCATTGCATATTTTTGGAACCTTTGTCTAGTATGAGAAAATTGTATTTATTTGGGTTTGTGTCCATGTCCTGTATTCTGTACCATAGATCTACCTGTCTATTTTGGTACCAATACCATGCCGTTTTTTTTGGGTTTGTGTTATTATTCTTAATTAACTTAATTATTCCATTCTTGTACTCTATAGCATGTGAAAGCCACTATAGGTAGACCATTTTGTCATGTTGAATATGGTTATCGTTGGCATGACTCCCTCTTGGAGAGCAGAGTTGGTGTTTCTGCATCACCCCATGGCATAGGTATGTACTTTTAAACAGGATTTTTCTTGATATGTTTGTTGGATTGACAGGAAAGAGTTGGGAAAAAAATGAAACAAAACAAAACAAAACAAACCTCTACAATGGAAATAAAGCTACATAGGGTGAAATGTATATAAAAAAATAAAGTGGAAGGAAGATATTTCATCTAAGGTCAAATCATTTTCACATTATGTAGTAGTACAGCCATTACGGTTCTGGGATCAGAGTTGATCCTTGTGATCTGTTAGTTTTGCTCTGCACCATGATTACAAGCAGACCTCTTTCCATTCTAGTCAACCCTTTTAAAAGTATTTGTGCTCAGTGGAACAGTAGAAATACAGTCCTACCAAAAAAAAGCAAAAAATTAATTCAGTCATCTCTTGTCTTGAGAACATAAATATCTATTGTGCATAATAAGGATTGCTCATCATTTGAATCCAGGTATATTTTTGTTTTAAACTTTGAATCTTCAAAAAGTCGGATAAATAAAAAATAATTTGTATCATCTCAGAGGAGTCACAAGAGAACCTCCATGACATATACACTTATTTTTCATAGGTATACATAAAGACACAATTGACCTGTTCTATAAATGGATCAAAAAGTGCTGAACAACAGGTTCTTTCTTAAGTCTTCCTTGGTACAAAATCTGAGAAAACTAACTTGGGATTCTTGTAGGTAATCCTTTACTCCTAAAACCAACCAAACAAACTACTTTCTGGACCCAACACAAGCCAATCTCTGATATAGTCAATGGAAATATAATGTAACACAATTTTTCTAGTGTCATTACATATATAGAAGAAACTATTTTAGTAAAATAATTTCCTAGTTTCCCACAGAGCTACTGTATTTCTAGTTTCTTTGCACTTAAGTGAGGCCTTGTGACTGAATTTCAACCAGTCACCAGTCCACATTTCACCAGTCACTGTCCTCTCAGCTTTCCCTATCTGCTGACTACTTACTAACAATCAGCGAACCCTGAAGTTGGCAAAGCCACTGGCAGTCAGGGGCAAGACAGGAGACAATACTGACTTACCAATACTTATCAATCCAGACTCACATTGTTTTTTTTAGAGCAAAAATTTAAGTACTGTTTTCAACACTGGAATTGTGCAGGTGTTGGGAGGTGGTGGCAGGTAACAGCAGTTATCCTGACTTAATCAATAAAACCTCAAAAAAGTTCTGGTATGAACAGTGGCTCTCAATTAGGGGCAGTTTAACTTTCCAGGGACTATTTGTCAAAGTTTGAGACATTTTTGATGGTCACAACTGGGAATAAAGTGCTATAGGCATCTAGTGAGTACAGATCAGGGATACTGCTGGACATCTTACAACACACAAGACGGCTCCACAACAAAGAATGATCTGACCTCAAATGTCAATAACACAGAGGATGAGAACTTGCATTCAGAGGGTGGATGATAAAGTGCAAGTATTATCAACTATTAGCTGTTGAAAAACACATTGAGCTTATCTCAAAAATGAGTTCTATTCCATGTATACCAGACAAACAATTAATGAGCTTGGGATAAAGAAATTTGAAATCTCAGAACATTCTTTATGGTATTAGTCAATATTATACCATAACAATTATTAGATAAAACTTAAAGTAACTTAAATTTATGGTCTGAGGACTTCCCAGTCCCCCTGTTTTCTCCCTGAACTCCATTTTATGTGCTTCTTTATCATAACAGGCAGGCATCTGTGGAAATGCACACATCAACAGTAGCACAGTGCATGGTGTTCTAACACTTTTATGTTGATTCCCAACAAACTGTGGTATCTTAACAAAAAGCCGTAACTGAGTAAATGATCAGGCATCAGTCTATATTTTCTGTTATCTGATATGTCACTCCTTACATATTTGATTATCCAGACTCCATTTCCTCAAAGTCTTGAACTCTAAGAAGTTGCTAATACAACAAAATATGAGACAACACAACTAATGACTTCATGTTCTTTTGTTTTTCTCTGCCTTGAGAATACTCTTTTTAACATATTATTTCAGGTCATATATTCTCAGGTGGCAATATCTGAAATATTCATAGACTTTTATGAAAAGAACTATGGATTGAGGGAATTAAACCTGCAGCCCTAACTTCACTCGTAATTAACAATGAAATGGTAGGCACTGAATTCTCTATACCTCAATTTCATTGCTTCTAATGGGATAAATTTGACCATGTGCTTTCCAAGTTGTCTTTTTTTTTTAATTTAATTTTATTTATTTATTTTTTTTATTGTAAACAAATGGGATACATGTTGTTTCTCTGCCTGTACATGGCGTAAAGGCATACCATTTGTGTAATCATAAATTTACATAGGGTAATGTTGTTTGATTCATTCTGCCATTTTTTCCCTTCCCCCCCTCCCCTCCCACCACTCCCCTCCATCTATACAGTCCTTCCTTCCTCCATTCCTGCCCCCCTCCCTAAACCCAACTCCAACCCCAACACTAACCCTTCCCACCCCCCATTATGTGTCATCATCCACTTATTAGTGATATCATTCTTCCTTTGGTTTTTTGAGATTGGCTTATCTCACTTAGCATGATATTCTCCAGTTTCATCCATTTGCCTGCAAATGCCATAATTTTATCATTCTTTATGGCTGAGTAATATTCCATTGTATATATATACCACTTTTTCTTTATCCATTCATCAATTGAAGGACATCTAGGTTGGTTCCACAATCTGGCTATTGTGAACTGAGCAGCTATGAACATTGATGTGGCTGTATCTCTGTAATATGCTGATTTTAAGTCCTTTGGGTATAGGCCAAGGAGTGGGATAGCTGGGTCAAATGGTGGTTCCATTCCAAGTTTTCTAAGGAGTCTCCACACTGCTTTCCAGAGTGGCTGCACTAATTTGCAGCCCCACCAGCAATGTAAGAGTGTACCTTTCTCCCCACATCCTCGCCAACACCTGTTGTTGCTTGTATTCTTGATAATCACCATTCTAATTGGGGTGAGATGGAATCTTAGGGTGGTTTTGATTTGCATTTCTCTTATTACTAGAGATGTTGAACATTTTTCCATATGTTTGTTGATTGCTTGTAGATCTTCTTCTGTGAAGTGTCTATTCATTTCCTTAGCCCATTTGTCAGTTGGATTATTTACATTCTTGGTGTAGAGTTTTTTGAGTTCTTTATACATTCTGGAGATTAGCGCTCTATCTGAAGTATGATTGGCAAAGATTTTCTCCCACTCTGTAGGCTCTTTCTTCGCATTGCTGATAATTTCCTTTGCTGAGAGAGAGCTTTTTAGTTTGAATCTATCCCAGTTATTAATTCTTGCTTTTATTTCTTGTGCTATGGGAGTCCTGTTGAGGAAGTCTGGTCCTAAGCCATGTTGAAGCTCTGGACCTACTTTTTCTTCTATAAGATGCAAGGTCTCTGGTCTGATTCCGAGATCCTTAATCCATTTTGAGTTTAGTTTCGTGCATGGTGAGAGATATGGGTTTAGTTTCATTCTGTTGCATATGGATTTCCAACTCTCCCAGCACCATTTGTTGAAGAGGCTATCTTTTCTCCATTGCATATTTTTGGCCCCTTTGTCTAGTATGAGAAAATTGTATTTATTTGGGTTTGTGTCCGTGTCCTCTATTCTGTACCATTGATCCACCTTTCTATTTTGGTACCAATACCATGCCGTTTTTGTTACTATTGCTTTGTAGTAGAGTTGAAGATCTGGTATTGCGATTCCCCCTGCTTCACTCTTTCTGCCAAGGATTGCTTTAGCTATTCTGGGTTTTTTATTCTTCCAAATGAATTTCATAATTGCTTGCTCTATTTCTGTAAGGTACATCATTGGGATTTTAATTGGAATTGCATTGAATCTGTATAGCACTTTTGGTAGTATGGCCATTTTGACAATATTAATTCTTCCTATCCAAGAACATGGGAGATCTTTCCATCTTCTAAGGTTTTCTTGAATTTCTTTCTTTAGTGTTCTGTAGTTCTCATTGTAGAGGTCTTCCACCTCTTTTGTGAGATTGAATCCCAAATACTTTATTTTTTTCGAAGCTATTGTGAATGGGGTAGTTTTCCTAATTTCTCTTTCTGAAGATTCATCGCTTATGTATAAAAATGCCTTAGATTTATGTGCATTGATTTATATCCCGCTACTTTACTGAATTCACTTATGAGATCTAAAAGTTTTCTGGTGGAATTTCCTGGTTCCTCTAAGTATACTATCATATCATCAGCAAATAGGGATAGTTTGAGTTCTTCTTTCCCTATTCGTATCCCTTTAATTTCTTTGGTCTGTCTAATTGCTCTGGCTAGAGTTTCAAGGACGATATTGAATAGAAGTGGTGAAAGAGGGCATCCCTGCCTTGTTCCAGTTTTTAGAGGGAATGCTTTCAGTTTTCACCATTTAGAATGATATTAGCCATGGGTTTAGCGTAGATGGCCTTTACAATGTTAAGGAATCTTCCCACTATCCCTATTTTTTCTAGTGTTTTGAGCATGAAGGAGTGTTGTATTTTATCAAATGCTTTTTCTGCATCTATCGAAATAATCATGTGATTCTTGACTTTAAGTCTATTGATATGGTGAATGACATTTATTGATTTCCTGATGTTGAACCAACCTTGCATCCCTGGGATGAAACCCACTTGGTCATGGTGCACTATCTTTTTAATATGTTTTTGTATGCGATTTGCTAAAATTTTGTTTAGAATTTTTGCGTCGATGTTCATTAAGGATATTGGTCTGAAATTTTCTTTCCTTGATGTGTCTCTGTCTGGTTTAGGAATCAGGGTAATATTGGCTTCATAGAATGAGTTTGGGAGAGTTCCCTCCTCTTCTATTTTATGGAATACTTTGAGAATATTGGAATGAGCTCTTCTTTAAAAGTTTTGTAGAACTCGGCTGAAAACCCATCTGGTCCTGGACTTTTCTTTGTTGAAAGGCTTTTGATGACTTCTTCTATTTCATTACTTGAAATTGGTCTATTTAAATTGTGTATGTCCTCCTCGTTCAGTTTAGGCAATTCATATGTCTCTAGAAACCTGTTGATGTCTTCGAAATTTTCTATTTTTTTGAAGTATAGATTTTCAAAATAGCTTCTAATTATGTTTTGTATTTCAGTCGTGTCTGTTGTGATATTTCCTTGTTCATTCCAAATTTAGTGATTTGGGTTTTCTCTCGTCTTCTCTTTGTGAGTGTGGCTAAAGGTTTATCAATTTTGTTTATTTTTTCGAAGAACCAACTATTTATTTTGTCAATTTTTGTATTGTTTCTTTTGTTTCAATTTCGTTGATTTCAGCTCTCAGTTTAACTATTTCCTGTCTTCTACTACTTTTGGCGTTGGTCTGTTCTTCTTTTTCTAGGGCTTTGAGCTGTAGTGTTAGGTCATTTATTTTTGAGTTTTACTTCTTTTATTAAATGCGCTCCATGAAATAAATCTTCCTCTAAGTACTGCTTTCATAGTGTCCCAGAGATTTTGATATGATGTTTCTTTGTTCTCGTTTACCTCTAAGAATTTTTTAATTTCCTTCCTAATATTTTCTGTTATCCATTCATCATATAGTAGCATATTGTTTAATCTCCAGGTGTTGGAGTAGTTTCTGTTTTTTACTCTTTCATTAATTTGTAACTTCAATCCATTATGATCTGATAGAATACAAGGTAGTGTCTCTATCTTCTTGTATTTGCTATCATTAGCTCGGTGGCATAATATATGGTCGATTTTAGAGAAGGATTCATGTGCTGCTGAGAAGAAAGTGTATTCGCTCTTGGTTGGATGGTATATTCTATAAATGTCTGTTAAGTCTAAATTATTGATTGTGTTATTGAGATCTATGGTTTCTTTGTTCAATTTTTGTTTGGAAGATCTGTCCAGAGACGAGAGAGGCATGTTAAAATCACCTAGTATTATTGTGTTATGGTCTATTTGGTTTCTGAAATTGAGAAGGATTTGTTTGACATACATGGGTGAGGCACTGTTTGGGGCATAGATGTTTATGATTGCTATATCTTGCTGATTTATGCTTCCCTTAAGCATTATGAAATGTCCTTCTTTATCCCTTCTGACTAACATTGGCTTGAAGTCCACATTATCTGAAATGAGGATGGATACTCCAGCTTTTTTGCTGAGTTCATGTGCATGGTATGTTTTTCCCCATCCTTTCACCTTTAGTCTATGGGTATCTCTTTCTATGAGGTGAGTCTCTTGCAGGCAACATATTGTTGGATCTTTCTTTTTAATCCAATCTCCAGTCTATGTCTTTTGATTGATGAATTCAGGCCATTAACATTCAGGGTTATTATTGAGATATGATTTGTATTCCCGGTCATTTGGTTCATATTTAAAATTTTTGACACATCTTGGTTCCTCCTTTATTTGACAGTTCCTTTAGGATAATTCCTCCCTTTGCTGATTTGCTTCTTTGTTTTTTATCTCTTCCTCATGAAATATTTTGCTGAGAATGTTCTGTAATGCTGGCTTTCTTTTTGTAAATTCTTTTAGCTTTTGTTTATCATGGAATGATCTTATTTCATCGTCAAATTTGAAGGTAAGTTTTGCTGGGTATAAGATTCTTGGTGGGCATCCATTTTCTTTCAGAGCTTGAAAAATGTTGTTCCAGGCCCTTCTAGCTTTTAGGGTCTGGATTGAAAAATCTGCTGATATCCGTATTGGCTTCCCCCTGAATGTAATTTGGTTCTTTTCTCTCACAGCCTTTAAAATTCTGTCTTTATTTTGTATGTTAGGTATTTTCATTATAATGTGCCTTGGTGTGGGTCTGTTGTAATTTTGTGTATTTGGAGTCCTATAAGCCTCTTGAACTTGATTTTCCATTTCATTCTTCAGATTTGGGAAATTTTCTGATATTATTTCTTCAAATAGATTGTTCATTCCTTTGGTTTGTTTCTCTAAACCTTCCTCAATCCCAATAATTCTCAAACTTGGCCTTTTCATGATATCCCATAGTTCTTGGAGATTCTGTTCATGATTTCTCACCATCTTCTCTGTTTGTTCAACTTTGTTTTCGAGGTTAAATATTTTGTCTTCAATATCTGAAGTTCTGTCTTCCAGCTGTTCTATCCTATTGGTTATGCTTTCTATGGAGTTCTTAATTTGGTTTATTGTTTCCTTCATTTCAAGGATTTCTGTTTGGTTTTTTTTCAATATCTCTAACTCTTTATTGAAATGATCTTTTGCTTCCTGAATTTGCTCTGTTAACTGTCGATTGGTGTGATCATTCAATGCCTGCATTTGCTCTTTCATCTCATCGTTTGCTTCCCTAATCATTTTAATTATGTAATTCTGAACTCCCTTTCTGTCATTTCTTCTGCCATGCTGTCATTGGTTTTTATTGATGTAACATCTAGATTTGTTTGGGGCATTTTCTTCCCTTGTTTTCCCATATTGTTCAGGAATCAGTGGGTCATTAAGATATTGCAGATTTCCTCTATCAACTTATAATGTCCCTGAAGATTGCTAGTATATCCCCTCTTATCCTTCAGTAGCCTGAAGTCTTGGAGGAGGTTGATAATGCAGAGCTCCACGAAGAAGCTGCCTCTCTAGGTGTGGTAACCCTCAGGTGGCGTATATTCCCTGCTAGTGGGCAGAGGTGCCTCCACTTGTTGACCAATGGTCATCCAATGGGGAACTAGACTGCAGGCTGAGGCAAGGCCTGTTTGTGCCTGTGTCTCTGGTTTTACCATCCCTGTGGGAAAACCTCCCCCGGCCGGGAAGAGTCACTCGGTGGGGACGTCTCGCTGGTCAGTTGCCCTCCTAGAGGTTCCCCTCAATCTACAACTACCACCTGGGCTGGGCTGGGCTGTCTTCCTCTGCAACGATTCCAGGGGCCCGGACCTACGTCCTGGGCCTGGGAGCCTCACCCTTCGCAGGTGAGTCTCCTTAGGCTGCCTCTCCCAGAGAATCTGCCCGCCGCCCTGGAAACTTCGCTCCGCCCCTAGGCGTGTCTCTTTGCGGCTCTTCCAGCAAGAAGCCACCTAGCTCCTGGGACCCTGCTCTGCACCAATCGCCTGGCTATGCAGCCCCTCCTCTGAGCCACCACCTGGAGCCCTGTACAATAGCTCCGATCCCCAGAGACCTGCCACACCCTCCTCCTCCGGACAGCCGCCCGGTTTCCGACACAGTCACTAGTAGCCCAAGCAACTCACTTCATGTCTCCTCCTCCCGCCAACCACCCGTAGCCCTAGGCAGTCACTCCAAGTCCAAGTGACCCGCCCTGTTCCTCCTCCTCCTCCTCGGGGTAGCCCCCCGAGTGTTCAGGAGCGGTGGCTCCTAGACCAAGTGACTCACCACGCTCCTCCTCCAGGCAGGCCACCAGTGTTCAGGAGCGGTCGCTTTTAGTCCAATCAACTCACCACTGGCCTCCTCCTCTGGCAACCACCTGTGGCTCTGATGCAGTCACTCCTAGACCAAGCGTCCCACCGCTCTCCTCCTCCAGGCAGGCCACCAGTGTTCTGGAGCAGTTGTTCTGAGTTCAAACAGCTCGCCACGCAGCTCATCCTCTGGCAACTTCCTGTGGCTCTGATGCAGTCACTCCTAGGTCAAGCAACCCGCCACGCTCCTCCTCTTCCTCCGGCAGTCCCCCGGTGTTCAGGAGTGCTTGCTCTGAGTTCAAACAGCTCACCATGCAGCTCCTCCTCTGGCAACCGCCTGTGGCTCTGATGCAGTCACTCCTAGACCAAGCGACCCACCGGGCTTCTCCTCTTCCTCCGGGCAACCCCCCGGTGTTCAGAAGCATTAGTTCTGGGTCTAAACAGCTCGCCACGCAGCTCCTCCTCAGGCAGCTGCCCGGAGCCCCAGTGGTTGCTCCGAGTCCAAGCACTGTGCTGAGCTGTCTCCTCTACGATGATCCCAGTTGTCCGTGTTTACCGCTCCTGTGGGGGGAGGGGCGTCTCGCCGAGCAACTCTACTTCACAAAATTCCCTCCTTTCCGGGGCTACCGCCCCATCCAGGATGCCTCCCCAACGGGAGAGACTCACCCGGCGGCTTTGAGTTGGTCCCAAGTCTCTCACTATCTCCTCTTTTGAATCTTGCGTCCTGGAGCAACGTGAAATGCAGCCGCCCTCTAGTCCGCCATCTTGGCCCCCCAAGTTGTCTTTTAATCTGTTTGTTTAAGTGAACTTTCATTCCACAAATACTGAACACTTTACATAAAACTATGCTGGTGTCAGAAGTTCGGTGATGAATTTGGTGACCATGACTCTTCCCCTGAGAGAAGGAAGCAGTCTGACCTGTGTGCAGAGTGGTTAAGGTATCAGGAAGACTACAACAATGTGTTAGGGAAAGTGTTTGTTGTTAGACTGGAAGTTCACTAGGGGAAATGAGAAATGTACACATGATTCTAGTATGTATCAGGATGTGGTTGTTCCTTTACCAGAGTTACAAATAAAGGGGTTCCTCCAAGTATAGGAATCTGATTCTTGTGGAAAAAGATAGTGTTTGAGCAAAATGCTCAGGAAAACAACAGGTTCAGGTAGTGGGAAAGGCACTAAATATCAGGAAAATTTTATAAAATTGTCAACAGGAAAAAGACTGAGGTTTCCATGACTGGAAAATAGTGCAGTTTTATTAGTTGGATTTTTCATAAGAAAATATGACAGACTGGGTGCCTTAAACAATGAATTTTACATTTTTTCACAGTGTGGAGGCTAAATCTGAGATCAAAGTGTTGATGCAGTTGCTTTGTTCTGAGGTCTCTCTCCTGGACCTGTGTACGGTCTTCTCCCCACGTCCTGTGAGGCCTTTATTCTGCATGTGAGCACAATGGTTTTCCCACCTCTTCTTCCCATGAAGACACTGATCAGATTGGATTAGGACTCACCCCAACAGCCTTACCTCAGCTTAATCCCATCTTTAAAGGCTTCATCTCCAAATGTTCTGAGTTACTGAACTTAAGGTTTTGACATGAATTTAGGAGGAGGAGCAACCACAATTCAGCCCATTATGATGTGTGAAGGCGACAGTGAAAGATGAGCCTGGAAATTGGGAGTATAGGAGTTTAAAACTATTTAAACAGACAGAGTTTCCTTTTCAATTTCTATAGAGCAAGGCATTATCATCATGTTTTACCTTCAGAAGGTGAATCAGGCAAAAGGAAGATGGTAGAATAAAAATGATGAGGCAATTCTCTTTGAAAAATTGAGACATTGAGAATGTTTTGAATGTGAGTTGCAGAAAGTAGAGGAGTTAGAAGATAACACAGGTTTTCCTGCATCTATCAGTGGACTTGTGGGAACCAGTAATATTCTCTGACCAGAGTCAGAGAATGAATGGTATGTGATGTCTTGGATCTCAAGGACATTGAGATCAAGGTTCTGTTGGCTATCAGAAAAAGGTGGGCAGCAGGCAGTTTTAACAAGCATTGGGAGTTGTGGACAGTGAGGATGGGTGGACCCTTAATTTGGAAGTGACAAAAGTAATTTTGGAAACAAGTCATGTTGCTGTTGGTTCCAGTGTGTGTGGCAGAAATGAGAGACGAACACGGGCATGAAGCAGTGAATTAAAGGTTTGGGACTGTCCCAAGAGGACACTTTCAGAAAAAGGGTATGTTCTGTGTCTTTTGAACTTCTTACTTAAGTTGATGCAATCTCTGCTCACAAGAGATAGAGAGAGATAGAGATAGAGATAGAGATAGATAGATAGAGAGAGAGAGAGAGAGAGAGAGAGAGAAAGTTCCATGAGAGCAGGACTAGAAGACTCCATCTGCATCACAGTGCAAATTCTGAGGCCTGACACTTCCTGTGGCGTCTTCTAACATTTGGTAAAATGAACGGTCCAGTCAGTGTGATTTGTAGGTTTCCTTACAATCAAGAATCTAATATAGAGTACGCATAAACCATATTCCTGTCCGATAGCCTTGAAGGCAGTAACCCTTCTGCACTCTATTCTCTGACTTCCATCAGGGCAGGTCATGTTTTCAATGAAAGTTCTTCCACCTGATCCCATTAACATTATCATAGTAGATCTGACATCAATAAATTCTTATTTTATTCCAATGGAGACTAGATACTCTGGTCCATTTAAATTCCAGAAGATTTAAACTTTGACCTTTGCTAGTCCCTGAAACTCTGCTACATTAATCGCCTCACTCAGTCTTTCTTGTTAGGATATTGGAGATGGGAAGTGGGTGCCTTACTGTGAGGGAGTGCAGCATTATCTCTCCATTTTCCCATTCTGCATACCATATCTCTTCTCCTCCTCCCTTTCCTCTTTGTGAATTCAATTTATTTTAAGTACCCAGAAGAGATGCTTCAACATTTGTTGATACTAACTGGTTTTGATCTTTCCCGCCCTCCTTCACAAGTTCAGTGAAAAAACCCCAACTGCAAAATAGCAAATAAAAACGTTACCAAATCTCTCAGGGAAGCTAAATAAATGATCAGATGTTCAGGCAGCAAATAAAATTACCAGAATTCTCAGGCACATGTCTGACTTTGACAATCTTCCTATGCCTCTGACTCTCCTATTGAACTGACCTCTGGACACCAAGTCTAATTTGTGTCTTTTCACATTGAATCGGTAAACGTCATTATAACAGAAAGTCCTAGAGTTGGATTATTAGGGAAACGGAAGAAAGAAAAAAAAAAAAAACAGCATT
Organism: Sciurus carolinensis; assembly: GCF_902686445.1. Lineage (NCBI taxonomy): Eukaryota > Metazoa > Chordata > Mammalia > Rodentia > Sciuridae > Sciurus > Sciurus carolinensis. Next base: position 91,204,955 of record NC_062215.1, read on the forward strand.
TATTACTCAATGACAAGTTTAAGTGCTGTGCAGACACCCTCAGGATTTAAAATCAGTGACTTCCCCCAACTTAGAATTGACAATATATTCATTGCTGTATTTGAGTTTACCACTGTGGGGTACTGCATTTTATGATGAAATTATTGAGCAGGTAAACAGTTTAAAGCAATTGAGATGGAACAAAGGATAAAATTTACATCTGGAAGGGCATTAATCTTTCTTTGAACATGAACAAACAAAAATCTGTGTTTGACATCTCTAAGATATGTACATTTCAAAGGTTGATTCAGATGAGGGAGGTATAAGAAAAGAGTTCTTTCATGATGATTTAAATTAAAATTGTTAAAATCAAGCAAATATGAAGGAAGAATGCAAAAAGAATCAATGTGTGTAAGTCGACAACATTCTTTCCCATAATGAAAATGAATTAGTGTAAGCCATTGCAGGGCATAACTGCTCTTTTAGGTACAACTGTGTGTTTCCAAGTACTTTATAACACTATTACCCCTCACACTGCAACCCTGGAATTGAGAAACCTGAGTTGAATTGCTATCTAAATGAACAGACCTCAGGAAATTAAACTGCTGTTCAAATCTAACATGGTAGCTTAAAAAACAAATTCTTTCATGGGAAAAGTTGGAACTACAATGAATGGAGACTTGATCAGTGGAGTTGAAGCCTGTCCATCTTTCCTTTTTAATTTTCTGTGATAACCTGAACTGTTGGTCAGTCACAGTAAATTGCTCTTCAAAAAATAAATAAATAAAAAGAAATAAAAAGAAAGAAAGAAAGAAAACTATTACTTAGAGCAAAGTAAAGTTCTCTATGTAGAAAAAAATCATAAAATAGTTGTGGAATATAAAATTCTAAATAAAAATCTTTTTAATTTATCTTGGATGTTGAAGTGGGGCAGCGGGGTGCAGCAACTGGAGTTTGGGTGCTTTGCAAGCAATTTCTGAAAATGACAATGCCAAGCCTATTTAGTGCTTATAATTACCTGTCACTGTGCTTCCAGAGACCCGCTGGAGATGAGGGAGCTTCATGTCTGGCAATGCAGTGCCGACTAGAAGATAAAAATTGGAGACCTGCCTGAGGCCTGTTCATCCTGACTGCACGGCATAGGGAGATATGCCTGCTTACATAGTCCCTGGTTAGATAAAGTAGTGAGGTGGCCCCAAGTAGTATCACATATGCTCCAGGGTCATACAAAAATATCAGACATGCTTCAGTGTACTACCAAGACTAGAAATCAAAGAAAATTCTATTTTTAGATTTACATTTTTTGGAAAATATAAATCTCATAAATCAAGTCAGATAGATGTATTGATTTTTGCAAGTCATGATTAGTTTTACTTTAGCTTTATGACTCTCATGCCATCTTGTTTCCCTCTCCATTGTTAGTCAAGTGTGGTAGGGGGTGATGAAGAAGTAATATCTTAGTCTTTTAGATATTTTGACACTGTTACTCAATGCCATTTCCTAGTTTGGGTCTTGGGCATGTTATCTTTATAATAAAGATATTGCTGCTGCAAACAAAAGATAATCTGAGGATATACAGTATGTTCAAACCCTACTGAACTTATTCTTTAGTTCTCTGCTAAAATATGAGTTATGTGAAAGGCACTAACCCAAGAACTGGAAGAGTTGATTTCAGTGTATGCTTTTCATCTTAATAGGGAAAGTGCAGGAAGAAAAGGAACAACCAAAAAACCTTTCTTATTTATTCATTTGTAGGAAATGAAATACAGTCTTTTGCCTCTTTACTACTGAGGGTGGCTGTCAAATATGAGATACTATCAATGAAATCATATTTTGACCTCTAAAGTGCTATGAGAGATGTAGTGTAACCAAAATGACAGAACTGCAAAGCCTGGTGGCAAACAGAAGGAGGTAAGTGACAGGGAGAGCCACCCGTGCTATATTATGCAGTCCTTTAATCATCTGGGCATATTTGTCATCTGTTTAGACTAAAGATTTAAAGTGAGCTGTTTCTGTTGTGGTTGCAAAATAATTGATTCCCTTTGCTGGCTAAGAGTATGTATATGTGTTCAATCATTTGTTCATTTACTTATTGATTCTTTTGTTTTATAATGGATTTTTGGCTCACCAGGGACTTCAAATCCCTCCCTCAGGTCCCTCTCACATCACACCAGGTCTTTGTTCAAGATTATAAGAAAATCTAATCTCTGAATTGAAACAACAGTTATATTTAACAGAAGAATAGATAAGAGGACTCTTTATTCTACTGGAGTGATAATCCCTTTCTAAAAGTGTTTTACAAGATGTTGCAAGGGAATTTATAGAGGATATTTTTGGATATATATCCATAGGACAAATAAGTAAGTCATATCAACACTTATGCTGAGACATGGGAACAATGAAGAGAGGGCATGAAATATATAGGGCTTTCACCCTATCATGTATCTATGTGTTTTTATATGTAGGAATTTACCAAATCTGTCTATGACTTTGTTTTGTATTGAACTAATATGGTGCATGTCATCATAATTAATTCCTGGAATGGTAGGAATAAGGTTGTAAAACTTCAGGTTTCTTGGCAGGTTTTTGGGGTTATTCTGAGGTAGATGATATTTGTATAAGTGAATTACACATTTCTCATTACAGATTTCTCTCACAAACAATGACTAGCAAAACTTCCAGGTTTGCAAGGTTAGCATTTTCAGAAGAATAAAAGATATTGCTATCAAAGTAAAATGAACACCTGAGTCATATTTATTACTATCTATGAAGTATTGACATAATTGAAACTTAACTAGTGTGTACAACTTTGCATTAGTTTTCTTTTGCTAAAGGTAACATACCACAGGTCAGATAAATTATTAAGAAAGAAGTTTATTTTGGCTCACAATTTTGGTTCAAGCTTGAGGGACTTCATCTGGTGATGACTTTCTTGCTGGCACAGTTCCAAGACTGTGTAGGGCATCACATGGCAGAGGCAGGAAGTGCAGACGTATGTCCTTTCTCACTCTTGTCTGAAAGCCACCAGTGAGTAATCATAAGGTTTGCTGCTTAAAGACTATCTAGTACAAATCAGTCCCAAAGGCCCTACCTGTATATATCGTGGTCAGATTGAATTTACACCCTCTTAATATCTCACAATGAGGATTAAATTTCAATACATGAACCCTTGGGGACACATTAAAATCATGTCCAAACCTCAGCAAACTCTATCAGAATTCACTTTGGCTCCATGAAGACTTGCATGCATTTTTTCTTGCATCCTGGAGATGCAGTAAAACACTAAACCAGGAATTATCAGAATATAACTAATTAAGCTGCCTAAAAATGAGATGCCTACAGGAGAAATACATTGAGAAAGATGGAAGGGAAGAAAGAACATTTTGGTACATACTATATTCTTACATGACTTGTAGTCCGGTCTCAATTGAAGTGATGCACATCTTGAAATAGTACCTATATATACATCAATATCAGTATCATTATTAAAATTCACACCCAAACTCATCCTTCAGGTGTCATAAATTGGTGAGGGTGACATAACTCAGTTCTGTTGAGGGGGATGTATTGAGACTGCAATGCTCATACAGGGGTGTAATGAATGAATAATGATCATTCTAGAGACAAGGGACCACAAGGGTTATTGATAGTTATGGAGGATTATTTTTAACTTGCTACATTAAGAAAAATCATAGAGTGATTAATATAACAAAAATAAGTCTTTACAGATTAATTAAATAATGATAATTCTATCCCCCTGCCTTTAGGATATTAATAAAATCTGTGTATTTATCAAGAATCTCTTATATACCCTGAAATCTGCATCATCCACTAGTATTAACTAGACTTTATAAACAAGTGATTTGGGTAAAACAGGTCCCCTGAACTCTTCAAGCACTAACCATTCATTGACTTTCCAGCACTTAGGATATTTGTAGTCACTCAATACCTGTCTCCAGAAAAAAATATCAATCAATATCTTCCTTAGTCCACACTTGTACCATATCAAACCAATTATTTTCTTTCTTTGCATTGGAAAGTATTTTTCAGTTGAAAAGCATTTTTGATACCACTGCCTGGATGTGTTCAAAATTCAAAAGTTCAAGGACTTGATTTATTTCTAATGCTGGCTAGGAATTTCCACTCTCTTTGGCTACATCAGATTCTAGACAACACAGAACATGTCTGCTGTTTTGCTTTCCTTGAATGTGATAATGATGTGCAAAAGGCCCTTTGCCTGAGAACATCTGCGAGTGATTGATACAGTTGTAGAGGGAAAAAGAAATAGTTGTTATCATTTCCTAGGCTAAGTGTTAACTGGATGATTTCTCTATTTCTCACTATTAAATGATGCAGCTGGGGTTAAAATCTATTCCTTTGCTCTCCCAGGGTTTGCTGTTTATGCAATTTTGTCTGCTTTACATGTTGATTATAATAGAAAACTCTCAGTGTCGAATGATCCTGGGAATAAGAACCAGAACTTATAATGTATGTCTTTTCTTTGTACAGTATCTATCCATTTTGATGGCAACTTTTGTTCATTTTGCAAAAGACTTTTATTCACCTGCTGAAGTATATTCTTCTGTGACTATTCTCTTTATTGTAGTTGCTTGTTTTCAGTTGGCCACAAATGGGAAGTCAGCGTGCTGAGATGTATGTATTACTTTATTCAAGAAGAGGGTTGCTGAACTGGAGGAGGAGAGAGTAAAAGGAAGGCAACAACAACAGGGAAAAACGCTTTCTATGTATGTTTTCGTTTTCCTCTGCTGATTACTTTTAAAGCCTTTGAGCTCACATTATGACCTTTTGTTTAGACATGGTTTTGTGATTCTGCATTGATTGAGACACTGCTGCATTTGGTGGGCTTTTCTTCCAGCTGAGAAGAAGGTGAAGTATACCAGTACAATAGAGTAGAATTGGAATTAGGCAGCTTGCAAATTACAAGTCAAGTCCATGGCCAGACAATAGCCCTTCTCTCTGGCTGTAGTTGATAATCTATGAAGGAAAGCTGTCCCTTGATTGAATTAAACCTGCTATTGCACATGCACAAAAGGCCAAAATTAAAAAGAATTGTCTCTGAAACAAAAGGAGGGTTTCTGAAAATAGCTAGAGAAAAGGCACATTTTTCCCCAAAACCTACTACAAGAGGGAGAGCAAGCTCAAAAGAGCTTCTTGCACAGTCTTTGGAATGTGTGTTTGACAATAGATTTATTCTTTGCCCAAGGACAAATTAATGAGGTGAACTTTCTCCAAACAATGGAAATAATATCCTGGAAAACAGAACACTGTTCGACCAGGGAAAGGAGCTTGATTTGTCAGCAAACTGAAGAACTGAAATAGCATGAGAAACTTGGAAGAGCCACTTTTCCCAAAGGGTATTTTTAAATTCCTGATTCTGTTTTGGCTTGGGCTTAGTTCATATACATTCTTAGAGCTCTTAGAGCTTAGATATTAATTACAAAGTTCTTTAAAATAGGTCTAAACTTATGGGAAAATAAAGGGTTTGCCAAAAAAGGATGAACTGAAGACTGCTTGAATAGAAAGGAAAATTAATAGCCAGCAACCGTACTAAAATGACCCATTTCATTAAGTCATTTCAATTAGTAAATGCTTCACATATTTGCCATTATGATAAACACCTCCTATATATTAAATATAGTCCTTACAAAAAATACTGGGTAGTTATTGTTATTACCATTTTACATATCAGCAACATGAATATAGCTACATTAGGATTTAGTTTAATAACTGATAAAAATTACCACAGCTAATAAGTGATCAGTAAATATTGAATTCTTGTTTACTGCACTATTTTTTCACAAAATGAGGTCTTCAGAACTTACTCCTTCAAAGTAATCTGCAGAAATAATCATGGTAAAATAAACCAGAGAAAGACTGTACACTGTAATCCATACTACCCACTTGTCAGTGACAAACTTGGCATATTTATCTATTAAAATACTGAAAGCTCTAAAGTTCTAAAATCATCACACTTATGAGAAATACAACATTTTGTCAATGTAATCAAGCATAAAACTTGCCTTTTCTCTGTAGTATCAGATTTAGGTACAGTTATTTTGGGCTGTTTTTAGTGACAGATTGCCCATTTTGCCAGATACATCAAGATACCTATAAAATTAGATGCTGTGCTGGAGTTGGCTCACGAATGCAACTCCTTCACTTAAAGAATATGCAACCATGAGAGGGGTTGAGGGGGGCAGAATATTGTGCATTAAAACTTCTAATGATCATTATAATTTAAGAGATATGCTAACAGCCATGGGGAGATGATGAAGGAGCAATTCAATCATTTCCAAGAGCTGCCATTAACTGTTGATAATGGGTGACGATTTGTGAAGAAGGCATCAGTGAAGTATCTGCAGTATAGATAGTTTAATTGCCAACAACTTTGGTATCTTCCAGTAAAGAGAAAAAGGTTTGCATTTAATTCAATCAAATGGTTATAACCAGTAATGGAGCATGATGATTATATGGTATTCAATAGGAGATTAATGTCGGGAAGCTGATTGCTACCATTAATGTGTTGGATTCAATCATGAGATGTATATTTTCAAGCGAATACTTTTCTTATGGGCCTAATAGAGAGGTTCATACTCAGACCAGACACTATACCCTCTACACTGCAATTTCAACACCAAGGAATCCAGCATTCTACTTAGAAGTGTGATGTGTGTGTGTATGTATGTGCACACACATATTTGTTGATCAAAAGGAGTACTTGAAGGTAAACATGCTTGACTTATACCAGATAACACAATGATTATGAAACATAATATCAATTGATCTCTGTTATTAAAATTTTTTAAAAATTCAAATAGTTTTCTCAAAACTTTTGATAAATAACAGGTTGAGAATTGAAAACCAAATCTCTAAATAAATGAGTGAAGTCAGATGGCATGAAAAGTATAACTCCTAAAATAAAACTTTAGGTAATAAAATGAAGAAAAAAATGCATAAATCAGATGGTATAGGTATATAACAGTGTGGCTTCCTTCATCAAAACTTAAACATTTGTATAACTAAGAATAAGTTTTTGGCAAAACTTGAGAATGGTTAACAGTATTAGTCAAGGTGAGCCCTAGAATTTTGCATTATACTCAATACACACACACTGCTGTGATTTGGATCTGGAATTTCCCCCAAAGTTCTCACATTAAAGGTTATGACCCCAGCCGAAGGTGCTATGGAGAGATGAAGGAATCTTTAAGACATGGGACCTAGTGAGAGAAGATTAGGTCACTGGGGATGTGACCTTCAAGGGGATACTGGAGTCCTACCCTTTCCTCTCTCTCTCTCTCTCTCTCTCTCTCTCTCCTGCCTAGCTGCCATGAGATAAGCAGGCCTTATTCTGCCATGTATTCACAACATGATATACTTTGCTGCCAGAGGCCCATAAGCAACAAAGTCGACTGACTGTGGACTGAAACCCCTGAAACAAGCTAAAATAAACTTTCCTCCTTATAAGTAGTTTATCACAGGCATTTTATCATAGTGATAGAAAGCTAACACACATATATATGAACTCAGGGTAGCAGAAGTATATATTATAGTCAGGACTTTACCATTCATTTAAATGTCCCATCTCTCCGTATAACATTTTCTAGTCTTTGGAACTGAACATTTGTATTCTAAAGGGTGATTTATGAAAACTAAAGTCTTACCTAGAGGAATTCTGGGATGGTCAATGTTTAGCATACCTCTTCTTGACTTTTGAAATGCTTGCTTACGATTCAACTACCTGATACTTGTATATTTCAAGTTAGGATGAACAATCAGTTCAGGCATTGCTTGGTGTGTTCTTTTCAGAACTTAGGCATGCCGAAGGATTCCAAGTACATGGATCCTAAATTGGAAGTCAGTGATTACACTCATCATTTTGTGATGGTTCCTTCTTAAAGCAAGTCAGTCCCCAGTAGGATTCCTGTGATTTTAGGCAGTGTCTAACTGCCTAAAGGAATGTCTTTCCATTCCTTTTCCAAATTTGACTTTCTATTGAACGACCAGGACAGACCAAAATTAGCACAACAGAGCATGCTGGAGATTTTCCAAAAAGGATACATGAAGATCACCCTGAAACTACTAGGGAAATTCTGTTGCTCCAAATTCCTGGTACTGGACTGGAGACTAGATGAGATCTTACAGAAACATTTGCCTAAGGGTTTTCTGAGTTCCTGATCATTCCAGATCAAATGAGTACGAAATGCAGGATATTCTTTTACAGTGACATTCTTTAAATATAAAAATGAAGAGATGGAACTAGAAGAGTTTCTTTGTGTGGAAATGACTTATTTGATAGACAAATAGGAAGAGCTATTGATCAAAACCCTACCTGAGCCATGAGTAGATGGATGAAATTAAGTACTCTTAACACCTAGACTTCAAAGGGGTTTGCTTATCAGTGATAAAATTCATAAGTAGAAAATAGTGGCACTGTAAAGTGGAGGAATCTTTGGTTGGGAATTCCAGAAACCCAATCCAAACCAACTTCAGATTTTAAAAAATGAGAAATGTTTATTGGGTAACTTATCTAGGAAACCTAAGAAGTGATGACAGTTATTCTCTCCTGGATCCAAGGCTTAAAATAATGTCCACATTCTTTTTTTCCCCTCTACTTCCTTCCTTTAATCTTGTTCTTATGCTTAGTTGGGCTTAACTGTGTTCCACTTTGTGTTGCCCTCTTTCTCTCCCACTTCAGAGTGTCTTGTGTCACATAACAAGGATTGAAACCAGAGTTTCTCTGATTCTGATGGTAGATGGGGTCTGTGCAAGCTTAGGACTTGAAGGAGAGAAGTGCTGAAGTGTTACAGTTCTTTTTTTTTTCTCTTTTATTTATTTATTTATTCATTTATTTACTTTTTACAGATTGCGATTATACATCATTTTGTTTCTATGGTTATACACAATGTAGATTCATACCATTCCTGTAATCATACACGTACATAGGGTAATGATGTTTATCTCATTCCACAATTTATCTTACACCTCCCTCTCAATTCCTTCTACATAATCTAAAGTTTCTCCATTCTTCTCTCACTCCCCACCCCCGAACCACATTATATATCATGATCCACTTATTATGGAAAACATTCGGCCTTTGGTTTTTGGGGATTGGCTTATTTTGCTTAGCATGATATTCTCCAACTCCATTCATTTACCTGCAAATGCCACAATATTATTTTTCTTTATGGCTGAATAATATTCCATTGTGTATATATATACTACAGTTTCTTTATTCATTCAAATGTTGAAGGGCATCTAGGTTGGTTCCACAATCTAGCTATTGTGAATTGAGCTGCTATAAACACTGATGTGGCTGTGTTACTGTAATATATTTATTTTAGGCCCTTAAAATATATATAAACCAAGGAGTACAAATCAAGGGTATAAACCAAGGAGTGGGATAACTGGGTCAAAAGGTGGGTCCATTCCAAGTTTTCTGAGGATTCTAAACACTGCTTTCCAGAGTGATTGCACCAATTTGCAACTCCACCAGCAAAGTAAAAGTGGGCCTTTTTCCCCACATCCATGCCAACATCTATTATTATTTGTGTTCTTGTTAACAGCTGTTCTAATTGGAGTAAGATGAAATCTTAGAGTTGTTTTAGTTTGCATTTCTCTAATTACTAGAGATGTTGAACAAATTTTTATGTATGTATTAATTGCCTGTGTGTCTTCTTCTGTAAAGTGTCCAGTTCCTTGGACCATTTATTGATTGGGTACTTTGTAATTTTAGTGTAAAGTTTTGTAAGTTCTTTATAAATTTTGGAGCTAAGTTCTCTCTCTGAAGTGCATGTGGAAAATATTTTACCCCATTCTGTAGGCTCTCTTTTCACATTATTGATTGTATCCTTTGCTGAGAAAGAGCTTTTTAGTTTGAGTCCATCCAATTTATTGATTCTTGCTTTATTTTCTTGTGCTTTGAGGAGTATTGTTAAGGAAGTTTGATCTTAAAACAACCAGATGAAGATTTGGACCAATTTTGTCTTCTATTTGTTGCAGGGTCTCTGGTTTAATTCCCAAGTCCTTGATCCATTTTGAGTTGAATTTTGTGCAGGGTGAGAGATAGGTTTAATTTCATTTTACTGCATGTGAATTTCCAGTTTTCCCACTATCATTTGTTGAACAGGCTATACTTCCTCCATTATGTTTTTGGGTCCTTTGTCTAGTATGCGGTGACTATATTTATGTGTGTTTGTCGCTGTGTCTTCTATTCTGTACACTTGGTCTGCCTATTTTGGTGCCTATACCATGCTGTTTTTGTTACTATTTCTCTGTGGTATAGTTGAAGGTCTTGTATTGTGATATGTCCTGCTTCACATTTCCTTCTCAGGATTGTTTTGGCTATTTGAGACCTCCTACTCTTCCAGATGAAGTTCATGATTGCTTTCTAAGTTTCTATGAGGAATGTCACTGGAATTTTAATTGGAATTACATTGAATCTGTATAGCACTTTTGGTAGTGTGGCCATTTTGACAATATTAATTCTTCCTATCCAAGAACATGGGAGATCTTTCCATCTTCTAAGGTTTTCTTCCATTTCTTTCTTTAGTGTTCTGTAGTTTTCATTGTAGAGCTTTGTCACCTCTTTTATTAGATTGATTCCCAATTATTTTTTTTGAGGCTATTGTGAATGGAGTGATTTTTCTAATTTCTCTTTCAGAGAATTCATCACTTATGAATAGAAATGCATTTGATTTATGCATCTTGATTTTATATCCTGCTACTTTGCTGAATCCATTTATTATTCTGAAAGTTTTCTAGTGGAGTTTTTTATTTATTTATTTATTTTTGATCCTCTAAATATAGAATCATGTAATTGGCAAATAGTGGCAGCTTGAGTTCTTCTTTTCCTGTTTGTTTCCCTTTAATTTCTTTTGGTCTGTCTAATTGCTCTGGCTAGGTTTCAAGGATGATGTTGAAAAGAAGTGGTGAAAGAGAGCATCCCTGTCTTGTTCCAGTTTTTAGAGGGAATGCTTTTAGTTTTTCTCCATTAAGAATGATGTTGGCCATGGGCTTAACATAGATAGCCTTTATAATGTTGAGGTATGTTCCTACTATTCCTATTTTTTCTAGTGTTTTAAGAATGAAGGGGTTCTGTATTTTATCAAATGCTTTCTCAGCATTTATTGAAATAATCATATGAGTTTTATTTTAAGTCTATTGATGTGATGAATTACATTTATTGATTTCTGTATGTTGAACCAACCTTGCATCCCTGGGATTAATCCCACTTGATCATGGTGCACTATTTTTTAAATATACTTTTCTATGCCATTTGCCAGTATTTTGTTAAGGATTTTTGCATCTATGTTCATCAGGGATATTGGTCTCAAGTTTTCTTTCCTTGATGTGTCTTTGTCTGGTTTTGGTATCAGAGTGATACTAGCCTCATACAATGAGTTTGAAGGGTTCCCTCCTATTCTATTTCCTTGAATACCTTGAGGAGTATTGGTATTAGTTCTTTAAAGGTCTTATAGAATTTGGCTGCGAATCCATCTGCTGCTGGACTTATTATATTTGGTAGGTTTTTGATGGCTTCTTCTATTTCAGTGCTTGAAATTGATCTGTTTAGATTGTGTACATCTTCTTGATTCAGTTTGGGAGGTTCATATGTCTGTAAAAATTTGTCAATGTCTTCAATATTTTCCATTATGTTGGAGTATGATTTCCAAAGTAGCTCCTAATTATGTTCTGTATTTCCATGGTGTCTGTTGGGATCTTTCTTTTTTTAATCACAAAGTTTAGTAATTTGAGTTTTCTCTCTCCTTCTCTTTGTTAGTGTGGTTAAGGGTTTATCAATTTTGTTTACTTTTTCAAAGAACCAACTTTTTGTTTTATCAATTTTTTGAATTGTTTCTCTTGTTTCAATTTCATTGATTTCAGCTCTGATTTTAAATATTTCCTGCCTTCTACTATTTTTGGTATGAAACTGTTCTTCTTTTTCTAGGGCTTTTAGATGTAATGTTAGGTCATTTATTTGTTGACTTTTTATTTTTTTAATGTATGAGCTCAATGCAATGAACTTTCCTCTTAGTTCTGTTCTCAGAGTGTCCCAGAGAGTTTGATATGTTGTGTCATTGTTCTCATTTACCTCTAAGAATTTTTAAATTTCTTCCTTGATGTCTTCTGTTATCATTGCATCATTCAACTGCATATTATTTAGTCTCTAGGAGTAAGAGTAGTTTTTGTTTGTTATTTTATCATTGATTTCTAATTGCATTCCATTACAGTCTGATAGGATACAAGGTAGTATCTCTATTTTTTTGTATTTACTAATGACTTCTTTGTGAGATAACACATGGTCTATTTTGGAGAAGGATCCATGAGCTGCTGAGAAGAAAGTATATTTGCTTGATGATGGATGAAATACTTTGTAAATGTCCATTAAGTCTATATCATTGATTGTATTATTTAGCTCAATAACTTATTTTTTCAGCTTTTGTTTGGAGAATGTATCCAGTGGTGAGAGTGGTGTGTTAAAGTCCCCCACTATTATTGTGTTTTGGTCTATTTGATTCCTAAAATTGAGAAGGCTTTGTTTGATATACATTGATGCTTCATTTTGTGGGGCATAAATATTTAAAATCATTATGTCTTGTGATTTATGCTTTCCTTAAGCAATATGAAACGTCCCTCTTTATCCCTTCTAACTAACTTAGGTTTGAAGTCCACTTTATCTGATATGAGGACGGAGACCCCTGCTGGTTTACTGAGTCCATGTGCAAGGTATGTTTTTCCCCATCCTTTCACCTATAGTCTGTGAATGTCTTTTTCTATGAGATGAGTCTCTTGAAGGCAGCATATTATTGGGTCTTTCTTTTTAATCCAATGTGCCAGTCTAAATCTTTTGATTATTGAGTTTAGGCCATTAACACTCAGGGTTATTATTGTCATATGATTTGTATTCCTGATCATTTTGGCTTATTTTTGGTTTTTAACTTGACTTGGTTTCTCCTTTGATTGGCTTTTCATTTAGGGTAGTTCCTCCCCTTGCTGACTTGTATTTTTTTCACTTCCTCCTCATGAAATATTTTGCTGAGAATGCTCTGTAGTACAGGCTTTCTATTTGAAAACGCTTTTAACTTTTGTTTATTTTGGAAAAAATTTATTTTAGCGTCAAATATGAAGGTTAGTTTTGTTGGGTATAGGATTCGTGGTTGACATTCATGTTCTTCTATAGTTTGAAATATTGTTCCAGGCCCTTCTTGCTTTTAGGGTGTGGGCTGAGAAATCTGCTGATATCCATGTTGGTTTCCCCTTCTAAGTAATCTGATGCTTTTCTCTCCCAGTCTTTAATATCCTATTTAATTTTGTATGTGAGGTATTTTCATTATAATATGCATTGGTGTGGGTCTGTTGTAATTTTGTGCACCTGGTGTTCTGTAAGCCTCTTGTATTTGATTTTCTATTTCATTTTTCAGGTTTGGGAAATTTTCTGATATTATTTTATTGAACAGGTTGTTCATTCCTTTGGTTTGTATCTCTTTGCCTTCCTCAATCTCAATAATTCTTAAATTTGGTCTTTTCATGATACCCCATAATTCTTGGAGGTTCTGTTCATTATTTCTTACCATCTTCTGTATTTGGTCAACTTTGTTTTCAAGATTAAATATTTTGCCTTCATTATCCATGATTTTGTCTTCCATGAGCTCTATTTTGTTGGTGATACTTTCTATTGAGCTTTTAATTTGATTTATTGTGTCTTTCATTTCAAGTATTTCTGTTTCATTTTTTTTTTTACAGAATCTCTATCTCTTTATTGAAGTGCTCTTTGCTTCCTTCATTTGCTCTTTGAACTGTTTTTTGGAGTGATCATGCATTGCCTGCATTTGCTCTCTTCTCTTGTCTTTTGCTTCATGGATTATTTTGATTCTACACTCTTTTTCTGTCATTTCTACTGCCATGCTATCCTTGGATTCCATCAAAAATAGCATCTTGGTTTGTTAGGGATACTCTCTTACCCTGTTTTTTCATATTGTTTCTGTATATTCCCCTCTAGCAGTGAAGATCTGAGGTAATGAATTTCCCCCCCTGCATTCTTATTATGACCCTGCAGTTTTCCAGTACCTCTCCTTTGAAGGGGAGATCAACATTAGCAGCACCCAATACAAAGAAAATGCAGCCCTGAACCAGATAGCCCCTATAAAGCCTTGAACATTTTTGTAACAAACAGGATGAGTTTGATTATTGTTTACAGTATTTCTAGTGGTGAACGAAAAGGATGGGGAAAGGTGTAGGATGTAAGTTAGTATATAGAAGTACCTGTCTAATGACCTCTAGTCTCCTGTAGGTGTTTCAGGAAGAGAGCTGCCCTTCCAATGATCGTGACCACACCCTCAGGAATAATTCAAAATGCCTGTGAAGACTTCCAAAGAAGCTTGGGAGCCCCAGCATGGGCCAGCTCAGTGTCCAGCATCCGTCTGCAGTGTTTGTGTGTGGGGAGGCGAGCAGGCTCGGTGTCCATTGACTTTCTCTGTTACAGTTCTTAATGGCCACCATGCCCCCAGTGTTGCAGCAGATCTCAGAAGCTCACTATAAATTTCTTCTTTTTTCAGGGTTCTTGTCTACTGAATTTGAAGAATAAAATCCAAGGACCAGAATGAGTTTATATGTGAGTAGTATTTATTAAAGAATAGGAACAGAACTCTCCCAATGTGAGAGGGGAACAATTGTTTGCTAGCACTTGGATCAATATTCTTTGTCCAAACTCATGCTATTTAGGGTTTGAAAAAAGTATTCATGTTATTGGTCCAAATTTATACTACTTAGATTTTGAAAAAGTACTAACACTGTTGGTCAACTCATGAGTTCCCACTTCCATTCAGGTCTGATCAAATTCCATTTTCTTTCTATAGGTCAGGAAGCAGGAGGCTGAGGTCTCTGACTGGTCTATGCTCACAGGTTGTGGGTTTCAGTGCTGCATGGAGTGGGCTTCTGCATGGTAAGGTGTCCTTACCATGCCCAGGTCTGGCCACTGCAGGGTGACTGCAGAGTGACTGCTCCACTGCCACTTCTCTGCAGGGACCAGGGGGTTGGCTGTATGGCTTGGTGACTGGTGATCCATGTTAGTATGAAGACCACCAATAATTCCAATCCAACAGTACAAGTGTTGATAGTACTACAAGGGGAAAGTATTTTCTCTCCCAACAGCTATCTGCTAAATTACAGAGAAGGACCCTCATTATTTTCCCTTTGGACTCAAATTCTAAGATCAATCAATTTGCAGAGAGATAGGATGTATCAGGATTATCAGTGGGCTCATATGCCTTTTCTCCTGAACAGGAACTTGGACAAACTGGGGAAATTTAAGTTTTGCAAGAACTTGTAGGAAGAGAAATAGGTAGTTCTCCAGTGGTTAAAATGAACTGGGTAGAAAAACACAAGAGACATCTATGCCTAGCACGAATTTACAATGTTCCAATTTTTGTGATCATTGGATGTAAGGCTATATACTTCCATAATCAGGCAATTACCTGGCAAGGTGTAAGGTGGTAAAGATTACCTTTCAGTCTTGCACTGATTAATTAGTGTGTTCCTTTTAGGGAAAGCTGAGAATCAAACTGAGTCTCAGACATCATTTGACACAACAAATGTGTATCCAGCATTAGCTCCAATTTGTGACCAAGGTTAAGCCCTGTCAAGTTGGTCTCTTTAGATTCATTCACCAGAGACAGAGTGCTCCTCCTTGCTTTATCTACCCTGAAACAGATACATGGAAGCAAGGTTTTATTTCACATTGATTTGATTCTTCTATCTTTCTTAGTGTAGTGAAATTTAGCAGTCAAAGCAACCGATGCATTTTCTAGTTGACAATAATGATTACAAGGTTGTTACAATTGCTTTTTTATCGTGAAACTTGCAATTCTAGAAGCAACTGGGTGCTCACTCTTCTTTATCTCTCAAGGTAAGATAATCACAAGAAGAATATTTATGAATTTTGAATGCACATGCTTTTACCAATGAATTTTGTATGTTCCTCTGATCTCTTTATGATAGAAATTATGTGATGTGTGTTTTTTGGTTAATGTAGAGTTAATCCAAGTAGTTAAAAATAAGCTTGTTTGATAAGCTTATGTCTCAAGTCTGGTTTGGCACTTAAAGTATGTTGACAGACTGGTAAATTAACTGAGGGTCTTTCCAACTTGGACTTTATATGCAAATGCCCCCCAGTCTTCTGTATGCCTTTGGACTGTTGATTCTTTGATATTTGCCTTTTCAGTTCTGTGAGCATTTATTCCATTTGTTTGTATGGGTTAGCCCCCATAGGAATGAAAAATAAATTAAATACCAGGAGATTTCTTGTTCGAATTTTTTTGTCTATTTTGGCATTTTGATAGTACACCTAGCTACAGTGATAGACATAAAAGATTCCTCCCTCTTTTATTTCTACACAATTTGGAAAGGGTTAGGAGAAAGAATATAGTGAATCTGAATGTGAAGAAAATTTTATTTGGATGATTGCTGTTTAGAACAGTTCCATATCCAAAGACTTTCCCAGAAACTTCATTCCTGTTTTTTTTTTCTTTCTATTATTCTTTCTATTAGCATAAGAAATAAGAATATTGTAACAAAACATCATCAAGGAAACAAGGAAACCAATTTTAGAACAAATGAATATCCAAAATTATAGATAATAATCTATTCTCTTGTCAAGGTTTTAATAAGGAAAACGTGGATATATTATGGGAAAAACAGATTTTGAAGGATAAACATTAAGTACAGAGTATTGTGTCCATTCATACTTGGCACTTTGAAAATTTCAGAGTGTCCCGGCCCACGGGACATCAACACAGGATGGCGAACCTAAGAGAGAAGGAATGAAAGGGACAAGAGACACAGGGAGTGACAGCAAGACAGGAGTTCTGATCAAGCTGCAAATTTTCATTATTCTCACGGGCATTTATGCTGAGGGAATGAGGGGTATGACGAGGTGCAGGCTGGTTGGCTGTGTTCTTCTATTGGGCTCCTGATAGGGTGCAAGTTTGCGCCAGCGGGAAGGTGAAGTTCACGCTGCTGGGAAGGTGAAGTCCCGGAAGAGAAGCAGGGACGGCACCATAGGCGCCATATTGTAGGAACTATCAGCCAGGAGTGGGGAGGGGCGCTGCTGCTTATTGTAAAGGTCAGAATGTTCTCAGAATGAGAACTTCTTCTTGGTCCCTGACAAGAGTGCACAGCCAAAATGATTGTTTGTCAATAATATTTACTGAGTTCTTTTTGTGCACCTAATTTTAAGAGCCCTGTCTTTTTTGACATGGACATTATTAGGATGACCTTTTTTACTTTTAGATGACATTTTTTTCATGGGCCTGAAATGACCTTCACTGACTTCCAACTCTGAATTCTAGATGTTGGGGAACCCAACTCACATTTATTTTTTGTTGTCAGTTCTTCATAAACTGTTAACAGACATGGCAATAACACCTATTTCATTCTGTTATAGACTTTATAACATTCAAAATATAGTACATCCTTAGTAAATATTGCTGACAAATATCTGTGGTGACTGAATAAACCAAAATTTTCAAAATGCCTACTATATGTACCCCTATACTGTGGCATTTTTTGGACTGATTCCAGGATCTAATATTAACTTTTTTTTCTTACAAATCCTTTAGAGTTTGCTTGCTGGACAACTTTGTGATGGTGCCTGTCTCTGTAATATTGTTTGCAATTGATATTAGCTCCTACACTTCTGATAATGACGTATAGCTTCAGCCAGTGTGAAATGAAGGGAAGAATATTTTCTTTGGAAATCTGGAAAACTTGCTTGTGCATCCCACAGAACTCCTTCTATGGATGTTCCTGCTGGGATTTAAGACTGTGATTTTAAATTGGTCTCTCTCAGAGGGGCAGTACTGTGAAGGTTGTAAGCCACTGTTCACACATTGTGCTTACCGTAGTGCTGTAATAAGCAGTTCTCTTTTTTAATACTGCTATTCACTGCATCTTTGCTGTTATTGTTCGTGCACCTGGAGGCCACTTGCAATGGCATACATATAGAAAACAAGAAACTGGCAAATTTCACTGCATATTCATAATCTAGGAAGGGCAAGCACTGGAACAGGAATTATTCTTATTGCATATAACTGTTTTCCCCTGCAATGCACTTTCACAAATAGTTTTGCCTTAAGCTGTTAAGACAAGCACAGTGTCTTAACAGCTTAAGTGTCCCAAGTGTCAAAGGGGAAAGACAGGAAAAACCCAAGATGGTGCAGGCACTCATGGTGCTTAATTCATTCCATTGCAAATTGTAGGAAATGTGAACTGTACTGCAGTCAGAGCATATATTAACTCACTTTTTGCATATGTGTATGCAAATGTATCCATATATTGGAAAATAAATAAAATCACCTTTTTTCTCTTTTTTAATTTGCCAAATATTGTACATGTTTTTAACGTACAAAACTTAGCTAAATGAACACATTGCAGAATGTCTAAATCAAGTGAATTAGTGTATGTATCACCTCACATACTTATCTGTGTCGAGAAAACTTAAACTCTACTATTGTAGAAAATTTAAATTATATATATGGATATATATAAAGCATATATATATATTATATATATATATATATTAAATGTAGCCACCATAATGTGACATTTCTTTGAACTTAATCTTTCCATCTAACTGAAAAGTTTTAATCTTGTGACTAACATTTTCCCAGTCACCCCACATCCTGGTCTCTAGTAACCACCATCTAATTTCTCCTTCTATGATTTCTACTCTTTTAGTTTCCTTATGTTAGTAATATCAAACAGGATTTGATTTTCTGTGCCTGACTTATTTCATGTAACAAAATGTCCTCTATGTTCATCCATGTTGTCACAAATGACAGATTTCCTGCTTTTTAAAGGCTGACTAGTGCTCCTTTGTGTGCATATATACCATATTTTCTTTCTCTGTTCATCCATAGACTGACACAATGTTATTTCATACATTGACCTTTGAATAAGCTGCAATGAAAATGGGAGCACAGATATCTCTGAGGTAATGAGACTTCATATCATTTGGATTTCTACCCAGAGGTAGGATTGTTGGACCAGGTGACAGTTCTGTTTTTAGTTTTCCATATGGCTACACCAATTTCCATTCCTACCTACAATCTTACAAAGGTTTTTCTCTATATCTTCTCTAATATTTGTTATATTTTTTTCTTTTTGATAATACCCATTCTAACAGTAACAAGGTGACATCTCACCATCTCGCCATGGTTTTAATATGTGGCATTTCATTTTTCTGATGATTTATGATTTTGAACACAGGAGTGCTCTACCACTTTACCATTGAGCTACTTCCTTATCCCTTTTTATATTTATTTTGAGACAGAGTCTTGCTACATTGCTGAGGCTGGCCTCAAACTTGAAATCCTCCTACCTCAGCCTCTGAAGTCCCTGGGTTTACAGATATGTGCCACCACACCTGGTAATGTTGAACACTCTTTATATACCTACTTGCCATTTATATGCTGTCTTTAAAAAAATACACTCAGTTCCTTTGCTCATTTTTTAATTGTATGTTTGTTTCCTTGCTATCGATGTCTTTGAATTCTTTATATATTCCAGATGTGAACCTTTTATCAGATGGGTAGTCTGCAAACATGCGTATCCTTTTAATACCCTGTCTCTTCCTTCCGTTGATTGTTTCCTTTGCTGTTCAGATTATCTGTTTGCTGCAGTCTTATTTGTCTATTACTGTGTTTGTTACCTGTGTTTTGAGGGTTATACTACAAAATTTATTGATGGAATTACACTGAATCTTTAAATCACTTTGAGTAGTATGTACTTTTTTTTAATTAATTTTTTTTTATTTTTACAGACTGCATTTTGATTCATTGTACACAAATGGGGTACATCATTTCGTTTCTATGGCTGTGCATGATGTAGATTCATACTATTTGTGTAATCATATATGTACATAGGGTAATGATGTCTGTCTCATTCCACCATTTTTCATTTTAACAATATGATTTTTTCCAATCCATTAATGTAGAATATCTTGCTGTTTATATGTCTTTAAATTTCTTTCATCAATGTTTTATAATTTTTCAGTGCATAGATATTTAGATATTTCACCTTCTTGGATAAATTTATGTCTAAGTATTTTATTCATTTTTTGCATCTATTTATTATAAATGGAATTTTTGCTTTCTTTTTGGGTAGTTCATTGTTAGTACACAAATATGCTAATGATTTGGGTATGTTTTATGTCTCCCATTTTACTGAATTCATCCTTTAGTTCTTAGAGTTTTGGGTGGGGTCTTTAGCAGTTTTGAATATAAGATCATGTGGTCTACAACATGATTCTATATATATGTAAACATTTTTCTTTCTGATTTGGATATCTTTTATTTATTTCTCATGACTGAATGCTCTGGCCAGAACTTCTAGAACTACTTTGCATAGAAATATTAGGAATAAGTATACTGCTTCATTTATGATCTTGGAGGAAGAGCTGAAGTTTACCTGGTTTACTGTAGAAAAGTTGCTGAAGGAAACTGTGTATAGTTATTATACTTTTTTTCCAAATTGAATGATTTGCTTTATTTTATCATTTTTGTCATTGATTAATATTCCCTGGCTTTGTACTTAAACTCTGTGATAGAGTGAACAGACAATAGGCATTGGCATAATACTAACCTGTATAGTAAAATAAAGCTAATGTAAGTCACAATTTTCTTAAGACTTGCTAAAATTAAGCTAAGGATACAATTTTATACTGCTCATGTTGGAAGCAAGGATTACAACAAATCCTCAACAAGATGCAAAGTTTTCATAAGGAAGAATGAAAATCTATTTTTTCTTTTTGAGGGAAAGTTTATTGTTGATGTTCTCATTTACTTTTTCTGATTGTCTGAATTAAATTTAATTTCTACCATGAGTCCTCATAAAATCATATGATGTGATGAGCTATTCAAAACATATAAAAGGTATAAAATGTTAAATTTGTAAAATTCAAACACACAAAATGTCAAATTTTTAGAGCTATTTCTTTAGCTCTTTAATTACTCATAAATATTTAATGAATAACTAATATATGCAGGACACACTGCTTAGGATTAGGACTATAATATTGGTGAAATCAAAGCTTCAGTTTCAAAGAACACAAAATGTAGTCATTTAATATCAAAAAAGTAATTTAGGTGCAATGGTACAAATAAGCCAAGGTTAAAATGGATGCTAAGAAATGGATAAATCGTAAGCATGGTGGATTAGGTATTAGGATGGATGAGGAAAGGATTTTTGAAGAGAATAATTTGGCCTTAAGGAATTAATAAGAAACATTCAATAATAGATAGCAATTACAAAATTTGGCATAACATATGGGATTTTTAGGTATTTTAGGCAATGTTCTCTGAATGTTAATCCACATTACTAATTTTTAAACAAAACCTTGGCATGTGAGAGTTTAATATTTTATTTTATGATTAAAAATATGAAGTCAAAATATTTGTATTAGCCAGATGCTATTTTTCTTGCATCAAAACTGAGTAGGCAGATAATTCAGTCATGTCGAACCAAGTCTTAGGGAGCAAACCATAGAACAATCTGCTTACTCATGCATTTATTTATTCCACAGATATTTATTGAATATCACTAGTTATCATACCAGTTCCCTATTGGTATACATAAAACTAAATGTATAAGTTGAAAATATAATAAGATAAATGTGTCATTCAGGTTCCAAAATAACTGCAATAAATAAAGACAAATTCTAGATTGTAACCATAAATTTTGACTACTATCATTATTGATCAGATGAATCAACTGCCACTCATTAAGAATAATAATAGGGGAAAAAGAAGAAAAGATAAGAAAATAATCAAGTGTGAGTAATCAACAGTGTTTCAAGAGAATAAAGCATATCCTTTCAAAGGATGATTATGAATTCAAATGGTCAAAAATAACTACTTTAAATATTCAATCATTCCAATTAATTTCTTGAATGCCTAACTTGCTGTGTTTGGCACAAATAAAAAATTATTTATTACTATATATTCCACTCCCAGGAAAAACTAGAAAAATATCCTATTTTTCACGTGATTGAAAATTCATGTGATTTGATTTGCAAAAAAAAAGAAGAAAAAGATGTTGATTATTTTTTTCTTCTCTGTGTTAATCAACTTGTTTCTGTGACCAAAATACCTAACATAAATAATTTAAAGCAGGAAGCATTTATTTTGGTTTATAGATTCAAAAGTTTCTGTCCATGATCAATTGGTTTCATTGTTCCAGATCTGAGATAAAACAATATGGTGGAAAATTTTGGTGGACAAAAGCTGTTATCCTCATGGATCCAGGAAGCAAAGACAGAGAGAGAGATAGAAAAAGAGAGGGAGGAAGGAAGGGTCCATGGACAAGATATAGGCCCCTAGGACAGACCCTCAGTGACATACTTCCTCCAACTATACCCACCTGCTACAGTTTCCACCAAATCCCTGTAGGTCATTGAGTTACCACTGATGAGGTCAGAACCCTCATGATCCAATCACTTCCTAAAAAATCCCACCTCCGAACTTTGCTGCATTGGGACTAAGCCTCCTAACGCAGAAGTTTTGAGGGACACTTCATACCCAACTCATAACATCTTTCTAATATCAATATTAATCATAGTGTGTAATTTTTATGTTAGTGGTGACTATTTCAGATACTACTCTTTTGGAAAAAAATGCTTTGGTCTCTTGATAAAGGAGATAAATGTGGTTGATTGCTCTTTGAGATACATGATGGAGCGAATGCTTTGGGTTTCTCCAACAACACTAAAGACATCCATGTTGTCAAACCCAGAATAAACCTTTGAGCTCTCACCTCCACCCCAGCAGTCAATAGCACATTTGTGGTTTTCAACCATTTGTTCACAGGACACTCCTGGTTTACTTCCTTCTCTAATTGCCAGATGCTTCTCCATTTTTGTTGGTTTTACTAACTCTTTCTATGCACAAATATTCCCTTAACAAAGAAATCTTTACAGATTGCCCCACACAGAGTAGCATTCTTTGTTCTTGCTTTCTATCTCATTACTACAAGGAATTTCATAAATTTATCTAGAGGTTTATAAATTTATTTATCTAGGTCCCTGAGAGTGAGAATTAGGAGTTTTATTTACTATAGTGGTCCAAGAACTTGAAATAATAAACAAACAAACAAAAAAAATAGACATTAAAAACAAAACAATGCAAACTAGATTTTTTTGACTCAATCAATAATTAAAAGTATACTCAAACTTAGAACATATATTTTCTGTCCTCTCTCATTATCTTTCAGCCAGAGTAGTCTCATATGCCAATATCTTTGAATTCCAAAATGTCTCTAAAGTGGGGGAGATAAAGATATCTTGATTTCTAACCTGAAAGTATTGTGATGCCAGGTTAGCATATTATGTCTTGCTGCTATATGGGGTAGGAGCTTCATGGGATGAAAGCCCACATAGAAGAAGCTCCAGAAATGATTAATGTGGCACACCTGTAACTCACAACCAGCAATTTCTCATAGCTCCAGTAAGCAATTCTGCTGACTCTTAGGATTTACCCTAGTAAGTAATAAATCACAAGAGTAATTAAAATGCCCCCTTAGAGTTTAATGGACTTCTTATATTCAACTCATATCCAATTGTCTGGGAGAAATTATGAACTCAGTTTTGGGATCAAAAAATTGTACAAAGCAGCTCATTTAAAATATTGTAAGATGTTGTTTTATTTGTTTCCCTGTCCCTTTTCCAGTTTATTTGTTCAAGAATATGAACTTACAAAGACTATGACCTTGACATCTTAGGCATAAGATGACCAAGAAACACTCTATCCTCTTAAGGTGCAAATCTGCCCCTTTAGAACTAGAATATAAAACTTGACCCTGAGTGTTAGACATTTAATTGAACCCAATGTCACCTTAGTTACAAATAAGGGGAACTCATATGCTTCATGATAGTGGCTGTGACAGTCTGTCACATTTGCTGGGATCATTTGCTGGGATTCTAGCAGGGGAACAGTTTTGCAAGTTCCTACTCTCTTTTTGCCTTACCTCTCCTTTGTTACCTCCTAGTTTCTTCCCACAAACACTGTATAGCTTCAGAAATTATGCATTTCCCTTTACATCAACAGACCAATTGACCACTTTCTTTTGTGGGAGTATTTAGTTGCCTAGAAAATTTGTCTTCTTTTTTAAAATTTTGTTCATATCTATTTAATTCTCTTATTTCCTCCAAGGTGTGTGTGTGTGTGTGTGTGTGTGTGTGTGTGTGTGTATCAGAAACAAGGTTTGCTTTGGAGTTGAGGGAAACCAGAGGAAGCAGTCATTATAAGGGCACTGGTCACCTCAGTGTTGTGTGGAACGGGGAAATTTGTCATGAAATCTAAGAGTGAGGGAGTTTGCTGGGACTTCCATTGCTGCAACTCTTTTATTGCAACCCTCAGTGGTCTGAAGTTATTCAAGATGTCAGGATGCCTGTGAGGACTAGGCACTGTCCCTGACCTTGAAGGAATTGTCTTCCCTGTCTCTTGTCTGTATTCATCCTCCTCTTATAGTCCCACAAAAGATTGAAGAGAAAGGGGGAAATCTTTTATTATTCCAGAGTTTCACTGTACAATTGTGAGAGGATCAACTAAATAATAAATGAAAAATTCCCTTTAAGTTTCTGAAGAAAAGTTTTATTTATAGAAATTTCCATGTTAGAATTTATTTTTCCTACAAAACATTCTGCACTGCCATAAACACCCCAAGATTGTAGTAAAGGTGTTATATTATATCTGAATACCTCTCCAGGAATATTTTTAGATACTTTGAACTTTTCCTTCTTTTTCGACTTTCTCTAGTTTGTCTATTTTAGTTTCCTTATGTAGAATTCTCATTATAAGAAACTTCTTCCTAGTTTGCAGTTTAGTATCTAGGTCAAATAAACACTTTCAGAGGTAGAAAAAAAATTTGTGGTCACCTAAAATAGAGAAAAGGAAAAAGGCAAAAACATCTTTGAAATCAAATTTTATTGTGTAATTGCATATTATTCTTACTGAAAAAAATTAGAGGTTAAAAGTAAATACTAGAGACCTTGAGATGTGTGTGTGTGTATGCATATGTGTGTGTATACTTATAAAGTAAGAGAATGATGCATACAGCTAGAAGTAGCCAAACTGAAATAGACAGTCTAAAGAAATCATCTCAAATATTCATCTGCCCATCTTAGGTCTGTTTGTTTTTTGCTTCTAAAGGGAAGTTCACTGCCTGAGTCGGCATGAAGAAAACCACCTCTGGGACTGAACCGCTCATCCAATTGATGTGAACATTGGGTTTTAGGGGGTACCGTGGTGCCAGTATAGGCACTGGAAGAAGTAATTTGTTAAATGGCTCCCGGCGCTGTGTTAATTTGTCTCACACCAAGAGCTTTTGCTTCAGAACACAGCATATACTATTCTCCTGGCTCTTGAGGGCTGGGTCTGGGGAGGTAATGAAGCGTGGTAAATGAGGCCGCTTAGGGCATAATATGGAGGTGGAGGAGGAGCAAACCAGAAATCTGGAGAGGTTCCTATTTAGTGTTAATTATTCTTATTTGACATTACCTGTAAGCCAATATATACCCATATATTAAATTGTATTTTGAAACTTCAGCAAAGATTTTTTCATGTTTAAAGCCTGACAGGTCCTCTTTGATTCAGACTGTACAAAATAAATTAATTATTTTACTAATTTACTTTATATATATATATATATATATATATATATATATATACATTATTTATAATGAAAATAATAATTCTCTTATTAGTGGAGGGAATACACATTAAAAATTGCTTCATTATTATTTTTAAG
This sequence comes from Sciurus carolinensis, assembly GCF_902686445.1. Taxonomy (NCBI): domain Eukaryota; kingdom Metazoa; phylum Chordata; class Mammalia; order Rodentia; family Sciuridae; genus Sciurus; species Sciurus carolinensis. The sequence goes on from NC_062215.1 coordinate 91,230,752, forward strand.
CATGAGAGTGGTTAAATAATAGGAGATCTAAGACCACATGTGAAAAATATTTTCCAACTCTTCCTAATTATTGCCAGAATTATTACCTTTGTTTTGTACATGAAGTATGATTTAACATAGCTATGAAGGGACAGATCCATAAGCCTGCTTCTTGACTCCAAATTCAATGCTATTTCCATCATGTATTTCTATCTGCAACCTAGAAGTAAACACTATCTACTTGACACAATGATACTAAGCAACAGTTTGCTGGATTATAGCAGCTTGCTTATAGAAGTTGATTGGCATTGACTGGGTTAAGGCAACATTGTACAGAAGAATCCATGCATTGTGGAATGAATGCTGGCCTGAGTACTGCCACCTCTTTGCTCTTTCATCCACAGGGTGTGTCACAATGGCAAAACTATTGACTTCTCTGGATCTGAATTTACTATTTTATCAAACCGGTAAAGTCGTTGGTTTATACCATCAAACACTTGAATGCTTCTTGAATACCTGCTGTGAATTGGGCAGTACATGAGGTGCTAAGATTAAGAAGAAAAACAAAGCAAGATGCCCTGAAAGTCTTTAGAAACTTATTGGAGAAATTTGTTTAGATGGACTCTAAAGTCCCTTGGGGGCTTTACCCTTCTAGGGTCTAATAGACTGCAAAATACTACAATACATGCTACTGACCATTGGTAGTCCAGACAAATAATGGGAAATTCAGAAAAACTCTAGCTGGAAAGAAAGCCCTATACACACAAATAGCTACGTGTCATTGGAATCTTTTTCTATGTGCAAATCCTATCTACCAAAGCAGAAGATATAAGAAAGAAGGCTATGAAAGTGTGGAAAATATGCTGTGCAGTGGAATTAGAATAAATGGAGAGAAAGAGTGTCTTTGGCAGAACAACAATGTGACTTAAACCAACGTCCCTTTAAGCTGGTTTTCATACTATGAATTACTCTGGCATTCCTTTTCTCTTTCAGTGTAGCAGTGTTTGGAGTTAGGAAAATGACTTTCCTCCAAATCTCAGAATCAAGCATTTAGCATTTGTTTGTTTTATTCTGCTCCAACCTGTTTCTATCAGAAAAGCTTCATGGTGGCTTCATGGGGTTTACACAGAATGTAGCACTTCCACTGTGGGGAAGAAAAGCAGGATTTCGAGTCTGGAGAGATTCATTTTTTTTTTTTTTTCAACAAGTTAAGGAAAGAAAAGCAGTAACTATATATCTACATATAATACGTGTGTGTGTGTGTGTGTGTGTGTGTGTGTGTGTGTATTTCTGTGTTGCCACAATTAAACAAAATTGCTTGAGGGAGAATTTAGAAACAATGGATAATTTGTAGCTGTTCTCTGTCAAGGGAAGATTTCTTTTGCCAGCCTTGAGCTAGCTAACCAAATTTCCCCTGAGTACAGAATGGACTTCAGAGATCACAGAATATCCAATACTGAAATACATGCTTAGGCTTTGCCAATGCCCAGTTCTTACAACTTCCATATGGATATGATTACCTAAATAGTTTCAAGAGGCAAGAGCAATAGCTAGGGAAAGCCTATGCATGTTTTTCTTGTTTTCTGGAAGAAAAGGACTGTTGATTTAATGTTTTCAAATATTGATATCAACATCTCAATCCGAATAATATTTAAATCTAGGGCACAGAAGTAAATCTATAACAAATTTGTACGAAAATAATTTACAGTTATATCTAAACTATAAATGCATCATTCACTCTAAATGCAATTAAGTGCATCATCCTGGGGAAACCTGTCATTTTTGCTGAACATATGCCTGGCAGAAGAGCATTTCCACTGACCTGTGGTTAGAGAGCATAAGCATAGTTTCCAAAGGGCAAGGTCTGTCCTTTGCACAGAAGTGACTGACTGATACACCACAGTATGAAACCAGAATATTAGAGCCCAAATTAACCTAAATGATCTACTTAATATTCATGTGAGAGAAATAAACCCAGTGTCTAGTTTAAAAAATTAAAAATACACTGATAAAATGGAGACATAGAGCATAATAATTGCCAAGTGAAAGGACGATTTTGTTTTTACATATCCTGCCTTAATTTCTGTTTTTCTGCTTCCTTAATGTCTATCTAACAAGATTTTAAATCTCACAAACAGAAAGGAAAGGACTAAGAACAAAAAAAGAGATTCAGAATTTTATAACTCTTTGAATTTAGGATGGGCTCAACTAAATTAATTTCTAAGTGTCCTTGGTCTTGTCTTGATGGAATTAGAAGAGGGAAATACATGGTGATTGACCTTGGAGAAGATTATTGAATATGCCAATGACTAAATATTTGCTTAGCCTGAGGTTTACTCCTGAAATAAAACAAATATGATGACAAGGTCTTCCTGGAAAACTTCAGCAAATATTTTATATAAACAAGGCCCATATGGGAAAGTAGTTTTAGGAGAAGACATTAAGATGATGTCTTTCTTTTGCTATTATGGGAAATTTATGGGGTCTATTGTGTAAAAATAGGGGTTAGAATATGTAAAAATTATTAGTTCAAGGTTATTTTTTCTTGATATTGATAGTTTCTCTGTAATTCTATATAGTTTCAGACACTGAACTATTTGTTGTTAAAAAGTCATGACTTATGGAATATATTTTCAAATAAAAATATATTGAGGAGGGAAGAAAGTGCAAGAGAGAAGGGGGAGGGGAAGAATTGAAAATGATAAATCAAAACATAGATGAAGGGTAAAATTTTTTGTGCTATTCTTGTAATCTTACTGTATACTTAAACTTAATTCAAAAATTAAAGTCCTTAAAAAACATATAAAGTAGTAGAAATTCTTCTTATGTGAATTTATTACAATATAAATTTCTGGGAGAAACAGAGTACCCAAAGCTGCTGACACATGTGAACAATATCAATTATACACATTGTTCAGTTTTTTCTTCTCTCTGTGGCTAATGATGCTCAACACTGTCTCATTCAAAGAGTGTTCTGGAAGAAAAGTCACCCTTTCACTGTCTTCCTTTTTATTCCTGATTCATGTCATGAATACAGGCTGCAAACTTTTCTCTATTCCACCACCTGTAGTTTAAAAGTAGAATGTAAACTTCATACTGCATGCAAACTAGAAAAGGGACAACTGATGCTTTTAGGTGTGTGCGTATGTGTGTGTGTGTGTGCATTTGATGGAGAGGGTTGCTTTTGAGGATTTTTTAAAATTATTTTTATTTTTTTAAATATTTTTATTTTTACAGACTGCATTTTGATTCACTGTACACAAATGGGGTACATCTTTTTCTTTCTATAGTTGTGCACCATATAGATTCATACCATTCTTGTAATCATACGTGTACATAGGGTGTTTTAGGTAAGTATGCAATAGAATAACATTGTTTCTGACTTCAGAAGAGTTAGACTTTATGTATGGTTCTCTGTCAATCTATCTAAGCATTTGGCTAACCATTTGTTTCCAAGACTTTATTTCACTAATCATGAAGCAGGTCAATTTTTCTAGATTAGCAATGAGCAAAAGACCTTCCTGTTATGAAACAAATATTCTATGATTTTCCTTGTTCATAATAGCAGCCCCTAACCTTGTGGTTATTGAACATTTCAAGTGGAGTTAATGTCACTAAGAAAAATAAAGCTTTATTGTAGTTTAGTTAACTTGAAATGGTCACACAGAACAAGTGATTATCATGTTGGAGTGCATAGGACTAGATCATTTATTTTACAAAAGACAATCATATAATTTAATCCAATTTTTATAAAGTGAACAACACATATTTGTACATATATATGTAAATCTTCCCATACATATTTCCATAATGATTAAGCATGAACGAAAGGAGAAAAGGATACACACTTGTTTATTAACATGAACTTAGGTGGGTGACAGAGTTGGAGTTGAGGAAAGCAGGAATAAATCTAAAAGTAAGTAAATGAAATTGCACCTCAAAAGAAAATCTAACATATATAATGGTAATAAATTTATGTACTTGTGAAAAGTATAGTGAATACTTTTAAAGGTTGCCACTTGAAAAGTCTAAACAATTGTTTCTCATTTTTAGTATTTATCTTTTCTTTTTATTAGTTTTCCATTACTAATACACCTTTTTCTAGTTTTCAGAATACTAATAATCAGATAAAAAGAAAAACTTTTTTTTGTAAAGCAATGATATAACTTTTGATAAACATTGTGTTCATATATACTACCATTCCTTTTTAAAAAATTGGCTCTTCTTAGTTATACATGTCAGTAGAATCCATTTTTATAAAATTATACAAGCATGGGATACATCTTATTCTAAATAGGTCCCTATTCCTGTGGGTGGGTGTGATGGTGGGATTCACTTAGATATTTTCATATGTGTGTATAAGAAAATTATGTTAGATTTATTCTACTGTCTTTCCTATTCCTATACCCCTTCCCTCTCTTTCTGTCCCCTTTGTCTAATCTACTGAACTTTTCTTCCCCTCCCCGCCTTTATTGTGGCACAGCTTCCACATAGCCTCGAAACCATTCCACCTTTACTTCTGGGGAATTGGCTTATTTCACTTAGCATGGTAAATCCATCCAGTCACTGGCAAATGTCATGAAGTCATTAGGACTAGATCATTTTTATAATTATGTGACCCCTCTTCTAACATGGATTAGAAATTCTATGCATAATTTTATTTCTAAAATTGTTAATTTTTTTGGAAGGCATGATCACTTGAGTAAACTGAGTAAGATGAAAGATACTCATAGAGAGTGAGATATTAAACGAAACACATCAAATTCAGATCATGAAAATCCAACAGTACGAATCTTAGTTGACCAGAAACCTAAAAATCTGGAGCTAACTCTGATCCACATTTGCAGGAATTTTTGCAGTAGGGATTCTTGAATTAGAACATTTGTAATTTAAAAAAAAATGATAAAATTCTAGCTCCATTAATACTTGCATAATATTTAGTAAATTATATTTTTGTCTCAGTTTTCTCATGCATAAAAATTAATTAATGTCATATATATTGTTTTAGTTTTGAAAAGTGCTAATTTCCACTTATATTTTTGTGCTTCTGAAGTCAGACTGCATTTTCTAAACAATGTCTGAAAAAAAGAAAACAACTTTTGGCCACCTGAGCCTACATGATCTCAGTCATGAAGTGGGGGTAACTGTGCATTGTTACCTGATTTAGTTAGCTTAGTTTCATTGATAAAGACCCAGTGTTTATATTTAGACTTGAATTTGACTTTCTAATCATCTCTTAATATGCTTTGAAAAAATTGTTCTGTAATAAAATATTAAAATAACTACAGTGTTATTGATTTCACAAGATATCTTATTATAAATCATGTAATAACATAACAGGTAGAAATTTTAAGTCTCAAAAATTAATTAAGAATTTTCAAAGTGAGGAGAGTACAAATCTGTGTACTGGGAAGTCCTGATACTTGGTCACTAGACATGTATCTTATAAGTAGCATGTGCTAATGCATTGCACCACTGGAGCTCCTAGACATCTACCCATTAAAATGTCCCAATTTTGACTAGAGGGCGGCTGCATTTCACGTTGCTCCAGGACGCAAGATTCAAAAGAGGAGATAGTGAGAGACTTGAGACCAACTCAAAGCCGCCCCGTGAGTCTCTCCCATTGGGGAGGCGTCCTGGATGGGGCGGTAGCCCCGGAACGCAGGGAACTTTGTGAAGTAGAGTTGCTCGGCGAGACGCCCCTCCCCCCACAGGAGCGGTAAACACGGACAACTGGGATCAGCGTAGAAGAGATGGCTCAGCACAGCGCTTGGACTCAGAGCAACCACTGGGGCTCCAGGCGGCTGCCTGAGGAGGAGCTGCGTGGTGAGCTGTTTGGATTCAGAACAACCACTTCTTAACACTGGGGGGTTGCCCGGAGAAAGAGGATAAGCGCGGCAGGTTGCATGGTCTAGGAGTGACTGCATCAGAGCTACAGGCGGTTGCCAGAGGAGGAGCTGCGCGGCGAGATGTTTGGACTCAGAACGACCGCTTCTGAAGACCCAGGGAGTTGCCCGGAGGAAGAGGAGAAGTGCGGTGGGTCGCTTGGTCTAGGAGTGACAGCATCAGAGCCACAGGCAGTTGCCAGAGGAGGAGGCAAGTGGTGAGTTGACTGGACTCAAAGCGACGGCTCCTGAACACCAGTGGCCCGCCTGGAGGAGGAGCGTGGTGGGTCACTTGGTCTCGGAGCCACCGCTCCTGAACACCTGGGGGGCTACCCCAGGAGGAGGAGGAACAGGGCGGGTCACTTGGACTTGGAGTGACTGCCTAGGGCTATGGGTGGTTGGCGGGAGGAGGAGACTCGAAGTGAGTTACTTGGACTCCTAGTGACTGCGTTGGAAACCGGGAGGCTGTCTGGAGGAAGAGGTGTGTGGTGGGTCTCTGGGTATCGGAGCTATTGTACGGAGCTCCAGGTGGCGGCTCTGAGGAGGGGCCGCATAGCCAGGTGATTAGGTGCAGAGCAGGGTCCCAGGACGGGCTTCTTGCTGGAAGAGCCACACAGAGACATGCCTAGGTGCGAAGCAAACTTTCCAGGACTGCGGGCAGCTTCTCTGAGGAGAGGCAGCCTAAGGAGACTCGCCTGTGAAGGGTGAGGCTCCCAGGCCCAGGAGGTAGGTCCGGGCCCCTGGGAACATTGCAGAGGAAGACAGCCCAGCCCAGGCGGTAGTTGTAGATTGAGGGGAACCTCTAGGAGGGCAACTGACCAGCGAGACCTCCCCACCGGGTGAGTCTTCCCTGCCGGGTGAGGTTTTCCCACAGGGATGGTAAAACCAGAGACACAGGCACAAACAGGCCTTGCCTTAGCCCGCAGCCTAATTCCCCGTTGGATGACCATTGGTCAACAAGTGGAGGCACCTCTGCCCACTAGCAGGGAATATACCCCACCTGAGGGTCACCACCCCTAGAGAAGCAACTTCTTTGTGGAGCTCTGCATTATCAACTTCCTCCAAGACTTCAGGCTACTGAAGGATAAGAGGGGATATACTAGCAATCTTCAGAGACATTATAAGTCAATAGAGGAAATCTGCAATATCTTAATGACCCACTGATTCCTGAACAATATGAGAAAACAAGGGAAGAAAATGCCCCAAACAAATCTAGATGTTACATCAATAAAATCCAACGACAGCATGGCAGAAGAAATGACAGAAAGGGAGTTCAGAATGCACATAATTAAAATGATCAGGGAAGCAAATGATGAGATGAAAGAGCAAATGCAGGCATTGAATGATGAGATGAAAGAGCAAATGCAGGCATTGAATGATAGCACCAATGGAAAGTTAAAATAGCAAATACAGGAAGCAAAAGATCATTTCAATAAAGAGTTAGAGATATTGAAAAAAAACCAAACAAATATCCTTGAAATGAAGGAAACAATAAACCAAATAAAGAACTCCATAGAAAGAATAACCAATAGGACAGAACACCTGGAAGACAGAACTTCAGATATTGAAGACAAAATATTTAACCTCGAAAACAAAGTTGAACAAACAGAGAAGATGGTAAAAAATCATGAACAGAATCTGCAAGAACTATGGGATATCATGAAGAGGCCAAATTTGAGAATTATTGGGATTGAGGAAGGCTTAGAGAAACAAACCAAAGGAATAAACAATATATTCAATGAAATAATATCAGAAAATTTCCCAAATCTGAAGAATGAAATGGAAAATCAAGTTCAGGAGGCTTATAGGACTCCAAATACACAAAATTACAACAGACCCACACCAAGGCACATTATCATGAAAATACCTAACATACAAAATAAAGACAGAATTTTAAAGACTGTGAGAGAAAAGAACCAAATTACATTCAGGGGGAAACCAATACGGATATCAGCAGATTTTTCAATCCAGACTCTAAAAGCTAGAAGGGCCTGGAACAACATTTTTCAAGCTCTGAAAGAAAATAGATGCCAACCAAGAATCTTATACCCAGCAAAACTTACCTTCAAATTTGATGATGAAATAAAATCATTCCATGATAAACAAAAGCTAAAAGTATTTACAAAAAGAAAGTCAGCATTACAGAACATTCTCAGCAAAATATTTCATGAGGAAGAGATAAAAAACAAAGAAGCAAATCAGCAAAGGGAGGAATTATCCTAAAGGAACTGTCAAATAAAGGAGGAACCAAGTTGTGTCAAAATATAAATAAATAAATAAATAAAATTTTAAATATGAACCAAATGACTGGGAATACAAATCATATCTCAATAATAACCCTGAATGTTAATGGCCTGAATTCATCAATCAAAAGACATAGACTGGCAGATTGGACTAAAAAGAAAGATCCAACAATATGTTGCCTGCAAGAGACTCACCTCATAGAAAGAGATACCCATAGACTAAAGGTAAGAGGATGGGGAAAAACATACCATGCACATGGACTCAGCAAAAAAGCTGGAGTATCCATCCTCATTTCAGATAATGTGGACTTCAAGCCAAAGTTAGTCAAAAGGGATAAAGAAGGACATTTCATACTGCTTAAGGGAAGCATAAATCAGCAAGATATAACAATCATAAACATCTATGCCCCAATCAGTGGCTCATCCACGTATGTCCAACAAATCCTTCTCGATTTTAGAAACCAAATAGACCATAACACAATAATACTAGGTGATTTTAACACACCTCTCTCACCACTGGACAGATCTTCCAAACAAAAATTGAAAAAAGAAACCATGGATCTCAATAACACAATCAATAATTTAGACTTAACAGACATTTATAGAATATACCATCCAACCAAGAGCGCATACACATTCTTCTCAGCAACACATGGATCCTTCTCTAAAATAGACCATATATTATGCCACAAAGTTAATGTTAGCAAATACAAGAAGATAGAGACACTACCTTGTATTCTATCAGATCATAATGGATTGAAGTTACAAATTAATGAAAGAGTAAAAAACAGAAACTACTCCAACACCTGGAGATTAAACAATATGCTATTATATAATGAATGGATAACAGAAGATATTAGGAAGGAAACTAAAAAATTCTTAGAGGTAACCGGGAACAAAGAAACATCATATCAAAATCTCTGGGACACTATGAAAGCAGTACTTAGAGTAAAATTTATTTCATGGAGCGCATTTAATAAAAGAAGTAAAACTCAACAAATAAACGACCTAACACTACAGCTCAAAGCCCTAGAAAAAGAAGAACAGACCAACGCCAAAAGTAGTAGAAGACAGGAAATAGTTAAACTGAGAGCTGAAATCAACGAAATTGAAACCAAAGAAACAATACAAAAAATTGACAAAATAAATAGTTGGTTCTTCGAAAAAATAAACAAAATTGATAAACCTTTAGCCACACTCACAAAGAGAAGACGAGAGAAAACCCAAATCACTCAAATTCGGAATGAACAAGGAAATTTCACAACAGACACGACTGAAATACAAAACATAATTAGAAGCTATTTTGAAAATCTATACTCCAACAAAATAGAAAATTTCGAAGACATCAACAGGTTTCTAGAGACATATGAATTGCCTAAACTGAACGAGAAGGACATACACAATTTAAATAGACCAATTTCAATAATGAAATAAAAGAAGTCATCAAAAGCCTACCAACAAAGAAAAGTTCAGGACCAGATGGGTTCTCAGCCGAGTTCTACAAAACCTTTAAAGAAGAGCTCATTCCAATACTTCTCAAAGTACTCCATAAAATAGAAGAGGAGGGAAACCTCCCAAACTCATTCTATGAAGCCAATATTACCCTGATACCTAAACCAGACAGAGACACATCGAGGAAAGAAAATTTCAGACCAATATCCTTAATGAACATCAATGCAAAAATTCTAAACAAAATTTTAGCAAATCACATACAAAAACATATTAAAAAGATAGTGCACCATGATCAAGTGGGTTTCATCCCAGGGATGCAAGGTTGGTTCAACATCAGGAAATCAATAAATGTCATTCACCGTATCAATAGACTTAAAGTCAAGAATCACATGATTATTTCGATAGATGCAGAAAAAGCATTTGATAAAATACAGCACTCCTTCATGCTCAAAACACTAGAAAAAATAGGGATAGTGGGAACATTCTTTAACATTGTAAGGGCCATCTATGCTAAACCCATGGTTAATATCATTCTAAATGGTGAAAAACTGAAAGCATTCCCCCTAAAATCGGGAACAAGGCAGGGATGCCCTCTTTCACCACTTCTTTTCAATATTGTCCTTGAAACTCTAGCCAGAGCAATTAGACAGACCAAAGAAATTAAAGGAATACGAATAGGAAAAGAAGAACTCAAACTATCCCTATATGCTGATGATATGATTGTATACTTAGAGGAACCAGGAAATTCCACCAGAAAACTTTTATATCTCCTAAGTGAATTCAGTAAAGTAGTGGGATATAAGATCAATGCACATAAATCTAAGGCATTTTTATACATAAGTGATGAATCTTCAGAAAGAGAAATTAGGAAAACTACCCCATTCACAATAGCTTCGAAAAAAATAAAGTATTTGGGAATCAATCTCACAAAAGAGGTGAAAGACCTCTACAATGAGAACTACAGAACACTAAAGAAAGAAATTCAAGAAAACCTTAGAAGATGGAAAGATCTCCCATGTTCTTGGATAGGAAGAATTAATATTCAAAATGGCCATACTACCAAAAGTTCTATACAGATTCAATGCAATTCCAATTAAAATACCAATGATGTACCTTACAGAAATAGAGCAAACAATTCTGAAATTCATCTGGAAGAATAAAAAACCCAGAATAGCTAAAGCAATCCTTGGCAGAAAGAGTGAAGCAGGGAGTATCGCAATACCAGATCTTCAACTCTACTACAAAGCAATAGTAACAAAAACGGCATGGTATTGGTACCAAAATAGAAAGGTGGATCAATGGTACAGAATAGAGGACACGGACACAAACCCAAATAATTTCAATTTTCTCATACTAGACAAAGGGGCCAAAAATATGCAATGGAGAAAAGATAGCCTCTTCCACAAATGGTGCTGGGAGAATTGGAAATCCATATGCAACAGAATGAAACTAAACCCATATCTCTCACCATGCACGAAACTAAACTCAAAATGGATTAAGGATCTCGGAATCAGACCAGAGACCTTGCATCTTATAGAAGAGAAAGTAGGTCCAGAGCTTCAACATGTCGGCTTAGGACCAGAGTTCCTCAACAGGACTCCCATAGCACAAGAAATAAAAGCAAGAATCAATAACTGGGATAGATTCAAAATAAAAAGCTTTCTCTCAGCAAAGGAAACTATCAGCAATGCGAAGAAAGAGCCTACAGAGTGGGAGAAAATCTTTGCCAATCATATTTCAATAGAGCACTAATCTCCAGAATCTATAAAGAACTCAAAAAACTCTACACCAAGAATGCAAATAATCCAATTGACAAATGGGCTAAGGAAATGAATAGACACTTCACAGAAGAAGATCTATAAGCAATCAACAAACATATGGAAAAATGTTCAACATCTCTAGTAATAAGAGAAATGCAAATCAAAACCACCCTAAGATTCCATCTCATCCCAATTAGAATGGCGATTATCAAGAATACAAGCAACAACAGGTGTTGGCGAGGATGTGGGGAGAAAGGTACACTCAAACATTGCTGGTGGGGCTGCAAATTAGTGCAGCCACTCTGGAAAGCAGTGTGGAGATTCCTTAGAAACTTGGAATGGAACCACCATTTGACCCAGCTATCCCACTCCTTGGCCTATACCCAAAGGACTTAAAATCAGCATATTACAGAGATACAGCCACATCAGCGTTCATAGCTGCTCAGTTCACAATAGCCAGATTGTGGAACCAACCTAGATGTCCTTCAACTGATGAATGGATAAAGAAAAAGTGGTATATATATACAATGGAATATTACTCAGCCATAAAGAATGATAAAATTATGGCATTTGCAGGCAAATGGATGAAACTGGAGAATATCATGCTAAGTGAGATAAGCCATTCTCAAAAAAACAAAGGACGAATGATATCGCTGATAAGTGGATGATGACACATAATGGGGGATGGGAGGGGTCAGTGTTAGGGTTAGAGTTAGGTTTAGGGAGGGGGGCAAGAATGGAGGAAAGGAAGGACTGTATAGAGGGAAAAGAGGGGTGGGAGGTGTGGGGGGAAGGGAAAAAATAACAAAATGAATCAAGCAGCATTACTCTATGTAAATTTATGATTACACAAATGGTATGCCTTGACTCCATGTACAAATAGAGAAACAACATGTATCCCATTTTTATACGATAATAAAAAAATAAATAAATAAATAAATAAAAGAAAAAAGAAAAAAAATAAAAAATAAAATAAAAATAAAATGTCCCAATAATTTTCAAGAGATGCTTTATGAATTTCAAGGAAGAAAATGGAGATTGATATAAATTTAATAGAATGATAAATGTTGACATCTTAAAATTGGTAAAGAGATAAAATCTTCAAAGTTTCCGTGTGAGCATCAGTTTGACCAGGACCCTTTCTGTGAATGCATGTGACAAAGAGTAATTCAGGAGGAACTTTGAACTCAGAATAGGTGTGCAGACTTTGACCACATGTTAAAAAAATGAAAGTTACCTGTAAATGTGGTTCCAATTACGCTTTCTTCTCTGCATTTAGTGTAAACACAATATTTGCATTACATTTTCAATATTTGGTGCTTATGGCTCATGCTGAGCTTTGAACAAGGTCACACCACATCCCGTACTCAATCATAAATGAACTATTCAAACAGAAAGAACAAGAAATGTGTTGTGATGTTCTGTCTTTTAGAGAACAAGTTTTCAAAGTGTGGACTAGAATATATGACTTGTTTCTTGGTGCTTCCCCAAATTCTTTGTGAAAACAACTAAACAATTTGTATGTATTTGCTGCTTCCTAAAATCTACCTGTTTCATCTGCTCTTGCAGCCTCCCTTCCTACCACAGTCCATTCAAACACCATGAAGCATTCAGTCACTTGCTTTGAAAAACACAACCGTACTTTCATATCTAATCTCCAACAACAAGTTCTGAGTAACAGATTTTTTAATCAATTTAATCTTTCCTCTAATATTGTTCTTCTGTAGGGGTGACCATGCCCCCTTGTTCATACCCCATCTATGATAGTCCTGTCAAGAAATCTGGCTCCACCTTATTAAGTGGGTTCACAGAAAGGGTGGGAATCTTGAAAAGTCGAAGGAGAAAATCTATAAGCACACATGCACACAAGATTTAAATAATTGTATGTTATTAAAAAACTACCAAATGGGAAAGAAGTTAATAATAAATTTTTAACCACAGGTATCAACTAAGAGTTAAGTGTAGCTTTTAGTGGGGAAGCTGGAGCTAGTGAGAAATGATTTATCATCATAGCAGCTTCTTGTTCACTGACATAATAATCATAAGAGGTGTATGAGACCCATCTACATCAGATACTGGAAAAATATTAGGAAAATCTATTAATTTATCTACAAAGAAAGTAGAGTTCTTTCAGACTAATCAGACCCCTGGATATTGTATGCAAATAGAGCATCATCTTTAAAGTCAGTAGTTAATGAAATTTATACATATTGGCAAATGCATTTTTATCCTTCAAGTTAAACATGTATTATTGCAAGTAATTAGGTACATATAACTGATAATAAATCTCCAGTAAATCATACATATCTTCGAAGCAGAGAATGTATGCATTAAAAACTCTTTACCTACAAAAACATATAGAGTGTAAAACATCAGTATTCAAAAGAATTTGTATAATGAATAATCATCCATTGAATTCTTCATCTAGAAGTTTTTTAATGTAGAGAGATATTGTAAGGTAGTTGTAAAAATGTATTTTTGTTCCGAAGGAGGAAAAACTCATTTGTATCAAAGTGCTTTAGACATAGTAATTGCACTATTTATCTAGTAAATAAATGAATAAATTATTCAATATTTTACCAGTTTAGTTCAACATATACTTATTAAGCATCTACTGTTTGACTGGAATTGTGGTAGCAAGGGAATTTAAATGAGTTATGTGAAATGTCTACACTCAGAGAAATTGGAAATGTTTGGTTAGAGGTATCATGTGCAGAGGAAAGGAATTTCACATTAAAAAAGAATAACCATAGGAATAAACAAAAAAGTGGTAAATTAAACATTATTGACATCAGAATAGAGTATGTGGTATAATTACTGCAAGTCATCACAAATTGGAGAGATCAATATGAAATGTAAATATCAACTTCAATATTTATTTCATACAAAGCATCAGATTCTATTTTAACTTTGTGTCTACCATTTCTAATGTTATCATAATCATACTTCTGACTGCCATAAATACAAAGATAAAACACCACTACCTTGGGATTCTTGCCTAGAATATGAAAAGTTGAATAAGATTTTTTTTTTTAATTTCCCAGTCTATCAAGTTTTTGATATTGTTTATCAATAAGAAACTCTGTAAAATATTCCAACTCTTTACATTCAGAATTAAATGGATATTTTCCTTTTGTCACAAACAGCCTGATATTTAAACTAGAATAAAGCATTGCAGTAATGAGATTTTAAGGCATGTTTTGGAAATCAGGTAATATATAGAGCGTGAAGGCTATATTTTTTTCTGATGCTGTATGGATTGAGACTTTTTACATTTTACTCAGGATGAATATTAATAGTCTCACAGTGGGTTTTGTCTGCATTCTCCATATTAATATTACGGCATTCACCACACAAATTTGAATCTCCCAACATTATTGTAAATAATATCTTTCTACCTTAGGTGCTTTTACATTACAAATATTGATATAGAATGTGCATATTTTTGCATAATATAAATAAGCAGTCAAAAGGAAAGTACCTTGAGAAATAGATTAGTCATTTTATAATCTTAAATATATTGAGCTTTGGTTTCCCAGTTCTCATCAATCACAATATTTAGTAAATTATGAAGAAGGAAATGTGTTTGATTTTGGTTTCATTACTATTTAGTGGAACTGATAATGTTTGCAGATAATAAACATTAGCATCTATCATTTGTTCAAAAACACTGAGCACCTTTACAACTAAGTCAAGAGCCCATCTATGATTCCCTGGATGAACATTCTCTTTCACATATGTTTTTGGCTACCACAGGTAGTTGGTTAGTGCAGTTGTTTAGAAAATCGACACTATAATATTAAGGTTATTGTTCCATTATTGAAATGGAGTAGCTAACAAGGCTCTCACTAGTTCTTTAAGCTTACCAATCATCCTCACAAACGTGAATGTTAAGTAAAAGGAAATTAGGAAAATATATTACAAATGGCTCAACAAAATTCTACAGTCCCTATAAAAAACCGTTGGATTGTTCAGCCTTCTAGATAAAAAGCATTATAAGATTCACAAGAATTAAAATGATTGTAAAAGATTGAAACTGATAAGTGGGGAAAAGGGCTCCTTTCCAGAGTTAACACATCTTTATTTTAGGTCATGATCTGCTGTCATCTTAGCTGAAATTCAGATAGCTGACCCTGTGTGAGAAGATGGCATTGCTAAAGGTTGAAATCAAGGTGCTCACTGGCAAATTGGAAAGATAAAGATGCCTTGCATTTCCACCTTGAATGTCTAAATTACTTTATATCTTACGACCAAATCACACAAATGACTCTTAGAAGTTACATTCTGTCTTCCTGTTTCAGTTAGAATCTATAAGGTCATGAACAAAACAATTCTGACAAAATAAACTTGCTCATGTTCAAGAGGATAAATACATGAGGTAGAAAATGCAGCTCAAGTGGAAAGTGAGAAGTTTTGGCCCTTATAGTGTAAAAGATTTCTAAATAGCTGAGGAAAATGTAAAATTGCTCAGAGGAAGAATGCTCATTGCAATCGAATTAATAAAGGTTGCTCATCTGTGGTATGATGTTGGGACTATTCATTAGAGTTTCATCTCCACTAAGCAACTGAATCAATTGTGCTGTGATTTAAATCATAAAAATTACTTGATTCATTTTTTCATTGAGAAATACTAAAATAATGGATTGCATAAAGTACAAAATAATTATATACTTAGTGATAATGAATCAATTCTTTGAACAAATCCATTAACTGGTGATTTTTAACTTGTGAAAGTTGAGCCTAAACACAAGAATTATTTTTTTAAAATACATTTAAATATTCCTATTTAAATGCAAGTTAAGTTTTCAATGTCTAGTTGAATGCCTACTGCTTAAGAGCTTGTGTCTTCAACAGAAATACTAAGTACAGATTGTCTTAGTGGTAATTTTATCAAAGACCATCTGTATACAACCTTTTTTGACTAGACCCATATCATCTTACCTGTTGGCAATATGTGTGCAGAATTTGGGGGGATGTGGGAAAGCTGTAAGGTCTTCTAAGTTTAAAGAGAATTCAAAGTCTTGATTTAAAGTTTATATATGTGTGTGTGTGTGTGTGTGTGTGTGTGTGTATACACACACACACACATATATATATATATATATATATATATATATATCAGAGAGATTATGTAGCAAGTGAACCTGAATTACACAACAGTTATGTTTTCCCAATGCCTAAAATAACACAAAGAGATGAATGTTCAGAAATATAGAATTAGTGACTAACGTTCTCAATCAAAAGATTTCACCTCTGTGGTTGGCCAGAGCTTAGTCACATCTGCTGCCTTTAAAATGTTACATATTATCCTGTCCTTTTATTTCTGTCACCATCTTGGTCTCCAGACACTTGAGTCTGAAACTGTAGATATTAGTTTTGGGAAAGATCCTAACAAATATTATTAAAGGAATGATGTATGTGTACTTAGAAATGAAATCAGTGATCACTATTAAGTATAAATCATACTAGAATAAACCTAATTTCATCTGATGATGGAGAAGGTAGTCTGTGGGATCAGAAATAATCATTTAGCAAACAACATTTATTATTTTATTTTATTTTATTTTCCATCAGTATGCCTGGGTAGCATGCATAGATAAAAACAGTTTTATAAGAAAATGTTCTCTTTTAGTTCAAAAAATGTATCTGTAGAATTTTATATTTTTATTATATTTGTTACTGTATTTCTTTTCCAGTCACATAAAAAGTGGTTGCATTGCTATTGTGAATGATACTCATTGTGACAAGTAGTTCATTGAATAACTTTTCTCCATTTTATAAACTTTCGGAAATTGAATTCTGGCAGTTTTCCATCCTTTCCATGTTATTTTGTAAAAGGGAAGTATAATGGTACAATCAATATTTATTTTTATATTCAGAAATACTGAATATTTATCTTAATAGCTGCACTTTCTTCCACTGATTTGCTATTAATGACATAGTACCAAAGATATTAAACTAAGATCTCAACATTAAGCACTTTTTTTTTGCCTCATTAATTAAACCAAGAAAAATCTAATGTGGATGCATCAATGCTTAATCTAATTAAGTCCAGAATATATTCTTTTGTAAGTGAAGCCTATAGCAATCTTGAGGTTCAGCTGTTAGGAACAACTTCTATATTAGTTTTCTCCACAAATATGATTTATTCATTCTTTTAAAATGTCATACTTTCACCAACATCAACATACTAATTATCAAACTGTAGAGGTCTATAGATTCCCAAACATGCAACCTTTTTTTATTATGATGTAAACATTTTGTTGGTTCATAAAAGAAACACTCAGAAAAATTATCACTACCTTATATAACAATTTTAGCAGCTTTTCCCAGAAAATTGAAATTCAAGGAAATGCAGAGACTTTACTATGATACACTAACTTTTCAGTTTTCATTTTTACAATAAACATAGATGATTTTATAATTTTTATTAAAATGAATTTCCAATTTGATGGGAGGCAAAGGAAGAGGACAATACTATATACTGGTACTTAGACAAGAGCAAGAAAACTATGCAGAGAGGCAGAGCACTTCAACAAATGTGAAGAAAGAAACCTGAGTAATATTTTAAACTTGAAATTATAAAGTATAATGTATCTGTGAATGTGGAGAGAATATGAGAAAGCTACTTAACAAATTCATTAATTTAAACTTGAGCAATCAGCAAAGTGTCTATGCTACTGAAGTAATTTGGTTGATACGATTAATAGCAAATACAGGGGATCAGTGTCCCTTACTGAGATACACAAAATGACTGTGCCTGTACTCACAGGGACCAAGAGCCACAGAGATTCTTGGTACCTGGAGGTAGGAACCAACATGGTAGGTTTCATCATTTTTTTAATTGGAGCTCAATTACAGAGAGTACTTAGTAAATATTTGTTTAATGAACAGAGGAGACATGTAAGTTTCCCACTTACAAGTTTATCATACGACCTCTATATGTCACACATATAGTGTATCTTATGTCTATATCTACCTATCAATATCTGTTTATATCACACATAAATATTTAATGCTACATTGTATCTTATGTCTATACCTACCTGTCAATATCAATGTTTATATCTGTTGTATTACAGTATTTAAAAATAAACACACTAAATATGATTTTGGAATCATAGGATGTAGTCAAAGGAAGTATAAAGATGAGAGTAAATCCTAGCAGTGACTAAGTAAGCCCCTCTAAGTAAATAGGTAGAAGTGAGTTGATATCTTGACCACCAATTTGGGTTACCAATTAGTAAGAGATAACTTGAGAAAACTGTTTCAAGGATTGGTTTAGCCTACCACTGACAATGTTTGGTACAGTAGGCACCATTCAGCCATGTCTACTGAGCAAGTGCTATCATGACAGTCAGAACCAAGATGCACTATAGAACGCAGGAAAATCTGAAGACTTAATAACAAACTATGCAATTTCTAATTTTTGATTTTTATATTGTTTGGATAGTATTAAATATAACATTTTAATACTAACTTCATCTATTTCTTTGTTTTCTTAATCTGTGTTATGGTTTGGATGTGAGGTGTCCTCCATGTGTGAGACAAAGCAAGAAGGTCTAAAGGAGAAAAGATTGGGCTATAGCCTTAACATAATCGGTGAATTGGTCCATGATAGGATTAACTGACTGGTAATTGGAGGCAGGTGAGGTATAGCTGGAGGAAGTGGTTCATTGGGAACGTGGAGATGGAGTACATATTTTGTATCAGTAGGGTGGAGTCTCTCTCTCTCTGCTTTCTGATCATCATGTGAGCTGCTTCCCTCTGCCACATACTTCTGCCATGATGTTCTCCTTCATTTAGAGCTTTGAGAAGTGGAGCCAGCCTTCTATGGAGTGAGACCTCTGAAACCATGAGCCCCCAAATAAACTTTTCCTCCCCTAATTTTTTTCTGATCAGATCTTTTAGTCACAGCAGCACAAAAGCTGACTAATACAATCTGGCTACTACAAGATTTCACATTTCAAACACATTTGTGACTGGCATTTTTCTAATGGAAAGCACAGGCTAAAGTAAAGAATGGTCTTGAATCTTCTTTTCTGCTACCAAAAATTTGCACAAATATGACAATAGACTGAAAGTGTTTTCAGATTAATGAATTTGTAATTCTACTGAGTATATTTTTTTCAGCATGAATGTGTTTTATTAGTCATTTGGGGAAGAAAATAAACAGTGTTAATAACCTAATTTTATTTATTTTATGCCATGAATATCTAAATTAATGATAATAAAATATTTATGATAGCATTCTATTAAAATTATTTAAATTTTTGCAAAAAAGTTAATATTTTTCTTAAAATGATAATAATTTTGGGGTCTGACTAGTCAAAAGTTTTGAAGGAAGCAATTTAACTTACATCAAGTCACCAATAAATAATACAATATAATATTGAAAGTATTTAAGATTCTGTAACAGCCATCACATTAAAGAGTCCAATGAAGGGTCATAAATAATTTTTTAGAAGATCACCTGAGAACTTTCAAATGATAAAATAATAAACATAAAATATTATTTTATTATAGTTATCATTAATACTGAGATAGGGGTTATATAATCTAAGGACTATTCAGAGGTTAATTTGCTATGACTCACATTCTCATTCCACATTCTCACTCCAGTCCTGATCTTAAATCCAATCCATTGCATCATCTATCAGTCTAACTGGAAACATTGAAATATCAACCTCTTGGTGCCCTTTGCACTAGTCACCCCACTGACCCATTGGATATTCTCTGCATATTATTTTCCTTGTCTTCCAGTTAACTGCAATTAATGCTTCAGAGCTCAGCAGCAGTGTCCTTGATTCTACTCTCCTTTCAAAATCCCCTATTCAAAACATCATCGTGGGACTTACTATAATTGCAGTGTTTCATGTATCTGCATGGTCTTTTTATTAGTGTTTCTTCTGGCAGGTTGGGTCTAAGGTTAGGGGATAAGGTCATTTTGATGCTCAGTATTATACCCACAGCCTCCCACATGATGCTTGGCATGTAATGGCAAACTCTAAAGATTTATTAAAGGGTAGAACATCTATACTTAGAGGCTTTAAAATAAGGTATCTGAACATATTACATTTCTTACATAATGGTTGTTTTTAGGTATTCATTTTTGTTTAGTTCAGAATGCAATTTTTATAAATTATGAGACTTGTTTTCTATTCTTTTTTTTCCTAAGTATTATTTTATTTCTGCATGCAGGTAATTTTTTCAGGATAATACCTATAATTTTTTCCTCTTGATGACTGAGTTCTATAAGAGAAGTGATAGAATACCCAGAAAGGCATGAGATTTTTCAAATCTGCAGCATGGCATGATTATATCTAACTAATAAAAATCTAGGAAGACTTCACTGAATTTAAGATTTAAACCATAGTCAGGGTTTGGGCTTCTGGAAGTGTGGGAGAAGGAAATGCCTTTCCTTTGGCGGGGGGGAAATACAGACAATGGCATGGACATTGGGTATTGAGGCACATATATGAATAGGGTTTAGTTCACTATTTCTTTTAAGGGAGGAAGGAGTGGTTGCAGAATGGTACATCTGTGTAGAATGTTGACTTAGGGAGCAGGTGGTCATGATTTTAGTTTCTAGCTCTGTAATCTGTTGACTAAGGGACTTTATACAATAGTATCTCCTCTCTAAGCCTTCATTTCTCTAACTGAGAAAAATGAGGGTAAGAGCAATAACAACTTGTGGGGTCATTGGAGGAGAAAACAAAATAATGTGCATTAAAAATTTAGTACAGGAATTCATAAATTATTAAAAATAGAAGTTCTGAAAAATTCTTTTAAAGTTACACAGGGCCTTAAATGTTTGTAATTTTATTCTATAGTCACTGGTTCTTTGAGGACTCCATGAGTCATTTTAGTATGATGACTAAGAGTACACTTTTAAAACCAACTCCCTATTTGATCTCTGATTTGTTTGTTTCTAAGTATATAATTTTAGGCAATTTACTTACACTCTTGGGGCTTCATTTTTCTCACTTATAAAATGGGGATAATAATTAATATGATAATCGAATATGTGAATACATTCAAATGCTCTAGAACTGTACGTGGCATGTACAAAGTATTTTAAATATATAAATGTCACTTATCACTATTGATCAATCATCAAAAGTATTCTACAAGAATATGTCTGAATCAATGATGTGCTTGAGTGGGAAATAGTTGCCAGCTCTGTGTAAGAGAAATCAAAAAGAAACATATTAGAAAGCTTTTGCAATTCTCATAACTGGAGGGAAGGAGGGCATGAATGAGAATAGAAAGTGTGATAAGTAAGTGTTGAGGGAAGAGTGGCCCAAGTAAACTTTGCTATATAGAGAAATTGGAAACTCATTGGAAATGGGCTAAGAGTGAGTGGGACATTTTGTTATTGAGATTTTCATTCTCAGCATGGAAAGATGATGCCTAGATAGAACAGCAATCAGGAAAATGAAAAGTTCTAGATGTGTGTATTTGGGACACATTGAGCCATATTATTTTGGGCACTTCTCACTGGAGATGTATAGGAGGTGAGAATTGAAGGATATGGAAAATAACAACCACTTGAGAGAAAAGGAGAAAAATGGGCTCTGGACTTACAAATTCTCATATCTGCAACTATTTCCCTAACTGCCCAACTGACACATTCTGCTATAACTCAGTCTCACTGAATCCTATAAAACTCAGATCCCTATTGTAAATGGTTGCTATTTTCTTCTTGAAAATGTGCCCCTCTGCTGTTCAATAAAGTATCACCGATCCCTGAAGTCTGTCTCTCTCTCTTTTTCTTTCACTTTCATTTGCTTTCATATGTTGCCCAAACCTGGGATGAAGTTTGGGGCTCTTTATTCTGTCCCATCTTAACAAACATCTACTGCTTTTTTCTTATTTCCCTCTCCTTTCACTCTTTCTTTCATCTCTTTATAGAGAGAGGCCCTTCATATCTTCCCAGTCCACTTTAGCTAAATGGTGGCTGGTATGTGACCAGGACTGATCTCATTCTTGGTCTAAGTTTTGGCTGCCTCATTGCCATGTGGACAGAGCAAGAACCTGTATCAAGTCCTGTATTGGTGTTAGAGGCATCCTCCTTTTAATCCTCTCCTCTCCAATTCCTCCCTTCTCTTATACACTTAGCCCTCTGGATCAGAGGCCAATTTCTGTGGTTTTGCTTTTTCATTCAACACTGACATCCACATTCTTCAGAGAGGTAAGATCCTTCAAGTCTTTGGTGGAGGTGCCCAAGACCCTCTGCCTTTTGACTCATCTGGACCCTGGGAGTCCCCCACCACTGATATGATATCATATCAGAGAATGAAGGGGATGCCCTCTCATTCTCTGGTGAAACTCTGTCTGGTGACAGAAGATATCAAAGGAAGCTTTGATCTCAACCACCACCCAATCTGACCTCTCCAACACAGGAGCTACCCAGTACCTTCCATTTCCAAACAAACCTTAAAATTAAATGCTTCTTTAGACTTAATACTCAGCTCTGGCCACAATATAAATTAGACAACCTGCATCAATAGCCTGAATTCAGGACCTTTGACCCCTAAATTCTCTAGAATTTAGAAAATTTCCTATAAGGAAATGGCAAATGGTCTGAGTTTCTCTACCTCCAAGCTTTCTTTTACCTTTGCTCAAAGCCCTCATTATGCCAGCCATACTCTGCTCTTCAACTAATCCTTGCCGACTCATAACTCTGTTCCTCAGAAATAGCAGATGAATTCCCTCCTTACAGATCCCAGGTTCCTTCTGCTCCCTCATCCTACCCCCTCCTAAAATCCCACACTCCCCCTCCCTCTCCCCCTTGCCATCATCTCCTCTTAAATGATCTAAAATTCTTCCAATGCAACATGTTCCCTCTCTGGGAGATGGCAGGAGCTGAAGGAATGGTCTGAGTTGATGTTCCCTTTTCTATGATAAATATGTACCAAATTTAGGACAGATTAGGCACATTTTCTGAAAATTCTAAATTTAGGAAGGAATTTATATGTCTGACTCAGGTTTTTCACCTTACGTGGACAGATGTTTACTACATTCTCACTTCTGTCCTAACACCAATTAATGTGCCCATATTTGGCAATCAGCTGGAAAAGAACATGCTGACCTTCTCCATACTCAAAACCCCAATAATAATCCTGTAGTAGATACTGTCCTCCCTATGACTGAACCTAATTGAACATACCAACCTCAAGAACCTGGGGTCACTAGACTCCAACACATGTTTATTTGCCTCCCTGAGGGCATTACAAAAGTTCTCATACCCAGGATAATTATGACAAGATCAGAGAAACCACCCAAGGCCCTGATGAAAACGCTGCTGTCTTTTGGCTCAACTTACTGACACTATTAACAAATATCCTACCCTAGACCTCAATACTCCCACCGGTACTCTCTTTCTCCATGTGCAATTTATGAGTGGTTCTGCACCTGATATTCATATAAAACTTAGACAGTAAGAGTCCTGAGACTCCTCAGAAGCAACTTTGAGATGCTGCTTTCAAATCAGGAAGAGGAAGCCAAAAAGTAGGTAGAAAAATATCTCAAAGCTAAGTATCAACTTCAGACCTCAGTCATCAACAACCCTAAAAAAGTCCTTGCTGCTTGTGACCCTGCCAGGCCCTCTAATACACTTCTGGGGACCTATTTTCAATGTGGACAGATGGAACACTGAGCAAAAGCCTGTCCCAAGGCCACCCACCAAGCCCTGTCCCAACTGTGGACAATGGGGACATTGGAAGATGGACTGTCCCCAGGGAAAGACACCCCTCCCCTCATTACAACCTGATTCCCATGTTCCATACACTGAGTTACTGTAATGAAGGTGCCTGGACTCCACTGCCCCTATCACCTCATTTGATACATCTGAGGAGTCCTGGATTATAGGTATGATGAATGACCAAGTAGTTTCTTTTGTGGTTGACACTAGGACAAGTCTTTCTCTTCAGACACAATGGCATGGACCTCCTTTGAAAGCAAATATCCCTATTATGGAAGTTTCTGGAGCCCCTATATATCCACCAAAGACACCTCCCATCTTTTGCATGTTTCTATCCCTCTCACTATTCCATTATTTTATTGTCATGCCACATTGTACATTTCCCCTACTGGGCCAAGATTGCCTCCACAAACTAAAAGTCTCCATCATCATTCCTTCTTTAAGATCTACTACCATATTTTAATGCATTTCAGACTGGACCTGATCTTTGTGCCCCTTAAGCTTGTTGATCATTTCTTATTCACTGGGATTGACCCCAAAGTCTGGGACACCTCTCAACCCAACATTGCTAAACACTATTCTCTTACTCAAATTCAACTAAAAGACCCCACTCATTATGTTATCCTTTCCCAATAACTTCCTCAACTCTCAAGGGTTTAAAGCCTATCAACTCCTGATTATTATAGGCTCATCTTCTCACACCAACCCACTCCCCTCACAACTCCTCCATCCTTGGAGTAAATAACCCCAATGACCAATTCCAGTTAGTACAAGACCTAAGAAAAATAAATAAGTTGATTATCCACACCTCCCCTGTAGTACTCAATCCCTACACCCTTCTATCTCACATCCCCTCCTCCACCACTCATTTTTCAGTGCTAGACCTGAAGGATAAGCCTTCTTTACTATTCCACTCTATCCCACTTTATGACCACTTTTTGCCTTTGCCTGGACTGACCCAGATACTAATTCCTCTCACCAACTCACCTGGACTGTTCTCCTTCAAGTTTTCCGAGATAGTCCACACTACTTCAGTCAGGCTCTCCAACATGACCTGGTCATCCTGAATTTATCACCCCAGTCATCTGGAGTATGTAGAAAATCTCCCACTATGTAGACCCTCGGTATAACTCTCCAAGAACCACACTCAAATCTTCTTCAATTCCCTGGCCTCCTGGGGGATGCCAGGTCTCTGAATCTAAAGTCCAGCTCTGCTCTCCTGAGATGCAATATTTAGGTATCCTATTAACCTCCACCACCCATACCATATCCCTATAAAGACTTCAGGCTCTACAGGATATTCCTTTAACTTCCTGTAAAAGGGATATGCAGTCCCTCTTAGGCCTCTTCAATTATTTTCATATATGGATACCAAAATCCTCTCTTCAGGAGAAGTTGATAGGCTCTCTTGGCTAAAACCCTTTAATGAAGTCTCAAAGAGGATGTTTTGAAACCTCTTTCATTTCCCCGTTCCTTTTCCTCTACCATTTCTACTTTTCACACTTCTCTTCTCAAATCCTCAACTCTGTCTACCAAACTCTAATAAGCCTTTCTTCTTGTCCCTCCACTCAGAACATGGACAAACCCTAGGAGTACTTTCCTAAAAGGTGAGGGATACCACCACCCTCATTGCTTTCCTATCCAAACAACTAGACTCAGTCTATCAAGACTGGATCCAATGCCTCAAATTTTAGCTACAGCAGTCCTCCTCATCCCCGAGTCCACAGATTTTATCAACCTATCACTGTTTGTACCACATACTCCCTCTCAGATCTCCTCAGTCATCGCTCATTCCTCTCCCTCCCCATAGCCAGAATTAAATTGCTGCACACACACCTCCTCAATCCCTTGATTACCTTCCAGCAAGACTCCTCATTAAATCCTGCTACTCTTCTTCTGGCATAAAACCCTTTGTGCTCATGTGGTTTCTCATTCCTATCCTGATGTTCTTAACTTCTTAATGAACCCCTTTTCACATATAATTGATTAACCACTCCCTGACTCCCTAGACTGATTCATAGATGGAAGAACCCCAAACCAGTGCTTTTACCTCAAAGTTATGCTATAATCCTAGGTAAAACTATTTCAAATTCCCCCTTCATCCTAACCCAAATAATTGAAGTCTTCCCTCTACCCACAGGCACAACATTCTAATAGGTTGAACTAGTAGCCCTCACTTGAGCCTTATCACTAGCCAAGGAAAAATCAATCAACATCTTTACCGATTCCCAAAATACATATAACATTATTCACTCTCACATCTTAATATGGAGAGAGCAAGGTGTCCTCACTCAGAGAGGAACACCCATCCTCAATGGTAACTATATAAAAATTTTACTAGAGGCTGTTCTCTTACCCAGTCAAGCAGCCATCCTACACTCTAGAGGACATTAAGCCCCAAACAATTTATTTCCTTAGGAAATAATGAGTCTGACGAATTGACCAAACACGTTGCTCTCTCCAACCACTACTGTCAATGATCACAAACTTCTAATCCAGTTTTATATTCTATTCCCATGAAACTCCAACTTCTCCTTGCTGAAACTAAAGCTCTATTATCCACTTCACAATCTGTTCCTTCTCAATCTTTGCTCCCTTCAACTATTCCTAAAGAATTCCCTAAACCTGTCCTCTTCAGATTTACTGTACCTCCAACAAATTTCTCAATCTTGCACCATCTGTCTCAAGGCTAATCCCAATTTCAATGTGAGACCGTGCCTATTCCTCACACACCACACTAGGGGAGCCCTTCCTTCCATGGACTGGTAACTTGACTTCATCCAAATGCCCCCTATAAGGAAATCTAAATATCTCCTGGTCCTTGTAGATATTTTTACTGGATGGGTCTAAGCCATTCCAACTACCAATAAAAGGGCTCCTACAGTTGCAACCCTACTTTCCTGAGAAATAATCCCACACTTTGATTTCCCTGCCTCCCTCCAGTCTGACAATGACCCTACCCTTCAACACTTTGCCAGCCCCATAAACATGTGAGGACTAAGTAATCAAGGGACTAGTTCTTCAAACAGTGGGCCAAAATTTGATGGAGTCCAACCGTTTGAAACTGCCCTTCAATGCATTGAAATAAAATTAGGTATGAACTTGCTTAGTCCCCTCCAAGAAGCCAAATGCAAAAAGAATTAACAACTTGACCCAACTCTAAAGCCCAATCCGACAACATCCTTCTTTGGTGGAACTGACATTTACCCTTTCCTACCAGAATGTTGGATCAGTCTCTGTACTTTGGCCTTCTTTGCCCCTCAAATTGATATTCAACCTAACAACCAAAGCCTACCCATTCCAATAACAGCAGACATGAGATGTAGGAGAGCCCTCCAAATTATTCCCTTACTCATGGGACTAGGTATATCCACAGGATTGGCACAGGAGCAGTAGGATTGGAAAACTCAATTCATTTCCATAAAAAGTTATCAGAACAGACTATTGAAGACATCTAACTGGTTGCTGACTCAGTACTGACTTTACAAAATCAACTGAACTCTTTGGAAGCTGTCATCCTGCAAAACTGTCAGGGCCTAGATCTCCTCATTGCTTAATGTGGTGGTCTCTGCCTCTTTCTCCAGGAAGAATGCTGTTTCTATGTAAACCAATTAGGATCAGTAAGAGACAAGGTTAAACAGCTCCAGGACCACTTGAAATGGTGGAGATGAGAACTAGTTAATTCCTGGGGTCCTCATTGAGGGATCTAAAACAATGGACCTCCTGGTTATTTCCAGTTATATTCCCTTAAGATTCATCTTTCTCATAAAAGTTCTTTCCTGTATTCTTAATTTTATACAGAAATAGCTTCTTAATAAGGCAACCTATTTAGCTCAGACCGCCTCCCAGGAACATGTCAAAGCCATTCTCCTCCTGTGCTTACAATATCTTTCTCTGAAATTACAAAAAGGGGAATTTGCCTATGATGATCTTGTGGCTCCTTCCATATACACTCCTCTTTAGCCTCAATCCTGGGATCTCTGTATTCCTTCCCAAAGTCTGAAAGGGAGGGCCCCCTACTTTGCCCCATTTCAGCAGAAAGCAGCCAGATGTGATATCAAGTCCCCTATTTCATTATCTGGAATGAAGGGTATGGAAAATAACAACTACCACGGAGAAAAGGAGAACAATGGGCTCTGGACTTACAAATTCCCATATCTACAACTGTTCCCAGACTTCCCAACTGATGCATTCCGCTATGACTCAGTCTCACTGAATCTTATAACACTCAGACCCCTATTGTAACCAGTTGCCATTTTCCTCTTGAAAATGTGCCTCTATGCTGCTTAATAAAGCATCACTGATCCATTGAGTTGTATCTCCATTTATTTTTCTTTATCATTTGCTTTAAAGAAAGAGTCATTGGAAGCCAGAACACTGAAATATAGATTAATAGGTAGGTGATAGTTGGAGTTGAAATATAAGAAGCAAGAGAGGGTAGAAGCAATAATATGATTGTGATAAGGATACATGAAAAATATTTCTATTACATTGGAGGAAAAAGTGAAATTAAAGGAGAAAGGGATATGAAGGGATCTAAAAAAGCTACCATTTTGTGGAAACTATAAAACAAAATTATATGGTAGAATTTGGTGAAATATTAAATACTACAAGGAGGTCCATTTATTATGAGAGTTAAAAAATGCTACTAAATTATATCAAGGTGATCTCATGATATACTACATTATACCTACATTATACTATAATGTATAACATTATAGACAATGTACATTATAGAACATTATTGGTTCTAGCACCACTGAGGTAGACAGTTCCATGCACCATTAACAATGACCTGCATCTAAACCAGGCAAAGGTATTCCTCTACTCAGTTTCCTCCAAATTTAGAGAAGGAAACTGAGCGTTCTGCCTGCCAGTGCAGGTTGTAGGGGAATCCATGTAAAAGATGGCCTGTGATCAGTAGGGGATTGTAGTTAGAGAATAAATGCCCCCAGTTTCATTATCCCTCATGGGGCAATGCTGAGGCCAGTTCTACAGAGGATACCCAGCTATGCACATCAATAAGGAGATTACTAACCTAAACATTCATTTTTCCTTTCCCACAAATCAGTATCCCTAATCCCTCATTTTCTGTATCTTAGGACCCAGATACATTACCCACACTCAAATCCTTTTCTTAGTATCTGCTTTCAGGGAAACTCAGTTAAGACAGTAAATATTGGAAGTGGCTTTCCAAAGCAGATCTTCATGATGGAATTATAGAAGAAGTTACTTACTGGTCAGATGACAACTAAGTCTTCATAGTTCATGGAAAGTAAGGTTATACCTCTTGGTATACAATGATTAAGATTCATAGGGTTGGGTTGGAATGAGTAATGGGTTGAAGGGGAAAAATTAGCTTATGCCAAATCTTTATTCTTTGATGTCTCAGGCACAATGGTAATTATAAGAATTGTGTGGTTCACTGACTTTTGTTGTCTGCTCTGAATTTTGGAAAAAAGACAATGACCATTTGAACAGTTATGTCATATATCTGGGGAATGAGAGAATAATGGGGGAACGTTAGAATATGTAGAAGGAAATGAGAGGGAGGGGGTATGAAAAATGGTGGAATGAGATAGACATTATTACCCCATGTACATGTATGATTACATGAATAGTATGAATCTACATTGTACACAACCATAGAAATGAAATAATGTACCTCATTTGTGTACAATGAATCAAAATGCAGTCTGTAGAAAATTAAAAGCTAAATAAAAATAATAATAATAATAAAAAAAGTCTCATGACTGTTTTTTCCTTTTTCCATTTCTTTTTCACAGTGCTGGGGATTGAAAGCAGGGCCTTGCACACGCTAGGTGAATTCTATGTCACTGAGAAACATCTCCTGCCCTAATGGCAGTATTTATAGCTTCCCATATCTCCTATAGCCAATTGCAGTCTAGGCTGAAAATAAAACTTGATATTGAATTATAAGGATTGCTCAACCTTGTAAAGGAGATTAAACTCTGACTCTTGACAATATCTGACTCTTGGCCCTATACTCAATTTAGGGTCCTAGTAAGAGAGGAGTAGGCTTCTATGAGATGGGATGTGGTATATGAATTGTTGACCTGGAGAAACTTGCATTTTCAGATTCCAACAAAATTTCCAGGAAAGATGATTCCACCCATCTCCCAAGCCCCACTAGAAGAATGTAGTTTCCTTTTGCCTAGAAGTCACACAAAAGCCTCTCCTAAGATGGATGCCTCTGAGGATTCAGCTGATTCAGTTCCACACTCCATTCATTCAGTTCTCACTGTAGCCCAAGTGGGAAAATGCTACCTATCCTGTAAGAGAAAATACCATAGTCCAGGGAGAAATTGTATTTTCTGGCTAAAATGTACCTGCAGAAACCAGGGGAACACATATATAAGTGGTGACATATTAAGGGGAGTGAAATATAATACTAGGCAAGACCTATTTTATTAATGGCATGCTTATGTAAGTCTGAATTTAACATCCTGATAATTATACCTAAAACTTGTCTTAATATAGGGCTACAAGAGATTAATGAAGTTGGACAGAATGATGACCTACTGTGTGTTGGAGATAACGAGACAACTTTGGCCAGGTACTGAGAATGGAGCTAAAGACTAACAAGTGGTCATGTTAGAATAGAAATGATTTTTCATAGAAAAAAATTTAACTGCTTTTACCATTTTCTCCATGTACATGAGTGACCAAGAACAGACATGAGGAAAGAGAATGGTGAGGTCTCAGGATTGTAAGAATTTTGGTAGCTGATCTAGAAAAAGGGTCACAAAAGTCTCCCTATTCAGGGTAACTTGCGTTCCTCTTGACATTAATTTGGGCCTGCATTTCTCCTGCGGATAATATGTAACTTGCTGAGGAATGTGACATAACCTATCCACTTAAACCAGGCAAAGCTGCAAGCAAATTGCTTCTTGGAAAATAAAGCATGCAGGGGTCAGCACAGTAGGCTCATTTTATAGAATTATTCCCTTAACTTCATGTTCCCACCACTTGCATCTCTCTATTCCCCTAATATTAAGAAATGGGCTTATATGAATCTTATTCCTCATTGTGAATCTTATTAAGAAGCACTGGCTTTAAAGAAAGACCCTATAAAAAGAAGTAAGAAAATGAGAGATGCAAGGAAACAATCTCTACCAACTTTATATTTTTATATAAAAATATTTTTTATATAAAAATTATATATTTTTATATCCATCTCCTCATTAATTCACTTCTGGTGTTAAAAGATGTATGTAACCTGTAGTTACATATCTATGTATATTTTTATGTTCTTTGTCTGTATCTCTTCATGTTCACATATACCTATGCAAGAATTTAGAGAAAGTTATCAAGGCAGGAGAACTGGGTGGACAAAGGGGCTCTACAAGTGAACAAGTAAGTAATGGCGGATGGAACCCTGTCCCCTGAATAACCTAAGCACATAACTGAAAAACTAGGGATACGCGGTCAACTTTAGGAAAATTTCTACCCTGGAATCCTTACAGAATTCACATGTATTCATCAATGCACAAGGAAGGATAGAAAATGTGTATCTAAAAATCAGCATGGTGGCCTGACCCAAGATGTTTGGAGATAGCAACTGCTGAAACTGATAAACACTTAACTCCTTAAGGCAAGTGGCAGGAGGTAGACCGAGATTCCTGCTCCCCTCCAGAGTTGAGTGATCTTGGTGTGTGAGGTAAAGAGGAAAGTGCTTGTTTTGAAGATGCATCCAGCTTGGGCTTTGGAGAGAAAGAAAGTTCACTTCTTTAGTGAAGTTTTACAACAGGAAGACAAATACAAAAAAATGAAAATAAATTAAGAGAAAAAATCTCTAGGTGGTGAGAGGAATGAATTTTGTGGAGTAAATTTTCACAGACTATCTCAGCACCTAAACACTTAATTCGAACTTTATTTAATTTTCTAAACAATGGGGAGGCATTGAAAGGTTTTGCTTTAAGAAGATAAGTGTGACTCTGAGTCAGGGCCTGGGGAAGAGAGTCATCAGAGGTGAAGAGAATATTAGGAGGTTTTTATAATCTTCCAGAAGAGAGGTAATAAGGACCTGGTTACTTACTTCTGGATATATATGTTATGTAGTATTTTCTGTTAATTAAAATTCATAGTATGATGGTGCAGAAGGAGAGCTTGTCCTATATTTTATGGGTATCCAGGAGTGCTAGGAAGAGTCTACTCCACCAGCAATAGTCCATTAAAAATTAATTTCTGCAGAATTTCATAAAACCTTGGATGGAATTGACACTTGATATCTATTACCTGATAAATCTCTTTGGATATATGTATCTATGAATCAGATGGTAAAATATAGATAATATCTATGCTGAAGAAAATATGGTCAGGTAGAAAACTACAGATATTTAATGTTTATGAATTTGACCAGCTCTCCTCTGTAAATAAGCTACAATATGAAGTACACATACATATTCTTCTAATGCAACTGAATATTAACTTACCATGCATGGATAGGCAGATTATTAAACAATTAAATTAAGTGTGATTCAGAGACTCAAAAAGTTGGGACATCTAAAATTGATCTGTTAATTATTAGGAGCATCATAGGAGTCTTTAGAACAAAATAAAGTGGTAAATCAAATTTCACCTGTTGGAAAGTTGAATTCTGCTGACTTATTTGCAAGTAAAATAGTGGAAGGTGGGTAGTAAAAATCACACATTTTTATTTAACTTTACATACCTTGTCAAGGAAAAAAAAGTGACATACAGGAAAGGATTTTAAAATAATCACTTAAGGTGTTTCTGTAAGGTTTGAACATAGTGTCAGTAAAAATTCAATCTTTATAGGGTTCAAAACTATGGAAATAAAAAATAATAATAATTTCACTTTTGGGCTTGAAAAGTAGGAGG
Source organism: Sciurus carolinensis (assembly GCF_902686445.1). NCBI lineage: Eukaryota > Metazoa > Chordata > Mammalia > Rodentia > Sciuridae > Sciurus > Sciurus carolinensis. The sequence goes on from NC_062215.1 coordinate 91,263,642, forward strand.
ATTTCTATTTTATGTTTGAGAAGATGAATAAAATATTTAAATATAAGTTTTCTTTGTTGCTTCCATTTTAAATAAAAAACTATAAGGGCACAACTATGAAATTTTTATTCTAAAACCATGTTGAAACATTTCAGTCAAGTTCAGTGAGGACAAGTCATGCACTGTGGTCCATAAACTAAATGATAAGCATTTTTGCTTCTGTGGAGTCCTGATTGTTACATGGGGAAATGTGGAGTCACTGACTGCTTACCAGCTTTTGTTCCCATGTTTGGTGGAGGTGTTTTGTCCTACAAAGTAGATCTCAAAAGACTGTTGCTTGCATGGAATCCATTAGTAGCACTGTTTTTTTTTTTTTTTTTTTTTTTTTTTTTTTAATTGTGGCAGCTGGCAAAGGGTGATTTATTTTAAAAAAACTTCCTAGACCCTTACTTCCTTTTATAAAATGAGCAGTGCTTGACAGAATGGAGGTATTTAGTCCAACAAGACTTATTAAATTTTTCTTTTTATGTTGAGGGTAGATTTTGTTCCCAGTTTTGCCTTTTCTGAAATGAGATAAAAATGTGATGCAAATTTCTTAAAATTAAGCAGTTCATAGCTGCATTTATAACTAAATTTAAATTGATTCAAGAGTAAGTTAAAGTAGTATGTATTATTTGCCCAAATGAACCATATGTCTATACTCAATAAAGCAAGCATAATAGTTTTATGAGCAAAAAAGTTATGTGTTATCTATAAAGTAGTCCAAAAGTTTAAAATTAGTTTTAGACAGATTAAAAGGCAATGAAATTACATACTTGAAGCTCTAGGAAAACTGGAATGTTTATGGTAAATCATATTCTTGTGAGATGACTAGAATAAATGAAGTATAAATTACAAAACACTGTGCAAATTTCAAAATAGTGGATCTCACCTTTGCAAATTCAGCTGTATAACAGGGCTGATGACAAGAGTAAAAGAGAGAGAATGGACAGTAGATTCTGTCTTTTCACCAGTCATGGTGATAAACATGAGAAAGGACAAGAAGCAATACCCTACCTTAGCTGGTCTACAGTCCATGGTTCCCCTCAGAGCATGTACAGCTCATCATACTGAGAACAAGTTTAGTGTCTGAAATATATACCTTAGTTTTATACATCTTGGCTCCTAACCATGAGCTAACTATGGGGAATGATGTGCAGTAGAGAAATGGTGACCTACTCCAAATCTAATGGAACACATGCCTATTTCTGTTCACAGTAGAGGGTTAACAGTTTTATTCCCACTGTGGTGCTTCAGTGAGGGCTCTGTTTTAGTTTTCTTGGATTACTGTAACAAAGCACACAAACTGGGTGGATTGAAGCAACAGGGTTTCCTTGCTTCACAGTTGTAGAAACTTGCGTTTGACATCAAGGTGTGAGTAGGGTCATGCTCTCTCAGCAAGCTCTAGCAGAAACTCTGCCCAAGTCTTTCTTTTAGGTGCAGGTATTTCTGGTAATTTCTGGCCAGTAGATACATCACTCCAACCTCTGACTCCATTGTCACATATGATTATATTTTTTAGTGGGGGCGGAACTCATGGGCATTGGACCACAGAGCCACATCCCCAGCACCCCCCTTTTTTGTATTTTATTTAGAGACAGGGTCTCACTGAGTTACTTAGTGCCTCACTTTTGCTGAGGCTGACTTTGAACCTCCTGCCTCAGCTGCCTGAACTGCTAGGATTACAGGCATGTGCCACTGCACACTTAGTCACACATGATTCTTGATGTGTCAATCTTTGTCTCTTCACTTGTTATATTGTTTTATGATCCAACCAAAAGACTTCATCTTAACTGAGAATACATCTGTAAAAATTTTATTTCTAAATAAAGTCAAATTCACAGATACTGGAAAGAAGGATTCAACATAACTTGGAGTGGGGGCACAATTTAACACACAAGGTCATATTTAATTTTGAGTATGAATTCTGTTTTTTTGGTTTTTTTTTTTCACCTTTTTATATATTGATTTTAGACCTGAATTCCCTTAGGATCCACTGCATGGGACACAAATGTAGATGTATCAGAAATATTTCACAGAACGATGCTTTGTTTATGTTAATCTGTTTCTTTGAATAAAAGATATTAATTCCTGTGGTCTATGACTAGATTATAAATTTTCCTAAATACCCACTTGCAATCAGAGTCTTGGAGAATATACTAGATAATGATTACTTAAATTTTGACATGAATTTACCTTTCCCTTTCTTCTCTTTGCATTCATTCTGTGAATATTAAAACGGATATTATAATAAAATGGGCAAAGTTTTAGAGCTAGGTCACAGTTAAATGTATCCCAAGTATGTAACCATAAAGGAGAAAAAATTACACTAAACTGGTGTTAAGTTTCCTGAAAAGAATTCAACCAGATGTCCCACTTGTACTTAGGCAGTTTTAAAAACATCAATAAATCTTGAAAAGATGGGACAAAATTTCACTGATATCTATTCATAAGCTATAGGCTGGTTCACTATTATTCTTTAAAAGAAAACTGTAATATCTCTCAGGTTCTGTATAACAGAAATATCAGTTATGAGTTGATTCTGGAGTCAAACAGCCTAGGTGTAAATCCTAGTTGTGTTACTAAGACAGATATCTCTTCTGTAATAGAGTAAAATAATGATATAAATATCATAAGATATGAAATCAAATTGTGCAAGGAAAACCACAGTTCCTAAAACAAAATGTGTTCAAAATGTATTCTTTGGTATTTATATAGAAGTAACTGTTCTTTCAATCAATACTTGTTTAACACATGAATTATTCCAGGTTAGTTCATGCTAGATCTTGAGGAAATTAATAAAATAAAATGAACAGATTTTTGAACTTTAAGTTTCTCTTAATTCATGTGGTGAACCTCATCATTTTAAAAATAATCATAATAAAATATGATATAGTAAAAAATCACTGACATATGTGAGCAGTGTCTAAAATTATCTTAATTCCCAAGAGAGTTGGAAAGCGGGAGATATTGGAGAATCTGAATGTTATTATTTGCCTTTGAATATGCCGTGATGTGAACATCATGAGCGTGTTCTACAGTAAAATTACCTTGGCTTATATGTTATTTCCAATTAATTTGCATGAAATTGTGCATACTACACTCTAGTAGATATTTAGATAATTTCCCACAGTGGTTTTGTCTACATGTGATTTCTGCCTAATTCCCTGATAATAAAATCAATCTCATTACATATTGTAACACTCCTATAAAATAACCCAATATCACTGAATGATAATTTTATACTTCATACAAAGAAAACACCTTAACATGTAATTCTACTTTCATAAATTTATGATCAGAAGATAATTAAGAATTTTCACCAATATTTAGTGCTAATCATTTTTACTGCAGGGTTATATGTAATAGTCAAACTTAGAAAAAACAGAAACATTCAACTATAGAAGATTTTCTGAACATGTTTTTAAATGCGATCAGCAGAAATAGCAATTTTAAAATATTACAAAATTATATGTAAAAAAAATTTAAATATATTTACAATATGTTCAGTAATTAACAGATTGCAAAATAGCATACTTTGTCCTATTTGATATCATTTATGAAAATTGCTATAAATCATATAGATATAGGAGATGTGTTTCAGAATATATGCTAAGAATGATTATGATTTTCTTCATTTTATGTTTTATAATTTTTCTATACATATTTAACAAACAATTTAAAAAATCTATTACGAGAGAATTGCATAAGATTATAGTTACAGTGTAAAAATGTAGATTCTTCTGGCAGAAAAATTAGATTTTGTTGATTTTTAAAAACATTTTTATGGTAGAGCACAATATTTGTTGTGAAAATGTAAAGCTTTTTGTTGTAAAATAAAACAGTTACAGAAAATCACACAAAGGAAATATGCATCTTAATGAGTAATTATGAGACATGCTCTCTTGCAACCACAGCACAAGTCAGAAACAGGACTCTATCAGTCATTCCAGAAGTTTTTCCCTGGACCCTGTCCCAGTGGTACTCCTGTTGTCCCCAACAATATCCAGTAACCGGCCTTAAAGCAATCATTCAAATGCGTGTTTCTAGAAGCTCTTGTTTGGTCTTGCACCAAACAAGATATTTTAGTCCAGACAGTGTTGATTCTGTAATATTGTTTGCCATGTTTCTTGGAACCCTGTATCCTGAGATTTGGGAGCTAAATCAAGAGGTCTCAGAAGTCTCGGGTTGGGCACCATTGTCATGGGTATGGGTGGTGCGTTTATCTGGCAGGGGGTACACTATGCCTAGTTGCCCCTATTTTTTTATTTTATTAGTTCTTTTTAGTTATACATGACAGTAGAATCCACTTTGACATGATTATACTGTAAGCTCGGGGGCACGACTAGTGGCCAAATAAAATCCGACAAAAAGCGGCTGAAGCAAACTTTATTGAAATTTGGCTCTCGGGCGAAATTCCCAGCCCCCACAGGGTACAGGTTAGGGTAGGGAGCCAGAGAAAATCGTAGATGGCTCCAGCTGCCCAGGGTCTTTATAGGCCGGAATGGGCAGGGGTCCTGCTGAGTGACCGGTGGATGTAAGGGTCAGTGGAGTTTTCCTGCCCCGTTTGATTGGTTGCCATGTGGCACGCCTTTGCCTCAGTTGCTCCACTCTCTGACCAAATTCTGACCTAACATCCCGACTTTTTTGGTGATATAGGGCGCCGGAGTCCATCTGGCTACTTCCTGCATGTTAGGGGGTGTAGTGGGGAAAAAAGGTTCTGGTTCTAGGTCGGTGGGGAGACGGTTATAAGAGTGTAGGAGCATCTGGTTGTATGTCACTCTGGCAACCTCACTCATGCGGTTCCAGGCAAACCTGAGAAGACAGGGAGTAATCATTAGCAGAAATCCTATCACAAATAGGGGAGTAAGGATAGGGGTCAGCCAGGTGACAAGAATGGAGTTCAGCCATCCTGGCCAGGGGTCATTTGATTCTTCTTGCTTCAGCCTTTCATTTAGACGTCTGAGAGTTTCGACGTTTTTTCCATTAGACTGGTTCCATTGATGCAGCAACAACATTCTTCTCTTAAGAAGAGGTGTGTTTCCCCTTTGTCAGATCCAGTGCTTGATGGTTCTGCAAGGAAACTTGTGCAATAAATGTTATTCATCTTTGCAGGGATGTCAGTGGGGTAGCAGATGCTTCTACTGCCTTCTGGAGTTGCTGTTCTAGCTTTTGGGTGGCAGTGACTGCATAACCAATTCCTCTTGTTGGTTTAACCTGTGTTTAGTAGAGATCTCTATATTTCTGTGACTTAGGGCTAGATAATCATACTAGCAAGCATAGATTAAGCCTACCTATGTAGTTTAGAAGGATCTGTAGGCCTTAAACTGACTAAAAACTCCTGATTCTGGCAGTTTCTCTTCATAGTTAGCAGGTACATCTGCCTAAGAATTTCTCTTGTAGTTTCTAGTACTTATTTATTCTAGGGGGGTTAACACAAATGTACATCTTAGGTTGCATTTAACTATTGTTTCTTTTAAATGCCCAAGAATGGCTATATTTTGGTTTTAACTGTTTTGCTATGTGTCTAAGATCAAGCTGATCAAATTGACTTGTTCTTATCTTTTAAGAGTCAGTTGAGTTCCCATAGGGAACTTAACTTAAAAAATAACTCATAAATAACTTAAGAGCAACTTCTTAGCTCCGTTTGTGCCATCTGTTAGGCAGGGTCTCCTCGGTGAGATGGCTTCCCTTGGAAGCATCAGGGATATCTCCCTTTTTCAATGACCCTCCTCTGCGGCAGATGCACCAATTGGTTTTTCATCCTCCAGTGGTCTCACTAATCTCCCTGATTGGGAAGTCGTGTGGCCCAGTTACAAAGTTCCTTAGAGAAGTTCTCTTGTTCCCTGGATTCAGGCTGACTCAGGGCAAGAGACAAATACTGGCTTTTCTTGGCCTCTGTATTTAATCTCAATTTCTAAGTTTTATCTTAAACATCCAGCAAGTTAGTTTCACCAGTCATAAAGTAAGAGTACTGGGCATTAATTTCAATGTCTATGACTTTACAGACATTCACCACCTTTTATCTAACTGGGGTCTACATTATCTGTCCATCAGTGATGCCTTACTATTTCGAGTTAATTTAAGGTGTTTGCTCTTGAAGCAGTACTTCTGCAAAAAATTAATCAGGCAACAGTTATAGCATATATAAGGAAAATACAAAATGGAATCACCAACAGTAAAACATTCAGTTTGTGCAATATCTATCCTGAATTTTGGCTGAGTTATTCATTATATCCCCTGTTTAAGATCACAGTAATTTTTACAAAAATATCAAACTTTGAACACAACTTTAAATGAGTTAAAGTCTGGCTTACTTTGGAGTCATTCTAACATGCAGCAGGGTGTGAGGCAGAGCCTTATCTCAGGTGAGGCAGGACTCTTCACAAACAAAGATTTTGAAGATTAAGCTGGGATCAGATGGAGCTCTCTGTTCTCTGATGGAAATGCAGATCTAAAGAGTTACATCAGCAATCTTCATTTCAGGAAATTGACAGAGACTAGGACATCTATGTAACTTTTTCACAACTGCAAAGTACAGTGTTAGGAGCTCTGTGTAGCTCTCAAGAAAGTCCACTGTCCAAAGTTACTGTAAGGTGGGCAGGAACCAGAGAAGGGAGCTGATGAAACATTGGTTATCTAGCAAAAGAATTCCTTACTGCCCAAGAGCTGTGTGCCTGAGATCAATGTCAGAGCTGATAGGACTCCTGTACAGAGCCTCCCCAGGGAGCGTACTGCCACAGCAGTTAGGCATCTTGTGCTCCTGCACAGGAACACTCCCAGGCACCAGGCATGCCACAGCCATGAGGTCATCAGAGACTCCAATCTCAGTCTCTGTTGCTCCATTTTTGCTATCATGCATTACACTCTTTCTTAAATGTCATTTAAAGAAGTTTATAAAGAATAAAACTTTACAGACACAATGTCAACGGTAAATTAGTGTTTTTAAAGGCATCCCTGTCATTTTGACATTTAGATTAAACTTTGGTTTATATCAGTACATTAGTATTTGACCTTAGGAAACAACTAAAATAGGTTTAACTGATTGTCTCACGTACATATAACCAACTTAGTCATATGTGAACTTGTTGAAATTTGCCCTTTACTTACACACAGACTTTCTTACCCAGAAACATTTTATTTTCCCTTCTACTGAATATATTTCCATACTAGAATCCTGTTTTTCTTTCCTATCTGGTGACCACTTTGTGGTGAGAAATACGTGCTCTTTCCAAATAGCCAAATAAGAGTGAGCAATCAAGAAGGCATATTAGGAATCTGTGTAGATGTTAACCTGTTTACCTTTGGATGAATTAGAGCCCTAGTCAGAGCGGAGTTTGGCTTTTTGGGAAGTGGTCCCTTCTTGAAGGCAATTGGCTTCCAGAACTGAGGCAGTGGTGACCACTGTGTAAGCAGCTATACAGCATCCATTGGGACCCAGCACAGAACTGCCATCTATAAAAATGGTTAGGTCAGGTGAGGGGAGTGGGTACTTTAGGAGGTCTTCACGAGGTGAACATAGGGCCTCCAGCCCCTGTGGGAGTGGAAGGGATTTATGGCTTACGAGGTCCTATAGTCAATGGGTGGAAAACACAGTTATTGGTTGGAGTACAGTGAGTTTTAGAGCTTCCTTAGTTAATTCAGCTGCTGCAGTCTGTGCTCAGAGACATGGTAGCCACCCATGAATGGCAGAATCAAGCTGCTTGGAGAGATATGCCACCAGTCTGTAGGAAGGTCCGGTTGGTTGCTGGAGGAGGCCAGTGGCAACACCCTGTAAGTTAATTAGATGTTTCCAAGAAACACATTTGAGTAATCCCACACATGTCAAATCCTTATTTTACTGTAAAAACCAAGATATTGAAAAGTCTTTGTGGTCCCTTTTCTATTGGAGACAAGTTCTAGAAACAAATGATTAATATCAATTGACATTTTTAAACTTGACCACCTGGAGAATTGTGAAGTAAGTATCATGTACATAATTTTTGGACACAGAATACACATCATGTTACACACAACACAAAACAAAGGCCTTATAGTTTTTACAGGTGAAATTTTATTTGTAATGTAACAGATACTCAAAAACTGGAGTTCAGTAAAAATAGGACTGATCAAACCATCAATGTTATGAACTCAAAAAATATAGAATTTAAAAAAAAAGAGTCCTGGAAAAATGACATGGCTGTTAATTATCACTTTGTTGAAGTTCTGGTAAAAGGCATTTTTGCACCTGTGGGGAGAGTCATGTCCATTAGGTGAACTTGGTCAGCAAGTTCTTGTGGTGTCTGTTGGATGCAGGGTTGTTAGTCTGGGGTGACAGCAGAAGAAAGACATGCTAAGTGAGATAATAAGTCTGGGAAAGATATCTAAATTTCTTAATATAAGTAGAGGAGTCAGCAGAGAAAGACCCTAAACATTTCTCAATCTGGGAAAGATCCTGGAGTGAGAATGGAACTTGGATTTGCACAAAGCCCTCTGCACCAGCCACCTCCAGAGGAGAAAGAGTTCTGGGTTAGGTGGTGGGGGGCTCAGAGGAGGAAGGGGAGGAGGAGCTGCATCCATAGGAGGATGGGGTGGGTTTGCAGAAGGAGGACAGGAAGAAGAGGCAGAATTCTGGCCAGAGCATGGAGAGGGCGTGGTTTGGGATCCACCTGGGGAGAAGAACTTGGGTGGTAGAACAGATAAAGAAGGGGCGGGGCAAGCACCAAATCCCAAAAAGAAAATCTTGCAAATGGTTGTGAGTGCCCTTTGGTGGCCATCTTGAGATCTAAAACATACTGAGGCCTGGCTACGGTCAAATAAAAAACTAGCCGTTTATGGCTTAAGTCTTGGGGGAGTCCCGGTTTAGTAAACTTACGGTACAGCCCAAAGGAGTTTTGGGGTCCAATGAGCTACTGGTACTTCCCTTTAGCTTTCCAACTTTATTCAGATAGGAATGCAGAAGCCAGAAAAAGGCGTCCCAATTTTAGCTTATGCACACTGGAAAAACACCGGAGGGGTCAAAAGCCAAAACGTCTTTTGAATTGCCGGGGTCCAGAACAGAATATATGGGGAGCTAACTGGAGGCTGGGACATCTCCAAGGCAACCAGAGCCCAAATGGAATGGGCCGGGGATCTGTGGTGCGTGCAATGGACAGACCCCTTGCGGAATGGAGGGTAAAGTTTGGAAAGGCAAATGGGAAAACCCCAGGGAACTTACCCTGTCTGATGCCGGATAAAGGGAAACAGGATGGAGTGGAACGGAGTAGAGCTGAGCAGAACAGAACGGAATCTCCTGGTTCTTTTGAGGGAGGGTGTGGACCTCAATCCTGATGGGGGAAGCCCCAAAACCCTCTGGGTTTTGACACTAAATATAAGCTCGGGGGCATGACTAGTGGCCAAATAAAATCGGACAGAAAGCGACTGAAGCAAGCTTTATTGGAATGTGGCTCTTGGGTGAAATTCCCAGTCCCCTGGGGTACAGGTCAGGGTAGGGAGCCAGAGAAAATTGCACATGACTCTGGTTACCCAGGGTCTTTATAGGCCAGAATGGGTGGGGGTCCTGCTGAGTGACAGGTGGATGTAAGGGTCAGTGGAGTTTTCCTGCCCTTTTTGATTGGTCGCCATGTGCAGCCTGCTGCCCTTTGCCTCAGTTGCTGCACTCTCTGACCAAATTCCGACCTAGCATATACAAGCATGGAATACATCTTTTTCTAATTCTGATCCCAGTACCTCTTCTTCCCCTTCCTCCTGGTCCCTTCCCTCTATTGATCTTTCTGCCATTTACCCATAGTTATTTTCTTAATTAACTTTTTGTGGACGTACATGATAGTGAGATTCACTGTGGTGTTTTCATATATGTACACAGGGAAGTTTTGTACTGTCAGTAGTTGCACATCTTCCGTGGTCCGTTTATTTACTAAGAGTCATGATATGGTAATATTCCATTTCTATAATTTCTTTTTTATGCATTAGTTGGGCTGCATTTGATAAAAAGATATGTCCCATCTATCATTTGATAACCCAGTGGTAAAGTTTGCATATGAAAGACAAGATAAATGCTTGATTCTTTAGCTTCATTTATCAGGTTGTTGTCATCTCTGGAGGAGACCGATTGGTTTAGTCTCCTTTTAATCATTAATGATTGAATTAAACATATTTGGTGAGTTTCAATCATTTGCATTTATCTATTTTGAAACTCAGATTTTCTCAGTTTTAGAGCCTCTTACACTTGTTCTTGAGTTCTTTTGACATGACCCTGGTAGTATTTGACAGTTTCCTCCTTAGCAATATGATAAGATGCTTCAGGCTTAACTTATGCATTTTCTACTTTGAATATATAATTAACTATTTCTTTAAGAAGGAAATAATCTTGTGAAACTTCACAGCTTTTTAAAACTACAAGGTATCTGGATGCTAGAGATTCTCATGGATATTGTGTTGGCCGTTGTTTCCCTGAATGTTTTTATATATGCATATGTGCATATGACAAACTCTGTTATGAATTAATCTGATAATTCTAAGTTAATTTTATGACTACAGAGTTTTTACCTCATCCCTTCTGTGTATCTTCTAACACTTTTAAGGCCACAGGGGATAACAGAATTAGTATCCCATAATTCCTCATTTATGTTATCTCACATTACACACACACACACACACTAGTCTAGGGAAAATGATGCTAATATGATCTACATCAGTGTACCATTATTTTAGAAAGGCATTCTCTTTTCTTTTCCTATTTTTATTTTACCATTGCAACATTATCTGAGTATTCAGTTTTTTCATATTATACTCTTTTCCTCTCATCCTGTATTCAGTCTACAACTAACTATATCACCACATGTTTTTCCATTTTGATTTTATGTAATTTAATCTGTATAAAATTTGTAAGAAAGATTCACAAGAAAAATTAACTGGGAGTTCTTGCACTTCGATAAATTTTCATTCCTTTAAATTTACAGTTAGTTTTTCTAGGCATTAAATCATTGGCATATTGGCATATTTTGGAGTATTATGGTTTTATAATTATTTTTTTAAATATCACTGTTGAAATATCTAATGATAATCTAATTTTCTTTATATAATTTGTTTTTCCTAAAGAAAAATATTTTTCTTATTTAAAATATTAATAATTTCAGTAGAATCTTTTTATTCATCTCAAATATGTAATATATTTTTTGATGTGATATTTCCATTTTTAAATTTAATTTCAGGATTGCTTTCCTCATTTAGTTTTGATTTTATTTCCTTGATTTCTTTATTATTCCTTTTACTATTCCTTTATTATTCCTAATATTCCTTTTATGTTCTTTATTTCTCTAGACTCCTATTTCCACATATTATGTCTTTGTCTACTTCTAACACTTTGTCACTATGTCTCTGAGAGCTTTCAAATCTTTTGTTTCATTTCTTTTCGATTTAAAAACTCTCCATTTTAAATGTTTTGTTTGTGCACTCTAGTTATACATAGTGCCAGGGTTCATTTTGGCCCCATCATTCAAGCATGAACTATAATTTGCTCCTTTTTGGTTCCCAGTACTTCTTCTTTCTCTCCTCTCCTCCCTTACCCTGTTCCCTTTCCTCTACTGGTCTCTCTTCTATTTATTTGCAGTTGTTTGTTTGTTTTTTAATTGGTGCCTTATAGGTACATGTAAAGCTGGAATTCTCTGGGGTATATTCATATATGTATATAACATGATTTGGTCAATTTCATTTCATAGTTCTTCCCTTTTCCTTCCCCTTCAATGCCTTCCTCAACTCCAATGATCTCCCTTCTATGTTAATGGGATCCCCCACTTTAATTCCTCATTTTAGACTAGCTTCCACATATGAAAGACCATATTCAGCCCTTGATATTCTGAGTCTGGCTTATTTCACTTAGCATGATGGTCTCCAGTTCCATCTATTTACCAGCAAATGCCATAGTTTCATTATACTTTTTTTCTTCAGGCATTGTAATCTGTTTATTTTTTCTTTTGACCCCTCCAATTTAAATTTCATTTCAGAAATTGTGTTTTCATTTAGACCTCTTTTTAATTCTATCAATTAATTTCTACAAAGATGTTTTTTAGATTTGTTCTGTGACCATGCCTCTCTGATATGTTGTAATTGTCCATAGGGTGTTTTTGTTTGATTGTTTTGTGTTTCTGTGTGTCTGTGTGTGTTAATAAAGATTCGATCTAGGGGCATTTTACTACTAAACTACATCCCCAGAACTTTTTATCTTCTATTTTGAGAGAGTCTCACTAAGTTGCTTAGAACCTCTCTAAATTGCTGAGGCTGACCTCAAACTTGTGATCCAGCTGCCTCAGCCTCCTGAGTCCCTAGAATTACAAGCATGCACCTCCCACTCCCCATTTATTGGGTTTTGATTCTACTCTTAGTCTCTCCCTTTGCTCTATGGTTACATTGTTCAGATTTGATTTCAATATTTTTCTGTGGCTTATTTTGATGTGAAATTGTTTTTCGTGAAATTTTAGAGGAAACTGGTTCAGAGTAGCTTTTTTCATTTCACAGGGCTCCTTCTATTATTATGTATAGAGTTCAAAATTATATTTGAATGAAGTCTTTTTTTTTTTTTTTTTTTTTTTGCAGTACTGGGGATTGAACCCAGAGCCTTCTCTTATGAGGCAAGCACTCCCTATGTATATGTATGATTACATGAATGGTGTAAATCTACATTGTGTACAACCATAGAAATGAAAAGTTGGACCCCATTTGTGTACAATGAATCAAAATGCAGTCTGTAAAAATAAAAAAAAATCATAAATAAAAATAAATATATATATTTTATATTTAAGAATATAAAAAAATTATGATGGTTTTCTTGCTCAGATTTCTGAATTTATTCTTCACTTCTATCCTTTGCTCAAGCACTTTTATTTGTGCATTCCCCCTTTAGCATCTAATTGTCTCTTTTCTGTCTCTTCTCTTCCATTTTAATTTCACACTACCAATTTCTCAAGGCATATCCTGAGCAAGAGAGCCCAGGGCAGTCAGTTTTTGGGACCTGACCTCTCCTACTTTTCTCTCTGTACCTCAGAATTTCAGTTCTCATTGGTTACTGAACTGGACAAAAGCACTCCCATTTTGACCACTTCATTCAAATTAGCTTAATGGGATTCCTAGTAGTGGCCAACTTTAAGGTAATTTTAAGGTTCATCTATTCTCAGATATATCACTAGCCCTGTTGCTCTCTCCACATGGGTTTTGGTACAACGCAAGTCTTGTTGCTGTTCATAAATTTATCTCACTTGAATGTTATGGTGTGTGGAGATACTTTGTAGCCTTGTTTGGTGGTGAATAGCTTTCTTCCCCCAGTCCTTTTATCGTATTTTTTTGTGCTTTCTTATTCTTTGATTTTATATATATATATATATATATATATATATATATATATATATATGGTATGTGTTGACCTATTATACATACATGGAGTATAACTTATTCAAATTAGGATCCCATTTTTGTGGTTTTACCTGGTGTGAGTTTCACTGGTATTGTATTGAAATACGAACATAGGAAAGTTATATCAACTTAATATTGCTGTCTTTCCTATTCCCAACCCTCCTCCATACCCTTCATTCCCTTTTGTATAATCCACTGAACTTCTATTCTATTTCCTCCCATTGGGTGTTAGCAGAAGCATATCAGAGAGAACATTCAATCATTGTTTTTTTGGGAATTGGCTTATTTCAGGTAGCATATAGTCTCCAGATCCATCCATTTACTGGCAAAAGTCATAAAGTTATTCCTTTTATAGCTGAGTAATATTCCAATGTGTATATATACCACATTTACTTCATCCATTCATCTTTTGAAAGGCAAGTGTTGTAAGTTGACCTGCTATAAACATTGATGTGGCTGTGTCACTGTAGTATGTTGATTTTAACTCATTTGGACATATAGAGAGAAATGGTATAACTAGCTCAAATGGTGGTTCGTTCCTAGTTTTCTAAGGAATCTTCATACTGCTTTCAAGATTGTTGCAACAATTTTCAGTCCCACCACCAATGTATGGGTGTATCTTTTCCCCTACATCCTTGCCAACATTTATTGTTCCTTGTATTCTTGATAATTGTCATTCTGACTGGAGTGAGATGAAATCTCATGTAAATAGGGTAATAATGTCTGTCTCATGTCTTGTCATCCCCACCTCTCCACCCCTCCTTTCACTTCCCTCTGCACAATCCAAAATTCCTTCATTCTTCCTTACCAAACTCCACTATGGATCAGCATCTGCTTATCAGAGAAAATATTTAGATTTTGTTTTTTTGGATTGACTTATTTCACTTAGCATGATATTCTCCAACTCCATCCATTTACCTACAAATGCCATAATTTCATTCTTTTTTAAGACTGAGTAATATTACATTGTGTAAATGTGCCAAACTTTATCCATTTGTCTGTTGAAGGGCATCTAGGTTGGTTCCATAGTTTAGCTATTGTGAATTGAGCTGCTATAAATATTGACATGGCCACATCACTGTAGCATGCTGATTTTAAGTATTTGGGTATAAAACAAGGAGTGAGATAGCTGGGTAAAATGATGGTTCCATTCCAAGTTTTCTGAGGAATCTCCATACTACTTTCCAGAGTAGTTGCACCAATCTGAAGTCCCACTACCAGTGTATGAGTGTACCTTTTTCCCCACATCCTTGCCAACATTTATTGTTCCTTGTATTCTTGATGATTGCCATTCTGACTAGAGTGAGATGAAATCTTAGAGTAGTTTTGATTTGCATTTCTCTAATCGCTAGAGATGATGAACATTTTTTCATGTTTGTTGATGGATTGTATTTCTTCTTCTGTGAAGTGTCTTTTCAGTTCCTTAGTGCATTTATTGATTGGGTTATTTGGTTTTTATTCTTTTTTTGATGTTAAGTTTTTTGAGTTCTTGATATATTCTGGAGACTAATTCTATATATAAGGTGCATGTGGTAAAGATATTCTCTCATTCTGTAGACTCTCTCTTCATGTTATTGATTGTTTCCTTTGCTGAGAAGAAGCTTTTTAGTTCAAATCCATCCCATTCTTTAGTGTTCTGTAGTTTTCATTGTAGAGGTCTTTCACTTCTTTTGTTAGATTGATTCCCAAGTATTTTATTTTATTTTATTTTATTGTTATTGAGGTACTGTGGATGGGGTAGTTTTCCTAATTTCTTTTGCAGTGGATTTATCTCTAATGGATAGAAATGTATTTGATTTATGGGTATTGACTTTATATCCTACTACTTTGATGAATTTATCCTATAAGTTTTGTGGTGGAATTTTTTGGATCTTCTAATTATAGAATCATGTTTTTGGCAAATAGTGATAGTTTGAGCTTTCTTTTCCTATCTGTATCCCTTTAATTTCTTTCATCTGTGTGATTGCTCTGGCTAAAATTTCAAAGAGTACATTGAATATAAGTGGTGAAAAAGGGCATCCCTTTCTTGTTCTTTCAGTTTTTAGAGGGAATGCTTTCAATTTTTCTCCGTTTAGAATGATGTTGGCCTTGGGCTTAGCATAGATAGCTTTTTTTTTTTTTTTTTTTTGTGGTACTGGGGATTGAACTCAGGGCCTTGTGCTTGCGAGGCAAGTACTCTACCAGCTGAGCTATCTCCCCAGCCCAGCATAGATAGCTTTTACAATGTTAAGATATGTTCCTACTATCACTAGTTTTTCTAGTATTTTGAACATGAAGAGGTGCTATATTTTGTCAACTACTTTTTCTGCACCTATTGAGATGGTCATATGATTCTTATCTTTAAGTCTATTGATGTTATAAATTACATTTATTGATTTCCATATGTTGGACCAACCTTGAATCCCTGGGAGGAACCCCACTTTATCATGATGCACTATCTTTTTAAAATGTTTTTGTATGAGATTTACCAGAATTTTATTGAGAATTTTTGCATCTGTATTCATTAGGGATATTGATCTAAAGTTTTCTTTCCTTGATGTGTCTTTATCTGGTTTTATCAGGGTGATATTAGCCTCATGGAATAAGTTTGGAAGGGTTTCCTCATTTTTTATTTCATGGAATAATTTGAGGAGTATTGGTGTTAATTCTTCTTTGAAGGTCTTTTAGAACTTGGTTGAGAATCTGTCTGGTCCTGGACTTTTCTTAATTGGTAGGATTTTAATGGTCTTTTCTATTTTATTGTTTAAAATTGTTCTATTTAAATGGTGTTTGTCCTCCTGATTCAGTTTAGGTAGGTCATATGTCTCTAGAAATTTGTCAATGTCTTCAATATTTTCTATTTTATTAGAATATAAATTTTCAAAATAGTTTCTAATTATCTTCTGTATCTCAGTTGTGTCCATTGTGATATTTCCTTTTGCATTATGCATTTCAGTAATTTGGGTTTTTTTCTCTTTTTCTCTTTATTAGTTTGGCTAGGGGTTTATTGAATTTATTGATTTTTTTCAAAGAACCAATTTTTTGTCAATTTTTTCAATTGTTTCTTTATTTCAATTTCATTGATTTTAGTTCTGATTTTAATTATTTCCTTTCTTCCATTGTTTTTGGTGTTGATTTTTTCTTCTTTTTCTAGGACTTTGGGATCTAATGTTAGGTCATTTATTTGTTGACTTTTTATTCTTTTAATAAATGAGATCAGTACAATAAACTTTCCTCTTAGTACCGCTTTCATAGTGTTCCAGAGATTTTGGTATGTGGTATTGGTAATCTCATTAACTTCTAAGTTTTTAAAAATTTATCCTTGAATTCTTCTACTATTCATTCATTATTCAATAGTGTATTATTTAGTCTTCATGTGTTAGAGTATCTTCTATTTTTTATTTTATTGTTGATTTCTAATTTCAGTCCATTATGATCTGATAGAATGCAGGGTATTATCTCCATTTTTGAGTATTTAGTAAGAGTTGCTTTGTGATATAAGATACAGTCAATTTTAGAGAAGGATTTATGTGCTGCTGAAAAAAGTGTATTTGCTCATTGATGAATGAAATATTCTGTATATGTCTGTTAAGTCTAAATTATTGATTGTACTATTTAGTTTATAGTTTCTTTATTTAGTTGTTGTTTGGAATATCTGTTCAGTAGTGAGAGAGGTGTGTTAGAGTCACCCAGTATTATTGTGTTGTGGTCTATTTGATTCTTGAAATTGAGAAGGATTTGTTTGATGTACCTAGTTACTCCATTGTTTGGGGCATAAATATTTACTATTGTTATGTCTTTCTGTCCCTTCAGTAGCAAAAAATAACTTTCTTTTTCCCCTCTGATTAACTTTGTCTTGAAGTCTACTTTATGTCATATGAGAATGGAAATCCCTTCTTGTTTATGCAATCCCTATGAGTGATATGTTTTTTGCCATCCTTTCATATTCTCTTGGAGTAGCATATTGTTGGGTCTTGTTTTTTAGTCAAATTTGCCAGTCTTTGTCTTTTGATTGATGAGTTTAGTCTGTTAACATTCATGGTTATTATAGAGATATGATTTATATTTCCAGTCATTTGGGTTTATTTCTGGTTTCTAATTTGATTAAGTTTCTCCTTTGATTGACTAGTCCTTTATTGTATTTCTTCCCTTTGCTGGTTCTCACTTTTTTTTTTTTTTCACTTCATCCTGGAATATTTTGCTGAGAATGTTCTGTAGTGCAGGCTTTCTATTTGTAAATTCCTTTAACTTTTGTGTATCATGGAAGATTTTTCTTTCATCTTCAAATCTGAAACAATTTTGCTGGTTATAAAATTCTTGGTTGGCATCCATTTTCTTTCAGATCTTGAAATATATTCTTTCATGATGTCCTAGTTTTGAGGGCCTGGGTTGAGAAATCAGTTGAGATCTGAATTGGTTTCCCCCTATACATAATTTGCTTTTTTTCTCTCATGGGTTTTAAGATTTTTATCCTTATTCTGTATCTTAGTCATTTTTATTATAATGTGTCTTGATGCAAGTTTGCAGTAATTTTGTACATTTGGGATCCTGTAAGCCTCTTTTATTTGCTTTTCCATTTCATTCATAGGCTCCCCAACACTGAACCTCCAGGTTCTGGCCAATATTGCCCTGACCAACTGTGCCTCAAGATGGTGGTGGCAGCAAACCTCTGACACTCCAATCCCCCAAGCCCTGGTGTCCCAAGATGGATGTGGCCACGTGCAACCAAACATGGAGTCTCCCTGTCAGCAGACCTCTGGGGAATGGTGGAAGTGATAGTGGTGATGGTGGAAGTGATAGTAAAGTGATTGGGGGCAGCAGGCTGTGGGTCAGTGGCAGCTGCAGTGGACTGAGTGGACTGGTGGCAGCTGTAGTGGCTGTGGCTGCAGTTGCAGTGGCACCCAGAGAGAAGACCTCTGGGTAGAGGCAGCGACTTTGGTGGTAGTGACGTAGGTGGCAGCAGCAGTGCTTCATAGACAGCAGCCCTCTGCCGCAGCAGTGTCTGGGGCAGCTGTGCCCCAGAAGAAGACCTCCAGGCAACAGCAGCAGCATCTGCCTTAGCTTTGACCTTTCTAAACTCCTCTGACATTTCATCCACTGTAGTGTTGATGAATTTCGCTACAGAAGTATTTTGGTTGGTTTGGGGCAGTTTTTTTCCTTGCTTTTTTAATGTTGTTTGCATGTCTCCCCATCTAACAGTGTGGATCTGAAGCAGTAGAGTTCCTACCTTGTGGACTTTGGTCTCTCTGAAGGTTTCCAGTAGCTCACAGTTTAGGGAGAGTAAAATAATAACAACAACCTATGCAAACAGTAGACAGCATTAAACTGAATAGTTCCTTCTATGGCACATATAATGGTCATGTCACAATAAAGAGAAACAAAATGATTGGTTATTGCCCACAGTAAAAACAGTAAGTTTGCAAAAGTATTTGCAATTTCAAATGGTGAACAGGAAGAGAACAGGAGAGATATAGGATGTGAGGATTATAAGGCAGGAGGAAAGAAAATAGAAGTAAAAAAATTAAAGGAAGAGTGAAAGAACAATAAAGATTTGTTGTTAGCAGAAGGAGAGAAAGAGAATCAAAGGAAACAGATAAGTGAGAGAAAAAATATATAAAATAAAAATTAAACTAAAAATAATAGAATAAAAACAAAAACTGAAATATACTAATAAAACATTCTAGCCCTCAACAGACTGACCCATAAAACAAAACTGCCTTCAGAAAATGCTATAAATGAGAAAAAAGATACACATGTATGAATGTATAGGTGTCCATGAACTATTCAGCTCATAATGAAATGGTGGAAAAAAAGAACAAAGCTCTTGATGAAAAGTTAAATAATTGAATAATTGTTTCTGTTGAAGTTTAAAAATTCTGGACTTCCTTTCTCAGCAGCATCAGGGGGAGTGAGTTAGAGTATGATGTCTCTTTTACCCTGAGGGTAGGGTCACTGAAGAGAGAGGAGATCCCATAGGCAGAGCTCCTGGAGTTAGTATTTAGGCCTAGCTAGTCTCCATGTTCTTCACAGAATGGCAATTGGTCTAAAGATTTTAAATCACTGCACCTCCCGAGTTCAGGAGTTGCGGGTCTATGCTGGGAGACTGAACCCCAGGAATATCCCCTGGGTTCCACTTGTGCGGTGGAGGAGCCAATCCTTTGTCCTCTTCATAGCCCACGGACCTTGTGCTTCTGGTCTCCGGGGTTCAGTCTCCAAACTCAATTGGTCTCACTCCCTCCCTTTCAAATTCCCAGCTGAGTGCATTCCTCCCAGCTGATCCTGATAGCTGCTGGACTAAAGTGGGGGCAGGTGAATTTCCATGACCTGTATTCCTCTTTGCAAACCCCTCACCATGTCTGACCCCCTCCTGGTCACTTAGGCACTCTCTATGTCATGTGGTGTGGGTTCACCAGGCCTGCAGTTTGGGTCCAGCTCTGGTTTTCCAGAAATTGGCTTCCATAGCTGCTTCCTCCTACAGGTTGGCTGCAAAATTCTCCTTCCTCTGTCCACAGGCAGCCAGACAGGTGTAACCCCTCTTTTGCACAAGGATAATGTGCAGCATACCTTTCAGTTTAGTCTGGCAGTGACCTTGATTTCTAATCTCTCCACAGCCAAACATGCCACAGGCCTCCTAAAATGTGTGTTCTTTTAATTCCCTTATCCTTCCACTCTGCTCACAGGCCAACTGCTCTGGCTTGTGCACAAGGCAGAAGCAGTGGTGCTGGGAATTTCTTTGATATTTTATTATATCCAACCTCTTGGGTCTCCAGTCTGCTTTGAATACC
This sequence comes from Sciurus carolinensis, assembly GCF_902686445.1. Taxonomy (NCBI): domain Eukaryota; kingdom Metazoa; phylum Chordata; class Mammalia; order Rodentia; family Sciuridae; genus Sciurus; species Sciurus carolinensis. The sequence goes on from NC_062215.1 coordinate 91,283,810, forward strand.
CAGTTTTAATTCCCAGTAAAATCCCTGACTGAACTCCTTTATTCATCCACCTTGCTAAGAAGTCTCCTGTCTGCTTTCTTGGGTTCATGCCATGTAGTAGCCAGGAAAGTGACCTCCTCGATTCCATCATCTTCCCAAATCCCCTGTACTGTATGTTTTTATGAGAGAATTGTGAGGAAATCCATAACATGCTGCCACAGCTGCCACCTTTCTCATGACTTTTTAAGCTCTAAATGCATATAGATGGAGCTTCGACTATTGGTACTACTAAGGATTGAACCTGGGGTGCTCTGCCACTGAGCTACCTCTCCAGCATATTTTGTTTTTTATTTTGAGACAGAGTTTCACTAAGTTGCCCAGGCTGGCTTTGAATTTGTGATCCTCCTGCTTTAGCCTCCTGCTTTGCTGGAATTAGAGTTGTTCACCATTGTGTCTGGTTCAGTGACTTCATTTTGTACAACAAATTATTAACTGATAAGTCAGATTATATAGTTTTAGGAGTTTTAGGGAATCTTTCTGCACTACAAAATATTTTGAGGTCTGAGAATGAATGCTCATCAATTTTTTCACCTAACCTTGTCTCTAGTTTTCTTTTTTCTTTAATTAATTAATTAATTAATTTTTACAGACTGCATTTTGATTCATCTTACACAAATGGGGTACATCATTTCATTTCTATGTTTGTACAAGATGTAGATTCACACCATTCATGTAATGATGTCTGTCTCATCCCACCATTTTTTATACCCCCACTTCCTCTCATTTTCTTCTACATAAGCTAAAGTTCCTCCATTCTTCTCTCACTTGTCTCTAGTTTGATGGAGTTGATTAGGCCAATTAAACTGATCAGTCAAAGGGAAGATGTAGAGTCAGAAGCAGGCTACTTGGATTTTCTCCTTCAACAACTAAGACCATATTCCTGGTTTTGGAATCTGGTTGTTCTCCAGAGTTTCATAGGATCCCTGGACTGAGAAAATGCCTAATTGGACTCCTTTAGTGTATATTATGCCATGATGTCACCTTTGAAGTAGACAATGAAGAACATGTGTGTCTTTTTCTGGCATATGGTAATACTTTAACTGAGATTGGGGTTTAGCATTTTTATCTGCATAACTTAATGAAATGATTGTGATGGTTAAATTTATGTGCAACTTGTCCACATAATAATAGTATTTGGTCAGACACTATTTTAGATGTTTCTATGAAGGCATCATTTTGAATGTAAGTAACATTTTAATCAGCAAATTTTGAGTAAAGCAAATTGCGCTCCATAATGTGGGGTGGTGCCTCATCCAATCTGTTGAAAGTCTGAAGAAATTGAAATAGACTGATGTCCCCCAAAGAAGAGAAAATTCTTCCCGAAGAGAAAATTCTTCCCGAAGAGAATTTGTGCTGCTACTCATCTCTTGATCTCTAGCCTGCTGGAGAACTTGCTAGTCTCTATAATTATGAATACATTCCTTAAAATCTCCTCTCTATCTTTCTATTGTTTTCTCTCTCTCCCTTTCCCTCCCCCCCCCACACACAACCTATTGGTTTTGTTTCTCTGAATAATCCCTATATATAAAATTAATGATACATGGTCAAAGAGAATAGAACTTTTTTTAGGGGCATGCACGTATTCCTTTTTTACTCTTCTCTCACTATATGATGTTTTGTTCACATTTCTGACCATCTGTCTTTGTAGATGACTTTTCAGATTAGACTTAAACATCTTCCCTCAAAGGAATCTATGTCCAAATAATTATTTCATAAAAGAGTTCTGTTCTAGATCGTGAGAAAAAGAATTTCCTTTTATTTTTTTAGTTTTATTTTATGATAGTAAGAGCACTTACCCTGAAATCTACTCTCCTAATGTTTTTAACTATATGATACATTATCATTAACCATAGGCACAATGTTGTACAACAGGTCTCTAGAGCTTATGCATCTTGCTTAACTGAAACTTTATGCCTGTTGATTAGTAATTCTCATTCCCAGCAAACACTATTCCATTATTTGATCCCATTTGCTATTTCAAATACTTCATCTAAATGAATCATGCAACAGTGGTCCTTACATGACTGGTTTAGTTTACTGGCAGAGGAATCTAAGATATAGGAGACCTATAAGGTCAAGGTATAGTATAAAAGTGAGGAAGAAAATTTCCTGCCTTCAGTCAAGACTGTAAACAAACTGACAGAAGTCATCATAAGTCACCTATGTCCTGGCCAGCTTTACCAAGGTACAAGACCATAAAAGAATTTGTGGCCAAAACCCCTCCAAGCAAAACAGAGGATATACTTTATTTATAAATTTATATCTATATCCATATAGAGAGCACACAAACACACATGCTGTGTAACACAAACACATGTATGTGTGTTTATACATGCATATACATTACTAAAAAAACATAAGCAGGTAATTATGAAAGCGTATATGATTTGAAGATTTTGCTTATTTCTCCTAGAAAGCAAAGTGCCAGTGACAAACTCTGGCCAAATTATTTGTTGCAATACAACCACTGATTTTTAATTGTTATTAATGATAAAAATGAAAATATGTATCTAGAGACAGTCTGGGCTATTTTACTGTCCAAATTCATTTCCTTAATTATTGCAAGAATTGCTCTCAAGGAAGCATTGTTACCAACATTTTATAAGTGAAGCAACTGAGTTTAAAAGAAGTTACATAACTGGCCCAAGGTTATGTTTGATAATATTTGGAGACTCCTCTTGTCATTTCCCAAAACTCCATCATTAGCTTCAACTTCCTTCTGTCTTTATTCTTTTTTAAGGGCAAGGGCAAGAGCCAGGACAGATATTTAAAACACTCAAGTTTCTAATCATATGGCTCTGATTCCCCTTGGTCTATTTAGTTTGATAGCCAGTACACATTTCTCTCATATACTTCTGATGTGTTTTGTAATGTCTCCTGACACTCAGCCTGATTAAGCAGCTTGACCAAGATTGCATAGGGATTAGTAGCAGAATCATAAATTAAATCCTCTATTCCTTTCCTTTACCAAGCTATGCTGCTTTCTCAAAGATGTATTACTGATAACAATTTTTTTCAAGTAGAGGTAACTCATATGCTTTCAGTTTTAGGCATCTAGATAGAAAATGCACAGAAACCATAGGCATAGCAAAGTTTTTATTATTATTCACATGTTGAAATCTATCTCAACAAATTATGTCCATTTTCCTATACTCATTTTTAAGTAATCTAATGGATATTTATGTTAAAGTGTTGAAAGAGGGATAAAACTATATACAAATTCTGTATTGTCTGGGAACTGCCACTGCCTAATCGAAAAATTTATTTGAATTTTTAATAGAAATTGCAGCTAAAATAAACCCCTCAGGCAAAATTATGCAGGACATATTTTACCTGTGCAGGAAAAGGGTTAATTAAATGATCACATTTAGAGTTATATTTTTAGGACATTTCCTTTCCAAGAGCTATTTGGGCAAATATATGCAAATTGTACATGGATTTGGTGAGCATTGTAAAGGGCATTGTGAAACTTTATTAATTATAAATTCTAGAGAAGAGACAAAATGGACTTTGAATGAGCTAAGTCCATTTGTTACATTATGTGTATTTATCTGCATGTATGTGGAATTTACAGAATTGAAACTCCCATTTATCAGACACCTGCTGCATATCACACAAGGTTAAATGACTTACATTTGTTATTTCATTTGACCTTTCTGTTTAATGTTGTTACAACAAACCCTGTTTGTTTTATTTAAATCATCAATTAAATGGGGAATACTAGCAATTTGTATGTTATGGAAATTATGGATGTAAGGATCAGAGTATCTTTCTCAAAGACTCACTATTTTGAAGTAGGAGTCAGGCACTTTTTTACCAATTTTAACTTAATAATCTCAAGTCTTTTCAAGTGATGTTATTCCATGTACACATCTTTTCCGTATATTCTAGTGCTGTTTTATATAGATAGAACTATACTCACATATCTGAAGTATTCACATTTTCATTTGACACTAACAGAAGCTACTTTTTTCCCCTTGCAATTGTGAGAATTGACCACACATGCTAAGCAAGCACTCTACCACTGAGCTACATCTTTATCCCTGTTTATTGTATTTTGAATGAACTGTTAATGATTTAATTAATGAACAAAAATTAACCATTAATAATGCATTTGGTGCTCAATTTCTCAGTCAATAATTTCTAAGAAAAAAACCTTTAGTATAGCATACAGATTCTTTCCATTTTCTATCTTATCAAGATTTTTAAAAGAAATAGGTTATGAATTTTATTAAATTCTATAATAGCACATCCTTTGAATAAAATCAAAAGATCTTGAACTATATGTGGTCATAATATTTTATCAGAAGACACATTCAATAACAAGTAACATTAGATATGGTTTATGGCTATTTCATTTATGAGCTTTTATTTTCATGGAGCTGTTGCAAGAGGAAGATTGTTTGGTATTACAACATAAAGGTGGGAAAAAGATGTAAGACACATAAGCCCATGAAGATGGCCCCTGAGAGCGTAACAATCAACAAACCTAAACCTATGGATTGGCAAAACTACCTGTCTTCAAATCCCATGAAATTGCCTGCTGCCTACTGAAGTGCTAATCCTTAAAGAAACTAAACTCCTGTAGTGCTTGTGTGTGTGTGTGTGTGTGTGTGTGTGTATGTGTGTGTTTGTGTGTTGTGTGTGCATGCACACACATGCTCACATACATGTATACTGGTAGTTATATGTATTCCTATAGTTATATGTAGTCCATGGCTAAGAGTTCATCTATTGATCTGAGACTATATGTACATACATATATACACACATGTATCTCTCAACTGACTCAGGGAATATTCATATCACTTTCCAGTTTTAAAGCTATGATTAGCCAATTCCAAAATACTAATCAAAAAATATAGACTGAGTTCAACCAGGAGTCAATTCTATGGGTAACCCTGATATGAGGGAAGTCTTTTAAGACTATCAGTCTCACAGCATTTGTGTTCATTAGTTCATTCATCTTGGTACGCATTATGAGGTTTTGAAATCAGTTGTATTCTTCCATCATGGATTGAGCTATTACAACTATTTCAAATACAAAGAACAGTACAGAGAATAACATAATGAATGCCTGTTGTGAGAAACAAATTGTAACTGAATGATTTGAAACTTTTTTTGTACTTTGTTCCCTATCTTCTCCTGAGGTAAGCACAATGTTCAAGCTAGTTTGTATCCTTGGCATTTGCATTTCAATACTACACTATTAATAGTCTACAAAATCAGTTTACAATTCTCCCTTAATAATGGCATCTTGAATATATCATTTTGTAATTTGCTTTTCTCATTTAATAAGATGTTTTCAAAATTCACACCTTTTGATACATGCAGACCTAGTTTATGCCTCCTGATACCTCAATTGCAATTGTGTAGTTTACACCACATAATATCTTATGCACTTCACTATGGATGAATATTTGGTTGTTCTATTATATGTTTTTTCCATAAATGCTTCAAAGGTGTATTTACTTGTTACTTCTCCTGTGTGAGAGTTCTGCAACCCAAAATAGCATTGTTGGTGGAAAAGTGGGGCTAGACTTCAGGATTACTGTATCTTGCCGACTTACTCTCCAACAATGAAAGTGGTCCCATTGAGTGTTAGCTAACTTGGGGGACTGGTTTTGTACCATTTTTAAAATTGCAGGTCGATGCATCAGGAGACTGAGGGAAATGGAGAAATAGTTTTGGAAAGATAAATAGGTAGGTAAATCTCACTGAAGAAAAATTGTTTTGATTTGGCAACTCTACAAAAGATAGATATTTCTTCCCTGTGATACCTGTGACAAGATGGAGGAGTACACTTTCTCTTTTTGATAAGCATTTCTGTAATAATCTCAGTCATGTGAAAGTATCAGTTCAAAATTTTAGCACAATCTCATAAATAAAAGAACAACTTGGAAAATATTTCTTTGGAAATTCTTCCATATGATTATTATACATAATTTTCCCCTGACCCCTCTCATAGTTTTAAGTGCTAGAACATATCTATCAACAAAAGCCAAAAGGCACCATGGGACAGGCCATACCTGTATTGAGAGACCTTGGAAAGGTAGATGAAACATCTTGGTTCAAGGAAACTCAGAATTGGGCATTCAGTTTCCTATCTAGTGAGTATGCTTCTTAGACTACAAATATGATTCTAGGGCCTGGGGTGTAACTCAGGGGTAAAGCTCTTTTTCAGCATATGCAAGGACCTGGTTTCCATCCACAGCACTGCAAAATACATGCACACACACACACTATTTTATATATATATATATATATATATATATATATATATATATATATGCACATTCAGAATATATATATGTATAATTCTAGTGTGTGCCAATAACAATAATATTAATAACAACAACAATAATAAAAATTAAAAGTGAGCATTGGCAGTCAAATGACATTCAAATATAATCACTTTTTTAAAATACTACTATTTATCACAGCATTCACTGGAATTTTGGATCATGTATTCAGGGCATGTGTGCGTGCATGTGTGTGTGTGTGTGTGTGTTTAACTCTAAAACTTGGAAAGACAAAGGAGAATGTAGACTTAGGCATTGCTGGATACTGTCAAAGTTAATGCATGGTAATTTCATTAATCAATAAGTTGTTGGGGAGCAACATTAAATATATGCAGAAATCAGAACAGATTACACAGATGAAGGGCTGGACTTATTCAGTTCTTCTTCAGTCATTTTATTTATTCCAAGAATTTGGCAATGTGACCTTCTTTTAAAAAAAGTGCTTGATGTAAACATTAGAACATTAAACAAACAAGTATTGACCAATGTTTCTGTATTGTATACACAAGTGAGTGCTTAGGAGATTTTCTATCAAGAGCTACAACAAACTGAGCATTTTTTTCTGTCAGGATATTTACATACTTCCTCAATAATCCTAAAGTAATACAAAAAGATAGGATTTATTAATATTTTTAAATGAATAAAACAATTATAAAAACATTTTCAAAGTCATACCATAGTAAGTAGCATATATAATACCGAAAGCAAAAAATATTTGATTCCAAAATTTATGTTTTTCTGCAGATGTTTTTCATTGATGAAATTTGCAAATATACTTTGTTGAAGAATATCAGGAACCAGTGAAGAGCAAAACTAAAACCTTACGATATCCCTAGATGAATTCCTGTTTCTTCCCTTGCATTCCTTCAAGTCCATTTTTAATAGGGCAGGTAGGTGATACTGTGAAAAATATATTAGATCATGGTACATTTCTGCTCGACTCCCCAGTGGCAATCCATTCTCACTCAGGTAAAATGCTGAAGTCTTCCAAATGGCCCCCAACTGGCCTACAGACCTTCGCATGCTTCTACACTTCTTTCCTACAATTTTTCCTCTTACCCCTGAGTTACACTGCTCACCTTGGTGTTCTTTGAACACCCAAGACAGACTCTTGCCTCTGATCTTGTACTTCCTGTGTAAGGCAAGAGACTCTTAGTTTTTCTTTCCTTTTGTCCTCACCAAATATAACATGGATATTTATCTGATTTTATTTATTATAAAACACTAACTCTTGAGGAGTGCTTGGCACATTTATTAGTATATATCTAATGAAGATAAATGAATGAATTAGTCAAAAATAAGTGAATGAATTAGTGAATGAACAAACACAAAAGGAAGGTAGGTGAAGTAGTTAAGGGATTCCCAAATTTAACTGTGAAATTTATTCAAGGTATGATAGAAAAAGAACCTCAAACAGGAACATTTAAAAATAAACTTTGTCTATCCTGGTCAAAAGGGTGAAAAAAAAAAACAACTATCTCTTTGCAAAATAAAAAACAAAAGAAAATGTATAGAGTAACTTAAAAAGTAAGATTTGTTTGAGAAACTGCAAGCACAACAATTCAGTCTTGAAGCAGCACAGGGCTTAGAGGAAGATACTGGAACGGTAGAAGGGAACCAGATTATGCAGCATCTTCAATGTCATGTGCATCAGTCAAGGTCTTGGCAGGACATGGGAGACAGTTTTACATGGGTTACATGAAGATACATTATGAAAGACACTTTAGAAAAGTGTAAGCAGGAGTTTCAAGATGACGAACTAGAGGGTGACTGCATTCCATGTCACTCCAGGACTCAGGATTCAAGAAGAGGAGGTATTGAGAGACTCGGGACCAGCTCAGAGCAGCTGGGTGAGTTTTCCCTGATGGGCGAGGCTTCTCCACTGGGGCGGTAGAACCAGAAACCCAGGCCCAGACCAGCCATGCCCCAGCCCACAGTCTAGTGCCCCTTTGGCTGACCATTGGTCAACACGTGGAGGCGCCTCTGCCCACTAGCAGGAAATATACCCCATCTGGAGGCCACCACCCCTAGAGGGGCAGCTTCCTTTGTGGATCACTGCATTATCAAGTTCCTCCAAGACTTCAGGCTACAGAAGGCTAGGAGGTGAGTTATTGGAAACCTACAGGGATGTATAAGTCAATAGGGGGAAAACTGCAGTATCTCAGATTTTCACTACTACAGGGGAACATACCTGAGCAATATGAGAAAACAAGGGAAGAAAATGTCCCAAACAAACCTAGATGCTACCTCAATAAAATCCAATGACAGCATGGTGGAAGAAATGTCAGAAAGGGAGTTCAGAATGTACATAATTAAAATGATCAGAGAAGCAAACAATGAGATGAGAGAACAAATGCAGGCATTGAATGATTGCACCAATCAACTGTTAAAAGAGCAAATGTGGGAAGGAAAAGATCATTTCAATAAAGAGTTAGAGATTCTGAAAAAAAAAAAAAACAAAACACAAAAATCCTTGAAATGAAGGAAACAATAAACCAAATTAAAAACTCCATAGAAAGCATAACCAACAGGATAGAACACCTGGAAGACAGAACCTCAGACATTGAAGACAAAATATTTAATCTTGAAAACAAAGTTGACTAAACAGAGAAGATGGTAAGAAATCATGAACAGAATCTCCAAGTATTATGGGATAACATGAAAAGGCCAAATTTAAGAATTATTAGGATTGAGGAAGGGACAGAGAAACAATCCAAAGGAATGAACAATCTATTCAATGAAATAATATCAGAAAATTTCCCAAATCTGAAGAATGAAATAGAAAATCAAGTACAAGAGGCTTATAGGACTCCAAATATACAAAATCACAAAAGACCTACACCAAGGCACATTATAATGAAAATACCTAACATACAAAATAAAGATAGAATTTTAAAGGCTGTGAGAGAAAAAAATCAAATTACATTCAGGGGAAAACCAATACAGATATCAGTAGATTTTTCAACCCAGACCCTAAAAGCTACAAGGGCCTGGAACAACATTTTTCAAGCTCTGAAAGAAAATGGATGCGAACCAAGAATCTTATACCAAGCAAAATTTACCTTCAGATTTGACAACAAAATAAAATCATTCCATGATAAACAAAAGCTAAAAGAATTTACAAATAGAAAGTCGGCACTCAGAACATTCTCAGCAAAATATTCCATGAGGAAGAGATGAAAAACAATGATGTAAATCAGCAAAGGGAAGAACTAGCCTAAAGGAATGGCCAAATAAAGGAGAAACCAAGTCATGTTAAAAAACAAAAATAAGCCAAATGACTGGACATACAAATCACATCTCAATAATAACCCTGAATGTTAATGGCCTAAACTCATCAATCAAAAGACCCCGACTGGCAGATTGGATTAAAAAGAAAGACCCAATAATATGCTGTTTGCAAGAGACTCATCTCATAGAAAGAGATACCCACAGACTAAAGGTGAAAGGATGAGAAAAAAACATACCACGCACATGGACACAGCAAAAAAGTCGAAATATCCATCCTCATATTGGATAATGTGAACTTCAAACCTAAGTTAGTCAGAAAATAAAGAAGGACATTACATACTGCTTAAGGGAAGCATAAATGAGCAAGACATAACACTCATAAATATATATGCCCCCCAAAATGAAGCATCTATGTCCATCAAACAAAGCCTTCTCAATTTTAGGAATCAAATAGACCACAACACAATAATACTAGGTGACTTCTCTCACCACTGGACAGATCTTCCAAACAAAAATTGAACAAAGAAACCATAGATCTCAATAACACAATCAATAATTTAGATTTAATGGATATATATAGACTATTCCATTGAACAAAGAGCAAATACACTTTCTTCTCAGCAGCACATGGATACCTCTCTAAAATAGACCATATATTATGCCACAATGCTACTGTTAGCAAATACAAAAAGATAGAGATACTACTTTGTATTCTATCATATCATAATGGATTGAAATTAGAAATAAATGACAGAATAAAAACCAGAAACTACTCCAACACTCCTGAAGATTAAATAATATGGTACTGAATGATGAATGGCTAACAGAAGATATCAGGGGGAATAAAAAATTTCTTAGAGGTAAATGAGAAAAAAGTTACAAAATATCAAAATCTCTGGGACACTATGAAAGCAGTACTTAGAGGAAAATTTATTTCACAGAGCACATTCAATAAAAGAAGAAAAAATCAACAAATAAACAACCTAACACACAGCTCAAAGCCCTATAAAAAGAAGAACAGATCAACACCAAAAGTAGTAGAAGGTAGGAAATAGTTAAAATCAGAGCTGAAATCAATGAAATTGAAACAAAAGAAACAATTGAAAAAATTGACAAAAATTGTTTTTTTGAAAAAAATAAACAAAATTAATAAACCCTTAGCCACACTAACAAAGAGAAAAAGAAAGAAAACTCAAATTACTAAAATTTGGGATGAACAAGGAAATATCACGGCAGACACTACTGAAATACAAAACATAATTAGAAGCTATTTTGAAAATCTCTACTCCAACAAAATAGAAAATCTTGAAGATATCAACAGGTTTCTAGAGACATATTATTCACCCAAACTGAATCAGGATGATACACACAATTTAAATAGCTGAAATAGAAGAAGTCATCAAAAGCCTACCAACAAAGAAAAGTCCTGGACCAGATGGATTCTTAGCCAAGTTCTACAAAACTTTTAAAGAAGAGCTCATTCAAATACTCTTCAAAGTATTCCAACAGAAGAGGAGGGAACCCTTTCAAACTCATTCTATGAAACCAAAATCACCCTGATACCTAAACCAGACAGAGACACATTGAGGAAAGAAAATTTCAGACCAATATCCTTAATGAACATTGAGCAAAATTTCTCAAGAAAATTTTAGCAAATCGCATTCAAAAACATATTAAAAAGATAGTGCACTATGATCAAGTGGGTTTTATCTCAGGGATGCAAGGTTGGTTCAACATCCGGAAATCAATAAATGTAATTCACCATATCAACAGACTTAAAGTCAAGAATCACATGATTATTTCTATGGATGAAGAAAAAGCATTTGATAAAATACAGTATCCCTTCATGCTCAAAACACTAGAAAAATTAGGGATAGTAGGAACATTCCTTAAGGCTATCTATGCTAAGCCCATGGCCAATATCATTCTAAATGGTGAAAAACTGAAAGCATTCCCCCCAAAAACTGGAACAAGGCAAGGATGCACTCTTTGACCACTTCTATTCAATGTTGTCCTTGAAACTCTAGCCAGAGCAATTAGACAGACCAAAGAAATTAAAGGGATATGAATAGGAAAAGAAGAACTCAAACTATCCCTATTTGCTGATGACATGATTCTATATTTAGAGGAGCCAGGAAATTCCACCAGAAAACTTCTAGAACTCATAAATGAATTCAGTAAAGTAGCAGTATATAAGATCAATGCTCATAAATCTAATGCATTTTTATTCATAAGTGATGAATCCTTAGAGAAGTTAGGAAAACTACTCCATTCACAATAGCTTCGAAAAAAATAAAATACTTGGGAATCAATCTCACAAAAGAGGTGAAACACCTCTACAATGAGAACTACAGAACACTAAAGAAAGTAATTTAGAAAACCTTAGAAGATGGAAAGATCTCCCATGTTCTTGGAGAGGCAGAATTAATATTGTTATAATGGCCATATTACCAAAAGTAATTACTCTACAGATTCAGTGCAATTCCGATTAAAATGCCAATGACATATCTCACAGAAATAGAGCAAGCAATTATGAAATTCATCTGGAAGAATAAAAGACCCAGAATAGCTAAAGCAATCCTTAGCAGGAAGAATGAAGCAGGGGGTATTGGAAGACCAGATCTTCAACTATACTACAAAGCAATAATAACAAAAATGGCATGGTATTGGCACCAAAATAGGTAGATAAATGGTACAGAATAGAGGACACGGACATAAACCCAAATAAATACAGTTTTCTCATACTAAACAAAGGTGCCAAAAACATGCAATGGAGAAAAGATAGCCTGTTCAACAAATGGTGCTGGGATAACTGGAAATCCATATGCAGCAGAATGAAACTAAACCCCTATCTCTCACCCTGCACAAAATTCAACTCAAAATGGATCAAGGACCTGGAATCAGACCAGAGACCCTGCACCTTATGGAAGAAAAAGTAGGTCCAAATCCTCATCATGTTGGCTTAGAATCAGACTTCCTTAACAGGACTCCCAAGCATAAGAAATAAAAGCAAGAATCAATAACTGGGATAGATTCAAAATAAAATCTTTCTTTCAGCAAAGGAAACTATCAGCAATGTGAAGAGAGAGCCTATAGAGTGAGAAAATCTTTGCCACTCATACTTCGGATAGAGCACTAATCTCCGGAATGTATAAAGAACTCATAAAACTTTACACCAAGAATACAAATAATCCAATCAACAAATGGGCTAAGGAAATGAACAGACACTTCACAGAAGATCTGCAAACAATCAACAGATATATGAAAAAATGTTCAACATCTCTAGTAATAAAAAAAATGTGAATCAAAACTACCCTAAGATTACATCTCACCCCAAGTAGAATGATGATTATCAAGAATACAAGCAGCAATAGGTGTTGGTGAGGATGGAGGGAAAAAGATATACTCATACAGTGCTGGTGGGGTTGCAAATTAGTGCAGCCACTCTGGAAAGTAATGTGGAGATTCCTTAGAAAACTTGGAATGAAACCACCATTTGACCCAGCTGTCCCACTCCTTGACCTATACCCAAAGGACTTAAAATCAGCATACTACAGTGATGCAGCCACATGAATGTTCAGAGCTGCTCAATTCACAATAGCCAGATTGTGGAACTAACCTAGGTGCCCTTCAATAGAAGAATGGATAAAAAAAACTGTGGTGTATAGATATACAATGGAATATTACTCAGCCATAAAGAATAATAAAATTATGGCATTTGCAGGCAAATGAATGAAGTTGGAGAATATCATGCTAAGTAGGATAAGCCAATCTCAAAATACTAAAGGATGAATGATCTTGCTGATAAGTGAATGATGATACGTAAAGGGGGGTGGGAGGGAGACAAGAATGGAGGAAGGATGGACCATATAGAGGAAAAAGAGGGGTGGGAGGTTTAGGGGGAAGTAAAAATAATAGAATGAATCAAACATCATTACCCTATGTACATGTATGATTACACAAATGGTACACCTCTACGTCATGTAAACTAGAGAAACAAGTTGTACACCATTTGTTTACAATAAAAAAATAAATAAATAAAATTTAAAAAAAAGATGTGAGCAGGATTAAGGGAAATTAACAAGGCATGGTGAAGCTCTACTCAGCTAGCAACATCTGGCAAGTTTCCTCTCATAGGTCAAAAGAAAAGGGGAAAAGTGATTGCAAGAAAGTAATTATAGAATATATCTATAGACCCCAGAAGAAGTCTTTTCTCTTGAGAAATACAACCAACTTTCCGTCTGGGGAAAGTAATGCTCTAAATTCATTCTTTTCTCACCTCTAATCACTTCCCATCAACTCTCATTTCTAAAAACAACCAGAAGCCAGATGGCCTGGAAGAATTTTGATGACTTTGAGCACACAGAGCACAGTGAGGAGGTGTGGACCAAGTATCAAAGGGAAATGGAGAATGTCCAGTACAGGGATTAGTGGTTTCAGGACAAAGATGTTGGGGACTGTTGAAGAATTTGTAGTAGGAGAGTTACACAATTAGATGTGAGGATAGGGAAGACAGCTTGGCCACAGAGAAAAAATAAATACGGAAGATTAGTGAGACAGGGGAGTTGGAGAAGCACAAAGTAATGGCAAGAATCCTGGAAAGAAATTATGAGGGTCTTCACAGAGCAATGACTCTTGACCAGGGGAGGAAAGAACCAAAATTAGAGACATAATAGCAATTTACTTCACAGCTAAAGTCCTGCCAGGAATGACTGTAGGAAGAAAAATGATGACTTTCCTTGCATAGATAGGATATTTGCTCTGAAATTTGAAGAGTCCAAACATGATTAAAATCAAAGTAGAAGGTCCATCCTTGACTAAATATTTGATTTGATTATTGAAATATGAAAAATCCCATGTTCATTTCCTTGCTAGCATTCTTCCTAAAGATAAAGAATATTAAGGATATTTTAACTATTATTGTGCCTTTAGCTACTTTGTTATCTACATGTATGTAGAGAATTCTAAGTACATGAAGAAAGTTATATTTATGTATTTGTGTGCCTTACATAACTGGAAAATCCAAAGTTTTCAAAAAATTCATAGGTCAAAGACCTCCAAATGTAGCAAATCATAAACTAGTCTAAAAGATCCAAATTATGACAAATGGAAAAGACAATGTTTTGAGATAAGCTAAACCACAAAACCTGGGAAAATTTTAGAAATGTGGAGAGTGATGAATTGGCCTTGGCTCAGGTGACTTCAGTGATTGTAGCTCTAACACATCAGCAGGGAGAAATGTGTGCAGGGATCAGAGCAACACCAGGCAGAAAGGGGAAATGCCTCCCTTGTTTCTTACTAAGGTGTATCTCAACTCTTGTAATCAGCATTTTCACTGCTGTGATCAAAAGACCTGACAAGAACAATTACAGGAAGAAAAGGTTTTTTTTTTGGATCTCATGGTTGCAGAGGTCCTAGTCCATAGATGGTCAACTTCTTTCCTTGGGGCTCTAGGTGAAGTATCATGGCAGAAGTGTGTGGCAGAAAAAATGTCTCAGGACCTGACCACCACAGAGCAGAGACAGACAGAGAGAGAGAGAGAGAGAGAGAGAGAGAGAGAAAGAGGGGCTAAACTCTTTTATATATAAACAAAATATATACCCCAAAGGCATGCCCCCAATGACCCACCTCCTCCAGACTCACCCTACCTGCCTTCAGTTATTACTCTGTTAATCCCTATTGGGGTATTAATTTACTCGTTGGATTAAAGTTCTCAACCCAATCATTTCACCTATAACCCTTCTTGCATTGTCTCACACATGAACTTTTGGGGGACATCTCACATCTGAAGTATAACACCAGCATTTAGAAGCCTCAGCAACCCATGAACATATAGAGAAATCTGGTTGGTGAGTCTAGAATCTCAGGATCACTACTCTAAACACTTCTTATCACAGGCCCCTGTTTTTATTATGTAGAAATGATTGATTAAAGCAGTAGTTATTGGTGATTGAACTAGTCCTCAGTCCCTCTCCTCTGCCTGGAAGTTGGGGGTTATAGCTAAAAGTTGTCACCTTCTAATTATGTTTTTACTCTTTTCTGGTGACTACTCCCATTCTGAAGTTTTCATTAGAAAAAACTTAGGTATGGTCTAAAGGGACTTGTTTTAAAGAACAAATGAAACCCTTACCACTCATGAAATTCCAAGGATTTTAAGGGTCCACAAAAAACAAATGCACATAAACACACTTTAAGAGAGGGCCTATAAAATATAGTAAATTTAAATCTGTAAACCAAGTTCTTTACCAGGCCTAACTTATAATATCAGGTCAGTGTTGTACTATGAGGTTCTCTACCCAGGAATACTTAAAGCACTAGGAATAGTACAAATTGGTGTTGGAGGCTCTTGTTTTTATTGCATTGTGGCTTACACACCTCATCGCATTCTATGTGCACTCAAAAAATAAGCTGTTGGCAGGAGCTGTTTTAGTGAAGTTATCAATGCATTCATTATTTTCCTTTGTTTGATTAAAATGAGGCTGATATTTGTAAATTGATTGGGATGACATCCTGAATGCATATTGCTTGTAGGGATATATGTGTATTTAAATTGTTTTCATGTGAGATTTTGCTGGGTCACATCATTAGTGCATGTGTGCCTAATAAATTGTATGCACTACACAGTTAGACCATTTCTGGGAACTGAATTTTTTTTTGCCATTGGAGTAAGGTCACTGAAATGTGTTACAATTGCTGGAGGTAGCCTATAGCTTTTCCCCATCTTGGAAGGAGAAGATCATCCAAAGTTCACCAAAGACTCATTAATTCCACTTCTCCTGGGCTGTTAGCTCAGCAGCATATTTTCATAATTGATAATTTCCAGCAGGTCACTTGGCAAAATCCCTATTTGTAGCACTTGGTTTAGAAAAAGTAAAGAATTTCCCATCTTCATTTAAGTATTATTTAACCTACGGATGACTTCATACAGTCTTTGATATTAGTGGTGACATGTACAACAATTTCTAATGCTGTTGTTCTGAAATTGGGATATGTTACATTATGGATAGCCTTGAGATAGGTAGAACTCTGAGAATAAATTCCTAAAAGTTTTAGTTTGTTAATGAGAGCTTAGTAAGATAAATATGAAGATAAAATGAGCTAACTTCTTTACAATTCTTGGATACTCAAAAGGAGATTAAAATGTGTGGGGAGGAGGGCATGCTTAAATGAATAATTTGGGAGCTCCTTGATATCTCAATTCTACAAGATAAAATTTTTAAGTCATTTTGGTTTATTTTCTGTTATATCAGGGATGTTGTAACTTCCTGGAGTAAAGGATCTTCTCTTACATTTTTTCCAATTTGATGTACATTATTATTTTCCCTTTTCAACCGTACTATAGCCACTTCAAGTCCAGGTAAGTTAACTCATCAGACAACATGTATAAACTCTAAGGTTCTGAATGACCTTAATTCAGAAAAGCTAAGTACAACAGTAAAGAGACTATCAGAGTCGCTTTACAAACTGGGATCCCAATTCTTGATCATTCTACAGCAGACTGTCCTGTAGAAAGAGTTGTGAGATGTGATTACACATTCCAAATGAATCTAAAGTGACTGCACATGGCATATTTTAGGATTTCACTTGAAACTCACAATTTGTGAAAGTAGAACATGAATTTTGCATCATTATTTGACAATAAAGTGGTTACCTTTGTGTCTCTTCTGAGATATTTTATTTCCAAGAAAATGGAACAAGTGTGTGTCTACCACAGAGAATATCCCACATGGTGGCCTTCTCTGGCCTGGGAATTTTAGATAACTCCTCAGTGTGAGCCCAATGTAGGGTGATGGCTGTGGCTTCTTTAAGTCTTTGGTGGCCCAGGAGACAGCAGGATGTCACATAGGAGTTGCATAGAGGACATCATTTCTGTAAAATGAAAAGTGCTGCACAAGAGAAACAACTTTTGTAACCTTAACAAATTTGACCTTAACTAAGTAGAATTGAGTTTGGGGTAGGAAATTAGACTTAGAAATACTTTTTTATTGGAGATACTTTTCAGGATTTTTATCCAAGTTCAAAATCATACTACAGGCTGTCCTCATCCTAAAAGACTCTAGAGAAATGCTGTTAAAATATTCCAAGAAAGATTTCAGTGGTTGAGCATAGAATATTTGAAGATTCTCTCCACTGTATAATCATGTAGAGAGTACCTAGTAAATGTCTTAAAATAGGCATTTTCCATTGGAAAACTAATGAATAATTTTCATTATAATTTAAAGAGAAATTAGAAAAGGGAAATAATTTAAAGCCTACTTAATTCACTCTCATTTCTGATAATAAGTCCTTCTCCACTGAGCCCTATTTCTGCCCTTGATTTTTGAAAGAATATTTAGCACTAACTGATTGGGTAGCCTAATAGGAGTTGTTAGTGCAGTCAGGAGAAAAGAAAATGAGGTCAAGATTCTTAAAGACCATTTACTTGCTGATTCAGAAGGTTAAAGGTACATTAAAATATGTGAAGGCACAGTGATGATTCCCAAGGTAGATTTGACTTGTTATCCCTTTTCTCTCTTATGTTGCTTGAATATCTCTCAGAAGTGGGAAAAATAGTACTAAGGAAAAAGATTTGTGCATGTAGACAAGAATAGAATGTTACAGAGCATTCTGTCAGAAATTTGGGGCATTGGCATTTATGTTGCAAAGTGTTTTGCTTCAACAGGAAAACACAGATCATTCACCCATAGTAAAATGAGAGTGGAAAGTCTCCTGAAGAGCTGAATGAACCCTTGGAGAAATGGTGGACTTTAAATCCAGGTGCTATTTTTTAGTTATGTGGGTGAGGATATTTTTAGGAATTTGAACCACTGTCCTTCCTATAAATTTACACAGTTGCTGTTGAGGTTCACCTTATTCAAAGGAAAGGTATCTCTGCATAGTGTTCAGCAGGAAGGAGTTTTAAATATGTGTACCCTGAAGGGAGAAACTGTTATCAACACTGTGGAGTTGGTAAATCAGTAAGCTGGCTGTGATCAGGATATTTGGGGAAGGATTGGAGGATTTCCTTAGGCTTAGTGTATTCCAGAGAGAATAAATTTAATCAACTCTTCCAGGACATGCTTCCCAATGTGAGTCAGAATTTTTTAGAATAAGGTATGTAGGTGAACTGTGTTGTCCTTGGCAGCATAAAAGCTTGAATGACCTGGCTTTATAAGTTGGTTCTTGTAGTTTGTAGGTGTGAACAGCCACTCAAACATGTTAATTAACCACCTTTATTTTGAAGTTCTTCACCTGTGAAATAAGTTTAATTAAAATTATTTCCCTGTTGAATACCATGATTTCTTTTAAATATCAGTTATTCAGGAACAAACTAACCAGGGTAAAGATGGTAAGCTTATAAGTGCATGCATTTGAAAGACAGATGGAGATTTGGGAAGAAAGTGATGAACTACCTACTATGATGTTATTAAAAACTGACAAGGGATTTTATTTGTGTAACAGAGAAGTATCATATTCTATTTTAGGTCATCTGCTGTATAGTCTTGTGAAAAAATGCTTGTCTCTATTATCTTCTAAATTTCTTCCGTATGAAGACTTATTGCAAATATTATTTCTCCTATAAATAACAGTTTTGAGAAAAGTAGAGAAAAGGAATCTAAAAGAAGAAACCGAGTCCTAGCAGAAACTCTGTCAAGAACATAAAATTTGAAGCTGCAGGAATTAGCATGGATGTTGGAGAAGACACTGGACATTATGTGTGAAAAAAATTGGGTTTGAGATGATCCTACTGAACTCAAGTAACAAGATGACCCTGCTGACATTTGATTAATTAGCCAATATGTTTGTGTGAATGCCAAATTAGGTCAGATCATATAAGCACATTCCTTCAAAAACTTTGGCTACTTCTTCTTTCCTCATAAATCCATTGCTTTTCTCTCTTTGATTCTGCTAGATTTCTGTGCTCTCCTCCTATGCATGTCTACTCAAGACTTCTACTCTAAGGTCCTACATGGGTCTGTCTGCTTTTTACTGATAATATACTACTATGAAACTCTAAGTCTGTAAAATATGTTTAATAATATTTTCCTCAGAATGTTTTAAGATTTCAATGAAATAAAAATATACAATAGAAAAAATCTATAGTATTCAAAGCACTCTAAAATATAGGTTTTGTGTTGAAACGTTAGCTCACAACTTCTCTGAAGAAGAAAAAAAATAGGACAGAGAATAGAGATCCTTTTCTAAGAAAAGACATTTCTCTGTGAACAGTACTGCTGGAAAGATACTGTCTAGTGTCCAGCACCTTCTTTATGTGACACTCTGTTTAATTGCATGCCAGAATCAGAACAAAGTCCTCTTAACGTCCACGACAGGCCTTCCATCTTTTTCCATAGTGTTGATGTGGAAGGATGTCTTCTCAGTGCCCCAGATGAGGCTTTCCACTGAGGAGCTAACCACACACAACCATGGGTACCAGGCCTCTAAAATAGACTCTTGGACTCACTAATCCATTTTCATTGGATTGTTATGGTAGGACATGAAATATGTCAGCACTTACAGAATGTGAACAATGGCCAAATATTCCTCATTTTTTACATGAGAATGTGGTAGCATCCATGGAAGATGGGTTGAGGCTGCTATTAAAGTGTGGCTTACCTTTCCTCAGAATCTTTCCTGCTGTCATTTAACTCAATTTCTCTTGGTTCTGCTCTATTGCAACAGCGTGTTGCTCTGATACCCTTTTATATTCATGTTGACAACTTTGATGTTTCCACTCCATCTTCCTATATCCCCCAGATGAGGACACTCAGTTCTCTTAACCTTCCCACATAGATTTTATTTTGTAAGTTCTCTGTCATTTTGTGGTTGGCTTCAAAGCTTCCCATCTGTTTTCCTTTGAATAAGATTCATAAAATCAAAAAGCAGGTAGAAATGAAAGTGAAAATGTATCTTTTTAAACTTCTTCTATCTACTTTTTCTTGTTTACTCATTATCAAGAACATTATACAGCTGGACTTGGTCGAATATGCTCAACAATTCCGGGAGGCTGAGGGAGGTGGATTGCAAGTTTGATAACAGACTCAGGATTCAAGATGAAGCTCAGTAGTTAAGCATCCTTGGGTTTGATACTTGGTTAAAGAAACAAAAGATATACAAAAAAGCAATCAGCCTAAAATCTAAACCAGCAGTTTATCTAGTATTGTGTTGAACAGCATCATGGCTAAACCAGTTGCTGCTTTATGAAACCATCATTAGTGAGATGTGGTGAAGAATAGTGAATCCAATACCCCAGTTAAAAATTATTTTTTATTTCATTGATAAAGAGTACACTATGTTGGATCTAATCTTTATGATGTAGATATGACCAGGTCTAAAGGATGTCATGTCTCTTCTTTTAAGCCTTTAAGTTGGATACATGCAAGATAATCCTAAACCCAAGTTTTCTCAAGGTGTTCCTGGGAGACTAAGTAGATTTTGAAGGCACTCAAGCTTTTCACTTCATGGGGAATCTTGCCTGGAATTGTACTTAAAACTAAACCACAAAGGAAAAGTGGTCGTATCTTTTATTTATTTTTTCAGAGGTGCTAAGTAAATACGGCCTTTATTTCCAGATGTTATGTTAGTGGTGTTTGTCTAATGCCAGTTTTTTTTTTTTTTTTAAGTAGGGAAATATACAGAAGTATGTTTTGATAGAGTGTTTTTCATGTTGGTTCATCCAGAGTTGTTATTGCTCTCATTCACATTCTCCATCAGAGATTTTAAGAGCTCCTTAGACTTTGAATTTCCTCTTTTCATTTCTCATTTCCAATAGTGTATGAGGATAGCAAATAAAACCTTTGATTTTGATTGTGATTGCTAGGTTGTTTTCAAGAAATAGTTTAATTTCCAATTTAGTTTGAATCAATACAAAAATTTATAGGAAAATCAAAAATCTATTGACTTATAGGTAAATAACTTCTTCTGCTCTACTCCTCTTAAAAATGCAGAGGAGTAAAAACATACTAATTTACATAAGGTGCTGTGTAGTTACCTATAAATCTAGAATGTGATTTTTCCCCAATTTGGTAACAATAATGTTTTAAAATTATCTTTGTTAATTTATTTGAATGCTATGCAATTATAAAAATCTGAAAGTGGAAATCAAGTTTGTGTTATTTTTTCAACATAATATATCATGTGTCCTACATTCAGACTGCATTTTTAAATTCACAATATATAAAATGAGTCCAAGCAATTTTGTAGTAGAATATATAAATTTGAATTTTAGGATGACTGTAGGACGTCAGGCTATAAACTAGTGCTCAAAATTCCATCAACAAGGATGGAATTAGTTACTTACCAGAGGTGAGACTTAAAGCGTAAATGCTCTGGAAGAAGGTATATCTAACTTCAATTTATGTAAAAACGAATAGGGAGTATTAGAAGGGTAGTATTCAAAGAAAGGATGGTATACTGAGGAAAAGTAGCTGAAGGGTGTGGAGAGTATCCCAGAAGGAGAAAGAACACAGAGAGAAGGGGTCAAGGTCATGGACTTTGTTTTTTGTCTACTTCGCATTTATATGAAGCCCACTCTTAGCTAAACCTGCTCTGCCTGAACTAACTTGGCACAACTCCACTCTGCTCACACCCCTGGGAGGCATCCTAAGATGAGCAAGTACCTGTTTTAAGAGTTAAAATATTTTGTAAGTAGAATTGTTTGAAAATCCAAGCTATTAAACACAAGCAGGTATGCTGTCTGGGTCAGCTTGACCCACTATATAAATTTTAGGAGTTAGGAGGTGGGTAGAATGTTTTTCTATTTGGGATTATTATGGGCAATGGTACTAGAATATTCTTCCAATAATAGATAGAATCATATTTCAATTGTTTACCTGTCAGGAACAACTTGACTGGTTTCTGAAGATCAGCGTGACACAGTGTTAGAAAAGATGAGACAAATTCTCTAAAAGCAATGAATTGAAGCTTGAGATTTATAAACTTTACTTATTTACTTTAATATAAAACCTGAATACATGTTTACAAAATATCACCTTTGATTTTAGGCTGAACTGAGCATCCTTCTAGGTTCAAACAGTTTAGTTACTAATTTTTTACATTACATATTAAATTTAAATTTCTGAATGTTTAAAAGCTGCAAACATTAAACTATTGCATACTACATTTTTACTTAACACGCATTGTCCTTACATTATCTACTCATTTCTAAAATCACCTGAAGTAGAGAGTAACTGACTTTTTTAGCCACAGTATTTCTTCTAGCCCATGGGAATATATTAGTGGTTCAATTTCCCATTTTAAATTTTGGGGGAAGTTTTCGAATTATTTCAAAATTGGGATGAAAACTTTTCATAACCTTTGACAGGGTAGTTTTTGCTCATTTCACATGTACATCTGTTTGCTTACACATTATTGAAGCATTTGTTTTAGTTACTATGTTAGGAGCTGTAGAAGCAATGGTGAACAATACATGCATTCAATCCTCCATGGGCTTTGAAGAAACATCTTTTAAGAAAATCAGAATGTCATCCCATCTTTCTAAGTGCTTATAAAGACAATAGTCATGAGATCTTGCTAGCTAAAAGTGTAGAAGTTCATTGGTAGAGGCATTAAATTCAATTTTAGTGGTAGTAAATTGGTCTGGAAAAGTATGCAACTGAGAAGATGTAAAGGAAGTTTCCACCCTGAAGAACAAATAAGAATAATAGCTACAGACTAGCTGGGAATTTACTACAATAGCACATATGACCAAAGGTATCACAGTTCATAGACACTTCAACTAGAGAAACTTAAATGGAAATTGTCTTGGTGATGGAGTCAAGAAATATCGATTGAATTCAAGAGGTACTTGTTCTTAATTAAATAATGTAATTACAAATTATCAAGTTTTAAACTCAAACTCTGGGGTTCTAGTATTTATTTAGGAAATAATATTCTATATAACTCATATAAATATTCCTAATAAAGCAGTGAATATGTATGAATATTAACTAGGAGATTAATTAATGGAAATGAGAAGTTCAATAGTTATAAATTAGCTATATTTCCTGGAGTCTTTGCAGCAATGTGGCTTTGAATAACATAGAAATATTCTGAATTTCCTTTTTTTCTGTTCTAGACTACTTGTTGGGATAGTTTGTTAAATATCTATTTGATCTTAGAGAGTTAAAACCCTATGTAAACAAGTTTATTTGTGGAAAAATAGTTTTGAATATTTTAAAAATCCCACTTTGTTCTTCAAACAACACCATATATTAATTATAAATAATTTAAACAAGACACCAAAGGACAAAAAGATTTTAGAAATCACCTTCTTATGAGAATTATTTAAGGTTTATTTATATTGAATTGTATATGTGTTTATGCATATATATGTATGTATACATACTTGTGTGTTTGTGTACACATGTTTACATTTTTATTTCCCATTAACATTAGTTTGCTTCATTTATTAACAGGTCAGTTTTCTATATTCGGGAATCCTTTCAGACAATTATCACATCACTTTGTATGTAGTAATAGCTCGATAAACATTTCTTGAATGGAAAAATTTTGTTACCTAAATCAAAGCTGTACATTCCCACATTCCTTCATAGTGGAGATCTTTCATTTTTTGCCTTTTTATTTGACTTCCATTCTCACTGGATATCATATCTCCTTTAGAACTTTATAGATAGTGATGCCACTGAATTTTGATATGTGAAGTCTTACATTAGGTCAGATTTTGTTCTGTAAAGAGAATTTGCTTTTTCTGTCTGGATTTTTTTTTTAAAGTTTGAAGTTTTCTAATTTAACCTCATTGAGAAAAATCTATACCAATTGGATTTCTGAAACAGGGTATTTTTATTTCTGAAGACTCTTTTATTCATGTCATAGAAATTTTCTTGTAATATAAATATAATTTTCTTGCAATAATTCCTTGAATTAATTTCTGCCCATTTATTTAGTTTTAGACCTCCAAAACACCAATTTTCCGTATGGAAGATCTTTCTTGCTTCTTCTTCATAATTACTTCTTCTCAGCTAATATCTATCAATAGAAATTATATAAATATTTTCTTCAGTCTAAGGATTTCAGCTTTGTCTCTTTATCATTAAATTTATTAGGTCACTATTTATATTTCAATTAGTAATTTATTCTACTTTCTCTGTGCTGTTTGTGTTTAGCCCTTAATTGTAGTCTTATTCCTGTTTTTTTTTTAAATTAATTAAAACTAAATAGTAGAATGCATTTTGATAGATCACACATAAATAGAGTATAATTTCTCATTTTTTCCAATTTTACATATTGCAGGATTGCATCCGTCATGCAATCAGACATGTACATGAGATAATAATATCTGTTTCACTCTACTATCATTTTGTTCCCATACCCCTTCCACTCCCTTCACTCCCCTCTACCTAATATAAAGTAACTCTTTTCTTCCCTATCCCCCTTATCTTATTGTGAAATAGCTTCTGCATATCAAAGAAAATATTCAGCTTTTGTTTTTATTTTGTTTGTTTATTTCATGTAACATGATGTTCTCTAACTCCATCCATTTATCATCAAATGCCAGAATTTCATTCTTCTTTAAAGCTGAGTAATATTTCATCATATATATATATATGTGTGTGTGTGTGTGTGTGTGTGTGTGTGTATACCACATTTATATGTATACCACATTCTCTTTATTCATTCAGTTGTTTCAGGGCATCTAGGTTGGTTTCATAGTTTAAAAATGTTCCACGTCTCTATTAACTAGGGAAATGCAAATCAAAACTAGTCTAAGATTTCATCTCACTCCAATCAGAATGGCAATTATCAAGAATACAAGCAGCAATAAATTTTGGTGTGGTTGTGGAGGAAAAGGTACATTCATACATTACTGGTGTGAGTGCCAATTGGTGCAGCCACTCTGGAAAGCAGTATGGGGATTCCTCAGAAAACTTGGAATGGAACCACCATTTAATCCAGTTATCTCACTCCTTGGTTGTATCCAGTGGGCTTAAAATCAACATAGTATAATGACATGACCACATCAATGTTTATTCCTGTTTTAAACATTTCCTATAGCTTCTGAGTGATGATTTGTCCTTTGTGATAGTGTTGATCTTTACCTGACAATACCTTCTTAATGACATGCTGAAGCCTGTGAGATCCTGTCCAGAATTTACATTTGTTCTTTCAAGTGTGGATATTTTTTAAAATTCCTCTTGTCTTGAGAAAATTTTGATGTTTTATTGATCTTAATCTGAGGGTAGAATTTAGTATTCCTGTTACTTTCTTTCCTTTGTCACTTGCTCATGTCAGAGGAAGCCTCCTTGAATGCTGGGACTTTGACCAGTACCTAGCAGGAATAGGAGCTCCCAGAAAGTGTCCCAGAGACCCCTGAGGAAGCATGAACATGTTTCCTCACCCAGCAGGAAGAAGGAGAGCCAACTTCCACTAAAAACACTAGATAACTGATGCACCCAAGCACATTGTAAACAAATAAAACTAAGAATAAAGTGTTGAAGTAGCACAGGGAGGAGGGAATAGAAGACATAGAAACAAAAAGTGACAGAAAACCAAAATAAATTAGATTTGTGCCCTGATGTATGAATGAATCACTAAATTCAAGTGGTCTAAATAAGTCACTTAAGAAGGTTTAGCAGAGTGGGCGATGAAGGAAACATAACTCCTCAGCATGTACAACCACAAAAATGGGAAGTTATACTCCATGTATGTATGATGTGTCAAAATACATTCAATTGTCATTTGTAACTAAAAAGAGCAAATAAAAAAATTTAAAAAAAGAAAACATGACCCAAATATGTGTTGTCTATAAGAAACTCACTTTGGATATAATGATAAAGGAGAATTGAAACCAGGAGAAGGAAAATGATACATTACACAAACATTAATCAAAGGAAAAAAGTGAATATATTAATATCAGGAGAAGCAGATTTCACAGAAAAGAATTATTACCAGAGACAGAGAAGGATAGAAGACTCAACTCCACAAGAAGTCATGGCAATCTTAATGTGTATCCTCTGAACAGCAGATCTACAAAATATATGAAGTGAAATGAGAAGAAATAAAATATAGATGCATGATTACAGTTGGAGAAGTAAATATCTGGTAAACAGAAAGCAAGCAAGGATATAGAATAACACAACAATGCCAACAAAACAGTGTCTAGTTAAGATTTATAGAATGCTATGTTAAACAGCAGCAAAGTAAACATTCAAATGCCCATTAACATATGTCGTATTCCAGGCATAAACCAAACTTGAACAAATATAAAAGAATACAAATCAAAGCATGCTTTTACCACAGTGGGATCAAACCAAATCATGCTGTGTACATGTATGAATATAACACAGTGAAATCTACCTTTATGTATACCTATATAACCCCAATAAAAAAAATAGAAGGAAGATCAGTGTAGCCGAGGAATATGAACCAGGAAGAGGGAGGAAGGTAGAGAAAGAAGAATTACTGGGGATGCCTATATGATTATGTCAAAATGAACCCCACTATTCTGTATAAATATAATACACTAATAAAAACACTTCAAAAGGGATATTTTAATTCCTTTTAAACTATCCATAAAAATTATTTGAAACTAATGATGAAATGAAAGAAAAGTTTCCAAATATTTGAAAACTAAGCAATGCACACTTAAAATCTATAGGCCAATAAAGAACTCTCCAGGGAAATTAAAAGCATAAATGCTTTTAGCTGAATGTGAATAAAAATTTTAAAAATCGATATGTTTGTAGGGCACAAATAGTATTTAGGGCAAAATATATATCTAATAGATGAATATACTTTAAAAAGGAAAAATAGCAAATCAATAACCTTAGCCCCCACCTCAAGAACATAGAAAAAGAAGTAAAATAAACCCAAAACAATCACATGGAAGAAAATAATAAAGCACAAACATCAATCAAATTAAAACAGAAAAATGATCAAGCAAAACACAAATTTCCTCAACTCAAATGAAACAGAAAATTTTAATAGCCCTATAACTGTTAGAGATTAAATTAAAAAATTTAACTCTTTTTAAAAGAAATCTCTGATCTTGTTGGTTTCACTGAAGAATTCTTTTAAATATTTTAAAAAGTTAACATCAATTTCATGTAATCTCTTTCAGAAAATAAAAAATGAAGGAATATGTCCCAATTCAATTTACAAATATAGAATCTTAGTGAAGTCAAAATCAAACATTACCATAGGAAACTGCAAACCAGACAAGAACAAAGAAAAAAGGAAACTAAAAACAATATCCCTTTCACATACACACACACAAAAACCCTTGACAAAATAATTGCAAGTGGAATTTAGCAATATATAAAATATACACACATCATGAACAAGTGGGTTTTTATCCCAGAGAAACAAGACAGAAAATAAAATATAGCAACATACCATATTAACGTGCTAAAGCTGAAAAATCTCATTTTCATGGTCAGTTTCAAATATATATACATATGTATATACCTACATGTAAATATTTAGATATATACATATATTCAACATAAATCATGATAAAAATGATCAGGAATATAGGAATACAAGGGAACTCCCTCTATTTGAAAGAACATCTGTAATAAATCTACAGTTAACTTATCACAAAGGGAAAGTTGTCCTTCTAAGATGCAGAACAAGACTTCCAGCTCTTACACACACTTATTCAATAGAAGCCTGGAAGTTCTAGACAGTGCAAGAAGGCAATAGAAGACAATTTAAAAATATATAGGAAAAGAAGAAATAAACAGTTGTCAGTTGCAGTTGATATATTTGCATATGTAGAAAACCCCAAGAACTCTAGAAACACTTCTTAGCACTAATACATAATTTCAACAGGGTCACCAGATATAAATTGAACATATAAAATTTAACTGAATTTATATATACCAGCATTGGATAGATGGACACTGGAATTAAAATATCACTTGAAATCACTCAAAAAATTAAATACAGTTATAAATCTAATAAAACATATACAGACTTATACATTGTAAACTATATAATGCTGATGAAAGCAAACAAAGAAAATCTGAATAAATATAGAGTCATTTTCATGGATTAGGAGACTCAGTATAATAGAGATGCAGTTCTTCAAATTTTCTATACAGGCATTAAATTCTTTCGAAATTCCACCAAGTTTTTTTGTTGTTGCTGTTGTTGATGTAGACAAGAGAATTCTAAAATTTATATTGAAAGGAAAATCATAATGACATACAAGATAAATTCTAAAATTTAGATTGAAAGATAAGGCTAAAACAATTTTTGAAGAATAATAAAGAAGTGGGAGAAATCTATCTACCTAGTTTCTTTTCTTTTTTTCATTTTAAGATCATAAAATACTGTATTGAATGGAACAACAGGTACAGGATTCTAAAAGAGACCTAGAGGTTATACAATGATAAACATTTACCTAGTGAAGATATAATTTATGTTTTTTTTTGTATTTTTTAAATTTTTGTACTTTTTATACTCTACATGACAGAAGAGTATAAGTTGACTTAATTATATAAACATGGAGTACATCTTAATCTAATTAGCTTCCAAGTCCTGTGGTTTTACATGATGCCATCTATTGAATTTCAAGATGTATTTTGTATCTATAGTAATCAAAGGTTATGCAGAATTGAACAAATGCACATAGACAAATGGGAACCTGGAAATGTGTACACATGTGCATTTATGCAATATATATGCATACACATATGTATATATACACTATTAGTTTTTGACTAAGTTATAAAACCAATTCAGTGGAGAAAGATAAACTTTTCAGCAAATAGTGCTGATGGAATGGGATAGCCACAAGTAAAAGGAAAAGAAAGAAACAAGAAAAAGGACCTTGAGCTAAGCCTCTTATTTTATACAAAAAAAAAAAAAAATTGACTTGATATGGATCTTAGACTCAAATGGAAATTATAAAACAAACAGTGCTTTCAGAAAAAAAATAGAAGAAAATCTTTAAGATATTCTTGCTAAACCAAGAATTTTTAATCTCAACACCAAAGTACAATTCATAAGAGAAAAAATTGAAAAATTGTGTTTTATCAAAATTGAAATCTTTTGCTCTGTTGAAGAACCTGTTAACAGAAAGTAAAGAAAGACTACGAGTGGATGAAAATACTTGCAAAGCTCATATCTGACAAAAAAATGGAAGTATATTAACTACACTCAAACCTCAGTAATAAAAGCATGAAAAATGTAATCAGAAAATGGGCAAAAAAGGACATTTAGCTGATGGGATACACAGATAAAAATGAGCACATGAAACGATGTTCTACCTTATTAGCCATCAGAAAAATGCAAATTGAAACTACAATGAGGTATCTGTACAAACATATCAGAATGGCTAAAATAAAATACAGTGACAATTTCAACTGGTGGCAAGATGCTAAAAACTAGAAAACTCACACATTGCAGATGGGAAAGTTAAATGGTTTGGTCTCTCTAAAAAATACCTTGGAAATGTTTTTTTAAAATCATATATGTAATCTTTATGCAACCCAGTATCTGAACTCCTCTGCTTTATCCAGAGAGAGGAAGGCTTATGTTCACACAAAAACAAAAACCTGAAACACAAATGTTGATAGCAACTTTATTCATAAGATCCACAAACTAGGAAAAAAAAAAAGATATCCTTCAGTAGGTGAAGGGTTAAAAAAATATGCTACCTCTGAACCGTGAAATACTCAGCAATAAAAATGAAAGAACTACTGATATACAGAACAGCTTAGATAACTCTCCAGGAGATTATCCCAAGTGAACAAAAGTTTTTCTCAAAAGGTTACATATTGTGATTCCATGTATATAGCTCTCTTGAAATGGAAAATTTATATAAATGGAGAAGAGATCAGTGGTTTCCAGGGTTTAAAGAAGTAGTCTATTTAGGAGAAACATAGTGAGTTCAAAAAAGACTGCATAAAGAATCCCTGTGTGGATGAAAATATTCTGAATCTTAACTATATTGATGTCTTTATTTCATTTGTGACATTGTGTCTTTCAAGATGTAAGCACTGGTTAAACAGGGCAAGGGCTCAGAAGATCTTGTCTGCTTGCTTTTTTTTCCTTTTTTTTCTTTTCTTTTCCTCTTCTTTTCCATCTCCCTTCCCTCCCTCCCTCCCTCCCTCCCTCCCTCCCTCCCTCCCTTCCTTCCTTCCTTCCTTCCTTCCTTCCTTCCTTCCTTCCTTCCTTCCTTCCTTCCTTCTCCTTTCTCTCTCTCTCTCTCTCTCTCTCTCACTCTCTCTCTCTCTCCCTCTCTCTCTTTTTCTTTCTTTCTTTCTTTCTTTGACAGTGTGTAGGATTAAACCCAGGGACTCTTTACCATTAAGCTCCATTCCAAGCCTGCCCACTATTTTTGAGGCAGGATCTCCTAAAAGGATGAGACTGACCATCCTCTTGCCTCAGCCTCCCCAGTCACCAGAATTATAGGTTTGTACACTCAACTTGTTTTCTTAACAGTTGCAAGCAAATGTACAAGTACTTTAACTACATTAATTAAAAGTTCACATGAAGATAAAAGAACAAAAGACTTGAGAAAGATGGGGTTAGGACACAATTACTTAAATACTTGGTCAGAAATACATGAAAAAGGAACATAATTAAAAGAGTAGCACAATTTTGTGCATGCTAAGTGATCAAGAAATACAAGCACTGCAATAAATATGACATTTTATCTTAAATTGATAATTCCTTAAAGCCTGAAGAGTTTTGTGCTTGAGTACAGAGAAAAGTTTTATTAGACAATTCTTATAATTTCAATATTTTCAAAGATATTACAAAGTTCTGATGAGCTTTTATGGGAAGAAAAAATAATCAGGTTTTTCTTCTGAGGGTCTTGGTCACACAATTTTTAATAAATTGCAGGAACAATCAGAAGCATAATAGAAAGCTATACTAGTAAGAATTTGCAGAGTTTGAATAATCACATCATTTATTCAGTGATTTAGTCATTCATGATATAGAGAAAAATAACTGCTTGTTGAGTACAAGACTAACATGCATTAACAATGAAAATAATTTGGAATAGGGAGTATTATATTCCTATCAACTATATAGAGACTTGACAAAAAATGGGGAAAATAAGTATCTTAAATTCACATAAGGTGACTTATGTATAAAGGAATTTTTCCAAAGTAAGTATTTGTGGCACTATTTTGAGGCAAATGTAATGCTGAAACCTGTATGAATGCATTTATTTAATCCTTGCTTTGCCTGTTTAGTCAACAACTACAGAATTAATATCTGTCCCTTCTGTGTGATAAATACCCAAATTCCTCACAACACAATGAAGCATTCTTAACTAAACCATGGTTATGAAAATGAATTCATGCCTCTAAGGGCTTACACACAAAAGAATAAAGAACTTAATAACAAAAGTTAATGGGTTGCAATCCATTTAAACAGTACATCAAAAATGATGATTTTTCATTAGGGAACTTTCTCTAGCTTTATACATGAGAGTTTTGTGTCCTGCATTTAAGAAAGAAGTCTGGATAGCCACACAAACAAGTCATCTTGCTGAATAAGTTGCCCTCAGGAAAGTTGTGGACATGTGGGGTTTGAAGGGAAGGGCACTCTGTCTCCAGATCTGGGCCATGAACTTGACATAAGGGAATATTTTCATTTATTTCAAAATATATGTTTACATGTGTATATATGTTTATACTAATTTTGTTTTGTATTAAATTTAAGAAAATATGTAGGGACTGGAACTGTGGCTCAGTGGTAGAGCGCTTGCCTTGCACATGTGAGGCACTGGGTTCAATCCTTAGCACCACATAAAAAAATAAATACATTGTTTCTATCTACGATTAAAAAATTTTTTAAAAATAAAAAAATTATGTAGCTTTCCACACTTTAATACTTATAAGGGAAAAATATAAGGGAAAAGTTCAAGTCATTCCCTCATTTAGTTGTTTATAAGTTTCACAGAAAAAAAAATCTGACCAAAAGAAACAAAAAACTTGATGAAGGGATTAAACATTTTGGGAAACACAGAGTCTTTGGGAATCAGCCACAGGAGTCTGTAAGACTGGGTTTTGAACTTAGGCCCCATAATTCCCAAGATCTTCCTTGTTCCATAGGCAGTCTACCTACTTAACTTCTTTAGAATGTTCTCAGTGCATCTTAACTAACATCTACTAACTGACTCTGCAACAGGTGCCAAGTATCTCCCTTGGGCAGGTTTCTAAAGATGTACGTAGAAGACAATGAAAAAATTAATATTTATAAGTCAGAAATATAAAAACAGGCTTTCAACAAGCAGAACTGAAGGGCAGAGGCCATGACTTTCCTCAAAGAAAATACCCAGACATGAAGTGGGAGACTAGGAGATAGGGTCAGGCGGCACTTCAGGCCTAACAGGCAGACAGAACAAAGGTCTTGGTAAGTTGTGAGACTGGCCAACCAGTCACTCAGGGACACACAGAAGTACACCCCCTGCCTTTCAAATTCTGAGTGTGTGGATTTGGAAGGGGGAGCAAGACACATAGGAAAGAATGGCATCACTGAATCCCAGTGATTTTATGGTGAGGCATCCTTTAGAAGAGTTGGTTGTAAAAGTGAAGAGAAAAAAATAATAGTAGGAAACCAGTTTGTAAGAAATTCACTATGGCAAAGGTAGTGGTAAGAGCAAAGAGGAGAATAAAGATCTCTGATTAAATATGGAAGATAGTACAAATCTCAGGCTACAAAATTCAGGTATATTAAGAGCTGTAATTTTTTTGTTACTAACTTGATTTTGATTTATTGTCCTTAATCAGCTAGAATGGAAGCAGGTGAAATAATTTCTTGAGATCCTTTTGCATCTATGAATCTGTGTCCAAGTTGTACCAACCTAACAGAGTGCTAATGGGCTGGAGCATGTTTTTACCATTTCTCTACTCAGGTAAGATGCCAAGTCATCCTTTATCGTGCATATAGCTCTAAGTGAGACATTTGTGATGTCCCTGGGGTCAAGGGAATCATCCTCTATTCTCCAATTACCAGGGAGGGAGGAATCTCTGTGATGCTGCTTCAGACTCTTTATACCTGCTTTTTAGCCCGCAGTGGGTCTTGAGGTGAACTCCAACCTCACCAGGCTCTTCCTAGAACTCATGGTGCAGGCCCACTTACTTCAGGGGACCCACTAACTTCCAGTTTCTTATTTTCTTTCTTAATGTCCTTTTACCTTCAACCTGGGTCTGTCTTTTCCTGTTAAACCACATCAAGAAGAAGAATAAAGCAAACTGAATTTGGGAGGGGGTTATAATAGCACTAAAGATACTAGAAGCATAGCAAACAATGGTTGAAATTTTCCTAATTTATATGTCTGGTGTCTTCTCAGTTTACATTAAAGACAGAGGCTTGTGAAGATAAAATCTCATAACTCTTTCCATGCCTGCTAGTTTATTAAATATGACTCTCAGAGCAAAGACACTTAGATGCTTTAATTTGGAGAAAATGAATGAGTAGAGAAATAAAAGGAGAAATTACAGAACAAAAATAGCTAGAAAATAGGTAGGTAGATAGATAGATAGATAGATAGATAGATAGATAGATAGATAGAGATGTCAATTACTTTGCAACATTAGTGAGATCTCCAGCTCATAATGCTGATGGAAATTTAAGGGTATTAAATTGTGAATTACTGAGAATGCAATTGTATATTACCAGATAGAGCTGAGGTACAGAGATTACTCCTATTCATATAATCCATACTCTATCCATTGCCTAAAATCTTGGAGGGACAGCTGTGGTCTTCTTACAATCTGTAACTGCTAATCTCTGAGAATTTTCTGTAGTGGGGTCACTAGAATGTTACTTAGCACAGAATTAAGTGGTCATGTAGCCTGAACTGTGAGAGACACATAATTTTCTTTTAAATGTTAAATAAAGGTAGTCCCCACTAACAGGCAGCTGTGGGGCCACTAAAGTGAAGCAAAGGCACATAGAGATTTAATTCATATGGAATTTTCCTGTTTTGAGACAATATTAAAGCAATCAAAAGACAACCAAATATTTAAGATGGTAGTATTGAAATTACACCAGGAATAGCTATTTTATCAACAAGTGATTTCAGTTTTGATGGTCAACACATGTACCTATGACACCTGCTGAAACTGCACACCCAGCAATGGTTTATGCAGGTGGTTAGGTGTTACTTCTTTATGGCTCTCAGATTAATCCCAGGGAAACAATTCAGTCTTTACAGGAAAAGCAATGTTTCCCACTGTGTTCATTCAAAGAAGAGCAAAGCCAGGAGGAAAGGGTAATAATGTTTTTATACTACAGATGCTATAGTATGAGACAATTTCATGCCTCAAGAGGTATTTAATACATAACTTCTTTTTAAATTTCTTTTTATTTTTATAGACTGAATTTTTATTCATTGTACACAAATAGGGTACACCTTTTTGTATCTATGGTTGTAAATGATGTAGATTCATACCATTTGTGAAATCATACATGTATATAGGGTAATGATGTCTGTCTCATTTCACCATTTTTCATACCCCACCTCCTCCTTCTCATTTCCCTCTATGTAATCTAAATTTCCTCCATTTTTCTCTCTCCCCCAACCTCCCCCACCTCCATTATATATCATCATCCACTTATCAAGGAAAACATTCGGCATTTGCTTTTTTGGGTTTGGCTTATTTCACTTAGCACGATATTCTCCAATTCCATCCATTTATTTGCAAATGCCATAATATTATTATTATTTATAGTTGAATAATATTCCATTGTGTATATAAACCATAGTTTCTTCATCCATTCATCTGTTGAAGGGCATCTAGGTTTGGTCTGCAATCTAGTTATTGTGAATTGAGCTGCTATAAACATTGATGTGGTTGTGTTACTGTAGTATGTTAAGTCCTTTGAATATAAACTGAGGAGTGGGATAATTGGGTCAAAAGGTGGGTCCATTCCAAGTTTTCTGAGGAATCTCCACACTGCTTTCCAGAGTGGCTGCATCAATTTGCAACTCCACCAGGAATGTAAAAGTGTGCCTTTTTCCCCACATCCATGCCAACATCTATTATTGTTTGTGTACTTGATAATAGCCATTCTAATTGGAATCAGATGAAATCTTAGAGTTGTTTTAATTTGCATTTTTCTAGTTACTAGAGATGTTGAACACTTTTTCATATATTTATTAACAGCCTGTATATCTTCTTCTGTACAGTGTAACTTCTTTAAACCTCTTGGCAGCCCTGTGAGAGGTACACCATCATTTTCACTGACAGGCAGGGAAACAGGCATTGAGAGGTTGCAGAACTTATCCAAGATGGTTGGGTGGATGAGGATTTGCAACCACATGGACTGACGTAGGGTGCATGGACATATCTCTTTCTCGCCACATCCCAGTTATTTCAGTTCACATGGACCTCATATAATAAGAGCAATTAACCTCAGTTCAGAGGTAGTAAGGGTTCATATTGGCGTTTCAATTTACTGGTAGTCAAAGGTAACGGTTGCCATTTTGATCCAAATTATTAGTGATTTTAATAAAAATTCATGTTTATTTAGACTACTAAGATATTAATTTGTTCAATTGATGAAGTCTTCATATGTGAATGTGTTATTGAGGTGGATAAAATTTGTTGAACATTTCTCTATGTTCTCAATTCTTCTCCTTAGGGTCTACTTGTGATTAATCTCTTCCTGAGTACTTGATAATTACCAAACTATCCTAGAGAAATGTGAAGCACAAACATTAATTCAAAGTTTTACTTAGGAGAAAACAAAAATATAATTTCAAGTAACTTTCCTAAAAAAAAAATACAGATCAAATAAACTACACAGTAGGTTCCAAAGATGTAGTGTGTGCTAGAGAACAAAATTTGAAGACAGGCAGAGAAGAATGTGCTCTTACTTTTAGTGTGAACTTGGGAAAGTTACTTAGCTTCTCTGATTCTCAGTTTCCTAATTGTAAAATGTAAAAGAAAATGCCTGTGCATGTTGCTGTGACCTTTAAATGAGATAAAATGTAAATCCATCTTGAACAATGGTGGTAGTCATTCAATTAAATAAGCAACTCTCCCAATTTGAATGAGAACATTATAATGGTACCTAGGAAGATTGAATTTTTGTCACCTAATTGCTGATGTCAGCCAATAAAAGTATCTGTTGTACATGAAGAGTCTTTGTCTTGATCTTCATGAGTTGAAGAATAGCATGTCCCCCATGGCCAGCTTACCTGGATTTGAATCCTCTATCTGCCACATACTAGCTGTTTGGTCAAGTTTCTTAGTGTGTCTGTAAGTTTGTTTACTTACCTATAAAATGTGCATAACAACATAATAAAAGTACTCTCTGGTAGTCATGAAGATGAAATAAGTTAATATTTATAAATTTCTTAAAGTCATGACTTAACACATAATTAGTACTAAATAGACATTTGTTAAACAAATTCCTTCACAATGACTGTCTTCGTGTGTGTGTGTGTGTGTATGTGTGTGTGTGTGTGTATGTATAATGTTGGGTATCCAACTTCAGCATGCACAATATATTTCTGATTTAAATTCAAATAATGTATGAAACTGAATGAATTCTCTAGTCACATAAATTGTTGGTATTCTTTGATCTGTGTCTCAAATGAACAGATAACAATTCCATACTTTGTAGACATATTCTGAAGTGTAGGTTTTTGAATATGCATCAAATATTACGTTAGTTAGCTGAACTGTTCACATTCCCAGTGTTAACCTGATGCCACTCTTTTAATCAGGTCCACAATATATATCAGTCTTTGTCTTATTTATTTATTTAAGATTGTTGTGTTGTATATTCAAATTGAAATAACAGGAGTAAAATTTTTGAATTCATTATGCATTTTGTATTTCTGATCTCATTTATTATTCTCCTGAAAATCTGGAACTCATGCAGGAAGAAGGGAGGAAGCCTAAATGAAACTGCAGCTATATCAATACTGAGCGTTGTGATTATTAGCAGGGGAAACACACACACACACAATCTCTCTCTCTCTCTCTCTCTCTCTCTCTCTCTCTCTCTCTCTCTCTCTCTCTCTCTCTCTCTCTCTCTCTGTTATTTCTGTAATAAAAAGAGTATTATAGAAATCGGTGATCAGGGGTCCAAATCAGCAATTTCCTCTAATTCTCAAGAGTTCTGCCCCATTAATCAGCAATCTCTTGCCAACCAATCAAATTGTTCCTTAAGTATAAACCCCATTCTCCACACTGGATTCAGAGTATTCTAAACGTACTATTTTCCAGTGTCTTGATTAGACGCTGACTGACTGAGTCTCCCAGACAAGTGATGAGACACCTTGTCAAGGTTATAGTCAGTAATTCAGACACTCCATCTCTTGTCATTTGGAGTTGGAAGGTGGTGGCTGCATTTATTTCTGTTAAGTGAGCATTGGAGATAAATGGCAGGGTTCACTTTCCAGCTTCACACTTTTGTGAGGGTGAATAATGGATGGCTAAAAGCAATGGCAATATCTTCAAAAAAAGGAAGGGAACTGAAATTCAACCTCCTCCATTTGTCTAAAATAATATCCCCCATTTTTACCTAGCATTGCCATCCCTGTGATAGCTTATTCTTTAAGCTTCCTTTTGGCAAAACCAAAACACATGAGAATCAGCTAAATATCAATTCTGTATGACTTCTGGGGAGTATAGAACATGTCATATAAACCCTTGATATATTTCATCAGAAGGTAACTCCAACTTGAGAATTAAGTTTAAAAATAAATCTTTTTAGAATAGACTTATGAACAAAAACTTAAAAGAAATGTTTTCCAGATAAAACTGAAGCTGAATTCCATATACTATAATGTGATGGTACAAGGGATATGCTTCAGAAATCACAGAGGTATGGTTTCTCTGTAAGAAGCCAGAAATGAGCACCATGATAATCAATGTCCATGCGCATGCCATCAAGAAAGAGGGTATCTTATTTCCATGTAGGAAATGGACATTGTGTAAATGGCAGGAACTGACTTTCAAAACTTTGATAGAATTTTATCCCTGCCTGCTGCTGAGTGGTGATTCTCTTGATTTGTGTTGAAGAGGAGAGGGGAGTCAGGGTGGTTAAATGTGACCAACCCATTAAATTTAAAGCTCAGCAAAATATGAGT
Source organism: Sciurus carolinensis (assembly GCF_902686445.1). NCBI lineage: Eukaryota > Metazoa > Chordata > Mammalia > Rodentia > Sciuridae > Sciurus > Sciurus carolinensis. The sequence continues at coordinate 91,322,396 of NC_062215.1, forward strand.
TTTAAACTACCTACTCCCTGTGGCCATCCCTGTCTCCTGGTTTAACTATTAATCTCATTATCAAAGTCGAGGTGAATTCCCCTCTCTGCTGTAGTGTGTGAAAAATCCCAGCAAGGGAAAGGTTAGTGGTACCCATTCCCTGATTGCTGAAAGCCTGGGGTCCTTCCACATGGCCAGGTGATGCATTATTCACTGCGCTTTGCTTGACACAATCCTCCTATTGAGCAATATAGTATATAATTTTACAATCCCTCTCATTATTAGCACATTTCAATAAAGTTCAAATTTGTATAGCCTGAAAGCCATTAACATTTTGTAGCACATTCTGGGTTGTACATTCCTCATTCAGAAAAATGTCTGCAGAGAAACACTCTTCTGATGTATTACACCCGTTGGCTCATCATTTAAAACTCAAGGCATCCACCAGCATATACATCTTATTTAAAGTGTCAAAAGGGGGCAAAAAATTGCACTGACTCAAACAGACTTGTTACTTAAACTTCAGGGATCACTGCATGCATTTTCCTTTTTCTCTGTTAACTGTTCTTTTTTTTTCCTCCTATTTTTCTTTCTGCTCATTCATTATAAAATTAGGGTCAAAAAAGGCAGGAGAAAATGTTTTAAAACAGTATTTAAACTCATTCCCTTAGGAAAACAATGAACAAGATTTTTTCCCCTTTGCATGCATACATAGTGCATCTAAGAAAATTCTAGATCCATAGGAGCATTTTTTTGCAGGTTAATATGATTAAAAAATAATAAAATGACCTTCAGATAGGTAAGACTTAAAAAATTTAAACATATGTATATACAGAGACTCAATAAAATTGTTCATCTGTAAAGAATTTCTTGGAGTTTGAATATCAGAGTGTTATCTTTCTATAACTACTTAGGAATTTGTTTTAGAATTAATTACAAAGCAACATCAATATCATGCGTATCATTCAGCTGAGTAAAGTGTATCATTGTTTGATTTATATCAACTGTGTTTAGCTGGAATATAATGGACAGTCATCTCCCAGATGTGATGGGAAGGGCTCTTTTGAACTACTATTCATTTTCTCATTTTGATAGTATTAATGTTACTACTAGAAATTTATTATCTTAGAGATTCTCAGACTTTATTGAACTCTAATTCACTTGGGGAGCTTGCAAAGATGCCCAGGGTTCACATATAGAAGTGTCTGTTGGCAGATCGTCTGGGACAGAACCTTGGCTTATGCAATATTAGCAGCTTTTTAGAGGATTCTGATGAACACTGAATGTGGAAATAATGAAATCAGGTTATTTTTCAGTGAATTTCTGTTAAATATAAATGCCCCTTGTGGGGTACTATATCTACATGTTAGATTGAAATTCTTTTTTTCTAATTTATTTCTACTTCATGGGGTGACTCTCTCAGAGTAATACTGACATGCTGATAATCTGGCTGTAAAAAGGGTGTTGGTTTTGATATGGATGTCCCCTGAAAGTTTCTGTTAATGCAGACATATTCAAAAGTAAATTTGTTAGATTATGAGATCTGCAACCTAATCAGTCTCTCCTAGTTTGAATGAACTAACTGGGTGATGACTGTAGTCAGGTGGGGCATGGCTGGAGGAGGTGGGTCACTGAGGGTATACTCTGGAAGGGTACATATTCCCTGAATTCCCTTCCCAAATCCCACTCTCTGCTTCTTGATCCCACCATAAGCTGAGCATATTTCCTCCCATCTTGGGCCCAGAGCAATGGAATTGGCCATCTATGGGCTGAGGCCTCTGAAACTGTAAGTCCCAAGTAAACTTTGCTTCTTCTAAGTTTTCCTTATCAGGTATTTTGGTCATAATGACATAAAAACTGACTAAAACAGTGGGCACTGGGCAAGTGGGTGTGAGGATAAGAGGAGAGTGGGGAAAATATTGATTTGGAGCACCTGTCAATTCCTGTTTTATAAATATCCTACCATGGCCAATTTCAAGTGACTAATGGATTAACAACCAGCTCATAAAGTATATTTGGCAATGATCTCTTGTGAATTGAGGAGATCTGGCTTTTGTACAGCACTGAGACTATAACTACTTCTAAGAGGGAAGGAAGGTAGGGTTTGAGTATATGGCTAAGGGTCAATAATTGAAGGTCAGAAAATGATATTGTGTTAAGGACACTTAGAAAGGATTATAATAAAAGGACACAAGAAGGGAGGTCTATTTAGATGTCCAACAGGCTACAGTTCATGGGACCTGGTGAAGAGGCTGTATGAATGAGAAAACTCTGCAAGGATTACTGAGGACAGTATTCAAGTTAATGGTATCGGGTAGGCAGCTAGAACAGGAGGGATCTTAGAGAGGACAAGGTGAGCCATTAATCAGAAACAAGACGAAATCAAGAAGTAGATCAATCAAGATGACAGAGCCAGATGAAGTAGAGAGATGAAGTCTTTTGGGCAGAGGAAAGCAAGCCAGAGATAAGAAAATTCTTGGGTGAAGTTGATAGTACTTTAGGACAAATATCAGGAGTCAGGTACGGATTGCCTTGCCTCGTTTTTGCAATGTTAGGAGCAAGGGAGAATCCATGTGAATTAAAGGGACAGATCCATGTGAATAACTAAAACCTTGAAATATAGAGGTGGAATTCCTGTAAACAAAACTCAGATTATTCTAACTAAGAGGATGACTTCATAATCAACAGTATTTGAGCATGACCACTGCCTTCCTGATATGCACTGTATACATCCTCAGTTCTTACATTCTTGTCTTAGTCGGCTTTTTGCTACTATGACCAAAAGACCTGGCAAGAAGAAGAAGAGAAAATTTTATTTGGGACCCTCTTTTATTTGGATTTTGAGGTCTCAGTCTGTAGATATTCAACTCCATTGATCTGGGCTTAAGGTAAGGTAGAACATCATAGCAGGAAGGTGCGGAAGAGGAAAGCAGCTCAGGGTATGGACACAAGGAAGCAGAAAGAGTGCTGTTCAATAAGGATAAACTATAAGCCTCAAGGTACACCCCCAGTGATCTACCTCTTCAAGTCACACCCGACCTGTCAAGAGTTGCCACCTAGTTAATCCATTCATGTGGATTAACTCACTAAGTTAAAGCTTCTGTAACCCAATCATTTCACCTTGAAACTTTCATGCATTGTCTCATACATGAGCTTTTGGGGGACAACTCATATCGAAACCCTAATAGTTTTTTTTTTTTTTTTTTTTTTTTTTTTTTTTGGTGATGCTGGGGATTTGAACCCAGGGCCTTGTGCTTGTGAGGCAATCACTCTACCAACTGAGCTACATCCCCAGCCCTAGTTTTTGACTTGGAAACCATTTTCCAATGTAGGATTTTCTTGGTAGCTTGAAGTTCTTTTTTCAAATATTATGATATCAAAGTATAGTTGCACAACTTCCTGAAATATTGCTAACTTATTCATTGTCAGGGATCTTCAATTCAGACATTGTCCTTATACTTAGCATGGCAGACACTTGGAATGTCCATGGGCTTGTTTTCTTTCATCTAAGAGTCACTTTGAGAGCAAGAAAGATTATTTTTCTATACTATCCCAGAGCCCTTGGGATGATGAAGTGATACCTCTTATCCCACACAGAAAAACGAAGGGTCAATGATTCATGACATCTTGAGAGTATACTGGAGACACAGAAAGTTGTTGGAGGACAATCAGTTTATTCTTTTCTAAGAAATACCATAACTATATACAAAATTAACATAGTATGTTAGAATGAAGACAATATTTCAAGAAACAATTTGCTTTTCTGTTATAAAGAGAAGAACTTTATAATATGAATTATAAGAAATAGGAAATAGAACTGATTTGTACCCACAGAACAAATGCCAAATGAGTAACCTTATTATGAATATATATTCATTTTCTTATTTGATTTTGTCCAAATGATTCCTCACCCTCACACTCATCTTGCAATACAATCAAGCATAAGGCTTTAGAGGAAAAAAAAGTACTGTCTTATATTGGTTTTGTATGTGAGCTGCATCACCAAACCAAACTTCTTTATGGAAGGGATAAAGAGATTTGATATCACAGAATAAAGCAGAATATGCTATTCATAACTGCTACCCTTGAAAATTTGAAACCAAAAGTCAATTTAAAATAAAACAAAAACAAACACTACCTTAAGATTTTAAGGCAGACTATTTTACTCCACATATTTCAAGATCAACATTTAGTTTACACAACTTCCTTCTTTAATTTGAACCAAACTAATTTAAGTCATGTAATAATTACAACAAGGGTTAGAGTATAGTGCAGTTTTTAGTTTATAATAATTTAGGAGTAATAAGAAATATCATATTATAAAGTGCTTATGTCAGTCAGAAAAATGCTAATTAAAATATAGTATGAAAAGGTAAAAATTTGGATCTACAAAGAGAATGAAATTATGCCTATCAAAAAGATCAAGATAATTGGAACCTGAGCTTCCTGGAAACCAGAGGGAAAAGAAAATATTGTGTGATTATCATCAGAACTGATAATGGAAACCAATTTTTAGAAAATAGAATCTTATTTTTCTCCTTGAATTCTAAATTAGTTTATATAGGGGACACTGAGTAATGTCACATTCAAAGGTCCTCAGTGATTTATGGTGAATGTGGTAAGGGCTTTTGATGGAATTCCACAAGAGATGAATCACATTTAGTTCATACTGGTGACCTTTTATTTGATCAATGGATTTCAGTCCTTTGCAGAAGTCAAATTCCAAAGTAATTGTCAAAATTTTGTTGGAAAATAGTCTATTAAATTCTTCATTCTCTGCAAGTTTTCCTATTCAACAAAACAGAGTATTTGCCAGTGATTTGCATAAGAACCTATGTATGTAAGATCTTTTTTGACAAAGTTACATGAGACAAATAAGATGACGAATTATAATAATAATAAGACAGGTGTTCCTATGTAAAGTCTGCTTTTCCCGAAAAGTTATAGAAGAGTTTTACAAAACCACTGTAATTGTCCTGTAAACATATCAGTGCATTTTATGCATGTTAACAGATAGAATACAATAAAAATATTAGACTAAATATAGGAAAGAGACATGCCTCTTTACAAATAAAATATTTTTTCATAAGTACATTAAAGAGGTAAATTCTGTGTTCAGAATAGCGTAATTGTCACTTAATTTCTTCAAGGACAGAAGAAATTTCCAGATAATGAGACAGATTCAGTTATTATGCAAATAATATTTGCATTTGTTTAAAATAGAAGACTGGTGAAGAAAAGTACAAGAGGAAAAACAACTATAGATAATGGCTGTGGTGTTCTTATGAGTATTAAATGCTACATTGTAAATTTGTTGCTCAAATGTAGATAGTTATGGGAAAGATAAGGATGGAATTCCCAACGATAAAGCAGGAAAACCTAAGTTTTAAAATATTTGAAACTTTCTTAGAGACCAATAATCAGAATCTTTGAAAGAAAAGAGATGGATTTCCATCACCTTGGAAACTTTTTTATAAAAATATCTTCCAACCTCTGTTTAATAGAGATAATAAGTATAGCCCAACCTTGGAGCAATAGACAACAGTGATTTTTTTGTGCCAAATTGAAGAGTTTAAATTCCAGTCATTAATAAATGAAGGTCACCAAGTAATAACAATAAATGTAAATACAATAGCAACAAGACACTAAATGAGTTCTTTAGGCTGGGATTAGTTCTGTGAGCAGACACTATATCAACAATGATTATCATCTTATACTACTTCCTTTTATAAAACTCTTAACAACCTGGCTGATAAATAGCATTATATACCAAAAAGTAAAAGAACAAAGTTAAAAATATATTTGGAAGAGAAACCAATATTTCCAAACTCCAAATTCCAATTTTCTCACTGAGAAAGAAAAGTGTCTAGTAAACTGAACTAAACTTAATATGATTCCATTTGTGTTTGAGATCCAGAGGAGCATAGTTGTAGGTGGATATAAGCCTGAACTGCAAGCAGCCAGTCGAGAGTGTTCAGGCTGAAATTGTGTCTACACAGTGACCACTGGGGCAGTTAGGACCCTTATATTTGCAAATATCACCATATACGGGACTGTTAAATATCTATTGAAGAGGAGAGTACTGTTTATCTGAAGAACCTGGCTTAGGGGTTCCAGGCTACCAGGGAGAAAAGGGTGAGGAGAGGAGGAGGAGGAGGGTGACAAGGTGTTCTCTGTTAGTCCCTTTATGGGTGCTACTAGCAGGCAGTTTACCTGTGACTGGTATTTCTGTCAAACAGACAACAGGTTTGAAGGGTTTTTGCTTATTGCCCTACAGACTTGAAACCTTGGGCTAAGTTCTGTGAAAATTCAAATAACAACAAGAAAAAAAAAGCATTTGGCATTAATCAGTTGTCTTTTTTGGTCTGAGAATTTGACTTCTGATGGTATAGTCAAACTTTCAGCCATTAATCACTTTGGGGACATACATAAATTAGCACATTATACTTTTCTAAAAGTTGGGCACACAGTGAAGTGTTTATGAACTTTGTGAACTTTGTTTTTAAATTTTTGGTTAAATGATAGAAAGTGTCATTTGAACTCAAAATTGATTTTATGTCTTTAAAATCAGATCACTGACTTTCATGTTTTGTCAATTTATTTTATGTTTTGGGTACAGGGCCACTGAGCCACAACCCCACTCCCTTTTTTACATTTTATTTAAAGATACGTTCTCTCTAAGTTGCTTTAGGGCCTCACTAAGTTGCTGAGGCTGTCTTTGAACTTGCAATCCTTCTGCCTCAGCCTCCCGAACCATGGGGATTACAGGTGTTTGTCACTGTGCCTGGCATGTTTTGTTAACTTTATATCCTATAGCCCGATCATTATCAACTTCAGAGAAGTAAGAGCTGTGATAAAGAGGATAAACAACAGTGTTAAAATGAGTAATGGATCTCCTATGACTTTTTCTGACTTTAGACTTTTGTTGTTTTGGCAAATGCCACAGAAACTATATATCATTTGGTTTATCCCAAAGTTTCTGGTACTTTTCTGGACCTCCTGCTTCCAAAGCTAATTCCCTCCACTAGATACACATGAATATACCTATGGGAAAAAATGGGGACATGAGCAGAATGGGAGTTATGAATTGTAACAACAGTCATTTGTTTTGTCCCTGATCACTTGGACCAAGTCTCTGTGGAGATGCTCCTCTCACATCCCCGAGGCATCAGCTGGGATTTCTCAGGTGTAGCTGGAGGATCCATTTTCAGGACATCTTATTCACAAGGCTGGCAAGTTGTCACTGGCTGAAAGTTGAGCCAGGGGATTGGCTTGGGGGTACATGTCTTGCCCACGCAGAATACTGCAGGGTGCTTTCTTTACTCCCTTAAGATATTACTTCAAAAAGTGAGCATTCTAAGAGACAGGATGTGGATGCTGATGGTCATATATTGACCTTAAAATTGATATAGGCCAATTTTTACCGTATTCTTGTTAATCAGGCAGTCAGAGCCCACCCCACATCCAAGGCAAGGAAATAACACCTCCACCAAATAGGAAAAGTGTAAAATGATTGTAACCTTCCTTGATCTACCTCATATGTGTTGCCTCTGATGGAATCACAGAATATGAATTACCTCTGCCCATATACAGTTCAGTAGGTGGCCATCTGCACAGTCTTTTATTTTTTTTTTCCTACATTCAAATTAATTTTCCCAATAATTTGGCAGGGTGCCTGAAGTTTAGTCTCTGAATGTTAGAGTTAAAATTTATCTTAGTCTGATTCATTTTTAACAACAGAAGAAAATTAAAAAGGAAACTTGAGAATTAAATGCACAGTGAGTAGATGACAAAATCCAGGTGGAACCCAGATTTCTAAAAATGTTCCTTCTGTCTTCTTTGGATTAGTGATTATATTCAGAAAGTTCCCATTAACATATATATATAAGAAACTTAAGAAGTCTCAACATCATCACAAGGTAAATTCAGTAGATTGGCTAGTTGTTTCCCAGGGAGACTGTGAGTGAATAGAGTACATACGTTGAGAAGATAAAAGCAATCTCAGAAAGACTGAAGACATGTGAGTACTATGGACAGGAAGTAAGAAGTTATCGAATAGACTGAAGTAGAAATAGAAGGAAATATGCAGACATAGGGTGACTTAAATATATAGAGGAAGAAGCAGAAGATAAATTTTGAGGGAAATTCCTGTTTTACCCTGAATATAAAAAGAAAAGATTTAACAGGTCTTATTTTAGTTTAATTCAAGCACTAACCAGAATGAAAGTGTAATTATGATATTTTGATCTGTAAATATATAATACTGAAAGCTCTTTTGCATATGAAATAAAAATGATATGCATTATGGCTGTTGAGGAATAATAAGGATGTCTTAAATATCACATAAGCTCATCTAAATGGCTTTTACACAGCATCTGCCTCTTATTCAATTCTACAGGAGTTTAAAAACTGCCTTAAATTGATTAGGCCGTCTTGGTTCCCTAACATAATAAAGCTTAGAAAATAGCTTTCACTGTGCTGCAATATATTGTAATTTAAATTGAGTGATTCTCTAGCCACATCAGGTAAATGATGAGCCAAACCACAGCATGGCCTTAGGTGAACCCATTCTGGGAACAAGCAACTTAGGTGTTAACTTGTTTTAGCAGAGAAAGCACAGGAGACGCTATTTATTAACCTTGTTCTCTGCAGGTAGAGATTTGTATGTTGCAGCACATCTGAGTGGTTGTTCTGAATTGATCAATTTGTTCAAATTGACCAGTCACCTCAGAGCTAGGAATGCACAGCCAAGTTTAATTATAATTTAGATGTAAATATCAGCTTCCCCCCCCCTTCCTGGAAGAGTAGAGGTGGTTTGCCACTGTGTTATATTAAACTAGGAGAAAGTGAACCAAAGCATTCAGCTATTTTTCTGTGGATAGTACAAAAATAAACTACATGTAGCACACTATTTATTATTGGGGTATAGTCACTACAACTAATAATATTTTTAAGTGTCTGCTGATATGTGTTAGGACTATTAGTGGAAAGAAATAATTGTTGACTATGACTGACTTAAAAAAAGAGTCGGATTTATTCAAAGAAATGTCTAAAGATGTAGCGAATCTAAGTTCAGAGCATTTGTGGTTAGTGATGACACCTCAAAATCCTGCCATGGAGCTAGTCCAGTTAGAGTGATGGGGGCTATCACTGGGAGGGTACATACTCCACAGTTTGTACCAGAGAAGTCCCAGCATGATGCCCCGCAGCTAGAAAGACTGCTAGGGCTTGGTGCATATCAAATGAATTCTCTTAAGTCCCAGTTTTTGTGTGGACAGGTACAAATCATGAATGAAACCAAGGTGTCTTAGTCAGTTTGGACTGCCACAACAAAATGTCATACACTGATTGGCATGAACAACAGACATTTATCTTCTCAGTGCTGTAGGCCACAAAGTCAAAGACCAAGGTCTGGCAAGAGTCCTTTTATGGTGAGGTCAGTTTCCTGGATTGAAAATGTCTGTCTTCTCACTGTATTCTCATGTGGTGGAAAGAAAGAAGGCTCTGGTCTCTGCCTTTCCTTATCAGGGCAATAATTTCATCCTTTTGACTTCCTCTAAGACTAATTACCTCCTAAAAACTGTCACCTATAAGTACCATCATATTTGAAGTTAGGGTTTTAATATATGAGTTCTGAAGGATGAAAACTTTCAGTTAGGAAAATGCAGTTCACCTTGGCAACTCTAAAGCAAAGTAGCTAGGAGAATAAATATTGTGACTTCCTTCTCATTCCTTTTTCTCCCTTCCACCATTGATCTAATGGAACTTTACACTGACCTGAAGCTCCAAAGCAAGAAAGTCCTCCTTTTTTGTAAAAGTCCTTATTGTTTAAACATTTCTGACCATAGAGTGGTGTAAGGGAGGAAAGTGAGTCTGGAGTAACAAACAAAAGAGTACCACTCTTACCTTGTTTACTACATTATCACATAAAATACTAAATAAAAAAGTGTATGTGTGTGTGTTTGTATGCATAAAATGAATGAATGCATGATTCCTTGTGTTCATACAGAATATTAAATTCCTCTTGTTCACAAAAAGTACATTTATTTCGTCTTCAGCAGTTAAGATAATAGTATCAGAGCCAGGATTTCAATCCTACTGGTCCCTTTGTTTACAAGTCACTAAGCTGATGTCTTTAGTATGAATACACCTATTTCATATGTCTTCCTGATTTGAACTTGTCTTTGTCCAGAGTCCCCACTATAGCTCTATCTATACCTCCACCCATCTGATCATGCTTCTGACTCAAACCCACTGTTAACATAGAAGGTACCTAGAAAGTGAATGGAAAAGGACTTGCTCTTTCATGGTCAAAATGGCTCTAAATATTCATTCTTTCTGGTAAAAACTGTGGAGGTTGTGGTCTAAAATAGTAATACATTGTTAAAAAACTTCTTTTTAGTCTCAAACTAAGAAATTGTGACATTTCTCCATTTGAGTGAATTTGACTTGTCTTTCTGTGATACCAGCACTGTCATGACAACAGAAATTCTAACAATAGTAAACACTATAACACTTTTAAACTTTAGATAGAATTCATGATTTTCAGGGGATAAATTTTATGTACTCCAGTGGAATTTTTTAATATAAATATTGAAAATGTCTTAAGTTCATAATAAGGCAGAATAATATGATTTCAATTGATATTCATTAGAACATTACCCAGTATATATTGATTGGTTAAAAGGAAAAAAAAAAGAAACATTAATTGATTATTTACCAAAATGTTTATTAAACATGGATTTTGAAAGCTTTTAATTGGACATAATTGACTAGTAAATCAAGGCATCAGTGGAAAAACTCAGAAATAGAATATAGTACTCTATTCAACTCTCCAAAATCAAAACAAATGTGCCATACATGATTAATATTGCTTTCTAGCAAGGTATGACCAGTAACTTTCTGATGTTCTAAAACAGTAACATTTGCGTTCTTTAAAACCAATATTTGCTCATTGTTGAAAACCCCCACATCTAAGCAAGGACTGCACCTGGACCTGTGGCACAGGAGCAGGATTTCTGACAGCAAATCAAGGAGATGGGGGGATGCTCAGTGGCATGAAAAGGGTGCTGGACTGGGACTAAGGAGATGGGTTCAGGTCCCAGACTTTCCACCAATTGGGTGATCTTGGTTCAGTGTCTGAATTTAATAAATGCTTGATTTCCTTGGATGGAAAATACTGTCATTAGATTAAGTTATTCCTGAGGAATAAAAGCAACAGCAGTCTGTGTCCACAGTGAAACGGGAGACAATTGTACTTGGATTTAAATGCATTCTTCAGTTTCCACTCATCCATTTGATAATTTCATAATCCCTCATACAGCTTGTCCCCTCTTCCCAAAGCAAGTTATTCAATGCAAATAAAAAGTATGTTAATAGAAAGAAAAGCAAATACACTGTAATAAAAAATAAAAACCGTAAACAGAAGTATGGCCCAATTATAAAGTAATCTAAGATGTGGAATTATTTTAATAAGTGAGATCAGGAAAGAGTACACCTGTCATTATTTCTAGTATCCTCAAAGTCTAACACTGGCTGTTTTGAGAAGGGAAGATAATTCTATAACCAAGAACTGAGAAAAATTTATAAAACTGAGAAATATTTTAAAAGATAATTTAAACATTGTTTTTGATGTTGGTCTTACTTCTAAATTTAATTTTTGTAAATAACAAAGATAGTAACAAAGGCACAATAAAATTTAGTATTCATAACATGAACAAATTTTAATTGTTTCAAAGTGGGAAATGCAATGTAGGAAAAACAGTGATGGGGAAACAGAGGCACAATTTATAGAGTGTGATCGAAATTCTGACTGGAGCTGGGGAAATATAAAGTAAGAATATTATTTTAATAATGCGAGGTTACAAAAGAAACAAAAGACTAAAAATAACACTGAACAAGCATGGAAATGGAGTGGAGGAGATTCATAGAGGTAATTGAACAGATATCTTGGAATTGATAGAATGAGAACAATGAATCAATGATATTATGACTAATTTTGAAATATAGGGAAAATAATCAGAAAAAATAAAACATAACTTGCCTAGAGGAAGATTACTTCTTAAAAATAGAAGCACAGAGGGGGAAGAACTTTTACTTTTCATTATGTTTTACAGTCCATTTAGAATTGTGACTTTTTCACTCTGAATAGATGCTACTGTGTATACTTGTATGTATGCATTCTCCATACAGACTTCATCTATCTTGCCATCCAGCCATCTCTCTCTCTGTCCATTTCTGAGTGGCAGATAGAATTTGATGTAGAAAATAATGCTTGAGAAAATATATATTAGGCAAATAAAGAGGTGATAAAGTTATTCCAATCTAATCTGCTTGAAGTGTGTAAGACCCTAACTTATCACTGATGTCTCTGGCTCAAAATATAAAGTTTATGCAATGGTTAAGTTAAAGGAATACTGTCTTGAGACAAGTCATTCTTTCTGAAACAAGATCATTGTCCTTATGTATAAAAATGGGCATATGATTTTAATCAGTATTTAAATAAAGATAGAGAGCAATCCAGAATCTGCACCCTAGGTGAGGAGACAGTCACAGCAGCCTGAGTCAAGTAGGGCTTTCACCAGGTGAAGAAACATTGAAGGTCCTTGGCATTCAGGAGGCACCAACTAAGTGTAGATGTATTGAGATTGTAGGTTTGGATAGTTTCCAGTGAAGCAAAATGAGATTGGAATCCTCTCCATGAATAGTTTTAAAGGGAAATAAAAGTTTTTACAACATCCAGTGACCAGATTATTGATAAATCAATTTGAGAAGGCCCAAGATATTTTTTCCAGTTTCCCTGCCCCTTTGGTTGGGATCATGGCTGTCCCTTCAGAGGTGAACAGGGTCAGAGGATCCAATTCTACCTGTATACAGCTAAACAAACCCTTGGATCACACATGGGCCCTGAAATCATGGGTCATGGGACACTGGCACAAAATTATGAGAGAAAATAAGTTGAATTTATAATTTTATACTTAGTCATAATAGCATTATGATTAAAAAAAAACTGAAAATATTCCAGAAAGTTAAGCACCATAGAAAGATGAAAATTAGATTCATGACAAAAGTAAGTATGAGTGACAAAAACAATGATGGTCAAGTGACTTAGTAAATTTTACATTTAACTCTCAACAATTTTGATTTATATTGGAAAATACTGATAATGATCTTGTACTTAAAACATAAGGTAAATTAAGAAGAGACGGTAGTGAAAACATGCTTACATTCTAGTTTTCTTGGTAGAAAATAGAAGGTACAAATCTCTGTTAGGTCTTATTTTGTAAATGTGTTACAAATGTGAAAGTAACCACTAGATTACAATTCTATAAATACAGTTATACCAAAGGATACATGTCAAAATTTCAGCAATATTTTCTCCTTGTTGAATTTATATAGTAGTAAGTTGTCATTTTGCCCCACCTCATTTGCATATGGTAAAACACAATTTTCCTGGTGAGTATCAGTTTAAACAGAAACAAGAAATTGTCTTCAGCTCATTTATTTTAAGATGTTGCATGTTACAAAGATGTCAGTCATATGCATTATGTTTTTTTCTTTTACAAATGTTACAAAGTCTGAACAGTTTATTGTGCTGATAATTTGAGGTAATGAGGATTTTATTGTATATTAGTTGAAATAAATCAAATTTACAAGGCACATGATAAAAATATGAACATCATAAAGGAAAATAACCCAGTCATGTAACTGTAAAAACTAAAGGCTGTTTTGCCTGCAAATTGTTTAGAGATGGATTTATTATTGCCTTATAAAAGTCAGGAGGCATTCATGATTGATGAAGGGAAAAAATGACTACCTTAGTTAAGGATATATAACAGAGACCTGATGTTATGATTGAATCTAAATATTATTCATGGCATATATCCTGGTGTCTCCACTGTTGGTTTTATGGCTTGGGCTTTATTAGTTTTCTATTGTTGAATTATATCATTTGCTAAATATGCCATTGTAATTGGAAGTAATTAACAGTTTAAGAAATCCCATACTGACTGCTTAAGTTCAGGCCTAGAGGTGATCATATAGAACTATTCATCCTTTTAAGCACCTAAACACGGATGTCTCACCTTGACAAATTTAGGTGTTATATCTGGGTCACAGAGCTCATCAACTTTGGGATTCTGTTACTAGTGTGTATATGTGTGTGTGCACTCATGTGTCTTAGTGCAAATTAATAAATAATATGGAAGGAGAAAAGGAGATCACAGAGGCATAAATATTGTCAGGAATTTTTCTTATCTTCAATATGGGGAATCTTTGAGAAGACAGAATTTCCCTGTGGTACTAGTTAATTTTCAGTAGTCTTTAATTTCCAATATCTTGACAATGTTTTATTCTGTTGCCTCAGTTTTCATGGAATTTTCAAGAATTTCATCAGGAAATGTGAAACAGATCAGTAGAATTCCCTAGAACATTTTTTGTCAATTGATAATACTTAGAAATTCTTTTCTCCCTCTCCAGCAAGCAATCTACAACTAAAAAACATGATATTTTCAGAAGTGAACTCAAGGATATTTTAAGAGATAATGATGACATAGAGATATTTGTTTGTTTTTATTTGCAGTGCTAGGCAAGCATTCTACCACTTGGTTGCATTCCTAGCCTAATGAAAAATAAAGCTTCCAACTTGGAGTGACCTTGACAAACAGGGTTGTATAATTCTTCTGTTGGCCTTAAGACTTACATCTACTGATGTCTCCCTAAGCTGTTCCAGTGTTATCAGTGATAACATAGCTAAGTATTGACCAGAGGTTTCTGCACTACTACTAGAAACAGTCATTGTGCACTGAAGTGGTGGGAATACACTTATTTATATCAAAAGCTAGTTAGAAAGAAGAAAGTCACTTAAATGACTGACTTCAAGTATTTCAAATAGGTAATTAGAGTCGCATTAACTTGAGTAATATGGTGACATCACTGAAAATATTATTGAAGTAAATATATTGACTTTCATATAATGTTGCAAAGGAAGAACATTTGCTTGCTTCAGAGCAATATTTGAAATTAACTATAGACTATTTCTTAATAAAAGTAAGACATATGTGGGTTATTGTACACAAGAAAATACTAAGTGTAAAAGTAATATCATCTGTGCTGATTGGAAGCTCTTCAGATTCCAGGGTCACTTTCTTGTGAACTGTGGTTTCCCAGACATCTACCACACTGTTTGACTCATAAAATAAGTTCGATATTTTACTGACTAAATAATATTTCTAGAGCAAATATTTCAATACCTGCAAACAATATTTAGTTAACAATTGGAGTAAATTCTTATTATTATGAATGCATATCAAGCAGCAAAACCATACAGTTTTCAGAATAGTTGTTCTGCTCTACAGCTTATGTAACTTATGGCTATTATAAGAGATTAAATAATTGAAAGCCTCCATAAGATTGCATATATGACTTTAATGAAAGTGAAAGATACAGAACAACAGGAAAAAGAAAGCACAGACAAATATCAGAGAGGCCTAAGACCTTTGGGTGCAGCTCCCAGAATCCCTTCTTAGTAATGCAGGAAATGCTTTATTTTTAGATCATGAATCAACAAGAAATATATAAGCTACCTTAGTCTCAGTTGTGCCAAAGTGCTGGTAAAAATAGTTCAAATGAGACTGTGTAATCATATTAATGAGGTGTAAATCATCAATCTACACATACTCAAGTTGGTGCAGGGTACCTTTCAAGGAGTTTTGGTCTTTAAAAAAATCAAAATATAAATCACCAGATAATAAATTTAGTCACAAAGTAGCCAAAGGTGAGGACCATAGAGCTCTAAGCTGAGGAGACAAACACAGAACTATCCAAGGTGGTTGCAGGTTAACCTGTCCTTACTTAATTACCTTCGTGGAAATATGAGAAAGGCACATTCCAGCATGCACAGAATTTTATGGACCCCAAACCCAAAGGAATAGATAAAGCTTCAACTCTTGGACCTTAGCCCCAGAGGCATACAATTTCAGAAATAAGGTGGATTACCCATTCGTTCCTTCCTGTTCCTCATGACAGTCTACTCTCTTAAGGGCACAAACTGTACGTTAGTTCATGGTAAACATGATGTAACAGAAATATGTGAAAAGGCCATAACTTGACAGTCAATCTTTCTTTCTAGTGTGACCCGTACACTAGGAAACATAATCACCTGTGGGCAATGACCAGAGGCTCAATATAGCAGACATGCTTGTTAAATTGAGATTATGTTGACCTCTCTCCTGTATTCAGTTGATATAAAAGATTCTTTCTCCCCAAAATTCTTATGTTGAAACCCTAATTTGAAGTACCTCAGAATGTGACTATATTTGGAGATAGCAATAAAGGTAGAACACAATAAGAGTGAATGTAAGAATATTAGTGTTTAAAGAAAGTTTTAGTCACCTTGGCACTGCTGAGACCAAAAGACTTGACAAGAACAACTTAGAGGAGGTTTGGTCTATGGTTGTCTGACTCCATAGATCTGGGCCCCAAATGAGGCAGAACATCATAGCAGAAGGATGTGGCAAAGGAAAGAAACTCAGGACATGACAGTCAGAAGAAAGAGTATTCTTCTTACCAGGGACAAAATATAAACCCCATAGTCATGCCCCAATGACTTATCTCCTCCAGCCATGCCCCACCTACCTATAGTTACCAACCAATAACCCATTCAAATTATTAATCCATCAAACAGATCCATCCACTGATTAGGTTATAGCTCTTATAACCTAAGAATTTTATCTCTGAACATTTCTTTTTTGTCTTATATATGAGCTTTTGGGAGAACCCTCATATCTAAACTTTAACAAAGAACAAGGTAAGTATGTGATGCCTATTTTTTAAACAATCACAACCTGTTTAATAGGTGTAAACAAGTTTAAATACAAGTCCCACCTTCCATGCTATGTTCAGAGTCACAACACATGATTCTGGAAAATATGTATGTAAGAATGAGGCCAGGCCTTCATTTTATAGTAAATTGATGAAGACAGACAGGCACAATGAAGTGGTTTTTATGGAGAATAGACAGTGTCCCAGTACTAGAATTATGGTTTAAAGTAAGCATTTAAACCCATCCAAGAGGTAGATACCAATATATTGCAAAAAATAAGACAAGATAAGCATAGAAATAGTAAAAATAGCACATTGATTTGTGGTTACTTATCCTAATTTGCTTTTTAAATAAGGTCTAATTGAAATAGCATGAAATGCAAAATATCACAGCAATTGAAAGCCAAATTCTGATGCCAAAGAGCGATTTAAATCTTGGCTCTGTGTATCATCTGTGTGGCATTGAACATGTTAGTAGTTTTCAACCTATTCTTTGCCTCGGTTCCCCATCTATATTTAGAATCCAATGGCATAATAATAAATGTAAAGATCTTATAATAGTGTCTGATACAATATAAGACACAAGCATTGCATATAAGCCACTATTTTTCTTTTTCTCCAAACCTACGGTAAAGTTAATCTGCAGTGGCAATGGAGATCCGGGCTTATGCCTCTGCCTAGACCAACAATCTCTGTTCTGACCTGACCAGAATAAACCTTTCTTCTTTCACTAATTCCCATGCCCTGATGAAACATTTTCTGCTACAATTTCTAAGCCCATGCTGACCTCTCTGGCTCTGGAGAATTTTTTTTTTCTTTTTTTGAGGATTTTCGACAGTACGTTGCTATTTGGTGGCTGATGTGTAGTTTCTTTCTTTGGCTTTATCTACCAGACATCCAAGTTCCACAAGGGCAGGATCCGCATCTATTGTGTCTACCAGTTAGTCCACAATGTTCAACAAAGCACCTGGAGTATAGCTGTACCACTAACGTTTCTTTAGAGAAAGGACCTACCTCATCACATGAACCTGGCATTTGATTCTCCTCCTTCAGTGACAACCTCTGGTTCTCTTCTTTGACACAATTCACAGCTAATACTTTTGTTGACTCCACAGTCACTTTCTGTATTTACTCTCTTACTCTAATTTAGTCTCCACATTCAATCACCTGTTGGATTTTCCCAGATGGGGAACTGTGAATGGGTCCTGGACAAGAGGAACACTGAGATGTCAGTATGAGACTCAGGTCAAGTTATTGTATCTATAACGTCATATTTAACAAGAGCATACAGTTTATTATTCGAATTTTGTGCTTTTATGCACATTAATGAAGAAATAGACAGTGTTATAGTTTGGATGTGAGGTGTCTCCCAAAAGCTCACATGTGAGACAGTGCAGAAAGGTTCAGAGGAGAAATGATTGAGTTTTAAGAGTCTTAACCCAATCAGTGAATTAATCACTGATGGGATTAATTGAAGTGGTAGGGTGTGACTGGAGGAGGTGGGAATTAAGCATGGCTAAGGGGTATATATTTTGTACCTGGGGAAGGAGTGTCTCTCTGCTTCCTGAACTCATGTGAGCTGCTTCTCTCTGCCACACTCTTCCACTATAATGTTCAGTCTCACCTCAAACCCCAAGGAATGGAGCCTGCCTGCTATGGACTAAGACCTATGAAATCCTGAGCCCTCAAATTTTTCCTCCTCTGTAATTGTTCTGGTCAGAACTTTTAGTCACTGTTGCAAAATAGTTGACTAAAACAGACAATCATTTCACAGATGAATGTGATAGGTGATATCTTCTACTCTCAAACTATAAGTGGCTTAAAGACATTTCGTATTTTTTATTCTCTTTCTATTCTCTCTTTCTATCCACCCAAAACCCATCTTAGTAGTAATGATAGTCTAAAGGATGTGGTATCATTGCCTCATAACAACCTATTGTTGAGGGTGTACTGACAGATTATTGGGCAGATGTAGAAACTGCACCTGAAGAGATAATCCTTGCCTAAATCATATTAGAAGGCAGATGCCAAGCATGCTACATCTATTATATTAGAATACCTCCCTCTGGACTGCCAAAATAAAGAGAAATGATTAGTCACACTGGGATATGTTTAGGGGATCCAGTCTACTGTACACAGTGATCTTTGGCCACATACCTTGACAATGAGGTTTTGTCCTTTCACATGAGCTCCATTCTGAGGCATTGTGCTTCTGCTACTATTGATTCATATTTGATCTTTTCTTTTTCTGTTCAAAGTAAGGATGCACCATTTTTGGCCCTGATATTGTGCCAAGTTAAATTAGTTGTGGTTTTGGATGAAAAAAAAAAAATTGCTTTCCAAGCAGGATGGATCGTTTACTTATTCCATAAGGCACTTGTAGCATGAAGATTGAGAAGGCTTTAATGACTTGGAATTTCCTTTTTATTATGCTATTGAACAAATTACAGAGCTAATGAGATTTACACTAAATGGAAAATCTCTGCATCACCTGCTGTTTTATGGATCTTAGGGAAAAATTGTTGGTAATTCTTCTCTTTCTACAATTAAAGTTTTGTTTTTAAACAATATTTTCTCTGAATATAAAATATAAACTTAAATTCTTTCTACATGGGGAATAAATTTGATGTGGACAATAAAATACAGAGTTCACATCAAGGGTTTCCCTCAATACTGAAATATGTGATCAAAATAATACAATGGTAGAAACTAAGTTTGACATGAGAAAACCTGAGTTCAAATTATAGACTTTCTAGTTTTTGTTGTTAAATTGGGCAAATTATATAATGTCTAAGCTTAAATTTTAACAAATCAAAAATGTTAATATTTCTGTGAGCTACATGTCAAGGTACACATGTAAAAGCAACTAGACAAGTTTAGTGAAAGAGTATAAAAATTCAGTAAATCATGGTAGAGTTGAAGTTGTTGCTGATGTGGAAAGCTATGTCCTTAACTACTTCTTCTTTAAGGAAATAGATTGATTGAGGATAAATAATTTTATAGTATTAAAACACTAAATTACCTTTAATACATTTCATTAGAGGTATGATAGTTTAAGAGGGAAAGAAATTTGGAATTATAAAGAAAACAAATGAGAATAGTGAATGAGAAAACATTGACATGATCAGATCAGTCAATACTTTCTTGTGGACTTGATAATCAGAATGGAACCTTTATAAGTCCTACTGGGCAATGGTTTGTACTAAAAGAGAAGGAGATCAAACTAGGAGATGTGTGTTGATGGTCATTATTCACCTGGATACCTTTGTTTATTGAAAAGTTTATGCATTTACTCTGCCCTCTCACACTTACCCAGCATTTGTTTGTTTGTTTGTTTGTTTTTTGCTTATGTAGCTAAAGTACCACTGTTGCTCTGAAAGAAAATCATACCAGCTGAAAAGGCTCACAAATTCAAATCAGATCTCAAAAGAGATGACTCTCCCTCTACTCAAATCCCACACCCCTCTCTCTCTCTATCTATCTATCTATCTATCTATCTATCTATCTACTTGAATTTCTAAACAATAAAGGAAACTACTTTCTTATTACCTTGATATATATATATTTTTGTGGAACTGTATGAGGGCACCCAGGTTACCATTGAAACCTAGATAAATGATTCAATAAAGATACACCAGAATATAATAGAGGTTCATGTGGTCTGAGAAAGATAAGACACACTACATTAACCCTCTCCATGAGAAATAGGGGGGAAAAATCCATGCCCATCTATCTAAATACCTCAGGAATTGTGAGCTCAATGCATTTATATCATTGGCTACAAAATATGTCGCTGTAAGAATATCCCCCTTGCTGAGTCTTTTCTATCCAAAGCAAACTACAGTTTAAAGTAGTTCTCGGTCAAGCAGCCATAAAACAGCAGAGGAAAATAAGTCTGAGAGTTTAAAACCTGCTGTTTGGTACAGAAAATAAAATATGGCATATTCTGAAGGAGTTGTGGTGCTGTCCCATGAAGAGCCTCTCAGCTCCAGAGACTTGGGGTAGCCATTTGTCAAAACAAATCTCACAATCACACAGGCATACACCAGATTTTTCCTCAGAATGGGTCCTGCTGAATCCATCCCTCCACACACACTTCCCTCCCCTGCTTCTTAATGTTTCAAATTGCCTTAGTGCTGTAAAAGCTTTTGATTTTAAGACTTAAAATTGCTTAATGTGCAAATAGCCCTCTAGAAGACACATGAACTACTTTTTAAACATCCGCTCAGCAATTAAATATTCACCACCTACTCTGTGTGATGTCTGCCAGGCACCCTACCAGGTTCTGAGGATACAAGTATAAACAAGACTTGGAGTTCAAAAGCACCTAAAGTCTAATGATAGGGGGAAAAAAAAGTAAAAGAGCAGAATGCAGAGAGTGAGTGAAATAGGGCTACTTTTCCAAGAGTGGTAAGAAAGGGGCATCATGGGAATGTAAAGGGCAAAGAGCTTAACCTAACATTGAGAATGTCAGGAAGAACATCTTTAAAGAAGCAGCTTCTAACCTGAGACCTGAAAAGGAGAGATAGTCAGAAAAGAGGGAATCAAGTAGAAAGGTAGTTCCTATAGGGCAGGTGTACTGGGAGAAAGTAGGACCAGCCTTTTCAAACAGAGGAAAGGAATATAAAGATGTAGCGGTTCTTGCTTTGGATGAGCATGATGCAAGTTAGCGTAGCGGTGCTTGAAACACACCCTGGGAAGGAGGCTGATGGCACCTGTGAGGGTACAGGAGGAAGCAGGGTCTGTCACAGAGGGCTCTGTAAATCAGAGCTCAGAGCACAGTCAGCATGACTTGGGAGCCCGGGAGAAGTGCTGAATCATGGATTCTCAGATGGGCCTGAGACTCTGCAGTTCTAATAGACTCCCATGCCTCCATTTTCAATAGCGAGTTATAAACTGTATCATGAGTCTCTCCTTCATTCTGTGGGAAATCCAAAAAGTGACTCTGGTTGCATCAAAGAGACTATATTTCTTTCCCTATGACCCCTAATGTACATATCCTAAATTGATTTTGTGACAGAAGTCACTTCCAGTTAGAAGCTTTTTCAGTGGAGACAGAGGTGTTGAAATATGCATATTTTGGAGAAAAGAGTATTTATAGACAATGGGTTGCACATTATGAGAAATTTTCCATTCTGACATGGCAATGTAATCTATATAATCAAGGATTTCTTTTTATTAAATACCATTCTTAGTTGCTATGCATTTTTTATGTGCTTCTGGTGGCAAAAAGATGAGAGTTTGGGCCATAGTTGGACCACCCTGGGACCACTGAATAATTGCCAGCTGACCGTAGATAAAACAAGCTCATTAGAGAGGAGAGTATCAAGCGTTCACCTACATTTGGAAGTTCTATTTGGTGGACTTTAGGGGAATTGGTTGCACTTGTTCTATTTGCTCTGAGCCAGGATGGTCACAAAAAGTAGAAAGTGGGTACTTTATTTTTTATCAAGATGGAGAGAAAATGAGAATGAGGGCACACAGCTGCCTATTTTTCAAGAATATTGCTCAGCTCAGAGCATCTGAGTCAAAGAATTCCTCCCAGGCTGTTGTTGATTATGACTTATGAAAGGGCACCTGTCCGACCTGACAAGTGTACACAGTGCCGTAGGCTTCAACTCTCCATTAGTAACAAGAGCCCCAAAAGGTTAATTTGTTTTGGCACTTCCTGATTACTTTCTGTGTTCATCTCATTCTGAGACTTCACATTCACCACCTGATTTAGGGTCTCTACTTAGCAACATATTGTCATTTTTCCCGACTTATTGCCAGCGTTGGTCCTGTGATCTCTAAATGCAGGTAAATAGCTGAAATCAATTTTCTACTTAGAGGGGTTGATGACACCTAGAGGAATTTGCAGATCTCTCTTCTTGGATGTGTTTGGGAGTCATGCTGAAGTGTCATCCCAAATGTGTGGAATTTGAAGTTTTCTCACGTTTGTGACCTTGGGGCTGGTCCCCTTGGTTTCCAATCATTTTGATTCCTCATAACCACTTTCTCAAGCAACCCCTCAACTGTGAAACTTTTAAGTAACACTATTACTTTAGTCCAATTTAATTGTTTTTTTTAATTTTATTGAATTTTGTAAATAAAAAAATTCCATTCAGCTTATTCATATATAGGACCTTTAAAACTGCCCAGCTCTGTTCTCATGCTTTTGTGGAAGCTGCCAGGTGACTTAGCCTGGCAAAACTGATCAATCCATAATCTCACACTGGCCTATAAAGCCTTTCCTTCAACTGCTACCTGGGTTTTTACACACTATATATAGGTTCCTGTTCTACTTTCCTTTCATTAATTCACTTACACTTCCTACTAAGAAGTTACTGGACCAAGTAAGATTTTGAAACACACACCTGGAATCTAGGGAGAGTCTTCTTGGAAATTTTCTTATCAGACTGTTGCTATATTAATCCATCTTCATTAACTTCCAGCAAACTCTGTCTTCATCATATGAGACATGCACTGTACAATCTTTCCAAAGATATTTAATGTATCATTTGATAATTAGCATATTTATTTTGATGACTCTCTTCTATATTCCAAAAAAGGACTTAAATTCACTGCAAATTGTGATTGTAAATAGTAATAGTGGTTTGTACAACTTTTCTCTTGCTTTCTTCTCTGTAAGTTTAAGTATTAGGACAATTCTCAACTCTAAATTCTGTGCAAGAAATTGTCATTATTTCTATTAAAACACTAATGAACATGGTGGAATTTTTAACCCGTTCATATGATTAATGTCAGGAAATATAATATCATCTAGAGTATTTGTTTTGTAGTTGATTCTTGAATTCCATTGTCATCTACAGGGATGGATGATCAAAGACATATTGGTGGTAACTTGACCTCTTATTTGTCACTTCATTGATTACTCAGTTTAATTTAAGGACTCTGACTGGTTAGCTAAGTGGTGTCTGACAGTTAACCATATTTAAAGATTTGTGCAACTCTGACAGGACACACCAGACTCTTCAAATTAAAAAAGGTCTGGAACAGGTTCAAAACTTGTGGAATTGCCTAATTCCATCCTACCATTATCTGACTCCGCATAGGTTCAGAAAAACTAAGGACCTTGGTACTTTCCTTTTACTTCTTTAATTCCACACATACTCTACCTTTCCTTCCCATTTACCTTGGTTTTTCTCCTTTTTGAAATCTTTGTTTCTTTTCTTCCTAAAACCATACATAAATGTCTCTTAGAGAGATTATCTTCCAAGTTTCACCTGACTTCCCCAATTTTCTTCTCCTCAGTGCTTGATTTACCTATCCAAACCTTTTAGAAACAAAATATAAAAACATTCTAATTACATTAGAAACTAAACATAATTTTTAGGAATAAATATTATAAAGAAATGTAGATAAAAATATCTTTCATTCTTTTTTTAATTTATTTATTTTGATTCATCGTAAACAAATGGGGTAAAACTTATTTCTCTAGTTTACATGAAGTAGAGGTGTACCTTTTGTGTAATCATACATTTACATAGGGCAATTATGTTTGATTCATTCTGTTATTTTTACTTCCCTTCACCCCTCCCACCCCTCTTTTTTCTCTATATGGTCCATCCTTCCTCCATTCTTGCCTCCCTTCCACCACCCATTATGTGTCATCATCCGCTTATCAGCGAGATCATTCGGCCTTTGGTTTTTTGAGATTGGCTTATCTCACTTAGCATGATATTCTCCAACTGCATCCATTTACCTGCAAATGCCATAATTTTATTATTTATTATTCTTTATGGCTGAGTAATATTCTCACAGTTTCTTTATCCATTCATCAATTGAAGGGTATCTAGGTTACCCACAATCTGGTTATTGTGAATTGAGCGGCTATGAACACTGATGTGGCTGTATCACTGTAGTATGCTGATTTTAAGTCCTTTGGATATAGGCCAAGGAGTGGGATAGCTGGGTCAAATGGTGGTTCCATTCCAAGTTTTCTAAGGAATCTCCACACTGCTTTCTCTCATTCTAACAGAAAAAGAAACTTGCAAGGCATATGCATAAAAGATCCAATATTTAAAATAAAAACACTTCTACATCAATCTATGAAACCAATGTAACAGCACTAAATTAAATTAAATTAAATGTTTTGATTAGATTATTTTTCTTTTAATTTTTAAAGAACATACAGTGTTAGAAACTAGTCCTATTTATATGTACAATCAATATGTGCTAAATATAGAAAAAATGAAAATTTTAAGTAGATAACATTAAAACAACTCTTTAACTTTTTGCACCACATAATATAAATTTAAAGGAAAACCACGGAAGATAGAGTATTTTAAATTTCTTAAATATCATAAAGCAAGATATGAATAATAAGGACATGAATGATAAAAGATATTTGTATTCACATACGCACGCACACACACCTCTCTCAGCATACCACATCTCACACATTACATCAGAGAAATATATCAAATAAATGTGCCATCTTTCAATGTCAGTGACAGGAAACAATATATAAAGATTTTTTTATTGTGATTCATAAAAAGAAGATGAATATGATAAATTTCTAAAAATACTAATAGGTAAAGCACTAAGATTGGCAGACTATAAGAATAGAAATAAAAATAGTTAATAGCAATATAAGAGTAAACTTTTAACCTCGTTGGTATTTATCAAAGTGAAGTTCATTTAAAGTGCTTTTTTTTTTACTGTCAGAATTCATAAATATTAAAATGCTAAATTTCAGATATTTATTTCTGCACAACAAACCAGCTCATAATATGGTGACTGAAAACAGGGACTCACTTTTTTTAAAATCTTTGTTGAGAAATATGAACAGTCATTTGACTTGCCCCATGTGGCATCAGCTGGAATCAGTCACAGTGCTGAATTAAACTAATGTGTCAGACTGAACTGGATGGTGTAAGAAGGTGCCACTCACGGATCTGAGTCATTACCCCCTTTCATGGGGCCTTTCTCTTTCTGATCGTGACATCTCAGCATTTACTGAGCATCCCGACACCTTCCTCACTGCATTGTGGCTGACTTCCCTGAACCAAAGTGGGAGCTGCTAGGCCTTTTAGGGGCTTTGTGGGCAACCAGCACAGTGCTACTCCTGCTGTACTCTGTTGGCTAAGTTATCAAACGGATGGGAAAGAGACTCCCCTTGTGAGAGGAGGAGTGGGAAAAATATAAAGGGAGGACAAGAATTGTAAGAGCACCTTTGTGAAGACTGAAGACTGCAGGCTACAGAGGGTGGAAGGAAACAGGGTAGTCTCATGAATTCTCTATAGAACCGTATAAGGGCAATAGAGTACTAAAAAGGACCTGAAACTATGCCCAGATCCATATAAATCAACAACATCCTTGTTGTTTGAACTAGAGACTTTATCTACTAGGAACCTATCCTACAGAAAATCCAAAATTTATTAAAAATCGTATGAAAAAATTGTTCAATACTAAACTTTCCCCTAAAAACTAGGGGATAAAATAAAAATGGATATCATTGGAAGAAAGGTTAAATCAAATGTGGGGTGTCTACCTAATTAAATACTGTGGTGATTTTTAAATATCTGTGATTTTCACTAAGATGGAAGAGCATAAAAATTGAATTTCTGTACTAGCTGCTGTGTTAAAGCAGTGAGAGAAAGTTTAATCTTTGTAAGCTTTGACCTCTGTTCAGAGTATCCAGGACTTCAAATTATTGTTGTTATACTGAGATTCTAACCTCTGAATCTGGAAGACTTTAACTTAGGATTATTTCCAAATGAAAGTTTAAATTCAGCATTCTTTCCTATAGTCTGAAGCTTAATTTCTTTTGAAACAGAATTAATAGAAAATGATGTCTAAGTCAATTAAGTATAACAAGAATATGTCCATAAGTATTTTGCTGTAGAATTTGTGGTTATTGCTTGTTGATGTGTGCTTAGAATGGACAACTTTTAACAAAGAAGGAAGTGAGAAAAATAAAACTGCTTTGTGATTTGTTAACCTTCCTAACCAAATTTCAATATCCACACTTAATTCATTTATGGTAGTATTCTTCCATAGTTAGTACTGCTAGGATGTCATCATGGAATATTAGTTGCAGTTTCTAAAGACTATCTGTCAATAGTAATCTTTCTCCTCACCCTTACCTGTTTTAATCCTTGCTGGTTTTTGGTCCTACAGCCTTCTCTCAGTTCTTGCCCCAGTTGAGAAATTAAAAGAACCATAGATGGAGAATACCCTTGCTTTAAATTCAAGTTTCATATCCTGGTTCTTTGCCCAACATTAATTGATGCAGAGAAGTTTTAATCTTGTAAAAATATTCCCTCTAGCACTCAATTCCTTGGCTTCTTGCCTTTCGATTATTATTAATATATAACATCTTATCTGTACTATCTGATTCATGTAGATCTTATTTATTTCTGTCTAAACCCATGGAGTAGATACTTGTCTTGGTTGGAGTTTTGGTAGCATAGCCTTAGCAGGGGTTCCACAGATAGTGACACAGAGTAGGATAGGGCAGTAACAAAAAGCTGAGAAAATAATAGTTCTATTATCAATCCAGATGACATATTTAATAAATAGTAAAGAACCGCATTAATGTCCTCTTTAATTCTAAATTTAACTTTATTGTTTTCTAGACCTGGGCTTGCTCTGATTTTAGCCTTGAAACTGTCTGACTTTCCCAGTGCCAGAATTTCAGTGGAGAGTCAGTCTCATAAAGTAAGGCTGGTTGATGAACAGCTTTATTGTATTCCTCTCTGTATATATCTTCAATGACTAGGTCAGGTTCTCATGGGAAGAGTGACTTAATAAACAGCTAGAATGTCCTTAGCACCCAAGAGTGACCTTGGTCCATGGCTATTTCAGCCCATGTCTATCTTGTGATGATGGCTTGCATTAGCACTGTGGTGTCCACAAGTTTGGAGAGTTTCTGGGATGATGGGAGGCAAGAAGTAAACTCCAAAGATTTCAAGAAAAAAATGATTTGCCCTTGTTATCTTTTCCAGGCAATGTGGATTAAACTGGTATGCACCTGTCTTGAAGAACTGGAAACATAAGGAATTTCTGAAACATCCTTTTTCTTTTCTGCAATTGGAGTAGGTGTAAGACCTTCACGATTTCAGAAGAGACCCTTGGAGTTTCCAGAGATTCTTAATTTTTGTGGGTGGGTTGTTTTGTGGGTAGGTCAGGATATGATGTACTGGCATGTAATATCCATAATCTCTCCAAATATCGCATTACCGCCAATGAATGTTTGGAAATGCCAGGCTATTGTTATTGTACCATTATCATCTGATTCTGCTGTGGTAAAGCACACTGCATACTGGTGACCAGGTAGCAACATCAATCTATTTCAACTCATTTCATTTGTCACATTGTGAATAATGAGAGCTAATTTTGAACAGTCTAGCAATGAGCCTTTGGTGGAACATATCCATGCTAAGAATATTTTCTCTATGTACTAAAAATTGTGCTACACTTGAACATACAACAAATGTTCTATAAGATTATTATAATTTAATGAAACCTCTATGTGTGACCAGAAGGGACCCAATAACTTTTTAATGGGAACACTGAGACTCTCCTCCTAGGAAGATGCCATAGAGTAACCAAAGGAACATAAGTAAAACTATCAGACTTATTTGTATATTGTCTTCAGGCAATGCAGAATGACCATTTAATTTGGCGGCAATCAGTCTGCAATGAGTGACTCAGGTGAAGGAGCTGTAATTTTTCTTTTAACCTCAATCACTTAGTGTCTTTTTGACAGTTGTCTATTAGTAAATATATCTCTAAATCTCTGAATCTTTTAGCAAAAAGGAACTTGAATGAATCTGTCAGAACTGAGTTGTCAGGGCTAATCACCATGGTTAGATTCAGTAGACACATCTGCAGTAACTGGAATGCAAGAGTTCCTAATGGAGCCTTTTACGATGCTGTGGCAAGACAGTTGGATTTACAAATTACTTTCTCTTTCTTCTCCATTCTACCCCCTTACACTCCTGTACACACACATTCATGTGTTATTTAGAAGAAATCTATACTCTCTGGTCCCTAACAAAGTTTTACTAGGAATTTTTAGGGAAAGAAAGACACACACACACACACACACACACACACACACACACACACGGAGAGAGAGAGAGAAGAAAGGGTTATGCATTTGCCTTTAAATCTAGGATATGTGTCCAGTCATCTTTCTTTTTGCAAACAACACTTATACTCAACCACATTGTCCTCTGACTACTTCTTCACTTTATTGACTAATTTCTTTAAAACAAAAGCAGATAAATGGATGCCACTTTCTCACCTTCTCTTAACAACTGATGTTACTGTGACCTAGGTTCCATGTTTGTGAGTTCATTGTGGATGTCCTTGTACATGGTGAATCTAATGGACACTAATAAGTCCTTTTAATTTTTGGTCTCTTGCATGATTTGACAATGTTGTTTGCTCCCTTAGCTAAAAAAAAAATAAAAATAAAAGAATGGAACCCTTTTTTCTAACGGTGTAAGCTCTCACCTGAGTTTCCAGTTACCTTCTCCTAGATATGGCTTCTTCCTGTCAATGGAGTCCTTTCTTCCTGGCACAGCATCATGAATGTTATGTTTTCCCAGGGTTCTATGTTTATTCCTCCTCTATTCTCATGCTATAAATGACTTGGTTCATCTACAAGTCGACATTGTTCCAAGTTCCACAGGTGTTACCTCTCTTTGCCCAGTCAGCAGTTTTGACTCACAGTGTTTTTCTTCCTATGCCTAATATGTAGGTATTTGGAGTATAACTGACCAG
This sequence comes from Sciurus carolinensis, assembly GCF_902686445.1. Lineage (NCBI taxonomy): Eukaryota > Metazoa > Chordata > Mammalia > Rodentia > Sciuridae > Sciurus > Sciurus carolinensis. The sequence goes on from NC_062215.1 coordinate 91,351,934, forward strand.
TGTATACTCATCATATAGTCCATTAATTCTGCAGGTCTTATTATGCACAAGCAAGCCTAGATACATTCTTCTTACTAATCTGATTTAAGAAGAGATAGTTCTTTTTTGAAATTTGCCTCCCCAATAATCTCACATGCCATTCAGTGCAGGGTTTCCAATGCCTAGCTAAATCTCCAGTACCAAACACAGTGTTGGGCACATAGTATGCTCTCAATAAATGTGTGTTGAATGAAACTGAAAAAGATATTGTAGCAAGAGGTAAGAAGACACTAAGCCACTTGAAAGGATAGCAATGGTGCAGTTTGATGTGCTGTGTGAACTGGTCAGCAAGGCATGAGGACTAGGACTAAGGCTGCATAAGCATGGAGAAAGTTCTTAAGCTGAATCTCACTTTCTTCATTCACAATAGGAGGGTGTTGGCTAACATGACCCCTGTTATCTCTCCTAACACTGAATAGTGCTTCCTTCTGCTCTAGCTGGATGGCCTCATTTCAGGCTATCCTTGGGATGGTTGCAGCATGACATTAAGAATTCTGTGTAAGACATATGCCCAAGTATTTTCCTCTGCAATACCTCAGTTGAAGGGATACCACTGAGATGAGCTTGTCAGAAGCTGATATTTCCCTCTTGATGAAATGTTTTCATTACTTCACTCTCTAACTGAGTGGTCCCAAAAGAGTTTGGGTGTTTGTTTTGCACAAACCGCACAGATGCAGAGGCACATGTAGGAAGCTATATCTGTCTGCCTCCCATGGAGCAGTTGAGTAAAAAGTAAATGATGTGTCTAAATGGCAAACCAATTCTTTCTATATATAGGAACTTAATTACTCCTCTTTTCATAATACATGGGGGAGAAGGAGTGTCTTTTGGAATGAAATCCAAACCAGGGTTTCAAATTAGACAAGTATTTCCTAATTTAGCCAACTTTAAATATAGCCACAACTTAATTTTTCTAGTAAAATGCTTGAAATCAAAATGAAGAGAATGTTTGCATATATTACTATGTGACAATATGGGGTATTTTTAAGCAGTATCTCGAATAAGCAACACAAAGTGGATGCACTTATATGGTGGTGTGCCCTGAGATTATCTGGCAGGTGCTGCCTTTAATTTTTTATTTTAGGATTGAAAACAATTTAATGGACTCAGTGGTTGGATATTCACCCTCCTAATCTTAGTTTACCTATAGCTTTCACTGTGAATAGTATGTGCTCTTAGCTCATCGGTCAGTGTAAGACTTATCACTGAATAGAAATGTGGTGAAGAAAGGAGCAAGTTAGAACTTTGTTGTGATCAGTGGTACAACAGACTAAAACTAAAGCATGTGACATCTGTATTTGCTGCCCTCACCCGCTCCGAAATGTTTTCACCTGGAATGAAGCATCAAAGCCAAACCAAAAGGAGCCACTGAGTAAGGTTGTGTGATTTTATGAACATTAAAGAAAAATGAGGGGAAGTCACACATTTCTCATCTTTTTTCCTGATTTGAAAGGAAATTTGTAGATGCAAATTTTTGATTATAAAAACAACTACAAATAAAGAATATGAAAAAAATAATTCACCAGTTTTATCAGTCAGGATCTCAACAAGAAACAGATGACACAATCGAAGGGTTTATTTGGCTGTAGAGAACTTAACAGTGGCCTCTTTATGGGAGTGTGGTCAGAGCAAAGAAAACCAAGAAGTACAGCAAAGAACTCAGAGACTAGACCAGTGAGATATCATTATCATTTCTCTATCAGAGTAGCAGAAGGTAGAAAGAGTGTTACTGAATATTCCCAGAAGTATCACCATGAAAGAGTGGTCATCCAATGGGATATAAATTCATATGTGAATGAAAAACTCTAGTCAGGAAGTAGTGGAACAAAAGAATAAAATCCCAACCCTTTTTCCCTCTATCACTCATAATCTAGAATTCCTTCCAAATCTATTGGTTAACCCAGAGGCCACTGAAGTAAGAGTGTCAGACACAGCATAGAACATAAGATAGTGTTGAAAATTCATCTGTCTCTGGAGTTCTGCTAATCTTGCCATTGAGTCCTAGAATGAGAACATCAGGGTTTGGGTTTTGTTATTGTTTTCATTTTGCCCACGATATAGTTCCCTCTCCCTTTTGCTGAATTCCAATACCAGTTTCATCACCAGTAAGAGTTATAGCAGTTCCCTTGAGACTATGCTTAGGGCCATCAATCTCCCACCCACCCACTAGAGATACAGGGATTTTACTGCCAACCAGTCAGATCATTCTGTTGCTAGGAACACTTCTAGTGTTAACTCCAGTAGGTCAGGATTTTCAGGAAATGGTTTCTTGAATATTTGTGTAAGAAGTTTATTGGGAAGAAATGATAGGAAATAAGACCTTTGAAGGGTGAGGAAAGCAGGATGGGAGCAGAGGGACAGGTTGATGTGCAATGCAACAGCAAGACAGACCTCTGCTAGCAAAGAGCTCAGGAATTGGGATGGTTTTTCAGAGATGTGCTTTTGAAGCTTTTGTCATCTCATCAGTCAGTCCTTGGATGTTGGTTTCCCACTTAGACAAGTTCCCTCCACAGAAAGCAATTCCTGGAAAGGGATTTGGCTCTAAATAATCAGCATCTGAACTTCCTGACAACTAGAATATATGGACCCCCAACTGCTGCAGGTATTTCCTACTCTTGTGGTAAAAGAGGGATGATGACAATGGTTTTATTACAATCTGGATTTTCTTACTTGGAATAAAATTAGGGATTGAATAAATTAACAGAGTATGGTCTTGTGGGCACATTTGCTTATAGACATGTATCAAAACAGGTAAGATAAGTTAAAGGATTTGAAAAGACTGAAACTTCCACATCATTATCTGGATAACATTTATACCATTATGAGATATATAATATAACACTTTTCTTTGGATAATCATCTAACCTTCATTTATTTGGCTTATGTTTAATTAATTGACATTTTTAAGTGAAAGTCTTTCTCACATGGAGTCAAACTAATATTCTCATGTGCGTATGTAGAGTGAATACAGATTTACTTTTACTATTTTAAATTTTTTATTAGAACTTTAAGGTTATACATAGTACTTGCATTCATCCAGACAAATGCATGGAAATTGATTTCAGTTCATTACCTTTCTTTTCCCTTCACACTATTCCCTTCCATCCTTTCTTCCCTCTCCAATTCTTCTTCTACTCTACTAGACTTCCCTTTGCTTATCTGTTAGTTTATATTTGATTGGTTCTTCATGTTACCCTATCTTTTCCTTCCCCTTTCCTTTATTTTGCTCTAGCTTCCACATATGAGAGAAAACATTCAACCTTGAGTTTATGAGTTTGGCTTATTTCACTTAGCAGGATTTCCATAGATTTACTGGAAAATGCAATAATTTCACTCTTTCATGAAGCTGAGTAAAACTCCATTGTGTATACATATCCCAATTCCTTAATCCATTCATCTATTGACAGGCATCTGGGCTGATTTCATAATTTAGCTATTGTGAGTTGTGCTGCTATAACATTGAGATGGCTATGTCACTGTAATATATTGATTTCAGACATTTTGGGAAAATACCAAGTAGTGGATAGCTGAGTCATATGTGCTTTGATCCCTAGTTTTTTGAGGAACCTCCCTATTGCTTTCCAGAGTGGTTGTACTAGTCTGTAGTCCCACCAACAATGTAAAAGTCTATCTTTCCATACAACCTCTCCAGTATTTATTCTTGTTTATACTCTTGATCATTGCCACTCTAACTGGATGGTATCCCACTTATTGATTCTTGGTTTTGCTTCTTATCCTGTGGGTGTCTTGATAAGGAAGAAGGTGCTAACTCCTATAAGTTGGATTATTGACCCTATGTTTTCTGCTAGCCCTTGTAAAATTTCTGGTCTAATTCCTAAGTCTTGATCCATTTCTATTTAAGTTTTGTGCAGGGTGAAATGAGGTCTAGTATTATTTTTCTACATATGGGTTATCAGTTTTCCCAACACCATTTGTTTAAAAGACTGTCTTTTCTCCAGATTATAATTTTAGCATCTTTGTCAAATATCTGGTTCCTGTATGTGGATTGTCTCTCTGCCTTCTATTCTTTTCCATTGGTCTTCATGTCTGTTTTAATGCCAACACCATGTTGTTTTTGTTACAATAACTTTGTAGAATAATTTCAGAAGCCTCCTACTTCACTTTTCTTGCTTAGAATTACTTTGGTTATTCTAGGTCTCTTTTTCTTCCAAATGAATTTAAGAATTATTTTTTCTAATTGTGTGAAAAATGTCATTGGTATTTTGATGGGGATTGCATACAATATGTATATTACTTTTGATATCTGGTTGACTATCATTATATCTTCTCGTTGGATTGTTCCCTTTACTAAGATGTAGTAGTCTTGTCTCTTAGGATTAATTTTTGCTTGAAAACTGCTTTGTGAAGTCTGAGAATAGCTATTCCTGTCTGTTTTGGGTCCATATACAAGGACTATTTTTTGCCATCTTTTTATCTTTAGCCTGTGGATGCTTTCTCCTGTATGATGAGTCTTTTGTCAACACTGTATGGTTGAATCTTGTTTTTTGATTCATTCTGTTAATCTATGTCTTTTAATTGGGGAGTTGAGATCATTGACATCCAGTATTAATATGGATATGCCATTGCTGTTTCCTGACACTTTTTTTCTTTGCTATATTTATTCTGTCTTGATTCTCATTCTTTTTGGGAGTTTTGGGAATTGTTTTTTAGTTCCTCCATGTGTGTAAATCTTTGAGTATTCTTTGTAGTGCTGGTTTGGTGCTCATGAATTCTTTTAGCTTATTCTTGTTACAGAAATTTTTTATTTCCCCCTCAAAATTGAAACTGAGTTTTGCTGGGTATAGTGACATTGGCTTGCAGGGTTTTTGTTTGTTTGTTTTTGCTTTGTTTTAGGACTTAGAATATGTCATTCCAGTCCATGCTTGATTTCAGGGTCTGGACTGTGAAATCAGAAGTGAGCCCTATTGGTTTGCCTCTAAATGTGACTGAACTGAATTTTCTTTCTTACAAATTTTGATATTATTTCCTTATTTTCTGTTAGGCATTTTATTATAATATCTCTTGGTGAGTTTCTCATTCAACTAGATCTATTTTGCAACCTGTAAGCCCCCTGTATGTGAATATTTATCTCTTTCCTGATATGGAAAAGTTTTCTGTAACTATTCCATTGAAAACATTCTGTATGCTTTTAGTTTGCATCTCCACATTCTCTTCTATCCCAGTGATTCTCAGGTTTGGTGTTTTAATGTTTTCCCAGAATTGTCATATATTCTGAGTCACATTGTCTAATTTTTTCCCCTTTATTGCACTCTGTGTATTCAAGATCATATCCCCAGTCTTCAGTGCCTGAAGTTCTGTCTTTAGAGAGAGTTAAGGGTAAAAGTGTGCCTTTTTCCCCACATCCATGCCAACATCTATTATTGTTTGTGTTCTTGATCATAACCATTCTAATTGGAGTAAGATGAAACCTTAGAGTTGTTTTAATTTGCATTTCTCTAATTACTAGATATGTTGAACACTTTTTCATATATTTATTAATTGTCTACATGTCTTCTTCTGTAAAGTGTCTGTCCAGTTCCTTGACCCATTTAATGATTGGGTTCTTTGTATTTTTAGTGTAAAGTGTTGTAAGTTCTTTATAAATTTTGGAGATAAGTGCTCTATCTGAAGTGCATGTGGAAAAGGTTTTCTCCCACTCTGTGGGCTCTTTTTTTCACATTATTGATTATATCCTTTGCTGAGAAAAAACTTTTTAGTTTGAGTCTATTCCATTTATTGATTCTTGATTTGATTTCTTGTGCTTTGCGATTCTTGTTAAGGAAGTCTGATCCTAAGCCAACATGATGAAGATTTGGGCCTATTTTATCTTCTATTTGGTGCAGGGTCTCTGGTCTAATTCCTAAGTCCTTGATCCATTTCTAGTTGAACTTTGTGCAGGGTGAGAGATAGAGGTTTAATTTCATTTTGCTGCATATAGATTTCCAGGTTTCCCAAGACCATTTGTTGAACAGGCTAGCTTTTCTCCATTGTATGTTTTTGGCTCCTAAAAGGCACACTTTTACATTGCTGGTTGAATTGCAAATTGGTGCAGCCACTCTGGAAAGCAGTATGGAGAATCCTCAGAAAACTTGGAATGGACCCACCTTTTGACCCAGTTATACCTCCTCAATTTATACCCAGAAGACTTAAAATTAGCATACTACAGTAACATCAATGTTCATAGCAGCTCAATTCACAATAGCTAGATTGTGGAACCAACCTAGATGCCCTACAACAGATGAATGGATAAAGAAACTGTGGTATACATATACAACGGAATATTATTCAGACATAAAGAATAATAATATTATAACATTTGCAGATAAATGGATGGAATTGGAGAATATCATGCTAAGGGAAATAAGTCAATCCCAAAAATCCAAAGGGTGAATGTTTTCCCTGATAAGTGAATGATGATATATAATGAGGATGGGGGGGGTGAGAGAAGAATGGAGGAACTTTAGATTATGTAGAGGAAAATGAAATGGAGGGGGTATGAAAAATGGTGGAATGAGACAGACATCATTACCCTATGTACATGTATGATTGCGTGAATGGTATGAATCTACATCGTGTATAGCCATAGAAATGAAATGATGTACCCCATCTGTGTACAATGAATCAAAATGTAGTTTGTAAAAAATAAAAAAAAAATAATAATTTAAAAAAAGAGCTGAAGGTTTTATTTTTGTATGAATTTTAATCTAAGTGAGTATTTAATTTGATTGATTGTGTCTTTCATTTCTAAGAGGTCTGCTTTCTTTCGTTCTACTCTCAATATGTTTATTAAAGCATTCATCTGCTGTGATTACACTCTTAATTCCTTCCTTAGATTTTCTTTTAGTTCACTGAACATTTTAATAATCATTATTTATAATTTTTATGGTCTTTCATTCACCTCACTATCAACGGGATCCTTTGTTAGAGGGGAAATTCGTGTGCCTGTTTCCTCATGTTTTCAGAGGTCTTGTAGTTGTGCATCAATTAAGGTAAATTTTCCTACCTCTTTTTGTGTGTGTAATTATTTATTTTGGACTGCCTCTCTGCTTTTGAAGTATGAGTAGATGGCTATGGGATGGTTTGTTCCTTTCTGATTGATCCTCGAGACCCTGTTGGTTTGAGGCATTTTTCTTTTCACTTCTTTGAGTTGGAGTTAATATCAAGGAATGCTTAAATCAGTAGCAGAGTCTCTAACTTGTGAACTTTGTGTCTTTTTAGGTCCCCAGCATATCAAAGAAAGGGGTTAAATAAACAACAGCAACAACCACTGCAAACAATACACAGCACTGAAGTACATATCCAGTTCCTACTGACATCTTCAACATTAAACATCTCCACCAATAAACAGGAATGATGAGTTTATCAATTGTCAACAGTTAAAAACAATAATCATAAACTAGATCTGGCTTTAAAACAAAGTGTCAACTATATCATCCACAGCAGCAATGATTGTATCAGCATTAATAGTGGGGCAGGAGTTACATAAACCAATTAGTTCTGAAAAATGGTAAATATATAGTTAATTAAGGGAAAAATATGTTAGAGAGTTAAAGAGTTTACAATTTCAAAAAGTGACAAGAGAATGCAGAAGAGATGTAGTATGGAATGATGGGAAAAATAGAAGCAGCAAAGTGCCGTTTGCCGTAGACCAGCGGGACAAATGACACGTACTCTTCAGAAGTTCAAGAAGCAGCTTCCGTTTTATTCGGATAACACCCTCAATAAATAAGCAGTCTCATGCATAAGCAATTGTAACCAGATATGTCCATCCAATCCTATTAAAGGTCAAGCGATCATGAGCTCAAGCACACATGTAAGATATATCTGTCCACGCGCTAGGCGGCTGAACTAATTATCATACAGCCAATGGTAAACGCTTCCTGTTTTTCTCAAGGCGCATTCAACACTCCGTTTGGCTCTCTGCCAGTCGCCATCTTTGGATGCATGTGGTGTAACCCTGGGCCCCGGGTCTTGCCCGCCACAGCAAAGTATTGGGAATTTGATTATTAGTAGGATAAAATGAAAGAAAGAGAAACAAGAGAAATAAACAAATGAAAATAATACAAAACCAAAATAAAATATACAGATCAAAAATTGTGTACCCTAAAAAGACAATGGTAGGAAAAAATATTTACATAAAAAATGTTAAAAATAAGGGAAAAAGAAATAAGGAAGTGTATGTATATGTCGCTGAACTAATCAGTGCAACCACAATTCACATGAGCACGTACACAATATCTCTCTCACACATACACAAACTCACATACACACACACAGAATATTTTTAAATAAAATTAAAAAATAAAAAAATCATAATGAAGAATGAAGGAACTATGTCCACTGAGTTGGTCAAAACAGTTGACCAGATTGGGTAGTGACTATGTCCAATAGTCTTTTTTTTTAACCACTTCCTCTGGAATTATGTCCTGATTGAGCAAGGGTGGGAGTTGTTAACCCTCTCTTGTTTTGTGTTGCTCTCTGAGCTGCCAGTCGGAGGTAACTAAGATTGAAGTTTTTTGATATAAGACTCATCTTTCCTTCTTAGTAGTATGAGCTAGGATGGGTTTGGAAGTACTGTCAGTGTTTTATCCATTCAGACCAGTTCAGTGCACTCCCAGGGTACAGGTTCTGCAGAATTCTGTGAGGTAAAGTCTAGCAGATAGGGTTTAGGCCTAATCTGATCTCAGGGGCTTTGTTGGGGTTGGGGGACCTGCACTAGAGAGATTTGACCTAACTGCCCTTAGGACTTGACAGTAGCTGATTTTTGATGTGGGTCTGGTTCTCTGGAGCCTCCCAACAAATTCAGTCTTGGAGTAGGAGAGCTGTTTCTCCCACTCACTGTTGCCTACAACCTGCCCAGACTCCCAGCCCATTTCAACTGGTCATGAAAGTGCCAGACTCAAAGTCTCGCCTTTGCCCTTCGAACTCTAATCCCCCGGAAATAGTTTACTCAGCACCTCTTTCACTCACATTCTGCCAGGATGCCTGCCAGGATATGGATATTGTCATGTTTTACCAGTGGTTTTTTTTTCCTCCTGCTTTTCTGGATCCCACAAATGTCCCAAGATGGCTCCTGTCTCAGCTCTCTGTGACCAGTTAAGATACAGAGTGTGTTTTCAAGCACCAGTGTGTAGTACAGCCTGTGAATCAGTTAAGAGTAGGCAGCATTTTTGTTCTCAGTGTTTCCGTATAAATACCGTGTTCCCCCTCCCTCTGTCTGTGGTGAATTAGCACTCCCAGTGCCCTTGCAGCATCTGGATCAGTTCTGATTTATTTGATTTTTTGTGCCCAAATTTCTGAGTCATTAAGCCATTTTGAGTGTTCAATATTAAATTTTAATGAAGTCCCTCTTTCACCCACCTCACTGAGAAGCTGTATGCTATATACCCACTACTTTGGTACTGAGTCACTGCTCAGCTTGGAATGCAGCTTTCCTCTACTCTGACATCTTCCAGGCCATTCTAGACACAGCTTTAAAATATCTCCAAATCCATTAATGACTGAAAACATTTGTGATAAAGCAACTCAAAATGCGCAAAATTAAAACACAAAAGTCTTCAAGCAAATTACAAGAATAATAAGGAACATCTTTGTAAAGATCCCCTAAAAGTCCAGTTATGGCAGGAGACACCTAGTAAAACTTGATATATTGATGATATCTATTGTATGGAACATTGCTGAAGTGAACCAAACAACTCCCATTTTGCTTTCTGACCCCATTTTGTGAAACTTATAAAAAACATGTTGTTTGCTGTGATAGATCAAAACAAAATGTGTGTGTAGTGTTAAGATAAGTAAAGTGACGAGCGGTGACGCACATAGTGACTATGCAGTCACTGAGAAAAACATTTGGCAGTTTGTTTACACCAAATTTGCATTAGTTTTAATGGTAAAACTGGTAAAAATATTTACTAGATGAATTTGCAGAATCCAGGACTTGAAAAACAAATTAGGTAATGTGTGAACTTGTTTTGATGTGACTATATAAACTGCAGACTGATCAGGAGCGAGCGGGCACTACTCCACCGACAGAGTCTGTCACTATGTCCCGCTGACAAGTGACAAGATAGTGCTCCCCAGCTCGAGGCCCCTGGTCGCTGCATGCTGTTACTCCGATGACTGATTGCCGTTTGCTGTGAACCGAGCATCAATAAAACCTCATCTGAGGACCAACAACCAGCTACGTGAGTGTTATCATATTCCTACCCGGTTCCCGATCCAGTACAGGCCGCAAGTGTTGCGACGTGCTCGTGACATCTATACATGTCTCAAATATAAGAAATAATAACTATACAAAGAGGCAAAGGCAGAGCTGTCATATCAGGGTCATGACTAGTTGCTTTTTTTTTTTTTTTGATACCAGGGATTGAACTCAGGGGCGTTCGACCAATAAGCCACATCCCCAGCCCTGTTTTGTATTTTTATTTCAAGACAGGGTCTCACTGAGTTGCTTAGCACCATGTTTTTGCTGAGGTTGGCTTTGAATTCATGATTGATCGTCCTGCCTTGACCTCCAAGCTACTGGGATTACAGGCATGTACCACCTTGCCAGCCATGACTGGTGCCATTATTCAAATGAAAACAATAAGTGTCTTCCCTGAGGGATATTGCCTCCTGGAATACATTGCTTGGCAAACAGCTAGTTGCTTTACATCAGTTAAGACAAAGTCCTGTTATGGTTTAGATGTGAGGTATTCCCCAAAATCTCATGTGTGAAACAATGTGAGAAAATTTAGAGGTGAAATGATTGGTTATGAAAGTCCTAACCTAAAGAGTGAATTAATCTCCTCATGGGATTAACTGAGTAGTAACTGTAGGTTGGTTGAGTGGGGCTGTAGGAGGTGGGTCATTGGGGCCAGGCCTTTGGTGTATACATTTGGAATGCTGAGTTTATTCTCTTTGCTTCCTAATCATCATGTGAGCTACTCCTCTCCACCACACTCCTCTACCATGATGTTCTGCCTCACCTTGAGCCCTGAGGAATAGAGTTAGCTGTCTATGAACTGAGATCTCTGAAGTTGTGAGCTCCCAAATAAACTTTTCCTCCTCTAAAATTGTTCTTGTCAGATATTTTCAAAACAGCAATGAAAAATCAAGCCCTCCAAATCTAGGTTGATGGAGTCCTACATGGTTTGTGTACCTGTCAAGCAAACGGTATTCTAGATTCCAATCTGTACTTGCTCCCTCAAATTGAAGTTCTTCACCAGGGGACACCATGGATCTTATATGGGCTAGTGAAGGTAGTTATTCACAAGTATTTGGAGAAATGCTGAAGGGTTACAAACAAGCATAACATATGACCTATATTTTTCAAGTCTGAATCAATATTACACTAACTGAGACATTAATATTTTTACCAAGAACTGATTTTAATATATTCATACCCATTAACACTTGAACTCCAATTGAATTGTTATTTTGCTTGGCAAACCAGAGCAACAGCTCAAGAATATATGGAAAACTGATGCCTAACAGAGGGCAGCCTCAGAATATTTTGGTGCAGTGTAAGGTAATTGAAACACTAGCCTAAGGAACTGTCCCAGCGATATGGGGACTAGAATGTAATATTGATGCTTCATCTACCTGAAAGAAGAAAAATCTCTTTCACAAAGATTGGAGCAATATAGCTAGTCCATAATATTACACCATGTGGAGAAAAGTAAAATGGTTTCCATATAGATGCCACTTAGGGATATGTCAAAAGATGGAAGAGGAAGAAGCATTTTTATTCTTATTTAGTATTATATCACTTTCCATTAAACATTTCCAATCAAATCACAGGACTTATTTAATAACTAGGATCTCACTTATCACTAATTTCAGGTAAAGTTTATCACCATTCCTGTGTCTAAAATTTTTGAACACAACAAACAAGTACTGGTAATCAAGTGTGAAATATAGATAATGTGGTTCAGAGTTTGTAACTATTTTTAAACTTTATAATTTAATACATAATTTTAAATTATGCCACAATAAAATGAAAATGAAATAATAGTAAATGAAGTAAATAAATAAGTAAATGAAGCCACGTAAATGTGTGCTCGGTTAACTGATAAGGGAGTTGAAATATGTGTAAGAGACACAGTTCATATTAGCAAATCAACTCAACTCTGACCCACAGAATTAAGTTCAGAAATATGTCTTTGTGGTATCCTTCATTTGTTATCTATACCTGATAAGAAAGGACTTTGCAAAAATCAATGTACACTCTATGCCTCCTTCTCAAATCTGGTTTGAAAAACATTAGTTGTGCCTTGGAAGCCTCCAAATCCTACTGAAAAAACGTCCCTCTTCAAAGCCAACTTTCTAATGTCAGTAACATTGCTATGATTCAAATGAAACTTTAGAAGCCTGACTCAAGAAACCTTTGCAAATGCTTCACCTAATTTCAATTAAGCTACTTATTTAGACTGGTTCTATGCTCTATGTACCTCCTTTATGCTGAAAGGTTTAAGTGTGGAAATGAGAGGACCTCAATGCAGGCATGGTGTGGGAAGATTCTGTGTGCAGTTTGGGATCTGTATTACACCAAAAGGGAGTGAGGGTGGCCTTCAGCAAGAAAGCAAACTCAGCATGAATTCCTGGGAACCAACTTATCAAGACTGTGTGACTAGAGAGTCCTAGACTTCAGAAAATCAACAGTAGGCAAGCAGCCCAAGAACCATTAAGCCAAACACATTCACAAAAGTCCAAAATGTGTTAAACATTTACTTAAGGCACAAGTACTGAGCACAGGAGAAAGCACAGTATAACTCCAAAGTCTGGCCTAGGTTCTGCCATTATCTGTCAGATGTAACTCCCAAATTTAGAATTCTGCCTGAGAAATAGAGAGCAATGGTTAAAAAAGTGTTAATTCAGTGCATTAATTTTTTTTGACTAAGTAGTGATTAGAAAAAATGAGTAGAAAGGGAAAAATACAAGGAGAAACATCTCAGTTAAGGACAAATGACCCTTTCCTATCTTTTGTATAATGTACATAATCTCCATTTATGGTTACTTAAAAAGAAGAGAAAGTATTACTGATAATAGAACTTTGATTGTAATTTTGTAATTTTTGCCCTATTTTCTTTGACTTATTTGAAGTTTTTTGGTACCATAGAGCTCTAGCATGTTTTTATGGTGAATATATCTTTGTACTTTAATTAGCTGGCATTTTTAAAAACCTAATGAAATTGTATATGAATTTTTAGATCTTTATTCTTCATAAACAAAGTACTTTCCTTTTACCTTTACAGTGTACTTACTAAAGTCTTCATGTTAATTCATGATTACTTGACACTGGAGGTGAAAAAGCACTTCTTTATTTTTCCTTGTGGACAGTCTGTGCATTCTTCCATTCACTCATTCATTTGATATAAGCAGCACAAAGCCAAGGATGAGATTTCACTGTATATCATAAAACTTGCCCTCAGGTAACATCATTAAGGTCCCACTGGGCTTCTTGTTCAATTTACTAGTGACTTCTCAACTGCTATTAAAACATTGATATACATTCCTATGTCCTTCAATTATATTCTTATTTAGTTGTTATTTTCTTAGGTTATAGAATAAAATAGAAGAAATACCTACCATTTAAAGGAGTTTGGTACAGATACTCAGATATGTGAGGATTTGTTAAAATGAAGACAAAATCACAATATCTTATGTTCTCTTTTGATTTTTATTTAATAGATTGACTTTTTAACAAACACTTTCACATATTATTTCAAAGATTTTGTGACATAATAACTTCTTTAATCTGAAAACAACTCTTGGGTGGTTAGAAATTATTGATTCAGACTAGTAATTTATAAATATTGATTGCCAAAAATGTTTTAGTTGTTACAGAATGGCAAAAATGCCCATGAAAAGCGCAAGTATTTCTAAAACTGATGCTGAAAAATAATTTACATTCCACTGGATCAAATAAAGCAAATAATGTTTAGTAAAATTGAATGGAAGTTTTTCTACTTTATCTGTTAGACTACAGATAACGAAAGAGGGAAGGAGCCCACCTTCCTTTGTGTTGCTCCATTTTGTTTGATGTAGACTGGTTTTTGTCAGTTTTTTCACAACTGTGACCAAAAGACCTGACAAGAACAATTTTAGAAAAGGAAAAGTTTATTTGGCACTCACAGTTTCAGAGGTCTCAGCTGATTCCATTGCTCTGTGACCAAGTTGAGGCAGAACACCAGGGCAGAAAGGCATAATGGAGGAAAGAACCTCAGGACATAACAGTCAGGAAGCAGAGAGAGAAAGAGAGAGACTCTGCTTTCTAGGGACAAAATATATACTCCAAATACATGCCTCCAATGACCCACATCCTCCAGTCAGAACTTCCCTGCCTGTAGTTACTACCCAGTTAATCCATGTAAGTGGACCAATATACTGATTAGGTTAGTGTTCTTATAACCCCATCATTTCATCTCTGAAAATTCTTGTAATTGAATCACTTGTGAGTTTTTGAGGAACACCTCACATCTAAACTATAAAAACTGGATACCTATCATGTGTGATTGCCTAATTAACATTAGTTGTAAAGTGAGAGAAAATAAAGTTCCTTTCATTTGGCATACACTGAAATTCAAAGGCCATGATTACAGAAACAGAGAACACCCTTCTTCACTCTTACGGAGAAACTCACACTTACATAGAGGCACAACCTCCTATGTCAGAACAATGAGGAGAATCTTGATTTATCCTAGATGGAAGTACAACATGGTGCTATCATTTGGTGGTTATAGGAAAAAAGAAAGAAAGGAGTATGATAAAACTTTAATAACTTCATATTTTAACAAATTTAAAAATAAAAGGAGTAAAATTTTTTTAATTAAAAATTGAAACTTTGTATTGTATTAGTTATGTTATCCACTTGGTGTTCATGTATTCTCTATGTGCCAAACACTGTTCTAATTTTTTTACAATTTTTATGCAACCTTATTACTTTTGTACTAGTACTTCCTCGATTATATTGATGAAGAAACCAAGTCACAAATAAAAGTTGTAGAATTATGTAAGTAGCTAGTGATAAAAGCTGAGATTCAAGTCTGGTTCTGGAGTCTGCACTTAATACCCCACACATATGGCACAAGTAGTCTCCATTTAAAAGCTTCCCCATAGATAGGTAAATCTACCCTAAATATTTAACTTTATTACTCCACTTTTTAGTATACATGACTTTATCTTAGTAGGATGCATCTAATTTCAATTCACATTTTAGTTCTTTGTCTTTCGTAGTGAAATCATCATCCTACTATACAAACTGGAAGGTAGAATTTTTCCTTTGCCATCGACATTAATTCTATACAATAAAATCCTATAAACATCTGACACATTAAAAAATTTCCTAGCATATTTGGATTATTCTTTTAAAATTTTACCATTGTTACTTTCTTTTCCGGTGACATTGAGGTTATTTCAAACTCTGCAGTTTGAAATGAGCTCAGTTCAGGGAAACAAGATGGGTGAAATTATCAGTAATGGGATATACAGAATCTTTCACCTTCGGGAAACTGGTTTAGATATAGCCTGAGGTAGGAGAAACAGAGAACTCCTTTTGTCTGACAGTTTGCCGTTAGCTCAGGTGAAATGAGTTGGTGGTGTCACACCAGTTCCTCTAGTCAAGTATCCACACGATAATTGGCACCAGACGTTACAATCTCTGCAGTGAGTTCTTGGAGGGTAAATGGAGTAATTCTCTCATTACTCTGAAGGAGCCCACCAGACAGAGTTTTAGTCTCAGATACATGAATGCACCTCTTTTATGCATCATATTGTCTTTTATTCAAGCACAGTCATTAAGGTAGTAGAAAACTCAGGGATAAGTAATCATTTAAATTCTTTCAGTGTCTTATAAAAATAACAGATTACTTCTCCCTCCTCCTTTTCTGCTTCCCTTCCTCTAGCTCTTTCTCTCTCTCTCCCTTGTGACTTTCTCTCTCTTCCTCTTTCTTTCTGTATCTCTGTCTCTGTTTCTCACTCTCAGGAAATAATGTGCAAAATTCACAACTCTAATACACACTCTAAAAAGTTAGTAATATACTAGTAAAAGTCTTTGTACCATATATTATAAAGAAAGGAGAGATAAGGAAAGTGAATACAGTATGTAGGTTCTTTTCCTATTTTGTTTTCTCACCAAAAGATATAAACATCTATTTCACATGGGCATCTTCAGTCTACTAATGGACAGCTAGAGGTTAAGGAAGTGAAACTACATCATTTGGATTTAGCTCACTTTCTGTTGTGTCTTGATAATTTAAAAGGCAGAGGAATTTCATCCTGGATTGTATAGTAATTTTCTGAGTGATTTGTTACATGTTCTTTGGTTCTCTAAATACTCACTGGAGACCACTTCAATTTGTTTCTCTTTCCTGAAGTTGCCCTGTTACTTTGGCTTTATTTCAAGCTCTTATTTTTATTTATTTATTTATTTTTTTTTGGAAAGAGGGCAGTGGAAGAACAGGCTACCAAATTACCTTTACAAGATGAAACAATTTAAATTTGAACAGTTACCATGTCATGGCTCAACGATCATTTCATATACGTTCTCCAGACAGTCCCAGTCAATATGCCTAATTTAGAAGACAGAATGTGAACAAATGAAATATTTCCATTCCTTTCTACCTAGACATTGTTTAGGATTATAGAAAAGGCTGTGACCCCATCTTATTTCAGAAAAATATTAGGACAAGAGTGACATTTATTGAATCTACAGTGTAATATTTTGAATTTTGCAAAATAGATTGGAAACATGCTTTTATATTTTATAAACATGCAGAATCAAAGAATATTAGGTAAAGAAGGATATGTAGATACCTTTATATTTTTCATAAGTAGAATTGTTTCCTGATTAGATAAAGTAACTTCTTTAAAATTATTTTTTTACTATGGTTGTTAAATTTTAAGGTTATCTTTTAAAATAAGATCATTTTTCTATTTTATCTCCATGCCAGAAATTATCTTCCATAACAGCTGAAACAAGGACAAGTACATCCTTATGATCCACAAATATAAGGGTATATTCTAATGCAGAATTTGACTCTGCCTGAGTGAAGTCAATGTCAAAATTCTCCCCTTTTTTGAATAATAAGTAAGTAAAAACACAGCAAATAAACAAATATCTCATGAAAGTATAAGCTTCTTCCTTATTATATAACCCTCCTTTTAAATATAGGAGCAGTTGGCTGAAACATGTAATGCTATGAAATTAGTCATTGATGTCATCTCATCTTGTGGGTTTCCATAAAGGCTTGATAAAGGCATTCATGTTTTTCTTGCCAAATTCCTCTTCAAATTCAAAAGGAGTAATTTCCTAAGTTTCCTTCCATTTTTAGATCCCTTCTGTTCCCAAAGAAAGAAACTAAGTTATTTGAGAATATAATTTAGTCTTTACACAAGTTTTCTTTGAAAACTGAACAGGAAAAGAAAGTAGCATCTATATGTCATTTATCTACTGATGTTCTTGCTTTTGAAATGTACTTTTACCAGTACATACAATACATGCTTTTAAGTATTTAAACAAAATCATCATTAATAATGAGCTAATCTATCTTATCCAACAGATTCTCTTATGAAATTCAGCATATTAGCCCGTGTGAGTCCATTTCTCTTTCTCAAGTTATGAAACTAATTTGCTCCTTTTAGGTTCATCATTTCTTAATTAAATTAAGTTTGGGCTGGTGATGTAGCTCAATGGTAGAGTGCTTGCTTAGCTTCTGTGAAACCCTGGATTTTATCCCCAGCACCACACACACACACACACACACACACACACAGAGACATAACTGATATATAAAAATACAAAAATTTTACACAGTAAGAGGAAAGGGGTACCATGTGATGTTTTGATATATGTATACCTTATATAACAGGTGAAACATATCTGTCTTCTCCAACATTTATCACTTACTAATGGCAAAAATATTAAAAATTCTGTTTTCTATCTTTTTGAAATGTACAGTACATAATCACTGTGACCACCTTACTGTGCACAACAGAGCTCAGTCTTGCCTAACTGCAACTTAATACCCATTGATCAAAAAATAATTTTTGAACTCGAGTAAATGCTTTATGTCTTGCTATTATTTCCCTAACTAGTTTCACCAATTCTACCACAGAGGCAGAGATGAAAAATAATGCATAAGTAAACAAAACAAAACAAAAAAAAAAACTATAATAGTAGTAATCTGCATCATACCGTATTAGCTCTATGTGATCGTTAGGCAAATAAAAAGCTCATTGAAGACTCAAGAAGAATCTACGGAGGAAGAGAGAGGAGAATCTGAAAGTACCAGAGCACATGAGTTATAATCTCTCCTTTATAGCCAAAACTGGCTTTTTTATGCTGTCATGTGCTCACCTCCCTCTAAAATTCAAATGCAGACTCTGAATTTAAAAGCAGATTAATGAGCCATTAAAGGCTCTGTAAGAGTGTTCTCTCCAACAGCAATCAATAGTTCCTTCTCTCCCCCACTGTATATATAGTTTCTATGTTCTTAGAGATATTTATTTGATTAATTGATCATTACTGCCTTACTGGATAATATGCATTTACTAGGAAATAGCTGAAGCCTTAGCTTTTAAGACAGTAACAAATTATTACCTATAATGGAAATTGCACTGAAGCAATAGCATGATAAACAGGTTGCTCTGAGTGGTGTGTTTATCTATTTATTTATTTATTTTAATTTATTTAAAATTTGTTGCCAGCTCAACATTGTAACTTTTCCAGACATACTCATTAGCCTCCTGAAGCAAAGCTGGCTCTCACGAGCACAATAATTGGGCTCAGGCCTGAATCTTGTGTTACACAGAGTACAAGTGACCCATGATATCACTGTACAAAGGAGCTCCTGGATTATCTCAAAACTCATGGAAGTGACTTAAAACTTCTACCATATTGGGCAGATTGGTGACACATACATTTTCCCAGAGGACAAGGAACATTCCATTATGACTGGGTTTTCACCCATAACCTTAGTTGTACTTATCAAATTGCCTGAATTTTATCTAACAGGAGAGTTTCAGTCTTGAGGCAAGAGGAACATAATGACCCAGGGGCAGTAAGATGCCAGCATGTGAAAAAATAATCTACATTTATAAGTGCAAAGTCATATATTGTGTGTAGTGCATAGAAGGGCATCTTTGGCAGTCATGTGGAGGATGGAGTGAAGGTTAGCAGGTGAGCTAGAGAGTATTTGGAGATATCAAAGTGAATTTAGAGGTAGTAGCATTCCCTGGAATTAGCAAGTGGTAGGTTTTAAAAAAAGATTGAATATTTGTTAAGTGTTAACCAACATTTTCCCTATACTTTTTCTCTACATGTAAATACATAGGGAAATTTGTGTTTTCATTCCCTCAGCTTATGTATGTAACAAAAGAATGAAGAGAAAAAGTTTACTCCTCCTTACTTCTGAGTTTTTTAAAGTCTTGGGCCTTGTGCAAAAAGGAAGGACACAATCCATAAATAGAAATATCAGAGAAGATCTCATATATAAGAGAAAGGCCTTTACCACTATTTCAATTTGAGCAACAAAATCAACAACAGCAACAACAATAATTTCTCATTAGGCTGAAGGAATTTAGAGTAGAAGACCTAAAGAGACCGTAAATGCCAACATGAATTCAGAACATGGTGCACAGACTGAGACAAAAATGAGTCTAGATACACCAGTAGAGTCCTAGAGCAGACAGGAAGTACCCAAAGGGCACTGGGAACTGTTCACTTTAATGTCCATAGAGAAGAGCTAGGTCAGGAGACTGGGGGACTCCGCACCTGAGGACACCCAGCTCTGAATGTCCAGGCCAAGCTATTCTCAACCACATGTTCACCTGTGACCTCCTTAAATTCTTAGGTCCTAAATTGGATTAGTCTTAACCAGATACTGGAGTGACCAATTTCTTGGAGGTAACAAGGATTTTACACCAACTTCTATACTCAAATTTTTATGCAATGTGAATTTTCCTAGATGCATGTGTTACATCTCTATAAGACATTGTAGAACCCACAGAGAAAAATAATAGAACACCCAAAAGTCTAAGAAGCAGGTTGTTTGGATTTGAAAGACAGATTAATTCATGAGTGACTGAAACTCAGTATATGCAGCTTTAGTACTTTACAATTATAATTTTAGTACTTTTCTTACATTTAATTTCATAAATTATCTCAATATATAGAAACATGTTCAAATAAGCTTTTAAGTATTTCTTGTAAGTCAAAAGTACTTACTAATAGGAAAATGACCACAAATGACTCTCTCTCTTATGTCCTAGTGCCTGCTCTTTCATTTCAAGCTCTTTTCTTTGTTTCCACCCATTCAGATCTCTCCTACCCTGGAAGGTTCTTCTATAGATAAAGCTTTTTCGGCAGACCTTCATCTGGGGGAAGGAGCAGGACTTTGGTAAGAGATAAGGAGAACTTTCTTATGTTATAATTTCTCTGGGCTCTTGCCCTCTGCAGCCACTCTGCCAGTGGCATTGATCATATAAGATGCAACTCTCACACACTGGAAACAGAACAAGATTCAAAAAGAATATATTTATTGTGACATGTAAGTGCTAGATTCAATTTTCATTAGATTTTAGCTTCTGAACAAAAACTTGTTAGTCAATGGAAAGGAAGACGTTCATTCACTATTAATTGATTATAACCTGCTAACACCACTGGATCAATCTAACCATCCAATTTGCAAATTTAGTTTAATTTCTGATGGCTAATTAGCTGATTCCTGGGTGATTTATAGGCACTTTTCTCATGAAAAAACACTTACTTGCATTTATCTGTATTCTTTCTGAGAGTCAGTATTTAGTTCTTCGAAGTTTTTTTTTTTTTTTTTGCTTATTTTTCAATAGCCTTAGCTATGTGTCCTGGGTGATTGTGTTTTAGGTTGATTTTTTTTTTTTAAGAGGACTTTTGAAGTGGTCTCCCACCTTTCCAGAGCCTCTCTTTCCTCCTTTGGTATTTTTCTTTCAACTTGGTGAGTAACTATGAAAAATCTGAGGCTGCTTTCCTCAACATGAGTGAAAACACTGAGAGTAAATTTGACTTAGAAAACAGCTTGTTCTAATGGCTGCAACACTTGCTTGGGAAACACTCAAGTTGAAATGTCACAGTGTCTGCTTTGCCCTCCTCCCCACTGGGTTCCAATTAGTTCAAAGCACATTTTTTTTTTTTTTTTGTAGCACTATTTATAAGGCAACAGGGAAATGATGTTAACTCTGCCAGCAACAGCAATGTTTAAATACAGATGTAACCAGAATGAACTGGTTTCCAACCCCAGAAAAAGGCCTCCTTGAATGAGTTCTGCATAATAATATGTTCTTAGTGCTGTCATAATTTCTCTCATTATTGCTTCATGCATCCTTACATTATAATTTCCAAAAAAAGTATATGTTGAGAAATTCATCATTGGCTTCATTGTTTTGCGTACCAGTTCTTTCAAATTCATTTCTAATGCATGAGTCATTTTGAATAATGAATTTTGTGTTTTCTTATAGTGAAAATGGACAAGCCTTTCCAAGTTGCTTGTCCAGCAGGTCTTCTTCCCCTTCACTAACTTCTTCAATAAAATTCTTCTGGAATGGAAAAGAACTTGAAAGGGATGCAATGCCTTGGAAGTGTACCAATCTCAATTGCTGGGAGGATTGCCAAAGGATTTGGATATACAGCAATAGGACAGTTAGAGGTAGATCTTTTAAACAGGTGGTTAAAACTGATGTAAGTTTCAAATATTAATTCTTGTGTGCATGAATTATAAAAATTTTATCAAATTTGTTAAGATCTTTCTGGAATCCAATAGCCTCCACACTGAACCCTAGCACCTCCATCTATTTAACTCTGGAAACTTGGGTAAGTTATTTCATTATTTTTAACTTCAATTACATTGGCCACGTAGATGTTACAACAGTTGAAGTACTATTTTAAGTGCATAACACATAATTTATACTCCTCAAAAAGAAATATTTTGATTTTTCTCTTTATGATTACTGTTATATGGTTTATTATTGTTATCATTAACATGTTATAAAATGATTTTGATATTTTCTTCTATTTGTCTCAACATGGGTAGAAATAAATAGGGCATATACTTCACAAAATCATGAAATTTATATGCTTACCATATTATAATTTATTGTACCAGGTCCACTCTCAGTTTTATTTTCAGAAATTCTTCCTACTGTAGTACAAACATTTGCAATTATCTAAAATTATTTATACAAATTGTTTTGTTTAATAAAAAATGCAAGACCTACTTCCTGCTCCTTATCTTCCCTCCCTAAACAAATGAACAAAGCTCTGGCCTGATTTCTAGGTTTAGTTTTCCCTTAGTTACAAAAGGAATCTTTCATTACATAATTAAATTACATAACTAAATTACAGCTTAAAAAGTAAATTTTTGGACCTTTATTAAAAGTGACCTGGAGATTACAAATCCTTGTCTATTTCATAAGAGAACAGAGTTCAAAGGAAAGTACTGACAAGTATAATTTTTCTTTTGCAAAATCTCCACCCTGAAGTTCCCTGGTTCTTTTTGCTTAGTACCATTAAGAGTGGAAGTGATTGCTATGGAGTCTTTTAAACTTATTTCCTTGGCCCTTTATTCCCTTGATTAAAACTAACATTAGTTCAAGAATGGCCTAGACATGACAGTGATGCTGATCACTTCTTACGTTTCTCTTCTCTTTCCTATGAGCAATGCTTTCTGTCCCTTTACAACAATAATCCTGATGTTCTCACACTATTTCCAAGATACCAACCCCCATTCCGATGGGTTACTCAAATCTGTTAATACCTAAAGCCATAATTTGCCTTTTCTCCTATATCCAATACAACAGGCAGTTTCTGTTCCTTCCTTGATAAGTTTTCATTTGTACCAGCATGTTAATGAATCAACAGCTAATGTGTCCCACTTTAAGATAACTTTCTCATCCTAGTAGTGCCTATGAATTTTAAACATTTTAGAGAAGAATGGAGAAGAAATTAGAACAGTTGGTCTTCAAAAACAAAAAACATTTATTTGTGGATTTATTTTTCAGAAACATTGTAATTTACTATCTAAGTTTTGGCATTGCCAATAGAATCACAGTGTACAATCACTTAACCCACACTGTGTCAGCTAACATTGGAAAAGTAAGTAAGAGATTGTGAAGTAAATGAAACACAGAATAATTGAGTGGAAAAGCTAGTGCATTGAAAATAGTCATGAAAATTTTGAGAAAGAGACTTCCCTCTCTCTGTCTCTCTTTCTCTTTCTGCATATGTGTGTATAAATGACAAAAGTTGCATGTAATAAATTATACATATATGTAATGATATATATGTAATGATTATATTATACATTATATATGCATATATAATATATAGCATTACATATTATATATTCACATCACATTATATTGAATATCAATTTGTGCATATAGATGATATACCATCACATATTGTATATTGCATATTATGTGTGCACATTATATTACATATTATATACATGCATATAAAATATGTACCTTTACACACACATATATATATTATCATTACATATATATATACATATATATGAGTGTAGATATGTGTGTGTGTGTATATATATATACATACAATTTGTATTCATTACTTTTAATGAAAAGAACAAGAAAGATCCTGGGCTTGAAATTCCTTTGGAAATGTGTTCAAACTACAAAAGCAGAAAAGTACATCCCTAAACATTTGTTCCTTGGATGAATATCATCATAACTCTTAGGAAATAATTATCTTTTCATTCAGTCCAATGCCTTGTGGACATTTTTTAAAGTCTTATTAAAATCATGTTAAAAGGAACTACACACACACTATACAAATTAAGGGGGAAAGCTTGGAGGTACTCATTCTATATTAGAATTTCATTGTCAAATTTTGTAAGTATCAAGAACAGTTTATCTTCATGATCCATTCAGAATTACGTACACTCCTTAGGCAATGACATTTTAAAGAGAATTTTGCTAAGAATAAAAGTCTCTTGCTAAAATAAATTAATTTATATTAGTACTGCACCATTTCAGAAAGTAGCCATCTGGGATATTACATTTTTTTTTATCATTGACATTAGCTCTGGTTCAACAGAAGCCTGCCTTTGGAAACTTCATCCCCTAGTATTCTAGGTCAACATAATATCATATGTTATTTGATATGGGAAAAATCTTCAGTCATCACTTAGTCCAATAACTCATTTTACAAAATGAGAAGAAAGAGAGATGGGTGACTTATTCTCTGACTTAGCTTGTGTCAATTATGATTGACACTCTTAGTTCACTCCTTCTATTCACAGTCCTAAACTCATTGGTCTTGATTCAACTTTTCATATTGTCCTATTAGTATCACAGCAAAATGAATGAAGATAACTTCAGACTGAAAGAAGGACCCAGAAAATAATGATTTTAATTTCTGAAGAAAGATCAGATGAAATGAAATTTGTGCTTGAGAATTCTATTCCCTGTGTTTATTGAATATACATTTTTAACTATTGCTTTTTGATCTCCAAATAAATTGACAAATGAACATGTTACAAAGAAGATGATACTCTAAAGTTTGAAATTGCCCCCAAAAGTAATGGTTTAAAATAATTTATTTACTCACAATTTTTAGTTTTGGTAGGGTTCAAATTAAACCCCTTATTGTTTTTCATGGACATATCTATTTTAAGTACATATGTAGGTAGTAAAATAGATGGGTAAGCAGTGTAGATTAGATAAATAGATTGACAGATAAGTAGATGATAGATGCATAGAAAAAGATAAGGATAAAATATTCATTTATGTTTATCATTTTCATAATGAATATGTATTATATTTACAATGAGAATTTAACAATATGGAAGATAAATTTCACTTTTTACAATAATGACTATAATCACTTGGCAAATGTAGCTGTCTCCAGAAAATTATAGATAATAATAAAGTTGTCAGTTAGGAGTGATTAGATTCCTGCAAGCCAAGTAGGCTGTTTCTAACATGTGATCCAAAGAAAATAATTTTGATGTTAAAGTGAGATTCTGAATACCTATGGGTGGCAGAAGAAATAGCTATGGTCCTATACAAGGTCTTGCATACCCATATCTTTCAATTGCTTGAAGAAATTAAATTACTCAGTTGTCTAAAAAGATTCAAACCACATGGATTAATTCATTTTTATCAACAATTAACTTGTATTATGAACAGTTAAATATGAAACATAATCTCTTCTTAATACATTATAGACCTCTTGAAGGCATGGTCAGTTCTTCTAGTGCATCTTGCATACTCATTAATTGGACAAATATTTCACAAGTGCCTATATTGTGCCCTATATTATGCTTGATATTGAATATAGAGTAGTAAAAAAAAATACCAACAAGGTTCCTGATCTCAGAGAGAACACCTTCTACTGAGAAAAAGCAACATTAATGTTCTGAACAAGTAAATTAATTAGATGATCTTATAGGGCAATGATTATTATATTCAATTATTAAATGGTAAAGTAGGCTTGGGTGAGACCATTCAACATGGAAAGATGCTTGTGAGAAGGGGATATTTGAGATGATACGAGAGGTATCCTAAGATTAGTGCAGATTTACTTTTTCATGAGTACCACTACTGAAACTTCATTTCTACTTATGGCATTATTTCAATCAGATATGTGATTAGATCTCCATGGCCACAGGAACGTTTGAAGGAAATAAAAATAAGGTATGCTTACTGAATAGGAAGATAAATGCTTCTTATACCCAGATGTTCCTGATGGCAAATTATTCTCAAATTAAGACATGACATCAGGAAAAAAATGAAATATAGGATGATCCTGTAAGATTCTTAGTTAATACCAAGAAATATTTAAATAGTTACAAACCTTTGCAAATAGACAAAAAGTATTCTAAATATCTTCAGAGTATAGCTTATAAATTATTTTCATTATAAAATAAAGCTTCAAAGAAGTTTAGGGTTAGTGTCACATGATGGTCATATGGGGAATTAAAGGTTGAAAAACATTTATGTAGAAGACATTTGTGGAGGTATGTTTATCTGAAGGGTGGATATAAATTGAATCACAAGAAACTGATACTTTTTTCTTTATTTTTAGAAAATTTTCAGATGATATTGCTACTGGAATAAGCATATTTATTTATTATTTATGCTGGGGATCAAACCAGAGCCTCAGACATACTCAGGAAGTATTCTACCACTGAACTAAATCAGCAGTCCAGAAGCCTATACATTTTTTAAAAGCAATTGTATGAGATTGTTCTGGAAAAAAAATGTAAAAATGTCTTGTTATCCTATAAGTAGTTTGCACTAGGAAAAGAAACATGGACTCAAGGGTTGGAAACAAGATCTGTGGAGGTAGAATAAGGATCTACCAAGAAAAACCTCAAAGAAAGAAGAGAGGGAAAGGGGAAATACAGGGAAATTAAATATAGAAAATTGTGTTATGTACATGTATGAATGTCACAACGAACCCCAGCATCATGAATAATTATAATGCCCTAAAAATACATTTTTAAAAGTATAATTTCAAAGTATGACACTGACTGAGCCTGAATCAAGGAACTGGGAAGATATGCCTGTCTAGATCAGATTGTTGTGGAAGAAGCAACTTTCATTTTTCCCTTTTTTGAATAGTAGTGTCCATTGTATCCCTGCTCCAACATTGAACATCAGCATGTGGGAACAGAACTGCATGAGGGAGGTAGAATGGTGAACAGACAGGTAGAGTTTCTGCTCCAGTGTGACTTGCATGCTACTGAGAACACAGAGTCCATAAATATGCAAACTGATACATTAACAAAGTAAATTTTAAAAATGTACAGATTAAAATGGAATGAGGGGTAGAAGCCCTATCCATACCCCTACACTCCAACCTAAGGTTACCTGATGGGCCAAGGCAAACATGTTGTCATCTTGGTTTTCTTCCTTCAACACTTTATTTAGTGGGTATGAAAATGAAGGTAAAATGATTAAACAGTCAAACTTCAGATACCTACAATAATAATGATATATCACGATATGAAGACACAGATATTTCTGTGAGACATTTCCCTAATATGAAACATACTTTTTCAAGCTCAAAATCTGTTTTTTGGTGTGAAGTTCCTGATACGGGGGAAAAGGCACATGAAAATATCCAGACATTCCTGAGATTGTCTCAATGGACTGCAGGACCACTCCAACAAGGACCACTCAGAGAATTGCTTGGCCACTCAAACAAGGTGGCCACATTCCTGCTCACAGGGAACTAGTGACAGGCGGTTGTGAAGATTCAAACTTTTCGTTAGAATGCTGCTGTTTGGATTGTTAACGGGGAACTCAGGTAAAGCAAGTTAAAAATTCTATATATATTGATAAGAGATCAAGATGGAGTAAGTCATTTGAATTCAGGTTGATTGGGGTTAAAAACAAAGGAAGTTTTAGTTCCTCAAGAAAACGTTTTGATAAAATATAATGTTTGTTTATTATAAGCCAATGCAAATATTTGGTTTTACTTAGTTGAACATTTGGTAGTATTTGTAAAAGGTAAAATTTTACATTAAAAATATTGTTCAAATTTAGTATATAGAATACTCGGTGTCCAACTGGCCATTAAAATCAATGTACTGGCTCCTACAATTGTCAGATTAAGAAGAAAGCATAAACAACAGAGAAAAGAATGTAAAGGCTTATTCTATCATGGCAATGTTACCTGCTAAACTAGCATAAAATTGGAAATGTGAAAAGAGTGCAGTTTTCCCCCAATTAACAAGACACTACAGACTTATAATTTAGGCCTTCTAGCATTGAAACACTAGAGGGCATCTACTATACAATGCAATGGCAGGAAAAGGAAATACTATGCTAAGAACAAATGCAATTCAGTTAACAAGAAACTCTGTCTTAAACTTTCATTAAACTTTTCATTTAAACTTTCATTCCTGAATTGGAATGGAATGCTGTCTGTGGTTGCTCAAAGACTCAGAATGTTGGAAAAGTCTTGCAAGAAGACATCATCAACATCTAAACAATAGTGAGAATATACTATTCTGTAAGAATCCTCCACATGGGTGTTCTCAGCTCTCTTATATGCTGTCTTCACACATTCTCAACTCAGAGATCTGCAAAACACCAGCAACACAACAATAACCCCTCAAAAGACAGCAAAAGTGTTTCTGAGTCATTTTTCTGCTAATTAACAAATGTATAATATTATACAGGATGAAAATCATTGATTAACAGCAACTTGAAAGTCTCCTGATTGCAAAAATGTGTTATGAAAGTTAAAAATATCCATATTTGGGGGGATTTAAAACATTTATATTAATCTTTTGTCAGACAGTGAAATTTCTAATAAAATAAATTCTACTTATAAAATAAATCAGGTGCATGATCAGAATAATGATCATCTGGCTTCCAGTGTTTTCATGGGATGCTAGAACCATCTTCTTGCTTCATTCCATATATTTATTAGTTTCATTAACATAATAATCTATTACAGGTCACATTCAGACTTGTATGGAATTTTCTATTTGAGAATACTGGTTGCTTTGAGGTAAAATTGATATGGATAATTACTACTTAATTTTACTATATAGTAGCATTAGCATCAACATTAATGTTCCATGGACATTTGATCTAAAGAAAAATCATAAAGAACGGAGCTGAGGGCTTAAAACTCTTAGTGTCAGCTAAAATTAAGAGTTAATTAATTTTTTAGTTTAGTTTTCCTGCTTTTTATTTGTTGTTGTATGTATGTACGTGCCTTTCTGCATATATATGTCAGCATCAACTAAATTGGTTTGTCAATAAGGGTAAAATTGGTTACATGTGTATTCTAGGTCAAAAACTCAATTTACCTTCAAGGACATAAAATAAAACATGGAATGAAAGATATATGAAAAGTGCATTCATAAGTTTGACAAGTTGTCCAAAGACCATTAATCATCTTGGGAAACGAAAGTAATATGATTTATAATGAAGTAAGCATTTCCAGAATGTGAAATTCAATTGTCTTAATATCAACAATATATTACATTCTGATTCTATTCATTTACAAATAGAAACCCAGCAATTTTTCTAATAATTATATTCATAGAGGATTTGAAATTTGAATTTGAAAGCTAAGAAAAAAGGTATTTCAAAGAACTGTAATTGAAAAGAATACTTATTACTATCATTTTCTTTAAAACTTCAAGCACTCTTCAAACATTGAGTTTCATGAGATAGCATATAAATGTTGATATCTTGAGTGATAAATGGTCTTGTATTTAAAATTAGAAACAGAAGAACTTCATACACAAGACTGGATAACCCCATTTATTTTATTCCTAAAAAGGTTGCATATGTGCAAATCAAATCTCCTCTGAAGAGGAAAATATACATACATATTCACCACAGCTTTCTCTTTGATTATCTTCTTTTTTTCCAGGAGATTTAAGGTATTAGATTTTGCATGCAAATAGTAATAAATATTAGCAGTGGCAATGAATAATAATGAATGTAAGTGGATTTAATCTCACAGGTGTGATCTTGTGCCTTCCTGGTTAACCTCATTCTGAAAGGAAATTCTGGAAATGAATGTACACTTTAATTGAGTCATAGAATACTACTTAAGTATCTTCTATTTTGCTCTGCAAGTAGGTAAACCTATGGGTTAATGAGACTAAGGGGAATTTGAAGAGGCTATCTGATGCTTCTAATTTCTCTATCCAAAGATTATAGAAATGATGTAGCCCTGAGAAGAAAAGCCATGTTTGCTTTAGCCTTTTGCCCCAAGATATTAGAGTCAACATCATTTAAACCAATTACTCCCTTTTCACTACACCATACCATTGCACTGTCTGTTAGCCAAACAGCAAATGATGGATCTTCCTACTACATGTTTTTCCTTCAAAACAGTGCCAGGTTCCAGAACATAATGGAGAAGACCTCCCTGTTTTGTTTCATGAGGTTACTAAATACAGACATGACAAGGCTTTCAGGTGAACCTAGTGTTTGCCATCCATTGTCTTATCTACTGATGCCAGTTTAAATTTCTATTCTAGAGAACTGCTTATGAGATAAGAACTCAAAGATTGATTTTTGTCCAATCTTTGGTTGCTTAAAGGATTATAGTATAGGACAGCTTAGTGAGGAATACACAACAGAATACAAGCACATTTTGGGGATGAGAATGGCATAAAGGTGGAGTGTTCATCAGGATCTGCCCATTATTACAGTACAACATTAAAATGTGCCCTTGAGGACTCCGGAAGCAGCTCAGTGGTTGAGCACTTGCTTTGCATGCGTGAGGACCCAGGTTTCATCCCCAGTACCAAAAGGAAAGCACCCACAGAGACTTAATGGAGCCCTTCCTGGTTTGCTATCCATATTTTCTACAAGGATAGTTTCCTGGATATCTGTGCTGGAAAGAAGGTCTTCAGAAGTTTGTGGTTACTTTATTGAATAATCTCAATTTTCTAGGGTAAAATAGCTCTATTTTTTACACGACTGGTTTCCAAGGAGGCTATTTTGCATTTTTTTTCCTTGCTGAGAGATGACCTTTCTTTCACTCCTGTGTTGCCTTTGTGGCATCGTCAGCAAACACACCCTGATTTCACCATCAGAACTTTCCACTTCCCTGGGCCCTTAGGGAGGATCTGCCTCAAACAAGGCCACTGACAACCTCTCTTAGTTCCAGTTGCTGGTAGTAAATCTCCTACAGGCTCTCTATGCTGTGGTCTCCTAACTCTGGTAGACAAATCTGTAGCCAGAGTTTTCCCCAAATGCTTAAAATCTGGCTACTTTTTGAGAAGTCCTCTGCCCACAGAAAGCTTGCATGCTTCTTTGTCATAAATAGCCTTATGTTCCTCTGTTCTCGCTCTTCAACCACAGGCAATTCTATCCCAACTTTTGCCAATAAGGTCTTCCAGGTGAGATCCATGCACTGATTTCTGTGTCATTCAAAACCTAGAGCTACTGATAAAGGACATCTCCCCAAATTTGGTCTGAGCTAGACAGTTGCCCAGGAGTCACTGAACTTTCTCCATAATAATCCTATATGGGCATTTTCTAAATGTTAGGTCCCTCTTAAATCCGTATGTTGAAACTTGACTCGCAAAGGTGCTGTCATTTGAAAGCAGGGCCTTGAGAGGTGATTAGACCGATGGTGTGGAGTCCTCATGAATGGAATTTGTGTCCAGAAAATGAGGCCCTAGAAAGAGTCTCTCACTCCTCTCATTCAAGGTTGAGTGAGAAGCATTGTCTATGAAACATAAAGGAGGTTTGCCTCAGATGCTGAAATCTGCTGATGTCTTAATATTTGATTTTCTAACTTCCAGAACTAAGGAAAATAAAATCTGATGTTTTTAGTCGCCCATTTTTTGGTATTTTGGTTACAGGAGCCCAAACTGACTAAGATACCAGCACCAATAGTAAGAATTTAAAGCCTTTACCAAAACAGAAAATTGGCTTAGTTCCAACTGGTAGGTTATATAACAAATGGGTGGGAAATTTTCCTTTATGACATAACAAACAATGATTATTTGGAATAAGAATCATGTCCTTGAGAAGAACACCAATCTTAGATTTAAAATAGAACTTTCACATTTATTTAGTCTGATCTCACATCCCACTTTCTTTTCTTCCTCTTTTCTCACACCCCCATATGCAGCAACCTAATTATCTTCAGAGGATAATATAGTATTGTAATTACTAATTATAGTAATATGTGTTTCAATAAGAATAGTTTGTTGGGGAGAAGCTAATGAGAAGTCACAGAAGTATCCCAAAGCATTCAAAGACCTGACATTGTGCTAAAAAACAAGGACACAAGTAACAGGAACATCTAGGATTGAAGTTTCCCACTTCATCTACTCTGGTGTTCTTAATCTCTTGGGGTTTTATTTCCCTGAAGCTATGTTTCATCTTTTTTTTTTTTTTTTTTTTTTTTTTTTTTTTGTGGGTGACCTTGGGCTCATTCTTCAGCATGCATGTATCTACATTGTACTTCTTCATGATTGTTCACATCACCTTCTATCTTCAAAGCCAATATGAGTCACCAAGCTTAGGTCCCACTCTTAACAGATTCATTTTTTTCCACATTTTTTATTGGTGCATTATTGTTGTACATAATGGTGGGATTTTTTGCTACATATTAGTATGTGCACACAATATAACAATATAACTTGACCAATTTGGGTCCCCAGCACTTCCACCCTTGTCCCCCTCCTCCTAGTTTCTAGTGCCTTTCCTCTGTTCCCCTGATCGCCCCTTAATTAATTAATTAATTAATTTATTTATTTATTTTTTATTTTTTATTTTTTTATTTATTTATTTTTTATTATTATTTTTTTATTGTAAACAAATGGGATACATGTTGTTTCTCTGTCTGTACATGGCGTAAAGGCATACCATTTGTGTAATCATAAATTTACATAGGGTAATGTTGTTTCTTTCATTCTGCCATTTTTTCCCTTCCCCCCCTCCCCTCCTACCCTTCCCTCCATCTATACAGTCCTTCCTTCCTCCATTCCTGCCCCGCTCCCTAAACCCAACTCCAACCCCAACACTAACCCTTCCCACCCCCCATTATGTGTCATCATCCATTTATTAGCGATATCATTCTTCCTTTGGTTTTTTGAGATTGGCTTATCTCACTTAGCATGATATTCTCCAGTTTCATCCATTTGCCTGCAAATGCCATAATTTTATCGTTCTTTATGGCTGAGTAATATTCCATTGTATATATATACCACATTTTCTTTATCCATTCATCAATTGAAGGACATCTAGGTTGGTTCCACAATCTGGCTATTGTGAACTGAGCAGCTATGAACATTGATGTGGCTGTATCTCTGTAATATGCTGATTTTAAGTCCTTCGGGTATAGGCCAAGGAGTGGGATAGCTGGGTCAAATGGTGTTTCCATTCCAAGTTTTCTAAGGAATCTCCACACTGCTTTCCAGAGTGGCTGCACTAATTTGCAGCCCCACCAGCAATGTAAGAGTGTACCTTTCTCCTCACATCCTCGCCAACACCTATTGTTGCTTGTATTCTTGATAATCACCATTCTAATTGGGGTGAGATGGAATCTTAGGGTGGTTTTGATTTGCATTTCTCTTATTACTAGAGATGTTGAACATTTTTCCATATGTTTGTTGATTGCTTGTAGATTTTCTTCTGTGAAGTGTCTATTCATTTCCTTAGCCCATTTGTCAGTTGGATTATTTACATTCTTGGTGTAGAGTTTTTTGAGTTCTTTATAGATTCTGGAGATTAGCGCTCTATCTGAAGTATGATTGGCAAAGATTTTCTCCCACTCTGTAGGCTCTTTCTTCGCATTGCTGATAGTTTCCTTTGCTGAGAGAAAGCTTTTTAGTTTGAATCTATCCCAGTTATTAATTCTTGCTTTTATTTCTTGTGCTATGGGAGTCCTGTTGAGGAAGTCTGGTCCTAAGCCGACATGTTGAACCTCTGGACCTACTTTTTCTTCTATAAGATGCAAGGTCTCAGGTCTGATTGAGAGATCTTTAATCCATTTCGAGTTTAGTTTCGTGCATGGTGAGAGATATGGGTTTAGTTTCATTCTGTTGCATAGGGATTTCCAATTCTCCCAGCACCATTTGTGGAAGAGGCTATCTTTTCTCCATTGCATATTTTTGGCCCCTTTGTCTAGTATGAGA
Organism: Sciurus carolinensis; assembly: GCF_902686445.1. NCBI lineage: Eukaryota > Metazoa > Chordata > Mammalia > Rodentia > Sciuridae > Sciurus > Sciurus carolinensis. The sequence goes on from NC_062215.1 coordinate 91,385,587, forward strand.
AAATTGTATTTATTTGGGTTTGTGTCCATGTCCTCTATTCTGTACCATTGATCCACCTTTCTATTTTGGTACCAATACCATGCCGTTTTTGTTACTATTGCTTTGTAGTAGAGTTGAAGATCTGGTATTGCGATACCCCCTGCTTCACTCTTTCTGCCAAGGATTGCTTTAGCTATTCTGGGTTTTTTATTCTTCCAGATGAAGTTCATAATTGCTTTCTCTATTTCTGTAAGTTACATCATTGGGATTTTAATTGGAATTGCATTGAATCTGTATAGCACTTTTGGTAGTATGGCCATTTTGACAATATTAATTCTTCCTATCCAAGAACATGGGAGATCTTTCCATCTTCTAAGGTTTTCTTGAATTTCTTTCTTTAGTGTTCTGTAGTTCTCATTGTAGAGGTCTTTCACCTCTTTTGTGAGATTGATTCCCAAATACTTTATTTTTTTCGAAGCTATTGTGAATGGGGTAGTTTTCCTAATTTCTCTTTCTGAAGATTCATCGCTTATATATAAAAATGCCTTAGATTTATGTGCATTGATCTTATATCCTGCTACTTTACTGAATTCACTTATGATATCTAAAAGTTTTCTGGTGGAATTTCCTGGTTCCTCTAAGTATACCATCATATCATCAGCAAATAGGGATAGTTTGAGTTCTTCTTTTCCTATTCGTATCCCTTTAATTTCTTTGGTCTGTCTAATTGCTCTGGCTAGAGTTTCAAGGACGATATTGAATAGAAGTGGTGACAGAGGGCATCCCTGCCTTGTTCCAGTTTTTAGAGGGAATGCTTTCAGTTTTTCACCATTTAGAAGGATATTAGCCATGGGTTTTGCGTAGATGGCCTTTACAATGTTAAGGAATGTTCCCACTATCCCTGTTTTTTCTAGTGTTTTGAGCATGAAGGGGTGCTGTACTTTATCAAATGCTTTTTCTGCATCTATCGAAATAATCATGTGATTCTTGACTTTAAGTCTATTGATATGGTGAATGACATTTATTGATTTTCTGATGTTGAACCAACCTTGCATCCCTGGGATGAAACCCACTTGATCATGGTGCACTATCTTTTTAATATGTTTTTGTATGCGATTTGCTAAAATTTTGTTGAGAATTTTTGCGTCGATGTTCATTAAGGATATTGGTCTGAAATTTTCTTTCCTTGATGTGTCTCTGTCTGGTTTAGGTATCAGGGTAATATTGGCTTCATAGAATGAGTTTGGGAGAGTTCCCTCCTCTTCTATTTTCTGGAATACTTTGAGAAGTATTGGAATGAGTTCTTCTTTAAAAGTTTTGTAGAACTCGGCTGAGAACCCATCTGGTCCTGGACTTTTCTTTCTTGGAAGGCTTTTGATGACTTCTTCTATTTCATTACTTGAAATTGGTCTATTTAAATTGTGTATGTCCTCCTTGTTCAGTTTAGGCAATTCATATGTCTCTAGAAACCTGTTGATGTCTTCGAAATTTTCTATTTTGTTGGAGTATAGATTTTCAAAATAGCTTCTAATTATGTTTTGTATTTCAGTCGTGTCTGTTGTGATATTTCCTTGTTCATTCCGAATTTTAGTGATTTGGGTTTTCTCTCGTCTTCTCTTTGTTAGTGTGGCTAAAGGTTTATCAATTTTGTTTATTTTTTCGAAGAACCAACTATTTATTTTGTCAATTTTTTGTATTGTTTCTTTTGTTTCAATTTCGTTGATTTCAGCTCTCAGTTTAACTATTTCCTGTCTTCTACTACTTTTGGTGTTGGTCTGTTCTTCTTTTTCTAGGGCTTTGAGCTGTAGTGTTAGGTCATTTATTTTTTGAGTTTTACTTCTTTTATTAAATGCGCTCCATGAAATAAATCTTCCTCTAAGTACCGCTTTCATACTGTCCCAGAGATTTTGATATGATGTTTCTTTGTTCTCGTTTACCTCTAAGAATTTTTTAATTTCCTTCCTAATATCTTCTGTTATCCATTCATCATATAGTAGCATATTGTTTAATCTCCAGGTGTTGGAGTAGTTTCTGTTTTTTACTCTTTCATTAATTTGTAACTTCAATCCATTATGATCTGATAGAATACAAGGTAGTGTCTCTATCTTCTTGTACTTGCTGACATTAGCTTTGTGGCATAATATATGGTCTATTTTAGAGAAGGATCCATGTGCTGCTGAGAAGAAAGTGTATTCGCTCTTGGTTGGATGGTATATTCTATAAATGTCTGTTAAGTCTAAATTATTGATTGTGTTATTGAGATCTATGGTTTCTTTGTTCAATTTTTGTTTGGAAGATCTGTCCAGTGGTGAAAGAGGCGTGTTAAAATCACCTAGTATTATTGTGTTATGGTCTATTTGGTTTCTAAAATTGAGAAGGATTTGTTTAACATACATGGATGAGCCACTGTTTGGGGCATAGATGTTTATGATTGTTATATCTTGCTGATTTATGCTTCCCTTAAGCAGTATGAAATGTCCTTCTTTATCCCTTCTAACTAACATTGGCTTGAAGTCCACATTATCTGAAATGAGGATGGATACTCCAGCTTTTTTGCTGAGCCCATGTGCATGGTATGTTTTTCCCCATCCTTTCACCTTTAGTCTATGGGTATCTCTTTCTATGAGGTGAGTCTCTTGCAGGCAACATATTGTTGGATCTTTCTTTTTAATCCAATCTGCCAGTCTATGTCTTTTGATTGATGAATTCAGGCCATTAACATTCAGGGTTATTATTGAGATATGATTTGTATTCCCAGTCATTTGGTTCATATTTAAAATTTTTGACACATCTTGGTTCCTCCTTTATTTGACAGTTCCTTTAGGATAATTCCTCCCTTTGCTGATTTGCTTCTTTGTTTTTTATCTCTTCCTCATGAAATATTTTGCTGAGAATGTTCTGTAATGCTGGCTTTCTTTTTGTAAATTCTTTTAGCTTTTGTTTATCATGGAATGATTTTATTTCATCGTCAAATTTGAAGGTAAGTTTTGCTGGGTATAAGATTCTTGGTGGGCATCCATTTTCTTTCAGAGCTTGAAAAATGTTGTTCCAGGCCCTTCTAGCTTTTAGGGTCTGGATTGAAAAACCTGCTGATATCCGTATTGGCTTCCCCCTGAATGTAATTTGGTTCTTTTCTCTCACAGCCTTTAAAATTCTGTCTTTATTTTGTATGTTAGGTATTTTCATTATAATGTGCCTTGGTGTGGGTCTGTTGTAATTTTGTGTATTTGGAGTCCTATAAGCCTCTTGGACTTGATTTTCCATTTCATTCTTCAGATTTGGGAAATTTTCTGATATTATTTCTTCAAATAGATTGTTCATTCCTTTGGTTTGTTTCTCTAAGCCTTCCTCAATCCCAATAATTCTCAAATTTGGCCTTTTCATGATATCCCATAGTTCTCGGAGATTCTGTTCATGATTTCTCACCATCTTCTCTGTTTGTTCAACTTTGTTTTCGAGGTTAAATATTTTGTCTTCAATATCTGAAGTTCTGTCTTCCAGCTGTTCTATCCTATTGGTTATGCTTTCTATGGAGTTCTTAATTTGGTTTATTGTTTCCTTCATTTCAAGGGTTTCTGTTTGGTTTTTTTTCAATATCTCTAACTCTTTATTGAAATGATCTTTTGCTTCCTGAATTTGCTCTGTTAACTGTCGATTGGTGCGATCGTTCAATGCCTGCATTTGCTCTTTCATCTCATCGTTTGCTTCCCTAATCATTTTAATTATGTACATTCTGAACTCCCTTTCTGTCATTTCTTCTGCCATGCTGTCATTGGATTCTATTGATGTAACACCTAGATTTGTTTGGGGCATTTTCTTCCCTTGTTTCCTCATATTGTTCAGGAATCAGTGGGTCATTAAGATATTGCAGATTTCCTCTATCGACTTATAATGTCCCTGAAGATTGCTAGTATATCCCCTCTTATCCTTCAGTAGCCTGAAGTCTTGGAGGAGGTTGATAATGCAGAGCTCCACAAAGAAGCTGCCTCTCTAGGGGTGGTGACCCTCAGGTGGCGTATATTCCCTGCTAGTGGGCAGAGGTGCCTCCACTTGTTGACCAATGGTCATCCAATGGGGAACTAGACTGCGGGCTGAGGCAAGGCCTGTTTGTGCCTGTGTCTCTGGTTTTACTGTCCCTGTGGGAAAACCTCCCCCGACCGGGAAGAGTCACTCGGTGGGGACGTCTTGCTGGTCAGTTGCCCTCCTAGAGGTTCCCCTCAATCTACAACTACCACCTGGGCTGGGCTGTCTTCCTCTGCAACGATCCCAGGGGCCCGGACCTACGTCCTGGGCCTGGGAGCCTCACCCTTCGCAGGCGAGTCTCCTTAGGCTGCCTCTCCCAGAGAATCTGCCCGCCGCCCTGGAAACCTCGCTCCGCCCCTAGGCGTGTCTCTGTGCGGCTCTTCCAGCAAGAAGCCACCTAGCTCCTGGGACCCTGCTCTGCACCAATTGCCTGGCTATGCAGCCCCTCCCCTGAGCCACCACCTGGAGCCCCGTACAATAACTCCGAGACCCAGAGACCTGCCACACACCTCCTCCTCCGGACAGCTGCCTGGTTTCCGACGCAGTCACTAGGAGTCCAAGCAACTCACTTCGGGTCTCCTCCTCCCGCCAACCACCCGTAGCCCTAGGCAGTCACTCCAAGTCCAAGTGACCCGCCCTGTTCCTCCTCCTCCTCCTTGGGGTAGCCCCCCGGGTGTTCAGGAGCGGTGGCTCCGAGACCAGGTGACTCACCACACTCCTCCTCCAGGCAGGCCACCGGTGTTCAGGAGCGGTCACTTTTAGTCCAATCAACTCATCACTCACCTCCTCCTCTGGCAACAGCCTGTGGTTCTGATGCAGTCACTCCCAGACTAAGCGTCCCACTGCTCTCCTCCTCCAGGCAGGCCACCAGTGTTCTGGAGCAGCTGCTCCGAGTTCAAACAGCTCGTCACGCAGCTCCTCCTCCGGCAACCGCCCGCGGCTCTGATGCAGTCACTCCCAGGTCAAGCAACACGCTGCGCTCCTCCTCCTCCTCCGGGCAGTCCCCCGGCGCTCAGGAGCGCCCACTCTGAGTTCAAACAGCTCACCACGCAGCTCCTCCTCTGGCAACCGCCCGTGGCTCTGATGCAGTCACTCCTAGACCAAGCGTCCCGCCACGCTCCTCCTCTTCCTCCGGGCAACCCCCCAGTTTTCAGAAGCGGTTGTTCTGGGTCCAAATAGCTCGCCACGCAGCTCCTCCCCAGGCAGCCGCCCGGAGCCCCAGTGGCTGCTCAAGTCCAAGCGCTATGCTGAGCCGCCTCCCCTGCGATGATCCCAGTTGTCTGTGTTTACCGCTCCAGCAGGGGGAGGGGCGTCTCTCCGAGCAACTCCACTTCACAAATTCCCTGCGTTCCGGGGCTACCGCCCCATCCGGGACGCCTCCCCAACAGGAGAGACTCACCCGGCAGCTTTGAGTTGGTCCCAAGTCTCTCACTATCTCCTCTTTTGAATCTTGCGTCCTGGAGCAGCGTGAAATGCAGCCGCCCTCTAGTCCGCCATCTTGGCCCGCTCCCTAATTTATTTTTTATGACCAAAATTCAAATGCATAAGACAGAAAATCCAATGATTCCGACTTGGATCAAACTCGTATTCCAACTGTGGTTCAATTCAGGTGTGATAGTAGGTTTGGGGATTCTTAGTAATTTTGTGACATTTTTGACAATTCTCTAAAAGGGTCTTCCAGTAGCATCTCCACAACATACAGGCTAAAAATATTCAATAATATGTTTTACTATGCATTATAGTAACTTCTTTGTATCACTTATAGGATACAGACAAGTTTAAGACATTGTACAACTTATAGAAATTACAGGTCCACATTTCACCAGCATAATCAGATCTAATTTTCTGACATTATACTATGGATGAAATAGGTTTCTTTAAAACCAAAAATTTCCAGAGAGTTGAAATATCTTACATGAAAGAAAAAAAAAAAAATAGTAAGAGTGCCTACAGTGAGGTAAAGCTCTAAGTAGAATGTATCACAAACGAAAGATCATGATTCAATCATTAGCAAATAAAATTGTCTCTTATTAACCTTCTATTATTATAACTTTGTTTTCAGCCAAATCTTCTTTCTTGATTATAAAAATAAGTATATTTTCTAAGTTTCCCTCTCCTGTGTAAAACTAGCAACACTTTGAAATATGAATACACATTATCTTGATGGATCTATTTAGAGCAAAAATCCTCTGTTTAAGAAATGGACATTTTAACCTTCATTAAGCAGTAACTACTTTTACTTGGAATTTTTCTCACATTTTGTTGACATTAACCATGATGTTGCCACTCATAGTTATATACTGCTCTGTCAGACAACTCATTCATAGCGTGTTCATGACTGAATTTTGATTGATTTAAAAAGCTAGCAATAGTTACATGCTGATGTCAGCATTTTTGATACTTCGGTTCTCACAGCTCTTTAAGGGACAGTAGCACATCTTTTCTTGCAATTTATGTTGTCACATCAATCTAAAGAACTTAAAAAACAAAAAAATTCTCCATTATCCTCTCCAAAATAAGTTATTTCTTCAACCAGTGTGCCTTTTTATTTCTCAATAAAATAAATAGAAACACTAAGTAAGTATATATGCTACAAAATTTTCCATCCTGTTAGCAAGTTAAATTCATTTTCAAAAATAAAAGGTCTCCAAGAAAGCTAATGATAATTTTTACTAATCATGAATAATAATTCCTAGAAAATTTTCATGAACATTATACTTGTCTTTCATGAATTTTCTAGTTAGCTTTCTGTCACTGTGACAAAATAACTGAGAAAAATCAACTTAAAGGAGGAAAGATTTATTTTGGTTCTTGATTACAAAAGTTTCAGTCCATAATCAGTTGGCTCCACCGCTATGGGATTGGGGTGAGGTGGCCAAGCATCATGGTAGAGAGGGCATGGCAAAGTAGACCCATTTACCTCTTGGCGGTCAGGTAGCAGAGAGAAAGCAGAGAAAGAGGGGGCTGTTGGGGGGGGGGGGAGAGAGAGAGAGAGAGAGAGAGTGTGTAAGAGAGAGAGAGAGAGAGAGTTCTTGCACTGGGCACAGGACATACTTTTTAACGTCATGACCCCAGTGACCCATCTCTTTCAACTAGGCCCCACATCCCATAGTTTCCACTACCTTCTAGTCCATTCCATGATGAACCGATGGATGAGTTCCTCAGAATCCAATCACTTTCTCAAGCCCCATCTCTGAACATTGCTGGGTTGGGGTAGAAGTCTTCAATGTATGAGATTTTATGAGACATTCCAAATCCAAACCATAGCAAATACTATTACCATATTTTATTCAATCAATTCAGTTTTATAAAATGTGTAGGAAAATAGCTGTAACCTAGAAAATGTTATAAAAATATCTTTTTAGTTATTAAAAATAAAATATAAAACATAAAAGACTAAAAGGGTGAGTAGTCTGCAAATACTGATATATAAAAACATCATTTTAGCACTATCACTTTATATTCTTACAGATTTTCTGCTTGGGAAGATGACACAGCCTTCAAAAGAGTCCAGGTTTAAGAGTAGAGTAAAAGATGAAGGTACAAGAAGCTTCCATCTAGGAAAAATCAGAAAAAGTTACAAAGTTTATGACCTGTAACTGATGCATATATCTGTAGAAATAAAATTAAGAGGCATTTAGACCTGAACTTTATCTAGCACTATACATAAACCATGATTAATAACTAACTTCTAGTATAAATATATATCAAGTAAGAAGGATGAAAAAATTCATGGATTTTCCTCTAATGAAACCCATTTATAAATAAAGGTGTTAATGTCTTTTATTTAATTTCATTGACTTGATCATGGAATGTAACTTAATTGAATGTTAAATACTCTAAAGAGCAGTAGAACTCAGATATAAGAACTTGCATTAATGGAGAAATAGCCTTAAAATAAGAAAGTAATTGGAAATAGAAGCAGATTCCTAATATTACTTCAATTAAAAATGTTTAAAAATTACCTATAATATATCCACTTTCATTATAGGACTCATGATACCTATGACTACTTAAAAATATTTTTATTAGTTTTTCATTAGAATCAACCTCAGAATCTAACATAAAACTTATCTAACTTGTATCTTGTTATATCTGTGGAACCTAAAATTACATCTGGCTCTCAATGAATGCCTAATTACTATTCATTAAGTAAAATAAAAGGGAGAGGAAGCCTTATCCCTTGGGATTAAGGAATATGTAAATTACTTCTGCTCCTCTGTTAAATATTTCTTCTTGACCACACAGACCCTAATATTACTAAAAACATAAATGGATAGACCATTCCCTATAAGACAATGTCTATGATCATTTTTATTAGAACAAACAGTTTGGAAGAGTTGAGAAAATAGATTTTTTTCTGGGAGGGTCATTTTTCCTTCACCTCAACCTGCATTATCACTGCATCTGCATCTATGTAAGAATCCATAAAAAGTGTCCCCACAAAACAAAAGAGTAAAAGGAATTCCTTTAGGGATCCTCTGTTTCCTGGTGGTATAAGTCTAACCTGGTGTCAGCATTTTGAAATCAGAGAAGTAGTTTTCCCCCAAACTCTAGACCACATCTATTAGAAGGCTTCAGACTTAGGTGTATTTTGAAAAGGAAATAAAAATTCCATTTTTCCTATGAAATAATTTTCCAGGTAGCTTGCACATTTTGCTTTATACTCCTTGTTCTGTGTTTTAGGAGGGTAATGAGACTGTGGAGGGTTCACCTCTAGACACACAGATATGGGAATATGGTGTTACTCTTGGGAGCTGGGTAATTCCCCATGGTTCATCTTTATTTATCACAACATCTCTGGAGACATCCTTTACAGGCATCCATCATGTTCAAAATTCAGCACAAGTTTGTCCTCCAGGGCTTTTGAGATTTTCTCAGAAACAAAATATCTTCCTTGGTTATCTACATAGAATTTTTTTTTTTTTTATTTCCTTGAAGGGGATCAAATATATTTAAAACAAAATAAATTACTCCTTTAGCATTACAGAAAATTCGCAGTGCTGTAGTTCACATAAATAATTACAAAATGATCACTTTGTTGTCTATATAATTTTAAATTCATTTTTATATTAGCATCTTTCTGTATAGAAACTTGTGAAGAATGATTACCCTTGTTGTTTGCTTTGAAAACACTTTGCCATATCATTAATTATGTGATTTCTTTCCATAGGGGGAATATTTAACTGTATGATAAACTTACAAGATAGATATAACTGCATACATGCACATACAACACACACACACTGTTTTAGGAAAAGTGTGGACACTCTTGTTATTTGTATTTGAAATGCACTGTAAAAGACAGAAATTTGAGTATTTTACAGAATTTATGCACTTAGAAAAGTTGACAGCTAAAAATCATAATAGCATCTGACTTTTCAAAAATTCTCTTAAAGATGGTTTCGGGGGATATGGAAAAATCTATATTAATTATTATTGCTAAAAAGAGTCAAAATATAAATAATAGCCTATTCGTGTGCATAGTGATAGGTTATGAGCATATATTATCCTGAAGACATCATAAGCATCAGGAAAATAAAGCAATAATATAAATGTTAGGAGGAAGGGATTAAGAATTTTCTGTTGTTACAAGTCATTTGCATTACCTGTGATGAGGTATAGTATTATTTGAAAGTCAACTTTAATTAGTTGTAAATGTAAATTGCAAACAGTAAAGCAACCACAAAAAAATAGAACTACAATTAATATGCTGGAAACAAAGAGAAAGTCAAATCATATAAAATGCACAATTAACATCTCAAAGGTAAAAGAACATAGAAGACAAAAATAGGAGCAAAAATAGTCAATAAATAGAAAAGAATAACAAATGTGGTAGATATTAACTGAAATATATTAATAGCCACCTTAAATGTCAATAGTCTAAATATATCAATTTTATAACAAGACATTGTCAGGATGGATTAAAACATGTGACCCAAATATATGTTGTCCATAAGAAAGTCATTTTAAATATAAAGACACATAAAATTTAAACATACAGGGGTGGAAAAAGACATATCATGCTAACATTTATCCAAATAAAGCAAGATTAACTGCATTAATTTGAGACAGAGTAGACTTCAAATAAAGTTATCAGAGATGGAGACGGGATTCCATAAAAATAAAGGGGCCAAGATATAATTTGTAAGCACTTAACAACAAAGCATTAGATTATTTGTGATGAAATCTGATAGAATTGAGGGAGGAACAGTTGGATTCACTGTAATATATAACAGTTATGTATCAGAAATGGATGGACCTTGCATGCAGAAAATAAGTAAGGACTCAATAGAACTCATCACCATCAGTAAACAAGATATAACTGACATGTATTGACTACTTTATCCAACAGCAGAATACAAACTTATGTGAACCATTCACCAGGATAGAATATATACCATAAATCATAGTTTAACAATATGAAAGAATAGAAATCAAACACAGTGTGCTCTTAAACCACAATGAAATAAAGTAGAATTTAATAACAGAAAATAATTGAGAAATCCTCAAATACTTTGAGATTTAAAAACATACTTTCAAATAACGCATAGGTCAAAGAAGAAATCGCAATAGAAATTTAAAAATATTTGAAACTAAATACAATTGTAAATATAATTTACCAAAATTTGTGGTATGCAGCAAAACCAGTGGTAAGAGGGAAATTTGCAGCATTGGGTGCATATACTTTAAAAGAAGAAATATTTAAAATCAAATTATATTTATTGAAGCTTAAAAGAGAAAAGCAATTTAACTCCAAAGTAAGCAAAATAAAATAAATACCAAAGTGAGAGCTGAAATAATTGATATTCAAACCATAAAATCAGTGGAGAAAATCAAGAAAACCAAAAGCTGGTTATTTGGAAAGATCAATAAATTGATGTATCCAGCATAACCAAGGAAAAGAGAAAGAGGACACAAATTACACATGCTTCTAGACTTACAATGAGTTACATTCTGATAAATCATTTTAAGTTGAAAAAATGTTTAATACCTCACTCACCAAACATCATGGCATAAAAAACAGTCTCTAGTACGGTGCTGGCTGTTGGCTGCGTGATCATGCTACTGTCCAGTATCATCAGAGAACATTGTACCACATATCACAGCCCAGGAAAAGATCAGCACTCAAAATCACTCAAAATTTGAAGTGTTTTTTTTTTTATTGACTGCATAATACATTTGTACCAACATAAAGTTAGGAAAATCACATGTTGAACTCTTACAAGTTGGGGACCATTTGTATGGACATTAAAATAATAATAATTTCTTAAAGAGTCTATGCCCACAAATCTCATAACCTAGAGAAAATGAACCAATGCCTTAAAAAATACAATCAGCCAAAACTTCAACAAAAAGAAATGAATATCCAGAGTAAGAATGAATGAAATCTTTAAAAAATTGAATTGATAATTAATGATCTTCCCAAATAGAAAGCTCACATCCAAGATGGGTACACTGATGAATTCTGCAAAACATTTAAAGAATAAATTATATAGATTCTCTACAATCTATTTTAGGAGATAAAAGTATAGGGAATACTAAGTCATTAATACCAAAATCAGATAAGCTGCAAGAAAAGAAAAAAAAAAAGTCTACTATCTTCCATGAAAATTGATGCAAATATCTTGCACAAAATATTGCAAACCAATTACAACAATGTAAAAAAGAAACTGTACCCCATGTTTAAGGCTAGTTCAACATTTAGAAATTTATTAAGATAACTCATTTTATCAACAGGTCATGAAGTTTTCAGTTTCACAGTCCTACCCTTGTTTTGATCTTTCTTTATCCTGAGAACATGTTTTACTTTGAGTATCTGAATGTGCTTGACAGACTGGATGATAGACAGTTTTATTTTTCAAACTACAAGGTCTGACCCCTTTAGTTTTCCTGTGGCTTGGCTTGTAAACTGGCCTGCTCCTGCTGGCTTATTTACTTCCTCTCTTTCTTGGTTACTTTCTTTCTTTTCAGTTTCTCTCATTTAGCATGTATTTGTACATAGAAAAGAGCAACCTAGTAGATGTTGTCAGAATTTTCTCTGAAAATCTATTTTTCTAAATCCAAAATTTCATAAACATATTAAAGACATTTTATCTTTCACTTTACCAAAGGTATCAATTTATCAAAAGTTTTGTCACTAAAAAGTATGAGTTAATATTTTTTCTAGCCCCTGTAAATGTTTTCTTGCCCTGTCTCTTTGTTCTATTCTTGCTACCTGGTTTTAAAACTCATCACAAGTTCTAGGCTTTATTAAAGAAGTATTTCATTTTCAGTTAAAAAAAAAATTTATAATAGTAATTTATTGCGATTATAGTATTTAATAAACCACCTCAAATCCAGTGGACTGAAACAATAAGATTTTATGTAGCTCACAAACTCGCAGTTCAGCTATTTTAGTTGGGCTCAGCTGGACAATTTTACTTCCCTGGAGTGAGTTGGACTCACGCACTTGTTCCATGGTTGTTTGGCTCTTCGCCGATCATGGATGGTCTCAGTTGGAAAAACTAGTGCAACTCAGCTGAGTCACATGTTTCGTGCTGCAAAAGGCCACCCTGGGCAGTTTCTTCCAGTACTGGCAGAGATTCAAGAATAACAAAACAGAAATGTCCAAGGGATTTATCAGACCTCTGTTTATGATAAGTATCTTTGCATTCTATTAACCAAAGCAAATCACATTGCTGAGACTAAAGGCACAGTGGTATACCAACCAGTTATTAATTAAAAACATTTTGCTGGGGGCAGGGGAGGATATTTCAATGTTTTTACAATATAACATATTTAGTGTTCTAGAAAAGACCCAGTTAAATATATATTATATATAATATTTGAGCAACACTTATTAAAAACATGAATGCAATGAAATTATAAACAAGATATGCATTATGGTGCTACTTGTTATTCCTCCCTAGTATAAACTCAAAAGCCTAGAGGTAACAAAAATGCATTAAGCATATCAGTTGCAACAAAGTCAAAACTGAAGTGTGATGACAAAATTTTAGCTGTTCCTTGTCCTAAGACATGAAAACCAACTAGGAGGAAGAAGAAGTTGATTATCTAATTTTAAATAAAAAATTTTCTTGATTTTTATAATGTCATAACTTAAAGTAAAGGTAACATAAAAACAAGAGTACAAACAGAATTGGCAAATAAAGATGGAGGTTATCAGAAGGAATGAAACAAGTACCAGGAATAATATCATTGTCTACCATCTTCGTGTCTGTGCTGGGCTACCAAATTAAAATCACTTATCACTCCACATTTCTCTTAAAACAAGACCATGAAACCTTGCCTCCTTTGTAAGAATTCTAACATATCACCTCAATTTTTAGAAAGAATATCCAGGTTTTTCTCTCTCTCTCCCCCCCCCCCAATCTATCTCTCATCCACTGGTGTGTGTAATTGCCAGTGATAATTAGGAACCACACCTGCCAACATTCAACATTTTTGTGCCTATGTTGCCATGTACTAACCATCATTTTGTCCTTTCTAAATATATCTCATACTAGATTAAAGCCTTATTTACTATATTTCTTTTTATAAATTTAAATAGCAGAATTAAATAACCTTTAAGATACAGTCTAGCTATATAATTCTACAATTATATAAAATAGTAATGAACTATTTCCCACTCAGTTCTGCCAGTCTATTTGATTTATGGCCTTGTCTTTGAGTCTCTTTCATTGGTATAGCCTTGGTCAAGCAGTATGTTGAATGATAATACTTAGCTCAGGGGAAAGAGTAGGGCAATTTTCCAAATTAGAATTGTTTTCCTCTGTGCTACTACAGTTTTTGAGTGACAAAACTGCTAGTAGTGTTGTCATGGAGCATGCAGGAGCAAGAACTCAATGCTTGTTGGTAACCTTAAATTTATATTTTAGTTACATATAATCCCTTTAAAATGAGGCCTTGCCTCCAGAACTGTTACTTCCAAGTTGTTAAAAATCTAATCTTTCAATTAAGTAATATAGCATATTATAAATGAAAATGTATTTCCTTGTGGTGTTGTCTAGGTTGTTAGTGCTGAGCCCTTTAATTCTCAGAAACCCTCAGGAAAGCAATATGATATAATTCTCTAACATGAACTTATAATGCTGTAGCACAGCCCAGAATATTTACATGAAAGATGCTCTAATCATGCAAAAGAAACTTTCTACTTAGTACTGATAGTTCACATTCAAATCTATTTAGCAGTACATTCAAGCATACAGATAACATATGAGCAAAATGAGAAATAATAGTGTGATTTCAAGCTTCACTGAACTAGAGTATAGAATTCTGAACTAAACAATTGTTAAATGCTTGCCAGATAAATGACTGTAGATGAATTGTTTTTACTCACTCTCCTTTCTGAGAAGCAACAAATGACAATGTGCATGTCTGTGTGATGTAGTTACTATGTTTTAACTCATATGATGCTTTAGCAACCCCACTGATTAGAAGCAGGGGAATTAATAGATTCCCTGCCAGTCAATGTTCCAACTGAATTGCAAGTGCGATTTTTAATCACCAGGTCCTACCTAATTCTTAGGTGTGTGAACTCAGAAAAAGATCTCTCTCACTCATTTTTGTCTTCCATTTGAGACATTAAGACAGGGTCTTTCTGTGTCACCTAGACTGACCTCAAATTCCTGGCTCAAGGATTAGCCTCCCACATAGCTCGGACTATAGGCACATGACACCATGCCTGACTTTTTTTTTTTGTTTTGTATTTTTGGTACTGAGGATTGAACCCAGAGGCACTTTATTACTGAATAATACCACAAATTTCCTTTATTTTTATTTGGCAACAGGATCGCACTAAATTGCCAAGGATGGTCTTGAGCTTGAGATTCTCCTGCCTCAGTTTACCAAATCTCTGGGATTACAGCTGTGAGTCACTGTGCCAAGCTGTATATCTCATTTTTAAGAAGACAAATGCAACATTAATCATTTCAATTACTTTTCTGTTACTCTTATGTGCTATTTTAAGTTTCAATATTCACTCTGACTAACCTACCCTCCACTTAACATATAGTGATTGAATTAAAGACATCTGAGAGACCAAATATACTAAATGATTGAAGCCTATGTGCTAATATATATAATATGCCATTCCATTGTCTTTTGTTCCTATGAAGCATTGAGATTCTCAAGCATTTTAATGGAGGCTGAATGTTCATGAATAAATGGAGAATAATGAACAAAAGATAAAGAGGTAGTTGTAATGCAAAGGACGTATACAATGACATATATAAAGAGAAATGCAATATTTCAATCATGACTTTGCTTAACTATTAGATAATTTTACAAATAAGGAGTTGTGCATTTGGAGAAACTTTCCAGTGATGCCTTTTGCAACTTGATATCTTTCTTGGGTCTAGGGCTTATGTTGCATTGATAGATTATCTTCCAAAGCAGGTTGTCATAGAGTTTAGTAATTGGCAATGTATGCATGATACTGAGGCTGATACTGATGCTGGGCACCCATGAAGAGTCTTTTTTATATCAGAGTCCAACTAATGTCCAACTAATTTCATATTTCCTCCACCATGTTACTGATGATACCCATCATTTAAGGAGGAAAGAAATGTAAGCTAGAGAGAGGAAAAAGAGGGAGGGACAGAAAGAGATTTACTAGAGGTGTTTTTATCAATTTCAAATTAAATTTATCAATTTACCTATTTATAGACCAGTATGTGTACCAGGAAAGCATTGTTCTGCTTGCTCTGTTAATCTAGTGTTCTGTTGCTGACACTGATAAATTCGTCAGAAGAAAGTGGGTAGATTAAAATAAGTAGTAAATTGATCTTGTTCTATACATATTCTGTCCTTTGTGCTGAGTCTTTTATATTTGAAATAAAAGACACTATGTAATTTATTAATAATCTGCTGGGGTATCCTTTTGTCCTTTACTAAAATATTTTCTACTTAGATTTATAGCCTTCATGAATCTCCTCCTTGACTTATAATAATATAAGCATTTTTTTCTAAGCAAGCTGTTTTTAAAATGCCAGAGTGCAAATGCATTTATTTGAGAGGTACTTAGGAAATTTAAATTGTGAATAATAACAATATATTTATGTACTTTGTTTATCTGAGTACCCTTAGGAACTATTTATTGAACTTTGTCAAGCCACCACTAAAATCTACACATTTAGAGACTAAAACTTAGGCAGCTCTTAAAAGTTAAGTATTTAATGGACTTGATTTGGTCTTTTAAGCCCAGTAGGGTGCTAGCTAAGTGCCTGAGATGTTCAAAGTTGCCATCATAACTGCAAAGTTCCTTTCTCCCCTCCCTAGGAAACTGGTATGAGCTCAGTCTTTGAAAGGGGACTTTTAATCCTTTATTCATTATTCTTCAGAAAGACTTTGCCTCATAATAGGGGACCATCTGACAGTAGGATGTCCCTTTCCCCAATTTCAGAAATCTGTTTTTTTCCTCTACTTCCTACCTTTTCCCATTTAATGTGACATCCTCTTCTCCAATCCCTATACACTTTAATCTGGTCACTCTATTGTCTTCTGCGGTGGGGATTTAGCATTCAAAGCCACATTTCCAGCATCAGTGTTTTCCCATGCATAGTTGGAACTACAGTAAACTGACATTGCCTTTGAGCTGCACCTTTTGCTCATAGAATTTTTAGAGATTGATTAGGACTATTCTGGGATGAACAGGAAGCTCTGCTTCTAGAAGTGCTAAGAAGTGCTGAGGAGTGTTGCTGAGGACTTGCATTGCATTTTTTCATTGAATCCTAGAATTTCAATGTGGAAACAAAATTTATATGTCATCTGGTCAGCCTCCTATTGTGTTCCCCACTCTAAGAATTCTGTGAGGATACTTACATTTCTGGTTAATATTTTGGAGCTCACTACTCTCTATGGAAAGCTGCATTGTTGAACAATTGCAATTTTATAATGATCTTCTCATATTGGTCAGGAATCTCATGAACTAGATTTTCCCATTTCTATATTTAGGCAATTTAAGAAACAATCTAAATGCCTTTGTAAGGTGTGACTTAAAAAATTTCCTCACATTCCATTCCTTTAATTGATGCATTTGTATAGTTTAATCGAAGACCAATTTGCACTTTAGATTAAGTATCTGTATATAGGCTAGTCTTAATTAACTTGTGTACTATGAAAGCAAAAGAGAGAAATGCTTTATCAGAAAACACAAAGAAGAGAAAAATCTTGAAGGGAAAAATAGCTCATAGAATGTTTTAAGGAAATTTGTATAAACCAAAATAATGATATTCTGCCATAATTTTAAACCTGGATAGTTCCTATAGCTTTTGTAACTTGCACAGATAAGAATGAACACAAATATTATTACAACCCAGTTTTGGTTTAATTTCATTTAAAATTAGTACCATGATGAATTTTAAAAGCATCCTAAGGGTGAAACATTCTTTTTGTTGTTGTTTTTAATCACCTCCAAGTGTTATTTATTGAGTCCCTGAAAGTACTTTCTTACAGCATCTAGATTTTCCTTGGAGATCTCATTTGCTCACAACCCCTACTTGTCTTGGCTTATGAGATCTAATGTGATCTCATCTTAAAGTAATACTGCAAGGAGTCATTTGTTTTATAGCAATAAGCAATATCATCATGGAATACTGAGGGGCACAGGATGTGAGTTTTGAGGGAAAAGAGAATTTTTCTTGTGCAGAAATAAAGAAAAATGAATTGTCATATATGAAAATATAAAATATCTTTTAAAATATTCACATCCTAATATTTAAACCAAAGAAAATCTCCAAGGAGTCAATCACTAATAAATGTAGATTCTTCATTCTTCCCACAAGTTTACTCACCTCATTTTACTTTGTGTGTCCTTTGATTTCTTTCCATCTCCACTGCACTTTTAATTCAATTGTCATAGAAAAGATCTGAATAGGAAAAATTAGAAACACACTGTAGCATCACTGTTAGAAATCTTTGAGATGAGTAGATCAGGGTCCAAATTTCAAAACTATTGCTTTCCAACTACAGAAACTTGGCTGACTGTCACAACTCTAACTCAGACATGCATGCAGATGAGATGAAATAATTTGACAGCTATTAGTAACTATTTACCAAATACTTCCAATCTCTGCTTTCTCAGCACAGGACAGGGCTCCATTTCCTTGCCATCTCATTACTTGGGTGGGGATAGAGGATTAGTACTGGAAATTGCTTATGAGTTTAAGTGACTTGTGTCAATTTCAGGCAGGAGCATTTAAACATCTGTGGAGACTCCCCAGACACCCATTATGTCTCTCACAGTAAATGCAAATGGTGGCTTCTCTGTGGGTGTTTGACCACAAGTGAAGAGACCTGGGACAGGGCCTCCTCTGGACCTAAACTAGACTTCCTTCATTAGAAGATGTAGCCCTCTGGTATGATATGCCATTTAGATTCAGCAGCTTTTCTTACTAAAGTGTATCTAACCTATCAACAAATAAAATAATCAATAGCTTTGTATCTCATTCATATAATAATAAATACATTGGAAGAATGTCTGAAAAAGTATAATTTTTATAGGTGTTTTATACAATGGAGAGAAAAGATTTGCAGGATCACCATGGCTTTGCAGGATTCAGCATGTCCATTGAACATGCTGAATCTTTAAAACAACATCATGCAACATTAAGAAAAGTCCCAGTACATTTTAACAGGTCTACTAAAGTGTTCATTGTCATGCTACCTCAGGGAACCTTTTGAGTCAAATTCAGTCACATAACTTTGACAACTAGTCAGTTGAAAAAATTCTCATATATATATACATGTATACATATATGTCTTCATATTATCTTTCCTCAATGCATATCATCTTTCCTCAATGCATATCTGTCTCTATGTTCAGTTGTGTGTGTGCATGTGTGTGTAAGTGTGTGTATGGTACTGGGGATAAAGCTTATTACTTTATGCATGCTAGATAGCTTACCACTGAGCTACATCCCCAGCAGCAAATTTTTCGCATTTTATGAACTCCAGTCAAATTGGCTCAGGACCTGACCTAGAGATACAATTTTTAAACTTAACCATCTTTGTAAAGACCATTATTCTAAATAACTTCACAGTTAGAGTCACTGGGAATTAGCACTTCAACTTTACTCTTTGGAGAGGCACAATTCAAACTATAAAAACATTATCAATTCATATTTTTACCATCACTAGTAGAATAGCTCATCATGTGCATGCCAACACATAGTGGGCATTTGCAAACTTTCTAACCAAATCACTGTTAATTAACTCTATACTATGCAACTTGTGAATTGTACCCATGTCTCAGACTCTCTCTTTTTTCCTCACTTGACTGAATCACCTGAGAGATATAAACATTAATTTAAACAGATTGGTTAGAAATCTCACAAATATAAATCTCTGTATATGCACATGTGCACATGCAGAGGATTGTATTTCCTCTCCATCTTATATTTTAAATGGCTTCATTAAAGCATTGTAGTTACATATAATGGTTGCATTCACTTAGACAAAATCATATATGCATGGAATTTGATTTCCTCCATTTTCGTCCCCAGTGCCCACCCATGTCCCTTCTCTCCTCCCTCTCCTAGTCGCTTTCCTCTACCAAACTTCATTTGCTCACTATTTATTTATTTATGTATTTACTTATTTATTTATTTATTTTTTATTGGTGCTTTTTACATATACATGAATGTGGAATTCATTTTGGCATATTTATAAATGCACATAATGTGATTTTGTTAAATTCATTACTCATTATCTCTCATTTCCAGTCCCTCCTCTCTCTCTCTCTGTATTTCCTTCCTTTACTCCACTGATCTTTACTATATCTTCATAATATCAGATCCCTGGCCCCTTCTTTCCCTTATTTTGTTCTAGCTTCCATACGTGGAAGAAAATATTTGAACCTTATTTTTCTGAGCCTGGCTTATTTCATTTAGCATGTTCTCTAGTTCCAACCATAGATCAGCAAATGCCATCATCTCATTCTTCTTTATGACTGAGTAAAACTCCATTGTGTGTATATACCTCTTTTATTGATGGACATTTGTGATCATTCCATAAGTTGGCTATTGTGAGTTGTCCTACTATAAAAAATGATGTGGCTATACTATACTATATACTATAGTATGCTGATTTCAGTTCTTTTGGTTAAATATAGCTGATAGTCAGTGATAGCTGAATAATATGGTGGTTCCATTTCATTCCTTTTGAGGAATCTCCATATTGTTCTCCAGAGTGATTGTACTTGTCAGCAGTCCCAACAACAATGTGTGAGTGAACCTTTTTCCCCACAATATTGCCAGTATTTATGGCTTTTCATATTCTGAATCACTGTCATTCTGACTGTGGTGAGATTAAATCTTAGTGTAGTTTTGATTTGCATTCCCCTGATTGCTAGAGATGTTGAACATTTTTTCTTATGTTTGTAGGTAATTTGTGTTTCTTCTTTTGAGAAATATCTGTCTGATTCTTTTGCTCATTTATTGATTCTATCTTCTTTTAAATGGGGACCCTTTCATCTTTATATCTGAATAAAAATGAATAAATACATTCTTTGGGAGACTCACAATGCCAATTCGTCTTCTTTTTTTTTTTTTTTCTGAAGAAAATCTGTTTTCTTCTTAGAATGGCCAAAGTTAATACCTGTTTCCAAAATTATTTTGCTAAATAATAGCAATATTTTCATAAAAGATAATATTGACCTACCATTTCATTATCTTTCTGCCAAAGTGACACCTTCCTTCATATCTTTTCTTCAATGCCCAGCAAACTGTGGAATAAGAAACTTTTAAGTATAGAAAATTGTGAAGTGAGTAGTAGCATTGTTGTTGTTGAAGTAAGGAGAAAATAATAGAGAAGAGAAACAAGGTTTCTCTTCCTAGAAGGTTTAACATCCATCTTGTTAGCTGGTTGCTAAACTTTCCCCATGAAGATGGCATCCCTATCTAACTATACCAATTGGACACTTTGAAAAATTTCCAAAAGTTACAATTACATAAATATTGATTGACTAATCTTGATTCTGTCTACTTTTTATTTAGTAAGTAGTTCACTACTCAGTTTGACTAAAAGGAGGCTCATATTGCAATATGGACAATATACCAAAATCAACATGTATTGCTATATAAGGGTAGAGATGAATGTGTGGGCTATCTTTACTTACTTTGAGATACACAGGTAACCTCAATCACTGTGCTGGAGAATGGGGGCTTATAGATAAAACAATGTTATGATTTGGACGTGAAGTGTCTCCCTAAAGCTCATGTGTGAAACAGTGCTAGAATGTTCAGAGAAGAAATGTTTGAATTTTAAGAGTCTTAACACAATCAGTGATTTAATCCTCTGGTCGGGATTAACTGAGTGGTAACTGAAGTGACAGGGTGTGACTGGAAGAGGGGAATTGGGGTGTGGCTTTGGGTATATTTTTGTATCTGGCAAGTGGAGTCTCTCTTTCTCTGCTTTCTGATTACCATGTGAGCTGTTTCCCTCTGCCACATTCTTCTTCCATGATGTTCTTCTTCACCTCTAGCTCAGTGGAATGGAGCCAGCCTTTAATGAGCTTAGACCTCTGAAACCATAAGCTGTCAAACTTTTCCTCCTCTACAATTGTTCCAGTTGGGTCTTTTAGTCACAGCAGTGAAAAACTAAAACAAACAACATGCTTACAATGTTTAATGACATAAAACAATAGATTTGCAATTTTAATCCTAAATGGTGACATTTGCAAATAACTGAGGAAAAAATTATTTACCTAGAACTGATCATTTATTCTGTGAGTGTTTAAAATAAGAAAGTGTACTTGATTTTTAAAGGAAATATTTCACATTTATCTTGTACTTAATATTAAAAGAATATATTTCAGAACTGCCTGAAAATGTTTCTCAGTAGTAGATTTGTAAATTATATGCACAAAATTACCCTAAAAGATTCAGAACTGAGAAAGTATGATAACTAGGCTATTCTACGCTTACAATTGACTAATGGATAAAAAAGTACTCATTTCATCAATGGTCTGAATTCATATTTACCAAGAATATTCAATTTTATCTAAAATGCCTGGGAAATATTTCTCCTTAGAACCAATAGTTTTGTGCAGTGTTTAGTTTAAATTGTGTGTGTAAATGAAAGCTGAACTTTCAACCTCTCCCCACTCCCTGAAGGAAATAAAGAAATTGAAACCTATTATGTGAATGCAGCCATTTAAAACAGTGCTGAGTTTCAAGCTAATGCAGGTGACCCTAAAAATGCAGGGCTGGACCACAACTAAGAGGTCATGTAATCCATTCCTCTTACTTTTGAAAGAGTGTGCTCAATTCACACAAGAAAAATACAAGACCAGGAAATAATTTCAAAATCTGTAAGCAGTTTGGATTCCACAGATTCTACCTGTGCTTCATTTCTCAATTCCCTATGCCAGTGTTAACAGATGACTTATTTCTCTGCAGGTGAAGTTTAATTTTTTTAATATTACATCTTTCAGTGTAATGCATCTTAAATCTTAAAGTGCATGCACCTCAATGGGTGATCTAGTAAAAATGCAGTTTCTGATTTTGGTGGTCTGGTGGGAGGCATTTGCTTTTCCAGTTATTACAGGTTCTCCAGAATGCTGAAGCTATAGGTCCAGGGACCACACTTGGAAAAACAGAAATTTAGATCTGCAAGTACTCTAAGAGGCAATTTAGTGACCTGACTTTTTTTTTTCCCCTTAAAAAGGTTTAAGCCACTTTGGTAGCTAGCACTCCTTCTTTGTTTCATGTACTCATTTAAAATATTTTCTTTTCTATTTTTTATATATTTTTTAGTACCAGGGATTGAGCCCAGAGGTCCTCCTTTATTTATTTTTTATTTTGAGACAGGGCCTTGCTATGTTGCTTAGAGCATCACTAAGTTGCTGAAACTGGCTTTGAACTTGTGATCTTCCTACCTCAGCCTCCTGATTACAGGCATGTACCATCACACTCTGCTTAAAATATTTTCAATGGCCAATAGGATTCAAGTATTTTCTTCCTTTGTTTAAAACATACAACTGGAAACTTAACAAAGTAAAATGTCATAGAGTAGTGCAAGGATTTAATCAAAAGCATGTTGGAAAATGTCCATATTAATGGTAAGCAAAACATGCAAATTTAGGTTAGGCAATTCACATCGCTTGTCATTTAACTACACACAGCCATGTTACACTTTTGTTCATTGATATCACTGCTTGACCACTGAGAGAAACTAGAGTTTTGAACCCATATTGATGGCCAGGCATTAGGTGGGTAGTTAGGTGGGTAGCTGGCATGATAATCTGAGAATCTTCTTTCAACTTTAATATTCTGGAATAATGAGACATGAAGTTATTGAGAAAGTTACATTCACATAACTGTCATCCTTCAAAGGTAAAAACTTTGATCTTCAATTTGAAGTGCTTTTTGGAGTACTTGATTCTTCATTCACACTCACATGGTACTTTACTTACCAAGAGACCATGAATCTATATACCAAAATTGAATCTTACATTTTATTCTTCAAAATACTGAAAGTATTTTTTAAATTTTACTCATTTTATCAAATAGATCACAGACCTTGATTAAATGATTAAGATTTTACTTTGTGAATGTGTTGTGTAGGTAGAACTGTTAAAAATGCATATTACTCCTGCAGATTTTGAAGAGTCGTGTTGTGGAAAGTATCTCTTAATACATAGAAATTTTAAAGAAAATGTGCTTAGTTAATATAAATCGTACATCTAGTAAAATGTTCCTGCATTACCATCTGGATCAGTCCTTAAATCTCATTTTCTCTATAGTCTGAGATTTCTCACCACTCTTTGCTAAAAATCCCATTATACATGTAGGCTATTACAGCCCACCTCCAAATAGTTATGCTTCATTAGGAAAATTGAGCTTATATTCTCCTGAATTTAAAAAATCACTTGAATATATCTTTGAGAAGTGGGGCATGGAGTGTGCATATGTTCCAAGACTGCCCATTGCCTGGTCCTTTCAGTCATCTCATATTTTGCTGTGTCTGGGAAATAAATGCTGTTTCCATATCATGAAATAAAATGACTTAAATGCTAATCTTTTCAAACAGATGTCAGTGCTCAAACTCATCTGTTTTTTGTTTTATTAAACATCATTTTTCTCTTCTTCCTTATCCTACAGATTAAATGTGAATAATAATAAAATCCAATTAAAAAGCAGACATTTTATGACACCAACATAAATTAACTCTTTGAGAATCTATAAATTTAAAATGTCTTCTATTTGAACGTACCAAACCAGCTCTGTTACTAGGAAGTTATTTAATCTGACAGTAGTAGAGTCAACAAAAAATAAATTTAAGGGAACATCAAATACTTTTATGTTAAAGTGAAAGTTACATATGTGGTAATATATATTGTCTTGAGGAAATCTTATCTGAGGATCAAGGAGATTAGTTTTTCTACATACTTGCTTATTTATAATGCACCAGTGCCACAATACTTGTTGTTAGCCAGACCTATTTAAGGAAGAGATAAAGAAATGAAATTCAATACTGGAAAGGAAACTTCTGAATCGAGAAGTTGTGGTCTTTGTAAAACTTCTTCTTTGAGTGTTCTTTGATCACAATGAAGTGGCATACCTAACAATGTATTTTGATCATCTGTTATTTGTCAGGCACTGTGCTACCAACAAGAAGCCACTGGAAAGCAGAACAACCTGGCCCATGAGTTCAGTGTAGGAGAATCAGGCACACACGCTACGTTGGGTAAGTCAGGGTAGGAAAGTGCAGAAAATCCAAAAAGATCATCTATATATTTATAACACACTAATTAAATAATAGAACGGAGATAAGTAGAGAAGAGCAAACAGATCAGGGCAGAGGGAGGGGAAGAAAATTAGAAGGTCCTGGGAAGAGAACTTGATCAAATTGTGTTAGTGCATGTAAGAATATGACATAATGAATTCCTCTATTATACATTAATGACAATGAGTCAATTATTATTTTGATTTTTATCAGCTTGAAAGGAGAAGAAATTACATATAGTAATAAAGAATTGAACTTTGAATTTAAACAGATATTGCTTTAAGTTCTGAGTTTACTACTTTACTGGTTGTGCGGTCTTGGTATGCTCACTAATCTTTCTTTTTTTTTGTATATATTTTTTTTTATTGTATACAAATGGGATACATGTTGTTTCTCTATTTGTACATAGAGTCAAGGCATACCATTTGTGTAATCATACGTTTACACAGGGCAATGATGCTTATTTTTTTTCCCTTCCCCCCCACCCCTCCCACCCCTCTTTTCCCTCTATACAGTCCTTCTTTCCTTCATTCTTACCGCTCTCCTTATCCCTAACCCTAAACCTAACCCTAAACCTAATGCTAACCCCTCCCACCCCCCATTATATGTCCTCACCTGCTTATCAGCGAGATCATTCGTCCTTTAGTTTTTTGAGATTGGCTTATCTCACTTAGCATGATATTCTCCAATTTGGTCCATTTGCCTGCAAATGCCATAATTTTATCATTCTTCATTGCGGAATAATATTCCATTGTATATATATGCCACAGTTTCTTTATCCATTCATCAACTGAAGGGCATCTAGGTTGGTTCCACAATCTGGCTATGGTGAATTGAGCAGCTATGAACATTGATGTGGCTGTATCTCTGTAGTATGCTGATTTTAAGTCCTTTGGGTATAGGCCAAGGAGTGGGATAGCTGGGTCAAATGGTGTTTCCATTCCAAGCTTTCTGAGGAATCTCCACACTGCTTTCCAGAGTGGCTGCACTAATTTGCAACCCCACCAGCAATGTATGAGTGTTCCTTTTTCACCACATCCTCGCCAACACCTATTGTTGCTTGTATTCTTGATAATTGCCATTCTAATTGGGGTGAGATGAAATCTTAGGGTAGTTTTGATTTGCATTTCCCTTATTACTAGGAATGTTGAACATTTTTTCATATATCTGTTGATTACTTGTACATCTTCTTCTGTGAAGTGTCTGTTCATTTCCTTAGCCCATTTGTTGATTGGATTATTTGTATTCTTCGTGTAGAGTTTTTTGAGTTCTTTATAGATTCTGGAAATTAGCGCTCTATCTGAGGTATGGTTGGCAAAGATATTCTCCCACTCTGTAGGCTCTCTCTTCACATTTCTGATAGTTTCCTTTGCTGAGAGAAAGCTTTTAAGTTTGAATCTATCCCAGTTGTTGATTCTTGCTTTTATTTCTTGTGCTATGGGAGTCCTGTTAAGGAAGTCTGATCCTAAGCCAACAAGTTGAAGATTTGTACCTACTTTTTCTTCTATAAGATGTAGGGTCTCTGGTCTGATTCCGAGGTCCTTGATCCATTTTGAGTTGAGTTTTGTGTAGGGTGAGAGATAGGGGTTTAATTTCATTCTATTGCATATGGTTTTCCAGTTTTCCCAGCACCATTTAATTATGAAATTCATCTGGAATAATAAAAAACCTAGAATAGCTAAAGCAATCCTCAGTAGCAAGAGCGAAGCAGGGGGTATTGCAATACCAGATCTTCAACTCTACTACAAAGCAATAGTAACAAAAACGGCATGGTATTGGTACCAAAATAGACAGGTAGATCAATGGTACAGAATAGAGGACATGGACACAAACCCAAATAAATACAATTTTCTCATACTAGACAAAGGTTCCAAAAATATGCAATGGAGAAAAGATAGCTCACTAATCTTTCTAAAATTTAATTATATTTATAATGCAAATAATAATAAAGTGTGCTTAATAATGACCCCTCTCCACAAAAGGCATTTGTGTTTTAATCCCTGAAACCTGTGAATATTACCTTATATAACAAAAGACTGAATATTGCCTCATATGGCAGAAATATGGCGTTAAATTAAAGCTCTAAAGAGAAGAAGAGTATCTTAGATTATTCAGGTGGGTCCTAATTGCAATCATGTATGTTCATATAAATGAGAAGTAGAGGAGTTTTGAGAGAGACACCTAGAAACAAAGATAATGTGAATGTGGACCAGAGAGAGGGGCAACCAAATCTAAGAAATGCTAATGTCATCAAGTGCTGGAAGGGGCCATGGGCAGATTTTCTCCTGGATCCACTGTAGAGAATGCAGCCCTGCTAACCTCTTGATGTTGACTTCTGACCTTCAGAACAGGAAGAGAATAAATTCCTCCGGTTTCAAGTCACCAAGTTCATATTACTTTGCAATGGCAGGACTAGAAAGGTAATGTAAATAGCACATACTTGATGAAAATAGATATTTGTGGGCATTAAATGTGAATACATGCGATTGCAGACTAATGTAACTACTATTAGCTGATCCTTTTTTATTTGTTCTTTTTAGATATACATGACTGTAGAGTGTATTTTGACATAGTGTACATATGTGGAGGACAACTTCCCATTCTTAAGGTTGTACATGATGTGGAGTTATACTGGTTGGATATTCATATATAAGGATAGGAAAGTTATGCCTGATTCATTATACTGTCCTATCTACTGAACTTCTATTCTTCCCTTCCTTACCCTTGCTTGTTGTGGGTTAGCATCCAAATATCAAAGAGAACATTTGGCCTTTGATTTTTTGGGACTGGCTTAATTAACTTAACTTGATAGTCTCCAGTTCCATTCATTTACTGGCAAATGCAATGATTTCATTATTCTTTATGACTGAGTAATACTCCATTGTGTATATATACCTCATTTTCCTTATCCATTCATCTGTTGAAGGACACCTAGGTTAGTTCCATAGCTTAGCAATTGTGAATTGAGATTCTATAAAAATTGACTGTGGCTACATTATTGTAGTATGCTGATTTTCAGTCCTTTAGGTATAAACCGAGGAGTGGGTCAAATGCTGGTTCCATTCCTATTTTTCTGAGGACTGTCCATCCTGCTTTCCATGGTAGTTTTATCAATTTGTAGTCCTGCCAACAATGTATGAGTGTGCCTTTTTCCCCACATCCTTGCCAGTTTTTTGCTCCTTGTATTCTTGATTGTCGCCATTCTGGAGTGAGATGAAATTTCAGTGTAGTTTTAATTTGCAGTTCTCTAATAACTAGACATGTTGAACATTTTTTTAGTGTATTTGTTGACCATTCATATTTCTTCTTCTGTAAAGTGACTGTTCAGTTCCTTTGTCCATTTATTTGATTGGGTTATTTGGGTTTTTTGGTGTTAAACTTTTTGAGTTTTTAAATATCCTAGAGATTAATGCTCTATCTGAGGTGCAGGTAGTAAAGATTTTATCCAATTATATAGGCTGTCTATTCATGCTCTTGATTATTTCCTTTGCTGTGAAGAAACTTTTTAGTTTGATACCATCACATTTATTGATTCTTGATTTTACTTCTTGCACTTTATAAGTCTTGTTGAGGAAGTTGGTTCCAAGTTGACCTGATGAAGAGTCTACAGTTTATTGGGTCTATACTTTATTCTAGTAGGTACAGGATCTCTGGACTAATGCCTGGGTTCATGACTATTTTGAGTTGATTTTTGTGCAGAGTCAGAGATAGGTGTTTAATTTCATTCTACTACATATGGATTTCCAGTTTTCTCACCACCATTTGTTGAGGAGACTATTTTTCTCCAGTGTATGTTTATGGTACCTTTGTCTAGTATGAGATAACTGTATTTATGTGGGTTTTTCTCTGAGTCTTCTATCCTGTTCCACTGGTCTTCATGTCTGCTTTGTTGCAGAAACCATGCTGTTTTTGTTACTATAGCTCTGTAGTGTAATTTAAGTTCTGGTATTTTGATGCCTCCTGCTTTGCTTTTCTTGCTAAGGATTGCTTTGGTTATTCTAACCCTTTTATTTTTAGAAACAAATTTTGTAACTGCTTTGTTTATTTCTATGAAAACATCATTAGAATTTTAATAGGAATTTCATTAAACTATATTTTGTTTTTGGTAGTATGGTCTTTTTGATGATATTAATTATGCTTATCCAAGAACATGGAAGATCTTTCCATCTTCTAATGTCTTCTACAATTTTTTATTTAGTGTTCTGTAGTTTTCATTGTAAAGATCTTTCATGTCATTTGCTAGATTGATTCCCAAATATTTTAATATTTTTGAGGCTATTGTGGGGTAGATTTCTTGATTTCTCTTTCAACTAATCAGTCATTGGTGTATAGTAATGCAACTGACTTATGGGTGTTAATTTTATATCCTACTACTTTGCTGAATTCATTTATGAGTTCTAGAAGCTTTCTGGTGGATTTTTTTTTTTTTTGAGTTTTGTAAATATGAAATCATGTCCTCAGCAAATAGGGATAGTTTCAGCTCTTCTTTTTCTATTTGTATCCCTTTACT
Source organism: Sciurus carolinensis (assembly GCF_902686445.1). Taxonomy (NCBI): domain Eukaryota; kingdom Metazoa; phylum Chordata; class Mammalia; order Rodentia; family Sciuridae; genus Sciurus; species Sciurus carolinensis. Next base: position 91,414,829 of record NC_062215.1, read on the forward strand.
TTCTTTCTATTGTCTCATTTCTCTGGCTAGGGTTTCAAGGACCACGTTAATTAAGAGTGGTAAAAGAGGGCATCCCTATTTTGTTCCAGTTTTTGGAAGGAGTGCTTTCAATTATTATCCATTTAGAATGATGTTGGCATTGGATTTAGTATACACAGCTTTTACAATGTTGAGATATGTTCCTACTATCCTTAGTTTTTCCAGTGTTTTGAACATGAATGGATGCTGAATTTTGTCAAATGCTTTTTCTACATCTATTGAGATAATCAAGTTTTTCTTGTTTTTCAGTCTATTGGTGTGATGAAGTAATTTTAGGATGAGAAGAAGGTGCCCAGGAAAGCAGAGCCAACAGGGAATGGAGAGAATAGCATTTTCCAGTCCCACAAGTGAGAAGGGTAATGCCATTGTGAGATGGTGAGAGAAGTTCAATGGAGCATCTACCTACAGTTATAAAATCAATTTGTTTTGTTTCATTTTCTTAACCAGCATTCAAAAAGTTGTATTTTATTCTTTACAAAATATCACCAATAAATGATACAATAAAAACAATGGCAGGTAGTTTTCCATACCAACTAGAAGTTTAAAAATTCACTGCTTCTTAACTCAATGATGGAGTGAATGCAGAAATCAGGAGGCATTCTGTTTTCTCTGAGATTGAGAAAATTGACAGCAAACTCAACTCATTTCCTTGATCACAACCCCTTACTCCCAAAATAATTGACTGGGTGAATGAAGAGCTCAGGAGCTTCCCAGACACTGTGGCAGGGGCCAAATCCAGATGTAACACCAAAGTCCCTGCAAACTGCCCTGATCAAACTCTGGAATTTTCAGTTTTTGCTCTAGAAAGACATTATGATAAAATTCTTTAATCAAGAAAGTAAACTAACAGCCTTACATCTGAATACTTGCATTGTGTGTTTACCTGGATTACGGCTGTCACAATTACATCTGCTTCAAAGGGAGACCATTACATTTTTAACATTCGCCAATAAAAAAAATCACTTGGTCACTTTGGCACAATTAAGAAAGGTGGACATTATATATAAGTCTATGAAAAATATTTAGAAGGAATTAAACGGAATTTAAGAAATAAAGCAATCTGGTGGATAAGGCCCAACAGATAGGTTATTGCTTAGGTTTGCCAGACTTAGTAGTCCAATTTCTAATCTTTATGTGAGGGGAGACAGCTGCAATGGGAAATCATATTTCTCAAGCACCTTCCAGCAATGTCGTCTTCTTTAATATCTAGACTGCAAATATGTACTTGCTGTACAAGGCTTTGTTTCTTAATCAGGAATCAGAAGAATCAGGATGATTTCTTTGTTCCTTTTTTTTTCCAGTACTGGGGATTGAAACCAGGGGTGCTCTACCACTGAGCTGCACCCCTAGACCTTTTCATTTTTTATTTTTGAGACAGGATTCCCTAAATTGTCCAGGTTGACCTTGAACTTGTGATCCTCCTATCTCAAACTTCAGAGTTACTGGGATTGCAGGTGTGTGCCATCATGTCCAACTACAATGAAGGTGATTTCTATTTTAAGAATATGTCTGTTCCCAGATAACTGTAAGGGTTTAACGGCAAGCTCTTAGGGATTCTTATTCTTTCCTTCTCCCTCTCCAGGGTGTGGCTTGATTTCTTAAATCCTTAATAGTATAGCAATAGTTTAACTATGCCAATTCCCATAACATCTATAAAATGAAAACAAAACACATTGTGGAAAGAGAGAGAGAGGAGCTTTAAGCAAACAGACAACAGAAGGTCTAGTTTTGATTGAGGAAAATTATGTGATTCCTTAAGCTTGTAATATGGGGCCTCAAGGGGCTATCACCTGATAGAAATGTACAGCAAGCGCTTGGGCATTTTATAGCAACATGCATATACTGAGTGTTGAAAATAATATGAAGTTGTCATTGAGCCACTGAAAAGAAGAATAACAACAAGAGAATAAAATTAAATTCACATAACTTACTAGGAAATATAATTTTCGTATTTATCCAGTGGATTCATGAAAAATGGTTTTATCTACTCTGCTTGGAAAACCATGGGGCTGACCATTACAGTTTTTGGCTGAAGATTATGATCAAATATCTAACAGTACTTCAACTATATTAAGGAGTCCCTGGGAGAGAAGGAATTTGCAAACTCATACTTAAACTATATTGCATTTAATCCTATTATAATTTTCTGACTTTCACCAAATATTGCAAGTGAGTGATCCTGAGTCCATGCAGTATCACAAATGACATCAGGATGCCATTGATTAAGTACATGTCCCACATGTGTCTTAGAGGCACCAACACTAACAAGCATTATCCTCCCCATCACTTGTTGACACCTTTCTCCACCATTACTTCTAAGTTGTCAAGTTTCTTTCTGCTGTGATTTTTTGGAGAGGAAAAAATATATAGCAAGTTGATATTCTGTATAATGTATAAACACATTCTGAACAAAGACTGAAAATGGGAGGTTAGGGAAATTGATTAAAGAAGGAATACAAAGACCAACATCTTCTCTATAGAGATAGTGTGCCATTTAATTAGCTCAGGGAAGGTTGGTTTGCTTAATCATAGTGGCAAAACCTTCATGAAGACCTTCATGGTTTTGTTTTTTTCTCCTTTCAGAGCCCTGAGATTCCCCTGTAGAGCTTCTTTTGCTGGTACCCCATGTTCAATACATCTAAATTATAATAAAAGAAGTTTGTTTCAGCTATTTCTCCTACTATTTTTCTAATTTTCTATGTGCATTTTCCATTCTCTTTGGCATCAGTACCACCGCCCTAGCATCTATAATGGCCTTGGAACTGGTCTCTGTATCTCTGTGCTACCCATTCTCTACAAAGTTGCTGGATTGAGATTTTTAAAAGTTGATATTTCATATCTCCTGTATATGAATCTTCAATGTATTTTCCTCTTGTTCTAGGATCAAGTTCAAAATCCTTTATGCAGTTTAAAAGCCAAAAAGACTATAGTCTCAATCTTCCACTTCATGTACCTCTGTCATAGCTCATGGTGTAACTGAGAAAAAACATTGATGGGGAGGTGAAAATGTTGTCAAAGAAATATACATGTGAACTCATGGATGCCAGCACAAAAATGTCATGGATGGGTAAGAAGTATAATTGGTTGTTGTAGATGACAAGGATTTTTGTAAACATTTTCTTCACTAAAATGTGTGCTAGAACTGGCACATTGGTATCCTGGTACTATCTAGTACTGCACACATTACTAAGGGCTGGTATCTTGGTGCTACCTAGAACTGGCAAAAGTAATTTTGAAAGAAAGAAACTTCTGTGGGAAAAATTGAAGATGTCTCCTCAAATTTTGAGCTAACATGGGAATGAAGTAATAATCAGTAATGATCAATGTAACGTGTTGCTGGTAGTTCTTAACCAATTGAGGTTGGTTTTGTGCTCTGCCACTCTCCATGAGTTCCCTTGGGTCATCTTTCCTGCTCACCTTGCTCACAAATAACATTGGGGATAATAAAGTTTGCACTCACAATACCATCATGGAAAATGAGTATTTGTTGTGTGTTCAAGATTAGAAGATAGAAGGTATTATTCTATTAGAAATAGTGTGTTAAAATGTTCAAGGTTAAGGGGAAAGTAACAGGAAAATTCTCTTTAAGGCTAAATAGAATATTTTACAAGGTACAAACCACAGATACCTTTATTTAATTTTTCTATTCATCACATGCAAGATTCATGAAGAAAAACAATCTTTTAGCATATAAGACTATGATTTTTAAAAGGTCATGTGAAAATCTTAAAAAAACATTTTAGCATTTAAAAATAAAAACTTGTCTATGTGAGAATATAAAATTGCTTTTGGATTAAGAATATACATACTATATTCATAAGGATTATAAATAAATTATGCCTATATTTTACACACACAAAATATATTTATTTTGTCCACAAGAAGTATAACAGTTAAGTAGCTTTACTTTTTTTTTTACCTCCTTCCCAAGTTTCCAAATTTTTTTGTATAGATTCCTAGCTTTCAGTTTCTCAAGATCATTATATTATCAGAGTGGAATTACAGTGATGTGAATCCGTGTACCTTCATCTGTTCTAACCCTAAATCATATAACTGCATGGAGAGAAACATGTGCAGGAAAAATCCCACTTACCCTCTTTCTCCCCACGTAGAAAGAGGGATCTAGCATGCTGCTACTTTAATTGCTCACTTTGTCATTGCCGGGACTTTGGGAGAATTTTTCTGTCCACCAGGCAGACAACATGCAAAATGACTGAATAACAACAGGAGATCTCTAGTTCACTTTAAACTCAAAGTTGACTAGAATATTCTATTTGTCTTAGTTAAGATCATGGTCCCTGGAATTTAACTTTCTTGATTTGATTGTTGGATTTTCATTTCCTGCCTGCATGACATTGGTGAGAGATAGGGGTTTGATTTCATTCTATTGCATATGGTTTTCCAGTTTTCCCAGCACCATTTGTTGAAGAGGCTATCTTTTCTCCATTGCATATTTTTGGAACCTTTGTCTAGTATGAGAAAATTGTATTTATTTGGGTTTGTGTCCATGTCCTCTATTCTGTACCATTGATCTACCTGTCTATTTTGGTACCAATACCATGCCGTTTTTGTTACTATTGCTTTGTAGTAGAGTTGAAGATCTGGTATTGCAGGTTACAAGATCAATGCTCATAAATCCAATGCATTTTTATACATAAGTGATGAATCTTCAGAAAGAGAAATTAGGAAAACTACCCCATTCACAATAGCATCGAAAAAATAAAATACTTGGGAATCAATCTCACAAAAGAGGTGAAAGACCTCTACAATGAGAACTACAGAACACTAAAGAAAGAAATTAAAGAAAACCTTAGAAGATGGAAAGATCTCCCATGTTCCTGGATAGGCAGAATTAATATTGTCAAAATGGCTATACTACCTAAAGTGCTATACAGATTCAATGCAATTCCAAATAAAATCCCAAAGATGTACCTTGCAGAAATAGAGCAAGCAATTATGAAATTCATCTGGAAGAATAAAAAACCTAGAATAGCTAAAGCAATCCTCAGTAGCAAGAGCGAAGCAGGGGATATTGCAATACCAGATCTTCAACTCTACTACAAAGCAATAGTAACAAAAATGGCATGGTATTGATGCCTGCGTGACATTGGGACAGTTACTTACTTTCCCCAAGTTTATCTGGGTTTAAATCACAGTATGCACCATGAAGTGTTTATGGAGGTGGTTTCCACTTTGGCTCAACATAGCTCTGAGGCTTCTTAACAGTTTCACTCCCTTATCTAATTGCTACTTAAACTTTAATTATTCTAATGAAAAATAATTTATCACTTTGTTCAAAATATTTTTAGATCAGTGAATTAGTTTGCTAGGGCTGCTAGAGCAGAGAACCACATATTGGGGTCTTAAACAACAGAACTTCAGTTTTTCACAACTCTGCATGCTGAAAGCCCATGATCAAAGTGTTAGCAGGGCTGGTTTCTTCTGAAACCTCTCTCCTTGGCTTGTGATGATCATCTTCTTCCAGTGTCTTTATGTGGTCTTTCCTCTGTGTTTCTGTGTCTTAATCCCCTCCTATAAGTATAATAGTTTAAAGGGTCACACCTTAAAGACCTCACTGAGGCTTAATTACTTTTTTCAAAGTGCTGTTTCCATACATAGTCACATTCTGAGGTCTTTAACATATGAACTTTAGAAGACGCAATTTAACCCATAACAAATAGTATAACAGAAATACCTGAATTCAAGATTTTTCTTTCACTGGACAGAAATAAAATAAAATATCAATAACAAAGAAAGCAAAAGAGAATTAGTACTTATGTAAATGTTATAATTTTTTTTTTCTAGATTAGCTCGAGTCAATGAGGTAGTTGTCCTACATTTACTTTTATACCACCTCGGGATACCTGCCCTTTAAACCACAGAATTTTATCAAGGATACTTTAATTTGAATATGACTAATTCACCATGTCTCTTAACAGTATCTTTTACAATCTGGCATATGACCTTGAACCTACATCTAGAACATTTTAACCTATATGTAAACAGAACATAATAGGTGATTTCTCTAAGGCCTATGAACGAATATGAATACAAATGGTTGCCTATTAACAGTGACAGTGATAGTGGCAAATCCTTATATTGTGCTTTGTATGTGCCAGACACTAACAATTTACTATCTTGAGGAAAACTATGAGACTTTATAATTCATTCATGAGTATTTGTTGTCATTATTCAATTGGAAACAATGGAGTGGTTACACTAGTACAAGTCTCAAAAACTTATTTTATTTTTCTTCTGGACATTATATATGCTTAGCAAGTGTTCATTTTTTTTCATATTGCTCACTAAAATGCTTACAGAGGAAAACTGAGAGTGCTGAAATTGTTTGAGAATGAGATACAGTCCAGTCATTGATGTAACTGGCATTTCCAAGGTTTCAGAGCTAGAAAGTCCAGAGCTCCTGAATTCCAAGTTACTGAGTATATGTTGCTGTTGTTTCTTTACGTATAAACATGAAGGAAAACATATCAACAATGAGAGAAAGTTGGTTAAAATAAAATGGTTAAACTTAAATAATATTATCGAAAGGCTATTTTGTTTGCAGAAAACTTGGTGTTGGCCCTATTGTGTGATAAGAGTCTGTTCATTGTAAGCATGCTACTTTTCACTAATTGATTAATCAAGATGACTAAGGAGCTATAGGCATACAATATGTAATGGCATATTTATAATTCAAATAAACTTTGGAAAACTACTGCATATTCAGTTCTCTCTTTGTGATAGATACAAGGGTAGAACTTACTGTTTCTTAAACCTTATGCAAACAAGTACTTTTTAAACCAATTTTCTACGTCTATTGCAAATAAATTCAAATCTGTTTATTTTCATTCTTAAAAAGTACCTTAGTGTAGGCACTTTTAACTTCCTAATCTGGACTGATGTAATAGTTTGCAATTGATTTTAACCTTTTCTGAAAAGTACCATATACTAATGGTCCAGTAAGATACGACCGGTACCACTTTGTTATATGATCTCATAGCTGTGGAGACTCATAGGGAAGGCCTCACAATCTTAGCCCTCTTATCTTTCATGGTTTGGGGGTCCACTGTTACACTTAGTCAAAAAAATAATTAGTTAAAAGAATATTGTTATAGATTCACACATGGAGTATGCCACCTTTTTTCTTCCTCCTACCCCACATGATTATTTTGCCCATCCAAACCTTGAATTATTCTCCAAGGAAATCCTATCAGAGTATCAGGGACCAGTTTCAAGGTTTTTATTGCTATGAAAACCTCCCTGATCACCTCTAAATGGATCTGAACTTCTCTTCTACACTTCTCTAACATTTAGAGTGTTATATTCTTTTTTAAAAAATACGGAATAAAAGCAACCTGGAAAAAAATAAAAATAGAAAAATAAACATGACATTTGATGCTTTGCTCTTTCTCTCCTACATATATAGTTTTAGTGGCTATAAATATTTAAAGGTACAAAACATGGCAACTACAGTGATATACAATAAATCCACAAAAGTTTTGAAAAAACTAGCATGTATTCACTTGTTCAATGTATGGTAATTTGTGATAGATTAAAAAAATGAAGAACTGGATATAGGGCCCTTGCTTAATGACCTTTTAGTCTGTCATATCCCTAAGCAGGGTAATAAATCCCATAACAGATGTCTAAAGAGAGGCCCATGGAAGCATAGGGAAAGATACCTCTGGATTTGATTGGGGGCATCAAAAACAGTCTCAGAGGAAAAATAACATTTGCTAAAAATCTTGAAGGATGGAGATGAGTGTGCCAGGTAGATATGGAATAAAACATTATTTTCAACACTTGAGAAAAGGCATGCGTATAGTTGGTAAAATGAATAATGTAATATTTGGAAAGATAGGAGACTATGGAATGACAAGGAAAGTGAGCAGCCAGGGTGGAAGGAACCAGTGAACCATGCTAACAAGTTTGGTTTCTACCTTATGCAAGATGAAGAGGCATTAAAAAGTTTTAGGGTGAAAAGTGACATGATGAGATTTACAATATACTGAAGAATGAATTAAGGTAATGAGTCAAAACTTGAGGAGGACCACAGTAAAGATTTAAGGAAATGCTGGGGGTGCTGAATGCAAGCAGTAGTAAAGGAAGAAATAATGCAGACTGCAGAAACTTAGATTGGGTCAAAGGAAGAGGGAGATAAAGGATGAAAACTGGCTTTGTAGTTTGGATAAATATCGATGCCAAAAATTGACAATTGTAATAATTGGAAAGAAAGACAATTAGTTTATTATTGCGGGGTTTGACCTGGCTCTGGAAATCAGGAGAACCTGTCAAGTACGCAGTTATAGATATTTTTCTAGCATCAGTTGGGACTCTGCTAGAGACATACATTCAACAGATAGTGGCATAAGAAGGAGGTGAATCCATAGAGATTTATGAAACTGGCCAGAGACATTTCTCAGGAAGAAGATGGCTAAGAATAGAGGATTCAGTAAAGACTGAAGAGAAGGAATTATATCAAAGGAGAGCTAAGTTAAGATAGTATCAAGAAAAAACAAAGGAGGTAATTTTACAGAGAGTTTATACAGTGCTAGATAACATGAAGGATACAAAAAAGTAAATACAAGAATAAAACAAAGACTTCAAGAAAACTTGCAGATGAGATGCATGTCTAGAACCTTGAATATGGTGGTAGTTTCACAGTTATATGCATATAACCAAATTAATTAAATTGCATGCATTCAATATGTACAGTTTATATACCAGTTATACACCAATAAAACTGTTCTAAAAAATTAAAGTACAGAATTTTAAAATAATAAACTGACATTTAAATTGAACAGTGTGATTCTGTGTTTTACTTAAAATTTACCACTTATTTCAATTTTGAAAAGTCATATTACTGCCTATGTCTAGATTGGGCAATAATACCTTTCATGAGACAAGACCTACCATTATGCATGTTCTCATATAATGAATACATAAAAATTCAGCCAAATGGCATTATCTATTTTGAATCAGCTTGGAGATATTTGCATACAGCCTAGAAATAAATGAAGAGTACATAAACTCTGTTCAAGAAGAAGGTATTATTTATTGTTTTCCATGTAGTATGGTGAACTGGTTTGCATCCAGGAGCTCTGACATGGTATGCACTTGCATCATATGGCAAGCAGTACACGTGAAACCTAACTAGCATCTAAAAACTAATGCTTTCTGTTCTTTACACAATTGAACTTATCAGTGGCAACAGTTTATCTTACTAAGGTGATTCCCAGGAGACGAAGGATTGTCACACAAAGCAGAACCCCAGAAGACTTTGTGTGCCACTAGCTGATCAGATTATGTTATTTATTCCTGTCATTTTATATTCCTTTCACTGCTACAGACCGTATAATAGGCTAGCAGACAGCTCTGCATTTATCACTTCTCCATCTATATGAAAAAGGATCATAATTTAGTGTAACTCATGTAACTGCTATGATAAATGTCACAAGAGGTTTCCTTGGTTCTGTTTTACTGATTCCAGAATTCATATAGATCTGAACAATCCTTCTATTCCTAGAAACTTCTCAGTGTGCGTGTAGGATCCTAACATATTGTTATGCAACATAGGCCAATTCTGTATAGTGTACATGAAAAATTATCACTCTCTTAAGGTATTATATTTCTTTTCCTTTTAATTAAACATATTATGTGATTTTTTTTTTAAATTTGGGGATAATTTTCTCCTACTTTTTCAAAGATGAAGAAATTCCCAACAAAACTTGTAAAATGTCATTACTTTGGTGAAGCTCATTTATTCTTATTTTTCCACATTACTTTTTTATATCCTAATTACTCTTGAGAGCTTTATACAAGATGAACACAATCCCCCACTACATGTGTTTCTCCTGTTATAATTTTTATGGCCAACACTGCCAGCATGTACAAACTGTACATAGCAATCTTATTCTTAGCTGTGGTAATTGAATTCTCCATGTAATTACAGGTGGTAATGGCATTTTAAGCACCTTATACAGGTGCTGTGGAGTTTGTTGTTTAGATTTAATATAAAACAGCATTAAGAAAGTCTAAATTCTTGGAATCATGCCCGATTATAGAGGTGTCTTTCAACTCTAAATAACAGTTTTCGTTTTCACACTAACCACCCCAGGACAAGAAAATTCCAAGAAAAGAGTCAGTGTTTTGGGCTGCAGGATCCAGGAAATTAAATATCTATTCATTATCAGGGAGCATTCATAGATATTGAATGAGAATTTGATACAGCTTGGGTTATGGACATTCTCTTGGGTATCTGGTTACTATCTGTCAAAAAAAAAAAAAACAGCAGTAACAATAAAAAAATATTTAATTCATTCTGCATAATTAGGAATCAAATTTTGCATTTTTAGGACAAATATGCAATCCAAATATACATGCATATGTGTGCATGTCCATGTGTATTTGTGTGTGACATTTAAGAGCAAAGAGGTTGACCTGATGTCTTATTTATCTACCCATTCACAGCCATGTTAATTATACCTTATGCTGATGCTTTGTTCAGGGGTGCAAGAAAACTCAGGCAATACATTTACTGAGAAGGGAGAGGAGGCTCAACATTATGCCAGGCTCTGAAGGGGAGAATGGAAAAGAAGAAAGATTTGATTTTGTGCCAACTCTGCCCCTTGACAGAAGTGCAGACTTACTTCCATAAGACAATGGTGAGGACACTTATTGTATAGGATTTTTGTTAAAGGTTAAATGATAGAATGCATGTACAGTCCCAATTTCATGCCTAGAAACTATCGGCAGTTGATAATGACGGCAGCTGTTGTTATTAAGGAAAATGACATAGAGGAGACAGACACAGATGCCAGTGTTTACATACCAACCTAAAATAATGTGCTGCTTCATACAGTGAAAACAAGTGGGTGATATTGCTAGGGCAAGGCATAAACAATGATCAACTGCACATATACATTGAGAATTTTAGAATTTGTTGAGGATGCTGTGACAAATGTGAAGGATAGTCATTTAATTCATTTTTAAATTTGCATTCAAAGTGCAGTTTTTGCTGGGATCATTTCTTAATGTAATGAGAAAATACACACCCAGCTCATAATGCCCTTTTGCCTCATTACTTATGTATCTTTTTCCCTCTGGTAAATGTCAGACAGTAAAATCGAAACTATAGTTCGATTTGTGTTTAAGACACAGCCAGCCATGATTCTGTGTGTCTGAGGGAGGCACTGCTGATCTTCAGTTCTTTCTGTCCCTTTTCTTCACATTTTCAACAGGTCTGATCCCCAGTGCAGATAATATTGTCTGTCCTTGTCTGAGGGTGGTCAGGCAATCCCTTGACAGAAGCAAGATTAAGGAATATTTGACTCACATGCTGGGAAACTGATGGTATTTCTGTCGACATACTCATCTTTTATGGGAGAACTTCAATTCCCCAATCAATGACTGTTCTTGTCTTATGCCTTTCATAACAAGAAAGGTTAGCAGAAAACAGGAGACCTGTGAGAGTTAGTCATTTTCACAGAATTCCTGTGATACAGTGGGTATGGTAAAAAGCAGACATAAAAGCAATACTAATTTTTATTTCTGCATTTTAATGAAGATTGAATCATAGCATTAAAGACAAGGATAAGTTGCTCGGTTTCTTCTTTTCAGTGTCTCTGTTTTTTGAAATACTGAGATTTCTGGTTTTGTTCTTCAGGGCATATTTGAAAGGTGATTATTAAAGATGCAGATATTGCTAGATAAGAGTAGTCCACTTGTCTACTTGTCTGCAAGTGCCCTCAGTATTATCCTACACAAAAATGAGATCCGCAAATGGTAATGATCCTCTGGCTTAGCTTTTGTGATGTTAAACTTCTTGTCTTTCCCCAAATGAAGCAAGTGACCAAATGGTTTATTACAGTTATATAGAACCCTAATTATATCCTTCAGATTTTACTTCCCTTAATTTACTAAATACTATGGTGCCACTGAGTGCAAACTAGCTCAGGTCCTGGTGCTTAGGGTCTTACTGTTAGGCCCTTTTTGTCAAGCATCAGTTCTTCTGTCCGAACAATACTAACACAAACTTGACAGAGGTAAGTGAAGGATAAATTTAGTCAATCCATTGCTCATATGGGCCAAATCAGTTAAACTAAGTTCTGTGGAAAAACAACCTATCAATTGCCATTTGCATTTGCCTACCATGATAACTTTTGTCATGTCAATGAATTATCCTGTTCAGCATGCTGTCTCCCTAAATGAGATGCTGAACCCAAACACTACTCCCTGTGAGAAGCATTTACATTTAATGCTATTTATTGGAAAGTATCTGTTGTGCTAGATACTATGAGGGTAACAGAAATATAACATATAATTCTTGCACCATAGGAGTTATTAATATCATTACGAATACTAACCCTAATGTAGTAACTACAAACAATTTTAGGTTGTATAAATAGAGGTTTATTTTTATTCACTAGTGTTGCATGGGTAACAAACACTTTTGGAGCTCAAATAGTGGTCCATAAGCTAAAGCAAAGATGCGAGGCAGAGTCTGAGTATTTGGAAGCAGGAGGAAATAAAATCTGATAGCTAAGGTAAGGAAACTTATAACTTACAGCAACTATAGAGGTCTCTGAGGACTGTCCTGCAGAGCTTAGATTTAATACATCAAATAATCTGAGACTGTGAAGATCTCAATCACAGAGTAATGCTGAGATTGATATATTGAATTTAGAGCATAATATTCAAATGAGGAAAACTTCACTTAAATTTGTTTCAAAGTAGATACATCAGGCTTGCCATCTACCAGGGATGGCAGTAAGTAGTTACATTTATATTTGGGAATTGGGGGAAGGGGCCTCACCCTCCTCATGAATTTCATAAAAGTTTGGAGTGTCAAAGAGGCTTCCGATCTTTAATCCATGGTGGTTGTACATACTATGCTTATTTAACTCTATGCGGTCCTTTTAAAGAAGCTTGCTATGGCTTTCCTGTCCTAAGTATGAACACAGGTTCCTTCTCTGTGACTCTAACACCATGCTTTTTTTTGCATTTTGTCATCTTGGAGAAGAGTCTTTTAGGGATCCTTTTGCCATTTGTGTGCGAGAGGGGGCTGGTTCCACCGCACTCTAAAACCCCCTCAATGTGGGTCCTCCCACCATCTTGCCAGAACACTGTCTGCTGCATTAGGAGCCAGTTCTGCTTTATTCACCCTGGGTATTATTCTCCTTCAATTATCTTATTCTCAGAATATCTGGGTATGAAGGAATATGCTCTGGTTTCTCCGAATTTCTGCTTATACTTTGCTTCACTGAAATTACTGCTAACCTAACAGCCCAGTCTCAGAAAAAAAGGCTTGTGGAACTGAGGGTAAAAATCTTAACTCTAATTAATTCCCGTCTTCAGTATCAAGCAGAATAAAGTAAAATTAATGTCTCAATAATTACCCTGTCACAAGCATTTAAGCAAGTTAATTCTTCTCAGCAGGATGTACTGGATAAGGGGCAACCTGGAAAGGAGGAGGACAGCAAAGGCTGTGGCAATGATCCCCAGGTGACTGCTGAGACACCCACCATGGATGGTAAGAAAGTGACTTTCTATAAAATAACCTGATGAGATATAGTAACTGGGAGAGAGGTGCATATTGCAAGGTTATCAAAGGTGTAGGTCTGACAAATTTTTCATCTTCAACATTAGACAATAAATATTCTTATTAGGAGAGCTTATATTTAAAAAGAGTTTGACATATAGTCTCCTTGTTATTTCACTTTCCTCTTATCCCCACGGCGATTACTACTGGGAGATTGTCAAACAAACATATAAGACCTAGTGAAGCACTTGCAGCCTGGAGCTGTAGAGAGCAGTTTCTAACAATCTTTGCAGCTTCCATATGGGAGTTAACAACAATTAGTTTGGTTTTCCTCAGGCACGCTGTATTTAGCATAGAAAAGAAGTGGCACTATGCTGAAAGAGCTGAAAGGAGACAACTTGGATAACAGGAAGGATGGCACTGAGCTTGGAAGATACACTGAATGTACACAGTGAACAAATTGTAAGCATAACCAGCACCAATAAGGTTTGGAAGTGGAGGTGGGAGGAATTGGGAAGAAGTTGCTAACTCTATGATCACAGATGGAAGGGTAGAAAGAGAACATGAAAAGATAGAAAGTGTTTTCTAGTTGTCATAATGTCTTCAACAGAATTATGAATATACTTTCTTTTTACCTCAGTCCTACAAATGGAAACTAAAGAAAAATTGAGCTGCGAGTGGTATCAGAACTCTATATTTATTCCTTGATTGAGCTAACTGACTTACAATTCACCCTATACCTTTGTGTGAGTCTTGATATACATATTTTGTATTTATACTACCACAACCTACCACCACTATTCCTGCCCATCTCTGTCCTGGTGTACCTTCTCCATCTCCTTTAAGTTAGCTAGAGCCTTCATCTCACCAATTAAATGTGGGCTGAAGTACCAGAAATAGCCTATATTCTTCCCAAGAAAAAGCATTTACCTAACCCTGTGCGGGGATGCTACACTCTATTCATCCTACCCAGGTAATGGAGATCTCTGCTAAGATGAAGCCCATGTCAATCAGATATACCATGAATAGACCCATTGACCTGTACTGAGAAAATAGAATGAAAAATAAATCTTGTGTTGAGTCACTCAATGATTTGAGGGCCACTACTACAGTATGAGGTGGTATATCTTAACTTTTGCAAGTATTAAAAATAGACTTTCACATTTGGAGGTCCAAAAATCTATTTTTGAAGACCTAGACATTTGAAATTGGAACAGAGCCAAAATGGAAACAGAGACAAGAGAAGATCTAGATGTGTGACCGAGTTCTACTTTCAGGGCAACACCTCTGGAAGAAGTAAAGGTTCCATACGAACTGCCACAGGGAAGCAGTGGACACATGCCACCAAGTATTTCCGTTCACTTTTAATATCCAAAGGGCCAAAATTTGTGTTAGGCTTCAAATACATGCATCATTTATGTTCCTTGTGTCATCTGCAAGTTAAATACATTTCAGATAAAAATAAGAACTTTAAAATTCTTTTAGCCTCAATTTTTTTCTCAGATGAACTATAATAGTTTGGGTATTATGTCAAGACTGACAGGAGTACTGAAGAAGAATATAATGATACTGAGTTCATCATCAAATATACAGCATCAAACAGGAGACTGATATAATAGATGCATTTTAATCTAGACTTAACCATTTGCTGAGAAAACTGCAATAACTGAACTTTTGAAATGTATTTTTCCCAGAACTGTGAATCTCTGGCTTTTTTCTAAGACCAAAATATAAGAAAGATTATTGTACCATTTTATTCAACTTGGAAATTTGAGAAAGGGAAATTGAGGTGCCTAGAGTTTAGGATGAAGTGAATTTCAGGATGGATAGAACTCAGTTTGGATGCACCACTCATTCAAAATATTGAGCCGTAAGGAAGTTCTTAAGGCTTCAGTATTGTACCTGCTCTGCTATTTAAAGTAGAAACAAATCACCATGAATGACATTTGAAAAAGAACATGAGCCTAAAGACAAAGCCACACAACTATTGTTTCAGATTTGAATTTCCTTAGAAATGCTGAGCAAAGTCTCTGTGCTTTGTAAATTGGATCCAGCAAGACATGGTATTTGGCTACTTAGATTCAGAAATCCATACCTTTGTTTTCTTGGTCAATTTCATTAAAAAGTTCTAAAGTGGATCTCTAGGACTATAGGTCAAATCAAGAAAGTAAAACCTGGGCTGGGGTGATAGCTCAGTTGGTAGAGTGCTTGCCTTGCAAGTACAAGGCCCTGGGTTTGATCCCCAGCACCGCAAAAAAAAAAAAAGTAAAACTTGTTTACATCAAGACCCAGTGGAGTGTGTCTAGATTCTAAATGCAGTGCAACTGCAGGGGGTGGGGGTCCTTATCTGCTAGACCTTATAGCACTAGTGAGTGATGGTTTAAATATTGATGATTATTTATATTAAAATGCATATTAATGGAAAAAACATGAACTGAAGCAGCAAACTTCAAATCTGACACCCTTTGTTAATTTCTTTATATGGAATTTGATGTGGTATTATAACTCTGAACAACAAAATACCTGAAAAATATCTAATGACACCTTGATATTAAATATTTATGAGTGGATGCTGAAGATAACCTAATGCCACAAACTAACTACACAAAAGAGGATTGAACATCAAAGGAAGGCTAGTTTCTTAGGACAAAGGACCATGATGGCCACCCTTCTTTAAAAGGTTCCCCATCATCCTTTGCTTTTGCCAGGTTCATTGAGAGAGAAAGGTGAAGCTGAAGGAAGGAGTATTGAAGCTTTATGCATCTGAATGTGCTATGATTGTCAAATATCCTGACTTTAGCCCAGAATATTGCTTGACTTATATATTGCAGGAGGATGTCTGATGGCCAATGAAACCTCTAAGGAGTCTACTAAGTTATTGGCCTTGTTTTACTTACTTTGTCCCTAGACAGTGGGTCCTTAGCTGTAAGGTAGTGTGGAGCCTCATGATATAGCAGGAGGATAGGGCCCACTTAGTAAGATGAGGACCTGGAGTGAATTGTTGTTTCTTTTTTCAAGAGAGGTGCTTCTTAGACTTTTCAACAGAGGCACTGAAGGCCTTGGGCTGAGCAATCCTTCATCCCTTCATCTTGTTAAACTGCCCTGTGTGTTGTGGTCTGGTCTTCTCTGCACTGATCTTAGTGTTATCCCCCAAGGCAAACACATTCCCACAGGATTCCAAACACTGTCTAGTTGGACAAGACTGGCTATAATCTAGTATTTGCAGCATGTACTTAAAATATCCCAAGCACTGGTAAGCTGAAAAAATTCACAAAACATAGAATACATCTAGTGTTCCAAGAAAAAAAAATATCAATATCAAATAAAAAGCAAAAATAAGACAGACACATTTGTTCTCTGAATAAACCTTTAGAGTATCTATTCAAAAAGACATTTGATCCAGATTCCTTGAGACTCACTGCCATAAATGTCATTTAGGACCAGTACTTCTGGTATGAACATGCAGTATTTTTAAATTTTTTGTAGGTGTGTGATAAATATGCACAGGGTGAAGACATGCCTAAAGAATATATTAATATATATATAATATAATATAATATATATTCTTATATACATATATATACACACACACACACACACACACATATATATATATATATATATATATATATATATACTTAGACGTATGTGTATTTGTAGCATGAACATATGCTGGTGATTTTACCTTCACTCGTGGATTACATTTTTATAACTTAATGGGTAAGCACGTTTAGACTAGGAAAAGCAGCAAGATGCTTTAGTTTTATAGTAATTGATGTATTATCTTCGCCTTTCTTTCCTGAGGGCCAGGGTCTCCATAGGATGACTGCATGGTACAACTTGCACATATAAATCACAGCCTGCCACCTGTTATTTAATAGCTAGCAGTGCTGACTCAATAACAGTAAGATTCTGTAAAATTGTTCCCTGCAGCCCTGGGTGTTCCCTATAGAGGTAATTGTCTAGAAAATAAATTTCCTGGACAAAGAACAAGAAGCTACAGACCTGCGAACATCTTTTAACGTCTCAGAAGTTAACTTTCAACTGTGCTGATGTATCTGGTTCTTCATTCTTTAAAGATATTGTGGCAAGTTTTCATCACATTTAAGTGGATTTACATAATTTGTTTTCAATTAAAGGACTCCAAAATACCCAGTGGGCATCTATAATGATTGCCGAGGCTACTGGTTACTTGGACCTTCATTTTTTTTTTTTTTTCTTTTCCAGCAGGTTTGTCAGCATCCAAGTAATAAATCAGATACAAGGAAAAACACCATTACAAAACCAATTTGCTAAGGGCTTGTAAAATTCAGCTTTAAAAAACTACTGAGGCATCAAAGTAAAGGACCAAAGGAGCTGAAATTTTGATCAGTTTCTCAAGGTCAAACATATTACTAATTCATCAAATATCTCTTTCTGCTAAAGTTATTTGAAAAGCAAACAACCTGTTCTGTTCAGATGTTGCACTTAATAACTCTAATGCTTCAAGAAAAAAGGCAGTGTTAGAACAAACAGAATTTTCTACCACTGTAAGAAATGCCTTCATTGGTCTGAAAAACACTTGTATCATTAAAAAATACATTGGATATTCTTAATAATAAGACCTGAGAAACTTGACCTTAATAGTTTGTTTAGTCAGGTTTTGTGTTGCTGTGACCAAAATACTAAAGAACAACTTAGAGGAGGGAAAGTTTATTTGGGCTTCATAGTTTCAGAGGTCTCAGTTCATAGATGGGCCCAAGAGAGGTCTCGGTTCATTGCTCTGGGCTCAAGAGAAGGGCCCACAGGAAGAAAGCTGCTTCATTCATGGTGGGGTCAGGAAGCAAAGAGAGGGAGGGGAATGATGCTGCAGAGAAGATACATCCTTCCAGGGCACATTTCCAGTGACCCACCTCTTTTGGTCACTGCACCTGGCTACAGGTTAGTCTATTCACACAAGGATGAATTGATTAGGTTAAAGTTCTCACAATCCAATTATTTTACCTCTAAACATTCCTGCATTTAACACAGGAGTGTCAGGTAGACTTCTCATATCTATAATACAGTTCTAACTGATTATCCCTAATGTCAGTTTTATGTACTAGCTTGGAGGACAAACAGTATAAATTCTAATTATAAAGAAAAATAAACCCTTTTCCTAAAATATTCAGATTGCCTTTGTCTTAGAAAGACATATTGCTTCATTTATTCCTTTAAATAGATTAAGATAGATCTGGCCCTCAAAATGGAAAGAAAACTCAGCTATGTAGACCGGATACCTATTATCACTTCTTCGGTGCTTAGTTTCTCAAGTCTTTGGTCATGGGATTTTCCCTTGCTGGCCTTACAAAATAAACCTTAGGAAGAAATGACTCCAAAATCTTCTCCAGTCCTAAAATTTAGCTTTCTATGTGTAATTTATTTAAAAATATTGCATAACTATTCTCCCTATACATGTTGTTAAAAAACTGTTTGGTTTTCTGTTCAAGAAATGAATTTCCAAAAGAAGTTAGCGTTGATTTCTAGGCAGATTCCACAATTTTGCATTGGAGCCAGAGAGAGACCCTAACCAGGGAAAAAAGCTTCACTGGGTCCAAGTATCAATCCTATGCAGTTGGATATGGACTCGCAGGCTGATACGGACTTGCTAAACCAGTAAGCTTCACAGATAATCTCTACTTGTTTAATCAATGTGTGAAAAATATAGATCATAATAATTATTAATACAGAAGCTTAAGAAAGGAAGGAATAAATGAAAGGAGGAGGGGAAAAGGAACACCATCAGGAGGAGAAGGAAGGTAGGAGCAGCAGCGGTGGTCCTGGTGTTCAGGGTCCCACCTGACAACTGTAAAATGCCAAGTTACAGTCTTCAGTACAGTTGGAAAGGAACAGGCAAATCACCTTTATTATCCTCAGTGGATGTTGAAATTATTTAGGAAGGTAGAACTGAGCTATGACTATATAAGAACACTTCACAGGGAAGGAAATAGTGTCACTCCTAAGTCATAACATGGAGTGAGGGTCATTTGAGTACAAGATCTATCCCTATAGGAAAGGGGAGGGGCACTGACCATTTTATAGGATTGACTGTTAATTTTCCTGGATCACAAAAGAAGGCAGGACTGGGGAGATAGCTCAGCTGGTAGAGTGCTTGCCTTGTAAGCACAAGGCCCTGAGTTCGATTTCCCAGTACCCCCGCTCCCCAAAAAAAAGCACACAGGTGAAACCTTCCTCATGTTGGACAGCATTAGAGAGCAGTCAGTTTGTGGACTATGCCCATGTTGAAATGGCTAAAACCCAAAGGGTCCTCTTCATGCCTTGGCTCTAGGCCTGAAGTAGATAAGGTCTACTTCTAAATCTATTTTAATAAGATAAGATTATCTGGTAGTGCAAGTACCCAGAGGGGCAAGATCTGGAGAGGATGCCAGTAGGTAGCTAGGTGAGCACCCAGAGCAACCTGACTGGATTTGAAGTCCAGCAGGTACTAGTATTCATATGTCTTCTCTGACTTAAAGCACATGAAGCTATAATATAATTTACTCTGTTCTGTTTAGATTCTCTTTCAGGTAAAATTTTAGGAGATGACAAATGATTTCCTGTCCCAACTAGTTTTAGATTACACTTAGAATTATATCACTGAGAGAACTGAAATACACACACACACACACACACACACACACACAAATTTGCTGAACATATCCCACCTTTCTTTACTTATTTGCCTTAGGATAAGAAACTTACCCTGACTAATTAGAAGAGCCTGTGGGGGAGTAAACAATGCCTGTGTTTTAGACACTAATCCAAATTATAAACTCTATCCAATGGAAAAATTGATCCCTCTAACTCATTACTTTCTGAACATAGCTATTCTTCACTTAAATTCTGCATGCAAAAAAAATCTTATTTTAGCTTTTTTTATTAGGTTATTGTCTGCAGATCTATGCTTCTCTTTGTCCTTGTATTGAAGATCCTCAAGGGCATGGATAATGGATGCATCTTGTTTTGTATATCACCGTCATCTTGCCACATGAAAATAGGCACATACATTTTTAATGATGATAATAATAAAGCCACCTAGACCTTGTCTTTGGAAACTTTGTACCCTAGCAAGCAACATTCAGGAGAAGTTTACAGATTGCTCCACCTGAAGGCAGAGCAAAGGGTAAATATTCACAGGTGCCATGGAATTCAATAAAAAGTAAATGTTAATAATCAGTTCTGCTTCAAATCTCCCTGGATTCTCTGTCTCTAATGAACCTGGCAGAATCAAGATCTCAGGTGTGTTGCAGACTTAATCTACATTCAGGGTTATCTTTCTTTGTGTCTGGTGAAGGCAGATATCTGTTTTCAACAGACTCTGGCCAGCTTCCCCCATCATTTCTTATAGCAGATTCCATTTCCTGTTAGTGACATATTCGAAGGTAACATCTAGATAGGGGCTTGGTGAAGTGTAATCCACATTATCCTAATGGCAGTCCTGAAATTGCAGGAGAGGAGTGCGATAAGTGTCACATTATCAAGAGGAGAGACAGCAAGCACTCAGAGTGACACCGACAGGCATTCTTCTTACTGTTCCTTCCCACCTGGGGTACTCTTGAGTTTTGTCTAATAAGCTTGCCCAGAATGCCCCCTGGTGCAACAAACTTTTCTGAACTAAGTAAATTTTTTGTTCTCAAGCTTGGAAAAGATGGAAAACTTTATCTTTCTTTCTCATTATGACTCAAGTCTTTTAGAATACAAAAACATACAAATTTAGACAGAGCTAGTGTCATAGACTTGATTGTCCAATTGACTGGATTACTAATTCCTATAATAGGGTCCTAAACCAGCACCACTGCACCATCGGGAACTTGTCAGAAATGTAAACCCTTGGAATGCACCCCACAACTACTGAGTCAGAAATTCTGAGGATGTAAAAAGACATCCAGGTGAATCTAATGCACACAAATGCTTGTGAAACACTGAATAATATGTGTATATTTAGCTTATTCCCTTAAGATATCTGATCAATATAAGAGATGTCCATTATAGACGCATCCAATTTTATCATGGAATGGTGCATTGAGTTGTAGCATGAAATACTTCTCAGATGACTCAGCTTTTTTTTTCCTTTGCTTTTTTGAGAAAGTTTCAGATTTAAAAAATAAATGCTTTCTGTTTGCTTTCTGTACAGCACAGGCTATCTTTATTGAAATGATAATTAGCCTTTAAACTCCAGTTCAGCTGTTGATTCTGTGTGTTGGGCTCACCTGACCCATGAACCACCTGCTGATGTGCTCCATAGCCATCGCTGACCAACAAACAGTAGAACAGGATGATGGACCATGACATCCTGGCAAATCTGCCTCCTGAGCTGAACTGCCATAGGGAATTGTGTCAGGAAATATATGTGCATCTGGAGCATTTTGAACTGAGTGAGAAATAAAACAATTTAGCATATCATCCGCCTATTCCACCCTGCCACCAGATCCCAATTATTTTCATTATACAGGTCAATATATATCTTCTGCCCAGGTGTTGGACACTGAGAAACGATGGTGACAGTCCAATGGGGTCCCCTACTCTGTGCTGTTGTGTTTCAGGATCTTCCCATCTTAGTCCTCCCCTGCCATGTCAGCCTCATGTTCCCTCAAGCCAGCTTTTTAGAATGACCACACTTCACTTCGGTCTCCACAAAAAAATTATCTTGTTATTAAGATTCTTTCTCCCTAATAATGCCTCGTATCTGCTTGGTAACCAGCTGTGTCCCAACCTTCAATTTTAATTACTTGACGGTTTCCTTGGAATGTTAAATTTAAATATCCTTGCCTTGGTAGTTATATTGATTTCTACAGAACTTCTTTGTGTATTTATTTGCTTGATTGATTGTTAATTTTTTATTCTGGATGTTAGGTGACCTCTTGTTCTGCCCCCTCCTGTTTCTTCCTGTCTACTTACCCATCCACTTATCTATTGACAAATAATCACTCTGCCTCCTCTTTGCACATTCTTGCCCTCCACATTGCCTGACTGTGACTTACAGTTTTGTTTGATCTTGGATATATGTGTTTTGGTCAAAGTTACACCATAGGATACACTCCAGTGCTATTAAAGAAAACTGGGTCCACCATGTGTTTTTCTGGCTTTTCCCCTAGATAGGAATATTTTTGGCCTATTAACATTGCTGTACCCACAAACAGATCATAACTCTTCAATGTGCTCTGCTAAGCACAGAAGTTCTTTTCGTTGTAGTTCAAGTCACCATGTTTTTATAATAGTGAATTATAAATTGCACATAATATTGGGGTTCATTTAAACATAATCACAGAAGCGTGGAATATTTTTTGCTACTCTTCAGTTCCTAGTACTTCCCCTTTACCTTCACTCCTCCATTCCCCTGTTGCCCTTTCTCTACTCCACTGGGCTTCCTTCTGTTTATTTATAGTTTTTTTTTTTTAATTAGTGCCTTATCAACAGATATATGGGTAAAAAAATTGTGATATATATACAAAATGGAGTTTTACTCAGTCATAAAAAGAATTAAATTGTGGCATTTACTGGTAAATGAATAGAACTGGAGAACATCATGCTAAGTGAAATAAGTCAGGCTTAGTCAAGGGTCAAGTGTTTTCTGTCACATGCCAAAGCCTTTTCTAGTTGACATTAATTTTTTGCTACTCTCCTCCTTGCTATAGATTATAATTGCCCTCCCTTGTCAGTGGATATGCAATCCAAGTTCCCCAGTGAATTCCTGAACTGCAGATAGTACCAAATGATACATATATTGAGTTTTTTCCTATACACACACACACTTCTGAAAATTTTTTCATTTATAAATTAGGCACAGTAATAGAACAGGTGCCGTGGTTCACCCTATAATCCCAGGGGTTCTGGAGGCTGAGGCAGGAGGATTGAGAGTTCAAAGCCAGTCTCAGAAATTTAACAAGGAACTAAGCAACTTAGCAAGATCCTGTCTCTGAATAAAATACTAAAAAGGCCTAGAAATGTGGTTCAGTGCCCCTGGGTTTAATCCCCAGTACAAAAAAAAAAAAAAAAAAAGACACAGTAAGAGATTAGGAACAATAACAAACAATGAAACAACTATTATGCTATTACTGAAATTTATGAATTGTTTATTTCTGGAATATTCCATTTTATGTCTTTGGACCATGGTGAACCATTATGGGTCCCTGAAACTACAGAAGGTGAAACTTGGATAAGATAACTACTGTTATTCTGATGGTTTTCAAGGTCTAGTGGAGCCAGTCTGATAGGCAATTCCTCCATCTCTACCTGAACAGTCTTGGTAGGCCTTTAGTCATGTCTGCACACAGAACATCCTGACCTGCTGCTGTCTGTGTTCATAGCTAGGCTGATCCAGGCTCCAGGCTGACCTCCTGTCTAAGAAGCAGTTACTCAGAAGCTTCAGATGATAATTAAAGATGGAATTCATCTCTATTTAGTGCTGAAAGTATGGGCAGTTCTGTACTAATTATTTTTTTCAATCACATTCAACTTGTCCTCACAGAGAAAAAAAGTAAAGTTCTGCTTGTGATTGTCTTGCCTTGGGAAATGAAGAAAAGAGAGCAAGTGTCAGCTTGTTTGTGAAGAGCAAGTACTGTGATTAAAAACAAAGATTAAAAGCCTCGCAGTGGTCAGGAAGATCTGATCACAGTGATATTTTGGTTTGAATTATCACTGAGTTTTATTTATCTCCCTAAGCAGACTTTGTACAAATAATAATTAAGCCCTGGATTCTCTAAGTGGGTGTTGGGAAAAGGGAAGGTAATGACAGGCTAGCAATATCTTTTGAATGACTAGCCTTGTGGAACAGTGTGGCTCTCTTCTGAGGGACATTAGAGGAGGAGGAGAAAGACTTTAAAGTGGAGCATTTCTCACAATATAATATATAATATAATGTCTATAATAGCATGAATGAATGAATGCTTTTATGAGATTTTCTGTGGTCTATACTGGAATTAACCAATAAAAATATAATGTGAGCCAATATGTACTTTTCAGTGTTCTTATAGCCACATTAAGTATGTAAAGACTTTCACATTTATTTCAATAATATACATTGTTTATCCAAATTTAGTTTAACATATTATCCAACACATATCAATGTAAAAATTTTTTAATGAAATACTCTCAATTTTTTATTTGATCTTGGTGTTTTAAAATGCAGTGTACATTTTAAACTTAGAGTACATCTCAGATCAGACTAATCATAATTTGAATATTCAGCAGCATATGTGGCTACTAGCTCCCCTATTGGACAGTGTAGGTCCAGATACCGTAGTTTCCTCCAATGAACAAGCAATGAAAGCAATGTGGTCTACAGGAACCTCCAGAACTCATTGTTTCCACTCAAAAGTGAATGCACAAATCACCTAAGCAATAGAATTTAGAAAAATAGATGATGTTGCATCCTTATTTTACAACAAAATTCAATAAACAGACATTTTTCTAGTCATACAATGCTTGATATTATGAATTTTCTATTTTCTCAATCATGTGGTTAGATTGGAGAAAACAGAAATAAGCAGAGCCTCTAGCACTAATTCTTTTAACTAACTTGATTCTCTGGAATAAGTCTCCATCTTGAAAACTCAAATGGACTTTGCACATTACTAACACAATGTGAGGTTATAACTGCCAATGTAGAACCTACCAATGAATTGAATTAATCTAATTCAAGTCTAATAGGCTAAATTAAATCATCTATTCAATGATAAAATATTCAGTCACATTAGCTATTTCATTGCCTTACCAGAGAATGCAACGTATATATATAGATACATGTACATATATATCTATATATTATATACAAAAATATATGCATATTTATATATAAATATATGTATATATATCTATATATTATATATAATTTTTTATCTAATAGCCTTTTCAGTTATGGTTTCTAATTAGAATTTTCTCATATAATGAAGGTTTTAGACTTACTTACTTCAGAATATTTGACTTGACAGAGTATTCCTCCCCATGTTTGAATAATTACTCTGAAAAATAACAATGCTTCATTTATTTGGGAACAGAATTTGAGAATTCTAGAGTTCTTGAGTTGGGATGAGTCTAAGGATACTATGCAGTGGTCTTCAAGTAGGAGTGGGTGGGTGTGTGTGAGTAGGGAGAGTTCAAATATTGGAGGGTAGGAAGAGAATTCTAGAATACAGTTTTAATAAATTTAATTTACATAATCTAAAGTTTCTCCATTCTTCTTTCACCCCCCACACCCCACCCACATTATATATCATCATCCACTTTTCAGGGAAAACATTCAACCTTTGGTT
This sequence comes from Sciurus carolinensis, assembly GCF_902686445.1. Classification (NCBI taxonomy): domain Eukaryota; kingdom Metazoa; phylum Chordata; class Mammalia; order Rodentia; family Sciuridae; genus Sciurus; species Sciurus carolinensis. The sequence goes on from NC_062215.1 coordinate 91,440,677, forward strand.
TTTTGGGTTTGGCTTATTTTACTTAGCATGATATTCTCCAATTTCATCCATTTATCTGAAAATGCCATAATATTATTCTTCATTATGGCTGCATAATATTCCATTTTGTATATATACCATGGTTTCTTTATCCATTCATCTGTTGAAGGGCATCTAGTTTGGTTCCACAATGTAGTTATTGTGAATTGAGCTGCTATAAACATTGATGTGGCCGTTTTACTGTAAACTGAGGAGTGGGATAACTGGAGGAAGTGGGGACATGAAACATGGTCGAAAGAGATAGACATCATTACCCTATGTATATATATGATTACATGAATAGTATGAATCTACATCATGTACAACCATAGAAAGGAAATGATGTACTCTATTTGTGTACAATGAATCAAAATTAAGTCTGTAAAAAATTAAAAAATGAAAAAAAAATTTAATTTACTAATTTTTCATAATAAGTTCATCCAAATGGAAATAAATTCCTCTTTTAATTTCTTACTTCTTTATAACTGTTTTCCTCTTGCAAAAGAATATTCTGCATCGATTCTTCGTCTTACTATGGTACATTTCTCCAATACAGATAATCTCCAGGGCACTAAGCAAAGGGGGCTCCTCCTTTCATGAGTAATCAGGACCCCACACTCATAGGACTTATATTTTCATGTTTTAGATTATTTATTTATCTTAAGAATGAAATAAGGTATTGGAATTTGGCTGGGGGAGTAACATAGTTGTATGTGGTAGACTGACATTTAGTCCCCATGTTCTTTGTCTGTGCAGATACATCTGAATGTGTTACGTTATGTAGAATAAAGCACTGTGCATAAGGATTTATGATTAAGAATTATAAGATAGAAAGATTATTCAGGATTGCATGGTTAAAGTTCAGTGTAATCACAAGGCCTTTAAAGGGAAGAGGAAGGTAGAAGTGTTCATCAGAGAAATGCAATGCCTGAAGAAACTGGAAAATGAAGAGAAGTCAGGAGAAATTGAAAGAATGAAAGGGATTCAACCTAACGAGTCTGGCTCTGGGATGAAGGGGGCTGCAATTCAGGGAATGCAGGTAGTTTCTAGAAGTAGAGAAACCACCCGTACCTGAAAGTGTGCAAGAAAGAAAATCTCTGTCCTGAAATTGCCTGGAAATTAAATTCTACTAAAGACTTGAATGAAAAAGGAAAAGAACTCTCCCTGAGAACCTCCAGGAAGAACAGACCCACCAGCACCTCATTATCAACCTTGTGATACTCATACCCAGATTGAAGATCCCACTGAATTTCTGACTTACAGAAACATAATAAATGGGAATCGTTTTAAGACACTACATATAAGGTGTTTGTTTCAGCAATAAGAGAAAACTGATAAAGGATATATGTAAAATGTCTCTAAATATTTCTGTCTATCCTGACTCTTGACCTTTGTTAAAAAATGAAAGACTTTCAAGGAACACTTTCATAGGACTGTTTCAGGGAACAGTCCTATGAAAGAAAAGCAAAAAAAAATTCACACGAAATAATGACCACCAGAATGCTTTGTTTTTCTCTTATTAAACGTAAGGAATTATTTTCTATTATCCTTAATAGAAATTATTCAGAAAGAGTCAGTAATTGGAAGAAAAAGCAATTTTAATAGCTCAATGGGTCAGCAGTACAGAATCTTTTAAATATTACTGGAATGTTTTCTAGGGTTACCTTTATTTTCAAGATATTGTGGACAAAAATTCATGGCTGGAATTCACCTTTAATTATTTTTCAGGGTTTTTTTTTTTTTTTTTTGTATCTTATTCAATAAGAAAACTTTGGTAAGGCAAGGCAGCTAGTGTAACAAGCTATATGTTTTCCACTGTGCTGCAACAAGACAAGGCATGTATAAAACTCTGTAACTACACCCAGTCTAGAATTCCCTGCCCGCAGCACTGCCACTGGTCTAAGTGGGAGATTCAGTTTCCTCTCCAAGGAATCTAAATTCTTAGTTACTTTGCTTTTGTTGAGTAACGGTTGCTACAGTTACTGAGGTACTGTGATTGTTTCTCCTTTACTAAAAGGCCTGAGAGATGCTTGGTGAATTCCCTAGGTCCCACCTCAATCTCCCTTCTATATTCTACAACAGCAACCCTAGCTCCTTATGGTACTTAGCGCTCATTACTCCTGTCAGTTCAGCCACTCTTGTCTCTGCTTGCTGCTTTCCTCGAATGAGGAATCCTAAGAGACCAGGAAAGAGTTACAGTTTAAAGCTCTACCCCAGACTACTGGATGCATAATTTTCCAACACAGAAAAGAAAATCTTTACCTTAACAGAGCCTAAGGCTTTAGGGCCCAAATTAAAACTGGATCACTGGTCATAATGGTGAGAGGATGAGTTTTATTTCTAACTTTATCTTCTTGATTCATTTATTCCAGCATGAGTTATTAGTTGTTTGTTAAATATACTTTGAGTGTCCCGACGCTGCAGGGTGATATTCTTGAAATGATGCCATTGCTTAGCCCTTTACAGGACATTCCATGCTTTCAACTAGCAAGCTTTGATGAATACTGGTAACAGGGAGTGGATGAATTAAAGATCCACATAGCAATTCCAGTGGATCCTATAAGAACTTCTTTCATATATCTTTTGGTATAAACATAGATTTGTTGGCCAGAGACCGTATCACATTCACTAATAGCATGCTGATAGGTCAGGATAGTCCTCTGAAGTTTTTTCTTATGCTGGCAATCTTGGGACAGATGGGGGAAAATAGCATAATTATAGCAGATGTTAGTTTTGGTATGGAAAATCACTGTCATCTACCCCCCACACCCCAGGACAGTTGGGCTGTAATACATGAACCTACTACCATGTGGCTGGATGGTCTCCTTGAAGAATGGTGATGCATAGAGAGTTCATTGTCTTGGCTGCTAGAAAGTTGAATGCTTAGCAATGGTAGTAGCCACATTAGTCTTTGTTAGAGAAAGAACACACTATTGGGCATATGTACAGCATCCAACCATGTTACCATGGTCACTCTACTTATAAGCCATTGCATTACCACTGAGAAGCCAAGAGGAAAGGCCTTCTGACTTCTATAAAATAAATCAACCTACCATCTCATCATTAGGAGACTTTTATACAGTAGATATCCTCTTAAGGACATTAAATTAAGGTAGGAAAACATTTTGTAAACATTTTATGTTAACTAAATAAGTTAATCCACAAGCTTCTTTCTCAGGGCTCATTGTCTCTGGTCACTGAATCTCATTCCTTACACTTTTCTGAATAACCCATCAAACAATTTGCTCCTCTCCAAGTGTGTGTGTGTGTGTGTGTGTGTGTGTGTGTGCGTATGTAATTCAGACCACTTTTCTCTATATTTAAAGCAAATGACTAAGAGCATTTTTTATAGTTCTCTCCAATAGGAGGGTTTTTTTTTTTTTTTCTTTACCACATTCCTTTAAGGATTTCCCCTGATTGGGGCTCAAATGTACTAATAGCTGCATTTGAGACAGGCTGCAGCATCAATAGACTGGGTTGAAAACTTCCACTCTCCAATCACTAGGTTACAGTTACTCAGAAGGAAATTTGTAATGATGAGTTGAAGAGAGGCGATAATGCAATCATGGTATGCGACATGGGATTCTGAACTCCTCATGTAATTGAATCAGTTTTTGGCAGTGCATGGGACCAATTCCAAAACCATTTTGACTATGGCTGCACTCGTCTTACCTCTGACACAATGGAACTGATAATACTCAGCCAGAAATGGGCAAGGAGATAAGCCTCTCTAAGACCCTATTTGCATACAAAGAGTAGTTCTTTAACATAGAGTAGTCCCCCTGCTCCAGAACATGTAGCCCTGCTCCAGTACCATGGAGATCCTTATTACAACTCTCCTTGTGAGGATTAATACAGACCATTTCTAGCCAGATTCAATTAGTTTAATACTTGGCCTTAGTGGCAGAACTACTTGTGATGCAATCTACAGCTGTGCAGAGTTCTCACTTTCTCTGGGCTTCCTAATTTTGGAAGCCTCCCATGTCATCTCATAAGTAATTAGAACAGTTCTGCCAAAAGTGGTATATGCTACCTCCAAAACCTATGAAGGGCTACAGAAGAGATCTCTTTCTTACTGCTAGGTGGTGTAAGAGGAAACATCATGTTCTTTCTTTTAGTATAACAAGGAATATATTAGATCACTGTATCCAAAAAAAAGTATGTTTCATAATATGATATTCTCCTGAATCTTTTTGGAATTTATCTCCCTCTTCTGATTTGTCCTGACGTGTCTTGCAGGGACATCCAGGGGTGCATGGCTTCATATTCGCCATGTCTCATTAGCATGATTTATCACAGAGAGAACCAGCATCTCATTCTGTGAAATTCCAAGATGTTCAAGTTCCCTAAAGGCACAAAGCGAGAGTGTTAGCAATGCCCAGGAGCAACCAAGGGCATGTATATTGCGTCACAACCATGGGAAAGTGTATTGCTCTTACCTCCCTCACCAATTTTATGAAGAACACATTTATCAGTTCAGTAGATACAAATCAAATGCCAGAAGCTGTTGCTTTGCTTCTGTAAAAATACCACATTCAGGGAAACAAGGGTAATGAAGCAATAAAAGTTGTCCTGTCCTCTGTTGTCTTCTGTCATAGTTCATCTTTCCTTTCCCCAACATTTTTTTTTTTTTTTAGATGTGATGTGACACCTACATCTTCATACTTTTAATAGGAGTTCCTTTTTTATCACTTTATTCCAGGATATATTTTTTTATAATTTGGTGTCTTAATTGTGGACTGCTTCATGGACTTCTATTTGACCTTTTCCAGTAATGTTCCTTACCCCCTAAGTTAAGGAAAAAGTAAGAGTTATGATACCTGATAACGGTATGTATCCCATTTACACATTTGGACAATGGGAACCTTTTGGACTCTGTCAAGATGCACAGAGGCTGAAAATCCCTTCATTATCTAATTTCCATCTACTTTTCTGTCTGGAGAATCTTGTTGGCATTTCCAGCTCTTTGTCACCAATATCAGGTCAGATCTTATATCTAAAATTTCTCAAGGAGTCTGAATGTTCCCCTTTACCACTGCACAGTTATTTTGACAAATAGCCACAGACTCCTTTAGGAAAAATTGAGGAAATATCCATTGTATTGACTAGTAGTAGCATTTCATAGTCCTTCCTTAAAGGCTCATAGCTCATCTGCAATCACTGAACTCAGTGTCTAGAAGACTTTGATCTAGAACCTTAGTAATTTTAGAATCAAAATGAAATATAAACTTTCAACTTGGCAGCTACTGCTAGCCTTCTGCTTGTCTACACTTGATTTGTTTAAATTAAGATTATTACACAAATCCAGCACCATCTGACTGCTCTTTTCTTTCACTCTCAGGAATGCCACAGTCTAAAAGAGACCTCATTGCTGCTCAGTTTTGCTGCCTATTATGATAACTTGTGTTTACCTTTTCTCTGACAATTAAATATAGCTATCAAATCACCACCATTTCAGAATTCACTACCTTATTGTTACTAGGGAGCCCAATACCAAGGCAATGTCTCCCATTATTGTGCTGTATGGGGAGACACTATCAAATTTTTTTAAATATGCTAAAATATTTCCTATTGCTTCAGTAACAAGTATATTACTGAACCTCCTAGGGAATACAGGCAGGTTGTGAGTACTCAGTTCTAATATAGTAATTAAATCGTAACATACTCTTTTCTTCTGACCCAAATGATTATTTTCTCAGTATTACTTCCTAAGTGTGTTATCACTATTAGTAATCTATTAGAACTGTACTTTAAGAAGTCATTGCCAAAAAAAGATATGTAACCTTGACAGACCATTGAAACCCAACTCAAGGGCGAATGACCCATGCAAATAAATTATTCCACAGCCCATTTAGAACTAATTCCAATTACATAACATATAAGATCCATTCCTGTGTTTGCTTCTGGTCTTCAGCAGTAAGTAGAAGCAGTGTTCCTTCAGTATGTGAGTGATCATTTTTATTAACAAGAATCATACTTCCCCACTTGGTATTTTCTTGGGCAGTGAATGCCAGCCTAAAGGCAATGGGGATTATAAGGAGAACAAATGCACTTTTCTGAATTGCTGTCAAAGTCTTTCCGTCTTTCATAGTTTTCCTTTAGTTGGTGGTTATCTTCTAGAGTCTCTCTCTCTCTCTTTTTTAATGGAGCTTTCAAGATAGTTAACCAGGAAAAAAAAACTCTTAAAAAAGACTACTCTACACTCCTTACATTTATTGTCACCCTTATACAGTTCACATGTCATATCCACTGCATGTCCCCCACACTACAGATTTAACATGTACTTTATGCCAATTAACCTCAGGTAAAAGTGTCACTCATAGTGATGCCATGAGAAAGGAGGAGATTTTGCCATCTGTAATGGTTTGAATGTGGTCTCCAAAGGCTCATGTGTTGGAATCTTCATCCTCAATGGAGCGTTGTTGGGAGGTGGTGGATTTAAGAGGTGGACCTAATGGAAAGCCATTGGCAATGCTGCCCTCTTTAGGGATTAAGGTAGATCTCAGGGAACCCTAACTTAGATCTCTTGGTGGAGTTGTTGAAAGAAGAATGAATGAATATGACCCTTCAATTACTCTCTGGCTATTAGTCTTACCATGTGGTCTCTTACTCCTTCATATGCACCTGCCATTGTGATACCATCCTCTGTGAAGTTCAACTTTCAAAACTATGGACTAAGTAAGCCTTTTAAAAATATATTACCTATACTCAGGTGTTTTATTATTGCAATGGAAAAACAGACTAATGGATAAAATTGGTACTGGTTGTTCCTATAACTATACCTGAAAATGTTGAAGCAGTTTTGAAATACGGTCATGGGGAGAGATTATAAGAGTTTGAAGGAACAGACTTGGAAAAGCCTAGAATCTTGTGTGCAGAACATCATGGGTAGCTCTGGCAAGGACTCAGAAGACAAGCAGATGAGGAAACTAGTCTCAGATGAAGTTGTGGAACTTTCTAGAAATTAGAGAAAAAGCCAATTTCATTACACCATCACAAAGAATGTGGATGTATTATGTCCATGTCCACGAGTTTTAGGAAAGGCCAAATTTGAGAATTACAAACTAGTTTATATGGCAGAGGAAATTTCACAACAGCAAAGCATTTAGCCTTCCACATGGATATTATTGGCCATTGTTAGTCAGATTTACAATCAGACTCAAGAATAAGAGGAAACAGAAAAAAGACAAGGAAAATTAATCAAAAGAGGGAAACTCATAAGGGTGTGACTGAACTTCTACTTGCTAAAGAGATTAACACACACAAAATGGACCCATGTGCTAATTGTTAAAATGAGAAAGAGACATTTCAGAAATCTGTAAGACCACCTCTTTCTACACAGGCCAAGGGGACTAAAATGGCAAATTTGTTTCAGAGATGGATCCCAGGGTTCTCCCAATAGACTTGATGCCCAAAGTCACCTTAGGATTCTGGCTTCTCCTGAAGGACTCTGCAGCTGTTATGACTATGGTTCAAGCAGGCCCAGGACCTCTTGTGTCAGTAGCAGAACTGGCATTCATATGGTCCTGATTTTTCAGGAATTCAAGGATTATGGTGTTATGGAAGTTTCCACTGAGATTTCAAAAGCAAGTCTGGAAGATCAGACCCAAGTTTGTAATAGGGTCAGTGCCCTACAGAGATTCTTGGCTGGAGAATGCCTAATGGAACCATGGAAGTAGAGATTGAGTGGAGAGAGTCATCATAGCATGCTACACCAATCTTTTGCAGGTACCAGCCACAGAGCAGCAGTGTGGTCTGAAAAGAGCAAAGCATAATACCTGCAAGTACCCAAGGCCTAGGAAGTCCATTCTCAGTGTCATGTGTGCAGGCTTCGAGATTTAAGATTCCAAGTCTTCCCTGTGAATTTTGGTCTTTTTTTGAGCCAATTGCTCTTTTAAATTTTCCTATATCTCCTTTTTTAATAAGAATGTTTTACTTATCCTTGTCTGAAGAGTTCTATCTTGGAAGTAGATAATTTCCCTTTTTATTTTGCAGGGTCTTACAACTGAGAATTTCCCCTGCATCTTATGTGAAACTTTAGACCTGTACTTTTGAGTGATGTTGAAATAAGTTAAGACTTTGGAACTATGGGATGGAATGCATGTGTTTTGTATTCTGAGATGAACATGAACCCTAGGGACCAATGGTGCAAAGTTATGGGTTTGATAGAGTTTGAATATGATTCCAAAGGGCTCATGTTTTGGATGCTTGGTCCTCAGTGGGATGATGTTGGGAGATGGTGGGACTTAATGAAGTGGAGCCTTGAAGGAGGTCATTGGGAACATTGTCCTCAGCAGGGACTAAGGTAGATCTCATGGATTCCTTATTTTCTTAGTTTTCATCATTGTTATAAAAGGAGTGAGCTGGATCCCTACACCACTCATTCTCTGACTTCTTAGCTCACCATCTGATCTCTTACTCTTGAACATGTTCCTCCATGGTGATGCTATCAGCCATGAGGTCCTCAACAGAGCTAGGCTAACACCAGTGCCAAGCCCCTGAGTCTCCAAAACATGAGCAAAATAAGCATCTTTTTAAAATGTATTACCCAACCTCAGGAATATTATTACAGGAATGGAAAATGGTCTAATTACACCACTCTACTGGTGTGTAGATTTTCTCCAAAAATAAATCCCATTCTGAGGATTTTTCTTATGGTTTCTCTTACTATGTTAGACTAGGATCTTCAGAAATCAGAGCCTGAGTTAAAAGCTTATATGGCACTGCAATCCCAGAAAGTAAGTGAAAAGGGAATATAGGTAGAGTTCACAGAGAAACAAAATCAATAGAGTCTGGTGTACATAAAAAAAGGGAATTAATCATGGAAATTAATTGCCTCAAAAAATTATGGGATCTGAAAAGTGCCACTATGTCATCTGCAGGTAAAGAACAAAAGAAGTCAGTCCAGGAAAGCTAGTGGTGTAAGTCAGTCTTAACCCAAATGCCTGAGAACTGGGGATTTCAATGGTGTAACTTCAGTCTGAGGTCTAAAACCAGAGAAATCAAGGGAACACAGGTGTTCTGGGGTCCCAAGTCCTGAGAAACTGTAGTTATGATGTCTGAGGGTAGAATAAGATGGATATACTATCACCAGATGACAGAAGATTCACCATCTCTCCATCTTTTTGCTCTAAGCAATCAGTTGGTATTGCTTTCACCCATTGCTGAGGCTGCATCTCTTTACACTTAGTAAACTGTGTTCAACCCTGATCTCTGCCAGAAACACCTTCGTAGACACATCAAGAGAGTGTTTGATTGGGATCCCTCAACCCAGTCAAACTGATGCATAAAATGGACCATTACAATAAATGAATTAAGGACATAGAAAGAAACAATGTGAGATGCATTATCAATCTGGACACCACATATACAACTGATTTCTTAATGTGTTTTGACAATTTCTCAAGAAATGATTGAATTATAACTCAGATCTGCCTATGGGTGGGGGGAAATAAGAATGTATCTGTTTATTCCATTTCCCATTGGTCAACAATTTCCCTAGGGTTTATTAATTATCTGCCTCTTCTGTGTTATTCATGTGTAGTCTCCGAGCAGAATCAGCATCAGTTGGCGGCTGTACGATGAAAGGAAGAAGTAAGCAAGGTGGCATGTAATACAGTTCAGTCCAGTGCACCTGTACCAAATTAATTAGAGCTCAAACAAAGAAGGTAGCTAGAAAAAGAAACAGGTAGAAAAGCAGACAATTAAATTAAAAAAATATCTACTGTGATTGTCAAATTCCATTTTTACTCTGGGAAACTGAAGCTTATAGATATAAAATCAGTTTCTCAAGATCACACATCTGGAAAATAGAATGCTCATCAGATGGAATCACCAGGAACTAACTTTTGGAATGTCCCTTCTGATACTAGGACTTTAGAATACCTTGTGCTTGAGTTTTAAATAATCGTTCAAAAATCAACTAAATTAGAAAATGGTAAAACAAATCCCATATTCTGAATAATAATTATGATAAAAATATACTTTAAACATGGAAAGAGGGAAAACCCTTATTTAAATCAATGTAATCAAGTATGTAGATACCTGGTTTAAGATTCTTCAAATGACAATGAGAAGGTATGAGTATAACATCAAGTTGCTAATTTTACCTTAATCTCAGATTCCTAGGAGGGATTTTATCAGTTCATTTAGCATTGGATCTGATACAAGAAATCATCTCAGGCATTTGGGAGTTCATTCTTTCTTGAGAAATTCCAGAAGATATTCCCTTCATTAAGGAGAAAGAAACCTAGCAACAATTTAATGCTGAATATATGCTAAAAAGAGAATACCATCCTTTAAGATACCTTACCAATATTACAGGTAATAATGATATACTGTACATTTTGAAAAGCTAGATAGATTTACCATAAAAAATGACAAATGTTTGAGGAGATAGATATTTTTATTCTGTTATAAAAATAATTTAAACATGTATCAAAACATGACATGGTTCCTCTAATATGTACAATTTTATGTATCAACCATCAACTAAACAATAAATCAAAGAAATATTCCTCACCAAAAAGAAATTTTCTCTTCTTAAATTTCAACCATTTCAGGAGTGGAAAGAATCACTGATTGGCCTAAAATGAGGGTTCCCCCTGCCCTGCCAGCAAATGCCAAATAGCTTTGAGTTCTTGATGCAATACTGGAACCAATGCAGACCCAAGACTATCTGGATTGGAAGTGAGTCCAGAGAAGCAATGTGCCTACAGTGAATGAGCCCAGGAAATGCTAGTCTGTCTTTATAGTCTTGCAACACTGGATTTGCAACTGGCTACTTGTACTGATGTTCATTAATGTAATTACTGACTAATGAGCGAATGCATCTTAATGCATTTTGCTTTAGCATAAAAAAAATCAGATGTTCTGGCACCCAGACAAACTATTTAAAAATAATAAAAAGTATTTTTGCATGAAAACAGGTTACATTTATTATGGCTTTGTAATTTTTGACAACTTAAAAAAAATCACTCTTAAAAGTTTGAAGTACACATCTTTAATTAAGCTTATGACTTTGAGATAATTGTAGCTTCACATGCAAATGTAGGACAGAAGAAAGGGATTACACGTGCATTTTTCTCAGTTTCCTCCAGTGGCAACACTTTGCAAATGTACCCTATAAAATAACCAACAGGATAATTGTAGTTGAGGCAATCCACATATGGAACACTGCCATATCACAAAGATCCTCCAGTTTTGCTTCTTTGTAGACTCTAACACTTCATTCCCTATCTGTCAGCAACCTGGAATCTCGTAGTAATTATTCTGTTTTCCATTCATATAACTCTGGCTTTTTTCAGAGCAATTCTCTGGAGATTCATCCAGGTTGTTGCACACATCAATAGTTTATTCCTTTTTATTGCTGAGAAGTAGTTGATGGTAATGAACCACAGTTTATTTACTTGTTCACCTGTTGAAGGACATTTTGGGCTCTTTAAAGTATTTGTCTATTATGAATAATGCATTGATAAATATTTGTGTACAGATTTTTATATGAACATAAGTCTTTATTTCTCTGGGATCACTGCCCAAGAGTGCCATTGCTGAGTCATGTATTGTTGTGTTTAGCTTTTTAAACAACCTCTAAAGTATTTTCCAGTATCTCTACCATTTTATATTTCCAACCATACAAAATGTATGTGTGATCTAGTTCTCTACATCCTTGCTAGCATTTGAACTTGCTATGATTAGATATTTTAGTCATGCAAGAGGTATGTAAAATATATAGTTGTGATTTTTATTTGCTTTTCTTCAGTAATTAATGAAAGCAAAAAGACCTGACAAGAACAATTAAAGGAGGAAAAGTTTGTCTGGGGACTCACGGTTGCAGAGGTCTTAGTCCACTCCATTCCTCAGGGTCTGACACAAGGCACAAACAAAATCATGGTAGAAATGTGTGGCAGAGGAAAGCAGCTGGGGACATAACAGGAAGAAGAGGAGGAGCAGGAGGAGGAGGAAGCAGAAAGAAAGGAGAGAGAGTTCCACTCACAGAAGAAGAATGGAGGAACTTTGGATTACGTAGAGGAAAATGAGAGGGAGTATGAAACATGGTGGAATGAGACAGACATCATTACCCTATGTACATAAATGATTACACGAATGGTAAGAATCTACATTGTGCACAACCATAGAAACGAAATGATGTACCCCATATGTGTACAATGAATCAAAATGCAGTCTGTAAAAAAATTTTAAAAAAATGTAGTGAGAAAAAAAAATTAAAACAAAAATACAATACATGCAGCACAAAGACAGGACCCCAGGGACCCACCTCCTCCAGCCACATTCTGTCTCCAGTTACCACCAGGTAAACCCTATCAGGGGATTAATGCACTGATTAGGTTAATGCTTTTATAACCTGATCATTTCACCTCTAAACTCTCTTGCAGTGTTTCACACATAAGCTTTTGGGAGCACCTCATATCTAAACCATAACAATCATGTTGAATATCTTGGCATGTGGTTTCTTTTTCCATATCTACATGTTCTTCAGAGAAATGGCTCATCTTTTATCATAGTCTTATTGGATTGTTTATTACTGTGGAATTTTTCAAGTTTATATGTATATTAAAAAAACTTGAAAAATTCCACAGTAATATATACACATATACATATTCTACATACTAGTTCTATCAGATATGTTGTTGGCAAAAATTTTCTGCCACTCTATAGCTTATTTTTTCATCCTCTTAAGAGAACTATTTTTTTCCTTTTTCTTTTTCTTTTTTTTTCTTTTTTGGTACTAGGGATTGAACCCAGGGGCACTTGACCACTAATCCATATCCCCAGCTCTATTTTGTATTTTATTTAGAAACAGGGTCTCACTGAGTTGCTTGCTTCCTTGCTTTTCTGCAGCTGGCTTTGAACTTGAGATCCTTCTCCCTCAGTCTTCTAAACTTCTGGGATTACAGGGATGCACAACTGCGCCTGGCTAAGAGAAGTATTTTTAAATGCAAAATATTTTTATTTTGATAAGGTCCAACGACTGTCTCTTTTTCAGGTTTTAAATTGATTTCTGTGAACAATTTAGAGTTAATTTTTATATAAAATGTGAAACTTGGGCCAGGGTTGTTTTTCCTTTTGTCTATGAGTATATAATTCCTCTAGCGTCCCTCGTTGAAAACTATATTCCCTCCATTGAATTGCTCTTATACTTTTTTTCATATTTGTTTTGAGAATATTTCAGGTAGTCTGCTTCTGCACTCTATTCTGTTCAGTTCATCTTCATGTCCATATCTGCACAAATATCACACAGTCTCGACTGCTGTGGCTATACAATAGATCAAACACCTATACATATACAATATATCTAACCCCAACATTAGGTAGGTTTATCCCTCCTATTTTGCAGTTTTTCAAAATTTTTATCCTTTTTTATTTTATATTCCTTTAAAAAATATTTCCCTATAAATTTTTTGATGATCTTATCTAAATCTACAGGAAGTCTTTCTGGAAATGTGACAGGATTTGTGATAAACCTGAATAAAATTTAGGGAGAATTGTTATCTTTACTATGTTGAATACATTATGCCTCTTCATTTATTTAAATTTTCTTTAATTTCTATCATCAACATATCAGTCCTTCACATATTTGATAAATTCACACTTGTTTCTTTTTTCTTTTATTTCTTTTTGATTTGTGATCATAAATGGTATTGCATAGTATTTTTAATTTTGTCTCTGGTTCAATTTTTAGTATATATTAAGTGCAATTGATTTTTCAAATGCTTTCAAACGTGTTTAAAGTGGCAATAGTCTTTATAGTAGACCTACATACATACTTTTATTATTCCCATTTTAGAGATGTGGAAATTGAGCCTAAAAGTGATTGAGATACATGGTATATCAGTGAGTACTATTATATAACAAGCAACTTCAAATTTTAATGATTTAAAACAATTATTTTCTCTCATGCACCTGTCAATTTTCTGGGGATTACCTCGGAGTTTCCTGGTCTAGGCTAGTCTTTATTAAGATGCTCACTGAATATGGCTCTGTTCTATAACGTCTATCTTTGATTAGTGGGCTAGAGGGACATGTTCCTCTCATGGTGGTAACAGAAACACAAGTAGACTAGCCCAGCCAAGTAAGCCAATGTCAAATCTTTGCTTTTATGACAGATACCAATCTCCCACTGACAAAGCACAGACACATGGCATAACATATCTGTAGGAGACAGTCATATATCCCACCTCTGATAGGAGACAATACAATTTTGCACAGCTGTTAATACAGATAGATGAAATATTCCTGCAAATAATTCAAACATTTACAGTGCCCAAGATCAACCACCAGTAAGTGACAGAGCTAAAAAAAGACTCAGGTCTGTCTGAATTTAAGGTACATGGATTTCTAGAAATCAATTAGTATATTCTCAATTGACAAAGTTATCACAAGGTAGTAATATTTGTTAAGGAATGATTGTGGTATTCCATTCTGCCTCTTGCTAAAACATCTAAATTTATAGATATGAATTTCATTTTTGTGACAGTGGTACAAAATTTCTCATTAGATCAGCTGAGTAAATAATTACCCTGTTCTATTTTCTATTCCTTTAATATCAGAAGCTTGTCTGATCATGTTGTGCTGTGGGACCTGAAAGCATAACTTCCTCATTGTTAGAGTGAAGCTGTTTTCAGACTTTGGTAATGTTCTTTCTGACATTGTCTTGCCTTCTATTTCATACCATTTTCTAGCAAACAGTGTTATCATCAAAGATCCCATGCATTTTCATTACCTGCTCATGTCCTGATGTTTTTAGAAGAACTTTCCAAAAGTTCTTTTAGAAGTTGTCTTTAATGTGTACATTGCTTTTACAAGCCACTTGCGTGTTTTTAACAAGTTCTATAATTGCTCTCATATGGAGGAAGTCTCTATTTAATATTCAGGGAGTGCAATTAGTATGAAAGAACATCAGGAAGAGGGAATTGAAAATTTCTTCAACCTGACTTTCAATTATGGACTTCTCTGAAATGGGTAAGGATCCCAGAGGTTGGCTTTTTGTTTGTTTTGTTTTGTTACTTTCCTTTTCTTTTCTTTTTCCATTTTATGGAGCGAGTCAGCAGCTTCTGAGGACAAAATTTGTGATAGAAACCATGAGTACTGTCGAACAATTGGTGTGCATTTATGTGTGGTAAACGAAAAACCATGTGCCAATATTAGACCCTATACTTTGTCTTGAGAATACTGGAATGAAGGTTTTTTTTTTTTTAATTTTTAATTTTTTTTTTAAGAAATAGATCATTAAGAACCTATTTTATGCAGGAAAATCATGGACCCCGCATATGATTTATGATGTATGTATTTTTCTATTTCTATCTCAATCAGCTCAATCAATTATGTCTTCACTAAATATAACACCCAATGAGGTGAGAATGCAATCCCCTAGCATTCGGAGGTTGGTATTTTAGGACTGTTAATGATTGATATGCCAAGGTGGTCACTAAGCATATTCAGATTGATGTGTGAGCACCTACTCCAGTTTCATTCTGTTCTTTCCCAAAGAGATTCTACACATTATTGGTCAGCTGGGAATACAAGATATAGTGTATTAAACTTTTTTACAACTCCCTTAGTGAGAAAAATAATGCATAGATAATAATTAATGACTAAAATGGAGGTTTAGCTCATGTTTTTTCTTTCTTTCTTTTTTTGTTTTTCTGGTATTCCTATTTCTTGCTAATAGTTTTCATATGATGTGAGTACATGACTGCATAAGAAATAAGACTCATCCTTTCTGATTTTCTTTTATATTAATGATCATTACCTTTGAGGGTATCTTTTAGGTAGGTGATATGTTAACACTATTCCTGAGACTTAGTCATACACTGCTTTTTCTTAAATAAACTTGCACTACTTTGTAACCATCTGTCTGAAAAAAAAGTTTATCTTTTCATTCTTTTCCAGTCTATGAAAGTCATATTCAAACTTTTTGCCCCAGCACCCACTTGGGTCACAGAGTGCACTTACTCAAATTGAGGCCCTGCCTTCTGGTAGCATCACAGGTAGATTTGGGAAGATAATTGTAAAACAAAAATAAAATATATTAAATTGGAGGAGAAAAGCAAACAAGAAAAGCAAGTGTATTTGTATAAGAACAATGAAGCAGACTGACAGGAAGAATATTTTATCTGATTTTTGCTATTATTTAAAAATTTTTTTTGTTCATGAACTGATAAACTGAATTTGTTAAATTTGTATATAGTGGATGCTCATGACTCTCTGTGATTCAATACATAGCTTAAACCTGAAAATCTCAACTAAATATCTAATGGACATTATTTTCTTTTCTATCATTTTTAGTTGGCACTTGGATAGACACAGAAATAGATCAAGAGTAATGCTGAATTTATTAAGTCTAATGATTTCCGAATTTTTACTTTGTAGAATATTGATATATTGTTAGTGTATGTTTTTATTCTTGGCAACTAGTAGAGAATCTATAAATAATTTTTAAATGAATAAAAAGTCCCATTTGAGGTAACAGAAAGCCATGATTATAATTGCAAACTTTGTTGTTAGACTGCCTAAGTTGGATTTGACTTTGAAACATTCTGGTTTTGTGACCTCAGGAGATTTACTTAATCTCTTTGGGCCTAACTTTTGTCATCTGAAAATGGTAAAGAAAATTTTATCTCATACATAAATTATTATACAGAAGAAATTTATACTGGTGCCTGGGCATAATAAACCCACAGAAATTGTTAGTTGTTGCTAATCAAGGAACATTAACAGAAAATATATTTTCTCTGCTCCTTTTGGATAACTTTTCTCACTTTCTTTTCTGAACACTGGGAACTGCAAGCTAATTTTATTATCCAAAAGCAACAATATCATAATAAATATTTAATAAAAGAAAATTCATACATTGAATCCCAAATCAACATAAATTATATAACTCTGTATATGTATGTGGGGGTTGTTGTTTTATGCATGCTTACTTATTTATTTCAATTTTCTATCCTCCTTCTTTTGTACAAAATTATCAGGTAAATTAAAACAAAACCCCACAAATATCTAGTAAAATATAAGTATGCATTCAAGATCAAAGGAAACAAAAATAGCAATAAGAAAAATATAGTTTCATGACATCTCTTCAAAGTGCTGTAATCATTCATTCATGCACTCACTTAACAAATACTTATGTAGTACTTAAATAGTACCTGTTATGTGAAATATTAAAAAATAGGAATCATAATACTTCTCCAGGAGAAGATCTTTTCCTAACACTAAATTCTAAGAGTAATTTCTCATAGCAGTCATTACAAAAAGGACAGGGATGACTTGCAATCAGTTTTAACATCTTTACTGAGAATGTAATAATTGATTTCAATCACAGTTTATAATATGACCTTTGAGAAACACTAAAAGCAATAATTAAAATTTGATTATATTTATATTGCATTGTGTTAATACTATAAGCATCAATGTCAATGCAATTATTTGAAAATAAGAAGCAAACACAGTTGATTATTTGTCAGAGTATTTGAAGAAGGATTACAATTGAAATGACAATCACTTTTTTAAAAACTTGTTGACTCTATATGTGTACTTATACCCGGGTCATATGCCAAGGTTTTGAAATTAATGAGCTAGACGGAGACTTATCTATTATTCTTGATTAGAGTGGACTCTAGACGGAGACTTATCTATTATTCTTGATTAGAGTGGACTCATACAGGCTAATGATTTTAAAGGTGTAATTTTAATTTGACTGAAAATTACAATCTTTTAAAATGAAACATTGTTATTCCTACACTGTCAGTAATAATATGAAAAAAATGCTACATTGAAGAATTTAGTACATATATACCTAGATATAGATTATATGGATGTAGATAATCTTAACAAAACCAAAATGGAGCTAAGTAAAATGACAAAAATAAAAATTAAGAACAAAATCAAGTTCATGAATCTTAGACTTTTTATAGTTTTCCCAATATAAGTACCCCTTCTTAAGAAACCCTAAAGTTATGTCTCATTTGAAGAGGACAAACTTACTACTTTGGTTGTTTTCTATATTAAGTTAAAAATGGCCTTCCTATTTTAATTAATTAGGATTATTTCAGTTACAAGAAATTCACTAATACTAGCTTAAATGAAGTTGAGTGATAAATGCTTTCAGAGTTGATTGATTTAATTAAAGACCTAAGCTTTTTTTTTTTTTTTTTTTCCTTATCTGACTCTGTCATTCTCAGAACTTTGGATTTCTTTCCCCTGATTGTGTGTTTATAGTCAAATGGCTCTGGCAGCTCCAGATATTAGTTTCAAGAAGGACAAAGTTTTATTCTTATTTGTTATTTTCTGCGTTAAAGTCATTTATATAAGAAGGATACTATATGCTACATGTTTATTAAATAGGTTAAATACTTTTGACCTAAGGTTGATAGGCATCAGGGATTGGCAGAGAAGAGAACAAACACTGGAGTGCCTTATGCCAGCAATAGTATACTCATATTCCCATTTATTAGCAATAACATATCATGTAATGGACATGATGTAACATATTTAGTCAGTCCTTTCTTAAACTAACCACAAATATTTGTAGAATCTCAGCCAAAATCACAGAGTCCATTTTCCACATATAGAACTATTAAAGATAATGAATGAAGCTACCAAAGTGTTAAATAAAATATGCACTACTTTTCCACCATGCCCTGGGCCTCTCTTATTATAGGCTCTGTAGCATTTCAGAATTGTATTATAAGAGATTGTGGATCTATAGTACCGTACACATTTAGTGAGATGCTTTAAATATGTCTTGTAATTCAACTTTTATTACATTTTAAAGAGATATTTATAATTGTACTTCCTGGCCTATCTCAAATTTGTACTCAAAAGAGCTGGTTAGTTGGACTCCCTCTTCTAATCTTTTCTAATTATTCCAGGCAGGTCACTGCATCCCTAGCACCTGTGAAACAGTAACTCAGAAGTGTAGGCAGATGATGTCTCATTGTCTATTGCTAGTTCTGTAACTGTTAGAGCTGCTTTAGAAGAATCTGAATTCCTCATTAGAATCCCCTGGAATTCAGAATGGTAATACATGCAAGAACTGTATTTTTCACAGCACTGCCAACAGAATGTAGGGAGCAGCTTAAAATCAAACAGCATATTTCTCTACTAAAAATATGAATATTCACACTAAATGGGATAAGTAATCTATATTTCTCTACAAAAAATATGAATATTCACACTAAAAGGGATAAGTGGCCTATAAATATCTTCACATCAGTTCAGGTCCAGTTTTGCTGCCCAAGGAACTCATGCCATGTATTTACAATTAATGAACAACAAAAAACAAAAATAAGGCAAAGACTTCTGTTGTTTAGATCATTAGCATTTCAAATTTGTGGCTCTCTAGTATACTACACATTAGTGAGCTACTTTAAATATGTTTTATAATTCAAACCTGATTACGTTTTTGAAAGATAAGTACAAATTATAATTGTTCTTACTTGACCTATAGGAAAAGTGAGTTTTGGAGATGTAAGTAACTTGACAAAAGGGCTAGGATTCAAAACCAAGCCTGCCTTGTTCAGCCCATTAGTGTTCAGTAGCCTGCTTCTAATAGTTAAAAGAACTCAGTGGACTCAACTGTCAGTTTCATGTTGATATTCCTTCAGAATTGTTATGATACACTTAGACCGATGCTTCTAACATCACATTATCATCCATTGTACAGAAAAGGAAATGAGAAGTCATGGAACACTTCTATGGTATAATATACTTCATTTCAGCATCCTTTAAGAAAACCATGACATACAAAAGACTCCAATGCAATGACAAAACTGTTGGATTAATGAGTAATTTATCAATTGCTTAAGGAATATTTGCCTGTCAAATTAGATTTCCATTGTCTTGTAAGTGTCTTCCTCTTTCTGGAATGCAAATGTGTTTTTTATGATCCTCATCATGCTTGGCTGCTTGGGTTCTGTGGATTATTTCAATTCACACCCTTAATGACTAGACTCCAGGAAATGTACGTTACTAATGAAATGCACATCAGTAATGTTTACTGTGACAGAACGGAAAAGGTCATCTTCTTTTCTCTTCCTCCAAATGAATAGCAAATCATGAATCATTAGGATATAGTCTTATATTTTTAATTTGTGGTTGTTGCTAATTTTCATTAGTGGATTTGTTTATATCATAGATATTTAAAATCTGCCCTTAGAATATATATATTAACATATATCATAGACATAAATATTTATATATCATACCTATGAAAATACATGAACATTTATGAACATATATCATATTTTAGATTCACTGGCAGCATAATTTTTCTGTGATTCATATGCTCTCTCTGTTATGTTTTTTGTTTGTTTTTATCTGAAGCAAACATCTATGGAAAAGTTGGTTGCTGTGGAGGTCCAGTCTGTGACTTTAAAATCCATGAATGCCCAATATACCCAAACAATAGTCCTGGTCCACCAGCATCATCTACTTCACATCCTTTGTGATCATAACCAGACTTGTGGCTTTAACACTGGCCTTTCCTGAGTCTGATCTCTCTGCCTGAGATGCTGATCTCCATGTCCAACAAACTTCTAGATACCTCCATCTAGAGGTCCAAAAGATACCTCAAGACTTACCATACTTAAAACACAATTCTTAGTTTCTATGCCTCGTCCATGTTCCTGTTTCAGTAAGTGACATTTACTCAATTGGCACTTAAGTTCACTCCACATATTCAATGCATCAGTAAATCCTATCATCTCTACTGCCACATATGCCTTGAACATAGCAACTTCTTTCTAATTATCTTGCTTCCCCCATTGTTCAGAAAAGCATTAGCTCTCCCTTGCAGTGCTCTTCTCCTCCAACCTGATGACCTTGTTTCATGACTCCTCTAGGTTCAAATCTCTGATCAAATGTCACTTCTTCATTGGGTTTTTCTAAACTATTTTAAACACTCTTCACTTATATTGTACATTCTCATAGTATTTATCATTTGTGAAATTATTCATTTGCTTACTTGTTTACTATTTGCTTTTCACACAAAAATGTAGTCTCTATGGCTCTATGGCTCAGCTGTATCTGGTTCTTCTCCCCTTCCATGGCACACAGAGGACTGCCTGACCCAGGTCACTGCTTGTAAATGTGTGAGGCTGAGTGACTAGTTCTAGCCAATGAAATGCAGTGACAGCATTAGATGTCATCACCAGGCTGAGGCAGTGAAAACCTTACCTGCAATTTTCAAGTTAATTTTCTCCTGATACAGGGACAGGGAAAGTCACATTTTCAGTTTGTTTCACTATAAAATATCAAATAGCAGGATTTTGGTAAGCCTGGATCCCTGAAAAATTGAGTGAGTGTAAACACCCTTCCTAACTTCATTAAAAAGGAAGTGTGTATGTAAGAAATAGACTTTTCTTGTGTTAGAACTCTTGGTGTGTTGTGGTTATTGTAAAATTACCTAAACTTTTCCAATTATTACAAAAATAAGCAACCTGAAATTTATTTTTATTTCTTTTTTTTTTTATTTTTTTACGTTTACATAGGGTAATGATGTTTCTTTTTTTTCCCCTTCCCCCCCACCCCTCCCACCCTTTTCCCTTTATACAGTCCTTCTTTCCTTCATTCTTACCGCTCTCCTTAGCCTAACTCTAAACCTAACCCTAAACCTAATGCTAACCCCTCCCACCCCCATTATATGTCCTCATCCGCTTATCAGCGAGATCATTCGTCCTTTAGTTTTTTGAGATTGGCTTATCTCACTTAGCATGATATTCTCCAATTTCATCCATTTGCCTGCAAATGCCATAATTTTATCATTCTTCATTGCGGAGTAATATTCCATTGTATAAATATGCCACAGTTTCTTTATCCATTCATCAACTGAAGGGCATCTAGGTTGGTTCCACAATCTGGCTATGGTGAATTGAGCAGCAATGAACATTGATGTGGCTGTATCTCTGTAGTATGCTGATTTTAAGTCCTTTGGGTATAGACCAAGGAGTGGGATAGCTGGGTCAAATGGTGTTTCCATTCCAAGCTTTCTGAGGAATCTCCACACTGCTTTCCAGAGTGGCTGCACTAATTTGCAACCCCACCAGCAATGTATGAGTGTTCCTTTTTCACCACATCCTCGCCAACACCTATTGTTGCTTGTGTTCTTGATAATCGCCATTCTAATTGGGGTGAGATGAAATCTTAGGGTAGTTTTGATTTGCATTTCCCTTATTACTAGGGATGTTGAACATTTTTTCATATATCTGTTGATTACTTCTACATCTTCTTCTGTGAAGTGTCTGTTCATTTCCTTAGCCCATTTGTTGATTGGATTATTTGTATTCTTTGTGTAGAGTTTTTTGAGTTCTTTATAGATTCTGGAAATTAGCGCTCTATCTGAGGTATGGTTGGCAAAAATATTCTCCCACTCTGTAGGCTCTCTCTTCACATTTCTGATAGTTTCCTTTGCTGAGAGAAAGCTTTTTAGTTTGAATCTATCCCAGTTGTTGATTCTTGCTTTTATTTCTTGTGCTATGGGAGTCCTGTTAAGGAAGTCTGATCCTAAGCCAACAAGTTGAAGATTTGGACCTACTTTTTCTTCTATAAGATGCAGGGTCTCTGGTCTGATTCCAAGGTCCTTGATCCATTTTGAGTTAAGTTTTGTGTAGGGTGAGAGATAGGGGTTTAATTTCATTCTATTGCATATGGTTTTCCAGTTTTCCCAGCACCATTTGTTGAAGAGGCTATCTTTTCTCCATTGCATATTTTTGGAACCTTTGTCTAGTATGAGAAAATTGTATTTATTTGGGTTTGTGTCCATGTCCTCTATTCTGTACCATTGATCTACCTGTCTATTTTGGTACCAATACCATGCCGTTTTTGTTACTATTGCTTTGTAGTAGAGTTGAAGATCTGGTATTGCAATACCCCCTGCTTCGCTCTTGCTACTGAGGATTGCTTTAGCTATTCTAGGTTTTTTATTCTTCCAGATGAATTTCATAATTGCTTGCTCTATTTCTGCAAGGTACATCATTGGGATTTTAATTGGAATTGCATTGAATCTGTATAGCACTTTAGGTAGTATAGCCATTTTGACGATATTAATTCTGCCTATCCAGGAACATGGGAGATCTTTCCATCTTCTAAGGTTTTCTTGAATTTCTTTCTTTAGTGTTCTGTAGTTCTCATTGTAGAGGTCTTTCACCTCTTTTGTGAGATTGATTCCCAAGTATTTTATTTTTTTCGATGCTATTGTGAATGGGGTAGTTTTCCTAATTTCTCTTTCTGAAGATTCATCACTTATGTATAAAAATGCATTGGATTTATGAGCATTGATCTTGTAACCTGCTACTTTACTGAATTCACTTATGAGTTCTAAAAGTTTTCTGGTGGAATTTCCAGGTTCCTCTAAATATATAATCATGTCATCAGCGAACAGGGATAGTTTGAGTTCTTCTTTTCCTATTCGTATCCCTTTAATTTCTTTGGTTTGTCTGATTGCTCTGGCTAGAGTCTCAAGGACGATGTTGAATAGAAGTGGTGAAAGAGGGCATCCCTGCCTTGTTCCAGTTTTTAGGGGGAACGCTTTCAGTTTTTCACCATTTAGAATGATATTAGCCATGGGCTTAGCGTAGATTGCCTTTATAATGTTTAGGAATGTTCCCACTACCCCAATTTTTTCTAGTGTTTTGAGCATGAAGGGATGCTGTATTTAATCGAATGCTTTTTCTGCATCTATTGAAATAATCATGTGATTCTTAACTTTAAGTCTGTTGATATGGTGAATGACATTTATTGATTTCCAAATGTTGAACCAACCTTGCATCCCTGGGATAAAACCCACTTGATCGTGGTGCACTATCTTTTTAATATATATTTGTATGCGATTTGCTAAAATTTTGTTGAGAATTTTTGCATCGATGTTCATGAAGGATATTGGTCTGAAATTTTCCTTCCTCGATGTGTCTCTGTCTGGTTTAGGTATCAGGGTGATATTGGCTTCATAGAACGAGTTTGGTAGGGTTCCCTCCTCTTCTATTTCATGGAATAGTTTGAGGAGTATTGGAATGAGGTCTTCTTTAAAGGTTTTGTAGAACTCGGCTGAGAACCCATCTGGTCCTGGACTTTTCTTTGTTGGTAGGCTTTTGATGACCTCTTCTATTTCATTGCTTGAAATTGGTTTATTTAGGTTGTGTATGTCCTCCTCGTTCAGTTTAGGTAATTCATATGTCTCTAGAAATTTGTTGATGTCTTCGAGGTTTTCTGTTTTGTTGGAGTATAGATTTTCGAAATAGTTTCTAATTATGTTTTGTATTTCACTCGTGTCTGTTGTGATGTTTCCTTGTTCATTCCGAATTTTAGTAATTTGAGTTTTCTCCCTCTTTCTCTTTGTTAGTGTGGCTAAGGGTTTATCAATTTTATTTATTTTTTCAAAGAACCAACTATTTATTTTGTTAATTTTTCCAATTGTTTCTTTTGTTTCAATTTCGTTGATTTCGGCTCTGATTTTAACTATTTCCTGTCTTCTACTACTTTTGGTATTGGTCTGCTCTTCTTTTTCTAGCGCTTTGAGCTGTAGTGTTAAGTCGTTTATTTGTTGATTTCTACTTCTTTTTTTGAATGCACCCCATGAAATAAATCTTCCTCTAAGTACTGCTTTCATAGTGTCCCAGAGATTTTGATATGATGTGTCTTTGTTCTCGTTTACTTCTAAGAATTTTTTTATTTCCCTCCTGATGTCTTCTGTTATCCATTCATCGTATAATAGTGTATTATTTAGTCTCCAGGTATTGGAGAAGTTTCTGTTTTTTATTCTGTCATTTATTTCTATTTTCAATCCATTATGATCTGATAGAGTACAAGGTAGTATCTCTATCTTCTTGTATTTGCTAACAGTAGCTTTGTGGCATAAAATATGGTCTATTTTAGAGAAGGATCCATGTGCTGTTGAGAAGAAAGTGTATTCGTTCTTTGTTGGATGGTATATTCTATATATGTCTGTTAAGTCTAAATTGCTGATTGTGTTGTTGAGATCTATAGTTTCTTTATTCAATTTTTGTTTGGACGATCTATCCAGTGGTGAGAGAGGTGTGTTAAAATCACCTAGTATTATTGTGTTGTGGTCTATTTGATTTCTGGAATTGAGAAGGATTTGTTTGACGTACGTGGATGAGCCAATGTTCGGGGCATAGATATTTATGATTGTTAAGTCTTGCTGATTTATGCTTCCCTTAAGCAGCATATAATGTCCTTCTTTATCCCTTCTGACTAGTTTTGGTTTGAAGTCCACATTATCTGAGATGAGGATGGATACTCCAGCTTTTTTGCTGTGTCCGTGTGCATGGTATGTTTTTCCCCATCCTTTCACCTTTAGTCTATGGGTGTCTCTTTCTATGAGGTGAGTCTCTTGCAGGCAGCATATTGTTGGATTTTTCTTTTTAATCCAATCTGCCAGTCTGTGTCTTTTGATTGATGAATTCAGGCCATTAACATTCAGGGTTATTATTGTGATATGATTTGTATTCCTAGTCGATTGACTCATATTTGTTTTTGACATGATTTGGTTTCTCCTTTATTTGGCTATTCCTTTAGGCTAGCGCCTCCTGTTGCTGATTTGCATCGTTGTTTTTCATCTCTTCCTCATGGAATATTTTGCTGAGAATGTTCTGTAATGCTGGCTTTCTTTTTGTAAATTCCTTTAGCTTTTGTTTATCATGGAAGGATCTTATTTCATCATCAAATTTGAAGGTAAGTTTTGCTGGGTATAAGATTCTTGGTTGGCATCCGTTTTCTTTCAGGGCTTGGTAAATGTTGTTCCAGGCCCTTCTGGCTTTTAGGGTCTGGATTGAAAAATCTGCTGATATTCTTATTGGTTTCCCTCTGAATGTAATTTGATTCTTTTCTCTCGCGGCCTTTAAAATTCTGTCTTTATTTTGTATGTCAGGTATTTTCATAATAATGTGTCTTGGTGTGGGTCTGTTGTAATTTTGTATGTTTGGAGTTCTATAAGCCTCTTGTATTTGGTTTTCCATTTCATTCTTCAGATTTGGGAAATTTTCTGATATTATTTCATTGAATAGATTGTTCATTCCTTTGGTTTGTTTCTCTAAGCCTTCCTCAATCCCAATAATTCTTAAATTTGGCCTTTTCATGATATCCCATAATTCTTGTAGATTCTGTTCATGATTTCTTACCATCTTTTCTGTT
The DNA here is from genome assembly GCF_902686445.1 of Sciurus carolinensis. Taxonomy (NCBI): domain Eukaryota; kingdom Metazoa; phylum Chordata; class Mammalia; order Rodentia; family Sciuridae; genus Sciurus; species Sciurus carolinensis. The sequence continues at coordinate 91,466,864 of NC_062215.1, forward strand.
TGGCCAACTTTGCTTTCGAGATTAAATAATTTGTCTTCAATGTCTGAGGTTCTGTCTTCCAGGTGCTCCATTCTATTGGTTATGCTTTCTATGGAGTTTTTAACTTGGTTTATTGTTTCCTTCATTTCAAGTATTTCAGTTTGTTTTTTTTTCAGTATCTCTAACTCTTTATTGAAATGATCTCTTGCTTCCCGTATTTGGTCTTTTAACTGTTGATTGGTGCGATCATTTAATGCCTGCATTTGCTCTTTCATCTCCTCCTTCAATGCCTGCATTTGCTCTTTCATCTCCTCATTTGCTTCCCTGATCGTTTTAATTACATACATTCTGAACTCCCTTTCTGACATTTCTTCTGCTGTGCTGTCATTGGGTTTTATTGATGTAGTATCTAGGTTTGTTTGGGACATTTTCTTCCCTTGTTTTCTCATATTGGTCAGTTGTCAGTGGGACCCTGAGATATTGCAGTTTTCCGCTATTGGCTTATAGTGTCCCGGTAGATTTCCAGTGTATCACCTCCCAGCCTTCAGTAGCCTGATGTCTTGGAGGAATCTGATAAAGCAGCGTATCCGAAGAAAACTGCCCCTAGCCCCCTACTGGTTCCACGATTTGGAACTGGCTCTGTGCTGAAATGCTCTCACTGTGGGCCTGCACCGTGTAGCTGGCCGTGTGGGAGGAGCTCACTGCCGGAGTGTGGAAGGCTAGCTTGGGAAGACTCTAGCTGCCCTGCCCGGCTCCAATAAGCCACCTCTATCTGGGCCTGCCCCCCGGGCCGAGCTTTACCCAGTGGGCAGACTCACCCGTGGCTCTATTTCAGTCCGAGTCTCTCAATGCCTCCCCTTCTTAACTCCTGGGTTCTGGAGCGACAGGGGGTGCAGTCTCCCTCTAGGCCGCCATCTTGGATCGTCCCGAGAAGAGAGCCTGCAGCCGGAGTGGGCAGAGCCGCCTGAAGAGGTGTCTGGCTGCCCTGCCCTGATCCCAGAGGCTGTTTGCAGATCGAGGCTCTCCGTTGGTTCGGGGGCTTGTGGCTGGTTCTATGTAGAAAGTCTCTCACTGGGCGGTCAGCTCCGAGAGGCTAGCCTTGAACGGCACCTCCCACCGCAGGGGTCCAGACTACTTGGGGAAGTCTCTGGCTGCCCTGTCTGGACCCTGAATCTGCTTGCGTGTCAGAGTACGCTGAGCTGCACTGGCTCCGGGACTCGGAGCTTGTTCTGGTCAGAAAGGCTCTCACTAGCGGGCCAGTTCTGTTCCGAGAACCTGGAGAAGCTGGCTGTGTGGGCGGGGCCCACCGCCGGAGTGTGCAGGGCTGCCTGTGGATGACTCTAGCTGCCCTGCCCAGCTCCGATAAGCCACCTCTATCTAGGCCTGCCCCCCGGGCCGAGCTTTACCCAGTGGGCAGACTCACCCGTGGCTCTATTTCAGTCCGCATCTCTCAATGCCTCCCCTTCTTAACTCCTGGGTTCTGGAGCGACAGGGGGTGCAGTCTCCCTCTAGGCCGCCATCTTGGATCGCCCCCTATTTTTATTTCTTTATTTGTTGGTATCAGGGATTAAGCCTAGGGGCACTTAACCGTTGAGCCACAACCTCAACCCTTTTTTATTTTGTATTTTGAGACAGGATTTCACTGAGTTACTTAGGGTCTCAACGAGTTGCTGAGTGTGGTTTTTAAACTTTCCATCTTCCTGCCTTAGCCTTTCAAGTCACTGGGATTACAGGCATGTACCACCACCCTTGGCCTACTTTGTTTTCATTTCTTATTTTACCCCCAGTATCCAAAATAATGTCTGGGGAAAATGGGCAATCTTAATAAATCAAATAACCCATGCTTCCTATATCTCAGTTGTGGCTGGGAGCTAAATTTTTGAGTAGGGAAGAACAAAAATAAACATCTATTGAGTATTGGTGACTGAAATCTCATGGTCTAGGAACTAGCCTATTCATTTATATATATTCTTTAGGTGTCCTCCTTCTAAAAAGTTATTGCTGTGTCATTAAAAAAAATGAATTCTAAATTCTGTATGTCTTTGTAGGAAGGAGACTAGATAAGTAAAGTGGAAAAGTGAATTGAAGAAAAAAAAAAGTTGACCATGTTGTAGTTTTTTATTCAGTTATAATGCCATTCTTCCATTGCTTGAAGGAGGAATTGACAGAGCAGCAGTACTTATTTATTTTTTAATTTTATAAGACTCCCATCTCCATCGTCTGTCATTTCTTCTCCATTTTTCCCATTCTCCTTACTGTTACATTTTCCCCAGAATTCATTACTTCTGATTCATTTCCTACTCTGGTTTAAATCCAAATGGCTTTGAGGGGTACAGCTGTGGCAAAAGGCCTTAGGAGAAGAGCTATTTTTGTTCCCTTTTCTTTCATAATATGATGTGATGCTCTGTGCTTGTGTGTGTGTGTGTGTGTGTGTGTGTGTGTGTGTGTGTGTGTTTCTGTGTGTGTGTTCTTTTCATTTGAAGAATATAGTATGTTTTTTTAATCAGATTACTTTTCAGGTTATATTGAGCTTAGATTAAAATTACTTTTTACTTTTCGGGACATTATCAACTAGAAGATAAAGATGAAGCATCTCAAAAGATTTGAGGAACTAGAGAAAATCATTATGGTATTGAAAAATTTTCAGAAACAAGTCCTATAGTAAGAAACAGTGTGAATAACCAAAATTTGACTCCTGCTGTATTTCAGTTAATAATTCCATGTATTGGTAGTATTCATTTTGAAAAAGTATTATGGAAGCATTAAAAAAACAAAAACATGTTAAATTCACTGTTGAGTTTAGTTTATCAGGGTATAGTCCTTGCTAAGGCTAAGGATCTGCATCAGTCCATATTGTTTCTGAAAGCTATTGATAAAACTTCAGAAATTTTACAAAAGGAAACCCTAGAGAAAGGCATTATCAGTCTTTCCCATAAATGAAGACACATTAAACTTGCTTTTCCCCCCTAAAATTATTAATCTTCTGTGTACCTTTTTCAGAGGGGAAATTATCCTACTTTTTCACTTTCAAACATTTGTATTGAATTTTAAGGGCTTTAAATAAAGATGTATAGTGAAGATAAATTATTTTTCCCTTTGGCATTTAACATCTTTTATTCAAAAATGAGTGTTTTAGGTCCAGCTCAATTATTTATACTTTATGTATTTCAACATTGTGTTATCTCAAAGATGCTTCTCCCTGGAAACACTCTGAATAAAAATGATTTAATTGCTTTTAAATATATGATGGAGTGTGAAATGATAGTCTTATCTTTTGCATTTGAGTTGCTAATGATGGTTGCTTGTGATGTAAACATGTGTGTGTGATATTTTAAAATAAGATCTTGTAATAATTAAGTTGCGTTATAAGGATTCTATGTATATACTGTGAAATTACATAATCTTGTCTTCTTTCATTCAATCACTTACATATCACATAATACCTTTCCCAAGGGTATACAGCAACTGGACATAAAATGAGGCAAATGTTATATCTTGGCTATATTTATAGTCCCTTCAGATATATGAGATCTAAAGAATACTGTTCCTAGTAAGTTCCTCTTCTGTATTTATTCTTTAGGTTAGGAAGAAAAAAATAAGAGTAGGGAAGAACAAAAATAAACATCTGTCTGAATAGCATGAGACCATAGATTTTTCTTCATTCTTTCATATTTTTTATCATCCTTCTTATAGTTATTCATCCATGAAATATCTAGTCTAGCTTCAACCCCCAGGTGGTCAATTTATTTCATATTATTTTACTAGTCATAGACCACATCTGACAACTCCTTCTTGAATTTGAACCCCTGGTATGAGTTTGAAGCATGAACATATGGATAACCAGTGCCCTAAGAATCCCAAATCCTACAAAAGCAATTCATGTGCAATATCTGCCCATTGAATTAATGATGAATGATCTACTAGTAGGTCACTCTTTGTGGATAAATAGGAAAAGTTATTCCTACAGTCTGAATGTGTGAATAGAGAAGCCAACTATGTCATTTATTTATAAGATATAACAAAGCTATTTTTAAATTTAAAACATTTTTTCCAGTAATTCCTAAACAAGCCACATATTTTGCTACTGAAAATAAGTGGTATGCATGTGCATTGGTGTCTAACAGATTATGACTTCTATTATCTGACTTCTGAACCTCCATTTTCTGATTTTGCTCATGCTTCTTCCTCTGCCCTGAACTGTTCTTCCTCCCCCTTTTTTTCCGGTACTCTTGTGCTTGTAGTCCCAAATGATAGTCTCAAATGGCTAATGAAGTTATCTAAAAAGAGTTTGGTTCATATTCACATTTCCTTTCTTTGTATTTTATGGTGCTTATATTCTATACTGATTTGTTCCTCCAGTGGTTCTTTCAAGAAGTGTTTATTAAATTCCATGCATTATACTATACCCTGGAAATATAGCAATGAAAGAAGCTCCATTACAACCTTCACCAATCTCGGTGTAAGATCAGAAACTGATTAAATAAATGCTATGAAATTTCCAAGTAAACAGAACTTTGAAGGAAATGATTTTGTTTTTGTTTGCTTTTCTTTACAATCATGGTATCATTAAGCCAGCTCTGTGGAGCACACAGCAGGTTCTCAACACATTTGACAAAATGAATGTATGAAAACAAGAATGGGTAAGATGGTGTGACGGTGCATGTGCTGCAATAGAGAAGTTTGTGGAAACGGGAACTAGATGAGGATATAGGAGTTGAATAAAAATATCCAGAGAAGAGGTGAACTTTCAGTTCATGTTTAAATTACAAAAAGAGAAGAATTCTCAACAAATTATAAAAAGACTGGTACCTTTGGGCACTGTGAAGAATCTCCAAGCTACCCTACATTTCTCTAGGCAAATTGCTGAATTTCTACCACAGAATGGAATTTTTGCTATGTACATATGTACTTTTAATATAAAGCAGATCCAGTTCCTTTGCTTGAAACTCACGCTGATGTCAGAAAATAAGGAGGAAATAGAGTAGCCTGAATTAGAAATCAGAACATGCTAGCTATAATGCAATATGACTTTAACTCATCGCATGGCCTTTGAAAGTTAACTTTACCTCTCTACACCACAATTTCCACACAGATTAAGTGAAAATGTTGCAATAGATATCCTCAGAGGTATTTTCCATCACAGAGCACTCTGTGGTCCTTGGCTCTTAATGCCTAAAATTTCCTATCTCCAATAGGCTGAACAAGAGAAGAAAAATATAAAAGAAAAGACATTAGGAAAATAACACAGAGATAACATATTAGGGAGGCTGCAGTTCTACTTTCTCAGGAAAATTGAAGGGAAATGATGACCATATATCTGGTGATAAAGAGTAGGATCCTTTGTGGAAGCAGAGAGGTCAGGCCAGACAGCTCAGAGTATTATACTGCTACGTGATCATTTTTCTCTTAGAAAATATGGAACCAGCTACTTTTCTCATGTACAGGACTTCAATAGTAGAAAAGAATTATGCAGTTAATGAAAATCAAACACTGTAATCATTATAGCACCCACAATAATCAAAATGAATCAATTCAGGAATTTAGTAGATATTACCTGCATCTTTCTACTTAACTTGGCTTTACAATTTTGACAGACAAGCACCTTAATCAAGGCAGCAAGACATCTGCCTTTCCAGAAAGGAGGCAGTTAAGGGCATGAGAAAACACTCATTCAGTGCCATAAGCAAACTGCCACCACTGTGGTTACCAGTCTGTGTGTGTAAGAATTCTCATGATTTGTTCAGCCTTGTCTTAGAGTTGCTGCCATGGTAACAGACATGGATAAAAAAAGGATAAACATTTGATAAAAGCAAATAGGAAAAAATCTCTACCTACAGGGTGTAATAAATATGGCGAGTTTTGTAATGGCAAGCTTTCACAGTGTGATGTTTTGGAAGGAAAATTGGTATTAGACAATGTGCTCATAGACTGTGCAGCAACTCACTAAAATGCCTGTGGAGCCTGCAGAAGTCAGTTCATTTCCTTGTTTGCACACATGTAGGAGCAACCACTGTATGCCAAACACCGTGCAAGGCACTTTAGAGAACGCTAAGGCAAATGCTATCAAATACTGGCTCTTTAGTGGAAAGGAAAAACAAAGCAGTTAGTTAAAATACAAAAGTAGATGACGGGCAATATAAAAGTTATAATAAATTTAAATTTTGAAGATTTGAAAAGGAGGAAAACATATTTCAACTAAGACCATTAGGAGGCAAAGCACAGAGGAAATGGCATTTAGGACAGTCCTTAAAACACTTTGTAAAAATAAACCCTTCATAAAAGTGATGCATATGGTAAAAGTCACAGATGTTCACTAAATGTCATTTAAGAAATACTAAAAAGTGGGATAAAGAAAAAATTAAGGGTCACCAAAATGCAATTATTGCTCAGCTTGCTGGTATATTTTCTTCAAGTCATTTCATACATAAGTATTAATCTGATTTCCCTTCCTTGTCATTCTACTATAAGCATCTTCCTACATTTTTCCATAGCTTCGGTGAACATGATTTCTTATGAGTGCACTGTTAATATTCCCTGAAGTCTCTCCTCCATTTAGTGGTTGAGGTCTCCCTGGGCGTGTCTGGCTAATAAAAAGAAGATAGAGACCAGTCTTGAAGAACCTAAGGAAGTGCTGTTGAAGTCATAAAATCTGACAAGATGGAGGCAGACAATACGATTTCCAAAACCCAGTTTCATAGAGTAAAACATTTTTCCTGATAATATATATTATCTAAGTTTTGATCTGGACTTTATATTCTTTTTCATTTTTTATAAATTAAACTCCTCCCCATGGTAAAAATCCACAACCCACCTTATTTACCAAGGACCATTAAAAGAAAGACAGAAGAGAAGATATTTGCAATTTACTTTGAGTTTCTCATCTGGAGGTCTTATTACTGTATAATGGGCCATGAAAATAGTGAATGTATTGCAGGACTTCTGATTAATAGGTTCCCAGTATACTGAGAGATTATGTCATTATATCTGTGTGGGAATCTCAGAGTTAGCATGGATATGTCCAAAAGTGACTATTCTAATTTCTGGGTTCAAAATGGCAAAGTGAAGTCTATGCTATACTTCTGTTTTCCCCAGTCACTCCCCTATATATTACACAACAATAAGAGAGAGTTTTCCTTTGATGGAAAGATGGGACCATTGGTAACTTATACCACATGTGGAAAGGTAATGGAAGTGTGGTACATAATTTATCAGAGAATCCAACTCAAGTTCTTACAAATGAAATATCAATAAGATTATTGATCTTTCCTCTGGAATCCAAGAGTTAGGCATTAAAGACTGAGCAATTGCTGGTACTGTGGCAGGTAAGAATGAGACAGTCAGAAAAAATAAGCAATAATTTGAACATTGTAAAAACAGGAAGTTGAACTCCAAGCCTTTGTTTGCTACCCTTTTAGACTTGATTTTATTTTTCTTAAAAAAAAAAAAAATTGAATCAGAGGATTTCTGGTTTGAGATATCTGGCATTAGAGGAGGGTAAACTAAAATCTAAATCCCTGAATAAACTCTACCTCTGATTCATATAACCCCTTAGCACCTTTCCCCAGGCATCTTTAGAAAACCAATAGGTTGATACATATCGAGAGGGATGCAGAAAGTGCTTTTCTGAAAACATCTGGAAACTGCTATCAAAGAGCAACTTGCACTGGGTACAGTGGTGTAAACCTGTGATACCAGTGCCTCTGAGGACTGAGGCAGGAGGATCATGAGTTCAAAGCCAGCTTCAGGAACAGCAAGGCACTAAGCAACTCAGTGAGACTCTGTCTCTAATAAAAATACAAAAAATAGGGCTGAGGATGTGGCTCAGTGGTTGAGTGCCCCTGGGTTCAATTCCTGCTATCAAAAAAAAAAAAAAAAAAAGAAAGAAAGAAAAAAATCAGCTTGCCATGAAACTCTCTGGTGACAGGTACCACCAATCACAATCCTCACCTTTTTTTAGTGATTGTCTCATATGTATTAATGGACAACCTATTTGTAGAAGGAGATAAAAGTGTTCTAGTGCCTGCTGATGGACTATTCAATTGCCAAGCATAGTATAATGGGTAGTTTTATATCCTAGACACTGCAAAGTCATGCCTCTTTCTCCAGCTGTATCTCCTGTTCTGTGAGGCCATCTTCATAAATTCCCATAAAGAAATTTACTTCCTGGTAATTATATTAGCACATCTTAATCAACTGTATCCCAATTCTGAGTTTTATAAACATCGAATTGTATACTTTATTTATTTATATATGGTGCTGACAATTGAACCGATTGCTTCACATTTGCTAGGCAAGTGCTCTACCACTGAGCCACTACTTCAGGACCCCAATTCTGACCACTCCATAGTAGCATACATTTACTATTTAGAATAAAGATACAAATATCTAAAACAAACAAAAAAAGTACTCAAAAAATTGATGTGGTTGTATCCAGAAAGTGGAATAAAATAGAAAGGAGAGGAGAACATTGATTTTCCACAAAAATACTTTCAAGCATTTTTTTATTTTTAAAAATCATTTTCATCTAATGCTTTAATAATGGGAGAGTGTAGGGAGAAACAGAGAAAATGCCAGAGTGTGATTTAAGTTCAGCATAGAAAAGAGTACTGGCAAATAAGCAATTGTCAGTACCAATTTAAAGGCACTCATCACCAAAGGTCCAAAACAAAGGAGAATGTAGGATGCCTCTAGTTGATGTTCTTTTAGAAAAGAAAACTACACTATTAGAAAAAAATCTTATCAATTTAAACATACCTAAATTGGATGCTGTAAGCATTGAAGTTTTGTATTGAGTTTATATTGATTTTTCCCAGTTTTTGTGAATTATTTTATTAAAAAATAAAGTAGCTGTGAAAATTTAATTAATATGTAAATTTTTTGTTAGTTTGGCCTAAAATGTTCTTCTCTACTTCTGCTATAATTAGGAATGTTTATCCTTGTTCTCTATTTCAAAAGAAATAATTTCGGGCCAGAAAGAATAAAAGTTTTGCAGTCTCTTATAATACACTGAAATACATTCTGAGGTATTTATATTCTGTTATTTATACTGAGATATTTATACTGATATTTATTCTGAGATATTTATACCGAGATATCTATGCAATACACAGTCTGACTAGGTGACAACTGGTCAATTCTATGATTTTTGGCCTCTGCAAATAGATTTTTTTAGATTATCTTCATAATAAAAGAACAGGAAAAATAATTTAAAAATTGTATTGGGAATGGTTAAGGAAGATTTTGGTGAGACATGTTAACATACTTCATTGGCAATGTAGAGCCATTTTTTTTTTCATGATGAGAAACAAAACAGGGCATAATTTAAGATGCTATTCCCTTCTGCTTTTTCAAGATAGCAAAAAAAATTAAGCAACCTCATGTCATATTATCATAATATAAATATAACTTATTGACTTGTTTGCAATGTAAAGTTATTGACTTATCTAGAGATATTAAGCTTAAAACAAAATGTGAGTGCTTGAAAAGATGTCTATAAATATAAACTAAAGGCAAAAGAAAAGGAATAAAAATATTTCACCTTTTTGCCAGAAGGCAAAAAGGGTGATATTCTATGAACGACAGCAAAAGAGAATCTGTTAAAGTTAATAGCTTCAGGATAGAAAAATACACATGAGAGCTTCTCTGGGAGTATAGATTACCATTGTCCTTGGTTAGTATATTGAGGAAACAATTTCTAAGATGACATTGATTGCATTTTGGTAACGAGTTCAGGCAAGGTAGAGAACCTAGTTACGAAGGAAAACAGACAAGACTATAAAATTAAGAAGCCATACAGGCAAAATTTGATTCAGTGAAAACAATTTTTCTACAAGGGAGGGATTGAGGGAGTTTGTGGACAGAGAGGCAATCTCATTGCTTGACATCCACAAGCATTCATCTTGACCATTGAGGACATTTGAACAGCACCTACCAACAGACTGTCAGAGGCCTTTGGCTGGGCAGGCTGTCTGCATCCTCAGAGTCTGGAAAGCTCTCCCACCCAAGTGGGCTGTGCCCCCAAAGGAGATTTTCTCCACAGGCAATTGGTTGAAAAGTACGGTATCCTGTCTTCGCAGGGTTCAATGACATCTAGAAAAGTTTAAAATTAATAGTCAGGCACATAAAAGTTGATATGAAATAAATTTTTAGTAGCTCTGTTGTATCCCTGGTCCCTTTATTTGGTCCTCTTGTACCATAATCATATTCCTTTATGATTTGCTTTGGCAATGAAAAGAGTATAGAATGGGAATTTTTATAAATGGATTCATTCCCTCTTTCTTTAAACACAAGTGAAATAAATTTTCTCTTGAAAAGAGTGAATATGGGAGTGGGAAAAGGAGTTTGCTTCATTGTATTTATATGCAACAAAATGGAAATATTTTAAATGTACAGTTGGTGAGTTTTAAAAACTAAATACTCTTTATAATCGCCATTCTAATTGGGGTGAGATGGAATCTTAGGGTGGTTTTGATCTGCATTTCTCTTATTATTAGAGATGTTGAACATTTTTCCATATGTTTGTTGATTGCTTGTAGATCTTCTTCTGTGAAGTGTCTATTCATTTCCTTAGCCCATTTGTCGATTGGATTATTTGCATTCTTGGTGTAGAATTTTTTGAGTCCTTTGTAGATTCTGGAGATTAGTGCTCTATGGGGAGAAAGGTACACTCATACATTGCTGGTGGGGCTGCAAATTAGTGCAGTCACTCTGGAAAGCAGTGTGGAGATTCCTTAGAAAACTTGGAATCCCACTCCTTGGCCTATACCCAAAGGACTTAAAATCAGCATACTACAGAGATACAGCCACATCAATGTTCATAGCTGCTCAGTTCACAATAGCCAGATTGTGGAACCAACCTAGATGTCCTTCAATTGATGAATGGATAAAGAAACTGTGGTATATATATATATATATATACAATGGAATATTACTCAGCCATAAAGAATGATAAAATTATGGCATTTGCAGGCAAATGGATGAAATTGGAGAATATCATGCTAAGTGAGATAAGCCAATCTCAAAAAACCAAAGGAAGAATGATATCGCTAATAAGTGGATGAGGACACATAATGGGGGGTGGGAGGGGTTAGTGTTAGGTTTAGAGTTAGGGTTAGGGAGGGGAGCAAGAATGGAGGAAGGAAGGACTGTATAGAGGGAAAAGAGGAGTGGGAGGGGTGGGGGGGAAGGGAAAAAATAACAGAATGAATCAAACAACATTACCCTATCTAAATTTATGATTACACAAATGGTATGCCTTTACGCCATGTACAAACAGAGAAACAACATGAATCCCATTTGTTTACAAATAAAAAAAAGAAAAAAAAAAAAAACAACTAAATACTCACATGCTATAGAAGATGCAGACTTCCTTATAACCCCAGAAGGTTCCTTTGTACCCCTTTGATTCAATCATTCCACTCCCCACATTTCCTCTATCTAGAGAAAGACACTTTTCTGATTTTTGTCATAATGAATGCATTAGAAACAAAATTGAGGCAGGATAGATTAGGGACCCTTGTCCCAAGCCCCATTCTACCTTGATTAGCAGAGTTGATGTAAGCCTAAGGACCTACCTTTCATCTCACCCCAATGTGTTATTGGAGGACCTAACTTCCACCAATTGTAAACAAGAAGTTCCTGTTTTTCAGAAAGATTGCCTGATCATCCCGAGGTGTCTGGGCAGAGTTTTAGGGCATACACAATAAGCATTATGGGTACGGCACAGGAATCTACCAATCGATAGCGCCATTTACTGATGACGAGTTCTGCTTCCTCAGGTGTTGAAGTATAACATCAGAGAAGCACGCCAAGGCAAGCATATTAAGCATGTTTTATTTAAAGGTAATAATACAGACTTCTCCTGGGAGGGAGAAGGGGTTCATCGCTGATGTTCTAGAATCCCAAGGAGTGAGCACGTGTTTTATAGGTTGAGGTCTCTTTTGTTCTCCAGTTCTCTCCCCCCTTATGTCTCCTTCCTGCCTATGTGACTAGGCCCTGGAGTTGCTGGTGACATAGCAAAAAGGTGAGCAGCTGATGGCACGGGGAGGGCCAAAATGATTTAGGCAGGTAAGGGCCCAGGGGGCATTAATTAGCAGTTCCCTGCCTGTAGTCCTCCACAAGGACAGGTAAATTTGGTAATCAATGGGCTCCAGAGATTCTTGACATTCCATTCTCCCAGGAGCAGTCTCCAACTTCCCAGACTCTGATGGTCTCCATGGTCTCCATCTCTTCGCTTTGACCCGATCCCCTATTTCTACACTAATTGCCTGTCCCCAATTCTGACTTCACAATCACTTCTTGTTTAGTGTAAGTCACTCCTAGCAAAAAACCTGCCAAAGACTAACAAAGACCTCAGGAGCTCTATAAGCCCAAACCCACTCTGAGTTCACAATCAGATGCATTTGTTTTGTCCCCACTGTGTCTTTGCACTCCTTCTCCAATAAACTCTCTTACCTGCTTCTCTTTGACTTGGTAAATTCTTCTCACTGCCTCTGAACTGACCTTCCTTCAAAGGTCCATTAATGCACTAACACAGAAATTGTATAGAATGTGCTATTTCAAATAAGGATTCATTCACTCAACATAATATTTTTATTTCTGTTTTTAAATAATGATCCTTGTTTCTTGTCTGTCAGTAGATCATTCTATCTCATTTCTGAGTTGTGTGGTCTAGCATGAATGTATCACAGTCTATTTTTATGTTCAGCTGTTGATGGACATTTATATTATATAATGTGGGCCTATTATACACAAATATTTTATGAACATTTTTAAAACAATATTTTAGTAGATACCGTTTTATTTCTCTTGAACAATAGGAGTAGAATTGTTGACTATTAGGGTAGGTTATGCTTGTTAGGTATAAAGCCACCTTTTCCTCTCCCGCTACAGGCATCACCTGTCAACGTCGCCGTAACCTTCCTGCCTCCTACATTACGTTCCAATATGTCATTGGTCCATTAGTCAGTCTGTAATAATTCTCCTCCGTGATTGGTTCCTCCCAGCCCAAGAAATTCCAATACAAAGAACCGTGCGCCATCTTCTTCCCTCTCTCTTTCCCTTTCCCCTTTCCCCTGAGCGGACACGTTTTGTCCGCTTGAATAAAAGTTCCTCGTGTGAGACCTGTATCTGCGGAGCGTCTTTTCTGGGAGTTATCGACGAACCAAAACTGCTCCCTTTACATCTAACTAACAATGCTTAGCTTAACTAGGGAGCCTTGACCAAATTTCTGGACACCTTTCTTCACTGAGCTCCTCCTTTTCTTTATTCAGAAACTCCACACATTGCACTTCTATGAACTCTGATCTCTCCCTCTACAATACAGTGATATTTTCATGTTTCACTTGTCTTATCCTCCATCAGGCTCTATAATGTGCTTTCAGGAAGGAAGCTGGATGATTCTAAATGAATCTCTTCTCCTTTCCTCCTTCTTTTCAGGGACCACAGTTCTGCAATGCCTGCTATCCAACATCTGAAAAAAATGTCTAAATATTTAATTTATTTATTTTAGGTGTTTACAAACATAGGACAAAACAGCTCCCAATTATTTCACAATAGTCAGGAATAGAAGCAATATAGTTATGCTAATTTCAAAATTTAGGTTATTTCTCTGTCTGCTTCTATTGACTGTTTTTGTCCAAACTGTGGGTTATTTTATTGTTTTTGTGTATTTTTGCTTAGTAGTTTGTTTGTTTTATGTTAATTGCTTTAAGTGATGTGTCACAGAAACTGAATTATTTTGTATCATCCACAAAATTATGTTGAGCTTCATTTTAGGTAGTTATTGTTGGCCAATCAGTTATCTTGGTTTTATTTATTTAGAATTGATTTTAATTTATACTTTATCTAGGTCAACCTATTTCTATTTTTTTCTATTATTCCTAGGAAAAAAAATCCTCAGTTATAGGATGCAGATTTTAGTCATAAGGCATCACTCTTCTGGGAATTCAGTGGAAAGTCTATAATGGTTAACAACATCCTCTAATTTGGTATGAATTGAAATTCAGACTCCATCTCCCCACCAGCCAATAGCAATTGGCATCTTTGCTCATATCTTTTTACATTTAACACTGTTCCTTGGATTGTATCATGTCTTATCCTATGTGTGAATAATTCATATGTCAACCACAAGCTTATGTGAAAGGTTTGTATGCACACTTTCTGGACTTCTCTTTTCTCAGGATTTCTTTCCTTATTTTCCATGTTTCTAAGGCAGTCCTAATTTCAACATCTGGCTTTTCAGTTCAATAGGACTGTAGTATTCATCTTGATCTTTATTCCTTTCTTCTTGATGCCTTGTGGATGGGAAACATTCCTGAGAGGATCTCACCAAGTGTGATTGTCTTATTTAGGAGTGAGAGTGGTCCAGTTTTGAGTACTTTTGCTTATTTCGGCTGGTTTGCTTGTTGTTTTTGTCATTTTATGTATATTGTCCTGAATTTATCATTACATTTAGTGCTTATTATGGTTTAGTATGATACAAATTGCATCAGCTATTCTGCCATTGATAGAAAGGCAATAATCTGGGCTTTCCTTGTTGTTAGTGGTACTGTATCAGCTGTATGATATAATATTATACCCTACTTTCTTTCAAAATCTGTAATACTCTTGATATATAGTATAATGTAGGACCTGTCTCAAATATTTATTTATGTAAGAATTCTGGCTGTAAAAGTTCTTTAAAGAATTTTAATGATGCAGTACCATTTTTCAAGATGAGTTTGAACAGTTTATTAGAGTATAATGAATTAGTTCACAAGTGAAAATAAAGGTATCAGTTAGTGAACCAAGGCCACCAATGAGTTAATTTTCTTTACTCATTTCTTGATACCTAAGTTGATTTTTCAGTCACTGCAGAGCATATATGTGTTCTTGCTTCCTTCCATTCATCCATTCAAAACTTACTGTGTATGCACTATGTTCCATTTACTATTCCAGGTTCTGTGGATTAAGAGCAAATCCAGAGTCCACACTATCATGTATTCTACAGCAGGAGAAGAAGGCAATAAAGAAACTAAGACTGTAAGTATATAACATTTCCAGTATGACCTATAAAAAAGACTAAAGTAGAGTAAGGGACTAGAGAGTGACAGGTGCTATTTTAATTAGGGAAGTCAAAGAAGGCTTCTCTGAGGAGCTGATATTTATACAGAGATCTGGCTGGGGGAGAAAAAAGAGCCATGCAAATAATTGGGAAGAGCACTCTGGGCACAAGAAACAACAGGACAAAGGCCTTTACGGATGGACTACAACTGGCATGTTCAAAAAATAACACTGAGGCCAGAGGGATTAAGGCAGAATAAATAAAGGGGCTAGTGACAGAGACTATTGAAGAAGGCAAGGCTAGATTATGTTGGCCATGAAATTTAGATTCTAATAAGTATAATATGAAGTCATGGAGCATTGAAAGCATGAGAGGGATATGATCTGATTTACATTTTTAGTAGATTTTTCAAGCTGCTGTGTGAAGAATAGACTTTACATGAGCAGCATGGAATAAGGAGATTATTTTCTGTAGGAAGCTATTACAGGAAACCATCCAAAAGATGATAGTGGCTTTAACCAAAATGAAAGTATAGAAAATGTTTTATACCCCCCAATTTTTAGCATGCTTCAAAGGGATGCTTTATTTGTTTCCTTATGACATCAAGGAAGAGTCAAGCCATTGTAAGCCCTCTCTCAAAAGTGTCAGGGCTGTGGGTGCACAATAGCAATATGCATGTCATAGAAAATGAAATTGCTTTACCATTCACAGGAATTTTGAGTAGGATTGAAGTTAAAATAATTGAGGTTAAAGAAATGAAAATCTGTTATGAACGATATAGCATTCATATTAAAACTAATCACATATAATGAGGCACATATGGAGGTTGTTCTAGCATAACAGCTTTTTTTTGTAGTTACAGAAAGAAAAGATGTCCTTTGTGTTGTAAAATAGCTATAAAACGTCTATATAAAGTTCTTGATAATTTTTTAAGCTCACTATTGAGCATTTGGTTGAAGCACTGTCCTGGGAGACTTGAACTTTGAGTTTTAGTTTACCATTAGTTTTGTACACAAATGAGCAGAAACTGTTATAATTGGGGACCTGCCTGACATCTTCTAATTTGGGGAGAAATTTGTAAGTGAAGGAGGCAAAGGAGGAAAGACATAAGTAGAATCAGCAGCCATTTACTAAATACTTTCTGGTCCTAAACACAGAAACAGTTTATAAGAAAATAGGAACATTCACTCTAAGACAGTTAGGACTTAATTTTTAACCTTTAAAGGGAAATGGGGATGTCTCTATGTCCAAAATTCAGGTTGCTGTTTAGCTCCATAAAGAAAATAAATGTAGGGACTAGTATTTTCCCTTTTGTTTTGTTCTTCTGATTTCCATCCAACATGCAGAAGGCACATGAGGTCTGGAATCATATAATCATTGGTTTGTATAGTTGAGTAGGGTGTTTATCTGTGAAATTTATTTCACAGAAACTGCAGAAGTGTGAAGTCCTCAGCTATTGTTAGTGGTAATGACTGCTATGGGGAAATGAAGATGCTGAAACTAACTTTTATGATGCTTTGCCAGCCCTCAGCTTCTCCTGTCGCTTCCATGCTGAGAACAGAGAAAGCATTAGCTAAGTCCCAAGAGGAATCTCAGATAAGACTGTTGTGGTAAGGGCAGGCTGATCACAATTTTCTATTTTATCTTTTATCTCAGGTACCTTGCCCAACATCTGATCAAAGGATCTCTTTGAACATTTCCTCACACAAAAAGGAAGTGGCAGTTACTTTTTCTGTGGGTGCTAGAGTTTCATAACATAGGCACAGTATAATTATTTGTCATGTGTTTTTACTCTCTCTGTTTCATGACAAAAATTTTCAAGTTTTACACTTTCATAAAATAAATAGAACTGGGACTTGCAAATTGTGCTGCTGATTTTATGTAGAGATTTTTAGTTGTATTAGATATTTCAGTTACATTTTTTTCTTTAGGTCTCATGAAACAAAAAAGAGGAGTGTTAAGAGAACACACCAATGCCTTATTTAAGGCCGTATAATAAGGGGAGTTTGTGATAAGGAACAGTGGAAAACATGTGTGACATACTCCAAAAGACCTGTAGGAGATGAGAAGAATAAAAGGAATTGAGAGTAGATGTGCCTTTCACTACCTACTTAGGTTTGTTTATATTTTGCTTCTTTTCACATTTGGTTATATATCCTTATCCTGGCTGCTTGACATAAAATTAGGAAGGAAATCTGTCCTTTCCTGCCTGGTAATGTGGATATGATGGTTGAAAATAGATACATAGAAATCCCTTTCTACTTCTGTCTTGTTCAGATCATTTTTAATTATTAAGAAAACCAGGCATGTGGATAATTACTAGATTTTAGCTTTTTCCTGCCTTACTAACTTAAAATATGGAGTCACAGTACAGTACTTCGGAGTTTATCAGAAATTCAGAAGCTCTGGGTGTTCTCCAGATTTACTTATTCAGAAGTTCTAAGTGGGTCAAGGAATCTATTTTGTCAATCATGTCTCCACATGACTTTATACACACTAAATTTTGAGAAACTTTGTTATAGGTGTGTGGAGCAGTAAAGGATTCTGCATTTCTAAGTGCCCAGGATAAACAAATACTGCTGATCTATACACAATACTTTGAACTGTGAGATTCTAAAGGCTATCATAATTCTGAGATTCTTTCTTCATTTTTTTCCTTTATTCATTTTAGATTTTTGTCCACACCACTCTTTCCTTAGTCCACACATTTGCACCAGATTTACTGAATAATTAGTATCCAGAAGGGTACCAGAAAGAAGGAGTGTTATTTTCCCAATAATTGCTTCTTTTAACAGTCTCTATGTTCTGGATCTGTACTGCTATTCAACTCCTGATTATTATAATAAAGTTATAATGAACTACAACATTCAGATTATTATTACCTACTATAGTTACTGGGTCAGAACTATTGAATGTTCATTGTCATTTCTTCTCTTCTCAACTCACACTTAACCTGTGGCCTAGGTCCAATCTGAAGCAGAAATAATGTGGTTGCACTTCCCATGTTCTTGTTCTAACTCTGCGGTTGGAGAGTAGAATGATGAAATCAACCTCCTATGATAGGCTATGGTTTGGTAATATGGAGAAATCCCTGGTTTTATGTCTGATAATAGAGTCATCAAACTTTGGAGATTCTTTTCTGTGCTTGTTAAGGGCTGCTGAGGAAAGTTGCTGACATCTTCCTTCTGAATACATGACATCTTGGTTCCTTTTGGCTCCTTCATTGTAGCCTTTTCTAGCAGGCTTCCTCCACATGCTATATAGAAGTGAAGCAGATGTAAAACTGTATGTGTAAGTAATCTTAACTCTAAGAGATATGTTTCAGACTCACACAATGGTTTTGTTCACATGCACTGTTTTTGCATTATAACTTTGTTGAATCAGGAGCTTTCTGTAGCTGAGTCAATATCCAGCTATGATGTGAGATATCTCATTTCTACCAACTTGTTCTATTTGATGACTCCTTCTGAGGTTATGGATGTACAAAGTCAACAACTTCTTGAATCACTTCCCTACCCACCAGTATATAGATTACATATAATGGTGTGTAGCAGGAGGTTGGAGTGATGGTTGAGGAAAATCGAACTCATTAGGCTGCTTCTTAACATGCATAGTAGGAATAACAGTTTCTTTTCTTCAGTAATCTGGTTATTTAATGTTTCTTTGACTTCATATTGATAAATAGATGCTAGTTGTCAGAAAACCAGAAATATCTCATTATATACATTTTGTCCTCTTTCTAATCCACTATCAACATATCCAATTTGTCCCACCACTTACTCAATGGATAGCCCCTAACTTCATTTAGATTTCATTAATTAATTGGAGATTCACAAAGGAGGTGTCACAGTAATGCACCTTAGATTGAGCCATTTTGAATTCAGAGTACTATTGTTACTCAGATCTTCATCATCATTTCCAAAATACTTGACAAGATCAATTTAGAAGAAGAAAGATATATTTGACCTGCAGTTTTGGAAGATTAAATGCATTCTCAGCAAGTTCCAATGCAGAAACATGGCACAAGGGCATGTGTAGAGGAAAACTTCTCAGCTTATGGTAGGCAGGGAACAGAGGGAAAGATATAAATGGAAAGGGGAGAGAAAGAGAGATAGGGCCAGGGGCCTGCTATGGATATACTCCACAAGGCCGTGCCCTGAGTGGAGCCATGCTCTACCTGCCTATAATTTTCATCACCTCCAGATAAATCCATTCAAATTATTAATTTATCAAAAGATTAAACTACTGATGAGGTTAAAGCTATCACAATACACTCTTTTCACTTTTGAACATTACTGCATTGCCTAATGCACAAGCTTTGGGGAAACAGTCAAGATTCAAACCATAACAACGATAAAGGAGATGATGGAAAAGAGTTCTATGGGCAGGAGACAAAAATCAATGATGTTCTTCTTTATGAAAAGTTTTATTTTATTTTTTTGTTTATTAATATCTTTGTACTGAGGATTTAAACCATGGGCATTTTAACGCTAATCTACATTGCAAGCCTTTGAGTCTTTTTTATTGGTTCTTTTTAGTTATGCATAACATTAGGATTCATTTTGACATAATTATAAAAGCATGGAATGTAATTTGTTCTAATTCAGTCTCCAGTACTTCCCCTTGCCCTTCCCTCCTCTCTTCTGCATCCCCTTTTCATTATTAAAGAGATCTTCTGCTTTTTACTCACAGTTTTTTTGTTTAATTGGTGTTTGTGGATGTACATAATATTGAGGTTCATTGTGGTATACTCATATATGTATACCAGTTATATCAGGCAGAGGAGAGCAATAGTACTGGGATTCCCTGTGGTCTCCCAGGCCAGCCTCCATTTTGGGGATGCTGTAGCCACCACCATAGGCCCCGCCCTACGTGGTAGCCTCCACCTTGGGTCAACAGACAGGGCCTGGAGATAACTGCCAGCCATGACAACACCTGCCATAGCACTGTGTATCTGAAGGGGACACCCAATGCCACTGTATGGCCCACCCTCCCAGCCCCATTATAGGTTACCCTCGCCACCATCTTGGGTTACCTCTGCTGCCACCAGCACCATCTTTGTTGGGTCAGCTTCCATAATGAGACACAAGCCAGGGCCTGGAAGCCCAATACCAAGGTACCTACAGGTTTGAAGATGCTGCTGCCAACTAGCTACATGGCTGCCTCCCATCTAGGGACAACAGGCAAGACCTGGGAGACCACTTCCAAGGTCCCTGCAGTCTTGGTTACACCTGAGAGTCCTTTTCTTTCTTCTGTTTTGCTAATAGTCAACTTCTATTGATTCCTTGTTCACTTCCTATGATCTAATACTGCTATATTCTCACCTCCTATCTCATACGCATCACACTGTACACACCCCCATTCCCTCTTCATCCATCATTAGAAACTGTAGACACTATTGCAAACCTATTGTGTATATTGTAGATAATAATTGACTATGTCGTTTCTGTTTTTTACAACACAACTGTAAACATCTTAATAGGGGTTAATTGTTTTAAAGTTGAATGTTGTTTGCATTGGGTACTGTTAATATTGATCTTCCCCTTAAAGGTAAGTTATTGGAAACCTGCAGGGACACTATAAATCTGTAATACCTCGAATCCATACCACTAGAAGGGAAGACATGTGAACAACATGAAAGAACAAGGGAAGGAAGTGCCCCAACCAAACCAAAACACTACAATAAAAGAAACAGCACAGAAGAAGAAATATCAGACAAGGAGTTTCAAATGTACATAATTAAAATGATCTGAAAGTAAAGGATGATATAAGAGAGTAAATGCAGGCAACAGAAGATCACTTCAATAAAGAGCTATGAAAGAAAATGCAGGAAGCAAAAGATTACTTCAATAAAGATTTGGAGATTCAAAAAAAAAAAAATCCTTGAAATGCAGGAAACAATAAACCAAATTAAAAACTCGATGTAAAGCATTACCAACAGACTAGATCACTTGGAAGACAGAACCTCAGACAACAAAAACAAAATATATAATCTTGAAGATAAAGTTGATAGTGAACATGGTAAGGAACTATAAACAAAATCTTTAAGAAATATGGGATGACATGAAAACACCAAATTTAAAAATTATTGGTATACAGGAAGGCACAGAGACAAAAACTAGAAGGAATGCAAAATCTTTTCAATGAAAAAATATCAGGGAATTTCCAAAACCTGAAGAATGAAATGGAAAATTAAATACAAGAGGCTTATAGGACACCAAATGTACAAAATTACAACAGATCCACACCAAGGCACATTATAATGAAAATGCCTAGCATACAAAATAAAGATAGAATTTTAAAAGCCACAAGAGAAAAGATTCAGAGTAGATTTAGGGGGAAACCAATTCAGTTATCAGCAGATTTCTCAACCGAGACCCTCAAAGCTGGGAGGTCCTGAAACAACACATGCCAAGTTCTGAAAGATAATAGATGCCACCCAAGAACCTTATATCCAACAAAATTAAACTTCAAATTTGATGACAAAATAAAAACCTTCCATGATAAACGAAAGTTAATAAGAATTTACAACTACAAAGCCTGCATTACAGAACATTCTTAGCAAAATATGCCATGATCCATCTTGAGTTAACTTTTGTGAAGGATGAGAGATAGAGATAAAATTTCATTCTGCTACAAAGGGATTTCCAGTTTTCCCAGCACCATTTGTTGAAGAGGCTATCTTTTCCTCAATGTATGTTTATGTGCCTTTGTCTAGTATTCATGTGGGTTTGTCTCTGTGACTTCTTTTCTATTCCATCAGTCTTCATTTCTGTTTTGGTGCCAGTACCATGCTGTTTTTGTTCCTATAGCTCTATATAATTTGATGTACAGTATTGTGATGCATCCTGCTTTGTTTTTCTTGCTAAGAATTGTTTTGGCTATGCTGGATTCCTTATTTTTCCAAATAAATTTCATAACTGTTTTTCTAGTTTAAAGATGTGGTAGAACTCAGCCATGAATTCACACTTTCCTGGTATTTTCTCTGTTTGATGACTTTTGATACCTGATTCAATTTCATTACTTGATATTGATCTGCTTAATTTTGTATATCATCCTTGTTCAATTCAGATCATATAGAAGTCTCTTGGAATTTGTTCATATCTTCAAGATTTTTCAGCTTATTGGAGTATAGTGTTTCAAAATAGTTTGTCATTATCTTCTGAATTGTACTAGTGTCTGTGGAGATACTTCCTTTTTCATCTCAAATTTTGCTAATTTAGTTTGTTCCTCTTTCTTCTTGGTTAGTTTGGGTAAATGTTAATTTTGTTTATCCTTTCAAAAAAACAGCTCCTTGTTTTTTTGATCTTTTGTATTTTTTTACTTTCAATTTAATTGATTTGGGCTCTGATTTTAATTATTTCCTGTCTTCTACTGATTTTGGTTTTGTTTGTTCTTCATTTTCTGAGGCCTTGAGATGTAATGTTAGGTTATTTATTTGGTATCTTTCTATACTTTTAATGTAAGAGCTCAATGATATGAACTTTCCTCTTAACTGCCTTCATACTATCCCAGGGATTTTGATGTTTTATCACTATTCTTATTTACTTCTAAGAATTTTTTCATTTCTTCCCTGAATTCTTCTGCTATCTAGTCATCATTCAAAAGTGTATCATTAAATCCTCAGGTGTAAGAATGTTTTCTATTTTTTATATTATCATTGACTTATAATATCATTCCATTGTTACCTGATAGGATGTAAGGATGTACTTTCTTAATTTTTTTTTGTATTTGCTAAGATTTGCTTTGTGACTTAAAATATTGTTTAGACAATGGTCCATATGCTGCTGAGAAGAAAGTGAATTTGGTCATTGGTGGATGAAATAGTCTCTAGACATCTGTTTTTTATTATTAAGTCTATGTTTTAGTTCCATAGATCTTTACTTAGTTTATGTTTGAATAATCTAACCAGTGATGAGAGGCATGTTAAAGTCACCTAACATTATTTTATTGTGATCTATTTGATTTTTAATATTGAGAAGGTCTTGATGTTCCATTGTTTGAGGCATAATATTTATGATCATTATAACTTGTAGATACATGATTCCCTTGAGAAGTATAAACTGACCTTCTTTGTACCTTCTTAATAATTTTGGTTTAAAGTTTATTTTATTGACTATGAGAATATCTACCCCTGCTTATTTATTAGTCCATGTGAATGTTGTTTTTAGATCTATGTGAATAGTGTGATTTTTTTCCCATTCTTTCACCTTCAGTCTGTGGAAGACTTTGCCGGAGAATGAATCTCTTGCAGACAGAATACTTTTGGATCTTATTTTTTAATCCAATCTGTCAACCTATGTCTTTTGATTGAAGAGTTTAGACCATTTACATTCAGTGTTATTATTGAAAGATGATTTTTATTTTCTGCCATTTTTATGTATTTCTAACATTTAAATCAGATGTGATTCTCTTTTAATTGGCCATTCTTCTAGTATAATTCCTCACTATGTTGGTTTTCTTTCTTTCTTTCTTTTTTTTTTTCATTTCTTGTTCAAGAAATATATTAGAATATGCTTTGTAGCACAAACTTTCTAGTTACGAATTATTTTAGTTTCTGTTTATTATAGAAGGTTTCTAATTTCATCTTTAATTCTGAAACTTAATTTTGCTTTCTTTCAGAGCTTGGTATATATTATTCCAAGCCTACCTGGTTCTTAGGGTCTGAGAAATTAGTTGAAATCCAAATTGATTTACCTCTCAGTGTGTCATTTTTCTCTTGCAACTTTAAAAATTCTACCCTGATTCTGTATGTTAGGCATTTTCATCATAATGTGTGTTGGAATGGATCTATGATTTTGTATATTTAGAACCCTATGTTCCTCTTGTAATTGAATTTCAATCCTTTCTTAATGTCTGAATAATTTTCTAATATTTCATTGAAAAGATTGTGCAGCACTTTAGCTTGTATTTCAGAGTCTTCATTTATCCCAATGAATCTGAAATGTGGTTTCCTAATGTTATCTCAGATTTCTTGATTATTCTGTTCATGATCTCTTAACATCTTTTATTTATGGTCAACTTTATTTTCAAGATTATATTCTTTGTCCTCAAAGTCCACATATCTATTTTCAGTGTTCTACTATATTTGTCATGTTTTCCACTGACTTTTTAATTTTGTGTGTTGATTCTTTCATTTCCAAAATTTCCATTTGGTTATTTTTCAGAATCTCTATCACTTTATAGAAGTGATATTTCACTTTCTGTATTTTCTCTCTGATTTCACTTGTTACATCTTTTCCAACTCATAGAACATTTGGCTATGAGCTTTCTAAATTCTTTCTCTGAAATTTTCTCTACTGTGGTGCAGGTTAAGTTAGTTGTTGAAGTATTTTGGGCTGTTTGGGATGGTTCATTTCCTTGCTTTTTTATATTGTTTGTATGTCTACCTATCAAATGGTATATCTCTCACTTCTTTAAAACAAAGGACTACTTTGTGAGCTATTTTCTCTTAAGAGACCTGGGTGGGTGAATGTACAGATAATGATATTTTAAGTTAATATGTGATCTTTGCTGATCCCAATATTAGCACCACTTTAAAAGATGTCACTAATCATGCTCCTGTTCCCCTCTATATTGACTATGAGAATATCTACCCCTGCTTATTTATTAGTCTATAAGATCCTTCACTGTGGTGAAGATCATGGTGACTGTGAGTGCAGGAACTCTGGTTGTGGGTTTTCATGAGTGTTCTGGGGTGCAGAGTATTCCTCCAGTCAACACCCTCTCTGGAATACTGTAGTAAAGGGATCCAGATGGGTCCCTGACTCTTAGTTTCCACTGCTGTAGGTTGTGAATGGTGGGTGTTGATTCCCTTTGATTATTATGTTTGATACAAGGTTCTGCCAGTATCCAAACTATGCCCTTTCACTCAATAGATGTGGTCACATGTCAGGTTGGGTGCCAGTTAAGCCTGGGAACAGTCACTTACTGTTATCTTGTAATTTTTCACCTTAATTGATTTCCCTCCGGTTACCTTTGCAGATGGCCTTAGCTTAAGTTTTCTGGGGTATTCAGGGAACTTATCCTAGCAACTTTTTGTGGCTGCCATCATCCAGAACCTGGGTCTCTATGTCATGCATATTCAGGGAGCTTCTTTTAATATGGTCTTACAATCCTGGTGACCATCTCAAGATTTCCAGTGGTGCCTCCCCAAAATGTCAGTGGTGGGGGCCTGGTGAATCCTCTTTCCTCTATTTGGGGTCAAAGCTCCTTCATTGCTGTCTCTGTCTGGATTTGAGCAATCAGACATTGCAGAGCTTTCTGCCCTTGCCTGTGTCATGCTGAGCAGGGTTGTGCACAGTTCCCAGTTCAGGTCCCCACCATCTCATTCTCCTTACTCACAGTGAGGAAGAGGAAGAGGGTATCTCAGCAATTTTCAGATTGTAGTGGCCCTTCTATGAGTTCTTTCAGGACAGATTCTTAAGAGGTCTTACTGCAGTGTACTTCTTCTGGCTTAATTTGCAACTATTTGGGCTTGCTGTTTTGATTTAAGGGGATAATTGATCAGTTGAGGGTTCCAAAAAGATGGCTGTGGACTCCACAACTCAGTCTTCTTTTCATGATTGGTTTTAAGCTGTTTGCTCTATTTTAAGGACCCTGCTGTTATGTCACATTTGAATTTTGTTTGTCTTTCTAAATATTTTAAGTGTGTGAGCTTAAGAGAAGTTTTACCCTTTCCCCATTGGTCCTCCCCTATAACGGGTTCAGGTTCCAGGCTCAGAGACTTTGAGCTTATTTTCTACTCCGTCACTTTATTGTCACGTCTATCCTGGTCTCAGACTTTGAAATATTGAGTCTTAGTGCACTTTTTTTGTCACCCACCTCTCAATTCTGCTTTTCCTTTGCTGCCTCCTTTCTGTGTTGTAAGATCAGGACTTACTGCCTAGCTGACTTCTGTCATTTTCTTCATCCTTCTATTTTTTATTTTGAAACAGGTTCTCACTAAATAGCTCAGGGACTAAGTTTCTAAGGTTGGCCTGCATTTGCAATCCTTCTGACTCAGCCTCCTTAATTACTGATATTATAGGGATGCAACACTGTAGTCATCAAAAAATCTTTATTTTAGAATCATCTCAAATCATAATTTTGTATTTACACTCTAAGAAATTTCTTCCTTTTAACAATTTATAGATGGCATTTGAAAGCAGAAAGTGTATTAGAGATCATCTAGACCAATTCTTATTTAGGAAAGAAATCAAATATATTTATGCATTAAATTTAATGGACATTTAGTAGATGGTTTCAGTTGGCAAGGGACTGAATTTTAGGAGACTTTCCCCAGAATCTTGAGTTTAATGAAGGCATTTACCACCTGGGCTCTGCCAGCTTTGTGGTTTTCAAGTTTAAAAAATGTTCCCAAGTGACACTCCATAAAACAGATCCCCTCATTTACAATACAGATTCAACCAGGAAAATTAAACAGAATATCTTAGCTATTATTGAAGAAATGGTTCATACAAATGTAAAATTAGTCTTCTGAAAAAGCTATTTCTTTTAAAGAAGATAATGGGCCTAAATTGAAGGTGATTTTGATATTTCAAAATTCATCGGATTACTTCCAAATGTGCCATTTATCACATCTTGGTAAGTCACAGTAAGGTGCCACTACCCATTTAATGGCATTTCTGATATAATTTTGGAATATTGTCATCATTATGCGTAGCAGCCCACATTACTTCTTACAGGTAGTTGCACCTTCCAGGAACCAGGACCTCTGATGCCCCTGAAAGTGCTCACAAAGGTGCTCACTGTGATGTGAACACCTGCCCACCATGCTGGTAATGGGAGCTTGTCACACCTGGAGTCTCTCTAACAGCTGTAGGGTGACCTGTTAACCATGGACCAAATCCAGAATGATTACCATGAGATGAAATGTCTCAAATCAAATCAGCTATTCCATGAGCTCTTCAGCCACTTATACATGGTTAACATGTGCAGTCTGGAGTTTGAATTTGTTGTTTCCATTTCAAACATTGCATTTTTTCATTGAAAAATGATATGGAAAATGGAAGGTGATGACTAATTCAGAGAAATATTACTAAAATCTCTATAATATTGTGAAATCCTCACTATAAATATTGTTGCTTTCAAAGTGCACGTTTGACTAGAAGATAAAAAAATTCAGTAATAAAGATTTTTGTAAGCATTACATGTAGAATGTTGAAGGGTAATTGAGTATAATATGGAGTGACTGATAAATATTATAAAGAAATTGTAATCATTATCTCTACCAAGAATTTATACAAAGCAAGACTTGTAATACAAATGAAAATAAATAATTGAAGATTAAATTTGTGCTAATTGGGAGATATTATTGCTCCAAATTACGGAATAATTCCATGAACTGAGGTGGTTGATGAAAGGATATTACAAACATAGGTGATTTTAATTTAGCCTTAAAGAATAGGTCAGACTCATTGGGTAAATGAGAGTTCAGAAGCAAATCAGCATAGCAAGAAAACTATACCAGCAAGTTGTTATATCTGTGCATGAGGCATTGGGTTTTAATGAATCCAATGGCCTGTGCAAGAGAGCAATTTATGTAGGGTAGGGGAAATCAGAGCTTTAAAACTTATAAGTAAAAGAAAAAAAAATCATTCTGAGTTCCAGAAGGTACCAAATGAAAGTCTAGAGTCAGACAGTAGTTAAAACAGTAAAAACAGATTTTATTCAGGACAATTGCTCTAGGGGAAAAAGGATCTCAACATAGAACTGGGTTCAATTCTGATCATGGAATGGGCAAACAGAAATTTATGGAAGCTGGATGGAAGCAACTGAATGGAAACATTTAGGGTGGGCAGAGGAGATTCTGGCTAAACCAATATAGTAGAATTCGTTTATTTTTTTTCTTTTTTCTTTTTGTTTATTTAGCTTTTAATTTTGTACAGACTGCATTTTGATTCATTGTACACAAATGGGGTACATCATTTTGTTTCTATGGTTGTACACAGTGTAGATTCATACCATTCATGTAATCATACATGTAAATAGGGTAATGATGTCTGTCTCATTCCACCATTTTTCATGCCCCCCTCCCTCTCATTTCCTTCTACATATTCTAAAGTTCCCCCATTCTTCTCTCATTCCCCACCCCCTCCCCCATTATTTATCATTCTCCACTTATCAGAGAAAACATTCCGCCTTTGGTTTTTTGGGCTTGGCTTATTTCACTTAGCATAAATAGTAGAATTCTTACTGAAGACAGGCCAGGGTGTTCAGATATCACCCAGGAAATAGTGGAAGACAAAGAACCCAGTTGGGTATGGAGAGTGATCAGGTATGGAGGATGGAGATTTCTTGCAAATCTTGACTTAGCAGGGTTATTGGTAAAACTGTATTTTATAATTTGTATGTGG
The DNA here is from genome assembly GCF_902686445.1 of Sciurus carolinensis. NCBI lineage: Eukaryota > Metazoa > Chordata > Mammalia > Rodentia > Sciuridae > Sciurus > Sciurus carolinensis. The sequence continues at coordinate 91,495,244 of NC_062215.1, forward strand.
ATGGATCTAGGAGAATGTTCAGGGTTTTTTCTAAAGTTTGATCAAGAAAGAATCAAAGGAAAAGTTAAATGCTAAAAAGGTAATGTTTCAAAAAAGGTAACTATGTAAAGATAAAATGAAAACTCTTGCACATTTTAGAGTTTAAATGAGAAGGTTATATCAATATGTAAACCACTGCAGTGTTTGTCATGTAAACAGTCCTGAGTTGTTTTTATTCCTTTTCATCAAAATAGTCCCAGAAGCAGAAATATGTGGGGGTACAGCTTCTTCCAGATGGGGATGTGGGTATAGTTTGAAGCAGCAGTTCAAAGGCACAACATTTATTTGATGTCTCATGTTTGACTATAAAAACACACTGGATTTTTCTCCAATCTATAACATATCCTGGCTAATCCTTTAAATCCAACAGGCCAAAACAAGGAAGAAAAATAAATAATAGATCCTTCTTTTTAAATAAATTCTTTACAATAATATGAATATATTTTCCATTATGACTCCATTCCACCTATTCTGAGCTAATTCAGAGTGTGAATACTTTGCTCTCAACTCCTGTGACATTTTAACAGTTTGGTTCCATGTTTGCACGGAAAGAAGAAAAAATGTGCCCCTTCCCCAGATTAGACAGTTCAGTCATCTCAGTTTATTCTCAAGATTTCTCCCTTGGTAAAACAGTGGGAATCTAATATCATGAATTAATTTACATTGGATGATGCTGAGATTTGCGAGAGGGACAAGGGCTATAATGTAATAATTCAGATGTTGGGAATCACACAAAGGAGGCTACCTATCAAAGTAAAATCTCTAATTGTTGTTGTCATCTTCCATGTTGTTGTTACATCTGTTTTTTCCAATCATGTCCTGGTTATAACTAGTATCTACTCTTCTAGTAATTGTGCATTCTTGTCCATTTCTGTTTCCAAATAAGACTTTATATCCCCTTTATATCATTTTTTCATTTTACTTTGGTACCCTGAGTTCCCTTACTTAGCTCCCATGTGCTTCTTCCCTAATGATAAAACTCAGACAAGTTTTACTTTTATTCCCCCACTGAATGGTGGAAAACATTCTGTATGTTTTTAAGCCAAAACACATAAAGAATTAGCACCCCCCATGCTTTGATTTTAAATTGACTTGTGTGTGTTCTTAGGATATTTATATTGTTTTAATACAAGCTTCTGTTACTCTATCGAATATCTACTTGTTTCTGCAGTACTATTTGAAGTCAACATTTTTGCCTTCTTTATTTTAAATTGTGAGTTGAGAGTGTGTCCTGTGTACACATTTTAGAGGACACTGTGAGATTATCCTCAGTAACTTTATATCAATTTTTTTTACCTTTAAGTGTGTAGGATAGTGACTATTTCCCATCTGTCACTATACTCTATATTTTCCTTTCAATTTTGCAAACCTAAGTAGTAAACATTATTTCTCAAAGATGTTTATATTTATTTAATAACTGGTGAATTTCTTGTATATATTTAGTCATTTAAAATTCTTTTCCTGTGAAATTTCCCTTCTCAGACTCTGTCACCTCTTCTAAGTGATTTTGGTCACTTCTTTATTGCTAATTGGGACCCTATATAACATGGATTGAGAGGCTGTCATGTGTATTTCAAACATTTTGGCTCTGTCTGCAGTTTGTGAATTTTCTTTTCTTTTCTTTTTTGGATTTTTTTTTTTAGTTGTGATCAACTTTTATTTATTTGTTTATATGTGGTACTGAGAATCGAATCCATTGCCTCTACCACTGAGCTACAATCCCAGCCCCTGTGAATTTTCTTTATAGTTAATTTTTGTTGCACATATTGTTAGAACATTTATAGTCATTTTTAAATTATCTTCTTTATTTTGGGCTTTGATCAGGTTTGCCTTACTCGGTGTAAAGATATATTAAGTTCATGCATTTTCTTCTAATGAATATTTTTTAAATCTCTTAATATTTATATATTAAATCCACTGGAATTAATTTCCTCATGTGGGATGAGGAAGACATTCTTATTATACATAGACATATAGCACTTGTTAATTTATACTCACAAGTATTCAGTTGTATCAATGTTTTTCTGAAAATCCCATCCTTTACTTGATTATTAAATAACATTTGTCACATATTATGTGATCATTTATGTATGTTTCTGTTTATTTTTATTTCTTTGTATAGACCTGTCAGAATCCCTAATGTTGAAGCAGATAATAGTAATATCTTATAGAAAACTTTTATGCTGATGGAAACATGATGTTTGATACTGATTTTAAACGAATATATTTTATAATGTCGAGAATATTTCTATTTTGTTCAATGTTTCTTGTCACTTTTATCAATAATGTTTGAATAAAATAAATATTTTCAGTGTACATTACATATTCATAATTTCATCCTTTTATCTGCTAACATGATGATAAATATGTATTTGTTTCTAATATTGATCCATTCTCAAACCACTGGAATTTAATGTATTTGGTCAGTTTTCATTTCTAATGGAGGCATAGAAACATCTGTTACTAATTTATATTCTATATTTGACTATAAATCATTTCTTTCATAAAAAACCTATAAAAATAAAATTATTTTAGATTAAAACCAAAATCTATATAAATCCATAGTTTACATGAAACAGTTGCATACTCTAAGAAACAGTTATAAAAATAGGTAGTCGAATGAATTTTGGCAGCATATAACTCTCAAAATAGTGTGGAATTTGAAAGTTTAGTTGGAACCATGCAGTATAAAGAAAGAAAATCCCAGGGCATTAACTTTGTGCTTGAACTATTCTTAAAAGGAAAAAATTCCAAGTCAAATTGCTTGGATATAACATTATAGTTGCAAGCTCTATTCACTTCAGTGAGGCTTCAGTAATAATCATTTCCAAAATGAGCACTCCTGAAGAAGAAACAATGTCTCCGTCTATCCCTGTTCCTCATCCTTTTGCTTCTTTATAAAATCATTTGAGCTTCAATAATATGTTTCTAGAAAGTGTGAAAAAAGAACCACAATGCGACTGGACTCCAACAGAGGTCATGAATAGAAGCAATTTTGAAGACAGTAAGGTGTGTTTCAAGATCAGTGTTGAGATCTTGAAGCCAGAAACATTCAGGGTAGAAAGGTGACGATACACAACAGGAAGAAGTGCCATGGAGTAGGAGAGTCTGTCGCAGGCAATCCTGGGACAAGAGCATGGTCCCTTTGAAGTTTCTCTTGAGAGTTGTCCAGTGTGACTGGTGAAGCAGGCAGGGTGAGTTGATTTGGTCTTCTGTCCCCTGGGATCAATTTTCCTTTTTATGCAGATGAACACCTGAATATTGAAGTATACCACAGATGATCAGATTTGTATGTTGGCCTTCAGTTTGGTCTCTTGGCATCTATTATTTTATTAAACAAAATTTTATCTGAAAAAGAGTAAGACATCTTAGAGTAGAGATTCTTTGAACAAGTATGTATTTACTGTTCTCCAAACAACTGCCATGACTGAACCACAGTATTGAAAGCTTCTCATTGTCTTTTAGGAATAAACCATTGCCAAGATACCCATCCTTTTTGTGTGACTGCTTATTTGGGAAATAATAATTGATGGATTCTGTAAATCTGATAGATGGTCAAAATAAATTGATAATATGATTTCATTCATATTTACCTCTTCTTCAAATATATATAAAGAGAAACTTATGAGGTATCAATAAAATGTTTTTCATGGTTGTTTTTTGCATTCCTCTGAGACATCAAGTATATTCTTAAGTGAGATTGTTTTTTCCTCCTCATTTTTCCTTTACTTCCTTCCCTCCCTTTCACTTTTCTGTCAATTTCTTTTTTTCTTTTTGTTGTATGCTACCAGGCATTTTTACTTAAAGGCTACATGACATAGAGATTAAGAGAGGTACCATAGAGAAGGTGAACACATTTACTTCCAACTATACTTCTATATGTACATTGAGCAAGACACCTATTTTTTAAAAAATTTTGAACTTCCCATCTCTATTATGAGCATGAAAAATGCTACCAACATCACAGGTTTTAAATGATAATTAAATAAAATAATCCAAATAAAGGGCAAGATGTGTATCATGCCGTTAACAGATATTAAATAATATATTGTTTTATAATTATTTAGCAATAAAGTTAACCAGATATAATAATTTTAAAAAGTTATTTGTTCTTTTTAGTTATATATGATAGTAAAATGCATTTTGACATATTATACAAATATGCAATGTAACTTCCCATTCTTGTGGTTGTATACATTGTGGAGTTAAACTGGTCATGTATTTGTATGTGAACACAGGAAAGTAATATTTTTAACATGGATAAAAATGTATTAAATAAATTGGAAAAGTGTTTGATTTCTTTGTATTCCCGAAGAGCTGAGTAGCACATGATACATTTTTATCATGTAAAAAAGATAAACTTTTTACATGAAACTATTTGATTCTTAATATATCAATTACGTTTGATGATGTTTTCTTTATATCCTATGATACATAGTTCAGCTCTCTGAGTGAATTTTGATAAAATATACTTTATAATTTAACTGTTTATAAATTTATCATGAAATTCTGTTGAATATTCTTTTTAACCTCATTCATTGTTCTGAATGACATTGTGTATTATTTTCTTTTTTTCTTAGACAAATTTATCTATTATGTCTATTTTATTAAGAATTTAGAAAAATTAAAGTTGATTTATCAATTTTTACACTTTCTGTTTTCTTAACTTCATAATTTCCTTTGTTTTCCTACTACATATTCTCTTTGTTGTTTACATATCTTTTATTAAATGCATTACCCTAAGTGCATAATTTATTCAAATATTTTTAAAAGTTGGAAGACTCTAAGGTTATAAATTTCCCACTGAGTGCACTTATTTCTATTGCTTTTCAATTATTAATATTTCTCAATATACGGTCCTTGAATAACCTCAATGTTGTTCAAAAATGAGATTCCTGTTGCTCAGTCAAGAACTTCTGCCTCAGAATCTTATAAACCAAACAATAAATAGTTACATTAATATAGATTTATAATTGTTATCTACAATAAATCCCTATATCTTTAGTTTAATATTTTATTATGTTTTTCATTACTTATAATTTTAACTCAAACTTTTTATTTAATATTAAACTTTACAAGTGTTTTTCACGTTTCGAAAGTGGTAAAACGTTGATTTTTATGTCTTTTGTTGTAATTCATTTTTCCATCTTTGATTTTCTTTTTATTACTTTGGCCAGATGTGCAGCCAAAACCATCTTTACTATTTACCCCTATTCTATATCCAAGCACAAATCAATTATGTTTAACCATTTCTTACAAATAAAAAAGGTGGAACCTGATAATCGTTCTATCCCAAACATTTTTATACTCTCTTAGTCCCTCATATTCTAGAGAAGTATTTTAATATCCTTCACTATGAGTATAGCTTCCTCAAGGTTTCTTTTTTTTTAATTTTGTTTAATGCTTTCCACTGCTGTGTATAACACAAATATATTCCATTTTTAATTGTTTGTTGTTTTTATGATTAAGAGGGAGTGTTTGGTATTTGTTTTGTTTTTGTTTTGCTAGGCTAGTACTTTCAGCAGGTTTTGTACTTTGTGATTTTGCTGGCACACTGATACATCTTTCCTGCTCATCCTGTTATTTAAGTACATTTGGACATTTAAAAAATAGAATAGTATTCCCTTTGTCTTCAAACAGGGCTATTGACCAGGTCTCAATTATGGTGATAATTGATATATTTGGTCTTACTTTTAACATCTTTTATACTTTTATTTTTTTCAATTTATTTTTCATAAATTCAAATATATTTCTTGGAATATATTGAGATTCACTCTTATGAATTAAGCCAAGAAGTCCTTGTCAATTCACCTGATAGTTCCTCTGCATAAGGAAATTTAAACTATTCCACTTTTTGTGCTCAATTTGTTCCAAGAAAAGGCAGCCTTACTGTCCACAGAATGAATCTGAATGGTAAGCTGAAAACATCAAGGCATTGAGGCTTGGTCCTAGAGTTAAATCAGAAAATAAATGACCATATAGTTCTTCACAGGATATATTTTCTCCAATTTTGCTAATATATGACCTTTCAAAATTTTACATTATGGTTGTAAGTCATATATCTAAAAATTTTGAAAATATGGCATACACATGGTTAAGTCAAATCACCAAGAAACTTTTCCTTTACATTGTTAAGTTCATCAGTAGTTATTTTTATTTATCTAGCCCAAAGTGTCTATACACTTTTTAATTTTCTACCTATAATGACAACTCTTGAATTTCAAATAGCTCCCAATTTTGTTGAAAAGCTGTATGAATTTAAGGTATATCATGAAAAAAAATTGTTCTCAAAATATGTAATATAGAATCACAAATGGGAAATGCGTCACAGAGATGACTTTGATTTGGAGCATAAAGCATGTGACACCAGGAATTGATATTTTTGTTCGAAGAATTTATGGAGATGAAGTCATAAATGTGTGTTTATTGAACACTGACTTTAGTGTGGCCACAGTAATACCCTAGACATGGGGTGTACAAACATCCCAGACCCAGCCAGGTCTGAATGGCATGCCACATTGATTATCTTTAGTATAGAAACAAGGAATTAGCAGTAAACTGTTACCACAGTGAAATGTGATATGACCATAGAGATTTTGAGAGACAGAGAATATTAACAATATTGGAGACAATGTTAGAATGAGGATAAGATGGAAGATGATGAAATACTGTTCATGGGAAAATATTTCTGATATTAGAGGCATTTCCCTAAATTAAATTGCATGTGAATTTATTTGCAGTTTGAATACTAGAAATAAAAGAGAGAGAAAATTAAAATAAATTTGATTGTTTCCTGTTTTAAGAACCATTACTTAATCCTGTGAACAATCTTAAGAAATACATATTGTTGAAATCCTGTATCTGAATATGAGAGAGTTCTAATTAATTGACCTAACACATGTTGCTTCAGCATGAAGAACCTTGGTTTATCCTTTTTCAGAGTTCAGATCAAAATTTTACCTCCACAGAGACAGCTTGTGTGGTTCTGAGTGCATGGGAAATGGAAAAAAGAAATGTTCCTGGCAATGTGGAGACGAGTAGTATATTAGTTCCTATAGATAAATTCCAATCTTTAGCTCTTTCTCCTAATATAATTTTTGTGAGACTTTTGTTTGTTTATCTGTTTTTGAAAGCAGATAGAGGACTTAAATGAGCTTATATGGAGTTGAGTAGTAGGAAATATAATGGACGGGCATAAATGTTTTAGACTTCTTTATTTTTCTGAAGTTATGTTCTTATCTATTAGTCTTTTCCTAAGTTTATAGTTTCTGACAGACTTTCTACTTACTTTCTCCTAAGACTTTATTTACCAAAGATAAGGAATTATTACCGTAAATCACAACCACTATAATCAAATATGTGATCATTTTTTTCACCTTTAAAATGTGAAAATTTTAAATGTAGTTGACAAAATATACAGTTTTTAAATTTCTCACATCAAAATTTAACTCTAATGATATAGCAGAAGTTATAATTATGCACACATTGCTTTGAGATATATTTCTATGAAGTAAAATTATTTTAGTATTTAGTTCAAAGCTAATAATTCATTTTTAAGAATCTATAATTTATGACATAAAAGGGTTTAATATTTATAATACTCATAAGTAATAATGAGGCTTATGCCCACACCCCACACTCACTTTCTTTGCCAGGTTTGAAAATGTTTCATTTAAAAGGCATTTTGCTATAAAAGAAAGTGCACTTTTGAAGCTTTTGCCAGTATAATTAATGTCATTGCACTTAAATGCATCAACAAGCTCAAATTGATAGAGCTTGTACTATGAAAAATGGAACATTTTTTATTATCAGCTATTTCCTTTGGTGAAAAAAAAAGAAGCAAGAGTTATGAGTTAAATGTTCTCATATAAATGTATTTATCAAGTGGCATGGCACAATTTGAAATGAATCTTTTGCTTTGATATAAGCAGATAAAAAGTTAAAGCAATGACGCTAAAGAAGTGTGATGGACATTTTGTTTAATTAATGTTTTAGCTTTGGGAGATTATTAAAAATGAAATGGTCTAGGTTAGAAAAGTTTGGTGATTCTATTTTTTCCTAAAAATATTTACTTTATAAATAGTTGAGATATAGAGAAACTATATCTTAATTGAACTTAAGGTCATTTTAAATCACCTGTAATTCCACCAACCTAGTAAAATTATTTTAATTATATAAAATTTATAGCATAGAAAGCAGCACGTATACCATTTGATAATTCAATATTTTTTACTACATATCATAAAATTTTTCACAATTCTACACATTCTTCATATATTTTAAATTACTTTTAATGCATAAGTAATGAGAAGCAATATTTTTAGAAAAAAAGAGCAAAGTTGTAAGTAAAGTTATGAAATTTTCCTGATGTTTAGAAATAGTTTTGCTGAGGAAATATTTTTAAGCAAATTGCTGTATCAACTTTATGATTTTAATTTTTCCAGGTTTTTTAGAGACCGGTGACCAGAACTGAAACTTAAATCTACTGAGAGTGACTCTGTTTGACCTTTAAAACACTTGTACTCTCCAATTTCATGAAGCTCCTAGAAGTTCTAGCCCAAAGTCATTGGTTCTTTTTCCAACCATTTTCAATACGTGTCCTTCAAAGATATAAGGTAAGTGATAGGTAACAGGCTGGAGCACAGGTTTTTGTGTTTTCATAAACATTTATATGTATGTATTTAAATACGTATGTGTATGTGTGCGTGTGTGTGTGTTATTCTTAAAAACTTCATGTTAGATTACTAGAGAAATAGATTTAGTCCCTAAACACAGGTGAAATGATAAAATATCATCTATCTACATCACATGTGTAAGCATCTCCTTAAATCTTCCCTGTGTGTATGTAAGTGACTATCATTGATACTGTTCTGTGATCTTAAAATGGCTAAGTTAACTGGGAAAGCCCAGAATGTTATTATTCATTTATCTTTTCAGTACATCTGAGTATCCTAAAACAGAGTTTGGGAAATAGTAGCAGTGGCCCGATGAAATATGCAGATGGAAACTTCTCATTAAACCTCCTCATTTAAATTCATTGTTTAGTTTAATATCATTTTATACTCATTAAGATTTACATAATGAACTAGACCCAGGTGACCAATTTAATACCATATCTAGTGCTATAACAATGACCCCCCACACCCACAGTGCCATCAGATGTGTTCCCAAACACCTCAATTCTCTCATGTCATTCTCTAAAACAGATGGTCACACCTGGGGAGTATTGATATTCACTATTCATTCTAGACAGGTTACTAGAGCACCTTCTAAATACTTAGCATTTTTCTAGGCAGCATGGGAAATGCAAACAAGGGGAAGTTTTTGACCTTAAAGGACACAGAATTTAGTTGAAGAAACAACACATATTGACAAGAACACTTCAACAACCAAACAGGGCAGCAAAGTAACGTGTCAGGTCTAAGAAAAGAAAGTAAACATTCTAAATATTCACAAAATGATTGAGCTCCATGCAAGCTAATGAGAGAAGGATCTAAGAGTTGGCTTGACTCTGTTAATATATATCACTCCACGATGTGCATCATATATATATGCCCTCTACCTTGGTCATCCACTGATTCTATAAATAATTCTAATTTACCTATGACTGGCTAAGGGTGAGGATCTACAATAATCTTCAGGCACCTACAGTTCTATCAGCTTATTTATTTGTTTCCACCCCAGGCTCTAAAATTCACTTGTAGCATAGTAAGAAACATCTAATTTTTTTCTGAACTTCAAGTGCAATCTAATTATAATAGTACTTATCCTGCCCCTTGTGCCTTAAATCCCATCTTCCAGCTGCTTACCTTGGTGTTTTTCCTGCCATTTTGCATCTTGTTTAATTTCTGAACTTTTCCTTGATGGTTTCAACCTTCGTCTTTGATTTACTCTCAAATGGCTGAAGTTTCACTCTACTTGCTCTCTTTCTCTCTTCGTTTGGTTTGCTCTGAGGCATTTCCTCAGAACTCCAATCTATTGAACTCACTGACTTCTAAGTTTCTTTGTGTTCTCCTGCTATGTGCATGTCTCTCTTCTCATGTATTCTGGTCTTTGAATCCTACATGCTGTGGTCTCCCTACAATCTCAACTCCATTTCTTCAACTCATGAATATCAGTGCATTCTGCCTGGTAGCCAAGAGACCCTTCCCAGGCAGTTGCTGGGGCAGTAATAATCTAATGGTCATATGGAGAAAGGCTCGTCTTTCATCTAGTGGATAAAATGCAGAAATGATGCTAACTATTTTATAACAAACAAGGTAGAACCTCATAATAACAAATTACTTGGCTCAAAATGCCAGTAGTGCTAAAATTAAGAAATTAGTTTAGGCACACACAGCAGCTTGAGTTTTGAGATAGCAACGTACTCACTTTTTCCTCTCTTTCTGTATATCTTAATTCCAAAAGCTGGTTTTGTGTTGGATTTCAATCAAATTCCTGCATATTATATAGAGTATTCAAGGAGAAAATCAAGAGTACTTTTCTACCAGTGATTGACTGAAGACCACAATTTAGATGTAAAAGAAAAAAGACAAAAAAGATAAAGATGCAGAAGGTTATTAAACTCACTATTGCACTCAAGTAAGAAATTTAACTGATTTATTAAAAAATTGATATTTAAATAATCTATATTGATTCTATAGAACAAATAGGTGATATTATTGCTGTTATGCAGAAGAGGGAGCAAAGAAATGACTTGCACAGAGTGGTGTGGGTGATGAGGTAAGAATTAGAATTGAAACTTAGTTCTGTATGAATCCCAGGCCTTCAATTACTCTTCACAAGTTTTGTGATACAACAGAGGCAGACTAAAGTGAAGCATCAAACTGTTGAGGTAAAATATTTCACAACTGAGACTTTTTATGGCAGGGGGAGCTCTTTCCTGACCTTGGGAGAAACAGTGAGTTGTAATTGGTCATATGGAAAACCAAGAGAATTTTTTTTTATTTTGAGATATTGTGCAATTTTTAGTAGAACATCTAAGGGGAAATAAGCCTGATGAAGACAGTCTTCAGAAACATCAACAAATTGTTGGCTTTTCAACTTTTTATTCATAGTAAAAGTCTGAAAAATCTTGTGAATCAATGATCCCTATATAACATTGCCTGGAGAGTAAAGACTCATTAAGCAGAGATTGTTACAGTTTGCTTATGAGGCATCATCAAAAGCTCATGAAGAAAATATAGGAATAGGTGGAACAATTAGATTGTGAGAACTGTAATCTAATCAGTGCATTAATCCATTCAATTTATTAATAATTTGGAAGAGTTACTCTACTGGGTGGTAACCATAGTTAGGTGGGGCATGGCTGCAGGTGGCAAGCCTGTGAGGGCATGCCCTGGGGTATTAGATCTTTTCCTGTTTCTCTCTGTCTGCTCTCCAGCCACCACAAATGGAGCAGCTTTTGTCCACCACACCCTTTGTCCTTGATGTTTTGTCCAGAGCAATGGAGTCAGTAGAGCATGAACTGAGAATTCTGAAACCATGAGTCCCAAATAAACTTCTCCTCCTCTAAATTGTTCTTGTTAGGTATTTTAATCACAGGAATGAAAAGCTGATTAACACAGAGCTTGTGTCATCATGTTTTAGAACTACTAAAACTAAAGGTAAATCAGACAAAGCAAAAGAAGGAAAATGATGGTTTACTCTCTGTTTCTATGAGTTCATCTTTTTTTTTAAATCTTTTTCATATGTGTTTTTCTGTACCTGTCTTATTTCACTTCACATAATGTCTTCCAATTTCATTCATGTTGTAACAAATTATAGGATTTTCTTCTGTCTCAAGGCTGAAGAACACTCTAGTGTATGTATGCCACACTGCCCTCATTCATGTACCCTTGATGGACGGTTAGGTTGATTCCATATATTTGCTATTGTAAATAATACTTCCAGGGAGTGCAGATCTCACTTTAAAGTGGTATAGTCCACCCTCTATGTCATTCATTAAAATCCTGGTTTATTTCTCTGGTTACAATGATGAATAATGCTTTCTCTCCATAGATCCTCTAGATTTTTAGAATGGCGAAATCCCATTGATAACAAAGAACCAATGTAAAGGGTAAATAGCAACTTAGCGATATTTTGTGTTAAATATGCAGTAGTTTTATCTTTGCAACTGGATAGAGAGGGAAAGTATCAGAGGGAAGGTATAGCTGGGTCATGTGGTAACTCTGTTTAATATTTTGAGGAATTGCTAGTTTCTCTACACTGTTACAACACTTTATCTTCTTTAGTTATCCTCATGTTTGTAGAGTTGTATTTCACTGCAGTTTTTATTTGCATTCCTCTAATGACTAATTGTGCTAAACATTTTCACATACATGCTTGTGCTTATCATGCATTTGTATTTTCTTTGAGAAATGGGCATTCACATGTGTAGGCAATTCTTTAAATGGATACAATTTTTTTTTTTTTTTTTTTTTTGGTGGGGTAATGGGGATTGAACTCAGGGGTACTCAACCACTGAATCACATCCCCAGCCCTATTAGCCCTACTTTGTATTTTATTTAGAGACAGAGTCTGGCTGAGTTCCTTAGCATCTCACCTTTGCTGAGGCTGGCTTTGAACTCTCTATTCTCCTGCTTCAGTATCTGGAGTTGCTGGGATTATAGGTGTTTGCCACCATGCCCAGCTGTCACATTTTTAAAAAAATAAGTTAAAAGGGTTATTTATATGTTCTGTAAGTATTTTCTCAGATGTATGACTTGCAAATATTTTCTTCCCTAATAGTAAAGCTTTAAATTTCAGCAAGTCCAATTTATCCATTTTTCTCTTTCTTGTGATTTTGTTTTTATATCTAATAAATCATTACCTAATGTAGTGTAATAAAGATTTATTCCTATATTTTCTAAGAGTTTTATGGTTTTAAATCTTGTATTTATATGTACTATCAATTTTGACTTAATTTCTGTGGCTAGTATCTTTTTAAATATAGTTAATTGATAAGTCTAAGAAGACAGAATAGATTTATGTCTACAATAAATCTAAAAGGCAACAATGGCAGGAATAAAAAATAGAGGAAGTATGGGCACATACATCTAATAAGTGCATTTGGTAAGCTATTTAGGTCGATCAAGTGAAAATTGGCATGGGGAACTATAACTGAGTGGAGAACATGAGGCTTAAGCTGGTTAAAATAGCTGTCTGTTCCTACAGAAAAAGAATGAAACTGAGGACAATGATCAGTGGGTCAGGTAGTCAGGATTGACCTCCCTCATAAAGCAGATAAGGCTTAATGTGTTCAGCAGAAAGATCAGATTTGACAGCACTGTTAAAAAGAAATAACTTCTTAGCTATATGCAAATTTCAACCTATAAGCTATTGCTATCCTTAATCCTGACCAGTTTTTGTGGTAGACCTCAGATCTTCCCCTTTCATCATTTTTCACTGACTTTCAGATCAGAATTCTTCTGGTCTCAGTTTTTAGCAATTAGTTGAATAGGAATCTTCAAACTCAAAAAGTGTTCACTTTTCAATGTATCAATTCTTCAATTTTGTTAATAGACAAGTTAAGAAGTGACAAGAAAACTTCAGGGTTCTCCTTGTATTGAATTAATCTCAAAAATCAAATTACTCAATAAACTCTTCCAACTTGCTCATATTCTAGCCTAAAACAAATGCTGCAATAGCAAACTATAAATCACTCACCACTTCAAATGATACTGAGGTGGAATACTCACTGTCCATCAAGCGTGGTAATCCTTGGATCAGTATGAGAATGGAACTGCCTAAGCAGAATGTCTCAAACTGTGAGCTGATTAAAAAGAAAAGCCTAATGAATAGGATCTATGCCGCAGCTTTCCTTCATTATTCTTTCCCCACATAACGTCACAGGCAGCATCTGGTGTCAGGAACAAATCATATTCTGACTTATATCCACACTAAACACTTTTGCAGCCGTAAAACATGCAGGAAACTGGCTCAGAGACATCCATTTTTAAACAGCTGACATTAATGATGTATATATAGAGAGCAAAAAGCTGTATTTTGCCCATCTCAGTATGCTATATTTTTTGGTGAAATCTTTTTGGAAGAAAAACTTGTGCATCAAACTTCCTTTTAAGAAGAAATGGCCCCTCTAGAGTATGAAATACAGTTAGAGTGATATTTCCTCATTTAAGAGACTAGAGTGTACCATGAGGCAATATGCAATAGGTGCCATTAGCATATTTTTGAAACTATTAAACATACAAAAATACAACCTTAGATTTTACTGCACAAAGGTTGATTAATTAACTTGCCATATAGGTTACCACTAGTGTTCTTAAAATACAAATAAAAAGTGCAAGTGCAGAAAGAGGCAAAACAATATGAATCTTTCTTAGAAGCAAAGAAAAAGAAATAGAATAGAAATCTGTTTACCATTTCACATAGTGTGCACTAAAGAACAAGCTAAAAAATGCTTTGGAACATATCTGAAAATGTGGCAACAATTTCATATTTGCCCCATGTAAATAAATGAAGGCCTATCATAATAGATGAGTTTAGCATTAGGTGGAATTATGTTAATAATTTTGTTTAAGCAATTTGTTGTAATAAACCAAGAACATAGCATTGCAAAACATAATTTTCACCTATGTGGGGAGAATAGTGTAAAATGGAATATAGAGATAATTTTAATTTAACAACAATATGTCCAGATTATACAATAAAAATAGAGTTCATTGTTATTATCTACGCACTGTAAACTACTTTGAATGAGGTTGGAAATCAAGTTGATTGAATAAGAACTTTAGTTTTGCAAATAGAAAAAAAATTTAAATCTACTGATATCCTGATATAATTTTATATTTTAATATAATTACATTTCATTTTTGTTCCTATATCAAATATTTTCAATTGCATAAGACTGCATGCATTATGCATTTAAGAAAAAGGGAGTATAAGAAATGCTCCCTTGATGATGAGATTATAAATGATTGCTGGCAGGATTTTCCTTTTTTTTAATAAGCCTGGGAAAGCAAGTGAAGGTATGTCACATTGTGGAAAGAGCATCTTTGGTTCCTCATGTATTAAATAAAAAGCAGTTCTATAAGTTAGAGACACTGGACTTCAAATCCCAAATTTCTATGACAAACTACAGTCTTAATATGTGAGAATTCTTAATAAACTTCTTAAAAAGTCTTACAGAGGTGGATTTTTTGACTGATTTACTGTGAGCTTTAAAAAAAATTGGTCAGACTACACTATTCTATCATCTAAGGTAGTTATTTAGAAATCAAAATGCTCTACCTTTGAAGGAATACTACGTGGAACTATGATGATACTGAAAGAATAATCAGAGGAACCTTCTTATTCAATGCATCCTTTATCTCTTAGAGCTAAATTTAACATGCTCAGGTATTCTGCCTGCATTATTATTTAACAAAAATAAAAAATAAATAATGCTAACCAATATTAATAAGTAAAATAAAAAGAAGTAAAAAGTAACAGAGTTCAAACAAATTTTTAAAAATATAGAGCTAATTAGCTAAGATAATGTTAAAAGAAAAATAATATCAAAGGATCTAAATGAAAAAAGAATAGAGGAACAATGTTTTTAAAAATATGGTTCATAAACACTTAAATTTATATAGACTATTAAAAGGACAAGAAAATTAAAATATAAAATAACAAAATAAATATTTAGGAGTACTAAAACTACGCTTAAGAATTCAAGCTAAATGAAAAATCCCAACTATTTCTGGGAAATCTAAAGTTATCATCCTTGAAGAGAATAGAAAATAATCTTCCAGGATGACATGATTGCAAATCTCTTGATCTCCAGAAAACCTTCTTTCTTTGCATCTATCTTAGTATATTCAGGTTGCTATAACACAATACCATAGACTGTGAGGCTTATCACAATAGAAATTTATTTTTCACGGTTTTGGAAAGATGAACATCAAAGCTTCAGTGGATTGGAAGCCTGGTTATGACCTGACTCCACAGAACCTTCTTTCTGTGTCCTCGTGGTAGAAGAGGGGAGGGGTCTTTATCAGGTCTCCTTTATAGGGCACTGATCTCCATGACAGCACCAACCTTCTTGCCTAATCATCTCTGAAAGTCCTCACTTCCTATTACCATCATTTTGGTGGGGCATGATTTCAACATAAGAATTTTCTTCAAGGGGACACAAATATTCAAACCATAACACCTCGCATAGTTTAGGGCTCCCCAGGAATAGTTCCAAAGCTCCATTCTTGTATGACAGAGAAAGAACTATTAACTTCTCTAATGACATTTTATCATGGGAAATGGAGAGGGGGAGATATGCTTCCCACCTCAAGTCTATCTGCTTTATTCAAAGAGCCTATATATACAAGTAAAAATATTCCACCTCATTGGAAAGTCCCTCTGTGCCAGTAAACTCACAATGAGAACTTATAAAAATTTTCTTGCAGATATTATTGGCATAGTAGCTATTTTTCAGAATTATTTGAAATATTGTTTTATTTCATTAATTTAATTATATATATATCACCAGAGCAGTGTATGGAGTAACTATATAACCAAGATTTTCTGACATAATTACTATTTCAAATATTGTATCATTCATCATATCATGACTCAAACCATGTTCCCCAATTTACAATGATGAAAATATGAATACATACCTCATGCTAAAGTGTTAAAATTGAGAAAATCATGCACATTATGTATGATTTATTTAAGTATACTAGAACTAATCTGCAAAACAACTCTGCAAGTTCTACTGAAGAAGAGGAAGGGACTGGGAGGAAAGGGAGGAAGGTAAGGGTATGAGAGGATAATAGTAGGGAGGGGAACAAGATGAAAGCATGATATATGCATACATGGAAATGTCACAGTTAAATCCAGTAATTTGTATTATTAAAATACACTAATAATTATAACTTTAAAATTCCTACAAGTTGCCAACTATAATTTACTTTGGGTATACGAGGGAGTGAAGACAAAGATGATAGTTAATGTGTCTAAAATAACACACCTAAAAAACACTCGTGATTAGATTGAACCTTATGTGTCTATGACTCTGAACATGGGTTCTTTTCAAGTTACACATCTCTGTGTGCCTTCCCAGGATTATAAGAAGGTAGCCCCTAACACCAAGCATCTGTGATTTCATTCTACAGAGTATTTCTGAAATCCCTTCTGTCCAGGAAAGTTCTCTATATTACAATAACCTGTTTTGCATTTATAATGAATAATCAATGACTTTTGAAGAATCCAAAAGAATTCTTGATAATAAATGATAAAGAATTAGTAAGAAAACTGAATTAAAATTAATATCCTCTGGTTTAGGATTCTAAATTATGATGAATGTGTTAAAATGTGAGTTTTGTGTGCCTAGTTCAGATAGTTTGGTTGGTTTTAAAGTAAGGCTCAGCTGAATATTTAATATGCATGGCCTCATGAATTTGAAGCATGTGGTCCACAGACTGAGCTTCACAAACAGTCCCTGTAATACAGTTTTGCAATCCCCTTGTCTAACTCTAAGCATCAGGGAAATGTTATTTAGGTCAGAGATTTGGACATGTCGTTCTTGAACACAGGAGGCAGCTATTTAGAGTTGCTTAAGCAAAATGTTGTCTAAGTTTATCCAATAGACTGCCATTCAGCTGTACTTGATCCCCTATACCCATCAAAAAATGAGTCATTCTCTTCTTCCACTGTGTCTAATACTGACAAGCAACGCTTAGGGAAACAGTTGTCCCAGCCCAGATTGTTTATGAGTAAAGCTTTGGCAGTGACTTAATCAATCTTGGCATTTAAATCCCTAGAAATCACCATACCAGCCAATGAATGCAGTTTGAAGGACAGAAGTTAAATTGGGAGCAAACAACTCTACAGGCTAGAGAATACTGGTATTCCTAATACTGAACATAAGGAGGGTACGCAGCCCTCCTGCCCTATTGCCCTACTATAATTTCCCCCTTTTAATTTAAAAAAAGAAAAAGAAAAAAATTAAAATGACAAATTTTTATTCCACAAGTCATGTGTTTTAGATCTGAAATGAAGCTTATTTTATGTACTTTTTCACATTTAAACTATCCCACCCCTTCTAGCTCCTGGAGATAAATCTTACTTTAGCAATTTAGAGAGAGTTTTAGCCTCCCTGCTAAGTCATTTGCTTTTGTAGTTTCAGGTAATATTAGGAGATTTGGACACTTTCCCTGAATTCATAAATATTACTTCTACATCTTTCTTTTTGATTTGGGACATACAGGTAGTCCTCAGCAAGGTGCAATGAACAAGTTCAGCAACCTTCACGCAGTTGCTCAGATACCATCTATCACTGAATTACCCTTCATGGTAAAGACTTTGATTATTATCAGGGAGCACTGTGAGAGACAGCATTTTAAATCCATTTCTTTAAGCTTTGAAAGCATTAATGAGAAATTGTTCTTTTATCCCCATAATATCATCCCATATAGCATGCAGAAGCATTTCTTAAAGTTTAGTCTAAGGAGAGTCTAATGTAACCACTTTTGAATAATAAAAGATTAAAAACTTGCACATCTTTTTTCCCTCAGAGTTTTCCAGAAAAGATAGTCAATATGATACAACTAGCTCTCCTTTTGGTAACTTTGTCCACTTGGTTTTTACAAAATTTATTTTAATTTTTAATTTTGTTAGCATTGAATTAGTTTTTTTCTTAATGCACCAGACTTAAGGTGGAAAAAATTGCATCTTTTAAGTCAATATTCCTTAGTTGTTGGCATATGTTTTTTCCACACATCCAAGTAATGACTCACTTTTAATTTCTGATTTTATCACTATTTTCAGTTTATTTTAGTCATATTTTCATTGCTGTGACCAAAATGCCTGATAAGAACAATTTAGAAGAGAAAAAGTTTATTTATTTTTGCGTGTGTGTGATTTCAGAGGTTTGGGCCATGTTCAGCTGACGCCATAATTCTGGGCCTGACATGATGTAGAACACATGGCAAAAGGGTATGGTGGAAGAAATAACTCAAGACATGGCAACTAGGAAGAAGAGAGAACTCTGTTAACCTGGAACAAAATGTAAAGCCCCAAATCACAGCTTCAGTGATCTACTTCCTCTAGACACACCTTACCTGGCTATGTTACTGCTCAGTTAATCCATCAGTGTATTAATCTACTGTTTAGGTCAAATTTCTCTTGATCTAATCATTTCACCTCTGAAAATTCTTATATTTTCTCACAAATGAACTGTTGGAGGATTATCTACTATCCAAACCATAACTAACCATAACCCCTCATAACCATTCCACCCCTCATTTCCAAAAGTTGATACCAATTTGTTATGATTTAGATATGAGGTATACCCCCAAAGCTCATGTGTGAAGCAATGCAAGGAAGGTTAGAGGTGAAATGATTGGGTTATGAGACCCTTAACCTAGTCAGTGAATTAATCCCCTGATGGGGATTAACTGAGTGATAACTGTTGGCAGGTTGGGTGTGGATGGAGAAGGTAGATCACTGGGGGTATGCCTTTAGGATATATATTTTGTCCCTGGTGAGTGGAGTCTCTACTTCTTGGTGGCCATGTCCTAGGCACTTTCCTCCACCACACTCCTCTGCTTTGCTGTCCTGCCTTATGTTTGCCCCTGAAGAATGTAGTCAGTCATTTATGGACTGAGACTTCTGAAACAATGAGACCCAAATAAACGTTCCTGTTCTATATTTTTCTTGTTGGATCTTTTGACCACAGCAATGAAAAACTAACTAAAAAACCATCTCACAATGCAAAATACATTTAGTTCATTTCCAAAAGTCCAAGCTGCTGATAGACAGGTATCTGGAAGATGAGGGCTTGGCATGTTAACCCCCCAACCTTAATTAGGAAAAACTTCTCTTTTTGGACCATGTTGTCACTATTTCTAGTAAACAAGCCTCTAGGACTTTCCCTTATCACTGAAAGCAGTTGCAACCCCTAATAACCCTGCTAAATGAAATACCAAGATTCTCACAAAGAACACTTGATAGGGGCTATTCAAAAGGTAATGAACCAATTAATGGCATGGGAAATACAGACAAAAACCAGGAAACTCAATTTCCTTTAAACTCCTACTCCATGAGCACTGTATCATCTTATCTTGGGGGTGGTCCATGTAGTTCCTATGCTGTCAGTCAAAATTAAAAGGTAAACTTAGGTGAGATTCTGGAAACTCCCTTGGAATTCCCAAGAGGGCATATTATCCTTTTCTTCTCTGAGAGTACCTGCTCTGTCCCTCTGTCCCCTTACCCCTTTCCTAACCCTTCTACTATATTTATGCCTGTGATTCTGAGCAAAATGTCTGAAATCTGTCTGATCTGATTGCAAGAACCTGATGTGAAGGGGGAAACTTTGTGCTGCCTGAATTTCCTGGAAGGCCCCCCACCCATGTAACATATTGATGTTTTCTACCTGTAAAGATTTGAAATCAAGTTACATGTATTCAACATATGATGTAGGGTAAGCACTTCTATTCCACAGGTGAGAAATAGAGGCATAGGAAAAAATGATGGAATCAAAGCAAGACTGAAATTCAACTGGACAAACAAGTTCTATAGCTCCATTTTCCAGCATCTGGGGCTCATGACACTGTGATGTCTTCTCCAAAGGACTTGTGTAGATCTGTGCCTATGACCACACTGGTTGCAAACAACATGACCTCTCTCTTGTTTGTTCTATTGAACAGTCCTTGCAAACATTCACCATTACTGGCATCTCTTAATCTGGGAAGGGTGTTCTCTACTGCAGCCTCAGTTTCCTTCTCACTTTCATGCATCTCCCTCTCAGGAATAGCTAACAGGGACTTTGAACCTTTTATACTTTGCCTGGCCTCCCAGGCCTTCCTTTCAAATCTCAGTGAAAGCCTCCCTGACCACCTAAGTCCAGCATCCTACTTTCCTACAGCACCATGTGGTTGACACCAAGGTCTGCCACCATCTCTAGCAGTAGCTAATACCCTTGGGACCAACCTCTGAGTGCCTAGGCAGCTGAGCATGGTAAAAAGTCTTCCTATGTCTCTCTCACCCCCACCCCCTGTTGCTGGTCCATGCTGTTCCTGAAAAGCTTGATCCTTGGCCCTGATGCCAATCCACTAACAAGATGTGGTTTTGAGAAAAAGGAAAAGAAAGTTTTATTGCTTTGCTAATAAAGGAGAAACACAGGGGATTCCTGTCCCAGAGGCTGTAATTCTCCCCATCAGCAGGAACAGGGGGTTTTAAAGGGGTGATTCAAAGGCTACAGTCCATTTGTTTTCTGTTGGAATTGAAATTCACTTGTTAATTTGGGAGATAGCCATTTCTGAGATCTTTTCATACCATTCCCCAAAATCTAGATTACTACTTTCCGATGATGGGTGTGTACTCAAGGACAGAATAAATCTGCCTAAAATGGGAAAGAAAGGTAATCCTACTTCCTCTGAGATTAGGGAGGGAAAGAAGTTAGGGAGAAGTAGAGAGAGAGAAAGGGAAAGAAACACGTCCATTTTAAAACTAAGTTGGAGTGGCAGAGCAGGAAAGGCTATATTCAAAGCATAAAGTGAACCACTGTTATAATGCAAGCCAGGTGACCCCATGGTCTCTTCTCAAAGGAATTTTTACTTTAAATCTTTGAGCCTGAGATGGATGTGGACTTTTCAATTCCCGAGATGCCCTCAGGTAATCTTTCCTGTTGTTTCTGGATAAAGTACTTAGCATTTCTTTAGTGGTCATAACGTCTTTAAAAACTATAACTTTCTTAGCCCCAGTTTTATTGCACTTTTCTGGCCAAATTATTTTTCAAATTTTTCTGTTTTACCTTCTCCTCCTGATTATCACAGTAAACTTGACTAAAAGCTACCAGCTTTGAACTTTCCTCTGCCACATTAGTTAGTAATTACCTTTAAATTCAACCTCATGAAAATTCATAATTTCATCATTACACTTCTGAAAATTCTTGCATTTTCTCACACGTGAACTTTGGGGAGCCACCTCATATCCAAACCATAAAACAGTTCTATTTCCCTGTTTCAACAAACGCTTATTTAACATATCTGAAACGAATGTCTCTAATCCATTTCATTACTGTTCTTTATGTGTGTAAAGTCCATGAACCATGAATAGTAATATTTAATATTGACTTTAAGAGGTTATATTAAAATATATCTTATTATAAGTCTCTTTTGATAAGTTTTTCTCAAACATTTTTTAAATCCATCCCTTTCCATATTTGGAAATCAGATCATTATTTTAATTCCCACCTAGCATCATACTATAATCAATTTATTCTCCTACTGATGCAATGGAGACTGTTTACAATATTTATTCTATTATAAAATATTATGAATATGTTCTTATAGTCATATGAAAGTAAAGGAGATGACATTTCACTTTTTTACTTATAGATGTATTATTGTCTGTACAGAAAAACCAGGAAAATAAATGGTTAAGTTTAAATAAATGAGGACTTTAAAATAGCTGAACAGAGCATCTGCAAATGCAATAAATATATAAAAAGCAGTAGTGTTTTGAATTACTTATCATTTTAAATATACAAATTTATGGGATACAGTATGATAATATGATACATGTATATGGTATATAGTAATCTGGTCAAGTAAGTTAACATTTTTCTCTCCTAGAATATTTTTAAAATTTTTTGAGCAATTCATAATAATTGTGCACATGTTTGGGATACATTGCAGTATTTTAAAACATGTGTATAATATGTACTAAATTTGGATAATTAGTTTACATCCTCTTATCATTAGTTGTGTTTAGAGTCCTCAAACTCCTCTCTTTAGTTTTTCAGAAAATAGATAACAGGTTATTTTGAAATACAGCACTGCACTGTTCTTTGGAACACTAGAACTACTTATTTTAGAAAAAAATTATTGGTATATTATAATTATATAGATTAGTGGAATTCATTATACCATGTTTGTGCTTGCACATCATTTGAACAATCTCATTCTCTGACACCCCCTTTTCCTCCCTCCCTTGTTCTGCTTGCTCTATTCTACTAATCCCCTTCTATTATTGCTAGTACTATTATTATTTTTATTGGTGCATCATATATATATGAATATGTAAATATATGGAAATATAATATATAAATATATATTTATTATTTATATAATATATAAATATATATTATATAAATATATATAAATTAAAGTGGGGTCCTTTATGTTACTGTTATATATGGACATAGTATAATTTGATAGATTTCAGTCTTTGGTACTTCCCTATGCCCCTCTACCACTCAATGCCCTTTCTTACTCTATTAATATCCTTTGTATTTTCATAAAATCCTCCCTTTTTTTCTTAAATCCTTTTCTTCTCTATTTTCTGTATGTGAGAGAAAACAATCAACCTTTGACTTTCCGCGTCTGGCTTATTTAGCATACCATAGAACTATTTACCTATATCTAACTTAGGGTATCAATTACCCAGTCTTCTACTATTTCCTATTCTACCCATCATTCTCAGACTCTAGTAATCAGTACTATACATTCCAATTCACTCTTTCTAACATTTACAGGTAAGAGAGAACATGTGGTATTAGTCTTTTTTGCATCTGACTTATTTCATTAAACAATGTCCAGTTCTGCCAATTTTGCTGCAAATGATACAATATAATTGTGGTTTGAGCTGAAAAATATTCTATTGTGTATACATACCACATTGTTTTTATCCATTCATTTGTTACTAGGCATCTAGGTTGATTCCATATTTTAGTTATTGTGAATAGTGCAGCAACAAACGCAGGTATGCAACTATCTCCGATACACTGGGATAATTTCCTTTGGATATATAACCAGAAGTGGGCATATACTGGAGCATATGGTAGTCTAGTTTTAGTTTCTTAAGGAACCTCTTCACTATGCTCCAGGGTGAATGCACTAATTTACCTTCCCACCATCAATGTAGGAGAGTTTCCTTTCCTAAAATCCTCAATAAAATTTGCTATGTTTGATCTTTTAGATAATAAGTACTCTAAGTGCGATGAGATTGTTTCTCATTTTTCTTTTTCATAAATTTGTTGGCTGCTTAAATTTCTTCTTTTGAGAAGTGTTTATTCATAGCTTTCATCCACTTTGAAAAATTGAAGTATTTTTCTTGTTATTCAGTTTTTAAAATTTCTTATATATTCAAAATATTAATCTTTTGTTAGATTAATAACTATTTTTTTGGGTATTAGGGATTGAATTTAGGGGCACTCAACCACAAGACACTCGACCACTGAGCCCCATCCCCTGCCCTTTTTTATATTTTAGTTAGAGATAGGGTTTCACTGACCTACTTAATGCCTTGACTTTTGCTGAGGCTGACTTTGAACATCACCCCCACACTGGAATTACCAGAATTCACCACCATGCTAGCAAATTAATAACTTTTATTAATAATTACTCTTATAGTCTTTATTTTCTATCTTCAAATTCTACTTCTTGATCTTCCCTATTCCAACTTCTGTAGTAAACTTTTCTTTGCACAATTCCTTTCTGATATACTGAAAGAAAACACCTAAATTGAAGCTTTATGTTGTCTACTATTCAGCACTTTTTAAGTGAAAATATTATAGTTTTCATATTCAAGATCCCCAGGCAATTTGTTCACTTGTGCATGTGTGTGTATATATGTGTGTATAAAATGTTCCCCATTCATGTTCCATTGATAAGTACCTCTGTCATCTCTCTGAAGTCATTAGTTTTCTTTGATTTGACTCTCGCTTTGGCTGCCCTATCATCTGTTTCTTCTGTTTGTTGTATCTCCAACATATACTAAGTGTAGAAAAGGAAGACAACAAATTGAACCATCTTAAACTTTTGTTTTAATGTAGGTAGAATTAATAGTGGGGCAGTCATAAAATTTATCATCATGAGTATTAAAGATGACATTATTAATGGTTAGGACTGTCATGTACTAACCTGAAAATATTTTCTACTTCAAACTTTCTTGGAAAAAAGATGAATTATCAGAATATTTATTAATGTTATAAGTCCATCATTTCTACCTAATGAGTTGTCATGAAAATATCTGTTATATGTGTTTTACAGTAATATTTATGTGAAAAAGCCTATAACTTATTAAGTATAATTTAATTTAGAGGTAACTATATTCTTAATGAAGTTTTCAAATTCCTTTTTCTTCACATTTTTGCATTCAAATGAGGTGAATGACTATGATTTTGGTGTGTAAATAACATAATGCTATCAAAAAATAACTATGTATTTGAAAATATCCCCCACATTAATTAAATTGCTTAACATAATCTGTTTGTGATGGCAGAAAATAGTTTCCCAATGTTTGCCAACCTTAGCCAATTAACTAACTTTGTTCCTGCCTTTTTTGGAGGAGACCTGAAACGAGTCTAGGGAGTAGATTAGTAATTAATAAAGGTTCCAAAAGTGTCATATTATCTACAAGAAAATTACGCCTTTGTTGTAAAATGCTAAGCCCAAATACTTGATTCTGATTTAATAAGGGTTACACATTAAACTCTCCAGAGTTCTGTGGTAGACACAATAATGCCGCCCCAACAAATGCCCATGTGCTAATCCTAGAACCTGTGAACATATTACTTTACATTGTACTGGAGGGTTTTGTAGACTTTAAAAATCTTAATGTTGGAAGGTTATCCTGGAATATGTGAGTGAGGCCAGCATAATCACAGAATTCTTACAGGGGAGAGGGGGTGAAGGAAGGTTAATTCAAAAGAGTCAAAACAGAGGTCAGATGGTGAAAGCAGATTTGTAAGATGCTAAGCAAATGGCCTAGAAGATAAAGCAAGGGGCCATGAACCAAGGAACATAGGCAGTTTCTAATTGTTGGAAAAATAAAGAAACAGATTCTACCCAGGAATCTCCAGAAAGAACATGGGCTTGTTGATTCCTTGACTTTAGGGTTTGTGACCATAGGAACTATATGAGAATAAGTTTCAAAGAAATAGATTTGAGGTCATTTGTTACAGCAGCAATAGAAAATGTATACATATAGCTGTCTTTGAAAACTGTCACCATATAACATGTCTTCTGGGCATTAGATACAGTTTGACTGAATTCACCTCTTGTTTCTGTCACTCAAAAGGAAGCCATGTTATTTAATAAGGGATTAAATATACAGTAATATATGTGATTATATAATATGTTATATAATAATGTGTAATTGGTTACATATTATTTAATATATGAAAATAGCATATGTAATTAAATAGTAGTACATATTAAATGTGAGCAAATATATTTGCATTTAAATATAAATATCAGCATAGTATCAGGTATACTTTGAAAAGTTGTTTCAAGTCCCTAAATTGAATTCAAACTAATGTATGAGGTACTGCTTATACTTATGACAGAAAAGTTTGTCTCCACATTCCCATTTTAAAGTTTTTTATTCAATTTTCATCCAGGGTTTCAACAATGAAGATTGAATATAGGTACTGATATAACTTGGCAGGTTGTTTCTAAATTCTCCAGCTCTTCTCTCCTAATCCTCTCCAATCACCCCTCCATTCAGAACCCTGAAAACTTTCTTAAATTCTTGCTGCCTTGGTTGAGGCTGAGAAAACTGCTCTTCTCTCATCACAGTATTTTCTTCAGTCAAAATAACATCTTTTGTTTTTTTCTTATAATATGCAAGCCACAGTTTTAGAATGCCAAAAATGCTTTATTAAAGTCAGGCTCTTAATAATAAAAAGTGCTCTGAATTTTAGTTTTCTTTCTACTGTGCATACAAAAATATCATTTAGAAATCATCACGTCCTTTTTGTTTTAGGCTGAGCTGCAAAAGACTGTGCTCTGCTCTATCTATTACTTGGTTCACTCACCTTAAGAAAAAAGGCTCAGCCCTGGATGGTGATGCCCTTTACATCTATCCTCAGGGACTGTGAAAACAACTATAGGCATGCCTCAGGTTCAGGAAGTTTCAGGACCTTAACTCTTCCATATCTTGTGCCGAGAAATTTATTCTTAAACAAGTATGCTGCTTTTTTTTTTCCAGATTGAAGTGTGCTTTCCTTTGTAATATCATTTGTATATTTCTTTTTATGATTTGAAAATAAACATATCAGAAGAAATTTCCTATTGACATGAAATCAGGTGTCAGCCCTCACTGCCAGTACCACCAACACCACCTAATGATGATTAAAGAATGTCACTAGTATCTCTAAATTTTATTTTTGTTTTTCCAGATAATCAATTTTTGGTCCCCCATTTATATGGATTAGTCTTTGTATTATGGACTAAACACCTGGGAATGAGTTCCCCTGGCAATAAAATCTTTTATCAATCTGGACTAGTTATATGTAGGTAGGTATGTTTATGTACACACACACACATAATAATTACATATTAAATGTAAGCAAACATATTTGCTCCAGTTTCCTTGGTGGAACAGAGCTCCACTGGAGGATCAGATGAATCTTCATAGTTGTGGAGTCATCTCACTATTCAAGGAGCCCCACACAAAAGGTTTTGCAGTTGTATGGACTCAAGTCAGAGTAGGAGCTGGGAGAGTGCTAGCAGTAGAAAAGTGTCTTCCAGGGACCCTACCACCACCACCACCACCATTAAGGAGACCTGAAAAGAGGCAATTGACAAGATCTAAGCCCAGAGTCTTAGATAAAGAAACCTAGAAGGCTCCAGGGCTAGAGATGAAAATGCAAAGAACATGACTAGCCAGGAAAGCACCAGTCTTTACTGCAGCCCCCTTCAATGATCACAATCATTGTGCCAAGCCTAGGAGGCCAACTTTCCTCTTGGGAACTACAAGCAAAAGCCTTTGAACTAACCTATGGTCAGGCATGAAAACTCATGCACAGATGTTTAACTACAAGTCAAACACCTTAGATAGTAGGTGTCATTTAACCCATCTTAAATTCCCCATTTGGCTGTCACTTAAGTAACACAAATAATTATATATTTTAGTTTTATACTTCTGGTTTAGTCTAGAAGTCATCTGTGCATTAAGAAGATGACATTTGATGCTTAACTTTTTTGAGGAGCTACAAATTGCAGAGCCTGGTCAGAGATGTCTCATGATGACAAATATTTGAATGTAAAGAAATCCCTCACACAAATCTTTTCAATATTTCAATTTGGGGCATCTTGTATATATCATTTATAAATTTCCATGTTTATTGTGACCTAAAATTCATGTTTTTCTTGCATTTATCATTACTGAGATTGCCACCTTACTTTAAACACTGGTATAGGCAATATGCTAAGTGTTTTCTAGAGTATATGCGGGAAAGGAATGTTAAATATTAAATGAATATACATATTGCAGTGATTTGCCTGTGTGTCATTCAGATGATCACCCTTCAAGTAAGATATTCAAGGGCAATGGTTTATTAGTTTAGGCCACAAACTGTAAAGATTAGAACTGACAGAAACTCAAGGCCCAGTAGAGGACTTTATTTCCATGTTGGCTGCTGACTTCAGTTGTGGTGTAACACTGAGGATTTCACTTAAATAATAGGGGTGAGATTATCATAACCACGGAATCTTTAACTTCCTGTGAATCACAAGAACCCATTTTAGATAAAATTCTAAGTGAAAAACATTTAGAAAAAGTGGCATTTGCTGAGGAACAAACATTAAGACTGGAGCAAAGTTCGTAGCTTTGACTGACATATTGGACTTTGCAAAATATGCCTCAAATGGGTAAGCATTTTTGGGAGCAAAAGCTGATAATTTTTTTATTTAATTCTGAACATGATATTGAGAAACTTCAAATCATTTGTGTTGTGGACTGTGCTATTTGAAACATCCAATTGAATAATTGGGAATTGGTGTCTTTATCCAAACTACAATGGATATGTGTACCAGTTATTTAAGGTTTCTTTTTTCTTCCCAGAAATAGGACCTCTGATTTTTTTTCTGACCCTAGGATCTACTGAGATATGTGGCATAAGACGTTACACAGATCCTGAATTATGTGGTTTTTGTAGGTTTCCCATTTCCTCTGTTGTTTTTGATTATCATTTTTCAGGACAGTCATGAAAAATGGGCAGAGCATGAAGTATTAGTTCTCTCAGAAATCTGAAAATCTGTAACTCTGAAAGCCAATTTTTACAACTGATCAGAAGTGTGAATAAAATAAGAGTACCTCTTTTCTGAGTGAAAGCTTCGGGGTCTCTCCTATGAGCAAACAATACCCTTTTGACTACCTAGAGGTCAATTTTGCTTTCCTTCATCTTATTTGTGAGACAAGTAGAATTTCTTATATTCCTACCAAGGAGGGATATATCTATATATTTCTGGATTACCTCTCTTATGTACTTTTTTTTCTACAATGAAATGTAAAATTTTAAATGCCACACAACAGGGGAAAATAGGTAAATCTGCTTCCTGCAGTCACATTTTTTTACACCTTCTAGACAGAGATTTTGGACTCGTGAGGTCCACTAGAATTGTCTAGGAAGATATTTGAAGTCCATCTTTATCACTGTATTTTCCCTAGGTTCTCCAGGGGTAAGACCTGAGGTATCACATCTTGTCAAAATCTTCAGGCATCTCTAATGTGCAGGAGGTCAACAACCACTGGTCTAAGTTAAGTCAAATAAATACAGAGCTTGCTCTAGCAAAGGAGTCAGCCACCACCACATGCATTGGGCAAGGCTGAAGAGTGGAAAATCTGTAGAGCGGAAAAAGGAAACTCTTTGTGTGCCCTGATTTTGGAGGCTGTAGAAAACAGGGAAGCACTAGGCAGGCTAACTAGAAGTAGGGCATCCTGTATGATTAGTTAGAAGTGTGTATTTATTTTTCTTTGGTTGTTTAAAACTTGCACATAGGAACAGAAATTAAGAAAGTTGTAAGTAACCAATCATATCCTGGCCATTTGGGGCTCATTGTTAGAAAAGTTCTGCCTTCTAGATTGTTATTAGAAATAATAATATGGCTGTCTACCAGTATGGCTTATAGCAGTCTGGCTGCCTGGGTTATGTACTATACATGAGAGGATTTGTTTCTAAGGTACTTAGGAGCCAGTTGTGAGTCAGAGATAGTCTGATCATTTGTATACGTAGTCTCTTAAACTTATCATCCAAATTCCTGTCACTGAAAAAAGAAACTGAAAAGATCTTTACATGGACTTAAAACTTGTGTCATATAATATTAGGATCTATTAATCCCTCAATAGTTGTTAATTAATTATCTTCTTCCTCTGTCCTGGGAAAAAGTGGGCTTAAAGGAATTCACCTCTTAAATGTTTATAGTCTGCTTTTCTACAATTTTCTAACTCATAAGAATTGTTTCAGCATCTCTGAAACATGCCTTCCATTCCTTTGTAGGAACCCATTTTGAATCAACTCTTCCTTTACTCTCCCTCTAATATAAACAAAGTTATTGGTATCAAGCTATTATTAATATTTTGAAGATTAAATATTGTGATAATTTTAACAAATAATGAGGAAGAAATAAATTATAATTCTAAAAATCATTAGCTAGGCATAGTGACACATTCCAATAATCTCAGTAATTTGGGAGATTGAAGCAGGGAATTCCAAGATCCAGGCCAACCTCAGCAACTTAGGGGATGCTGTCTCAAAACAAAAAACAGAAAAAGGACTGGGATGTAATTAAGTGACAGAGTGCCCCTGAGTTCAATTCTCAATGCAACCAAAATAAAATATTAAAATAAATATATAGGTAAATAAAATTCATTGATCATCTCTACCATAAGAAAATTCTTTTTGACATTTTTTTGAGATCCCACTTGGTATCATCATGTTACATAGTAAACTCCCTTATGTCTACCCCTCCATGACTCCTCTTCTGCTTCTTGCGCACCACAGAGTCACTTTACCAACCAGACTAGCAGTGTTTTCTTTCACTGGTACAGCATGAGGAACCTGTATGAGTTTTACACCATTATATAGTGCAATTGCACATTTGGTATAAAGTTCTCATATAAATCAGACACAAAGATCCTTACCTTGCCAAGTATAATGCTAATTAAGATTTTTTTTGGAAATTGAATAAAACAGTGTGTTAGAGGATCATATATACAATGGTTAAGTGTTATTTATCCCTGGGACACAAAAATGATACAAAATATGCAAATCAGTAAATGCAATATGAGACATTGACAGAATACAGAATAAAAACCTTATGATGACCACATAGACTTGGAAAAGGCATCTAACAAAATTCAGTATCTTTTCATAATTCAAACTCAACAAATTAGGCATAGAATATACTTCAACATAATAAAAGTCATACATAAAAGCCCTCAGCTAATAATACACAAGTGAGAAGTTCCTCTAAGATAAGAAACAAGAAAGGGATTCAATATATTATTGGAAGGCCCAAATAGAAAAATTAGGCAAGAAAAAAAAAATACAAGCTAAACAAATTAGAAAAGAAAAAATAAAATTTTCTCAGGTTGAAGATCACTTGATCTTATATATAGAAAACCTCAAAGATTTCACACACAAAAATAAACACCTGTTAAAACTAATAAAGTGCATTCTGTATAGTCACCATGGAATAGAAGAGGGAGCTCAGAAAAATATTCATGCATTTACTGTAAATTTTTTTAGATGTGAAAAACTTCCATCTGACTTGATTCAGAAAAGTTTCTGGCGTTAGAGTTATATGTGTGTATATCTTGTCCTACTTGACCTGTGAACTTCTTAAAAATGGATATTTTATCTTTCCTATCCATACATCAAACATTATAATTTACGTAGATTAAACAACTAGTTTTTTTATACAGAATAAGTACACTGAAACATTGTTATCCTCTGTCTTTTGAGGTTATTAGCATTTTATCAAAATGATCAGATTAGTCCCTGAAAATAAATGCAATTAAAATTTGTATGAAATCTCATCTCCTCCCAAAGTCATTGACATTCTGAGGAAACACAGTCCTCAGGATAATTAAATCTTAAGTATTTTAGAAGAATCCTAAGCCTGGAAAATAGCCCAGAAATCATTGAAAAATAAAAATAAAAAATAATAATTGACTATGCAAACTTTTCTGTGTTGAACCTTAGTGAATAAAAACTCTCAAATTTTATTTTGAGTTCTTTTTCAAAGAAATGTTGGCCACTTTTTCACCAATCTGACTTCCATGACTGTCTTCCAGACTCTTTTGGTAGGTTTTGCCCAAAGCTGTCTAGGATTTAGGCTGATTAACAGTTTTCTTTTTTCCTTGCTACATATAACTTCTCCCACATTCTTCAGATTTTTTTAGTGTATATCACTAGATTTTAGTAATTTATTTAAAACCAAAGCAAGTGTGTTCCCAGAATTACTCATTTTTAGATTGTATAAGGTTTGTACTCCCATTTAAAAGCAAACAAGTAAAGGAAGCAGTGAACTTGAACAACAAAGCTAAATTACTGCTTTCCCACTTGAGTGCTTTCTAATTTTATATTTTATCTTGTTTCACTTTTGTTACTTTTGTTGGTTAAGGAGCATTTTTAATAACTGTATACCAAAAAAGAAAACTAAAGATCAAAACAAATCATATACTGGTCCTAAAAATATAAATATACATTCATTATAAAATAAATATACTGGAAAATAAAGTGTTTAGAAAGGAAAATCAGACCCAAACTTCCATTTTTAGGAGTGGGTCCATGTTAAAGATTTTCGAAGGCAAAATGTGCTGTGTCATTTGATGTAAATCACGATCCTAAACTTATTTCGCATGTGCACAAACACACACACGTGTGTGTGCATTCGCATTATGGTTTCGATCTTGGAATGTCCTCTAAAGGTTCTGTGATAAAGACTTGGCCCCCAACACAGCAGAGTTGGAGGTGATTTTAGGAAATGCTTGGATCATGATCATGATCAAAAGTGTATGAATCTATTGATTTATTTGTAATTTGAATGGATTATTGAGAGATAGTGAAAACTCTAAGAGGTGGGAGCTAGTTGAAAGGAGCAGGTGCTCGGGGGGATTATAACTTGCCATCAATCTTTTCTCTCTTTCTCTGCTTCCTGACTACCTTGAGTTGAGCATCTTTCCTCTGCTATTCCCTTCTGCCATGGTGTTCTGCCTCACCTCAGCCCCAGAGAAATGGAGGTGACCAACCATGGACAGAAACCTTTGAAACCATATGCTAAAATGAATCTTTCTTCATTTATGTTGTTTTTCTCAGGTATTTTGTCACAATAATGAAAAGTGGGTAAACACAAATCAATAACTATATATATATAAAATATAGAGAAAGTATATATAAAAATATAGATATGGAGTGATATATATATGCAAATATATATATATGTATATATATATATATATATATAAAACTCTTGTGGATTCTTTCATTAAATATACATTGTAGCAAGCACTTTTGCTTAACCATTGAAAACTTTAACCTCTAAAGAAGTGACTCAGAAATATCAATAATGTAGGAGGGTAATTTAGCTAAAAAGTCAAGGATTTTTGTGCACTCCTTGTGCTTTTTTATTTTTTTATTTTTATTTTTTTTTTAACTTCTAAGCAATTATTTTTCAGAGCACCAGGAAGGGTACCTATAGAGGAGAGAACAGGTAAGGCACAAAATTGGGGGATCCAAGTTCATTATGAAAGTTAAAGTGTCGAGAACTGCCCAAAGGCAACACACAGCTCTGCCTCTCTCCTGTTGAGCACAGAAGAATAAGCCAGGAGTGAAGGTACCTTATACTTTGCAACTGGAACCAAATCCTGCCAGTAATTTAAAGGGAAGTTCTCACCATCTTTTTCAGTAGGCAGCTTCTAAAAAGACTCCAAAGGATCCCTGCTCTCTTGTATTCACACTCTGTCAATCAATCCCAACTTTAAATGTGGGTTGCACCTGGATAGTTGCATCCAACAGTTTGAATTCAGCAAAAATGATGACAAGCCACTCCCATGATTAAGTTACAAAAGGTTGTGCCTTCTGCATGGGGCACTGTCTCACTTTCTCTTTAATTTTCTCTGAAGAAAGCAAGATATCCAGCTGTGAGCTGCCTGAGGAGAGGCAATACACTTTGAGGGGCTGGGACTAGGCAATATATGTAAATTTAGTGAAAAGCAGGGCTGATACAAACTTGATCCTATGGCGATATTATTATTACTTAGTAGAAAAGAGCATGAACTCTTTATTGGGCAGACTTGGACTTTCTTTTTATTTTTTTACATGTCATGACTTGGGGCAAGTTGCTTGGCCCTTCTGAACTCTAATTTCTTCGTCTATGAAATAAAGGTGATAAAAATACATTTCCCATGAAATTGCTATAGGTTAAGTTAGATAACAATGGTAAAGTTCACAGTAAGAGGTCATAGTATTTAACAAAGTGTAAGTACTATTTTTCTGTTCTTCATACTATCTGTATTAACATCAGTATCATTGTTCAAAAAGGGAAAACATCTTTTCTCAGTTTTCCATTACCAGAAAAAGGAGTTGTTCCAGAGTGTATTGTGTATCTCTTTCAACTTTTTACTCTCTCCACCTTTGGGGAATTGAAATAATTTGTTTTAAGTGAAAAAAAAAAAAAAAAAAAAAAAAGAGAGAGAAAGAGACGGAGGACATAAAATTACTGATACAAAAAACAGTTCAGTTTTTAGAGTAACAAAGAACAGTCAAGAAGCATCTTACCTTAGTTCTCCATATTCCAGTTCCCAAAGGGAGATATAATGAAGACCGAGGACTACCTTTGTATGAGGCGATGTAGGCATCACAGGGAAACAACCTGACATGGGGAGACTGAATTTCTATAGGGCTGTTGGTGCACACATACTTCTTGACTCTGAGAAGAGGGAAAGAGAGAGAGAAAAAGAGAGACAGAGATAGAGATAGAGATGATAGAGTGCGGATAGCACTAAAATGAAAGGAAATGTTTCCAGGAAGTAGAAAGGGAAGACTTTGTAATATTATACTGCAATATTTCTGGGGAGGCCATCTTCAGATTTCTCTGGAGAGTTGGTATCCCAATATTTGCTATTCAAAGATGTCTTGCCGGCATGGTGGTGCACACCTGTAATCTCAGCAGCTCAGAAGGCTAAGGCAAGAGGATCATAAGTTCAAAGCAAGCCTCAGCCAACTAAGCAAGGCCCTAAACAACTTAGTGAGACCTGTCCAGTTGGCTCTCACACAAAGCAATATCTAATACTTGAGCAACGATCATACATGAGGTTAGTATGAACCTTCTTCTGTGTCTATGCTTTTGCAGTCAACATTTTAGGACCATGTCTGTGAAGAAGGGTACTGGTTCTAAAGGATAACTAAGAGATCATATAAATTATTTTAGTCAGTTATAACCATTTATAATAGTCTCTTTCTAATAAAGCAACTATTGAGATGGGGATATAACTCAGTGCACTCACCTGGCATGCTCAAAGTCCTGCTCAATTCCCAGCACCACACACACTTGTAAACACACACACACACACACACACACACACACAGACAATACAATTTATTTTAAAACTCATGGAAGTATAATTTAGATTAGAAACATTTTCATCCCATGATGAGAATCAGATTGTGGTTTTAAAAATTTTTTGCTTATATGCTTTTTTAACTAATTTCCACAGATGGATGATTTAAAAAGAACTTTTATACTAAGTAACCTTCATACTAATGATTCAATTCATGCTGCTTACTCAACTAACTTCTTTCTAGTTCTCTGAATTGTTGTAAGGCGTACTATTAAAGCAAATAGCAGGGTGATGTAAACTTCTGAGGAAACGGAAAGATTCTTGAAGCATATGGCAGTTGAACTGAAATATGAAGAATAAATAGGAGCTGGCCAACCTGGTAGATTGAGGAGAAGAATCATGGAGTAAGCATTGAAGTAGGGAAGGAATTTAAAATGAGATGAATTTGAATAAAGGTCAATATGGCAGAACTTTTCAGAGAAGAAGAAAAAGGGCATCAAGACAAGTCCAAAAAAGGGAACAGTAACAAAATGTGACAAGGGCTTAGAGTTCTGGTTGTGGACTGGCACTTTATTTTAAGAATGGTTATTGTCTCCTAGGAGATCACTGTGATGATTGGATAATGGATTGAAAGACAACCAGAATTGGTAAGAAGACCAGTTAGCAGAATAAGGCAGTTGTCCAAGTACGAAATTAAATTGACCTAAAAAAGAGAAAGCAATTGAAACAGAAGAAAGCAACCAGATTCCAGATAAGTTTAGGAAGAAGGATTATATTCATTTTTATTCTCCAAAATGAATCCTGTGTCTTTTGCACTTAATGAGCATCAGCAAGTGTTCACTTGTCATATTGTACACATCATCCACAGAGCATTTTTCAATTTACCTAACTCCTTGCTTTTATATAAAGTCAAGAAAAACTGCACAGAACATTATTTCCCAAGTAAAATGAAAGCTCAAAGCTAAATCACACAAAGCAGGTAACTAATTAAGAAACAATTGTTTAGTCAACCATTGTAAATCTACACTTTTCCTGGTTAACAGTCAAATGTGGAAAGCAGAGTATTTATTGTTATATGTATAATGTTTCCTGTGGGGAAAACAATAAAAATGTGTCTGGAAGTCGTAAAGTTGGATCCCATTCAGTGCTATAAGAGACACCATTTATTTCAACAATGCAAATGATAGCCATATGACTGCTCCATCAGCTAACAGCTGTCGGGAAAGGGTCTAAGAGTTTCTTTCTTTGCATTGAGTCCAATTAAGTTGTAAAATCCTGACATACTAAATTGGTCTGTGACCCATATTTTTGAAGAGTTTTTAATAATTACTCACTCCTGCTGGATAAGTTCAATTTTTAAGACACTCGAGTTATTTAATTGAGGGGCATTTATCCTTGCACTTACAGAGTTCCTACTAGGAGTGATGTGGTTGTGATAAATCCACTATGAATTGGTTTTACAAAGATAATTCCTAACCTTTTCTCAAAAAATCTGGGGAATGTGTCCATAGCTTGAGAAAGTAACTGGTATGCATAATTAGGAATAATGCTTTGTTATTTTTTTAACAAAAAATGTATAGAATGATCCATTTATATTTTATTCAATCAAAAAAATTTTTCCCTGAGTCCCCACTATTCATCTGTCATTATGTTAGGCACTGGGAGTAGAAGAAATACAAACACTCATGTTTTTTGTTTTTTTTTTCAAGTGTAGACTCATTTGATCTGAGTGTTAAAATGAATAGATAGTCATTAAGTATATAAAGAAGTAAGTATGCTTTCAGGAAAGAGGGATCTGCATATGCAAGAGCAGAGTATTTTAAAGTAGAGCATACTTTTGGAAAAAAAGATGCAATTTTATGTGCAATGTAAGATAGGCAAAGAGCTCAACAGATGTAGGAGTAAATAGGGGCAAAATTCACAAAAGACCAAGGAAACAACACTAAAAGTGCAAACTTGTTAAAGAGTTATGAACTCAAACATACTCAGGGGCTCAAGGAAAGGTATAGCATGAAGAAAGTCAGGAAGTAAGTAATAGGAAACTAGTAAGTTCTATATTAAACTGGGGGGTGAGTGAGGTCACTAACTGGACATTGAAATCATTGTTAATAAAACACCAAAGAATATAATGCCAAATAAAGTATACCTGAGGAATGAATGAAGAGTTTTAAACTCCATGATTCTATGGGTAAAGGTCATTTGATAAGTATTTTCAATGAGGGAACTTGGCATGGTGAGATTAGAATTGTTCTCTGGCTATATAATGAGAAAAGGGTGTGGCAATGTATCTATGGGGAGGAAAACCATATCCCACATATTTTATAAGCCTGCTAGAATAACTTAAAATTTTACTCCATGGCAGGAAGTGCAGTTCAGTGGTAGATCACTTCCCTAGCATGCATGAGGCCCTAGATTCAATTCCTAGAACCCTAAAAAACAAAGCAAATAAAAGAATTTAGTCCATATTCTAGTAGGCTATTATAACAATTTAGAAATTATAAGATAGCAGAGTTTGATGAGATTAAAGCGCATGAAAAGAAGTAAATATTTTCAAGAGCTAATTTAAAATGCAAAAATATAAGTATTGGAGATGATATGGTCAGAAGTTGGGATGGGAAGAAGAGCAAGCTAAGGATATTCCCCTGTTTTATGGCTTTAATTTCAATCAGATATAGTATTATTTGCTCAAATGAGTGATTTTAGATTAGGATATTTGAGAAAGAAAAACATCACCAGAGATTAAGTGGTTTAAATTTACAACTCATCTCCCAAAGAAAGTCAAATATTAATTCATTTTTTTAATTTAATATTTGAGGAATTGTAAGGCACCTAAATGGAGATAAATTCTCTAGGAATCTAGTGCCTAGTTCCTTTAAGCTTATGTATTTAGTTATGTGGAATAAATGGGCAGTACTATTGTTTGACTGCCCCTCTAAAACTTCTGTTGAAATTTAATTGCCATTGTAATAGTATTAAGAGGTAGGGCCTTTAAAAGGGGATTAACTCAGGAGGGCTCAAATCTTAATAATGGATAGATGACATCATCCCAAGAGTTCAAGTCTTACTCCTCAGGATATCTCTCTCTCTATCCCTCTCTCTCTCTCTCTTGCTCTCTGACCATGTCATGTCCTCCACACATGTTATAATGCAAAAGAAAACTCATCACTGGATTTTGCCTACTTGATGTTGGACTTCCCTACCTCAGGTACTGTAGAAATATTTTTTTTCTTTACTGTTTGCCTTGTTTTTCATATTCTGTTGTAGCAACATAGAATAAACTATGACAGGGGAGATTAAATTTGTAGTAGGTGGCATAAAAATAGTTGAAGCCATGAAAATGAATGACTTTTCCTAGGGACAGTCACAGAATCAGACCACAGGAAAGTTTAGCACAGAACCTTGAATAACGAAACAAATCCCAACAATCTGTGATGAACCGACTTAGAAATGAGGAATGTCAATTGAAATGGTGGGAAAGGAAGATCAGAAGGAGGCCAAGGGACAATGACTTCCATTAAATAGAGTATTCATATTGTCAAATATAGATTCTAAGTACAAGTTAAACAATGGCTGAAAACTATCCATTGTGTTTAAGAATAAGAAGATTGTGAAAGATTGTAAGAAATTTAGTTTTGGCAAGTGGTAGGAACTGTAAACCAGATTATAATTCATAGGTGAGTAGCAGGTGTAAAAAGGTAGATAACAAATATCAACATCTCATGGAAGGGACTAACATTAATGAGAGGAAAGATGTACCCAAAGTAATCAACACCATGAATGAATACAGCCTGTACTAAGCTATTGGTTTTAAGTTAAAAAAACAAAAGAAAAGAAAATTCTCCATCTGCTTTCAGTAAGAGGTAAGAACCACTATTAACTATTCTGTTTGAGATTCACTTAATCTCAAAGACACCTTTGTGAGGACTCTGCTATCATCAATCTAGCACCCAAAAGTCACCAAATAACTGAGAGGTGATAGGAGAGTTTTGAAACAAAACGTGTACCAAAGTAAGCAGAAGAGCTTTGCCAAAGGTTAGGTGGTTCCAATCAATACTGAGTGTACTCTGCTGATGATTAGAAAGTCAAATTTCAATTAGAATCCTTATGGATTTGAAAATTCTTAATTATTGTTACAGTTTTATCCTTTACTAAATTTCACTCTTTTCAAGCACAGTAGAGCCGTAAGTCTCTTGGTGCAAAGCGGGCAACCTGCACAATTCATTAAGAAGCAGTTTCTCTCAGAGAGCTTAGAAGTGTCAGAATTTATGAACAACAAGCCCATTTGATTTGATTTGGTCTCTGGAGCATGTTTGCTAATGCGCAAATATTATTCATTAATGTGCTATGCGGTGTTCGATAAAACTGAGCTGTGGAATTATCTTAACTTCAGCAGAAAAGTGATCACTCTTTGCAGGCCAAGAATGTGATAAGGGATGTCCTCTGAAGAACAGTGGTGGTGTAGAACTGCCCAATAAATAAAATAAATGTTCCTCTTTTGGTTACTGTGAATGGGAAAATAATTAAACTTCATATTTTCCCTTGGAAATATTCCATTGTGCACATGTAAACTGATTAACCTTTTAATTTCTATTATCATTTCTACCAAGAAAAAATATATATATACTTAGTGTAAACTCTCTGGTAGTATAGACTTTGATTTTGTAATATGGTTTAGTGCTTAGGAAATAACCATAGATTTCTTACTTTGTATATAACAAGGTGAAATGTATTTCTCTCATAAGAGAAACTCAGAAGTTTCCATTTTTAGGGATGGTATAACAATATCATAGTCATGTCATCTGGGACCCAGGAACCTCCATTATTATTTTTCTGCTATCCTGAGAATGTTCTCTTGACTGGTAGTTCATTACATTCACATTCCAAGTAGCAGAAAGGACAAAGATGGTGAAGAGAAATCTACCTTTTCTTTTCTTTTTTTTTTTTTTAACTTATTATCTATTGAAATACCTTGTTTTGAAAGGTGTGTTTTAAAGTTCTTGCTATTTTTCATTTGACAGCTTATGCTTCTTCTATAAATTTGTAAAAGTTATTTAAATACACTGAATGAGTCCACTATGTTGTATATGTACTAAGAATAGCCACTCCACTATTATGGCTTACATTTTTACTTCTTTTTAAGGTTTAAGGTATCAGGTTTAGTTAAGTTTTCATTATCATTTTCTCCCAATATAAGTAGCATTATTTATATCCTATTTAAGGAAACTTTGCTTTTTTTAAATACATTTGAGAATATTATTCTATTTTTGTATAAATAGTTAATTATTTTTTCATTTAAATATAGATATATGATTAAAAATGGATTTTATTTATGGAGTGAGGTAGGGATAGGGATTCCATTTTCTTCCATATGGAAATCCTAATGCATAAGCATCATTTATTTACACTGTTTTTGTACCTATTTACCATGGTGTTATAAAGTAAATGACTATTTTAATGCAAATTACCATAATATGGATCTGGTTTGTTTCAACGCTCTTCTATTTCTTTGGTTTATTGGTCTCGTTATGTAACAATATTACAACGTCTGAATTAATGTAGTTTTTTTTTTAACAAATTATGGTTTCAATAGTGCAAGTATTCCAACTTTGTTCTCCAAGATTGTCTTGGCAGTTCTTAGTTCTTTATATTGCCATATAACTTTGAAAATAAATTTGCCAATTTTTAAGAATTTTTTGTAGAGATTTTTATTAACACTGCACTGTAGTAATGGTTAAATCTACAGGATGTTGACATGTTGAAAATATTGAGTCTTCCAACCCATGAACATATTCCCCCTCCTTTTATTTACTTTTTTTTTATTTCAATGATGTTTAGGGCTTTATTTTTGTTACACAATTATTTCAGTGTAGATTGCAAGATTATTTCAGTGTAGATGCCTTATTTTTCATGGGAAATTCAATGTTTTTTTTTTAATCTTAGGTATTAAGAAATAGTATAGCTTAAAATTAATTTTTCTATTTGTGATGAATATACAGAAATATAATCAATTCTCTATTTCAACAACATGACTAGTGATTTTGCAATATCTGCATACTAACTTGCTTTGATTTTCTACATGCATTATTATCCAATCTATAAATAATAAGTTTTATGTTATCTCTTTTGTTCATTATTTGCTTCATATTGTTTTTATATTTTCATTGTACAGTTCTAGAATCTCATATTCAAGATGAATAGCAGTGTTGAAAACAGGTGTCTTTGGTGTTCTCATTACAGGGAAAAGCTTTAAATATTTTACCAAAAGTATAAAGTTATAAATTTTTCATAGACACTATTAATCAGATTAAAGAGTTTTCTTAGAATTTAATTCAATGAGTGATTGTAATGACTGAATGTTTAAATTTATCAATTATCTTTTACCTGTTAAGGTAATCTTAAAATTTTCTCTTTGAATCAATTATAGATAAGAACACATAAAATAAACTTTGCTATTGTATTTAAGGA
This sequence comes from Sciurus carolinensis, assembly GCF_902686445.1. NCBI lineage: Eukaryota > Metazoa > Chordata > Mammalia > Rodentia > Sciuridae > Sciurus > Sciurus carolinensis. The sequence continues at coordinate 91,537,022 of NC_062215.1, forward strand.
TATGGTTTTATGTCATTAATTACACTCAGATATACAACCATCATAGCCATCCATCTCCAGATCTACATTCTATGCCAATTAAACACTAATTGCCTGTCCTCCTCTGTGGCTATTGTGGCCAGTGTTTCTATGAACATAGGTGTACAGGCATCCATTTTCATCCCTGCTTTCAATTGTTGGTCATTTAATCAATAAACATGGTTTATCTTTCCACTTATTAGAATCTTTTTTAATTTATTTAGTAACATTTTATAGTTTTCAGTTTACATGTCTTTTATCTACTTGAATAATTTTATTGAATAGTATTTAATATTTGGATGTTATTGTAAATATTATTGTTTTCTTGATTTACTTTGTTTTGAATTTGATTGTTATTCTATAGTAACAACTTATTTTTGAGTGTTAATTTTAAAGCCTGCAAAACTTTTTAATTTATTTTTAAATTATTTTTCTTGTTCTCACTACAACTTCTAGCACAATGTTGAATATAAACAGCATAAGTACACATTCCTATCTTTTTTCTGATGTTAGAATATAATGTCAGTTTCTTGTCATTGATTTTGATGTGACCTATTGACTCTTTTTTTTCTTTTTCCTTTTGTACTGGGAATTGAACCCAAGGGTGCTTAACCACTGAACCACATCCCAAACCTTTTGCTTTATATGTTATTAGACATAGGGTCTTGCTGAGTTGCTAAGTACCTCACTAAATTGCTGACACTGGCTATGAACTCGTGATCTTCCTGCCTCAGCCTCTCTAGACTTTTGACTTTTTATGTGCTACTTTTGTTATGGTTAGTAGTTTCTTTCTAATCTTCATTTGTTGAATGTTTTATAATAAATGCTAAATTTTTGTTAAAGTTTTGATCATTATGTTACTTTTTCCACTTTATTCTGTTAATGTGAAGTACTTATTTTTAAATGTAGTTTGACTCATTCTTGCTTCTAGGAATAAATCTCACTTGGTTATGGTGTGCAAACCTTTTCGTATACTTTTGAATTTGATTTGCTGGTATTTTGTTGAGAATTTACAGCATTTGTTAAACATATTGTTATGCAATTTCTTTCTTCTATCTCTTTGAGTCTTCTGTTGATTTCCTCTAGTGAATTTTTCAGTTCATCTGTGTATGTCAGCTCCAAAATTTCCTGTAGGTTCTTTTTTATAATTTCTATTTCATTGTTAATGTTCTTATTTTTACTCGTATTATTTTATTGATTTCTCTTAGTTCTTTGTGTTTTCCTTCAGTCCTTTGAGCATACACAAAGTAATTATATTTGATTTTGTGTAGTAAGTTTGATGTATGTGTACCTTCATAAATGGGGTCTCTAGATACAGATTTTCACTTAACTTGGGGCATGTTTCCCTGTTTCTTTGCATGTATTGTGATATTTGGGGAAATATTTAGAAAAAAAATCAGTCGTTTATCCCATTTCTTGCAAACCATTATAAAAGACCTTTCCTAATTGATGGGCCTCTGAGCTTTTGGAGCAGTTCAAGGTAATTGCTTAAAGTCTTTTCAGGTCTTTTATGGGCATGTATCATATCTGGGAATGTGTGTGGCTGCCTTTGAAGTCTGTTTTGTTTGTTTTTTATTTTTTCTCAGCTGTTTTTCACTTGTCTTATTTTCCTACAGAGTCTTACTACAGCTTCTTCTCAGGGCTTTAGATGTTCTATTGGATTCTGCTGTCCGTAGTCTTTTAACCCCAGTGTCTACTGATGTCTGTTCATTTGCAGTCTTCCAAAGTTCTTAAGCACCCACGCAACTTCCTTAATGACTCTATTTTGAGAAGTGAATTATGCTATTATCCTCTTAGATTTTGAGTGCAGTACATCACGGAGAGGTAGAACAAATATTAAAAAATGTCCTTATATTTTCTATTGTTTTGCATGTGGATATATTTTTTGTCAGTTGGACATTCACTTGATTATTTTAGAATTGGTTTCTAGAACTTCTATAAAGATGTAGATTCTAAAATATATTTTTGATACTGACCTTCAGGTGAGTATTACTCAATTCAAACCAATTATATCTATAGCTATGTAGATATAGTCTTAGGTATTATTATTCTTCAGAACTTCATTTGTGATTCTAAATGTTTTTGCAGACTTGAAAAACATAATTATAGTCTTGGTAGGTTGAGAGAAAAACAGAATATTAGACCAATTAGAATATTAGACAGTTTAATTTATTTATGTTTTAAAAATCTCCTGTCTACAAAGATACTATCTGATTGAAAGAATTTATTTTTAAAATAGAAGCTGAAAATGATGTCAGCAAGTTTGCAGATAATCCTTTCTCATTGAATCATAAAATAAAAAACTGGTTTTTTGCCTTAGTCACCTGTGGCTGTTTCCTTCTGATAGTACCTAACACCACCTGCCCCATTTGTAAATGATGAATTGATGTTTTGACTCTAAGAGGCAACTTCAAACAACCTCCATTCCAAATTCCAGTGTTCTATTTTTGACTTTGCGACCTTGAGGCTACAATCTTCCTAGAGAGGAATATCATTGATTTGGGAGTTCTTGTCAAATTCTAGTCAACCACTTTCTCATTACTCTCATTTCTGGATACATTTTACCTCTTTCTGTCTTCCCTATGGGTATCCTAATACAAAGAACTAGGTGTAGTTGAAATTTTTGTCTTTTTATTCTCTTTCATTACCTTAGCTATTTTCTACTATGGTCCCTTCAGGTTTCTGAAACCATACCACCAAGTACATAGTATATACCCAGGTAACGTAGTTACATATCATTAACTGCCAAAAAACATTGTTTTGCATTCTGCAATTTCCTCCACTAATCTTTCATGTGAGCATTATACAAAAAAGCTAACCTAAAAATCTACTAAATTGTAAACATTGGGCTGGGGTTGTGGCTCAGTGGTAGAGCACTTGCCTAGCATGTGTGAGGCCCTGGGTTCAATCCTCAGCATCACATAAAAATAAATAAATAAAGGTATTGTGTCCATCCACAACTAAAAAATATTTAAGAAAATAAACATTATTAGTATAATACAAACTATAAGAATAAGTCAAATTAATATTAACTTGGTCAAAACCAATAAAGGAACCCAATTCCAGATTTGCTTTGATATTCTTTCTGTTGATCTAACAATTCTTTGTGATTACTCCTTGTTAAGGTCTGTTTCAAGAAATGTGAATGAAGGGACTACTGAGAACTCTGAATTAAGCATGTGAATAATCACTCATGCAGCTAACCACTTTTGCTGTTGATGGTGTAAGTGACCAATCATGCTGATAATTGGATACATGTAAGTACAATTAGGCAATTATTAATGTACTATCTTTCATGATACTCATTTTTAGACATGTCTAATTATATTCACAAATGATAGTATGGCAAGCAAATTTACTCCATTCCTGAAAATAAAGTTAAACCTAGTAAAGAATGTATTCTATGGAACTTTAATCAATTTTCAATTATAGTTAGGATTAATGAAGTAACAGTTTATTAGGCAAAAAGTATGAATCTAATGCAATGTTGTTTATAGGGATAGATAGATGGTATAGCTGTAGCTATAGCTATAGTTATAGATATATAGCTTTCCTGTACAGGAGATCAATAATGCCAAATTATAGTGGAGTGATTTAGATCAGGAATCCCACATCTGTATTATTTCTCCCATTGTAAGAGTCAGAGTTAGAATCTGACAACCACCAGTACCACACACACACACACACACACACACACACACACACCAAAAGGATACATCCTGAGCAGAATTTCAGTGGTTTCTCTGCAAAATAAAATTCAGGCAGAATTGAAAACTGACTCCAAGTAAAGTAGCAAGAATCACATGCAGTTTAATGTGCTCTGTTTTCCAGAAGAATCACAAGTTCTAAAGAATGCCAATTATAATTTAAAAAAAGAAGGAAGATACACATATAGGGTGAAAAGAGACTTTTTGCATTATGCTTAAAGTGAAATTCTCTGAATCTATTAGCTTTTTTTTTTTTTTTTTTTTTTTTTTGTGTGTGTGTGTGTATTCTATTTGTTTTGAATTCAGGAGCTTTGAAGACCAGAAAACTATGTTCTAATATAGGCTGTACCCATGTCACTTAACAGCTAATGAAGCTTAAGAAATCATTTTCTTTTCATGAACTATAATTTCTTCTTCTGCAAAGCATGAATAATACTGCCTACTTTCAGAGAATTTTTAAAGAGCAGAAGCAACATATATAAATTCTAGCACAAAACCTGGAAATAGTTGTTTTTATAAATTATAGTTATTATTCCCATTATTATAACTTTTCTCCTTTTTATACCCCCATTTCAGTTTTCAGCTTAAGGATTTTCTGCTGATTCATTGCCTCCCTTCTTTATCATTCTGAAATGGTATCTCTCTCATATAAAGCATTAGAAGACATTAACAACGCTGTGGTAGGCACCCTTCTAGGATGGCTTTCAATGACTTTGAACACCTAGTTCACAGTCCCCATGGAAATCCTTTCTTTTCTTAATGTGGGCAAGTGACTGGCCCCTAATGAATTTAATATGTAAAAGTTATAGGATGTCACCTTCCAGGATAGGGTATGATGAGCTGACCTCATTTTGTCCTACACTCATTTTTTTTTTTTTTTTTTTTTTTTGTGGTTAGCTCACTCTGATGAACCCATCTGGGATATTGCCAGCTGATCCATGAAACATTCCACGTATCATACATGAAGGAGGCTTCAGACCACGAGCTCGTGAGGAAGCAAGGCTTCCAGTTCAACAACGTGTAAAGATTTGACCTCTGCTGACAATCACTTGACTGAGCTTAGAAGTGAATCTAACCACAGTTGAGCCTTAAAAAGATTACAATGTCTGCCAATACTTTTATTCAACCTTGTAAGAAACGCAGAGTCAATGGATTGAACCATATTACTTACTCACAAAAACTGAGATAATGACTGTTAGTTTTTTGGAAAGCCACTAGATTTTAGAGTTACTTGGTATATAGCAATAAATAACTCATGGAAATTCATTTGTACTATACTCCTACTTCCCAAACTGTTCTATTTGTAATTCATTTTCTCCTGAGTGTTTAAAAACAGACTAGCTTTTATAGTTAACATATTTTCTTACATACAAATGTTCTTTTTTCTCTTACTTTCTGCCTTTTCTTTTCAGTCTGCTTCCAGAGCTTAAACCAAGGACTGCTTTGCCATTGAGCTACATATCCAGGCCTTTTTATTGATTTATTTTTGTTTTTTTGAGACAAAATCTCATGAAGTTGCTCTGAGTCTCACTAAGTCGTTGAGACTGGCCTCGAACTTGTAGTCCTTCTGCCTCTGCCTCATGAGTTGACATAAGTCTTTTAATAGCTATTTCCTCTCTATCTTTATTTCCAAAAAAATGATCAGGCAGTATTTTTCTTCAAAGTAGATATCAAGTGAAAGAAAAAAATATTTGATGTTCCAGGAGGGATAAAATACTGTATTTGGATAAATCAATTATGTAATAGAAAATGATTTTGAGCATCTAATTCTTTAAGACACCTCAGAAATACAAATAAAAATAAACTACTTCTTTTCTCATAGAGATTACATTCTAATTATGAAAATAAGATCTATACAGATTAAAAGTTTACTAATATTCCAAGGTAATAAGTGAAAAATGGGGTTCACAGACAGCAAACAATCTGGAAATAAAGAGGAAAAGTCACTTTCTAGTAGGAAGGAGAACATGTTTTAATCCTTTAAAACTCTTAGAATTAGGAATTAGCTCAATTTTTATGCCTCTGCTTTTGCAATACTAGTGCTCTGTTGCTAGTTCATTTCAACCCTGATTATGTATTTCAACATGATATCAATTCGTTTTACTTACGAATCTATAGAATGCTACAGAAAGTTTAAATAGTTTCCCTAAGGTTGGCAGCAGGGTTAAAATAAATCAAGGTAGAAGAACCATTAAATAAATAGGAATAAGAAATAAGGTCAATCAATTTATTTTTAAAAATTAGCTTAAAAAGGAACAAAACAATCTATATCTATCATATTGCTTGTTTGATATTGCATAGATATAATATCAAAATTCACTTTCCAGTAAATTGTTTTTAAACATTTCCATGTTAAATTTCAGAAGATATATAAAATATCCAATCAAATAAATATCTTAATTTTGTGGTACGGATGAAGTGCTCCTCGTAAACAATCTTCTAACCATTATGAAATTGTGATGTTCTTAAAGAGAAATAGTTGAGAAGGAGTGTATAATGCCATTTTAAACAAAAAGAAATGACTAATAAAAACAACTTCAAAACATTATAAAGACTTGGAAATTCCTGCCAGATTTAGAACTTTGGAGGCTCTTTGTTAGATAACATTAGTAAAGTCATGGGACAAAAGTTGGAATTTAATGGATTAAGAGTGAATATGAATATAAATATAAAACTAAGTTTTATATTTGGCACTATGGTTTGTTGCTTACCTAGATGAATATATAATACCAGCTTATCCTAAGGCTATCCACGTACTTAGTATACTTAAGTGTTCATTTTAAGTAAAGTACTCACTATGTATAGGAATTTGTATTTTGGAGGTGCTTGATCTATCTACAAGGGAAAATTAGGAATTACTTTATTACAAAATGCTACTAGTAGTCTTAACTGTATTTATTTTTTAAAAATACTATAATGTTAGACTTGTATGCATGGAAGTAATTAAGGTACATCATTATCATTATTGTAGTTTAAAAGTTGTACCCAATAAGACATTTTTTGTTTTTACCATATGTTTTTATCAAATGATCTAGTCCCCATCCCAAGGCAAGCATAAATAAACTTAGATTAAATATAGCATGTGGCACCACAGTCTCTTAGAATTTGTTTCATCTATTTTATTTTACTGAATACTATCTGTTTCTTTGGCTATCCTGTTTGAAGAAAAAGGACAAATAAAACATGAACAGCAAAAAAAAAAAAAAAAAGTGGTTAAAAGATAGTGACGATAAGAATAGATCATTGTTTTAAAAAATTTAGACAAAAAGCACAGAAGAAAGATATGGATATTGGTTATTGGAAGACATTCATAAGTTAATGAGGAGGAGGAGTGAGTGATGTCCAAAAGAGAACCTAAAGCAAAACTAGGAAGTAGAGTCAGGTATACAAGAAGGAGAAAAGCCATTGCCTTTGAATAGGAGGGTGGCAGTGTCTCCTGAAGGTGGAGGAAAGCACTGCAAAGGGGCAAACTTCAAAGTGTGGTTGTGTGAGAGGGACATTGTATTTGAGAAGAAAAACAGCCTCCCACTTTTCTCTTTGCAGTGTGTACTAGGTGGAGGGATAGAAGATAGAGACTGTGAGGAAGATACATGAAGAGAATGTATTGACCAAAGTCAAATAGAAGACTTTATCTGTATTTACCTTTATGAATTTATTAGAAAATTGTTTCTGTTTTAGGCTGGGGGTGGGAAGCTGTTGTTGTCTTATGTTTTATATCAGAGTCGACTTCAGTGTCTACTATGAAAACGTTTGCATTTCAATTTCTTATATTCATGTCATTTTATGGGATAACAGAAAAACATTATGAGTTATGGAAAGAAGGCAATTTGTGACCTGTAGAAGAAATACTACAGTTTACATTAAAAATTTTATGCATTATTTTAAGTGGAACATCAAATGGGAGTTTTCTAGAATCGAAGCAAATATTTTGTATACAACTGTAGGCAAAAAAAAAAAAAAAACAAAAAAAAAAAAAACAAAAAAAAAAACTGCTTGTAAAACAATTGTAAAAATATTTTTTATTTTCCCAAATAATTTGTCATGACATACAGGTGCAGTCAGAGGTTATTCATGTACTAAGAGATAATATGTGCAGAAAAATGTCTTGGGTTCAGAGTTATGAAATGGGAATTTGAGGCTCAGTTCTGACATTTACTAAATCTTTGGTCTGGGACAAGTCATTTAACCTGAGTCAGAATTTCCTGATTGTGAAACAAGGATAATGCTTATTGCCCAGGGAGATTGTGTGAAAAACACGATGACATATATTTCTGAAAGTATTTGTTGAAATATAAAGCATTGTGAGATATCACTTTTATTTGAAGAGTTCAGTAAGAAAAATTCTATCTGCAATCAGTTTGTTTCTGTACATTTCTGACAGTGTAAAGGTTCTTTATCCTAGGTTGTGGGGAAGTCCATGTAGGCAAACCAATATTAAATTCAAGTGAGACATAATTCATTTTTGTATCATGAAAATATTTTTAGGAAATTTGGTGAATACAGAAGAGAAAAAATCTATGGTCCTGTCAGTTAAGATAATGTAGGCTATTGTCCTTTCCATTGGGGATTTTTTTTTTTTTTTTGAGAACACTACAGAGTATCTAGCTATTATTTAACACAGGGAGGACATAAATATCATTTATTATTAATTAAAAGAAAATATACATATACATCAAATGTTCTGTTACTGCAATCTTTGTAGACATGTTCAGAAGGTTCTGTTATTTGCCATTGACTATCCATTGGTACTGTATAACAAATAATAGTTATTACTATTATTATATACTACTAATAAAATAGTAATAAATGTTATTGATAAATTAGTATATTTGCAGTGTTTCACTGCTTTGTTTAATATATCTACATATAAACATATATATAGATTTATTTATATGTCATTGTTGTATTTATCATTTTGTTTTTATCCCCATGGAACTGATTCCTTAGGATTCAATTCCTAGATAGCTGAACAAGCTATGTTTTAATATATTTTTTTTTTAAATTTTGAACTTCTACTTTCATTTATTTTCTTTAAAATCGTGTCTTTAAAAACAATGGATTGATAGAATAAATGTTCTATAGTAGGTACTCTCATTCTTAGGAGACTATTCTTTGTAAAGATTCAGATTGGTTCATTCACTTTTTGGAGTCCCCCAAGGCACTCAGAACAGTATTTTAGAGAGAGATGGTACTAAATATTTTCAAAAAAAGTTGTTTGTCAGTCTAAAAGATTGGTTCATTCCCAATGCTAAAGAAGTTGGTCTGTTACAATGACTACATAAAAAAAACGGTGTCATGGCAAGGTCCGTAAAGTTTCCTCATATAAAATAGATCATTTCAAGGCTAGTTGGACAAATGATAATGTAGGCAGAACACATCCACAAATAGGATAAACAGATGGACTTTTATTGCTGGAAATAATTTGTTCTTGGAAGGAACATCTAACACTGGTGACTGTCATATTCTGACAGCAGAGTGACATTTGGGATTGGAGTCAGAACTGATCTGGCACATTTCTGATAGAAGGAGTCCCTGAAGCAAATGAAGATCAATTATTTATTAAGATAGCAAATTTAGTAAATTATTTATCTCAAATCATATTTACTTAGGTTTATTATTCATTCCTAAATGTATTACCTTTTTATAACAAATAAGTACCTGAAGTCTCATTTGTGCTAAAACTCATCTTTGTTTATACATTAGACAACTCTAATGCCAAGTGACTACATTCAGAAGCATTTCATTACAGTGAAATGCTAAGATAAAAATCTGATGTCACATCTTAATGCCAACTTAAAATTGATGTGGAATCTTCAAATTCTAGGTAAGCAAAAAATAAAACTACTATTATTTATATTTGTTTATATTATGAACAATGTGAGGTTAGGAGCTAGCATAGTTCATCTGCTTTATTTGTATTTTCCCATGTCCACTATTGATATCACTAACAGATTTTCAAAAAATCTTGATGGTTGATTGACAAATTGGCCCAACATCTCCAGTTATTGCCAAACTTGTCCCGTTTTATCTTTAATACCTGAGCTTCTTTGAATTCTGAAGTGTTAGTGACGATGATCATTAACTTATCTTTCTATTCACTCAATGACTATGTTTTGAAGGTCTACCATGAGCTCAACACTGCAAATGATTCAATACTCTTAACATTGCAATGGCAAACAAAGAATCAGTGCTTCAAGATTACAATGTAGTAGACAAATGGCATGCATGTTCTAAGAAGTCTTAGAGGATGCAACCAAAGTACTTATGACAGGTGCTTAAATTGCAGGTGGAAGGTAGTAGAGGGGAGGGTGAAGAGTCAGAGAGATAATTAGAGAATGTGAGAGACAGAATGGCTTCGAGGAGTAACCATGAAACCATTCAGTGAATACATCCATTAAAGATGTTTTATGGCATCAACTTGTGTCAGGCACTATGACAGAATTCAGAGAAGCTGTAGTGAACAAGAAATATACAGTTGCTACCATTGTAGACTTTGCAATAAAAGGACCTAAGTGTATGGTCTGATTGAAGCAGAGGATGGATGCAAATAAATGAGACAAAGACTGGCAGTTCTCAGTGAATAAAATTCCCAAATGCACCAAATGACTGAACAACATCTGATATAATAATAAATGAAAAAAATTAATCTTCATAATATCCTCAAGCAACCTAATTAACTTGAAATAACTATACATAGGAAAGTCAAAACTCCTTTATTGAACACCTACGATATGCCCGACTTTTTCTCAATACTGTCTCCTTACTTATTTTTAAAGTGACATAAACTTTATTTTGCAAATGAGGTCATTAAGATTAAGAAATATTAAAAATTACAAAGACTAAATTACAACTGGATGATTAATTAGGAATTCAAAACAGATTGCAGCATTCTGATCACTCTCGGCCACATGCATTTAAAATAAACTTTTTTAAACCAAAAGGAAAAGAGAAGGTGATGAAAGTTTTTGTCCTTACTAAGATTTTGTGTTTCGGCTCTTGATTAGAAAAATACAATGCAATAAAAAGAAACTGCAATAGTGAGACTTCAAGAGAAAATATAGTTAAATACATTTGTGGCCTTAAGAGAGTGTTTATTGTTTTTTAAAATATAGATGCTCAACCTGATTTTCTGAGCATAATCTTCTCAGTTTCTATTAAATATCCCCTTTCTAAGCATAATACATTATACAACCCTGTGCTTACTATAATTTATAGATGCCCATGGCCCCAGGAGGGGAATGACCTCTGTCAATACTGTATAAATAAGACATAATACTGCAAGGATTTTCAAAACAGAGAAATGAAATTCTTTCAGGCATTTTGCTGAAAGAGTGTCAGATTATAGTTTTATTTATTAAAGATAAAATAGTTTGACTAACATAAATGTTACCAATATATTATCTGCAAAAACAAAATCAGTGTCTAGAGTAAAATTGAAAAGAAAGAAAAGGAGAAGCACATTTGAACCTTATGAAGAAATATCTCTCCTGGTTTTTGCTGGGAGAAAGTCAATAAAAGTTCAAACGATAATGTGATACTAAATCTCAATTACTCTTTGTGGTACCATTAAAACTATTACATAGTTTCATTTATTTGGGAAAGCATATTGATGGTTCCTCTGTTCTTGGTTTTAGTAGTTACCTACTGCGGAAGCTGTAGAAGAGGACATATAGCATATCAATTATTTCAAGGGTTTTGTTTAACACATCTTTTATTTTATCAAGTGGTGACCGTCTAGCATGAAACAGGAACCTATAGTTTAGCCATTTGGACAATGAAATGTACAGCATATGAGCAATTCACAGAATGCCAAACGAGTATGGATCAAATTAGTATAAAATGGTGAAAATTTAATACTATATATTTACACAGTTCTTTCTTTCCAAAAGTGAAAGATGATTCAATTTAAGCATTATAAAGTGGGTATATATTAATTGTAATAATCACTTTATACATGTAATTGAATATGAACTTATAGGTTGTTTTTAAGAGTGTAGTTTCAATTTTAATCACTTATAATGAGCATGAGGATCCTCAACTGCAGAAGGAAATGAAAGAATAGGCAGATAGAGCTAGAGAGAAGGTAAATAAATTTTTATATTGCTAAAATGTTTTGCTTTATTGTATCTGAAATATATATGGTGGGAGAGATAGGGAGTGAATTAGAACATCTCACCCTAGAGAGCTTTATATATAATGTGGCAATAGAATAGATAGATGAACTATAACAGATTTTACTTATTTATTTCATTTCAACTGCTAAGGAAAGATTTGAGTCAGTTGGTATATTCGTCATTCATAATATAAGTAGTATTATATTTTAGTATGTACATTTTTAACTGGTTGTTTTAATTAATAATGTATCATTTCTAACAGAAAGTGGAACATAGACAAATATAAATACATTTCAGAGTCTACTAGAAAAAGAAACATTGCCTAGTCCCATTTTTAAAAACTTTTCTAATAGGTTATGAAATTAGTAACACATTTTTATTATACAAATATTGGAAAATTTACATGAACTAATAAACAGTTATATTTTTATCCTGTCCTAGAAATAATTATAACCAACATTTTCATAAAGATTCTCTCCAACTTTTTTCTTTACATATTATTAATTATTGTAATTTTTAAATTTAATTTTATTTATTTTACTTTTTGAGATGGTGGTCTCATCTCACTTTGAACTCCTCATTCAAGTGATTTTTTTGTCTCAGCCTCTGAAGCATCTGGGACTACAAGTGTGTGCCACTACATCCAGCTCTTTGTTAAATGTTTTTATAGGACCAGACAATATGCTTTTCCTTACTAAACTACATATAAGAACAATGTTTCTATGTTATAAAAGTCCTCGAAAATATTATTTAATTCATAAATTAATCACAGTTTTTTAAATTGTTATAAAAAGAATGAGAAAATTTAAATGCCTAAGAGACCAATATTGGTCTGAATTATACAATAGGGGCCTGTGAAACAACCATGGAATCTAAGTTCAGCTTAATGGAATTTAGGATTAATTTAACATGAAAATAGAAATAAAAGTTACAATTCTATCCAAAACAAATTCACCTTTTGGGGAGTAAACAAACCTACTAAAAATTTTAGAGTAAAGATTGTTTAGAGCATTCTATGTGTCAGACACATAGACCTCAGAACAGCCGTAGTGAATGGCAAAAACACAGCAGCTAACACCTGCCATCTTAACAATTTAAAGGTCAAACTTTACAATCCAGTTTAGCAAATGAATTGCTGTAAATAAATCAGGCAAGGAGCAGCGAGTTTCAGAAGTTCAAATTCCCAAATACTGCCTGAGGATTACTAGATTGTCTCCATTTAAACCAAAATATGTAGTTGTTGATATCTAGTTTTGCAAAAGATAGCTTACTAAAATTAACCACGTATAGATTAGTTAAATATTACCACTTTACCCTATAAGAGACAAAGCAGATAGTATTTAAAATTCCTTCTCTTGAAGGAAACAGAGGGGATACAAATAGGAAAGAAAGAAGTCAAATTATCATTGTTTGCAGATGACATGATCCTGTATTTGGAAGCTCCAAAAAATTCCACCAGAAGACATGCAGAGCTAACAAACAAATTCAGCAAAGTAACAGGATATAAGATCAATGCACAAAACTCAATATCTTTCCCATGCATCAGCAAAAAAAAAAAAAAAAATCATTGAAAAAGAAATCAGGAGAAAAACAATAATGAAATTTATTTGAAAACATAAGAGGCTCAGAATAGCCAAAGCAATCCTTAGTGAGAAAAGTGAAGCTGGAGGCATCACAATATCAGACTTTAAATTAAAATACAAAACAAAAACAGCATGGTATTGGTACCAAAACAGACATGAAGACCAAGGGAACAGAATAGAAAACAGAGAGAGAGAACCACATAAATACAGTTATCTCATACTAGACAAAGACACTATAAACATACGCTGGAGAAAAGATAGCCTCTTCAACACATAGTGTTGGGAAAACTAGAAATTCACATATAACAGAATGAAATTTAACCCCCATCTCTTACACTGCACAAAACTCAAAGTGGATCAAAGACCTAGGTATTAGACCAGAAACCCTGTGACTACTAGAAGAAAATGTAGGCCCAATGTGCCTTCATGTCAGCTTAGGAACAGACTTCCTCAATAAGACTCCTAAAATGCAAGAAGTAAAATCAAGAATCAACAAATGGGATGGTATCAAACTAAAAAGCTTCATCACAACAAAGGAAACAATCAAGAGTGTGAAGAAAGAACCTACAGAATTGGAGACAATGTTTGCCACCTGCACCTCAGATAGAGCATTAATCTTCAGGACATATAAAGAAATCAAAAAACTTAACATCAAAAAACCCAAATAACCCAATAAATGAATTGGCAAAGGAACTGAACAGGCACTTCACAAAAGAAGAAATATGAATGGCCAACAAATACGTGAAAAATTGTTGATCATCTTCAGCAATTAAAGAAATGCAAATTAAAACTACACTGAGATTCCACTTCACTCTAATCAGAATGGCAGTTATAAAGAATACAAGTAACAATAATATTGGCAAGGATGTAAAGGGCTACACTCATGCATCCCTAGTGGGACTGCAAATTGGTACAACCACTATGGAAAGTGGTATGGCAATTGCTCAGAAAACTTGGACTATAACCGCTATTTGACTCAGTTATCCCACTCCTCATCAAAGACCCAAAATCTTAAAATAATTATACTATAGTTACCTGCCACATCAAAATTTATAGCAGCTCAATTCACAATAGTTAAGCTATGGAACCAATCTAGGTGCCCTTCGACAGATGAATAGATAAAGAAAATGTGGGGTATATTCACAGTAGAATATTACTCAGTCATAAAAAGGAATGGTTATGACTTTTGCCAATAAATGGATTATCTGGAGACTGTCATTCTAAGCTAAATAAGCCAATTCCAAAATACCAAAGGTTGGATGTTCTCTCTGACAAGACGGTTAGAGGGTTAGACAAAGGGGATTGAAGGGAAGGGATAGAAAGGAATAGGAAGATAGTGGAATAAATCTGACTTAACTTGCTTATGTACATACATGAATACACCACAGTGAAACTCAATATTATGCACAACCACAAGACTGGGATCCTAATTAGAATAAGATGTACTCCACGTTTGTATAAATATGTCAAAACATACTCTACTGTCAAGTAAAACTAAAAGAATAAAACAATGATATTATGAAGACGATTTCATTTGCAATAGCCTCAAATAAATAAATAAATTAAATATATAGGACGAAATCAAATAATGAAGGTGAAAAATATCTACAATCAAAATTATAGAACGCTGAAAAAAGAAATTCAAGAAGATACTAGAAGGTGGAAAGACTTCCTATTTTCATGGATAAGCAAAATTAATATTGTTAAAATTACCATATTATCAAAAGTGTAGTGAAAATTCAGTAGACTCTCCATAAAAATACCAATGAAATTCTTTACAGAATTAGAAAACAATCCTAAATTCATATAAAAGAATAAAATACCCAGAATAACCAAAGCAATTCTAAAAGAAAAAGAAAAAGAAAGCAGCAATTCTGCAGACATCATGATCATCAATTTTTAAATTATACTACAGAGTTATAGTAACAAAAAAAAATGCATGGCATTGACTTAAAAAACTGACACATAGACCTATGGAATAGAAGACAGAGACAAACCTACATAAATACATCCATTTGATCTCTGATAAAGTTACAAAAAATGTTGAAGAAAAGGAAAAACAATGCTGCTGGAAAAATTGATGTCCATATGTAGAGGAATGAAACCATGTCCCAATATCCTATAGGGAACATTCCTCAAGCTTATCTGACAGCAGTCACTGACACCATGGTCTAAGTAAGCCAAACAGTCTGAACAGAGAAACTGAGGTAATGGTAAAGACTCACCATGGAATGAAGAAGGTCTTTGTAGCTGTTGAGGCTGAGTTTGAACTGAGGGGAGGCCTCTTTCTGACATGCATCACAGAAAGCTGTGATGTGAGCTCTCCTGAGCTGCCCTGCCTCATGCTGTGTGCTGGAGCTTGCCATTCCCCCAGTCCTTTGTCTCAGACCTGTTGCTGGGCAGAATTGCTTAGGCATGGTTGGTTTGTTCACACTACCTGGACCCTCGACGTATAGTTCACCTGACTATACTACAGTTCAGGCTGACTCTGCTATACTTTAACAAGCATGTTAACCTGATTGGATAATGTGCCTATATATGTCCTGTGCAACCCTAAATAAAATTAGATTTGTGCCTTCAGAGCTCGATCTCTGATGCCTGAGTAAGCGCGCTGGGTAAGGCTAGGTAGGGTAGGCATTGTTCGTCCTCACCCTCAGCAAACCCGTCTCTGAACATCTACAATATCCCACCCTGAACAAAAGTAAACTCAAAATATATCAAGTACCTAAGAATTAGAGCATGTATTAGTCATGGTTGTCTAGAGGAACAGACCAACATGACAGATACGTAGGTATGATTATAAAAACGGGATTTATTAGAATGGCTTATCGAATGAGAGACTGGGTAGACCCACAATGACTGTAGGCTGGAGAGTTATAGGAACCAGAAGATGCTCAGTCCAAGAAGTTGGAGCCTCAGAACAAGAAGGATCAATGATACAGCTCCAGTCCAGGACTGAAGGCCTGGAGCCTCCTTGGAGAGTCACCAGAGTTCACTTTGTAAGAATGAAGGAGCTGGGGCAGTGAACATGGCTTAGTGGGAGAGAGCTGTGCCTGGTATACCTGAGGCCCTGGGTTGGATCCCTAGCACCTGATAAAAGGAAAAAAAGTGAAGAAATTTGAGTCTGATGTTCTCAGGCCCTTGCCACAGCAATCCAAACACCAGCTAAAGATGAATCTTGCCTGCATCTGTTCCATCCAGACCCCCAATATATTAGATTGTGCTGCTCACATTTAGGATGAGTATTCCCCTCAGTTTGCTGTCCCACATGCCAGTCTTACCCAGAAACAACCTCATTGACATACTCAGAAGTCTCATAATATTAGGCATCTCTTAATTCAAGCAAAGTGACAATTCGGATTAATCATCAAAGACCAGAATGTTTGCTATTGCTAGAAGAAAGCTTAAGGTCAATGTGCAAAAATAGAGGGAGGCAATAACTTTTTCAATAAGATTCTAAAATTCAGAAACTAATGATAAGAATTAATAAATGGGATGGTATCAAATTAAAAAGTTTCTGCACACACAGCAAAGGAAACAATTAGGAATATGAAGAGGGAGACTATAGAGGGGGAGAAAATCTTTGCCAACTAGTCTTCTGTAAGAGAAGGAATATCCAGAGTTAAGAACTTAAAACTTCAAATAACCTTAATCGATAAATGACCAATGAACTGAACAGACACACCTCAAAAGAAGAAATATAAATGGCCAACAAATATATTAAAAAGAAAGTTCAACAATTTTCATCGATCAGAAAACTATAAATCAAAATTATATTGAGATTTCATCTCACTTAAATAGAACGGCAGTCTTTAAGAATATAGATAATAATTAATGCTGGCAAGGTTGTGGAGGAAAAGGAATATTTACATACTGTTGACAGGATTGTAAATTAGAACAAACATTATGAAAATCAATACAGAGATTCTTCGAAAGTCTACGAGTGGAAACAGTGTACAACCCAACTCTGTCACTCCTCAGTCTTAATCCAAAAGAATTAAAGTAAGTATACTATAATCATATTTGCATACCATGTTTATAGCAACACAATTCACAATAGCCAAATTATGGAGATAGCCTAGGTGTCCCACCAACAGATGAATGAAAAATGTGATACATACACACGATAGAGTTTTATTCAGCCATGAAGAATTAAATTACACCATTTGTAAGAAAATGGATGAATTTTTGAGAATATTATATTGAGTGAAATAAACCAGATTGAGAAAGTTAAGGTTCAGATATTTTCTCGTATACGTGGAAGCTATGTGAGAAAAGGTGGATGGAAATAGAAGGGAGAACAGTAAAGTCAAGGAAGAGGAACAGGGAGCAGGAGGAGGGGAGAAAAACGAGAGGTACTGGGGAATAAAATTGACCAAATTATGTTATTTGCATGCACGAATATTTAACATCAAATCCCACTATTGTGTATAATTATAATTTACCAATAAAAATTAATTTAAAAAAAGAACTAATAACATTCTCATTTTAGTGGAAATTTCTGCTTTTCAAAGTTGGATGATTAATATTGAAATGTGTCTTTAAAAATTAATATGAAATACAAAAATCTGGAAGTGGATAAATACATGCTACACACATGCTACAAAATGGTAAGAGTAATTGTCTCAGGAGCAGCTAGTATGCTTAGTTTTCCTTGTATACTCTGATCTGTAATATTGAGTTTAATCATGGTTTGACTTGGTATGGCTATTTTTTTTTAGTGTTTTGATATCTGTTAGACTTTTGAATAAGAGACTTCAATTTCTTCATTAATTCTGAAATTTTCTTAACCCTAACACTTATGTTAGTATCAAAACAAATGACCATAAACTAAGTAATTTAAAACAAAGCAAAATTTATTTTCTCACTGTTCTGAAGGTCAGAAGTCTGAAATCAAAGTGTCAGTGTGTCAATTCCTTTTGGAGGCTCTCAAGTTAAATTCATGCCTCACCTCTCTCCTGGCTTCTGGTAACACTCCTTGGTTCTTGGCATTTTCAGCTCAGATGACTCCCTGATCTCTGCCTCTTTCTGCACTTGGTCTGCCATTCTTCAAAGACAACCCTAATGGGATTTCATGGTCCATCCTAATTCAGGATGATCTCATTTTGGTGTTTCTTATCATAATTATATCTGCAAAAAATCTTATAAATAAGATGACATTTTGAGATTCTTAGTAGATTTATCTTTAAGGAAAGTGAGACACATTTAATCACTTCACATTTTTTTCTTGAAATATTATCTCTTCCCCATTCTATGGTTTTCTCTAGAATTTCAGTTAAGAGAGCATTAGATCTTTGAGTAGTATCTTTCCTGTCTCAAAATCCATCTCAAAATTTCTATATCTATGTCCAGGATACTCTGTATGACTTCTTCACATACATATCAGCTAGTTTTACTGCTTATCAACTGCTCTGAACTTGGAGATCTAATTTATTCAGCTCATGATTCTGGTACTTTGGTCTGTTCCCTGGGGGTTGGTGCTTTTCCTATGTGCAGGCTTAGCTGAGGCAAGCAAGGTGTGCTTATACATCTGTGATACATTGCAGGGCCTGTTGCCTGCTTTGGAATATGCCTGGAACAATTTTTACTGCTTTGGTCTCTCATCATTCAGCATCTCAGCCTGGACTCATTACTATCAGAGAAGTATAGTTTGGAGAGCATGAACAGAAGCTTTGTAATGCTATTTTGAAATCTGAATTTGGAACAAACTCAGTGTGGATTCATTGACATACCGTTGGCAAAATCAAGTTATAAATTCAGAATTTTACTCTTGTTGACTTTTAATTTTAGTGATTTTACTTTTTATTTATAGAAGTTCCACTGGAATATGTTTCAAAATTGGATTTTAATAGGGTCTTTTCATGTATCATGCTTTAACTTTCATTTTTAATGGTTTTAGTCAGGAACATATAAAAAAGTACATATAATTTAATTCAATATTTTTGGGTTTTGCCAGGTAGTACTGCATTATATAGATATACCACAATGTGTTTATCCATTCACCTTCTAAATGACATCCTGAGTGTTTCACATTTGAACTCTACTTTTACCTTTATCTGTGTTTGGTGCTGGGATTAAAACCAGGACTTCTCACATGCTAGTCAAGTTCTCTACCAGTAAGCCACACCTGAAGTACCTAAGTCTGATAATCTTTTTCTTAAATGCTGCTGTGTATATCCATATTCAAATCTTTTTATGAACATATGTTTTTATTTGTCTGGGATAAGTATCTAGGAAATAATGGCTGGATGATATGATTGACGTGTATTTAACTTTTCAGAGATAGTATGCTTTCTTTCCAAAGGGTTGTGTCATTTTGCATTCTGACTAGCAATATATGGAGCATTTTAATAGATATGTGTTTGTCATTCTATAATGACTGATTTTATTGAATATCTTATCTGCCTATATCTGTGTGTTTTTCAGTAAAGTGCACCAGTGTATTGCATATTTTTTGTGGGTTGTTTGCTGTCATATTTCTGATTTTAGACACAATATATTCTTTTTAAAAAATACTCTTAGTCGTAGATGAACACATGCTCTTATTTATTTATGTGGTGCTGAGAATCGAACCCAGTGCCTCACATGTGGTAGGCAAGTGCTCTACCACTGAGCCACAATTCCAGCCCTAAAATATTCTTGATATTCTTTATCAAAAATATTATTTTCAATGATTTATGTTTAACTTCCCACCAATTCTATGGCTTTCCTTCTAATAAGCTATTTTGTTTTCTTGGCAGTACTGGGAATTGATCCTGGGGGCACTTTATTACTAAGCTACATCCCTGCCACATCCACCCCTTTTTATATATATATTTTTAAGACAGAGTTATCCTAAGTTGCCTGAAGTGGCCTTGAACTTGTGATTCACTGCCTCTGCCTTCCAATCACTGGGATTATATGCGTGCACCAATGCTCCTGGCCTTCTAACTTCCATCTTAATAATAATTTTGGGGAGAGGTTACTGGGGATTGAACTCAAGGACACCTGACCACTGTGCCACATCCCCAGCCTTTTTTAAAAATTTTATTCAGAAACAGGGTCTTACTGAGTTCTTGGTGCCTCACTTTTGCTAAGACTGGCTTTGAATTTGAGATCCTCCTGCCTCAGTCTCCAGAGCTGCTGGGATTAATGCATACACCACCATGCCTGGTTTAATGATAGTTTTAGGAGAATGGAAATTCTTAATTTTGATGAAGCATATTTGCTTTTGTAAAATTTTTGGTTTTGGTGTTGTATAAAAAATATGTGGTTCTGCAAATGAGGTGCTTGGAAGTCATCATTTCATGTTAAAAGCAAATAAAAAGCTAAACAAACTGAAAAATAGAAAATATTCTTAGAGGACTGGGGGACTAGCTCAGTGGCAGTGTTTGGCATGTATGAGATCCTGGGTTTGTTCCCCAGCAACACACACACACACACACACACACACACACACACACACACACACAATCTTCTTAGTTCCATAAGAGAAATGAAGCCTCAGGCAAAGCCACTATCCCCTAAATTGTAGAAATCAACAAGAGGAATCATAGAACATCAGAATGGAAAACCCTGAGAGAAGTGTGCCAGATTAGAAGAATCTGAACTGTAATTAGTGTATTGCTCAAGGACACATGTGCACAAACCTGAGCATAAATAACTCCTTTAAGATCCAGTCATCAGGGAGAGGAGGTCCCGCAGTTTTGTGAATTTAACCTCCAGGAATTCAACCAGGTTACTATAGGAAATACTGGAGAAAAATCCTCTTGGACAGAAAAACAAAGTTGTTGGGAACAAGAGGAAAGACAATTCTGGTATAAGGTAGAGAGAAGACGGGGGCACTTGGTTGAACCGAATTGTATTTATGTCCGACTCTTCTGTAGAAGGTAGAACTTATGAGGAGTTAATTGAATATTTGACTGAAGAGATGTCTAAGCAATGTGCTGAAGATGTGACTTGGTTCCTAATACATAAAACAAAGTGTGAAAAAAGGAGATGATTTCAAATGAATTTCTGCTTCCAAAAGGAAACAGAATTAAATATTTGAAAAATTCTCAGCCTACCCATATTGAATGGAAAGATAAATTAAGTTTAGCAGAAAACAAGGGGTTAGACAACAGCACTGTTTGATAAGGAGATTGATGTGAACTTCCACCCCTACAGAAGCCAGGTTCTGTTCATCAAGATGATGGAAGACTGACCCTGAAGTCATTTCAGTGATGATTGAGGTTTCTCCCATTACAGGTCTAGAGTACCCAGGTCAGGGAACAGAACAATTTCAAGGTTATGCTCCCTGCATTCCAGCACAGTGCTCCATGGCTGCCCCAGGTGTGGCACATGGCATTATGCATTTCTCTAGACCCATAAATTACACCAAATCACCAGCGAGCCCTGGTAAGTTCTATTGAATTTGGTGATAATGATGCATTGATGTAGTTACATCAGGTAGAACAATTGTTCCACTCTGGTAGGAGATGTTCATGATGTGGGAGGCTGTACAAGTGTGGGCAGAGGGAGTATATGAGAAATCTCTGTACTCTCCTCTCAATTTTGCGGTGAACCTAAAGCTACTCTAAAAAAATAAAACCTTTAAATCAAAATGTAGTCTGTAAAAAATTAAAAAAAAATAAATAATTTTAAAAACTGTATAGTGGGCCAAGAATGCATCTCTATGTTTTCCCAGCATGGCCAGGCCCTTGGTTCAATCCCCAGCACTGCAAAAATGAACAAATGAATAAATGAACGAATGAATGAAAAGATATGTTAGAACATCCCATCACTTCACATATTTCTTTTGTGTCTCTTTTCAGGGATCCCCCCACTATTCTCATTCTTGCCTGTCTAGAGTTAATCAATATTCTGATTATTATAAACAACAAATAGTTCTTACTGTTATTGATCTTTATATAAAAACAGAATTATATAATACTACCCCCCAAAATTCGCTGAAACCATAACCACAAAAGTTTTCCAGTATAATTCATTTCAGAATTTTTATTATTCTACCTTTAAAGTTTAGATCTTTGTTCTGTTTTTAGTTCATTTTTATAGGGTATAAGTTATGAAATCAATTTCACTTTTATTATTGCATATGACTAGTCAATAGTTGTGCCATTTGTTGAAAAGTTTATTCTTTCTCCACAAAATTGATTTGGCATATTTGTTAAAATCAATTAACTATTTGAGCATGATTTTACTTCTTATCCTCTAACTTTATTCTATTGATCTATTTTTGTATCTTCTAACACTGTACAATCTTTATTACTACAAGATCATATAATCAATCTTGAATTCAAATAATATAAGTTCTCTTTTTCCTTTTCAAAATTGCTTTGACTATTTGTAGGCCATTTAAAATCTTTTATGAACTTAAATATTTGTCACTTTCTATAATAAGGATCTGTGATTATTTTTAGTGAGATTATTTTGAATCTATGGACTAATTTTGTGAGAATTGACATTTAAATATTGCAGTTTCTGAGCCAGGAACATGGAATAAGTCTCTAATAATTTTGGCTGTCCTTAATTCTTAGTAATATTTCCAGCATTTCAGCATATAGGTTTAAAGTATATATTTCTACAATTTATCCCTAAATATTTTGTACTCGATTTTATATAAATGATATTTTAAACATCAATTTCTTGTTGTAATTATTGTATCTAAAAAAGGAATTAATTTATGCAAGTTAGTTATATTACTAAACTCAATTATTGTTTCCTATAGAGTATTTTTTATTTGTTTATTTTTGTAGACATCACAAGATCTTGAACAAGAACAATTACTCACATGATCTTCAAATAAAGATACTTTTGCTTTCCAGTGCATCTTTTATTTCTTATATCAACATTGTAGTGGCTAGATGATACTGATTTAATAAAACAGGAAGGAGAATACATTTTTGCCTTCTTCCTTACATGATGGGAAAACTGTTGTTTTAACCCATTAAGTGAGATACTAAAATCATCAGAATTTTTGTTTCATTTTGTTTTTGATGCTACCATTTCTTTGTCTGAGGAGATTCCCTTGTATATACTCTTCTGAGATTTTAACATTGAGAATGTATGGTAATTTTTCTCAAATCATAAAATGACACTCTTTTATATCTAATAATATCCTTTATTCTAAAATCCAATTGGTCTGGTTTTGACATAGACACTCTATTATTCTTTACTTAGTGCTCATTTTTGTGTCTTCACTCATTCTTTTACTTTTACCTTATTTTTGTCTTTACATTTTTAACTAATCTCCTGTGACTGGGAGTGTAGCTCAGTGATTGAGTGCTTGCCTAGTATGTATAATGCCCTGAATTCAATCAGCAGAACCACAAAAAATAAAAAGTAAAAAATATGAATAAACAAATCATTGAAATCATTGTTTAAATAAAATGAATTTTTTTATAGGCAGCATTGAGTTAGGTCTTGTTTATTTATCCAATCTGAAAACACCTCTTTTTTTATTGCAATCTTAAGATCGCTTATATTTTATATGATTATCGATGTGGTCAGTTTTAAAACTTCTTCCTTATAATTTGTTTTCTAATGATTCTGATTTTTTTTCTTTTCTTTTTTTATATTTTTGTATTTTGTCATATTTTGGGTTAATTACATAATTTTTTTGTCATTGTCATATTATTGGTTGCTTTAGGTTCAATGTCTACATCTTCTTTTCATCACAGTCTACATTCAAGTCTACATATAAGTGATTCTTATACCATTTTACATATGGTATAAGAATCTAAGAACTATACACATATTTGTTCTAGTCTTTATGCTTATTGTATACAATTTACTATTTCATATGTTTTAAATATTATGCTGTTAAAATTTTATTCAAATAGTCCATTATTTAATTGTTTTATTTTTTCCATAGCTCTATTGATGTAAAATTGAAGTACAATAAAATACACATATTCGAAGTACATAGTTTGATCAGTTTTGACATGCATGTAACCAATACAATCAAAATAAAAAGCATATCCATTACTTTTTTAAATTAAAATTCAAGCAGTTTTTCTTACATGATTTATCACAGTATAAATCAATCACCTTAAGATATATAGAACCCCACCCCCAATGCCAACGAGTTTTATTTTTTTTGAGAGCTGGAGATTGAACCCAAGGCAAGCCCTCTACCAACTGAGCTATATCCCCAGCCCCAATGTCAGCTATTTAAAAATTAAATGCACACTTATAAATATCTCAGAGGTCAAGGAAGAAAGCACAAGAAAAGTAAACAAAAAGTGCTTTGAACTACATGATAATAAAAGCTTAAAATATCAGGATCTCTGGGATGAAACAGTACTCAGATGAACATTTAAAACTTAAAGTACTTTTATAAGAAAGAAGCTAGAATAACAATCAAAGTACTTTCAAATTTTGTAGTAGGAAGGAGAAAATAAGAGTAGAAGCAGAATTATATGAAGTAGAGAAGAAATAATACAGATAAAATTTGATAAAAATCAAACAAGACTAATAAAGAAAAAAGAAAAACATAAAAATTAATATCAATGGAAAGGGAACTATCAAAATAACCCTATGGACGGTAACAATATGTTAAGGTAATATTACAATTGTATGGCAACATACGTGTTAGCTTACATAACATTATCAATATTAGAGAAAGATCTGTGTGCTGAGAAGAAAGTGTATTCAGTCATTGATGAATGAAATATTCTATATTACTGTTAAATCTAAATTATCACCATATTTTTCACTTCTATAACATCTTTATTTAGTTTTTGTTTGTAATATCTATCCAGTCATGACAGAGGCATGTTAAAGTTGCCCAAAATTATTGTGTTGTGGTCTGTTTGATTCTTGAAATTGAGAATGTTTTGTTTGATATATGTAGATGCTCCTTGTTTGCAGGATAAATATTTACAATTATTATGTGTTGTTGATAGATAATTCCCTTAAGCAGTATGAAATGGCTTCCTTTGTCCCTTCTGATTAACTTTGGTTTAAAGTCCACTTTATCTGATATGATAATAGAAACTCCTTTTTGTTTATGTTATCCATGTGAGTGATATATCCATTCTTTCACCTCCAGTCTGTGGATATCTTTACCTATGAGTTGAGTATTTTGGAGAGAGTATATTGTTGGGTTTTGTTTTTTAATCCAATCTGCTAGTCTGTGTCTTTTGATTGATTAGTTTAAGCCATTAATGTTCAAGATTATTATTGAGATATAATTTGTATTCCAATCATTTGGGTTTATTTCTAGTTTTTAATTTGACTTAGTTTCTCCTTTGATTGACTATTCCTTTAGTGTAGTTTCTTCCTTTGCTGGTTTTCACTTTTTTTTTTTTTTATTTCGTCTTTATGGAATATTTTGTTGAGAGTGTTCGGCAGTGCAGGCTTTCTAGTTACAAATTCTTTTAACTTTCATTTATCATGGAAGGTTTTTACTTCATTTTCAATTCCAACGCTTAATTTTCCCTGATATAGGATTCTTGGTTGGCATCCATTTTCTTTCAGAGTTTGGTATATGTTATTCCAGTACCTACTAGCTTTGAGGGTCTGGGTTGAGAAATCACCTGAGATCCAAAATGGTTTCTCCCCATATATAACCTGATATTTTTCTCTCACAACCTTTAAAATTCTATCCCTATTCTGTATGTTAGATATTTTCATTATAATGTGCCTTGGAGTGGTTCTGTTGAAATTGTATACATTTGGGCTCCTGTAAGCCTCTTATATTTGATTTTCCACTTCATTCTTTTGGTTTGGGAAATTTTCTGATATTATTTCATTGAAAAGATTGTGCATTTCTTTGATTTCTATCTCTATGCTTTCCACTATCCCAATAAATCTTAAATTTGGTCTTTTAGTGTTATTCGATAATTCTTGGAAGTTCTGTTCATGGTTTTTTAGCATCTTATCTCCATGGTCAACTCTATTTTCAAGATTAAATATTTTGTCTTTATTGTCTGAGGTCTGTCTTCCAAGTGGTCTAGTCTGTTGGTAATGCTTTCCATTGAATTTTTAATTTGGTTTATTGTTTCCTCCATTTTGAGAATTTCTGCTTGTTTTCTTTTTTCCCAGAATGTCTGCCTCTTTATTGAAGTGATCTTTCATTTTCTGTATTTTGTCTCTGATTTCATTTCTTATACTGTCCTTTTCTTTGCAGAGCATTATAACTATATACATTCTAAACTACTTCTCTGGCTTTTTTTGCACTGTGGTGTTGACAGATTCTGTTATTGGAGTATCTTGGTTTGCTTGGGGCAATTTTTTCCCTTGCTTTTTCATGTTGTTTGTGTGTCTACCTATCTAACAGTATGAATCTGTGGCAGCAGATTTTCTACCCTGTGGATTTATAGTGTCTCTGAAGGTTTCCAGTACCTCTCCCTCACTGTTCAGGGGAAGAAAAATAGTAACAACAACCAATGCAAACAGTGCACAGCATTAAACCAAATAGTTCCTAAGACATCTACAATGTTAATTATCACAACAAACAGAAATGATATGATCAGTTATTGCCTACAATAAAAACAGCAAGTTTGAAAAAGGGTTTATAATTTCAAATGATGGACAGGGAGAAAACAGAAGTGATGTAGGATGTGATGATTATGAGAGATAAGGAGAGAATAAAAAGTAAAAATTAAAGGGTGAATGAAAGAGAGAACGATAGAGATTGGCTGTTAGCAGAAGAAAGAAGAAAATCAAGGGAAATAGGTAGGAGAAAAATATATATATATAAAGTAAAAATTTTTAAAAATTAAAAATAAAAATAAAGAATACAAAACAAAACTAGAATATACTAATCAACATTCTAGTTCACAATAAACTAATTCATGAAAAATAACTGGCTTAAAAAATGCTAGAAATGAGAAAAAAACAAATATCAATATGTATAAATGTTCATGTACAATTAAGGTCACCATTAGGGGAAAGACTAAAAAAAATATTGACGAAAAGTCAAAGAATTCTTTCCATTTGAGTTCAAAAGTTTCTCAGTTTCTCTTCTCAGCAGTTGTCTGGAGTGTGATGCTCCATTCTCTGGATTGCTGGAGTGAGAGAGGTAATCTCTTAGGCAGAATTCCTGAGGCAGGGTTTAGGCTTAGGTGGGCTCCCGGCTCGTTGTTAAATGCCAATTGGTCTGGAGATTTCAAATAAGCACACCTCCAGTGCCTAGTACTTGGTGGAAGACTACACCCAGGGATCTCCCCTGGGTTCCACTCATGTGGTAGGGGACACTTAAACCCCTAAGTCACCTTTAGACCCCACATTTCCTGATCTCAGGTTCACTCTCCAAACAATCGCTCCCTTCACACCCCCCATCCTTCCGAGTTCCTGGCCAGATGCATCTCTCCCAATTGGTTCTGGAAGCAGTTGGATTGGAGGAGGAGGGATAGAACCAGGTGGGTTTCCATGACCAATTGTCCCCTGTGCAAACTTCTCTCCACGTTTGAGTTTTCTCTGGGTCACTTAAGCACACTCTGTGTCATGCAGTGTGTGTGTTTACCGGTCCTGTATTTTGGGCCAAACTAGGATTTACCACACATTTCCTCCTCCCCCCACAACCCCTGCCCACCAGACCCTGTGCTGAGGCTGCAGATTTGTTTCTTCTATTGTCCTTCAAACACTGCCTGGAGAGATGGCAACTTCTTTCTCTGCATGTGGATATTGTACAGCTCATCTTTCAGGTTTGCAGGGCAATGTCCTTGATCTCTAAATGCTCTGTACCCAGACATGCCTCAGGCCTCCCCGAAATGCAGGTTCCTTCAATTCCCTTGTCTATCTACTATGCTCACGAGGGACCCCTCTGGCTGGTGCTTCCTGCCTGACTGAGGCATTGGCTATGCTACTGGGAATTTCTTCCTTACTTTATTACATTCAAACTCTTGAGTGCTTAATCTGCTTTGAAGTGCAGTTTTATATTCCAGTAAAGTCCCCCCACTATTTTCTGTTCACCCAGCTTGCTGAGAAGGTTCCTGTCTGCTTTCTTGGTTTCACTCCATGGAGCCAGCACTCGCACTATTTTAAGGGCGTTTAAATAATAGAAAACATTATTTTCATATTTATTCAAATACTTGTCATTTTTGGAGATTCAGATTTTCATTTGGTGTTGCTTTTTCTCTGAAAGACATTCTTAATATTTTTGTTTTATAGTTTCAATAGCAGTGGATTATTTAAGCTGTATGTTTTGTAAAAGCCTTTATTATTTCCTGGGTTTTGAGTAACATTTTCATTGGATATCAAATTTTAGGTTAACACATTAATTTCACTTTATATACTTTAAAGGTATTTTCCCACTGGTTCCTGGATTTCAATTTCTCCTAAAAGCGATTTGCTTTCTTTCATATTTTGTCTTCTATGTGTAATTGGTCTTTTTTGTTTAATTGTCTTTAAAATTTCCCTTTTGTCATCAGTTTTAAGAAACTTGATTATGATATGTGTTCATGTAGTTCCTTGTTTTGGAAGTCTGTTGACGTTCTTGGATATGTGAAATTTAAAATTTATAAATTTTGGAAATTTTTTGTCATTTTCTCTAATATTTTTTCTTTCAACCCTCCACTCTCCATTTATGGGTGCCAATTAGACACATATTTGACTGCTTGGATTTCTTCTACCGTTTTCTTATATTCTGGGTGATTTTTTTTTTTTTATTTTAAGTTTTTTCTTCCTCTTTGTGTTTCACTTGTATGGTTTCCCATTAATTTGTTGAGTTCATTAATCTTTTCTTCTCTATTAACTTTCTGTTCCTCCTACCCACTGTGTTTACACTTCAGATACTGCATTTCTAAGTTTTAGAAGTTCAATTTGTGTTTTTGTCTTTTAAACTCCTCTTGTCCATACTTAACCATGATCAATTTTTCCTCTGATTTTTGAATGTGTGAAATAGTTGCATAATGACCAGTGTGCTAATTTTGCCATCTGTTCTTCTTAGGTCAATTTGAAATAATTATTTATTTCCTCTTATGAATAAAGCCACAGTGTTTTATTGTTTTCTATTGTTTTTCAGTCATTAATTTTACCATGTTGGGTGATGCATATTTTTTTTTATTTTCATAAAAGTTCTTCAGTTTTATTTTGAAGAATTTTTATTTTTTATTTATATTGCCTACCTTTCTAGGCAATATTTTTTTTCAAGTTTGCTTTTAAATTTTGTTAGGTGAGATTAATAGCATTCTATTCCATTCTAAGGGTAATGTTTTTCTCACTACTCAGTCAAATTCTTTGGGGATACTTTATCTGATACCCATAAATTGTTAGGTTTCCCACTATATTTTTTGGAAAACCATGACTATCTTTGGCAGTATTTGAATTTCAACAATATTTCCCTAGAATCCTTTTATGAGGATCATATTGGCTTATGCAATGATCAGTACTCATATGGACTCAAATAGGAAAATCTGAATATAACCAGAAATTCACTGGGCGACTTTTACTTCTTTATTATTGTGTACTTTGCAACCTTCAAACTTTTCTCCAGATACCACTCTCTGTTTTCTTTACTCAGGGCGAGTGGTGAACTTATCCTGGGATTTCTGTCCCTGCACAGAAGACTAGACATTTTCTACAGACAGTAATCTGGGCAATCATAAAGCTCATTTTGTTTCTTGCCTACAAAGCATTGCTGTTCTTCATTGTCTGATATCCAATGTCAGGATGACAATTGTTTCATATTTGTCTGGATATTTTTCAGTATTTTTCAAGTAGGAGGGTAAATCCAGTCCCTTTTACTCTATATTAGTCAGCAATGGAAGTCTTCATTTTTTAAGTGAAAAAAATTCTTTAGGAATTTTATTTTATAGTATACATCTGATAGTTTATATGTAAGGCCTTTAGCGGATCTAATTCAGTTAAGTGCCATTCTATTTTCTGCTTTCACACTTTTGAGTCTGTGATTTTCTAGTAAGGAAGCACTATTCTGAGAATTCCAGGTTGGGGAAGGTATCCTTCTGGAACAGATTTTATTATCCTTCAGCTAGATTTCCTAGTATTTGGCAATTAATTTTTTTGAAACAATTTCAGACAAGTTGCAGAAGTAGTATATTTCCCCCTGACTATAATCCAAAATTAATATATTTTCTCCCTGTATATATGTGTATACATGTGTTTACAAAACTCATTTGTGTTTAAAAATATGAATATGTACATGTGAGTTTGCAAATATATAAATTTATATGTGACTGTAATTTGGTTTTTTGACTTGGGGTTTTCTAAAGTACACATGTATTCTTTATTTGGTCTGAACCCCTTCTAATTTTGTTCAATGTTTTCATACTTTTACCACCAAAAGTCTTATCTAAAACAAAGGAAAAATGTGTGTTATTTTACTTTGAGGTCTCATTGTATGTGTTTTACAGGTATTATTTTTTCAGCTCACTTTTCATGAGAATGTTATGGTTGAAGAAGTTTGGATGCATATGATTCTGATTGACTCCATTCATTTCTCCTTTCCTCAGGTAATTATTAATATACACAACTTTAGGTTCCTGGTATCAGTACATGTCAGTAGAAAATATATGGTTTCCATCCTTGTTTATCACTTTGGTTTCAGCGTTCTTTTCATTTTTGCTTTTTCTGGGTTTTCATTCAGCTTCTTTGAGAACTCTGTGATACATTTAAAATATATTTTCAGCATTTCTAGATATTTAATAGTGCATGGTTTTTCAGAAAATCAAAGGTGTCATAATACCAAAACAATTTGAACAAAAATCTTAAAGGTATCATTTACAACTATTCTCTCCAATATAATTTTGATTATTTTAATCATGATTTTGGGGAACAAAAATTAGCTAGAACTCATCATCCTGTTGTAAACTCTTCCTCATGAAGTACTTATGAAATCAATAAATGTGACTTTAAGTGATATCAATAATTTGCTGATAATCTCCCCTACCAATTAAATTCAATCTTTCTTCTGATATTATGAAGATAAATCCTATGTTGGTCTACATATGCTTGGTTGTTTTCCAAATATCTAAGTAAGTTATTATATTTTTAAAGTTTTTTGTAATGATATAATTTTGTATACAAAACAACTAACAAATAATGAATATCTGAGCAACACAGTAAAGAAAATGAAAGTTTACGAGATATTTGCTACTAACTGATAAATGGGTAAGTGAATTATTCAGAATCATGTTGGTTATTTTAGAAAATGAGTTTTTAATGGAAAACAAATTTGGCAATGCCAACTCTGAAGTACTTGTTGGACATGGTATCATTTGACATTATAATAATTCCCCTCATACCCCAAGTACTAATTGTTCATATTTCATAAGAATGGTGTTATATTTTGGCTTCCCATGTCATCTCCTGCAGAGTGAAAAAGTTGGTCAAGAAAACCATAAATCTCATCTTCTTCCCAGTCATATTTTTATAATTTATAAAATTAACTTTTTCAATTTTGCATTCCTTTATATGAGCTTGTCTAGTCTGAGACAATATGGGAAAGATTGGAAGATTAAGAAAGAAACCCAAAGTAGTGTGAACACATCGACTCTGGAATGTTATAGACATCTCCAGCTAGTTAGCCACTTCCTGGATGACTCCTGTGCCTTATGGATAAAAGCAGTCATTTATTTTCACCATTATTCATTTAATCATGCACCTTCAATTCATTCATGTATTTATCCATTTATTCATTCACTAAGCAAGAACTTGTTATGGATCTCTTGTATATGTAGTTCTGTGTTATTTGGTAATAATAAAGAGACAAATTGCTATTCCCCTGAATTTATTTTTAAATTGTGGAAATGAATAAGTAAAGTACATAAACTTAATCTTACATTATAAAAATAGAAATGGAAAAATGTATGGTATTCAGAGGAGTCACAAAGAAAGAGTGATAGGTTCTAGTTTACCCTGTTTGAAGTAAAAAGTGAGGGACTGTGGATTTGCAACTCTCACTTTCCTTACTTCTTTATTTTCTCTGAAATTATATTTATGACTGTGAGAGGGTAAGAATTGATCCTGGGCATACATTTTACAGGGAAAAACTTATAAATAAGTAACAATTCAGTGAATAAAAAGGTCATACCAAGGTAGCAATAATTTTTAAGAGGATTTCTTCATTTAAAAATATGTTGAACATTTAAGTTTGATTTTAATCTTTAAAATATATATTTTATAGAGATGTATTTATCTCTTTATATATCTGCATATCTATGTATATATTAAAATAGCATGAAACAATGTTTGTTTTCCCAAGTAAGTTTCTGCTCAGTAATTATGCAATAAAATGAAAGGAACACAGAAATTTAACAGGCATATTGGTTGTTAGCTAACACTTTGGATTTCCACAAATTATAAGATCTCAAACTATTCATCTGCAATTTAGAAGTTTTGTTTCCAAAATTTGATTGCCTTTGTAAATATCTGACCACATGTTAAGAATTTTTAATGTTATTTTATACTGTAATGCTCCTGAAGAAATGGATACTGTCTTCCTAATACAGTCCTTGCAGGTTTTGGAAATTTTATTCTAATGACTGATACTGAGAAATCAAGCAGTAATCAATTGCTTTAAAATTTTTTACTACACTGACTAACATGAATCCTTTGCCTGTTCTTAAAGTAGTTTATTAAGGTAAATAAAATAAAAATCAACACATGAAAAGTATATTCACTCAAAAACACAAATTTCAAAGTGTTTGATTTGTACATCCATCCTGAGCATTTCCAATGTTTAGTGTTTGGTAATGGAAGGAAGAACTTGACATAAACCTTATTTCATGTTGACTTAAATATGATAATTCATAAATTCAAATGACAGAACAAATGTATAAAGCAAGGTGATAATGCAGAAAAGGGAGGGATTAATTATTCTTGATACAATGTAGTATTTGGGAATGAAGTCTTGCTTGAACTGGGCTTTTGATTATAGACAGAAATTGATGGGGAAATGGGGGTAGTGAAAAAGAATATTGGCTATAAAGTGAAGTGGAATATCATATTTCAGAAGCATATAATTCAGTGTCTTGAAATGCAAGGTGAAGGTTTATAGCAAGTGATGAGGGATGAATCTGGAATATAAATATAATTTAATTCTGCAGGGTCATGTGACCCACACTATTGCCTTCCTCACATGGAGAGTGGCAAGCCAGAAACTGATGTAAAAATAGTTACAAACACAAAATACTTCTTGCTTTTGAAAATAAGTTATGTAACTTATATTTCCAAGAGAAAAAAGAAAATGGTTAAATCTTGAAGTCATGCAAATTTTAATTCTGGATAGAGCCAAAAAGCCACAGGAGTTTTCAAGGCCAATTCCCATTTTGTGCAGATAAAGAAGTACGGTTCTTAGAAACTTAATGAGTTTTTTTTTTTTTTTTTTTTTTTGAAGATTGCCACCAACCAGGTGCATTTCACTGGACTGGAATACAGTTATCCTAATTGAAAGTCCAGAGTTGTTTGGAGATTCCAAATGCTGTGCGTTGGGAAGATTGTTGTAAAATGTCAGGGCTTGGCACTGCTTGGTTCCAGTCATCATTCCCTCAGAATGGCTTTTGTCTTCAGCTTTCATTAATGTCTGCTTTTAGGGTTTCTTGCCTTTCAGATGAATATTTGACATATGCTTTGCTAATGTGGTATTTATATGACTTCCTTTAATCTGAATCTGATGGAAAACAAAGTGAAATCTTTGTGACTATCTTTACCCCAACCCCAGCACTGAAGTCCTAATACAAAAAAAAAAAAAACCTGTGCATTGGCAGAGGCCCAAGATTGAAGCAGAAGGAAGTGCCAAAGGTCTTATGACAGAGTCAAGGTTTTTGGCTTATCTATGAAGGAAAATTAACACATGGGTTTTTAAATGAAAAATACCCATCTTCATGCAAAATGCAACCACATTAATTACAAGGGTAAAGTCTATTCATATCTTATTTCAGAAGGAGGTAGGTTATTTTTCATTTTGGATGTACTGATTGTTATTCAATAACCTTGCTGGATTTTGCCCTTAACAACATTTATCAACTATGAGAGTTGCTCAGAAAATAAGTTTATAAGGTTAATTGCCAGTGCATTATGCAGAATGCAGAAAATGTGATGGTGGCTGAATATTCTCCTGGCATGGAAAAGAATATTTCAAAGGACTCAACTGTGATTGTTTGTGACATGTTGTTTTCTTAATTAGGAATGGCTGCTCTCCTACATATGTGCTTTCCACACAAGATACATGCCAAGATTTAGCTTTTTTTTTCCAACCACAGTTTTTTTTAACCATGAAACAATCAAGATCAATCTGCTGGACTGATGAAAAATGACAATACCTAAAAATTTTAAATTGCTTTTTAAGATATGAGATTTTCCACCAGTGTAAATAGACTTGATTTTTAAAATGTTCATATTTGTGCTTCTGAATGTGTGTGTGTATGTGTGTGTTTAATTATGTGACAATGACAGACTGCTCAGTTCCCTTAAAGATGTGGATATGCCATGGAGTGCTTTGGCTATGGCTTACAGTATTTTCCCCTGCCATTTAAATGAAATGTATGCGTTGAATGTT
This sequence comes from Sciurus carolinensis, assembly GCF_902686445.1. Lineage (NCBI taxonomy): Eukaryota > Metazoa > Chordata > Mammalia > Rodentia > Sciuridae > Sciurus > Sciurus carolinensis. The sequence goes on from NC_062215.1 coordinate 91,571,886, forward strand.
TTTGGAGTACATGATTAAGATGTAAGCATTAGTTTGCTTCCTGAGATTCATGAACTGAATAACTCATATCTTGAATAAAACGATGTACAAGAAGAGAAGACTCTGAACAGAAGTATATGTACAAGTACCATCTTCCATGTCCACACAATTAAAATTTATGGTCAATATTAACAACTATTAGTTAAACTTAACATATATGATTGTTTAAAAATAATCTCAGTTTGTTAGATTATTGAGCATTCATCCACAAGCAGTAATCAGCCATTTCACTTATTTTTAGAAACTGAAGTTTTATGGAAACAGACAAAAAAAGAGGATTTTTTTTTCTAGTCCCAGGGAAACTGGAGGAATTCTTAGGTAGCTGTAGCCACAAAGCCCTGGACAATATGAACCCTGTCTATTTCTCTGACCTCTTCTGTTATCTCTGCTCCCCAGGCTCACCATGTTCCTGCCATACCAATCATCTTCCTGCTCCTCAAACATTCCATGCTCATCTTCACTGTATGTTATTTGTTCTTGCCATTTCCTCCACCTGAATAACCTCCCCTTAGGTCTTGAATATCTAACTTCTGGTTGTCATTCGGGTCTTATTAAAAATGGTCTCTCTTCAGGGAATTTTTTCTCATAATTCAATCTTTAAGATCCCACTTCCTAATGTCAGTCAATTTTTTTTTTTTTTCTTTTGGTACTGGGGATTGAACCCAGGGGCACTCAACCACTGAACCACATCCCCAGCCCATTTTTGTTTATTATTAGAGAAAGGGTTTCACTGAGTTGCTTAGAGCCTCACTAAGTTGCTGAGACTGACTTTGAACTCTTGATCCTCCTGCCTCAGCCTCCCCACCTGCTGGGATCATAGGCATGTGCCATCACACTAGGCTGCCAATCACTCCTTTTCCCTTCACACTTATTTCACTCATTTCTTAGCACTTAAAATTATCAGAAAGTGCCTAATTACAATTCTGTTTACTTGACTATTGTCTTTCTTCTCCCTCCAAAATGCAAGGAATTTGTTGTGCTTAGAACCACCATATCCCCATGATTTAGAATGACAATAGTTAGAAAAATATTGGTTAAGTTGAATAAAAAAACAAGGGAAACTTTTTATATGTGGAGATTTCAAAAGTAAATACATTGAGTATGCATTTATTTCCTGAAATGATGGTTATAATTTCAAATGTCCAAAGAGGTCAGACAAATAATATAAGTGTGTGAAACAGCCAAGACATAATGACTAGAGAGATCAGGAGGAATTAATCAAGACTGACACATTGCCTAACATTCCTCATTCAAACTCAGCTTTAACTAACACTCAGTATGATGAGTTGGGACCCACAAAAGCCAACTTTTAATGTTTGTCAAGTGTATTTCTTTAACTCTTATTGGCAAAAATAAAATGTGTCTGTATGTTATGTAAATCTCTGTTGCAATCTCCCTTATAAAATTAAATGTGACAGAAACAGAATATCAAAAAATCTAGAAAATTTGGGAAGGTATGCCACCTCATGTAAGGTATGTATTAATTGGCATTTGCACCCCAATGCAGTGATAAAAGAAACTAACACATAACCATAATTTGAATAAAACATATTTTGTCTCATAATGAGATATGGTATGTTGACTTCACAGAGTCAATTATCTAATAGCCTTTAATTTAGGTGATTTTACTATCTTTACAAATGAGTTCTATCTCATGGTTCTCAATGGCTACTGTAGCTCCAGTCATAAGTTCTGTACTACAACAAACAGAAAAAGAAAGAGATGGGAGCAAAGTACTGAAGGTTGTCTGTCACTCAATTCTTAAGAAATTTTCCTGGAATCTGATATATACATTTTCTACATATTCAGTTGATATATTCAAATATATGTACTGAGAGAAATTGGAGATAAATACATAACCTATTTTACATCTAACCTCCAGGATGTGATACATTCCAGGAGATGAAGAAACACCATGAGTAAGACTAAAATATCTGCCTACATGAAATTTATGTTCAGGTAGAAAAAAGATAAAAAGAGGGGCAGAAACTACATTGCACAGTGTGAAGTACCCAGGACTATTTGTTAGTTATATACCATAATGTACAAGTGAGACATCAAGGTCAAGAGCATGGAGTAAATTGTTAAAATAATCCAAGTAGGAAGTGTGCAGGAGGCCGTATCTGAAGTACAACCACAAAGATGATTTTGAGGTGAAAGCAGGGGTACACAGTGGTCAGTTGAGGAGAGTAGATGTTTGAAGTTTTTGAGATCATGGTTCTCCTTGTAATATCAATATTTGTCTTTAAAAAGAATACCTCTAATGGACTCTTTGGGCAACATGTCTTTATTTTTAGTACTTTAATGTGAGTAGGAAAAAAAACAAAAAAACAAAAAACCTCTTTAGAGCCATAGGATCACAGAATAAGTAGATGATCTTTCTAGTTTGTGTTCCACAACAAATACAGTCCCATCTGCTCCCTGTGGTTTTCATCTCTGCTCCTGAAAGATGTCCCATAGTGTGTTCATGAGGACCAGCTTTAGCTTGTTCAGAGTCTGTGACCTACAATTTGGCAAGCAGACAACCATAGGGTAAATAGTCATGTATTTTAAAAACCCGGCATCTTTCAATCTTGAGGGGAAAAAATGGTGCAAATTAGACCATATGCCTGTTCTCTGAATGTGATTATTACTGGCTCTAGCTAATGTCGCCTGAGTCTCAGATACAACTAATGAAGATCTATGGCCTCAGTTTGCACTAAGATCCTTTCTAATGGTGTAACCAAGGATCTGTATCAGAAAGCAGGAAGCAACTTTAACTCTTCGTGTTCCATATAATGAAATTTAGTAAATATCTTGTATATTGTATGATTTGTAGGGAGGTGTGTGTATATTTCTGGATGATGGGTTGGAAGTAAAGTGAAGAAAAGCAGTCATTTCTAAGTAGATATCAGGCTATCATTTTGACTGACATTGTCATTCAATTCCCCAGGATGGCTACTTGTTATGATATTGCCTTGACATGCCTTACAGAAGAATGTCAAATCTCAAAATAGAAATATTCAAAATGGGAAAACCGTCAAGATAAAAAACCCATATTCCAGGATAAATGGTTTTGCATCCTGGGAATGAGTCATTTTCAGTTGCATATCAACAGAGAAGTTTAGAAAACTGAAAAAAATGGTCAGAGGCTTCTGGTTGTTTAGAACAGGTACATTTATTCACCTTTCTTGTGATTTTGAAAATGTTCCTAAGTTTCCTGTACCTTAGTTTCCTCATTTATCAACTGAATGTTGCACTTCAAAAATAGTAAGGCATTACATTTGTATAATGCTAAGTCTCTAGCAGGAAAAATAAATCTTTCAATTCACTTTTTTCCTGGTTTCTGCCTTTGTAACTAAAAGAATTTAGAAATATGATTCTCTAGGAAAAGAGGAATATTCCCATTCAGATTATCCACCACTGATGTTGGCCACACTTGTTTTTCCTGGAGCTTGGAGGAGATGGGAAAAAATGTGTTCTTATGCAATTTTATAGAGATAGAACTGTTTGATGTGTGAGGAGAGGCGTAGATTTGAGATGAATTATGAAGGGTCATCGAAAAGTGACTTAGCCAAAAAGTCATTTTCTCAGCTTGGCTTGCTCAACAGAAAAGCCATAGTTAGAAATATTCCCATGAATTAGAGCACAGAATCATAAAATTTGTCTTAGTCACATGAAAACAATCGCCTGATGCAAATCTTCATTGAAACTCTTTAATTTCAATATACATTAACTCATATGAACTAGAAACCATTTGACAGAGAACACTTTCTTTTAAAATCATTTATCTATTTTTTTTATTTTTTACAGACTGCATTTTGATTCATTGGACACAAATGGGGTACACCATTTTGCTTCTATGGTTCTACACGATGTAGATTCATACCATTTGTGTAATCATACATGTACATAGGATAATGATATCTGTCTCATTCCACCATTTTTCATAACCCACCTCTTTCTCATTTCCTTCTACATAATCTAAAGTTCCTCCATTCTTCTCTCATTCCCCACCCCCTCATCCCCATTTTATATCATCATCCACTTATCAGGGAAAACATTCAACCTTTGGCTTATTTCACTTAGCATGATATTCTCCAATTACATTCATTTATTTGTAAATGCCACAATATTATTCTTCTTTATGTCTGAATAATATTCTATTGTGCATATATACCACAGTTTCTTTATCTATTCATCCATTGAAGGGCATTTAGGTTGGTTCCACAATCTAGTTATTGTGAATTGAGCTGCTATAAACATTGATGTGGCTGTGTTATTGCAGTATGCTAATTTTAAGTTCTTTGGGTATAAATCAAAGAGTGGGATAACTGGGTCAAATTGTGGGTCCACTCCAAGTTTTCTGAGGAATCTCCACACTGCTTTCCAGAGTTACTGCGCCAATTTCCAACTCCACCAGCAGTGTACAAGTGTGCCTTTTTCCCCACATCCACACCAACATCTATTATTGTTTGTTTTCTTGATAATAGCCATTCTAATTGGAGTAAGATGAAATCTTAGAGTTGTTTAAATTTGTATTTCTCTAATTACTAGAGATATTGAACACTTCTTTCTAACTATCTTAATGTTTCTGTCCTCAGAAGCCCCTTTCAAAATTACTTAGGATATATATTTGTGTTAGAAAAAAGAAACATCTTTGCTGCAAGGACTTCCTACCTCAAACTGCTGCCCCCTTCTTTCTTATCTCATCTTAATTTCTTAACTTTTCATCTGGTTCTTGCTGCGTCCTTCCACTGAAATATTCACTACTACCTCTCTCTCTCTTTATGCTTTCATCTTTAGTTTGTACCTCTTTCTTCCTAGACATTCAGTGGCATTTAGCACTTGAATATCCTTCTTTACTTGGAATTCTTTTCTGTCTTTTTTGTCTTGGACAAACTAATTCACCTCGTGCTTCTTTGGATAATCTTTCAGTCTCTTTGGGTGACTTGCCTTCTTTTTTCTCCTACATTTAGTATTTCTCACATCGGATTTCTCTCAACATTGGAAGGTCAGGGTTAATTTTTTTAAGACTGATTTTTTTCCTAGTGGGCCACGGTAATGCTCTGTGGAAGCTGCAGCACTGAATGCTTTATGCAATCAGTCCTGGAAGAGAGCTGCAGGGTCACTTGAGGACAATGGTTCTGCCAGGACAAATAGCTATAACCACAGGCTATGAGCTTCACACCCTGACAATGACTCAGAGGGGACAAGACTCCCACACTCGTGAATACCGGAGAAATAGATCAGAACACCACTACTTTTACAGCTGTTCATTTGAGGCTCTCAGTCAATCAGGGTGTCGATGCCAGGTTAGGATTGCAGCCAAGGTTCTGCTGCATTGTACTGTGAATCTAAGTCTCTGGTCATGCCACAGAAAGTCGGCACCTCACCAGTTAAGGCGCTTAGCAGGCCTGGGGTCCCTCTCCAGAAGTCTAATGTGTTTGCGTGCTGCCAGATTGCACAAACCAAAAAGAGGACTGCCTACCTCTTGCCATTGTTTTCTCTCTCTGAGCTTTCCCCAGCCGGTTCTGTTCCAGAAGGTTAGAGTGTGTGCTTCCTGATAATTCACCTTTGCTTGATCCATAGCATTCTGTTACTCGAGGAATCCGTCCACTCTCATGACTTCACTTACACTGAGTTCAAGGGCAGAGAGTACAGTTTATTAAATCTTGTGTCACTACTCCTAGCATGAAGACTGGAAAAGGAAATCATTTTGCTCTACAGAACTCAACATACAGGCAGCATGAAGCCATGGACATTTTTTTTTTTTTTGGAGGAGAGTAATGCCATCTAAGCTGTTTCTTGAGATTCATTTTTCCTTTCAAGAATAGCTCCCTTTGTTTACTTCCTCTCTCTGTGAAAAGTGCAATCATTAACTCTGTCACCCAAGTCTGATACCTTGGAGTCATTTCTGAATCTCCTCTCTGTCATTTCCTGTGTTGGAGACAGTGGGATTAGGGGATATAATGCTAGTTATAAATTTTGATTGCTCTCCATTGTCATTTCCTGTTGACATCAGACAAATTCTGGGCAGAAACCAAACTACCTAAAAACTGTCTGGTAGTAACATTTTACCTTTTATTGTTATTAACCTTTTACTTTTAAATACTTTCTCCTCATGTAAATTAAAAGCTATTTAAGGACAATGACCCTGTTCTGCCATACCTAGAAGAGTTTTGTACGTAATGGCTGCTTAAAAAATGTTATTTCTTAATTTTCATTAGATGTACAGAGTGCCAAGGCCAGTTCCCCTTCAGTTACAGGAAAGTAAACCATGAGGGCAAGAGAAGCACCACAGGGTACTCAGAAGTAAAAAGAAGGTAGAAGGTGTTTAAAGATGTCACCCATATACAATTTTTATTAGAATGAGACCTTCCTAAAAAGCTGATTTCCCATCCTGACTGGCTGTCAGAAGCATACATCGACCTCCGTTATATCTTTCATCACTGATGCATTTTAGTCTGATGATAGTGTTCTTTCTAATCTAATCAAGAAAACTGAATTTTCTGTTAGAAACCATATGAAAGTTAAGCATGGGAATATTCAGGATGTTTTCTTATACATGTAAAATTCATGTAAATGCAATCTCAAGACAAAATACAAAAGGAGAACAAGGCAGACAGAATAAACAAGCACATATTTTCCTGGAGGGCAACAGCTCGAACAAACGTCTGACCTTGTTTGTAGAGTTCAGGACAACATTACGAGATTTCCCCATCTGAAATTAACGTCATCCATCTACACCACCTGCAAGTGTCTAGAGAGGCAGCACCCAAGGAATCTGCTTGCATGCTGAATAAAAACAGAATGCCCAAGTTACTTGGATCTCAGATGAAAATATCTTTATATGAGCTCATCGGGCGGGCCCTTGTTCTATCTGTAATCTCATTTTGTAAACTTGTTAAAAATTTTATTAGGATTATATAAAATCTTCCAACAGAGGCCTGGATTTACCTGTGAAGGCTCCAGTATTATCACATGTGTGTGGGTCTATATCTCAAAGACTATATGTGTAAAAAGGAATCAGGTGTATAGAAATGCACTATTTACCTTTCTCTTCTTGTCTCAAAGAACCAAGGCAATGTTTATTTGCATTTCTTTCTCTGTAGTGGGTGGTTGTGTTTTACATGGTTATATGGATTTTGTAGCTCAGGAACAACATACTCCTGTCTTTGATTGCAGTTTCTATACACTTTCTTTTTGAGTCTGTATCACTCATGGCCAAACTGAAAAACATCTCTTAAAAGATATTCTGTGAACTGTCACCTTTCCTACTTCTCCAGCTTCATATGGATTGATTGGGAATCTTTTCTTCTAGAAATGAACTGTGTGTTGTCCTCTCAAATACCAGGTACCACACTCCTGGGTCCTCACGTTTGCTATTTCCTCTGCCTAGAATGCTATTTACTTTCTGTACAAATACAAAAAACAGGTTCATCTGGTTTGAGGAAGAGACTCAGATATATGAAGATTTCTCATCTTTATCATGAAGGGCAGTAGGAGAAAAAGTGTATAAAAGTATAGAGTATTTTTCCATCAATGTTATAGAAGGTATTTTTACTTTACCACTTTTCTCTGTGAAAGTTATGAGGACTCTTTGAGTCTTAGTTTCTCATCTGTAAAAATGAGGATCATAATGTATTTGTCATGCAGTTGTTATGAGGATTAAATAGGTCATATGAAATGTTATGGGCAAAGTAAATACTAGGCTCTTTTTTTTTTTTTTTTTTTCCAGACTATCATTCCTATGACTTTAAGACTTTCTCCTAGTTAAGGTTCTTATGATTCTGCAAGTGTTATTTTCCCCCTCAGGACTCTCCAAGTACTGTTACCAGGAGGCATCAATCTCCTATATATCTATGTTTTTGCATTTGTCATCAGGAGGTTTATCTAAAACAAGATTATTAATGAATAAAACAGAAATACCACTCAATTTTGCTGAAGACTTTCAGCAAACATGCAGAGGGTAAGGTTAGAGGTACTTTCAGAATTTAGGGACCTTAGTGCAACTGTATTTCACAAGAAGAAAGTCAATGAATAAGGTCTTTCTCCGCATTTCTCTTTTTCTTTCCAGGATCACAAGTTCCCTTTTCTTGATTTTCTATATGTGCTTTTCTCATTTTTTTCTCTACAGATAAGTCTCCTTCCAACAGTTTGTAATTTTTGCTCAGCCATGACCTCAGGCCATCTGCACCTGTTTATGATGCCACTTTATAGCCCTAGTATCTAGCAGCAGAGGAACAGAATGTCTTTGCTCCTCAGTTTCAATTCTTATTATGTGGTAAAAAAATCTTTTTTTCTATCATGTTCTGGGCAGGAAAGCTAGAGTTAAAAGGTACAATATGGCCTCTGATGATCACCCAACACACCCTGATGAGTATCATAGAAGACATTTTAGGTCTGAAGGCAAAAAATAACATCTGTATTAAATGTTTTAGTTTCAAATCTTAGCAGGATTTTAGACTACCTAAAAGGTGATAAATTTTTCAGGACCTATCACAGTGCCCTGGTTGGATCATGGACAGGGTAGAATGCAGTTCCAAAGGACTGACCTCAACTTTGGGGTCTGAGGAAGTTCTTCTGACCTATTTTGGTTTACAGCTTACTTTCTAGAAAGCTTCTTTCTAAGGCAAATAACCCTCTCCGCTTCATCTCATCTAGATATCTGGGCTTCCTACAGCTTTGCTAAAAGAAGGACTGAAGAATAAGATAAAAGAGAAACTGTAGATTTCAGTCTCTCCTTCAGGTTTGATCTACAACTATCAAAGAGGTGTTGTGGAAACTAAGGTATAAATCAAATGAGATACTGTGTTGTGGAAGCATCAGGTGCTCATGACAGGAAACACTCCCAGGTGACCATGGTGGCCACTGTGGTTGTCACCCAGCAGCGTGCTCACCCCTTTCCTGATTTGTACCCCCGATGTAACATGGATAAGATTGACCCACTCCACCCTCTGGGTGGGTAAGTCTAGACAGGTTTATGCCACAAGATTATAGTTATGGCTTTAGCGAATCTAGTTCTAAAATCAACCACGATTTTCCTCTGGCCACAGGGATCAGGTAAGAATGAACATTTCACCAAATTTGGCCAATACAACATAAAGGTAATATTTTATAGGGAAAACATTTTTTCAGACATATTTACTAAAAGGGAAGATCACTCTTGCTTTGGGCAAGGAAGTATATAAATCAGATTGCAAATTACCTTTTTATAACTATTAGCTTTATATGAAACTGTTGTTATTGAAATCAGAGAGGAGAAATCAAAAGAAAGAGGGTCTTGATGACATCATTGACTGCCTAAAAAACCTGAAGCTCTTCCTTCCTTTGTACTTGTGACCCATGTTATTAAAACCATTTATGGTAATATATTTTTACTTGTTCAAAACTGTCTTAACTGAACAGCTAACTTCAGCATGAATAAAAGCAGCTCTTGATTTGCATAACTGCTATGTTCCTAGTATTCTATCTTCAAGCATGGCTAGATATAGGAACTCAAATGAAGAACATCAGGATTTGTTTTGTCTGTCTTAAGTTTCTCCTCCACTTCATTGGGTTCATTTTGTAGATTCATGCATTGGTTCCTGGAAACTCACCCAACCCCAGTATAAAGAGTGTTGTTTATTTCACAAATTCTCAGCCATGCAGCAAAGGAGAAATTCTTGTCTAAAATTCCAGTAAAAACCTTTTTGCTTCTTATGTACTCTCATTCCATCTCGCACCTATCATTGAGCAATCAATGTGAACAAGAGAATATGCTGCTCAGATAGTAGTACATCTCCTTGGGAACCACCCAACAAACATAATAAGAATAAAGAGAGTGGTGGTTCTTCGCAGGAAAGTCAGGAATGGTGATCAGAAGAATGGATGAACTCTGGGCAGGAACAAAACTAGACATATATTAAAGATGACATCACATCAAACCAAATTACATTAAAATCAAAATAAACCTTAAAGGTTGCTAAGGTTATTAACTTCACCACTGAAAACCAAATTTGAAAGCATATAAGTGACTTTTCCAAGGTCATATCTAGTGAATTGCAGAACAGTTGCAATTAAAACTCAGGACTTCTTCTTCTTAGTCACAATCTGTCCTTAAAATGAAAAGGAAGTAGTAAGCCAGTAAGTTTAAAAAAAAAAAAAAAAAAAAAAAACTGACAAGTACCTCATTCAGGTTTCTTATACTGTATCACTCTGGGTCATTAACCTCACTGAGGGAATGAAGTTTTTTTCCTTCTTTTTCATTTTGGGAAAATAAAAAAATAAATGTGTACATTTTCAAAACATATAATCTAGGACAAAAATCAAATCAGTATATTAGATCACATCTCTGTGGAGGTCCTTTCTATTTCTTGAGATGTTTGCATTCTAATTCATTTCAGTGTTAGATTTGTTTGTGGATTTCTCCTGCTGCCTGATAGTCATTAGAAATGAAGGTAGTGGCTTTGATGTAGCCAGAACATTTTCTTCCATGAGAGGAATTAAATACAAGTCAGTGAGTTTTATCTGTTTTAGCAGGGCATCTGAGTCCCTGGCTCTGAATTAGAAACAAGAAGGGGAAGGAAAACATGTTTTTCCAGGATAAGGAATCCCTTCTTGTACCATTTTCCAACAACATGTAATTGATCCTTTAGTAACAAAAGGAAAAAGAAACAAAGACAGTTGTACAACGACTACAAGCTCAATTGCATAGATTCAGAGAGGAACATGTAGTAAAAATTGAAATATTTTGAGGGAGTTCAAGGGCTCAATTCAAGAGCCAGTGAGATATATTTTGAAATCATGAGGTTTGTCCTTTGGCTTCCAAAGCTACTGCATATAGGTTACTCATCTGACACTGTTAAAAAGAATTCTGAGTATTTTGTAGGCAACTCACATGTTCAAATCCCAAAGAGCTTTTGAAAGTATTATAAAGGTTGTGATAATACATTTTTTTTTCTTAAAGAATAGGTCAGAGGTTCTATTTTAAATCTTATTTAATAGGAAATGAACATAAGAAATTTTTAGACAGAAGCTCTATGCAGCACAGAGAATGTCTAATATAATGACATTGGATTTTGTCCCAACAGAGGGATCAAGAAGTTTCAATGGGGGAACTTCAGCAGCAGTAATTTTGTGTCACTAATATTCCATTTGTGGAGACTTTGAAGGAGTTTGGTTGAAAAAAGGGGGATAACAACCATCAAGTTATTGGACTTGGACATTGTTTATGTGAAAAAACAAAACAAAACTATGCATCTATGTAGGGGTGGTAGACAGAAAGAAGAAACACAACAATAGCATGATATTCTGCCCATAGTAATGTGAACAAAAGTCAGTCATCCACATGTACACTCATTCATCTCTATCAAATGTTTCTGAATGTTTCCTACAAGCCAAGCTCTAGTGTTATTCTGCTTCTCCTAGGATATGAAGTACATTGATTGGAAGAAATTATTTTTAAAAAAGGTGTAAGGAAACAGCTGTGAGTGTGTGTGTGTGTGTGTGTGTGTGTGTGTGTGTGTACATACACACATATGCACATGTAATTTGACACATTTGTTTTTAACATTAATTTTGAAATCATTTTACATTTTCAGTGGTGGTGCATAAAGAACTTATTTCTTCTATGAATTTGTGTTAAAGAAATAATAAGGCATGCATGCACAGATATATTATTTAAAAACATTAATTTTGATCTTTTTATGAGAGCAAAATTGTGAAAAAACTAAAATAAAATCATTTAAAGGCTACTTAAATAAAGATGTATTTGTGTTATCACATATTTTATAGCCATTAAAATCATGATGTTAAAAATTGAATAATTATTTTTATATTACAACATTAATGTTATGATGTATGTTTATAGACATATACAACACTTAATGAAAACTTATACCCAAACATGGTTATTTCTAGGTATACCTATGGCGTTTCCTATACAGTAAGTCTCAGGAACAGTACCTTAGATACAAGGCAAGATTGGGGGAATGGATAACAAGGAAACATGAAGTCAGGACTGCTGGGTCACAGTCCTCTATTTTGTATGGTATTGTCTCACCTAAGTTCAGGTTTTTATGTAAGCAGAGAATGAATAGAATGATATCTTCTTCAACATGTACTCACTGCACAGAAATGCCACCCGCCTGCTTCCTGGAGCAATGAGTTCCATAAACAGACAGTGGGATTAAACGCTGACACATCTCAAAGACTTAGCTCAATGAGTAAAATTCATATTGTCTGTTAATAAATGATACTAAATTTTTGAAGAGAGGAATTTTGAAATAGGCTGAAGGAAATGAATGAAGGTGAGTTTGCTCTAAAAAAAAAAAAAAAAAAGAAGGGAGGGAAGTTACAGGAAAACAAAGACAACCAAAACTTATTCCCAATTTCACATCTTTTCTGAGAGTTGACTTACATTTCAATCATAAAAAAGACCACGTTGCCAGGTGCAGTGGTGCATGCCTCTAATCCCAGTGCCTCAGGGGACTGAGGCAGGATGATCAGAAGTTCACAGCAAACCTCAGCAACTTAGTGAGACCCTGCCTCTAAATGAAAAATATAATGGGCTGGGGATGTGACTTAGTGGTTAAGTACCCCTGGATCAGTCTCTGATTAAAAAAAAAAAAAAAAAGATCATGTTTTCTGATCTATAAGTGTTCATTTTTAATTTAGAATTAAATTTGATATGTTGACTTATGGACATTCCCATTAGATTGTAAGATTCTTGAAGGTGGAGCTTCTGTTATACATATCCTTATAATCCCAGCACTCAATAACTTTGCAAATAAAATACATCTGAATGTATTAATTGAGTCCATGCACATTTTTAGTAGTAATAAAAGTTTCTAGAACCAGAAAGTACTCTTTCAGCACACAGGTTCTTCCACTTCCTGTTTGGTCATTCTTCTTTCCTCATTCCTTCACTTTCTCTCTTATTCTATCCCTACTTTACTTTTGCCTGCCATCTAGAAATCTTTGTTAAACCAACCCCTGACAGCATGTGTGGTTCTGTGCAAAATTTTGTGCAAGCAAGTTAAAATCTTGTAGCCTCAAATTTTTTTTTTTTTGATCAATGGCAAGCAAAGATAATAGTCCTCATCTTCTTGAATAGTTGTGGATATTCAAATAAAATAAGAAAATATGGATTATAGGCCTCTTGTACTATTTTCAAAGCATCTTAATTTAATGATAAATGATACTTATGAATAGTATAATTATTTATAATAATGCATTCTTTTTACATTTTCTCATTATTCAAAACACCAATACTTATTGAACAATCACTGTGGGCCAGCAGTATTCTATAGATTGAGAATATAACAATGACAAAGTCCCTGTACTGATCTTGATGTTTGTCAAGTTATTTGAATGCACTCTTTGTCTGACTCAGTTAGATGACCTCTAAACATATTACATTTTTCCAAAGTACAGATCCTTAAAGCTAAGTTTGTCTATGTCACTTATGGAAGTTACATGCTATACTCTAATTCACCACTTAAATGACTATTAGTCTGAAAGAGTGGGGACCATTGGAGAGGAAGAAAAGGAGATTTGCAACATGACTGGGGCTAAGGTTTGTATCTCAGTATAGAATAGATGAAAAAATATGTCCTCAATAGTTCTAGACATGGAAGAGTCAGAGGTAAATAGACCAAGAGCCTTCCAAAGGGTCCTAGAAACAACAGATATTCATGGGAAAGAAAAATGCAATTTGTGAATAGAGCTGAGTTTTATATAGAATAAAATCAGAGCAACTGAGTAGACTATCAGAAATATATCTGTCATATGAATTTTCCTCTTTACTGGGTCTCACTCACAGCATACGGGGATGGGTCATGGTAGCTTAATGGTAGAGCAGTGAGGTACACTCTTGATCCCTGCAAAGTGTTGACATCCCTAGAGTGAGGAAACAGAGACCATTGATTACACAAAGAGACAAGAAAAGACTGCCTTAAATCTTCAGACAGGAATCCAAGGCAAGAGCTTCTAGGTGAGCCCTACAAAATGAAAATTTTTCTGCTGGCTGCAGAGAGATATGTCAGCTGACATGCTACTGTCAACTCAATGGAATTTTTAGGTTAGTACTTCAGTTAAAATAAAATGTTAGGGGATATCAATAGTATACAAATTTGGGGGGGACATGAAGGATTTTACTGATTATATAGGAACTTTCTTTTGGTTCCAAATAGGGATGAGTTGATCTGTCATGACAAGTCTTTTTAATTATCTTTCAAAAATAATTGGGAGCTTAGGAGGTAAATCTGTGTGACAGCAAGTACAGGATTCCTGGGTGGAATTCCTTCCTTTAAACGTGAATAGTTCATAAGGTTGGCACCAAAGAGAAGCAGCTATTTGCCTTCCCTGTTTCCTAGCTACATACTGCAGCATGCTCCCACATAGGCAGCTGGAAATGAGTTCTGACTGGGGCAATTATATAAATGTCACTGTAAGCTGTTATCTTATCAGATTTTTTTTTTCTTTTAGAGTCCCAGCATCATCTTTCTGGGGTACTGGATTATTTAAGATAAAGAAAAGTCTGAGATATATTGCCACAATAAGAACAAAGATTCCTCAGACACTGGCTTTATAATATTAGCTACAGATGGGGACTGCTTGAAATCCAGCTCACTCATTGCTCCGGTGATAATGATAGCCATACTTTCCAAAGACCTTTGACAGTGACTGATTTACCCATTACACACTCTGCATCTTACTCCAGGCAATTGTTTTAAATGCAAGGTCATTACTTTGCATGGCACAATGCCTTTTAACATATATTAGGAGCACCCAGAATCTTATCAATAAATCTAGATTCTGTGAAACCCACTAACCTCTCTGAACAAAATATGCATACCCAAGAGTGAGATCGCAGAGAATAACTACAGACTTGCCACTTTGTCTGACTTAGATATGTTAGGAATGGACAGCAGTCTCCGAGGTGCCCCACAGAACAGGCAAGTAAAACAGATAAGTGCAATTTTGTACATCTGTGAAATAGAGATGAACTTAGAGAAGCTAAAGTGACATGCTAGATTTGAGCTACATATTCCATTAGAGAGTGAGGACAAAGTAATCGTATGTTAATTCTTAGAAAACTTTAATTCAGATACTTAAGGTTATGATAGTTTGTACGTTTGTTCCTGGTTGCTCATTTCCTCATTTGTAGGAGGATGGTACTTCACTCTCCATTGATATGCATCTTGAAGTGCCTCCTTTGGTAGAGTGCACTTCCCTGTTGCACTTGACTTTCTTTGACCATTGTAAAATAAACAGAAGTGCAGAACACCCCTGGTAACCAGACTTTGAGAGTGGTTACAAGGTGACCATATCCCTTTTCCCTCTGCCACAAGACCACTTCTGCAATCTGAGTCCTGGAATCAGAGCACAAGTTAAGCTACCTGAAATCAACATTCAATAGATAGATATGAGTGAGAAATAAATACTGTTGTAAACCTCGATATTTGGAGGCCATTTTTTTTTTTTTTTATCATGACATGACTTAGTAAAAGCTAATTGATGTGTGATTTGAGAATGTACCTAAGTTCAAACTGCATTCTGTAGGGAATGCGAACTGTTTTCCTCTGCTCTCACACCACAACAATTAACTTGGTGGACTCATTTGATCTCAAAAGATGTAGGGATTTCTCCCCAACAGTAAGTAAACAATCAGTTTTACAGTGGACACCAGCTGTGTCCTCTTAGCAAGTCAGTTCTGACACCATCTACAGAGGTAGTGTCAGATCCCACAGCATAAGACCTCAGTCCCAAGACAGCCCACTCCTTGTGCCAGATGCCAATTGTAAGCCCCAGGTTATCTCACCAGTGCTTCTGATCCACTATGTATTAAGGTGGAGCTTCTATAACCCTGTCCATGGTCTCAATTCATTTGCCAGAATGGCACACAGAACTCAGGAAAACACACTTTTCAGTGAAGAAGCATATTAAAGAGGATATAGATGAAGAGATGCATAGGCTAAGGTATAGGAAAGAAGTATGGAGCGCCCATACCCTTTCTGCATGCATAAACTTCTAGGAACCTCTATGTGTTTGGTTATCTGAAAGCTCTCTGAATGCTTCCTTTATGTTTTTATGGAGGCTTCATTACATGGGAATAATCGATTAAATCATTGGCCAATGTTAATCAGCTTTACCTTTAGCCCCTCTCCTCTCCACGAGGTTAAAGCATGGGACTGAAAGTTCTAACCTTCTAATCATGCTTTAATCTCTTTTTGACTAACCCCATTCTGAAACTACCTACTGGCTGCTTGCCTCCACTCAACTCATTTGCATACAGGACGAAGCTATCATTGTGGAGATTACAAAGATTTTAGTAGTTGGAAACAAGAAAATAGGGAGGAAGACCAAATGTATATTTACAATATCACATGCATTCACATCCACTTGAGTGCATCAGGCTCTTCTACTGAATTTACCCATATACGTATTCATTCAGTAACCTACTTTCACCTACCATTTGTATTTTTTCCCCTCTGTCTTTATCAACTTTTATGTCGTAGTGACCTATTGATTTGGCTTTGTGTAGGCATCACTAAGAAGTGAATTTAAGCGAATTCAACAAAAAAGAAACTAAGAATTCAAATTTAGGTAGAAAATCCTGAAATTCAGATTCTATTAAGATGGGTGAATTAGCATAGGCAGATCAGAGTGACCTTATGAACCACAAGAAGAAATGGCTCCTCCTCACTGCAGTTCGCTATCAAAGTGATAGATTATTCTTAGCCTGGTCTCTGCACTCTTCTCTGAACACTCTTCTCTATCATTACCATGCCTTCTCTTTGCCTTGCCTATTCTAGAACTCAGTCATTAAGGGAGCGACTAGTGTGGGTCAGGCACTGCACTGTTCTCTGTCATATATATTATCTTACTGAATACTCTCAATTATATTATCTCATGATAATGAAATAATTACCTCCTTATTGTCACCTTACTTAGTAGAGGGTAAACTGAAAGTCAATGAGTTTTACATTTTATTTCCAACTTGGTTAGCAATTTTTGTCTCAATGTCAATATAATTCTTTCACATTGCAATGGCCTCTTCATTAACCTTAGAAAACTCTACCAAGAACTCAAGGCACAGAATAAGTCCTGTTCCTCTATGAAGTCCTTTCCCATTAATTTAACTCAAACTTTTCTCTCTCTTTCCTCAAATTGTTACTATGAAAATGTCTTCACTATAGTATTTAAGCAAACATTATATGACTACTTTTATAAATTTTATGCATGCATGATATCCCTGATTAGCTCAAAATTCATTAGAATTAGGCAAATGCCTTTCTCAGGCATCAACTTGCTCAATCCTTTCTGAATAAGTAACTCACTTCCTTTTTCAGGAAAATTTCTATGAGGAAGGAGAGTGATTGGACAGGACAAGTCAACATTACTATAGATGCTTACATTCAGTTAGGGTAAAAGGAGGGAAACAAAACAGAAAAACATGATACATGACTATTAAGAGGTATAAATGGCATTTAAGGATTTTAGCATATATCTTCAAATACCAAGTTTAAGATGTTTTCTACTGTACTATGAGGCCCCTTTACTGAGTTCTATAATATTTTTTTTATTTTCTAAATCAAGAAAATCTCTGGTTGTCCTCATTCTCCCAATTGCCCAAGAAAAAGACATATTGGAAATAAAACTCCCAGATTTGTTATAAGTCGCTTATGAAAAATTGCTTAAGAAATAATTCCTCAACTCATTCAGTCTCATTAGCTTTTCCCGTTGAGGGATGGAAAAAAATGGGTCTTTCTAGCAAAAATCAAATTTGTGCATGACAGCCATTTGAGCTTGGAGGTCAAAGGATGAATTTGGGTTGCTTCAGTGCATTCCCATCCCTTCAATCTTTTGTAGTGCTTGCACAGCAGGTAGGATTTGAATGAGAATTTGCCCTTGCCTAAAAGAAATTTTAAAAATAAAGGAAAAGGTGGAAAATAATCAAATTTAAACTTGAGAGGAGACACAGTCAATGCCACTTTCAATGCTAATGTAAACCTTTTGCCAATCCTTAGGATTGGAAAAATATTTCAAAAGTGTCACATTTCATGTAGAAGGCTATGCCCCATTTCGTGGAATTTGTTAATGCTGGAGGAAAGAGTAAGAGAGTAAGAAAAGCATGATTAAATCTCCCAAGGGAAAAATCTCAAAAAAGATAGGGCACATCCACAAAGGTGTGCAAGTGGATTCAGACAGAAAAGCCTAAAGTTAATATCACCAAACACCAATATCCCTGTCAAGATTTAAGGTCTGGGTGACTTTCCTAGTGCAATTTCAATTTTAGCTTTTATGCTCTTGTTCTTACTAAGGCTTACTAAAACGTAAAGGACAAAAGTCAAAAATAGGAATGAACACTGGAAATGGAAATCAAAAGCAGAAACCTCTGGTCACCTCTTGTTGTAACTTAGCTTGTAAATAACTCTGTATCCAGGTACATGGCACTTACTTTTAGACAAAAACTGCTTTGTGCATTCAGAAAAACCATGGTGGTTTTAAACAACTGAAGGTTTCCTGAGTCCTAGACTTCAGGGTCAAGGCAATTCTCTCTGCTGAAGCAGTGGGATGCCGACATTTGGTAAGATACGGCAGTATTGTTTTCTTGAAACGTAATACACACTCTAATTTGCTGGATATTTATGATGTTTAAACTCACAGAGGTAAAAGACGTGATCAAATTTATTTGAAAATTTTGGTCTTCCATTGCTATGTGGGCCATGCTTTTCCCAAGTCATGTGGTTTCTGGCTCTAAAGGGCTTCCAATTGCCACATCCTTGGCAACAGTTCTTTCCTCAGCAACCAGAGTCTTAAAAAGGCATAATCTTAATTTACATGTCCTCCAGTCCCTGGCACCAGAATGAGAAGTCTCACCTCCTTTAACACTGGTAAATGAGACAAATAACAGCAGCTTTCCACCTGAAGAATTTCAGTCCAATATCTACTGCCAATGAGTCAATGGTGTGGAGGGGGTTTTAAGTTTCAATGGACTAGAGAATAATTAATGATCTCAAAGCTATACTTACCTAGTGAGGGAGAAAATCGAGATGGTATTTTCATCTACAGTTATTAATACTTCAAGTATATGAGAATATTTTTAAAGATTACATTAAGAGATGACATTAAAATTTTATTTGTATACTGAGATTATTTTTTAAAGAGAAAAGTTGAAACATTTGATATTCTAGGAGAAGCTCTGGTTAATTTAATACTAAAATTATAGATATTTAATTTGGAAAAAGAAACTTACTTTAATTAGGTCCTCTTGATATTTACTGATGTTTCTATGTTAACAATGATGGAAGCATACTGGTAACTAACAATTGTAAATATTATATGCACATGCATATTAAACATATACATATTTTTATCTATATTGGTCTATGTATATATAAGTACATATATAAAGTATGTATGTGAGTAAATGCATACATACACACACACACACACACACATATATATATAAACACTTTAGTTTCAAAATCTAAATTTTCATTTTTATTTTTAAAATATTTCCAAAATTCTACATATTACTATTACTCTAAAAGCACATGTAAAAAATAAAATATCAAACTAAAACTGTACAGAACTTTCTCAAATGTCAGTTATGTTTTATTATTTACAAACCTTAAAAATATCTTCCTTTAGCATAATAAAAATATTAGGAATAAAGAGTACATTTCATTCATTTGTGGGTATGTTTTCTCACTGCTGATTATGCAGTAGGCACACAGTGAATGCTGTTGAATAAATGAATACATGTTTTGGATAATAATAATATTTTCAAAAACACAAAGTTGGAAAAATTTTACTATTCATGGGAAATTACGGGCAGGATTTTCCAAGGGAGCTCCTTAGAAAGAAGTCAGCTTACATTCACACACGCACACACACACAATGATTGCAAATACCTAATAGTGTAAGGTTCTTCACTGCCAGGAGCAGGGGCTGACTTTGGCA
The DNA here is from genome assembly GCF_902686445.1 of Sciurus carolinensis. Lineage (NCBI taxonomy): Eukaryota > Metazoa > Chordata > Mammalia > Rodentia > Sciuridae > Sciurus > Sciurus carolinensis. The sequence goes on from NC_062215.1 coordinate 91,591,860, forward strand.
AAAGTGAACAGAAAAGGAACTTACTGGAAAACTAATGAATACCTCACAACATGTTTGAGAATCTGAATTTTGAGGTCTTGATGTATAGGCAGGGAAATAAGTTAAATGAGAAGCAGAAACCACAGCTAGCATCCATCAATAAGAAGGGTTTGGATAGAATTCTACCATAGGGCAATAGATACCGGCCATACTAGGCATCTGTGTGACCATTTAGCCAGGTTAGTGTAAATTACATTTTAACTTCCTATGTATTTTTGTCACTCAAGAAAGTTTAAAAATCATTGGTGGAAGCCTCTTCTTGACAAAATCAAATTTGTACACCTCCAATCAAGCCACCAAGGTCCATAGAAAGGGAATTACCTTCATTAGTTACCATAATGCTCATGATAAAAAAAAAAAAAAAAACCTTCAAAATAGTATAGACACTGAAAGAATGACTTACATCCTTGACTTCCCTTATACTTCCCCAGCATACAGGTATACCTTCATTTCCATACTAATATTTTAGGGGAAGCAAGTAACAAAATCTCCCCTACTACATGAGGAAACTTGAGAACGCATTTATCCTATCTCCATAGAGATGAAACCCCAAATCTAATTAGATAATTTGTAAAACTTGGTTTCCAGATGCTATGGACTGGATGTTCATTTGCCTCATGGATTTACAATGCTATCTCAAATTTTATAAACTATTACTTAGCTACATTATAGAGATTTCCACCATTAACACATTGGATGTAAAATTTTACACTGGATATAAAATTTTAGTAAAAGAGAAGAGATGAACAAAAAAATTAAACAGAGTAATAACCAAATTTGTTATTACCACAAATTATCCTGAGTTGCTGTTTATGAGTTAATGTCACTGATACCTTTTGCATACACTCTTTCTTATTCTCTCTGTTTTTTAAAATTTATCTTCTTGTAAACAAATGGGATACATCTTGTTTCTCTGTACATGAAGTAGAGGCATACCATTTTTGTAATCATACATTTACATAGGGTAATGGTGTTTGATTCATTCTGTTATTTTTTCCTTCCGCCCCACCCCTCCCACCCCTCTTTTCCCTCTATATAGTCCCTCCTTCCTCCATTTTTGCCTCCCTCCCACCCCCCATTATGTGTCATCATCCACTTATCAGTGAGATCATTCTTCCTTTGTTTTTTTGAGATTGGCTTATTTCACTTAACATGATATTATCCAATTTCATCCATTTGCATGCAAATGCCATAATTTTATTATTCTTTATGGCTGAGTAATATTCCATTGTATACGTACACCACAGTTTCTTTATTCATTCATCAACTGAGGGCATCTAGGTTGGTTCCACAATCTGGCTATTGTGAATTGAGCAGCTATGAACATTGATGTGACTGCATCACTGTAGTATGCTGATTTTAAGTCCTTTGGGTATCGGCCAAGGAGTGGGATAGCTGGGTCAAATGGTGGTTCTATTCCAAGTTTTCTAAGGAATCTCCACACTCCTTTCCAGAGTGGTTGCACTAATGTGCAGCCCCACCAGCAATATATGAGTGTACCCTTCCCCCCACATCCTTGCCAACATATATTGTTGCTTGTATTCTTGATAATCACCATTCTAATTGGGGTATACTAGACAAAGATGTCAAAAATATGCAATGGAGAAAAGATAGCCTCTTCAACAAATGGTGCTGGGAAAACTGGAAATCCATATGCAGCAGAATGAAACTAAACCCCTATCTCTCACCCTGCACAAAACTCAACTCAAAATGGATCAAGGACCTTGGAATCAGGCCAGAGACCCTGCATCTTACAGAAGAAAAAGTAGGTCCAAATCTTTAACATGTCAGCTTAGGATCAGACTTCCTTAACAGGACTCCCATAGCACAAGAAATAAAAGCAAGAATCAATAACTGGGATAGATTCAAACTAAAAAGCTTTTTCTCAGCAAAGGAAACTATCAGATGTGAAGAGAGAGCCTACAGAGTGGGAGAAAATCTTTGCCACTCATACTTCAGACAGAGCACTAATTTCCAGAATATATAATGAACTCAAAAAACTCTACACCAAGAATACAAATAACCCAATCAACAAATGGGCTAAGGGAATGAACAGACACTTCACAGAAGAAGATGTACAAGCAATCAACAGACATATGAAAAAATGTTCAACATCTCTAGTAATAAGAGAAATGCAAATCAAAACCACCCTAAGATTCCATCTTTCTTATTCTCTTTAACCAGCACCTCAGTTGATTGGGATCCTTTTTGCAGTGAATGAGTGAAATCTTAGTCACTGAGCGTTATAAACATGAAAAGTATTTGACCATATAAATTAGTGTGATACAAGAAGGCACACTGAGGATCCACTAGACTCCTGCTTTTCCTCCCTGTTCTCATTATACACCAACAATCTTATTCCTTTGATGATTACAATCAGTCCCCCCAATCTGAACATTTTTTGTCTATTCATGCTGCACCTGGAGGATCCTAAAACAGAGGAACAGACTAAACTTTCGATTCAATGGAATCATTGCTGCTCCTCTGGTGGAAGTATTCTCCTTTAAATAAATAAATAAATACAAATAATAAGATTCAATGGCAATATGATTGGAAACAGAAACCCAAATCATAAGATTAAATCACATGGATTATCTAACCATCTGTGAATTTATGTCAGTTGTCTTTTGGAGAGATGTACATTAAATCTGTCATCTTTTCATCTAATGTATACTCATACACACAGGCACACACATTCTTCTCTCTTTCTCTCTCTCCCCGCTATGTATTCAAAGTCAATTGTAGACATGGAGACAATATGAGTGTATGGGACAGGTAGGGAGGAATGGTCCAATTAAAGATCCATAATTCAAAGAAGGGGTTTCTAAGCAGTAAACTAAGAAGACAAATATGATCAACTACTGAAGTGGTTTGCAATATGGGAGCTCATGGAGAGAGCTAAGGGAAGCTGTGTCTCTGTGTAGCTACTGCCTCTGTGGGTTCACCGACAAGTGTCTGTCTGGTGTTAGACCTGCAATCACCCTTCGTCATGAGGGAAGAAAATAGGGTAGCTGGACAGAAAGCATAGAGAGAGTTTAAGCTGGGAGCAACCTTCACCTGTTAATCACTGTGTAGGACTGTGAATATAAGTTCAGGGAGAAATGACTACTACTTCACCTCTGCTTTCTAGTTTTGTGCAATAATTCTACCAAAGGACCATCAGTGAATCTTTTACAAAACACTGAAGTAGAAGAACAATTATTCCCCATTAAACCAAATGGACACAATGCAGCCTTCCACATTGTGTATCTGTATGTGTATGTGTGTGTGTAAAAACTTGATACAAAAATAGATCAATAATTATAGCAATGTGCATACCACTATTGTTTAAATTGTGGATATTTGCTCATGTCATTAAATTTTTCCCCCTTTCAAATAAACAAACGAATCAACAACATGAGATAAAACAGAAAAAGCACATTTTAACAGATAAGTAGAAGTAACTTTGTGTGTGTGTATGTGTGTGTGTGTGTGTGTGTGTGTGTGTGTGTAGGGAAGTGAATCCAGGGCCACATGCTAGTTAGGTAAGCACTCTACCACTGAACCACATTCCCAGTCCTTCATTTTTATTTTTATTTTGAGATAGGGTTTTATTAAGTTACCCAAGCTTGCCTCAAACTTGCAATCTTCCTGCATCAACTCCCTCATAACTGAGATTATAGATATGTGATACTACACCCACCTAGATGCAACATTTCAATTGTCCCTTCATGAGAATATAATAATAATAATAATTTAGACAGAAGGTAACTTTTGGGTAGAGGAAATAACAAACAAAAATGAGTAGAATGTATAATGTGTTTAGGGAATGGCTTTAGCTTGCCATGGACAAAAAAGGGTAAATATAACTTTAGAGACAGCATATAAAAGTAAATTCAACTAGATTAAGGATGACCTTCAATTTTATGTCATGGAGTTTAGACTTAATGCTATAGACTCCAGAGAGCCAATTAATATTTTAAATTTGGGAGTGGTGATCATCTTCTCTTTCAGATAAATCAGTTATGAGGAAGTTTAGGCACTGAGTTACAGGTCCAAGGGACTAGAGTAGAGAAAACCATTGAGATAATTGCAAGAGTTTTGGAGAGATATTATTCAGAATTAACTAGGGCAGGGGCTGTGGGGAATGAAATGATAGAAGAAATTTGAAATTCATGATCGTTGCCAAATTCAATGGCTTGATTTCTAAATAAGGAGACATGAACACAAAAATATGTAAAAGATGATTCTGAACATTCTATTTTGTGTAGAAGTGTGGAGAGTGAAGCAAATTTAAATTCATTTTAAATGCAGTTTAAGTTTGAAATATTGGAAAGAGTATTACACAATGTATACAGAATTGTTCCTGGGATTCTCAAGGAAGTCTCCACAGAGCCAATCCTCAATGACCTAGAGAAATCTTTCCCAGACTTTAGTGAGTCATCAGAATCACAGTGTCAAGGGATGAGGGGTGGGTTAGTGGGGAATGGAGAGGATGGAGACAGGAGGGGAAGGGCTTTAAATACATCATATATTAGTCTCATTTCAGGTTTACAAATTAATTTTTGACAAAGAGCTTCAAAATGCATAAATTTAAGCTCCCCACAGTGAATGTGATCACTAATAAGGTTCTAGAGCTTGGATGTGGACTTCCATAATTTTGACAGTGCCAATCCTGTCAGTTGTAAATATGGAGAACACACAATGTACACCGCAGAAAGCAATGGACTTGCTTATTAACACCCAACAGCAGTTGACTAATGGAACAGAATGCAAAGAATAAGATGAAAAAAGTATGATTGAAATAATAAAAATATAAATGTTTCCAGGGATATCCAGAGAGCAATTCATAAGGTACTAAAATAACAGCAGTAACAAAGCTTCTGTAGTATAGAGTTGCAAATTTGTCTTTATGAACTTTGAACACTAGATTCATTAAGTGGGGATTTTTATCTTCACAAATGTGACCCCAGTGGCTAATACAGAGACTAGAATATAGGAAGTGCTCAATAAATAGTCACAGACGACTCTGGTCATTTAATTTCAAACACACTATCAAGTTTCATGAGTTGTCTCTGCTAGGTGTCATGACATATGAGCCAATAACATACTTCCTCTAACAAAAGGGAACCAAAAGTTTAAGAATAGAACATAGATCTATATATGAACAAATAAGATCAGCAAAGTATTACTGGCATGTGGATATGGAACAATGAGACCTTTCACGGTTAGAAGTAGAGAAGATCATTTAGGGTCAGTTATCCTAAGACACAGATGACAATGCAGTAGAGACATGCAAGTGCACAATAGCAGCAGTATTACCTGGCCAACAGTAAGCAGGCATATTCAGAGCTAAATCATTTCTATAAGCCTATTTACATATTTGTCAATGTGCATGTGCTCAGTTATTGCTATATACCTATAAGGACCTCTAAGACAGTCTGTCAGTCTACTCCATGCACTGTGTGCTTGTTATGGTGAAGCTCATGTGAGATAATACAAGAACATTTTGAGGTAAAATGATTAAATTATGAGAGTTGTAACCTAATCAATGGCTTAATTCATTAACATGCATTAACTGGATACTAATTGTTAGCAGGCAGGGTGTGGCTGGAGGAAGTAGGTCACTGGTAACATGCATTTGGGGTATATAGTATATACTTTTATCCCTGGAAGGCAGAGCTCTATCTCTGCTTCCTTATTGCCATGTCCTGAACAGCTTCTCCCCACCACCCCTGATACCTTCCCGCCGTGATGTTCTACTTTGTCTCAAACCCAGACCTATGGAGTGTACTGTTCATGGACTGAGACCTCTGAAACTGTAAATAAAAATAAACTGTACCTCCTCTAATTGCTCTAGTCATGTCTTTTGGTCACAGAGAAGAAAAAAATGACTAAAACAGTATTCAACTTCAGTACACACTTAAAGAAGCTCTTGGCACCAATAATTCTGTTGGTAAATAAGATGTTCTACGATTCTGATTTTTTTCATTACTCCTGCATGTTTTCAGTCAAATAAATTTCATTATGCCAACATTTTTTGAAACAGTGCTTTGTCCTATAACAAAGTATCACAATGAAGGAAGGTACATAATAGTAGAGGGGCCATAATACTAGAGAGAGAAGTTCTCTAAATCTACCAACCTGGAAGACCCAGGGCTTTTCTGCTATCCCATTGCAAGTTATCAGCCTTCCTTGACATTATAGAGTAGAATTAAGTTAAGCAGGGTTTTAGAAGATAATTAGAGATCAGCAGGTAGATGGAGCAAGCAAAGAGAAAATTATGATGACATACATATAAGGTTATGTTAGGAAGTACTATGCAGGAAGAATTAGGAATTTTGAGCTCAAAAGAGAAGTATGATCTGGAGAAGACTTGAGAGTAAACATTGTACATGGACCTCTTAGTCTCATGTGTCTGGTAGGCAAAACATGGGAGTGGATGATATCTGTCAAGGAAAATCCTAAAAGTGAGAAAAATAAGGTATAATACTAGTACTGTAGTGTGGTAGAGAAGGAAGAACCATTAAAAAGAATTTGAGAATCTCTTAGTGTAACATTAAAGTCAAGCAAAGAAAAAAAGTGAGTCGTAGTCAAGTAGCAGTCTGTGATGTAGGACAACCAAGTCCCTAACTCTAACAACCCATGACCGAATAATAGTCAATAGTTTGAAAAAAAAGCACTATTTATCAAACCAATCAAACCTGTTCTTTGGAGTTGTGCCATAATTAATGTTTTTATGAAATAAGCAATCTACTAAGTAAGCATTTTTGTCATTTTTACCAACCTTTTTGTCTTCTCAAATCTTTTTTGTTGTTGTTATTTTTAAAAAATTTATGAATTAGAAGATCTCTCCAGGTACTTTAAATTTTAAAAAATGCATGAAATTTCAGAGACTCAGTAATTTATTAGAATTTACAAGAGAAATCACTTTCTTAGGACTGCTGCACACCCAGAGAACGTTCAGAATTATTTGGATGGATGACATTTCTCTGTCCAAAAGTAACTGTTGATGATTAAATGTGGAAAGTATGGGTTCCATAAGCTCAGGGGTTTCATGTTGCTCTATAAATATGGACATAATTGTATTAGCCTAGAATCTCAGACCTTGATATGTTGAGCTATAATATGAATAAAAATAGGAAACTTGACATTAACTATAAGCAGAACTGTCATATCAGGTTATTTGCACCCCCATTCTAGCTGACCTTTAAAGAAAGATGAGTCTTAATGGATATATCCGCATAATGGCTTTTTCCTTTACTTTCACTTAATGCTAATTGAGTATAGATTAAGAAAAATTAAAAATGGATGTTTATGTCCTGGAGGGTTAAGGAATTTGACCATTCCTCTATGAACTATCAACTTTCCAGAAAAGCTATAAACTTTGCAGAAGCAAACTACTTACTGATCTTCAAACTACTATTTATATGGGTCACTGTAGTTTTTGTATTAGGGAGGGAAAAAAAATTGGGCTTTATAGTAGGCTGAACATTTATAAAATTTATTGTGAATTTCTGTCACTTTAGGTCAAGTGTAGACAAGAACATCACCCATATCTCAAGTCATTCAGTAATCCATATGAAATATTAATTCCCTTAGATTTGACTAACAAAAAGACATAGAGCCCTATAATCTTTTTAATTATGTCAGATTTCTAGTGATGATGACTAGTGGAGTCATGAGTTTTGTATTTTAACAAAAAATGTAAATTAAATAAGAAATACCAAGTAAATTGGCCAGAGGAAAAGCATTGAGAGTATATATGAGACTAGAATTCAAATATCCATTCTCTATGACTAGGGCTTATTTTTCTATTTGTATATTTTTTGTTTTAACCACATTATGCTGTCTTGACAGCAACTCAGGAAAATCAAATGTACCAATGGAAACCTATTAACCTATGAAATAATTTTGTTGTGCCAAGAGCTATGTTATTGAATAATTGATCTCCCCAAGCTAAGCCAAAAAGTTTTGTGATAAAAAGTCAGATTGTGATAAAACTAAGTTAAGAAGACACATAATTGGCTGCATACATGCTAATACATCATTGAGCTCTCACTAATCTTTTAATCTATTTAATTCAGAAAACTTAAATTAGATGTTGAAGAAACTCATGCTATTAACCACAACAGTGGAACAACCCATTAGCAATGGACCACGGAGGTACATCTTTTTCCCTTCTAGTGATAAAGAGTGATCAAGTGCTCTGATTGATTGGAACATCATAGGTGTTTTCTAATTGCATGAAGAAGTTGAATCTAATTTGCTGTATTTTATGTGAATGGCATTAAAATGGGGTGAAGAAAAAAGTGCATCCTGTAATTCATTCTACCTTATAATATATTCCGGAATCAGGATAAATGTTTGTCTTGAATAGATTTTAAATGACTTGGAGTAGAAATAGAGAAAACATTATGCTATCTCAAGCTATCAGCTAATCAGTCATGCTCTATAACTTAACACTTCTTGTTATGTACATGCACAAACATGCATGTAATGTACACACATGTTATGGTTTGGATGTGAGGTGTTCCCAAAAACTCACATGTGAGACAATGCAAGAAGGTTCAGAGGAGAAAAGATTGGGTTGTAACAGTCTTAACTAAATCAGTGAATTAATCACTTGATAGGGATTAACTGAGTGGTAACCAAAGTGGTAGGATATGACTAGAGGAGATGAGAATTGGGACATGGCTTTGGAGTATATATTCGTATCTGGGAAGTGGATACCTCTCTTTCTGCTTTCTAATCATCATGTGAGCTGCTTCTCTCAAACCCCAGGGAATAAAGTTTTCTGTCTATGGAGGAAGACCTCTGAACTATGAGCCCTTAAATAAACTCTTCTTCCTCTACAATTGTTCTGGTGGGGTCTTTTAGTCACAGCAGTGAAAAAGGTGTCTAAAACAACACAAATGTATGCAAACTTGGTATTTCTTTTCTCTTAGATATTCAACACAGTTGGAGTATCTGAATTGCTTTGTTTTTCAACTAAGTTTAACCCTATACAAGAGTTCTTCTTTAAGAAGAATATCTTTGCCAGGTATGGGGAGCACTCCCGTAATCCCAGTGGGTTGGGAGGCTGAGGCAAAAGGATGGATCGAGAGTTCAAAGTCAGCAATATCAATTTAGCAAGGCCCTAAGCAACTCAGTGAGACCCTACCTCTAAATAAAGTTCAAAAATGACTGGAAATGTGGTTCAGTGATTGAGTGCCCCAGGGTTTAATCTCTAGTACCAAAAATAAAAAAAAAAAAAGTTTAACTAAAGTAATAATCACAAATATTATTACCCAATTTCATGTTATTAATTGAACTTGACCTTTACAGAGAAAAACTTTCCTTTAATCATTCTGTGTAATGAAAATGGAAGAACTACCAGGCTGGCAGTCTGGTGAGTCTTAGACACCCCTGAATTCCCTATTGCCTAATAGTCCCTGCCTGAAAGGAGAAACTTAATAGATATCCTTTGTATATTCATCTATTAAAAGACTGAAATAACAAACTTTTATACAAACTTAATGATAAAATCATCTAAAATACATGACTTATAACCATATCATTACTAAAGTCTCATTTACAAACACTAAAAAATTATATCTAAAGTCAATAAAAAATCTTTTCCAAGCGATAAAGCAGAAACTCACAAAGTAAACAAACACAAGTACATAAATATATGTGATTATGTGAAAAGCCAGGAATGGGTCCAGTTACCTTGTCTTTCATGAAATATTTGTTTAGTTCATGATTAGTCATGGCACACATGCAATTTTAAATATGGATTCAGATAATGTACATTCTTTAGGTATCTATCATGTATCCATCAGTCCCTAATCTTTACCTATATCCAATTTAGAAAAAAAATAATCTTAGATAAATTTTAATTCTCTGAACATAGTTCTTAAGAGAACAAGCATTAAGAACAGTATTTGGGCCTTTCAGAAAAAAAATATTTAAAGAATATTTAAAACAATCTTTGCAATGAAAAGACATGGAATTAAGAGGACTACTGACCTCCTCTCAGAGATCTAAAGGGATAGAAAGAGCATCAACCCCATTTGTAAAGTGAAGCAAAATGTTACATCCCATTAGAGGCTGTAACAAAGCATACTAAGAACAATGCAAGGATTTTAAAACTATTTGGAATAAAAAGAAAAAGAAGAAATAAATCCAGAACTCAAGTTGTAATATTAATAGCCAATAGACATGGAACTGAGGGACACAGCTTTAATTGTGCTCCTATTTTTTCTTCCAAGAACAATAAAAATTCATCTAAAATGTTCCCTTAAATACCAAAATAGTAAAAAAGTTTGAACTTTCTAGAAAGAAAATAGGGGGAAAAAAAGAACTTAATAAATGAATTACTTGGTTTCCAAAAAGGTGAAACACTAAAGATGCCCCAAATTATAGCACCAATTATAAACTCCCCAGAACACCCAATCCATATTACAAAACTGATGTGTGAACAGTCCAAAATAAAACACATATATATGGACTCTGCATGATGTCAGCAAATGAAACATGGCAAATTTATTTCCCTTTTTTGATACAGCAACCAGAAGACTACATGAGAGAAGTGCCCCAGAAAATAATGCATCTGGATTTTAGAAAGTCATTTGACAAGTGTCTCAACTGTCCTTGAAGACAACCAAAGCAATGTGGGCCAGCAGATAGTGCACTGGTTGGATGTAAGCCTGCTTCTTGTGCCCACACCCAGGGTGGTGATTTATGGATCAGGGTCAGACAGGTAGAAACTGTCTCACACCATGCCCCAGTTGTAGATTATTGGCCTCGTTTAGCTTAACCTATATATCAATATCTTCTTGAGTTCTGCTGCAGCTGTTTATTAAATATAGAAAACCAGAAGAGAAGTTCACTAACATTTATTCTGCAGAGGATCACTATATGTTTGTCATAATGCATACATTAACAAAATTTATTCTTACAAAAACTCTATATGGTCTAGGGTATTATTCCCATTTTAGTGGGAAAGAAATTGGAACACAGAGATCTGAAATATTTGTCCTATAGCTAATGTTAGTCAAACAAGGAAATAAGTTGGCATAATTCCAAAGTTTATGACTTTTCCACTGTATTATGCTATCTCAAAATGAAGATCATCTACGCAATGTGGTTATCATAAAAATTATTGCTGGCTTCTGCTACATTTGTAAATATTTACTGACCAGATTAATCGAGATCACACTCTGCAGTGATCCGGCTATATCTAGAAGCACATGTGCAGGTCTGTATTACAGAGAGCTGCATAAAATGCAGAGCATTGAGAAAACAACCAAGGTTGGGAAACCAGTTATATGACTAGTCAGATCAATAGAAAACATTCAAAGCTATGATAGTTTAAAAAATACCAGAGGCTCAAATAGGGAGAGGAAACTAAACAGTGGGTTATAAGTGGTAAGATATCAAATCAATAAGCAGTGGTTATAAAACAGGTCACTATGTGAGAATAACTTTGTAAATAACAGGACATTACAAGGAAGAGACTATTCTACTTTGTGAGGAAGCAAACTCTCTACAATTGGACAAGTCACAAGGATAACTAATTTTCTGGTCTGTTGTGGTAAAGATTTTTTTCAATGAATGTAAAGTTAGACCAAATGACTCCCAGAGACTATAAATTTCTATGCATATTCATCCACAGTTGCCCTGTACTATCTCATACTCTCAGATTTTAAAATTTATTGTGGACTACGCTAGCAAAAGAATTTTATATTAATAATTATATTTCTATTTCATATAATGTACTATGAATACACTAAAATTGGATAAGTCATTTATTTTATTCATTTCAATGAGGCCCTTGCTGCACTATCATTATGCCCAACCTACCTCATCTTATTCCCAGGTACACACCAACACAATCCATATAGAAGCACAGTCCTGCCCATCAAATTGTATTCTTTCAAGATACTACTCAACTCTTTTCTTTGAAACCACTCCAGCCTACAATGACCTTCTACTTTGAAGTTTTTTATTATTTTCTCTATTAGTTATTTAACTACCATCTTGTATTATGCCTTTTTCATCAGTTTTTTTTCCCCTTCTGAAAAAAGAGAAAATGACTTAAACACTTGTGGAATCACACAATAATTCTATTTTATCAAAATTAATCATAAAGGGAACACCTCAATGTTTCCAAAGCCTTAAAAATATTCATAATTTGAAAAATTTCTTGGCTCTTAACTACAAAAAATTAACTGCACATTAAATTAATTAATGTTTAACGAATGATCTTAAAGTACATTTGGAAATGAATTTTGCTCTAATTATATATACATTTTATTTAGCATAATGTGTGGGTGTGGTGTTTTATATCCTGTGGGTTGAGAGGGGTACTTAGAAAGAGGGGAAAGTGATCTTCCACAATAAGTCACTCTGGGTTAGCTCACAGTAATTGCTGAAATAATCCTTGCTCAATTAAACTGTATTCATTTTAACATTGCCTGAGACTAAGACTTAATTTAAAGCAACATTAATAAAGACAGCATGATAAAAGTAAAATATTAAACATAAACAAATGGAAGTAAACAAAGAATTCAGGAATAGAGGTGCTCATTTACGGCCGACTGACTTTTGGGAAAGATGTAAAGGCAATTTAAGGAGAAAAGGGAAATCTTTTCAACAATTTTTGCTGGAACATCTAGTATTTGTAAGAGAAGGAAAATAAAATTAACCCTTATCTACCAATAAATTGAGCTGGCATGGTGACACATGCCTGTAATCTCAGTAATTTGGGAGGCTGAGTCAGGAGGATGGCAAGTTCCAGGCAAGCCTCAGCAAATTCACAAAACCCTATTTCAAAAAAAAAAAAAAAAAATTCTGAGAATGTAACTCAATGGTTAAACACCCCTGAGTTTGATCATTAGTGCCACCCAAAATTTAAAAATTAAAATAATAAAATAAAATAAAGTGAATCAAAGACATAAATGTAATGCTGAAACAACAAACCAAGATAGAATGAACATAGGAGAATGATTTATTACTTTCGGGTGAACAGATTAGTACACACACCCTAAAAGCATCACTTAAAATGAATTTTACTTCATAAAATTAAGCATGTTGCTCTTTGAAAGGTTTTCATAATATGTATAATTACTGTTAACTAAAAATAAAATAAAACTTGAAAAAGCAAGGTTAAAAAATGAGGGCATATTTTCAATACATGTATTTAGCAAAGAATTTATATACCAAATATATGGAAAAATTCTTGTAATTCAGTAACAATAAGAGAAGTGATCCCATTAAAAATAAGCCAAATATTTTGAGACACTTAAAAAAAGAAGATGTACAAATGGTTAAAAAAGAAGTGCATGTAAAGATGTGTAATATCACTAGTCTTCAGGGAAATGCAAACCGATCTCTCTTTGAGAGAAACTTCCACTTCTCACCAACATGGATCCACTGTTAATGGATTTAATCTATCATTTGAAATAAGAGCAACACTACCAGAAAGAAAAACAGACAAACCGCATGAAACAATACTTGATCAAAACCTGAACACCAGGCAATGAAGTACTATGATCCCTGCATAAAGGAAATCAAGCAAGGGGAGCCCTTTGATCTGACCAGCTCACAGTACTGTGAGAATTTCCAAACAATGGCACTCGGAGAGGGAAGTCAGGCAAAGTTTACCAAGATACTGGAGTTGAAGAGTCAGGGGGTCCAGAGGCACCAAGATGTCTAGAGTTTGTAGGGCAGAAAACTACTGAGAAAAGAGGAGAAAACAGGGCAGAAAGAACTCACGAAATTTGCAAGATGTCTTTCCTGAGCATTCAGCTGAGTGCTAAACAGGAAGTATATGTGAGGAAATACCCAGGGTTGGGGAAAGACCACCAATAAAGATAACAGCACTCAATGCTCACAGAAAGTTGGAAATAGTGCTTGCTTCCATTGTCTAAAATGGCATCATGTGGCATCATGTGGCACTGGGTCATATGCACAAAAAGATTTGTCTCAGTAGGGAGGAACAGTTAGTTCTATAGTGAATACTGTACCTGCTCTACTTAACGAATCCTGAGAATAAAATCAGGATAGATTTAACTGCTTCTAAGTAATGTAGAACAAGAATATCAGAACAAAATTTAAAAATATGTTTTGGAATGTACAAATCCCTGTACCCAAAAAAGGTAAATTTTATAATTCAATGTTACCAGACATGCAGAGAAAAAGAGGCCAGAAAATTGAGCTCATAACAAGGGGAAAAACTTAACTGAAACTAACCCATAATTGGCAGGTGTTACAATAATAAACAAGAACATTACAAAAATTATTTTAATTAATTTTGTATACTCAGAAGTCACATCATAAGGTTGGCTCCGTAGAGCATGTCTGTAATCTCAGTGACTCAGGAGGCTGAGGCTAAAGGATTGCAAGTTCAAAGCCAGCCTCAGCAAATTAATGAGGCCCTAGGAAACTTAGCAAAATCCTGCCTCAAAAAAAAGGTGGGGAGTGGAGGATGCTCCTAGTGTGATGTCACATGCCTGTAATCGCAGCAGCTTGGGAGGCTAAGGCAGAAGGATTGCCAGTTCAAAACCAGCCTTGGCAACAGGGAGGATCTAAGCAACACAGTGAGACCCTGTCTCTAAATAAAATACAAAATAGGGCTGGGGATGTGGCTCAGTGGCCGAGTGCCCCTGAATTCAATCACCACTACTTCCCACACCCACAGAAAAAGGCCAGGGATGTGGCTCAGTGGTTAATTGCCCCTGGGTTCAATTCCTGATACAAAAAAAAAAAAAAAAATTCATAGAGGAAATGTAAAAAGGACTCAAATTTAACTTCTATAGAAGAAAATGAAAAAGTGCAAGATGAAAATTACCCTGGATAGAATTTACAACAAATATGATATTGGAATAAATGTATTGAACTTGAAGACATAGCAACAGAAATTATCCAAAATCAAACACGGTACAAATAACAACCCCTACAACAACAAAACAGGGATCCGTAAACCGCGATAGAAGTGATCTCATAGATATGTAATGGAAGATCCCAAATGAGAGAGAGATTTAAAAAATTCTTAAAGAAGTAGGTTCCCTTTTTTTTTTTTTTTTTTTTTTAGCTGTGTCTGAGTCATACATTCCTTTCAAGTTTCAGCTCTGGAAGAAAATAAGCAGGTGGAGGTGTGTGTGTCCAGTGGCTGTGAGGCATGCCCGACCAGCAGCTGTCCCTGGTGTGAGTGTGTATGAATGGAGCTGTGCAATCTTCCCTCAGAAAGCCAGAGCACGTGAGGGAAGTGGCTCACTCTCTGTGCTCCCCCTCAGCTAGTACCCCCTCCCCATCATGTTCTTGCCTCCTCAGAAGGATGGTACCTCCAAAACTGCCAGAGGCAAGGCCCTGACCTTTGGACCCACAGCGAAGAACACAGAGGTGTCCTCAGACAGCAGTGGCGGAGAGTTGCCATCAAGCCAGGTAGGCAGCACCTTGTCTGAAGACACTCCAGGCTTAGCTCAGAGAGGGGTGGTGAACTGGGGGTAGGGTGCTGATCTTTCCCACACGGAAAATTGACCCCTTTCAAATAGCACTTCACAGTTTCCAGAGCTCTCTCCTTTGATACATTCACTGGGACAGTAACACCATGAGGCAGACTACAGAGAACAGTTGAACACACAGGCTTCCAAGCAGGCTGGCAAAGGGTAGAAGAAGGTCCACCCCTACCAGCCTGGGACCCCAGCAAAGGCTGTGACCTCCTGAGGCTCAGAGTTTCAGTTGTAAGATGGATGGGGTGGGTAATGGCGCCTGTCTCCTCGTCTGTACTGCCACAGGTAGCTCAGGTCCTGTGCAGGAATGCCTGTGATTGTCAGGCGGGCAGGTATTTGACAGTTTGGGAATGGAGGCCCTGAGAGTTGAGGCAGTTTCCCCAGATTCTCAGGAAAAGTCTGAGAAGGACACAAACACTGGCTCCTGGCCTCCATATGTCCCTGTTCCTGCTTGAGATCAGAACTTCTCTTTGGGGACCCATCAGAATCCCATGGGCCTCACCCAGGACCCCAACCTGAGCAACTGTGGCACCTTAGTGTGCCCTACTTTTACCCTGGTCCTTCTCAGACCACATCTTCAAGGCAGGGACCAAGCCCACCTTCTCTGACTACAGAGGCCAAGGAGCTTGGTTTCCATTCGAACTGAGGCCTTTCTAGCAGCCTCACTGCCCTTTGTCCCCTGGCCCAGTGCTTCTGGAAGCACCTGCCTGGCCTCACCAAAGATGCTGGAATCTAGTAGCCCCCACACCAGGGCTTCACTACTGCCCTTCTGTATCAGGTGTCAGTCCATAACTCAGGTCCTCCCAACGCTGCTCATATACCTCCACAAAGACAATGGTGAACAACTAATATTATTGGGTGCTGAACCCCATTTTGAAGTATTCTATTTAATCCCCATAAGAACCCTGAGGGGAGGTCCTTTTGTTATTTCCTTTTTTTTTTTTTTCACTTTCAAGCATGCAGGTCTTTAATTATTATTTTTTATCTTATGTTACTGGCTAGAGATATTAACAAAAGGTAGAATAGAAGTGATAAAGTGAGTTTTGTCATTATTTAAACCAATATATATTATTCAAGTCATTACTGAGTACCCAAGATACAGAAACAACCTAAATGTCTACTTAGAGATGAAAGGATAGAACAAATGTGTTATACACGCATATTGAAATATTATTCAGCCTTGAAAAAAAAGAGATCCTGCCAGGTGAGGTGGCACATGACTGTAATCCCAGCAACTCCGGAGGCTGAGGCAGGAGGAGGTTCCATTTTGATGAACACAAGTCCACAGACCACAAAACTCTGAGAAAATGACACCAAGGTGTATCATAATTAAATGGTTCAAAATTACTAATAAGGAAAAAATCAAAAAAGAAGCCAGGTTAAAATACACAGTACGTACGGACAATAAAAATATGACTTCAGATTACTCATAGGAAACAATGTAAGTAAAAAAGAAGTGAGCAACATCATTAAAATATCAAAAAAAGACAACTGTCAAGCATGTAAGTTAAAAGCTATCAATATCTTTAAATAATTAAGGAAAATGAAAGACATTTCCAGGCATGTAAAAATGGAAAGAATTTATCACCAAGAGAACCACACAATGAAAAATGTTAACCAAAGTCCTTCAGAAAAGAAAAATAACACTCCATGAAAATATGGATCTGTATCAGATAACCACCCTAGACATGGTAGCTGCATGGTCTACTCCAGTGCTGGAACTGAACAGCAGCTGTGGACAGAACTCACAGAGATCAGTATCTTTGCTCTTCTTGGACCTGCCACGGGTGCTCCAGCCTCACGTCTCTGCACTTGCCCTTCTTCCTTATGTAGGTACAGGAATGACTCCCTCTGTTCCTTAATGCAGTCATCTTCTGTTCCAACATATTTTCCTTAGAGAGACTTTTCCTGAGTTAAGATGATGCTCCCTACAGTCTTTAAACCCTCACACTGTTATAACTTATCACTTTAATAAAATGCATCATATTTAACTTTGTGTTCTACCTTCTATTTTTTTTTATCTAGTGGTTGAACTAAGGGGTTCACTTCATGAAAATTTGTCCAACTACACATTTTCATATTTTCTATATGTTGCATTATTCTTCAATAAAAACATGTATTTAAATAAAACCATAGTATGACAAAACCATATTCCCATTAATTAGCAAGACTAAAATTACAACCACTGTCAATACCAAGTATTGAGGAAGGTGATGCTGATAGGAATAAAAAAAATTCTACTGAAACTTCTTGAAACTGATGTGGCAGTTTTTTAATTGTTAGCCTCTCCTAACTGTTCTTTACCTGGAATTGAAATATATTCTATGCCACTAAATTTACATATATATTCACTCAAAGATTTAGCTATAACTGCCCCTATAGCCATGTAAGAACTGGGAATAATTACTCATTAAATGGTGACTATCCATTAAAATGATTTCAGTGGTAAAATAACATATATAATTCTATATGATTGGATTCTACTCAATAGTTAAAAAAAAGAATTACTGTACATGCAACACTATGAATATATTTCAAAATTAATAAGTTAGTGAAAGGCCAAACAGAGGAATATATACTATATGATCCCACTTATATACAATAATAAAGCTACAAAGTAACCTTTGGTAATGAAAAGCACGTTGATGATTTCCTGCATCAAGAAGTAGACAGATGTCCACAAAGGGGTTTGAGGAGATTTTTGTAACAATATAAAATATTATGTATTTTGGTTGCTTTGTGGGTACACATCTTTCAGCATACATCAGATTATTCTCTTTAAATGAATGAATGATGTTATACATAAATCATATCTCATTGGCATTGCCTCAGAATTTAGTTTTGCTGGGTGCTCCCGTGTAGAGAGTTCTATCTTCAGTACTTTTACCATTCTTCTCATCTTTTCCCCATTGTTGACAGTAGAAAGACACAAATTATGCACAGAACTTTCTCACACTTGGCCTCAAATTACATACTGGCCCAGGTTAGAAGCCTGAGTATGCGTTAGTCAAGTTATTTTCTCTTGAAACTCTACTATGCTAAGAAATTTATTTTTGTAGCTTCCAATATGTGACACTGCCCGAGTTTAGCTTTCCTACTTTACAGGGAAAGCGAAATAGCAATATGCTAGTAATGGATATTCATTGCATAGGTGCAATTACCATTCTGAACCACACGGATCAGAGTGAATTCCATCACCTGAAGCCTTCTGCTGTGTATGTGAAACCCATAAAAATGGTAATTTGAGAAAAGGCAGGATTTAGTAAGTTTGGGGAACAGGGGCCTGCTCTCGGGCATTATTATGTAATGAGAGTTTGTTCTCACAAAGTAAGGCTTTTAACTAGCAGTTTCATTTGCCAAATGTGGATTCCCTCTGGATTTCTCTGTTAGTACGCCACAGTGCAATCATGCAGTCTTCCGCGAGATGAAAGGTGTTGCCGCAGAGGCAGCCAGACTTTCCATCGTGACGAGTTCTACAAGCAGACCAATCAATTTGGCTCTTCCTCTTTAGAGCTGATGGTAGTTCGCTTGCTACTGAAAGCATCTCTCATTTGTCTTTTTTTTTTTAAATGTCTTTTTTCTTTAATTTTAACCTCACCACAGTCTTGTATATTAAATGAAGCAGGCAATTATATAATTTGATGTGTTAAAAAATAAACCCATGTCATGTAGACCAAGTGAAGGCCGTCAGATCTGAATTAGGATAGCCGCAGTGCCGGTTTTCTCTGAGTAAATCATAATCTATTGAAGCTTCGTGCATTTTTCTCTGCAAATGAAGATGCACACACTTACCTGACAGACAACACGTACTAAGGATAAGTACAATATGCATAAGGTCCTTGATACACCTTTCAATATCATCCAAGATATAACCTATATGATTCACATAATAGCCAAACACCTAAGGTATATTTTATGTAAATTATACTACGAAGAACTAATTTCAAATTATGAGCTAAACATGATAGTTATAGAATGTTTTTATTAAGTATGCATGGTGGGTGGGGAGTCTATCATGCTGAGAAAAATCAAGAAATATCCAAATGTTTTAAAAGAAAAGACTTACTACCACTATGAGTACTGCCAAATTCTGTGTCTAGGGAAAGCCAAATAATTGCCAGGTAGGATGATAAAGCATTACATTTTTAAGACAAATGTAGATGTAGCACAACCTGAAAAACTCAAATATCTTAGGCTCACTTAAAGCAATTGTGAATTGACAGAAACTAATGACTGCAATAACCCTTAAAATTAATGAGTGTTACACAGAGTTCATTCTCTGATTCAGCAGCAACTCTGCAGAAACTCATTCTATAAAACGATGAGAGGTAATTTGTAACTTATTTACATAATCTTACATTTTGAATGTGATGAAAGTGATGGCTAGCACGTCATTTTGGCAGCAGATTTGATTCCTTCAAATTTAATAGACTGTATAGGGACATCTTATTTTGGATTATTTTGTTATATACGGGTATAACAATTTTTCATTATTTATAATAAAACAATATATTCTCTAATATACCTTCAGGATGCCTTCTACAGAGGGAGGCCAATTATTCTATTGGGTTTAAATAGGTGCTACAGGCAAGACTTCTAAAACAAGACAGCATGTTCAAGAGAATTCAGAGGCTATGAACTCATGCAGATACTGGATTGATTCTCTGTCCTAATATGTACTTTGTGTGCAATTATGGATTAAACATTCAACTTTATCCTGCCAGTTTCTTTACCTATTAAGTGAGAATACTAATATTTCACAGGGATGTTGAAAAATTAAGATTTGTAAATTGCCTATAATATAGTAGGCACTCAAAAAATTATATTTATCCTTTTATCACAGGGAAGAAAAATAACCTACGTACTTTCTAATGCTTCCTTTCCCTAATATTATATTCTTCAAGTCACTTTCATATATGTGTGTTTATTACTTTTTTTTAGTAACATTGATTTACTATTGATAGGTAAATATAACCCATAGGCTCTGCAAAATTATCCGAAGACAGAAAATAACCATGTCCTCATGTTTCTAAGGACACAGAATTCACAATGTACTTGGAGGGTAATTTATTGACCAGTGAGGTAATCCAGATTTGTAACCTTCAGTGCCCCTTGCTGTAGTGGGATGTGCCTTGCAGAATCAGCAAAATAGCTTGGCAAACAACTGAGGTTATATTAATCCTTCAAGGTCCAAATTCTTCCAAATGTTGGGAGGGGGAGTTGAGGACAGTTGACTCCTCTCTCTCTCCAAGTCATCTGACAGATGTCTCAGAGGAACTATGTTGGAGATGGATTCCGACCTCTGAAGCATATCTCTCTTTAGAAATTTAAAGACACAGAAGAAGGAAATAAAATCTTATCTCTTTACCTTTCTTCTTCCCTTCAACAAATATATTCTGAGAAAAGATGGATCCAGCACTACTCTAGACACTGAGGATAATAACAAACAAATAGAAGCAAACATATGTATTAGTAAGGGAATCAGACAAAAATAAATAAACAGGTAGTTATCCAGCATTGCACATGGTGAGAAGAGAAGCACAGAGCAGTTTCAGGAGGACGGGGAAACTTGGGTGGGGATGTTCTTGTTGGTACTTCACTAAATGTGGTCAGGAAGATTTCACTGAGAAGATGATGTCTGAGGAGAGGAAGTGAACAATGGGAAATATGGAAAAGAACATTCTTTACTTCACTGATGAAGAGCATGTGTTTCTTGAGGCCCATCAGTGAGGGAAAAATGACTAGATAGGGTAAGGGAAGGAAAAATTGAGCATTAGAGTTAATGAGGAACAGATTGCTAAGGATCTCCTAGATCATGGTCACGACAGAAGCTATGAAGTATTTTGAGCAGTGGCCTGATGTTTCTGGCATTAATTTTTTTAAAACACTACTCTGATTTCTCTTTTGACAAGACTATTTGAAGAATCTAAGTACATCAAGATTATGTGGAGACAATAGCAATAATCCAAAAGAGCTTCAGCATTAATTTGTACTTTAATAGCAGCAGAAGGGTTGAGGAAAATTATTGAATTTTGAAGGTAATTGAAAGAATAAGCTTTTGGTTTGGTTTTTCAATGTAAGATAAAGAAAAAAGTAAATTTTACTTTTAATAAGTAGAATAGACTTGACATTTAGAAAGATTGAGGGGAAAAAGGTTTTGTATTAGTAGAGGAGAGAAAATATGTTTGGCTTGGACTTTTCAAATTTAAGATATCTATTAGACATCCAAGTGTGGATATGAACAAAACAATGCATTACATTTTTCCTAAAAAGGTTATATGTCCATTTAAAAAGTAAATATTGCAACAGTCTTTAAAGACAGCATGGTTAATATTGTATACAGTTCTAAATTCTCAATAAAATATTAAAACATCTTTGAAGGACTGTAATCCTTTTAGTTTTCTCAGTGGAGGGAATTTATTTAAGATTTTTAATATATAAAATTTTAGAAGCAAAATATTAAATCAAAAAACTTTATTTCAGAGCTTACCTCCAAGCCCTTTGTAAACTGACCATATATATGTTCTGCCTCCTTTCAAAAGATAAGAAAGAGAAATGGCTTTGAGTATGTATTACATGGTAGAGAGTTTGCAAAGCTGACTACCTTTAATCTTCACAAGAACCCTACAAGTAAGGAGTTATAATTTCTGTTTGAAAAATAAGGGACTAGCCTTCGACTAATTTAAGGGGCTTAAACAAAGATGTTCAAATAACAAATAGAGTTGGGAATCAAATTTAGAAGTCTTTGCAATCTTTTTCACTAAAAAAAAAGAAAACTGAAGAAATTTCATATTTGGTTGCTCACTAAGTGATGAAACTAGCCATGCAGAGTCAAAACTAAACTGACCACTTAAACTAAATTGAGAAAGAGTGATGAGATTGAGCCTGGGTTGCAATGTGACTGTTATTTCTCTCGTTCTTTTTAGATCATGCCTCATCAAAGACCAGTCTTAGTGTATGATAGATTCTTATGCTATTATGGAACCAGTTTCAGACATGTTTCAATCTACGATTTACAGACAATTTAATTTGTATATTCAAGATTTGCTCCATAGAGATTCTCTTCCAGTTCTTTCCTTTTCCCATAGGACACTTAATTGCTCTATCACCTCCATGTGGTGCTTCTCCAGCCATGACTCAAAGACTTTAAATGACTGTATTTATTTTAAGAGAAACTTTAGTGCCTATAAAATCAGCATGTTCTCCTGCAGCACATCTGTTGTCTCTCTGAGTTTTATATTATCACTTTGCTAGAGATTTTACTTGCTAGATCAAGGAAGCTTGGTGTGCTTTGATTCAACTGGATTCTTATTGGTACTGAGTATAATTAACATTCAGGATATGCTGATATTTTTGTAATTGTTTGATCTTTTCCCACTGCCTCAACTCCTCTGATCTGGAAAGTCTTCCTCTGTGAAAAGAAAATGATTGTCTTTTCCTTGCAAGGAAGGATCCTGGCATTGAAATTTCCTACTGTTTTACTTACACTTAAGACTGGTGACATATAAATGGTTTTATTTTACATTTTACATAACTGTGTACTGGGTTGCTTTCTTATCTTGTATTTACTGTCTGTAGAACCCTATTGACTTGAGTATTTTAAAATGAAGAAAACGGTGGAATGATTTTTGGTGAGCTATATGTATTTGCACCGGATTCTGAGAAATGACTCCACCTTGCCTTAAAATGTGCCTTGCCACTCAACTACTTCTTGGCAGAGCCTCATTTGAATTTAATGACTGTGTTTTCACCTTTGCATACCTCACTTAAAATAAGAGCTGAGATCATACTAACTCTTAAGCACAGATGTATTAGATCAAATTTAGTGTGCCATCCCAACAAACCCCTAAAATCTGGTGAAGATCAGCCAGTTGTTCTCCATCTTTCACTTTGCCATCTGAAGTGTATAACTTCCAAGGTATGGTAACAGAGAAGGAAGACGTGTGGGAGGTCCTTGCCTGTACCTGCTAAGAAGTGACAGCAACTCTACTCACAGTTCATAGGCCAGGAGTACCAATAAGCCTCCAATTTAAATGTAAGGAAACTCAGTAAGTGCCAAATCACCAATAAAGAGGAAATTTCTATTTCTCCTTCAGAAGTTAGCATCAAATTCCTCCATATGCCATCTGGATTCTATTGCTTTAAAGAGAGAAAATCCCAGGCTAGTAGTTCTGCAACTTTTGGAATTTTACAGTATACAACAATAAAATGCTAACAATGAAATTCATAGCTGGAACGCAGAACATTGGAAGAAACTAACCTATTTTAAAATAAGATTATACACATATAAGTGAATATATGTGTAATGGTATAAAACTATTTATCCTCTCTTATAGTAATTATACTAAAAGTATTAATGGTTTCTATAATTGTGTATCATGGGATTTGGCTTATTTTATTAGTAACTAGTAATTTTCAATAATTCATAAACTTCCATTAACTCTCAGCTAGAACTAACAATATAACCAGAAATGAGAGTTGTAGTTTAGTTTTGCTTTCAAGTTCCGTATAGTTGCAAAATATATTTTAATGTATGAGATTTCTTAAAAACATAGGATAAATTTCTGAAGTATCAATCAAAGATGGATTTTAATTTTGAACAAAAATACTTTAGGCACAAAACTGTTTTTTTAATCTTTAAAATATTGTCAACTTAGAAATTGACTTTTTTCTTAAAGGTTGATGTCTTCTGAAATAAAACAAATCTGACAAAAACTATCACAAAATAGCTGAACAATATCTGAAGGGCAAGAAAAAGAAAAGAAAAAAAGCCATAATATTTAGTCTCTTTGAGGACAGTCAGTTCACTTGGATTTTTTAATATAGAATTAATTTATTCAGAAATATGTTTACTATTGGCTTTATGCATCCAAGGAGGTCACAGTAAAATGAGAGATGAAACCATTTCTGGATAACACCAGAAAACTAACAAGTCTGGGTCCTTATGTGGATTGAAGCTTAACTTCAGTTTAGACTTCATCCATTCAAATGCTTGCTCACACATAGATACATGGCATTAAGACAACTAACTTTTCAAGTTTCCAGGGAATGTTTATTAAATCCTATAACAAAGTTCCTAAACAGTTACAATGATAGAAAATAGCCCAATTGATATGCATATCTGTATAAATATAATTTATGTAGTATAAGATGCTTGGTGCATTTCTGAAAGTTCAAAAGATTGAGAGGGTTGTGTGTGTGTGTGTATAACACTGCATATTTGAATTAGTTTTATATTTTGGTTCTTAAAACAATAGTACAATTAATGGGAAGAGTTTCAATCAGAACAAAGCTTTTTGTGGTCCTGTCCTATCCTATGTATTGCATCGCCATATACTCATGGATAAGTAGCTTAACTAACCGCATGTACTAGAATCAGTTTTTAAGGACAATACCCTAGATTTTCTCTCTAAATGTTTATTTCTTGACTTCTGGGAGAAATATTTTAACTGACAAACAGGTTTTCAGTTACTATATGAGGTTACTATACCTGTAAGTGATATTGTTCTCCAACTCTGCAGTAAATGGTTAAATTATATGTCTCTGTAGAATATTTTTAAAAAGGTGTCTTAAAGATGCTCATTTATATTTATACCTATTTTGAAGGAGAAAAATACACTTAAATGAAGGATTAGTAAAATAAATTATGTCATACCAATATAATGAAAGTCTATGTAGGTATAAAAAATGTGTTTTATGTATATATATTTATATATGTATAAAATGCATATGTGTTATAAAATTGCTTTTTATATATGATGTATTTTATCTTTACATAACCATACATGATCAATTTATGTTAAATGATGTACCCCATTTGTGTACAATTAGTTGAAATGCAATCTGTAAAAACTGAAAAAATAAAAATAAATAAATTATAAAAAAATAGAGAAATTGCAAATATTAAAAAAAAAGAACAGTATGGGGACTGGAGTGTGGCTCAGTGATAGAGCACATGCCTGGCATATGTGAGGCATTGGGTTCAATCCTCAGCAACATATAAAAATAAATAAATAAAATAAAAGTATTTAGCTCATCTACAACTAAAAAAATATTTTTTAAAAAAGAATAATATGTATCTTTTTTTTTGCCAGTTATATATTTATAGAA
Source organism: Sciurus carolinensis (assembly GCF_902686445.1). Taxonomy (NCBI): domain Eukaryota; kingdom Metazoa; phylum Chordata; class Mammalia; order Rodentia; family Sciuridae; genus Sciurus; species Sciurus carolinensis. Next base: position 91,617,485 of record NC_062215.1, read on the forward strand.
AGATAGTCCCTGGCTTTAAATAGATATGTACATACAAATATGAACAAACTTAAAAAAAACACAAACCCTTGGATCACAAGAGGGCTTCTAGGAACCCTCTTATCCTTTTCCCTCATCCAAAGGCAGAGGGCATGAGTCTGCTTCTTAAAAATTATTAATTTTGGCCATCCTTGCAGCAATAAGCCTAAAGTAGGGTGATTTTCCCACAAGGTGAAAGTCAAAGGAAAAGTTCAGTTTACACTCTTTGAACTCTATGCATCTTCAAAATTAGGGCTACATGTTTTCTTGTTCTGTCTTAACTAGTATATCAGAGTAAAGGAGGGGGTTTCCCCCTGAAATGGGTCAAGAAATAAGATTGACTCAGTTTAAAAAGCAGGGGTGGGGTAATATCATCTGCTATAAAAGCAAATGACAAGACAAAGGCATACATACCCCAGGGAAATACCCAGTTCCCATACCTCAAAGGGATACCTTGTCCAGCCTAGGTCCAGGCCTTAGGTTCTTTGCTCTAACCACCCCCTATTTCTTTGGTATTGTCAGAAGACAAGATTCAGTTCCTGGGTGCTGGGGGAGGAAGGCGAATGGTTCAGGGGCTTCTTATGAGTACTGAGTGAACAATTTAAGCTTAACATTTTCCCTTTTTAAAATATTTAAAAATAATCAAATGAAACTCCATCATGTGCTGTACAGAGCCCTTTTGACTCCCTGACATTGATTTGAGGAAAAAAGAGAAGGGACTTCAAAGTTGGAAGTGTCTCCTCACTTTCTTCCGCCACTTCAGTTTGGCTTCTCCCTTAGGTACTGTGCTGTTGGGCTTGGAGGCTGCAGTGGCCCCAGGGCCAGGCTGAGGAGCTGCAAAGAAGTTCCCATTGGACATCTGGCCAGGGGATACTTGAAAGATCCGACTCAAGAAATACTGAAGGTCAGCAGGAGGGGCATCTGGGGTGGCCCTCTGGTGACCACTGGTGCCTGGGATCCGAGAACCAAATGAGATGTGATAGGTAACTCTGTGGGTATCTGGGGAGATTCCGACATGCTGGCATCCAGCCCACTCTGTGATGTCATACACCTTTCCATCCATCAGTGCAACGTAGGCAATCTTGAGGCCCAACATGCTTGATTCTGCCCAAAAGTCTCCTTCTTCAGCAGGGTGCAGCCTATTACATTCAGCACAATATCTGGCACTTTTAGGTTCCCGGTCCATTTCAAACCTCCTGTGCTTTCCTTGGTATCAGCTACGCATCATAGTATTCATCGCCTCCTTGAGGTCATCTTGCAGCTTGGACAGAAACTCATTCACAGACCGGCTCAACTCATTTTCTGCCATTCGTTTCATCTCATATTCCTTCCGCCTTTCAGGGTTGCTGACAATGTCCCAAGCTGCCCGCAAAACCTTGAAGGCCTCTTCAGCCTGGGAATGTTGATTTTTATCGGGATGAACCATCACCGCCAGCTGCCTATAGGCCTTCTTCAGTTCAATATCTGATGCTGTGGTTTCAACCCCAAGCACATGGAAAGGGTTTAACTCATCCTCAGGAACCTGTCATACTCAAGAGTCGAGCCACTTCCTCTTCAGGATGGCAATAGCGTCCACTAGCTAAGGGTGCATTCCCCTGTCTATTAGTCCTCTGCTTGCCCCAAGGCAACTCTAGCCAACCCCACTGAACTATTCTTACCAGCTGCTGCCATGGCCTGCTATCTCTCAGCACAGTCAAGTAACACTGCAAAGCTGGAGAATCTAGCCAAGAGAAGAGCCAGGTGGCCTTAACCCTCCAGCCTAAACGGTCACCCAGTCCCATCAGAAACTGCCAGCCCAACTGTAGACAACCCAAAAAGTGGGCCAGAGCCAGGAGCAGCAAAGCACCCAGTAACCTAAGAAAACGGGTTAACAGTCCAACCCCATAGTAAAGCCCTTGGCTTAGAAAATGGAACATCATCGGGGCCCAGCCCCCCACCCAACCTGCCCAGGCTCCCACCCCAACTCAAAAAGGTCCAGATCACTGCCTTTCAGCTGCCTGCATGCGTAGATGAGATGGCCACAAGTTTCCACATATTCTCCCACCAATACCAGCAGTTCAATCAGCCACCAGAAGCCTGCCTATCCAAGTTGACATAGTTCCTCTGCTCCCCACAATCCCAGGCCTCTGCGCTTATCTGCCTGACTTCGTTTCCTGCCCAGTCGATGTCGACCAGCGGACCTGGGATCTCTACGGCCACCCTCCCGAGTATCCTCCTTGGTTGGAAAGCGATGCTGCTGTCTTCGAGATGGGGGTTTCTTTCCGCTGGACACACGTGAAAAAATCACTGGGGAATTTAAAAGTTTCTTCATCATCGTATTCCTCTTCCAACTCTTTATCTTCCCCCAAGGCTGGAGAGGTACAATGGTGGCAAAAGTTGCTAGAAGAGCCATCTCCTCGCTCAGAATTTGTCCCTTCAGGGATTCCAGGGGTTCCCTGGCAGTTACAAGCAGATGGAATGGAAAGAAAAGAAGGGTTCCCATCCTCTTGGTACCCGGCCTCATTCTCTCTTGAGAGTTCCTGGTCCACTCCTGACTCTTTTGAAGATGCTTCACTCTGATCAGGGTCCTCTCCTTCCCTAGGTGGTCCTGAACCCCTTGGGGGGGGCATGGCTTGGATCCGACGAGTGGGCTGGGTTTGGGGGCTGTGTGTACTTAGGACCAGAGTGCTCTGTGAGGCAGCGGGTACCATTAGGAGCAGTCCCTGCTGAGTCCCTGAGTCCTGAGAATGAAAGTATTTCAGGGTCCGCGGAGGATCCTAAAGTTCTGAGGGAGGCACCAACACTTTGGTGGGCTCCACACAACCCTCTTTCTCCCGGGTGCTTCTGGGCCATGACCCCAGGGCTTCCTGAGGGTTTTAGGTCACAGCCATCATTATATTATGTGCTGATGCCGAAGAGCAGCGGTAACTCCTCCCCCTGGAGCAGCTGGGCCTGGGGCCAGAGGGAGCTACGAGAGCAGCTCCCTCGGCTCCAATAATATGTATCTTGATATTAATTCTTATTTTATGCACTTATGTATTATACATAGGTATATAATATAGATATAGTATATTTACATCTATATATATATAATTCTAGGATATACAAGATATAGTGTGTATATATGATATATGTACATATGTATATATGTACATTTTATATATGCATTATACATATACAACATGTATATATAAAATTCCAAAATTTACTAGAACTTAGGTGTAAGAAACGTATAATCATTTGCAAAAGATGATCCATTTGTGTAAAAAATAGAGAAATCAGTAAGAATCTATAAAGGATACACCTTGCTGCACGCAAAATTATGTATTTCTATGCAGAAATTTCAAAAATGATACACTATAAACTATTAATATTAATAGGTGGTAAGTAGCTTCCACCTAGGATTATCAATGAAGAATAGGAATTTTCAGGTCAGGAAATATTTATTGCTGACATTTGCTATTCTGTATTTTGTAGTTTGATCTTATAAAGTTTACACTTAAAAATTACCTTAGTATTGTTATTATTATTTCATTGGTGGCATGTATACATAATACCTCAAGTTCACTTGTCAATATTCCAAGTGTTCTGAATATGCAAAACTATATATGTATATATATGTGTGTGTGTGTATATATATATATATATATATATATATATACTTTTGGATACTTTTGGGCATATATATATCCAAATTTGATAAACATATTATCCTGATTTTCTATATTCCTACTAATATTTTAGGCTCTTCGATCTATTAGGTTATGAGAAGTGTGTCAAAATAGGGGTTAATATATCTGTTCTATCATATCTGGCAATTTTTACTTTACATGATTGAGGCTTTATTTGAATTCATGTCCAGCCTATACAAGATAAATACATATTCTTGACAATCTATTTTATTTTTTATATTTATTGAAAAGTTCTTTATTATTTTTCCTGCAATTTTTAGTGTTAAAAGTTATACTAAACTCAACAAGGCCAAGTTTTACAGTGAATGTGAAGCAGCTTGGATTCTCATATATCACTGGTTGGAGTGCAAATTTTGCAACCACTTTGGGAAGCTATATATTTGAATATAACAACTAAAATTAAATATATGCATTCTTTCTGATATGTCAATTCTACTCCCAAATGTATACTCACTATGCACATATCTTTTAAGACACTGTATATAAGAATATTCATAGTGGCATTTTGTATATTATCCTCAAATTGGAAACATGCCAGGTATCAATCAACAATGAATGAGGTATACAAAATGTAGTAAATTTATACATTTGACTTTATAGTCCAGTAAAAACAAACACAATCACATGGATGAATTCCACAAACTTTATATTGAAAGTAAACCCTAAAAAATACTTGCAAGCAACACTAAACTACATAGTTATAAGTGAGAAAAGGGCTCAGCTTTAGTCATAAAGTAGTGAGAAAGAGGGGAAAGTTGGCCATTACCTTTTCTTTGTTCTGGCTGATACTTACATAGCTTTTCATTTTATTGCAGTTTTTTTACTCACATACACATTTACATTTTGTGTACCTTCTCAAATCTTTAAAATACTAAAAAATAAAAAGTAAAATATTCAAGAATTAGAGATAGGTGAATTCTTCTAAAACTGTAAAAATTATTTATCCCCTTTACTAAGCCAGTATGGCTAATAAGAAAACAATAGAGCATTCACTATTGAATCAGAAACAAGAAAAATAGGCCTATGACACTATTTTTGTTGTTGTTGTTGTTGTTTGTTACATACTGGGAATTGAAATGCTACAGACTCTACAATGGAACTATACCTGTAGCTCTTTTTTTAGTGAGATAGCGTCTCTCTAAGTACTCAGGCTGTCATTGAATTTGTGACCCTCCTGTTTCAGCCTTCCAAGTAGGTGGGATTAGAGGTATGCACCACTACACCCAGCTTCTTTTTGAATAACTTTTGCCCAAAGGTACTAAGCAATGCATTCAAACAAGAAAAAATTAGAAATTAAAACCAAATATGAAGAGTTCAAAAGATTTATGATTTTATTTAAATAATAAAGTTGACTTTTATTTGCAGATATTCTATGATTTTATCAGTGTGATTGATATACAAAAGAAAAACAAATAAAATAATAAATGAGTAACAGAAGTATGAAATTGGCATTGACATCAAAATCAGCAGCTGCCATTTAGAAGATAAATGGAAAGAAAAATCATTTACCATGACAATGACAACAAAAAAACAAACTATTGGAAGTACAGTAAATAAAAAAGTCAATCACACATTTACAAAATATTTTAAAATACTGGTGAAAGACAGTGAGTCTTGAACAAATGGAAATAAATACAAGATACTTGGGTAATAAGATAAAATCATAAAGCTTCCAATTTTTCCTACATTATTTTATGTTTATTGAAATTCCACTAAAAATACTCCGTTTGTTCTTTTAACTCTATTTTACGTGGAATAAGGGATCCACCAGAAAAACTTAAAAAATTCTAAACAGAAGAAAAATGAGGAAAAGACTGAAACCTCCACATGTCGATACATGTATTTTAAAGCCTCAAAGTTAAAAGACAATGGAGAGTTTTATTAGTCAAGAAATAGACCAAAATAAAAGAATAGAAAATTCTAAATAGACCAAATTATGTATGAGCATTTACATATTACTATATCATAAAATTAGCACAAATTTTTTTTTGATATTCAGATGCTAATTCCTAATGTGGGGGTGCTACGGAAGAATAGAGATACTTTGCATTAGGCAGAGGGGAGTGAAGGGAGGAGAAGGGGTGTAGGAAGAATAGTAGAATGAATCTGATATTATTACCCTATGTGCATATATGAGTACAAGACCAGTGTGATCCTACATCGTGTACAACCAGAATGAGAAATTATACTCCTTCTATGTATGATGCATCAAAATGCATTCTAATGTCATGTAAAACTAATTAGAACAAATAAAAAATAATTCTCAAAAAGAAAAATTAGCACGTGAAAATGGGTGGGGAGTAGGTTTAATTATATAGTAGAAAGTATTGATCAGATGGAGACAGAGCTTTGAAAATATTTCAAGGGGATAAAATTAAAAAATTTTTTTGTGTGTGTGTTTTGTTTGTTGGTTTTGCAGTACTTACAATTGAACCCAGGGCCTTGTGAATGCTAGGCAAGCAGTTCTGCCACTAAGGTGCACCTTCAACCCTTGACCAAAGATTTAAATAGGATAATAATAGATAATTTAAATAGTAGAAGAAAACATGGATCTTTTCTTTATAGGATCGAGGGAGGGAAAAAGTCCTTCTAACTGTCTCAGAAACCAGAAAGCACAACACAATAAATTGTAAATTGTTCTAAATCATCAAATACTGAGAGAGTGGTTCTCTGCCACAATCATAAAAAAATGAAGTTTCTTAAATCATATTTCAAACACATCAGAAAACTACAAATGATAAGAACGAGATAAAATAAAAAACAACTTGTTAAAGGAAGCGAAAATGACCAACCACTTCCTTCACTGGAAGAATTTATCAATTCTAGGCATTGTCTGAGGCATGACCTAAGCAGAAGCACTCTCCTGGAATACTGACGTGATAGATCATTCTCTACAGGAGCCCCAAGTGCTCACCTGACTTTCCCCCTGAGAAATTTATTGCAAGTTGTAATAAAGCAGAAAGTTTGAGGGCTTGGTCTGAAGCATCTAAAAAGACAAAGTAAAATCTCTGTCCCCTTGTGATATTTACAAATCAAAGTCCTGCTTAAAGAGGGACCTGCTTTAAATAGGCAATGTCTTTTTCTCCTTTAAGATAAGTACCAGATTCTGAACTTTTGTATGTGGACGCTAACACACAAAGCTCAAAACCTGCAAAGCACAGAACTGATTCTTTTGGAATGTTCATGACTAAGGAGACAGAAACCATCACATTGTACAGAAACAGAGAGGAAGTTCATGCCAAAGGAGGACAAAACAAAGTAGACAAATTGTTCCTAAAATTGCAATTCAATCTAAACGAACTCAATTCCTGATTGGTTAAGGTTGCTAGTAAATTACCTCATTTGTTGTCTTAGTTTGGACTGCTGTAACAAAGTACTATAGACTAGATAGATTATAAACCACAGAGATTTATTTTTCATAATTCTGGAGGCTGGAAGTCCAAGGTCATGGACTTGCATGGATCAGCATGGTTGAGTTATAGCAAGTGCTCTCTTTCAGGTTGCATATTGCTTACTTCTTTCTATACCAACACATGGGAGAAAGAGAGTAAACTAGCTCTCCATCCTTGTTCTATGAGAGCCCTAATCCTAGTCATAAAGCCTCCATATCATAACCTAATTATCTCCCAAGGCCCCACCTCCAAACACCATCACACTGGGGATTAAATTTCAACACAATGAATTTTGAGGGGGCCCAAACATCCAATCCACAGCATTTGACTAACAGAGACAAGGGAATGGCTTTCTGGTGGAAAGTAGCATTACTGCAGGATCTTTAAATCTCTTATATACATATCTGGCATACAATTAAAAATCAGAAGAAAAGTGGAGACAAGAAAGTATGGTTCATTTTCAAGAAAAAAAGCAAATAATGAAAATCATTGATGATCACCATTCTCCAACCTCTTCCCAACCACAGGCTGGGTCCGCCAAGGTTATTGTCCAGTGAGGCATTCATCTGAGGGGGCAAATTCTACCTGATACCCATCACCATGCCAGAAGCTTTCATAGAACCGTGTCATCTTCAGAAGCAGTCCACCTGTTCCTTCCCTCCTTGCCTCCCTTCCGGGGCAGGAGTCAGACCTTTACCGCAGTTGTAAGCATCTCCCTATTTACCCCTGCTTTTTCATAAGTGTCTCTTCCAATAAATATCTTGCACGTCTAATTCTATCCTGACCTCTCTTTTTCAAAGAATCAAAATGAGACATATAGTGTAATAAATTTAAATCTATCACTTTGCCTATTGAGAGTCTAGTATAAAGGGACCAATGTTGTGAAGCTAACCTTAATACTAATCTAGAAAAATGTGAAGTAGAGAGCAAATCTTTTATTGAAAAAAATGCTTTTAAGCCAGTCTAAGCTCTACTGTATAACATCATTTGCTGTTTATGATTATCAAGGTCATTGCTCTCTTCTATGGCCTAGAAATTTGACAGCTTTCTGCAATAGATGTGAGGACTGGAACTTCAAAAACAAGTTGTTGAAGGTAAGCCATGTAGTGAGCAGTTCACTCAGATCATATTTGGCAGAATTCAGGTCCCCCTATAATATAATTGAATAGCTCTAACCAGCCAGATTGAGAGTCCCTTGGAGCTTAACTCCACAATATTCACTTTTTTCACCATCTATTGATAGTGATACACCACCAGACTCTTGAGCAACTCTTCTGTAGACCAGTGATAACTGACTTCTAGTACTAAATGAAAACATTTTCAGAGATCTAGCTCCACCTCAGGAGTTGATGGGAAACAGTGCACAGACACCTCAGCCATCCACAGCTACAGAATCTTACAACTACTCCAGAGCTCCTAATCCATCAGCTCTCCCTGATTGCACCCTGTCAACTGTAGATATATGTTAACAATGGTAAGTTCAGCAAACTGGCTAACATACCAGTTCAGATAGTCACAATAGAAACAAATAAAAATTTCTACATTAAGCTTTATAAAAATTTCAGGATACTGTCTACCAAAGAGGTTCCCACAAAGCAGAAAGAAATCTTGAATTTCAAAAGTAGATCTCCAGGCCCTTCCTTGCTCTGTCAGAAATGTACTTCTGGGCCTGAAAAGTGAGGTGTCAGAGTGAGGTTCAGGAGTTCCTCAGACAGCAGGGAGTGCTTGCAGAGAGTAGTGCAGCTTGTAACACATTCTCTGGGGATCCAGGCCTGGTTGTTTCTGAACTAAAGCTAATAGGACAGAGCCTGCTGGGAGATATCCCAGCATAGGCCTCTTCCTTCTAGAAAAGATCATTTACCTACTTACCTGAAGGTCAAATTGACAGTGTGATTAAACTTGGTCACCTGTCTTCTTTCTTGTCTCCCAGGATCATGTCCTTACTGCCATCTCCCTGAAGGGCATGAATGGATGGGAGGTCAACTAGTTTAGTTCTTCGTGGGAGACTAGAAGAAGTGAGTATGCCAATAAAGAAATAACTCCAAAGAAAATGTCTGATAGTGAGAGATAGGTCTTAAAGATACATAAAGAGACAAGACCATGAAATCATTAGCAATTAGAAGGAGAGTGATTTAGGCAAAAATACAAGTTCTGAACTTCAAACTTGGAAACCAGTTCCCACTTAATTTTTTCTAACTTTTCTCATGTTCCCCCATGTTATGTCACCTCTTCAGCCTTAGATTCAACATAAAATGGCAATAACATTTTCCCACATGAATGCTTTGATGATCTAAATGAATTATATAAAGATGCTTAGTACTGAATAGAAGAAAATTAAATTTTTTTATTAAATTTTACTCTAAAAATTAGATGATAATTTTTTATACTTCTCCCCTCTTAATGGACATAACACAAATATCTCAAATATCTGTCATTTTTATTCTTATATTGCTTTATTTGTTCTCAAAATATATGTTATATTCCCTTGGGAGAAATTTAATTGGACTTACTGATTACAGAAATGTAAAGACTAAAGAGGTCAGGTGTCAATTCTATTGCAGTCTATTGCTATGAAACTAAGTATATATGGTGTTTTTGACTAATGTTATTTCACTAGAATCACCAGGAAAATCATAATTTATAAATTAAGAGTCAGGGAAAGGTCAGATAATTAACCAGCTTCATTCCAACTCTTGTCCCTTTTGCACCAATAATAGTGATATTTGTATGACTTGATAACACATGCTGAAGCTAAATCTAAAGCTTCTCTCTAGTACATGTGACTTTCTGCTACATAACATGGTATAAATCTGAATAAAATGCAAGAGAACTTCACTTGCTATCACTGATGGACAAAAGTTAGATACGAACATCACTCAAGGCATTGAGCAAAATCTCCAAATTGGCAATTGTTCTCAATGTGTTAGAAAACAATGATAAAGCAGAGTGCCTCTGGCTTGTACCAGATTACTGCTATTTTCCAGTGAGGTGCTTTCAAGGTTGCGTCAATTGGAAAAGAAAGTATTATTTTAGGGGTTCATGGGTATACTTATGTGTCCATGTGTGTGCATAAAATCTTATGAGATTTCTCACCTAATTATATTTTATTTCACAGTGATAGTGATGTCTTTAGAAAATAGGAAAATGAAGAGTGACACTGCATCTCCATTTCCTAGAGTTTCCACAGTTTCCAGCACAGATGAGCACAATGTTGTGGTTTACTTTGTGTCCACAAAAAAGTTGAGTTTGGAAACGGTCCTGCCACTAGTGATTTTGCAATAATTTCAAGCTACAGTGAACTCAGAATTATTTCCCTATCTTATTAGATTTTAAATCTTTTAAAAATGAATTTTTCCTGCTTTTACTTCTTGTGCTTTGGGAGTCTTGTTAAGGAAGTCTGATCCTAAGCCAACATGATGAAAATTTGGGCCCACTTTTTCTTCTATTTGGTGCAGGGTCTCTGGTCTAATTCCTAAGTCTTTGGATTGAATTTTGTACAGGATGAGAAATAGGAGTTTGATTTCATTTTGCTGCATATGAATTTCCAGTTTTCCCAGCACTGTATGTTGAACAGGTTATCTTTTCTCCATTGTATGTTTTTGGCACCTTTGTCTAGTATGAGGTGACTGTATCTGTGTGGGTTTGTCTCTGTTTCCTTTTTTCCGTACCATTGGTCTACCTATTTTGGTGCCAATACCATGTCATTTTTGTTACTGTTGCTATGTAGTATAGTTGAAGTTCTGGTATTGTGATACCCCCTGCTTCACTCTTCCCGCTAAGGATTGCTTTGACTCTTGTGGGTCTCTTATTCTTCCAAATGAATTTCATGATTGCTTTCTCTATTTCTATGAGGAAAGTCATTGGGATTTTAATTGGAATTGCATTGAATCTGTATAGCCCTTTCAGTAGTATGGCCATCTTGACAATATTAATTCTGCCTATCTAAGAATATGGAGATCCTTCCGTCTTCTAAGGTTTGCTTTCATTTCTTTCTTTAGTGTTCTGTAGTTTTCATTGTAGAGGTCTTTCACCTCTTTTGTTAGATTGAGTCCCATTTTCTTTTCTGAGGCTATTGTGAATGGTCTAATTTCTTTTTCAGAGGATTCATCACTTAGAAATAGAAATGTATTACATTTATGAGTGTTGATTTTATATCCTGCTACTTTGCTGAATTCATTTGCATAAGAAATAAAAGCATAAATCAATAAATGGTATAGATTCAAACTAAAAAGCTTTTTCTCAGCAAAGGAAATAATCAACAATGTGAAGAGAGAGTATACAGAGTGGGAGAAAATCTTTACCACACACACTTTAGATAGAGCACTAATCTCCAGAATTTATAAACAACTCAAAAAACTTTATACCAAGAATACAAATAACCCAATCAATAAATGGGCTAAGGAACTGAGTAGACACTTCACAGAAGATTTATAAGCAATCAAGAGATATATGAAAAAACATTCAACATCTCTAGTAAAAGAGAAATGCAAATCAAAACTACCCTAAGATTCCATCTCACCCCAATTAGAATGACTATTATGAAGAATACAAGCAACAATAGGTGTTGGTGAGAATGTGGGGGAGAAGTACACTCAAACATTGCTGGTGGTATTTCAAATTGGGACAGCTACATTGGAAAGCAGTATGGAGATTCCTTAGAAAACTTGGAATGGAAACACCATTGGACCCAGCTATCCCACTCCTTGGTCTATACACAAATGACTTAAAATCAGCATACTATAGTGATGCAACTACATCAATGTTTATAGCAGCTCAACTCAAAATAGGTAGATTGTGGAACCAACGCAGATGCCCTTCAGTAGATGAATGGATAAAGAAATTGTGGTATAAATATACAATGGAATATTATTCAACCATAAAGAATAATAAAATTATGGCATTTGCAGGTAAATGAAGTTGGAAAATATCATTCTAAGTGAAATAAGCCAATCCCCAAAACCCAAAGACCAAATGTTTTTTCTGATAAGTGGATGATGAAACATAATGTGGGGTGACGGGGGAAGGAAAGAATGGAGGAAGGATGGATTGTGTAGAGGAAAATGAGGGGTGGGGAAGGGGTAAGGGGAAGGAAAGATAATGGAATGAGACAAACATTATTACCCTATGTACATGTATGATTATGCAAACAGTGTGACTCTACTTTATGTACAACCAGAGAAATGAAAGTTGTACCCCATTGGTGTACAATGAATCAAAAATATATTAATAAAAAATATTCTTTTTCATTTTAAAGAACTCCACAGAAAATAAAAATTTTAAAGATTTTTGTCAGAGACCTTGCATATTCTACTAAATTTAAATTGTTCATTTCTCATTAAGTGACACTATTCTGATAAATGTAGCATAAGACTGATGATTTACTATGCTAGTTGAGTGTCACAATGAGGAAGTCAGACTTTTCAGAAGAAAGGAGACTAGAATGTTTTCAGAACTTTAAACCTTGTTTGAAGCCCATTGCTTTGTTTTTGTTAATTTTTAGTTAATAGGCTTTATTCTTAGAGTAACTCTATGTTTTAAGAAAATGGAGCAAATATACCATAACATCTCAAGTTTCCATATAACCACTCTTTCCTCCATAATCATTTAACTTGGTACTAAAACCAAGCATTGGTATGGTACCTTTATTTTAATAGATGGATGGATATTATTGTATTATGAGCTAAAATCCATAATGTGCCTTATGGTTCATTCTGTTGTGTACAGTTCTGTTTTTTTTTTTTTTTTTTTTTTTTTTAACAAATGCATGGTATCATCTATTCCTTAATTATAGTATCAAACAGAATAGTGCCATCACACTAAAATTCTTCTGTACTCCACTTCTTCATTCCTGCTCTGCTATCTCCACTGGAGTCTGATCTTTCTACTGTCTCTATAGTTTTGCCTTTTACCATATCATAAAATTGGAATCACATAGTATCCAGTATTGCCACTGGCTATTTTCACTAAGCAAAATCCATTTAAGTTTCCTCCATGTCTTTTTGTGACTTAATAGCTCATTCCTTTAATCAATGAAAAATAGTGAAATGCAAAGAAAAGCTAGTTTATTTATTCACTTCTTGAAGGACATTTTTGTTGATTCTACTTTTTTTAACAACCATGAATAAAGCTATTGAAACTTTCAAGTGTGGATTTTGGTGTGGAAAATAATTTCAGTTGATTCAGGTAAATATCTAGGAGCATAGTTGTTGGATGATAGGGTAAGCTTATGCTCAGCTTCATAAGAAACTGCCAACCTGTCATCCAAAGGAGTGATTCCAGTTTGCATTTCCAACAGCAATGAATGAGATTTCCCATTCCTCCTCTCTTTGCTGATATTTGTTTTACCAGTGTTTTGAATACTACTGAATTTTTAAGAATAAATATGTAGCCCTGCACCTAGGTCGATGCCATCACTGGTAGGTCGCAGTGGCGAAGCGAGCTGGGGGGGAGCCAGGCAGCCTACATCATGGAGGTAGGCGGCAGGCCGCAATCCCGCCCAGCCAGCAGGCCAAGGACAGACGTCATAACCGAGCGATCCCGCCTGAGCCCTGCACCTAGGTCAGTGCCATCACTGGTTGGTCACAGTCACAGAGCCCACCCAATCACCACGCTGAAGTTTGTCGCCATCAGGGAGTTAGCCAGAGGCTTCTTTATAGGCTGGTGCAGGCATTTTGAATTACTCCTGAGGGTGTGGCCATCATCATTAGAAGGGCAACTCCCTTCCTGAGACACCTACAGGAGGCTAGAGGGCCTTTAACAAGACCCAGGAGCCAAGAAGAGGAACTATTGAGAGACTCGGGACCAACTCAGAGCCACTGGGGAATAAACCCCACCTAAAGGCCACCACTACTAGAAGGTCAGCTTCCTAGTGGTGCACTGCATTATCAAGTTTCTCCAAGACTTCAGGCTACTGAAGGCTAAGAGGTGAGTTATTGGAAATCTACAGAGAAAATATTAGTCAATAGAGAGAATCTGCAATATCCCAGAGTTTCACTACTAGAGGGGTAGATACCTGAGCAATATGAGAAAACAAGGGAAGAAAATGTCCCAAACAAACCTAGATGGTATAGCAATAAAATCCAATGACAGCATGGTAGAAGAAATGTCAGAAAGGGAGTTCAGAATGTACATAATCAAAATGATCAGAAAAGCAAACGAGGAGTTGAAAGAGCAAATGCTGGCATTGAAGGATGAGATGAAAGGGCAAATGCAGGCATTGAATGATCGCACCAATCGACAGTTAAAAGAGCAAATACAGGAAGCAAAAGATCATTTCAATAAAGAGTTAGAGATATTGAAAAAAAAAAAAAACAGAAATCCTTGAAGTGAAGGAAACAATAAACCAAATTAAAAACTCCATAGAAAGCATAACCAAAAGGATAGAACACCTGGAAGACAGAACCTCAGATATCGAAGAAAAGATATTTAATCTTGAAAACAGTGTTGACAAAACAGAGAAGATGGTAAGAAATCATGAACAGAATCTACAAGAATTATGGGATATTATGAAAAGGTCAAATTTAAGAATTATCAGGACTGAGGAAGGCTTAGAAAAACAAACCAAAGGAATGAACAATCTATTCAATGAAATAATATCAGAAAATTTCCCAAATCTGAAGAATGAAATGGAAAATCAAGTACAAGAAGTTTATAGGACTCCAAATACACAAAATTACAATAGACCCACACCAAGGCACATTATAATGGAAATACCTAACATACAAAATAAAGACAGAATTTAAAGGCTGTGAGAGAAAAGAACCAAATTACATTCAGGGGGAAACCAATATGGATATAAGCAGATTTTTCAGTCCAGACCCTAAAAGCTAGAAGGGCCTGGAACAACATTTTTCAAGTTCTGAAAGAAAATGGATGCCAACCAAGAATCTTATACCCAGCAAAACTTACCTTCAAATTTGAAGATGAAATAAAATCATTCCATGATAAACAAAAGCTAAAAGAATTTACAAAAAGAAAGCTGGAATTACAGAATATTCTCAGCAAAATATTCCATGAGGAAGAGGTGAAAAAACAACGATGTAAATCAGCAAAGGGAGGAACTACCCTAAAGGAACAACCAAATAAAGGAGAAATCAAGTTGTGTCAAAAAAAAAAAAAAAAAAAAAAAAAAGAGCCAAATGGCCAGGAATACAAATCATATCTCAATAATAACCCTGAATGTTAATGGCCTGAAGTCATCAATCAAAAGACATAGATTGGCAGATTGGATTAAAAAGAAAGATCCAATAATTTGCTGCCTGCAAGAGACTCATCTCATAGAAAGAGATACCCACAGACTAAAGGTGATAGGATGGGGAAAAACATACCATGCAAATGGACACAGCAAAAAAGCCGGAGTATCCATCCTCATATCAGATAAAGTGGACTTCAAGCCAAAGTTAGTCAGAAGGGATAAAGAAGGACATTTCATACTGCTTAAGGGAAGCATAAATCGGCAAGACATAACAATCATAAATAGCTATGCCCCAAACAGTGACTCATCCATATACGTCAAACAAATCCTTCTCAATGCCAGAATTCAAATAGACCACAACACAATAATACTAGGTGATTTTAACACACCTCTCTCACCACTGGACAGATCCTCCAAACAAAAATTGAACAAAGAAACCACAGATCTCAAAAACACAATCAATAATTTAGACTTAACGGACATTTATAGAATATAACATCCAAGAAAGAGTGAATACACTTTCTTCTCAGCAGCACATGGATCCTTCTATAAAATAGACCATATATTATGCCACAAAGCTATGGTTAGAAATACAAGAAGATAGAGATACTACCTTGTATTCTATCAGATCATAATGGATTGAAATTAGAAATAAATGACAGAGTAAAAAACAGAAACTACTCCAACACCTGGAGATTAAATAATACACTATTGTATAATGAATGGATAACAGAAGATATCAGGAAGGAAATTAAAAAATTCTTAGAAGTAAATAAGAACAAAGAAACAATATATCAAAATCTCTGGGACACTACGAAAGCAGTTCTTAGCGGAAAATTTATTTCATAGAGCGCATTCAATAAAAGAAGAAAAAAAAATCAATAAATAAATGACCTGACACTATGGCTCAAAGCCCTTGAAAAAGAAGAACAGAGCCACACGAAAAGTAGTAGAAGACAGGAAATACTTAAAATCAGAGCTGAAATCAACGAAATTGAAACAAAAGAAACAATACAAAAAATTGACAAAATAAATAGTTGGTTGTTTGAAAAAATAAACAAAATTGATAAACCCTTAGCCACACAAACACAGAGAAGAAGAGAGAAAACCCAAATTACTAAAATTCAGAATGAAGAAGGAAATATCACAACAGACAAGATTGAAATACAAAACATAATTAGAAGCTATTTTGAAAATCTATACTCCAACAAAATAGAAAGTCTCAAAGACATCAAAAGGTTTCTAGAGACATATGAATTACCTAAACTGAACCAGGAGGACATACACAATTTAAAAAGATCAATTTCAAGTAATGAAATAGAAGAAGTCATCAAAAGCCTAACAACAAAGTACCTTGGAATCAGACCAGAGACCCTGCTTCTTACAGAAGAAAAAGTAGGTTCAAATCTTCAACTTGTTGGCTTAGGATCAGACTTCCTTAACAGGACTCCCATAGCACAAGAAATAAAAGCAAGAATCAACAACTGGGATAGATTCAAACTAAGTAGCTTTCTCTCAGCAAAGGAAACTATCAGCAATGCAAAGAAAGAGCCTACAGAGTGGGGGAATATCTTTGCCACTCTTACTTCAGATAGGGCACTAATTTCCAGAATTTATAAAGAACTCAAAAAACTCTACACCAAGAATACAAATAATCCAATGAACAAATGGGCTAAGGAAATGAACAGACACTTCACAGAAGAAGATGTACAAGCAATCAACAGATATATGAAAAAATGTTCAGCATCCCTAGTAATAAGGGAAATGCAAATCAAAACTACCCTAAGATTTCATCTCACCCCAATTACAATGGCGATTATCAAGAACACAAGCAACAATAGGTGTTGGCGAGGATGTGGTGAAAAAGGAACACTCATACATTGCTGGTGGGGTTGCAAATTAGTGCAGCCACTCTGGAAAGCAGTATGGAGATTCCTCAGAAAGCTTGGAATGGAATCACCATTTGACCCAGCTATCCCACTCCTTGGCCTATACCCGAAGGACTTAAAATCAGTATACTACAGAGATACAGCCACATCAATGTTCATTGCTGCTCAATTCACCATAGCCAGATTGTGGAACCAACCTAGATGCCCTTCAGTTGATGAATGGATAAAGAAACTATGGCATATATATACAATGGAATATTACTCCGCAATGAAGAATGATAAAATTATGGCATTTGCAGGCAAATGGATGAAATTGGAGAATATCATGCTAAGTGAGATAAGCCAATCTCAAAAAACTAAAGGACAAATGATCTCGCTGATAAGCGGATGAGGACATATATTGGGGGGTGGGAGGGGTTAGCATTAGGTTTAGGGTTAGGTTTAGGGTTAGGGATAAGGAGAGTGGTAAGAATGAAGGAAAGAAGGACTGTATAGAGGGAAAAGAGGGGTGGGAGGGTTGTGGGGGAAGGGAAAAAATAATGAATCAAACATCATTGTCCTATGTAGAAGTATGATTACACAAATGGTATGCCTTGACTCCATGTACAAATAGAAAAACAACATGTATCCCATTTGTATACAATAATAATAATAAAAAAAAATAAATTAAAAAAAAACAAAACAAAACAAAAAAAAACCTACCAACAAAGAAAAGTCTGGGACCAGATGGGTTCTCAGTTGAGTTCTACAAAACCTTTAAAGAAGAGCTCATTCCAATACTTCTCAAAGTATTTCATGAAATAGAAGAAGAGAGAACCCTCTCAAACTCATTCTATGAAGCCATTATCACCCTGATACCTAAACCAGACAGAGACACATCGAGGAAAGAAAATTTCAGACCGATATCCTTAATGAACATTGATGCAAAAATTCTCAACAAAATCTTAGCAAATCGCATACAAAAACATATTAAAAAGATAGTGCACCATGATGAACTGGGTTTTATCCCAGGGATGCAAGGTTGGTTCAACATTCGGAAATCAATAAATGTCATTCACCATATCAACAGACTTAAAGTCAAGAATCGCATGATTATTTTGATAGATGCAGAAAAAGCATTTGATAAAATACAGCACCCCTTCATGCTCAAAACACTGGAAAAAATAGGGATAGTGGGAACATTCCTTCACATTGTAAAGGCCATCTAAGCTAAGCCCATGGCCAATATCATTCTAAATGGTGAAAAACTGAAAGCATTCCCCCTAAAAACTGGAACAAGGCAGGGATGCCCTCTTTCACCACTTCTATTCAACATTGTCCTCGAAACTCTAGCCAGAGAAATTAGACAGACCAAGAAAATTAATGGGATACGAATAGGAAAAGAAGAACTCAAACTATCCCTATTTGCTGATGACATGATTATATATTTAGAGGAACCAGAAAATTCCACCAGAAAACTTTTAGAACTCATAAGTGAATTCAGTGAAGTAGCAGGTTACAAGATCAATGCTCATAAATCCAATGCATTTTTATACATAAGTGATGAATCTTCAAAAAGAGAAATTAGAAAAACTACCCCATTTACAATAGCATCAAAAAAAATAAAATACTTGGGAATCAATCTCACAAAAGAGGTGAAAGACCTCTACAATGAGAACTTCAGAACACTAAAGAAAGAAATGAAAGAAAACCTTAGAAGATGGAAAGATCTCCCATGTTCTTGGATAGGCAGAATTAATATTGTCAAAATGGCCATGCAGATTCAGTGCAATTCCAATTAAAATCCCAATGACATACCTTACAGAAATAGAGCAAACCGTCATGAAATTCATCTGGAAAAATAAGAAACCCAGAATAGCTAACGCAATCCTTAGCAGGAAGAGTGAAGCAGGGGGTATCACAATACCAGACTTTCAAGTATACTACAAAGCAATAGTAACAATGACAGCATACTATTGGCACCAAAGTAGACAGGTAGATCAATGGTACAGAATAGAGGACACGGACACAAGCCCAAATAATTACAATTTTCTCATACTAGAGAAAGGTGCCAAAAAATATGCAATGGAGAAAAGATAGCCTCTTCAACAAATGGTGCTTGGAAAACTGGAAATCCATATCCAACAGAATGAACCTAAACCCCTATCTCTCACCCTGCACAAAACTCAACTCGAAATGGATCAAGGACCTTGAAATCATACCAGAGACCCTGCATCATATAGAAGAAAAAGTAGGTCCAAATCTTCAACTTGTTGGCTTAGGATCAGACTTCCTTAACAGGACTCCCATAGTACAAGAAATAAAAGCAAGAATCAACAACTGGGATAGATTCAAACTAAGTAGCTTTCTCTCAGCAAAGGAAACTATCAGCAATGCAAAGAAAGAGCCTACAGAGTGGAAGAAAATTTTTGCCACTCATACTTCAGATAGAGCACTAATTTCCAGAATACATAAAGAACTCAAAAAACTCTACACCAAGAATACAAATAACCCAATCAACAAATGTGCTAAGGATATGAACAGACACTTCACAGAAGAAGATGTACAAGCAATCAACAAACATATGAAAAAATTTTCAACATCTTTAGTAATAAGAGAAATGCAAATTGAAACTACCCTAAGATTTCATCTCATCCCAATTACAATGGCGATTATCAAGAATACAAGCAACAGTAGGTGTTGGAGAGGATGTGGGAAAAAAGGTACACTCATACATTGCTGGTGGGGTTGCAAATTAGTGCAGCCACTCTGGAAAGCAGTATGGAGATTCCTCAGAAAGCTTGGAATGGAATCACCATTTGACCCAGCTATCCCACTCGTTGGCCTATACCCAAAGGACTTAAAATCAGCATACTACAGAGATACAGTCACATCAATGTTCATTGCTGCTCAATTCACAATAGCCAGATTGTGGATCCAACCTATATGCCCTTCAATTGATGAATGGATAAAGAAACTGTGGTATATATATGCAATGGACTATTACTCAGTCATAAAGAATAATAATATTATGGCATTTGCAGGCAAATGGATGCAGTTGGAGAATATCATGCTACGTGAGATAAGCCAATCTCAAAAAACCAAAGGACAAATGATCTCACTGATAAGAGGATGATGACACATATAGGGTGTGGGAAGGGGGCAAGCATGGAGGAAGGAGGGACTTTATATAGAGGGATAAGAGGGGTTGGAGGGGTGGGTGTAGAAAAAAATAACAGAATGAATCAAAAACTATTACCCTAGGTAAATGTATGATTACACAAATGGTATGCCTCTACTTCATGTACAAACAGAGAAACAAGATGTATCCCATTTGTTTACAATAAAAATGAATTTAAAAAAAAGAATCAATATGTAGTGGTGTTATGGTTTCATTTTATTATTTCATAAAGACTTATGATATTAATCATCTTTTCATATACTTACTTACCATACGTGTATATTTTTATTATATGCCTATTGAGAAGTTTTGCACGTTTTTAAATTGGGTTACTTTTTTTCTTATTCTTCAATTTTAAGATCTCTTTGTATGTGTTTTGCACATATTTTCTCCCAGTCTGTGTCTTGTCTTAATTTTCTGAGTCATGTGTGTCCCAGAGCAAAATTTAATTTTAATTTGAAGATTTTATTTTAATTTAAATAAAATTTTAATTTTATTTAAGTCTAATTTATCAATTATTCTTTCATGGATCATATTTTTGATGTCTCTAAAATTCATTGAGAAATTCAAGGTTATTTAGATTATAAGTTAACTTTTGAAAGAATATGAAGACTTTTTTTGTTTGCATGTGGATATCCATGTGCTCCAGGATTGTTAAATTATTCCTTCTCTACAGGATCATTTCTGCTTCTTTTACAAAGATCAGTTGCATCTATCTCTTTGAGTTTATTTCTGGACTATCTTTCTGTTCCATTAATCTGTCTATTTTTTTTTTTTTTTTAACCAACGTGACACTACCTTGATTTAAGTAAATTTTGAGCTCAGGTATTGCCAGTATTCAGAGTTACTTCTTCAGTATAGTGTTGACTCTTCTGAGCCTTCTGCCCTTTTTACATGAAGTTCAGAATAAGTTTATCAACATAGGTAAAATAATGGAATTTTGAATGAGATTGCTTTGCATCTATAACTCAAATTTGTAAGGACTTATCTCTTGATGACTCTGTCTTCCTTTCATGAACATAAGATATGTCAACGTTTATCTAGTTTTTCTTTCATATCTTTCATATATTTTGTCTCTTTTCTCATGTAGACACTGACAATAGTTTGTTAAGTATATTACATTTTTTCATTTTTGGGAGAATGCTAATATAAATGGCAATCTGTTTTAAATTTCATATTCCTATTGTTATTCCTATTTCATATTCATATTGTTATTTCTGACATATAGAAACTTTTGAACATTGACCTAATATCCAATAAAATTTCATAATTGCTTATTAGTTCTAAGAGTTGTTTTTGTCAATTTTTTGTATATTCTACATAGACAATCATCTGTGAATGATGACAGTTTTAGCTATTCCTTTAGTATACCTTCTTCTTTTCTGATCTTACTGTATTTCCAGTATGATGTTGAATAGGATTGGTGACATCTCTCCTTATGAGGAAACATCTAATTTCTCTCCTCTATGGATGAGGTTAGCTGTAGAATTCCTTGTAAGTGTTCATTTATTTATTTATTTATTACAGACTGCATTTTGATTCATTGTACACAAATGGGGAACATCATTTCATTTCTATGGTGGTTCACAATGTAGATTCATACCATTCGTGTAATCATACATGTACATAGGGTAATGTTGTCTGTCTCATTCCAGGATTTTTCATACCCCCCCATTTCCTTCTACATAATCTAAAGTTCCTCCATTCTCTCTCACTCCCCACCCCCCACCCCCATTATATTTCGTCATCCACTTATCAGTGAAAACATTTGGCCTTTGGTTTTTTGGGATTGGCTTATTTTGCTTAGCACAATATTCTCCAGCTCCATCCATTTACCTGCAAATACCATAATATTATTCTTTATGGCTGAATAATATTCCATTGTGTATATATACCACAGTTTCTTTATCCATTTGTCAGTTGAAGGGCATCTAGGTTGGTTCCACAATCTAGCTATTGTGAATTACACTACTATAAACAGTGATGTGACTGCTTTACTTTAGTATGGTGATTTTACATTCTTTGGGTATAAACAGAGGAGTGGGATAACTGGGTCAAATGGTGGGTCCATTCCAAGTTTTCTGAGGCTTCTCCATACTGCTTTTCAGAGTTTATAAAGAACTAACAAAACTTTGTGCCAAAATACAAAGAACCCAATCAATAAATGGGTCAAGGAACTGGACAGACACTTTACAGAAGAGACATACAGCCAATTAATAAATATATGAAAAAATGTTCAACATCTTTAGTAATTAGAGAAATGCAAATTAAAAGAACTCTAAGATTTCATCTAATTCCAGTTAGAATGGCTATTATCAAGAACACAAGAAATAATAGGTGTTGGCGTGGATGTGGGGAAAAAGGCACACTTTGACATTGTTGGTAGAGTTGCAAATTGGTGTAAGTCTTTATCAACTTGAGAAATCTATCCTCCTCTATGTTTATCAACTTGAGAAATCTATCCTCCTCTATGTTTACTAGAATGAAAATATTTATTATGAAATGAATTTTGTCAAATGTTTATTCTGCTTCAAAAGATAGATTGTATAATTCTCTTTTGATAAAATAGTTTAACATTAATTCATTTTCAAATGTTGAATCAGTCTCAAATACCTGAAACAAACCTCATTCAATCATGAAACATTTCTTTTCATGCATTGTTGGATTCAGTACACTAACATTTTCTTGAGGATTTTGGAAACATGTTCATGAGAGGTATTGTTATATAGATTTCCTTGTTGGCACGTCTTATCTTTTTTGGAAATAAATGTAACACTTGCCTTATAGAATTAATTGGGAAGCATCCTCTCTGTTTCTATATTCTGCAAAAAATTTTAGAGAACTGGTATGTTTTCATTAAATGTTTGGTAGATTTCACAGGGACCCCATCAAGCTCCTGTGTTTTCTGTTTTGGAAGATTATTAACTATTGATTCAATTTCTCTAATAAATATCATTCTTCTTATATTACCTATATCTCTTTGTGTGTGTTTTTTAAAATTGTACCTTTCCCAAAGTTGTTATTTCATCTAAATTATCAAATCTGAGATCACAGAACTTTTTCTTATAATATTCTTCTACTTTTCTTTCTTAATTCTCTATTATATCTATTTTTCTCTCAATACTAATGAAATCAGTAACGAAAGCCCCTGTTTCATTTCTCATGTTAGTAATTTGTGTCTTCTTTGTTATTCTTGGATTTATCCTGACGTTTTTTTTAAGTGTATGTGTGTGTGTGTGTGTGTGTGTGTGTGTGTGTTTTCATTCTTGAGATAAGCTTATAAAAATGCATATTGTGGAAGATTAATAACACTTTTTGCCTTTGTTAGTGATCAATGTGAACAACAGGGAGAAATCTCATCATGGTTACCAAACCCAGGCATGCACCACGTGGAATTTGAGAAAATAATAATTTTTTTTGTTTCTTTTTTGTTTTTTTTTTTTAATTTTTATTATTATTGTATACATATGAGATACATGTTGTTTCTCTATTTGTACATGGAGTCAAGACATACCATTTGTGTAATCATACTTTTACATAGGGCAATGATGTTTGATTCATTTTTTTTCTCCCTTCCCCCTCCCACCCCGCCCAGCCCTCTTTTCCCTCTATACAGTCCTTCTTTCCTTCATTCTTACCACACTCCTTATCCCTAACCCTAAACCTAACCCTAACCCTAATGCTAACCCCTGCCACCCCCCATTATATGTCCTCATCCGCTTATCAGTGAGATCATTCGTCCTTTAGTGTTTTGAGATTGGCTTATCTCACTTAGCATGATATTCTCCAATTTCATCCATTTGCCTGCAAATGCCATAATTTTATCATTCTTCATTGCGGAGTAATATTCCATTGTATATATATGCCACAGTTTCTTTATCCATTCATCAACTGAAGGGCATCTAGGTTGGTTCCACAATCTGGCTATGGTGAATTGAGCAGCAATGAACATTGATGTGGCTGTATCTCTGTAGTATACTGATTTTAAGTCCTTCGGGTATAGGCCAAGGAGTGGGATAGTTGGGTCAAATGGTGATTCCATTCCAAGCTTTCTGAGGAATCTCCATATTGCTTTCCAGAGTGGCTGCACTAATTTGCAACCCCACCAGCAATGTATGAGTGTTCCTTTTTCACCACATCCTTGCCAACACCTATTGTTGCTTGTGTTCTTGATAATCGCCATTGTAATTGGGGTGAGATGAAATCTTAGGGTAGTTTTGATTTGCATTTCCCTTATTACTAGGGATGCTGAACGTTTTTTCATATATCTGTTGATTGCTTGTACATCTTCTTCTGTGAAGTGTCTGTTCATATCCTTAGCCCATTTGTTGATTGGATTATTTGTATTCTTGGTGTAGAGTTTTTTGGTTCGTTATAGATTCTGGAAATTAGTGCCCTATCTGAAGTAAGAGTGGCAAAATTTTTCTTCCACTCTGTAGGCTCTTTCTTTGCATTGCTGATAGTTTCCTCTGCTGAGAGAAAGCTACTTAGTTTGAATCTGTCCCAGCTATTGATTCTTGCTTTTATTTCTTGTACTATGGGAGTCCTGTTAAGGAAGTCTGATCCTAAGCCAACAAATTGAAGATTTGTACCTACTTTTTCTTCTATAAGATGCAGGGTCTCTGGTCTGATTCTGAGGTCCTTGATCCATTTTGAGTTGAGTTTTGTGTAGGGTGAGAGATAGGGGTTTAATTTCATTCTGTTGCATATGGATTTCCAGTTTTCCAAGCACCATTTGTTGAAGAGGCTATCTTTTCTCCATTGCATATTTTTGGACCCTTTGTCTAGTATGAGAAAATTGTATTTATTTGGGTTTGTGTCCATGTCCTCTATTCTGTGCCATTGATCTACCTGTCTATTTTGGTACCAATACCATGCCGTTTTTGTTACTATTGCTTTGTAGTAGAGTTGAAGATCTGGTATTGCGATACCCCCTGTTTCGCTCTTGCTACTGAGGATTGCTTTAGCTATTCTAGGTTTTTTATTCTTCCAGATGAATTTCATAATTGCTTGCTCTATTTCTGCAAGGTACATCATTGGGATTTTAATTGGAATTGCATTGAATCTGTATAGCACTTTAGGTAGTATGGACATTTTGACAATATTAATTCTGCCTATCCAGGAACATGGGAGATCTTTCCATCTTCTAAGGTTTTCCTTAATTTCTTTCTTTAGTGTTCTGTAGTTCTCATCGTAGAGGTCTTTCACCTCTTTTGTGAGATTGATTCCCAAGTATTTTATTTTTTTCGATGCTATTGTGAATGGGGTAGTTTTCCTAATTTCTCTTTCTGAAGATTCATCACTTATGTATAAAAATGCATTGGATTTATGAGCATTGATCTTGTAACCTGCTACTTTACTGAATTCACTTATGAGTTCTAAAAGTTTTCTGGTGGAATTTCCAGGTTCCTCTAAATATATAATCATGTCATCAGCGAACAGGGATAGTTTGAATTCTTCTTTTCCAATTTGTATCCCTTTAATTTCTTTGGTTTGTCTAATTGCTCTGGCTAGAGTCTCAAGGACAATGTTGAATAGAAGTGGTGAAAGAGGGCATCCCTGCCTTGTTCCAGTTTTTAGGGGGAACGCTTTCAGTTTTTCACCATTTAGAAAGATATTGGCCATGGGCTTAGCGTAGATGGCCTTTATAATGTTAAGGAATGTTCCCACTACCCCAATTTTGTCTAGTGTTTAGAGCATGAAGGGGTGCTGTATTTTATTGAATGCTTTTTATGCATCAATCAAAATAATCATGTGATTCTTAACTTTAATTCTGTTGATATGGTGAATGACATTTATTGATTTCCAAATGTTGAACCAACCTTGCATCCCTGGGATAAAACCCCCTTGATTGTGGTGCACTATCTTTTTAATATATTTTTGTATGCAATTTGCTAAAATTCTGTTGAGAATTTTTGCATCGATGTTCATTAAGGATATTGGTCTGAAATTTTCTTTCCTCGATGTGTCTCTGTCAGGTTTAGGTATCAGGGTGGTATTGGCTTCATAGAACGAGTTTGGGAGGGTTCCCTCTTCTTCTATTTCATGGAATACTTTGAGCAATATTGGAATGAGCTCTTCTATAAAGGTTTTGTAGAACTCGGCTGAGAACCCATCTGGTCCCGGACTTTTCTTTGTTGGTAGGCTTTTGATGACCTCTTCTATTTCATTACTTGAAATTGATTTATTTAAGTTGTGTATGTCCTCCTCATTCAGTTTAGGTAATTCATATGTCTCTAGAAATTTGTTGATGTCTTTGAGGTTTTCTGTTTTGTTGGAGTATAGATTTTCAAAATAGCTTCTAATTATGTTTTGCATTTCAATCGTGTCTGTTGTGATGTTTCCTTGTTCATTCCGAATTTTAGTAATTTGAGTTTTCCCCCTCTTTCTCTTTTTTAGTGTGGCTAAGGGTTTTTCGATTTTATTTATTTTTTCAAAGAACAAACTATTTATTTTGTTAAATTTTCCACTTGTTTCTTTTGTTTCAATTTCTTTGATTTGGGCTCTGATTTTAACTATTTCCTGTCTTCTACTACTTTTGGTATTAGTCTGCTCTTCTTTTTCTAGGGCTTTCAGCTGTAGTGTTAAGCCATTTATTTGTTGATTTCTACTTCTTTTGTTGAATGCACCCCATGAAATAAATCTTCCTCTAAGTACTGCTTTCATAGTGTCACAGAGATTTTGATATGATGTGTCTTTGTTCTCATTTACTTCTAAGAATTTTTTTATTTCCCTCCTGATGTCTTCTGTTATCCATTCATCATATAATAGTGTATTATTTAATCTCCAGATATTGGAGAAGTTTCTGTTTTTTATTCTGTCATTTATTTCTAATTTCAATCCATTATGATCTGATAGAATACAAAGTAGTATCTCTATCTTCTTGTATTTGCTAACAGTAGCTTTGTGGCATAAAATATGGTCTATTTTAGAGAAGGATCCATATGCTGCTGAGAACAAAGTGTATCCGTTCTTTGTTGGATGGTATATTCTATATATGTCGGTTAAGTCTAAATTGTTGATTGTGTTATTGAGATCTATGATTTCTTTATTCAATTTTTGTTTGGAAGATCTATCCAGTGGTGAGAGAGGTGTGTTAAAATAGCCTAGTATTATTGTGTTGTGGTCTATTTGATTTCTGGAATTGAGAAGGATTTGTTTGACGTACGTGGATGAGCCAATGTTCGGGGCATAGATATTTATGATTGTTATGTCTTGCTGATTTATGCTTCCCTTAAGCAGCATGTAATGTCCTTCTTTATGCCTTCTGATTAGTTTTGGCTTGAAGTCCACATTATCTGAAATGAGGATGGATACTCCAGCTTTTTTGCTGTGTCCGTGTGCATGGTATGTTTTCCCCCATCCTTTCACCTTTAGTCTATGGGTGTCTCTTTCTATGAGATGAGTCTCTTGCAGGCAGCATCTTGTTGGATTTTTCTTTTTAATCCAATCTGCTAGTCTATGTCTTTTGATTGATGAGTTCAGGCCATTAACATTCAGGGTTATTATTGTGATATGATTTGTATTCCCAGACATTTGACTCATATTTGTTTTTTGACATGATTTGGTTTCTCCTTTATTTGGTTGTTCCTTTAGAGTAGCACCTCCTGTTGCTGATTTGCATCGTTGTTTTTCATCTCTTCCTCATGGAATATTTTGCTGAGAATGTTCTGTAATGCTGGCTTTCTTTTTGTAAATTCCTTTAGCTTTTGTTTATCATGGAAGGATCTTATTTCATCGTCAAATTTGAAGGTAAGTTTTGCTGGGTATAAGATTCTTGGTTGGCATCCATTTTCTTTCAGGGCTTGGTAAATGTTGTTCCAGGCCCTTCTAGCTTTTAGGGTCTAGATTGAAAAATCTGCTGATATTCTTATTGGTTTCCCTCTGAATGTAATTTGATTCTTTTCTCTCGCAGCCTTTAAAATTCTGTCTTTATTTGTATGTTAGGTATTTTCATAATAATGTGCCTTGGTGTGGGTCTGTTGTAATTTTGTATATTTGGAGTCCTATAAGCCTCTTGTACTTGGTTTTCCATTTCATTCTTCAGATTTGGGAAATTTTCTGTTATTATTTCATTGAATAGATTGTTCATTCCTTTGGTTTGTTTCTCTAAGCCTTCCTCAATCCCAATAATTCTTAAATTTGGCCTTTTCATGATATCCCATAATTCTTGTTGATTCTGTTCATGATTTCTTACCATCTTCTCTGTTTGGCTAACTTTGTTTTCAAGATTAAATATTTTGTCTTCAATGTCTGAGGTTCTGTCTTCCAGGTGTTCTATCCTATTGGTTATGCTTTCTATGGAGTTTTTAACTTGGTTTATTGTTTCCTTCATTTCAAGTATTTCAGTTTGTTTTTTTTTTCAGTATCTCAGACTCTTTATTGAAATGATCTCTTGCTTCCCGTATTTGGTCTTTTAACTGTTGATTGGTGCGATCATTTAATGCCTGCATTTGCTCTTTCATCTCCTCCTTCAATGCCTGCATTTGCTCTTTCATCTCCTCATTTGCTTCCCTTATTTTTTAATTATGTACATTCTGAACTCCCTTTCTGTCATTTCTTCTGCTGTGCTGTCATTGGGTTTTATTGATGTAGTATCTAGGTTTATTTGGGGCATTTTCTTCCCTTGTTTTCTCATATTGGTCAGCTGTCAGTGGGACCCTGAGATATTGCAGATTTCCTCTATTGGCTTATAGTGTCCCGGTAGATTTCCAGTGTATCACCTCCCAGCCTTCAGTAGCCTGAAGCCTTGGAGGCACTTGATAATGCAGTGCTTCCAAAGAAAGCTGCCCCTAGCCCCCTACTGGTTCTAGGGCTTGGAGCTGGCTCTGTGCAGAAAGGCTCTCACTGGGAGCCTGCACGGTGCAGCTGGCCGTGTGGGAGGAGCCCAGCGCCGGAGTGCGCAGGGCTGCCTGTGGAAGACTCTAGCTGCCCTGCCCTGCTCCGATAAGCCACCTCTATCTGGGCCTGCCACCCGGGCCGAGGTTTTACCCAGTGGGCAGACTCACCCGTGGCTCTATTTTAGTCTGAGTCTTTCAATGCCTCCCCTTCTTGACTCCTGGGTTCTGGTGTGACTGGGGATGCAGTCACCCTCTAGTCCGCTATCTTGGATCACCCCGTGGAAAGAGCTTGCGGTCAGAGTGGGCAGAGCCGCCTGAAGAAGTCTCTGGCTGCCGTGCCCTAATCTCAGAGGCTGCTTGCAGATCGAAGCTCTCCATTGGCTCCGGGACTTTTGGCTGGCTCTGTGTAGAAAGGCTCTCACTGGGCGGTCTGCTCCGAGAAGCTATCCTTGAAAGGTGCCTCCCACCGCAGGGGACCAGGTGCTTGGGGAAGTCTCTGGCTGCCCTTTCCTGGTCCCCAAAGCTGCTTGTGGTCCGGAGCATGCCGCGCTGGCTCCGGGACTCGGAGCCTGCTCTGTTCAGACAGGCTCTCACTAGCGGGCCTGCTCCGAGAACCTGGAGAAGCTGGCTGTGTGGGAGGGGCCCAGCACCGGAGTGCACAGGACTGCCTGTGGAAGACTCTAGCTGCCCTGCCCTGCTCCGATAAGCCACCTCTATCTGGGCCTGCCACCCGGGCCAAGCTTTACCCAGTGGGCAGACTTACCGTGGCTCTATTTTAGTCCGAGTCTCTCAATGCCTCCCCTTCTTGACCCCTGGGTTCTGGATTGGCTGGGGATGCAGTCACCCTCTAGTCCGCCATCTTGGATCACCGAAAATAATATTAACAAGCATGTTTTTGAGGGACTACTCGGTAGCCAAAGTCATCAACAGAAATTTTCTTTTTCTTTTTTCTAGATTCACACAGTTTACAGGGAAAACTTATATTCATATAAGTGAAATATCAACCATGTAAGTGGCAAGGCAAGGCTTTGAATCCATGCTTCTTAGATTTAGAAAACTATCATCTTTTAACACTTCGTTGCTCATAATGATTCAATCCCTATTACCCTGAGCTGTAACTTCTCAGAAAAAAAGTGAAACTAGTATAATTCTTGCCCTTTAACATAATATAAAGTAGATGGCTCTGTAGCAGATCCTGGATTACAGCTGCTTGTCTGCTTATTAAGCTATCGTAACATTGTTGTCTACTGCTAAGTTCTGGTGAAAGAAAAAATGAATATGGCAATAATTCTGAAAATATTTGCATAGCTTATTGAAAATATAAATAATTTTTATAAAAAGTGGTTTGTGCTATATAAAAACCAATGAACAAATATGTTTGATCGAATACATTGATAACATGTCTAGAATTCTGTGCAAATTATATGGTATCATGTCATTGGTGATGTAAGTGGTTACAAATCAGTCAAAGAGATGGGCCAGATGTCTTATGGTCATTCTCCTCATTGATTCATCTTCATTATTATAATTATTGCATTTGTTAGTGGCAGCTATAGTCTTAGAGACCACTAGATACAACCTCTTAAATCAGTTCTAGATATAAAATTGTTTTTTCATTTCACAAAGTTTTGGGTGCATTTTAGCAAAAGTACACTTGGAAACACATTAAAATCTACAGAATAAATGTTTAGCACAAAGAATGTGGGCTCAAAGAAAAAAAATTTTCTTATCATAACCCAAAGATTATAATAAATTTTAATATGCATGAAACTTTTATAAATCTTCACATAAATTAGAAGCAGCTTTGCTAGGTGTTTAGGTCGAAAGCTATTTATTTCCCTCCTATGGATGTATGAGAAACAGGGACTTGATATCAGGTATAGAATGCATGTTTTATTCAAAGCCATTCTCTATTACCATACTTGTCAGGAGAGCTCCCAAGAGAAACTTAACAGAAATTGACAATACAAGCTGGGAGAAAAATAGAGGGATTCAGAAACAAGACAAAGAAAAGAAATGGGAAAAAGAAAATGAACAAACAGGACATCTTCAGAAGCAGTGACTCCTTCCTTTGGGAATAGTCACAAATCTCCCATCTGATTTTTATTAGCTTTTCCTTGTTTGAAAAGGGAATGAGGATGGTGGAAAGAGTGTGGAAGAGTGTAAGGACAGAGTGTACTAGATGACAGGGAGAGGGGTACAGATTCCTTCAGTGGCATATTGAGATCCCTTCATCATGTATTTCAAATTTGCAGTATGTCTTTATTTGACTTTTCAATCCTGATAAAAACTTTGCAATTACACTTTGTAGTTCCTGATTTACATAGCTGATTTCCTATTTTCAACAGTCTGTCAAACTTCTGACAGGTGTTAACTTTTCTCCTGTGGAACACCAGCAAGAGACAGTGTGGGAAATTGTGCTGGTAAAGCAGTGAGTCATATTAGAATTCTGAGAGGTTTGGGAGCAAATGCCTTTGCAGCTGCACATGGATGCTTGTGGCTAAGGAGTTGACTCACAGATTTAGGGCCTCTGCAAACAAATGATTCTCATTGTCAGGTGCACCTTAGTCAATCTGCCTAGGAAGCACTTTCCAGTGCCTAGGAGTCACCTTGGAATAGTGAAATCACAGTCTCTGAGACGAGACATTCACCTACACATGTATGTGTATATAATCATATATCATATTTCATTTTAATATGTACACAATGTTTAGAATGATTTTCCCAATATGTCAATAAGGTCAGTATATTAGTATGATATGGATTGATGGGTAATAGTAGCAGGGTGCCTGGTCCATCTAGTTTGGGTTTAAATCTATCTACTATGAGGTACTATCTACACTCTTAATAGGGTACACAAGTAGGTTTTCCAAAGGCATCAGAAATTGAGTTTGAAAAAATAGGGCATTTCTAAAGAAGAGTGGAATCAAACATTCAAACTGATTTTCAGAGTGAGTATCATCTGCATAACCAATGCCGTCCCATTTAATGGTCTCTGTTCTAAAAAAAAGTGATCACAAACTATAACCTACAGACTAAATTTGGCCCATTGCCTGTTCTTGCACATCCCGTAAGCCAAGAATGTTTACATTTTTTAATGTTAAAAAAAATCAAAGAAGAGTAATATTTTTTGACATAGAAAAATTCAAATTTCCATAGACAAAGTTTATTGGATCACAGTCATGCTCATTTTTTGTATATTGCTTTCACA
Source organism: Sciurus carolinensis (assembly GCF_902686445.1). Taxonomy (NCBI): domain Eukaryota; kingdom Metazoa; phylum Chordata; class Mammalia; order Rodentia; family Sciuridae; genus Sciurus; species Sciurus carolinensis. The sequence continues at coordinate 91,649,860 of NC_062215.1, forward strand.
CTACAAAGCATAGTTAATAGTTGCTATGGAGACTACGTGACTCACAAAACCTAAATATTTACTCTTTAGATCTTATATGTGTTTCATAGGGCTACTATAACAAATGGTATCAAACTTTGTCCTCAAACATCAGAAATTTAGTCTCTCACTGTTCTAGAGGCTAAAAGTCCATAATCAGTGAGATGAGCCCACTCCAGGGGTTCTGGGGGAGATTCTGTGCCCTGCCTTTGCCAGCTTTGGTGGTTCCAGTGATTCCATCACACTGACCTCTGCCTTGGCCTGCCATCAGCTACCCTTTCTGTATTCTATTCAAACACATATTTATCGTTGGATTTAGGGTCTACCAGAATGATCTTTTTTGAAATTTGTGACAATTTTATCTGTAAAGGCCTTTTCTTTTGTTCCCAAATAAGTTCACATTAACAGGTTCTAAGTGGTAATAACTTCAGTGGAACTACCATTCAACCCACTGGAACTCCTTGTAGAAAACACATCAAGTTTTGGGATTTTAAATCTCAATTGTGGGAAAATGGGAATGTGGGAGAGAGAAAGGGTATATTATGAGAACTATTGTGTTTTGCATGTGAGGGTTGCTGTTTTATCCTAAAGGGACAGGGAATTCTGCCAGTAGCTTGATGATCTTTACACACAGTTGAAAGCATGCTTTTCTGGGAAAGATAGGTATTAAGTCCACCTTTCCTTCTTTTCCAACAATGACTCCTAAAGTATACCATATGCCAGTGGATTGACAACTAGCCTAGAAACTTGCCTACAAAAAAAATAGTTTCTTATTTAGAAAACACCAGTACATGCAAACAATTGATACCCTGCTAAGAGAAGCTATAACAAAGTAGTAGGTCTGGCTCAATTAAGACAACCTACTTACAGCTACATCCTCTTTTTATTTAACTTCATATGACTGTAAAATTTGATTATCTCTAATTGTCCTCCCAAAAAAGGAGTTCAGGGAAATTATGTATTTAGGAACACCAAAAGGGTATCTTGCAGGATCTCTAGGAATGTGTAGGTTAGGGGAGGAATCAGAATCTAATGGCAGACCTCCCTCTGTGTGTATTGAGCCTATGGATTTTTCTTGAAAGAGTCCCTTTAAGGGGACACACTCTGAGTATTCAGCTGCAGCACCTCAAGACAGCTAGAACTCTGCCAAAACTGTGGTGTCACTGTAGGCAGCTGGCTGACCACAAGTTAGGATGCCTGCTTGTGGAGAAAAGCAAAGGGGAGCTTCAGCCAAAAGAAAGGGATGGATTGTCAAGGAATCAGGAAGTTTTGAGGTCTGATTCCTCCACAAATCAGTGATGAAGAGGATAAGAATTTTTGTCTGTCTAGGTCTTAGGTGAATAGACTAAGAGGTAGAAATGCCATTTTTCATTGCATCAATGCAGACATCAAAGAACCTAGAGTTTGGAGGACAGCAATGGAGAATGCCCATGGAAAGGAAAATTAGTAGAAATAAATATGAAATAGTACTGATTTTTCTCTGTAGATGGAAAAAGGAATTTATCCCAATGAATGTTTCTTTGCTACTGATAAGACCTGTGGGACATCTATAGGGTTTTATAATAGGTCCTAAAAAAGATGACCATTTAGCATAATTATGTAATGGTAAATATATAAATGTATACACACATACATGTATATCTAGATGTGTACATGTGTATATAGGTTATTTGTGTATACTAAATGTATACATACACACTGGAATATTAGCCACTGTTTAAATTTTATATATATGAGTGTTTAAATGTCTATATATAATGGAACTATATATAAAAATATATGACTAAATATAGGTAATAATATAACTGTAAAATCATTTGGATGGTAGGAAATTACAACTTGCCTGTCATGAAAATGTTGAGGAGGGAGGTCAATAAAGAACTGATATTCAATTAAATTCACTGAATCTCCCAGACTCCCCAGGCACAGAATTGGGACCAATTGCTATGAGAAGTTAAGACTGGAGTATCACTTCAACAGGACCTTTAGATGTAAAGACAAAAGTATTGACTATTTTCTTGGCAAAGACTTAAGTGCAATGAACAAATCTAAAATAAGATGTTATGATCGTGATGTCATATTCTATAAAGGAATGTAAAATAGATTCATTTTAGTGGAATTACGCCCATGCAAGTTAAATAGTCTTTTTTTCTAAATCTAGATTTATTCCTGCTTCTATTGGAACATCACATTTTTTCAAAAGATAGACATTCTTATTTTCTTTTTCAAACATTTGTTGCAAGGCATTGAAGATTTCAAATTATAGTTCTAAAGAGGTACAACCCTGGTCTATAAAAGAATGAGAAAAGTAACTGAACAAGCCTTATTCTGTTGCTGGCTATACTGTAACAAGAGTCTCAGGCCTGGTGTCATTTAAAATAGTAAGTTACAGGAAGGAATACAATGGATTAAAGCTTTTAGGAGGCCATAGGTAGTCTATGAGGTTCACTTAGGGAGTGATGGATTTTGATAAGTGGCAGAAAGGCTGGGTTGGGTAGCTTGGGGTCCTTCCCTACGGTGTGAGTATGTGAGATATCTAATAGCAACATCCATTGCTCAGTGCATGCTACACCTTTAGTATATCACATTAAACCTTCATTGGACTTCTTCTCAAAGACAAAAGAGGCAGAAGTCTGTTTCATTTTGACTTTAGGGTGGAATAAATTGAAACATTAGGGACAAAAAGGAGAGAGAGAAAATAAGAAGTAATTAATTCAATAATTCAAAATTATATTTGAGACTTGGGTTTGCCTATCCTATAAAATCAAGGGATCAAAGCAGGATTATCTAAATGAAGAAACGATTAGAAAGCTCTCACCTTCTAAAAACAAACAAAAGAAAACAAAAACAAAAGTAAACTTATGATAGAAATCTCCTGGAGAATAGGAACGGGTAAGGAAAAAAAATCACTTTCCATAAGAATAACTATAGGTAGGACATCATTAGTCCAAGGGAGAGTGCATCATTGACTTTCTCTTTTAGGTAACATGAAGAACGAAGCAGCAGAAGTCCTAAGTGTCATGTGGAATAAATCAGGATTCTGTCAATGACTACACATATAGTGGCAAGTAATTAATGGCTTAGGAGGAAGTTAGAAATGCAAAAGTAAATAGATGAGGAGGTGCATAGTATGAAGTAATTTTGTGTTTAAAATAATAAACTGACACATCTAGATCCAGACACTTCTTTTAGTCTTTGCAAATATCAGAAAGATGCTTTTGAATCGATAAGAATGTTTGTTTATCTTGAACATGAGCCAAACAGCATCAACAGTTGGCAGAGGATTATGCATGAAAAAGGAGACTGGGGAATCAGGGACATATGTTTGTTGTGAGAAAATGCTACTGCCCATGCACAGGGCCTTCCCCAGAGGGATCAGGAGACCAGGGCAAATCAATCACACAGTAGAATCCCTCCCCTGTCAATTTTATATAGCTGAACTTGGATTGAATCGAACAACTTTTTTCCTTTAAAGAAGAAGGAAAAAAAAAAAAAAGACTTAAGGCTTTTTATGGGTCTATAGGCTTTCCTGGGCACCACTCCCCCGGTAGTGCAATACCAATTCCTTCTGGACTTGGGCTCTGCTCTGAGCAGCATCACCCTTTACATTGGAAACCTGTCAGGCATTATGGGGAAAAAACAAAAGAAAAAGAAGATAGAGGAAGTACTAGAAGAAGAGTAAGAGGAATATGTGGTGGGAAAAGTTCTTGATCGTCGGGTCGTAAAGGGCAAAGTGGAGTACCTCCTAAAGTGGAAAGGTTTCTCAGGTGAGGACAACACACAGCACACTGTCGCCAGAAGACAATCTGGACTGTCCTGACCTCATTGCTGAGCTTCTACAGTGGCAGAAAACAACACATGAGACAGATAAATCAGAGCGAGTCAAGTGGAAAGCTGATTCTGATTCTGAAGATAAGGGAGGGGAGAGCAAACCAAAGAAGTAAAATGTAGTCTGAAAAGCCACTGGGCTTTACCCAGTGTTTGGAGCCAGAGCCGATTATTGGAGCTACAGATTCCAGTAGAGAGCTCATGTTCCTGATGAGACCTGGTCTCTGCCAAGGAAGCCAATGTCAAGTACCCACAGGTTGTCATATCCTTCTATGAGGAACAGCTGATGTGGCATTCTTACCCCTCAGGATGATGACAAAAAAGATGACAAGAATTAATGTTCCTGAGTGCCAGCCCCTGTCGCCTCAGACTGTGGTTTTAAGTGGGGAGGGAAGGAGTTCTACTTGTCTTGACACCATAAAGGTAGTTGAGAAGGTGTCCTTTGAAGAGCCAGTCTAATTTCTGTGCCCTGCAGCAGTCCAGATGCTTTTAAGCCATTCCAAGCTGTCTAGTTTGTACACCATTACACTGGAGGGACAAGGGGTGTTTCAAAGTGACCCATTCTGCACCTTACTGAGAAAAGCAAAGGGCCTCCTACTAAGGACAAAATTTGCAGAATTGGGTGTGTGGGAAGGCAGAAAGAAACAGTTGATCATCAAACCCACAGCCTTGTAACCTATAATGTTAGTTCTGCATTTTTAAAAAGGGTGATAATCATGAAGAACAATTTATGGACTGACTGTAATATTAATAAAGCTAATATGTGCTGATTATATATGCCAGGAGATGTGTTAAGAACTCTCTGTGCACTGTTTTACTTCATCTTCATCACAAACTTTAAATGGATAATAGAAATATTCAGGTTTTATAGAAAAAGAAAAAAATAGAGAAGTAGAAGTACTTTGCTGAAGTACAGAAGTACTATCACTAGTAGTACTATCACAGGTATTAAACACTTAATGCCAATAATTAGTATAATTTCTCCTACATTAGGTCACATAATTTTCATTATTCCCTACCTGTGAATACTATTATTCCCGTTTTTAAAATGATAAGATAAAACGACTGACTTGGATTCTAAATCCAATTAGCAAATCCCCGAGCCCATATGTTTAACTTTTGGACTAGCCTGCTCATGTGTTACTGCCCACGAACCTGCCAGAAGAAGACACACTCAAATCTCTGTGTACCAATTTAACTGATGATGAATTTAAGCCTCCTTCCAATTCAAGTGGGAACTGAAGATGTTTTGATATAGTAAATAATGATGGGACTCAAAAATCTTGCAGCTAGTTATTATTTTTGCATGTTATCATTTTACACATATTATTAAAATAATGACAGTTAAAGAAAAAAATCAATATGAAACTAGATTAATCTAAACTATGGCCATTGACCTTTTCCAAGAGTATTAAGCATGATATAAAATTTTAAGCAAAGTTTATGAAATACATAGAAATTCATTTTCCTTAACAGAAAACTAGAATGTATGGCACACACATTTCAGTTCCCATTTTTTAATAAAATTTTTACCAATTCCCAAGGACATAAAATATGGTAACTTTGCATAAATACAAAGAATTGAATTCACTGATTTGAATCGCATGAACTTGCCATTGTAATTAAGATATAATGACATATTCAAATGATATTTTCAGAAAGTAAAAGTAATTGACAAAATAAATTTATTTCATTGCTTTGCTAAAAACATAATTTTCATAAAATAATAAAATATGTGGTTAGTCATTTATCAGCTAACATTTAGTGACCCTCACTGAGAACAGATGCCCAGAGTATGTGAAATACTACTTGGATCTCAGCATCTGTCAGATGCTTTTATATAAATAATTTCACAACAATTTATCATAAAAATATAAGCAAAAAACTTATGCTGAATTTATAATTATGTAATTAAATTGATCAATTAAAGTATCTTACCTGAAAAACAGAAACCCTATGAGCATAAAATAAAGTCTAGAGGGACGTTGGCATTAGGAGTAAGACTTTTAAATATTTTGCTTCCTGTTTCTAATTATAAAATAAAAGAAGTGTAATGATTGCAGAAGATAAAGGCATGGGCTTCAAAACATTTACAGACCTCAGAATATCTTAGAGATATTTGAAAGACACTTTAGAAGCAACAGCTCTTTTTAGCAATATTTTTATTATTTGTTTTTTGTTATTATTCATCCTTTCATTTATGGACAATAATTATCCATTGAGGTTCTCAACACAGTAATAAGTGTATAACAGGTCTACTTCTCTGACGATTCCAGTCTTACTGAAAGTGTCAAATGTTGATATAGAGCCATAAAATCATTATCTACTCTGGCGTAAGATTAGTTCTCATTAAATTGTATGTATAATTTCCTAGGCATTGCAGTATTCTGAAGTTACCCTATAATTTTTTTTCCTTCTTTAAACAAAACCATAATGTTTCCTGACACCAGAGAAGTCATCTTCTGAAACTTCTACAGAGGGTAAAAGCACACTTCATTCAATCATTTATTTTCCCTTTTTTGGACAATGAATGAATATATTTATACTCCCTGATAAAAACCTACCCTCCTATTATCTCCCCCTAGATATGAGTGAATATTTATCAAAAATCATCGAGTCAGATTGATGAATACACTACTTTGTCTCCCTGCTTCTTTGCTTATCTAAGAACGAGTTACTATGGGAACAGTGGCAGATCAGTGAATAGCCCGGTAAAAATATTCCATTTTAACAGGGATTCCTAGTATTTCATTTCTAAGAAAGTTTGCTTAAAACCTGACATTTTCAAAAACCAAACATTTAAAAAGTCATCTAAAACCTAGGCTTTCAAAAATGTTTCTTAACATTAGAAAGAAAACCTCTGATTAGGAAGTCTACAAAATACTGATTGGCACATGGCATGCTCAGCGATACTCTGATAGACATTTTGGCAGGAGTGCAAAATGATTTTATCCATGGAAAATCTGTGATAATGGGAGCAAAAACAGACAGTAATAATCTTTCAGAACTAATAACCAATTGCAATAAAAAAGAATAAGCAGTAGAGCCAGGAGTTTTCTTTATACATTCTTACAAGAGGTTTGATCACAAGAAATATGCACCTCTATCCACATCTGGAGAAGTGTTACCTGAGGCCCCTTTTATTTATAAGTCTATTTTGTAGTAAGTTTCCCTCTACCCCACAGAAAATAACCATACCTGGAATTATTGAACTGCAAAGCTATTCAGTAACAACAGTACACTTCACAACATACTGTTAGAGTGATCACATTTCCCAAGTGGTCAGAAAAGAAGCTCAGTGAAATTATTAAATATTTTCTATAAATGACACTAAAAATGGTTTTAATTAGCATATAGCCTCAAAATAATTTTGGCGTTTTGTGTCAGTGTTGACAAATATTACAAATACAGAAACGTTTCAGAGTCAATTAAGTTTTCATATCTTGCTTTCTTTTTTTTTTAGTGTGGTTGTCAATTTGCCTAGCAAATGCTACATTAATTTCCCTTTTCCTCATTGTTGAATCCCAAGTACCTAGCAGAGTGCTTGACACATTGACAACATCAACAAATATCAACTAAATAAATACTCTCATTTGGGAGGAGGAGTTGAAGAAAAATAAATGGAAAAGAATAAAAATTTTAGTGCCCATTTATGTGGCGCCAGGTGTTAGGCTTTACTATTTACCTCTTCTCAACAAACATTCAAAAACCAGGGACTTGAGAAAGAGTAAAATGAATTGCTTAATTAAATGTTAACAATTGAAATTCAACATTTCATTTTTAAAATTGGCAATAATAGAGATAATTTCATTTTCACTCTTAATTATTTCACCTTTTAATTACTGCCTTTAGAAAAGCACTCTTATAATGCATAAATTATTTTTCATCTCTATTCTAACCTATTATAATCAAAGTCACCATTTTACTAATTTTGTAGCATTCAAGTACAAGAATCAGGCATAAAGACTTGGTTAGAAGAAAAGGAAATGCCCCACTGATTTACAAATGCTGTTATCTTTGAAGGAAATGATGACATATAAGAAGGTATTTGAGTTGATAGCAAAAGAAAAGTATAATTATTGATTATACTACTCTACTAAGAATGAAAAACTAAAAGCCAATGACAAAAATTTCTTTCTTGTCAGTAATCTCAAATAAACATTCAAGTGCTATTTTTCTAGAACAGTAGCAAAATGAACTAAGATGCTTTGATTCTTGAGCCCTTTGAGCTCCATTCTGATGTAAATTAATTTCTATTGTTTCTTCTATTGAGAATGTAGGTCTCCAATGCAGGCACTCTTACATGATTTAATTAACAAATACAAATCAAATGTATTCATAGTTTATACAAGAATAGTGGATTCTAGCAACATTTATAAGCTGTTAGAAATTATTCTTTATCTTGCTTCCAGTTCTGCAAAGAAAGACCTTCCACCATGTTGGAGATCTTAGCAACAGAGTAACATGCAAATTAGTTTTCCCAAATTCATGAAACGGAACCAAAAGTACTAGAAAAATCAACTTTTTAATGACTGAAGATCAAGCTGTAATTTTTTTCTGACCCAGTGTCAGATGCCTCTCACTGAACTTAAAATTCCTTAAGTATTTTAGCTTTTGGCTTTGACTTTATATAAATGACATTGGGTTCTAGGAGACTGGAAGACTAACTAGTTAATGTGTATAAATCTTTTCTTAAAAGATCTCATATTTATTATGGAAAAAAAATTGACACTTATCTTTCACAGTCCTGGGTTCAGTTTACTTTGGTTCAGAAAACATCCTCTAGATCCTCCCATAGGTTTATAGGGCCCAGGTATAGTCCCCTTTCTTCCAAGAGTTTATGTTAACTGTGACACTACCCATATTGACAGATTCTTAAATTTTACTCATCAAAACCAGTCACTGGTAGTTTGTTGATGTTTGTTTTGCACTATTTCTCACTGAGATCAAACCTGTTGCATGTCTATTAAGTTTAGGTATGAATTCCTTGAGGATTGTGTTTACTCCCTATTTTCTCATGAGTGCTAAGTGCAGGGCCCAGCACACAATGTATGTGAGTTGAACAAATATCTTCTGTGGAATGGAGTAGGAATCTTTCTTCAGTTTGGGTGTTAGCAATCAGGAGGATTGCTGAAATATAGGCGTCCATTACTTCCCTTCAGAATTTTAGTGTTTCTGAACATTAATAAGTTTAGAAGGATTTGTTTCTATTCATTTATGCAAATTTCTTCTATTCCATTGTTTATAATATTTTTGTTTGACTTTTTTCCACTCAAATTATTTGATGTGAATTGCCAAGGATTCTTCTTGCTGCATAAGCATGTAATCGACAGTAGAAGAAGATATTCTATATTGTCATGTTGGAGTATCTTTTAAAATGTCAAGGAAATAATTCAGAAACAAAAATACATAAGTCTGTCTGGCCAGCATGATAAGCTATGACTTTATGCTCCCAAGCATGAGTGAAAGCATTAATTCCAATAGCTTTTTCTTGTAACAGGGGTTTATCACAAATCCTCAGTGTTCAATTTTTCAGCATTTGCCAAATGTGCTGCCTAGACTCATGGTAATGATTTGCTCTGAATATTCAAATACTTGAGCTCTTTATTGCATTTTATAATTAATATTATAACAAAATGATTTTGTCCTCTGTTGGCAGTTTTGCTATACCCATGTGGTGTTACTTTAGGAATTCTTGTGCGTTTGATTCTGGGGGAAAATGGACTTCTCTGTGAGCAGATGAATGCTAGTTATTACAGAGATACAAAACATGAAACAGCATGTCTGTGGCATCTCTGAAAAACAGTTAAAATAACAAAATATCTGTTGGATAGATACACATTTTCTATTATTTCCTTCAGGAGAAAACTTGGCTCTTTTATGATGTAAGGCAGTCTCCAAATGAGTTACATAATCTCCACTTGAAATTGGCCAACAGCAATAGATTTGCTTAGAACAAAAAACTTACTTAAGAATTCCAAAATCATTTAAATGCATTTTGATAAGTTCAAAGGTTGTTGATTTAAACTCCTATTCCAATGTTCTAAGGGCATTAATCATGACCATCTTTGGGAGACAATCTTTCTTCAGTTTTGCCATTTTTGACCATGATAAACATAGGATTTAGGATTCTAAGAAATGATGTTCCAAATATGAGCCTCAGATGGATAATCTGTCAAAAATCTCCTTTAATTTAAAAGATTTGATTAATAGTAGAATGAATTGATAAGTTTCTCAAATATAGGTTTAAAAACAATGTTGCTACTTCAAAGTGTACCTGATGAGAAAAACAGTGAAACCATAACTCCTAACCAGAGTTAACATAATGAATGGCGTCATTATTTTCATGTAAACCAAATGTTCATTCACTGACCAGATCATATTCAAACTATCAAATTGCATTATTCACAACTTTTTGAAAAAGTTTGTACACATCTAGGAAACAAACACAAAGGAAAAAAACAAAAGAATGAGGTGTCTATGTTTTCTTCTCTCAAAAACATTTTAGAGGAAAAAAAATAGTAGTTAAATCAAGTATTTTGCAAGTTTATTGGTGAATTTGGTTCAATGTTGCATATTTTTACAGAGTTATGGACAGGGAGCCTTTCCCAACCAATCCAAGACATATATGCAGTGAGGTAAAAAAAAAAAATACAGGCACCTATCTGAGGAACAAGCCAGGGGTCAACCATGCCATTCAAATGAATGATATGTCTGGAAGTTTCACCCAAGTGAAATTGATGATTGAGGCAAAATGATTCAGAGTCTGAAAGTTTTTAAATGAGTGTGTTAATGAGGCCGGAGAATATATTGTTTTTCAGGAAAAAAATAAAATAAAATCTAACATGCCCAATTCCAGCCAACCCTTCTGCTAACAAGGAGGAAGAAAAATGCAGAATGCCTGTTTCCTTTTGAAATCATTTCTCCAGCAAAAGAATCACCTCAAAAAACTGTCCATAGTAACATGAAATGAGCATTCTTATCTTTTATGAAGGAGAACATTTATGAAAGAGAGTATAGTCTAATCTACTTTGATAAGAAATTACTCCTAAAAAATAGCTCATTAGAAATAAAAATGAAAAGTACATTTTATTACTAAGTGAAAGAAAATAACTTTGGTACCTGAGACAGAAAATTGACACAGAAAGATTTCATTTTCTCAGATTTTATCAATGAAAGCATTGAATTAGATGATCATAATGATACCTTGTAACTTTAAAACTTCATAAGATTTTGTAAATTGTTAAAGAAGTATAATTTTTCAGGTCACAGAAGTTACAAAGATATCAATAACCCATAGTAGCATCTGATTTTTCTTCTGCATTATAGATAATAGTAATTCCAGAAGCTTAGGTGAAATAAACATCAGCTGCAAAACTGATTAAGGAGGTGGAAGACCGAGAATTTGCAGTTACAAAGTTTCCAGAGTTAATTAAACTCATACTTAAAAATGCAACATTTTTACATTATGGCATGTAAAGTATTTGACCCACTAGGTAAAATGAATCCCAACGCCGATTTCCATCACCAATTAGGGGATCAATGTTTTTCTCACAGTTGCTTTGTGAGCAGGGGTGTCACAAACAATCACATTTAATTTTATTTTCCTGCTTTTGATAATCAGTGCTATTACCCACAGACAGAGCTTCTCGGAGAATGGATAAGGATACAGAAACTTTTAGAAAGCATGAGCCTATGTATAAAGATTCCCCTTCTTAAAACGTCTACTGTTAGCTTTTTCTCTCTCACCTGCTCCATCCCCCTCTCGTTTTCTGCTTTCTCTCTCTCTCTTTGCGCCATATTATTTAGTAAAGGCCAACTACATGCCAGGATGTGAGCTCTCTGGATGACCTAGTTAAAGTCGGCTTGCACTTCGTCAGTTCGAAATCAAAGACCCAAGAGGCTGAGCGAGGGCTAGGGAGGTCGTTTATCTCAGACCCCTGCGTTGACTAGTAGCTGCTCCAACCCTTCCTAGACTGAGGTTGGAGAGTCGCTTCCAAAGCACCCCAGGGTGCTATAGAAGCTGTGCTGGTGGCTCAGTTCTCTGCATTCTCCTTCGCAGTCAGGGGCCAATCAAAGTTCCCGAGAGGTGGAAAGGCCACTATACCTTTAGATGTTTTGCCTTTCAAACGAACTCGAAATGAGTTCCTCACAATGAGCGGCCATTTAAAACTTCCTAGGCTATCTGAAAACGACTGAGATTTAACTGTCACTTTAGAGAACTATATTTCACTTGACATATCAAGTCTTCTTTCTGTTCCTTTAATGGCAGTTGCTTGCCAATCTTCCATTTTTCTCTCCACGTTGGCCATTTAGTGAATGTCTGGACTTCATCTAGTTAATAATTTCCCCTCATAATGAAGGATGTGTGCAAACGAGTAAGCTGTTTGTCATAGAATTCGCAAAAGTAATAAAATATTTTATTTAAATATTTTAGGCAATTAAAAATAAAAATATAGCAACTCACATTCTGTATAATATGCAGCAAAATTAATATATACCATAAAAAGATAATAAATATATATGTGTATATATATTTCTCTTATTCATGTAGGAGGAGAAGGGAATCAAATATTGACAAGTAAATCTTTAGTGAACATACAGTTTTGTGTTTGGAACCCTGAATTCAGATATTACTCATGACAACAGGAAGGTCATGGTAGATTCTAAATCAAGATGTAACTAAATTAGCATGGTTCAAAGCTCACTCATTATTCAAAGATGCCTTTTATATACAAAACTCTCATAACCAGGAGTTGCAGCATAAGTTTTTGACCATGAATTTTTAATTGCTATTTGGGAGATTTTTACATTTATATGAATATCATTTTCCCCTTTCAGTATTTTTATTACATACTTTAGGAGCCAGAAAACTGTTTTCTCTAAAGGTACTAGTAGGAAATATTTTCTGTTTTACAAGTCTCTGTCACTCTATTCAATTCTACCTTCATAAAGTATTCATAAAGTAATTGGCATGGCTGAATTTGGCTTTCTCTGAACCTACTTGGCCCATAGCCCACAATTTTCCAACCCTTTACTTAGAACATAACATTTCAAGAAATACTAAAGATTTAAATGTAAAATAATAAAACTATAAAAGTACTAGAAGAAAACTTAAAGAGCAAAGCTTTCTAATGTTAATGTTAAAAATATATATTTATTTTTCACTTTTTAAATTTATTTATATTTTTTACAGACTGTATTTTGATTCATTGTACACAAATGGAGTACATCACTTTGTTTCTATGGTTGTACACAATGTAGATTCATACCATTCGTGTAATCATACATGTACTTAGGGTAATGATGTCTATCTCATTCCGCCATTTTTCATACGCCCCTCCCTCTCATTTTCCTCTATGTATTCTAAAGTTCCTCCAGTCTTCTCTCACCCCCCACACCTCCACCCCCATTATATATCATCATCCACTTATCAGGGAAAACATCCAACCTCTGGTTCTTTAATTATGAACTCAAACTCAGGAATTCAAAATAAACAAATGATAAACTTGACCACATTATTTTTTTTAAATGGCAAATGCTGAGAAAAACTGTAGAGTATATATTCATAACTCATACCATAGATACTAGGTTGATGTCTTTACTATTTTAAAAATATCCTCCTCTAAAAGGAAAAAAGGCACAAAATAGGAAGATAACTCATACAAAAAATAGATATAAGGGACTTTAAGCATATGATCTCAATGCTTAGCCTCTTTCATAGTAGGTAAATTTGAAATTAAAATGACCATAAGTTACCATTTTCATCTCTAAGAACAGAAAAAACAAATCAAAAAATATGATAGCATATTATATTTCTGAGTATATTTGGATATACAAACTCTCGAATACTGCTTGTGTTCGTATAAGTCAGTGTATTTTCTACAGAGATCAATCAACTTTTGATGTAAATTTTTATAGAAACATTTTAAATAACAAACAGTTGATGTATATACCTTTTCACTGATATTTAAAAACATATTTTGGTTGAAATTGAAAATTTGGTTAAAATCTGATAATGTGAGCTGAGGTAGAGGCCCTGGGTTCAATGACCAACATTCAATTAAAAAAAAGAAAGAATATTTGATTAAGTAATATATAAAGCAACTACAGAACATTCACTCTCACTTCCTCATAAATTATTATGGTTTCATACAAATAAGAATTTTAAAAGTATTGTCAAACATATTATTTAAATGTCTTTCAACCTGCATTTTAATGACAACTTTGTAGAACTCTGACATCTCTAAAGGCCGTGGCACATTATGCCTAATTCATCTAGTGTTGGTTAATTCATAAAATTTTTTAATTGTGTAAGTAGTTTTAATTTGAATGCTACAGTTGTATGTTTCTGTTTTTTTGAACTTCTTGTTTTCTACATTTTTCTAAAACTTTAATTTTTGATAATTCCATGACTCACAACATATAAAAAATCCCCACATGACTACTTTTAGTTCACAATTATCACATAGCCTTGCTCAGTGTTCTTTAGGACAGTGTGTAACTTATCCTTACATTGCTATTCTCATATTGTTTTCTGAACCTTTCAGTAAAGAAAAATACAGAACTTTTAGAGTGAAGCCTGGAGAAGTTAGAGCAAAAGCTAAGGTTCTTGAGTTACATATTTAAGAATGTGGTATCCTATCAGAAAATCAAACTTCTGCTGATTGTTTTTAAGCACTGAAATAAACAAATGAGATGTCATTCAGAAACTTACATGAGATAATTGGGTAGAGGCTGGGTTAGAGGCCTGAGGAATTTCAGGAAGAAGGTTCAACTAGAAAGCTGGTAAAGCAACCCGCTGAAAGGAAAGGAGGGACTGACTAGAGACTGAAGTTGAGAATCAGAAAACTATTAAGGATTTGTGTGTTTATGGGAAGAGTATTTAAAAGACTCAAATATCTTTTATAAAACTATATACTTACTCTGATAGGTAACTGTTCTGGCTTTCTGGAGAAGAGTTTTAAGCAAGGACATATTTCTTAGCCCGTTTGGATAATAAAGCCATCATCTGCACAGCGTGAGGCCCTTTGCTACATTAACAAGTTGTGAGCATTAAGGCAGTGCTGTCCTACAGTTAGGCCCCATTGCTGCTGATTCATAGGTGACCTCATAATTTAGGGAAATTTTCCACTTTGAAACCTTAAAACGGACCCCATGAAAGTAAGGGTTTCCCCTAATTTTTTTTTTTTTTTTTTAATGAAAGTGTTGCAAACTGCACAAAATGCGACTTCAAGTATATAAAAGTTTTTTGGTTTGGGGCAAAACAATGGTTTGGAGCAAGAAATTTAAGAAATTCTTTCATGTTGATGATATATCTTGCATGATTACAGCCTGTTAATCTGATAGGACATTGCTGGTGCTCTTCACTTCATTAATAATTGTCATCATCACCAGTCCAATACTCTAGGAATGTCTGTCTACGTCAACCAGACAGCCTGAATATAAGTAACAGTTAAATACTTCCTAACTGTGAGAAATGTCCAGATTTACAAGAGAGTGAGTTTATTTTTCCAGTAGTGTTGAATGGTTAGTGGGGTTCATGCAGAAGTATAATAAGCAGTTGGTGGTAGATTAGCATTGTTAGTCTACATGTTCCTATAATTCTCTGACCTGAATATAATATTCAGTGCCAATCCACCAATATTATCACTACAGAGAAGATATAGTTGAAGATACTAGGGACTGGACACTCAGATTTGAACCTAACTTCATCACTTTAGGTTTAGTTGACTATGGACAAGTTTACAAGTTATTTAATTTCTCAGTGCCTCAGTTTTCTCACATGTACATTGTAAATGACAATAGTAACTTTTGTGGTATATTGTATACTAGGTTAGTAAAGACAGGTAAAATGCTTAGAATATATCTTAGTGAATAGTCAGTATTGATTAACTGTAGTAACAATAATATTTCTTGTAAAGGGTAATAGAGTTGGCTGAGACCATTAGATTGCTGAAGATGAATCTAAATGATTTTCTGATGAAAACCACTGTTTCTGGAAATTTCTAATTCAGTTCAGCTAAGTTGATCTAACATTTGATTAAAATTTCTATCCAGAAGTAGAAAAAGCAAGTTTATAAGGCAAGGAAAATTCTGGGGCAAAAGGCAGTATCTACATCAGAAGCAGTGATGTCCATATTGCCTAAGATGTTTTTTGTATTACTTTACAAAAGGTTTGTGTGTGTTTATTGTTGCTTCCTGAGTCACATATAAGGTGTTTGCATGCCATCAGCTTAAACCAAAGGGGGATTCTGACTTTTCAGGAAAGCACAGAATGATATATTAGAAAGACTGAAAGTCATATGATTAATAGCAAAGCCAGAAATCAAATTATATTTTGGCCCTTTCGTTCACATAATTCCCTGTAATAAATAGTTAATTTCTTTCTTGAAAAACTTCCACACAAATCTTTTCCTTCTCATTTAGTCAGAAGGGAAAAGAAACTTCTATTTCAATATATTTTTTTGTAGGTCAAACAGTACTAAAAAGGATCTGGGAAGTTTAGGAAATAATTTAATAATGAACAGAAAAAGAGCTCTGTGCAAAGAGCATCCATAGGAATCTCCAGAGGTCACTCAAGGGACCACAGTTGCTTGACATATATTTTTTCTTTAAAGGAATTTTTATTTCCCAATAAGAATATTGGTATTCATTATTCCATGAACTTTGCTACTGTTATGCCTTTGTGTAAGTTCAAGAACACTGCTTTTGTGAGTTCATGAGTTTTATACTGACTTTGGATAGCCATGTTAGTTGCAATAAAAAAGGATTTGGAGAATGAATATCTTAAGATCTATTCAATTAATAAGGTATTCATTCTTCAGCATGGGTACCACTCTGGCTAATGCATGAAATAACTTTATGGGAATTAAGAATGGAAACTTTCCAGGGCAGGACAAATGGCAGAGCAACAGAACTACCTCTTTGGTGATCTTGTGCAGTGCACAATTTATGCAACTACATGTGGCAGCTTGAACTTTGAAGAAAATAAACTATTCCTTGACAATTATCCTTTGTAACTTGATAGTAGAGGCAAAAAATAAGTGTCACTGAGAAATGAACTAGCATTTTAGTCCAACAGATTAATTTCTGGTCCAACAAAATTAGAAGTATTTTAAATAATTGTATGTTTTAGTATACAAATTCTACCATCATCTCACAACTATATCTGTTTTGCATATTGTGTTAGACATTTATTCTACTTATTATGTATACTTGTCCAAAAAGTGTATCTTTAGAAAATTGTTCTCAATGTTAGTCATAAATATATATGCTTCATGTAATTTTAGCATCATTTTGATGAACAAATAACATTTCATTTTAAGAAAATCATTTGTGCTAATTTGTGCTATGTTTTCATTGTTTAACTTCTTAGTTTTTAAAAACATAATTCTTTAGCAATCACCTTTTTTACAATCTGATCTTAAATTGTTGGTATTTCAATGAATTTACCAAGATTTCTCTCTCTGGAATTTTTCATGTATTATTCTCCTGATCTGAAATTTTTTTTTTCTCAATTTCTCTCTCTGATCCCCATATTTTTTTTTGCTAGCTAATCCTACTTATCCACCACATTTTATCTTCTAGGTTACATTCTGTGGCAGATAATGTCAGTTTTCCAATAACCAAATCCTACTTGATGATCTTATTTAAATGAAGGATCTTATTTAAGTAAAGAGTTAATTTTAAAATGGGTGTTGTATTTCCATCAGCACCGTGGTATAAATCAGTGTAATATTAACTTATTCTTGGAAATTCCATGCTCTAATGGCAGAACCTCACTTTATCTCTCACTATTGCGGCTTGTGACATCATTCTGGCAAATGCATTCATGTACTCCCCTAATAAAGAGAATTTCTTGAGGAAAAAGCCTAAGATCACTCTCCATCTTTTTTTTTTCTTTTCTTTAATGTGATTGTATGAAGCTGCAGTATCCAACCTTACTCAGAACTAAAGAGCCAGCTGGCTAAAGATGACAGAGCAGGAAGACAAAGGCACATTTTATGGTCTCACTGGGTCCTTGAAGGCAGCACTAATTTTTTTTTTTCCAAATTTAATATCACCTGCCTCTCATCTTGTTCAGTTTGATAATTCAGCATATTTATTTAAAATCACTGTCTGATAGCCAAATATTTTTATATTTGAAACACTATAATATTTTGTTATTCTGTTTTTTTCTGGTCAACTCTATTTTTTCATTTCATTTGAAAAACATACACTGGATTCCCAGTGTCTTAGTTGGGTGCCATTTCTACATTATAGGATTGCAGTAGGTTCACCCTCTAACAAGAAAGATGTTGGAGAATATTAAAATTTCCTATTCATCTAAATGAACAAGCTTCTATATTCTGTTAGAGTTGACAATATTTCTATCTATTTTTTTCAATATTATATCATTGACTTCTCACCCAGTACCTGGTCTATAATTAAGACTAAATAAATATTGAGAAAGATTTAATTTCTATTTTTTACTATCAAAAATAAACGTTGATATACCTATACCTTAGTATGAACTTTCAGTCTTAGAATTGCTGTGTAATAGATGCCGTACCTTTTTTTCATCTTTATCATAGTGCTCTCATTTTGATGCTATCTGCTACCCAAAGTTAGTCCAAACTTGAGACTGTTTGAGGTACAATCCTTTGTATTGCCAAGTCTTCCCATAATTTTAATTCCAGTTGCAATTTGCAACAATTGGGGTCCCCAGGGCCACCTTCAATAAAGACAGACTGTCTACATCAATCAGGGGTCTACATGACCACCTTCTTGTTTGATAGATCAAAGATCTCAATAAAGCACTATTTTTACCATTACTTTCACTATTATATTTATCTAAAGGGCAAAAATTAGAAACCAGCAAAAGGAAGAAACATAGGGCAGAACGTGGGCTATAAGGAACATTCCAGTTATAAGCCTTTTGTGTGTTAAAGGAAGATGTTACTGTGAGCTTCCAATTGTGACAATGTGCACGAGGATTTTTGCCAATCCAGGATGTTCACTCTGGCTCTGGTGTCCTTTATCGAGATTTTATTAGGCAGTCATGATTGATTAATTTCCCACATAGTCGTACTCAATCTCCAGCTCCTATCTCTGGAGGTTGGACGTGTATCACGTAGTCCAAAGTCCCAACTCTTTAATTACATGGTTCATTTTTCTAGCATAGCCAGTCCCATGAGTTATCTTTTTAACATAAACTTTCAGGTCAGGTCTGATAAGAACTGAGAAACTGAGTATCTCTATAGAGATTCTGAATCAAAGCTGGAAATTGCAGCCTATCACCTATTATTTCAAGTACAATATTATTAGAACATGCTGCTGTCCTTTCATATACATATCTATACCTGCTTTTGCATTATAATATCAGACTTGAGTGTAGTTGCAAAGACCGTATGGATCACATAACCTAAAATATTTACATCTTATCTGTTATAGAAAATGTTTTCCAACACTTGGTCCAAATGATGTAAGTGTATCATCATGGGATATGAAAAGGGTCTACTTTGATTATAGGAAGGCTATTAAAATTTATGGAAAAATGGAGTATACACACAAATCAGGCACCACAGAAAGCTTTGAAGGAATGGACAATATCATGGTAGTCACAGTGTGCTCCAGTTTTCAATTCTTGTTTAGAATATCTTATGCTACTTGAAAAAAATATAGAAGGATTATCTAACTGTATCCAACTTACCAACATAATTATGCTAATTTATATGTGCAAACATTTTATTAATAGAATCTATGGTGTGAAATAAATTTATAGCACATATAGACAAGATCTAATTGTTACAAAAGAGGACTTAAACAGATAAATAATATTGCACGTTTAAGAACTGTACAAGTGATTTCTAAAAATTGAATAATGGAGGAAAGTCAAGTTCAAAAGCTGAGTAAATGTAGACATCTTGGTCAGAAAATATGTTAGCACTTTGACATTTGTAATTATGAAATATGTCAAGCTTTGATAAATAGGTAGAGAATAACCAAGATATTGCTCACATATTTGTATGCATCTTTTTCTTCAGGTCAGTTTTTTTGAGGAAATAAAATCCAATTAAGGATGTATACCCATATATTTCCTGTGCATGTTTTTGTACTTTAATTATACTACTACATATCCATTAATGGTACATAGTCCTTTTTGGAGTATTAAAATTATGTACATGCTATCACACTTTATACATTATTCTTTTAAAATCTTCAATGTAGTTTGTTTTAACTCATTCAGATTGATATAAATTCAGTCTATTCATATAATATGCTGTATAGTCGACTCTCATATAACTAATATTAATAAGAGCTCACATTTATTATATGCCCATTATGTGTTTGATTATACATGCTGAACTCTATATTAAACATTTAATGTTTAAACAAAGATATATGATTGGTACAATTTTTATTCCACAAATGAAGAACACTGGAGCATTGAGTTACTATTTGCTCAAAGTTGACAGAACTTGACTTCAAAATTGAGAGTTTGGCTCCAAAAGAAGTATCGCTTTTAATAATTATGCCAAAAATGTCTGCCTTAAGCACAATTTAATTATTATCTTTGATGTCAGTGGAAATTTGGGTTGATTATGATGTTTGTCATTATATTTTACTAAACATGATTGAGCATGTCTTCTTTTTCCAGTGTGAAAATTCCTCTAGGTTTATAGCAGTAGAATTGCTGAGTTGTAAGATATATAAGTCTCCAACTTCATTAGATATTGACAAATGTGCTCTTCCAAGTAGTGCATTTAAAATCACATCAATATATACGCAAATGTAGGTGGTATTTGCAGATTTAAATGTGCTTTTTTCACCTCATGTGATGGATTGAAAGTGGTAGTTGCTGGCTTTTTAAATAGCTATTTCTTTAATTACTAGTGGTTTTGAGCAACTTTACATGCTTATTGAGCATTCATATTATAGGGAGGACTTCAGCCTATTATTTGCAAGTACTACTCCATAAATAATAGTTTTATGTGTACACTGCCTTTTTCAAAACATGAAAAACTGATGTTTTATTACTATAGTATAATGTTTAATATCTAATACCATTCTCCTCTCTTATGCACCATCCTACCATTCTTTGTTTAATCCAAGTTCATTACTCCAGAAATTCTTCCTTGTCTCACCAGTTTTCCACTCTTCAATGCATTTATCAACACACGGATATATTGTTTTCCTCATATAAAGGATTTTTCTTATGTATCACTATAATGCACTAATGAAAATATTTAAACAAAAGAGTTTTTCAGCTCTCAATTTTCCTGACAACTGCTTTCCTGGTGCTTTGCTCCCCTTTGTAGCAAACCAACTAGAAAGTTTAATTTACTCTCTTCACACATTCTAGTGAATTCATTCCAATCATGATTTCTCTTACCTCACCCCATTAACAATGCTAACATCAATATCACCATAAAAATGACCAAAGTCAAATTTTTTGACCTGTAGGTAGCATCTGAAGAAGTTGATCACTTCCTTTGCCCTTATCTACTTTCCCATGTCTCTTCCAAGATGGCTCTTCTCCCTGACTCTATATTTATACTCCACACTACTTGGGTATGTATCCTCCCTCATTAGTCTTTCATTTCAGTCTTTTTTTGCTGGTTCTCCCAGTCTCCAAATTGAAGTTTTCTGTATCTTAGCCTTTGGTCTCACTCTCTTCTTCATTCATCCATTGCTTTGGAAATCTCGTCTATTCTCATAGATGCAAAAATTGGTATATTTCAAATATATTAAAATTTCACTTCCCACATATGGTGCTCCACCAGATAGCCAATGTATAAATTCACTTGTCAACTTGGTATCTCCACTGGATGTCTACTAGAAAATGAGTTAATTATCTGTCCCCAAATCTGCTTTAAACATAGCCCTTCCCACACCATTTTTCTAATGCTCATGCCAGTATCATTTTAGTTATCCTTGAATTCTCATTTTCTTTCATGACACATATCCAGTTGGTCAGAAAATTCTGTTAACCAAAATCTAAACATTTCTATTTCTTCCACTGCAACCACCAAAATTATTCCCAGAATTATTACAATATCCTCCCAACTGATCTCTGCACTTATACTTTTCCCATTGGAGACCATTCTCAACATAAGACCCAAAGTTTATTATGAACCATTCTCAGAATTAGCACCTGGAAATGAAGAGAGTTTGGTAAAGGAGAGAAACATCTTTGAGCAGAGAGAGAAGTTGGGCTATAAGCAAGAACTTCTAAAGCTATGATTGCCTTCCTTCCAAGTTGTCCCAAGGTGGCAAGGAATGGCGAAGTTTTTACTTACCCTTTTAACTATTCATGCAATACAGACTGGCCCAGAGACAGAATGAGACTTTGGGTGAATAAGTGTCCTTCAGCTGAGAGCAAATATAGGAACTCTTGAAGCTAAAGACTATCAAGGAGCAGCACTGCCAGAAGCTATAAAATAAATCCTTCAGTACTGGTGGGGAATGTAGTTGAAACATCACAATATATACTACAGAACTCATTGAAAATGATTAGTCTTAGGGAGCTCAATAAGAGAGTTAGGAGGTAGAATTTATGTCTTATTTCTTCTAATTGAAGAATAGAATATTGTAAGAACATTTGTCTTTCCAACAAAATATAAATTCATTCCTTTTCCTTCCTTGTGCATTTCAATTATACTGTGTGTACCCCCCCAAAAAAAGGAAAAAAAAAAAAAGAAAGAAAAGAAAAGAAAGAAAGATTTTAAAAAATAGTGTGCTCCAAGTGCATATGTGATTGGTGGTTCAAAAGAAAATAGTTCTACTGTGTTATAATTTTGTCTTCTCAATGGTTACAGGAAGGTTTGCTTATTACCAGATATCTTTCAACATTGCTACTGAGTGAAATCAGTTCTATAAATAGCCATTTAGTTTTAGACTGATTTAAAGACCTAAGAGTTTAGAAAATCTTAGGTGTTTAGCCTAAAGATTTTCCTTTGCTTAATTTAAAACACATTCACTATAAGAAGAAAAGTTACTAAACCTTTTTGGCTACTGCAATTTATTTTTTCCAGGTCATCAACCATTCCATAAAAATAATTGACCCCTTATGCTCCAGATAGGTTGTGAGACTGTGTGCTTGCTGACTTGAATAAAGTTAACAATGTGGTAAGAGAAAAAAGTAAAAACATTTTTTAATGCAGCTTGATATTCTTATTGACAGAGATTTGCCCAGAGTCTTGCTTGAAGATCACCAGAGAGGAGTCCTGGAGGACAAGTAAGGTTAATCAGTTGAAGACCAGAAGTTCAGATAATGTTTCAGACAGGAAAAGTGGTGTCTGTAGAGGGTAAGAGGTCAGAGAAGACACAAAACACACTGGAAATTGCAGGGGTCAATAAACCCAGGGCTGAGAGCCTGAGGGGGACAAGCTGTGACATGATGGAGGTTGGTGACAGAGGCAGAAAGGAGGGCAGTAGTATTTATGATTTTTTTTTTTCAGATTAGAATTTTCTTAGTGAAACAGTGTGTGTGCTTAGAAAGAAAAGGAAGTTGTAACACGCAGAAGTCAAAAATTGTAGGAGAATTCTGTTCTTTATTAGTACCTTATAACACTTGAAAGCATCACCATGTAAAACTATGTGAATCCTTCTTTTCTTAATTCCCAAATTATTTAAAAAAAGTATTTAACCCTTTTGTATATGACTGTAGATTATAAAAATTATCCCATGAAAGATGTAGACCTTCTTCTTTCATAAAAATGCACACATGCATGTAAAATTGCATGTAGTTGATTTCAAGGTGTTTATAGGTTTGAAAAATCTCACCCATTGTTGCTTTAGGACACTGAATCAAGAATCCAGGATCTACTTTGTATCTATCAGTTTGAAGAAATAGAACTAGTATGTCTTTCCCCTCCCTCATGTACACAATAACTTTTATTGCCAATTCATTCATTTGGTGACGCCCAGAATCATGAAATACTACATCACTTGACATCTGGGCAGGGTCAGCTGTATATCACCCTGGTCACATAACCTCTTATCTATGAGTGTATAAACTTTCAGAGAGAAGTGCCTTTCCTTATGACTCTTCTAAATCACTCAGATGGTATTATGGCCTTATTTTCCCCTGTTTTGCCCTCACTGGAGTTGGAGGCCAAATGTGAACACAGCTTCAAGAGCCATTTTGCTGTAGTAAGTATTGGTGCTTGAAGCAGGAGCCCCATCATTTATAGTTACGAGTTGTCACAATAATTTTATTGGAGGGATAGATTTTGCCCATGTCACTGGTGAAGCTCAATTAAATAATTACTTCTACACTTTTAGGTACTTTTCCTCCAGCTGGCACTGGAAACAGCTATCTTTTGCTCTAATGGGTAGTGGAAATCTTTTGTTAAAGTAAAAAAGATGAAAAATTTTTGTTTTCATTTATTTCTCATCTATCACTTTCATCTACCTTCCATTGTAAGCTTAATTTACACCAGTACACACAAGCTCATTTGATTAAATGCCTATATTTGAACAAATCTTGGATAATCATAAATCTAACATGAAAATGAACCAATCTTTTGTATACATCTTTTCCAAATTGGAAAGACGCCATTCCTTGTCAGATATTTTGACCACTAAGCTGTAAACCTACTGTGATAGACAAGAATGCAACTTATGAAATGTCCTTCATCTACAGATCATGTAACATTTTACTCAATGAAAGTCAGACTGAAAATGTCTGGGACACTTAGGAGTTGTATGCTTTTGGACAGTCATGTTTGCAAAACTCAGAGATTATTGGGGACTTAGCTGTGAAGGTGGGCTATGAAGAATATTTTATTATCTTGAGCCAAGTATTTGAATGCATGAAAAGCTGCCTATGGAGAGGGGCTATAAAGTTACACAAAAATCTTTTTATCCCAAGGTAAGTCTTCCATGTACTAACAAAATGCCTTTC
Source organism: Sciurus carolinensis (assembly GCF_902686445.1). Taxonomy (NCBI): domain Eukaryota; kingdom Metazoa; phylum Chordata; class Mammalia; order Rodentia; family Sciuridae; genus Sciurus; species Sciurus carolinensis. The sequence goes on from NC_062215.1 coordinate 91,674,599, forward strand.
ATTTAGAAACAGTCTTTGGAAAATATTGGGAATTACAACATTGAAGCCTACTTGTTAACTACATTGAGATGAATTAATTAAATGTATCAGTCTCATTCAGCATGATTCTGAGGGTATATGATTAAAGAGGTATCAAAACTACCATTTTATCTGCATAAGGACACAATGTGAATTTTCTGATCTCTAAAACATGCCAAGATAAAGGTAAAGCAAGAAATAAAGACAAACTTGGCTTACATCATTCAGTTTTTTCCCTTACTGTACTAGATTTTTCTTTACCCATCTATATAATTATATGCATATTTGTATTTTTTCACTCAATATTAACTGAAGACCAACAGTCTACTTAAGGCATTAAGAAATAGTCATGTTTCTTACCTTTATGGAGCTTACATTGTGTTATTATGGATGTAATCACACATAATTCGTGTAATAGCCAGAACATCACATTTCTGATGCAATCAATTCAAACTGGTTATTTGAATTAATCACCACGTGCAAATGCAAACATAGAACTAAATACTAATCATGTATCTCCATATATCATCATGGAATAAAAAGTATAAATTAATTTAAAATTTTCAGATATTAGACCTAATGTGTGAATTAGATATTTGTAATTTCACAACTTATGAATACAAAAATAAAATTTTGTCTTTAGAAAAATTAATAATTTGAATCCCACTCCTTCAACATAGCAGAATCTTGAATACATGAAATTTTGGATTTCTTCTCCCCTCCCCCAAACTAGGGCACTAAGTTCTTAGTGAAGTACATTTATATGGAACCAAAACTTTGGTTAGATTGCCAGGTCATTGGCTATCAGTGTATTAACAAAATGCCCTTCATTCATCCAACTTCAGTCATTCTTTAATGATCTGTAAGCCATGCTTTGGGGCATATAGCAAATTATTATTCAGTGCAATTATAGGTTATAGAGATCTATTTTAGGTTTTCTTTGACCCTCTCCAATGAGTTTCACGGTTTCACTGCAGTAAATGGGAAGTGAGGCAATACATCCCAGTGATTTTGGAATCTAATCTTAATTCTAATTTTGGATTTGCTTTCCTTTCTAAAACTAAAAAAATAAAAAGGGCTGTGGATATGACTTATTGGTAAAGTGCCCCTGGGTTCAATTCCTGAGTACCAAAAAACAAAACAAGGAAAGAATTGTTTAGCTTCCTTAATCTTTCATTCCTTTACTTGTAAAATATAAATATTAGTATGCATTTCATCAGAATTCTATAAGAGTTAAGTAAGACAAAATCTAAGCTTAATGCCTAACACAAATAAAATTTTGGTGAACATATCATTATTATTGCAATTCAAATATTCTATATAAAATATACATTATAATATATATTATATATGCCCATATATTAAAGGCAAAATTACAACAAATTTAGTTATAGATCTAATTAGCTTTTATTCTCATTTCATGAATCAGTGCAACATCCTTCTACAAAATAGAATGAGTGCTCATAGTGAGCGAGGGCAGAAGAGAAGGTGGTTTTATAAGGAGAGGACAAGTAAGTAGAACAATAAGGAAAAAACTGATTGGTTAATGTCAGGTGACAACAAGACACTCTTTGGGTAAGGATTAAAGCAGAGAGGACTTCCACATTAGACTGGCAATAGTAGACTGAAATCTCCTATTCTCAAAAAACTAATCTGTTTTGGGGTCTACCTAATTCCTTAAAGTTTCAATTTGATTACATAGCAATTAGCATGAGTGCGACATTTTGGTTTGAACTGGTTCAGTAACTCAGTTCAAAATGATATCCTCTTATAATTTTTGTTTAACATATAGATTATAATAGTCATTATAATTATTTTTATACATCACTGTTCAGTGTTGCTTCATCTTGGTGATATCTAGAAATGAGTTTCTTTTTTTAATCAATGTTTTTATTTGTTCTAATTAGTTGTATACGACAGTAGAATGTATTTATACATTTTGAAAAATCATACATAAATGAAGTGTAATTTCTCATTTTTCTGTTATACATACTGTAGGATCTCATTAGTCGTGCAGACATTTATGTGTATGAGGTAATGTCTGTTTCACTCTACCGTCCTTCCTATCCCATTACCCCTTCCCTCCCTTCACTGCCCTCTACCTAATATAATGTAACTCTTTTCTTCCCTAGTACCCCAAGCTTATTATGAATTAGTGTCTACATATCAGAGAAAACATTTGGCCTTTGGTTTTTCGGGTTTGGCTTACTTCACTTAGGCTGATATTCCTCTACTCTGTCCATTTACTGGCAAATGCCATCATTTCCCTTTAACATTGAGTAACATTGCATTGTATATATATACAAATATATATATACTGCATTTTCTTTATCCATGTATCTATTGAAGGGATATAGGCTAAGGAACTGAATAGACACTTCATAGAAGAAGATATATGATGGATCAAGAAATACATGAAAGGCGATCCAAGATGGCGGCCTAGAGGGAGACTGCACCCCCAGTCGCTCCAGAACCCTGGAGTTAAGAAGGGGGAGGCATTGAGAGACTCGGACTGAAATAGAGCCACGGGTGAGTCTGCCCACTGGGTAAAGCTCGGCCCGGGTGGCAGGCCCAGATAGAGGTGGCTTATTGGAGCCGGGCAGGGCAGCTAGAGTCATCCACAGGCAGCCCTGCGCACTCCGGCGGAGGGCCCCGCCCACACAGCCAGCTTCTCCAGGTTCTCATAAAGGAACTGGCCCGCTAGTGAGAGCCTTTCTGACCAGAACAAGCTCCGAGTCCCGGAGCCCCTGCAGCGCAGCGTACTCCGGTAACGAACCAGCGGAGAGCCGCGATCAGCAAGCAGCCTCTGGGATTAGGGTAGGGCAGCCAGAGACCTCTTCAGGCGGCTCTGCCCACTCCGGCAGCAGGCTCTCTTCACGGGGCAATCCAAGATGGCAGCCTAGAGGGAGACTGCACCCCTAGTCGCTCCAGAACCCAGGAGTTAAGAAGGGGAGGCATTGAGAGACTCGGACTGAAATAGAGTCACAGGTGAGTCTGCCCACTGGGTAAAGCTTCGCCCGGGTGGCAGGCCCAGATAGAGGTGGCTTATTGGAGCCGGGCAGGGCAGCTAGAGTCTTCCCAAGCTAGCCTTCCACACTCCGGCAGTGGGCTCCTCCCACACGGCCAGCTGCACGGCGCAGGCCCACAGTGAGAGCATTTCCGCACAGAACCAGTTCCAAACCGTGGAACCAGTAGGGGGCTAGGGGCAGTTTTCTTCAGATGAGCTGCTTTATCAGATTCCTCCAAGACATCAGGCTACTGAAGGCTGGGAGGTGATACACTGGAAATCTACCGGGACACTATAAGCCAGTAGCGGAAAACTGCAATATCTCAGGGTCCCACTGACAACTGACCAATATGAGAAAACAAGGGAAGAAAATGTCCCAAACAAACCTAGATACTACATCAATAAAACCCAATGACAGCACAACAGAAGAAATGTCAGAAAGGGAGTTCAGAATGTACGTAATTAAAACGATCAGGGAAGTTAATGAGGAGATGAAAGAGCAAATGCAGGCATTGAAGGAGGAGATGAAAGAGCAAATGCAGGCATTAAATGATCGCACCAATCAACAGTTAAAAGACCAAATACGGGAAGCAAGAGATCATTTCAATAAAGAGTTAGAGATACTGAAAAAAAAAACAAACTGAAATCCTTGAAATGAAGGAAACAATAAACCAAGTTAAAAACTCCATAGAAAGCATAACAAATAGGATAGAACACCTGGAAGACAGAACCTCAGACATTGAAGACAAATTATTTAATCTTGAAAGCAAAGTTGGCCAAACAGAAAAGATGGTAAGAAATCATGAACAGAATCTACAAGAATTATGGGATATCATGAAAAGGCCAAATTTAAGAATTATTGGGATTGAGGAAGGCTTAGAGAAACAAACCAAAGGAATGAACAATCTATTCAATGAAATAATATCAGAAAATTTCCCAAATCTGAAGAATGAAATGGAAAACCAGGTACAAGAGGCTTATAGAACTCCAAACATACAAAATTACAACAGACCCACACCAAGGCACATTATTATGAAAATACCTAACATACAAAATAAAGACAGAATTTTAAAGGCCGCGAGAGAAAAGAATCAAATTACATTCAGAGGGAAACCAATAAGAATATCAGCAGATTTTTCAATCCAGACCCTAAAAGCTAGAAGGGCCTGGAACAACATATACCAAGCCCTGAAAGAAAACGGATGCCAACCAAGAATCTTATACCCAGCAAAACTTACCTTCAAATTTGACGATGAAATAAGATCCTTCCATGATAAACAAAAGCTAAAGGAATTTACAAAAAGAAAGCCAGCATTACAGAACATTCTCAGCAAAATATTCCATGAGGAAGAGATGAAAAACAACGATGCAAATCAGCAACAGGAGGCGCTAGCCTAAAGGAATAGCCAAATAAAGGAGAAACCAAATCATGTCAAAAACAAATATGAGTCAATTGACTGGGAATACAAATCATATCACAATAATAACCCTGAATGTTAATGGCTGAATTCATCAATCAAAAGACACAGACTGGCAGATTGGATTAAAAAGAAAAATCCAACAATATGCTGCCTGCAAGAGACTCACCTCATAGAAAGAGACACCCATAGACTAAAGGTGAAAGGATGGGGAAAAACATACCATGCACACGAACACAGCAAAAAAGCTGGAGTATCCATCCTCATCTCAGATAATGTGGACTTCAAACCAAAACTAATCAGAAGGGATAAAGAAGGACATTATATGCTGCTTAAGGGAAGCATAAATCAGCAAGACATAACAATCATAAATATCTATGCCCCGAACATTGGCTCATCCACGTACGTCAAACAAATCCTTCTCAATTCCAGAAATCAAATAGACCACAACACAATAATACTAGGCGATTTTAACACACCTCTCTCACCACTGGATAGATCGTCCAAACAAAAATTGAATAAAGAAACTATAGATCTCAACAACACAATCAGCAATTTAGACTTAACGGACATATATAGAATATACCATCCAACAAAGAACGAATACACTTTCTTCTCAGCAGCACATGGATCCTTCTCCAAAATAGACCATATTTTATGCCACAAAGCTACTGTTAGCAAATACAAGAAGATAGAGATACTACCTTGTACTCTATCAGATCATAATGGATTGAAATTAGAAATGAATGACAGAATAAGAAACAGAAACTTCTCCAATACCTGGAGACTAAATAATACACTATTATATGATGAATGGATAACAGAAGACATCAGGAGGGAAATAAAAAAATTCTTAGAAGTAAACGAGAACAAAGACACATCATATCAAAATCTCTGGGACACTATGAAAGCAGTACTTAGAGGAAGATTTATTTCAGGGGCGCATTCAAAAAAAGAAGTAGAAATCAACAAATAAACGACTTAACACTACAGCTCAAAGCCCTAGAAAAAGAAGAGCAGACCAATACCAAAAGTAGTAGAAGACAGGAAATAGTTAAAATCAGAGCCGAAATCAACGAAATCGAAACAAAAGAAACAATTGGAAAAATTAACAAAATAAATAGTTGGTTCTTTGAAAAAATAAATAAAATTGATAAACCCTTAGCCACACTAACAAAGAGAAAGAGGGAGAAAACTCATATTACTAAAATTCGGAATGAACAAGGAAACATCACAACAGACATGAGTGAAATACAAAACATAATTAGAAGCTATTTCGAAAATCTATACTCCAACAAAACAGAAAACCTTGAAGACATCAACAAATTTCTAGAGACATATGAACTACCTAAACTGAACGAGGAGGACATAAACAACTTAAATAAACCATTTCAAGCAATGAAATAGAAGAGGTCATCAAAAGCCTACCAACAAAGAAAAGTCCAAGACCAGATGGGTTCTCAGCCGAGTTCTACAAAACCTTTAAAGAAGAGCTCATTCCAATACTTCTCAAACTATTCCATGAAATAGAAGAGGAGGGAACCCTCCCAAACTTGTTCTATGAAGCCAATATCACCCTGATACCTAAACCAGACAGAGACACATCGAGGAAAGAAAATTTCAGACCAATATCCTTAATGAATATCGATGCAAAAATTCTCAACAAAATTTTAGCAAATCGCATACAAATATATATTAAAAAGATAGTGCACCACGATCAAGTGGGTTTTATCCCAGGGATGCAAGGTTGGTTCAGCATTCGGAAATCAATAAATGTCATTCACCATATCAACAGACTTAAAGTTAAGAATCACATGATTATTTCAATAGATGCAGAAAAAGCATTTGATAAAATACAGCATCCCTTCATGCTCAAAACACTAGAAAAAATTGGGGTAGTGGGAACATTCCTAAACATTATAAAGGCAATCTACGCTAAGCCCATGGCTAATATCATTCTAAATGGTGAAAAACTGAAAGCGTTCCCCCTAAAAACTGGAACAAGGCAGGGATACCCTCTTTCACCGCTTCTATTCAACATCGTCCTTGAGACTCTAGCCAGAGCAATCAGACAAACCAAAGAAATTAAAGGGATACGAATAGGGAAAGAAGAACTCAAACTATCCCTGTTTGCTGATGACATGATTATATATTTAGAGGAACCTGGAAATTCCACCAGAAAACTTTTAGAACTCATAAGTGAATTCAGTAAAGTAGCAGGTTATAAGATCAATGCTCATAAATCCAATGCATTTTTATACATAAGTGATGAATCTTCAGAAAGAGAAATTAGGAAAACTACCCCCATTCACAATAGCATCGAAAAAAATAAAATACTTGGGAATCAATCTCACAAAAGAGGTGAAAGACCTCTACAATGAGAACTACAGAACACTAAAGAAAGAAATTCAAGAAAACCTTAGAAGATGGAAAGATCTCCCATGTTCCTGGATAGGCAGAATTAATATCGTCAAAATGGCTATACTACCTAAAGTGCTATACAGATTCAATGCAATTCCAATTAAAATCCCAATGATGTACCTTGCAGAAATAGAGCAAGCAATTATGAAATTCATCTGGAAGAATAAAAAACCTAGAATAGCTAAAGCAATCCTCAGTAGCAAGAGCGAAGCAGGGGGTATTGCAATACCAGATCTTCAACTCTACTACAACGCAATAGTAACAAAAACGTCATGGTATTGGTACCAAAATAGACAGGTAGATCAATGGTACAGAATAGAGGACATGGACACAAACCCAAATAAATACAATTTTCTCATACTAGACAAAGGTTCCAGCAATATGCAATGGAGAAAAGATAGCCTCTTCAACAAATGGTGCTGGGAAAACTGGAAAACTATATGCAATAGAATGAAATTAAACCCCTATCTCTCACCCTACACAAAACTCAACTCAAAATGGATCAAGGACCTCGGAATCAGATCAGAGACCCTGCATCTTATAGAAGAAAAAGTAGGTCCAAATCTTCAACTTGTTGGCTTAGGATCAGACTTCCTTAACAGGACTCCCATAGCACAAGAAATAAAAGCAAGAATCAACAACTGGGATAGATTCAAACTTAAAAGCTTTCTCTCAGCAAAGGAAACTATCAGAAATGTGAAGAGAAAGCCTACAGAGTGGGAGAATATCTTTGCCAACCATACCTCAGATAGAGCGCTAATTTCCAGAATCTATAAAGAACTCAAAAAACTCTACACGAAGAATACAAATAATCCAATCAACAAATGGGCTAAGGAAATGAACAGACACTTCACAGAAGAAGATGTACAAGTAATCAACAGATATATGAAAAAATGTTCAACATCCCTAGTAATAAGGGAAATGCAAATCAAAACTACCCTAAGATTTCATCTCACCCCAATTAGAATGGCGATTATCAAGAATACAAGCAACAATAGGTGTTGGCGAGGATGTGGTGAAAAAGGAACACTCATACATTGCTGGTGGGGTTGCAAATTAGTGCAGCCACTCTGGAAAGCAGTATGGAGATTTCTCAGAAAGCTTGGAATGGAAACACCATTTGACCCAGCTATCCCACTCCTTGGCCTATACCCAAAGGACTTAAAATCAGCATACTACAGAGATACAGCCACATCAATGTTCATTGCTGCTCAATTCACCATAGCCAGATTGTGGAACCAACCTAGATGCCCTTCAGTTGATGAATGGATAAAGAAACTGTGGCATATTTATACAATGGAATATTACTCCGCAATGAAGAATGATAAAATTATGGCATTTGTAGGCAAATGGTCGAAATTGGAGAATATCATGCTAAGTGAGATAAGCCAATCTCAAAAAACTAAAGGACGAATGATCTCGCTGATAAGCGGATGAGGACATATAATGGTGGGTGGGAGGGGCTAGCATTAGGTTTAGGGTTAGGTTTAGAGTTAGGCTAAGGAGAGCGGCAAGAATGAAGGAAAGAAGGACTGTGTAGAGGGAAAAGAGGGGTGGGAGGGGTGGGGGGAGGGGAAAAATAAAATAAACATCATTACCCTATGTAAATGTAAAAAAAAAAAAAAAAAAAAAGAAATACATGAAAAAATGTTCAACATTTCTAGCAATTAGAGAAATTCAAATTAAGATTACTCTAAGAATTCACCTCACTCCAATCAGAATGACAATTATCCAGAATACAAGCAACAATAAATATTGGTGAAAATGTGGGGAAAACGGTACACTCATACATTGCTGATGGGAATGCAAAATGGTGCAACCATTATGGAAAACAGTATGGAGATTCCTCAGAAAACTTGAAATGGGACCACCATTTGACCCAGCTATCCCATTCGTTTTATACCCAAAGGACTGAAAATCGGCATACTACAGTGACTCAGCCACATCAAAGCTTATAGCAGCTCAATTCACAATAGAAATGAGTTTGTTAGACAGCAACAGACTCCCTTCTATTCACCCTCACCTGAGTCACTCTCTAATTTTTGTTTTAGAAATGTCATTAAAAAAAAAAAAACTAAATTAGTAAATCCTCTTAGGTAAACTAGAATGTTTAAAATATTTAAATTTCAAATCTCTTGAATGTTTGAATTAGGTTTAAAATGATAAATTTAAATGATGAAATCATAAAAGTAGGAAAAACTTTGAGTAACATTTTAATCCATACTACCTTCATATAGTATATCATGTAGAAAATCGTTTTGCAGGTACATGATGATCAAATCTGTACTCAAAAGCCTTCATGAAAAGAGGAGATGCATTAGGCTCCCTCAACAGGCTCTTCTTGAATTTCACAAACAGAATGACTAAATTAAGGAATTCCTGATACTGCTTGATTTGCCCATCCTCACCCCACAAAGGAAAAGGAAAACAACAATTCCTTATCTAAATGCCTTAAGATACTAAATAAAACCTTCTGCCCTGATTATTAGACAGGCTTTCTGAAATATACCTTAACATTTGCCACTAATTGTAGACATTTTTAAGACCTATGATTTGAAGAGTTAACTTCAATAGTGGTAAAGGTAACTTCTCATCAATTTCTTAAACCTGAAATTTAGTAATTCATTCTCTGTATGTAACTTTGTAAATTTAAATCCTTTATTTCAAAGAATTTTTAGAACCTGAGTTCTTACTTCAATTATTTCTTTTCTCCTCTCTTTTCTACGAAGCAGAAAACTCTCATCCCTTCAATATGACACTTTCTAGCCTATTTCCCAGACTCAAAAATGTACTGGTTCTATATAAAGCCAGAGATTTTTTGGAGACAAAGACAACTGGATTGTTATATGTATATATACAAATCCTAAATTTTCTCGCTGTCTGGTGTTTTTCTTGTAATTTATTAATATAGACTGCATAGTTATCTACAATGCTCATACAGAGGAAAATCAATGTAACTAAAATGAGCATGCTTGAAAAGAATTGAAGTATAACCCCAACACGAATGAACTACCTAATCTCATTAATCTCTCCAAACATCAATTTATTCAAGTACAAAATTGCATATATATTTTATTGTGCTACCCATTTGCAAGATTTTAAGTTGAATTTCAGTTCAGACAACAAACATGAAAGCACTGTACTCTGACTTTCACTGTTATTATTGTTAGTATATATGTACAATACCCTTACCATGTCAAAACCACATGGTATACCCAAAGAAACAATCTTTACTTAGTATTAATATAATAGTTTATTCTAATTTCAAAGATTAAAAAATAAATTTTCCCTGACAATTAAATAACAGGACACATAGATTAGAAAAAAATTTCTTAGCTTATTTATAGAGATTCTCAAAGCAATGCTGGGCCAGAAATTAATGAATTAATTTTGGAACAGCCTTGCTTTGCCATGTTGCAAATTGTTACAACAGTAACAATGTTGATACGGTGTTGTTCACCAGTAAAAACAAAGACCATTTCATTTTTCAGTAGCATTCTCTTCCTATCTTTTGGTCAACATTTTGTCCAGTGCTTAATATTGATCTAATCATCAGCTCAGGATCACCATGATTAATTGTACTGTTTTGTCCACTATGGCAATCAATATTCCATGCATCTAAAGTTCAATTCATATGAATTAAATTATTTAAAATAAAATAAAATAAAAAGTTCAGTTCTCAGTCTTCTTAACATATTTCAAGTACTCAAAAACTCCATACTGCATTGGACGGTACAGACATCATGCAAATACTTACTGCACAGTACTGGAACTTTAGAAAAATTAGGATTTATTCTTCAGCTAGAGAGAGAAGGCAATATTTGAAAGTTGGATATGTGAGCAAATTGTTTTCTATCAGCAAGAAATATGAGCAGGTTGAATTTAAGTGTGCAATGTGATGCATCTGCCCCACCATTTTTAAGGACCAAAGACTGACCTATTGCACTAACTTTAATCCCAGAATGCCCTACTCTATATACTTCTCTCCTGCACTTTATTTTTGCTGGCAAATGGAGCCATTGCAGAGAGATGTACATAATATCTATGAATTAGAGTTGGTCCTATAAATTGGACATGAGACAACTACTTAAAACTAAAAATAAAACAATGTCTCCACGGGTAACAGAAAACTTATGGATGAATTATACCATTCTCCAGAGCAAAAGAAATGTGTGCATGTTTTATTTTCTGAAAATATAAATGCATGGGTTTGTTTTCATATTGCCAGATATTAAGTGAAAACATATTTTGTATTTAGAAGGAATAGTCCATTGTTTAAAACTAATGGCCTGTATTATCTATATGGAGATGTTTGTAAGTGTCCAATGGGAAATTGAGTTTGTGTATAGTTTACTCCCTTGTCTTCAAGGCAAATTAACTATCTAACCAGAAGAAATGTGACCCCAAATGAATTCCAGTTTGTTCTAAGAGCACCTACCTTCCCTTGGTGCTCCACAATGCTCCTCTACACCAACATAAAATGCATGCATAGTTAAACTATGTAAATTATTTAAAAAGACGGAGGCAAAGAATCACTGACAATAATTGACTTATGTAAATGGAGAAGATAATCTTAATTTTAGTAAAATTATGAAGAAATGAATGGGAACCTGGGAAAAAAATGTTACAGTGCTTTTTGGTAACTGAGATAAAGGATGATCTCTCTTATACAGGAAAGAATAGCAGGGCAAATATATCTCTCAGGTCACAAGGCACCAAGGCAATTTACTCCTGTCCGTATTTTTATCAATGTCCCTTCGTTTATAATCCCTGACCTCTGAGAAAATTTGGACTCAGCTTGTCCTCTCCCTAGCTGAAGGTCATGCTCTTGTTCTGTTTGCTGTGTCTGAAACAGCTGAGTGCTTTTATCCTAAATCCATGCTTTGGTTCCTGGACCATCTAAGCATCTGATTAGCTCCATCTTTTATCTCCCATCTCAGTGGCTTTAGACCCTTGGCCTTGCTGTTTCTGATGCTCCCTCCATGCTCTGCTTGATACAGAACAGCAGAGGTTGACTTCAGAGTCCGAAGCAGGGCTGGCCTATCCTCCTTGCATTCTACTTAATACCTATCCAAAAGAATTGTAGTCTCTGGAGAATTCTCATCCATTTTTTAAAAATATTTTTTAAACTTTGTCTTTCTTTTGTACTCCTTTTTTCATGCTTTATTAATCATTAATATGTAAAATAAGTTAAAAACTGAGAGCCTATTAAAGGTAACCATAATTGTAACCATTATTGTAGTTACATTTCCTATCACATATTTTATAGCAGATATTAGCTTCCCTCCCTTATTTTGTCTGACACAAATTTTAATATATTGGTCACGTTCAAATATATTTATGATTTGCATTTTCTTTGGTAATTTCCTTAATCACAAAATAATAAACTTCATATTGATGGCTTTCATATTGTGTTTAATATATATTCTTCTAATTATTTTTATTAAAACACATTAACATTACAAAGTCAAATTATGTGCTCATCATTTTAAAGTATTTAAGACTCCCTTAGGCTGTCATCATTCTTTCAGCATTATAGATTACCCTATTAATCCCAGTCAACTTTCTTGAAATCCCTTTCTATGCCATGATATCATATAAAAGAAGAGGATAGGGAGCACTTAAACCCCAGGAAGACTACACACCTGCCTCTGAGTCTCAGGTTTAGTAACAATGGGGTAGATTTGGTCATGCCACGTAACTTCCCATTTTCTCACTGTTATGGTTTAGATATTAGGTGTCCCCCCAAAGCTCATGTATGAGAAAATGCAAGAAAATTTAGAGGTGAAACTATTGGATTATAAGAGACTACACCTAATCAGTGCATTAGTCCCCTGACAGAGATTAAGTGGGTAGTAACTACAGGTAGGTAGGATATGGCTGGTGGAGGTGGGTTGGTGGATTGATGAAGGTGTGTCCTATTTTGTCTGTGGTGAGGGGAGGTCTTTTTCTCTCTGAATCCTGGTGCCATGTCCTTTGCTGTTTTTCTCTGTCACATTCTTCTGCCTGATATTCTACCTTACCTCAGGCCCCCAGGAATGAAGACAGCCATTTATGTACTGAGACTTCTGAAACTATGAATCCCGCACAATAAACTTTTCTTCTTCTAATTGTTCTTGTTGGGCATTTTGATCACAGTGACGAAAAGTATGAGTAAAACCCTCACTCCCCTTTTTTGAAAGACTGGAGTGTGTTGTTCAAGATAATTTCAAATTTACTCTCATCTTCAAAATTTTATGGTTTAACAACAGAGACACAACCAACCCAAATTTTAAAATGTGCAAAGGGCTTGAATAACCATTCTGCAAAGAAAATATTCACATGGTTGACAAGTAAAGATTTTCAGCATCCTCAGTTGTTAGGAAAATGCAAACCCAAACCACAATGATATAGTACTTCTTACCCAGAAATATGTCTATGATTAATAACACCAATAACAACCCAAAACCCAAAATAACAAACATAGTGAAGAGGTGGAGGAACTGGAACCCTCACACGACTGGTAAGAATGTAAACTGTGCGACCTCTGGGGAAAACAGTTTGGCAGTTCCTTAATAGTATATTTACAGAATTATCATACAATCAAGAAATTCTACTTCTAGGTATTCATCCAAGAGATATTCAAACAAAAACTTATATACAAATATTTATCACATCTCTACTCACAGTAGCCAAAAAAGATAGAAACAACCCAAATGTCTTTCACCAAATGAATGTATAACAATATGTTCATATCCATACAATGGAATATCATACAACCATGAAAGGAAAGAAGTACTGCTCCCTGCTACAACATGGATGAACCTTGAAAACATAACACTAAGTAAATGGAACTAGACAAAAATGGTTATGTGTTATGTTTCCACTTACATGAAATATCCACAAGAGATAAAGTCATAGAGACAGAGAGTAGGCTAGTGGTTGCCAAGGAATGAATGGAGGAAAGGGGGAGTGCAGAGTAATTGCTTAATGGGTACAGAGTAGTGATGAAAAAGTTCTGGAAGTAGGTAGTTGAGATCAGTGAGCAATATTATGAATGCACTTCATGCTACTGGTTGTACACTTTACATCTGTTAGGATGATAAATTCTAAGTGTATGTTATTCTGTTTACACAAAGTAATGTTCATCCTGTAATATTGGAAAGACCTTAGGTGGAAAGAAAAAAACCTACTTTTGGTCATTGGCAGCAGGAGAATTTTTGTTTGTTTATATAATTTTTGTAACAAAAAACCCAGCATAATAGGAAGTAAAGCTCTAAAATTGGTTTTCAAAATAAGCATGAACTTCTGATCTTCAAGAAACCAAACCTACATTGGTTACATGGTACCTTGTTCTAATTGCTAAGTGACCTCCTCTCTTTTTCTCTTGTCTTAGCCTCATCTTTCTCCTGAGGCATCTGCTGGGCCTTCCCCTGATTTAATATTAAATCTAAGAAACTCTCAGTTATGATGTACTTTTTTTTTTCATTTAGTTTTGTACCAGTAGTTCTAACACACTATTGTGTTTTATAATAAGTTCAAATGCTTCTAAATAAAATATTAGCAGACAGTGAAATAATGGATTTAGGCCCTCTAACCATACTTTCGTGTTTGTGAAAATTATTAACTGTACAGTTTTTGACATAATGGGTATAATGATGCAAGTAACTGATCAAGAATCTGGTTTACTTTAATCTTCTTTGATAAGTAATACTCATGTATATACATTTAGTAAAATTACAACCCCAATGACAGACTTGGAGATATAGATTATAAAATATACATATAATTTATATAATAATATATGTGTATATATATGTATTAAATTTTTTTTCTTGTCTTGGCTTTACCTGGTTGTCACTTGTGGCTGTTTAATTTTTTTCATTTCTGAGGATAATTTCTGCAAAACACAGTGGTTTGTTTCTCATTCAATTCAGGATTTTTTGTTCAGTCCCAGTCTAGTTTAACATTCTTTCCCAGGTTTTTTAATTTGCTTACATCATTGTACTTCCTTTCTTGTTTCTGGGTTATTTCACATTTTGGGTGGTCTATACACCTATGTTCTTGTGCTGTCTGTCTCCACTGATGTATTTACCCAGTCTCTACTCATCTAAGGTGGTACTTATGATAGCTTGGGTTGAGGCTCCTGGGAACTCTGCATGCTCCACTTGCAGAGAAGCAGCTTTGCTTCTCTTGACCTCACTAGGGATTCAGTTTTTATGTATATGAACAATTTGCCTAATCAAGTCACAACTAGACAAGAAATTGACTCTTTTTCTTAATAACCTCAGAATTACACTTGGCACAAATGCTGTGGGCATTCTGAGGATGATCTCCACTTCCATCAGTGGGTCTGGATTTTTCCTTCAGCTCCCACACTAAGGCTTCTGCATGTACACCCCTTTCAGGAATCCAGACAAGAAGCAAGATCCATACAGTGTAACATCCTCTTATTTCTCCAAAAATCTCCAGAGGAAACTAGTATGATTCCAAACTAACAATACACTCAAAACTTGATACTATTACAAAGATTTCTTAACTAAGAAAAATACAATTAATTCTTATGCACAATAAGGTAAAATTATTTCTATCCAGGAGGAAAAGCGACTGTGTTAGAATATCAGTAAATTTTATATATAACTGTGACTTCTTTTCGGCTTTTCTTTGACAATTTGTCTACCTAAAACTTCATCTTTTGAATTCTGTTTTGAATGAGTTTTAACTTCTCACTGTTTCCTGTGTTAGTTTTTGAGATAAATTAAATCTTTGACATGTTTATTCATAACCTTTTGAGAACTATACTTTAATAACAGATACATACTATGTAATGATAATGGAAATAAATTATGCACACTTATCCCCACCTAAGGGACCTAATTGGTTCCAGAAAACTTTACCTATATAGTTGCTTAACAAATAAAGGGAATGCATTCTGAAAAATGCATCATTAAGTAATTTTTGTCTGTGCAAGTATTATAGAAAGTCGTTACACAAACCTGGATAATATAGATCAATCATTTGATGTAGACTCTTGATGTAATAAAGAGACAAAATAAACACAAGATATATGAGGCTATTGGTGTAGCATGGCATATTGATTTACAATAAATATTTTTTAATAAGTAGAAGCAAAACACTAAAATAACGATTATGGGTATAGTATAATACATATATTAAGCAGCTACATGCTCACTTATTATCAAGTATTATATGTATTATATATTATGCAAAATTGATATGCTTTCACAAAACTGTTGGATCAGTAGTTCTGTTTATACCAGCAGCACCACAAACACGTAGGTAATATGTTTCGCTACAAGGTAATGATAGTCACCATGTTACTACATCATAGGAATATTTAAACTCCTTTATCATTTTAGGACCACTGCTGTTATGCTATTCATAATAGAATGGAACATCATTATGTGGTGCTTGATTATAAGTGAAAAACATGAAGCTAAAAATTATGAATATTTATATTGATTTTAATGGAAAAATGGAAAATTCTATATTAAATCAATATATACAATGTTTACAAATGAAGTGTCCATTGAATTATGCAAAAAATATGTAATATTTGATATAACTAAATGTGGCTTATAAATGAATTATAATTAGTGAAAGTTTACTGTTCTCACTCAGAAGAAGGTTGATTTGGGGTTATTGGTGAAATTGATGGAGAAGTAATGAAAGAGAATAACTCTTTTGAAGATGCCTCTTTACACTTTTGAAGGAGCATGTTTATCTTTCACTCAAATTGCAGTTAGAAATGAGGGATGGAACAGAAAAACACCTTTAGGGAAAAATAAAAGCTACACACAAGAATTCTTTGAAAAATGTGGAAATAGTCCACACATTCACAACCCTGACAAATCCTAGAAAACATTGACTTTTCATCACTTTCGTTTGGCATAGAATTCAAAGAAAAACCTCTTTGGTTCATTCAAACAGTGCACAAATTCAATTTTGTTCGTTGTTATATTTGCTAATGAGAATTTATGTTGAGTAAATTGGTGAGTGCCTCTCTACTTGAAACCAACATGTTAAAATATAACTTCCTTCAGAATATCTGTGTAGTATATTTGAAGGGTAAATAATGTATTATTCTAAAACACAAGTCCTTATCTCAAGTCATGTATGTTTTGCAGAATCATTCTGACAAAAAAATTAAAAGTAAACAGTCGTGTGAGACAGGTCTACGGAAATCAAATAAGCCTCACTGTAGATACTGATATAGACGCAGAAATGGATGTAGATATAATAATACTGGATTTTAGTATATTATTTCTTTCAACATGTTGGATATCTTTGCCTTGAAAACTTCAATGAAGTACTTGAGTATTTTTGTTCAGTGCAGCACATAGTTTTATCTGGAAGATAATCTGAACTAAGATGAATTAAGATTGACTTGTGCAGAACGGTGGAGAACAGACAGACTTACAATAAAAGCCCTTACAATAAAGCCCTCCCAAATTATTTGTTTCCAAACTGCTTTAAATATCTTTTTATGGTCAAGGTAACCTTCAAAAGGTTGAAAAAGTGAGTGAAAATGAAATGCTAGGGAAGGTCATGGCTACATAGGGCTCAGAAGTTGAGCTCAACCAAAAGTGATCAGAGAATATGAGACAACTTTATTGGGGTTTATTCTTGACATTGTTTATGAAATCATTTTATTTGGGGGGGTTGATTAAAATTATCCCCACATTTGGGTGATGTTGTGCTTCCTGGTGGTAAGGGACAGATGGTGGATATGTCATATCTATACATATCTGTGCTGCATCTACTCCACAGCACCCCTTTACTCTTCATTTCTGTGTCCTACACCTCTTGCTTTGACACATCATTTCTATTTATCTCTACGAAAAGGTTCTCTAAGTGCTTATTTGCTTTTCACCTTCCTGTTGAAATCATTTCCATTTTCATTTCATGTCTACCTATGTGATTACCATGGTTGCAGGATGATGAATTGAATACATGTTACAGTCCATCTCCCTTATGTTCCTGGTCCTTCTAAATAATTTAAACTTGTAATAAATTTCGAATCACAGTGCAAATCACAATGAAAAAGACTCATCAGCTCACAAGCTATGAGAAATTCTTATAAATTCAAAACAGTTGAGAGAGAATTGCAGAAGAAAATCACTATTCCAAATACCTGAAGGAGATTGTCTTAGTCCATTTAGTGTTACTGTCACAAAATACCTGTTGCTCAGTGAATTATTTTTTAAATAAAGGGTTTATGTGGCTCATAGTGCTAGAGGCCCAAGAGCAAGGTTCTAACATCTGTATGGTATATGGTAAGGGCCTTATAGTGAATGATATCACACAATCAGAGCTTATGCAAGAGGGGCAGGTGAGCATATGCTGAAGAGGCTGAACTTTTGGAGTGCTCTTGCTTCATAATCAACTACTCTCTTAATAACTAATCCATTCTCTTGAAACCTAAATCACTTCCACCAGATAGGATTTCATCCCTTCTAAAGGTAGTGCCTCCATGACCTAATTACCTCCCTATAGTCTGCACCTCTTAAAAGTTATACCATTTCTCAATATGTTTACATGAAGGACCAAACTTTCAGCACTTGAAACACTGGGGGATAAACCATATTCCAACCATAGCAGAGATTATTTTTGCAAAAACCCAATAGTGGATTCCTGAAAGATATTTTTTGCAGTGACTGGGAGCTGAGAGAGAGTTCAGGAACTACACCAGACTACTTTGGTGAATGCACCCCTGCAGGAGTAACCAAGCAGTACTATCCTTGCACATGAACACTGAATTCAGTGTAGTATAGAAGCAGTTGTGAGACAGTATAGAAACAGAGCTTGATTTAGATACTCAGGATCTAAAACTAATTTTTTAAAAAATTAATCTGCCACACATATACTTTACCTGTGTACTGCATACTGGATTCATGTTTCTTACATGGCATAAGGAGATCAGTTCTAATTAACTCCTCATCCCCAAACAAAGCAAATACAAGTTAAATACAATAAAGAGAAAACCAAATGAGCAAAGCAATAAAGAGGGATAAACTCTCACTTTTGACTCTAGGTTTCAAATCTCACTATGGTAGAATAAAGAAGATTTAAAGCTTAATATTTCTTTATGTTTTGAAATGTTTATTATATTTACTATTACCAGTTACAGTGATATAGAAGGTACGAATCTTTTCCCACTTAAATGTTGGTTACTCCAAAAAACCATTTGAAATAAATGTAATTCAATTCTCATTGAGATATATCTGAGGGTCAGAGTAAGCAGTATTTGGAGTTGGAATTAATCAACTCTTGTCCTCTGACCCCCAACTATCAGGTATCTTTCCGAGATAGGTTACTTTCATTGAGATGAATCTGAAAGTCTGTGTAACTAATCTGAGGAGTTGATCAACAGTTTCTCCTGCTCCCAAACAATCTTCATGACTTCAATAAATTTCTCAGTGTGCTTTGGCAAACAAAGTTAATTCTTTTCTAACGTGTTCTACAAACTTCTGAAGTGCTATGAAATGCTTATTGTAGACACTTTAAACAGATGTATAGAATTATGATAAATCAGTAATGTGGACGACTGACATAATGGATCTAACAACAGTGACAGGCAAATGCATACAAGAAAATAGACCTTTCACATCTAACTGGCTCATTTAGGTGATGCTGCACAACTCCACAACATTCATCAGAGAAGAGGGAGCAGGCATTAGTCTTAGAGGTAAGTTCTTTAATTGATGAATAAATAAACTGTAATTTAGAGTAATTAAGTGATATATGAAGTTTCACAGTCATTTAGAGGTGAAGGAAGACTAAAACCAAGATTTCCTAACCCTCAATCCTGTGTTCACTCACTACATTGCACTAAATAACTACAGGAAGGTGATTGATGAACTACAATTATTTAATCCAATCTCCCTTTGTCTGAAATCTCCAATTCAATATTTTATTCAAGCCAACTACAAACCAATGAAGCAAACCAAAACTTAAAAATATTGAAGGGAATTACTATTCAATCCATTGTACAGTTAATAAACATTTCAAGAAAATATAGTATGTATTTCTAAGTAATTCTTCCTCTCCAAAACACATGAATTCTGGGTACTATACTTTCTATTTAATAGGACAAATTGTGACAAGCAGATAAGCATGCACAGAATTTTCTGAAGTGTCTATTGAGGAAGTTCAGCTACTACCGAATCAATGCACCATTAGCTAGGAGTTCTATGTATCTAAGAATTTGGAGGGTAGGGAAAATGGTGCAACAAAACACAAGAGGGAATCCAAGGTGGAGGAGGAGTAAAATTACACAGGTACTGAAAGAAGTGGTAGAATTTTACTTTCTTTAAAATTCTCTCAGGATCGGCCATGTAAATCACAGTTAGCAATTACCTTAGGCATGTCTGGTGCTCCTACTCAATAGTAAGAGGTGATCTCTATTCTCCCTAGCAGATGTATTTGATGTTAGTTTTGTGAATCTATAGGTGACTGAATTCACGGGCAGTCTGGTTTCACTACCAGGACTGGGAGTTAAGGCTGTTTCCATCAACCTGACTTTACATTTGTTCTGGAAAATTCTTCCCAGAAAGAGTGTAAATCGGTAAACAATATCTTTGTTTGTTTCAAGTAGATTCAACCACTTTCATTCTAGGATAATAATTTGCCTCCTTTTTAGGACAAGAATTTGCTCAAATGCACAGAGATCACTTGTCTATAAACAAGGAACCAGGATATTTTTTTTCTAAGAACCTCAACTTGTTTGTTCCCCAATTCTGGACTATTTTATTAAAATCTGTGCCCAATCCCTATCACACTCAGGGATGGAATACTTGCCTTTATACAGAGAAGCCTTAAGTCCCATAAATATCCTATCTTCATTCTTTAATTCACTACTAAATCTCTTTTAAGGTGGAACCATTCCTTCCTGTAATAAGTTAGTAAACTTGGCCTCTCTTGATCAGTGGGATACTTTGATGTCTCTTTAGAGAGTTGACAGCTGACACTATCAATAGCAGAGCTTACGTCTTTCCTTCCTTCCTTCCTTCCTTCCTTCCTTCCTTCCTTCCTTCCTTCCTTCCTTCCTTCTCTTTCCCTGGTACTAGGGATTTAACTGAGGGGCATTCTCCCACTGAATTATATCTTCAGCCACCCCTCCACCCCACCCCACCCCTGCAATCTTTTTTTTTGAGATTCAGTCTTGCTCAATTACCAAGGCTGGCCTTGCACTTGCAATCCTCCTGCTTCAACCTCCAGAACTGCTGGATTACAATTGCGTCCCAGTGTATTGGCTGTGAAGAGTTTTCAATACAGAAGTTAAAACTACTGTATTATTTACAAGCTGTATATGTCCTAAAGTTCCTGATAAGATTTTTACTTTACCGCATGTCACTTATTTGTGAGACAAATTAATACATAAAGTATTCGTTTGCATCAGAATAATCTTCACCAGCATTTTCTGCCCTTCTTTCCAATGACCACTCCATAGAGACCAGTAAACTGAAGCTGCTGGATTCTAGGCCTTTGCTGAACTTCCCTGAGGCTGGGCAGTTTGCCTGGCCCTCTCCTCCTTCATTCACTACTCTGCCTAGGATTAACCCCCTCCCCAGATCCAGTGGAAGCCTCATTATCCTTCAGAGTCTCCTTTCCTCTTCTTGGAAGCACAAGAGGTCCTGCTGACATTACAAAAGAAGATGGAGCTCTGCAAAGCCCTGCACTGCATGACCAAGCTGTGAGCTACTGATTTCTCCTTGAAGTGACCTCCTCAGGGTGGGGGAGGGGGAGGGGTACTGCTGCAAAGCAATGTAAGCAATATCACCATCCCTAGTTCTAAATGTGAAATGTGTGTGAAGGAAAATAACCTCTCTCCCTAGCAACTTCCCTAAACCTACAACGTGTTCACCCAGCACTGTACTTTGAGACCAAGAGGGAAAATGAGAGCACATCTCTAATCATCAGGCTCTTTTTTTTTTTTTTTTTTTTTTTTTTTGCTTCAAAACTCTCCATTCCTCAGGATTTTTTTTAATTAAAATATTTTTTATTTTTCCAGACTGCATTTTGATTCATGGTATACAAATGAGGTACAACTTTTCATTTCTATGATTGTACACAATGTAGATTCTCACCATTCATTTAATCATACATATACATAGGGTAATACTGTCTGTTTCATTCTACTATCTTTTCATCCCCCACCCCTCCCACTTCATTTTCCTCTACACCATCCAAATTTTCTTCATTCTTCTCTCCCCTCCATCACCCCCCATTATATATTGTCATGCACTTATCAGAGAAAACATTCAGCCTTTGGTATTTTGGGCTTGGCCTGTTTCACTTAGCATGATATTTTCCAACTTCATCCATTTACCAGCAAATGCCATAATTTTATTCTTCCTTATGGCCCAGTAATATTCCATTGTGTATATATACCACAGTTTCTTTATCCATATACCAATTGAAGGACATCTAGATTGGTTCTACAACCTAGCTATTGTGAATTGAGCTGCTATGAACATTGATGTGGCTGCATCACTGTAGTATGCTGATTTTAAGTCCTTTGGGTATAAACTGAAGAGTGGGATAGCCATCAGGTTCTTCTTATTTTGTCTCCCCTCTTCCCACATCCAACAGGGTCAGAAGAGGCTGACTCAAGTTGATTCTCTGGATATGCAAACTGTACCACTGTACAGGGCCACATACTTGACTTAATTCTGTTTTGTGACCATCTTGAAATTCTTGACTTTTTTTGAACAAAGAATTCCTGCATTTTCGTTTTGTACTCAGCTCTTTAAGTTACAGACCCAAGGTGGACTTATTCCTCTTTATCTAGAATTCTAGACAACATGCCCCCTACACAGAGCTCTATAATCCAACATTAAATATAAAAGAATGAATTATTCAAAATCATTTCTTGAAAATCTGAAAATTTCTTGCTGTAAAATATGGTGAAGAAACAAAAATCCATATTTGGATGAGGAAATTGGAACAACTTTACACTTTGAATACTGTTTCTAATCATCTTTACCTCTACTCTAGCTGATCTAAAGCAAAAGAATTCTTTAGCTGTGTAAGGAGAATGTCATCTACACAGAAAGTATTAGTATGGTTTTCCTTTCATATTTTCACTTTAAAATAAAATAATTGGGTTATATATTGACAATAAAAATGACAAACCATCATCTCTTTGAACAAATACTTTTGGACTAATAAAAAAAAGATAAATGCCAAGGCAGAAAAAAATCACACATATACAAATAATCCAAAAACATGTAAAGTAGTAGTCAAACTTGATAAAATGAATGCAAATTAATGCAAGAAAGTATTTCATTTGACCAGCAGTTTTAAAGTAATCTTAAGATACATAAGAAATACAATCGATCAACAAATATAAGAAAAAATGTGCAACATCTTTAGCAATTAGAGAAATGCAAATCAAAGCTAGGATTTCATCTCATCCCAATCAGAATGGCAATTATCAAGAATACAAGAAACAATAAATGTTGGCAAGGATATGCAGGAAAGATACACTCATACATTGCTGGTAGGAATGCAAATTGGTACAACCATTATAGAAAGCAGTATGGACATTGCTCAGTAAACTTGGAATGGAACCACCATTTGACCCAGCTATCCCACTATTCAGTTTATACCCAAAGTACTTAAACTCAGCATACTACTGTGATACAGTCACATCAATGTTTATAGCAGCTCAACTCACAATAGCTAAACTATGGAAACAAACTACATGTCCTTCAACAGATGAAAAGATAAAGAAAAAAAAAATATATATATATCACATACACACATATATATTCATACACACACATGATGGAATATTACTCAGCTTTAAAGAAGGATGAAATTTTGGCATTTGCTGGCAAATGAATGGAGTTGGAGAGTATCATACTAAGTTAAATAAGCCAAACCCAAAAAACCAAAAGTGGAATGTTTTATCTGATATGTGGATGTTAATTCACAATAAGGGGGTTAGTGCTTGGGAAGAATAGAGTTACTTTATATTAGGTAGCAGGGAGTGAAGGGAGAGGAAGGGGTATGGGGGTAGGAAGGATAGTAGAGTGAAACAGACATTATTACCTCATGTACCTATATGATTGCATGACTGATATGAACCTACAACAGGTATAATCAGAGAAATGAGAAATTATACTCCATTTATGTATGACTTATCAAAATGCATAAATACACTACTCTCATGTATAACTAATTAGAACAAATATAAAATTTAAAAAATAAAATTTAAAAAAAGAAATAATGATGGGGGACTAGAGTTGTAGCTCAGTGATAGAGCATTTGCCTAGCATGTGTGAGACACAGGATTAGACCCTCAGTACCACATAAAAATAAAGGTATTGTGTCCATATATAACAAAAAAAAAAGAAAGAAAGAAATAATGATGGGTATTGCCTAAAACTTTTATAAAAAAAAATTCACAGCAAGGTCATTTGTAGTGCAGGTATTTGTGACCTGGTGAAATAATCACAGATATAGCAAAATTTATATGTAAAGATGTTCATTGCACCTCTTCTCTTGCTTTTCTCTCCTACACACTTGCTTACTTTCTCTTCCTCGCTTTTCCACTCTCTCTAGTGCATGCCCTTTCTCTTTCCCTTTCTTTTCCTCTCATTTTATCTCTTACCCTGCAGGGAGACACTCTGTTTGCTTAATAAACTCCCGTATGTGATTTCCCGTGTCCAGCGTGGTTTTCATGGGATTCCTTATATTGGTGCCGTGACTCAGATGGGTTCTTCCACTGTCTCTTAAGCAAGTGGAACCCCATCTGAGCCCCAGTGCCCCCTGGACACAGCCTCACCTTCCATTCTGCCCATACATTCTGCTCTGCATCCATCACCGGACTTCAGATTGGTGAGTCCTCTAGGTGGGTTTGGGGTGAGGGTACCCCCAGCCACAACTTTTATAGTTATGGCTGGCCCCTTAGTCAGTCTTATCTGCCAGGTGGATTCCTGATTTTATTGTGGACATTCTCTCTCAGGGTTGAGGCTCATCTTGCACTTGCACTCGCACTTGCAAACCCTGATGTCAGGTCCTCAACCCTTCTCTGCTTTTGCCTGGCCCCACATTGATTTTTGTGTGACGACACCATCTATGTGCTAACTTCTCGTCTCCAGTCAACTACTCTGGCCTCGGGATGCCCTGGCCACAGACTCGTCTGTATCAGTCTCCACCATGGAATCTGGATCCTCCAATCTGGCAGATTCAACCCTGGGAACCCTTTGCCTGACCCCTGGCTTAAAGTCATCAAAATTCGTTTGTGTAATGGCACACAGCTTCTGTGAGCGAGCGGGCAGATGGAAAGGGATTCCTTATCTTCAAGTCTCTTCTTTCTTGCGCTTCTATGATCTTCCTGCAAATTTGAAAGCCTCCTTCTTCTCCCCCTCTTAATCCCTCCTCCTCCTCCAACTTCAACTCAGCTGCTTCTGCTTCCATTACCCGGCCCAGCCCACCTAGTCCTCCTGCTATGAGGTCCCACATATGCCGGTGTGGACGGAATAACCAGCCCAACCATCAGTGGCATGTCCCAGTAAGGAGTATGATATAGCAGCTCCATTCCCCACAAGTAGTGGGAGATTGTTTCACAATTTTCTGCATTCAAACCTGAATTGATTACTAACCAGGAAAGAGGGTTAAAATGCCCTAGGCATCAAGTTTCTGCTAGAACCTGTTTGCTGCTTTCAGATCTCAGTCAAGGCTTACATTGAAATGTAAATGGAGGAAGGCACAGTGGGAGACCAGTCTCAAACCCAAGAAAAGGAAAAAAGTGTCCATTTAAAATTTCTTCTGGGCTGCAACATAGATCACTTTATATCTCCTCATCTTTTCTTTCTGCCCTTCTCTCTCATTTTCTCATGCTATAATTAATGGCCATTATCATTTTTCTTCTAGGACTTTTGTTTTTCTTAAATATATTTTTGAACTCACAATTTTGATCCTACATACCTAGGTTAATTATTTTTGATCAGTTCTTTTTATCCAACTCTAGTGCTATTTTTAAACATCTGTTACATTGCAATGGAGATAAGCATTACAAGGCCTTTGTGCTGGTGTTAAATATAAGCACGCGTAAAAATTAAAATAAAAAAAAAATGGACCCAAATACTTTTAATTCATGTGATTTAAAAAGGTTCAATTTAAATTGGGTAAACTAATAGAAGTAAAATATCTTTAAAATTAACTCACAAGTCTGTAGGTGGTCAAACTAATAAAATGTTGATGTTTATAAAATGTCTAACATCAATTTTTCTAGGACTTTTCTTCAACAGGAAAGAGACAGCAAATACTTTTGGTACACTTGTCTGATACCTTGGTTTTTTTACAATAAGATGAGTGAATTAGAGTTGACATGTATGGGGTTACTCAAACATGTTTGTTAGAGACATCTGATTAATTTACAAAGTTATTCCATGGAGTAACATACTTAAAAACATTATTCTTTTTATATTAAATGTGTTCATATTCCAGGTATACAAGCCTTTAAAGCAGAAAATTTATCAAGCTGTTATTCTCCAAATTAAACTCATCTGTAATGGTAAACCTATCATTTAATGTTCTATTATAGGACCTGTCATCAATAGGGTATATGTAAAATTTGTTAAATGTATATAATGAATAACTCAGCCAAAATTCAAGATAGCTATTGCACAAATTGAACACTGTAGATTAACTTGAAATAAATAGTAAGCCATCACCTATAGGACAGATAATGTAGACGCCAATTAGATAAATGGGGGTAAATAACCGTAAAGTTATAGACATTGAAGTTAAAGCCCAGTACTCTTAATTTATGACTGGTGAGACTGACTTGCTTGATGGTTAAGATCAGACTTAGAGATTGAGATTAAATACACAGATTAAGAAAAGGCCATATTTGGGTCTTGCCCTCAAAGTAGCCTGAACCCAGGGAACAAGAGGAGTTCTCTAAGGAGCTTTGCAACTCTGGGTGGGTCACATAATCGCCTGATCAAGGAGATTGATTGAGGCCACTAGAGAATGAAAAGCCACTCAGTGCACCTGCTGCAGAGGAGGGTCATGGAAAAAGGGAGACACCCCTAATGCTTCCAAAGTAAGCCACCTCATCGAGGAGACCCTGCCTAACCAATGGCACTGATGGAGCTAAGAAGTTGCTCTTAAGTTCTCTATGAGTGACCCCCATGGGAACTCAGCTGACTCTTTAACAGACAGATACAGGTCACTTTGACCAGCTTGGTCTTAAACACCTAGCAAAACAGTTAAAACCAAAATGTAGCCATTCTTGCGCATTTAAAAGAAATAATAGTTAAATGTAACTTAAGAAGTACACTTGTGTTAGTCCACTAGAATAAAGACTAAAAGCTACAAAAGAGAGATTCTTAGGCAAACGTGCCTGATAACTATCAAGAGAAACTGCCAGAGTCAGAAGTTTTTAGCCAGTTTAAGGCCTACAGACACAGGTAGGCTTATGTTTGCTAGTATCTCTACTAAATGTTGTGTTTACATTCCTGATAACCTAGACAATGTTGAAGTTCCCAAATAAAGTCCTTGTCCTCTCCAACCTTTGCTAGTCCTTGTTATGGGAACAACTTCTCAGTTCTTTCACCCCCTGGTGAGGAATTATTGACTTTTGTCATCTTTATGATATTCATTGACATGTTCCAACTTCTGCAACATTTATATTGTATTAATCTCATGTCAGTACTCAGGTCTTTTTGTTCTTCTCTCATAGAAGCACCCACCCCCAGATGACTTTACAACCTGCTCTTCCCAACCAGACTTCTACCATGGACCCCTTGATTAACCCAATTTCTAAAAAGGGAACTCCAAACTGCTTGCCCCACGCTGCCCCCTTCCAGCTCGAAGAAGCCAGAACATTCATTGCCCCCCTTTCCCTACAGCAGTAAAGGAGTTCCTAAAATTAGAGGGGTGAATGAAGTCAGAATTGGGGACAGGCAGTTAGTGTAGAAACAGGGGATCAGTCAAATTGAGGAAATGAAGTCCATGAAAACCATCTGCCTCTGGAAGTTGAAGACTGCCCCTGGGAGAATGGACTTTTTACATCTCACCTGCAAAACCAGCCCCAGTTACTTAGGCAGGAAGGAGAGAGAAGGCTTTGGAAAGAACTGGAAAGAACTGGAGAACAAAAGATTTTCTTATAAAAACAGAAACGGGAGAATCTAATGTACAAAACTGTTCTTCCCACCCTTTCCATTGCAACCATTTCCCCGCCTCCCAACTACTATCATTCTGTGAACAGCTTAGCTAGCTGTTGGTTCATCAGTCAGCTTGTAAGTATCCTTCTCCGTTATTGGTCCCCTGTTAGCCTGGCAGAATTCAATTGCTTCAGGGAGCTACTCCGCTATCTCTTCTCTTGCTTTTCTCTCCTACACACTTGCTTACTTTCACTTCCTCGCTTTTCCACTTTCTTTAGCGCATGCCCTTTCTCTTTCCTTTCTCTTTTCCTCTCATTTTCTCTCTTACCCTTCAGGAAGACACTCTATTTGCTTAATAAACCCTCTTATGTGGAAAAAAAAAAAAAAAAAAAGATGTTCCTTGCAGTATTTTCATACGAAAGTTTCTTTCTTTGTATATAAGACTTTAAAAATATGCATGCATTCTGCGTATCAGCAAAATAAAAAGCAACTTAAATGAAATAAAGACATTTCTATTCTGTGAGAACTAGAAATATCATAAATCTCTAATAAAACCTTGTCAAGCCAGAAGCAATGGCTCATGCCTGTGATCCCAACAGCTCCAGAGACTGAGGTAGGAGGATTGCAAGTTCAAAGCCAGCATCATCAACTTGGCCAGGTCCTAAGTAACTTAACAAGAACCTGTCTCAAAATAAAAAATTAAAAGAATTGGGGATGTGGCTCAGTGGTTAAGTGCCTCTGGGTTCAATCCCTAGTACCAATAACATAAAGTAATAAAACCTTGTCCAGTTGCAATTTCAGTGAAATATTTCTAGGTATCAGGCTTTATATCATACTTTGTTTCTGTTTTAAGAATGATAAATTTATTTATTATGATCTATGTTTTTTCACTCATATTTTTCACACACTAGAGTAAGTATAAAATTCAATAAATTCTTCAATTAATTGTACAAACTTTCTGAAACAAAACTCAGATAGCCAGTGTGTTTGTACATTATATGATTTACCTGCATTCAAGATTCAGTTCAGCATATAAGTTGATTTAAAAGTGGGAGTGCAGAGTTTATGAGAGTCTGGATTTTTAAGAGTCAAACATTTTATCAAGGATCATGAATACAAAAAGCAAAAAATCAAAAACATAGTACCCAGCATAATTTTTAAAATATAAGAATTATAACTATTTCAGTCTTTCTTTTGTTTACTGGAACAGCTATTCCTAAGTGGAAAAATTCCAGTTCATGTGCTTTCTGGGTAATCTACACAATCTTGACAGTTTTAGGAGTTAGTGAACAGTGATTCCAACGAAGTCCAGGTCTAGAGGCTCATGATCATGGAGGAGACAGTGTTTCTGTTGACACCATGTTCCACAACTTTCCTTAATTGCTCTCAGCAATAGGAGCAAACTCAGTTTGTAACACAGTTGGCATTTTTAAAGATTATTTTTAAGTTGTAGATGGACACAATTCCTCTACTGATTTATTTATTGTATGTGGTGCTGAGGATTGAACCTAGTGTCTCACACGTGGTAGGCAAGTGCTCTACCACTGAGCAACAACCCCAGCCCCCAGAGCTGGTATTCTTATGATTTAGTGAGTAGTGCCACTCAAGGCAAATTTTTCTCCTGGGCTTGGTGAAATAAATGTATAATACTATGTATTAACAGCATACAATTGTAAGTCTTAGACACAGATAAGAAGTCAAATAATAAATATTTAGAAAATTACTGAAATTTCTTCTTGGTCTCTTAATTTCTAGGACTTTAACATTAAATATTAAGCCTTTGTGTATTTTCTTGGCAATTTCTGTTATACATGTCATCAATTTGCTGCAAATATTTATTTTTCTCCTGTCTGATGCCATCTCCTTAAGGGTAGAGAATATTTTTCAATTATTTTATTTATTAACAAATAGACATCAAAAAATAGCAAGAGGGAAATACTATGTGTTCAGTTAATAGGTATTCAGTACAGGAATAAATAAGCAACTGGATTTTTAGTAAATGAGTGATTGAGCTCCAACCTGGGAATTTCTGGGAATCTGCCTAATATCAAGTTCTATAGCCCAAGTTTTGCTGTGATCTAATGAATTTGTCATTATTAGCCCTAGTACTCCATATACTCAGTTTCCATCCTAACAAACTACCCTTGGGTGTTTCTTCCTTCTCAAAATGAACCATACATTTTCAGATGTACTCCTAGGGCTTATTAAAGAATATATTACAGGGCTGGGGTTGTGGTTCAGCAGTACAGCACTTGCCTAGCATGTGTGAGGTACTGGGTTCAATTCTCATCACTGCATATAAATAAATAAATAAAATTAAAGGTCCATTGAAAACTAAAAAAGATAAAAATAGAAATAAAAATAAAAAAGAATATATTACAAAATATATTTTGTTTATTAACATTGTTTTAGTGTTATTGTTTAATAATATTGAGTTACTTGGAAATATACAGAAGGAAAGCATTTCCTCTACCCTGTTAGAGTTTGTGCTTGGAACACAAGCACAATGTTGGCAAAAGATAGATTAAAAAGAGAAGCATACAAGTTGCATTTTATAATAATATTTGTATTTGTACAAAGTCTTCCAAAAAAAAAAAAGTAAAAAGACCAAATAAACAATTAAATTTGGAAGCTTATGTATCATTTTAGCAAAGTGCAATAAATTGTTGGAAAATAACAGGAAACATATGGCCAATAAGGCTAGATTAATAAGGTTTGTTACTGCAGACTCAACTCAGTGCTGTCTCTAAAGCTTCCTGATGTGAGAGAGGGGAACATCTTTACAAATGGAAATTTATGTTACCTTTACAAAGGGAAACTTATGCCCTCCTTTGTGCAGAAAATGTAGGGAAGAGGTTTTTCCTGTGTCTGTTTTTTGTCAAGTAACTTTGGCTCTGAGTAATCCTATGCCAAAGTGGAACATTTTGGGATGGCATATTTTCATCCACTTAGTTTCTATCATCTAAAACTTTACAGAAAGTTCAACATAATAAAATTGAGTTACTAGCTATGGAGAGAGGAGTCTGGCTGGTACCTGAGTGGTAGAAATCTGCAAAGAGAGAGAAAAACATAAATTATAACTAGAAGAAATAAGCAAGAAAACAAAACCCAGTTAAGCACACATCCTCATATTCCATTAAACAATTTTTCCAATCCTGGAATTAGCCCCCCGAAATGACTAAATTTCATGTATTTGTAGGAGAACAATAATTATTTCTTTTAAAAGGTGTAAATTACATACTCATTGTCCCAACATCATTTTTCACCAAGGATCGCACAAGCTCCTTCTTCATGGGCAGGCAGTGTATCCAGAAGTATAGCAAAGGTGAAATTTTTAACTTCCAATTGGGGTGCTTCCAATTTGCACAATGGCATTGAATTCTTATGTATCATCATGGAGAGATATAGAACTACCTTTTCCAAATCATAAGTTCCAAAACTTGGGGAAAAATATCATCATTATTGAAAAGAAGTTGGGAGTTACAATTTTTAAGCAAGTTCCTCTTCTGGTATGTTTATGTGATGCTACCTTGTAAACAAGCCTGAATTTGTAATCTGGCTGGCATTTAAGGTAGAGTACCAGGTATTCAAGTTAACTTCATCCTTAGAATTTAGGTAGAAATCTTTGTTACCTCATAATATAAAAAGTTCACAGACAAGTTTAGAATGGAACCTACAACCCACCAAATTAAGTTTTGGTGTGTTTTTGAATCTGTCATATTGTCTACTATCTACCTTTATTTTTTATATACCCCAGTAAGCCTATAAAAGCAAAGCTGTTTCCAAAATAACTCATACAAGAAACCTGCAGTCTGCCATTTTTAAGGCTTGCTTTTGTCCCAAGTTTTCATCTACCTACATATTATTTATGGTGTTAGGCATCCTAATTGAGAAAATGACTAAGCTATTCATACAACAGTGGTTGGTAAGTTGTACAACCAGAACATTTGGTAACTTGACAAATGTTTGTGCCCTAAGAATTATTGCCGAAGTCACTATGACTTCTGTTAGAGGCATAAAGATGGCACCTTTGGAAACAAATCACAGTAATTACAATATTGCTTTGAGGTACCACCTAGGAAGGACCTAGCACTATTGATACCGCTATTTACTGGTGACGAGTTCTGCTTCCACAGGTGTTCAAGTTTGAACACTAGAGAAGCACGTCACGGCAAGCATATTAAGCAGGTTTTATTTAAAAGTAGTAATAACACAGACTTCTCCTGGGAGGGAGAAGTGGGTCATGGCTGATGTTCTAGAATCCCAAGAAGTGAGCACACCCTACATCTTTTATAGGTTTAGGTCTCTTTTGTTCTCCAGTTCTCTCCCGCCTTATCTCTCCTTCCTGCCTACATGACTAGGCCCAGGAGTTGCTGGTGACATAGCAAAAAGGTGAGCAGCAGATGGAGGGGGAGTGATTCAGCCAGGTAAGGGCCCAGGGGGTGTTAATTAACCCTTGCCTGTAGCCCCTGACAAGCACAGGTAAATTTGGTAATCAATGAGCTCTGGAGATCCTTGACATTCCATTCTTCCAGGAGCCATCTCCAACTTCCAGAGGCAGATAGCTTTTATGGCTTCCATTTCCTTGATTTGACCTGATCCCCTATTTCTAACTAACTGCCTGTCCCCAATTCTGACTTCACTATGTGTGCTTGCAATGAAAAAGGGGAAATTCTCCTCAAAGTATATTACCTGAGCAGGGGAAAGTTCTTGGGCTTCCATGGAGGTTTTTCTGGGCTCAATTACTTCACCCAAAGGAAAAGAAGTTTGATGTTACTTCTCTGGTCATATATATATGCTCTTCTCTCCCATTCATCTATCCTCTGTAGTTCATCCTGTGGATGCTCCAATTTGCAAACATGAGAACTAGTTCAGGGGTTTTTTGTGTTATGCTCTCAAGACATAACCATCAATCTGATTGATTAGTTAAGACTGGTTTTATGCTTGACTTGTTGAAAGGTAGTAAAGGCTAACAAGACTAAGACACAGTCTGACAAAGAGCCTGGAGTGAAGGATCAGAGGGAAAATGGGATGCACTGAGACCAAAAAAAAAAAAAAAAAAAAAAAAATCTGTAGTCAGCATTTCAACATGTGGGAGATGAAGAGGTCTTTATTTAAAAAGTCAAAGGGATTTACTGCTTTCTTGGGGAGGAGACAGATCTCCAGTATAGAAAAGAAATGAGGATATAGCTGGGAGCAGTGGCACACAACTGTTTAACCCCAGTGACTCTAGATGCTGAGGCAGGAGGATCATAAGTTTGAGGCTAGCCTCCACAATTCTAGCTTGCTGTGGCTCTCATGAACCAAGAAGATGATTGATTCCTTCTTTCATTTTAATGGCAGTATGTGAGGTTAGCCAAACTTCCCAATAGCGATTCCTACCACTCAAGAATTGGGAAGGAGCTTCAAGAACATTACTTGTTCATCCAGCCACAAGATTTTTGGATATGTTCCTTTATAACAGGGAGAATATTTCAAACTAAGATGAAAATTAAAACATTGTTTTCTTATTTTCTTCAGCCTTTGGGTTAAATGAAAAACATCTTTAGCAATCTGACAAAACCTTCCTTAAAGTTTTACTATGTTAGTCTTCTTTCTGAGTACACAATTCAACCTTCAACCGGGGACCACCAGACAGAGGTCAATGACCTGTACTCCCAGCAGGTGGAAAATCAAAGTGCTTTTACTAGATCCAAACCAAACACTCAGAATACAAAATCAGATGAAAGGAGAATCTGATCCACTTTTATTGGTGACCCACAGCAGAATTTGTACAAGCAGATAACAGTCTGATGTCAACATAAACATACCATTCTGTGAGGCTTTAAACAACAGGCTTATAAAACCTGTGCCTATATTCTGTCCTATAATTATCTCCTTTGTTAAAAAGGATACAAAAGAGCAAAAGAAAAATTATAACTGTCCCTGGGAAAGAACCAATCAATAACGAAAGCAAAAAAAAAAAAAAAAAAAAAATTAAACTGCATTATACCAAAAACAAGTTCACACAAATAATTTTTCCCAATAATATAAATTTGGAAATGAAAAGACAAGGGTAGACTCTTACTATCCTCTCTCAACTAGACTCTGAAGGCATAAATGTAGAGACTTCTTCAACAAAATTTTGACCTTTCACTGACATTGTCAGTTGTTCTGAAATATAAGCTATGACCTCTGTCTAAAGTAAGCAGTGTGTCTGAGGTGATCCATTCTTATTGACATAACTGGAGAGGAGAAAAATCTTTCCCTCCATGGTCTTAGATTCTATGACTGGCCTGAGAATTAAGTTAACAAAAGGCAATTCATCAGGGGAATAAAGCATATTATAATGGTGAATTTGAATTGTTGACTTGATTGGATTAAGAGATGCCAATGATTAAGAGACTTCTGGGTGTGTCAATGAGGACATGTGGGATAGTGACATGAAGTGGAGCTCCTCCGTAAGTGTGGGTAGCACCACCCAATAGGATGGAATAAAAGTATGAAGGACAAGAAAGCAAGCAGAGGCAGATGCAAGCTTGATCCTTCTTGAACGAGTTCTTGACTGCTGCTTAGATCATCTGAGGATATCGAACTCTCGCTTCTTCACTCTTCTGAAGTGGTCTCTGCCAGTGATTTTCCAGGGAGTTTCCAGAAGCTTTGGTCTTAGAGTAGGGTATCACTGTTGATCCCTCTTGTTCTGGTACTTCCGCCTCTTAGACTGCGCAGTACTGGTTCTTACAGCTCTCAAGGCTGCAGATGCTAATGTGGACTATCCAACAACTGGTTGTGTAAACCAATCTAATAAATCCCCTTTTTATAGTCATACTTCCTGTTGATTCTGTTCCTCTAGAGAACCCTAATACACACATTTTATGTTTTAGGTTAATATTTTTATATGTAGACCACCAGGACTTCATAGAAAAGAAAAGAATAACAGAAGAAGAAAGCAAGCTCCAAAAAAGTGTTTAGAGTCAGAGGCTCTATTAATATCTTTTAAACAAAAATAAATACATAGATAAATAAATAAATAATTAAATTGTGGGAGGGAGAGCAGGGGATGAGTAGAAAATAAAGGTTTAGCAAAGCTTTTTATGCAGACTCATTTCATTGTCATCTCTACTCTTCTAGCTCCAGAAGACAGAAACCCTGTTTGCAAATGTAAGCCCCACTTTAAAGAAATAAGAAAATATTTATTCTGAGCCAAATGGGAGTGACCAAGGCATGAGAACATGGATTCATGTTATCCTGAATGATGTGTTCTAATGGAAGAGGTTTCAGAAACTTTTATAGCCAGAGAAGAAAGAAAGTCACAAATCAATACATTTGATAAATACATAGGTGGGGACATTAGGTAGGTGAATGACAGCACAGTGGGGGAATCTTTTGTATGAATTTCAGATATTAGGTCATTCTTAGAATTAGAGGAGGCTAGGAGTTTGCTGTGGTTAAAGATATTGGTATTGGTGGACTGTCCAGTTGGGTTTTAGCTTCCTGGTTTCCTGAACAAAGTACTGAGCAAGAAACACGTAAGTTAACAGGTAGAGTACTGATTTATTGACCGTGAATGTATGCTCCCTAAAGTAGAGCCGAGTGGGCCTAGCAAGAGAGCATGGCTCAAGACCTCTGTCTTCGCAAGTCTAATCTTACATGTCAAACTCTGTCTTGTTCCGCTCACCATGAAACTGAATGAAGGTCTTGCCTATTTGTTTCCACTTGTTACTTAATTTTCATCTAATTAGAATACAAAACTTTTGGCAGGATATGCTTGGTGATAAGCCTTCCATGGTAGGAGTTGCCATGGTTTTGTGATTTATTATAAACAGGAACATGACTCATTTCCTTATCTTGTACTACAGTTAGAATTTTTTGTGTACCTGCCCCTGCCATGTTGATGTCCCTAAAGTCTTATCACAATAATTTCTAAGAAGTTAATCCAATAGTCATGAGAATATTAAGTCAGACCAAAAAATTTAAGCTAATGGCTACTAAAGTGCTTACAATAGCCCAAGGTGATTTGGTTCAATGATGATGTTCTGGTAAACAAAGTTAAATAGTAACTTCTTAAGAGAACTTCAATTCCACATGTCCAGTGGAAATTTATGCCCTATTAATAAGCAGAGAAAGGAGGCTAGAGGGTTTGTCCTCTGTCTGCTGTTGCTCAGTTTCCTTCAGCACTAAAGAATCCTATGCCAAAGTGACATATTTGGGGATGGCAAATTCTGATGGAAGTTCAAATTTCCCTTTTTGAATATCCTGGCACTTGACCATGTGATGGTGGTATATTTGTACTAAAGAAATTGGCTAAGAACTGAACACACCTGGCCACAAGTTCCTAAATAATCAAGTGCTTAAGTTGTTTTTCAGGAAAAGTCTCCAGAATCCACTCAAGAATTGTTTGGAACCAGCATTTCACAGAATGAATGTGCACAAAAAAATTGAGTTTGCTGGTCAATGACCATTTAATCTTAAAAGCTCAAAAATTTTTTCACAGAAAAAAACTCCCTCAGAAAAGAAACATGTGACCTGTGAGGAAGCTTAATGACCGCCTTGCCTGTGTGAAAGAACCCTAGGACTCCTCTTCTCACCATCTCACAAGCAACTTTTCTGCCTTCCTTCTTATACCTTCCCTTGCTACAGTTGCAGGCTAGGGCCAGAAACTGAGGCGACATGAAGACCCCCCTTCAAGCCCTAATTCTTGCCATCAAGTCAGAAATCTTTCAGACATGTCATTGCTCAGAGTAGCAGGAATGAGTTTATTAGAAGGGATGGGAAAGGGAGACAATGGGTCATCTCAGAGAGGAGAGAGACAGTGTGCCTCTCCTGCAATCCAGTTTTATTGGAGATCCCAAAGAAGTTTCCAGAGACCTACCCAGGTCATATATATATATATATATATATATATATATATATATATATATAATTTTTTTTTTTTTTTTGGTACTGGGGATTGAACTCAGGGGTACTCAACCACTAAGCCACATCCCCAGCCCTATTTTGTATTTTATTTTATTTAGAGATAGTGTCTCGCTGAGTTGCTTAGCACCTCACTTTGGCTAAGACTGGCTTTGAACTTTCAATCCTCCTGCCTCAGCCTCCTGAGCCACTGGTATTACAGGCATATGTCACCATGCTCGACTACCCCTTGATTTTTGATTGACAGCAGAAAGACATGTGACTTTCAGTTCCCCACTGTTGTGACAATTCTGGGTCACTCTGGCCCATGTTGACTAGAACTAATTGGATTCTTAAGCATAAATTCTTAGATTTTATGGTTAGGAGAAATTATCCTTATCTCCCTGAATTTCAGGATCTGGTCTATGAAAAGGATCACAGAATTCCTCCTTTTAGGGAAACTTGGGTTCCTCTTATTGACACTACTTTGGGCCTGCATTTCTCCTGCAGATTGCAGGTAGTTTGCTGAGAAATGTGACAAGTCCTGTCCACTTAAACTAGGCAGGGCTGCAGGTAAATTGCTTCTTGGAAAAAAAGTATGGCCGAGTATAGTACTACATGCCTGTAATCCCAGCAGCTCAGGAGGTTGAGGCAGGAGGATCATAATTTCAAGTCTTCCTCAGTAACTTATCAAAGCCCTACCCAACTTATTGAGACTCTGTCTCAAAATAAAAAGGGCTGAGTATGTGACTAAGTGGTTAAGCACCCCTGGGCTCAAACCCTAGTACCAAGATATAAAATGAAATTAAAAAAAGACAGAAAGTATATGGAGGTAAGCACAGTAGGCCTATTTTATAGAATTAGTCCCTTAACCTCCTGTTCCCACCACTCACATCTATTTGTATCTTATCACTATCTACCAATCAGTGAGGCAGATTTGTGTTTCTTTGAGTTCCTGGCCTCCTTGCTTGGTGGGTTGTGCAGTAAAGCTTTTTCTTCTTCTCAAAACCCAGTATTATTGAAAGCTCAGTCCTTGTCCCCATGCCAATCCAATAATGAAGATAAGGATTTGAGAAAAAGGAACAAGTTTTATTGCTTTGCTATCAAGGAAGAAACACAGGAGATTCCGGTCCCAGAGACTGATTCTGCCTATCATGGCAAACAGGGAGTTTTTAAAGACGTGAATCAAAGGCTAAACTTCATGTGTTCTCTGTCCAAGGTTGTAAATCCTTTGTCAATTCAGGAAAGAGCCATTTTTTATATCTTCTGGTTCCCTCCCAGAAGTAAGTTAGAATTCCTTCCTGTGGTGGGAGCATGCTTAAGGTCAGATAACTCTGCCTAGGATGGGGAAGAAAGATAATAGTGTTTCCCACAAGATTAGGAAGGGAGAGAGAATAGGAAGAGGGAAGGGAAAGAGAATAGGAAGAGGGAAGGAGAGAGGAAGAGAAACAAACATGTCCATTTAAAAAATAAGTTGCAGTGGCAGAGAAGCCAGGGCTATATTCAAAGCATCAAAGTGGACCACTGTTACACCAGAGCCATAGTATAGACTTCTATGCTCCTCAGGTAGTGAGTAAGCCCTTGCATGACAACACTTGGCTGATTTTCATGGCATCTAAAAGAACTTATTATTAAACAGAGTTCATTTTGTTTTAAATTCTAAAACCTTTCATTTATCTTTTTAGCATGCCAGTTCATTCTGTCTCTGTAATCCTGGAGAAAAGACTACATATTAACTATTCCCAAAACCTATTCTGGAAAACTTCTCTGGACCAGTAAAACTGCCTCAGATTGGAAAAAACGGTGTAAATCACTTTTATGAACATGTGAAGTGAGAAACAATTTGAAAAGAGAAAAATAAAATTATACCTTCAAGGTATATTGGCTTATTTTTCTCCAAGTCTTACTATGTTAGTATGTTTCATTTCTTTCTTGAAAATTAAATTTCTTCTAAGTAGAATGTCATTCCAGACCTTCTTCAGTTGGCCTCTGATATTTGCATATAACTGCCATTCCAGTGAAAATGGGTTTTGCTTAGCAATTAATCAGTGTCAGGATGCCTTCCGTTGAAGAAAGCAATTCACATGCAGGTACTTCCCTAACTTTCTTCATTGAATTCCAAAGGAAATGTATGAAGCATCTGGATTTTTGACATACCTCTGTCTCAACAGCTAAAGTGATAATGTTTTTATTGAAGAGATGTAAAACACCTGGGGTGTTAACATTTAATTGAAGCTTGTTTTTTTTTTGAAAGAACAGAAATGAATTTGTACTTTGTCATAATCCATTTCCCCAAAGAAGCAGTCACTCCACAGAAATCAGACAATAGAACTGATACCTCATTTGATTTTTAACTGAATGATCAGAGTACTCATTATCTAAAGAATACTAATGCAATTGTAATGATAACATTGGAATTAGAATAAAAAGCATCTTGTGATACATATATATTTCATTCAACAAAGTATGTATTGTGAATATTGTGAACATAACTTTTTTTTTTTCCAGTCAGAAAATGTTTAAAGTCAAGTATTCTAGAATGATGTTATCTTATGAATCTGGAAGAAAGTGAATTTGTAATAGTGGCTGCCCCTGTAGGTGTTTTTCTTTGACTTCACTTTCCTCAGCAGTCTAAATTCTTCAATAAGAAAAAAACAACAACAACAACAACAAACACACCTAAATGATGAAGATGTTAACTGCTAAATAATCTTTCTGGAGATTCCCAGAACCAAGAGCATCTGATGACTTTCAAGTAACAACAGAAGGTGTAATGCTTCTCTTTATTCTAGTCCTGTGCATCAAAAAATGCAAAGCATCCAAATTGCTGTGAGATTCCACTTGAAGAAATGTAATAGGTTTGTTTAAATAACTACAGGAACCAGCCCTAAAACTACAAGGTCCATAGTAATATTCTGGCCAGGAGGAGGAGGAAGAAGAGGAAGAGGAGGGGAAGTAGACACATACCCTGGTTGGCAAAGCACCCACTCAGCACACAGCCTTCTTGTATGCTATCCCACTTTTGGGACTAATGACACATTAACTAACTCAGGCTGACTCCTTACTTCCTGGCGAGTGAGCAAGATCAAGGTCTCAAAGGCGGTTTCAAAAGTTACATAATGGGGGGTGGGAGGGGTTAGTGTTAGGATTAGAGTTAGGGTTAGGGAGGGGGGCAAGAATGGAGGAAGAAAGGACTGTTTAGAGGGAAAAGAGGGGTGGGAGGAGTGGGGGGAAGGGAAAAAATGACAGAATGAATCAAACAAAATTACCCTATGTAAATTTATGATTACACAAATGGTATGCCTTTACGCCATGTACAAACAGAGAAACAACATGTATGCCATTTGTTTACAATAAAAAAAAATAAAAAAAAAAAGTTAATGATGATAAATCGGACCACCGTCAGGGATTGGTTAAAAAGAGTTCCGAGAACGTGATCAGCTCGTGCTTGCCATATAGTCCTATGGGACTCTCGCCTGCGTGAACCCCCGTGCCTTGCTGACCTTTAAGCTGATTGGTTCCTGCTTAGCCTTCACCTACATAAAAGCTGTGTGAGTGGGGTCAGTATTACTATTGAAATTCATCTTTATATCCTGCCTTATAGGTAATGGTTTATTGTCTCAAATTAACTCAGGTTGTTCTACTAGAAGCAGTGGTTCTGTGAAACATTACTAAGCAACAGTTATGCTTTTTACAAGGAAAATACAAAATAAAATTAACAAGAGCAAAAATTTGTATAAAAATATATATAAAAATAAATAAATAAAAATTTGTATAAGAAGTTTGTTATGAACCAAAAAACATGATTTTTATAATCATAAAACTTTACTTAGTTATGTATCATATCCCCTGTTTATTTTGAGATCACAACAATCTTTACAAAAAAAATCTATCCTTGGGCTAGTGATGTGGCTCAGTGGTAGAGTGCTCACCTAGCATGTGTGAGGCACTGGGTTCGATTCTCAGCACCACATTAAAAAAAATTTATAAAATGAAGATACTAAATTCATCTACAACTAAAAAAAAAATCTAACCT
The DNA here is from genome assembly GCF_902686445.1 of Sciurus carolinensis. NCBI lineage: Eukaryota > Metazoa > Chordata > Mammalia > Rodentia > Sciuridae > Sciurus > Sciurus carolinensis. Next base: position 91,715,498 of record NC_062215.1, read on the forward strand.
TTGAACATAACATTAAATGAATTTAAATCTAGCCTACTTTGCATCTATCCTAACATGGAGTAGAGTGAGAGACAGAGTCTTACGCCAGGTAAGGTGGAGCTCTTGAGAAACAACACTATACACTATGCAACTTTACATCTGAAACATGAATCAAACAAAAACTAAAAGAGCTCCTAACTTCCATTTTGTGGAAAAGTGGCAGACTGCTTCCATGTTTTACAAGGTCAATCTTTAAGCAAATTAGGCTTTCCTTATTATCTTTCAAAAAATGTATTTACATTTCCATCTCAGTGTAAAAAGTACAAAATTCTATATCTATCTTATTGATAACAGGTTACCTTTATTCAGTTACAGAACATTAAATGACATACATAAATCCCCAATTAAATTTGCTCTTTCTATATAAATCAGGAGGAGATTACCACTACAGACCACTTTAGCTTAGAGAATACCAATTTGGCAAAGTGCTCCCGCTAAGCTTTTAGATGAATATGTATGTTTAGTCACATGTATTTAGGGTGTCTGGCAAAGCTCACTCAATTCTTGTTTTAATAATTTGTTCAGAAGAGAATAGATCCCTCTCTATTAAGAATATATTAATTTCTCTTAAGGGATATATCTTTGAGCAAAATCTTGGTTAAGACAGCATTAATTAGCACTTCTGCCCTCTGGCTGGGACTTGGGTTGTGTGGAGAAGACTTGGTGATGTGGACCGAAGACTGATTTGGAATTGAACTGGGCTGACCAACTGCAAGGGGAAGGAGAGGATGACAAATGTGTCACCAGTGAGCTCCTCAAGGGCATCCCTCTGGCCACTAGTGACACCAGTCCAGAGCCTGAGCGACTGCAAAGAGCTCCACTGCCACCTCCTAAGGAGGTTATCAATGCACACAGAAAGACAGCGATTGAATACAAGATACATGAAGATGGCAAGAAGTTCAAGATTGTCTGCACCTTCAGGATGGAGACCCCAAAGGCCTTGAAGGCTGCTACATGGAGGAAGAACTGGAAGAAGTTTGGGAACTCAGATTTAACCCACCAGGTCCCAATGTGGCCACCATCACAGTCAGTGACTACATCTCTATGACATTCATCACTAGCAAAGAGGACTTGAAGCACCAGGAGGAAGAGAAGCCAATGAACAAGCTCAAGGGTCAGAAGACAGTATCCTGTCACATCAGCAAGGGTGACCACTGCCCATACAAGAACACACAGAGGCCCTTGCAGAAGGAGCTGGCAGAACAGTTAGGCCTGTCAACTGGCCAGGAGAACTGGAGCCAGTGCAGGCCACCCAGAAAAAGACCAGGAAGTACGTGCCACCAAGCTTACAGTAGGGGCCAGCAGCCATGGGGAGTCCTTGCAGTCCAACCACAGAGCCAATGCCAATGCCACCATCTGTGTCACCAACCTATCTGAGGATACACATGAGAATGCAGGAACATTTTAGGCCCTTTGGCTCCATCTCTTGCATCTACCTGGCTAAGGACAAGACCACTGGCCAGTCCCAGAACTTTCTTTTCATAAGCTTCCTCCACCCACAGGGTTCTGCACATGCCATCACCAGGGTGTCTGACTTCCACTACAATCACCTCATCCTCAATGTGGAATGGACCAAACCATTAGCTAGCTGAGCCAGCTATCATCACTGCTACTGCTCTCTAAGCTAGACACTGTGACCAAAAGGAACCTCCAAGAGCAGGGGACTCCAAGGGCAGAAAAAGACTCAAAGCACCAAAAACCAAAACCAAACAAAAGATAGCATTAATCACCTTTCTCAAGGTCCCTCTGGCAAAAATAGCTTTATTCACTTTTCAAAGACCTCTAGCATAGCAGACTTTGTTTCCTTTTGCCAGGAGGAAAAGGAAACTATTTATCTGAGGAGAGGGATTGGACAATCTGGCATATACCAACAAACAAACAAACAATGAACAAACAAAAAACATTGCCTTATTCTCCCCACTCCACATTGCATTTACAGGGTAGGAGCATAGGATGTTGTTGAACCTGACCTGTATCCCTTATCATTATCATAATTCCATCAACTTTGAGTTTCCTGTTGTCAGTTCTACCCAGAAGGTCCCTTTGAGCCCTTTTCATACAGTAGGCATACTGATATTCAAGGAGGAGGCCCTTCCCATCTGTCGCATAGGTAAACAAGAAACCATAGCTTGGACTTTGTTTCTGTTCCTCCCAGGCTTTACATACCACAAACACAATCAACTAGTTCTGAAGGGTTTATGTCAGTATTCCCCCTCTGACCATTAATTTTTTTTTTTTTTCTTATGTTTAAGACACTATGTCAACTGAAGACCACATTGACCATAAAGAGACTTTTAGGGACCTCTCCATTACAGAAATCAGCATGACAAAGACATAGATGTGTGCATACATGGGGATTCTGGGAGGCCCGTGTGTTTTAATAAGCAGTGCTCCACCCAGAAGTATCTCCTGATCAAATGGGGCATACTGTCAAATCTTAAAAGGGAAGACCATTTTTGTTCCCAGGTTATAATCAATAGTGCTGGAACCCATTGCTATATCCTGTGTAACTGGATACTTTCACCTCCTAAATAAGTTAGGATAGTTAATCATCAGGCACTCAGGGCAATGAGCCCCAACTGAGGTATTTTTCCAAATGTAAAGGCCACCCAGTGAGGTTAAACATTCCAGTGAACTCATTTGTCCCAGAGCTTTGGGAAAATGGAAGTAGAGGTGGATCCAAATGGAGGTCATAGAAAAATTCAGACTCAAGGACTAAAAGGGCATAGTCAATTAGAAAGTCATGGGCCAAGCCATTGGCCTTGTTACCCTCCCAAAGCCTGTGCACCATAGATTTCAAACATTAGCCCCAAAACTTTTCTTAATATCTGTTCAGCATGGACTCTGATCAATGCCTTTGTCCAAAAGTCATAAGTCCAAGGTTAGTATTCCCAAGTGGAAAAAAATAAAATAAACACCTCTGTTAGGCTCCTCCATAAATCATAGGAACTTCATCTTTTCTCATTCAAACAAATCTTACTCCTTTTTAATAAGATGAAATACTTTCTTCTTTTTATAGTAGTATAATCAAAACTTAGCTAAAACTTTTTGTACACATGTTACACCTGTTAGAATTTTAACTCTTAGTAAACTTGCATTTGGGTTAAGATCCATAAACAAGCAATCTTAAACCCTTTTTTATTATTATGTAAAAAAGACATTTAGCAGATCCAAATATACATTACCTTCTGGCATCCAAGAAACCAAGAGTACATGAATGTATACTTAGTCAATGTTTTAGTGTTTTAACTTTGCAAATTAATCAGACATCTCCTCTAACAAACACATTTATGAATATTAATCCCATTCATGTTAAACCTATTTACCCATTGCTGACTTAGATTATCCATGAAAACCAAGGTATCAAACAAGTCTAGTTCACACTTTAAGTAAGTTATTCCTGATGAAGAAAAATCCTTCGAAGTAATGGATATTGCACTTTAAACATTTTATAGAAACCAACCCTGATTGTCTGGCAACCTAGAAAGATGTGTGTATTAGCAGTGTCAAAGGCATCTTTATTCTTGCCAATTTAGATTTACCCATTTGTTAATTTTTTATTTAAGTCCCATGAACTGAAAGCCATTTAGACCCATTCATTAAGTTCATTAAATTTGTTTAATCATTTATTTATAAGCCAGTTTTGATATTAGGTACATGATATAGATATAAGCATATGTATAGATTTGAAATATAATACCAAGTATGTACATATATACATAAAACAGACCGGAAACAAAGATCTTATAGCTCTTTAATAGGTATTAAATTTCCACAGGTAGGAGGCAAAAGAACTGTCAGATTTAACCCTTTAAAAGTTAAAACAGAGTCCGTCACAGATTTTTACAGTATGACTCAGACATGAAAAGGGTCTGAGCAATGGGGAACCTTAAGAATAGAGTCTGTCATCCATGGTGGATTCGGGTGGCCACTTGTCCTCCATGGAGGCAGATTTACTGCCCCCATCACCATTATTTGTTTTCCCTCCTTAAGACTTTTCAAAGGAAAAAAAATCTTGCACATTGGGATCTTTCCATTGTCCTTCCCTGTCCATAGGCCTAGAATTTTTATTTCTCATTTTCTTGTAGGTACCTGCAATTAAGTTTCCCTCTGTGTACTCAACACCCCCCTGCTTATAGGAGGTTTCCTGTATACTCTAGGTCCCCCATTTGCTCAATCCTCCTTATGGGGGATTTTTCTTTTTTGCACACACCCCACCCTGCTTTCCTGGGTGTGCTCTTGTGTTTCTACATAGAATTTCAATCCCTCCTCTTTTGGGGCTTTTTTGTGCACCCATGTCTCAGTCACACACATACACATAATCTCCAGGATATCCCAACCAGCAAGGAAGTAGTTCTTTCCTTAGACTAGACTTTCCTACCTTGTTCCATGCTCAGTATTACCTGGTCATGGTGGTGTTTTCTAAAGCCCTTTCCCAGCGTTGCCAATACACTCTTGATTTGGGGTTGGTTGTCAGCCTCAGGGATCACAGGTTTCCTCTTCCACTACAAGGCTGCTGCAAGGAAGCAGCAGGACAGTCTCCTCTAAGAAGGGAGTCCCCGTGACTCCCTAGGTAATGTATGGAGCCTTATGTCAGGTGCCAAAACTGTTAGAAATACCAGGATGCTGCAAGGAAAAAATGTGCTTGGAAGTAGCTTGGCAAAGTAAACTTCACTTCTGCAGAGGGCATGTTACCAAAGAAAATCCAGCAAACAAGCACACTTGGGCAATAGTCCACCTGCTTTTATCCCTAATGTAGTGCTGCCCCTTGCCCTGATAGGAGGAACTACAAGGTATAATCTACAAGATTGGCTAATTTTAAAATTGGGGTGGGCAAAGGGAAGGGCTATAGTTAAAATGGCTACAATTGGATCTTACGTTCCAATTAAGGCTTAGTACTATATTTTGAAAATGAACCACTGAACTTTTTATTTCTCACATGTTAGAGTTCATATGTAGACTACCTTGTGAATGCCTCCCCCCAAATTGCACAATGTGGTACACTTGTTAAATTTGCCCAAACTCCTATTCAAGGACTGTATCTAAAGTTTTCATCAGATTTTTAATGACAGTCACAATTACTGAAAGGTTAAAAACTTCTATTCCTGAAACAAATTATTCAGACGTACTTGTCTGCTGATTTTATTCCATTCAATCTTTTGGACTATTTATAGAAGAGAAGACTGCTGAGCCATCACAGAAACTCAAGAAAACTGGCGAGACAGGCAGATCTGTTGGAAAATCACCCTGGAAACTCATGCTCCGTTGCCTGAACACTAAGTAATTTGGAAGCCCTATCTTCCCACCCACTTATGCTATATTCCAGAAAAACAGGAGGCATCATGATTGAGTTCCTCTTAGGACTAATAGCCTTTTCTCCCTGTTCAGGAGGAGTCACAATTACTCCTTACCAGCAACTCCTGCAAAGCTTTGGTGCCTCTATTCAGGATGCTTGGTACCTCATTCAGCAGATTATTTGCCAATTGCTTTATCAGGAGGGAGGGAAATGGAATGAAGGCATCCCTGTCCTACAAAGTAGACATATATATTCTGTACAGACCCCTGCTCTGAGGACCGTGTGTTGATATTGAGAATCAGAAGGCCTATGTCTTTAAGAATTTTGGGTGCTATTATGGTTTGGATGTGAGATGTCCCCCAAAGGCTCATGTGTGAGACAATGCAAGAAGTTTTAGAGAAGAAATGATTGGGTTTTAACCTTAACCTAATCAGTGAATTAATTCCTAATGTAATTAACTGAGTGGTAACTGGAAGCAGGTGTGGTGTGGTGGAGGAAGTGGTTCATTGGGGGCACAGCTGTGGAAAATATATTTTGTATCTCGAGCATGGAGTCTCTCTTTGCTTCCTGATCAATATGTGAGCTACTTCCCTCTGCCACACACTCTGCCATGATGGTCAGCCAGAATTCGACCCCCAAGGAATGGAACTTGCTGTCCATGGACTGAGACCTCTGCAATTATAAGCCCCAAAGAAAGCTTTCCTCCCCTATAGTTGTTCTGGTCAGGTCTTTCAGTCACAGCACTGAAAAAGCTGACTAAAACAGGTTCCAATTTCCTCAGTAAAGACTCTTCCTATTTGTCAATGCATTTGTCAATTTCAGTGCATACTGAAAGATGCTATGGAATTTTTGCATAATTTTAGGGAAATTCAGTTGGTGATACAAAAGGAAAATACATTTATGAAGTTTTTTTTTTTTGGCAGGGGGAACCAGCGATTGAACCCAGGGGTGCTTAATCACCGAGCTACATTCCCAGCCCATTTTAAATTTTGTATTTTATTTAGAGACAGGGTTTCCTGAGTTGCTTAGGTCCTCACTAAGTTGCTGAGTCTGGTCTTAAACTCACAGTCCTCCTGCCTCAGCCTCCCAAATCACTTGGATTACAGGCATGCACCACCATACCAGGCTTATGAAGAATTGTGATCACAAAAATATTCAGATGTATACTTTAACCATATAATATATTTATGGAGATATTTTTCTCTGATTTTCATGCTGTTCATGAGCTTGCTGAGAAGAAAATTCTGTGCAATTTAGGATTTTAAAGACAGAAACTCAAAGAACTTGAAAGAGAGCATCAGAAGGTAAATAGTAGGCAGGATTCCACACATGCTGGGAGAAGGAGACAAGTGTGGCCATCAGGATTCAACAACTGGGATAAACTTAGGATATTATGGTGGCTGTCATTTGAATATATTCCAAATTCAGCCAATGTGGCTGAATAGGTAGATACCATGTGCAAGAAAGTATTGCTTACAAAACAAAAAGGTCAGTGTCACCTAAGCTCAGGGACCCTAGTAGCTCACACATGGTGACCCTTATAAAAAAAATACAATATAAAGTGGTAGAGATATGTCTCTATCGATACTAGAAAATTAAACACAGCTTGTCCAAAGTATTAAAAGACATTTGTCAAATGCCCGAGATGAGTAGCATTTGTGAGAATAGCAGATGAGGGAGATCAATTGAATTTGAAAAGACTACAAGTGAGTTGTGAGACATCACCTGGAGCAGCCCAGGAGCAGTGACAAGGGCAAGTGTCTGGGCGACATACAGCAGGATGTCAGCAACTGAAGCCACAGATGTCAGGAATTTCAAGGGCAATAACATAATCGGAACTGTCCATCCAAAAATGTTTGCAATCATTGAAATATAAATGTAGGGATAGATTTTAACATAGCAAGTTAATTACAACAAAAATGGCATGAACCATACTTTTTAAAGCCCGCTCTTTCACTTGATTATTTGTCTCTTAGATTTCTTTCCAACTCACCTTCAGACTGTGGACTCATGCAGCTCTAGTTCTTACCAGGCTGAGCACATTCTCACACTGGGCTTTATTCATGTTCACTAGGCTCTGGAGATCCTTTCTCCATCAACATGATTTACATCATCCCTTGTGCAGATCACTTCTCATTTGCCAACAAACACCCTTTTACACATAGTCCCCTGTTCTTTTTGGACACATAATCACCCATCTCTCTTTAGCCATTGACCCTCCTTCACTTATCTTCAAAGTGTATATCCTTCTCTCCTTGACGTTGTATATGTATGTGTTTATTGTATACCCTTTCTACCAAAATATGAGCTCCAGGAGTCAAAGGAATTTTTAGGTTTAGTTCACTGCCATATTCCCCATGACCACAGGATATAAGTAGGTTCTTGATAAATACTGTTGAAAGGATGAATATATCAGTCATTTAAGTTGCTTATCAATGGTGTGACCTTGTGATACCCAACTTCATCTTTCATACATTAAAATGGTGATAATCCTGCTACCTCAGTTACATTGTAAATGTAAAGATAACAAGAGATTGTTACCAATAATAATAGCTAATACTTAATGAGAATATACTGAGAGGATTTCATATTTAATCTTCTCTCTACTTACACAATTGATTATAGTTAAACCCACTGTGAAAGAGGAAACTGAGGCTCACAGAATTCAGAAGTTATGAGAATGCTATTTTAACACAGTCAGTGAGCTTCCAGAGTACAATCCTCCAAACTGTACCATGCTAGTTCCTTTAATACATATAGCATGAGCATAACTAAGATGATTAACGTTCTAAGGTCATTACTGTTGTTATTGTATTATTGTCTTTTATGATCACATAGTGTTCCATCACAGGGATATATTATATTTTATTTTACAAGTTCCCTATTGTTGTTTGTTTAAGCTGTTTTTATTTTTTAAAAAAATAATTGCAGGCAGTGTTTCAATGGAATCCTTGTATATCTGTGAGTATCTAGAAAATATACCTATAGAACACATTTTCAGAAGTGTAACAAGTGGGTCAAGCTTTTTAAGCTTTGATAGTTTTCACTAACTTACATTTCCAACAGATAGCACTTTCAACTTTTCCATACCCAGACAGTGCCTTTTGTATATTTGTTTTCCTCTTATGCTTTGTTTTCACCATCATTATTCCATTTCCAAAAAAAAAAAAAGCTTGGAATTTAGTATTAAGAATTTACAAAATCATAATCTTTGCAAAACCCAACAAATTTACCACACCTCTCTCTCTCTCTCTCTCTCTCTCTCTGTTTTTTGTTTGTTTGTTTGTTTTGTTAAGAGGTATTGAACCCAGAGGCACTTTACCACTGAACCACATCTCTGGCATTTTTTATTTTTTATTTTGAGTCAGGGTCTCAATAAGTTGCTTAGGGCCTAGCTAAGTTGCTGAGTTTGACCTTGAACTTGTGATCCTCCTGCCTCAGCCTCCTGAATCACTGAGATTACAGGTGAGTCCCACCACATCCAGCTTCATACTAGCCTCAATACCTGAACCATGTTATATGACTTTCCTATTTTTTTAAGACACTGTTACAATATCTTTGAAACTTTTGATTCCAAAAGGAAGTCTCGGTATTTATTTCCATTTTAATAAAGGTGTAAATGTCTTTGCTGTTTAATCTTCAAATTTCTAAGTGATATAAAAGACTCTAGTAAATTATCCGCTATTCACACCAGTAAATATCTTATATGAGTTGCCCTAAATTGTCTTGAGCAAGGAACTTCTGAAATGTTTACTCAGCTGCTATAAATGTACTTTCTGACTTTATATTATTCCACAAAATACGTAAGCAAAAAATAATAATTTCAATACATTTATTAACCTATGAAAACCAAAACTCACTTAAAAAAATACATACTTTAAAGATATCCAAATCATATTTCTGAACTTCAGCCTACTGAAGGAAGCAATACAAGTCACTATACTATCTTCATTTTTCTTTCCTTTTTTTTTTCAGGTACTAAAGTTTGAACCTAGGTCCTTGCTCATGTGAGACAAGTGTCCTGCCACTGAGCTACATCCCCAGCTGCTGTAGTAGCATCTTAAAGATGATATACCCTAACTATATCACTAAAGACATCATTGAAAGTTTACATAAATATACCCTAACTATATCACTAAAGACATCATTGAAAGTTTACATAAATATTGAAAACATTTGAAAATTAGTTATAGCTTAAGATTATAATTAGCATTTATGAATAAAATAGAGTACCAATAAGATGCTAACTGGTATAAACAAAATTTAAAATATCAGTAGAATGAGCTTAATTTCTCTTTTCCAGTGAACCTTTCAAAAGATCTTGAAGAGATTTTCTAAGTTAAATTGTGCAATTATTTGGAAAGCCTTGAAAAGTACCACTTTCAAAGATCTTATAAAACGAATTAAATCCAGATTCCATATATCTTATTACTTCTCCAACTTCTATACAGACAAGCTAGGAATATACATAAATATGATATAAAATATACATAGATAAATCGATAGGTAGATGTCAATCATTTGGGCTACTGTAACAAAATATCTTCGACTGAGTTATTTATAAATAAAAGGTATTTATTTCTCAAAGTTCTGGGTGTTGGGAGGCCCAAGATTAGGGCACCAGTAGATTTGGTGTCCACTAAAGCCCTTTTGCCATGATCAGTGGCTTGTTGCATCCTCACAGGGTGAAAGCAGTCAAGACAGGTCACTTTAATCTATCTCATATGTTCATTAATCCCATGAGGGCTTTGTCATCATGAATTAAACACTTCCCCAAAGCCCTATCTTAGCACTAACATATTGTACTAGGTTACAATGTAATGAAACATTGGGTAGGGGACCTCAATATTAATGACCAACAGTAAAGATAATTATTCAAAATTCAGAATGGATTCTTATAACATTTCTCATGTTTATTATAAACCATGGCAATTGCTGGAAATTTCACATTTTAGTATGTGCATAATTATTTTTTGTGTGCAGTGCAAGTGTAGCACAATTTGGGGATAAGAATAAGGAAGAAAACCTCTCTTGCTTCTTCTTCTTCATTCTCCGTGACATCCTCCTAGTCCAGGCCCTGATTACTTGTGCTAAGTCAATTGTACCAACCTCCTCTCTCCACACAGCTACAAATTGTTTGAATTTGACAGTAAGTCAGTTTTATCCACAATGAAAGATAAACCAGTTCAGTAAGTAAAAATATAAGATTTTATCTAAGCCATAATCCAAAAAGAACACCTAATATATTTTTTAAAACTTGTTGTGCCTGCAGTATGTGTAAAACATCATCGAAGATGATTTTATTCATTAATTTCCTGAGATATTTATTTGATGAATAAATCACCTTGTGGTTTTTTTTCCCTTCTCAAATGTGTGACTCAAAGGACCATGAAAAAATGCATTCCAAAAAAACCTAAAAAAAAACCAATTAAATTTTCATTTTGTACCTATACATTCACCATCATATTCAAATAATTTGGAAACATGTTTATTATAGTGGGAAACTGCTATTATGTAAACAATATAGTTGGACACATTGAAAGGAATGAAAAGCTTTAGAAGCTGTAGTCTCTGTCACAGAGAGCTCACAATTTAGTTGAAGCAATATGGTAGATACATATGAAAATAAAATTTAAGGGAGTGTGCAATTTTGCATTAGGTGAGAGATGTAGACAATAAGTACTACGGAAATTCATAGGATGAAGACAGTACTTAGTACTTTGCGGCTGAAAACCCTCTGATTTACTCTCATCTTCAACAGAATCACTCTGCTTTTATCTGTTTCATTTGTTTATGCTCCTGGCTAAGATTCTATCTAAACAGAGGGTTCTGTAGAAAAAAAATAAGTTTGAAAATCACTTCTGCCGTAATGAAGTGGAGCAATGGCAAGGATACTTAAAACACTATTGGGTAATACATGCATGTGCCTGTTTTTATGATGCATCGTGTGGAGTTTGGAAGTATATTGATTTACTTTTCTAACCTGCCATCCTGCTATGGATCTCAAAGTAAATGTAGACACCAGTGCCTTTTCAAATACTTGTGCTACCTGACATTGGCAAAATATGAAATCCATAATTTTTAGCACAGCACCATCCCCATTCAGGCTCCAAATCCCCTTTTTCTCTTTCATTTCTCCTCAATGCAACCTACTACTATAACCGTGACTCACTATGAGGTGTCTATTTAAAATTTTTATTTTACAAATGAGAAAACTGAGGATCAGTATGGGCAGTCATCAGTAGATGAGAGCCCATTACAAAAATGGGTTAATGTTTTAAACACATGCTCTTTCCTTAACACTGTTTTACTTCCCATTACTCAAGCACCTCAATAACCGCAGCATTAAGAGCATAAGCCTGCTTAATACATGTTTGATAAATGAATAATGAAGCAAATAAATGGATATAAAAGAGAAATTTAAGATACAATTTCACCTTCAAGTTTACCTTTTCATTGTAGAAAAAATGGCTTAAAGTTGTGAAAGTCTTTTCTATTTTCCTATTATATATATATAATATATATATATACGCTTTTTTTTTTTTTTTTTTGGAAAAGGGATACAGTTTTCCAGTCTTTGATGCTCTCGGAGGCAACTATTAGACTCTGAGAGCAACCTTTTGAGAACCTGTTACTCCCTTTAAGATCACTACAACGTCAAGAGTTTTCTAGAATATTGTGTGGATGCCGTGGAATTGTGAGAATGGGAAGAGAAGAAAGGAAGCAGAACATAATTCACGATCTTATTGAAAAAGCCCAGACTGATTTCTATTGTTCTGTCACCAAATGCGTATATTTCATTATTTTGAGAGTAGAATGAAGTTGAGGAAAAGCTTTGTCCTAATTTGTTTCTTCATTTTAAACAGAACCCAGATGAAATGCCAAATTGACAATACTTCAAATGATAGATATTTTCATCCAGTCTAGATAGTATTTTAAAAAAATAAAAAAACCTCTTTCAGATATTTTCATCCAATCTAGATAGTATTTAAAAAACAAAACAAAACAAAATCTCCTTTTTTTTTCTTCTTTTTTTTTAATTCAATATACATATTTTTAATTCTTTTCATATATATATATGACAGTAGAATGTATTTTGACAGACACACATAGAATATAACTTATTCTAATTAGATTCCCATTCTTATAGTTATGTATTATGTGGAGTTTAAGTGGTCGTGTATTCATATATGAACATAGGAAAGTTACACCTGATTTATTCTACTCTCTTCCTATTCCCATTCGCCCTCTTCCTTTCATTGCCCTATGTCTAATCCATTGAACTTCTATTCTTCCCTCCATGTCCCTTTATTGTGTGTTAACATCCACATGTCAGAGAGAGCATTCAGCCTTTTATTTTTGGGGACTGACTTATTTCATGTAGCTTGATAGTGTCCAGTTCCATCCATTTACTGAAAAATGCCATAATTTCATTCTTCTTTATGACTGAGTAATATTCCATAGTATATATACATATATGCCACATTTTCTTTATCCATTCATCTGTTAAAGGGCAGCTAGGTTGGTTCCTTAGCTTAGCTAGTTGATTTTTAGACAGAGCAGGCAAAGCTTATTCAAATCTCCCAGGTATGGCTTAAGAAATGACTTTTCTTTTGACTGACAATTCAGGATAACATAAGCATTTGTAGAGTTTTCTCATAGTCCTCCAAATTAGAGAAAATGTAAATACCATTTTTAAAAGATGCAAAAAGAACTAGAAAGAATTCCATTTCCTCCATAACAGTTCTTAATAAAATGAAAGCAATCTATTTCTATTACCAAGAGGACACTGAGTTAGATATATATTAGGTTTCTCTTTAAGAACATCCAGGCATATGCACTTGTATGTGTAGTCCCAGGGAATTAGGAGCCATAGAGAAATAATGGGAAATACTATTATACTCTGTATATTAACCAGGTAAAATGTGATAGAAAATAATATTTAATGACAAATTTTCTTTATTTGGTTTCATGACAAAAAAAAGAAAGAAACAGAAAACAACTACACTTATATCTTGATTTGTCTCAAGATAATCAAACTTTCCCAAATCTTCCCTGAAATGGATTAAAGCTCGGACATACCTCACGATAAATTTTTTAGATAACAAAACTACTTGAGTTGTCTTTCAAGACAAGACTCCAGAATCCACTCAGGGAGGGTTTTTAACTGACTTTTCACAAATGAACATGTGCAGAAGAGGCTAGTTCATCTGGTTAATGATCCTTTACCACCACAAGTCCAAAATCTCTCATTCAGAACATCATAGTCCCCACAAAGGAAATAAGTGACATACGAAGAGACTAATGACCATCTATGCCTAAACGGAAGAAACTTAATAAAATGAAAGCAATCTATTTCTATTACCAAGAAGACACTGAGTTAGATATATTCAAAGCCTTTCTCTTTAAGAACATTCAGGCATATGCACTTGTATGTGTAGTCCCATACACATACTCATTGTCATTCAAACAACAAGTAGCACCCCACCAGTTTCTTTTTTGTATAAATCTTTCTCATATCAACTGATTGGGGAGGTAGATTTTAGTGGTAGCTCATGACCTCATTGCTGGTCTGTGGGACACAGTAAAGCTGTTCCTGTTTGCTAAAACTTGGTGCTGTAGTATTGGGTTCTATTTGCCTTGAACAGCAAGCCCTTGCTCAATATCATTAGTATGTACTATTAAGTACAATATTTCTATGTATTTTATCTCTGATAATTGCCCTGTGAAGGTAAAAAAGAGTTTTGCTTTGTTATGAAAAGTTAAAAAGTCATTTTATCCTTGATGCAAACCTTTGTTTCTGGAGGAGGTGGTGTTGTACCTTAGCAAAACTAGCAACCCTTCAAAAGGGTTCTGAAAGCAACTGTGATATTTGAAGATAAAAAGGATGAGGGCATTGCCTGCATTCTGTCCTGCAAACCTTAGGGGTAAATCCTTTGATGTTCAAATGAGAGAACCTTAAGTTCCTTTATCTTTCTACTTAAAAAAAAACCCCCAAACTACCCAGGAATTCTTTTTATCAACACTGTATTACATTTCTATACTAAATCACTACTATTTTGTATGCAGACTAGATAATAAGTGTATTCCATTTGAATGTCAATGTCTCATTACATTTATTTTTCATATATTCACTGAGGCAGACTATTTCACAGTAAATGGAAATCTTGGGTATCATTCATTATATTAGAGACTTGAAATAACCTACAAAATTCAACACCATTAACTTATCCATTAATCCATTATCAATCAGCATTTTGTTGTATTTAAAAATGAACAAAACTTAAAATTCTAATTTTATGGTCTTCTATGGGTGCCATTAAGCATCAGAGAATAACTACACAAAGAAATAATACATAATCTGAATTGTCCTACTGTGTAAATCTATTTACTTACACAGATATCTAATGATCTGCAAATCCCCATACCTACAATTATTTCCCAGATTTTCTGGGTAAGTTTCAAATATACTCAAAAATTAGCCAGCTCCACATAGTTACAGAACTATTGCACCAGGTGTAGCTGTGACTTTTTTTATAAGGGTGATCTTATTAATGGGATACTCAGGATTTCCCTCTGCTCCTCTAGACCAGAATCTTATTGTTTAGGGAATAATCTGAAGCAGTGACTTAGGCACTTTGAAATAAGGGACAAGACATATTATTTTAATACTATCAAATATACAAAAAAAAAAAACCCATAATGTAATCTCTGTATATCTACCACCTACAGGTACACAACTTCCACCCAGCTAGGGAAAGAAAAATATTACCAATCGATTTGTAGCCCCTGAATAACCTGCCCTTGTAACATTCCATTTTCCCCCATCATTAAAACATTCATTCACAGTTTTAATATGTATATGGGTACATATATGTACCCATATGTGTGTACTCATATACATACATATATATATACATCATCAAGTAATATATAATTTTGTATGGATTTTAAATATCATAGAGATCATATAAATTAGTATTATTGTATATATACTTCTATCTTTGCATTTCTTCCATCTTATGTTAATATTGTTCAATATGTAAATATTGTTCAATATTTAATTATTCAATATTAATTTTGCTTGCCTTTCATTT
Source organism: Sciurus carolinensis (assembly GCF_902686445.1). Classification (NCBI taxonomy): domain Eukaryota; kingdom Metazoa; phylum Chordata; class Mammalia; order Rodentia; family Sciuridae; genus Sciurus; species Sciurus carolinensis. The sequence continues at coordinate 91,730,930 of NC_062215.1, forward strand.
TTCAGGAATTTTCATCGCCATATAGTTTTCCTTTATACATCCTACCAGGTTTATTACAAATCTAAATTGATTTAAACAGTTCTGTGAAAATTAGAGCAAAGCAACAAAAGAAAGAAAGTATAAATGTATGTATGTATACATCTTTGTTACGGTAACTTGTTCTGTGACAAATGTTACTCAATTGGGAATGAGGGAAAAAAAATTATTGGCTGGAAGAATTGGTTATTCATATTCATGTGAGGAGGGAAACATAGGACTTCTACCTCATAACACATACATGAATCAATTTCAAATGTAAACAAAAACTTAAAAAGTTTTACAATTAAATACATGATACTGCTATTCCCAGGACAGTGAGTTCATAAGATGAATTTGCAATCTTTGTGATGTGTCCGTTTGGTACACTGAACTTCATTTTCCCCAGTTCCCTTGATATCTGCTTCCAGCTGGGCTAGGAAGGAGATTCTTGGCTCCTTGGAGCACAGAGGGCAGCAGGAGCTGGGCCTAGGATTGCTCAGTCTCTGTTGGATTTTTTTCTTGAGTTTCTCTCACTATTGTGCAAAGCATTATGTGTTTACCTGTGTGACAGAGGGCCCTAGCTTTTGCTCTATTCGCAGCTGATTCGCAGTCACTGAAGTCAGAGGCAAGAAGAACAGAAGTAGCTTTAGTCCATCTCTGTGGGGTTCCAGCCCATGCTAGTGAGCTTCCTGCCTGTTTGTGATCTTCCCTTTCTGACTGCCTGACAAGTGGACTTCAAACTCCAGAATCAGACACAGAGACAGTCCTCCCAGAGAGCGCTTAGACCTCGTGTGTCAATCCTAAGTACAGTCACAAGTTACCTTATTCTCTGGAAGTTTCTTCAACTGTAAATCAAATAGAATTTGATTCACAGCACACTTCAACACTTCACCGACATATGTAAACTCTCAGCAGAATTTTACAACTTTCCTAGAAATATTCTATACCAACATACTAAGGTATCTTCTCCATTCCTGAACTATGAATCTAATTCTACTTTGAATTAAATTGTAAATGTTTTTAAAAAAAGGTAAAATTTGAATTTTCTGTTACATAAATTTAAAGAAAAATAGCAGTCATATATATCCATATTTTGTCTAAAATATTACTTCACTTAAAAAATTAATCTTTTTTTATGACTTCAATAGTTTTTCCCTAAATGAAACAAACATGTTATATATTATTTAAAATTTAAAGATTATTTTAGGAAACCAAATCTGTTAGAGAATCCAGGAAACTAGTGTCTAAATATTTAACAAGTAGGGGGGAGAAAAAATTCCAAGTTAAATCATTATCACTTTCTGGCCGTTAGAATCGTGGACTTCTAAATATTTAACTTTCAAAATTTAAAGTTGAAAGGAAGGTAGCATAGTGAATTACAGGTTTTAATATTCCTTCTTCCCCATGCTTGCAGATGTCTTTCTCCATGGTTTATACTGTACACTTTCTAACACTAATAATGTAAATATTGATACAAACCAACTTTGTCTTGCCTCTTGTAACTTTGCATTCCATCATATTTATCAAGCATTCAGATTTATTAAAATTGATTCAGTAGGCCCTCTTTCCCTCTCTTATACCTTCCCCCTTTCCCTTCACCCTACCACCCTTTCAGATTTTCCAGATATTCCTTCTTCAGTCAAAAATATTGCCTCCATCCTTGTGGGCAAGGATTAGGTCTGATTTACTCATCATTGCATAAGAAAAATGACTCAACTGCTGCACCATGTCTGACACATCCTAAACATAGAATAAAATGTTTATTGAATTGATAAATTCTTGATGGCTTCTTATACTGTTCTGTAATTTACCTATAGTCAGCCATCCTCTTTCCAAAACCTTCTTCAATCAAGCTTCATGAGCAGTGCCTATATTTTCCTCCCTAATGTGCAACATAAAAGAGAAAGTATCTCAACAAAGCATCTCTAGATTTTTCCTTTTGTCACTTCCAACAAAGACAGCCAATAGTTTATGATCTTGAAATTGTTATTTGCAAATTATTTTTATTATTTTCTTAAAGTAACTACAGTTATTCACCAGACTTCTAGAAGGAACCAGGTACCTAAGTTACACTGCATAATGAATTGAGTTTAATAAAGAGAATATTTACAAAAGAATAGGTAGGATGATGATAAAATGTAAGATCTACTGTAATACTGTGGGTGAGTTGCACTCTAAGGAAAGGGAGTGACTTATTTGAATCTGGAAGAAATATGTCATATGAAAAGAACTACCTTGAAAGAGTTGCAACATTTGGTCTAGAGAAACAGCCAGGACTATGTAACCCTATAAGAAGTGGGCAAGAGATGGAATCTTTGCAGTCTTTCTACCCTCTCTCTGATTTTTTACAGAGGATTTCTACTTATCACTTACAATCTAAGCTAGATGGTAGCAAAACTTACTGGCATTATATTCTACACAGGTCATCCTTGATGCATAGAGAGCAGATGAAGAAGTTTGAAGAGTTTTCTAAAGAACAAAAGGGAAATATCAAGCAATGTTATTAGTTATCATTAGTATAAATAAGAAAACTCTGAATTTACTTAATGTTTATGTATTGGTAGACAAAAATTCCTGACATAAGCAATTTAAAGGAGGAAAGGTTTCTTTAGGCTCATGGTTTCACAGGTTTTGGTCTAGGATCAGCTGTCTCTACTCCTTTGAGCTTGAGGCAAAGCAGAAAGTTTTGATGAGAGGGTGTGACTGAGGAAAGCTGTTTAACTCATGGAAGACAGGAAGCAGAATGAAAGAGAGAGAATGAGGAAGGAGCTAGTGACAAGGTATAGTCTGTAAGGCACAAATTCAGTGACTTTCCTCCAGTCATGCTCACCCACATACAGTTTTTACCACCTCCTAATACTCCACTACAATTATTTATTTATTTATTTATTTATTTATTTAGTACAAGGGATTGAACCCAGGAGTGCTTAACCATTGAGCCACATCCCCAACCTATTTTTTTAATTTTTATCTTTTTTTTTTTTTTTTTTTTTTTTGAGACAGGATCTTGCTAATGTCGTTCAGGGCCTTGCTAAGTTGCTAAGGCCAGCTTTGAACTGGTGAATCTTCTGCCTCGGTCTCTTGAGTCACTGGGATTACAGGCATGCACCACCATGCCTAGCCATTCAAATTATTAATCTTTCAAATGAATTAATTTCCTGATGCAGTTAGAGCCCTCATTATCCAGTCAAGTCCCAAAAGTTCCATATCTTAACATTATTATATTGGGAACCAAGCCTGCAATACATGAACTTTTTGTGGAATATTCCAGATCTAAATCATAATATTCCACCCTTGGTCCTCAAAGTTTTATACCATCTCACAATGAAATATGCACTCAGTTCATCATTAATAGTCCCCATGAACTTAATGGTTTCATCGTTGCTCAATAGTCCAAGTCTAAATTCTCCTCTACCTTCAAAGTAAACTCTTAGCCATGAGCCCCTATAATAATCAAGAACAAGTTGCATGCTTCCAACATACAGTGACACATAGTAAACATTCTCATTTCAAAAGAAAGAAATAAGGGCATGGAAAGAAGGGATGGTACACTACAAAGATGGAAACCCAGAAGGCCAATATTAATTATTGCAGATCCATGTCAGCATTGTGGGATGTAGTGGTGGTGAGACATAAGCAGCAAAGGGCTGGGGCAGCCCTACCCCTATGGCATTTCCAATTGCAGCCCATATTGCCTCTTTCTTGGGCTGGCTCTCCACACTTCGTATAATTTTTCTCAGCTGATGTTTAACATTCTGGAATCTCTAACTTCATGGGGACTCCATTGTAGCTTAGGCTTCACTGTCACAGAATCATGCATCATCCTCTCAGGGCCTTACTGTGACAGTACAACGCTGACAAATATAGACTGACTTCTTAGACCTTCCTTTGAAATCTAGATGGAACCCCTTAGTGCCCCCATTACTCTTACATTCTTTATGACTACAAATCAGCAAACATGTAGACCATCCCAAGGATTACCATCAGCAGGAGCAGTAACTAGGCCCATGTGGACTATGGCTGTAGCAGTTTCTGAGGTCCTGGATGAATAACAAGGTGAAATTATTTCTGCAAAAACAACTTCTAGATGACCTGTGAGCAGGGCACTATATAGCTCTCTTACCAAAGCTAAGTATTTTAAAAGAAGTTTTTACTTTTATACCCTTGAGCTTTTTAAAGATATGGTCTGTTGATTCCCTAAATGCCCCAATGTAACTTTTCTATTGTCTCAGGGAAAACTACTTGGTTTCTCTTTAATGTTACTAATCTCTTGAGCATTCATACCTTCCTTAAACCCAACTTTAAACTTGTCTCTTTTTAGACCAAACTTCAAATTTTTCAAATCTTTCTACTCTTCTCCTTGCTTCTAATTCTCACTGTAAATCTGGCTAAAATCTGTAATACTCATGCCACTGCCTGAATGGTGTGCTGCCTTGATATTCCCAATGGCAGATTAACTAGTCCATTAACTTTCAATTCAGCTTTACTCAAAGTGTCAATACATGGACAAAATCTTGACAAGCACTTAGCCAGAATGTAGCATATGTGGTCTTTAGTCCAATTACCAGTGGAGGTCCTCATTCCTATCCAAAACCCCATGAGCACAAACCTTACTGTCTGTGTTTCTATCATCACTGTGGTCTTCTGAGCTCTCATCACAATTGCTCATTAAGCTCTGTTTACAACATTGCAGGGTTTTCCCAGCCTGCATCTGCAGACTTTTTCAAATTCCTCCCACAAACCAGTTTCAAAAGGCTTCTGAACTATGTGGTCCAGTATAGTCACAGAAGTGATAACAATTCTATTAATTTTCTGTGTTAGTCAGTTTTTCACTGTTAAGATCTACATACCTGACATAAGTAACTTAAAGTAGGAAAGATTTCTTTTGGTTCATGGTTTCATGGTTGACTAACTACACTACTTTGTGCATGAGGTAAAGCAGAACACTATGCAGAAGAGTATAGCCAGGAAAGTGCTCAGCTCAAGGTAAGCAGGAAGCAGAGAGGCAAAATAGAGAGAGAGGAAGAGGCCAAACATAAGATATAGTCCCCAAGGGCAGGCTCCCAGTGACACACTTCTTCCATCTCGGTCCCTCCTCCTAAAATTTTTGTCACATCCCAGTGGTTCATTCAAAGTATTAACCCATCAAATGGATTAGTCTTCTGAACAATTAGAGTCCTTATGATCCAACCACTTTTTGTAGCCCTAGCCTCTTAACATTGCTGCATTGGGGACGAAGCTTTCAATGCATGAGACTTTGTGGGACATTTTAGATCCACACCATAACAATTTATACTTCAATTATTTCATATTTGTATTTAACCAGAAAAGTTTGCAAAATATCATTAATGCACTAAAATGTAGATTTCAAAAATGAACCTTAAAATCATGGATTGGAATCAAACTTGTTTTAGATTAGGATTAAATTAGAAACCATAGAATTTCTGTATCTAGACATCTCTCTCATAAGTGAAACAAATTTTGGAATTTCCTTTATACTGTGAGAAATATCTATGTTATAAAGCTGTTGTGATGTGGTTCATGAATTCTGAGTGCAAACCTAATCTGCTTGATATAACTGTGCTCTCAATTTAATCTATATTTTGAAGAAATTGCTTTCATATCTCAAACTCCACTCTGTTCCATCTGGCATATGGGCTGTAGTATTCTGTACTCCTACTTACTTGTCCTTGTGTTCTTACTTTTTTATTTGTGACATTTCAATCTGATTAGTTGCTGCACGTTCTTTTAGGGCAATGCTTTCAACTTTAGTATGCATTACATCACCTGGAAGCCTTGCTAAAACATAAGAGTTGGCCCTTCCATACAGCTTCTGATATAGTCAGTTTGGAGTGGAGTCCAATAATTTTAAAATGATTAAAATACATGATTAATCTGGGTTTAGAATAGTGAATACAAGTAGATTTGACTAAATATTGGTTTCTAATTAATATTTAAAATTTTGGAATTCTTATATAAAAAACAGTATTGCTTCATCAAGTTATTACATTATTTGCAGAGAACTCACAGTTGTTGTATAAAAAGATATAATATCTTTAGTGGGCTTATATTCAAATGACTGGATGAGTTTTTTTTTAGTAATACATTCAAAAGTACATTTCTCATTGATAAAATTAATCATATAACTTTCAAATGATTAATGGTAATTCTATTTTGAATTTAGAGCTATGAATTTAAGGAGTGGTCTGATATTAAAAATGGAAAGAGAGTTCATGTTTATGAATATTTATTGATTCATTTGTTAAATAAGGTATGATTCATTAAGAATTTAACTTTTTCTAAGCCCTATTGTATTTAATTAAAAATAACCTGATATGCTTGGACAAATCTTTGTTTTTTTCAACACTTAGCATAATTTACAACATAAAATAGAACCTGTGGGTGGAATGAAGTATGTAAATATGTATATATGTGAAAAGAAGTGTTGTGTATGTTAAATAGAAGTATATTGGTGACAAAAATAATAAAAATACTGATTAATTTAAATGCTAGATCAGTACTATACAGCAGAATTCCCATAATGATGGAATTGCCCTATACCTACACTATCTCATAAGATGACCTCTAGTACTTGAAACATGGTTAGTAGAATTAAAATGATGAAATAAATTTTAAATTGAATTTAGTTAATTTAAATGTTTTTTAAATAGCCACGCATGGATAGTGGTACCATATTTTAATGCATTTGCAGAGCATAGTACCTGAGAAGAATTTGGGTCTGAAAACTTTTTCAATAAAAGGTGCACAAGAAGTCCGGTAAAATTTTCTTTATTTTCTGTTTTACTTTTTTTTTGCAGTGCAAGGGATTGAACCCAGGGCCTCATGCATGCTAGACACTCAACCACTGAGACACATCCCCAGTCCCTCTGTTTTTACTTTTGAGTCTCAGTTTATATGTTATTGAATCAGAAAACGTTCTTTAACTTAGGTTCCACTCGTGTGCTGTCACATCCTGATCATTTCACTTCAAGACACTACTCAATCCATTAATTGACCATTAACTTTTCCAAAATTTCTTTGAGTAAATTATGTAATTGATTTTCTAATACTTAACACATAGCAAGTGTTTGATCAATTTTGATAGACTGAATCAAAACTTTAGTTATAAGTAATATTTTGCATTATTTATATTTTTCTAAATGTTTTTAAAATGAGCATTTTATGTTACTTTTATTATCTAAAAAAGTTATATAATTATAAAATATAGTCATATGAAGTATATATATATAAATCATAACATATTTTGAATTATTTCTATTGAGTCTACTTAATTATATCAAGTAAGTTTCACTTATAAAATATTTGGTTTTTAATTTCTTAATTAAAAATATTTTTTAAAATTTTTTAGATGCTGAAGAGCAGAAATATAAAATTATTTAAAAAGTATGATTTTGATGATTTTTTTTAGCATAGAGAAAAAGGCCTTTAAAATACCTTTCCAGTGGCAGCTTTTTTTGTGAGATAAATTTTTTTATATTCTTGTTCTCTACAATAAAAATGACATGTTGTATTATAAGAAGATTTTTATTTTGGAAAGTAGCATTCATTTTTTTGCACTGAGTTCTTTTTCAACAAAAAGCCTCATAAGCTGGATTTAGATTTCAAGGAGTGGTGAAAGTTCACTAAACAGAAAACATGAATACTATAATCTGAAAAGTTAAAAATAAAGCCCCTAGTGTGCAATGAACACATTGTCATTCTAGAGCTTTATTTAATAAATCAGTCACTGATAGTATGATTGAATCTCAATGAAATAATACAATTGAGCTTTCACATCTATAAAATTAAGGACCCATGTGTGGTGACACTTCAAGGTATTGCCATCTTTTAGGACTTGGTCTAAAGCTGGCAGCCAGTATTCCTCTATGACACATCTATTTTATTCCTTGAAACTTTACTCAAATATACAATGCGATTAAATATTTGTGGCTCAGATTTTGAATTTCTTCCAATACATAAGAATGTATTTTGAAAAGAGTGAACTTCAGCAAGTGAGTCTATTTTGATGGCTTCATGCAGTGTCTTTTACCCAAATACAAGAATGATTAAGAGATGACACTGTAGCCAGGAATTACACAGCTCTTAGTAAAAATTTCAGCTCTGCATCTGTGGGAACTTAATCCTATTACTAATTTGTCTGTTCCTCAGTTTTCTCACTTGTAAAATGGGTACTGAGTAGCCACCTCATATGATTCATGTGAGGATTACATGTGCAAAAGCTTTTACAATGATATGTATGCAGGAAATCCACTTGTAAATATTAGCTGAAATTAATGTATCTATTAATTTTGCCAGTGACTAGATTCCTTTTAAAGTCTGATTTTATTTTCTTTAAATCAATCTATAATTTTAGAAATTTCACTAATTTAGTCTATCACATCCCGAAGGACTTCAAAATATTGAAAACATATGATTTTCAATGTCTTCTTCACTTATTTTTTTAAACCAAATAGCCTAATTATGCAGATAAATTTAAGTCGAAAATATATTTATTTTCCTTCTTTTTATTTTGTCCATAATGTTAGATAATATTCCAACACAGCAAAAAGCAGTCATAAACCCTAAACCATATTGAAGTTGATAAAATGTTCCATTACTTGTGGATATTAATGTTCTGGACATACCTTTACATGTTTAGAGAAGAGACTATAATTAGAAAAAAATTTTAAAAGTACTTCATTTTTTAATTAAATGTGGAAAGCACTATAACCTCAGATTACATATGAGCAGCCTCTGGTAAGTGAATGAAAGAGGCCTTTAAAAAATCACCATTGGGGAATTTAAGGAAATAACTTCCACATTAATAAGTTAAAGCTATCAATGTAGAGTTTTGTCCAATCTCCCTTGAGCTGCTATTACTTGCACTGCCAAGGGAATAGTTATATTAAAAGCCAAGTTTAGATTTTTCTTTTTTAATAAGTGCTGTGCATTGATCATTCTTTTAATCATTCTTTTTCAGTTACTATTGCCTTTCAGGAGCAACAGGGCTTAATGTTCTGCAAAAAGAAATGACAAATGACTGGGCAAAAAAGCCAAGGTAAAAATGTTTCTGAACTCTGCCTAAGGGGTCAGTGTGTTGCCTTTAAGGGGGTGGAGGGTATCCTCTGCAGGCTGTCTTGTGGATATAACTCTCTGACATCACTGCAAAGATTCTTAATCTTTGTAGCACTGTAGAATCAATTGGGAGCTATTGTAATTTGAAGACTGTTTGTTTTTCCAGTGGTGGGGTCTAAACTCAGGGCTTTGCCCAGGATGATAAAGTACTCTACCACTGAGCTATACCTCAGATCTATATTGGGAGCTTTTATAAACCTCCATGCCCAGACTGTAGCCCAGACTAATTAGGTCAGAATCTCTGAATATGAGAGTGAGACCAGGTATCAGTACTTTGTAAAATTCCAGAAAAAGATTTTTGCAACTAAGGTAGAGGACTACAGTTATGAAAAATTTCTTCCATCACTTCGTGAAAGTAAATTAGGGACTGTTTTAGTTAGCTTTTTCACTGCTGTGACCAAAAGACCTAATATGAACAATTTTAGGAGAGAAAAAGTATATTTGAGGGCTCAGGCTTTCAGAAGTCTTAGTCCATAGATGACAGCCTTCATTCTTTGGGGTCCAAGGTGAGGCAGAACATCATAGCAGAATAGTGTGGCAGAGAAAAGCAGCTCAGGACACGTAACCAGGAAGAGAGAGAGAGAGTCCTCTGCCCAACAAGGACAAAATATATACCCCAAAGGCACACCCCCAGGGACCCATCTCTTCCAACCAAACCCTACAGGCCTTCAATTGCCATATAATTAATCCCTATCAGCAGATTATGTTAAGGTTCTCATAATTCAATCATTTTACCTCTAAACTTTCTGGCATTGTCTCACACATGAGTTTTTGGGGTACATCTCACATCTAAACCATAACAGCGACCATTTCCCATAAATTGACTCTGTTCATCAGTAATTGTATCATTGTTCACCCAAGAATTGGGGGAAATACTGGCAAGCTCATTTTCTTCCTTTCTGGCAACCTAGAAGCATTCCATCTTTACTAATTCTTTAAAGATTAGTGAAGCTCAGCTCATTACATACTAATAGAATTCTCTTAGATATTTCAGAAGCCTTGGGCAAGAAATGATTTTAAAAGAAAAAGAAGAAAGAAAAAGGAGGGATTGAGGGGGGAGAAGGAAAGGAGAGGAAAAATGTGCACCACTGATTATTCAAAATATGACAAAAGAAATTTTGTTAAACACAATAAAATGTTAAAATCACTGTTTTATTGTGGTTTGTCTCAATTTATTATGTGGTTGGAAAAATAGTGTTGATCCTCACCAAATAATAATAACAATGGTGGTAGATGCTTTGCAGATATTTTGAGACTCTGGAGAGAAGCCTCCACATGTAGCCTCAGGAAGGCTTCACAGTCCGAGAAGTCAGTGAGCTACTTCTGCTTCCGGTTCAGAACACAGGACCTGAGCTCCAGCACTTCCCCAGCCTTATTCAGCTGTCATGTGGCAAAAGCTCTGCTCCAGGACTTCGAACCCTCCTTCTCATTCTCTCTTCAATAGACTTTATTCAGACTGTGTTACTCAAGTGTCTCTTTAATGGTCCTGGGTCAGTTCTCTTGCTTCGTCTTATTCTTCTTCTAAGAATATTCAATACAGATACACAGCTGATTACACTTTTCTTCTTCAGCCTTTTTTTGTTTGTGTGTTTTTTATAATACCAGACTCTCCTGATTTTCCTCACATCCTAATAGTTATTTCTCAGTTTGTCTGCCTTTTCCTCCTCCATCCAATCATGAGATAATTGACCCCCCACAGGTACTAACCCTCTAGAGTACTCTGTCTTTCTTTCCTATGATTTTAAATATCATCTACAAGATAATAAGGTCCAAATTTATATTTCAAGTTGACCTCTCCTCAAAACTTCTATTTTCACAACTCTTCTTGCAAATCTACTAGACATTTCAAACTTCACTGACAGTCTACTAGATTTTATCATTAGGTCTACTACTCTACTGCCCAAGTCATAATTAATTTCATCTGAAGTACTTAAGATTTTAACTCTTTGTCTCTGCTTTTGTTCCTATCTTTCTAGAGTTAATTTCTATACATTAATTTCCATACATACAGAAAGTGTGCTGATATTTTAAAATTTTGTTTTAGACCACAGCACTCCCTTGTTTAGTATAATCCAATGACTTCCATATTCTTTGCCATGAGCTAAAATCCATACATAATCTAATTTCTTCCTTCTACTTTTATCTATTCATTCTGTCAAAAAATATGAATTTTTCACCTATCCTATGCATCTAAAGATTAATAATGTGTCTGCTCATGTGGAAATGGCATGCCATTTGGAAAAGAACAACTTAGAAGGAAAAGAGTGTGTGTGTGTATGTGTGTATGTGTGTGTGTGCAGGTAAATATTCTTTTAATACATGATGGTCAGGGAAACTTGTCTATCTCTGATGAAATGACATTTAGCAGATACTTAAATAAGATCAGCGAGAAAAATCAGGGTCTTGTTATTGAAAACTTAGTCCTTGTCTCCAGTGTTGATCCAATAACTAGTACACAGTTTGGAGGAAAAGGAAAAAGAAGTTTATTGCTCTTGCTAGCAAAGGAGAAATACAAGCGACTCCTGTCCCAGAGGCTGTGATTCTGCCCATCAGGCGAAACAGACTACATTCCACATTTTCTCTGTCTGGAGTTGTAATTCATTCATTAATTTGTTAGACAGTAATTTCTTAGGTCTTCTGGTGTCATCCCAAGTCTGAATAACTTTGTTCCTGTAGTGAGTGTGTGCTCAAGGACAAATAACTGCCTAGGATGGAGAAGAAAGATAATCCTGTTTCCCCTGAAATTAGGGAGGGGGAGAGATTAGGGAAGAGAAGGTACAGAGGGAGAGAAAGAAACATGTCTGCTCTAAAAATACATTGCAGTGGCAGAGTGGCAAGGGCTATATTCAAAGCATAAATTACACCACTGTTACAGTCTGCCTAGAGAAATATAATACTGAACTCTTTTTTTCACCCACACATTGTCCGTATCCTTCAGATGTAGTAACCCTTCTTCTGTACCTTTTGCAACTCAAGATTTTTACTACACTGAAGTCCTTGAACTCATTCTTTCCTTTGTTTAATAATTACCACCAACTGGTTACATGTTTGGGTTCACATCATCATTTGAATTGCAACCAAACATTACCTCCTCAAGTACCCCTTCCTGAGCACCTAAGTACATCTACATCCACAGGGACTGTCACTCTCTAGTTCACTGTCATGGTCTCATTAAGAAATCTACAACTTCCTTTATTGCTATATGAAATGTTTGTTTTTTCATTGTGAAGTGGGATTTTATTTACTTTTATTTTTGTCTAGCAACTTTCATGAGAGCAGTAAACCTAGTAGTTTTATTCATTGCTTTGTACCCAGAACATAGAAAAGTACCTATAATTTTATATACATATATATGTATGTGTACATATAAATATTTACATATGTGTATAAATATAAATATATGTATATATAATTGTTAATGAAGGGTTGGACCTGAACCCTAATCCTTAGACTCTATGATTTTCCTGCTATATTAATGGTTATTAATGATTATTAATGGCTGTAATGTACAAAACTGCTCCCCCCGCCCTTTCCATTGCAGCCATTTCTGTGAACATCCTAGCTATTGGGTCATCAGTCAGCTTGCAAGTATCCTTCTCTGTTATTGGTCCCCTGTTAGCCCGGCGGAATTCAACTGCTTTAGGGAAGCTACCCCCGCCATCTTCTCATGCTTTTCTCTCCCCCTGACTCACTTTCTTTCTCCTCCTCGCTTTTCCACTCTCTCTAGCATGCACCCTTTCTCTTTCCCTTCCTTTTCCTCTTATTTTCTCTCTTACCCTGCAGGGAGACACTCTGTTTGCTTAATAAACCCTCTTTTGTGATTTCCTGTGTCCGGTGTGGTTTCTGTGGGATTCATTACATTGGTGCCGTGACTTGGATGGATTCTTCCACTGTCTCTTAAGCAAGTGGAACCCCATCTGAGCCCCAGTGCCCCCGGACACAGCCCCACCTTCCATTCTGCCCATACATTCTGCTCTGCATTCATCACTGGACTTCAGATTGGTGAGTTCTCTAGGTGGGTTCCCCTAGGCCGGTTTATCTGGGACCCTCGAGGCAGCTGAGGGGTGGGGGTACCCCCAGTCACAACTTTTATAGTTACGGCTAGCCCCTTGGTCTTATCTGCCGGGTGGGTTCCTGATTATATGGTGTAGATTCTCTCTCAGGGTTGAGGCTCATCTCGCACTCACACTGGCACTTGAAAACCCTGATATCAGGTCCTCAAACCCTTTTCAGCTTTTGCCTGGCACACACATTGGTGCTTGTGTAAAGACACAATCAATGTGCTGCCCCTCATCTCCATCCCAGTACTCTGGCCTCGACGGACGCCCTGGCCACAGACTCAGCTGTATCAGCTCCCACCATGGGATCTGGGTCCTCCAATCTGGCAGATTCAACCCTGGGAACCCTTCGCCTGACCCCCAGCTTAAAGCCATCAAAATCCGTTTGTGTAATGGCACACAGCTTCCGTGAGTGAGCGGGCAGATGGAAAGGGATTCCTTATCTTCAAGTCTCTTCTTTCTTGTTTCTTGGCTCTTCCTGCAGGCTCAGGCGCCTCCGGCCCCTGTTTCTCCATCTTCTCCTGCTTCTGCATCTCCTTTACCCCGTTCTGTTTCTGCTTCCATTCCCCGACCCAACTTCTCAATTCTTCCACCCCCTGGTGAGGGATTCATTGGCATGTTCCAGATTCTGCAACATTTGTATTATATTAATCTCATGTCAGTACTCATATCTTTTTGTTCTTCTCTCATAGAAGCACCCACCCCCAGATGCCTTTACAACCTGCTCTTCCCCAACCAGATTTCTACCATGGACCCCTCCACTGACCCGATTTCTAAAAAGGGAACTCCAAACTGCTTGCCCCCACTGCCCTCTTCCAGCTCAAAGAAGCCAGAGTGGTCATCGACCCCCTTTCCCTACAGCAGTAAAGGAGTTCCTAGAATTAGAGGGGTGAATGAAGCCAGAATTGGGGACAGGCATTTAGTGTAGAAATAGGGGATCAGTCAAATTGAGGAAAAACCATCTGCCTTTGGAAATCTGGAAGGAGAATGGACTTTTTACATCTCACCTGCAAAACCAGCCCCAGTCACTTAGGCAGGAAGGAGAGAGAAGGCTTCAGAAAGAACTGGAGAACAAAAGATTTTCTTATAAAAACAGAAATGGGGGAATCTAATGTACAAAGCTGCTCCCCCCGGCCCTTTCTGCTGCACCCATATCCCCGCCTCCCAACTATTGTCAGTCTGTGAACATCCTAGCTAGCTATTGGTTCATCAACTTGCAAGTATCCTTCTCCATTATTGGTTCCCTGTTAGCCCAGCAGAATTCAACTGCTTTAGGGAAGCTATCCCTGCCAACTTTTCTCATGCTTTTCTCTCCCCCTGACTCACTTTCTTTCTCCTCCTTGCTTTTCCACTCTAGCACGTGCCCTTTCTCTTTCCCTTTCTTTCCCTCTCTTTTTCTCTCTTACCCTGCAGGGAGACACTCTGTTTGCTTAATAAACTCCCTTATGTGATTTCCCATGTCCAGCTGTGGTTTTCGTGGGAATCCTTACAATGGCTACATTTCACATTTTCTCTGGAGTTGTAATTCATTTGTTACAAGCTTCCCAGTATCTTATTACCACTTCTTACTTAGGCTATTTTTACTTGTACACATCTGTTTGTGATATATTCAGCAGTAGACTCTACACTGGCAAAATAAGAAAATGGATATAATCTTTAGAAAATATCAATTACAATATTTATATGGCCCTCTTCTCTTTTTAGTATGAATTATTTAATCAGAATATTAAAATGAAGCAATCTCAACCCTTAGAAGACAGGATTGGAGTGAGAAAATATCAGTGTTGAGACATCTGGGGAGATTAGAATGATAATTTCAGGGCACTTAACAATTTTTTTTTAACCTATTGGAAACCCTTAACAATCTAATAAAGTGTCAATCAACAGCTTTAAGTTGTTCACATAAGCTGATTCATGGGGTTGTTTTGCTTAGCTAGGCTAGCTGTTAGCCCAAGAAAAAATAGATCAGTTTCCAAGGGACAGTGATTCTCTACCCTATCTCCATATGAGAATCTCCTGGGGAGACTTTGTGATGAACCTGGGCTTGCGCCTTGGCTCCAGAGATTGTGATATATCCAGCTGCAGCCTGGGAGGTGGGGAGGAGGGGCTGCAGCAAGGGCATTGCATTGTAAAAATCCTCCAGTGATTTTAATGTACAACCAAGATTGAGAAACACTACTTTAGAAAAAAGTAGCCCACCCAAAATGAAGTGATATAGTAAGAGAAGTGGTAATTTAGCTGACAGTTTACACAAAACATTGCTCTGAAAAGTGCTTTGAGGATTACACACAACTCTTCTTAAATTACCTCGATAAAATCAGAATGGCATATAGAATGTATGGGGTGCATCATAGAAAAGTGTATGAGTATCACTATCAGGAAACAGGTTTACGTACCCTAATAGGATGAGAGAGATTCTCAGCGGCTTCTCTGCAGGCAAGTAATGCTTTTTTCTCCCTGTACCCTTTCCTCATGGCCTTGAGTTATGGTAAAGGAAAATAAAATGGAGCCCTGGAGAAGGCCCACAGGTAATCCATATGAGAAAACTACCACACTTTATACGTGCGTGCTGCATAAGTAAAAGCAAAAGAATCATTTCTGTACCTGATTTTTGCTATACTTCTAACATTTCTGATCTCAGTAATTATTTAATACAACAAAATATTGTTAAATAACTATTATAATAAAACAAATATAATGTGTTTAGGGCTGATTATTTAAAGCAGTACTGGAATAGGTGCTTCCTATACATTAACTGGTTTTATCTTCAAATAATCCAAATTGGTATCTTGAACAATTAGACTGAGAAAGATAACAATGTGTTTAAGATCATACAGATAATAAGTAGTGGAATGCGTGTACAAATTCATGTTTTTAGACTACAAAATCTGTGCCCTTTAACAACAGTAATTCTGTGGTGCTACTAGGATAGATACAATGATATGTCAGGTGCAGATTAGGTATAGGAACACTTATAGAGGGAAAATTAGAAACAACCAAAGGCCCATGAAAACTGTTTGAACCTTCAAGTTACCAGGTCTCTCTCCATCTCTTTCCAAACAATTTGAATTGATTGTCTCTGGACATATATCTCTTGAGAATTATAGCATGAGGATAAACAACCTGCCTTAGAAAAGAAATACATAAACCTCAAAGCCAAATACAGAGATCACAATGGACCTGAGTCATAGGTTAAGATTAAGGAGTAGAGATGGGGTAATGGAGTTAAGAGTTCACAACTAGAGTGAGAAGATGAACTGCCTAGTCAGCAGAGTCCTCATCAGTTGGAATTCAAACCACCAAAGAGCATGACTTTATCTGATGACAGGGTATTTATCTAGTCAGGGTTTGGGATTCCAAACTCTAGATTGCAGAAAAGTGAAAGTACATCTTATAACCTGATGACATTGAGACACTTAAAAATGGATGTGAAGGTTACAGAAAGATAGGGAAACCCTTTTATTCCCCTGCCTTTTGAGATCTACCTGAAGAGAAATTCCAATAATTCATTTTATCTCACTCATAACCCTTTAAGCAAAGCATACCAATAGCCTGTAAATAATAGAAGAGGGTATGTGAGAGCCTGTGGCACAGGCTTTGAGAAAACCCACACACATATGCCATTCTTCTAACTAGATTTTGTGCTTTTTATGTGTTCAGTCAAGAATGAAAACAATATTATAAATGCTATGCTTTCCAGGCTTGACAGATGCTCATCTTGGGATGGAATCACATACGCAGATAGAAAATGAGCTGTAGCAAGTTTTTTGCAGAGGATAAGTGGGTGTTTTTGGAATCCATGATGAAAAACCACTGTAGCATGTATATATATATATATATTTTTTTCCCTTATTACCCAGATTTATTCTGAAAATTTCCTTCCACCATTTTCACCATTCAACTGACAATTCTCACTGTCCCTATGTTATTACTGCTTACTTGTTATAAAGCAGAAATCATGTTTTACAGAAGCTATAAGAAGTCCCATTGAGAATTAAATTGCTTTCCTTTCTTCCTCATCATTGTGAATTTGGTACAGATGAAAGATGGAGGATTGGCAGCCAGGGAGTCGAAAGTCCTGTGTTATCTATGAGATGCACATGATACAGGCAGAAGCAGCTCAAACCTCCCTCTTCACAACAGCCATATGCCAGCTTTCAAATCTTGGAGAAAGAGCTCTGTGGGAGAGTGTGTCATTTGTAAAAGACAGGATTTAAAGATAAGATTTCTTTAAAAAAAAAAAAAAAAAAAAAAAAAAGAGTTGAGATTTACAAAGCAGTCAGGAGGAAAAAAAATAATAAGTTGGGGAAAAGACTCACAAAGATGCCTTCTGGGTTCCTGTTTAGCTTGAGAACGATGTGAGCTCTACTCCTTCTTTTATTTCGCTCTTCACCTTCATCTGTGTGTCTGTTTGCCACCCTGGAATTCTCTGCCCATTTTTGTTGTGTCTGAACAGGCTCAGTTCCTGTAGCAAACTCCCTTACCAGCCATAGCCAAGTCCTGAGGCTCCCTATAAAAAGGCACAGTCTGAAACTCCAGACCGTCCTGGAATGAATGTCTCCGCATGCGGCTGCTTCCGCTTCTGCTTCCAATCTGCCTCTTCTTGCCTAGGTGATTTAACTTTCTCATTGCTTTGCACCTGGTCTCTGCCTTGCAGCTTAGCTTGATTCCAGCTTTGTTCCTGGACCAATCTTTGAGCTCTCTTCTCTGAGCTTGGCCGCCGGTTGCATACCACTCTATACTAAACTCAAGCTTTTGAAAACCAGGCCTAGGGTCAGGGAGCTCTGACAGGATACATCACAGGCAAAATTTATCATTTTTTTTTTTTTTTTCCATCCTGCCTAGATTCTTCTTTCCTTCCTCTCCCTCTCTTCTGACTGATTTCAAAGTCTCAAAGCTGCCCAGGGCTTCACTAGGAGGGAGTTTATCCAATGCTCTGGTCAAAGCTTTTGGTCTCACTTTTCCTCAGCATCCTGCCTGCTGTGCTTCAATATGCAACATTTACTGTTTTTCTCCCCCACTGTTGGAGTTTGGTGGACAGATCTATTTAGCTTGCTCTGTTAAGCTGAGGCTTAATGTCATTATGCTTTATTTAATAATTGATTTTCATTTTGATGATGAGTGTGCTGACCCTGTAATTACACTTTGTCTAAATTAAAATTTTAATCTCACCAGTACAAACCTGCTACTCCTCCTGTGATCCCTATTTTTGTTCATAGTGCCACCATTTTTCCAGGCTTCCAGCCTAATTGCATGGCCACGTCTTTAAATCCTCCCTTGCTGCCACATTGAAATTCCTTTCAAATCCCATTGATTCTCCTCTCCTTAAATTTCCTATTCCTGCTGTCATTACTCAATGTGTTTGGATGGAATATTCAGTTTCCTCCTGCCTTCAGACTTTTCTCCTTTGAAACCATTTTATGTCCTACAGAGGACTTTAGATTTCAGAAGCCTTTGAATTTCTGCTCTTCACTTGCTTTCTATGTGATACCAGGATAGAGAGTTAATTCCTTTCAATTTCAGCTTCTCATCCATAAAATTATGATAGTCATACTTCAAAATAATATTATTATTTATAATTAATCTCTAGTGCTACATTTTGAGAAAGAATCTTTAGTTAGGCTTCTGAAACTTCTTTTAGGCCCCTCTGTGTACTTCTTTGTGAAAACCAGTTTTAACTAGAATCTACTATCCTTGCTATCTGATTCCTCTCTACATTTGATCCATCACCCAAGTGATAGCTAATCACCCTAGCCTGTCTTCAGCAACTATCACTCCTGTTACATAGGTTTGGAAGAATCCACCTTGTCCTTGAGATTTCCTCTTACTAATTTTTCATCCATGACCCTCACACTTCTCCTTAGCTATACATTCATACTTGCCCAGGATATACTTGGAGTTGAGCCCAATCTCCTCCTCAATGCATAATTCCATGGCCATCTTTATGAGGCTGGTCTGGAATAAAGTTTTTCTTACTGAACTATTTTTTGGGAGTGTGGATACCAGGGATTGTACTCAGGGGCACTCAACCACTGAGCCACATCCCCAGCCCTATTTTATATTTTATTTATAGACAGGATCTCACTGAGTTGCTTTATGTCTCACTTTCTGCTGAGGCTGACTTTGAACTCAAGATCCTCCTGCCTCAGCCTCCCTATCCACTGGGATTACAGGGGTGTGACATCACTCCCAGCCCTCACTGAAAAACAAGTATCATTTATTTAATTTTTATTTAGCAATTGCCATATAAATAAATAAATAAAACAATCTACACTGAGGAGATAATTTTAAATTATTTCCCAATGGTTTCTCCTTCTTTTGTATTTCTAATGGTCTAATGATAATGAAGATGATGATATTTATACCTTATAGTTATTGAAAACTTCATATGGACAGAAACCAATTTAAACATTTTTATATGTATTAGCGCAGTTAAATCTTAAGATTAAATGTAGAAATAATTATACTACTGTTATGGTTGGATCTGGAATGTTCCCCAAAGATTCATGTGTTAAATAATGGCTTAGTGTTCAATGCAGCAGTGTCCAGAGGAGGGGTTCTTGGGAATTGTTTGGATTATTAGGGCTCTGGCCTTATTAGTGGACTAATGTATTAATAGATTAATTGAGAGGTAGAAGAAACTGTTAGAGGCCTATTTGGAAGAAATAGATAACTGGGGGCATACCCTGGTAGAGTATACCTTGTCTCTCGCCCCTTCCACATTCTCTCTTTTCCCAGCTGCCATGAGGAAAGCAATTTGATCACCATACCTTCCACCACAATATTCTGCCTCACCTCAGGCCCAAAGCAATGGGGCCCCAACCGTGGATTGAAACCTATGAAACTATGAGCCAAAATGAATCATTCTTTCTCTAAGCTGATTTTCTCAGTTGTTTTGGTCATGGTGATGAAAAATGATAGCACAACTACCCTTTACAAAATTACAAAATTAAAGCCAGAAGAAATTAAACTTACCACAATCCACATAGCTATGAAGCAGAGGAGGTAGGATTCAAATTCAGAATATCTCATAGGTTATATTTCTGGATAGTATTCTAGGTGCTTTTCACAAATCAACTATGTAATTGTCCCCAATATTATTCTTTTCTATTTTTTATGATTGTGAAACAGATAGACAAAAATGTAAGCAAATATGTATGTCTCATTAAGTTATTTAAAAAGCACCCAGTTTAAATATAGAAAGTTAACAATCTTTCATGTGCCTTCCTATTACTACTTCTCCCATTTGCAAATATAACTACTCTCTTAATTTCTTGTTTTATGGTAAATATTTTCTTATTTTATAGATTTATAGTCTTGTCAGTTAAACATATTCTCTGATCACTGCCAAAGAGGTTTATATTTCTGATATATATTTTTTCATATTTAAAAATGTTTTATGTATTATTTGTGGTGGGCTCCATGGACTCCACCATGGAGTCCATAAATTTTTTTTTTTTGCAAAGATCATCCTTGTGGATGCATGTATCTGTAGTTAATTGATTTTGTTCTATATGGTATGTCATGCAGAAATATACCATTCTTTACCTGTTTTACCTTTGATGCAGCTTTGAACTGATACTGCTATATATATCTTTGACACATATCTTTTTGGAAGCATATGCATGCATTTCTGTTGGGAAAATACCTAGGAATGAAATTTCTGGGTCATAGGAAATAAATATATTGAACCCCAATAGAATATGTTAAACTTATTTTTTAAAAATGTGTATATATTTATATTACCACCAGAAATATTTGTAAACTTCTCATTGTTTTCCATTCTCACCAATATTTGGTCTAATAAAGACTTGCTAATTTTGTCATTCTGATAGACACACAGTGGTATCTCATTGCAATTTTAATTTGCATTTCCTAGATTACTAATGAGAATAAGTAGTTTCACGTATTGACGGGCTAATTTGAATATCTTCTTTGGTGAATTCCCTGTTTAATGTCTTTGAACATTTTTCTATAGAGGTTTTTTTTAAATCTAGTTTTTGAAGACAGTTCTGTTGAGATTTTTATCTTTACTTTTACCTATTCTAAGGTCATGATGATGTTTTTCTTTGTTATCTTCTAGAAGCTTCATCATTTTAAATTTTATGTTAATATCTACCATAATTTTAAAATTGATTTTCTAAGTATGGTATGGTTTGTGTGTTGCTTCATTTATGAAGCTTCAATTGCTCCATTATCATTTATTGTTAGAATTCTTCTCTGCAATGTAACCATTACTGGAAGGATCCATCTTTGCGTGAATTTATTTCTTGGCTTCCTGTATTTTTTACCATTTTTTCATTATAAAAATTTCCAAACATACTGAAAAATTAAAAGAATTAATCTTTAATCACCCATATACTATACTCCTGGACTCCACAATTAATATTTTGTTATGATTTCACATATTTACCCCCATAATCATCTATAAATTCATCTTCTGAAGGATTTCAAAGTAAGTTATTGAAATCAGCGTACTTCATTGCTAAACCCTCAAACATTTATAAAATAAATTAGAATTGAGTTAAAGTTTATAAGGGTTTTTGAGGTCAATTTAGGTAAATTAAGATGTACAAATTTTAAATGTACTATAATAAATTTTGATATAAGCATATATAGTTTGTTTTGGCCTATTCTCCAAATTTTCACCAATGAAGTGTTGCAATACATTTTTCTTTAGGCATAACTTTCATAGTATGTTTTGGGGATTTTTTTTCACATATGTGGATTTTTTTCACATATGTGTACATATTGCTTTTGTTATTGATGGAACAAAACTCAACAGTATTGATTTGTATTAATACACAATTGTCACATCACTATATCTCTGTTCATGAGCACATGAACTCTTTCCAGTTTTCAACTAAACTGATATAAAGCTACTATCGACATTCTTGAAAAAACTTCCTAGTGAATGTATTGCTTCTCTATATTTTGTGTAAATATAAGTAAACGGCTACCTAACAGTCAAGCAGTGATTGAGATTTATAAAAACTGACAGAAGTTTCCAAAGTATTTCATACTCTTCTTAATAATGACAGAAATTTCTTACTCTGTATCTTTGTCAATGGTTAATTTTATCAAGATTCTGTTTGATTTAAAAATTCTAGGGAATATAATAACTTCCTTAATGACTAATGCTCTTTAAACCTTTTCATGACTTTATATGCTTTTTGAGTATCTTCTGTGAAGTCATTATTCAATTCTTTTGCTTATTTGAAAATTTGAGTTTGTCTTTTTGTTGCTGTTATAGTTATTTTTCTTTTATGTATATTCTGAATTCTATTTTAAATATATGTTTTACAAATACTTCTCTCATCCATAGATGCTTACTCATATTCTCAATAGTATCTTTGAAAAAGTGCTATTTAAAAAAATTTTTTTTAGTTGTAGATGGACACAATGTCTTTATTTATTTATTTTTATGTGATGCTGAGGTTTGAACCCACTGCCTCACACATACTTGGCAAGCGTTCTACCACTGAGGCACAACTCTAGCCAAAAAAAAAAGTGCAATTTTTAAAACAAATATGAAAACTAGTTTTACTTTTTCCTCCTTCTATGGTTATGCCTTTCTGTATCCTGTCTAAAGTATTTTTCTTACTACCAACTTAATATTTATTGTCTTTTGTGTTAAAAATATTTTTTAGATGATGATAGACCTTTATTTTATTCATTTATTTATATGTGGTGCTGAGAATCAAACCCAGTGCCTCATACATGCTAGGCAAGCACTCTTACCAGTGAGCCACAACCCCCACCCTTTATTGTCTTTTTCATAAGCTTAAAGATTTATTTTCAATTCATATCTCTATGCTCATCCAAAATTAATATTCGTTTGTGGTAGAGTTGCAGCTAATTTATTTTTTATTAAACTTCAATTTGTTTCAATGTGATTTATTAGTAGACCTTCCTTTCTCCATTGGATTGCTTTGACAATTTTATTGAGAATTTATTGAACATATAATTGAAGAATTGTTTCTGAGTTCTCCCTTCTGTTCCACTGACCTATTTGTCTGTCTTTTTATTAGTGCCATTCTGTCTTGATTACTGTAGCATTATAGTAAATTTTGAAGTCTAATCAATTTTGTTAAACATTATTATTCAAGGTTGCTTGGATATTATTATTCTAAGTTCTTTGCATTTCCACAAGAATTTTTTATTTAACTTGGATTTTTATCACAAAATCTGCTAGGATTAAAACAATTATATTGAATCTCTAGATCAATCTAATTTTCAGCTTAACAATATTAAATATTCTAATCCATGAATATGATATATTTCTCTATACATTTACATTTTCTTTAATCATTTTCAACAATGCTTTTATGTTTTTAATGTACATGTCTTTTTTGTTTTTGTCATTAAATATGTACCCAAATATTTTGTTTAATGTTATTTTTCATTGGCTGCTTTGAAATTTTTATCTTTATCTGTAGTATCTGTATATTTGATTTTAATGTGGCAGTTGTGGTTATCTAGGTATTTTATTCACAGCATGTACTGAATTTGTAATTTTATGTAATTCACAAAATATGAAAATTTTTAGCCATTATTATTTCAGAGAATTTTCTTTTCTTGGTTTTTCTTCTTTTCAGTAATTCTTTATGCCATGCCTTGTTATTAGTTTTGTTTTATATTTTCATGGTTGGTGTCCATAGCGTTATTGATCTTTGTCTTTTTTTTTTTTTTTTGCCATTTATTTTAGACATTTGTCTCACATACAAGTTTTCAAGAAGTTATCTCAATGAACATTAATACCAAACAATGACAGACATACAGTTATACTTGGTCTTGGAACATTCATACAGAGGCAAATGTTTATGCTATGCTTATTACTCAGACACTCTTTCATTTTTCCCAGTTCCCTCAGCATTGGTGGTGTCTTCATTTTTTAAATTCACTTTGAGAAGTACTCAACCACTACTTCTTAAAATATCCCTTTTAGCCTCATTCTTACCTTTTGCCTTCTAGAACCAAAAAGATGTATGCTAGACCTTTTCACTGTAATCTTTATATCCAATATTCTGTTCTATAATTTGAATCTTTTTTCTTTTTATTCTGGAAGTTTTCTTTGGCTATATAGTCTAACTTACTAATTCTTACTTTAGCTATATCTTAGAAACATTACACTGTTTTCTTGGATTATTTATATTTGTTCCAGGACTAATTCCCTTCACTGCTATCTCTTTAACTTCTGTAAAGTCGAATGCAAACTTTCAGTTCATCTACTTCTCCCCACAATATTCCCCAAGGGAAATGATGGCACTCATTTTCTTGGGACAGCATTCTTTCCCGTGTTTTGATATAATATGTGTTTACTATCTTTTTAGATTTCTATGCCTTTCATCTGACATATTGAAAGATATCTAAAGAGCAGTTTTAGAGTTACAGATAAATGAAAGAGAAAGCATGAGATTTCTCATATGCCACCTTCCCCTGTATCACCATACCACACACTTTCCTCTATTAATGACATCTAGCATTAATATGAAAAGTTTATTACAATTGACAAATCATTATTTATTTGTTATTTTTAGTTATATATGACATTAGAATGCATTTTGACATATAGTACATACATGGAGTATAGTGTCCCATTCTTGAGATTGTACATGATGTGGAATTGCACTGGTTGTGTATTCATATACTAATATAGGAAAGTTATGTCTGATTCATTCTACTATCTTTCCTATTTCCATCTCCCTTGCTGAATCATTTTTAATATATTATTCTAACTAAAGTTCATAATTTGCATTTGTGTTCACTTTATATATTTTAAAAAACAAATAATATGTGTATACAACATTATAGTATCATATAGAACAGTTTCACTACCAAAAAAATTCCCTATAGTCAACACATTAATCTCTTTCTCCTTCCCTGGATTACCTGTTATAATTTTCCTCTAATTTATTCTTTTTTTTTTTTTTTTTTTTTTTGTGATGCTGGGGATCGAACCCAGGGCCTTGTGCATGTGAGGCAAGCACTCTACCAACTAAGTTATATCCCCAGTCCCTCTAATTTATTCTTGATAACTTTCTTTTGAGCATGACCACTATCAATATGAAGAATACTCCTTAGAACTGAAGGGATTTCAGGTAAATCAGTATACAAGGGAGCGAAAGTCCTTTGAGTTGAGCAAACTCCTCAGGACAATATAGGCCCCCTGTTTGAATGGCTTAGAAATACTCTGCAACTTCTCTGTCCTTGAGACCTGGAGACATTATCTTATTATAATAACATTTGGTACTAATGGACTTTGAGAAGCAAGCCAGTTATGTGATCTGCAAATGCGCAAAGCTAACTGCACTGTGTAGCCTAGTGTAACTTGATATGACCCTGGAATAGATAATAAACTGGACTGGCTTTCCCATGGAAGCCAATTGTTCTTGCTCTTTGCCATCCTGTGTGCTTACCTCTTTATTGCTCTACCCTTAACCCTTATAGCTGGACCCTCATTAACTTTTACAAAGAACCCTGACTGGGAGAAGAGTTAGGTTCATGTGTGGTTGTCAGGTTAGAGACAATAGAAGTATTATTATTGTTGTTGTTGTTATTGTTGTTATAAACCAGTCTCAGAGAGGGTAGGACAACACACATTGCAAAGCCAACAGGAATGTCAACTGAGATACAAATACTCAACCCGAGAATGCAGAATGAAGGGGCGGGGATGAGTATGAGGGACGTGTGGGTCAAAGCCTTTATTAGGGTTCAGTACATTCCTTAAGAAAGATTTCTGAAAGACTTTACAATTCATGAATTTAAAGGAAGCAAATATTAGTCCCAGAAAGTCAGGGAAGTCATGTTATACCTGAGAAGTGGTCATTATATCATATCTGCATAGTCAATGTGGGATGGGGGGTGGCGGGTCGGTGGGGCAAGTCAGGTAGGTTATATGAAGCTATCTCATAGGGAGATAGTCACAGGAGTTAACTAAATAAGGCAGGCTTCAGAATTAATCTCATTGAGAAAGTGGAAGGAAGTAGAAAATTTAGAGATGTCAAGAGTGACTAAATCCCGTTATGGTTTGGGAAGTCCTACTAATCTTTAAAAGGGATTCCAAAGCAACCTATAATTATAAGAATTCACTACAATTCTTCAAAACCATAACCTATTACTGTCCCTATGGTTTTGTCTTTTTCAAAATGTTCAGTCTTTCCTCCCCCCAGGTGGAACATTAGTGAGGGCTAACTTGAGTATTTACCTTCTCACAGGTGGATAAACTCTGGTAAATCCCTAGGTGCCAAAATCTTGGGCAAAATCTTTTACCTTCAGGGCAGGCTTTTGTAAAGGAGAGCAGAATGTTCTGTCATGTTTCAGAATGGTTACTTTACCTCTCCCCTTGCCAGAAGCACAAGGGAGTTTTCCTTTGATCTTCACCCTGAGAAACTGGAGGAGACCCTGGAGATAAACTATAGGAATTTCATTCTCGACTTACCCATTCTGAGTCTCCTGCAATTCACCAATTACTGTTTATCATTTCCCTGGCACTGAATCCAGGAGGAAGCCTCTGCTAGGGGCTTCTGTGACCTATGATTCTCCATATGCACCTGACCTCCATCTGGAGCCAGCAGTTTGTCTTGTTACATGAGACATAGTTAAGGAAAGTTGTTGACTTTCAGTTAGTTTATGATTTTCTTTGTTTGAGTAAAGGAGTGATTACTTCCAACTCCCTCCATACTAACTCGGAAATGAAGTCAACAGAATAATCCATATACTTAAAAATGTTTACCCCAATTTTTTTCTGAGTTGAGTAGTTAGGCTCAAGGAAATATTTAGATATTATTTAAATAGTTAATTTCCTTTATCATCTACCTTACTATTGATATCAACTCTATGAATTGTTAATTAATGCATTATTCTTCAGGAGTTTCCATTAATGCTATGTTTCTGTCTTTGCTATAATTCCCTCTTAATGATGTGAAATGCCTCTCCACTATCAAACCTAACCTTTTAAGAAATTTAATGTGTCTAAATTCTATACATTATATATAACTTAGTTGAAATAGTATCTCTTCCAGAAATGATTGAAAGCATTACCTTACTTTTAAAAATCTCTCAGCACTTTATTTGTACTTTTATCATGGTCCATATAATATTCTTTTGTGTATTTCCTATACAAGTGCAGACATATCACTATGTAAATTATAAAAATTCATCTTCCAATAATTAATTTTTATTTACCTTCAACAAACTAAATCAGTACCCTATAATTAATCAGATATGCTTATTAATATTTTAACAGTATATTCCACATCTTTAAAAATGAAAATAAGGTCTAGAATCAAATTCAATTCTAGATAACCATATCAAGTTTTAACAATGACAATTCAGGAACTCCTCTTCACAATTTACTATGATTTCCTTTTTATATTTCTTACGTAGTCTTAAATTCCCCTTCTAGCATGAATATAGTCACAAATTTAATTGCATTTCAAGTAAATGGAAATCATTATTATCTTCTCAAGACTCTTCCAGTTTTCTATCAAATGCCTTCAGATTAACATTATAGAGTTATAGCAACAGCAAGGTAGGAAGTAGGGAAAAAGAGATTTTATAAAAAATATATATGTTCTGTACTAGAAAGGGAAGTGAATGCTCATACGTTCTATGGAAGAAAAGTCTCTATGACTATCAAACTGGCAAATACTAGATCAACTAAAAATAAGGAATGTTTATTTTTAAGTCTGCACTGGGAATCTCTAAGACAAAGCTATTTTTGGTTTAATTTCATTGTGCATAGAACTCATTTCTAACAGAAAACTCAGGGGACTAATAACCTCAAAGGCATTTTGTGAATAGCTTTTCTAGACCTTAAGCTTTATCCCAGGCCCTAGGAACAGGCTGCCTGCAAATCAAGATAAATATGGGTAATATGTGAAAGTAGGAAATCATTTTTCCCTATGTTAAAGAAAAGCTAGGACTTACCAGAATGAAGGAAAAATGGAGTTGACAAGTAATAATGAGAATTTTTTCTCAAAATTGAAAATCTATTAGAATTTGCACTAGTTATACTTTTCTCAGAATATTATATCTGTTTTTCAGTTTCATACCTTAAGAGATTTAGATAAAGAAAAGAAGGTCAAGAAAAGTTACAAAAGCAATTAAAGAATTTACAAATCAAAAAACTTGTGAAAAATTAAAGGCACTGTATTACTTAATTTAAATAAATTTAATTTCATGACATATATCAAATGTGATTTTCTAGTCTCAATGATTGTATTGTATGATGTAAAAGAAAATGTACAGAATAAGTTAAGCACAGAGTAAGTAACTTTAGCATTTTCAAATGACACCTTTTTTCCTAGATTATTTGGATACCATTTCGTTTTACTGATATGCTGTTTCACTTGGAAACTGCATAGTATGAATAATTAGGAGCACACATTAGTGTTTAGGAGCACAGACACTGGCCTTAGATAGATCTGATTCATGTTCCAGTTCTAAAATATACTCAGTGTAAGAATTGGGATTGAATACTTTTAGTTTCTACGTGTTTTTACTTCTGTCTAAGGAGGAAGAGATAATAGCACTTATTTCAGTGGATTGAATGAAAATACATTTAATATAAATGCATATGCATTTCCTAAACTCTTGACTAGCAAATATTGAATACTTAAAAAATGCAATTCTTTTCTGTTGTAACAGATTTGAAACAGGTTACATGGAATACCAATTATGTGGGTCTATAAACAAGTTTTGCAGCTCTTCTGGAGGCCAAAATGGAGGTAATTAACTTGAATTCAGATAAATGTCTACTTTTAGGGAAAAAAAAAAAAGTAAGCTGACAGTAATGATACACAATAATCATTGAGCCCTCACTATATAATACTTTCCATTATAAGCACTTTACATGAATTAGCTTATTTAATTTTCACAAAAATTATGTGAGGTGATAATTCCCATTATGCCTAGTTTACATATAAAGAAGAGAGAAACCATAATAGCTAGAGCATTGCATGAGTAAGACAGGAGGAGTTAGGATTTGAATCCAGGGAGTCTTGACCCATGGATATCATCTCAGTAATGGCAAGGCAAATGTGTTAAGGGATTCTTTCATACTGGGGCTAGACAGTGTTCTTGAATACATTTACTTTTACATTAAATAAAAATGTATGAGGTGACACATTGTCAAATAGCTGAGAAATCTTAAAATTTTAGGATACCTGCATAAGTATCATTCTTAAAATACAACCTAAAAATATACAAACTTAACCTATTGAAAATAAAATGAAATTTACATTTTCTACATCAGTGATGTATTGGGACTTGGCCAGGTTGTTGTGGAAATTTCTGGGTTTTGAGCATTGTCTTATTGATGATATGTTTTATAGTGTGTTGTTATAGTGTTCTCTAATTCCACAGTACAAAAATGAAAAGTAATTTTTACTGGAGCAAAGGTTTTCAGGCATGAATCCATGTACTCTGTGTTTGACAATTTCAGTTTCATTTTTGAAAATGATGAAGATACAGGAAATATACAGTTTAAAAACATTAATTTTAAAAATTATTTCAGATGTAGAGTGAATCTATCCAAAATATGAAAATTATAAAGTGGCTTGAACCTATATAAAAATAGAAAGAAGACTTAGAAATATTTCATTCTGGCATGCAAACATAAATATCTTCTCCCTAATATGTCAGATCCAAAGATAGTGGCAAATAGATGAAATAGCACACCCCAGAGACACAAGCTCATCCTGCTTGGTATGGTGCACAGCTACAATTTCCCTGCTTGATTCCATTACTTGGATCTTAAATGACAAACATGAAAAAATGATATTGGAAATGCGAATCAGCCAAGGCTAAAGACTTTTCTTAGCTCTGTAGATAGAACCTTTGTCCAGATGCTGTAGAAGACATTTTAAGTAGATAAGGTAGAGCCTATAATTGACCTGTCCTCTGAACAAAAAAACTCTGAAATGGAAGCGTGACATTCTTTGTTTATCTGTTTTTCTCTATTGACATTTGATTTGCATATTCACACTTGAGGATTAGGTTGATGTAAATGTAAAAATCATATTCATTGCCATTTTTGCTGTTTCATAAATGGAAACTGATTTGAGTTATTGGATCTTTGGAGAAGGATTTTTTCTTTTATTCTCTATTCTTGGTAAAATTAAGATAGGCTTACGGTTAAGTTTCCATATTTGGATACTCCTGAATTTTTTACATAATGAGAGGTATACAATGACAACACACATGAAAAGAATATTTCCTGGAAGAAATGCATAGGCCATTATTTTTTATTGTGACCTTAAGCAAATTATTCTTAAAAGTTTGTGCTTGAAAAGATACTTCTCATTTGCGTAATTTTTATTTGATGATTTGACTTGCACTGGTGACGATACCATCATCCCAAAATATGAAGTGTATATTATGTATTTAGTGATCTATATTTAACCCCATGGAGACCACACTGTTTAAGGTGAAAATTGTGTTATTATATTGAATATGATAGTGAAATACACTTAACAAAAATGAAAGTGGTCCTTCACCTGCATTGAACAGAAATTCACTTGCACTTATCAATCAGGCAGCAGGTATTTAGAGTTCTTATTTATACTTAGTATTAGATTAAGTCAAAGGGAAGACAACCTATAATTGTAGAGAGCGTGCTGTGTATCCATTGGTATGTCCAGTACTTTGTGTACATCACATTTAGTAGTCAGAAAACTCAAATAAGTTGGGTATAGTTGTATCTACTTTATGTAAAATCTAACTGAAGTGCTGTAACTGTTACTTGTCTAAGATCCTATGCTAGGAAATTGTGTAGACAGTATTTTACTCTAGTACTGTGTGGCTCTAAAGTTTATACTTTCTTTATCTGCATCATGCTTTCTGCCTTAATTTTGGTGGTGAGAAATTAAAATAGTGAAATAATAAACAAAAAAGATAAATGGTTATCAGTAAGAAATGGGAACTGAAAAGAGGTAGACAACTTGCTATAGATAATGGAAAGAGGACAAATGTATTCCTATACTATTTCATTCCTATACCTTGTATAATGTAGGTTGAAGATACCTGCTGCTTGATTGATAAGTGTTAAGTAAATTTCTGAAGATGCATATGAAGTTATAAATGGAGATTTGAGTGGAATAAGGTCAAAAATTTGTAGAACTTATTTACTGTTTCATAAATGGAAGCTAATTTGAGTTATTGGATTATGTTGGGTACATTTTGGTGACCTACAATAGTTAGTCATAGATGAAGACTTAATTCCTTGCCTCCCACTCCACTATCAAAGCAAATCTCAGAATGAGTTCTGCCACACTTACAGGCACTGACTACAAGCATGTATGAATTTGTTCATGAAATTTACCTTTTAGCTCAGTGGATCACAAACTCTTATCTTTTCATGCATTCCACTAACACATTGAATGAAAAGTTTGCTCAAAGTTTTATATCCTCCTACAAGAGGGAATTGGGACTTGTTCATATTCTAAATGGGATCACTTGAACAATTTGTCTCACAGATGTATTCAGTTGAAGAACTTGTCCCTGGATATTTATGATAAAATTAAAAGTCAAAAGAAATATACAATAAATGGAAATATTACATTAGTTAAAAGGAATCTGATATATATGCAGTAAATGGTAATTGAAGTATTATTTCTAAATTAATCATTATACTTAAATTCAGTCATGTATGAGTACAAAATATCACAACAAACTTCTCTGGGTCTCATATTTTTGCTTTACATTTGTTCCAATAATGCATGGCAAGACTTGACATGAAATGGAAAATGAAATCATTATGATTAACTTGAGCACATTGGAAATCATAAGAGGCTGAATGTTAGTTATCCATTTTGAGACATAAAATAAAAAAAAACTTCCCAAATATAAAACCATGAAAAAATTAAATTTGACTGGACATTGTGGAACACTCCTCTTATTGCTGCTAATGGAGAGGCTGAAGAAGAAGGAAGATATGTACTAGACCAGTCTTGGCAACTTATTGTGTCCCTTTCTTAAAATAAAAAATAGGAAGGGAGAGGGTCAATGCTCAGTGGTAGAGTGCCCCTGGGTTTGATCCTCAATATTAATTAATAACTAAGCAATAAATAAATAAATAAAAACTTGCATTTGATTGATGAAAGTTGATTACAATTGAGAAGTTTGACCCAGGGATGCAGATTGTTCACTGAAACATTTTGATCTGCCAGAACAAATTATTCAATCAATCTAATAGATGTGAAATTCCCAAAGGAAATAATGTCCTGGTCTTTATTATGCTCAATAGCAAAGTTACTGGATTTGAGCTGAAAATTGCTTTTACATTTAAATAATAACCATATGCCCCTAGTATGGCTGTGTAGTTGTTGTGGTGGTAATGGTGGCGTGTTGAGTGTGTATTATATCTATATGTATTTCAATCATTTTATCAACTGAAGAAGTTTTAAAAAAAATTTGTAGAAAAAATTTAACAATTAGTCCTACAAGGCTTTTTGTTTATCTTGAAATTCCAGCAGAAAAAAGTAGAGACCCTTTGAGACAATTGGCATGTTTGAAGATCTGGAGGTAGGAACTAATTTATTAGTAAATAACCAGTCACACTACAGAGATCATTATTTTTATGCTCTCTTAACTTGCTCTCCATTTTTGACTCCTGTGCTGAAGCTGATGATAGGAGTACATCTTTGACAGAGAGTGCCATCTTTGTGGAAATTAAAATTTGGCAAGTAGGAAAGCCCTATTTAAGGGATGGCATTTAGTAGGTTCAATCTCAGGAGGACTTACATCTTTTCAAGTTGCTTTCCCCAGTGAAGGTTTTAGTGAGGGAATGAGTTGCCTAAGCAGACCACCCTAGGCTCATGCTGTCAAGCATTGGCTTTCCAGGGGTCACAAGACTGATCATGCCTGAAATCAAGGTTTCTCTCAGCCTCCCTGAATCTGTAAATGAGAAAGACTTTGAAAAAAGCCTGTAATTTATTTCAGTGATTTCTTAGTAATGCATTTCTCAAGAGTAAGGCCCTAAGGCCACCTCCTAGAAGATACTACTACATAACAAGTTTCCTTTGAAAAGTCTCTCTCCTTAATGATCTTTTTGTGTTCCTTTGAAAAGAGTTGATGTTTCAGGGCAAGTCCTAGAGAATCTCAGCTCTGCATGCTTTGCGTTCCTTAGCTACTGCCAAGCGACTTGTGTTTTTGATTATTGTACTTTAGGCTCAGTGATTAGAATTATTTCAGGTATGGATTTTGCAGAAAGGATAATCCACTTAGTAATTGCAAACATTTCTCTCTGTTAAAAATGAAATAAAAATAAACTGTTCAAAAATACAATAACATATAAATATGACTTAAAATTTTAAGCCGTGTTTAAAACTACAGAATGCACTAGCTAAAGCAAGTGTTAGAAGAAATAAAAACTGCAGACAACTGTATAATTTGTATTGTATTTTTTTTTTTCTCTCAACATTGGTTTATTATCTTTTTCTCACTCATGAGATGCCTTAGGCTTCGTTTACAACTTTTGGTTGATGTGTTTCAACTTCTCGGCTGCAATAATGCTATGTTGTTAAATTCATCATTAATTCCATTCTGCTCCTTATGTGGAAGCAGGAAATTCTCTCAAGATTCTTTTACTTTATTCTCAAATTATTATTTTATTCTCAAGTAAATCATTCATTTAACCTTGTGTTTGCAAAGCTTACGTTAGCCCTGTATGTGCTTATTCCAATTTGAAAGACATCGAATGGCCATTGATAAGGGTTATGTATTATCTTACCACTTTAGAAGGAAGGTTGGTTAATTTCGAAAGGGAAAACTCAATGGTATTAAGGTGGGGACTTTAGGAGATGATCAGGTTAAGGAGCTCTGCTCTTATGGATGGGTTAAGTGCCTTATCAAAGGACTGGAGGTTAACTACTAGTGCCCTTTCCCTTTTTGCCCTTCAGACCGGTTAGAACATAACATCAGGATCTCTGGCACTAGTAGTCTTTGTAGGCTCTGCATTGTGAGTAGACTGATCCCTTACCAGACACCAAACACTGATCTTGGATTTCCCAGACTTTAAAACTGTGAGAAATAGATTTTTGTTATTTATAAATTTTAAAAAGATGAAAGGACAAATACTTTTAAGAAAAGAATAAGTGAAAGAAAAAATATTTGCTACTCACTAATACATGACAACCACTAAGCTGTAAATTGCATATATCATGTACCCTTATAATAACTGAAATAAATAAATGCTTTCAAATTGTTAATGGACTTATGGAAACCCAAAGTTCTTCAACAAATTCCTTAACACTGCACAGCTGATTAGTATCAGAACTGAAATTTGAAGAGATGTCACATACCTTCTGTCTATATTTTTTTGCTTGTTTGTTTGCTGTATTTGTTGTTGTGGTAGGGATCAAACCCATGGCCTCATTCATGTTAGGCAAGTGCTCCACCACTAAGCCATGCTCCCAACTCCTCCTCTATGATACTTATCTCTAGGTACAAAATCCTATTAATCAGTTGGGTGTTCATTTTTAAGAGTCTAGAGACCCTTACTCAATCTGCATAATTATAAATAATCTATTTAGCATCCTCGCCACATAGATGACTGTACAGATTATCTTTTACTAATACGTCACTCTCAGGATATCATGAAACCTTTTGTTTTCCTAGATTTATTCATGGTAAAGCATAACCTTTAAAAACAATACAGAGAAAAGTATGTATTTTTAGTCATAGCTTTCATCAGTTCTTTTCCCTTCTTATAAATATCCAGACTTTCTAAATGTTGCCTCCTTTCTTGAATTTTAAGTCCCCTTACAACTTGAGTATAACTTTCTAAAATTAACTTTTATTTTCCTTTTCCCCTTATTTTTATTGGTGCATTACAATTGTATATAATGATAGAGATCATTTGTACTTATTCATGCATACATAGGAAATAACAATAAAATTTGCCTGATATCATTCCCCATTTTTTATTCTTTTTTTTTCTCCCTTTCTCCTGCCCTATTCTCTCCTTTATGATCTCCCTTTGATATTCAGGAGAGCCCACTTAGTTTTTCCTTTTCCACTCTCACTTTCACATAGGAAAGAAAACATATAACCCTTGGCTTTCTGAGTTTGGCTTATTTCACTTAATATGATGTTCTCCAGTTCTATTCATTTCCTGAAAGTGGCATGATTTTACTCTTCTTCATTCTGAATAAAACTCCACTGTAAAAAACTCTAATATACCACTTTTTTTTTTAACCCACAAATTCATTGATGGATACCTAGGCTGATTACGTAGCTCGGTTATTGTGAATTGTGTTGCATAAACATGGGTATGCATGTATTGCTATAGTATGCCCTTCCTTCTGTATTCACCCCTCTTTCATTCCTTTTAGACTTTCTGTCTTTCTTGAAGAGAACAGTTGCTAATACTTTTACTTAGTGTTTTTTTTAATCTGATACTAATTCTTAATTCTTAATTCAGTTTTTTTTAAAAATGGAATTTAATTGGTTATTTATATTTTCCATTATTTTTTCCCTTTGGAGAATATTTTTTTATGGAACTTTCCAGTCTTCTATCCAGGTTGGAGGCTAACCACCTCTCTTATACAATTTACTTGGGAATGTCTTTTGTTGTTATTTTCTTCTCCCTTTCACTGGGGTTGCAATCCCTGATTGAAGTAATTCATATAGTCTCTTTTTTTATCATTATCTCACACCCTTCTTTTATGGATAGCATTCTCTAGAAATTCTTTCAGCTTAAACATTAAACAGGAGAAAACATGGTGATGGCACTATAAAATTCTCAAGTCAACTGTTCCATTCTGGACTGGTTGCCCCACACCAGATACCTCTTGGCAGTCTGGTGCTCAGTTATTCTGAGCACTCTCTGCCAAAGTCTGTTTGTTTCCTGTGTTTCTTTTTGTTTAATCCTCTATTTTTATACCCCTTATTGTAGTTTTAGCTCCACTTATTTAATTGTAGAATAACCTCCAATGACTTTTGGGCAAAAATGACTTGTAAGTGTGCTCACACTATTCTATTTTCACTTTTGAGTGATAAATTGGCTGCTCTATAATGTGTTGAAAACTTTTTCATTCAGAATTTGGAAGCATTCCCCCATTGCTGAGAAGCTAGGAGACATGATAAATCCTCCTTCTTTGTATATTGCTTTTTTTGTTTTTTTTTTGGCTTTGTTTTGTTTTTTGTTTTTTTTTTTTTTAAATTCAACTATCATCATTTTATTCCCCAAAGTAGTGGAATTTTACACTCATGTGCCTTAGAGTATGTCTGTTTGTAACCATGATGTTATGTACTTAGTGAACATTTTTAATCTAGAAATTTGTTTTCTTCAGTTCAGGAAAATTTTCATTAAACCTTTTATTATTTACCTTTCATCTTCTTTCCTATTCCCTTCTTTGGAATCTCTTATATTCTTATATTTTTAAATTCTGTGCTTCCTGGATTTGTAATCTAATTTTACGTGTTTTTATCTTGATTTGGTTATCTGTTGTTGTTTAACAAACTATGTTAAGTCTTAATGACATTAAAATAAAAACAACAACTTCATCTTACCATGTGATTTTGGCGATTGGGAATTCAGGATTGGTTTCCCTGGACAGTTCTCCTATTCCTCTTTAATTTATTAAAGTACCTTGGAGAAGTCATCTGATGGACTAGATGAGTTGAGATGTTTTCACATGACCTGATACCTGGGTGGAGAAAGAATAGGGATGGTCTTATCTAAGACTATTTACTAGGGAGCTTATACTTGATTTCTTGAATAAGTTATATAAGGTATTCAAACTTTTGATATGATGCCTTGAGTTTCCCTGAGAGAAGGTTTGAAACCTATCTTGAAGTGACCGGAAAGGCAGCTGTTATTCTTTAAGGTCCAGGTCTGGAAGTTGGCAGAGCATCTTGAATTAGCACATGGGATTAGGCTGTCAAATAAGTTACATAAAACAAAGATCTTTACACAATGACTTAGTCAGCATGGGCTGCCATAATAAAATACCATAGACTAGGTAGTTTAAACAATAGAAGTGTATTTTTATAATGCTGGAAGCCGGGAAGATCAATATCAAGCTGCTGGTTGATGATTCCTGGAGAGGATACTCTTCCTTTCAGAAGGCTCCTTTTTTTCTATGTCCTTATACAGTCTTTTTGCAATGCATGCAAGGAGACAGAGAAAGATTAAGCACTCAAACACTCTGGTGTTTCATGTTATAAGGGCACTAATCCCATCATGAGGGCTTCACCCTCATGACCACATTTAACCCTAATTATTTTCCAAAGACTCCATCTTCAAATATAATCACATTGAAGGCTAGGGATTTAACCTATTAATTGAGAGGGGGCAAAATTCAGTTACTAGCACCCAATATGAGCTTTGCTACTTCTGGGAAGAATGCAAAAATTGGAAAGGCTCAAACCATTATAATCACTCCTTCATATCATTCTCTTCCAATGCTTAACAAAAGATGAAATTTCTGCATAGAAATGGTCCTGGGTAAGAACATGACAGATTCATGCTATTCTTTTTTGAAATTCAGTATTTTCATGCACATACTTTTAATTTTTTTGTACTTTTGGTTGATTTATAAAATGCTGAAATGGTTGTTTTGACAGTTTGCCCAGCTTATATCACAAAAAGTTGTATGATTTATATGACATTCCCCAAGAAATCAAATCAAATTGTTGGTTCTATCTCTTTTTTTTTTTTTTAATAAAGCTCTAAATGATTCTTCAGTTAGATTCTTCAGTTAAGGTATTATAGTCAGCTTTTTACTGCTGTGACTAAGAGATCTGACCAGAACAATTTTAAATGAGGAAAAGTTTATTTGAGGGCTCGTGGTTTCAGAGGTCTTATTCTTAGTCCATAGAAGGCCAGCTCATTCCTCAGGGCTTGAGGTGAAGCTGATCATCATGGTAGGAGAGGTGACAGAAGGAAGCATCTGACATCATGGTGATTAGGAAGCAAAGAGAGTCTGCACTCTCAAAATATGTACCCCAAAGTCACATCACAATTCCAGTCTCCTCCAGCCACCCTACCACTTCGGTTACCACTCAGTTAATCCCTATCAGGGGATTAAATAACTGGGTTAAGATTTACAATCCAATCATTTCTCCTCTGAATCTTCTTGTATTTCTCACAAGTGAACTTTTGGGGGACAACTCATATCCAAACCATAACAGAGGGCATCCTACTAAGGGGTATTAAAAAATAAAGTCTCTTCCTCTAAGCAAATAATACTAGTTTATGTGTTCATGGTTTCATACATTAGACTAGGTATACTTCATTCATTTCTTCCCAAGGAACATGCCACTGATCAAGGAATTGAATAGATGACAAGCCAGCTCTGTTCAACTTTTCTTCTCATGTCTATTCTGTCATAATCTATTTGTTAAAGCAGTCACTGCATACTGTCCAAATTGAAGAGTTGGGAAACTAAACTTTATTTTCAATGAGAGCCATAAATTTTGGCAACCATTCTTAATCTGCCCAATGCCTAGTGTCCAATGTCTCATTTTCAACATTTTTATGTTGCTTTTTTTTAACCTATAACTTTGATTGGTTCTTTTGTGAATTCTCATTACCACTTTTCTTAAATTGTAAGCAAATAATCATAGGATTTCAAATGATGAGAGCATATTTTTGTTCCTGTTCAATATTTCAGAGTTAGTTTGTAAATGGAATTTTGAAAGTGTTTTTAAATGAGATTCCAATAATAAGTATAATGTTTATTGTAGGTTAAGGAAGTTTGTATTACTGCATTGTTAAAGTGTTTCACTATGTGCTAAATTACATTAATGTTTGTATCTCTTAAGGTGTTAATTTTGACGTTAACCTGTTAATAAGGAAAATTGCATTACTAAATGTTTTGTTAGAACATTCTTACATTTTAAAGCAACATATTTGATTATGGTGATGTTTTATATGTATCCTTGAATTTTCCTTGCTGTTTTTTAAAATTGAATCTTCATAAGATATGTCTCTAATTTTCCTTTCTCATAACCAATTTCATGTTAGTATCAGATTATACTTAACCTGCGAAATGAATAAGGACAATTCTATCACTTTCTTTAGTCTGAAACAACTTAAATAAATTGGATAATCTTGCCTTCAAACCCGTTTGTAGAATTTAAGTTTTATATGGCCTTAATGCAGCCCTTATGCCTAATGTACAGTTATTAATACTGATGGATTACACTTCCTTAATTCTTATAGAAGTAGCCAGAATTTCATTTTTTTCTTTAATTGACTCCTTTAATTTTCACCCAAAAATGTTACCATTAAGATGATGGTATTTGTTTTAATAGTTTAATTTCTACTCCCACTGTAAGTATGTAGAATTTTTCAATGATAGTATTGGTTTTAACTTCATTACTACATAGTATTTTACTTTCTTTTATTAAAATTCAAACTGTTTTTAGTTATTATTGCTTATGTATTTAACACATATTTAAATGCATCTATACAGTTAGCAATTTATTTGTTCAACAGTTTTATTAGTGTCTCATTTTTTTTTGTGTGCTTCTAATTTCCTTTATCTCAAGGGTGGTTGTGTTGGACGCTCAGTTACTATGTCTGAAAATCATTTATTTTTCAGTATCAATCATCAGTCATTATTTGCTAGGGTACAGATTTCTGTGAGATTAGTTACTTTTTTCAGTATGTTGAGCACATTATTTCACTGTATTTTACCTTCTTAAAGAAGTTTGCTGTAATCTAATTTTTATACGCTATAGGTAATTTATCCAGTCCTTCCATTGATCTCTAAGTCCTTCTTTCTATCGTTTCTAAATTTACATCTGTATTTGTTTTGGGGCAGATGTATTATATCTAACCTAGTTGGTACATACAAATTATGAATTCAAATCCATGAATTCATATGAATTCAAATCCATGGATCTCTGGAAAATTCTAATTCATAATCCCCTTAAATATTCACTCCTTTTCCATCTCCCAATGGACAAAGGCTGGAGGTAAACATTGCTTTGGAGTCTTACTCCTGACTCTTTTAAAAAGCTATACTCATCTCCTGTCCCTGGGAGGCCATCAAACCACAATTCCATTTTTTGTTTCCCAATAGAAAATCCTCATCATCTCCCCATTAAATTTCTAGTACAATTTATATTTATCATTCTCTTTGATTCCTTCTTTGTGATTTTTCCCTTGGTGTTTCCATTACTTCATTAAGAATTGAACTGCACATATAAAGGGAATATATTGTATTTCATGCATCATTTCTGGGTATTGTGATACTAGGGCTTTCATAGATCTCATCTGAATATTCTTATTCAAAACACAATGAAGAGATGGAGGCTTCTGTGTCCCAAAAGGCCTATAGAAAGCCCACATGCTCAGGCCCCATGGTTCCAGGGTGGCCCCTGAGATGCCTGGATAAACTGCCCTCAGGAGAATACAGTGGAGGGGAGCAGATGCCTGAGGAGATCACTGCAGAGGGGAGCAGATGTCCCTGACTCGTGGCCATAGGCAGCGAGAGCTCAGATGCTGGTGGGTCAACTGGCTCTCCTATCCTGTCATAGGGACAGTACCCAAGTGATCTAGATCAGCGTGGATGGAGACTTCTGTGCCTCATATAGTCCCAGGTGAGTCAAGGGCACTACAGTTGCAAGCAGTCACTAGGTGCTTAGATAACATTGCTCTAAGTGACATTTTACAACTGCCAGAAGTGGGAGCTCAGACACATTGAGCCAAGTGACTCTATATTGTAATCCTAGGAACAGTACCCTTAGGATACACAGACCACCCACAGAGAGTTCTTTTTTATGGGTCTCACATTACAGATAGCCTCTAACTCCATGCCACTTTTAAGAAGAACTTGTGGAGAGGAACAAGTGCCTAGCTTCCCACAGCAGTCAGAACAACAGTACTGAACCTTACATCCTATGTTTCTGCACCCAATAGAAACAGCCAGCAGATGCGACACAGTACCCTCTTAACGAGAAACCTTGTACCCCTGGGCTGATGAATAAGAACCATCGCCTGAGAAATGCATAGCAACCAGGGAAGTTGCTTGGGTGCCCCAGCACCTCTAGGAAGATCTGACTATGATGGGCATCTTCTAACAGTTCCAAATCCTGATGAAATCTACCAGGAAGACTCTATAAGAATTTTTAACACCTTAGCATGGATTAATGTAAATGACTCTAATATCAACTTTGATCATACATATATTATTTTTATTTTTATTTAATAGTTGCTTCCTTAGTATTTGATAATTGTGCCCCCAACCAAATTGTTGTATTTCTTCAAATGTTTTAAAGCATTAATTGGAATAATTCTTTGTTTTCCTAGCACAGGTTTGCACTTGCTCCTCTTAGCCCCTCTTTTCGATCTTATATTTACCTTCTTTTATATTATATTATATTATTTATACTATTACCTGCTATTGCCTCAAAACCCTTTTTTTTTTACCTTGGTTTGTATTAGCGTCTTCTCTCTTTCCTTTTCTTTTGCCCAATTTTTCTCTCCTCCCCTTTTCATTCCTATATAACATAATAATCATTTTGTCTTTAATGACTAATTTCTCAACCTATTCCAGAACATTATTATAACTTTATATAGGAACCATGAAGAATACTATAAACAAATTTTTATTTTTCCCAGGACTGATTAATATGACGATTTTCTCTACAGTGATTGTAGTAAACAGGGTTTAGTGTGTTCTGTCAAAGTGATGCTGATACTGGGAAAAGCAGAGGGCACATATTGAGAGAAAGTATTAACACCTGGATATTTACCCAATGCAGGGCTCTGAAGAGAAAGGAGCTCATTAAACAGTCCCTTGCATAAAAATAGAAGTGATAATCTTTCCAGCAGATGGTAAACACACAAGCAGTATAAAAAAGCAAGGGAACAAACCACCTCAAACAGCCCACAGCACTTCAACTACCAATTCCATCGACACCACAGTGGAGGAAATTTCAGAGAAAGAATTTAGAAAGTTCATAGCTAATATGTTCAATGAGCTAAAATAAGATGGGAGGAATCAATTTAGAGAGAAAATACAGGACATGAAATATTATTTCAATAAAGAGAGATTTTGAAAAAGAACCAAGTGGGAATCCTGGAAATGACTCAATAAATCAAATTTAAAATTCAATGGAAAGCATCATCTAGATCAGAACACTTTGAAGACAGATTCTCAGGACTTGAAGACAAAATATATAATCTTGAAAATAAAGCCAATGATAAAGAAAATATGTTGAGAAATGATGACAAGATTGTTCGAGAAATAGGAATGACATTAAGAGATGAAATTTAAGAATTATTGTTGTAGACAAAGACTTAGGAATGCAAACTAAAGCAATGCACAACCTTTTGAAATAGACATGAACACCAATGAAAATAGAAGACACAGAAAAGAATCCTCATTGATAAAGTCATCTAATTCATGACAAATTGCCAAAAATCATGTTGGAGAAAAGATAGCCTTTTTAAAAAAATGGTGCTAGGAAAACTGGATATACTTATGTAGAAGAATTAAACTAGATCATTATCTCTGACTCTGCATAAACATTAACTCAAAATCAATCAAAGATCTAGGAATTAGAACAGAATCTCCACAATTACTAAAAAAAAAAAAAAAATAGAGACTCAAAACTCTAACATATTGACACAGGCACTGACTTCCTTAACAAGCCTCCTAAAGCACAAAAAATAAAACCAGAAATCAATAACTAGAAGGGCATTACATTGAAAAGCTTTTACACAGTAAAGGAAATGAGAGGTGATAAGAGAGTCTATAGTATAGGAGATCTTTGCCACCTGATCCTCAGACAGGGGATTAATATCCAAAATATATGAAGAACTGAAAAATCTTAACAGCAAAAAAAAAAAAAAAAAAAAAAAAATGCCATAAGTGTGTCAAAGAACTAAACAGATCCTTCTCAAAAGAAGAAATATAAATGGCCAACAAATATATGAAAAAATGTTTGATATCTCTAGCAATCAAAGTAATGGAAATTAAAACTCTGTCAAGATTTCATTTCAATATAGTCAGAATGGAAAATATAAAGAATAAAAATAATCATAAATGTTGACAAGAATGTGAGGAGAAAAGTACACATATACATTGTTTCTGGAACTGTGAATTAGTACAACCACTCTGAAAAGAATTATGGAGATTCCTCAGGAAAACTAAGATTGGAATCACCATTTGAACCAGCTATCTCACTTCTTAGTATTTATCCAAAAAGAACCAAGATAAACATACTATAGCAAAACAACCATGTCAATGTTTAC
This sequence comes from Sciurus carolinensis, assembly GCF_902686445.1. NCBI lineage: Eukaryota > Metazoa > Chordata > Mammalia > Rodentia > Sciuridae > Sciurus > Sciurus carolinensis. The sequence goes on from NC_062215.1 coordinate 91,774,358, forward strand.
AGCAGCACAATTAACAATAACCAAATTATGGAACCACCCCAGATGCCCATCAACAAATGAATGGATAAAAAAAAATGTGGTACACATAAACAATGAAGTTTTATTTAGCCATAAAGAAGAACAAAATTATGGCATTTGCTGGTAAATGGATGGAACTAGAAAATATCATGATAATTAAATAAATCAGATTCAGAAAGTGAAGGGTCAAATATTTTCTCTTTTATTCAGAAACTAGATCAAAATAAGGGGGAAAAAGGGAAGCCAGAAATTCTAAGAACATAGAAAAGAGGAAAAGGATTAAAGGGGAGGAAGATGGAATGGGAAAAGGCATCAAGTGGAATTGACCAAACTATCCTATTTACATATTAGATATACCACAGTGAATTTTATCCATATATATTTATATAAATTAGTGCTTTATATATGTATATGTATATATATGTGTAATTTTTAAAACTCTAAATAAATAGAAGATAAGTAGAGAAGAGGAGAGGAAAGGGGAAGGAGAAAAGGAGGGAAATAGAAGTACTTAGGGACTGAATTGGAGCAAATTATATTCTATGCTTCTGTAGTTATGTCAGAATGAATCCCAATATAATATATAACTATAATACACTAATTTAAGGAAAAAAAAAACTGATGAAGAGAGAAGGGATCAGTGTTTATTGGGCATTGCCCTGGACCTTTCACATACATCACTTCTCTTAATGTTCACACGGAAAATGCTGGAGAATGTATGGTAATATTAACAATAACATGATAAGGCCCTGGTCTGGGATGAGCTGGCTAGCAGCACAGCTCTTCATTTTGACAGATAGGTTTCCTCTCAGCCCTTCTCTGCTCTAGCAATTAGATATGCATAGAGTACACATTTTATTTATAGAGAAATCATGGTAGAGACTATTTGAGAAATAGTTTGATCATCCTTCGGTGCACTTGGAGATGCAGGGAGGTGGAGAATAAAAAATATATTTGTTTGATTGTGGCTCACAGCAACATGGTGATGTAACTGTTATGTTCTGGAGGGCTATGAAATAGGAAAAACTCCTTATGAAATTGAAAATGCATTACCAGGTGATATAGAGTGAAATTTGGTGTAAACTAGGTTCACATTCTAAATTTCAGGGATTATGTCATCAAAGAAGTAAAGAAAACTAACTCTGAGGAAGCCTCTCTTACAAGGATCCTAGGTGGAAATGTGACACAACCCTGATAGATTCTCCTAAAGCAAAAAATCACATACAGATTACACTCATTTGGGTGATTTTCTAAAAATTATTATCTTTACATTGGTATATCTGCATTGTTAATACCTGAGGGATGGGAAAAAATCAGCAGACCTCACCTTCAGCAATCCTCTTTCCACTTTGGTCTGCAACCCCTGAGTGTGTTTCCTGCTGCTCCGCTCTTCTGTTCTTTAACCTTGTCTGGATTTTCTGTCTTTTGGCCAACTTTTATTAGAGGCCTTTACTGAGTTTTCCACCTTAACCTCCTAATATTTGCCAACCTTTAAACTTCTTAGCTCAGTACAGGTTCATCATCTTCAGAAGCCACTTGATATGGTCACATTTTCTAGGCTAGCCTTTGAACTTTTAAGTGAGGGCAGGACCTGTTCCCTTGCATGTGCTGCTGCATGAGGTATTTTGAAAATCTGAAATCTGCAGTTGTTAACTCAAGGACAACCCAAGTTGTCCTTTTCCTATAAACTTGTGAAAAAATTTCTTTAGGCTCTGTTATTATTTGTATGTGAGGTACCCCTCAAAAGCTCATTTGTGAGACAATGTGACAGAGTTGAGAGGGAAAATGATTAAGTAGTGAGAACATTAAACTAATCAGCGAATTAATCCTATCAGTGATTAACTGAGTGGTAACTGGAGGCAGGTGGGGCATTGGGGGTGTTGATTTGGGGTATATATTTGTATCTGGCCAGTGGAATCTCTCCCTGCTTTCTGATCATCTTGTGAGCTGTTTCCTTCTGCAACACTTTCCACCACCATGATGTTCAGCCTCACCTCAAGCCCCAAGGAATGGAGACTGCTGTTTATGGATTGAGACCCTGAAACCATGAGCCTCAAAATAAATGTTTCCTCCTCTGTATTTGTTCTGATCGGATCTTTCAGTCACAGCAGCAAAAAAAAAAAAAAAAAAAAAAAAACTAAAACAGGCTCAGTGCAGACAGAGGAAGGGGACATATAGTCAATGTAATGGTCAGACATCCTGAATCCAAATCTTTCAAGTCAAAAAGCTTTCTCCCCCTTCTCCTTAAGGAAGCAAATAGCTTCAGGAAGGACAAGGCATCAAAGTACATCATGATTTTTCTTTACAAGATACATATGCATCTACTTTAAAACAAGATAATAAAAGGGCTTGCAATAATAGGAGAAAAAGAAACCCAAATTCGAATTTTTATTCTTTTAAAAATCTTAACAATGTTCCTCCTTCTAGTTTTGAGAGTAATTAAAGGTCCAAATAAAACAAAAGAAAACAAAACAAAATCTCAGAAAAGTGACATTTTCTGTTTCCTGCAGCAGACTAGCATCTACCTGGGATATCTAATGACCACACAATAGTACCTTATGTGTATGAATCCATAACAGGTATGTTTCAATCCTTTCCTTTGGCTCATCTTATCGTGCAAAAGAAGATATAATGTTCTGTAATTGGTTACAAATCTTATTATTTATATAATAGAATATGGGCATGTTATAGGAATAGGGACAAAGGAGGAGAAAGTAAAGATTATTTAATAACAAAGTCTCAGAGGAATAACCCAAAGAAAAGAACCAAACTATTTTCAGATAGTTATCAACTGCTACATTTTTTTAAAAGAACCAAGGGACTCCAACAGGACCATACCACCTATTCACCAAGCTCTTCCATCAAGTGGGGAGACAGCTAATGCCTAAGTTAAAGAGAATTCAAAGGAGATGTCATTGTCTATATTTGAGAGCAAATTGTGGGCAAAAAGGTGGTATTTGCTATGGACTTCAGAAAAGTCTTAATAAGACTTGAACTTATATTTACAGATAAGCTATAGCTAAGTTTCTTGATGAAGAGGAGAGTCACATGACTGTGGAGTTTATGTGTGGGGTGGGAATGTGGGCAAAGAGAAGGCCTCATTGAAGTACTGAGGGAAGTTAACCTGGTGAAAAGAATATTGTCATACATCTCTCAGAACACACTAGTGAAAAACCTTATAGAGCCTTTTCCAATTCCATGCCAGAATTCATCACTTCCTTATTGTTTCACTTCAAATTATTTTGATAAGATTTAATATCAAGAATTATTTTAATAAAGCAAGCTCATTTTATTACCAAAGAGGTCTCCTTACCCCATCTCAACTAGGTAGTGGTCCCTAAAGCCAGTACCAAACTATGAACCATAGATTTGTTTTAACTCTAAGAGAAAATATTTTCCATCGACCCAAATAATTTTGGCCAAACATCCTTTTCCCAAATTCAACATAATTAAGCCAATTGGGAATTTGGTTTAGATGAATCAACTTTTGACTGACTTCTTTTTTCCCACTGTCAGCTAAGTTGCTTCAGCATCAAAAGCATGCAGCCACTGTTTCTTCCTGCCTAAACGTAGCTGCCACCACTATTGTGTTTGCTGTGGGCCTCTTTTGCTTAGTATTGTCCTGGTTCACATTTATACTTAAGAAATAAATGTTTCTATTATTGTTAGAACTTTTGAAAATTATTTCTTATTTCCTTGTCTTTTTCACAGAGGGCATTTGCAAAACACATTATAATAACCCAAACCCTGATATATTCAAATGCCATCTTTAGACTAGGTTTTGACTAGTTTCTAGTAATAGTTGCACTGATGGTCTTGGTTTTCCAGAATCAGTTCATCTTAGAACAAATGGTGTTATCATTGAATTGCTAAGATTTTCCAAAACCTGAGAAAAATTTAATATACATGCTGTGACTATTACTAAAGAATTTGACACCCACTTCCACCCTTTAGAGAAGGTATGTAAGTGCTAATTAAAATTAACATCAATTTTTATCAGCCCATACACTTAACTAGTTGATGTACCTGGTATGCTTCTAAGTGAGTGAGAGGTTGTAGACGTACATCATTGATAAGATAGTATTCCTCTGTTTTCTCTCCATTAGCAATCCAACTCCCTTAAAGACTGCTCTCAGGACTATCTTGCCTCAGGCAGAATAATGCCAGCTCTAATACAACTCAAAAGCCCCCAAGAAAAAAAATCCTGCCTTATAATACACTCTGATAGGCTCTTAGTTCTCACTTAAAAGTCAAGGAAGCGGGTGGATTGTGAAGAACAAAACTGTCAAAATGAACACTGTCTTTTTCCAGTAAAAGGGAAAGGTCACTGGGAAGAATGCTTAAATTAAAATTGAAATCTAGGGCTTAAGGATCTAAATGTGGCTCTAACCTTTTACAAAATAAGCACAGAATTGTAAGATGAGGTTCTCCTTTAAACTTCCCTTTCTCATCATTGCCTCCTCAGTGAAAATGTCATATATGATATATAGATATTAACTCTTCTCTTTGGCTTAGGTGGGAAGAAATATATAAAGATGACCAACATGAAAAATAAGACCCTGAATGATATCCCAATTTCTAACACAAGGGTAGTTTGGTGGGTGAGAGTTTATATCAATCTATAACCAAAAGATCAACATTGGTGGAGATGGTGTATAGAGTTATAGACTCTGAACATCAATGCTTCTCTGTTGCTGGTGACTCAAGATGTGGTCAATTTAATGGTGTATTTTTGAGATGGGGTCTCTGTTGTACAAATCTTCACTGAGTTCTGGCCTAAATCCAAACAAACAAATCTGTGTATCAGTTTGCCATACTTTTAAACTTGATACCTATAGGTTTCTCTTATGGCATTTTCTTAATTTATCTAAATACATTATATTGACTTGGCCATGATTTATATTCTGGATGTGTTACTATTACAAATGAATACCACCAACATTAATATAATCTGAAGCAAAAAAGTATTCTGAGAAAAGAATGTATATCTCTTAGAATCAAAAGTATGTATTATGTGTTTTTCTTTTATTAATTAAAATTGAAAAGTTAGAAAACACACCATTCTAGATCAATTTCACAAATATGTTGAGTACACATGGTGTATCTGACTTGTTAAGTATTGCTTAGGATTGAAATTCAAGAAGCAATAATACATAAAAACTGGTTTCTAAGAAGGGAATTTATCCTGAAGGAAAAAAAAAAAATCAAAAACAAGATCTGATGATACTCCTCAGTCCCTAGTGATTTTTTATTTATAGACTGGTATAACCTCTCATCCATACCCTGCAAAAAATACTCTTAGTCTCAGTCCTCAGTGGCTTCTTGAACACCATAGCATGCTGACTCTTAAATTAGTGGTACCAAGAAGGACATATTTGAATTTGTGATATAAAGTTGGATTAGAAGAATAAATGTGGATTATTTAAAAAGAGGTATGAATCTTATGTGAGGATTCTTAAGACAAAGTACTATAAACTTAATACATTGGGTATTTTTTTCCTATTAGTATGTAGAGCAGTAATCACTAGATTTGTTGTTCTACTTGTGGAAATTATCAAGTATTTATTATTTTGAAGTAATATTATTATAACTCTTTGGAATCAGCTTTCATCTATGAATCTATCTGAATACCTTAAATTACTTTCAGATGACATCTGTTCTTGTTTATTTTCCTTCATTGTATTGATCCTTCTGAAGTAAACAAACAATAGTAAAAAAATACAAAAAAATAGGAGATGATTTTGAATGTGGAAATAACAGAACTTCTGCTGAGTAATAAACTGTACAATAACAGCTAGGAACTGACTGAATGCTTGTGTCCCTCGCCCCCAAATTCAGATGTTGAAATTCTAATCCCCAATATAATGTTATTATTTAATAGTTCCCTTCCTAGGTAATTTGGTCATGAAATTGAAGTCTGTTTGTGGAACTAGTGCAATTATATAAAACACACCAGAGAGTGAAACTCTTTATTCTGTCCACTCTCCACCATATGAGGATACCAGAAGAGATTAGCTATTTGCAAACCAAGAAGCATACACTCACCAGAACCAACCATCTAAGAACTCTGAGCTTAGCCTTCCCAGCCCTCCAGAATTGTGAAAAATAAATTTCCACTGTTTAAAACACACAGTCAATGGTATTCCATTAGGAAAGTCCAAGATAAGTTATTAACTTAGAGGATTAAATGAAATTTAGCTTTTTTATTATTGTTGTTACTATATCTCACAATGTAGAAGGTCAAGAATTCAGACAGGGCTGAGTGAGAATAGATCATTGCTGTTTCCTGGTGTCTGTAATCTCTAAACATCTGAGACTGGAATAGTTAAGGGTAAACCTCTCTTGGGTTTACATATAGCATAGTGACTTTAGGATAGTTAGAATTCTTGCATGGAAATAAAGGGTTCCGCAAAATAAGTATCGCAAAAGTCCTTGCAAAAGCTGCTCAAACTCTGACTCACACTATGTCTTGCTCATCACTTCTTATAAGTCATGCAAGTCACTAATGCCTGTCCAGTTACAAGGGGAAGGGAATTAGATTGTATTTTCATAGGAGGGGAAGAAAGGAAACTTGGTTACATTTAATCTGTCAATACTGGCAAGCATATGAATTCTCTGGTTGAATTATTAACAAGCTATGACTTAAAATAATTCAAGGATTGTTTATGCCCTATAGGCATAAAGTCCATGACCCTCCAGAATAAATGCTCCACTGGACTCAAAGTTCCATGAGCCATGCCCAGGGCAAGCTCTGGTTAAACAGAAGATGCTCAGTAAATGTTTTCTAAATGAAAAGACACAATAAAATAATAAACTGAAAACAAATAATGATTTAAAACAATTGAGAATTTTATTAACAAAACAGTCAAAATGAAATGATAAACCCCATGTCACATGGACTTGTGTGTTAAGGTGAAAGTGCTGGAACTGGTTTTTATTGGGTCACAGCAGCCAATTGTGAACATTTTTACAAAGTTTATGAGCAAGTTAAATAACACAATAGTAGCTTGAAATCAGACACAAGGAAATTTTTATATGAAAGAGTCAGCAAATGTTCCAGATCATACTTTTTTTTTAAATCCCTCTGCCCTTGTACCTCATCCCTTATTGAGCTGGTTGTTAGCTATTTACCAGCATGCCTCTAATAGCATAGCATCAGCATTGTGCAGGTCTTACCTGGTTCCTTGTGTCTAAGTCTTATACTTAGACTCGTTCATCAAAACCCAGCCTCTTGGAAAAATTCTTTACTTGATTAATAATGATTTAAGAAAACTTTGCCCCATACTTTACATTTTGAAAGATCAAGTCACCTTGAATTTTCCACCTTGAATTTCATTTTGATTTTCTAGCTTAAGATGTCTGAAGCTCCACCACCCATTTCTTGGATTCTTAATTGGCTCCTAAACTTGTTTTGTTCTATTCACAGGTTCATACTGTGGAATCAGATGATGTATATTTCTTCCTATAAGACTAAGGTTTGCCTTGTTCTGAGTCTTCCTATAACCCACATTTTTGACTCAGAAATTCAACTCTGTGACAGATCTTGTTTGTTAGGGTTTCAACCTTCTTAATCAGTCTTCTAGGAAAATAATCTCTCACTCATTCTGGGATCCCCTTGACTTTACTTTCCCTGTGCCTGCACTATTCTTAAGAAGAGTTAACTGACAGATACTTCTATGGTTTACTTTTCTTTATTTTTATTGTACCTATGTGGGTTTTCCAACCCTGATGACACCCCTCCTAGACACATTAGCACATCTTATTGACCTCTTTCACTGATAAGGAAGACTGCATTTAGCCAAAACTAGAATTAAATACTTTGATTTGCTGGATCTGTTTTGACATTGAAATAATGATGGCATGACCAATTTGGTCATATCAGATTCATAAATTCATGTTGCTCATGCATGATTAATTGACAAGATGGCAGCCACATGTAAATAGTTACTGGGCGCTCTGCCACATGCAGATATTATTAGATTATATCTGTATCAAATGCTTAAGCTGTGAGCATTTTATCTCAGACAAAATGTTAGGAAGTAGTTCCTTGTTCAATACATTTCAAATCTCATTTTTTTTACAGAGGTACTAAATATTGTGCAAAGAATTATCTGGCTCATTGTATAAAGATTTGACAACTATTCATACAATAGAACAATAAATTATCTTAATGGCAAAGAAATCACATTAGCTAGAGCACTTGAAACTCTTTGCTTATTGATAATAGACACTAATCTAAAAAGCAGTAATCTCTCCACTTACTTTCATTTTGATATACATTTGTTTGAGCAGTAGAAGTCGTGTTTCATCAAGCATGATAATGTTCCACTAGTTCTGCCAGCTGCAGAGTAAACCTACAGCCATAAAATATTGTGCCTATCCAAAAGAATGATACCAGAAACAAATCCTACTTTTCCCCCAAAGTAATTTGTATATCTAAAGGTACACTAGATAATTATTCAAAGAGTCTGGAGTTAATACTGCTTATTTGTGCTAATTTATATTAGAAGGATACCCCTCATATTTTATCACTGAAAAGACTTCCAGTGAAATGTGTAGCCCAGTTCTTCAGATACATATTAATAATTACATGTACAGTACATCCTCTCTAAAAGCATTAACTTAAGCATTAACTGTGCAGTGATTTATGAGGGATGCGAACTAACACACACTGAAAACTTACATATGTCAGGTAATGTGTCTTGTCCTTGTAATATAATGTGTCAGAGGTCCCAGGTTGAGGTGAGTACCATTCTTTTTGCTATTTTTTCAAAAATTTCCTACATTTGTATTTGTCAGGACATTCAACATTCAGCAAGTTATGCATGGCTGTTATGAGGATTCTCATTTTAGAGTTATTACACACACACACAGAGAAAGTGACTTGTGCATCACACAATTCATTCTTGGCATACCAAGAGCTATAACCTAGATTCTCTGAATCATAGTTTCTGAATTATGAGAAGTGAGAAGGTAGGGGTAGGGATAGTTTCAAGGAAGAGTGATCTCACTCTACACATTTGTTTGAAGAACTGTTAGTAGTCAGATAAAATTGGAGAACTCGGAAGAAACAGGAGAGAGTAACGGGAGGGCAAGGAATCATGAGAAGTTCAGAGTAGGTTTACCAGAGCACTTAGGAGGCAGCAATATGAAAGGAACTTATGTGGTCTCTCTTGATTCTCAGTTTCTGAATTTGTTCTGAGAACAATGAGCACCATGAATTCAGTTAAAGTGGTAAGACAATTGGTGTTGACCTAAAAATCAAGAATTCAGATAGTTGCCAAGGTCTTTCTTCAACATGCCTGTGCTTCATTATCAGGATCCTTATAGTTAATAGGCATATTACTAAGCAGAATATGGTAATAGCCATATGAGGCTTTGAATGTGACTCCACTTATAATTTGCATTTCATTTTATTCTAAGAAAAGATTTCAAACAACAAATTGCCTACTTAATCTACACTCTAGCCTATATGGGAAAAGACAGGTCTCTACAACAGACTCCTCAGTTCAATTCAACCATTGGTTTGTACTTTTAGTTTTGACTACAACAGCAATGATTTAAATTAAGAATGCTAAATATTTGATGATACTTGAAGAGGTAATGATATTCTAGCAAAGCTAGATCACATGTATATAGCACATAAGGGAAAAAAGAAATCTTTGAAACACCATGTGGTAAAATCATTTGGGCCCAGGGGAAAGAGACTGGATAGAGAAAAAATTATTGCTAATCATTATCGAAAGCTGAGTGGTAGGTACCGAGGGGTTCATTATGCACTTTTCTCTACTTTTGTATCTTTGATGCTAAAAAAATTAAATTAATATCCTGCTTAGCATTTGCCTCTTTAAAATTATTAGTAAACGTATGAACTCTTAGCTAGCTAGGGAAAGTCTTACCTCTTTGAAACATTAAGGGCACTTCTGATACTACCTTACGCTGAAGAGCCTAGGTTGTTGCCATTAATTTTAGTCAATATATAATATTAATTTTATTTTTTAAAAAAATCCTGGCAAAGTTTCTTTTTTTGGAGGAAGGAAATTAGTTAAAAGTTCAAATAAGAAAGGTAAATATCCAAGAATTAGGAAAAGCCTGAAAAATTACAGAAATGGAAGGAGATAATAGCAAATATTAAAATGACATATAATCATAATAATTATGTTATATTTGGTACATTAATAGGCATACAGATCAATAGAATATTCTGTGAAACAACAACCATCTTGATTTTCACATGAAGGTGAAAACAGAAAAATTTAGGAAGTGTGTTATTGATTATCATGCAGACATGAAAATCAAACATAAATATGCAATTAGATTCTAAATTTTTATATGATATCATAATGAACATTTCAGGGGTCACTGGATTTTTTTTTTTTTTAATGGTGCTGGAGATCAAACTCAAGACTCAGACATGCTAGATAAGTAAGCCACATCTAACCTGCAAATTAGGTAAATTTAACTATGGATTGAATATTATTTAATATATGATACAAATTTCAAATATCTTTGGTGTTATAGGTGTATCTTGTTTATGTTCTGGGAAGACAATGCTGAAATATTTTGGGAGAAAATTTGAGTATCCCACAAATTAAAAAATCTAATATGTAGGGCATTATGGTTAAAAAAAAATCCAGAACTGACTGAAACTCAGTTACTGAGTTTAATAAAACTCATAACCTTAATAAAACTCTCTGCTTGCAGATTCAAGGATGTAGAAGGTCCTGACCAACCATTAGGCCTCTGTGTGTTCACAGATACTTAAGTTTCTGCAGAAGTAACAAACAAAGCAATTTGATGAAATACTAATGAATCTTGTAAGTAAAAGTTCATCTTGGTAGATAATAAGAATTATCTTTCTGAAAAAGAGAAGGCAAGATAGACTGCTAGCAGTTAATCTTCTTGGGCTCAGTGGGACTGTGCCCCATTCCACATGATTCTGGAATGGTATTCCTGCTGTAGGACCAAAATCATGGCTGCCTCTCCCAACTATTTTCTGAAAGGTTGGAATCATGACCCTGAAGGCATTAAGTCACAAACAAAAGACAGAGTTATATTGCAGTTGCCCTTATGCCATAAATGTTTAAGCATCTGTTAAGAATTGATCCAAAGAACATTAACTTTGGAAGAATGGAAGCCAGAGCTGACAGTTCACTCTGCTTTGAACATTGCTATGCACTTGACATCATGCACAGTAAGGAGAAGAAGCACTTGATACCTGGACATAAAGCAAAGATCACAGAGTCATTCTCTGTTTTTGGTCCTCAAAATAAATCCTGTAGCTTTTATCTTAACCTGAACATTGTAGAAAAGTAGTTTTACAAACCCTGATCTGTATATTTTGATGTCTGTAGATACAACATGACCTTCATGAATAGGGCCATCAGATGAAGATTTTTCCAAAATGTGAAGAGTAATGTAAAGTTGGTAATCATGGAAATTTTGTGTTTTATTAAATTTTTATTTATGCTGTGCTTTTTATTTGGTGAGACAGATGTTTAAATCTCAGAGTCTCTTTCAGTTTTACAAGTAAACTTTTCCTTCAGCACTGCCTCGATTTCAATAAAGATGGGCAGCAGTGCAAGTAGGAATAGTGGTAGCTGAGCTCTGGAGGACAGTTTCATCAACTGATCACATCAGCATTAGGAGGTAGCTTCCTGTTTTTCACAGTTCATCAAGAGAAAGAACAACTGAAAGTGGATGTCTTCTGGAGACAGGGCAACAGAAGAGAAGAGGAAAAGCTCTGTGGTTGGAGATTCAGAATGCTGGACGAAGGAACATAGCTTGATACCAGCTACTTGTGTGAATTCTTGGCTTTTATAGTCTCCAAGTAGTGAAAAAATTGTAAGTCCGATGCATATTAGTGTGTTCTGTATATACTTCAAAGTCCATAACGATAGTATTTAATGAGAAATAAATTTGTTGTCATTCAAAAGGAAGAAACCTTTTTTGAATTTCACAAGGGTCTCATTTGAGATAAAGATGAACATGCAAAGAGATATCTTAAGAGCCAAACTAAATAAGATGCAACTCAGGAGAGTACAGCCATGAATCTAGAAGCCAAACTCTGTCCCTGGGGCCAGATGGATTATGTCACAGCTGGATTTCTGGGAAAATAGTCTGTCCAACTGCATATTACCTGCACCCAAGAGGGTCCTGCATGTGAATTAATACTCTGCTATCACCATCTTAAAATTCATAATAATTTTATCTTCTGTTGCATAAGTAAAGCATAATAGTGGAGCATGTTCAAAGGTGTTAAGGATAAGACAACATGCATGTTCCTTGCTGTATGTTTTCCATATGGCACATGCAATGACCCTCTACATAGAATTCCAGTGAACACATGATGTGTGATTATTAGGTAAGAGTAAAGAATACAAGTTAATGTGTTACCTCTATGTTTGAGGAAGTGAATGACTTGAGAAGACAGTGCCATTTGAATCAGAAACTGTTTCAAGTAAGCACATACATATAAGGTAATATCGTTCTAAGTAGCATGAATGTACAAAGAATCCTACCGTATCCTTTCTTACTCATGTTACATTTTTATTTTATTTTAACAATGTAGAATTAAATATTCCTATTCAAAAATAAATGGGAAACAAGGCAAAATCTAGAAAAAACAACCAAAAAACCTTAGAAAATTAATAATAAATTAATAAATTTAGAACAAATATGATAGACCATAAATAATTTACCATAGAATTGTAAAAAAAATGTAATAATTAGCAATGCATTCATGAGAAATACATAAATTGCATGCAAAAGTGTACAACTTTCAATGATTCTACATGCACACTTGCAAATTCTCTTTTTAATTAAGAACTACCTAACTTGAGATTCCTGTGAAAAATACACCATATTAAATAAGTTGAACCATTTGAAGTAAAGTTGCATAAAATGAGCCTATAACCAATCAAGATTAATGTAGTAGTCATGGGGATACATAGTAAAACTGTCTAACCTGAGAATAGAACTAAGAGCAGCTGAAGGGGAACCAAACACATCTGACTACTGTTTGGGGAAAAAGTTTAACAGTTTCCACAATAGAGAACCCAAGCATTCCAAGTACTGATGCTCAGAAACATGTCATTGCACTGGTCCAGTGGGCTCAGTTGAACATTCCTTAGGACCAAGGTGGTAATACTGGACACTCATCAATGTTAGATCAGGCAGTTTCATCACTACAAACAATGGTTTGTACACATGTAAAGTAGGGACAAAGAGTGCATATCTATCAAGGTTGATGTAAAAAAAAAAGTTGATAGGCAAAAAGATCCTAACTCAATTTCTAACATAGAATTGATAATGTTTTTTGCTGATGTATGAACAATTATTATTGCCCATGCTCATCTTATGAGTTATTATTCATCCTTATTATCATTGTATGTGCATACTCAATATTTGCTATTATTTTGTTGCAAGATCATTACCTAGCTAAATAGCATTGTAGGAAATATACCAAATAGATTATAGTTACACTATTGGAAGTATCTTCCATCACATGGTTAAGGGTACTGAGATTTAAAATTGTTTCCTTTATTCCAGGTAAATGACCTGGAGGACGGCATATTGTTTGAATCAATTTCAAGTCAGGGCACTCTCACTGAGACAAGCTGCTGAGAGGTGACTCCTTCAAATACATGCCAGAAGATGAGCAAAAATTAATCTGTGGAAAGAAATTAAAAAATGAAGAAGAAAAGAAAAGAAAGAGACATTCTTAATGCACAAAGATTGCAATCTTCAATTAAGCCGTAGTAGACCTTAAGGAATCTGTGGGTTATTTGAGGGATCTGGAACACTTTAACAAGTCTGTGATGATAGAGGATTGGAAAGGGTAGAATTTTACCAAAGTAGAAGGGGCAACAGTGTTTTTGAGGTCACTTTTATTTATTTTAGTGAACACAGAAAAAAATTGAGAATAAGAATTAAAATGGCAGAGGTGGGTAATTTATGTTAGAAGAGTAAGGGACTTTTTAAAACTTTTTATGTTTTATCTATTTATTTATTTGAAACTGGTGATTGAACCCAGAGGTTCTTTAACCACTGAGTCACATCCCCAACCCTTTTTTATTTTTATTTTTTATTTTTTGAGATGGAGTCTCACTAAATTGCTTAGGGCTTTGCTAAGTTGCTGAGTTGCTAAGGTTAGCTTTGATTCTGAGATCCTCTTGTCTCAGCCTCCTGAGCTGCTAAAGGGACTTTATTTATATCAAAATAGGAATCAAACTGTGGTAAACCAAATTACCTCAGTCCTTCTCTTTCTCCCTTCCTTCCTTCTCTCCTTTATTTCTTCCTACCTTCCTTTTTATTCTTCCTTATTTCAAACATCTAATAGACAACAATAATTGTACTAAGTGTTGGATGAATAAAAAAAAACACAGTCCTAACACTGTAGGAGCTCATAGCCTGAAAGCAAATCCAAGATATATACAACAAAATTTATGGATGCACAGTATAGAAACACCAAGGGATGATTATGGCTTCCCTGAGTAAATGGGTCTGTCAAGAAAGACTTTAAAGGAATAGAGACTCAGCTTGAAAATTCAGACTGATTTTAAACTGTCATTTGTCATATAAATGAAGGAAGAGCTGGCATCTTAGGCAAGAAAAGCATCATAGAAATTAATTGATGGATATTACAACATGTCATGTCACATGTGAGAAAAACATATAGTATAATGAAATGCCTGATTATTTTAAAGGAAGTGGATTAGTTTCAGGCATGCCTATAATGAGTCATGCCTTCATTTTGAAGGTCTTCATTTACCAGGCTCAGGTATTCAGAGAAAAAAAAAACTTTTATACAAATAAATATCAATGATAAATTTTTCAGAGATGTTGGCAATTATCAAAAACAATACTACCTGCTTTTTCTGCTCTAAGTTTTATTTGGCAGACATTTCATAAGACGTAAGGGAAAGCAGCTACTGAAAACTATTATCTCAGCTATTTAAATACTTTTAGGACCTGTATTTGATGATGTTTTGAGGTCGGAGTTGTTACAATTATGAGACTGATGCCAGTGGAATCATTGGCTTAATCAATAAAGTTTTCTAAGTTTCTGTTGATGTTTTACTGTGGACTAAATCATAAATATGAATGGTTGTGAGCTCCAAACAGAAAAAATAAAGAAAGATGTTACTCAAGTGGATGACCTCAAAAATTAATTTACTCACAGACAACAGGCTTACAGAGTAACTTATTTTGTCTAATTACTTACAAGCTGTATTTTATATTTTAAGTTATTTACCAATTCAAAAGGAAATCATGGTAGCTTAAAGAAGATATTCCATGGCAATATTACAGAAATTCTTCCATGGATCGTGTGGTTGATTTTTTTGTGGGGGTGGGTACCCAGGATTGATCAGGGGTACTGAACCACTGAGCCACATCCCCAGCTCTATTTTGTATTTTATTTAGATACAGGGTCTCACTGAGTTGCTTAGCACTTCACTTTTACTGAGGCTGGCTTTGAACCTGCGATCCTCTGGAGCCACTGGGATTACAGGCATGCACCTCCATGCCAGGTGGCATGGTTGATTTTTAACACGTGAAGTAAAAATGATTGGTAAATGTTATCTTGGATCTTGTAATAAGGAAGTTAACTACAAATTTTGATGTTAAACCATAGCTTTTACAATCTCATTTTTCTTCCCTGCCTGCATTGTATTTCATCTATCAGGATAAAAAGACTCACACAGGCCCTCTATCTCTGCAAAGCAGAGGGAATTTTAAACAGTAAAGCCTGGAGCCCTACATGGGAATCCTCTTCCTAACTCTACTTCCAAACCACAATGAAAGTTCCAGATAACCTCCTTTTCTCAATTGACTGTGTCTACCTTCTCAGAGAATTCTCCTTGGGTCCCTCCCTTCCCAGGAATTTCCAAGATTTTTTTTTTTTTAATTGTAAACAAATGGGATACATGTTGTTTCTCTGTTTGTACATGGCGTAAAGGCATACCATTTGTGTAATCATAAATTTACATAGGGTAATGTTGTTTGATTCATTCTGTTATTTTTTTCCCTTCCCCCCCACCCCTCCCACCCCTCTTTTCCCTCTATACAGTCCTTCCTTCCTACATTCTTGCCCCCCTCCCTAACCCTAACTCTAACCCTAACACTAACTCCTCACACCCCCCATTATGTGTCATCATCCACTTATTAGCAATATCATTTGTCCTTTGGTTTTTTGAGAATGGCTTATCTCACTTAGCACGATATTCTCCAGTTTCATCCATTTGCCTGCAAATGCCATAATTTTATCATTCTTTATGGCTGAGTAATATTCCATTGTATATATATATATATATATATACCGCAGTTTCCTAATCCATTCATCAATTGAAGGACATCTAGGTTGGTTCCACAATCTGGCTATTCTGAACTGAGCAGCTATGAACATTGATGTGGCTGTATCTCTGTAATATGCTGATTTTAAGTCCTTTGGGTATAGGCCAAGGAGTGGGATCGCTGGGTCAAATGGTGGTTCCATTCCAAGTTTTCTATGGAGTCTCCACACTGCTTTCCAGAGTGGCTGCACTAATTTGCAGGCCCACCAGCAATGTATGAGTGTACTTTTCTCCCCACATCCTTGCCAACACCTGTTGTTGCTTGTATTCTTGATAATCGCCATTCTAATTGGGGTGAGATGGAATCTTAGGGTGGTTTTGATTTGCATTTCTCTTATTACTAGAGATGTTGAACATTTTTCCATATGTTTGTTGATTGCTTGTAGATCTTGTTCTGTGAAGTGTCTGTTCATTTCCTTAGCCCATTTGTCGATTGAATTATTTGCATTCTTGGTGTAGAGTTTTTTGAGTTCTTTATAGATTCTGGAGATTAGTGCTCTATCTGAAGTATGATTGGCAAAGATTTTCTCCTACTCTGTAGGCTCTTTCTTCGCATTGCTGATAGTTTCCTTTGATCAATGGTACAGAATAGAGGACACGGATACAAACCCAAATAAATACAATTTTCTCATACTAGACAAAGGGGCCAAAAATATGCAATGGAGAAAAGACAGTCTCTTCAACAAATGGTGCTGGGAGAATTGGAAATCCTATGCAACAGAATGAAACTAAACCCATATCTCTCACCATGCACGAAACTAAACTCAAAATGGATTAAGGACCTCGGAATCAGACCAGAGACCTTGCATCTTATAGAAGAAAAAGTAGGTTCAGAGCTTCAACATGTCGGCTTAGGACCAGACTTCCTCAACAGGACTCCCATAGCACAAGAAATAAAAGCAAGAATTAATAAGTGGGATAGATTCAAACTAGAAAGCTTTCTCTCAGCAAAGGAATTTTCAAGATTATTGTGAGTACTAACTTCCTGTAATTCCCAGTCACTGGTAAGCACATTATGTCATCAGCCTGGATATCTAAATAAACACCTGAGTGATGCTCAAAACAACCTTGCTCCACACTTAGTCCTTGCTGATCTTCAAGTTTCTCTGTGAATAAGTACACCCAAAGGACCTAATTAACACTCACAGCCCTCAATAACAACATTGCCAGAGCTGGGAGAAGAAGGTAAGCCCTTGATGTGAAGAGCTAGTATGAACTATGTACCTTTCGTAGCCAATTCTGCCATGTCTGCAAAGAAGCTACCATGAGTTCCTATAGAAGAATGATTAATGGTAACAAGAAACTCTCTTGACATACTTCTAGGGAAAAAAAGCAAAAGTTAAAAATATTTTGTCAATTAGAATCTAATTTAAAAATAATATCTATGCAAAAACAATACTAAATGTAAAGTGATATCTTACTAAAATTATTGGCAATTTTAATTCTTAATTTTCAGAACATTCCATATAATGTTATTCTAATTCCTTTTTAAAAAGGTTTTTTGAAATAAAATTCTCTAATTTAAAGTGCATTTTCTTTTTTAAATAATTTATTTATTTTGATTCATTGTAAACAAATGGGGTACAACTTGTTTCTCTGGTTGCACATGAAGTAGAGTCATACCATTTGTGTAATCAAGTGCATTTTCAATTCTTATTTTTTCCATTTTTGGTATCTTCACAAGATTGTGCAAACATCCATTCCCTAATGGTCAATTCTTGATTCCCCCCATCACTGCCTCAGCCTCTAAGCAGCCATTCATTTACTTTTTGTTTCCATAAATTTGTCCATTTAAGACATTTCAAATCAAATAACTTTTGTGTTGGTTTCTTTCACTTAGTGTAGTACTTTCAAGGTTTATTTGTGTCTTTAATTCACACTCTGAGTGTATTAGTGGACCCTAGTACATTAATGGGCTCAGACCATAAAATAGAATACCACAGACTAAATGGCTTGGAAACCAGAAATTTGTTTGTTAAGGTTCTGAGACTGGAAGTTCAAGTTCAAGGTGGTGGCAGAATGGCTTCTGGCAAGGCCCCTTTCTGGTTTGGAGATGGCTGCCTGCTCACTGTATCTTTTTGTGGTGTGCATGTTCTTTGCCCTTTCTTACAGGACACCAATCCTATTGGATAAGGGCCCCACCTTCCTTTAATCTCAATTATATCCTTAGAGGCCTTATCTCCAAGCATGGTCAACATGCAGATTTTAGGGAGGCACAATTCAGTCCATAATACAGAGGAATGTTATTTCTTTTAAAAGTTATGCCATAATGCAATTTTGCTCTCCTGAAGAATGACTTAGCTCTTGCTCTTTCACAATCATGGCTATTACTTTTTTGTTGTTGTTGTTTTAGCTGCCAGTAATTATTGCCAGTGTCAATAATCACAAATATGTGTACTCTGAATACATGGATTTCATTCTCTGCCACCCCTTTTGTTCTCACCTCAACTCTACCCAGCAATAACCATGAACTTCTGCTTATATTTTCCCTTATTTCCAATTCTTGCTTGCTTCTTGTTTCTTTATACTAACATTTCATTATTCACGTTCTAGTTTTTGGATGTCTCAAATATTTTCAGAAACAGGGCAAAAATACGTAAAGAACAAAACAATAGGAGTAGTCAATACACTCAGAGAACTTGAATCAATTCAGGCACACAGCCGAAGTCCATTATACGCCTACAAGCTGTGTGCCTGTACCTGAAATTGTAGTTTACAGTTTCTACTCTTTTTCAGTATTTCACTTTCCTTTTTGTGTCTTCCCATTAAGCAGAAAGTTAAAAGGATTTTGAGAGAATACATTTCCATTCATTATAGCAAAAATGTGTTGGGAGACTTTTATATGCAAGTATCAAAAGAATCACACCAGTGCTAACAAGAAGGAACTGCATTATAATGTCATTTTTGCAGTACCAACATGTTCTTTTTTCTAAGAGAACTTAGAGTAGCTTGTGGGGTGAGGAAGCAACCTAAGGACAGACACCACTCTCATGCTTTGTGTGCCTTATCCATATTTACCATGTGCCTGAGACATTTTCTGATTCCGGTAGGAAGACTATCATGCCAAGAATTTAAAAATCTCATTTTCTTAACTTCATTAAATATCTTCCAAAGATATATAGGCCAATAATGGAAAGAGAAAGAGAACACAGATAAAAACTTAGACCTTCCTAATGGGATTTAAAACTCAATAATATGTACTTTCAGGTGCAACTAATATTTACTTAGTGAAGAACAGGGTAATTAGGGCAGATGTTCTTCAATAGATGGGTACGAATGTGAGAGATCAAATACACCATTAAGAGCAGCATGAGACTGGTATTTGTTTTGGACTTCATTGAGCAAATTAACTCACTTGTGAGTATCTTATCAAAGAATGTAACTTACTCAAAGGAAGAAATGTATTGGCTAATAGATAATTTGTTGTATTTGCATAAAAATAAAATGTGCATAAAGGTTTTATGAAAACAAATTTTAATTTTTTTTATGAAAGGAAAATTCACATTGATACAGAGTGCAAAAAAAAATAGAAACATGTGTAATGCTTCTATCTAGGTCACTAATGAATTTGAGGATATTTCTAGAGGAGAATTGGGGATTTTAACTACAGATTTTATCAACCACATTAATATATAGTGCTATTACTGGTTAAAGACATTATGTTGTAGTGAAAAGTGTACTTGAATAGCAAGTAGTAATGGAGGCATTGAGCCAAGATCTAACTTTTATTTGCTATGTGACCTTGGGCATCTGATTCAATTTCCATAAGTCTCAGAAATATTTCCTATCTACCTGGTCCAATTGTTTAACAATAAAAGGACAAAGGAACAAAGGAGAATATGAAAGTGTTATCTATTCCAAAGATACTAGTGCTATTATTACTTTATTATTTAACACAATTAAGCTCTTATTTTCAATGTTGTACATTTGGCACATAAAAAATTCCTTTATTGATTTTAAGTATACCACAGATCCAACTGTAACATGAAAAGGCGACAGGAAAGAATTTCACTATTAGTATAAACAAAACAACATTTTGTGTGTTTTAATGTGCTATCATCTAGGGATGAAAATGGCAGTTATGCTCTAAGTGTACTAAGATTCAACACAGAGATAAATAGTTGCAGATAAACAGTAGAAGAGGCCATAGGATAATACTAGGAAAGAATTTAGGATTTATGAAGACATGATGACAGAATGGCAAACGCTTTTCCTTAGCTCTTATTGACTGTTGCCTTGTATTTTAGAAGATCCACTTCATAGAACATTCTAAAACAGGATTGTAAAAACTATGGCCTGAAGACCAAATCAGCATGCTTCCTGTTGTTGCAAATAAAGTTTTACTGGAACATAGTCATGCTCATTCAATTATGTATTCCCATGCTTTCATGCCACATTGGCAGAGTTGAGTAATTAAAAAAGAAACTATGTGACCAAAAATATTTACTCTTAAGCCCTTTATAAAAAGTCTGGTGAACTTGTTCCAGATCATTGCCTTATTGATATAAATGGAAATCTCTCAGAATTTGAGCAAGAAGTGTGATTGAACCCTTAAATCTGTATATGTAGTTATAGCCTTGGGTATTGTCAAATGATCAATTTTAAATTCTTGTTTTCATTTGCTTTTAAATATTATAATTCTCAAATGTCAATGTGAACTTCATTTCGGTAGCATAAGAGTAAAATGATGAAATTTTCTTGGAGCAGAGCAGGCACTGCCTACACTGCCTCCCCTCCTTAGGATGTCTCCTTGAGAATACAATAGGCCTCATAAAAGCCTTGACCTTTACATTTTACAAAGCAAGTTCATGGGTTTTCTAATCCTTGGAACTAAGAACACCTACCTCCAGAATTAGTTCACGCCTTTCTAACTGGCACAGATGAAGAAAAGCACAAATTCTGCCCTATGTCTCTCAAGGAAGTAAGTGAGGTTTTGATTGTTCTCTTCTACTTTTCTGTATAAATTTTTACAAGTTTTGTCTAGAATTTGTACATGCATGAAATGATGACACTGCTTGCCTAATATTAAAATTATGTCCTTTCTCTCCCTTCTCCTACATTAGTATGGGGAAGACTTTTTGTGGGAAGAGCTGTCTTATTTCTTTCACAGAAGGGATTTACTAAAAGTAGTCTCTTTGTAGCTGTGGTGTGGTAACTAAGATTCTGCATTTCTAATAAGCACCCAACTGATGCTGAAGCTGTTGCTCCAAGATCACACTTTGGAGTTACTAGATGCAAATAGGAAAAATATACTTTATATTTCTAAAGCTAAACTTAGTTTTTGAAACTCCTACTGCCACTCAGGGTCACTTGCAATTTAACATTCTTCTCTTTTGGATCACAAATGAGTCAAATGCATAGTTCTCTTCTTTTCTTCTTCCCTAAGTGGTTTTGATTCTGAGATGCAGGGAACCCTTATAGTTGACTCAGGTATCATTTGTGTGCCTTTTCTCTGTGCTCTGATGACATCAGCCAAGACTCACTTTGCTTCCAGGGTGTTGTCATCTGCTTGGCTTCTGTTGCAGGTGTAGTCTTCACAGCAAGGTGAATGCTGGGTCCATCCATGTCCTCTTTGTCTCAGGCTTAGAATATTGATTTCATCTTGGCTTTTTCAGGACTTCTTGAACCTTATAAAATCCCTAGCTATTTACTGTTCATAATCCTAAAGTCTCTGACTTTAGATGGCATCCTTTGGAGTCAACAAAGTACCCATGTATATATGCATGGATCCTTCAAAATCCTTACAGTCACCTGGATTATGATAGGGTGAGTGGGAATGTAAAACAAATTCTGCCATTTCCCAGTCTCTTGAAACCCAACTATGGCTTCTATCATCTATAGTCTCTACTGCATTCCTCCTGAAACTCACTTAGGATACAATCATAACTGTGTTCCTTCTGGAGAAATTTACCCACCCTTATGGTCCCCGTTTTTATTTAAAATATTACATATCATTTATCATGAATTTCTTACCTGGATTTTGATTTTTTAACACATTGATTTAAACTGTTATTTTTTTATTGATTACTGAATTTTAGGGGGGTCCCTTAAATTTTACTCTCAAGGCAAGTGTCTCACTTGTTTCCCACTGTCATCAGCTGTCTCTTCTCTTCTGACTTTCTCCTTTCTCTTCATGACTGGTGAGACCCATTAGGTGGGAAACTAACACTTAAATTATTCACAATCATTACCTATACTTCTTAGTTGATGATCTCACTCTTTGGCTGCCTTTGGAGCTTGGCTGTTTTGACTCTCAAGATACTTCTTGGAGTTTGGGAATGTAATTCAGAGGTAGAACATTTGCCTTGCTTGTGCTAAGGCCCTGGGATCAATTCCAGCAATGAAAAAACAAAACAAAAAATTCCTCTTCCTCTTTCAGATAACAACTCTAACTTGTAAACTAAATGTCTTGACTTTTAAAACTTTCTTTCTGCAATTACTTTTTAAAAGATATTTTGTAACTCAGTTGGTTTTTTTTTATTGATTGATAAACAGCTGGCTCCAGTTTTTACACAGAAAGTCATTATAACCCATGAATTCTACTCTGTGAATAATAAAAAAAATTAATATCTGAAAATACTATGTTATGATTTGGATATGAAGCATCCCCCAAAACTCATGTGATGAAGACTTGACTCCCAATGCAGCAATGTTCAGAGGTGGGGCTTTTAGGAAATTATTGCATCATGAGGACCCATCACCTCATCAGTGATTAATACATTTAATGGATTAAAATTTTGAATGGCTATTGAGAGATGGTAAAGGGCTTCATTGTAGGATGTGAATATGTCATTGGAGAATATATCTTGTCCTGGGACCATTCCTCTCTCTGCTTCCTGATGTCATGAGTTGAGCAGCTTTCCTATATCACTCCTTTCTGCAACAATGTTCTGCCTCACCTCAGGTCCAAAGAAAGAGAGAAGTTCCAAAGAAATGGAGATGGTAACCAGGAACTGAGCTCTCTGTCACCATGAGCCAAAATAAATATTTTTTTTTTCCTTCATGAAATTTATGTCAGGCATTTTGGTCAGAGTAATGAAAAACTGACTAACACACTATCCTATGATATTTATAATAATAACTATGGTAAGATTGAGCTAAGTAAAAAACTGAGGAATTAACCAGTATCTAGCGTCTACATTGGAACTAAAGGATAATAAAGTAACTTTAAAAAAAAAAAAAGGGAGAGAGAGAGGGAGGACAGATAGTATTGAGGGCAGAGCAAGTGTCAGCATACAAGGTTCTGAGTTCAATTCCCAGGACAAAAAATAAAAAAACAAAACAAAACAGAGAGAATAAGGAAGGATTTATTTGTCTTTGAGCTTCTCTGAGGTTGGGATTGGATTGCATATATTTTGGCAGATAGAGGAGGTTTTAAAAATATCTGGTAAATAATTGTAGGATCATACCTGACATTTTCACAATGCCATTTCTCGGTTTCTCAAAGAAATTGACCAGAATAAGAAAATCAATCGTGACATCATATGTTTTCTCCAACTATTTATTTTATACCAAGGCCACAAGTTACTTAAAAATACAGAATTTTTAAAAACATAAAAAAGTAAAGAATTTTGATGCAGTTTCCCTTTGAAATCAAAGATGAAGTAGAATGTGAGTGGGAGGAAAAGAAGCAGGAGGCCAGAGAGAGAAAAGAAATCTTCCAAACTGATTTAGAAAAGGGATAATGAACCAGACAGAAGGAAAACATAAAAGATCCTCTATATGTGGAATGACTTGATACCATTTCCAGAGGGAGAGAGTGGCACAGCCTGAGGCGGATGTGTGGGAGGCAAGACAGTCTCCGGCAGCCACGAGGTTAAGGAAACAGCTGTGTACGCAGCAGGATGACAACCGACCTCCTACTCATTGAAGGAAATCAGTACGAAGGAGAACTGGAGGATGTCTGACTTCCCCACTATGGCTTTCAAATAGCTGATGGCTTATTACTATGAGAGCCCTGAGACATACTTTCAATGATCATCTATCCACACAGTTGAGTTTTTTAATGACCTAACATTATTCCTCCGGGAGAGTGACTTGAGGACAGGGAACAGTCGGGTCTACAAGCAACTCCCACCAGGAGCGCTCCAGAGAGCTGACTTGCACTGGAGCACAAATTCAGCACCTCCCCTTTACATCTGACGCGTGGCTCCGAAACAGGGATGTCTTTAAGGTGTTTCTCTTAATCTCCTCTCCTACCCTTCAACTTCACCTAAATGCAAATAAAATAAGTCCAAGAGAGCGGAAGACTACAATAATAATGACAATGATAATGCCAACATTGTCTTATTATGAATTTTAATACTATCTTCCAGTACTGTTTAATGGAAAAGGACAATTTATAATGTTTATTTAATGTAGCTGCCTCCGGATGTGATTAGTCTTGTTTTCATGTTTTAGGTGAGGATTTTCAGAGTTTTTATTTGTATACTGTTTACTTAGAGTCACATAATTAAGAAGCTTAGAGCACCTCCTCCATGGCCACCAACTTCACTTGCTTAACGTGATGAATGAATAGAAGATCAGACGGTAGATGGTGCTGTTATTTCAAAGACCACACAGATTTCAAGATTCTCTTAAGAGGACAGGAAACAAGTGAGAGAAAAGTGTGAAAACTTGACTGACATAATTTTTTGGTTTACAAAGTTTATGGAGTAGAAAGTTATATTTTGTAGTGACCTCTTCTGTCCTTTTTGGGGGTAAAATAATGATCATAGTTTCCCTTAGTAATTAATAATGTCTGGCTTCCTAGAAAAGAAAAAATAATAATAAGAAGAACAAGAAAAAAAGAAAGAAAGAAAAAGAAAACCACGGTTAATTTTCTCCTTGAAGCAGTAACCGTCACAGATGCTGTTGCTCATACCGACTGCCATTACAGACAGATAGCAATTCACAAGCACTCAGCAATGCAGAAGATATTAAAATGTAAAACACATGAATGTGAAGTTTCCTTAAAAATACTGAAAAAAGCTTTTTCTAATATAAAGCAATTTATATGTAAAACATCTGTAATCACAAAAGCACCTTAAATACAATATTCAAATGCAAGCAATAAAAGCCTTGTATCTGAAGATGATAAATCAACATATTAAAAGCTTGCCTCTCCTGGCAGCAGATGCTCTTTGAAAGAGAATTGGTAACAGATGCATACCATAGAGGGGGTTCAGACCATGGTGACACAGGCAAGGGACTGCATGCAGCCAGAGTTACATGGCTGGATTGTAGGACCTGCAGCTAAAGCACAATTGCTGTCGAGGTTCCTAAAGAGCAACACTAAAAGTTGTCTCTTTAAAACCCCATTACTCACACTTAATGGCCATTGATGGAAAGTTTTTGCCTCTCCGTTGCAAAGGCTTAGGTTATGTTCATTTTTCATGCCCTCCCCAAACATATGGTGGTAGGTTGTCTAAAGTGTTAATCAAACCATCTCTCTAAATTTGCAAACATAAACATCTAAGTGTAAAGAACAATTTAAACCAAATGCCTGGTGGTATTATGAAAATGATGACAAACACTGATATTTAACATTTGGGTAATTAGTTGCATCATTTGTAATCTGCACATTCTTTGCATTAGAGAACCAGATATAATTTCAAACATTCATTTCTAAGAAATATCAAACAGTGCTTTATAGAATGTTTGAAACACTTGAGCTTCTAATAGGATAATTTTAAGTTAGAAATAACAGTTTTCAATTGTTGATTCAGTGTTGTTATTACTTCAGCATTGCTAATGTCTCTATGTCCATTCCCTGCTTTCTGATTTTGATTATTGTAGGAGGAAAATAAATATTTTCCTCACTTGCAACTAGGTTCACAACTGAAAACCCTTTAACAAAAGACAGGTAACAGGATAAAGGCCTATGAATTTATTTAATATACATTTTCAATGATAGACTATCCTTTAGAAATGAAGTCTCAAACAATTCAAGAATATGTCTATTTTAATGGTTAGGTTTAATGAAGAGAGCACAGTGTTGAGAAGTATAATTAGAAAATGGGATGTGACCTAATGCTCATGAGCTGGGAAGACCTTAGCAAGGCCTGCTTGCTCAGATTCTTCTCTTCTTCCTGGCATCTTTTTTATAAGAATGTTCCTTTCCTCTGGGTATAGGGAAGATGCCTCCAAATGAGGATCTTCTGACCTGCCTCAGAGAAAGGTCAGAAAATTCTTTCTAGGTTTTATGACCTCCTTCACGGGAGAAGCAGGATGTGGGTATGAGAGGGATACCTGACTTCTGTTTTTCTCAAATGTCAAAGTACTATATTTTGGGTAAGTGTGTCCTGAACACCTTTACTATTACAGAATCATATGAATAATCTAAAAAATGAGGAGTTTGTAATTTTTGATAGATTGTTTGAAAAGACTTGCTAATGTTGCTTTTATTTCACCATTGTATTAGTCAGGGTTCTTTAGAAGGATAGAACCAACAGAATGTACATAATTGTAAGTGGGAATTTACTCCTTCAGCTTACACAATCATAGGTTGTGTAATGGTTACAATGGTTGTCTGCAGACTGGAAAGCTGGGGAAACCAGGAACTGCTCAGTCCAAGCACCTGGAAGGCTCAGAACAAGAGGGACCAAAATGCAGCCCCAGCTACAAGGCCAAAGAACTGGAAATTCCCTGGAGAGTTACTTGTTACAGGTTCACAGTTAAAGTCTTAAGAATCTTGGATCTGATGTCTGAGGTGTCTGAGGATGATGGTAGTAGCAAAAAATGCACTCACTCAAGAAGAGCGGAAGCTTCTGCGTGCCTTTGAGCTTCTTTCTCTTAAACTTTTGTTCCATCTGAGCTCCCAGGCTATTGGATAACGATATCCACATTCAGGGTGGGTTTCCCCTCAGTTTGATGACCCACATGAAAATCATCTCTGGAAGCACCTTTACAGACACATCCAGAAGTGTACTTTACCAACTGTTAGGCATTTCTCAATGCAATCAGTTTCTTATATAAGATTTGTCATCACAACAGTAAGACTTTGTTTCTCTCTTATCATCTATGTGTGGCAACTTGAAAGCATGGCCTCAAACTCTTGGACATTCCTGCTATTGGGAGGTTATGTCTGTGCCCTCTTCTCTTGAATCTTGGTGGCTGATGCACAGAATGCAGAGGTAACAATGCTGCGTTGCTTTGACCTTTGGATAAGTGAAGAAGTCTGGCAACTTTCACCCCGGTCTCTCAGAATGCTCACTCACTCTCCAGAGGCTCTTTCCCAGACCCCAAGTGCCACATTCTGATAAGCCTAAGCTGCATGAAAAAGTCCTGCCTTGATGTCCTTAGTCCCAGTTGAAGTCAGCCTTCCTGCATGTCAGCCCATCTACCAGAATGAGTAAAAATAATCTCTAAATAATTCCAATCTCTAGAAGTTGAACCACCTCACTGTTTAAATCATTCCAGCTGAGACCCCAGTGTGACCTTAAATAGCTGACACACAAATCATTGAAAGAGAATGCATATGTGTGTGTGTGTGTGTGTGTTTTACTCAGCAGTAGATGCTTGGAAAACTGTAGTTGAGTTATAACTATATCACTGTTGGTCATAAACTGACAAGACATTCAGGTGAGCATACTTAGTTTTAGACATTTTCAATATTCCCAAAGGGTCTCCCCATTCATTGGTTTCCTAATTTCTCTCTCTCTCTCTCTCTCTCTCTCTCTCTCTCTATATATATATATATATATATATATATATATATATATATATATATTACTCTGCACTACTGTACCCACCTTTCATCTGTAGTTCGTACTCCTGAGATGGATATTTACTGACCCACATATAGGCAAAATGCTACAAATTTACTAAATTCTGTGAAGTTCAAAAGAAAAGAAGGACCAAAAGAAGTTTCAAAGTCATACTTAATCTACCTGTCCTTTCTGCAAAGTCTACATCAAATCCACTAGTTCCTGGAGAATCCTGACTTTAGTTTTTCAGTATGGTTGATGAGATTCTGGCCAATCCTTAACATATAATAAAGAATGAAAATTTTAATTAAGAACCTCTGAGTATTCATGTTCTACATATTGTTTCTCATTAACTTTGCTTCTCCTTTTCTCAGTTCCTAGGAAACTATCCTTTGGTGCTTGCCCTGAAGGTTATTCAAGTCAAATTCCTGTCCTGTCAAGCAAGATTTCCCCTGCTTTGGTGGCCTAGCTAGGATTTATAAAGCATAATGTTCCTAGGTATCATAAGTTGCCCACTTATGAACTTCCAGGTCCTTAAGCTCCATTCTTTAAATATGGTGGATCACCTATCCACCCCAGTTTCTCAAATATTTCTCTGCCAATCATTTGGCAATTGCCGTACTGCTCTCCTCTCTGCTTTTTAGCATTTTTACTCATTGAAGGTATTTTATGATCGTCTAAGGACAAGAATTTTGTTTTCTCCTTTTCTTTCATATTTCTAGGATACTTATAGAGTGAACATGAGCAATACCTAATGACAATTTGTAAGGAAAAAAATCCCCCTAAAAAATTACACACTGTTAGTACCTAGTCTATCAGAATTTCTAGATATCATGAAATATTGACTTTTCATTATATCAATCAGTGCTTAATTATTGTAATGAGATTTAATTTTGTTAGTAATTTTATAATTTTATTGAAGCCTTTTCCAAATATGGTTTATTCACAGGTGACACTTCTTATATTATAAATTAGATAAAGATTTTTAAAAATATTTTTAAATTATTTTTTAGGATAGAAGATAAGACAATAAGATATTTCTTGCCTTTTGGTGTTGATGAATTTCTACAGTACTTTAATGCATAATCCTTCTTACTCCTACCTCATGCCAAGTACTAATAATATAGATTTTAAATAAAGAATAATCTCTTCTACATTCAATTTCTAAAAATGTGTAATAAACTTTCATATTCATGATGCCTTTGAGAAACCTA
The DNA here is from genome assembly GCF_902686445.1 of Sciurus carolinensis. Lineage (NCBI taxonomy): Eukaryota > Metazoa > Chordata > Mammalia > Rodentia > Sciuridae > Sciurus > Sciurus carolinensis. The sequence continues at coordinate 91,803,632 of NC_062215.1, forward strand.
TAAAGAAATTTAGTGAGAAATCATAAATTCCCTATGGTTAGCAATATTTTCACCCAATTTTCCTGTTCAAAGTGCACTGAAACTTGATAATGCTTTAGAAAACATAGTGTGTGTCTTTCAAAGACTTCTTATGTTTTTAATATGCTGCTTTCTCGCTCTTCTTTCTCTCTTTTACTCTTTTTTTCTTTTAACACCTAATACCACAAATACATGCAGAAAAATACATTTTCAATGTTTTTCTCTACTACCATTTGATGAAATTAGGGTGCTCATAAGATCCATGGGAGAAAAAAGACAAAGATACTCTGGGCTATGGATGTGTTTAGAAAAACTTGTTTTGGAATTTTTACTTGGTTATAAATGTGAAAGATAAAACACTGTATAATTAAGGAGATGATATCATTTAAGCTATTGGAATAGGGGGAACTTTCATTAATGAGGAATGTTTCAAAAGAAAAAAAAATGGAAGGAATCCATGGTTTTGTGAAGGTCTACCAGGGAGTCCTCTGTCAGTTACAGTCTACTTATAGGAAGAATGGAGAGGAGTCTTTCCTGAGTTATTGAGGGACATGGAAGTGGGATTATCTGGGAATATTCAAGGATAGGGTGACCCTCTGCTATCCTCCAAAGAGCTCACATAAAGTTCAAGATTGTTACAGAGAATTGTGATGGGAGACTACTAGGAAAGTTTAATACATACAACTAGAAAAGAAGTCTGAGGTCTCTGAGGTCAAAAACAAAAGATTTGAATCTGAGTGTAGTTGCCATAATGGCAAATCTTATGTCTGGAGGAAGAAATGATTTTAATTGTATAAATTAGAGACTGCAGAGAATGTGTTTCTAATTCTCTTAGCTTAATTTTCTCCACCCCCAATCTTTAAATTTTTAATTAGAGATGTGGAATTATGGTTCCCTTAGAACATGAAAGGTCCCTGAAATGAAAACTAGAATAATGAGAAGAGATAGAGCATAGGAGGATTCTGAAAGTGTCCTTTGAAAGTGACTGTGTTGGAAATTTTTATTAAACATTCCATAAACAAGATTAGAATTTCAAAGACAAATGAAAACATGTTTCTGGCCTTAAAGTTCTAGTAAAGGTTTTAACCTAATTTCCAAGAAGCATAGGCTGTGCAATGATTGTTCCCTAAGCTCTTTCCGCCTGGCCCTGAAATAAGCCATCACACAGCTCTGCTTAGTGTCAGCTAACCCCGCATTACTTATAGATACATGCTAATTAGCAAGGCCTACAGACTACCAATAAATAGGACCCGTTTCACAAAATTGGTGTGTTTGTGTTGGTCATTGTGGAAAGAAAATAAGAAATGAAACTCAAGTTCGAACACTCACCCAGGCTAACTGTAGCTAGTGTTTTGTGTCAAAGAGACAAATGAGGATTTGTCTGAGAGGACATCCTATAGATAGCTGTGACATAATAATTACCTGTTATGCCCAAGTGTGTTAAACACATTTCCTCACACTTACACACACATACACACACAATTAGACTAAATATCTCCCAGACAATTATTCCAGTCAGCTTTGAGACAGAGTTTTGCTAAATTGTCCAGAATGTTCTTGAACACATGAGGTTAAGTAAGCAATAGAGTGGTTTGGACTATAGTCATGGGCCACCACACCTGGTATTATTCTTCATATTTCTCTTATTCATCTAACTTACTATTGATGAGGAAAGTGAACTTCAGCCTAATGAAAAGCATTATTCAAGATAATTTGATCACATATCTAAAGCTACAACCTGGAGTTACAAATTACATTTTAAAGCAACAAATAAATAATAAATACCATATTAAATGAATGATTGACAAATGGAGGTAGGTAAGTGACAAATGGATAATCTATTCATGTTTATAAAGTTTAGAATGAGAAATAATTTATTTGGTATTGTTATTTTTAACTATTGAACGAGGAGGAGAAAAAGATGCCAACAAGTGCATTTCAGCTGTGTTGCTTCTCTTTACTTAGTCACTATTTGTGATACCCACTTGCTATTTTAATAACAAAACTCTGCATATAACTCTGTGATTTATGGGAAATTTACATATAGCACAGTTCTACTGAAACCTAAGATAGATTGAGCTTTTAATGTAAAACATAACTTCGCTCTGTAGCGTATGCTCTGCCTCAGCATATGCTGACTACCATTTCCATTTCAGCTTTGCTCTGAGATGTAGAAGACAATCTTCTTTTTCACATAACATTTAGGTGGTCTATGGTCAGGTAATTTTATTATTAATCTCAAATATATGAAGGATATAGAAATATTTCATTACAGATATACACAATAAGATCTGCAAGTTTCATTTTCTGAAACTTTCATATCAGTATCTTACAATTCACACATTTGGGAAATAATTTATGGTGATCTATCAATTATAATAATACAACTTCAGACAGAGATCAAATATAGGAATTTTAAGGTACCTTAGAAACGAATACAACTAATTCTTCATTATCTTAAGAAGTCAGGTTTTCACTTTCTAAAATATATTCAGGATTAAATAAATAAATATATATATATATGTTTTATATATATGTTATATATGTATATATGTTTCTGAATATATGTTTTTATTCAATTAATTCAACATAATATGCCCTATGACTTTGTCCAAAGTGTGAATGCCAAAGAGAGAGAGAGAGAGAGAGAGACTGAGAAAGAGAGAATTGACCATGGAAGAAGAGGAGGATATGATATTGATGAGGAGAAGAACTGGGAGACTATGAGAAAATAAACATGAATGAGGTCAATGAAATGGGCAAATGAAGGAGGTATGTGAGGAAGAGTAGCTGAAGGATCTGGTGACTGGAATTGCAGTGGAAAGGTTTATGGTGATTTGAGAAGGGAGAGCCTTAAATGCCAGGATAAAGTATATGATTACGACTCTGTGTAATGGAAAAAAAGTAGGCATTTGATTATAAAACTTGTCAATATCACTCCTGGCTTAAGTAGAAGAGTGCAATGACAATGTGAATCATAAATTAGAGAACAAGAGACTGGAAGCAAATGCAATGAAAAGGAAACTGTTGAAATATTCCTGACACACAGTTCAGATCCTCTGGCTCAGCAGCATTGGGCACAGAAGAGAGATCACAAAGACACATGGAAAAGATACAAATGGCAAGGGTTAGGCAAGGGAACTAGAGAGAAAAGCTAATGGTGACTTGAAACCTAGTAGAGAGAAGAAGCAGCATGCAGAAGGAGGTCATGAAGTCCCCTCTGGATTAGAGGAGCTGGCAGAGCAGTCAGATTGAGATATTTAACAACTAGCCAGGAAGGAAGGCTTGAAACATGGACTTAGGTGATATAAAATTATAAGTGAAAGTTGAAACTCTGAAGTTAAGATGATACTTTCAAAAGAAAAACATGAAACAAAAATGAAAAGATTGATGTTCAAATAGAAGATAAAGCTACATTTATAAAGCAATTAGAGGAAGAAGAATGAACAAAAGCACCTGTGAAAGAATATTCTTAGAAGTCACTGTAGGTACAAGAAGTGGAGAAACACTTTAAAAGTATACCTATTAAGGAAGTAAATGTAGGCCTGGTGCTGTGGCGCATGCCTCTAATCCCAGAGATTCTGAAGTCTGAGGCATGGGGATCACAAGTTAGAGGCCAGCTTCAGCATTGCAGTGAGACTTTGTCTCAAAATAAAAGAAATAAAAAGGGCTGGGAATGTAGCTCAGTGCTAGAGCACCTCTGAGTTCAGTCCCAGGATGGGGTGGAGGAGTGAAAGGTGGAAAGCCATGTCCAAAAATTTCATTAATTACAGTCAAGAATACATCAATTAGGAGGCCATGGTTATCTCTAGGAGAGCATGACCATTTGGGCAGAGCTGTGGAAAACCAGATTCTGTGCTGTGGCTGGTGTATTGAGAAACAATGATAGAGACTCCTTTTCTGAGTTACATAGTAATAAAGGGGAAGAAATTTGAAAGTGAAATAGCATTAGGACAATCGATCTTTTAAAAACATGGAAGACAAAATACTTTAAAAGGTTCTGTGTCTTGGGTCAACAACCTAGGAGTTTATGAAAAGTAAATTAGAGAAAAACGAGAAAAGAATAAAAACTTTTCAGCAGGGACATCAAGAGTAATTCCAGGATTGGTAGGGGGAAGACAGTGGGAAAGAGTTCAAATGTGGGTTTAAATGAGAAGCGGATGCAAGATGGTATGTTTAAAAATACAGAAACATTTTCAAAATAGGGTGGGATTGAAGAAATTTAAGTGAAAGGACCTAAATTAATATTGTTTTGGAAGAACAATACTAGAATTTAGGTTGGTGGCTAAAGAAGCCTGGGAGATATTTGGATTTCCCCTGAGGAAGAATGGAATGGGGCTTAATTTTAGATAAATACTAGAAAATAGATTAACAGCAGGGATTCCCAGTAAAGATCATTTAATGCAGGAGTCATAATCATTCTTTAACCTTCTCCTCACTCTCACTTCCTTCTGTAAGCACAGGACAGAAAGAAAGAACATCAAAGTCATAAAGTAACTTCCTTTGAGTGGTAAGTCAATCAAGATACCAGATAGCAATAACAATGTTAGTGTTAGATCACAACTTCAATTAATATTTAGATTATAGGTAGAATTGCAATGTGAAAATCACGTTCAGCCTAGTCCATATATTTACTATGTTTTTAAGTCAGTTTGTTCTCCCTTGTTATATTATTGCACTCCATAAAATAGTGACATTTGTTTGAACAATTTTTTAGTATTCAAAAGTGGAAGATAACCTATAAGGAATCTTCTTCCTCTAGCTGTCTTTCTCCTCACATGTTATAAAACTTTTAAGAAGAAAGAGTTTTTGATTAATATTGATCTGAGATCTAACAATGTAAGTGAGACAGTGGGTCAACTTTCAAATACTTATATTCTGTATTTTATACAAGGGAAGCACAAATTCCAGTGTGAAGAGCACAGATCCGGATGTAGTCTGCATGAGAGTTGGTCCTAGTTTTAGCACTTTTGGGCAAAATAAGACTCTGTCTTCTCATTTGTAAAAGGGGAATAGTGAAAGTACCAAACTCACAAGACACAGTGACTGTGTAATGAATGTACAGTTAATGAGAAATTCATCACCCACAGTAAGTAGTAGGTGAGCACTGACTGTATTTAACAAATTTATCATTTATGGTATAGGAATTATACTTTCAGTATCACACTTTTAACCCTAGTGAATCTCTTGAGACCAGTTATGTTCATATCCTTTAACTCTATCCCCTATTTTAAAAGATCACACCAGAATGTAAGTTTCACAAGGGAAGGCATCTTTGTTCAATTATGTTCACCGTTCTGCAATCAGAAGTTAAAATGGCACCAAGTACATCATAGCCTTTTAGTAAGTATTTCTGAATAAATTTACCCCATTTCAGTGCTTTATAATGAAAAAATGAGACTATGATTGAATCAATATGCTTCTCTCTCCTCTTATGTATCTTTTTGTTAACAGAAACAAGTGTATTACTTCCAATCATAGTGGTTTGATGGGTTTATACTTTTAGTCAGATAAAATGGGTGCATATTCTATGATAGAAAATAAAATCAAAGGGCCAAGGTAGAAGTACTATTTTAATTGTCTGGACAAACACTAATAAAATAGTTTTGTTGGACACTCTTTTTAATAAAAGCGAATATGTCACCTTATCACAAAGAACCTAGAAGCTCATAGGTATGAAGATGAAAAGGCAGAGATAATTCTAACAGAAAAAAAAAAAAAAAAAAAAAAAACAAAAAACAAAGCACTGGGGACTGTGTTTTGTCTTTACTATTTAAGTGTTATCAAAGGTGCTATTCTGGACTTGAAATTCATCATTTATGTTAGTATCAAGCAAAAATAAGTTTGATCTTAATGGTAGACATACTGACCTTCTTTACATTTCTCCCCTGCTGCCCAAAAAGAAATACTTCTCATGCAGTAGTCAGGAGAAGCATGAAAGGGTGTGGTGTAAAGTTTCAGTGATCTGGATTGATGTATGTTGAAGTAGTTATATTCAGCCTGTCTAAAGATTTTTTGATATTTGAAATGAAAAAAAAATGATTCTCTTATTTAAGATTTTGATTTGCTTTTGCATAGTTATGTTCTTTGTATCCATTACTCATTGGAAAGGAAAATATTCAACTATGATTAGCTGAAAAAATAACTTTGAAAAGTTTTTTTCTCTCTCCTCCTTCTTGTTCTTCTTCCCTTTCTCAAAATAAATCTCCATTATCAAATCAACCACTGTGAAAGCCTTAGATATACTTTCCCAGGGGTCATGTAGTTGATGGTTCTAAATCACATCAATACTATCCCTATATCCATTATTTTTTCCAAATTGTCTCAGCAGAAATTTGATCATAATCTGAAGAAGAGAGAAGAAAAATCCACTAAGATCTGAAATAAAATCAAGCCACCTGATAATCATTTTGGTTCTCCAAAACTGACTCATGCAAACATGATAATAAAACTTGGGACGAATTCCATTTTCACCCCAATCTCAGAATATTTATGGTTCATAAGGATGGACTGTGGCACTCAAGATGGTCCTGTCCACAGAGAAATTGCCCTTGGTAGTTTGGTAAGAGAATAAAGAAAAGAAAGTTACATTTTGGTCAAGTCTCATGAAAAAAATAAAAGGATTCTATTTTTAGGACAATCTATAATTGTCTCTACTCCTGAGTGAGAATTTTAAAAGATAGGCAGACTTTTGATGCAAAGAAAATCACTTCACCTCTTAAAACAACCCTGGAAAAACTATCCTTCTCTACTCCCCACTATGCCTAACTTAGATCTTTGCTCTAAGGCAGTGATTCTAACCCTACCTGTACATTATAATCTCCTAAGAAGTTTAAAAAGTTGCCAGTATCCTGGTTTCAACTTTGCAGATCCTGATTTAATTGGTTTGAACTGGAGCCAGGCATGGGTTCTTTTATGGGGTGCCCCAGGTAATGATGATGTGCAGCATGGCTGGGAGCTACTGATTTACATAGAGGTATCTTTTCTTCCCTCGTTTAGTATCATTCCTCCTCTAACATCCTTAGTTAAAACAAACTCTATGCATCTTTTTATGTAAAAGGAAATTATGAAAGAAAATAAGAGGTATTTAATAATTCCATTAAAATCTAATATGTGTGTTATATTTATTAACATCAAAGCTATGCAGTCACACTCACTCTGCCCATGACTTAACATTAGGCACAATAATAAGATTTGCCCAAACTACTCCTGTTTGCTGCTTTCCTTATATACCTCTTCCCCTCTCATCTTCTTCTCACAGTGCCCTCATGCTGTACCTAAATTTTTGTATTTCCTCCATCTGGATTGCCCTCTTGACTATGACCCATACCACTAATAGCATGCTGTGTTTCCATCTGTCCATGTGCTTCTTTTCTTCTAGGTGGGAGCTTATAAACTGCTCAGGTGGTTATACTCTGGAGACTCAAAGTTTTTGCTATACCTACATGTGATCTATCAGTTCTTCAAGTAGTGCTTTTTCTCAAAGAAGTGAGAATTTCAAGTTCATTAGTAGAGCACATAAGGGGAATGTTAGCAAAGCACAGTATTTCCCAAATTGGTTTTCCAGAAATATGGTCCTCCAGATGATTTTAAAGAGACTTTTAAAAGAATTGGTAAGACAGGTTTGTTAAAGTCTGCATTCTATGACCCTTCTTTAATCAATTCATATGTATGTTAACATACTAAAAGCACTGAAAAATTCTTTTAATAGCTTGGTTTTCACTTTACTTTGTGCAGCCTTTCCCCAACTTACTTAAATTCCTTATTCAATTGTTCTCCATACAACTGCTCTTATCACACATTGTGCATAAAATTGCTGTCCAATAAACAATGTCTTTTGAGTTACAACTAGAACAGTTGAGAATAAAGGTTAGTATTTATGATGACCTCATTGTTCCTGAAAGAGAAACAACAAAGAATAAAAATAATAGAGCAAAGTTATTTACTGAATAATTATTATATAATGGTAACATATTATTCTGTTGTAGGGGAGCAAAAATTATTCCTCTACTCTCTTAGGATCAGGTCCATGGCTTGTAAATTAGATTAACAACAGACAAATAAACAGAAGAAGTGACATACAATTTTATTTGTTGATAATATTTTAATTTTATGTGCAAGGAGGCCTTCAAGAAAAGAAGTGAATATCCAAAGACATTTTGGGACATATGTACAATTTTAACAAAAGGTAATAAATTGTGGAGAAGTACCAAGATAAGTTTCTAGAGGTAGTGAATTGTGGGAAGGTAAATGTATGAGGCACACTATTGGAAAACAACAGTTAGTAAGATTTGGTTCACACAGACTCATCTTAGTGCCATTTCCATCTTAAGGGATAAAGGCTGTTCTTCCATTTCTAGCAAAAAACAAAGGGACAATTTCACAGGGGAAATATATGATTTGCTTTTAGCAGATAGCAAAAAGGCAGAGAGATTTTTCTGTCTGCATTTATCAGTTGTCTTCAGGTTAAAATAATTTTTATGCCAAAGTGGCATATTTTCAGATAGCATATTCTGATCCTTCTCACTATATTATCTCTCTCTATATATACATGTGTGTGTATATATATCATATGATATATACACACATTTACCCATATGTGATATCTATCAGTCATTGTGTTAAGTATATTTATAACTGAAGAGGATACTAAAATATTTTTGTTACATATCACTGCATCCAATTCTCACTTATTCATGAAAGAAGTATGATTATATTCTGTATTTTGTAGCACACATATCCAAGATAATGCAGGTAAAACATAAGGAACATGGAAGTCAAAAATTCTGTTCAATTCAGGCCCATTTCTTTATTCTCTGAAAGTCTACATCCTATGCCACCAAGGTAAAAGCACAAGTGGAAATTTGCATAGTAAGAAAATAATGGATATTCTCTGATATACATGGTACATTAACCAATTCCTTTATCAATATAAGCAGTTTATCTTATTTTAAGTATTAAAATATTTTATTCTCATTTGTAACAAAAGCATATTATTGGCAATAACATAAAATAAAATTTATAGTAAGTGAAGGCATTCCTCTATGCTTATTACAGGAAGACTTCAAAATTGATTCTTATCTTTTTAGTAGGCATTGTAAAAAGGGAAACAGAATCCATTGCAAGATCCATAGCTTCCAAAACATAAAAAACAAACAAGTGACTAAACACAAGCTTTGTTTTTCTTGATACTGAGATAAAAGATTATTGTTTCCCAAGGATACAATTAACACTGTGAACAATATCCTCACAGTAGATACCAAAAGCATTTTACCAAGTTTTTCAATGCACCAAAGCGTGATTTAGTAGAATGAATCCCCTGGCGATGTGGTGGTAGTAGTGGTGGTGGGCGGGAGATAAAGGAAGAAAATGGGTTACTATGCAATCCAGATGAGCCATTCTCCGTTGGTGTCTGTGAATTGAAGCATGGATTAGTTTAGAGTATTGAGAGAGATGGAGGAATTGTAATACATTCAAGTAAATCTTCATAAATATTGCTTTTCTCAGGTCCAGGCAGACTTTGTTATTTTACAGCAATGAGTTTCAGGTTATATCTCTAGTATATTCCTAGACCATCTATTATCCAATAGAGAAAGGCTGATCATCAAAGTAAAACATGTCTTTCTGGCCATTTCTTTTAAGTCTCTTTGAGCCCTTTCTCCTGACCTTCCCCTTCTCTGTTACATAAAGACAAAGAAACACCCCTGCCCCAATGCTTCTGAAGGGGTCAAGGTAGTACTTATATGTTAGAATCCAGAAATGGTTAAAAGATACTTTGCTGTACTCTTCATATTTTGACTTTGCTTTCTTGCCAAAAATTGGAAAGGGGGGTTGTTGGCAATAAGGAGTTCATGGTATAGTGATTGATCTCTCCTGCAACTGTTCCCCATCTGTCTCTTTTCCAGAAAGGATGCTGACTCTTCTTTAGTCATTCACCAACTGGCCTCATCCATCCAGCAATATCAACATGGTTCAAACACAGGAAAGATCATTACAATCTCTCTAATGAAATTTGTATGATCATTTACTATGGCATATGACTCTGGCTCTTTTACTTGGTGTGAGCTATAAGAGGAAACTCCTCCTCTTCTTCCTATGTTAGTTCTGAAACTTTCATAAGCACATGTAGGATTGGTTCAATTTAGTTCCTGAAATTACAGAATTATATGAGCTTAAGAGCTAGTTGTTGAAAAAATACAGAAAATTCTTCCTATCACATCCATCATGTAGTCATGCAGGGTTTGTTCAAAAAGAGCAAGTTATGGAGATTCCAGAAACTAAAATATTATTTATATTTTGCCTTCTTTACAGGTCATCTATGTGATAGGTATATCTGGTACAATGCAACCAGGGCCCATTAGTGTGTGTGTGTGTGTGTGTGTATATAGAAGATAGAGAGAGAGAGAGAGAAAGAGAGAAGGTGTGGAGAGAGCGAGTGGAGGGAAAAGATGAGTTGAAGATATTTTTCTTCTTGTTTCCTCCTAGAAATTCTGAAATTGGCTAGTTTCCTTTCACAGGGAAATAAAGCCAAGGACAAATCAGTCATATTTCCTGAAATATGTAGTTGAAAAGAAAAACAATTTTTCTGACTTTGATTTTTCTATTAGATAGCAAAAAGATTTGGTGCAAGGTTGAGACATTACATGTTATTTGAAGGTTTTTCAATGTAAATCCTTGCCATAGGTGCTCAGAGAATGTTTAAAAAGATGGAATAGTCCTTCCTTCAGAAAGTTTTAATTTTTTTTTTACTCTTTAATTATTTATTAGTGTTTTATTTTAATTTCAGTTTTTATTTTTTTGAGAATATTGGTGAGTTTCAGAGTGAGAACTAATGAACAGCGTAGCATGTGGTGTCTGCTGATGGTGTCATTGTATAGGTAGGCGACTGGGTTGTGGGGGATTAAATAATTCTTATTTCTAAAAGGTCAAGAGATTTACTTGTTATGTCATGTGCTTCAAAGTTGAGGTGTCCAAGAATGATGACAGGATTTTGCAGAATCCCACAACCGAGGGACAGGATAGAGGTACAAACAAGGAGGTGGGACACTGGTGACGTTTGATAACACACAGCAAGACTGTGGAGAAACAGCAAGAAGGCCGCAGAGAAAGGTGAGGTTACTAAGAAGGCAACAAACCTCTGCACCAGAAATTTACTGCAAGCAAAAAAAGACAAGGTTTAATTGTGGCTAGGATGCTGTCCCAGACTGGACATGTGATGGGGGTCTGAAAGCATGTAAGAAGCAACAGCCTGGACAGGCTGAGCAGGCAATAGCCAGAGTGGGGCTGAGCTGTCCAGCCACGGTAGTAAAGGCACAACTATTCTTAGTCAACTGACAGGATCTTCCCATTTTTACAAAGTACACAAGCATCTTATAAAAGTAGCATTCTCAGAGCTGCAATAGTAATCAAAACTGCTAGATTTGAAGCACGTGATAAGTGTGATGCACTCAATAAAACAGTCTCAAATATTTTCAGTGAAATACTTTATAATCCTTACAACAGTACCTCTTGACATTAGATACTATGATCTTCATTTGGCTTTGAGGTAACTTTGGCTCTTTCAGGGTAAGGCTATCAGTCGCTGAAACATGACAAATCTAGAAATCTAGTGAAGGTTTTTCTGGCTTCAAAACTAATGATCTTTCCAACCTTTCCAAATTGATTTTTACTTTATGGCTTGAATCAAAGCCTAATAAAATCCATTTGCCACTTTATTCTGGAAGTTCTCAAAGTGTTGTCCCTGAACTATCAGCTGCAGTTTTGCCTGTGAACTTCTTGGAAAGACAAATTCTCTTTTCCCCAGACCTACTAAAGCTGAATTGTACAGTGAGACACAGAAATCTGCATTTAAACAAGCTCTTTAATTTGGAGGCATACTAAGTTTCAAAAGTACTGTTTTACTCATAAATCTTTATGGAATGAAAGGACACAATATTAACACCCAATCTTTTTGTGTGTGAACAGGATTTCAGCAATTGCTCAGTGTAGTAAGAGCATGGTTTCTCCTACAATTCTAAATTTCCACTTTGCAGTAAAATCTTATAAAAGACATTGTTTGGAAAATGGTCCCTCAGCTTTTTATAGCTCTGTTAGAGATACCCCATGCCTCAAAAATCTATCCAACCAGGGGTCAGGTCTTAAAGAATCACAAGTTGACTACATCTTTTGCAACTCTGTCAGGTCTTTCTCATGATATTTCATCCATTCTTTGACCTCTATTTTCAAGTTATTTTCTCTTTCATGCCTCTGAAGACTTAGATCTGTTTCTAGGTTGCTTTCTGCCTAAAGGAAAGGTGTATCCAAGGCTACAGTTTACTTCCGCAATGAGCCTGAGGAAATCTGAGCAGAGAAAGGTCATCACGTCATTACCTACAATCAGATATTGGTGTGCTGATATGAAAGTTTAGGCACTAACTTGATAAGCACTGATATTATTGGCAAACACTCCCTAGCAGATAGCAGTGAGCAAATTTATTCTGTGAAATAACTTCACTGAAATAAGGTTTTAAAGGTTCTGGCCTGAATGACCAAACCTTTAAAAAAAATGACACTGTGCCAACTATAGGACAAATAAATAATGTGGAATTGGATAAATGAATATCTGAATGTATTTTCAGAAACAGAAATTCAGACTACATTCTGAGGACAGAAGGCAGGAGGCTAATAAATCCCATGAGAGGAGGTTGATATGGAGATGTAATCAAGGTTGTGGAAGAGCGAACATATCTAATAAGTTATTGTTAATCAAAAATAATTTTTCAGTAATCAGTATTCAATAAATATTTTGTCATTACTAATAATTAAGGATACATTTTTAGAAAATATTGTCTTTATTTGCAGATGGAGGTTTTGAGAATTACATTGAATACTGCATTCTGCAGTATCCATTCACTCCTCCTCACAAAGGTATAGGAATTCTGTACCTATACAGGTATAGTGTATTTGTAAGAGTAGTTAGTTTTTTGATTTCCCAAAATTGAACTGGAATAGTTGTAATATAAAAATACCTAATGAAAGTCACTGTGCCTCTTGACAATAGCTTTCATGTTCACTGCTCTCTGATGATTCCAGGCCGAATTTACTTCACATTTACAACAAAAACAACAACAAATTGATAAGACATCTGTGTGTAAAAAAGTGTTAATTTTTATTTCAACTTTGGGATTTTTCTGGAAAACTTACACTTATCTTTTTATAGAGAAAAAATTTAGCCTTAATTTTTTTCTTTTTTGCAGTACTGGGGACTAGAACCCAAGGCCTTGTGCTTGCAAGGCAAGCACTCTACCAACTGAGCTACATCCCCAACCCTAAGCTACATCCCCAGCCCTTAGCCTTAATTTTTTAAGATGAAAAACAAGCTTGTAATAACCTTCTGAGAACTCTAAATATCTACAGGTACCTAAATTAGAAGAAAGTACGATTCCTCCATACACAACCAGGATCACATAAGTACATGATGTGTGAAACTTGAGCTCTTTCACCTAAAAATGGGTTTAGGAAACAATTTCTCCTATTTATCATAGACTCAGTACCTAGCACTGTGATAGGTATTCTTCAATGTGTTACCTCATTTAACATTACCTATGAGATGTGAGGGGAATAATGTATTTGGATCTACACTTCAAATATTAAGTAAATGTTATACACCTTATTTCTTCATAACATTTCCATATGAAAAAAATGAGCAAATTCCTTAAGGAAAAAAAAAAATCCAAAGCACCACTCAACTACATGGTATTATTAATCACTCTTTATAGGCTCAGTTCCAAGGGATGTTGAAAGACACAAACTATATTGGAACACAAATATTCTTTATTCAAAGAAAGCCAACCATCCCAAAAGATTCTCTAATGACCATTTTAGCTTCCAAATAACATTTCCTAATAAACTTTTTAGCTTCCAAAACCTCATCTTCAAGCATCCCTGCCCATTTGATTAACACTAACAACATTTTGAAACTAGGAGGAGTTGCTAAGAATAGTAATAATACTTTTAATGTTGATGATGATAACAACCAAAAAAGCATTGCTGTAATTATAAATCCAAGTATGAATTCATTATTTGGGTCCTTGTTTAAAACATTTCCTAAGAGAGTAGCTTGAGAATACCAACAACTTGCACAGTTCAAAAGAACATGTGAAAAGTATTACAATGAAATCAGAAGCCATTGTGATATACAAACTTAGCTGTTGGAAGCAATTGAATTAACAAGATGTGCTTAAAGTTAAGTGGAGTTCACTTGGGGAAAAAGTTAGTATGGCTTACTTGTGCAGCATGAACCAGTGTTGAGTACTGACTTGCCTTAGTAGAGAGCATGGTCTCTTCTCTCAATTACTGTTTGATCTTCACATTTTTATTGAATTGAGAGATTTTTATTTTTGAATTTTTAATTTGCATTTTATTCCATCACATAATAGAATATTTAAATCTCAGGAGAATCTTGGTGAACTTCACTGAGACATAGATCATTGTGAATTCCTTTTGAAATAATAATCACAAACATTTTATCCAGATTCTTGGTAATCAACTCTGAGCCCTGAATAAATATCAGTAAATTCATGACATTTGATCTGATCAGTCATCCAGTTTTCCTTTTTGCTTCATACTGGTTTTTGGTAGTCTTTATTGTACTTTTTGCCTTCATTACTGACTGCAAAACTTTATTCAGAATCCTATACAATTTCTTGTTAAATTACCATCAAAGACTAATTCTCTGAAACCTGGAATTTTATGGGTCACACCTCACTGCGAAAATTTAAGTTCACTGAAAAGTGTGACCAAATACAGACTGAATTTTATTGAAGCATAACTAGATAAGTGAATATTGAATATAAATTTGAATGGGGAAAAATGATGCAACTATTTTCTCAGAAATAATTGGAATTTTAAAATGTGTACCCCATTGAAGAAATACTTATTGGAAGATTTTTGTAGTCATTAAGTTCAGTAGTACACATACTTAAAGCATGTCTAGTCTTCAAAGTCAGTTAAGTTAAACTTCCAATAAGCCTTCCCTGTTCACATTAGTCCATAGTGATTTATCTCCCTCCTAAACTGTAGAGTTACTCTCTGAAATACACAGCTAAATAGCATTGATATACTTCTAGGTATTCAGTCTCATTTAATCAACAGAACTATAATCTCTTTGAGGAAAGAGATAAGGTCTTATTTTGTTTTGTTTTCTCATATTCCTGCAGGTGCTTAGCCCAAGTTTTTGCATGAGATACTTTGTTGATGGATTCATTGAAACAAATGTCATACTATTATGCACTTTGGTAACTAGATGACCAATGAGCAGACAGAGAGATCCGGTCTCAAAGAGGGAAAAAGGAAAAGATATTTGTTTTGTAATAGAACTGGACAAACAATTCCAGTCAATTCAGATCAATGAACTTTATTACCCAGACTGCTGTGGGCCACATTGATCTCATCCTTCTCTGAACTTCTGGGCACTCTTGTCTCTAGTATTCAGCAAGACATTTCATCATGTACTCTCTTCTATCATGATTTAACTGTTCTGGGTAGGTTTACTTCTTCTCTTTCAGGTCATATTAAATTTGAATCAAATGATAATACCATTTTGATCTTAACAAATTGCAGTATTATGTGGTTCTATATAAGGTATGCTTGAAAGCAGGGTCTGTGTCATTTTTTTTTTTTTTTCAATCAGTCTTTCCAATCTTGAGAGCTTGCTTGGTAATTTTTTTTTTTTTTTTTTACTCATTTAATCAATTTAAACACAAATCAAGGGACAAATTCTCATAGAAACTATGCTTATAGAAAATGATTTAAATGACAATATGTAATATGTTACAAATACTTTATTACATTGCACATTCAAAAATGAAGGTATACATATTCACATTTTGTTATGCCTTTATATCTTTATATGAAATATATGAGTTTGGTTAAAAATTAAAGAATTAAGCAAGTTTCTTAATACTTAAAAATCAGAAAACATAGGCTCCTATAAGAAGTAAATGAGTGTACATTTTCTTGGCCAAAATGAGGAATCTAGTTATACTGCAGACGTTTGAATTCTAAGAAGTCTGCCATCTGAGCCAGCAAATCAGCAAGCAAACTCCTTGGAGCATATGGACAGTTCCATGTTCAATAAATCCTCTGCAATAGATTCTACTAACTGTGCTGATCACCTATTCAAGTGTCTCATTTTCCTGACCACCAGGAAATTTTCTATATGTCTAGCAGAAATGTCTTAGTAGGATTTCAGTCCATTTTTTTCTTATTTAGCCATCTGTAAAGCTATGTCACTATTGATCAACTGCTTCCTCCCCTTCCTTTGCTGCCTGAATGGTGAGAAGATTTAGGAATTGCCATCTAGTTAACAAGCACTAAGGAACCTGCCTGTACCATCTGTGCTCATTTAATATCTGCTTTAAAGAAATCTTAGTTTAAGAGAAAGAATTCATGGTAGTATTTCAAGGTGATGGAAAGGAAAATATATATGCAGTGACTTAGGTTCAAAATACTGGCCTTAGGAAGAATTGTTATTATAATTAGTGTCAACGGTGATAGACAACCTTTTTGCAACTGTCTATGAGAAACACCTGTGAAATATGTCCCCCAAACAGTCTGGCTATTGCATAACCGTCAAACACAGACTCAAATACCTGTAGTTCTCAAATATAGAATTCTGCCTTCACCAGTGCTCTGCCTCCTTTCTGAAATCTGTCAGCCAAAGTTGCCACTTACTTCCTTCTTCCCTTCCTCTTTTCCTGCCCAGCATGACATATCCTGAAGCTACAGTTTAAGACTGTCTCCCAGAGGATGCTTTTCTTTTTTCCAATCTCCTTCTGCAATTGTAATTTGGACTCTATTATTTTTGTTAGTTGCAGGTTTAGTCTATATTTTAATTGATTCATACAATTTATTCTCCTCTGTCTAGCAATATTATAAATTCTTTAGGGCAATAGTGCACATTAACTGATTAATAATCCTTGCTAGCACCATTCTTATTTCAGGTTTCTAACAGGCAAAAGAGCATGTTCTATACTGTAAAGTACACACATCAGAAATTATTGAAGATTCAGATGCAATATTATGAAACAAGCCTAACTTTCTCTAAATGTACCTCCTGGTTTCCCTTAACTTTTTTTTTTTTTTTTTTTTTTTTTTTTTTGGTACTGAGGATTGAACCCAGGGAGGCTTTACCATTAAGCCACATCCCAGTACTTTTTATTTTTTATTTTGAGACAGGGTCTCACTAAGTTGCTTAGGGTCTTGCTAAATTGCTGAGATTGGCTTTGAATTTTCAGTCCCTTGTGCCTCAGCCTCCCACGCTGCTGGGATTACAGGTACGTGCCACTGGGCCTGGCTTAATGTGACATTCTTGAGCTACCCATTCATTATCTGATCTAATTTTGCTAAGCAGTGCAGAAACAATGAAAGTATTCTAAATATGCTAGCACTGGTTTGGCAATGAACAGTGAAAAACATTTGAGTCTCTAGATACCACCTCAACATGCATGGGGTATGGTGTGACTATGTACTCATAATTTCCTCTTTTAATTTATATTTCATCCATAATCTGAAAAGTATTCTATATGACAGGTAACAAAAAGTAGAGACACTAGGTTAGGAGCAAGGGTTGCTGATCCAAACCACGAAGACTACCTGCGTTATTCATACACGTGTGGTCTTAGGTAGGTTATTTATTCTTTCTAAGCCTCAGTTTTTTCATCTCTAAAATGGAGCAAATATGAATGTTCTTTCTGATATGCAGATGCTACCACACAATAAGGGGCAAGGAATAGAAGTACCTTGGATTAGACAAAGGAGAATGAAGGGAAGGGAAAGGGAATGGGAATAGGAAAGACAGTAGAATGAATTAGACATTATTTTCCTATGTACATATATGAATAGAGAACCAGTGTGACTCCACATCTTGTACAACCACAAGAATGGGAAGTTATACTCCATGTATGTTTAATATATCAAAATACATTCCACTGTCATTTATAACTAGAAAGAACAAATTAAAAATTAAAAATAAATAAAAAGAACAAAGTAAAATGGGGCTAATACTTTTATCACAAGGTTATCTTAGGAATAAATAATGTGTGATAAGTATTAAATTAAAATTGTAGCTATTACTGAGAACTCTTGAATATTAGCTGTATATATTAAAAGTATTGTTAACTTTTTATAGTATTATTAAATACATTATGTTAAAATATTTTATAACAGTTTTAAAACATCTCAAGTATGTGCCTTGTGGGACAGTTAGAAAAGGTAAAATTGGGAAATAGAGAGTGCCTGACTTACCAAGGAACTCAAAGAAACTTCATAGAAATGCTGACATTTTAAGTAGAAAAGAAGTTTTTACACATACAAAGTATAAGGAAGCAATCTCCAGGCAGAGGAAACATTTACAAAATGGAATTATAACAGACTAGAGGCAATGCATATAGTACAAACAGATCACTAAAATGTAGTCTTTGCCCTCTGGAAACTTATGTTTAGAGAAGATGAAACACATGGAAGATAACCATAGCAACAGATAACATGTAATGAATTTCATGTAAGTACTAATAAGCATGTAATCATATCTGGCTTTTATTGTGTATCACTCAATCCCTAGAGCAACTCTATATGGTAGAGATTTTTTTCCACTTTACAATTAGAGAAAATGGCCTATAGAAAGATTGACAAAAGCTACCCAAGCTCATGAAACTAGTTGGTAGTAGAACAAGATTTTCAACAGAAAGTAATGCATCAAGGTTGTGAAACAAGCTGTTTATTTGTGGAGAGACATTGAGCCTCCCCAAAAGGGCATTTAAGCCCCATGGAAGAGTAGAATTTGCATAAGGAAAATTAGGGTTTGAGGCACAGTGTTAGGTACACAGGCCCTAAGAGTAATAATTTGGAAAAGCATGAAAAACAAATAATTCTTTTTCTCATAGTAGACTTGTCTTCTTTTCTCTTAAATAAAACATCTCTAAAATGGCTGTTTTATCATAAAATGTAAATACAATAAAATATAAATAAAATATTCAAGGATAAGTATAGCTATGTAGAAAGATATAGATATTGACAGATAAATCAAATTTTTCCTGCCCAAATTGGTAATTATTTACATATTATCTACCTGTGAACATTAAATTATTCTCTAAAATTGTTTTAAACTACATTTGTGAAGATAAGACAAAAACCTTAGTGAACATTAATCACTCTAGTATGAAATGTTGGTTTGAAAGTTGCATCTGAATTGTCTCTCTTAGATACCCTCAATCCAGAAAGAAAAAGAAAAAATGCTTTTTAAAAAGAAGGTAAAGAAAATTTGGAGAAACGGGTACGCTATTTTTCTACCAATTACCTCAATCCTATCGACCTTTTCTTCAATTTAAGTGATTCCAGGCCATTGTGTTTGCTTTTCATTCTCTGTGTTGATGTGTTTTTATTTCTGCCCTTTTGTTGACTTTGGGTTCCCATTCCACTGAAGTTCAAGGCTTTCTGACTGCTTCTTCCAGCCCTCAATTGAAAGCTGGGGCTTTTTTTTTTTTTTTTTCTGTGGTGCTGGGGATTCCAGGGCCTTGTGCTTGAGAGGCAAGCACTGTACCAACTGAGCTATATCCCCAGCCCTCCTAAGGCTGGGGTTTTATGCACAAAACTAAGTGGGAACACTAACCCAGTTATTCAAGTAGTTCAGACAATGGCATTTACAAATCTGAACCATTTATATAATTGCTTATTTTTGCCTCTTAACTTACAGCATCTGTCCTGTGAGTCCTGTCAATCACATTCTAGCTGAAGTCACAATTATGCCCAGGAACAGTCACTCCATTCAGTCCAACAATCAATTTAACTGACATCTTCCCCACTGACTTGAGTGGTCAGTGGGAGTGACAGATTTGTTGCTTCTAAGTCTTACAGAAATAGCTTTCAAATTTATCTTATAAAAGTGTCTCTTAAGCTAGTCCTGGGTGGCTCTCTGATGCTTATGCAGCAGAGCAGTTATTAAAGACTCTCTCCATGAGTGAGTGGCAGAGCAGCTTTAAAACAATTACAAGCATTTAAAAAGTAATTATCAGAGAATTCTAATGCAAACAGCATATCTATTTTGACTACCATGAACAACTCTGTACAAACATTTCTCCCTCTCTCTCTGTCATAGACGTGGTTATCCATTTCACAGAAGATTTAATTACAAATTTGTCTTCCTTATCTTCTGGGCACACACTGCTGCTTGGGAAAAACAGAAATAATACAGGTGGTGGTGGCAGAAGGGTTAGAGTGAAGAGAAGTAAAGAATAAAGATTTAGGGTTATGGAGGATTATTTTGCTTTTAAATAGAAGTACATGTTATCTTGTAACCATTAACCTAAAAAATGTCTAATTCACAATTCTTCAGTAATTAACACATTCTGAGAAAGCTAATACTTCATAACAAAAAGTTTTCTTTTTATGTACATTTAATGAATGATACTTTGAATGTTTTTTTTTTGTTGTTCTATTTTCATTTTCTATTTTCTGTTAGTAACTCGGTTATGCAACCTTTAGATACATATCCTTATTTACATGGGCATGCATGATACTATATCTGATTTATTTGCTATTTAATCTTAAATTCTATAGTTCATGGTATATTTTTGTGGAAGATAAATTAAGACACAGGCTACTATGTACTTGCTAAATTCATATGAACACTATTCTCTAAGACATTTACAAGCCTCTTGGCTTTTGTTATAAAACAGACCCTCTAGCCACATGAAGCTATTAAGTGCTTAAAATGTGGTTAGAGTGAATTGAGATGTGCTAGAAGTGTAAAATACACAGCGGATAGAAGACTTGCTTTACAAGACTACGAAATACCTTATCAGTATTTCTATATTGATTACCTTTTGAAATTATAATATTTCGGGTCAAATAAATTATATGTTAAAATTAATTTCACCTGTTTCTGATTTTTCACTGTAGCAAGTAGAAAAATTTTAAATTGCCCATGTGGCTTGACTTATATCTCTATCTAATAGCAGAAGTCTAGATAGGAAAGGTTGCATCAACATTTGCATTGAGAGGAGGGTTTATTCATTCTGAAAGATTGTGACCTTGATGGAGATAAAGGCAGGCACTTCTAAGAGAAGTGAAACTGATTCCTGACTGCAGTCATAATTAGTCTTGGAGTTAGAGGTTACTTAAGTCCAAAATAGTAACCACTGACCAAACTTTGGGCATAAAACTAATGCTTTTTCAGCTATGGAATAAAATACTGGGTCCATCAAAGAGAACATTTGCTTGGAGGGAACAGAGAAGAAGGGAGAGATGAAGCAATAAAGAAAGTCAAAGACCAAAAGAAATTAACCATTACATTTTAAAAGCAAATAATTGCCCAATTTTATCTGATTTAAGTAAAGCAATGTGTTTGATAAATTATGCACTTAATACCAAGAAGAAATCTAGACTTCCCTTTGTTTACCAAATCAGTGATCCATCCAACAAAGGCAGTTTCATAGCTTGTATAAAATAGTCTTGTTCATGTTGCATATTTTTGGAGAATTTTATATTTCTTTGGTAAGATCCTGTCCCCCTTCCACTATTGTTACCTTAATAAGCAGGAAATTTTTACTGCTATGTTGCCATTTTTTTCTTTTTATCCCTATCATCGAGCCTTGTATTTTGCTCAGAGAATAAATTACTTATCAGTGAATTCTCTCAGTATAATGCTAATGACCTGGGAGAGAGGGTTTACCACCACATAATATATTAAAAAATAACTGGAGAATAGAAGACCAATGCATGTATGAAAGGTTGTATGCTATAATAATCTCAGAAATTTATTTTAATATATCTCATCAAAAAATAGGCAGAAAATTACCATATCCAATCAGTCAAATTGAAAGTCTGACTCCTGTCTAACAATTCCTTGTTTAGAGACTACCTAACATTCTGGAGAATCATGCCTGAACACGGTTGTCATGAAAATGTAATGCTTCTCCTTGAAATGCTAATGACTGTTGCCACTTTATCATCCCAATGACCCCTCTAAAGGGAATTTCATTAAAATAATGCCATTCTTTGAGGTGTTTGGGGAGATAATCTCCTATGAAATGGATAAAACTCTAAATTATTCCCCAACATCACAGTGCCTTGCTGTGAGTCAGGCAATGGCACAAGTGGTCAGTTGATGCAGGAAAGTAATCAACAAGCAGAATGATTGCTGTTTCTTCATGTCTAGGTGGAAACCAGTATTTTTCAAACAATATGAAATCAATAAGTTGCACTTTCTCATGATTCACAATTAGTAAGTATGTCTAACTTACCTTTGCCAGCGTAGGTAAAACAACACTCAAGAACAACCAAGTGGAAGACACTCCAGAGGGTGTGGAGAGGAGGTGTTGGTCTTCCATGTCCTGTTTTGGTGCACCACCCTCCCTTTACTTGGGTGTGTTCACCAATCCAGACATTCTGGGAGATATATAAATAAAGAATTTGCTTATATTATTATATGCTTTAAGATTTTGTTCAGCTGTTATGGTTTGGATGTGAAGTGTCCCTCACTTCACTTTTTAATCAGAATCTATTACTAAGTTGCAAATATTTGCACTACCCATAGCTTCAATCTAAACATTATTCTACTACAGGGAAGTTTGTGCAATCTTTAAGTGTTTGGATTTCAAGAGTGCCTTTTGTCCTAACAGAAAGTGCATGCCTCTCACCATGAACTTTATCTTCCACGATATTACTTTTTTCCCTTACAGTATTACTTTTCATAATGATACTCAACTCTAGGAGTTCACAGTACCTCCTTCTCCACCCAACCAATCTGGATTAAGAGATCTTCCTTGGTAATTTTCAATACCCTGCACAGATTGCCATTATAGCTCTCCTACATCAAGCTTGAAATGATCTTTTGAATCTGGTTGTCAACTGCTTTAATTTTTCTCTTAAAATATGGACAAGCCTACTACATCACCAATACTTAGGACACTACCTATTACTGAGTAATATAGTTTCATTGGTTTTTGGTTTGTTGAAAAAAAGATTTCAGCCAAGAGACATAGTAGAAAGCATAAAGGGTTCCTTTATTGAACTGATAGTATGCTTCATGGAGAACATGGAGCAAATCCTGTAAAGAGAGAAAGGTTGGTGAGGTTTGTCACAATACCGGTTTTTATATTTGGTGTGTAAATCTCTTTCCTCATATCCTATATTTGGGAGGTTACCCATAGTTTCTCATAATCACTTAGTACCTCAGTGCTCTGTGTATGTTCCAAAGTCGGAAAGTCCTTACTTTTACTTTTTAATTTTAAGAAGGTATTGTTTGTCCCTGAAAGAGGTGTGTTTTGGGGTGAGTATTTTTCTTACTCAAGAATATATTACCTGACCATAAGTAATAAAAAAAAATTTACTTATAATTTGATTTGTCTTTATGAGAAATTTCAGAGATGTTTAAAAGTGTTGGACTGCACATAAATTTTCTCTGTTGTCCTATAGTGATCGAGAGCATAAACTTTTCATATCAGATGGATGTGTAGTCAATATCTGGTCCAATTCTGCTTGCTAATGTCTAGTGATCTATTCTGACACACCTAGGACATAGAAGGTGCTTTATGTATTGATGAACTTTTTACAAACAAATACTGGTCAAATTAGGTTCTTGCTCAGCATGACATTCTTTTCCCGGTGCTCTTATTTCTCATGTATTTTGCTTACCTCCAATAAAGAGCACTGTAAAAGGCATCATAACTGTACATACTTTATGCTAATGGAACAAATGGACTTGGGGAGTACAGGGAAGTGATATGGAGTAAGGGCTTGATGCCCACATGCATAGAAGCTAATGCTATGGAACTGGGTTCTGACAAAAAGAAAAAGCATTGTTGTAAGGTCAACCAGCAAGGAGGCCTTGCTAGATCTACCTTCCTAAAGAGTTGGTAGTGGGAGAATTTATAGGAAGGGAGAGAGGAGAAGTCTCTGGTTGACTGGATGGTAAGAAGGGCGAATTGTAGGGTTCTTTTGTGCAGGTGAATCCAGCTATCATGCTTCTTCACAGGTCACATTTCTTTTCTGGGGAGTTATCATGTTCTTTGTAGTGGATTACATTTTATGACAATAAAAGTCATTGTCATAAATTATAAACTAAATTAACTGACTAAAAGAACTGGCTAAATAAACTATTGACTAAATAAACTGTTTGCTGTGCATATCCAGGCTTGAAAAGTAGGTTCCAAATAGTCCTTGAGTAGATTCTGGAGACTTTTCCTGAAAGACAACTTCAGTACTTTGCTATTGAAGGAATTTATTCCTGGGTATTTACAGGTCTTAGTTGCTTTCTAGAGAAGAAAGGTACCATATATTTGGTGCTGGCGAGTACACCTGATAAAATGCTCAATGAATATTCAGCTTCAGAGTAAAGATGAAATGGGAACTCTCCACTTGTGATTCCTATAATTTACCTTAATTAGCAAGTTTCTCTGGGAATATGAACATCTTGCTATACAGTGTGTCTATCATATAAATTATCTATCCATTCTCTAACCATTCTAGGGAAATATTAAGAAACCCACTTAATTTAATACAAAAAAATAGTTATCTATTACTACACAGAATATATTACCTAACTATAAAGAATAAAAAAAGTATTTTCTGAATTGTAATTTTGTTTGTCTTTATGAGAAATTTCAGAGATGTTTAAAAGTTTTGGACTATACATAAATTTTCTCTATTGTCTTACAGTGATTAAGAGCATAAACTTTTCATATCAGATGGATGTGTAGTCAACATCTGGTGCAATTCTAAAGCAATTCTAACCTACAACAGAATAGTAGTTAAATTGAGAAAGCTATATAATATCTCAGCCTCCAGTTTTCCTATCTGCAAAATGGGGATAATAGGATTTTGGGGAGATTAAATGAAGTGTTACCTGCAGAAAACAGCTTATTCCATTGATTCTAATAAATATTCCATTAGGCGTTGGAATGGTTAGTTATTATCCTTCTTCATTCTAATGCCTGAGTTTCTCAATTGCTACCCTTAAAACTGAATAGTTTTCTTCCCTGGCAGTCACTTGTGATGGGCTAACAGATCTGACTCCATGAGAATGTTATACGACAGACTATAAGGGAATTAGCTAAACACACTCCATTTTGCTCTGAGACTCCATGTTATGTAGGAAATAAGTTTCTCCCATAGGAACACCCCGCCTCTGTGCCCATCACCAGTTACTTAGTGTGACATGTTTAACAATACAGAATGATAATTCCTATGTAAAGAAAAACTGCTCTCTTTTGATCCCTATTTCTCCTAAACAATGCACCATGTGAACAGTGATCCTGTGGATGTTAGCAACCGTTCTTTAGTTTGTACCTAGGTAAGTGTCATTTTGACCCACTTCCCCCTCTGTCGATGAACTCATGTTGTTAACATGTAATTTCGAATCATAGCAACAGACACTTATGATTAATGTGATTTTTGATATAAGAATCCCTACAACCCTGTGGTCGGGGCTGTTCTCCCAATAGCTATTTTTTGGGGCATTGTGTGAGACATTCAGCCGGCCAGCTTAATAAAGACTCTCAAATTTGGACTTCTCAGTGGTGATCGATCTGTTCTTAAGTTGCGCCCCATAATGCACTTTTCTGCAAAGTCCCAAAGTGTGATGGTAATTTTTTTTTTCAAATCTATGGAATAGAATATTGTTATAATTGCATTTAAATTTTAGGAAGGACATTTGACGTTTATATTTTTTTAAGCATTCTCAATATAAAAAAGTGATTTAGTGCCATATGTATATCCTTCATGTCATATTCTCCACAGGAATTTAATTTTTTTGAATTAATTTTATTCTAAAATTCTGAAAATAACTACAAAACATTAATAAATGTATCATTCATTAACCAGCTAAAGTATTAAAATATATTTCATAGTCATTTTGTACAATATTGATCAGTAGGAATCAACATAACAAAACCAGTGCTCTGTTTCTAAGAAGGAAAAAAATTTTCATTCTAAACTTGTGTTATTAATTTAGTATTTTATGCTAGTTGGAATAACGCCATTAATATATTTGTCATTTGTAAGCAATTAATGTTTTCAAAATTTTAAATTCATCACAGATATAATAATGAATAAAAATGCATTTGTAAATTGACTACGTTTAAAAATTCTAAATTATAACTTTATTGTTGGAGAAAAACCACTTACAGAGGAATGGGTGATTGATACACAAGTCCCATAAAGATGCCATGTTCAATACTGTTCTAATAAGGAATTTATCTTGGATCTGTGTTTCTAAAATTAATGATTAATTAGTTTAATTTAGTATAATACCTCATGGAGGCTCTGTCCTCTTTTTTCAAATTTCTTTTTTCTAGAGAGCAGCTTTAGCACAGGAAGAACTATTTAAGATTCAGGTTCATGCAAATTCCCAGTAGCAATCATCTTTTATTTGCAATATTTCTAGTGTACACATTAGTTACTTTTCTATTCCAGAGACATTTTGACATCTTAGCATTATACATTGTTGAACGTGTGAAATTAACATAACATTTTTTCATATCTTTTGGGGAAAAGTTATCTTTCATCTAAAGATCAGGAATAATGAGCATTTAGTTGAATGACATTCTACCTTACTTTCCAAAGTGAACCCAATTTGAAGGTCAATTTCTTCCTTTCTTTGTTAATAACAAAATAACTCATCCAGTTTGTGGTCAGATCACTAATGGAACCTCAATTATAGTCCTTCCAATTGGTTCAAATTGATAACATCTAATTTTCAAGAATCACCACCTGCAAAGGGGTTGTCAGATGCCTCCATTCATGCTCATCAACTGTGCTGATGTCCTGATATTGCAAAGAAAAGATAATGCCTGAGTAAGGGTTCACAGGAAATCAGACTAGCCCAGGTACTAATTAAAAAGTTTCTTCAGTTTAATACCAGAGATGAGGAAACATATTTGAATTTACATCAATAAAAGCTGTATTTAAAATATTTAAAGATATTTATTTATCATTTTTTGATGCACAAAGACAATTTAGCCTAACAAGGGTGAAATCCTGAGTTTAATTTCCAGCAATGATAAAAAAAGACATAATTGGTAGAATCAATGGTTAGATCCCTGTATTAAGAAATGTCCACTGTCAAATGTCTGATATGTGACTAAGTGCCTACTTACGTAGGATCATGTATTTTCAGATCTGGGTTATGGTCAAAACATATAGACTGAAAGGAAATAAGACATAGCAACAAGAGTGAAATCTACCACCAGGGAAGAGAATCCTACACAGGTGAATAATAGCAACATTGATACCAGCTGAGGAGGAAGTACTAATAAAATGAGTGCTTATAAAGTAAGCAAGCCATAATTTTCTGGAACCTAGAAGAATCAGTTTCTGAAAAGTACAGAGTAAGGCAAAGACAAGCATCAATACAGAAGCAGGACTTATGACTTATGTGGAACCTGCTCCCTGAAAGTTCAGAAAAGTTAACACAATGGGGAAGTGGAGAGCCCAGAAGGAGTAGCTTTTCCTACACATTACTCTTCTTCATTGCTTCAGTAAACATGCTCAAGCATGAAAATATTTACCCAGAATCTCTTAGGAATCAGTCCTTCTTGGACCAAGCATGGTCTTTGAATGAGCATCACAAGTATCAGTGATGAGTTTCTTTGACATCCAGAATCTCAGATCATAGCCCAAACTGACTGATTCAACCATGTAGAATAACCAGATGTTCAAGTGATTCACATTCCCATAGAAGTCTGGGAGGCAAGGGCCTAAAACTCAAGTTGAGTTGTAAAGAAATCACTGCCATTTCACCTTGTTTTGTTTCCTTGGAATGTTTTCCAATTCTATTTTTTCATGTTGGATCCCATTTCTTATATGAAGTCTTCCTAATGACCAGGGTTTCAGGAAATTCTCTCTGAAGAACGTATATGTTTTTAACTTGTGACCACTTCTACATTAGTTTGTATTTATGTTTTTATTTGAGAAAATATGTCACATGTATGTACATTTGTATCTTAAGTATTTTTCAGTTTACTTGACTTATAATTGGTGATTTATAGAAATTTATAGATTCAGAAGTCCAGAAGATATGGAACTCAAATGGTCTTCTCAAATATACCAAACCAATCACAAATAAAAGAATATGATGAGGTCTGTTGCCAAATGATAGCTCAATGAACATCGAAACTTAGCAAAATTATGACAATCCCTCTGTTTTTTATTTCCATTTATATATTCTATGTATTACTTCTTCAGAGGTCTCTCAAACTGACATATAAACTAATACCAGAAAAGTTAGACAAAATTTCTGGCTTTTTTGTCTATGAAATTTATTTTCTCTATAATTTTTGTTTATTCAAGTTAAAAAATGTATATTTTCAAATGGACAAATAAAGCAATATATGTCTGAAATGGAAATAACTTGCATTTTTTTTAATCTTTCCATTCCTCTTTTTTATTGGTCTCCTATGCAACTTCTACTATAGTTAACGTCTCTCCTGTGAAATTGTGGAGCAAAAAAATGACTATGTGCTACAATAACTGGAAATTTGGAGCTGGAATAACTTAGATGTCCAAGTTATAAATTTTATTTAAAAGAGTATGTGAGCTTATGCACAGAGTATTATAAAATGTTAAATTTCCTCCTGAGAATTCTGTCTCTGGAAAGTAAGTGTACACTAAAGCAAAATAGTGGTTTAAAAGGACCAGCCCTTGGATTCAAAGTGACTTTTATGGTTATTTTTTTGTTTGAGTCTCTACAATAAACAAGCATTTCTTTCTTAATAACATTTTTAAATGAAATGCAACAAAAAGCATCATCTAAACACCAAGAAATATTCATTAGATTCATTAGACTACATAATTACAATAAAGACATAGCTTTGAGCCATGGCTACACGATTTATGAATGTGATTA
Organism: Sciurus carolinensis; assembly: GCF_902686445.1. Lineage (NCBI taxonomy): Eukaryota > Metazoa > Chordata > Mammalia > Rodentia > Sciuridae > Sciurus > Sciurus carolinensis. Next base: position 91,832,532 of record NC_062215.1, read on the forward strand.
TCTTTCCTCTTTTTAATGGCAAATTAGTTAGATAGATGGCAAATTAGTAGGATCTCTGGCAAATCACATTAAATGTAACCAGTTTAAATGAATTATCTCCTTTTTTTAATTTAATTTTATTTATTTATTTATTTTTATGTGGTGCTGACGCTCGAACCCAGTGCTTCAACTTGCTAGGCAAGTACTCTACCACTGAGCAACAACTCCAGCCCTAAATGTTATAAATCCACTTGGTTAAATAATATTTTATATAATTTTTAAAGCATATAATTTTTAAAGCAAAAATATTATTAAATAGTGCAAGAAGACCTAAAATGTAAATACACATTCTCTCATCACATTCTTTCCATTAGCTCAACATTTTATTGAAATATTTGATTGTTATTATAATAATTTTAAAGCATGAACTTGAACTATTCTTTCCTAATTTAGGCAAAAACCTTCTATGGTATAAGTTAATAATTTAACCTATATTATCTGTAACTTCTTTTCTCCTTTGTCTTCCTATTTATATAGTTTACAAATTGCCTTACATAATCAAACTCTACTTTATGTTTCATTTTCTTGCAATATTTTAACTTTATTTCTTCCTAAGATAAAGATGATATCACCATTTCAGTTTTTTCTCAAGGGTAGCAGAATATAACACCCCAAAATATGCTACATTGGCATAAAACATTATTTTAAGTTGAAGACTATTGAGAAGAAGCAGACATCAGATTTTGATACATAACTGTAGCAGATTTTATGACAATTTTTTTTTGAAAAAGTGTGGTGCAGCGATTATGTGAGTCACTTTTCTATAAATTGTGCAGGTATTACTTAAAAATAATTTATTACTAAACTTTATTTAGTGCAAGACTAGGATTTGTGGAATACTCATGAACATATATTAAAATTAAATATTCCAAATCAATGCACATCGTTTCTTCATGACAGTTACGTGAACATTTTCCCCAGTCTGAAAAAAAGTTAACAGTATTTGTTATTGACTTGTGCATAATAGTCAAAATATTACACTTGTGAAAATTTACTACAGTGCTATGAAGTATGGACTTACAAAATTTAATCTTTGTCCAAAGATAATGTGCCCCTATCATCGGTTACCCTTTCTGACTGCTGTCATCAATGCCACTCATGTAAGATGTGTTTACCATTACTACTGCAGTGCTCCAAAAAAACCTTTCAAGTTGACTTTCAGAAATACACTGACGAGACATGTGTGCTAGGAATTCTAGGCTCATGGCTCTCAGTACTCAAGAAGACAAATGTACATCCATACACCACTGGTGAATACATGCTGCTCCTTTTACCTTTCAAGCAGCATGATGAATAGAATTATACCAAGTGACAATTATGCAATAAAAGGTTATAAACCAGTTTTTGAACTAAAACAAAAGATTGCAACAATAATACTGTGTCAACAATTATGCAGTGAAATACCGTACTAGAGAAATTCTCTGCTTTCCTCTTATTTGCCTAAAAGTAGTAGGCAAATCTTTAAATTTGTCCCTCTACCCCTCTTTATTAGAAAGGACAAAATTTAATCACCAGAGACAATTCAGACCTTCTCAGCATGGAATCTGCAACAGAGGACTCTACATGACAAACTCAATTAACTAGCCTTGATCTACCATTAGTTTTCCATGCATTTGCCTTCCCACAATCCACTGCTCCAATAGTCTCAAAGTCCTTTTCCTTTGTCTTGTCACTTCTCTAAAAATGTAGTGTTATTTATTGAAGATGGTGTAAAAGTCAGATTTATAAGTTATCTCTCTGAGAGATAACCTTTCCCTGAGGTTATTTTCCCCCCTAAGTACATATAAGGCACTAGGTAAAAAAAAAAAAAAAAAAAATATATATATATATGTATATAAAATAAAATATATTTATATATATATAAATATATATATATATATATATATATATATATATATATTGAGAACTTGTTTGGAGATTCTAGCTGGGGAGCACAGCTACTCATATACCCTTGACCCAAGAATGGTCCTCTTCAACAGAGTGCTCAGTTTTGGGAGGGACTCACATGGAGTGGTGAGGAGGAAGGGGACGCCTGCTTAACCACTCAGATCAGCCTAATCAACCCTAGTGATCAATGGAGTGACAGATTTCACAGCCACTGCCTTAGAGTTATGCCACTGTAAATGGGTCTAATGTGATATTTATGATAAGACCAGAGAAATTGGATGTAAATTTACATTTTTCAATAATCTTGTTGTTTCACATGATTTTGTAGTTTTTATTTTTACTATTTAAGTTTGGAAATGATGCCAAATTTTTGTATTTTTTTTAATCAATGTATTCTCTTTGGTGATATATACTGTTACATATTGATGTGTGTATCAAAATAAACCATCACGTAAAACACTTACACATGCAAACACTCACATAAGGGGCGGGTGGAAATTGTGGACTTTGCATTCTCTATAACCTCTTCAGAGAGATCTAAGCAGTGAAATCTTGGTGTTGTGGTGTACAGAAATGGAGAACGGAATTAAACCATGTTAAAGAATTAAAAAAAAAATACATGTCCTTGTTTTTCTCTTGTTAATTTGTCTTTTGTTACTGGAGTCCCAGTTAATATTTAGAAATACAGAATAAAAATTAGTTTTTCCTCTCCTACTTCTTCAAATCTACTCACTCCTTCCATTTGCTAATTTGTATGACACGGGCTCTTTCTTTTTCATTTCCAGAGCAGTTTTACATTTACGTTTGTGTGTATACCTTTTTGCCAAATCTATATTTCTCTGGATTCAATTTTTTAGAGCTATTTCATTAGTATTTATGAAAAATAACTTTTGGATTTATTGATACAGTCTGCCATGCCTTCGTTGCATTCTTTTAATGTTCATAATCAGTCTTTGTCTTTTGGTTGTCTTCTATTTTCTACAAATTATCTCCTTCCTCCCAAGTCAGTTGTTTTCTTTCTTTAGTTGGTTTATACAGGTCTTTCTCATTTATTCAGCTGGTGACATTTTGATATCCATTCATATACAAGAATGGGGATTCTATGTATTTCTAGTGTTCCCATACCATTCTGATGTGAGATACCTGGGTCTGTGATTTTATCAAATCTCCCCTCCACTTAAGTAAGGGGAGTATCCTTGTGCATAGACAGGATTTGATAGCTAGTGCATTGTCAGCAGATAGAGATGATCTGCCATTGGAATACCGACCCCAAGATTATAGAATGAGAGTTTTACCCTTTGATGTTTATGTTAACAATTGGAGCACTTATTCTCCACAATCAGCTACGTATTTTCAATATAGAAATTTTAGCTTTTATTTAGGAGATTTACCAGGCTGCTTGTAGGTCTCATTGGAATTTCCAGGAGATAGAGGATATTGGTGAAAGGTGGAAGAGGAAAGACCAGAGCATCTAGTTCTATGACCAGCTTTCCAATGAAGTCCTCTTTTTCAGTTTGTTTCGTATGCCATCATCCAGCACTGTGGATGCTAACATGAAAGTCTGGTTTCTGAAGTTCCTTCAGTAGAGTCCCTTCTTCCTTTATATGGCTACTACATATTATTAATCATATTCCACTCTTCCCTGTGCTATTATGCTTTCATCAACGTTCTTTCAAAGTGTGTTGAAGGATCTTGTGTACTCATAGATCTCTCATTCTTTGGGGCTGCTATAGGATTATTGTGCTTGTTCTAATCTACTTTCCTTTTTATAAGGTATTGGAAGAAAAGGAAGATAAATATATGTGTTCATAAACTCTCTTGAATGGAAATTCTTTTTTTTTTTTTTTTTTTTTTTTTTTTTTTGGTACCAAGGATTGAACTGAAGGGGTGCTTAACCAATGAGTCATATCCCTAGCCCTTTTTATATTTTATTTTTGAAACAGGGTCTCATTAAATTGCTTAGAGTCTTGCTAAGTTGCTGAGGTTGGCTTTGAATTTGTGATTCTCCTACTTTGCCTCCCAAGCTGCTGGGATTACAGGCATACACTACTGTGCCTGGCTTTGAACTGGAATTCTTTATCAAGTAATTTTAATATACCAATATTTTTTAGTTGAATAAAATCACAATTTTATCTCTTATGTGATATTTAGATAGATATATACATATAATACAATAAAAGAGATGCCTTATATAAGTTAAGAAAAATGGACTCTTAAGCCTATAAATTATTTCTTAAAAATCATATTAGGTCAATTTATAGGTTAAGTTGATCCTTTAAACTGCAATGCTAATAAGAACTTAAATTAGATCTAGGACTCCATGAAAAAAGCTTCCGTGTCCCAAAAATATTATGGCAGAACTAATGATAAAAACATAGTAATTCCCACATAAAAATTTAAGCATATATTCTCCAAAGTTGAGCTGTGTGTGGTTTTCCTTTTGCTTCCCCAGAATACCTTTGTCATAATTTTCATGTTATCATTACATTTATGAAAAGACAAATGTATATTCTATTTATGTATGATCAAAATGTATAAATGCATTCTACTGTCATGTATAACTAATTAGAACAAACAAAACAATTAATATAAAAATCGTGTGAAATATCATATAAAACCAGAGCTAAGCACCTATATTTAGAATATATAGAATATATTGCTATCTATCACTCACTTTTATGCTGAAAGGCAAGGGGTTAAACATTTCACATTCCCATGTAAAATTCAGAACAATTCCTTGTGATAGTTAAAATATTTACTGCATTCTTAACAGTGAGAAAATTGAGACTCAGACTTGTTACATAATAATATCTGTTAGGCCTGTGGTGGTAGGGTCACCCCAACTTCAAGCTTTGGCAGCCATAGAGATAGAAGTTTCTAGAGCTGCAGGAAAGCTTTCAAGAGCAGGCTGAAAGAACAGAAAAGAAGCAACAGGAGGATGATGTCCAACAAAGACAGGTCATGACCCTCCACCCCTTTCTCAGCTGTGACAACTATTAAGTCAAAATCCCAGAAAAAGAAGTGAGACCTCATTCTGGACCTTCATGGGAAGTTGATATCCTTTGATCAGGATAAACTACCCTGTTACAGATATACTAAGGATGGGAAGGTAAATTTTCTGAGGAAAAAAAAAAAAAAACAGACTGGAGAGACTGACCACACCCAGCCCTACATCTATGAGAAAGAAAGTGATCCAGAGACAGACCAGTCTATACACAAAAGTTTCCAGTTTATTCTGATTAACCAGCACCCTACAGGCCTGATCATCCTGCCTAAACTGCTCAGACTTCCAAAAGCAACAATAACAAAAAAATTAATCTGAGCACAAATCACTGTCACATGCAAAAGATGATTGCCTGTCTTCTATATAACATACCTGGGTTTTGCTGTGGCAGTTTTCACATATACCCAGGGGTGATAGGTAGACAATGATTTTATTTTGAAATATGCATATATTTCTGAACATTAATTTACTTAATTTATTTGAAATTAATCTTAAAATTTTTAAAATGTGTTACTTGTGATATTTTGAAACTAACCTGCTTACATAATGCTGAAAATTTTTATTAATTTTGACTCTGTTCCAATAATAGATTTTCTATTAGTAGAATCTGCATTCAAAAACATACATTAGATCATACATTGCTCTTAGAGTTTTATTATTTTACATTGAAAAAGTATTACATAAATTACATTTGAAACGTGGAATATAACAACAACAAAAGGAATGAACTACCAATACACATACCAGCTTAATGGAGTGTGAGACTAAGTGAAAAAAACTAATTTCGAATGGTCATATATTCTGTGATTCCATTTATGTTACAATCTTAAAATGACAAAATCAGAGTGATGGAAAAGAGATTACTGGTGTTATGAGGTTAAGGATGATAGAAGGGGGGGGTGAACATTATAAAAGACCCAAGGGATGTTGGTAGGCATAGATTAATTTTGCATCTCGATTGATTTGATGATTACAGGAATCTACTAATGGTAATTTGAACATAAAATCTTATGTGCACGTCAAACCAAAGTAGGTTTCCTGGACTTCATATTACAGTTACATAAAATGAAGTAAACTGGAAGAATTTAGAGGAAACTGGATTTGGAATACATAGGACCACTCTGCACTAGCTTTAGAACTTCCTGTTAATTTACAGTCAAAAGCTAAAAAAGTTAAATATAAAAGACTCACTATATCTAAAAGAATGAAATTTGTTAGAATATTATGTTTGCTTGATATCATGACTAGAGAGACAGCATAACCTAATGGTTAAGTACATGGGCTCCCAAGATCTATGATTTTGTCAAACTGTTTAACATTCTATCCCTCTGTTCCCTTCCCTATATAAACTTAGGTCACTATAGTACATACCTCCTAGGGTTAAGTTGAGGATTGAACTCATTAAGACCTTTGAGGCATTTAAATAGTGACTGTAACATCATAAGGGCTCTAAGAGGACTTGTTAGGTAAACAAAAATGTATACAGTAATATTGTTACTATCATTTTTTTCTTTATCCTTTTTTTCATTTTTATTTTTACAGACTGCATTTTGATTCATTGTACACAAATGGCTTTTCATTTCTGTGATTGTAAAGGATGTTTCTCTTCAGATAGTATAAATTTTTTGCCTTATACTATCATTGTTACTAATTCTTAAAATAAATGTTTGTTGATTGTCTGTTTTAAGTGCTGTGGATAGAGCAGTTAATGAAATAAAGCCCTTGATCTCATCCTAAAATTTTCTTCTAGTAAAAGAAGAAAATAAATTAATCAGTGATGCAATATCAACTAAAACTAAAAAGAGGATAAAATATGGCAAAAGGAAAGCAAAACAAGGGTCAGAAACTATTAAAGGATACTATTTGAAAGCAGTGACCAGAGAAGTGTCCTTTAAGGATAAGACACCTGCACTGGGAGGGGAAAGAAGTGAGGGTATAATGACTGCCAGAGGCAGGGTGTGGTGGTTGTGTTCATGGAATATATATCATAGAGGCCACTGTAGTCGAAGTGGTGAGAAAGAGCATAAAGTAAGTTAGCGCCAAACCACTTCAGACCCTACAGGCCACAACATGTACTTTGGATTTTATTCTGATGGGAAGTCATGGGAGTATTTTGAGTAGGGAAATAAAATGATTTCATCTGCATTTTAAAAGGAACACTGAATACCTTATCACCACGAGGTTATACTGCTGTAAGAATGGAATATGGCAAATGTGTTAGTGTCCTGTTACTGCCGTAAAAATTGGCAAAACTGGATTTAAAATAACAAAAATTTATTAATCTCATTTTTTTCTCATTCTAGGGACAAGGTCAAAATAATTTTCATTAGGTTTATTTTACTGACCACAGGACTGCTTCCTCCAGCAGACTCCAGGAGTGTGGACAGTGAATCACTCATGCTCATCAACTGATCCTGAAGTATAGGCAAAAGTCAAACCTGGGAAACATTCCTTGCCAAAAGGTGAGGATATGTGAACAGACTTGACACAGCTCTGATACCAACAGTTATCAGATGTTCCAGTACTATGGGTTTTCTGGGTATAGCAGGATAGCTGCAAGATGTTCCTAACATTGTAACTTTTTAGTGCACAAAGAAGCATCTTTTTTAAATTTTGTATTTATTTATTCACTTATTATTTTTTACAGATTGCATTTTGATTCATTGTACACAAATGGGGTACATCATCTTGTTTCAATGGTTGTACATGATGTAGATTCATACCATTCATGTAGTCATACGTGCACATAGGGTAATGATGTCTATCTCATTCTACCATTTTTCATACACCCCCTCTCATTTCCCTCTACATAATCTAAAGTTTCTCCATTCTTCTCTCACTGCCTGCACCCCCACCCCCATTATATAGCATCATCTACTTATCAGGGAAAATATTTGACCTTTGGTTTTTTGGGATTGGCTTATTTCACTTAGTATGATATTCTTCGATTCCATCCATTTATCTGCAGATGCCATAAGAATGTTCTTTATGACTGAATAATATTCCATTGTGTATACATACCACAGTTTCTTTACCCATTCCACATTGCTGATGGAATTGCAAATTGGTGTAGCCACTCTGGAAAGCAGTGTGGAGAATCCTAAGAAACTTGGAATGGACCCACCTTTTGACCCAGTTATCCTGCTCCTCAGTTTATACCCAAAGAACTTAAAATTATCATACTACAGTAACTCAGCCACATCAATGTTTATGGCAGCTCAATTCACAATAGTTAGATTGTGGAACCAACCTAGATGCCCTTCAACAGATGAATGGACAAAGAAGCCTCTTGATAACTCACAGACCTTGAACAATTTGCAGAGCTTCTGTAGTTTAACTTCCTGATCATGAGACACTACATAATAAACATGCAGAGCTAGTTCTTGGTCTTTATTCCTCCATCAGAGGACAGTGTACCTCCTGGTCCCAGCTATACTTAAAAATGACTCTGTGTTTTTCTTAATCTCCTGTTGCCCCTCCTTGTGATCTTTTGTTGTTGCTCTGCAGCAGGGGAGAGCATCTCTTTCCTTGCCTTTGTAGTTTGAGGTCATCAGTACTGCTTGATTTAAGATCCCTTTGCTGGCCTCAATCTAAACGCTTACTTCTGTTGTCACATCTCCTATTTCTTTCTTTCATCTTCCTGCCTGTTTCTTATAAGACCCTCATGATTACATTTAGGTTTCATCTAGGTAATCCAGTGTACTTGCCTTCTCTCAAGATCCTTAATCGCATCTGCAAAAAACCCCTTTGCCATGTAAGGTAACATTCACATATTCTAGGGATCAGGACAAGACTATCTTTGGAGGTCACCACTCAGTCTATCAGACTAAAATTCTTAGAAATCTATCGTCAAAGTTAATGTCAAATGTAAGTAGATTGATGGTAGCAGAAGAGACAGGAATTTATTCAAGATACATTATCCTTGGGATGTGGAGTAGATCTACTGGGAGATTAGATACAGATGTGAGGAGTCAGGATAATGCCAGCATTCGACCTGAGCAAATAAGTGATTATAGGTGACATTAAATTAGATAAGGAAACCACAGAGGAGCCCCCAGGAAGGGTGTGATCTCTTGAGATTGTTTTGAGTTGGGTTAAGTTTGAGATTTCTACTACATATACAAATGAAATCAGCAATTCATCACATAAATCAGGAGTTCAGGAAAGAGGTCATTGTTAGAGATATTCATGTATTAGCTATTATAATATTGATAATATTAATGCCACAGGATAGAACATAGTTATCCTGAACATGAATGTAGATAATGAAAAACAGCCTATTGAGACATGCATCTTCCCATCTTTCTTAGCTGAAGAATTGAGGATTAAAGAGATAACTTGTCCACAGTATTATAACTGATAATTGTCAGCTTTGGGAATCCTAACCAGGAGAGTGATTTTGAAGGATACTCACTTTTAGTAATGCTACCCTACATTCTTCATATGGGAGTGGCTAAATCTACCATAGACTTTCACCTAGCAATTTTTATTCACTTAAGAGAGATGCATCTATGTTGAACAACTGGCTAATATTGATTTGATTCACCCAGGAAATTCCAGCCTGAAGAACTCAATATATTTTGAAGATCTTTCTTGTTGCTTTCTAACTGATGCCAAAATATCTGAATTAAAAGTGAAAAACTGCAATCACGATCCATCATCTCCAGATATTCTTGTGTCAAATAGCTACTGGCTTTGACAACTACTAGAACCTCTCCTTGGATGAATACCTCCTCTAATTATGTATACAAAGCCAAGAGATGATAGTAAATCCTTCACTGCTTTCTATTCAAGGTTCCATTCTGCAGTGATTTATCACATATCAATTTTAATTCTTGTTAAACTGAAGCTTGTCATGCACAATTCTATTTTGTTGTATTTTTTGGTGGATGAAAAATGCTTCTAAACACCTTTATTTAATTTAACATATTTATTTTTGAGTTGTAAATATAAGAGATGGATGTCTGTGATTTCAGGGCTAAGAATGAAGTCCTATTAAGCACCATATGGAATGAGTAGGATTGTCTCCAATGATGTATGAACTGTTATGGTTCTGAGTTGACATCTTGCTGAATATGAATGAGCCGTAGCATTTTCTGTGTAAACTGTCACTTTTAAAAAACAGGTTTCATACATTTGAATGCATACCCTGGATAAAAATTGTGCTTCAAGAGCAGTAAAAGAAGCAGTAGATTAACTTTGTCAACATACAAAAAAATATGAGGGTCTGAAGGTCATGTATGGTGTTCAATTCAGTTAAAGTTTATTTATTTTTTTTCTCTGCAAGGTAAAAAATTGGTCATTTTCAATAAATCCATATAGATAATAGGTTAATGTGAAGCCACTACAAAATTACTTACTACATATTGAGGGAGTAATTTTAAGAATTGTGAATAGACTTAAAAAAGAAAGTTGCCTAAAATGATGTAGATGACAAATTAAAAACTAATCAAAGATTAGATGGAAATAGATTGAGATCTTTTTTCAGTTTATATCCCTTCTTCATTTGTTGTTGTTCTCTGTTTTCTCTACAATTTTTGCTAAATAATTAAAGATAATAAATGTTTATACTTTTGTACATTTGACTAGGAATATTCATCTGCATTGTTTCACACACAAGACAACAATGATTATGATCTTATCCTAATAGTTTAGATAACTAATACTCAGAAATTAATGGATTTGCCAAGTTTATACGGAAGCTTGAAATAGAAATACAAATCACTCACTGTAAATTCTATGCTTTCTTCTTTATCATTCTATGAATTATGAAAACTCAATGCTTTATTAAATACATGGCTGCTAGCTTAAAAGTAGGCACTTACTAAATATCGCTGTGAATATGTTAAAAATTTTGTGCTTTGATTGACAATGGGTAATATGTCAATAAAAAATAAACAATCTTTTAAAGAGACAAAGAAAAAGGGCATTTTAAAGTCATCACATATACTTATAAATTTATCATATAATTTTTATTTACAAAGCATGCCAATTATTTGATGAATGGCTCATATTTCCAGTCTAAATTTCTCACCATGAATTTAAGGCACTAGATCTTTTTATTTACTCTCATCTATAATATCCAGAATCATGCAATATACACAGTAAGTGCAACATTCTGTGAACTGTCTGGGCATTTAGGTCATCTGAGTTGGTATTGTATGTAAGGGCTAAGTGCTTCTGATGAAGATTCAGTAGCGAGAGGGAGAGAGGAGTGATAAAGAAGTATAATATACGTAGAGTCTACACAACTGCACAAGGTGCTAGGAATGAGGACACAGCGTTCGAATGTGGAAGAACACAAGATATATAATGACAAGTGTGTTAGGAAAACGGGATTGCCACAATTTCAAAGAAAAAGTTTATTACAGATAATTACTTACTCTGTTTATGCTGTTTCTGTACAACTAGGATAAGCAATTTAGGTTACAAAGATTTATAACAGTTTTCATGAAGATGTATGAAATCCCAACCTTGCAAGCTTTTTTAATCCACCTATAAATCATTTTATACATTTAATTTCTTCCTGTATAAATTTTATGGGCATATATACAGACAGAAAGTTTAAATTACTACATGCTTTCTGAAAAAGGAGATATCTCTGGGATTCTCCCCCCATGTTTTCTATCTAATACATGATATAAATTTGAAGAGTTCAGTTGTAAACAGTTAACAAACATTACTTTCTTGTTAGAGCATCTGTGGTGCTGTGAGGTATTAGTCAAAACTTTTCTTTAAGAGAGAAGTAACTGAAAGTTGGGTTTGTCTACACTAAAGGAGACTGTAATATTATGTTCCATAAATCTAAAAAATAAGTTTTAATTGCTTCCTCAGATAGTATATTATTGGCATAAAAATTTGATATAGAAGTATAACATTTTTGACTTTCGAGCTGTTGTGTTTGAGATTGAATCATTATTGTACCCTGAGTGCTTTGCCTAGTTAGATACAGAAAACATTGTTTCTAATTCACTAGGAACGTTTAGACAGTTTTTCTATTTTGGAAGGGAAAGTCAAAGGGTTCTAGAATACTGTGACAAGTCCTAATGAGCTCAAAGAGAAACATTCTCACAGGCAGATTTATAGCTGGTAACCTGATCTTTGGAAGCTAAACATTAAAATCTGTGAAAGTTATAGTATTATTTTTCTATGGGATTTTTCTAGTAGTATTTAACTTAATTCTTTGGAACTAACTGACTTGTGGTCTGACTTAATATGAAGTGGGGAAGTTAAGCAAAAACACGGATTATCTATTAAAATGTATAAATACATTCTACTGTCATGTACAACTAATTAGAACATAAAAAATAATAAAGAAACAATATCATTTAGCTTGTGTAGATTTTTTTTTTTTTTAGATTGGAGAGGATGAAGAAGTAGTGGTAGGCTTGATTAAGTATAGCATATATATTTCTGAATCTTTTCGAAGCAGATATTGTAACTCCCTCTTTGACCAAACATATTAATAATCAGAGTAAGACTGAAAATCAAATTTGAACTCCTTGGGAAACCCCATGGATTTGACTCATCTTCCAAGGTAATGAATCTAGTGCATGTGGTTTTGTTCAGATGGGCTCACTGAAATGGGACTTTGATTTATTTAGCCTGCATCTTGTGTTTTCTTCAACGAGAACTTCTTTGGAAAATGCAATTTCCCTTTGGCACAATTTCAGCTCTTTATAGGGGATCTGTCTCCATTCATTTCTTCCACCTTTTCTTTAGGGAAAAAGCTTTTGCACTGTGAACATTTTAATTTCTGAAGAGTAACATGTCTATTCACACAGATACACAAATTAGAAAAGTACTGACTAACTTTTATGTCTGATTGCATGAAGAAAAAATGTCATTATATAAATACTTTTAAAAACTACTATTTTGGGTGTGATGAAGACTTTTTAAAAGAATCAAGTTTTTAATCTGTTTCTGCTTTAAATAGGTAAGTATAATCAAATATATTCGGGTTGGAATATAAATTATTAATTCAAAAATATCTTTTGAGGATGATTTATGTCACATGAAGACTTTTTGCTATCTGTGCCTGACATGACTCACCAAATATAAATTATTTAATTAGTTTGATGGATAGTGACCAACCTCTATATAGATCTATGGCATATGTATGCTTAGAATATTAAGCTTTACTCAGTGTACCTCTTATAATATGAAGTGACAGTGACTATTGTTCATGAAATAATAAAACCTAATTCATTTGAGTGATCAATAAAAATCTCAGAAACTACTTTAAAAATAAATATTTGGTTTAAAATATGAGTATGAGTGAGTGCCTATTTGGGTTTGTAGATCCTCAATTTTAAGCATATTTGGAAATATGTTTTAGAAGCTTGCATAGGAGCAGAATTTAGAAATTTGGTTACCTATGAGCAAGCCATCTAATTATTGTTTGTACCACTGGAAAAAGAAAGGGTTAATTTTTAAATTTCCTTTATACTTCAAAATTCTATAAAAACATGTTTGCTTTAGGATTGTGGTTCTCCGATTTTAGTATTTATTAGAATCACTGGAAATGTTTATTAAAATACAGATTCCGGGTTCCACTGCCAGAATTTATTATTCAATAGGTTTGTAGTGAGGCCTGTAAATTTGCATTTTTAACTGATTCCAAAGTGGGACTTTGGGACCATATTTTAGAACCAATAATCTAAGGATCTGACTCAATTTTTAATTTATTATTATATCAGAGTTTTATAATCATTACATTAATTGGAAGTGATTACATCTGATTTCAACAGGAAAAGAACAACTCTTATAATTGTGTGTGTTCCCCAATAGTAAGTAATATTTATAAACTCAATATGTCCCTTTGTGTGCATGTGTGAGATGCAATTTTGCCCAGGCTAGACTTAAGTTTAGCATCCTCCTGCCTCAGCTTTCTAAGTAGCTGGGATTATAGTCTCATGCCATAGCACCTGGCTATAAGCTATATCTTTAAGAGTCTTCCACATGTAAAGGTTTGGATATGCAACTAAGGATTCATCTATATATGCTTAATATAGTGGAATAGAATGATGTAAATTGAAGATAAAAAATAAAGGTACCTGTTTGGAGTTGGACTGTTCTCCAAAGCATCATGCATCAGAGGTTGAGCTTGGAGAAGTGGCTGGAGCATGAAGACTATGACCTTATCTGTGGATTGATCCATTGATGGCTGAGTGAGCTCTGGGGTAGTGGGACCTGGTTGAAGGATGCTGATCACTGAATGTGTGCCATGGAAGGGTTTATAGTCTCTTTGTCCTCTTTCTAATTCTGCCTCTACTTCCCAAATACCATGATCTGAGCAGCTTTCCTCTGCCATGCCCTTTCACCTTGATGTTCTGCCTTGCCTCAGTTCCAGAGCAATGGAACTAATTAACCACAGACTGAGATCTCTGAAACTATAAACCAAAGTAAAACTTTCCTGCTTTAAATTGTTCTTGACAGGCATTTTGGTCACAGTGGTGAAAAGTTGAATAACACAGAAATTGATATTAAGAAATGGGGTCATTGCCGTGATTACACTTGACCATGAGGATCAGAATCCTTTGGAACTGGCTTATAGGAGAAGTTTGGAAAAGTTTAGAGACGCAGGCTGGATGAGTCTTAGAATGTTCTAAGTAGGGCTAAATAAGCAATTCTGATGAGAGTTCAAAAATCCAGAATGGCAATAGGAATACAGATAGAAAAAATTGTACAAAATCATGAGGTTTCAGGTGGAAATGAGGATTCTGTTAGAAACTAGAGGGCATTTGTGTTACAGTCTGGCAAAGAACTTGTATATATTTAGTCCATGTTTTGAGACTTTCTGTGAAGCTGAATTTAAAGGTGACGGACTAACTAATATGGTAGAGGAAATTTCAAGGCTGTGCAGCATTCAGACAGTAGCATGCCTTTAGCCAAGTTTACCCGATAATCAGGAGCAAAAACCAGAGGGGAAAGATTTGAAAACTTGTGATTTGGCCAGAAAAGCATGTGTAAAATTGGGGCCAAGAAAACTATGGTTTCTGAAGGGATTAGCACCATTAAACAGAAACCAATTACTTTATACAGGGACAATAGAAAAGATGCCTCAAAGACATCTAAGTAACCAGCAAGACCTTACCCACAAGCTCAAGAGTGAAACACTGAAAACTCGTGTGCAAGACTTTTCTTTAAATAGAGAGTTCTGGGGTACCTTGACTAGATGGGGCTGCCTGGAAAGATTTTTCCCCTGGATTTGTTTCACCAAAATTAACAACTGAGGCACTCAAAGGCTGCTGCATAGATGGTTCAAGGGGGCGTGGCTACTGCTTGAGCTGGCAGCAGACATCGGAGTTGTCATGTGGTGGTGGTCTGCAGCGATGCAAATGATAAGTTATGGGGGCATGAAAGTTTTTACCCAGTCTCTCCTGGGAGACCAGGAAATATATGTCAGGTTTGGAATTCTTACAGGAAGTCCCTGAAAAGGCAGTGGGTGAAGCTGTGAGAGTAAAGCCTAAGTCAAGATAGGGGAAGTTAAGAAATACCAGGAGTGTGAACTGTTAGCCGAGGAAAGATGGAGACAGCAAGTTAAGCCAGCCTGAGAGAAGCCAGAAAGCATGCAACTGATTAAGCCACAGGGGTGGGGCTTCCCCAGGTCTTTTGGGTCCACATCTTATCACCAATTGCTCTGATGTTTGACATGGAGCTAAATGATTTAATGTTTGATCTACTGGGATTCCCATCTTGTTTTGATCCTGTCCCTTCTATGCTTCTATTAATCCATTTTGGAATGGGAATATTTAGTCTGTGGCATTTATATGTTAGAAGCATATAAACTGATTTTTTATTTTTATAGGGGATCACAGTTAAGAATGTGCCTTGGTTCTTGCGTATGCTAGGTGAGCACTCTCCAAGAGGAGCCATCTCTTCAGCTTTGTGCCTTGGTTCTTGAAGGAGACTTTGAACTTGGACTTTTGAGCAATGCTGGAACTGTTAAACTATGAAGACTCTTGGAGAAGGATTAAATGCACTTCTCATTGCAAGATGGACATAAACTTTTGTGGGTCAGGGCAGAATGTTATGGTTTGGATCTGGAATGTCCTCTAAAGTATAATGTGTTCAGAAGTGGGGTCTTTGGGAATCACTGGGTCATGAGGGTTCTGATCTTATCAGTGGATTAATTTATTGATGACTGAGTGAATTCATAGGAGGTAGGACCTGGTTGGAGGAAATTGGTCACTGTGTGGCCTGGAAGGTATTATTTTCTTGTTGGCCTCTTCCTAACTGTCTCTCCTCCGTAGTCACTATGAGCTGAGCAGCTTTCCTCTGCCTTGCCCTTACACTTTGATGTTTGACCTCACCTCACGCCCAGAGCAATGGAACTGGCTGACCATAGACTGAGACCTCTGAAACCATGAGCCAACATAAATCTTTCCTCCTTTAATTTGCTCCTGTCAGGTATTATGGTCACAGTGATAAAAAACTGAGTAACAAAGGTAGGTAAATAAATATGTAGGTAAATAAATGGACAATAGAGGCTTTGTATAATTACTGAATATACTAGAGACCTTAAACCAATTTGAATGTTTTAGAGACACCATAAAAACTAGACTTAAGTGTCTCTCCATTACTGTAATTTAGGTTACTTGTTGGGACACTCAAACACAAATAGTTAGCTACTTGAGCCAAAATCACACCATTGTTACTTATCAAGTTGCTTTTTAAAGCAATAAGTTAGCTAAATTGCATTATGTTTATTGTTGTCATCAAATATAACTGGCATCATTAATCTACTAGAATTTAATTTCACTCAGATTTTAATTCTGTTTCCCATGGTCGTAGGGATTTATTGCATTTTTTCATAGTAGACTTTATAGAGCTTCTACATGAGAAAATGATATGCCACAGTACTAAAGTAATTTTCTACTTGATAGTTTTAATATCATCCTCTTATTTTCCAATATTTTACATACAATAAAAGTTCTGTGCTAGTAAATTCTGACTTGGTTTAGCAGAAACATGATGACTGTAATACTCCTGTAACAAGATAATCGATTGTCAAACAATACAGCCACCACCAACAGCAACAAAAGTACTTTCAAATATATGCCAATATCTTTTTAGAAAAAAATAGCATTAACCTAAATTTTACACTACTTTATTTTCACTGTAGTACAATAGCAATTTAATTGATTTAGTGAAAAAAATAATTGCAGAGACCTGAATTCAAACACTGAGAATCCGTTTCTAAATTCATAATAATTTCATTTCAACAGTTTGTGTCATTTCAATTCATGAACATTTACTGAGCAAATATATCATCCTGGACTATCAGAATACAAAGTCAGCTCTAGTATCCTAAAAATGTTTACAAGATAAAAAATAAAAAACAAAAGCAAAGAAACCATGAAAATTCTGTAACAAGCAATAGATTTATGATACAGTAGAGGGGTATTTCAGAGAAGAGATTTTTTTTCTGGGAAAGGGAGCTGCATCATCACAAAGGTAATGGTATTTGATATTACCATATGATTTCAGTAAGTATTAGTTTTGATAAGAGTCACAGAAAGTGACTGTACCCAGAGGGAGTATATGTGCAAAGTCATGCTAGGATGAAAAGAATGCACATATTCAGGAACTATAGTTGTGATGGACGGTGTGGAGCTGTGAGTGTCAAGGTGGAGATGAAAATTCGGGTCAGGAAAGGCCTTTTCTGCTTTGCTAAGGAATTTTGTGAAAAGACATTCCAATGACGGTGTTGGGGAAATAGCAGTTAGTGTCTTAGTAAACCTTGCCTTGTGGTGAAATGAGAAGGCTTCAAAAAATGTGATAGGGAAGGTAAGGAGAAGGGAAACTGGCCAATTTCCTTACCTTCAATCTTGAGGTGGGGAATCAAAGCAGAAAAAAATCCTTGGTTGTAAGTAAGAGTGCACTAATAAAACAACTGAAGAAATCCATCTGTGTGGTGAGCGTGCAATATACCCTGTATATGGCCCCTGCTTGGTGGCACACTGCAACTTTGCTTTCTCCCAGACTGCCACTGCCATGAGTTATAACCCTCTCTGTTGAGTCCTCCCTGTTCTTTCTTTGGGATCTGCAAATAGTACACTGGGGCCTCTGCAGTCCTGGGTTTGAGCAAAAATTTTGAAGGAGATGAGTTTGAAGCAGTTCCTTTCAGAAGATAGTCCAACAATAGAAAAAATGAACTTCAGGCTTATGATCCTGGGGGTTAAATGAATCTGGTGAGGAGGTAATTTAGACAACTTTTCATCACTGTGACCAAAAGACCTGACAAGAACAACTTAGAGGAAGAAAAGTTTATTTTGACTCATAATTTCATAGGTTTAATTCATGCTTGACACACTGTATAGCTCTGGGCCCAAGGTGAGGTAGAGCGTCATGGGGGAAGTGTGTGGTGGAGGAAGCCGCTCAGTTCATAATAGTTGAGAAGCGAAGAAAGGGAGAGGAGACAGTAGGGACAGGGGGCAGAGAGATGTATGCCAGGGACACTATATAAAGTCCAAAAGCAAGCTCCTAGTGACGTACTTCCTTTAAACATAACTTATCTGCCTACAGTTACCACCCAGCTAATCCATTTAAATGGCTTTTTATCACTAATTAAGTTACAGCTCTCATGATGTGATCATTTCACCTCTGAATATTCTTGCATTGTCTCACACATGATCTCCTGGGAGATACCTCATACTCAAATCATAACAGGAGGCTATTCACAAAACCATTTCAATAATTATAAGCATTTTTATCTAAGATAATGAAAAAATAATAGAACAATGATGTCCCAGTTATTAAGAAATTTTGTAGCTAATTAGATGTGGTAGGCATAGAGTCACATAATGCATTTCAGAGAGTTTCCTTAGGTGACCAGGTGAATACTGATGCTAATGTCTGGGGTAGTGAAGACAGATTGAAGGATAGATTACAGAGACTTTATTCTCATATTCATGGTTACACTGAATCTCAGGGTCTGTGGAGCATCCATCTGAAAACATTTAATAGACAAGTCAATATGTAGGCCTAAAACCAGAGGAGGAAGTTAGGATCAAGCTGAATATATAATATTCATCAAAATATGGAAAATAATGTGTGAATGTGTGAAAAGGATTAGATTGACCGAGATTATTAGCAAGAACCAAACCTTGGGAGCACCAACGTTTATAGTGTGGACACTTCAAAACAGAATGGGGTGGAGTATCCAGAGAGGAAACAGAGAAGTCATGAAAAGAAAAGCCAAGATTGAGGCTCTTTGAATGCAGACCTTTTCTGCCATTTGCTGGATCATTTTCTGAGTGTCCTTGGACTCACCCAGTTTTCCTTCCTTTCTCACTTGCAATTATCTAGTGTAAGTGGAGAATGTGCTGGCAATACAACATCCTGAGATAGGGAGGGATTGGCCAGAAGAGCCCAGGAGTTGTTCCAGTGCCTCACAGAACAGGATGTACTTCAACAATTTAGCACAGTGATTCCTGTTGTTCCTGGGGTATAAAATCCATGTAGACTTCTGTCCTGAGTCCCTTCTGTAGTGCAAGAGAAGCAAGTGCAACCAAGATGTTAACGACCCTGGAAAGCATTACAGAAACTTGGGGGACTAACTCAACAGGAACCATAAGCTTCTGCTGCTGCCCTTGCTGCCCATCTGAGTAATAAACTTTCTTCATTTCAGTTGTGCGAGTGTTCAGTCTCACCAGACTCATGCAAGTAACCCAAAATGCAGTGGACTGAAATAGTAATCAATGTGCAGAGTTAATAAATCACGTCCTTGATTTATTAATTCAACATGTATTTATTAAGTTTTAGCATGTGTCAGTTCAACTGTTGGGGATATAGGACACTATAAATGTGATCCCAGACATTAGGATTACAGAGTTATAGGAAGGAATCACAGTTTTAAAATGTGATGATAATAATGAGTAGTGAATCTCAAGAAAAGTAAAGTTCAAGGAACACTGTACAGCATAGTTTGACTTCCAGACTTACCTTGGGGATGGTCTGAAAGGTTCTTCAGGAATAGTAACTACTTCTTTTTAAAAGCAACTGCTATTTTAATTTAAAAAAAAAAAACATGTAAATGTGTAACGAAAGACACATAATTCAATTTATGCAAATGATAGCAAAATGATTTTAACAGTAATAGAGTGACAGTTCCTAAAGGAAGTAATTAGCTATTCTATCATTGATCTCTCCAGATAATAAATGTACATTGTCTTAAATTTAATCACCAAGGGAATAGATAGGATAAGATTTATTTAATTGTGCATAGTATTTCATTGCTCTGGAGTTTTTTTTTAAATTTATTTATTTTGATTCATTGTACACAAACAGGGTACAATTGTTGTTTCTCTGGTTGTACATGAAGTAGTTGCACCATTTGTGTAATCATACATGTACATAGGGTAATGATGTTTGTCTCATTCTGTTGTTTTTCCTCCCCTCACCCCCTCCCCACACCTCTTTTTCCTCTATACAATCCATCCTTCCTCCATTCTTGCCTCCCTTCCACCCCCATTATGTATCATCATCTGCTTATGAGAGAGATCATTCAGTCTTTGGTTTTTTGGGACTGACTTATCTCACTTAGCATGATAATCTCCAACTGCATCCATTTACCTGCAAGTGCCATAATTTTATTCTTCTTTATGACTGAGTAACATTCCATTGTGTATATATACCACAGTTTCTTTATCCATTCATCAATTGAAGGACATCTAGGTTGGTTCCACAATCTGGCTATTGTGAACTGAGCAGCTATGAACATTGAAGTGGCTGTATCACTGTAGTATGCTGATTTTAAGTCCTTTAGGTATAGGCCAAGGAGTGGGAGAGCTGGGTCAAATGGTGGTTGCATTCCAAGTTTTCTAAGGAATCTCTATACTGCTTTTCAGAGTGGCTGCTCTAATTTGTAACCCTACCAGCAATGTATGAGTGTACCTTTTTCCCCACATCCTCGCCAACACCTGTTGTTGCTTGTATTCTTGATAATAGCCATTCTAATTGGGGTGGAGATGGAATCTTGGGGTAGTTTTGATTTGCATTTCTCTTATTACTAGAGATGTTAAACATTTTTTCATATATCTGTAGATTGCTTGTAGATCTTCTTCTGTGAAGTGTCTGCTGAGTCCCAGCTCAGAGAACCAGGCCCAGCCTAGTGCCGTCGGGTGAGATGTCTGTTCAAGGGAGGTCCGATTCAGAGCTGCTGCACAAATAGTAACTATTAAAAAAAATTTTTTTATTTGTTCTTTTTAGTTACACATGACAGTAGAATGTATTTTGACATATCATACATACATGGAATATAACTTCTCAGTTCTTGTGTTTGTGCATGATGTGTAGTTACATTGGTTGTGTATTCATATATGAACATAGGAAAGTTATTTCTGATTCATTCTACTGTCTTTCCCATTCCAGTTCCCCCAGTTCTCTTCTCTCCAATCTGGTGAAACTTCCCTCCTTCCTCCCCACTGCCTATTGTGAGTGAGCACCCATATATCAAAGATAACATTTAGCCTTTGGTTTTTGGAGATTGGCTTATTTCACTTAGAATGATAGTCTCCAATTCCATCCACTTACCAGCAAATGCAATAATCTCATTCTTTATGGCTGAGTAATATTCCATTGTGTATATGTACCACATTGTCTTTATCCATTCATCTGTTGAAGGGCACTTAGGTGGGTTCCATGGCTTAGCTATTGTGAATTGAGTTTCTGTATAGATTGATGTGGCAGTATCACGACAGTAGCTAATTTTAAGTCCTTTGAGTATATGCTGAGGAGTATGATAGTTGGGTCAAATGGAGGTTCCATTCCAGGTTTTCTGAGGAATCTCCATACTGCTTTCCAGAGTGGTTACACCAATTTGCAATCCCAGCAGCAATGTATGATTGTACCTTTTCCCCCACATCTTTACCAACAGTTATTGTTACTTGTACTCTTGATATTTGCCATTCTGACTGGTGTGAGATGAAATCTCAGTGTAGTTTTAATTTGCATTTCTCTGAATGATAGTGATGCTGAATAAGTTTTTTCATATCTTTGTTGACCACATATTTCTTCTTCTGTGAAGTGTCTGTTCAGTTCCTTTGCACAATTATTGAATGTGTGTGTGGTTTTTTTTTTTTTTTTTGGTGTTAAGTTCTTTGAGTTCTTTATATATCCTGAAGATTAATGTTCTATCTGAGTTGTAGGTAGTAAAAATTTACTACCTTTCTATGGGCTCTCTCTTCATGTTGTTGATTGTTTCCTTGCTGTGAAGAAGCTTTTCAGTTTGACACAATACCATGTATTGATTCTTGATTTTACTTTTTGTGCTTTAGTGTCTTGTTGAGGAATTCAGTTTCTAAGCTAACATGATGAAGATTTAAGCCTACTTTTTCTTCTAGTAGGTGCACAGTCTCTGGTCTAATGCCTAGGTCTTTGATCCACTTTGAATTGAATTGTGTACAGGGTGAGAGATAGGAGTCTTATTTCATTTTATTGCATATGGATTTCCAGTTTTCCTAGCACCATTTGTTGACGAGGCTATCTTTGCTCCATTGTATGTTTATAGTGCCTTTGTTTAGTATGAGAAAACTGCATTTGTGTGGGTTTGTCTCTGTGTCTTCTAGGAATAGTAACTTTTAAGGCAAAACCTTAAAGGCTAAATAATGACTAGTTCAGTATTATGGAAAGGAACAGACATATTGAATACCAGTTACAAAAGCAAAGATGAGAGAAATTATGGTACATTTAGGGAACTAAAATTGTATGGCCAGAGAGTAGCATGGGAAGATAAAATGAAATAAAAATTCTCACATTGCATGACATGTAAATAATAATGGATGCTGATGACGATTTTCTTCCTAGAGTACCATCTCCCTAGTTTGCTGATACCCTTCTCATTTTCCTTCTAATATTCTGCTCTCTTATTCACAGACATTTTTGCCATGCATCTTCCTGTATATAGGATTCAGTTCTATACAAAGTTAGTTTTCACTCCATGCTATTTCCCTTGATAATCTCTCCTATGCCCAAGGCTTTCCTTGGCATCTATGTCACCAGCATACAACCCTCTCATGTATTTATCTCTAGTTCACACTTCATTTCTTTAGACCTGATTATTTACCTTTGAAATATCTCTCATCTCAATTTGAACACATATAAATTGAAACCTTGATCTTTTGTGCTAAACCTAGATGTGTTCATGGCTATTCCCAACTCCTCATATCCAGGGGACTTAAACATTGAACCAGAATTGCAACCTTGGTATACTGCACATCTTCTTGAGCCTACCACTTTCTTCAGTTCAATATCCAAGACTAGCAGAGTAATTAGTGACAAAAGTAACTTGAGTATTTGTCCCTGTTCTTTTCTCTCATTTCAAGCAAGACTTTCTATTGCATCCCTCAGGCATGTTTGTTCTAGGACTGAAAGTAAAATTTAATCTAAAATGATGGTTATTTCTGCTTTTGGTAATAGCCTTATTGTTGTTTCTCACCTTCTGAGGGTGAGAGATAGTTCTATCAAGGAACTGAGCAGCCTGCAGGTAGGTGGCCTTAAGCTGGCCCTGAGAAAGTTGGATCTTAGGAAGGAGGGTAAACCTTACACAGAGTTGAATTGCAAGAGTTGGCATTCTGTGCTTAGTCAGTAACACAGGAGAATGAACTTTGAGAAAAGACATAAGAAGAATTTATAAACACAGTTCACAGATATGATTCATAATTATAGTCATGATTCCTAGTTTACAAATCTCTGCAACAATTAGCATCTCTATATTACTATAACCCTTCACTCATAGAGGTAACCTTAAAGTTCAAGACACTTATTTCAACTTTTATATTGAGAAAAGAGAATTTTTTCTTCTCATACTTTCCCATTTCTCACAATTTCAATGTGCTCCATGTTAGCAACTCCTTTTGTTTAAGGACCTACAAAATAGAGAGAGAATATTTGCATGAACATGAAAGGTGTCCACAAATGAGTGTCTTATTCTAGAAACACTCTTGAAAATACCATCCATTAAAGTGAGTTATTATAGTTTTATTTTCATTTTGTGAGACTCCTCTACAAGATAAATTGGCCTACATATCCTAGAAGAATACATTTTGTTATGAGTGTATAAGAGGAGTTTCTTAATGCAAGGGAAGTTAGGTTATAAAAATATTTTTATACTCTAATTTGAAGGCTCATATATAATCAGTCTTGAAATATTTATATCCCCTAGTAACTGAGTGACCCAACCATCTGTCACTGTACACAGTTCTGAAATAATAATGGACTGACACTGATACAGAAGAAGTTGTATGTTTAAGGTCCTTGAACTGAGTCATTATTTCTACTTGGTTGAAACTGGAAATCTAAACATTGGTTATGCATTTCTTTACTATTTTTTTAAATTAATATTTGAGGTGTAATAACCCAGACCTAGAATCATGGGAGAACCTTTATTATTTATTTATTTATGTATTTATTTATTTATTTATTTTTGTGCCAGGGATTGAACCCAGGGGCACTTATTTAATCACCAAGACTCATCCCCAGTCCTTTTAAATTGTTTTGTTTTGAGACAGGGTCTTACTAAGTTGTATAAAGGCCTTACTAAGTTGCTGAGCAAAAACTTTGAACTTGTGAGCCTCCTGCCTTGGCCTCCAGAGCTGCTAGGATTACAAGTGTGAGCCACTGCACCTGACAGTCTTGATCATTTTTGTCCTTATACATGTGATCTAGGAGTAATTCCCTTAATTACACAAACTTCAGTTTTTTACTAAGTAGTAGATTATCCCTTTACAGTTCACCATTTTATGATGATGACTTTCTCTCTCTCTTTCTCTCTCCCTACCTATTCCTCTCTCTCTATTGCTTTATTTGTGTATGACATATATTAGAAGAGTTATAGTCTATTCAGAAAAGAATAAAGAACATTTCATATAAGAATAATTTTTGCATTTACTAACCTTGCCCTTATATATGTGGAAATATCTATGGTTAGTGCAGACTCCTCAAACATCTGTTTCATTTTCACTCCAATTATCTATTTCCACATTAAAAACTACCAGCAAGTTACAGGTTTACAACAGTAGTAATGACTTTGCTTAGTAATCCACAGCAGGGCAACGCTTGTCTGACTCATGTGATAGTAGCAGGGGAACCTGACTGCCTGACCCATCTCTAATACTGCTTATCTCTGTGGATGAACATCTGATGCTGGGTGTGGATTGGGATCAAATTCCAATTCTCAGGGGGAGGTTTTGGTTCCTCATCATGCCATCTTCTACAGGAACTGCTTGACTTTCTTGTCACACAGGTTCTAAGTTTGAGTATTCCAAATGAAATGTCCTGACAAACAAGCTTATCAATAGGCCCAGGTAGAATCTACAAGGCCTCTTGTGATCTGGTATAGAACCCCAGAAAGTCATTTCCATAGAGTTCCCACTATATTCTCTTGGTGAAGCAAGTGGTAATATCAGGCAAATTCAAGGGAAGAAGAGTTTAGCTCCTTTCAAGGGGATACATAGCAAAGTATTCGGGCTTAATCTGTTTCCTTCAAGGTTCTTTAAGAAAACCTGCCAACTGAGGTCTCTGTGTTCATTTTCTATCTAAGGTGGAATCAATGATGGGATTATGTATATAATTTGCTATTTATATTGTTAAGAGATACACATAAAATCATTCATTAGGATTCTAAATGGTGAATTTAAAAATAAAATGAGTTATATATATAAAAAGCTGTGGAAACACAGTAAAAACATATCTAAATCTTGGAAGCTTGGAAATAATATTTTCAAGAGGAAATAATAATGAACTAATTCAGTGTGCCCATTGGGTCAGTATGTTCCCATGTACACATGTATATTTTGAATCCATGTTTTTGTACTAGAGTATCTTGGGTTATCAGGTAGGACAAAAAAATTCATTCCAAGCACCAAAAGCAGCATTGTCAAAGGTATGTACCCATGAAAAGCATTGTTTGTGTTCAGAGAGATGTAAGGATTTCCATATAGCTATAGAACATTCTCAGATTAATTTAGGGTATCAAGGCCTGAGATTATACCTGATGCACTATAGTAATTTTTAAACTTGACGTTGATAAATTTTATTTTTTGAAAGTATTTTCTTCATACCCTCATCCTTTCAAAGACATCAAGGCTACTGTTTTCTTGACTGCAAGACTGATAGCAGGGTTGCAAGTAGAGGTAATGGAATTTGAGAAGAAACAGCTTCTTTCCTCTTGGGTACATTAAATAATGATAAATCTAAATGAAGGTGTGGAGAAAGAAGTTAATAAAGTTAAGTAGCTGTTTGTTACTTCTGTATAATCTCTTCAAAACAATGTCGCACTAGAACAGCCAATTTATTTTCATCTATGTTATTCATTAGTCTTGTTTTTACATAGGCTCAAGTCTGGAGAGAAGAAATTACATTACACTCATTTTCTCCCTTTCTAGTCACCTTATGGAAATGTAGCCCACTACTTTGTGCACTTTAACTAAAATAGTCCTGCTGAGAGAGGCACTTCCCAGAGTGGGGTTTCATCTTTCATGCAGACCTCAGACACACTGTATAAATAATACATATACTCCTCCTGCCTGGGTAGGGTGATCTTTCACCTATGAGGCTGTCTCTCCAGGAAGTCATTGTCACTTCCCTTGTAGTTACGCTCTTCTAATTTTTGAAAAGGTTAGCACAGTTTTATCTTTAATAGCCACTTGATCATTGCAGAGATTAAGAAGTCATATTGGAGACATTAGTCAAGGAAGCCCAGGAATCCATCATGAGGTTTTCACATCCCCCAGACTGTGCAGTAGTACACTGATGAGTATTTTCATGTGACTATCCCTAAATTATATAAAGGAATTGAAAGGGTATGTTTATTAGATATGTGCCCATTGGATTTTAATCAAATTCAGAGAGTTGTGAACAGAGCTATCCACCCATCTTTAGCTTCCCCTGACAGTAATGGATTATTGTTTCCCACATGCTATTCCTCATTGGAAAGTTACACCATTTCCTATTAGATTCCCCTAAGGGCTCTGTGATGATCTAGGGGGCCTATGACTTATTGTGGTAAAGGCAGAGCTCCTGAATTAATGCCTGATTGTAATTTAGGCAACATTGACCTAGAATAAGGATAAGATACATAATGGATGCTTTAGAGATTCTTGCAAATAGCTGGTATTACAATAAATAAAATATAGTGAGAGAAATAATAAATTGCATCACTGAAAAGTATACCACACTTTGAAGATACTCAACTTAATGAAAAAAATTCCAGACTCTACCACTGAACTTATATGTTTCATTCCTCAAGATAAATTGTTATTTCAATAACTATACTGTAGAGTAAGGTTGACGAACTACAGCATGTGGGACAAACCTGGTCCTTCACCTATTAGTGTAAACAACACTACATTAAAACATGACCCCACCCACTTACGTACGTATTTCTGAATGGTTGCTTTCATGCTAAAATAGCAGAGTTCAGCAGTTGTGATAGGCCAAAAATGGTAGGAAAATTCTGAAACTATTTCCTAATTCACTTTACAAAAACTGTTTGCTAATACTTACAAAGGTATTAGTACCAAGAAAATAATTATATTGAGAAAATTATTCTTTACGGATATGTTAATTTAACAGAATTTTAAAGATTTTATTTAAGTCTTTCTCTTAGAAAGTACACACTTTTTATTATCTTAAGAGTTAATATAGAGCTTTCTTTAAATACACATTTTCTACCATTTTAAACAAAGTATATTCAAAATTATTTAAATTTGACTTTGATGATTATTTAAAAATCATATTATTTTTCATTATGAAGTACAGTGCTTCCACTCTGCTAGAGATATTCAGTAGTATGTGGAAGTAAATGAGCACTTCTAGAAATAGCCAGGCACTGACTTTAAAAAATAAAGAAACAAAATCCCCTGATATTAGCTGGAATTTTGCTCACTTGATTTTTTACACTAAAGGTAAAATGAAGGACAGAGAACCTTGTTTCACTGTAAGGCTGTCTTTCTGCAAAAATGAATTTTATAATGAAAGATTGAAGTAGACTTTTCCCTGGTGGTTTTTTCACCCTTCAGGAAATCATTATCATCTTAGTATTTCTATCCCTATCCTTAGATTTGTCATTGGCATCCCAAACACTGCCTGTGAGCTCTACATCACTGGAACAATGAAGATAAGGTACCTTCTTGTCAGCCTGTACTTATTTGCCAATTTCACAAGGTGGGAGGCAGACATGTCCAGAGTCACTGAAAAAAGAAATAGGATATTGTGGTAAGGACCAAGTCTTAGAAAATTCTTACCATTTGATGAAGTAATATTTTATTTGCATGAAAAGAATATTCATATTAAAGGAATACAACATGACTTTTCTCTTTTTAGAACATAGGCATATATGTATATAAAATTATAATGACAAGATGCTTGTATATTTGACAAACTTTCATATATAGTGATATTTTAAGATTTAATTATACTCAGATTTATAGGTTAAATAAGTGAAGGAAAATTAGCAAAGATAAAAATAAAACAAAAGTCATCTGTCATTAATTTTACTTTCAGAGCACAAGTTAAACAACAATCTTTGAATAGTTTCTCAATTTTGCCAACTCATGTGGCTACAAAATAATCTCTCACAGATAGAAATATGAGTCTGAAAAAATTATTTGTTAATTATGGTTTCTTTAGGTACAAAGAGAATTTCATATTTGTACATACCTCACACAATTATTTTGAGTAAAATATTTGTAAATCAAGTAGTAAGACTGATGCCTGGTGCATAAATAGACTCAAACAGTAGTAGGAAATATTATTATTATTATTTCTATCAGAGTTCTCATTAGAAGTACTAGATAAGCTGGGCATGGTGGCTCACATCTGTAATCCCAGTGTCTCTGGAGCCTGAGGCAGGAGAATTGTGAGTTCAAAGCCAGCCTCAGCAACTTAGCAAGGCCCTAAGCAACTCAGTGAGACCCTATCTCTAAATAAAATCCAAATGGGCTGGGGATGATGTGGCTCAGTGCTTAAAACATCCCTGGTTTCAATCCCTGGCACCAAAAAAAAAAAAAAGACTAGGTAAGTATAAGGCAGAATTTAACAATATTTTGGAATATTTTTAATTGCAAATAAATTACAAGTCTCATTTTATAATATTTTGTTATAATAGTGTAATGGTTACTTGAATTGTCAACTTGATTGGATTAAGATATGGCTATGATTAAAAGGCTTCTGGATGTGTCAGTGATTGGAATGTGGGATAGTGAACTGAAGTGGTCCCTCCCTATGAGTGGGTAGCACCACTGAATAGGATGGTGACTACAATGGAATAAAAGTTGGAAGAACAAGAAAGCAGATGCAGATGGAAGCTCGACTCTTTTCGAAGGGGTTCTTGATTGCTGCTTTGCTCATCTGAGGTTATCAGACTCTCGACTCTTCACTCTTCCAAAGTGGACTCTGCCAGTGATTCTCCAGGTAGTTTCCAGAAGCCTTGGTATCAGTCTAGGGTGTACTGTTGATCCTTTTTGTTCTGGGACTTCCACCTCTTGGACTGCTCAGTTACTGGTTCTTCCAGCTCTCTAGCCTGCAGAAGGCCATTGTGAACTATCCAGTTTCTGGTCATGTAAGCCAATCTAATAAATCTCCTTTTTATAATCATACTTCCTGTTGATTCTGTTCCTCTAGAGAACCCTGACTAATACAAATAGAATATTGAAAAAGATTATTAGAATATTGAAAAAAGTAGCATTGATATATTTAAATAA
Organism: Sciurus carolinensis; assembly: GCF_902686445.1. Lineage (NCBI taxonomy): Eukaryota > Metazoa > Chordata > Mammalia > Rodentia > Sciuridae > Sciurus > Sciurus carolinensis. Next base: position 91,862,169 of record NC_062215.1, read on the forward strand.
GTACATGCATTATTAGTACATACATAGAGAACTCAGAAATAATTTACTTTACCAGTATTTTAAAACTGTTCAGGAGATTAATTATACAAACCAATATTCTTTATAACATTGATATATCCAAAGTTCATATATAGCAACAGTAATATTTAATCATTTATTTATATGTGAATGTGACAAACACTATTTTACTTAACACACTAATTTAAAGATTACTATTCTTTCATTTTATGAGATATTTTTATATTTGATTTTCAAATGCACACAATAATCTCAATTCTTCAAATGCAGAAACTGAAGCACAAAAAGAATTTTTCAAAAGAAAAATATGATAATTGGGGTATCCATAATTTGACTCTGAGCAGTCTGTCAGGGTCTGTATTTTATAGCTCAATCATAAGTGTTAATTCAACACATTAAGCCTATGACTACATCAATATACTCACAAATTTGCTCCATTTTCTAGGCCAATTTTTCTTACTTAATTCATTATTTAAAAACAGATTACAGTAGTGACATGAGCATATGCAGCATAGGAAGCTCCAAAAATTTATTCTCTCATGGAAATATCAAAACCCACCAGAAATCAAATGGATTAGCTTATAGGACCCTTGTATACAATCAGAAGTCTATAGCAACCAACTGAACATCCAATCCAAAGAAGATTAAGGAAGAAATCAAAAAGGATAATGGAAATATTGGGAGATTAATGAAAATGAATACTACCACAAATATACTGCTAAGAAAAAAAATTGAGCTGAAAATAATTAAATTAAAAAAGAGGAGAAACAAAATTAACAACCTAACTTTGTACCTTATCAATGAAAAAGAAATATAAACTAATATATCAGAAGGAAGGAAATAATGAAGGTTAGAGAGGAAATAAGTAAAATAGAGAATTGAAAAGCAACTGAGGAAATCAATGAAACTGTAAGTTAGTTCTTTGAAAAAAATCAACAAAATTAAACACCTTCAGTTAAACTTACAAGAAAGAAAAAATAAAGATTATTAAACTTAGAAATTAAAATGATACAGCTACTTCCCATTTTCAGAAATAAAAATTATAAGAGAGTACTATGAAAAATTAAAAGCCAATAAATTGGATAAACTAGATGAAGAGGACTAGAAATAAACGGCATGTCAAGACAACCATGAATAAATGTAAATGCCGAACAGACTTACAACTAGGAAAGAGGCTGAATTGGTAGTTGAATCCTTTCCAAAAATAATAAAAAAGTTCTGGATCAGATGACTTTACTGGTGAGTTATATCAAACATAGAAAGAATTAGCACTCATCCTTTGCAAACTCCTTCAAATAATAAAAAGAGGAGGGAACACTTCCTAATTCCTCCTGTGAGACCAACATACCCTGATATCAAAGCCAGACAAGACATTCTGTGCTAATGAATTAGATGACTTAATAATGTTATGATTAGAAAAGTACTATCTAAAACAATCTGCAGATGCAAAGTGCTCCTTATGAAAATATTCATGATTTTGTTAATAAAAAATTTTAAAAAACAGCCAACCCTAAAATTCACATGGATTTTCAAGGAACCCTGAATATTCAAAACAATCTTGAGAAAAAATGGTAGAGGACTCACACTTTTCTGATTTTAAAACTCAGTCTAATGCTACAGTAATCAAAACAGTGTGAAACTGGCATAAAGAAAAATATACAGACAATGGAATAGACCAGAGAACTGCATACATGGTCAAATGATTTTTACCAAGAATGTCAATAGCATTCAATGTAGAAAGGATCATCTTTTCCAAAAATGGAATTTAAAAACTACTATCATTGCATGAAAGATTAAAATTAGACCATTACATTATACCACATACCAAAATTAAATAAAAATGGATCAAACACATGATAGAAAATATTGGACAAATAGTAATGATGTTGAATCTAGAATGACATCTTAGCTATGACACCAAAAGCACACACAATGAAAGAAAACAATATAGGTAAATTGAACTTCTTTAAAACAAACAAACAAACAAATAAAGACATTTTGTTCATCAAAAGTCTTGAAGGGAGTGAAAAGCAACCCTAGAATGAGATAAAATATCATCAAGTCATATATTTGGTAGGGGATTAATATTCAAAATGTTTAAAGAACTGCTAGTACTCAACAATAAAAGGCAAATAATATGATTGAAAAATAGACAAAGGACATGAATAGATACTTTTCTGATGGAGATGTAGAGAAGGACAATAAGTAGATGAAAAGAAACTCAATGTCACTAATTATTAAGGAAATGAAAATCAAAACCACAAGGAGATACCATATCAAACTCATTCAGATGTCTATTAAAAAGAAAAAAAAAAGAAAGAAAGAAAGCGTAAGTGGTGGTAAGAATTTGAAAATATCTGAATCCTGTTCATTGTGATTGGAAGGTTAATAGGTGCAGTAACTGTAAAAAACAATATGGCAGTTTTTCAAAAATTAAACCTGGAATTACCTTAAGATACAGTGATTCCTCCATATATAACCTAAAGTATTGAAGGCAGAAAGGCCAGGGTCAAATATTTTCTCTGATATGTGGAAGCAGTCAAAATAAGGAAAGAAAGAAAGAAAGGGGGGGAGAAAGGAAAGAAGGAAAGAAAGAAAGAAGGAAGGAAGGAAGGAAGGAAGGAAGGAAGGAAGGAAGGAAGGAAGGAAGAAAAGAAGGTGAATTCCATGAAAAAAGAAGAGAGATCAGTGGAGTAGAGAAAGAGGATTGAAGAAGAGGGAGGAGGGACTGCAAAGGAAAGAGCAGTAGAATGAACCTGACCAAACTTTCCTATGTACATATATGAATATACCACAGGAAATCTCACATTCATGTATATACACAAGGTACTAATTTTTTAAAAATGTCTATAAATAAATAGAAGAAAGATCAGTAGAATAGAGGAAAGGGAACAGTGGGAGGAAGGAAGGAAGGGAAAGGGGAAGTACTGGAAACTAAATTAGAACATATTATAGTTCATGCTTATATAATTATGTCCATAAAAAGTGCAAAAAACCCCTCAGAGTTACATAGCAATTGTGTTGGTCAGTTTTATATTGCTGTGACAAAATATCTAAGAATATGATTTAGAGGAGAAAAGGTTTATTCTGGCTCATAGTTTCAGAGGATTTAGTGCACAGTCACCTGGCTCCATTACTATGTGTTTGTGGTGAGGCACGGCATTATGGTGGAGAGGGCATGACAAAGTAGAGCAGCTCATATTATGGTGATTGTCATACAGAGAGAGTAGAAGGGGCCTGGACAAGATCTGGCCTCCAACAACACACCTTCAAGGGCTCAGTCCTTTATCTAAGTCCCACCTCCCACAGTTTCCAACACCTTCCAGTAGTCAATTCATACTATGAATTCAATGGACTAATCCATTGATGGTGTTACAGCCCTCATATTCCAGTCACTATCCATGAGCCCAACCACCAAACATCACTGCATCGGGGACCAGTCCTTCAACATGTGAACTTGTAGTGGACACTTCATGTCCAAACTATAACAACAATTTATATAGCAGCAGAATTCATGATAACTAAAATGTGGAAATAATTCAAGTTCCCATTGACAGATGAAGCAGTCAACAAAATGCTGCATATACATATAATGCACTATCATATATCCTTAAAAAAGAATGAAATTATGATTCATACCATGGCATGGATGAACTTTGAAAACATTAGTCTAGTTGAAAAATGGTGGACACAAATAACAATTATATGATTCCATTATATGAAATACTCAAAAGTAGTTAAATTCGTAGAGACAGAAAGTAGAATAATAATTATCAAGAGTGATGAGGAAGGGGTCATGAAGAGTTACCATTCAATGGGCACAGATTTTCAGTTAGGAATGATGAAAAAGTTCTAGACACAATTGCACCACAATGTGAATATACTTAATTCCCCTGAACTGTACCCTTGAAAATGATTTAAGTAAAGTAATAAATTATGTTATGTACATTTAGCTATAATTAAACAATAAAGGAACTTCCTGAGTACATATGTCCATTGAGATCATTTATTCAAATATTTATGATTGACAAAATGATTGGCAATACCCAGTAGGTCATATCTGTTCATGTTCTTTAGCTATAAAACAAACAAAGCAGGAAATAGCATTCAGCCTAAGAGCAGTTGAATGGGAGTCTCACAACATCTTACTACAATGTTCAGGATCTTCACTATAAAGGACATGCTTAGGTACAATATGATACTAGTACAGCTGAGGACAGATTATGTATCCTCTCCATTGCTTACTTACTCACTTTGTATAGTCCATTTGAAAAATTTTAACCAGAAATGAGTTTCTGGTATAATTTGTCAATCAAGAAATTCACAAAACCATGTTACTACACTGAGTATGACATGGAGTTGTTGGCATTCCACATTATCCCAAATCACTAAAATCAGAGAAATTTTGTGAGAAGAAAAATTCAGGGTCATATTTCAATTGTCTGAGATGGGGGTGTGATTTTATACTAGCTGCTCACCTTTATCTGCAGATGTTTGACTCTGCTAGTAAGTTGTATCCTCCAATTACAGCATTAACTTAAAGCTCAGAGAATGCAATTTCACACTTGGTTTTGTAATGACAATTTCAGTAGTTTTTGCTTGTCACTAACAAAGTGAATCAAATAAGCTAGAGCTTATTTCCCAAAAGAGAAATCCATACAAAGTGTGCAGATGCTCTGTTGTAGAATCAGCTGCTAGCCATGGGTGAATTTTGGAGAAGTTGGCAGACAAGCCACAAGATGTGCAGAACAGCAGTGCATCATGGCAGGCAACATTCGACTGTACAGGCAAAACTTCTCAGTCAGGGAGTCAGGTAGAGAGCTACCAAACGACGAGGATGTAAGAAGGAATGCTTGACAGTGGTAGTTTATTGAAGCTTGGACACTGGCCATCAGTTAGAAAATAGTAGGAATAAGATCATGGGTCTGGGATTCTGAAGAAGATCCTGGAAGGGTAATCTGCACAAGTCAGGACCCTTGACTCAGAGGGATGGTTTACCAATGTTGGGAATATTCTAACATCTGCAGGGAGATAGACATATGGGGAAAACAACTCCTGGAATCAAGGCACAACTTTTTAAAAAAGAAAGAACATCTGTAAGACAAGTCTTAGTGGAATGCTTGCAGAATAAAATACACATCCCTCTTACAAAAGAATAGTTACTAAATACTGATTTTCTCAAATAATGAAATATAAGATGTTCTTTAATGAAGTGATATAAAGTATGATACTGAGGGGAATAGTTTACAAAACCATGTATAACATAATTCCATTTTTATAAAAACATATAATAAGGTTATATTCTATAAATAAGTGAGTGATAAAAATGTGAAGTATATATTTGCTAGTTATTTTACTAAAATGCTATACATTTAAGTAGTATGTTTGAAATTATTAGTTAATTCTGAAATAAGGTCAATGAATAAAATTCCTAACATTGCTTTCATTTCTCCAAAGAGCTGAAGGACTTCATGCTTTACATAGGGAGAGCAGTGCTTGATAAATCTTGGTAGTCCTTAAGAGAACCAAAACTTGGAAACAAAAACTCACATTACTACTATAGTGAATGAGCCGGTGAGGTTGTTGGAAATGACTATGAAAACCAAAACATTCACCAGCATTTCTGAAAAAAACCGACAACACAAAAACTTTAGCCTTTCTAAAGACATTCCAGTGGTCTTAGCAAAAGAAAAAAAAAAAAAAAAACAGGTAGACATAGGCTCTCCTAGATGAAAACAGCTGGATTCTGAGTTGTCACATAGGAGGTATTCCTGTGAGCACCTGAGCTAAAGAAATGCTGAGAAGGGTTTTCTGATTTTTAAATTTGTTAAGAGTTTTTGGTTGAAGTCCTGACTTCATAGAGAATTTCCTTTATGTAAATTCTGGAAGAAGGGCAATTTTTTTCTATTTTAATTTTACCCCACATCTACTAATTTTGACTCTTCTGCTATGATACTTTGTCATTTCATCTCTTTTTTTCCTGAGTTATTTCCTAATTGTGAATATAAAACTTATTAGCCCCATCTTATCAAATGAACCGGAAAGTGCTTTGAGAAGTAAGTATATATTATGTTTCATCTATGTTCCAATTTCTAAGAACATTTTTGCATATTAGGGTTTTTCTGTGAATTTTGACTTAACCAAATTCTTTTGATTGAACAACAGGGAGAAAGGGCCCAACCCTAGTGATGGGTGGCATGATAATTATGATGTTTCTTACTTTTTTCACCTAATAATCACTAGAGTTTTAAGACTAATCACTAGAATTTTAATTATTTAAAATTTAAAACCCTCCTGTCCATTAACATTCTCATCTAGATATATTTAGACTTCTCCAAGTGGTTATTTTTTCCCTCACCATTTAGGCCTTAGAAAAATGTTTTATAATATGTGACTATATATTCTTTTCCCTAGGATGCTAAAATGTCTTTCATACATGCAGTTAGTATGTATGGAAACTTCCAAGCTTTGCCACCCAAATCTGAGATTTTGGAAAAAGAAGCAGAAGTGATTTCAAACTTTTGTTCGTTTGTTTGTTTCTACTAGAAAATTCTTACAAATTCTACCAATGACAGAAAACTATAATCATCACTAAATACTCAGAAAAATTATACTGTAATTAAATAAAATAGAAGTCCATCAGATTTTAAAGGCTTCAAATAAGACACAGTTAAAATTCAGTTCAGGTAATGATCAGAATCAAAGTAATATAAAGTGCTAAGAGCTTTATCTATGCAAATACTTGTACTTTAGAAATAAATGAAAGCTATAAATGAGGAACAAATAGTTTAAACTCCTTTCACTCTTCATTTTTATAATGTAACAAAATTCGTATTACTGTTTTAGAATTCAGCTTTCAAAAAGTGATATTAGCAGTCCAAACTTTTACTTCCTATCATACTTTGTTACTCAGATTGCTTCAAGATTCAGTATCTACCTCAAAAATCACGCCTCAGAAGAGTCAAAATCCATCTAGGGTGATTGTATCTAATGGTTCCACAATGATGGGCACTATATTGCTAAGGCGATTTTGCCCTTTGATGCCAGCTTTCAATAGTATTTCCATGGCTTCTAACAACAATAGTTTTTAAGAACTTGTATTTTTTCAGCAAGATCTAATGACCTCTAGTCAACCTACCAGAAAGAAAAAAAGAAGGAAAAAAAAAGGACATTTCTAACTTTTTTTAACTGCTTAACTGCTTAGAACAATGTGAAAGATACTTAAGAAAACAATGATAAAGAATAAAAACTTGATGAGACTTATTCTGAAAACCCCAGATTTCCTTGCTGATATAATCCTGATAATATCTGGTAAATGCTAAAAAAGAAGAATGTGTTTTTAAATTTTGGGTTCCTTCTCTTGTGTTTTCCCATCTCCTCTGTAGCATTTTATTTTCTGTGAACACTTGTAAACATGAGGCATTTTGACTAGTGAATCCTAAATAAATTTCAATTGTGCCATGTTTACTATGACCTTATGGTTATAACATAAAAGGCAAGTCAACCATCACTCAATTACATCTTAGAATGACAACGCTCTTCATTTTTTTAACCTAAATAAAAGAGAGACCTTAAAAAATATTCAACATGTATTTTGATAAGTTCAATGTTCACAATGGAGAATATAAATTGCTATTCTGAACTTGTTTTTGTTTGAATTTTGTGTTCTGATGTTTATTAACAAATACAGCCTCTAACATCACATGCATTGGATATCTAAGAAAGTATAACAAGACACTTTGGATACTTAAGTTTACATAAATATGGGACTCTATTAAAGAAAAAAGTATTTAAAAATTAAGTACAAATGTGAACATTTATTCAAGAGGAAGAAATACAACAAAATGCAAAATAGAAAGAATTCTGATTTATTACATGCACCATAAAATTCAGAAAATAATAAATTTTATTATTTGTGTCTAACATCCTTCTAAAATGTATTTCTCTACATTTTATTTTATTTTATTACTGTGAATTTTTGGTTACTTTTGAGTAGGACTGTAAGTTTATAGAGTTTTTGTACCTAACAAAAATATAAACATAGTTCAGTCTTTCCACTTTTAGACTTGTTTAAATTTTATTATTGTTGTTGATAGTTGGGATGTATAAGCTTCCTACACAAAAACACTTTGTGCTTATAGTGCTACTGTATGTTTTTACTCACAAACTCATTCATTGTAATAATTCTACTCTGAGTGATTTCTTAGAAAAAATAAAAATAATGCTTTGTGAATTTAAATTGCATGCCATGTGTGTCTATATTTCTGACAAAGCTTGCGCTTTCAGTAGACATTTTTAAGAATCTAGTCATTTGCTTATATTTTTATGTTTGATAAGAAAACGTTTCACATAGTAGCTTATGGTTACATACATTCCAGATCTTATTCCATCTGCACTTCCCATATATTTCTGGTGGTGTCCATTTCTATTGGACATACTCATTGCAAATGTCTTCCAACCCTGCACTTTTGGGTCTCCATGATGGGAGAATTCTATCAGTGGGGTAAGCATAATCCTGGAAGTCAGTCTTTTCTTGGACGATTGCAAACCATGGTCAGCAGAAACACAATGTTCTTAGTTCACCATCCTTAGTTGAATCTTAAAAATACCTGCTGTCATATCATATCAATAGACATGAAGAGGAGTGTGGCATAGCAGAAGTTACACTAGAATAAGTAATCAACTTATCTGGAGTAAAAATAATTTAATTTTGCAAATTTGGCAAACACATGTAACTCACTCCAGAGTCCAGAAAGGAGTATATGAAAATGAGTTATATTTAAAATATGCCTTTGAATATAGTAACAAAACAGCATGGTATTGGCATCAGAATAGACATGAAGATGAATGGAATAGCAAGGAAGACACAGAGATAAACACACATAGTTTCAGTCATCTCATACATGACAAAGGTGACAAAAATATATGTTGGTAAAAAAGAGTCTTTTTAACAAATGGTACTACTGGGAAAGCTAGATATCCATATATAGAAGAATAAAACTAGACCTCTCTCTCTCTTACCCTACACAAAAGTCAAACCAAAAAAGATCAAACACCTAGGAATTAGACAAGAAACTCTGTAGCAACTGCTAGAAGAGAACATAGGGTCAACAATACATTGGTGCAGACACCAAGTTCCTTAACAAGACACCTAATGCTCGAGAAACAAAACCAAGAGACAATAAGTGGGATGGCATCAAATTAAAAAACCTTCTGCACAGTAAAAAAAAAAAAAAAAAGCTTGAAGAGAAAGCCTACAGAAAAGGAGACAATATAAAGGAGTATTATCCAGAAAATATAAAGAACTAAAAAATCTTAACACTAAAAATCCAAATAACTTAATCAATAATTGGGCAAAAGAATTAAACAAACACTTCTCAAAAAAAGAAATACAAATGGCCAAGACATATATGAAAAAATGTTCAACATCATTAGCAATTAAGGAAATGCAAATCAGAATTACACTGAGATTTCATCTCACATCAGTCAGAATGGCAGTCATGAAGAATACAAATAATAAATGCTGATGAGAATGTGGGGAAAAAAAGTACATTGTTGATAGGACTTTTAATTAGTACGACCACTTTGGAAAGCAGCATGAAGTTTCCTCAAAAGATAGGAATAGAACCACTGTATGACCCAGCTATTGAACTCCTGGGTTTGGTCCAAAAGAACTAAAATCAGCATATCATAGTGATACAGCTAAATCAATGTTTATAGCAGCACAATTCACAATAGCCAAGTTAGGGAAATAGTCCAGGTGCCTACCAACAGATGAATGGATAAAGAGAATGTTACATGTGTACATAACAGAGTATTACTTAGCCATAAATAAGATTCAAATTTTGTCATTTGCTGGTAAATGGATGGAACTGAAGAAAATCAAGCTCAGTGAAATAAGCCAGACTCAGAAAGTCAAGGATCAAATGTCTCTCTCATATGAAGAAACTAGAAGAAAGTGAGGGGGAAAATGGAAAAGTGGGGGTCTCGAAATCTCACAAAAACTGGAGGGAAGATCAGTGCATTGGGGTATGGAGATAGAGGAGGAGGGAGGAAAGACATAAAAACAGAGGAAATGTGAAACTAATTAGACAAAATTAAGTTATGCACATGTACAAACATACCACAGTGAATTCCACTGTTACATATATTGATAAAGCACCAATGAAAAAAGAGTAAATGAATAGGAGAATGAAATAGAGCAGAGGAAGGTATTAGGGGGAGGGTGAAGAAGAGGGAAAGAGGAAGTACTGGGTACTGAAATGGAGAAAGTCAAATTTCATATATGTATGATTATGTCAAAATTAACCCCATTATACATAAGTATGACTATAGCACACTAATAAAAACATTTTAAAAAATCTGCTTCTGAGTACATACACATGTTTTAAGTACTTGGTCATTTCACATAAATTTTTCCATTTCATTTTTTTTAATCTTGAAATTTTAGAAGTATCCCTATTTTGTGTCTAACAAATCACACAGTTAAGTCATATGATTTCCCCAAATTCCATGAGTAGTAAATGACTAAGCCAAGATTGAACCAGGCCTGTTTCTCTTGAGCACATTTTAGGTTCTACATATGTATGAGTCACAGACAATAGTGGGCATAGCACTCAATTCTTCATAAAGGTAAATATCTGAACTGCACCCCATTCCTCTCAGGTGATTCTTACATAGGTGGTCTGAGGACAATCAGTAAGAAACATTGATACCCATCATGCTGCTCAGAGATACACTAATCCCTGAATGCTTTTAAAAAGTAAGTGCAAACCAAGTATTTTCCTCCCTGTTTAGAAATTTTCACTGGTTAACTTGACCTGAGATCAAAGTTCTTGATCAAAACCTAGTTTGATTATGGGGAAAACAATATGATTTCAAAGAGAGTCAAAGAACAACCTTCATTTAGGAATATTTCTCATGTGTCTCCTTACACTCTGAGGAAGCTTAGTATCAATATCAGGTCTACATAATTAAGTTAGTCTTAGAACATGGGCACCTGCTCCTCCTTTCAGCTCTTATCCACAGAAATTGTCTTCATCTGGCTCCTTGAGGTGAGTCCAGTCATTTCTACATACTGGTCCTGCAGTTGGCATGAATTGAGAAGCTGACTCTAGACAGTAGTCTCCATTTCAGTGAGGAAATTGATTCTGGGAGAGAACAGCAGCAGGACAATAGCAAGAAAGCAAGCCAACAAGATCACAGAAGAGCTTATAGAGTCCATGAATGAGCAAGTTGAAGGGACCAAGATAGGTGAAGTTCATATGTAGCAAAACTGTACTCAATATAATCTCTTTTACTGTCTTTATAGTTTCAATGACTACAGCAAAAAGCTCTGTGCTCACTGTTTCCTTTTGTTGTTAACCTTAGTGGGGGAAATAGCAATCAGAACCAATTATAGACATTTGTTTGAGATTGGAAAGCTATAGAAATATTTCTGAACTCACCTGGCTAGCATGCTTTCTTACATAAGTGAAAGGAGCACATGTGATCTGTCTAAAGAACAGGTAGAAACTTCCCTTTCTTATGACCAAAATGATTCATTCACAAATGTTATTTTCTTGAAATGACGTTTAATTTCACTATGATTCTCACCATCATTATTAAAATAACATTGTAGTTTTTCTATTCAAAGCAATAGTATATATTTCAAAATATTATATAGTATGCAATAAATACATTTAATTGTTTTACTTTGAAAAATAAGAGAAACAAAGCCTGGCAAATACATTTTCCTTATTCCTTATTCACTATGTAGATTGTGTAAATTTATTAAGATTATATCAACATACAAAATAGTACATAGGACCTCTAATCTGGCTTGTTGGAGTTCATATTTGACATGCAAAATGGCTATTCATAGAGATTAGGCTAGATCTCTCCCTTCTCTTTATTTATAGTTGTCATTTTGCATATGGCTAGTCAAATATAAACTTTGAGAAGCCAGATAAGAGGTTCAATATACTATTTTTCTATATCTTTTGGGTTTTGTTACAGTATATAATGACTCAGGGAATAATGATACTCTTTCTACCACAGAATACTATATAATTCTGTCCAGCTCTTACTGAGGTTTACATGTCCTATAAATCCAAAGCAAAGATGACTCTAGTGAAAACATAGAAAGAAAGAAAGGAAGAAAGAAAGAAAGAAAAAAAGAAAGAAAGAAAGAAAAAAAGAAAGAAAGAAAGAAAGATCCACAGAAAAATTGTTAGACCATTTTATCACCTTTGGAGTTGTACAAAATTGCCTAAGATCCTAGAACTATGGACACAAAGGGGTTACAAAGTCTCCTCCCTGTTTGCTGTAGTATGCTGTAGTGATGGTCACACAAGTTCGATTTTCTATATAATGTTGCCAGAAAAAAGAAGTTTTGAAAATTCACACAGTTGATTTTCCAATAATCCCTACTTTGTCAAGTTTAATATATAGTCATAAACCCCAAGCATGGATGAGAATTGAACAACATTCTTTTGGCACCAGATCTAGCAATCAATGTAAAGACAAACAGCATGCACGTACAGTTCTACAAAGGTTAAACACACCTGCTCTCTACCCGCAAAAATAGACCATGTGAAACCTGGGTCAAGGAGACAGAATGTGATTTACAGTTGACCATATCAATTTAATACATTTTTCCCCTTGGGAAAGAAAAGAATCGAATGCAGTTAAAATAGCAGTTCTTTAGTGTTCTTGAACTAAGTCTTCAAGTTCTCTTTATCAATGTCTGTCAGACTATTAAAAAATAAATCAAGTCATTAACAATTATGTATTAAGAATCTACTAGGCACATTACTATGAGAAAACAATTCTGTTTAAATAAGAAACTTCTGCAAAAAAATTAATAATGATATAACTCAGATTCTCAGAACTGTCTGGGTGAATAAGGAATAAAATATCCTGCTACATAATTTAAACACTAAATGAACACACATACATTGACTACATTAACTATTATATTGTATTAATTACTGAAATTCATTAACTACTATTTCCTTGTATAATTCTTTTAATTTTATAATTTCTCAATTTCTTTTTTATAAAGGAAGTTTCTGTGTGAGATCAATGTTTCCTAAATTTTGTTTTATAAACCAATAATACATTCTTCAAGATGTTAACAGGTATTTTGCAAAAATAAGCAAATGAATACAGGAGATGTGTGGCAATTGAATTGAACATTGGAAATATTGAGAAAATAAAATTGAACGTATTTTACATGCAGATACCCCATAATCTTCAATATGGTAAGGTGCATTTTGACTGTCCTAGATATGCTTAGTCTACAAATAATCTCAAGGAACAATTTGGGTAGGACCATGCTGATAGATTTCTAAGCTTCCCTTTCAACTTTTATAATCAAAATTATACAAATTCCAGTGACTTAGCTTCATAGTAGTTTCCTTGGCCTATTTTCTTAGTAATCTTATCATGTCCCACATCAAGATGAATCAAAGAAAATCACCAACTGGAAGAATTAGCAAACTCTAAGAAAATGCCACATAAATCTGTAGTATCTTTTGTTTCTTTCAATTAACATATAAATCACATTCACTTTTAAACTAACATGTCACATTACAGCATTCTACCTATGATGTATTTTTTTTTAGTTTAATTAAATTCTTATTTGTAATGAAAACATGCACTCCAATGTTATCCTTGGCATTTAGTGCTGTAATTCTATAGACAGCAATAACAATACGACTATTGAATAAGTCAACCTAATCTAATTTTGGGGTTAAGCAAAAGGCAAATTACTGCCACTGTATTATTCTAATAATGATAACAGTCATAACAATAGTAACAATAACATTTTATATTAGGCTTTGACTTATAAGTTAGGTTCAGTGTTAAACATTTTAGATACATTGACAATTTTAATTTGTTCACATTACCTTAAAAGATGGATATTAATTGCATTCACCTAGAAACTCAACATGTGGACAGTTTGCAAGTGGGAATGTTGCAACAGATCTTTGGAATAGTAGAATATTGTGAGCCTAGAGACAGTCATAAACTTGAACACTTTCATATTTGACCCCAAGTCAACCATCTTCTCTATGTAGATACAGTTTGTGCAGTATTTTAATTCTTTGCAGTTTTGAGGCATCTCAGTCACTTTGATACCGTTAACGCTCATCATTCCTTTCCAAAATCCTCAAATTTAGAGTTTTAACATATATAAGGACTAATCTCAAACCCATCAGACTTACATCCTGAGTCAAAATTTAAAATTTACTGAAATATTTTACTTAATAGAGAAGATTGTTCAAAGAGTTTCTGAAACTTGTTGTGTAAACAACCACCCGAGACAGTTGTTAAAATGCTGATTCTCAGGAACCTAGTCTGGATACAGTTTCTTAAGTCTTGGGAGATACTTGATAACAAGTGCTCTAGGGGACAAAGTCTAACAAGGTGAGCTTCAAACCATTATTCTGGCCAGGTGTGGTGGCACAAAGTTACTGTGATCTCAGTAACTTTGGAGGCTAAAGCAAAAGGATCAAAAGAGGCATCTTGAGATCAGCCTGGGCAACTTAGTGAGACCTCTGTCTCAAAAAGTTTTTAAAAATATGTTGAGTATGTTGCTCAGTGTACAGTGACCCTAGGTTCTATTCCCAGTACTGAAAAAAAAAAAAAAAAAAAAAAGAAAAGAAAAGAAACTCTCTGTATTATTATGTGAAAACTATTGTTGATTTTGAACCCAAACTAGATACAAAAACATGTAACACTAATGACAAACTTCGTGTAAGGGTTCACCTGGGTAACTGAATGTCTTTTATTTAGCTTGCATAGTCCAATTATCATCTTGGAGTGCTTTTAGCTTGAATTTAGCTTGAATTAAATTAAAACAACCTTCTCTGCTCTCTCTAAGTACAGTGCAAAATTTGGCATGTTTCACATAACTTAAATAACAAAACAACCTATTGGATAAAAGCCAACATTATTTCTGTGAGGGTAAAACTATTTGAAATTTTAACTAGCTGAAAGAAACATGTGGTATAGTATTCTAAGCAGATAGGATACACTTAAATTTTTTCAAAAGAGTTTTAAACCTCCAATGCCAGAAGCTGTGAATATAAAGGGCATTTTTATAGCATTGGAGGGTACTCCTATAATATACAGAAAATTGGATTAAGGAAAGAAAAAGTAGTGGTGAATTAAATGCATAAAAGAGAGGTAAAAACTGAAATGAATTTCATTGGTCTTTCTTTACATTGTCTAGCGGAGTATATAGTAAATTGAAAAAAAAATATCATCTTATATGTTGGCAAATTATTTCCTTCATAGCATAGGTAATATATATTGGCCAACATTTTCAAATAAATGTCTTGAAAGAAAAAAATCTTGTCTATAAATACACCAAGTAGAAATGGATATTTATATAACCCTGACTGCATCTCTTTTACACTGATCACTGCTCTTCAAAAAAAAAAAGGTCCACAAGTAATAAATCTGTTTTATATATGATGAACATTCAACTAGTTGTATAATTGAACATTTTATTCAAATGTTTAATATATAGAACCAAACATATCATAAATTATGAAGGAAGGAAAAATTTATGCATGATGGTATCTATAGAAATACCACAGAATGATTAAATATTTTTATTGAAGAATTTTTAAAATCAGATGAGATTTAAAAAAGTCCTGTAACTATATGAGTATAAGCAAAATAGCAACTAGTAACTAATATATTTCAAACTTGTAACTTTGTAATCAGGGTATTTTTCCTTTATGTTCAACAAATTTTTTTGTTTCCAGTTCACTAATTGCAAGAAGAAATCCTAAATATTTATTTCTATTTTAGAAACAGACATTTTCTAAATAATTTTTATTCCATAAAATAAATAGTATAAAAATTGAACTGAATTTAAGAAATACAATACTTGTAGCAGACACTGAATTCCTTTATTTAGTAGCCTATGAAGAGCCCATCAGTTCTATTATCAAGTCTGAAAAATCTTAAATTATTAAGTGAGTCATGTACATTGAGGAATTACTTTCTCATGAATTACTGAAACACTTGATTGCATTAGTAACAAATTCATTTCATTGTCGTATTTCAGGTCAAACCTTAACAAAATTTACGGTGCAAAGATAGACCTGCTGCAGTTCTAGATTTATTGAGAGAGATTTAAGAGGTCTCTGCTGTATTCAAATTACTTTATATCCATTTAACACATTTGCTCTAATTAAAAAGTAAGACTTCACTTTCTTGCAAGTCTCCCCATGTGTGTGCTGAGGCCATTTAGCTCAGAAGAGAAAGATCAAGTGACAGATCAAATGAAAATGTTAAAATATAAATTACATACTTTAAGTTGCTTTCTCTGAATTTAGAAGTGCTATCAGATTAAAATTGAAATTTGAGTGAATCAGTCCTGATGTTCTGTATATTCATTTTATTTCCCAAGTCATTTATACATTACATATAGGAAATTTCTAGAAGAAATTAAGAGACATGTGAGTTTCAATTAGTTTTGATTGAAGAGAAAATAATCCATTGTCAGGGTATTCAACTTATTTGTAGAGTCAACTTGAGACTATGAAGTGCCAGTACATTGCTTTATTTTAAATTCATTTACGTCTCAAGTTAAACCTAAGAATTTCCCAGAAAGAGAGGATAAGGCAAATTCTTCATCTCTTCTTTGAAAACAGCTATGATGACCTTGGATTTTGACCTCATCATTTTGTCTTAGTGCAGATTTACCTAAATAGTAGCTTTCACTTTTATCTCTTCTTCTGCCAGATTGGTTCTGATCTACATCAAGAGGCAGCTAACTCACTTTCTCTAAGTAGCAAGTCAGAGGATACTTTGCTGTCACAGAGAGGTAAAGAAACTTAATCATACCATGTTTCTTCTTAAAACTCCAACTGCTCTGGAGTATTCAACCAGAAGTACAGTTGATTAGCTCATTGATAACATTAAGCTAATGAGAGCAAAGGTCTAACCAGTTGCCTTTATTCTGTTCCACACTCACTGATTCCATTTATTTATTCATCTTTCACTTATGTTCTATAATGTGCCTGATGCACTATTGTGGACATTGGGGACGTTATTATTATATATAAGTGAAAGAACAAACACCAGGAAGACTTAAGACAATCTGACTTCACTATTTTGTTAAGTATTATTCTAACAGTAGGCTAAACTCCAAGGAAGTGAGTCCAAATCAAGATAATGTTTTATTTCTTTAAAAGAGATAGTTATCTGAATCCCAATGGCAAAATATTAATATTGGTTAATATGTGGATTTCTGTTAGATCACTTTGTGCACATTTTAAATATATCATAATTTAAATAAATATTTCAAGAGGTAAGACTGCAGCTTGCCAAACCTGATTAAAAAAAGGGGATTTTTATGTATTAAATATACTGATGGTGAAAATATTAAAAAAGGAAAACCCCAAAATGTATAGGTTGCAGAGAGGTTAAAAAAAAGTGAGTAAAAGGATAAGTGGGGATCCTAGCAGGCTTGAAGGTTGACTTGATTTGAAGAATTTCTGCCAACTCTGATTTTTAAGAAATACTGGCAAGTATTTTAATCAAAACTTTTATGATGTGTCGATAGTCATTAAATTTTTAAAAATAAATAAAACTTTGTGGGAGTCAAGCATTATTTGGTGTCCAGATTTGAATCACTAGCTACCATTTATCAAATACTAATTTTATTTTATTTTTTTTTAGTACTGGGAATTGAACTTATTTTAATTTGAGACAGGACCTTCTAAATTTCCCAGGTAAGTCTCAGACTTGCAATCCTTTTGCTTCATCCTCCTCACTAGCTGGGATTACAGTCATGGGGTGGGGGTAGCTGGAATTACAGGTGTGCACCATAACACCCAGTTTATCAAATATTCTAATCTCAAATCAGCAAAATTATTGAAACCATAGGTTACTTCATTTTCTAAATAGTAAATTTGGTGAGTGCTTTGAGCAGAGTAGGTATCTTCACCTATTTGAATATACATATTTTATGGTTGCTTTACTTTGAAAAATTAGATAATTTGGAGTTTAACATTTTTTGGTAGAACTGAAGTTTGAACCTAGGGTGCTCTACTGCTGAGCTACATTCCCAGCTATCTTCAAATTTGTAATCCTTCTGCCTCCCCTGCTGGGATTACAGACACCATACCCAGTCTGACTGAAAAAAAATTTAAAGTTGCTTTTCGTACTTCATATGTTTTGGAGATTATCCAGTGAAAGTGCATGAAGAACTATGTTTGTCACAATACTGTACTATAGTCCTAGGTTCCTTTATCAATTACTTTTTGTTGGATACTTAGATTATTTCCAGATATTGTTACTAAAAACAAGGCTGTAACAGAATACACCAATTAAGATCTTTGTATGCGTGTGCACTTCTAATTGATATACCTACACATAAAGTTGTGATTAAACTGCTCCGCATTTTTAAAAAAATTTAGTTGTAGAAATACACAATAACTTTATTTGTTTTTCTTTTTATGTGGTGCCAAGGGTTGAACTCAGTGCCTCACACATGCTAGGCAAGTGCTCTATCATGGAGCCACAACCCCAGCCCATGCTCTGCATTTTGATAAAAATAATGCCAAAATTCTTCTCAAATTTTCAAACTAATTTTCAGTACTGCTAAAAGTATACAAGAGTATCTATTATACCTATTCTAGTCCCTACTGAAACATAATACATTTTCTTATTATTTTGCCCACCAGATGGATAAAAAATCATATGCCATACAATTTGTGTTTTCATTACTACTGTAGAATTTGAATATTCCATATTCTTATTAATGCTTTATGTTTATTTTTATGTGTGTTATAAACTCATATTTCTCATTTTCTATTAGTTTCCTTCTTATTTTCTTATTGAGAACGTATAATAATACATTTTGACTATTAATCCTCTTTTAGCTACATAGGCTTGAAATACTTCATCTTGGTATGTTATTTTCTCCTTGTTTTAAAAATGTGTTGTCAAATCTGCCATGAATTTTTATGATGGCATCAATATTCTTGTTATACTCCAGAAGACCTTATCACAGACTCTTATATTTTGTTTTAATGTTTAAATATCTTTATCATGATTGCATTCATGATTTATTTCCTTATGTTATGAGAAATGAAAGTTTAATTTTACTTGTAAATGGATTGCCAATCTTTCCAACACATTGAATAAAACTATCCTTTCTCATCCCTTCTCAAAGTGCCTCCTTTATCATTCAATACATTCTTCCATATCCTCTGATCTGTCTTCCATTCTGTTGTGCTTCATTATCTGTCTATTTCCCAGTAACAAAAAACTGATTTCAATAACTTTCAAGTACATTTTGATAAACCTGTAGGGCCAGAATGGACTTTGTCAATCTGCTTGGTAGTGTCTGCTATTACCAACCTTTGGAGAACACGCTCTCTGGTCAACAAAGACTACAGAATGATGAAGAGAAACGTGCTGAATTGTTTTGTTTTATCTTAGTAAACTGAGAACCCTATTTCCCCAAGCCCTCTTTTCTTTATTTTTCCAGATTACAGCTGGCCAAAAGAGGAATGTGCATAGGATTTGGAAGGCACTTTGAAGTAGCATTCATAATTCTCAGATGTTTTTTGTGATACTATGGGGAGCCATCCATGCTTAGCAGAATTAGACTTGTGGGGAGCCGTCCATGCCTAGCAGAATCAGACTTGACTGAGCCATGGGATACAGAGGCCTGACTCCCATGAACTGGCAGCCAGGAGAGACTGTTCCAAACCACTGGGGAGTGGGTGGTCCTGTATGGGAGTGGCTTACCTTATGATGATATGCTAGTTCCCTAAGAAAATGGCTTCCCTAACTTCACCCCATCCTGTTCCTCACAGATTAAGCGCCTCCTGGCCTGGGCTCCTTTACCTGTATGACTATAAATAAAAGTAAAGGTGGGCTTCTCCATCTTGTTGGAGGACAGATATGCTATACCCCCTTTCCAATTGAAGAGGATGGGCTCGTATGTGTTTATTGATTAGATAAGTTTATTAGTAATTAATTAGTAATTAATTGATTTATTGCCGGCACAACCATCCTCCAGCAGTTAAACCTTCCCTCATCCACATTGGATGTGACTGAGCACAGAGTTGCCCAGAGGGTCACCCATTTTGCATCTCTTGTCCTTGTTTGTGTCGTTCCCTCCTGCTGACTAGCACTCCTTACAGGCTTATCTTCAGCTTGGCAGAGAACATAATAATCTCAAGAGACCACAGTTGCAAAGACCTCTGAAAGATTCAACTTTGTGATTCCACTTTGGCAGCTAGACTTGACTTCTTAGATTGGCTTAAATTCAGATGTATTCACCTGTATTGGTTGTCCATGAGAGTGGGCTAGTCCCCCTGTCTCTCATTTTACAATTCTGCTATCCAAATGTTCAGGTCCCCATCTTCTTTGATTTCATACATGATCTTATTTCTTTCGTAATTTTCTCAAGCCCTTAAAATTCAGTAATGTTGCTTCCTGAGCTGAACCCTGAAAGATGAGTTAAAAATAAGCTAATATTTAGATGAGATATTTGAAATGTCATCAAAACCAGAAAATCTTTTAAAATAACACTTTTAAATATAGTCTATGTTTAAGAAAAACTCATTTTATTTATGAACATTTTGGAAGCATGTCCTTTGTCTATACAAGATATGTCTTCTCAACATGAATTGAACTGCTTTTCTCCCCCCACTTACCTTTCCCTCCCTTCCCCCCAGCCCTCCCTCTCTCTGAAATTGTAAAAATAACTAAAGAAGTAATCTTGAAGTAAGAACATGATGTGTTTTATTTTTTTTCTAGATTCCTTGGGAAAATTCTGCTACTTTAGAGATATTTTAGAACTAACACGACCACAAAAATAGCAGTCCCTGAAAGCAGGTCATGTTAGTTCCTAAGCAAAAAGCTTAACATTCAATCGATGCAAATAGGGAAAAGAAAACAGAAAAAGAATTTAGGATTATTTTAGCTAACTTTATGCATAACATGTTATAAAGATATTTTACCATTTCATGGATTATTATGAAGTTTTTTATTGGCACTTAATTTTAGAGTTAAAAAAATGCAATTTCATATTTACATTTAAAAAGACAAATCTGAAGAATTTCAATAGCCTATAAGTAGTCAATAATTGAGATATTTTCATAAAGATAAATCACTCAAATATACCTGAAATTTTAAACAATAGACTACTGTCCAATTGATCTGAATACAAATATCTAATTTTATCCCAATAAGGAAGTCTCTATTATGAAATTAAGGCTATTATGACCCTGGAGAATATATCACAGGTAGTTGGCATATTAATCTCTGTCCTGTGTAAATAGTTCTTAGTACAAAAGCCCAAAGAGTTTATATTAGAGTCAGTTAATGTCAGGAGAGGAATAAAAACAGACAGAAAATGGAGGAAACTGTAAAAGTCTAATATAGCCAGGAAACTTAAAAGGGAGACTTATTGCAGCATGGAAAGGAGGAAGTCAGTTACATGAGGAAGGTATAGAAAGAACTGCATTCTAGTCTCTCTTTTGAAGTTTTTAGGAAGTTAAAATTGATGAGAGTTTCCTCTTACTGTACATCCACTAAAAAAGTCATGTAGTACAACATAACCTCAGTATTTGGGAGAACTTCCCTAAAGAAAACACAGGAACCATGTTGATAGGAGTAGTCAAAGGGAGTGAGGGTCCCAGTACCCGTGGCAGGACTGGACTACAGGCAGCTTCTCGGAGGAGGGCAACCAAGCGAGAGGCTTTGGCATAGGGTGAGGCTCCATGGCCCAGGCGGTAGCTCTGGACCCCAGGGAATGTCACAGAGGAGGGCTGCCCACCAAGAGACTCACTCACAGGGTGAGGCTCCCTGGCCCAGGAGGTAGGTCCAGACCCCTGGGAACATCACAGAGGAGGGCTGCCCAGGTGGTAGTTCTGGATCAAAGGAAACTTCTTGAAGAAGAGCTGCCCAGTAAGACTTCACCACTGGGTAAGTCTTCCCTGCTGGGTGAGGCTTTCCCACCAGGGTGGTAGAACCAGAGACACAGGCCCAGACCAGCCATGCCCCAGCTCACAGTCTAGTCCCCCATTTGACTGACCATTGGTCAATAAGTGGAGGTGCCTCGGCCCTCTTGCAGGGAATATACGCCACCTGAAGGCCACCACCCCTAGAGGAGCAGCTTCCTTGTGAAGCACTGCATTATCAAGTTCCTCCAAGAATTCAGGCTACTGAAGGCTAGGAGGAGAGTTATTGGAAATCTACAGGGACACTATAAGTCAATAGAGGAAATGTGCAATATCTCAGAGTTTCACTACTAGTGGGGTAGATACCTGACCAATATGAGAAAACAAGGGAAAATATGTCCCAAACAAACCTAGATGCTACATCAGTAAAATCCAATGACAACATGGCAGAAGAAATGTCAGAAAGGGAGTTCAGAATGTACATAATTAAAATGATCAGAGAAGCAAATGATGAGATGAAAGAGCAAATGCAGGCTTTGAATGATCGCACCAATCAACAGTGAATGAGCAAATGCGGAAAGAAAAAGATCATTTCAATAAAGAGTTAGAGATATTGAAAACAAAAACAAACAGAAATCCGTGAAATGAAGGAAACAATAAACCAAATGAAAAACTCCATAGAAAGCATAACAAATAGGATAGAACACCTGGAAGGCAGAACCTCAGACATTGAATACAAAATATTTAATCTTGAAAAAAAAGTTGACCAAATAGAGAAGATGGTAAGAAATCATGAACAGATTCTACAAGAATTATGGGATATCATGAAAAGACCAAATTTAACAATTATTGGGATTGAGGAAGGCACAGAGAAACAAACCAAAGAAATGAACAATCTATTCAATGAAATAATATCAGAAAATTTCCCAAATCTGAAGAATGAAATGGATAATCAAGTACAAGATTATAGGCCTTATAGGACTTATAGGACTCCAATTATACAAAATTGCAGCAGACCCACACCAAGACACATTATAATGAAAATACCTAACGTACAAAATAAAGATAGAATTTTAAAGGCTGCAAGAGAAAAAAATCAAATTATATTCAGGGGGAAACCAATATGTTTATCAGCAGATTTTTCAACCCAGACCCTACGAGATAGAAGGGCCTGTAACAAATTTTTCAAGTTCTGAAAGAAAATGGATGCCAACCAAGAATCTTATACCCAGCAAAACTTACCTTCGGATTTGACGATGAAATAAAATCCTTCCATTTATAAAAAAAAAAGCTAAAAGAATTTTTAAAAAGAAAGTCAACACTGCAGAACATTCTCAGCAAAATATTCCATCAGGAAGAGATGAAAAACAATGATGTAAATCAGAAAAGGGAGGAACTACCCTAAAGGAATAACCAAATAAAGTAGAAACCAATTCATGTCAAAAAAAAAAAAAAAAAAAAAAAAAAAGGAGCCAAATAACTGGGAATACAAATCTTATCTTAATAATAACCCTGAATGTTAATGGCCTGAACTCATCAGTCAAAAGACATAGACTGGCAGATTGGAATAAAGAGAAAGATCCAACAATATGCTGCCTGCAAGAAACTCATCTCATAGAAAGAGATACCCACAAACTAAAGGTGATAGGATAGGGAAAAACATACACACATGGACACAGCAAAAAAGTCGGAGTATCCATCCTCATATCACATAATGTGGACTTTAAGCCAAAGTTAGTCAGAAGGGATAAAGAAGGACATTTCATACTGCTTAAGGGAAACATAAAACAGCAAGACATAACAATCATAAATATCTATGCTCCAAACAGTGATTCATCCATGTACATCAAACAAAACCTTCTCAATGCCAGGAATCAAATAGACCACAACCCAATAATAATAGGTGACTATAACCTCTCTCCCCACAGGACAGATCTTCCAAACAAAAATTGAAGAAAGAAATCATAGATCTTAATAATACAGTCAATAATTTAGACTTAACAGATATTTATAGAATATACCATCCAACAAAGAGCGAACACACTTTCTTCTCAACAGCACATGGATCCTTCTCTAAAATAGAACATATATTATGCTACAAAGGTACTGTTAGGAAATATAAGAAGATAGAGATACTACCTTGTATTCTCTCAGATCATAAAGAATTGAAATTAGAAATAAATGAAAGAATAAAAAACAGAAACTACTCCAACACCTGGAGATTAAATACTACACTACTGAATGATGAATGGATAACAGAAGATATCGGGGGAAATAAAAAAAATTCTTAGAGATAAATGAGAGCAAAGATACATCCCAAAATCTCTGGGACACTATGAAAGCAGTACGTAGAGAAAGATTTATTTCATGGAGCACATTCAATAAAAGAAGAAAAAATCAACAAATGAATGACCTAACACTACAGCTCAAAGTCCTTGAAAAACAAGAACAGCAACACCAAACTAGTAGAAGACAGGAAATTGTTAAAATAGAGCTAAAATCAATGAAATTGAAACAAAAGAAACAATCAAAAATATTAACAAAATAAAAAGTTGGTTCTTCGAAAAAATAAACAAAATTGATAAACCCTTAGCCACACTAACAAAGAGAGGGAGAGAGAAAACTCAAATTACTAAAATTCGGAATGAACAAGGAAATATCACAACAGACACGAGTGAAATACAAAACATAATTAGAAGCTATTTTGAAAATCTATACTCCAATAAAATAGAAAATATTGAAGACACCAACAGGTTTCTAGAGACATATGAATTATCTAAACTGAACGAGGAAGGACATACAATTTAAATAGATCAATTTCAAGTAATGAAATAGAAGAAGTTATTAAAAGCCTACCAACAAAGAAAAGTCCGGGACCAGATGAGTTCTCAGCTGAGTTCTACAGAAAAACTCATTCCAACACTTCTCAAAGTATTCCATGAAATAGAAGAGGAGGGAACCTTCTCAAACTCATTCTATGAAGCCAGTATCACCCTGATACCTAAACCAGACAAAGACACATTGAGGAAAGATAATTTCAGACCAATATCCTTAATGAATATTGATGGAAACGTGCTCAACAAAATTTTAGCAAATCACATAAAAAATATATTCAAAAGATAGTGCACCATGATCAAGTGGGTTTTATTCCAGGGATTCAAGGTTAGTTCAACATCTGAAATCAATCAATGTAATCCATCATATCAATAAACTTAAGGATAAGAATCATATGATTGTTTCAATTGATGCAGAAAAAGTGTTCGACAAAATACAACACTCCTTCATGCTCAAAACACTAGAAAAAATAGGGATAGTGGGAACATTCCTTAACATTGTAAAGGACATCTATGCTAAACCCATGGCTAATATCATTCTAAATGGTGAAAAACTGAAACATTTCCCCTAAAAAGTGGAACAAAGTAGGATTGCCCTCTTTCACCACTTCTATTCAACATTGTCCTTGAAACTCTAACCAGAGCAATTAGACAGACCAAAGAAATTAAAGGGATATGAATAGGAAAAGAACTCAAGGTATCCCTATTTGCTGATGGCATGATTATATATTTAGAGGAACCAGGAAATTCCACCAGAAAACTTTTAGAACTCATAAGTGAATTCAGTAAAGTAGCAGGTTTTAAGATCAATGCTCATAAATCTAATGCATTTTTATACATATGTGATGAATCCTCTGAAAGAGAAGTTAGGAAATCTACCCCATTCACAATAGCCTCCATAAAAATAAAATACTTAGGAATTAATCTAACAAAAGCGGTGAAAGAAAAGACCTCTACAATGAGAACTACAGAACACTAAAGAAAGAAATTAAAACCTTAGAAGATGGAAAGATCTCCCATGTTCTTGGATAGGCAGAACTAATATTGTCAAAATGGTCATACTACCAAAAGTGCTATACAGATTCAATGCAATTCTAATCATAATCCCAAAGACTTACCTTACAGAAATAGAGGAAGCAATCATGAAATTCATCTGGAAGAATAAGAAACCCAGAATAGCTAAAGCAATCCTTAGCAGGAAGAGTGAAGCAGGGGGTATCGCAATACCAGAACTTTAACTATACTACAAAGCAATAGTAACAAAACGGCATGGTATTAGCACCAAAATAGAAAGGTAGATCAATGGTACAGAATACAGGACATGGACACAAACCCAAATACATTCAATTTTCTCATACTAGACAAAGGTACAAAAATATGCAATGGTGAAAAGATAGCCTTTTCAACAATTGGTGCTGGGAAAACTGGAAATCCATATGCAGCAGCATGAAACTAAACCCATATCTCTCACCCTGCACAAAACTCAACTCAAAATGATCAAGGACCTTAGAATCAGACCAGAGACCCTATTCTCTTATAGAAGAAAAAGTAGGTCCAAATCTTCAACATGTCATCTTAGGATAAGACTTCCTTAACAGGACTCCCATAGCACAAGAAATACAAGCAAGAATCAATAACTGGGACAGATTCAAACTAAAAAGCTTTCTCTCAGCAAGCAAAGGAAACTATCAGCAGTGTGAAGAGAGAGCCTACAGAGTGAGAGAACATCTTTGCCACTCATACTTCAGATAGAGCACTAATCTCCAGAATCTATAAAGAACTCAAGAAACTCCACACCAAGAATAAAAATAACCCAGTCAACAAATGGGCTAAGGAAATGAGCAGACACTTCACAGAAGAAGATCTACAAGCAATCAACAAACATATGAAAAAATGTTCAACATCTCTAGTGATAAGAGAAATGCAAATCAAAGCCACCCTAAGATTCCATCTCACCCTAATTAGAATGGTGATTATGAAGAATACAAGCAACAATAGGTGTTGGCGAGGATGTGGGGAGAAAGGTACACTCATACATTGCTGGTGGGGCTGCAAATTAGTGCAGCCACTCTGGAAAGCAGTGTGGAGACTCCTTAGAAAACTTGGAATGGAACCACCATTTGACCCAGCTATCCCACTCGTTGTCCTATACCCAAAGGACTTAAAATCAGCATACTATAGTGATGCAGTCACATCAATGTTCATATCTCCTCAATTCACAATAGCCAGATTGTGGAACCAACCTAGATGTCCTTCAGTTGATGAATGGACAAAGAAACTGTGGTATATATACACAATGGAATATTACTCATCCATAAAGAATAATAAAATTATGGCGTTTGCTGGCAAATGTATGAAATTGGAGAATATCAGGCTAAGTGAGATAAGCCAATCTCAAAAAAACAAAGGATGAATGATCTTGCTGATATGCAGCTCATGACACATAATGGGGAGTGGAAGGGAAGCAAGAATGGAGGAAGAAGGGACTATATAGGGGCAAAAGAGAAGTGGGAGGGGTGGGGGGAAAAACAAAAAATAACAGAATGAATCAAACACCATTACCCTATGTAAATGTATGATTACACAAATCGTATGCCTCTACTTCATGTACAAACAGAAAAACAAGATGTATCCCATTTTTTTTACAATAAAAATAAATTTTAAAAAAAAGTAGTCAAAGGTCAAAGGTCATGGTAAAAGTTGAGAGTGACTGGTCCTAGTGAGAGAATGTCAGAGTAAATTAGTCACGATGGGAAAAGTCAAGATGAAAGGTCATGCTGGCTGAAGTTTTGGTTGGCAAATTAAGGTAGAGAAATTAGAATTGCTGGGGTTGTGGTGGAAATTCAGAGATTTATAGGTGATGGTGAAGAAAGTGAGGTTCACAGGTGATAGTAGGAGAACTTGTTTGATGGATTACAGTGGAAATGGTCAGAGCTGACAGATCATATTCCCATTAGGAGGAAATTCTAGTAGACATTTCTTCCTTTGTGGAACACATGCAGTTTTCCTTTCATCTTTTTTTTTTCTAGAAAGATAAATGATGTAGTGAGTAGGAATGTTAAAGATTTATAAACATTACTTTTTTTTATTGTAAACAAATGGGATACATGCTGTTTCTCTGTTTGTACATGGAGTAAAGGAGTACCATTTGTTTAATCATAAATTTACATAGGGTAATGTTGTTTGATTCATTCTGTTATTTTTTCCCTTCCCCCCACCCCTCCCACCCCTCTTTTCCCTCTATTCAGTTCTTCCTTCCTCCATTCTTGCCCCCCTCCCTAACCCTAAATCTAACTCTAACACTAACCCCTCCCACCCCCCATTATGTGTCATCATCCACTTATCAGCAAGATCATTCGACCTTTGGTTTTTTGAGATTGGCTTATCTCACTTAGCCTGATATTCTCCAATTTCATACATTTGCCTGCAAATGCCATAATTTTATCATTCTTTGTGGCTGAGTAATATTCCATTGTATATATATACCACAGTTTCTTTATCCATTCATCAATTGAAGGACATCTAGGTTGGTTCCACAATCTGGCTATTGTGAATTGAGCAGCTATGAACATTGATGTGGCTATATCTCTGTAGTATGCTGATTTTAAGTCCTTTGGGTATAGGCCAAGGAGTGGGATAACTGGGTCAAATGGTGGTTCCATTCCAAGTTTTCTAAGGAGTCTCCACACTGCTTTCCAGAGAGGCTGCACTAATTTGCAGCCCCACCAGCAATGTATGAGTGTACCTTTCTCCCCACATCCTCGCCAACACCTATTGTTGCTACTATTCTTCATAATCACAATTCTAATTGGGGTGAGATGGCATCTTAGGGTAGTTTGATTTGTATTTCTCTTATCACTAGAGATGTTGAACATTTTTTCATATGTTTTCATATGTTTGTTGACTGCTTGTAGATCTTCTTCTGTGAAGTGTCTGCTCATTTCCTTAGCCCATTTGTCGATTGGGTTATTTTTATTCTTGGTGTGGAGTTTTTTGAGTTCTTTATAGATTCTGGAGATTAGTGCTCTATCTGAAGTATGAGTGGCAAAGATTTTCTCCCACTCTGTAGGCTCTTTCTTCGCATTGCTGATAGTTTCCTTTGCTGAGAGAAAGCTTTTTAGTTTAATTCTGTCCCCGTTATTGATTCTTGCTTTTTATTTCTTGTGCTATGGGAGTCCTGTTGAGGAAGTCTGGTCCTAATCCAACATGTTGAAGATCTGGACCTACTTTTTCTTCAACAATCTTCAGGGTCTCTGGTCTGATTCCGAGGTCCTTAATCCATTTTGAGGTTAGTTCATGCACGGTGAGAGATATGGGTTTAGTTTCATTTTGATGCATATGGATTTCCAATTTTTCCAGCACCATTTGTTGAAGAGGCTTTCTCCATTGCATATTTTTGGCACCTTTGTCTAGTATGTGAATAAACATTCCTTTTAAATGTAAGGTGAAGACCATATATGAATAAGTATGAGTCAAGAAAGGAGACTAGGATGCAAAATTTATGAAGACATTCACTCTCAGTACCATCAAACTGCTAAATCTGAGCTTGCATGACCCTTAGAGTGAGTAGCTGCTTGAATTTTCTGCACTGGGTTTCTCGCTTATATTACTAGTACTCCTGGTCCTACAGAGAGAGAGAACTTGTGGAAATTTGTTTATGAGGTAGAATATGGAAAGGATATAAAGCTGAAAGAGAGATAAATGTAGACTCAATGAGAGTTGGGGGGGGACAGAGAGAGAGATAGAGAGAGAGAGAGAGAGATTGAGATTTTGCTTAAAGAGGTAGGCTTAAAGATACTGCCCTCCCTTCCAAAATACACAGGTACACAGGCACATGCACACACACCCAACTCAGTTGTATGGTGTTGATTTCTCAAAGAGTGGATTCATTAAACAGAATGTTCAAGTATCATATTGCAACGTCTGTGGTGGCCTGAATGTAGAAGTCATTTAGGGAATGACTTAAAGCAATAAAGGAAACACTAATTAGAGTAAGTGGTTGATTTCAGAAAATTTAAGCCCAGAATATCAGTAGGGTCTAGGAACAAGATGACCATGGAGTCTGGAAACAGTCTTAGATAGAGGTTACATGAACTAGCCTAAAGCATAGTTCAGAGTAAAGGCAGACCTTTGGTATTAGGTGGGAAAACTTTAGAATAACGCAGGTGCCAGTCTTCAAAATGTTAGGTGCCAACATGAACTACTAAGATTAAAATAGGACCAACCAATGTTAGAAGTGGTACTTGATAAATCCTTGCTTGCAGAAATAAGAGATGTTTGACTGAATTAAGTGCCTCAACTGCAGAACTGACATTGTCCTCAACTATTGAACAAACTAGAGCCCAAAATGTGACAGAACTGAGCTTTCAGTCAGGTTACACTAGGTGACTATAAAGAGGGTCCTAAAAGTGATATACTGTGGCCAGCAGAAAGGTGTCCTCTCACAAATGTCTGTGTCCTAATTCTCAGAACCTGTGAACGCATTAAGATACATGAAAAGCAGATTATATTAATGTCAGGTGGAATTAATGTTGCTAATCAGTATACCTTATGTTACAGAGGTTATCCTGGAATGTCCGGATGAGCTCAAAGTGGAGCATAAGTGTCCTGAAGTGGCGGAACTGTCAATACTGGAGTGGTACAATATGAGAAGAACTCAGTCAACCATTTTTGGCTTAGAAAATGGTAGAACCCATAGGTCAAAGAATGTGAGGAACCTCTGGAAACTGAAATAGGCAAGACAATCTTTCCTTCCTTAGAACCTCTAGAAAGAAATGGATCCCGATTGACATTTTGATTTACATTAGCCCAGTGAGACTCATTTCAGATTTCTGAATTCCACAACTATAAGATAAATTCAAGTTGTTGTGCCACTATTCTTGTGTTAATTTGGCATAGTCATAACAGAAAATTAATACATAAACCAAGAGATGCTTTATTATTGATGAAAAGACAATCTAGCCCATTCCCTCCTGTCCTCAATGCACACTCTGGTGTCAAATTAAGACAGTTTATAAAACACACAGAAGCCAAAATGAACATAACCAAAGTATATAATGCAAGAGACAGATCTGGGATCATAACTTTAAGAATGTTAGTTTCTGTAAAAGAGTTTCACTTTAAAAGTAACTCAGAGACCTGGTTAATTTTGGAGAAAGAGAGAGTAAGAGAATAATATTTCAATTACAAAGACTCTTATGGCAAGACCAGAAATCTGGGAACTAGTTGTGCAGAGGGTGATGAAAACATAGAGAACTGAGAAAGATAGCTGTGAAGAATGATAATATAGATAGTGACTATGTATTGTGTGGAAGTTACTATTCCTTCATCAAACTCATACACATCTTAACATCTATCAAAGGCCAGGCATTGTTTAGATGATAGAGATTCCGTGGCCCCAGATAGTAAATAAATGTAATATGTTAATGGTTTGTTTTCACTTAAAAAGCAACTACACATATAATAACGAATACTGCAACTTGTAAAGCCATACTTTGGAATTACTCATTGTGCTATGTGTATATTTCATATAGTTCTTAATGCAATCCTTCATGAAGAGTATCACTGTATCTATTAACTCATGGAAATACTAAGTCTCAGAGAACTTAAGTGATTAACTAAGGATATTCAGTAGGAATAAGTTGTCAGAAGACTCAATTTAAAGCCACAATTGTGTGTGAAGAAAACAAATGGTGGGTGAAGAGATACTCTTGTCCAAACTTCACATACTTTTTAAAAACAAACCTTGATATAACAAAAGATTATTTTTCTAAGTATAATTACATCCTTATCAGGCATAAATTACACTTATTCTCTTTTATTTTAGCATGCAATGATATCCACAGGAAGATAGGCTGGACCCCAAGTCCACATTTGCATTCTCTAATAAATCCTTGGAAATAAAGTGTTTTGGAGATAGGCAAAACAAAGTCCAGGAGAGGCAAATAAGTGGAAGGTGTAGGCCTTGGAGCAAACAGCCCAATCTCCAGGGCATAAATACTTTCACTTTCTAGGCAAAACTCTTGATATCTCCTTGTATTCCTTGGCACTGCCATCTCATAGCATCATTGGAAAAGAAAACACAAATAAAATTGATGTTTAAGTTAAGAAATTGCCACAGAATTTTATTTCAAGCACTGAGGAAGACAGAATTTTTTTTCTCTTACTTGAATATATTGGAAAATATATTGAATGCTGTTTGAACAATAATTATTTCAGGAGTCAGAGAGATGGTTCTTCCATTAAGCTTATAACAAAACCTTTTAAAATAATATAGCCCATTATTATTTAATTTAATTGTTCTATTATATAGCATATAGTTTTTATTCTGTTTCCATGTGGATTGACAGATGAGCCTAAGGCATATGGGTTGAGAAGAGCTATTGAGAAAACCAACATTTTCGGTCCTACCGCCCTGAAAAATTCTGCTTTTTGTTGTTGTTGTTGTTGTTTATGCCATGTTATTAGTTTAATTTGGAAGTTCCTTTGCAAAAATATGATTTACATGTGTTTTATTCAGGAGGTGTTTTTCCCTCTCTCTTTCATAACTAGAATTTGAAGAAAGAAAGTATTTGTATTATCCTTGTCTCCTGTGTTTAACTCAGTTATGTACTTCCCTTACAGTGCATAATGCCAAACTGAGTGTTAAAAATGGGGAAAAAAACCAATAATTTTGACTTTGGGGAATATTAGGGTTTAAATTAAATGCATTTATTGAATAATACATTTTTGAGTACCTGCTGTGGATTGTCATAGATTAGAGGGTTCTTTCTTCACATGCAGGAATTTAGGGAGAAAAATACCAGTGGGTATGGAAGTCTGAGTGGTTAATCATGGAGTTCCATTCCCCAGCACACTTGCACAGCCCCTCCTATTAAAGTACTTTATAGTTACCATAATCCACTCTGCGGAGCCAGCTCTTGTCTTAGTCACAAGGAATAAAAATTCTACGAAATTACATTCTCAGGTCTTTTCACAGGAAGTTCATTAAACTCATTGGTGCTACTGGTTTATAAGATTTTCATCTCAGTCATTGGCAGCCCAGAGTATGTGTGATCATAGAATGAGAAGCTTGTCGACGTACGTCATATAGATAGCTTGGTCTTGGAAAGTAGAAAATCTTCTTTTTTAAATATAGTATATATTTATCAGACCATTAACACTTTAGTTTAGTTTGTTTGCAGGGAAACAAAATTATAAGTAGGAGATCATAATCTTATCTTTGGTGTTGCTACTTATTTCTACAAGTCAAAATTAAATAAAAAATTTAAACAGCATGAACACGGTGATTTTTGTTGAGTGGGAATTTGAATATATCACAACAGGTAGGAAAACAATTTCATTAAAACACCTGATTCCCAAATGGTATTTAAGAAAAGGGAGATGAAGATGAAAAACAAATAAAAATCAATAATGAAGCTGATCATGTGGATTATAAATGATGTACCTATTGGCAGAGTAACAAAAAAAGAAAAAAGTAATTGAGCTGAAGGTAGGAAGGGAAAATGATGCAAATAAAAAGAACCTGGTTAAAATAATCAAGACAAAGAGATTTGCTGATATAGAAAGAAATCATTTTAAATCACTGGTATAATTAATGCCTTTTTTGTAAGCTATTCTCAATGTGGATTCTATATGATATGAGGAACAATTGAGTTGCCCTATGTGTGCTACTCAAAACAGAAGACATTTTTTGTAAACTATATTTTCAAAGGGTTAGAGTCTCTTCAAAGAAGTTAAGTAGGGGGACAACTGGGATCATCCTAGAGGAGGAGGCTCAGCACAGCGCTTGGACACGGAGCAACCACTGGGGCTCTGGGCGGCTGCCTGAGGAGGAGCTGCGTGGCGAGCTGTGTGGACGCAGAACGACCGCTTCTGAACACCGGGGGACTGCCCGGAGGAAGAGGAGGAGTGCAGCGGGTCGCTTGGTCTAGGAGTGACTGCATCAGAGCCACAGGCAGTTGCCAGAGGAGGAGCTGCGTGGCGAGCTGTTTGAACTCAGAACGACTGCTCCAGAACACCGGTGGCCTGCCTGGAGGAGGAGAGTGGTGGGACGCTTGGTCTAGGAGTGACTGCATCAGAGCCACAGGTGGTTGCCAGAGGAGGAGGCGAGTGGTGAGTTGATTGGACTCAAAGCGACTGCTCCTGAACACTGGTGGCCTGCCTGGAGGAGGAGCGTGGTGGGTCACTTGGTCTCGGAGCCACTGCTCCTGAACACCCAGGGGGCTACTCCAAGGAGGAGGAGGAGGAACAGGGCGGGTCACTTGGACTTGGAGTGACTGCCTAGGGCTACGGGCGGTTGGCGGGAGGAGGAGACGCGAAGTGAGTTGCTTGGGCTCCTAGTGACTGCGTCGGAAACTGGGCAGCTGTCTGGAGGAGGAGGTGTGTGACGGGTCTCTGGGTCTCGGAGCTATTCTACGGGGCTCCAGGTGGTGGCTCAGGGGAGGGGCTGCATAGCCAGGTGATTGGTGCAGAGCAGGGTCCCAGGAGCTAGGTGGCTTCTTGCTGGAAGTGTCGCACAGAGACACGCCTAGGGGCGGAGCGAAGATTCCAGGGCTGCGGGCAGATTCTCTGGGAGAGGCAGCCTAAGGAGACTCGCCTGCAGAGGGTGAGGCTCCCAGGACCAGGACGTAGGTCCGGGCCCCTGGGATTGTTGCAGAGGAAGACAGCCCAGCCTAGGCGGTAGTTGTAGATGGAGGGGAACCTCTAGGAGGGCAACTGAACAGCAAGACGTCCCCACCGAGTGAGTCTTCCTGCCGGGGGAGGTTTTCCCACAGGGACGGTAAAACCAGAGACACAGGCACAAACAGGCCTTGCCTCAGCCCGCAGTCTAGTTCCCCTTTGGATGACCATTGGTCAACAAGTGGAGGCGCCTCTGCCCACTAGCAGGGAATGTACGCCACCTGAGGGTCACCACCCCTAGAGAGGCAGCTTCTTCGTGGAGCTCTGCATTATCAACCTCCTCCAAGACTTCAGAATACTGAAGGATAAGAGGGGATATACTAGCAATCTTCAGGGACATTATAAGTCAATAAAGGAAATCTGCAATATCTTAATGACCCACTGATTCCTGAACAATATGAGAAAACAAGGGAAGAAAATGCCCCAAACAAATCTAGATGTTACATCAATAAAATCCAACGACAGCATGGCAGAAGAAATGACAGAAAGGGAGTTCAGAATGTACATAATTAAAATGATTAGGGAAGCAAACGATGAGATGAAAGACAAATGCAGGCATTGAACGATTGCACCAATCGACAGTTAACAGAGCAAATGCAGGAAGCAAATGATTATTTCAATAAAGAGTTAGAGATATTGAAAAAAAACCAAACAGAAATCCTTGAAATGAAGGAAACAATAAACCAAATTAAGAACTCCATAGAAAGCATAACCAATAGGATAGAACAGCTGGAAGACAGAACTTCAGATATTGAAGACAAAATATTTAACCTCGAAAACAAAGTTGAACAGAGAATATGGTAAGAAATCATGAACAGAATCTCCAAGAACTATGGGATATCATGAAAAGGCCAAATTTGAGAATTATTGGGATTGAGGAAGGCTTAGAGAAACAAACCAAAGGAATGAACAATCTATTTGAAGAAATAATATCAGAAAATTTCCCAAATCTGAAGAATGAAATGGAAAATGAAGTCCAAGAGGCTTATAGGACTCCAAATACACAAAATTACAACAGACCCACACCAAGGCACATTATAATGAAAATACCTAACATACAAAATAAAGACAGAATTTTAAAGGCTGTGAGAGAAAAGAACCACATTACATTCAGGGGGAAGCCAATACGGATATTAGCAGATTTTTCAATCCAGACCCTAAAAGCTAGAAGGGCCTGGAACAACATTTTTCAAGCTCTGAAAGAAAATGGATGCCAACCAAGAATCTTATACCCAGCAAAACTTACCTTCAAATTTGACGATGAAATAAAATCATTCCATGATAAACAAAAGCTAAAAGAATTTACAAAAGAAAGCCAGCATTAGACAACATTCTCAGCAAAATATTTCATGAGGAAGAAATAAAAAACAAAGAAGCAAATCAGCAAAGGGAGGAATTATCCTAAAGGAACTGTCAAATAAAGGAAGAACCAAGATGTGTCAAAAATTTTAAATATGAACCAAATGACCAGGAATACAAATCATATCTCAATAATAACCCTGAATGTTAATGGCCTGAATTCATCAATCAAAAGACATAGACTGGCAGATTGGACTAAAAAGAAAGATCCAACAATATGTTGCCTGCAAGAGACTCACCTCATAGAAAGAGATACCTATAGACTAAAGGTGAAAGGATGGGGAAAAACATACCATGCACATGGACTCAGCAAAAAAGATGGAGTATCCATCCTCATTTCAGATAATGTGGACTTCAAGCCAATGTTAGTCAGAAGGGATAAAGAAGGACATTTCATACTGCTTAAGGGAAGCATAAATCAGCAATATATAACAATCATAAACATCTATGCCCCAAACAGTGGCTCATCCATGTATGTTAAACAAATCCTTCTCAATTTTAGAAACCAAATAGACCATAACACAATAATACTAGGTGATTTTAACACGCCTCTTTCACCACTGGACAGATCTTCCAAACAAAAATTGAACAAAGAAACCATAGATCTCAATAACACAATCAATAATTTAGACTTAACAGACATTTATAGAATATACCATCCAACCAAGAGCGAATACACTTTCTTCTCAGCAGCACATGGATCCTTCTCTAAAATAGACCATATATTATGCCACCAAGCTAATGTCAGCAAATACAAGAAGATAGAGATACTACCTTGTATTCTATCAGATCATATGGATTGAAGTTACAAATTAATGGAAGAGTAAAAAACAGAAACTACTCCAACACCTGGAGATTAAACAATATGCTACTATATGATGAATGGATAACAGAAGATATTAGGAAGGAAGTTTAAAAATTCTTAGAGGTAAACGAGAACAAAGAAACATCATATCAAAATCTCTGGGACACTATGAAAGCAGTACTTAGAGGAAGATTTATTTCATGGAGCGCATTTAATAAAGAAGTAAAACTCAAAAAATAAATGACCTAACACTACAGCTCAAAGCCCTAGAAAAAGAAGAACAGACCAACACCAAAAGTAGTAGAAGACAGGAAATAGTTACACTCGAACTGAAATCAACGAAATTGAAACAAAAGAAAC
Source organism: Sciurus carolinensis (assembly GCF_902686445.1). Taxonomy (NCBI): domain Eukaryota; kingdom Metazoa; phylum Chordata; class Mammalia; order Rodentia; family Sciuridae; genus Sciurus; species Sciurus carolinensis. The sequence continues at coordinate 91,899,152 of NC_062215.1, forward strand.
AATACAAAAAATTGACAAAATAAATAGTTGGTTCTTCGAAAAAATAAACAAAATTGATAAACCTTTAGCCACACTAACAAAGAGAAGATGAGAGAAAACCCAAATCACTGAAATTCGGAATGAACAAGGAAATATCACAACACACACGATTGAAATACATAACATAATTAGAAGCTATTTTGAAAATCTATACTCCAACAAAATAGAAAATTTCGAAGACATCAACAGGTTTCTAGAGACATATGAATTGCCTAAACTGAACGAGGAGGACATACACAATTTAAATAGACCAATTTCAAGTAATGAAATAGAAGAAGTCATCAAAAGCCTACCAACAAAGAAAAGTCCAGGACCAGATTGGTTCTCAGCCGAGTTCTACAAAACTTTTAAAGAAGAGCTCATTCCAATACTTCTCAAAGTATTCCAGAAAATAGAAGGGAACTCTCCCAAACTCATTCTATGAAGCCAATATTACCCTGATTCCTAAACCAGACAGAGACACATCAAGGAAAGAAAATTTCAGACCAATATCCTTAATGAACATCGACGCCAAAATTCTAAACAAATTTTTAGCAAATCGCATACAAAAACATATTAAAAAGATAGTGCACCATGATCAAGTGGGTTTCATCCCAGGGATGCAAGGTTGGTTCAACATCAGGAAATCAATAAATGTAATTCACCATATCAATAGACTTAAAGTCAAGAATCACATGATTATTTCGATAGATGCAGAAAAAGCATTTGATAAAATACAGCACCCCTTCATGCTCAAAACACTAGAAAAAATAGGGATAGTGGGAACATTTCTTAACATTGTAAAGGCCATCTACGCTAAACCCATGGCTAATATAATTCTAAATGTTGAAAAACTGAAAGCATTCCCTCTAAAAACTGGAACAAGGCAGGGATGCCCTCTTTGACCACTTCTATTAAATATCGTCCTTGAAACTCTAGCCAGAGCAATTAGACAGGCCAAAGAAATTAAAGGATACGAATAGGAAAAGTAGAACTCAAACTATCCCTATTTGCTGAAGATATGATTGTATACTTAGAGGAACCAGGAAATTCCACCAGAAAACTTTTAGATCTCATAAGTGAATTCAGTAAAGTAGCGGGATATAAGATCAATGCACATAAATCTAAGGCCTTTTTATACATAAGCGATGAATCTTCAGAAAGAGAAATTAGGAAAACTACCCCATTCACAATAGCTTAGAAAAAAATAAAATATTTGGGAATCAATTTCACAAAAGAGGTGAAAGACCTCTACAATGAGAACTACAGAACACTAAAGAAAGAAATGAAAGAAAACCTTAGAAGATGGAAAGATCTCCCATGTTCTTGGATAGGAAGAATTAATATTGTCAAAATGGCCATACTACCAAAAGTGCTATACAGATTCAATGCAATTCCAATTAAAATCCCAATGATGTACCTTACAGAAATAGAGCAAGCAATTATGAAATTCATCTGGAAGAATAAAAAACCCAGAATAGCTAAAGCAATCCTTGGCAGAAAGAGTGAAGCAGGGGGTATGACAATACCAGATCTTCAACTCTACTACAAAGCAATAGTAACAAAAACGGCATGGTATTGGTACCAAAATAGAAAGGTAGATCAATGGTACAGAATAGAGGACACGGACACAAACCCAAATAAATACAATTTTCTCATACTAGACAAAGGGTCCAAAAATATGCAATGGAGAAAAGATAGCCTCTTCAACAAATGGTGCTGGGAGAATTGGAAATCCATATGCAACAGAATGAAACTAAACCCATATCTCTCACCATGCATGAAACTAAACTCAAAATGGATTAAGGATCTCGGAATCAGACCAGAGACCTTGCATCTTATAGAAGAAAAAGTAGGTCCAGAGCTTCAACATGTCAGCTTAGGACCAGACTTCCTCAACAGGACTCCCATAGCACAAGAAATAAAAGCAACAATTAATAACTGGGATAGATTCAAACTAAAAAGCCTTCTCTCAGCAAAGGAAACTATCAGCAATGCGAAGAAAGAGCCTACAGAGTGGGAGAAAATCTTTGCCAATCATACTTCTGATAGAACACTAATCTCCAGAATCTATAAAGAACTCAAAAAACTCTACACCAAGAATGCAAATAATCCAATCAACAAATGGGCTAAGGAAATGAATAAACACTTCACAGAAGAAGATCTACAAGCAATCAACAAACATATGGAAAAATGTTCAACATCTCTAGTAATAAGAGAAATGCAAATCAAAACCACCCTAAGATTCCATCTCACCCCAATTAGAATGGCGATTATCAAGTATACAAGCAACAACAGGTGTTGGCGAGGATGTGGGGAGAAAGGTATACTCATACATTGCTGGTGTGGGCTGCAAATTAGTGCAGCCACTCTGGAAAGCAGTATGGAAACTCCTTAGAAAACTTGGAATGGAACCACCATTTGACCCAGCGATCCCACTCCTTGGCCTATACCCAAAGGACTTAAAATCAGCATATTACAGAGATACAGCCACATCAATGTTCATAGCTGCTCAGTTCACAATAGCCAGATTGTGGAACCAACCTAGATGTCCTTCAATCGATGAATGGATAAAGAAAATGTGGTATATATATACAATGGAATATTACTCAGCCATAAAGAATGGTAAAATTATGGCATTTGCAGGCAAATGGATGAAACTGGAGAATATCATGCTAAGTGAGATAAGCCAATCTCAAAAAACCAAGGAAGAATGATATCGCTAATAAGTGGATGATGACACATAATGAGGGGTGGGAAGGGTTAGTGTTGGGGTTGGAGTTGGGTTTAGGGAGGGGGGCAGGATAGATGGAGGGGAGGAGTGGGAGGGGTGGGGGGGAAGGGAAAAAATGGCAGAATGAATCAAACAGCATTACCCTATGTAAATTTATGATTACACAAATGGTATGCCTTTACGCCATGTACAGGCAGAGAAACAACATGTATCCAATTTTTTACAATAAAAAAAAAAAGAATAAAAAAAAACTTGCATTCAAAAAAAAAAAAGAAGTTAAGTAGGACAATATCAAAGTAAATTGAAGTTTAATGCAATGCTATAGGTAACAACATTTCTAAAAAGAAAGAAGCCCCCCAAAATACTCTGGAAATCCTCAAGGAATATAGAGCAGTATGATCCTTTCCTATATCCAACTTCCCATGTTCTATGAAATACTTAAAGTATTTAGTTAAATGGTATTTACTAAATTGGTCTGGCAATGCTGCTAACAGCCGGTGTCTTCCATTTGTGAATGGTGGTTTATGTTAATCAGTATGAACCTGTTGCTAAGCTTGATCCATTTATATCTGTTAGGTTCAAAGGGAATATTAAAGAATTATGTCTGAACTGGATCAACCTTCTGGACTCAAAAAGTATACAAAATTTATGGAATCATAAGACTCTATCCATATGTAGGAAAATGAAATTAACCCCCTATCTCTTACCTTGCACAAACTGAACTGAAAGTGTATCACAGACTTAGGTACTAGAACAGAGATGCTGTGCCTAATAGAAGAAAAAGTAGGCCCAAATCTTCATCATATTTGCTTAGCACCTGACTTCCTTAGCAAGACTCCTAAAGCACAAGAAGTAAAATCAAGAATCCATAATTGGGATGGATGCAAACTAAAAAGTTTCTTCTCAGCAAAGGAAATAATCAATACCATGAAGAGAGAGCCTACAGAATGGGAGAAAACTTTACCACATGCACATCAGATAGAGCACTAATCTCTAATATATAAAGAATTCAAAAAACTTAACATCAAAAAAAAAAACCTCAAATAACCCAATCAATAAATGGAGTAGGGAACTGAACAGATACTTCACGGAAGAAGATATACAATTGATCAAAAAAATGTATCAAAAATACTCAACATCTCTAGCAATTAGAGAAATGCAAATCAAAACTACGTTAATATTTTATCTCACCCCAGTCAGAATGGCAATCATCAAAAATACAAGCAACAATGGCAATTATCAATAATACAAGCAACAATTAGTGTTGGTGAGGATGTGGGGAAATTTGCTGGTGGGACTGCAAATTGATGTAACCTCTCTGGAAAGCAGTATAGAGTTTCTTCAGAAAACTTGGAATGGAACCACCATTTGACCCAGCTATCCCACTCCTCACCTCAGTCCATACCCAAAGGACTTAAAATCATCATGCTACAGTGATGCAGCCACATCAATATTTATAGCAGCTCAATTCACAATAGCTAAACTGTGGAACCTACCTAGATGTCCTTCAATAGATGAATGGATAAAGAAAATATAGTACATATACACAGTGCCAATCTAAGCCTTAAAGAAGAATGAAATTTTGGCATTTACAGATAAATGGATAGAGGTGGAGAATATCATGCTAAGCGAAATAAACCAATCCCCAAAAACCAAAAGTCAAATGTTTTCTCTGAAAAGTGTATGCTGGTCCATAATGGGTGGTTGGGGGAGGCAAGGGAAGAATGGAAGAATTTTGGATTGGGCAGAGGGCAGTGAGGGGAGGAGAGGGAGTAGGGAGGTGGGAAGGATGGTGGAATGAGAAAGACATTATTACCCTATAGACATTTATGACTGCACACTGGTGTGACTCTGCACCATGTTCAGCCAGAGGAAGAAGTTGTGCTCCATTTGTGTACAATGTGTTAAAACTGCATTCTGCTGTCATGTATAACTAATTAGAACAAATAAAAACAAAGTTAGAAAAGATACTAAGAAATAAAAAGCAACAGTAATTTCTACCAGTTTGGTGTACCTGAAAGCATGTCTATGTATTTTAACACACTCAAATATGTATTTTGCATCTGAGACAAAATAAATTACACATTTTCGGTAAGAATAATGAGTCCATTTTTCCTCTTGGTGAAATAATTTACTATCTATGTGAATGGCATAGCATGAATATTCTCTTCTGAAGAACTTATTCTAATGATGTGTGCATTTTTCAACACATTTCAGTATTGCCTTCAGTTAAAATCCAAGGAAACAACCAGGAGCATGAAAGTGCCTACAAACACTAAAAATATTCTTTAAATAACATTTGGTAAGCATTTAAAAATGGAAAGAAATTAGCCATGTGCAGCAGCACATACCCATAATATCAGGGACTCTTGAGGCTAAGGGAGAAGGATCACAAGTTTCAGACCAACTTGGGCAACTTAGCAAGACCCTATCTCAACATAAAAATACAAGGGGCTGGATATGTAGCTCAGAGATAAATTACTGGGTTTACTTTCCAGTACCACAAACCAACCCCCCCCCCCACAAAAAAGAAACCAAAACATGCAACAATAACAAAATATATGAATCTTTTAAAATTGGCATTAAATCCTATTTGAACCTCAGGATCTTATCATGGACAAAAACTAAGCTTTCTGTGGGTCATTTTGTATTAGAATAGAAACATGTCCACAAAATCTGGGAATGATTATTGAAAAGTCATATGACTAGCATCTGTTTAGGTTGGTGATTTTTCAAAATTTTTGGTTTTGGGAAGTAGAAGAATTTCTTAAATCTTACCCAGAATCCAAGTGATTTCTGCTTCTATTGCTTCCTCAGTCCCATGACTTATCTCCCTGAAGGAAGCCCCTGAAATACTTCCAGGTGTCTTGGAACCAAACTCAGCTCTTAAGCCATCTATTCAAAGAAGGCATTTACTGCAACTGCTAACTATTACAGCCTGGCCACATTTGATTCAAATCCAACAGCCTATCAGCAGTTCTCTAGTAAGTTCAATAAGATTCAATCAATTAAGGTCAAAAATTGAAATCTATTTAACTCAAATAAACAAATGAGTTAAAAATGAGACCAATATAATTTCAAATCAATAGAGCTGGTATGCATTCTTATTGGTTTCTTTTTTTAATACACTGTGATTTCATTTTCTGTAATTCATTTTATTAGAACCATTTGATGCATATATCTCAACCAAAATTACGGTTGATGGAGTACTGCAGCCCTCTTATTAAAGAAACTCAAATTTTCTCTCTCCCTAAGTCATTTATGTATACACTGGATGAGTAGGTCAGACTGTTGACATCCATATGAATAAGCCACAGTTATGAGTTTGCTTGTCTGGTAATACTATTAGCATCTTTAGAAATAATTATGAACAACTTATTAAGTCACCTTATTGTTTTTTGTGTTTGGTACGAAGGATTGAATTCAGGGACACTTTACCACTGAGCCACATCCCAGCCCTTTTTATTTTTATTTTGAGACAGGGTCTTACTAAGTTGCTTAGGGCCTCACTAAGATGCTGAGGACTGGCCTCGAACTCACAATCCTCCTGCCTCAGTCTCCTAAGTTGCTGAGAGAACAGGAGTGCACCACTGCACCTGGCTTTAAATTCCTTTCAAATAGATTGTAGATTAAAGAACAAAAGAAATAACTGAACAATTAAATTGCATTTTTTTTTTTTTTTTTTTTGGTGCTGGGGATTGAACCCAGGGCCTTGTGCTTGCAAGGCAAGCACTCTACCAACTGAGGTATATCCCCAAACCTTAAAACTGTATTTTAAAAACTTTGAAAGATTTTTTTTTTCACAGTTTATTCTCCAATTTTTGTCACCAGGTATTATTTATCTTTTGAAATTTTATATTAAAAGTGAAATTAGACTTTAGATTTCACATAATGATGATTTCACCACATAACATAAAAACAAGATTATGATTTAAATCATGTAGACTTAAAGTTGACATTTTTTTAAAAACAAATTTCCCTTTTAAAACGTAACTGTCAATACTATTATATCCTGTATGATAACATTGAAATAAAAACCAGTTGTACATTATTATTAAAAAAGGATCTTCTCTGCAAAATTACATTCAACATAAATTTACATAATTATTGACTTTAAAAAGGATCTGAACAAGGAATTTTGGAATAATCAATAAATTTTGTTTTGTTTCTCAAGAAGTGTTTTTATTATTTGTCCTAAGAACAGAATTCCACAAGCTGTAAATGTAGAATGGGGCATAAATTAGGAACCTCTATTGCATAACAGAACATTACTTAACTTTTGACTTCAACTGGTTCTTCTATGTATTCATAACAGTTAGAATTGTGTTTTTATATGGCAATTAGAACGGGTTGCCAATCTGACAGGACTGATCTAGAAGACCCAAGATGTAAGATTTGTCAGTAGAACCATTCCTGAAATTCTAGGTACTGGTATGAAATACAGTACATCAAAATCAAAGGGTACTTTGCACTATTGGTCACTAATTGAAAAATAAAGAGAGTTTACTGTCTATTAGAAAATTCATCAAATCCAAATCTTATAAAAATATGACCATATGAATTGTACATAACAGAATGAAAAATGCTTCCAGAAATATATCCTCATTTTAATTTACTGAAATGAAGTACCACTCTGCCCATAATCAGAGTGTAACTACTGCAAATGTTAAGACTATAGTGACTGCAATAAAATGACCATTAATATGCATTCTCATTTGCTTCTAAGAAATGAGAACACAAATAAAACAAAAGAAACCCCATTATTTTGGTCTCATTAAAAGTAGAAATTTAATTTTTAGCATACTTCATAAATTAAGGATAAAAATTAATTTTCATATTTATTTCTACTCAGTCCATCCGTTACATAATCACATGTCAATCAAAAGAGAGCTAGATAAACAGTTGTCTTTGGCACTGATGATTGCTCATACCCAAGGGTACAAACAACGTATTAGTTTACATATAAAGAGATATCTTGGGAATTGTCATTTAGTCGTTTTCATTTCAAAGTTATGGTCATAAAAGCATAAATAAAAATCAAATGTACTCAGAAATGGTGGATAAGATCTCTCTATCACATTGTAGAATAAAGATCTCAAAAAGGAATTAGGATAATGATAAACTAGCAAAATGCAATTTAATGAAATGCTAATGTTAGCTACCACTTATCAATCTATTATTATATTCTAGGCTTATGCTCACCACCTTGAACATATATTCCTTGGATCTTGCAAAAACTCTATAAAGTGATTATTAATACCCAGTCTTAACAAATGGGAAAAGTGCTCAGAATTTTCAACAAGTTGGCCCAGTTCAGACAGGTACAAAGTCAGCATTTGAAGCCAGATGTGGCCACAATGCCAGTCTTTTATGATCTGTGTCACATTGCCTCTCATGTAAGTTAAAGACATCTTCAAATTCAGAAAAGGGGAGGAAAGACATACATGCAAAAAAAATAATAACACATTTAGTCTAAATAAGATCAATAACGTGCCATATTTTCACCAAAATCAATAAAACATTTTACACTTCAATTTTAAAATAAAGTATTGAGAACAAAAAAATTTCAATATTTTAAATGGATGATGTCAAGGCACACTTCTCAGAGTTCTGAATGAAATTCTGGAGCTGCATTCCAGAGGAGCATTAACAAAAAGGAGGGCTGCCAGAAAACAAGGGTAATAAGCATATAATAACAGTTATTAATTATTCTAACCACCTCTCATTTAACACATGCTATATGCCTGGTTCTGTTGTTGCACTTTATACATTTTTTTCACTTCATTCTAGAAAGCTGTGTGCAGTTTTCCTGATTTTACCAGAAATAAAACTAGTGTTCAAACAGATGAATTTCCCAATACCATGAATGTGTGGTAATATATTCAGCTAATACATACTAGCACTAGAGAAAAGACTAGGTTTATCTAACAACAAAGTCAGGATACTTCCTATTATATTGCCTTGTGGTGACAGGAATTATAGAAATTTAGTACTAAAGAAGGATAATCTTAAGGATCATGCTTAAATTGCACAGTTCCAAAGAACTAAACTTGAAGCATCTGGAAGGAGGTTAAAGAAGACATATTTTTACACACATGGATATTCTACCATACAGGCCAGTTAGAATACACGATTTCAAGCCATGTCAAGATGTTGACCTTGTCACTTGATGCAACTTTCCCATGTGTTCCATGTGTTTTCTGACTAAAGTAGCTTGTGCTTGTCCTTTTCTTTGCCTAGAGTGTTCTTTCCTTTCATCTTTTCTGAAGAGGCTGCAGCTGAGCTGTGTCTTAGCCATAACGAGCATCTCCATTAACATTTTTAGAAAATTAGCCCCAATCTCATCAGTATATTGCCTTTATGTGTATATTGTTAAGTGTTGATTCTCTTTCTCTTCAACTAGAAAGAACTTTCTAAGAAAAGAAAGATGAGAACTATGTAAGCATAAAGTGGGTACTTAGTGAATATTTGTGAACAATGATAAATTTTATCAAAGAGACTATTTCTTAGACACCATATGATTAGATCAAGTTCTCATTCATTCCAAGAACCTGTGACTCTCCCTTCAAGCCTAAAGTAGGAAAGACAGGATATGGAAGAGAGTCTGTATAAGAGCTGTATGGAGTGCTCAAAACAATTAAAAATTTCATAATGGTCACACCTACAAAATTTTAAAAGAAACAAATGTACAAAGAAATATAAAATCATCTTGAGGAACTTATTAAAAACATGAAAAGTTAGCAAGTTAGAAAGGAGATCTTAAGTTGTTGGCTGAACTCAATATGAATTTTCAAAATTCACGCGTGCTCCTTGTGTGACAGTATGTATAGATAACATGGAAATAAGATAATATTTTTGGTGCATATCTAAAATAAAAATAAAAGTAAGCCTTAGAATCATAACAAAAAACTTTAGGTATGTATATTGCTGGGAATTGAGCTCCAGGCCTTATGCATGCTAGACAGGCATTCTACCACTCAGCTCTATCCCAGCACAGGAGTAAGATTTTCTTAAGCTTCTGATATGTTTGGGATAGAATTGAGCATCACACGTACATTGTCCCTTTTAATCCTCAAAATATACCTATGATAGAGCATTTTTGACTCATTTATAATTTTCTGATTTTGTGGATGAGAAAAGTGAAAAATAAATGACTTAAGAAAATTTTCCTCAGCTAGCAGTTTAAAAGTGATGAACTTAGGCTTAAAATTTATGTTTGTATGGTCACACAGTTTCACTATTAAATGTTAGGCACTGCTTTATAAAATTTCATCAAAATTTCAATAGAGCAAATCAAATCTACCCAATGTATCTCAGAGTAGAAACATAGAACTGGAAAGTGTTTTGTTTTTTTTTTCCCTTGAAATGTCAGTTAAACATGGGAAATCATTTTGAGCTTAATTTGAATGAGATATTTCTTTAAAAATTTTAATTTGTTCTTTTAGTTATACATGAGAGTAGAATGTATTTTGACACATTTTACCATACATGGAACATAAGTTCCCATTCTTGTGGTTGTACAACATGTGGAGTACACTGGTCATGTATTCATACACAAACATAGGGAAGTAATATCTGATTAATTCTGCTGTCTTTCCTATTGCCATCACCCCTCCCTTCCCTTCATTTTCCTCAGATATTATTTTTAGGTTCTAACAAACATTTCAGGAAATTACTATACGAAAAAGAGAGCAAATCACAATACTTTGTGATGAGCAGGTGATGTAACTGACAGTAACATTTTTCTGACATCAAAAGTCCTGGGGTGTTTGAAGGCTGCTGTCTAGAAGAGGAGGCATCTTATTTTCTGAGATTGCATGGGACAGAACTGGCAGCAATGGATAGATATTACAGAGAAAGTGATGCTGCTCAATATGAGGAAGAAATTCCTGTCAAGTTGGAAATTTATGTCTACCACATTAATGAAGAAGCACTTCTAGAGACAGGGAAGCAATTATTAAGGTCATAGAAAAGGAGTCTGAAAGCTTCTTCCAAGATGGTTCAGGTACTAAATAGTTACTTTCCCTGGGTGTATCGTCACTATTGCACCCCCTCAGTTCTGCCTTGTTAGTGGAAAAGTCATCACAGAGAACAGGAAAGTAAATAGGTGTGGTTGTGTTTTAATAAATGTTTATATACACAAACAGGCTTCAGGCCATATTTGGTCTTTGGGATGAAGTTTGCCAACCTCTGTTACAGACTGTTAATTAGGGTATACTTACCAATTACATAACCACTTGTCAATGAGCTAATAGAGAAATTGTTAAAATTAGGATGCTTAGGCCTATCTTTCCCATTGCCTTCTTATACACCTCTTAAGCTATGGATTGTCAGGGGCGGGCTGAGGGCCCCAGAGCCGCCATCCTGGCCTGATCTCTAAGATGGTGCCTGGCAGCTTGCCATAATAAGCCGTACTCATAAACAAGTTTCAGGAAGTAACTCTGATTGGCTGCTGTATATGAGGCGATCTTTGTAATTGCCTAGTGACTGACCCTTGATAGGCTAATATCTCAGACTGACTCTGATTGGCTTATGCTTGCTAACTGCCTAGTGACTGACCCTTGATAGGCTAATATCTCAGACTGACTCTGATTGGCTTATGCTTGCTAATTGCCTAGTGACTGACCCTTGATAGGCTAATATCTCAGACTGACTCTGATTGGCTTATGCTTGCTAACTGCCTAGTGACTGACCCTTGATAGGCTAATATCTCAGACTGACTCTGATTGGCTTATGCTTGCTATCTAACCCAGACACTTCCTCTAATAAAGGTCTTTGGTCTTTTTGTTCCTGTGAAAAAAGAAGCCTATGCGTTGTCATTGTCCCGCGGGCGAATGGGCGATGATAATGGCTAATTTTGTCTTTGTTGTTTGTCTATATTTTTTAAAGGATAAAACAAATGAACTGAGCTCTGTGGTGCACACCTGTAATCCCAGCAGTTAGGGTGGCTATAACCGGGGATCACAAGTTCAAAGCCAGGCTAAGAAACCTTAGTGATGTCCTCAACAACTTTGCAAGAGCATGTCTTGAAATTAAAAAAAAAAAGAAAGAAAGAAAAAAGAAAAATTAAAAGGGCTGGAGCTCAGAGGTTACCTAGGTTCAATCTCTGGTTAAAAAAAAATGAAAAGAAGACAAAGGAAGAGGAGGAGGAGAAGGAGGAGGAGAAGAAAGAGATAAAGGAGTGTGTGTGGGGGGGGGAGGGGTGAAACAGATTGTGGCCCTAAACAAGTCAAAATAATTACAAATAGGAATTTTTCATAGAAAGTGTTCCAACCTATATTACTGTGCCTTATTAGATGACTTTCTTCTAAATAGATTGAAACATTCAGGAACTTTACCTTTTGTAATGCTGAAATCATGGTATGGGGAAAAAATCCAGAGGAAACATGAAGAGGATGCATAATTCTTATTCAGTTAGTGATGCTAATTGCATTTCCTCTATTTCATTAGGCAGAGTTAATCATGTTTCTGCTTAGGTATAAAAATGATCCTCAGAAATAAAATACTTAGCTAAATAGCTTTCTCCCAATACCTGCTTTATACTATGGATGAAGATCATGAATATTTCACCAAGATTAGTTGTTTCCACCATGAAAAAGAAATACACAATTATTCTGAGACTTGAACACAGCAATTTTAATTTAAAAAACATGATATTTCTGTTCATACAATCTTCAAAGTTGTAGCTATATCATTCTATGGGCTGAACACAGATAGATTCACCCTGACATACTGTCCCATAGCAACATTCTCTTTTTTCACAAGTGGCAGAAGAGTTCCTAAACATAGCATCTAATGACTTTTGTCTAACATAGCTCCTCTTATATTTATCCCTCTATAAGTAATCTCTGTATTATTTGACTGTATGAGTCATATCTGAGTCTCATGAGATACTTATAATCACATGAATTAGGATAAGGCAGTCATTCGGCAGGATGAGGGGTCTGGAAAACAAAAATGAATTGATCATGTAGTTTCAGAATTTTTCAATTTATCCTCTATTTTCCCCTTTTCACCTCATTTCAGAATCCCTGCCTTTGCACATTCACTAAGTCAACCCTTTTAAATAAATTGTTCCTAATTATTAAGTTTCTAAAGTTTCCAGTAACAAAAGATAGGAACACAATTTTTCAAAACTGTCATTTTCATCACATTGTTGTTTCAATGCTTATCCTTGTAGCTTTCATCAGGAGAGAGAGAGAAAAGGAGGAAGAGGGAAAGGAGAAATTTAAATTTGATATAAATATTGCTACATGCTATAGTAAACATTATTGAGTGTGTGAGATGCAAATTGAGAGGACATTAAAATAAATTTCTACTTTAAAGCAAATGGAATAATCACTAAAATAATTGGGAAGTACAGTGGGAGTAATAGAGACTGCAGACATGAGATCATCAAAATAGCCAATAAATCAGGGGAAAAACCCAAGGGATGACAGAAAGGACCAAATGATCAGTTAAGAAGAAAATAAATTAAACTTAAATTACTCTTCAGGATTTATTAAGACAGCAAAAGCAATAATAAATGCACCATATAATTCCACATAATTAGCTGAAGTTACTTTAAAGAAGTGGGATTAATCAATACTTTATTTTGAGTAACTGTGTGTACTAGTTTTTGACCAAAATATCTGACCAGAACAACTTAGAGGAAGAAATGTTTGTGACTCATGTTTCAGAGACCTCAGTCCATAGATTGCATACTCCATCACTCTGACTCTAGATAGATAGTACTCACAGCTGAAGGGTGCGGCAGAAAGGAGGTGCTCAACAGGCAGCCAGGAAGTGGAGAGAAGGGGAAGGGTCTGCAGGGAAGACAATGTCTCAAGGCACACTCCCCGTAACCCACCTCACCCATTCATGTCCCATCTGCTTACATTTCACAATCCAGTTGTTTCACCTCTGATTATTCTTCAGAAAACAGGAATTATGGGGGACACCTCATATCAACAGTGTAACATTCTGCCTGACCCTCAAAAGTTCATGTTCATCTCATCAGGCAAAATGCATTTAATCCAGCGCTAAGAGTGTCATAGTCCTCCGTTTCAGCATAGCCTGGAAATCCAAGTCCAAAATCTCCTCTGTGACTCAAGGCAAACTCTTACCCAAGTCTCTGTAAAAATCAAAAGCAAGTTATGTATATCCACTATAAGTGACAGAATAAATGTTCCATTCAGAAGGAGGGATAGAAGCATAGAAAGAAAAGTTGGGAATAAAACAAGAACAAACACAACTTTGCAGATAAGTTCCACAACACTACGTACAGCCTCTTGGATAGATGGTGGCAAGATGTGACTCCCAATGGACTGCAAACTTGTCCCTTGGCCTTGCTGATTGCAGTTCTTGTAGGCTCTGCTCTATCCTGGCTTCCTCCATAGTCAGCAGCTTTTCTCAGAAGATAGTTATTGTTATCTCTTAATTGCTCCATTCCAACTTTTGCTTCACCTTCACAATCTCACACATTGCTCTCTCAAAGGGAGCCCACAGGGATTCTGAGTCTGTCATACTGGCTTCCCAAAACTTTCTTTAAAATCCCAGTGGAAGCCTCATTAACCCTTTAACTCAAGCTCCTGCATTCTTGCACAATCAGCACCACATTTATGATGCCATGGTCTGTGTAGTACTTGGGCCCCCTGAAATCATGATTGCAGTAACCTCTGAGTACTTGCATGGTTGAGCACTTTGAAACAACTTCCTAGGTCCCCCTGTGTGTGCAGGTGCCCCCTACCATCTTTTCTCAAAAGAATTTTTTCTTCTACATCCAACAAAAATGGGTTGTAGTATTCCATATTCCTCAGGTGCCCTCAGTTATCTTTCCTATTGTCTCTGTGCAAACTACTTAGCTTCACTTTAGGGGCTGAATCTCTTTAAAAAGCACACATTTCTTGGCCCCAGTTTACATGCACTTTCTACTCAAACTGCAATTCTTTAAAATCCTTCAGCTCTGCTGTCTGCTGTGAATTTTCACAGCACGCTTGATTAAACCTGCCATCAAAATCCAGGCTATTGCCTGAATTCCCTACTACTTTGAAATTTTCCTCATCAGTTTCATTAATCCATCACCTTTAAACTCAGCCTCACCTAAAGTCTGAAAACATGAACAAAATGTAGACAAGTTATTTTCCATAATATAACAGGAATGGACTCTAGTCCATTTCCCAGCACAGTCCTCATTTTCTCTGAAACCACAAGAACACAGTCTGTATTCTATCTCATTCTATTATGTGAAATATTTGTTAAATGAGGTAAGTGTTGATTTGAATGTAGAACTAAGGGACTTATTTGTTAAAATGAATTACACAGTTGAAGATATCTGGAGTCATCAAATCAGAATATTAACTCTATTCAACTGTACCAAAGAAAAATTGCTATATGTTTTCTTAGTGGAATCATTGACCCAGTTGACGGTACTGTCTGACAGAATGATCACTGCTCTATACACTGGGACATTTTGAGATAAACAACGCCCTTTTCCCTATAGAAAAAGGTTATCTAGTCTTTTGAAGACCCACAGGTTTCTGACTATTCTTTCTTTTCCTACCTCAGTATGATTGTGCTCTGATGTCTTGACCCAGGGGGTTGTGTCCTCTAAATAAGGACCTATTTTCCCTATATCAGATGGTGGGAGAAGGCAGTTCATTAACTTGTGCTCCTTTCCTTAGGTTACATCAAAAAAATTAAACTTTTTTTTAAAAAAATCTAATATTTTATGAAATAATGAATGAAATTAGAGAACATCATGTTAAATGAAGTAAGTCAGACTCAGAAGATAAAGGGTCATGTGGAAGTTAAAGAGAAAAGAAGAAATCACAAGGGGATCTCATGAAAACAGAAGGGAGACCAGTAGACTATAGAAAGAGAATAATGGAAAGGGAAAAGGGGAAGGAAAGTTGAATGAAACTGATCAAATTATGTTATATGAATGTACAAATATAATGAACCCCACTATTATGTATAATTGTAAGACACCTATGAAATCATTTTTTCAGAAAATAAATTCTTAAATCCATATCCCTTTACTCAAGGTCTACTTTTTGAAAGAACTTCATGAAGAAAATCTGACCTCCATAATTCCCTTTTGGAATAAAGTCTTCCAGGGCAAAATTAGTTAGGCTAATTCTGATGCTAAGTTATGCTGATGATTAGTTATTTGGAAGCATACCTTAAGCTATGCATTATTTCTTTATTATGTATTTATTTCTGTCTGCCAATAATACCTCAGGTTTTCTAAAAAGAAAAAAAAACAAGATTAGTAATTTTTTTCAGTTTTTCATTTAATTTTCACATATAAATTTACAATGATCCCAATGAACGGTGGCAGAAATGAATGAGACTCCCCTAGTGACTAGCAGTTATTAAAGAATCTTGACTTCCTTTGTTGTTGAAGTAGCCAAAGAATGAAACTATCCACCTAATAAATATTACAAACAACATTGCAAACATAGCTTTGAAATGGTAATATCTTTCCATTATATATTCTTTTCAAAATTTATAATTTAACCTAAGTATGAAAGGAATAATTTTATTTCATGTATCTATAAAAATTAGGAACAGGTACTGAGACTATTAAATGCACTGTAATATAAGTTGCAAGCATAACTACCATGTGAAAACCTAATATATCTATTTATATATAGATATAGGGATACATATATATACACACATGTATATATATATATTATCTTATATATATATATACACACATTTTCAAGTGAAACCTTATATATATATATATATATATATATACACATATGTATACACACATGTAGTGTGTATATAGTAGGTTTCCACATGTTTATATATATATATGTGTATATATATATCATATATATATTAGATTTCCACATGCATATATGTGTGTGTATATATATATTGAAGATAATTTCAGAGTTTGTGAAGATACATTTATCTCAGTCTCACAGGGCAAGATTTTCTTGGTTTGTGGGGAAGTTATACGTTTAATGTGTAGAAAGTACAAATATTTCTACAGTCTCGACCTATGTAGTTCAGACCGAGGGCAGTGTTGCAGTTAAAATGACATAGTCCATGAAAACAGAACAAATTCAAAATAATTCAGTCTTTACTTGACTTGTACTTCTTGAAATAGCATGAAGGTGACAAATAGTGCAGTGCAGTGGTTTTTAAATTTCTTTTTATTTTTCTCTGTCTTTTGACAAGTTTCTCATATCCCAATATCTCCATCAAACTTCTCTGTAGAAAAAAATCTCCATCTAAAACCCCTAGCTTGAGCAACATCTATTTACATATTTTCTTTTCTCTATTTTATTTTTCCTATTTGGTTTTTTGAAATCAAGTAATTCTCCCTTTCAAGGGTCGGCAAATTTAAGGTGGATAATTCCCGATACATATTGATCACATGTAGCACCTTTGTCATTTTAATTGCTCATCGTCACAAGATCTGACATTCTTACAACTCTTCCACCATTCTCCCATATATAGGTCTAGGAAAAGAGCAAAGTAGGAAAGGAAACATGGTACTCAGGTGTCTGACATCCCTCATCCCCTATCCAGCTGTAATTTGAGAAGACAGAAGAGGAACAAGTCACATGCAGACAAAGGTCAAAATGAAAAGAAGCCTATGCTGAGTTTCCCCACACTTGAGGCTAAATCAAGAGTTTCAGATTTCATTCTGTGAATCTCCTACTGTATTAGTTTTGAAAGTTAATAAAGTGTGTTTGATTTCTCCAGGAAAAGATCATACTGTTTTATTGTACGTATAAAGCTCAGTGGAGTATAATGAGGGTGGCAACAGTGAGGGTGGCACATGGAAAAGCCCTGAGCACTCCAACCTCTTCTGGTTTGTTGGGTGATGGGTGGGAGGGTGGAAGGTATTTCACAGACAAAACTACCCATATGGACATATGAAATAGCACAATTAAATATTCTACATCAATTAAGTACTTGACCGTGTTACTAAGCTCTTTCCAAACCACAAAACTCTCCAGATACAGTGGCTTCATTATTAATTCCTTAACAAATAACATAGGGAAAAAACATATAAATGATTTTATCCAGAAGAATAGAAATAGAAGATTTCCAAATTTACAACTAATTTTTTTTTTTTCTTTTCCTTGGTGGTTTTGCTTGTTTTTTTTTTTGTTTTTGTTATTATTTATTTTTAACGTTTACATAGGGTAATGATGTTTATTTTCTTTTCCCTTCCCCCCAACCCCTCCCACCCCTCTTTTCCCTCTATACAGTCCTTCTTTCCTTCATTCTTACCGATCTCCTTAGCCTAACTCTAAACCTAACCCTAAACCTAATGCTACCCCTCCCAACCCCCATTATATGTCCTCATCCACTTATCAGCGAGATCATTCATCCTTTAGTTTTTTGAGATTGGCTTATCTCACTTAGCATGATATTCTCCAATTTCGTCCATTTGCCTACAAATGCCATAATTTTATCATTCTTCATTGCGGAGAGTAATATTCCTATTGTATAAATATGCACAGTTTCTTTATCCATTCATCAACTGAAGGGCATCTAGGTTGGTTCCACAATCTGGCTATGGTGAATTGAGCAGCAATGAACATTGAGTGGCTGTATCTCTGTAGTATGCTGATTTTAAGTCCTTTGGGTATAGACCAAGGAGTGGGATAGCTGGGTCAAATGGTGTTTCCATTCCAAGCTTTCTGAGGAATCTCCACACTGCTTTCCAGAGTGGCTGCACTAATTTGCAACCCCACCAGCAATGTATGAGTGTTCCTTTTTCACCACATCCTCGCCAACACCTATTATTGCTTGTATTCTTGATAGTCGCCATTCTAATTGGGGTGAGATGAAATCTTAGGGTAGTTTTGATTTGCATTTCCCTTATTACTAGGGATGTTGAACATTTTTTCATATGTCTGTTGATTACTTGTACATCTTCTTCTGTGAAGTGTCTGTTCATTTCCTTAGCCCATTTGTTGATTGGATTATTTGTATTCTTCGTGTAGAGTTTTTTGAGTTCTTCATAGATTCTGGAAATTAGCGCTCTATCTGAGGTATGGTTGGCAAAAATATTCTCCCACTCTGTAGACTCTCTCTTCACATTTCTGATAGTTTCCTTTGCTGAGAGAAATCTTTTTAGTTTGAATCTATCCCAGTTGTTCATTCTTGCTTTTATTTCTTGTGCTATGGGAGTTCTGTTAAGGAAGTCTGATCCTAAGCCAACAAGTTGAAGATTTGTACCTACTTTTCTTCTATAAGATGCAGGGTCTCTGGTTTGATTCCGAGGTCCTTGATCCATTTTGAGTTGAGTTTGTGTAGGGTGAGAGACAGGGGTTGAATTTCATTCTATTGCATATGGTTTTCCAGTTTTCCCAGCACCATTTGTTGAAGAGGCTATCTTTTCTCCATTGCATATTGCTGGAACCTTTGTCTAGTATGAGAAAATTGTATTTATTTGGGTTTGTGTCCATGTCCTCTATTCTGTACCATTGATCTACCTGTCTATTTTGGTACCAATACCATGCTGTTTTTGTTACTATTGCTTTGTAGTAGAGTTAAAGATCTGGTATTGCAATACTCCCTGCTTTGCTCTTGCTACTGAGGATTGCTTTAGCTATTCTAGGTTTTTTTATTCTTCCAGATGAATTTCATAATTGCTTGCTCTATTTCTGCAAGGTACATCATTGGGATTTTAATTGGAATTGCATGAATCTGTATAGCCCTTTAGGTAGTATGGCCATTTTGACAATATTAATTCTGCCTATCCAGGAACATGGGAGATCTTTCCATCTTCTAAGGTGTTCTTTAATTTCTTTCTTTAGTGTTCCTTAGTTCTCATTGTAGAGGTCTTTCACCTCTTTTGTGAGATTGATTCCCAAGTATTTTATTTTTTTCGATGCTATTGTGAATGGGGTAGTTTTCCTAATTTCTCTTCTGAAGATTCATCACTTATGTATAAAAATGCATTGGATTTATGAGCATTGATCTTGTAACCTGCTACTTTACTGAATTCACTTATGAGTTCTAAAGTTTTCTGGTGGAATTTCCAGGTTCCTCTAAATATATAATCATGTCATCAGCGAACAGGGATAGTTTGAGTTCTTCTTTTCCTATTCGTATCCCTTTAATTTCTTTGGTTTGTCTGATTGCTCTGGCTAGAGTCTCAAGGACGATGTTGAATAGAAGCGGTGAAAGAGGGCATCCCTGCCTTGTTCCAGTTTTTAGGGGGAACGCTTTCAGTTTTTCACCATTTAGAATGATATTAGCCATGGGCTTAGCGTAGATTGCCTTTATAATGTTTAGGAATGTTCCCACTACCCCAATTTTTTCTAGTGTTTTGAGCATGAAGGGATGCTGTATTTTATCAAATGCTTTTTCTGCATCTATTGAAATAATCATGTGATTCTTAACTTTAAGTCTGTTGATATGGTGAATGACACTTATTGATTTCCTGATGTTGAACCAACCTTGCATCCCTGGGATAAAACCCACTTGATCGTGGTGCACTATCTTTTTAATATATATTTGTATGCGATTTTCTAAAATTTTGTTGAGAATTTTTGCATCGATGTTCATTAAGGATATTGGTCTGAAATTTTCTTTCCTCGATGTGTCTCTGTCTGGTTTAGGTATCAGGGTGATATTGGCTTCATAGAACGAGTTTGGGAGGGTTCCCTCCTCTTCTATTTCATGGAATAGTTTGAGGAGTATTGGAATGAGCTCTTCTTTAAAGGTTTTGTAGAACTCGGCTGAGAACCCATCTGGTCCTGGACTTTTCTTTGTTGGTAGGCTTTTGATGACCTCTTCTATTTCATTGCTTGAAATTGGTTTATTTAAATTGTGCATGTCCTCCTCGTTCAGTTTAGGTAATTCATATGTCTCTAGAAATTTGTTGATGTCTTCGAGGTTTTCTTTTTTGTTGGAGTATAGATTTTCGAAATAGCTTCTAATTATGTTTTGTATTTCACTCGTGTCTGTTGTGATGTTTCCTTGTTCATTCCGAATTTTAGTAATTTGAGTTTTCTCCCTCTTTCTCTTTGTTAGTGTGGCTAAGGGTTTATCAATTTTATTTATTTTTTCAAAGAACCAACTATTTATTTTGTTAATTTTTCCAATTGTTTCTTTTGTTTTGATTTCGTTGATTTGGGCTCTGATTTTAACTATTTTCTGTCTTCTACTACTTTTGGTATTGGTCTGCTCTTCTTTTTCTAGTGCTTTGAGCTGTAGTGTTAAGTCGTTTATTTGTTGATTTCTACTTTTTTTTTTTGAATGCACCCCATGAAATAAATCTTCCTCTAAGTACTGCTTTCATAGTGTCCCAGAGATTTTGATATGATGTGTCTTTGTTCTCGTTTATTCTAAGAATTTTTTTATTTCCCTCCTGATGTCTTCTGTTATCCATTCATCGTATAATAGTGTATTATTTAGTCTCCAGGTATTGGAGAAGTTTCTGTTTTTTATTCTGTCATTTATTTCTAATTTCAATCCATTATGATCTGATAGAATACAAGGTAGTATCTCTATCTTCTTGTGTTTGCTAACAGTAGCTTTGTGGCATAAAAGATGGTCTATTTTAGAGGAGGATCCATGTGCTGCTGAGAAGAAAGTGTATTCGTTCTTTGTTGGATGGTATATTCTATATATGTCTGTTAAGTCTAACATGCTGATTGTGTTGTTGAGATCTATAGTTTCTTTATTCAATTTTTGTTTGGATGATCTATCCAGTGGTGAGAGAGGTGTGTTAAAATCGCCTAGTATTATTGTGTTGTGGTCTATTTGATTTCTGGAATTGAGAAGGATTTGTTTGACGTACGTGGATGAGCCAATGTTCGGGGCATAGATATTTATGATTGTTATGTCTTGCTGATTTATGCTTCCTTAAGCAGCATGTAATGTCCTTCTTTATCCCTTCTGACTAGTTTTGGTTTGAAGTCCACATTATCTGAGATGAGGATGGATACTCCAGCTTTTTTGCTGTGTCCGTGTGCATGGTATGTTTTTCCCCATCCTTTCACCTTTAGTCTATGGGTGTCTCTTTCTATGAGATGAGTCTCTTGCAGGCAGCATATTGTTGGATTTTTCTTTTTAATCCAGTCTGTGTCTTTTGATTGATGAATTCAGGCCATTAACATTCAGGGTTATTATTGTGATATGATTTGTATTCCCAGTCAATTGACTCATATTTGTTTTTGACATGATTTGGTTTCTCCTTCATTTGGCTATTCCTTTAGGCTAGCGCCTCCTGTTGCTGATTTGCATCGTTGTTTTTCTTCTCTTCCTCATGGAATATTTTGCTGAGAATGTTCTGTAATGCTGGCTTTCTTTTTGTAAATTCCTTTAGCTTTTGTTATCATGGAAGGATCTTATTTCATCGTCAAATTTGAAGGTAAGTTTTGCTGGGTATAAGATTCTTGGTTGGCATCCGTTTTCTTTCAGGGCTTGGTATATGTTGTTCCAGGCCCTTCTGGCTTTTAGTGTCTGGATTGAAAAATCTGCTGATATTCTTATTGGTTTCCCTCTGAATGTAATTTGATTCTTTTCTCTCGCGGCCTTTAAAATTCTGTCTTTATTTTGTATGTTAGGTATTTTCATAATAATGTGCCTTGGTGTGGGTCTGTTGTATTTTGTATGTTTGGAGTTCTATACGCCTCTTGTACTTGGTTTTCCATTTCATTCTTCAGATTTGGGAAATTTCTGTTATTATTTCATTGAATAGATTGTTCATTCCTTTGGTTTGTTTCTCTAAGCCTTCCTCAATCCCAATAATTCTTAAATTTGGCCTTTTCATGATATCCCATAATTCTTGTAGATTCTGTTCATGATTTCTTACCATCTTTTCTGTTTGGCCAACTTTGCTTTCAAGATTAAATAATTTGTCTTCAATGTCTGAGGTTCTGTCTTCCAGGTGTTCTATCCTATTGGTTATGCTTTCTATGGAGTTTTTAACTTGGTTTATTGTTTCCTTCATTTCAAGGATTTCAGTTTCGTTCTTTTTCAGTATCTCTAACTCTTTATTGAAATGATCTTTTGTGTCCCGTATTTGGTCTTTTAACTGTTGATTGGTGCGATCATGTAATGCCTGGATTTGCTCTTTCATCTCCTCCTTCAATGCCTGCATTTGCTCTTTCATCTCCTCACTTGCTTCCCTGATCGTTTTAATTACGTACATTCTGAACTCCCTTTCTGACATTTCTTCTGCTGTGCTGTCATTGGGTTTTATTGATGTAGTATCTAGGTTTGTTTGGGACATTTTCTTCCCTTGTTTTCTCATATTGGTCAGTTGTCAGTGGGACCCTGAGATATTACAGTTTTCCGCTATTGGCTTATACTGTCCCAGTAGATTTCCAGCGTATCACCTCCCAGCCTTCAGTAGCCTGATGTCTTGGAGGAATCTGATAAAGCAGCTCATCCAAAGAAAACTGCCCCTAGCCCTCTACTGGTTTCCATGGTTTTGGAACTGGCTCTGTGCGGAAATGCTCTCACTGTGGGCCTGCACCGTGCAGCTGGCCGTGTGGGAGGAGCCCACTGCCGGAGTGTGGAAGGCTACCTTGGGAAGACTCTAGCTGCCCTGCCCAGCTCCAATAAGCCACTTCTATCTGGGCCTGCCACCCGGGCTTAGCTTTACCCAGTGGGCAGACTCACCCGTGGCTCTATTTCAGTCCGAGTCTCTCAATGCCTCCCCCTCTTAACTCCTGGTTTTCTGGATCGACCGGGGGTTCAGTCTCCCTCTAGGCCGCCATCTTGGATCGCCCCGTGAAGAGAGCCCGCACCTGGAGTGGGCAGAGACGCCTGAAGAGGTCTCCGGCTGCCCTGCCCTGATCCCTGACGCTGCTTGCAGATCGAGGCTCTCCGCTGGTTCGTTGCCGGAGTACACTGCGCTACAGCGGCTCCGGGACTCGGAGCCTGCTCTGGTCAGAAAGGCTCTCACTAGCGGGCCAGTTCCGTTCCGAGAACCTGGAGAAGCTGGCTGTGTGGGCGGGGCCCACCGCCGGAGTGCGCAGGGCTGCCTGTGGATGACTCTAGCTGCCCTGCCCGGCTCCGATAAGCCACCTCTATCTGGGCCTGCCACCCGGGCCGAGCTTTACCCAGTGGGTAGACTCACCCGTGGCTCCACTTCAGTCCGAGTCTCTCAATGCCTCCCCTTCTTAACTCCTGGGTTCTGGAGCGACTGGGGGTGCAGTCTCCCTCTAGGCCACCATCTTGGATCGCCCTGTGAAGAGAGCCCGCAGCCGGAGTGGGCAGAGCTGCCTGAAGAGGTCTCTGGCTGCCCTGCCCTAATCCCAGAGGCTGCCTGCAGATCGAGGCTCTCTGCTGGTTTGTTGCCGGAGTATGCTGCGCTGCAGTGGCTCCGGGACTCGGAGCTTGTTCTGGTCAGAAAGGCTCTCACTAGCGGGCCAGTTCCGTTCCGAGAACCTGGAGAAGCTGGCTGTGTGGGCGGGGCCCTCCGCCGGAGTGAGCAGGGCTGCCTGTGGATGACTCTACCTGCCCTGCCCGGCTCCGATAAGCCACCTCTATCTGGGCCTGCCACCTGGGCCGCGCTTTACCCAGTGGGCAGACTCACCCGTGGCTCTATTTCAGTCCGAGTCTCTCAATGCCTCCCCTTCTTAACTCCTGGGTTCTGGAGCGACAGGGGGTGCAGTCTCCCTCTAGGCCGCCATCTTGGATCGCCCCGTGAAGAGACTACCAACTAATCTTAAAAATAAAACTTTAATATCAAAATTTGATGAAAATATTAATGAAAAAGGACAATTGCAGATTTGTAATTCTCATGATCATAGATTAAATTCATAAATTATTAGCAAATCAAATTGGACAGTTTACAAAGAGTATAATATATAACAAGCCATTTTTGTTCAATACAAGAATGTGAACTTGTTTTAAAATTTAAAAGTTGGTCCATTTATTTCACTATACATCTTAGTTTTCTATCACTGTCATACAGATTATGACAAATTTAGTAGTATAAGAAATTTTACATTTCTGTAGGTCCAACATGCAGATCCAATGCAGTTCTGGTGACTTGACTGATTAGAATCTCTCAAGACAGAAATAAAAATGTTGGTCTGTGCTCCGTTCAGGTAAATTCACTTCTGAGCTCATTCAAGCTGTTGACTAGATTCAATTCCTCCTAGGTAGGACTTAGATCCCTGTTTCCTCACTGACTCCCTGCCAGGAGCTAGTCCTAGAAGCTGCCTATTATGCCTCCTCTTGCTTTCTACATGACCTTCCTCCAGCAATGGTACATTTAATTTTTCAGGCTTCTCTTGCTTCCTACTGTATTTCCCTTGCATTCAGCTAGAGAATGTTCTCTGCTTTCAAGGGCTCTTGTGATAATCCAGGATAATCCATGGATTAATTATATCTGCCAACTTCCTTTTTACTACTAGTAATATAGCATATTCACAGTTTCTGCCTGGACCATTATTCTGTCTATACTGCATCAACAGAATAGAAGAGAAAATTTTTTACCAGTGATTCTAGACAGCAAAAAGGAAACAAAGAAGCTATGTCATTAGATATTAAAATAGTCATGATTATTTGCTTAGAAAATCTAGAAGAAACTAAAGAAAAACAGAATTAGTAGATGAATGTAAGTCATTGAATAAAAGATCAATATATAAAAGTCAACTGTTTTGTACATTTAGTATTGCATTTGATAATACCGAAAGTATTACCATTGCTAGGAACAATTAAAAAATGAAATTTGAAGAGATAGTACAATAAAATACTGTATTAAGAAAACCCTCAAATATCTAGAAAACATGTAATGAAAGAAAGGTAAGACCTATATAAAGAAAACTAAAAATGATTTAAAGAGATAATTCAAAAACTTAAGTAAACAGGCAAATTCTATTTCCTCAGTTTAAAAATAGAATCAGCATTTTAATGATGTCCAAAACTAAAAATATAGATTCAGAAAAACCTCAAACAAAATCTAACCCCTCAAACATCCAGATTCTGAAAATTAATAATCTGAATCTAATGTTTACATGGAAATTGATAAATCTAATAATGACTTAGAGTATATTGCCCATGCTATGATCTAAATGTCTTGGTCATTCCAAATTTTACATGTTGAAATTCTCCCCCTATGTTGATGGTGGGGCCTTTTGGGAGATGAATGAGATTAATGCCCTTAAATAAATAACCCCAGAGAACTGCCTTTCTTCCCAAGATCTGAGAACACAACAAGAAGGTGCCATCCATGAAAACTGACCCTCACCAGATACTGAATATGCTAGCACCTTGATTTTGGACTTCCCAGCCTCTGAAACAGTGAGAAACAGAGGTTATTTTTGTATATAAGTTACCCAGTCTGTGAAATTTCTGTTATAACAGCATGAATGGACTAAGACAACCACAGAAAAAGATTTATAAAGATACAAATAATTAAGACCATGGTGTTGACAATAAGATACACATACAAAATAATGGAACAGAAAGGAGCACAGAGCAGACCCCTACATAGGCAGGCCCTTGACTGATCACAAGGTGATACTGCAGTATGGCAGGTGGGAAGACTATGGTCTTTTTAGTAAATGTTTCTGAGTGAATTTGATATCTGAATAGAAGATGAAAACAAGTGTTTGGATATCAGGTTTCTTTAAGCTTCTGAAAAAATTGACAGGGAGAAGTCAGCTACTTCAATAATCTGACTTTATTTATATTTTCAGCTCCCTTTGGTATGTGATTTGTTTTTAAATAGAAATTAGCTGTTGGGTATAAACAAACTTTTTTTAAAACAGAGTCTTCACACTTGGAGTTTTAAAATAAAGCAAATGGTTTTATCAATGATAATTCTTACTGAGTTTTTCTATATTTTTTTAAAGGAATTATGCATGGGCTTGGTAAAAGGTCACATGCCAACATGTAACAGAAGAGAGGTGAGGTACAGTCCTCAATTATTTTTATTTTTAACCCAAAGGTGATTAGAAATGGGGTTAATTCATTTCTAAATCTTATTTTTTTCATAGTTTTATTGAAATAAAAGTAAAATTGAAATACAACAAAATGCACATATTTGAATATGCAATTTGATCAGTTTTGACATACTTTGACATGCATGTAACCAGTACAATCAATATAAAAAACATTTCCATTACTTTTTTTTTAAATTTGAAATCATGCAGACTGTGTTTCCTGCATGATTTATTACATTAGAAATCAATCGCCTTAAGATATATAGAACCCCACGACAACTACTTTAACTAGCACACTTATAAATATCTCACAGGTCACGAAAGAAAGCACAAGAGAAGTAAATAAAAAGTGCTTTGAACTAAGTAATAATAAAAATTTAAAATATCAGGATCTCTGGGATGAAACAGTACTCAGATGAACATTTATAACTTAAGGTACTTGTATTAGAAAGAAGCTAAAGTAACAAACAAATTATTTTCAAATTGGGTAGTAGGAAGGAACAAATAAGAGTAGGAGCTGAAATATATGATATAGAGAAGAAATAACACAGTTAAAAGTTGATAAAAATTAAACAAACTTGATAAAGAAAAATGCAAGAACACAAAGATTAATATCAAAGGAAAGGGGGCTATCAAAATTTAAATGCCTTACCACCATGTAACAAAGGTCACTAAGCTTTCAAATCCTTAATATCTAGTTCTTAAAAGTCAGTTACCCACATTCTGTCTTTAATTCTACCTTCTAAATTCAGTTTTCTGAGCATAACTTTTCTATTTATAATGCTTAATGAAATTAACAGAGTCCCTCCTCACACAACTGAATAAACGAACAACAAAATCCCAGTGGTGTAAATAAATTATATATATTTTTAAAATCACATTCTGTGAGAACAGAATCAACAGTGGTGAAATATAGTGCATGGAATATTAGAAGGAAGTGAATGAAGGTAGAAATTCTAGGAACAACTCCGTCTCAATTTATTTCTGCTGCTATAACAAAATACCACAGACTGAAAAAATTCATAAACAATAGAGATTCATTTCTCACTGCCTTTTGAATCTGGCAAGTCCTAAATAGTGACACAAGTATGTTTGGTGTCTGGTAAAGGACCATTCTCTCTGCTTCAAGATGATACTTTATTGTTGTATCTTCTAGAATGGACAAATACTTCACATGGCAGAAGGGACAAAGGAGGGTCAAACCAACCCTGAGAGCCCTTATCCCATGCATAAGGGGTGGGGATTCTAATCCTGTCCATGAGGACTCTGCCCTCATGGCTTCATCATCAATGAAAGTCCCTACCTCTTAATGCTATCATATTGGTGATTAAGTTTCAACATATGAACTTTAGGAAAAATATTCAGGTCACAGAAAATTCCCAGATTGCTACTGCAGTCTGCTCAGAAAGAAGATACTAATCCATGCTTCAGTCCATGGTATCTTGCTGTGATCATAGAGCTACCACACCAGACAACCAGTGCCAGATCTTTCAGTCCTAGAGGAATAAACCCATCCAATACATGCTTTCCAGAATTTCTAGTCTAATTTTTTATTAGAGTTTAATGTTCTGTTTCTGTTAAAGATAAGGGGACTAATAGAATAACTATAAATATAATAACAAACATTTAAAACCTTGCCCAGTTTTCCAAATCTGATAATGCCCATCTAAAACACAAAACCAGTGTGACTCAAGTTACAGAATTCTTCCTACCATTTCTTGCTTCCTCCAAAACTGGGATTAATATAAGAATTTTATTTTCAAGTTTAAACAGGACTTCAGGACTGCCTAAAACAAATTCATCATGTAAGAAAATGTTCTGTTAAAGGATGGATAAAATCAATAAGAAACAATGACTGACATGCTGCCTACACCATTCAAAGGGAAAACAAACAAACCCAAAGATGTTAATGTTGATGCATTCAGCAGGCCAGAATGTGAGTGCAATATAGCAGAAAGTTCTGGCTCCAGTTAATTGATATGTGCTTTTGGCAAAATAAGTGAGAATTTAGCCCAAGATAATAGCTTAGACATCTGTGTACTAAGACCTCTGGGCAACTGCTTAAAAGTGTCATCTATATTAAGTATCAGAAACTGGTATATCCAAGTTTACTTGTCAGTCATATGATTTGAAATATGACAGAAATAACCTTAAACAAATAGGACAATGAGGAATAGATCTAAAAATCATGGGCAAAAGCACAGTTCTGAACATCAAGTTCTTTTCTTTCTCCATAGACTATGCAATGCCAATATTTTTTTACCTTCTTCCATTCAAAAGAAAAAAAAAAGGAGAAAAAAAGCACTGAAATTTAAAATATAGTTACAAAATTGGAAGGCAAATGACAGTGAAAATACATGATTCATAATGGACCTTGATTTTAATAAGGTAAATGAACTCAATAATGTGAAAATCTACTAAGGACCTTGAGATTTGGCTGGAATTTCACCCAAGAAAGTATAGGATTTAATCAAAGCTGCTTTTGTTGAAAAGCAGATTTACATTCCAAATGAAAGCATTCAGAACAGCTGAAAGCACAAGGCAGGAGAAGAAGGAAACAGAAGGTCACCCCATAGAGTTCTCATTATTATCATGTCCTCTGCTTTCCTCCTTGCTCAGGTAAATCACAGAGAAAGGTGTTTGGCTGAAAAAACTTTATCCTAGGCTAGGTAGGAAAAGTAACACAGAGTAAAAGTAACCATATCCCTGTGAGATAGAAGATGGAAAATTAACATAAGCTAAATTGAATTAATGGATCAATGGAATAATTAATTGATGTAAGTTGTAGAAATCTACAAACACATAGCTGTAACTTAGTAACTAAAACCAGTAAAATATTTAAGATGCTAATTAATTGCCTTAATTTTCATTAAGTTGCTAATCTCATATATTGCATGTGGTAAGCAAAAACATAATTTTAATGAATGAATCCTATTGAATAACTTTTATTTTCTTATTGTTATTTGTTTATTGATACATTGACTTTTGAGACAGTGTTTCACTAAGTTTCTCAGGATAGCTTCAATGTAGTGATCCTTCTGTCTGAGTCTCCTGAGTAGCTGAGATTATAGGAATAAATTTTATTTATATATAAATATGCACAAGACATTCTATAAAGTGATTTCCATATGTAATCTTTTCTTTATCTGACTTTTAAATGTTGGATATTCTCACAGCTTGGCCAAAAAAATTTATTTTGTTACTTTTTAAAATTGAAATTTTTATGCTGTATAATGACATTTTCATATATGTATACTTTATGGAATGATTAAGTCAAGAAAATTAACATACTCATCACTTCATCAACTTAGTATGTTGTGTGTATGTGTGTGTGTGTGTGACAAGAACACTTAAAATTAACTCTCAACAATTTTTAAGGATACAACATATTATTATTAGATATAATTATCCTAGTGTACAATAGATCTCCACAACTTATTGTTCCTAACTGCAACTTTGTATCCTTTGACCAACATGTCCCAATTCTCTACCATTCTCCACCATACACTGAACTTGTTTATGTTCCACATGTAAGTGAGATGATACAATATATGTCTTCCTGTGTCTGGCTTAATTACTTAGCATAATGTCCTCCAGCTTCTTCTACATTGTAGCCAGTGACAACATTTCCTTCTTTTCAAGGTTTCTGAATATTCCATTGTGTATTTATATCACATTTTCTTTATTTGTTCATTAGTGGACACTGAGGTTGAGTCCATATCTTGGCTCTTGTGAATAATGCTAAGACAAACATAGGAGTGCAAATATCTCCTCAGAGGTACTGATTTCATTTCCTTTGGGCATATACCCAGAAGCGGGATTGCTAAATCATTTGGTAGTTCTATTTCTACTTTTTTGAGAGTCTCCATGCTCTTTTCCATAATGGGTATACTAATTCAATATCCCACTGATGTTTTAGCTCATCGGTGCACAAAGAACTCCAAACTTTATATCTCTAGAAAGGATTTCCTAAGAATTCTGCTTTTCTTTAGATAATAATGTACATGACATCTGTGTTTAGATATATTGTAAGATACTCAAAACGTTCAAAGCTTACCTCTTGAATTTCCCATGAGAATCAAATCTATTTTTAGTCTCTTTTCCTAAAGTTAACATCAACTCATCCATGTTTTCTTCCATGTGTCCTTATATATGTGATATCTTAGAAGACCTATAAATATTTCCTCTGATCATTAACTCAAATTCATCACCCCTTCTCCATTTCTGTTGACTTAGTCTGACCTATGGTCTCTTCTATGGCTTACTACATTGGACTTTATGTAAATGTGTGGGTCCACAAACACTTTCATTCTATCCCATTATACGTAGAATCTTGTCCATCCCTCTTTTAAAGTTTGTAGACTGTAAGAAAAACCAGCAAAAGCATCCTCAATATCCTAATGAGTGCTGAATACTCTGACCTTGTGTTAACCATGAGCAATATATATTGAGCCACTAAACAGTTCCGGGTAGAAAAGACATAGGAATGAAGCCAAAGGAAGAAAACATGTTTTTGTTTTTGTTTTTGTTTTTGTTTTTGTTTTATTCCCTTTTCCTAGCAAGTAATCAGATAAATCAAATGATCCCAAAATATATACTTCAGAAGAAACAAGAGCTATCAAGAAGCAAAGTTATTATATCATGGGTTGTGATCTTCTAAACCTCCATATCAATGATGATAATAATTATAATGCAATTTCATTCATAAAACATATTTTCTTTACTCTGCACAATTACCCCATAAGGTCCATACTAGATAATACCTAAATTAAAAGTATCATAGACTATTAAGAACTTAGATATAAATTCTATGTGACCATTAACAAAACTGGAATTTGTACCATTTTTGTTTGACTCTACAGCTCTTGCTCTTTTGTCTTTTCTGGGAAAATATTGAAAATAATCACAATGTCAGTAAAAGTGTCTGAGTTAGAATGTGTGATAATAATTTAATGTAGTCTTCCATGCTTTAATGAATTTCATTAAACCTTGGAATTTTAGTCGGGTAATAGCATCTCTGGCTTATCATTTAATATACTTGTTTTTAGAGATAAAATCTGCTGTTCTTTGAATGTTTGCAATATGTTTCAGTTTCTTTGAATATTTTCATATAGTAATAAGTTATATTTGGTTTTTTAAATATCAAAAAATTTAAATACAGGACTAGCACAAGTTCCAAATATTTCTTGGGGTGAAATTCTAGGAATTGGACTTTACATGTGATTCAATTACAGAAAATAAGAAGTTACTCTGTATGCGGCTATGCTTGTCACCCTGTGTCCATAGGACAAGCACCAAGAAATAATGGGTAGGACCCAGACTATAAAGAAAGACTGACCCATATTTCAATATTACTTTGCCATATTTTAGGCAAATTTTTGTCTTCTATGAACTTTAGATATGCTCATCTGTGAAACTGTGATAATACATAACTCACAGTATCCTTTAAAGATGAGAAACAGCAGTGTTCATTGTTTTTGTTATTATCACTGCTGTCATTATCATCATCACCATTATCAATAGCAGAAATGATACCTTTTTTTCCTCTTTTTTCCCCTCAAAGTATCTTCTTTGCTTTGTCCTATTTTTGTCTCTTTTATTCTCTCAGGAAAACAACAAAGGCATTAAGATTGATTACGTACTTTGCTTTTCCTTCTGGCCACCATTTGTCACTGTTGTAAGTAAACAGTAAAATAAAATCTCCTCTTATTAAATGAGACTCCATACAAATCCCACACAGTCGGTACTTGAAGGAAAAAGAAAAGTCTCTTTCTTCAAGTGCTCAGATTTGATCTATCTGTATAAATCAATAGCTACCTAGACATATACCACACACCATTCTGAGACACAGACCTTTAGTTACACATCATGGACAGTCTATATTACACACCAAAATATTTTAAGCAGTCTTCCAGTTTCTTATAAGGAAAAACCTCATTCAGTCCTGCTACTGCTCAGTTAATTTCTCTCTCCCTATGACATAAATCTAATTAAGATTTTGACAAACACAATTTAGAACTTAAACTTAAAAGTACAATTAAGTGGTTTAAATGTAAAGAAAGTGATTTTTGGTATTAAATGTAGATGACATTTTAATTCTAATTCATCAGTTTGGAAGTTAATGAAATTAATGAAGCAAGAAATAAGATGCAAATCCAAAAGTTTATGCTTTTCTGCCTAGTTGACTGTACTGGGTAAGCCCTAAAGAGGAAGCATACAATTATAGCTATAAGTAAGAATTTCTGCTTGTGTTTCCATTACACAGTTATATGCAATAACATAGTCTGAAAAAGAATTTTCTGAACTAAGAATCATGTGTTATGTAAATACGTTGAGGGAGTTGGTGGGCATGTGCATGAATGGCTATTAGTGAAAATTAATTTGTTGAAAAAAAAATAAAACAGCTACTTGAATGCCCTAATATTTCAAGGATGAAAACCTAAGACATAAGTTAAAAAACAGAAAGTAGAAAACTCAAAAATTCTGAAGTCTTGAAAAGTTCAAGAGCAATGATTATATTTATATCTGTAATATGAACAACTTTTTAACCTATATGGTAAATGTACAGGTCATCCAGAGAAAGCATGCATATTATCTATTATAAGAAAATGTCCTCACTAATTTTCTTTAAAAATTAGTGAACATCACAACATTTTTATACATTCATTTACAATCATTTTTTTTAAAATAAGCAAAAGTGGTTTTACGTCTCAAAAATTATTTCATGTATGACATGTTAACATAATTCACATACTAATGGTCTGAGGTCATGGCAATTTATCTAAAATATTTCCAAATATCTTTTACTTGCAAATATACACACCATTCTGAAGCTCCCCTTATTTTTCTTTTGGGTGGGACAGAATCTCAGGAGAGCTTCTGATGTTTATACAATAACAGAAGTAATAAGATAGAGTGCCTGAGATTAGGCTATGACATTCTGAACTTCTGTCTTACGAACTCTTATTTCTACCTGTGTCCTTACTCTGATGAATTGACTGGAGAGGTACATATGGCAAGGAGCTGAGAATGGCTTCTGGGCCACCCTCACCATGAAAAAGAGGTACTGAAGCAGAGTCTTCCCTCCTCTGGATTTTGGATGAGGCGCAGTCCTGTTTAACACCTTGATTGC
The DNA here is from genome assembly GCF_902686445.1 of Sciurus carolinensis. Taxonomy (NCBI): domain Eukaryota; kingdom Metazoa; phylum Chordata; class Mammalia; order Rodentia; family Sciuridae; genus Sciurus; species Sciurus carolinensis. The sequence goes on from NC_062215.1 coordinate 91,932,912, forward strand.
AGCCTTGTGAAAAATCCTTAAAACCTGGACTATGTAAAACCACGCCGGATTCTTGGATTACAGGAAGAGTGAGACAATAGATGTTGTTTAAAGTTACCGAGTTTGGGGACAAATTGTTTTACAGCAATAAGTATTCTGGAACAACTAATTTAATAATGCCAGTGATCCTCTGTCTACTGTTACAGAAACCGGTTACTAAGAATCCTCAAGGAAATTAAATCTAACCACTTAATTGAATAGATCTATGCCAGAATGCTATTTGTCAAATGATGATGTTACTATAAACAGAAAATATCTTGTCATCATAAAAAGCATGAGAGAGAAAGAGAGAGAGAGAGAGAGAGAGAGAGAGAGAGAGAGAGAGAGAGAGAGAGAGAGAGAAAGGAAAGCAAGCAAGTTAACTTTCTTTTCTTTGGAACCTGAGTTACTGCCTTTGTTTTCGGTGTGAGTTCTTGAAGATATATTAATCTAACAGTCTTAATCTCTGAAAATAAAAGAAGAAAATGGTTTTAGTTCACATTTCTCCTCTTGAAAATCTTTTATAATGTGCTGGCTAACTTTCTTACCTTTATAAATATAATACGGTAAGCTTAGGTGTCTTCTTTTGATGGCTTTCATGCAGTATCTCGGAGTTATATTGAAAATCGTTTTTCACTGCACAGCAATTTGGGTGTAGAAATGAAAGGAAGGATGAGTAGACACTCAATCTAACATCCTCTGAAAAGTTTTTGGAATAAAACATTGGACTTAGTTACTTTCTTTCTGATTTGAATTTCTGAGTGAACTTCAACTACAGTAATAATAACAATAATAAACTAAATTGTGTATTCAAAGGTCTCAATTGTGTGTCTTTCATATTATTACTATAACCTGATTGTGTAAACATTACATTACTACTGTCACCTATATTTTTAATATAAGACTTTGTGAAAAATGAAAGTAAAAACTTCCAAATATGTTTTTAGTTAACCAAAGCATTCTTTGGTTATTGTATCATCATATCACAAACATATGGAAGAGCATTGAAAGGGAAGAAGTGTGTCATGACAGATAATAGAAGCTTCTGAGGCAACTCTTCATTCTTTTTTAATGTGGAAACACAAAGACACCACTTTTATTTGTAAAAGTCACCTTGTCCTTAGTTTTTCACTAATAAAATATATGCTTTTATATATATACATTCCTACTCTGCATTTATAATTTCATCCAAATTGTAAATATGCTAGGCCAAATGACTATACGAATTCTGAGTGAAGGTTTATAAAGACTATTATTAACACAAGAGTGGGAAGGAACACAGTTTGAGTTTGTTATCCCAGGTGGAGTTTGCTACTCTGGAAATTAGAAAAACAAAACCTTTGACATCCATGCTTGGGAATATAGATATGCATATTATTCTAAGAATTACCATGGAATCCCAATCTGTCAATTTCATTTTTACTTTTCTGATTATTACCACATCTGACATATTTTTACATATTTTTTTTTCTTACCAGAAAAAGATTTGTAATGATGAATTCAAAGCAGTCTGTTTATTACTGGAATTCCACCTCTCCACCTTCTTAATCCCTCCACGCAAACTTCCTTATTTTTATCACAAGTTGAAAATAGCTTAGTGTTCCATTTCTATTATTGATGAATCAAGGAAACCCTCAAACACATGAGGATCTTATTCTTCTGGTTTGTTTTATTTCTCTTCTAAAATAACTTATATTCCTTGACTAAGAGATATTAAGATGTGGAGACTAACTGTAAGAGGAATTTGCTAATTCATCAACTTGTCCTAGTTGAGGGTCACTGCTTCAATTTAGGCTTAGATTACTCACCCTATCAACCAGAAAGTCAAACACACAAACCAGAGTCATTATCATGGTTTACAACTGGAATTTATCTGTGATTTATCTCTAAAAGTCCATAAATAATGAGTTCTGACTTGATCTTCTGATTCTGACACTTGGTGAAATTTCCTTCAGAAAGGCATGAAGGTGGCTCTCAAAATATTTATGCATCAATGCTCCAAATCCTCAAGTTTGTTTTAAGCAGTAGAGTCATTTATGTATATAACCTGCATAAAGTCATAATACCCACATCCCAAATTCTAATGGAGATGAATTCATAGAGACTGAAACCAGCAAGTAAAAATTAATGAAAATAATTTGAATTTTTAAAAGCAGCTCACCAAAAGTACACCATTGACATACAATAAACTTCTTATTTTGACAAATATGGTAAATTGGAGAAAATCAGAACTAAGTATGGCAAGGAAATTCCTTACCCATTAACTGGTTGAAAGCAGAGAAACAAAATATTTACAATTTAACAACTTTTGACATGATATTCATTCATATTAGAAATATTGCAAATACCTGTCCATAGAGTTATATAAAGTAGTATAAAAAGATTTCTATACGCCCTAACAATAAATGAAAATCTCACCTCTATCAAATATGGAGCTATACCTTAATGTCAATAAAAGTTTTGGTGTACTTGTTACATTTCTAATAGGATATACAGTTGTATTAGTCAGAGTTCTCTAGAGGAACAGAATCAACAGGAAGTATAATTATAAAAAGGGGATTTTTTAGATTGACTTACAGGACCAGAAGCTGGATAGTCCACAATGGCTGTCTTCAGGCTAGGGAGATGGAAGAATAGTCCAAGAGGTGAAAGCCCCAGAACAAGAAGGAACAACAGTGCTATCCTAGTCTGATACCAAGGTTTTTGGAAACTACCGGGAGAATCACTGGCAGAGTCCACTTTGGAAGAGTGAAGAAATGAGAGTTCTATACTCTCAATCAAAGCAGCAATCAAGAACCCCACTCCAAATTTCTCTTTCAGAGGATTCATCACTTATGAATAGAAATGTATTAGATTTATGCATATTGATTTTATATCCTGCTACTTTGCTGAAGTTTTCTAGTGGAGTTTTTTGGATCCTCTAAATATAGAATCATGTCAGCAGCAAATAGTGACAGCTTGAATTCTTCTTTTCCCTTTAATTTCTTTGGTCTGTCTAATTGCTCTAGCTAGTGTTTCGAGGACAATGTTGAATAGAAACGGTGAAAGAGGGCATCCCTGCCTTGTTCCAGCTTTTAGAGGGAATGCTTTAAGTTTTTTCTCTGTTTAGAATGATGTTGGCTTTCTCTAGTGTTTTAAGCATGAAGGGGTGCTGTATTTTATCAAATGCTTTCTCAGCATCTATTGAAATACTCATATGATTCTTAACTTTAAGTCTACTGAAGGATACGATCAATAATGTGAAAAGAGAGCCTACAGAGTGGGAGAAAATCTTTTCCACACACACTTCAGATAGAGCACTTATCTCCAAAATTTCCAGTACAAACCATGACACTTTTTTGAGTGAAAGGAACACAGTAATTATTCTAGGACAACAGTCATAATTTAGGAATATTTTGGGAAAACTCACCTTCAAGGGTCAGAAGCCAACTTAGATGGTGTTTTCTAATTTTTTGCAATTATATTCTATATATCTCCCTACTTCATGAACTTCACAGGAGCAGAAGGTGGCCTGGGGCATTATTTCAAATAACTTAATGTAAAAAACTCATGAGCTCTAAAATAACATCATGTTTTGGTATCATCTTGGTTTCTTAGAAACTAAGTGACTTATTTAACTTTTCTTTCCTTCAGTTTTTCAGTCCATAAAATGAAAGTTAAAATAATATTTAATAGAAAGGTTAATATAAACCAGGTGTTCTGCTTTTGTAAGTTTTGCATGTGCAACTAAGAAGAATGTGCATTCAGCTCTCCCTATAGTATTCTGTAAATGGTTATCAGGTCAGATTGTATGATAGTGTTGTTCATGTCTTTCCATAAGCTCACTGACTTTCTGTCTACTGGTTCTATAAATTACTGAGAGAAGAATGTTTAAATCTTCACGTATGATTGTGGATTTGTCAATTCATACTTTCAGTTCTCTCAGTTTTTGCATTATGTAGTTTGAAGTCCTTCTATTAGGAACACACACATTTAGAAATGTTGTTTGGTTGGTGAATTGTACCTTTTCTCATTATGAAATATCACATTTTATTTCTGGAAATACTCCTGGTCCTGCAGTCTACCATGCCTATTATTAAGACATCTACTCCAACTTATAAAAGTTTGTTCTATGTAACCATTTTCCATCCTGTTACTTTTATCTCTATCTTTATATTTAAAGAGGGTTTCAGGTATTACATTTGTATCCAAACTGAACACTAGAGCTTTTCATTGGAGTTGTCATTCCCCTTTGTGTGTATGTGGGTGTATGCATATGATGACTATATATCTGATTAACTCAAATCTGTCTGATTGAGTTGATTAGATCCATACTGACTAGTTAAGTCTACATTCTTTCCATATATCCCATTTATTTATCATTTATTTGTTATTTCCCCTTTTCTTAGTAATTACTTAGGTCTTTTACTTTATCTATTGTGTTGTCATTTTAGCTATAATTCACCTAGCTTTTGCTCTAGAGTTTTCAATATGCATTTTTAATTAATCACAGCTGAGTTTCAAGTAACATTATTTTACTTTATATACCATAATTTATATATTTATAATACATTTCATTTCAGGTTATTTTATAAACTTTACAATGCATTATTATTTTCCATTAAGTAATTATATCTTTAAAAGACCAAAATATAAGGCAAGTAGTTTATTTTTTACTCTTTCATGAATCTTTTATCATTTATAGGAATATTCAATCCACTAGGTAGATCCAAGTTACTATTTGGTAACATTTCCTTCAGCCCAGAGACTTCCTTTTATGTAGATATGTTACAATGGATTTTACTAGTTTTTGATTACAAACATCTTTATTATGTCTTTATTTTGCTCCAAAATCTATATAACTATTATTTATATAGACTCTGAAGCTTTTTGCTGATTGATATTAGTATCATGTGTCTTTTTACATCTTATCACTTCTATCTATTAAGTTTATTATACATATAATGGATTTTTTAAGCAACACTGAGTTAGAATTTATTTTGTTCAATCTGAAAGAGCTCTGAATTTTAATTGGAGTTTTTGAATTGCTCATATTTAATTTACTAATGATATGGTTGTGTTCAAATATGCCATCTTCCCACTTAATTTCTATATGTATCACATATTTTTTGTTCTTTTTTTCTCGATTTCTGTCTTCTTTTGGATTGTATTTTTTTTATGATTCCATTTTAGCTTCTCAAAAAGCTTAATAACTGCTCCCAGCTCTTGTGCCACGCTGAACCTCCTGTGCCACACTGGACCTCCTGTGCAGCAGGCTCCCCATCTACCAATGAAGGGCTCCCCTGGATGCTTCCATCTTGGGACACTGCAGGCGCCACCATAGCCCCCTCGAAGTAGTAACCTCTGCCATGGGAAACCCGATAGGGCCTGCAGGCAGTCGCCCCTATAGCACTGCCCACCACAGCACTGCATCTCCAAACAGGCTGCCCAACACCACTGCACAGCCTGCCTTTACTGCCCCATCTCTGAAAGCTGTCACCTCCATCTTGGGACACCTTTACTGACATCTTGGGCTACATCCATTGCTGCCATCTCCATCTTTAGTTGGGGCAGCTCCCATCTTGGGACACCAGCTGGAGCCTAGAAGCCCAACATCAAGGTACTTGAGTCTTCCAAACCACCCCACCCCAGCCACAAACACAGCCCAGTGCTTGCAGGTATGTGGTCAGCATGCAGCTCTCAATACCTGGTCCTGATCTGCCCAACACAGAACAGCTTTCCACAACAGATGCACAGATTCCTGTGCTCAGCCCTCAAGACCCCTGGAGAGAAAGGCTCTTGATTGGGAAATTGAAAGGGCGGGGGAGGAGAGATACAGTTTAGAGACTAAATTAAAGACCAGGAATTGTGGAGTCCACAGATGATGTAAGAAGCTAAGACCGGGCTCCCACATCACAAGAATGAACCCCAAAGGAGATTCCTGGTGCACAGTCTTCCAACAGGAACAGCAATTGCTATATCACACATCCAGGAGTTCTGCTTTCAAATCTAACCTTCCCACCCTAGTAATCTTCACCATCCTGAGGGTGGAGATACCAGCAAACTTCAGACAATCACGCCAATCAGATGAGAAGGGAATCAGGGGAGATACTGAACTCCAACAGAAACAATTGTTCAATTTTCCTTCAAGAGTTTTTCTTTTTTGTTTTCCCACCCTCACATCTCCAATATTTGTGAAAACAAGTATTTTTCATGGATCAGGCTACTGACGACTGGGTTGTCTGAATATTACAATTTTTTTGTGTATTCTTTTGTTTTTCCATTTGTTTTCTCTTTTTCCCTTTTTTAATTCTCCTTTCTTTTTTTTATTTTTACTTTCTAAAATCCATTTATTTGTTTCTTTTTTTCCCCACTCTATATTTTCCTCTCACTTCTCTGTTTCCCTAGAGTCTCTCTCTTTTCTCTTGGTAACAGCCAGCATCTTGTGATTCCTGTTTCATGCTTCCTATGATCTAACACCTCTATAATCTTTCCTCCTACCTCATAAACATCTCATCAAGATGGAAAGATCTCCCATGTTCTTGGATACACAGAATTAATATTGTATAAATGGCCATACCACCAAAGCATTATAAAGATTTCATGCAATTCCAATTAAAATCCCAATGACTTTCCTCATAGAAATAGAAAAAGCAATCATGAAATTGATTTGGAAAAATAAGAGATCCAGAATAGCTAAAACAATATTTAGCAAGAAGAGTGAAGAAGGAGGCATTACAATACCAGAACTTAAATTATACTACAGAGTTATAGTAACAAAAATGGCATGGATTGGCCCAAAATAGACATGTAGACCAATGGTACAGAATAGAAGACACAGAGATAAACCCACATAAATACAGTTATCTCATACTAAACAAAGGCACCAAAAACTTACATGGGAGAAAAGATAGCCTCTTCAACAAATAGTGCTGGGAAAACTTGAAATCCATATGTAGTAAAATTAAATTAAATTCCTATTTCTTACCCTGTACAAAATTCAATTTAAAGTGGATCAAGGACCTTGGAATTAGACTAGAGACTCTGCGCCTGATGGAAGAAAAAGTAGGCTCAAATCTTCATCATGTCAGATTAGGACCTGACTTCTTCTTTAAAAGTCCCCTAGGGATCCAAGATGGCGGCCTACAGGGAGACTGCACCCCCGGTCGCTCCAGAACCCAGGAGTTAAGAGGGGGAGACATTGAGAGACTCGGACTGAAATAGAGCCACGAGTGAGTCTGCCCACTGGGTAAAGCTTGGCCCTGGTGGCAGGCCCAGATAGAGGTGGCTTATCGGAGCCGGGCAGGGCAGGTAGAGTCATCCACAGGCAGCCCTGCTCACTCCGGCGGAGGGCCCCGCCCACACAGCCAGCTTCTCCAGGTTCTCGGAACGGAACTGGCCCGCTAGTGAGAGCCTTTCTGACCAGAACAAGCTCCGAGTCCCGGAGCCACTGCAGCGCAGCGTACTCCGGCAACAAACCAGCAGAGAGCCTCGATCTGCAGGCAGCCTCTGGGATTAGGGCAGGGCAGCCAGAGACCTCTTCAGGCAGCTCTGCCCACTCCGGCTGCGGGCTCTCTTCACAGGGCGATCCAAGATGGTGGCCTAGAGGGAGACTGCACCCCCAGTCGCTCCAGAACCCAGGAGTTAAGAAGGGGAGGCATTGAGAGACTCGGACTGAAGTGGAGCCACGGGTGAGTCTACCCACTGGGTAAAGCTCGGCCCGGGTGGCAGGCCCAGATAGAGGTGGCTTATCGGAGCTGGGCAGGGCAGCTAGAGTCATCCACAGGCAGCCCTGCGCACTCCGGCGGTGGGCCCCGCCCACACAGCCAGCTTCTCCAGGTTCTCGGAACGGAACTGGCCCGCTAGTGAGAGCCTTTCTGACCAGAGCAGGCTCCGAGTCCCGGAGCCGCTGTAGCGCAGTGTACTCCGGCAACGAACCAGCGGAGAGCCTCGATCTGCAAGCAGCGTCAGGGATCAGGGCAGGGCAGCCGGAGACCTCTTCAGGCGTCTCTGCCCACTCCAGGTGCGGGCTCTCTTCACGGGGCGATCCAAGATGGCGGCCTAGAGGGAGACTGAACCCCCGGTCGATCCAGAAACCAGGAGTTAAGAGGGGGAGGCATTGAGAGACTCGGACTGAAATAGAGCCACGGGTGAGTCTGCCCACTGGGTAAAGCTAAGCCCGGGTGGCAGGCCCAGATAGAGGTGGCTTATTGGAGCTGGGCAGGGCAGCTAGAGTCTTCCCAAGGTAGCCTTCCACACTCCGGCAGTGGGCTCCTCCCACACGGCCAGCTGCACGGTGCAGGCCCACAGTGAGAGCATTTCCGCACAGAGCCAGTTCCAAACCATGGAACCAGTAGAGGGCTAGGGGCAGTTTTCTTTGGATGAGCTGCTTTATCAGATTCCTCCAAGACATCAGGCTACTGAAGGCTGGGAGGTGATACGCTGGAAATCTACTGGGACAGTATAAGCCAATAGCGGAAAACTGTAATATCTCAGGGTCCCACTGACAACTGACCAATATGAGAAAACAAGGGAAGAAAATGTCCCAAACAAACCTAGATACTACATCAATAAAACCCAATGACAGCACAGCAGAAGAAATGTCAGAAAGGGAGTTCAGAATGTACGTAATTAAAACGATCAGGGAAGCAAGTGAGGAGATGAAAGAGCAAATGCAGGCATTGAAGGAGGAGATGAAAGAGCAAATCCAGGCATTACATGATCGCACCAATCAACAGTTAAAAGACCAAATACGGGACACAAAAGATCATTTCAATAAAGAGTTAGAGATACTGAAAAAGAACGAAACTGAAATCCTTGAAATGAAGGAAACAATAAACCAAGTTAAAAACTCCATAGAAAGCATAACCAATAGGATAGAACACCTGGAAGACAGAACCTCAGACATTGAAGACAAATTATTTAATCTTGAAAGCAAAGTTGGCCAAACAGAAAAGATGGTAAGAAATCATGAACAGAATCTACAAGAATTATGGGATATCATGAAAAGGCCAAATTTAAGAATTATTGGGATTGAGGAAGGCTTAGAGAAACAAACCAAAGGAATGAACAATCTATTCAATGAAATAATAACAGAAAATTTCCCAAATCTGAAGAATGAAATGGAAAACCAAGTACAAGAGGCGTATAGAACTCCAAACATACAAAATTACAACAGACCCACACCAAGGCACATTATTATGAAAATACCTAACATACAAAATAAAGACAGAATTTTAAAGGCCGCGAGAGAAAAGAATCAAATTACATTCAGAGGGAAACCAATAAGAATATCAGCAGATTTTTCAATCCAGACACTAAAAGCCAGAAGGGCCTGGAACAACATATACCAAGCCCTGAAAGAAAACGGATGCCAACCAAGAATCTTATACCCAGCAAAACTTACCTTCAAATTTGACGATGAAATAAGATCCTTCCATGATAAACAAAAGCTAAAGGAATTTACAAAAAGAAAGCCAGCATTACAGAACATTCTCAGCAAAATATTCCATGAGGAAGAGAAGAAAAACAACGATGCAAATCAGCAACAGGAGGCGCTAGCCTAAAGGAATAGCCAAATGAAGGAGAAACCAAATCATGTCAAAAACAAATATGAGTCAATTGACTGGGAATACAAATCATATCACAATAATAACCCTGAATGTTAATGGCCTGAATTCATCAATCAAAAGACACAGACTGGCAGATGGATTAAAAAGAAAAATCCAACAATATGCTGCCTGCAAGAGACTCATCTCATAGAAAGAGACACCCATAGACTAAAGGTGAAAGGATGGGGAAAAACATACCATGCACACGGACACAGCAAAAAAGCTGGAGTATCCATCCTCATCTCAGATAATGTGGACTTCAAACCAAAACTAGTCAGAAGGGATAAAGAAGGACATTACATGCTGCTTAAGGGAAGCATAAATCAGCAAGACATAACAATCATAAATATCTATGCCCCGAACATTGGCTCATCCACGTACGTCAAACAAATCCTTCTCAATTCCAGAAATCAAATAGACCACAACACAATAATACTAGGCGATTTTAACACACCTCTCTCACCACTGGATAGATCATCCAAACAAAAATTGAATAAAGAAACTATAGATCTCAACAACACAATCAGCATGTTAGACTTAACAGACATATATAGAATATACCATCCAACAAAGAACGAATACACTTTCTTCTCAGCAGCACATGGATCCTCCTCTAAAATAGACCATCTTTTATGCCACAAAGCTACTGTTAGCAAACACAAGAAGATAGAGATACTACCTTGTATTCTATCAGATCATAATGGATTGAAATTAGAAATAAATGACAGAATAAAAAACAGAAACTTCTCCAATACCTGGAGACTAAATAATACACTATTATACGATGAATGGATAACAGAAGACATCAGGAGGGAAATAAAAAAATTCTTAGAAGTAAACGAGAACAAAGACACATCATATCAAAATCTCTGGGACACTATGAAAGCAGTACTTAGAGGAAGATTTATTTCATGGGGTGCATTCAAAAAAAAAAGTAGAAATCAACAAATAAACGACTTAACACTACAGCTCAAAGCACTAGAAAAAGAAGAGCAGACCAATACCAAAAGTAGTAGAAGACAGAAAATAGTTAAAATCAGAGCCCAAATCAACGAAATCAAAACAAAAGAAACAATTGGAAAAATTAACAAAATAAATAGTTGGTTCTTTGAAAAAATAAATAAAATTGATAAACCCTTAGCCACACTAACAAAGAGAAAGAGGGAGAAAACTCAAATTACTAAAATTCGGAATGAACAAGGAAACATCACAACAGACACGAGTGAAATACAAAACATAATTAGAAGCTATTTCGAAAATCTATACTCCAACAAAAAAGAAAACCTCGAAGACATCAACAAATTTCTAGAGACATATGAATTACCTAAACTGAACGAGGAGGACATGCACAATTTAAATAAACCAATTTCAAGCAATGAAATAGAAGAGGTCATCAAAAGCCTACCAACAAAGAAAAGTCCAGGACCAGATGGGTTCTCAGCCGAGTTCTACAAAACCTTTAAAGAAGAGCTCATTCCAATACTCCTCAAACTATTCCATGAAATAGAAGAGGAGGGAACCCTCCCAAACTCGTTCTATGAAGCCAATATCACCCTGATACCTAAACCAGACAGAGACACATCGAGGAAAGAAAATTTCAGACCAATATCCTTAATGAACATCGATGCAAAAATTCTCAACAAAATTTTAGAAAATCGCATACAAATATATATTAAAAAGATAGTGCACCACGATCAAGTGGGTTTTATCCCAGGGATGCAAGGTTGGTTCAACATTCGGAAATCAATAAATGTCATTCACCATATCAACAGACTTAAAGTTAAGAATCACATGATTATTTCAATAGATGCAGAAAAAGCATTTGATAAAATACAGCATCCCTTCATGCTCAAAACACTAGAAAAAATTGGGGTAGTGGGAACATTCCTAAACATTATAAAGGCAATCTACGCTAAGCCCATGGCTAATATCATTCTAAATGGTGAAAAACTGAAAGCGTTCCCCCTAAAAACTGGAACAAGGCAGGGATGCCCTCTTTCACCGCTTCTATTCAACATCGTCCTTGAGACTCTAGCCAGAGCAATCAGACAAACCAAAGAAATTAAAGGGATACGAATAGGAAAAGAAGAACTCAAACTATCCCTGTTCGCTGATGACATGATTATATATTTAGAGGAACCTGGAAATTCCACCAGAAAACTTTTAGAACTCATAAGTGAATTCAGTAAAGTAGCAGGTTACAAGATCAATGCTCATAAATCCAATGCATTTTTATACATAAGTGATGAATCTTCAGAAAGAGAAATTAGGAAAACTACCCCATTCACAATAGCATCGAAAAAAATAAAATACTTGGGAATCAATCTCACAAAAGAGGTGAAAGACCTCTACAATGAGAACTAAGGAACACTAAAGAAAGAAATTAAAGAACACCTTAGAAGATGGAAAGATCTCCCATGTTCCTGGATAGGCAGAATTAATATTGTCAAAATGGCCATACTACCTAAAGGGCTATACAGATTCAATGCAATTCCAATTAAAATCCCAATGATGTACCTTGCAGAAATAGAGCAAGCAATTATGAAATTCATCTGGAAGAATAAAAAACCTAGAATAGCTAAAGCAATCCTCAGTAGCAAGAGCGAAGCAGGGAGTATTGCAATACCAGATCTTTAACTCTACTACAAAGCAATAGTAACAAAAATGGCATGGTATTGGTACCAAAATAGACAGGTAGATCAATGGTACAGAATAGAGGACATGGACACAAACCCAAATAAATACAATTTTCTCATACTAGACAAAGGTTCCAGCAATATGCAATGGAGAAAAGATAGCCTCTTCAACAAATGGTGCTGGGAAAACTGGAAAACTATATGCTATAGAATGAAATTCAACCCCTATCTCTCACCCTACACAAAACTCAACTCAAAATGGATCAAGGACCTCGGAATCAGATCAGAGACCCTGCATCTTATAGAAGAAAAAGTAGGTACAAATCTTCAACTTGTTGGCTTAGGATCAGACTTCCTTAACAGGACTCCCATAGCACAAGAAATAAAAACAAGTATCAACAACTGTGATAGATTCAAACTAAAAAGCTTTCTCTCAGCAAAGGAAACTATCAGCAATGTGAAGAGAGAGCCTACAGAGTGGGAGAATATCTTTGCCAACCATACCTCAGATAGAGCGCTAATTTCCAGAATCTATAAAGAACTCAAAAAACTCTACACGAAGAATACAAATAATCCAATCAACAAATGGGCTAAGGAAATGAACAGACACTTCACAGAAGAAGACCTACAAACAATCAACAAACATATGGAAAAATGTTCAACATCTCTACTAATAAGAGAAATGCAAATCAAAACTACCCTAAGATTTCATCTCACCCCAATTAGAATGGCGATTATCAAGAATACAAGCAACAATAGGTGTTGGCGAGGATGTGGTGAAAAAGGAACACTCATACATTGCTGGTGGGGTTGCAAATTAGTGCAGCCACTCTGGAAAGCAGTGTGGAGATTCCTCAGAAAGCTTGGAATGGAAACACCATTTGACCCAGCTATCCCACTCCTTGGCCTATACCCAAAGGACTTAAAATCAGCATACTGCAGAGATACAGCCACATCAATGTTCATTGCTGCTCAATTTACCATAGCCAGATTGTGGAACCAACCTAGATGCCCTTCAGTTGATGAATGGATAAAGAAACTGTGGCATATTTATACAATAGAATATTACTCCGCAATGAAGAATGATAAAATTATGGCATTTGTAGGCAAATGGTCGAAATTGGAGAATATCATGCTAAGTGAGATAAGCCAATCTCAAAGGACGAATGATCTCGCTGATAAGCGGATGAGGACATATAATGGGGGGTGGGAGGGGCTAGCATTAGGTTTAGGGTTAGGTTTAGAGTTAGGCTAAGGAGAGCGGTAAGAATGAAGGAAAGAAGGACTGTATAGAGGGAAAAGAGGGGTGGTAGGGGTGGGGGGGAGGGGAAAAATAAAATAAACATCATTACCCTATGTAAACGTAAAAAAAATAAAAAAATAAAAAAAAGACAAAATAAATAAATAAATAAATAAAAGTCCCCTAAAGCACAAGAAGTAAAATCAAGAATCAATAAATGAGATGTATTCAAATTAAAAAGCTTTTTCTCAGCAAAGGAAACAATCAACAACATGAGCAGAGAGCCTACAGAATGGGAGAAAATCTTTACTGCAGGCTCATCAAATAGAGCACTAATCTCCAGGATATATACAAAACTCAAAAAACTTAACCCCCCCAAAACAAATAACCCAATCAATAAATGAGCTAGGAAACTGAACAGACACTTCATAGAAGATAAACAATTGATTAACAAACATATGAAAAAATACTCAACATCTCTAGCAATTCTAGAAATGCAAATCAAAACTACTCTAAGGTTTCATCTCACTCCAGTCAGAAATACAATTATCAAGAACACAAGCAACAATAATTATTGTCGAGGATGTGGGGGTAAAAGATACTCATACATTGTTGGTGGGACTGCAAATTGGTGCAATCACTCTGGAAAGCAGTATGGAAATTCCTCAGAAAATGTGGAATAAAACTATTTGACCCAGCTCTCTCACTCCTCAGTCTATACCCAAAGGACTTAAAATTAGGATACTACAGTGACACAGCCACATTAATATTTACAGCAGCTCAATTCACAATAGCTAAACTGTGGAACCAACCTAGATGCCCTTCAATGGATGAATGGATAAAGAAACTGTGGTACACAATGGAATGTTACTCAATCTTAAAGAAGAATGAAAGTATGGCAGTTGCAGGTAAGTTAATGAAGCTGGAGAATATCATGCTACGTGAAATAAGCCAATTCCAAAAAAACAAAGGCCAAATGTTTTCTCTGAAAAGTGGATGCTGATCCATAATGGCAGGTGCAGGGCAAGGGAAAAATGGAGGAACTTTGGGTTGGGCAGAGGGGAGTGAAGGGTATGGGGGTGGGAAAGATGGTGGGATGAGATGGACTTTACTACTGTACATGTATGATTGCATGAATGGTGTAACTCTGCATTGTGAACATCCAAAGAAATGAAAAGTTGTGCTCCATTTGTGTACAATGAGTGGAAGTGCATTCTGCTGTCATGTATAACTAATTAGAATAAATAATAAAAAAAGAAATAAAATCTACTTTTTAAAAACAAGCTTAATAGCTGTAACTGTTGTGTTCCTTTAGTGGTTAATTTAGAAACTCATAGTGCACATGTGCTTCATGTTTCACTTTCTTCCTTCTGTTATGTTGCATCACTTCATGAATAAAATAAGACCCTTACCATGGTGGAGTTTGCATTTTTTCCTCTCACAGGCTTTGTGCTATGATTTTCATAAATTTTACTTCTTTTTAATAAAATAAACCCACAATACATTTTTATTTTCCATTCAAGCAGTTGATTATGTTTTAAGAAATTTAAACAATAAAACTAATGTCTTTATTTTATCTATATGGTTACCATTCTCTGCTTTTCATTCCTTTGTGGAAACCAGTCTTTCATTTTATTTTGATTTTCCTCAAAAAATTCTGCTGGTTTTTTTGTTTTTTTTTTGTTTGTTTGTTTTTGTTTTTGTACCAGAGATTGAACTCAGGGGCACTCCACCACTGAGCCACATCCTCAGTCCTATTTTGTATTTTATTTAGAGATAGGGTCTCACCGAGTTGCTTTGGCCTTGCTTTCACTGACACTGGCTCTGAACTTGGGATCCTCTTTCCTCAGCCTTGTGAGCAGTTGGGATTACAGTGTACCCGTGGGTACCACTCCTGGCTGGAAAAATATTTGCTAGCATTTTTATATCACATGTTTTAGGGCTATGATGAATTCTTTCAACTTCTGTGTTTTTGGAAAATGGATTTTTTAAAAAGTTTTTGTGCCTTTATTATTTTTCACTTCTACTGGCCTATAATTAACTTTCCACATAACATTTATGTGTCCTGAAATTGAAATTAGAAAGGCAGTGAAAACAGTCACTGCTGACTGGGAAAATAATGCCAATGTATATAATAGACAAATGCTCATTGTTCAGAATATTAAAAAACAAAGATAAATAACCTAATGTGAAAAATAAATGAACAAAGAACAGGAAA
Organism: Sciurus carolinensis; assembly: GCF_902686445.1. Lineage (NCBI taxonomy): Eukaryota > Metazoa > Chordata > Mammalia > Rodentia > Sciuridae > Sciurus > Sciurus carolinensis. The sequence goes on from NC_062215.1 coordinate 91,948,614, forward strand.
ACATAAGTAACAGAAAAAAAATATAAAGACAATAAACATGAAAGCTGATCAAACTTGGTGCTTTTTTGTGGTTATAAAAATCAATTTCATCCACTCAACTAGAATAAAACTTTAAAAACTGACTGTATCATATGTTGGCAAAGGTGTATCGAAGCATATGATCTGGTAGCTAGAGAATTTGTCCTAATGGTCCTTGTGAATAATAAAACTACCAGTTTATATGGGTAAGAAATCAAGTGAAATGCTCAGTGCAAATCTAAAAAAATATCATTCAGACAAATATATTTATCTCAACTATGTTGACTCTCATAGCTCTATGGAAAAAGACCACTTTTTAAAATTATTGGTTCTTTTTAGTTATATGTGATAGCAGAATTCATTTGATATAATTATACAAGCATGGAATAAATTTTTGGTATTCTAGTTAGGATCCCACTCTTTTTGATGAATGTACATGATGGTGGGATTCACTGTGTTGTATTGCTTTTCCAAAACTATTTTAATTATTTAAAGAATTCTAGTTGAGAGGTTTTGTTTGCTTTTGAGTCTTTTCTCCAATATCTTCTAGAGTTGTTTCCAGTAAGAAACCTATTATCCTGCTTGTATTTTTCTTTTGTCATGTAATATAGCATATTTTTTTCTGAATTCTTTATGTGTTTTAATCAGTAGTAAACAATTTGATGATGATGAATTTAAATATAATTTTTTTGGTTTTTTTGTGCTTAGTTTCACTATACTTAGATTTTAGATTTTTGATTTTCTTTTTTTTTATTATTTGTACAGTTTAGGTTATTATTTGTACTTTCCTTCTGCTCCCTCTTTTTTGGGACTCCAATTATATGTATATTCAGCTACTTGTACTTTTCTCAAAGTTCATCTTTACCCTCATATTTCCCTAGTCTTCTTTCTTGTATAATTTATATTACTGTATCTCAATTCACAAATCTTTTATTCTGCAATATTTATATTGATCTGATGCTCATCCATATATTTTTTCTTCTCTTAGTGCAGTTTTCAAGTTTAGAAGTTTGATTTTAGTATTTTACATCTTCCTTCTTTTCCTTGAACCCATTAGATCTTTTCCGTAGACCAGTGGTTTGATATCAGGTGCAATTTTACCACTTGAGGGGCATTTGGCAATGACTGATTAATTTTCGATAGTCACAAGGTGCGTGGAGGGTGTTCATTGAGTAGAATACTGCTAACTGTGATGTAATTCACAGGCAACTCCCCTGCAACAAACAAAATCAAAGTTGCTGACCATTAATGAAAGTGTTAAGTGTTAAGGTTGAGAAATCCTTGTCTAGCCTCTTCAACATAGGGAATATAGATAGAATAACTGCTTTAATATCTGTATTATGTGTCATTTTGGAGTTACTTTTGATTGATTTTACCCATTATTATTAGTTGTATTTTCTTGCTTCTTTTGATACTTATAATTTTTGTTGAATATCAGGCATATTTTTCTTTCTGGTTGCTGGACTTTTTTTGTTTGTTTGTTTTTGGCTTTTCTTTTAGTTTATTTATTTGCAGTGCTGGGGATTAAACCCAGGAAACTGTGCATGCTATGCAAGTATTCTACCACTGAGATACAACTCCCAGCCGTGTTTGCTGAGAGTTTGTATTTGTTAAGATTTGGATATGAGGTATCCTCCAAAAGCTCATGTGTTAATGCAGGTGAAATGATTGGATTGTGAGATCTATAACCTAATCTGTTCATATGAATTTGAATGGACTAACTAGGTGATCACTATAGGCAGGTAGGTCATGGCTAGAGGAGGTAGGTCACTGGAGGCATAATCTAGAAAGTCTGATCTTCCCTGAACCTCTTCCCTTTTCTTTCTATGCTCCTGGATTCCACAAATCGAGAGCGCTTCTCCCCACCCCCATCTACCATGGTGTTCTGTCTCACTATGGGCCCAGAACAATTTATTTGCTCCATAATGGACTAAACTTCTAAAACCATGAACCCAAATAAACTTTTCATCCTCTAAGTTTTTCTTGTCTTGTATTTTGGTCACAGTGACAAAGATGACCAACACAGTATTCTTAAAATTATTGTGATTTGTTCTGGAAGGCAGATGTGTTACTAGAAAATGATCTGATTCTTTTATGTTTAGTATTTTAGTTTTTCCAAGTGGGATCCAAGAAGCATTTAGTCTAGGTATAATTTTTTCCACCACTAAGGCAAGATCCATCCTAATTCCCAAATATTCACTGATGAATCATGAGCTTTTTTACTCTGGCTGCAGGATACTGACACCATTTCTACTCTAGTTTTAATATTTGAACTTTTTCTTCTAACCATTTGAGTTTGTTTCTCCCTGGCTTTAGGCAATTTTCTAATGTACATGTGCTAATAGGTAATCAACAGGACATTTAAGTGGGACTTTCTTCAGACCCTAGAGTTCTTTTTACTATATAGATTCCCAAACTTTGGTACTCATTTCTTATAAACTCTAGCTGCCTCATCTTCCCTGGACTCACAGCTCTATCTCCTGAAATTAGGGAGGCTCTCCTGAGCATCCATCCTACACTGTGAGTTGGAAACTTTCCCTAGGTAATAAGTTATACTAAGAAATCACCCATCTGATTGATTTCTCATCACTCTGGGGCTACTAACCTTCCTTGCCTAATGTTCATTTTATTTTAAGAGTTGTCAATTTATATTTTATTCTACTTTTTTTCTCAGGATAGTGTGAATATTATGTCTCTGTCTGGTTTCTGTTGCTGTTGCTACCTTCTTTTGCATACTCTTGTTTACAGGCAATGAATTTACTAATAGATTAGTTTGAGTTTTTTCCAGGCTCTTTTTTCTTCCCCCAAGGCATGTTTCCAGCCTGGTTAGGGAATGTTTGAAATCACCTTCATTCTAGTTCTATCTTATTCCCACTATTAAAGCAAAATGTTTGTGTGTTTCACATGTTCTAGAAGGCTTTTCTGTTCTGTTTTCAATTTATATGTCTTCTAGTCATCTGTGACACCTAGGAAATATTTACCGCATAGCTTCTTGGCAATTTTGCTTTTCCTGGCCATGCAGAATCTCAGCCTATACATGTACAGTTTAATGTTCAGGCAAAGACGCAAGGGAACTTTTATACATATCTCCAGAGTACTTGCTCTGCATAGTTTCTTTTTATAGAATACCTTGCCCCTAGATTTTTGTCCAATTTTCTAGTTGATCACAGAAATTGGGATGAATACAATCCCAAATACTTCATGATGGGTTAGAAATAAAATTGGTGATGTCAGGAAATAAAACATGGTGACCCTTGTAAGTGCTTATAACATTTTTTGGGCATATCCTGACTGTTACTGTGAGTTTTTAACTACATTTAGCCTTTCATCCTATTCTACCCTTTCTTCTGCTTTCTTAGTCACTGCTGAGCTAGGCCATCCTTAGCTTCATCAATGGAACAAGCCCCCTCCTCAAATCTATGATATTTGGACATGTCATATACCGCTACCTATGCCTAGAAAGTTCTTCCCAAATAAATTGTACTATGTATCCTCCAGGTAACTCCAAATCATACTTTTCTTATATAACGCAACTTAAATGTAATTTTCTCATTAATGAGTTTTTGCCACTCCCTCTACATATTAATTCCAGTGCCTCTTTTTTACTTTTTCAGAGAAGTTTATAATTTTCCCTCAAAGGAATCCTCATAGTTTGCAATAATATATTTTGTGTGTGTAATTATGATTAATGAATTTCACTCCCTCTAGAATCTATATTTGGTAGAGCTCTGGTATTAATTAGAAGGAATATGAACTTACATGAGGTCAAGGATATTACTCTCATTTACTCATCATTGTATCTCAGTGTTTGTTAAAGTCCTGGAGAGTTTGCTCAAGAAAAATGTTGATGAAGAAATAAATTAATGAATTCAACTTATGACTTTTCAAGGAATGTTTGGGGGTTTCTTTTGCCTTACCCTCGAGAGTAATTTCAAAAATGTAAAAACTACTACTTTATTTTACCTAAAAATAAAATTCAGTGAAATAAAATAAAATACAGTTTTATGAGATCATTTATTATTCCCTAGTCCTATAGTAGGACTCTGATAATGCAAAATGTTTTCCTCAGAGAGGATAATTCCATCATTTCCCCATATGAAACAGGAAATAGCACTGCTATCAACAACAAAAAGATTAAAACCCTGTGAAGTAGTCTAAAATAAATAAACTCCAAGTTATACAGCAAATACCAAAGGAAATAAACAAATTCAAACTTACTTAATCCCTTACCACATTTGAACATGTTTCAAAATGGGATTTAACTTTAGAGTTAGTTACAAATTCTTTAAATTAATCCAAGAAGAGTTAATTTCCTCAGTTGAATTGCAATCTCCTCCTGTTTACCTCAGGGTAAGAAGAATTCAAGGGATGAATCTTAACTCCAAGTAGGAAAAAGTTCAAAAAGAAAGCAAAATATAAAAACAATATTTATAGACACTTAAAAAATTCATACATAATAAAATTCCAACTTTAATATTTCTAAGTATGGTTGGCATCTGCTAAGGATGCAGAAAACTGGAAAACATGCTACATCATGCACCTTGACAACCACAACACAACTCAGCATCAGCAAAAACAACAAAACTCCAGGCAGTCTGCAAAAATCACAATTTCTTGTGATAACTGAGGTCATTAGGGATACTAACTAACCTGAAATTCAAGAAAAGACAGAATCTCGAAGAAGAAATTAAATATTAGCACATACCACACAAGCAGTAAGAATTTAGCTTAAGTTTGTAATGGATTGCTAAAGAGGGTCAGTGGACAGTCATGAGGGCATAGCAAGATGAACTGGATCCCAGTGGCAGATTCTTCTCCATGGGTTAGGTGCCCACAAAAAAGAATGGGATCTAGAAAAGATACATAAGAAAACCTTCTCTTGTGTAGGCCTAGTGGATTGGTATGGCAGGAAAGGAGTAAAGGTACTGCCAGATTCTTCTCTCCTACCTCTCCAACAGAAAAAAAAACAAAAAAAGATTTTAAATTGTGGGGCAAGGTAGCACACCTTTCACTTCTAAAGCACAGGTGAAGACACAGTGCAGCTGGGGAAAGAGAAAACAATAAAACTTTCTACCCACAGGAGAGACCAGAAAAATAGGCACAATGCTACAATTTATACCTTGTTCATTCACCTGATTCTTGAGACATCTGTCCTTTAATATAAGTGCCTAATGACATACCTTCGAAAACAATCTCAATATTTCTGTCATTAGTAGTCAGAACATACCAGGAAGGAATATTAACAAGAAATCTTCTGTCTGTTACCTAAGGAGAACACAGTGGAAAAAGGGCAATATTCTGCCTTGAAACCATAGATAACTTCATTCCTTCTTTATAGGTTGTATTAAAACCAACCAAACAAACATTTTCCCATTTATGAGTGCTTAATGTTTAGTTGAATTCAATTAGATCATTAGAATGGATCACGGTTGATTAAAATACTCTATTTTTGATTTTTCAAATTAACTTCTAAAACATCTAAACCAATTTCATGGAAATTAAAACACGAAGTGAAGTTTGATATTTTAACACAGTGAACTTCAAAACTTGTTTTGCCAATTTCTCCAAGAACTTAGAATAGTTTCACTAATGATAAAAGAAAAAAAAATGATGATATCATGTGCCATATATACATATATATAGTATGTATGTATATATATATGCCTATCTGTATGTGTGAATACTTAATAGAAGAAAGAAAAAGAAAAAAGAAGATTGAGAGATTGAGCAAGAGATTGACTTTTTAATTTATGTTTATTTATATTTTCTAATTTTTCTAAAATAAGCATATGTTATAGAAAAGGTAATGATTTCCTAGAAGAATAATTACTTATAGTACTCCAATTTACTGGGAAAATTTTATTTGTATAATAAATCATACAAAGTACAATGTAGGTATCACTTCAGTATAATTCAGGAAAAAAAAAAACAGTGAAAAACAACTACAAAATGACATAGATCTAACTATGTGAATGCAATTTGAAGGGGGTATGTAGAATTTGGTCCAACTTTAAATTTTTTTTTTTTTTTATGTTTACAGACTGCATTTTGATTCATTGTACACAAATGGGGTACATCTTTTTGTTTCTATGGTTGTACACAATGTAGATTCATACTGTTCATGTAATCATACATGTACATAGGGTAATGATGTCTGTTTCACACTTTTACCACACACAAGCCCACTCACAATTTTAACTGCATGAAAAGAATGAAGTCTTTGAAATTAGTATAACCTCTGAATAATAGCATAGTTTGTGAATACAATATATTAAAAAAGTACAAAATGTTCAAAGAAGCAACAATGGAAGATATAACTCCAAAGTTCAGACTCAGTTCACAAGTTTTGAGTAAGCATATATTTAAAGAGGTTTTTGAATTTTCTAACTTCTGAACTTGAAGTATGGGATTTCTAATTACAGTAGCAGAAATTATTAAACTTTTACAAATATCTTAAAAGCAGACCACCAAATTAAGTCCTTGTTCAAAGATAGTGAATTGACTTTTCACCTGAAATACCTTTGGCATTAATAGAAAAACCCAAACCATATAAACAAATATTTAAAAGATGCTTCAGAAGATAGTATTTCTAATAAGTTCTAAGCAGAAAATAGTCTTAAAATGAAATAATTACAAATCAATGCATCTTTAACTACAATTTTTCTACTTTTTGTCACATTTCTCTGTAGCAAACTCTATAAATGATTCCTGAAATTGTGTCTTTTACAGGGTGTCACATCAAATTCTCTCAGTCTAAGAACTTAGCTATAATCATCTTTCTACTCCTTTCCAATATTTTAATAACTACCTTCTACCTCTCTTCTGAGACACTTAAAGAAATTTAATTTAAAGTAGGTATTTTACTAAACCACTGAGGACCACAACATACACCAAAAGGTTTGTTCTTCATTACAATAGCATAGAACTGTGTTTTATTCAGCTTTTTTGCTGCTGCGACTAAACCAGAACAACTTTAGAGTATGAAAAGTTGATTTGGGGGCTCAAGGCTTCAGAGGTCTCAATCCACAGAGAGCAGTCTCCATTCCTTGGGGCTCCAGGTAAGGCAGAACATCATGGCAGAGGAGTGTAGTGAGGGAATGCAGCTCATATGATGATCAGAAGGCAGAGAGGCTCCACTCGCCAGATACAAAATATATACCCCAAAGTCACACCCCCAAAGTCCCACCTCATCCAGCCGCACCCTACCAGCCTTGAGTTACCACTCAGTTAATCATTATCAGGGGATTTATTCACTGATTGGGTTAGGACTTTTACAACCTAATCTTTTTTTCTCTGAACCTTCTTGCATTGTTTCACACATGAGCTTTTGTGGGGATACGTCATATTCAAACCATAGCAAACTGGGCATGGGATGGGTTGTCTTTAGGCCATAGAAAGACACTGCTGACCATGTCCATTGTCTATAAGATGAAGGGAGCCAGGACATTCAGAAACTGAGGTCAGTCAGCACAATTAACTCAGTTGCCTGGTAATAGCTAATAAACAATATGCTAATGAATGTTTCTTTTTTTTTCTTCATATGCTGCTTATTTTTTCAAAAATGAAAAGCCATTGCGTAGTATGCATATATATTTAATATCAGCAGATTTTGCTTTTGGATGCAACACATTAATGTAGATAGAGATATAGAATGGGGAAATGATCATCAAAAACATCTATTCTGAGAAAAATAAAATCTTAAAGGTTTTAGGGGATTATCAGCTCTCTACAAGTCAGAAATGTGATTCAATGGTGATGCAAAAAACTAAGATATAACAGAAATCCAGTGGCATATAGAGAATAAGATAAGAAATGATACCAACTTATACCCTGATTGCTGGAGAATGTATGAAATAGTGTATTCTGTTTTGAAATCCAGGGATTTAGAGAAACAGCTTAAAGCAAAATAAAAACACAAGAGCAAACAAACAAAATAAATACCAGTAATAGAATGACCACCAAAACAAAATCAAAACAGAAAATTGGAGCACATGCCTAGAGGAAGGAGTCAGATTGACCAAGTGTGAACTGACTGATGGTCCTGAGTTTCTTCACTTTTAGTGGGTTGCATATCTCTTTTCACCAATATGCAAAATAGTTCTGTGGAAATGAAGACAATTCAGTCAATGGGCTTCCACAAGGCATTTCTGGAAATTATAGATAAAGGAATATTGTATAAATGCAAGAAAACTATATAAAAGAGAGGGGTTCAAAATTGAATGAGACTGCCTTTTGAAACAAGGTGTTCCCCATCATTAAAGGTAAACTTTAGAGAAGTTTAATGCAATACAATAACGAAACCAACAACAACATTAAAGCTAATGTATCTGAGTACCTGTTATGTGCCAGGTACTGAGTGTTCTCTTTGTATTATGTCACTTGGCCTTCACAACGACTCTTTGGGACAGGCATTATTAGCTTTGTTAATAGGAGGAAACTACCTTGTCTAAGTTCATAAATCATTAAAAGACAAAGACAAAATTTATAGCCAAGCGCTCTAACTTTAGAATGTTTTCCACTTTCCAACAGTGTTAGCAATGCTACATAGATTAGCTAAATGCCTGAGTCAGACAAATCACTGTCATTTCTACTATTTCTATCAGTTCTACCATTCTCTGCTTCATAGTTTCTATGAAGGCTAGCAAGTTAATTCAATATGTTTTACAAAAAAACTACCAGTTACTCTCACTTTACTGTGGTTGAAAACGTCCCTGCCCAGCATGCAGTTCCTTCTGCACAGCACGCCTGAAGCTAAACAGCACCACGCTGAACTAAATACTGTGAGAAATACAGGAAACTGTTACTTTATCTCATCCCTCAAGCAACTTGCAATTTAATCAAGGAAGAGTCACCTTCAGGCTAGAGTTAACATCAAGTGAGAAAAAGGCTCATCCAGTTTGTTAAGTGAAAGGAAAAAGGGAGCAGTCAGCAAAGGTTTGTTTTCAGAGTTCTGCGAAGAATTTTGAATTTTAGCATGACTTTTTTTTTTTTTTTCCTAAGGAGAGAAGTCCAATCCCAATGCTTTCAAATGTTATATTTTGAAGGGAAGTATATTATTCCACAGCCAGACAAGAGGGAGAGCCACAGCATTTTCCAGTTTGAATTATCCAATGAAGCAGAGGACAGCTAGGATGGTTTAGTGAAATACTGGGTTAAGGAGACCTAATTATTTCTTGAACCAATTGTTTAGGAACAGAAATGAAAAATTACTCTGGGAGGAAAAAAAGATATTTGGAACTCAGAAATATGGACCATTCTCCACACCAAATATCCTTATCTAGGTGATATCTTTATATAGATGGATATTGCATATCCATCTGATGCCTCTCTTCTCATGGAGTGAAAATTTGTTGAGGTACAGATCATAACCTTATGGAGCATATAAAAAGTAACGTTAGTGATAAGAGCAGAGAATGTCATCCAGGAGTCAAATGTCCTAGGCACACTCCTGCAGAACTACTGAAAAATGTGTCAACATGCTGGAATCAGTCATCTTTGAAAAGTAGAAAGAGCTCAAATGAACTTAAATACACTTCATTAGGGCACAATAGTTTCCTACAGTGAAAAGGTAATAATACGCATGAATTTTGAAAATATTATATTGATGTGTTTTTATGCTGTTCCTAAGAAATCATATTCTCTGACTTTTTGTGCAATTACAGTTGCAAGAAAAGAAGGGTGGGTGAAACTTCATTGAGAAGGAAAAGGATATGACATATGTGACATCTAAGTTCTACTGGGAGAGGAAGTTGAAAGCTAATGTCTCATATCCTTAGTAAGAGGCCCTAAGCAACTCAGCCAGACCCTGTCTCAAAAAAATATATAAAAAGGGCTGGGGATGTGGCTCAGTGGCCAAGCACCCCTGGGTTCGATCCCTTGTATTAAACAAAAGGAAGAAAATAGAGCTATGATATGATCCCATCAAAAAGATGTGACTAAGTTTGTTGAAAATTTTTATGGCAGCAACAGAAGACAGATTCTTTATATTTCTTTAAACATGAAAAAGATAGCAAGTTGTAAATTAAAGATGGGCAGTGGCTGGGCATCATGGCACAAGCCTGTAATCCCAGAGGCTCAGGAGGCTGAGGCAGGAGGACTGTTCGTTCAAAGCCAGCTTCAGCAACTTAGCAAGGCCCTAAGTGACTTAGAGAGACCCTGTTTCATAATAAAACATAAAAAAAAAAGTACTGGGTATGTGGCTTCGTACTTAAGTGCCCTTAGGTACAATCCCCAGTACACACACACACACACAAACACACACACACACAAAATGTGGGGGTAAAGTGAATAGAAACAATGAGAGAAAACAAAAAGAAAGAAAGAGAGGAAGAAGAATTCTTAAGTTGAGAGAGTACTATTTAAATGTGTTCAAAGGAAGAACTAATGACTTATTTTATACTCACTAACATTTTGCCTGATTCTGAATTTTTACCTAGAAACAAAAGACGGTCGTCACAGGGTTTCACTACTTTTTTTCCTGAGTATTTTGAACAGATATTTTAGATGAACACTGCTTTTTGAAACTGCAGTGAAGCTGTAAAATTGCAAATAATATTGATAATGACAGAATCAGAACTAAAGCTTCTGGAAGGCAGAATGTCTGTAAACCTAAAAATGATGTTGCAATTTTATTATCCCCTTAGGAAGAACAGGTGCATCACAAAAAAGGAGAAAAACTGTGGTATATATACACAATGGAATATTATTCAGTCATAAAGAAGAATAATATGGCATGGATGGAATTGGAGAATATCATGCTAAGTGAAATAAGCCAATCCCCAAAAACAAAAAGCTGAATGTTTTCCCTATTAAGTGGATGATAATATATAATGGGGGGTGGCGAGAGAAGAATGGAGGAACTTTACATTACATAGAGGGAAATGAGGGGGAGTATGAAAAATAATGGACTGAGACAGACATCATTATCCTATGTACATGTATGATTACACGAATTGTATGAATTTACATCATGTACAATCATAGAAATGAAATGATGTACAATGAATCAAAATGCAGTCTGTAAAAGTTAAAAAATATATATAAATAAAAAAAGAAAAAAGGAGATGGTAATTTTTACATGATGGTTTATCAGCATACTAATATGGACTCCAAAGACATGCTAAGGATCTTTCATTGAATATTATCTGGAACCTCAAGAAAACTAGAGTTGTCAAACCCACTAATGTGCATCTTATCAATAATTCTTTGATGATTCACTTATGAATATGCCAATTCATGTTTCATTCAGATGAGCAAATAAAATTGTAGCTTTTCTTTCAGTAGCTGATCTAATTTTCCTCATCTGTTCCAGCCTCTCTTTTACTTGGTTTTGGTAAATTCAGTCCTATGCAATTAAAAACAAAAATTTCTTGTTCTATTCTTGGGCTAAATACTCCTTTTCCCTTCTTACTCTGCTGAAGCTGCCCTAACTTTCTGTGAGGCACTGAGGTTGAAGAATTCTGAAATTTGTCTTTTCCTCTAGAATCACAAGTGGAAGTGTGACTGGGGTTTGGGGCTGCTTCTACATCTCTGTTTCCCCTTTCTAAGATATCCCACAGAAGAGAGGTCAGAATTCATGAGTGTCACACTTCTCTCTCCTTCTCTACTCTACTTTTGAGAGTGAGTGTAAAATTTGTTATTAACACTTCCTTTAAACACATTTAAATAATACTCTTTCAATTTAAAATTCCTTCTTTTTGTTTTCTCCCATTGTTCCTATTCATTTCACTCTCCATATATATATATATTTTTTTTAACCAGAGATTGAACCCAGGGGCACTTACACTCAATCATATCCCCAGTCTTTTTATATTTTATTTTGAGACAGGGTTTCACTCAGCTACTTAGGGCCTTGCTAAGCAGCTGAGGCTGGCTTTGAAGTCACAATCCTCCTACCTCAGTCTCCCAAGTTGCTGGAATTAAAGGCATGTGCCACCATGCCTGCCTTTTCTTAAATCCATTCTTATCCTCTCTATTCCATAAGTTTTGATTATACATGTCCTCAGTAAACTGTCTCAAGAGATTGCTTCTGGAGCAAGGCAATGAGAAACACTAAATAATGCTTTATTAGCATGGAAGAAGGTTGTGCTTATTATTACTGGTATGCAGAAAAACCGATGCAAATTAAGTTCACCTGGAATTTAAAAAAAAAAATGATGGTGACGATGATGATGCAAGTGTCAACAATTTTCGAAAAAGATGAGGACTTCCAAGTCCCATATTATATGATATGTAGTATACAAATAAATCAACTTTATTTTGTACTAAAATATAAAGCATAATCAATAGAATAATTGGTCACAAAGATTTGCTCTATCATATCCTCTCCATAACCTAATGGGAATATACCTAGGTCTTCTTTATTAGGGTGACTCCCTGATGATTAGTTATATTATGTTTGTTTTTAAGAATCATCTTAACATAAGACAGAAGCTCATACATTTCCTACTAGTGGCGTAAATTATTATTTAGAAATATATTGATCAAAGATGTTTTTCTCAATTTTATGGGATAATGTAAGTAAAGTAGACATTCAGTAGAACTAATGCAAGGATTTTCTGTTGCTGAAAAATTTATGGTACTTTTCAATAGAGTGTCACAACCCAAATTATGCTTTCCCAGAACCAACCAGAGAACCACAGATGATATTATTGTGAAAAGAAAGAGATGAAAAGCAATGCAAAAATGTAGAACACTTTGCAACTGACAGATATTAAGAAAATCAACTAGAAGAAAGAAGGAATTGGTGTGGAAGTCTTTGTAGCAGAAGATACAAGTAGTTCTGGTGTCTGAATGTAGGAGGCAAATTACAGAGTTCAAGAACTTTGGAGAATCCTTGGTTATGGGTAACGGAGCAGTATGCTACTTAACAAACTGAAATAGGAAGTATGGAAAATATTTCTAGGGATAAAAGTTGACATGTTTGATTTTGAACTGTTGAGTTACAGATTTATCAAATTTAGGAGTAAAATACAGAAGCTGTCTAAATAGTTTAACAGTAATGCACTTAAGATATTCCATGGAAAAGTATGTTTTACAAAAAAATAAATATATAAATTCAAACAGGCATAGATAATTTAAATGGAGAATGTTTTTCTTTTGTTTGAAACTTGTATTATATAAAAGATAGCAGAGCAAGAGCAAACATTAGTTTATTGTAATGTTTATTTCAATGTAATGCAATTACAAATTCAACTAAAGATAACACTATCTTCTATTATCTCCCCTCACAAATGAGAGAAAATAGTATCATTAATTGAAAACAGTTGATAACACAAAAGAGCAGCTGTCCAAAGCACATATATTAGGATGTGGATATGTTTTTACAATGGCTATGATTGCTGGTTTGGAATTGAATTACACATCAAAAGCAATAGTAAGGAATTCACCAAGAGGAAGCTAGTGTACCAAATTCTTTCATTCAAATTGTCCTCATTTCTTTCATGCAGTGGGGCAGAGCTAGCTGAATGGAGCTTGCACAGGATGACCAGTATGGAAGGGCTGACATCATCCTAGTGCAGAAGGGAGGAGACTCAGGGTACCAAAACACCTGCAGGGAAATACTAAGAGTCAGGGTCTCTTGGAAGCTGATTGAAGCATGAGGGAATTCATTCTCCTTAATGGGATTAATGCCCTTAGAAAAGGACTGCAAGGAACTCACCAGATCCTTTTACCCTTCTCCTCTTCCACCATTAGGGGACACAAAGTGGTTCTTTTTCCTCCAGAGCATGCAGTAACAAAGTGCCGCATTGGAAGCAGAGAATGGGTGCTCACCAGATACCAAATGGGCTGATACCTTGATCTTGGGCTGCCCAGGCATGAATGCACAAAAACAACTACTAATTATAAATAAGATTTATTATTTCACTCAGACTTGGATGATATTTAGTAAAAATATTCTATTAAATTACTATGTGTATGCAAAAGAAACAGAACAATTCTATACATTTGTAAAACACTATACTTAATCAGTTCTGTCGGAGAAAAATGTTTCAGCCAATTTCCTAAATACATTTATTTTTTAAAACAAAATTTAAGTTGAAATGCACATTATACTTAAAATGCACAGGATATCAAATTCAGTTAAAGGTAATTGGTACTTTTCAATACTTTGTAATCAATTAGTTCCTCACTGCTCTTTTTATTTTATTTTCCCCACTCTTGTAGAATGGGTACAAAATTGTCTATATGGGCACATGTACACATACACACACTCCTTACACACAACGTGGATGCTGTTATGGTTTGGATGCAAAGTGTCCCCCAAAAACTCATGTGTGAGACAATATAACATTGAGACAATATAAGAAGTTTGGAGGAGAGATGATTGGGCTATAACTTTAACCTAAATAGTGAAATGAACCCTGATTGGATTAACTGAGTGGTAATTGGAAGGATGCGGGGTATGGCTGGAGTAAGTGATTCTTTGGGGATGTGGATATGGGGTATGTATCTTATATCTGGAGAGTGGAGTCTCTCTCTCTCTCTGCTTCCTGATCATCAAGTAAGCTGCTTCCACCTGCTACACTCTTCTGCCATCATGCTCAGCCTCACCTCAAGCCCTAAGGAATGGAATTGACCTATGAACTAAGATCTCTGAAACTGTGACCCCTCAGATAAACTTTTCCTTCCCTAAAATTGTTCTGGTCAGATCTTTTAGTCACAGCAGCAAAATAGCTGACTAAAAAACAAATGTGAAAATATTAGGTAGGCTGCAGAAATAGGCATGACCACCTTCTCCCAATAAAATGGTTATTTAACTGATATTTAAAAGGAAAGGGAAATTTAGGTTTAATCTTTCAGTCACTTACATTTAATCCTTCTATTCTTTTTCCATCATGCAAGCCTCCTAAACTTGCCTGAAAATGAACTTTCAAGAATTAAAACTTATGAAGAACACAATTTCAGTAATATAATTAGGAATTTTCAGAACATAATTAAACAGCTTTTACTTTATATTTGTTTTTTCAACATGGTCCTTTCATAAATTAGAGTAAAAAATATCAAAAATTTTGGAGACTAAGGCAGGAGGATTGCAAGTTCAAAGTCAGCCTCAGCAACTTAGCAAGGCCCTAAGCAACTCAGTGAGGCCCTGTCTCTAAATAAAAATATTAGAAAGGGCTGTGGATGTGGTTCAGTGGTTAACCACCTCTGGGTTCAATCCCCAGTACCAAACAAACAAACAAAAAATTAATGAAATTTACCCTAGGGTGGCATCTAGATGATATTCTTCCCCTCTCCTTTTTAAATTACAAAGATTAAAGGAAGGAGATCCTTTTATGAGTTAAATATAAAATTCTGTAAAGGAAATCTGTTTTCTTTTAATTTATTTTGACTACAGTATTAATTACATTAGCTCCTGTTGAATTATGCATCAGAAAACAAATTTTCTGATTTAAATTTTCAATTCCTGCCCTTTATTGATAAAGTATTTCTTTAAATTCTACCGCTGGATTCTGATTGGTTGTTTATTGTCTGAATGAAAAAAAAAATAGTATTTTTGTGAATTTACTGGCATTATTTCAAGTACTTGAGTTTTCCCTGGACTTAAAGAAGTAAATCTTGATTATACCTGTACAGATACTGCTGATACCCAATATATATTTTTCACTTATTTGATTACTACTGGACTACATTTTCTAGTCCTTTGAATCTAAATGGTGTCACGTGACCATTTCTCATCAATACAATATGAGAAGAAGATGGGCATGGTGGCACTAGCCTGTAATTCCAGCAGCTCTGGACACTGAGGCAGGAGGATCATAAGTTCAAAACTAATCTGCATCATTTAGTGAGACCCTAAGCAACATAGCATAATTCTGTCTCAAAAGTTAAAAAATAAAATAAAAAAGGGCTTGAGATGTGGCTCAGTGGTTAAGTGCATCCCTGGGTTCAATCCCCATTACCTATATCAGTACACACACACACACACACACACATACACACACACACAGAAGCAACATGGCATCTTCTGGCTAAGGTGGTTAAAAAGCAGGTGTGCTTTTTCCATGCTCTACTGCCACCTCCTATCTAACAAATAAAAGGAGAGGACCTCAAAGATGCAAAAGGAACTAAGTTAGAGGCTGGTAAGAGTCCAAGTCCCTAGATTCTTTGCCAGCCAAGAAATCTCTCCTCTCCTCTGGTGCCCCTTTTTTTTGACCTGAACAAACTATGGTCAGTAAGAAACAGAATTTTATTATGAACCACTGATATTTAGAGGATTAAAAAAAAATCAGAGAACTCAAAGTGATTCAAGGAAAAACTCACTTGGTATGTTGAAAGATTCAGAAACCCACAACTTTATGCTGTATTAAAATTGAATGTATTGCCCATTGCGGTGGTACACACCTGTAATCCCAGCAACTTGGGAGGCTGAGACAGGAGGATTGTGAGTTCAAAGCTAGCCTCAGCAAAAAGTGAGGCGCTATGCAATTCAGTGACTCTGTCTCTAAATAAAACACGAAATAGGGCTGGGGATGTGGCTCACTGGCTGAGTGCCTCTGAGTTCAATCCCTAACACTCGCTCCCCCCAAAAAGAATGTATTTAGCAAAATAATTATAAATGTATATTTTCTGGGTTTTATTGACTGATTCTGACATTTGCCTTTCTTCATCATTCAAATTGGGTCTTTTTATTTGCTTTAAAATTTGTCCCTATATTTTTATATTTATACCATGACTGCCAAAGCACAAATAAAGCAGAAACAAAGGCTTTTGGACATGTGAAGAACAAGAAGTTCTTGCAAAGGTTTTTCTAGTCATCAAAGTAAAGTTAGAATTCAAAAGAGGGAGAGAGGGAGGAGAAGAAAGAGAGAGGAAGGAGAAAGAGGTTTCAAATCACAATCACGCCAAGAATAATGAGAGGACACCCAGTTGTTGAAATTAATTCAGTTATTTTAATTCATCGAATACATTATATTTGTCCTGACACTTTTTGATAATAGAAATAAACCAGATCAAACTTTCATGAAGATTTTATCATTACACTATTTAGCTGGTTTCTGAAATGAGAAAAAGAGCATTGGTGTTTAACAAAATTTTGCATGACATAAAGCCTCAAAATTATAGAAAATTTCTTGCAAAAAATTTATACTGAACATTCTCTGGTTACATCAGACATTGATTATTTAAAAATCAAACTTCTTGTTATTATATCCTTCTTTAAATTTTCTAAACCAATTTTTGATACCATATTCAATCAAGTATCTTATATATTTCAATTAGAATTTAAACTAGAGAATATCCAGAATCTAATAGTTCATATTTCCCAAGGTACCTGCAAAAATGGTTGATATATAATAAGCATGAAATGAACATATGCCTGTCTTTGTAAAATAGATGACTTTGAGAATTGATTATTAATGCCTAGAAATGGCTATCATGGTGATTGTGTAAACAACCACAGCAATAAAAAGTCCAGGGTGTTGTCTTCTACTATCTCTTAAGCAAAAGGTAAAAACAACCTGGTAGGATACTATTTAGATAAAGAAAATCAAGGAGAAAAAAATGAACAATGTTGGTCAATTTCTGGTGTAGCTGTAGCCTGTTAGCAAATAATTTGCATATAATATTGACAATAGTATTGAGAGACTTTATATTCCTGAGTTTATATATTTAATTTTTTCAGATAACACAATTAGCAACAGAAATATTCATTTTGTTTATATAAAATTAAAATATCTAAAGATTCCTCTTTTGGCATGAAATAGTAATGTCTGAACATACCTATACGAATGGAGTTTCTGTAAACACTTATAAACTTTCCTTTGGCAACCATACCTTTTGCCTGACTAGAAAGATACCATTAATAAGAATCGTGTCATTCAGCAGCATTTCAAATGTCAGCCTTTATTTAATCCTCATTGTTGTATTCTTGTTACATTGCATCTGTAAAACCTTAGAATTCAAAGTTACACTAGACCAAGGTTACAATAAGATAAATTGACCATTGATAAAACTATCATTAAAAATAAATTAATATTAATGCCTTAAGAAGAAATTATTGCATAATTTATATTTCAATTTAACTAGTTTTCATAATCATATATTTTTACTAACAATTATGGAAGTACTTCAGAGTTATATAATATATAAATAAAAATAAATTGTGATTAGGAAGTTAAGAAATCTTGAAAAAAGCTTACTAATTGCAGAAAAATGAGTTCATGTCTTTTAAGGTCTATGTGCATAAATTCATGGTATGTCTTATTAGTTACTGATAATGAACTTTACAAAATACACAAATATTTGTTAAGTGTTTACCTGGTAAGGATTTAGAAGATAAATGTTTTTAGGCATGAAGTTTACATCCATTCACTAAGCAACAGACCCAGTTTGTCTCTGCAACTTTCAAAGACTTGTGCATATATGAGTCTGTTCAATGAATCTTCATTCGAATCCAGTAGACCTACCAAGCCCTGGGCAAGACATTTTCATACAAAGTATCTTTTTTGGGGGAATGCCTCATGGGTAGGTCATGATATACTTTTATTGCTGTGACAAATTCTCAGAAGTTCTAATAAAGTATCAGTCCCTCTTCCAGTGAAGTGGGCAAGGTGACTGGTTAGGAAGAGTCCACAAGCCCACTTTTCTCTGCTTCAGCAGTTGCATTTGAGTGTTCCTTAAAGGGCTGCGCAAGTGGAGCAGAGTAGTGTGAGTACAACTGTTTCTTGATGTTCTGTTGCAGTATCCTGAACATATTCAATAAGTTGATACAATTTTGGGCATATATATATATTTCCACCTTCTGAACTACTATGTACCACACTAATTCTTGGATGACATAATCTATGGAGCCATCAGGGAGTTTATTTATATTCCATTGTGCTCCGCTGGTTTCAAAGTCTTCATTAAGAAAAAATGTAGACTTACTGCATAGCCTCCTTCCAGCACTATTCACATTAGCCAAATCTGGAAACAATCTAAAAGTCCACAGATTAATAAAAGAATAAAAGATTCTATATCTACATACTATGGAATAATAGTCAACTTTACTAAAGAAGGAAATCTTGAGATTTCCAATATCATAGAAGAACCTGGAGAATATAATGCTAAGCAAAATAAGCCAGATACAGAAGGAAAAATACTATATGTTTCCACATACATAAGAAATCTAAAATAATTAAACTGCTAGAAGCATAGAGTAGAACACTGGTTGCCACTGGATGGGGAGGGGAGTAACAGGAGGTATTATTCAAAGGGCATAAAGTTTCAATTATGTAAGGCAAGTCCTAGAGATCTAGTCTACAGCTTAACACCTATGGTCAACAGTAATGTTGATGCTTTTCTCACACATCATTGGTAAAGAGGACAGGAAGAAATTTTTCAAGTTATAAATATGTTTATGCCATTTGGGGTGGTGATAGTTTCACAGGTGTATACTTATTTCCAAACTCTTCAAGTTACATTCATTGAATATGTACAGCTTTTTGTATATCAATCGTATCTTAACAAAAAGGTTTTAAAAATTTGTAACTTTTTGTAGAAAGAAGATCAAATTTTTATGAGGTACACATTTTACTAACATTTTAATTTTCCTTATAACTATATTATTAATGCTTTTCTCACTGTGTCTGAAACAGATATACCAAATGCTCTTCATCTTATCCTGATGTGTCCCATGGGTGACTCAATTTAAAAAAGCATTGTAAAGTTTATAATACTTTATCATTAACAAATACAAACATGTATATTAATTTCTATTAATATTTAAATACTAAGGTATGAACTTTACAAAAAACATAAAAAATTTAGAGCTATAGTTTATGAGTTGATAATTTGAAGTTTGAAATGAATTTGCCATCACTTATCAGCTCATAGTATTTACATGACATTTATTAATACAGTATTATTTGATTTTTATAACAACTCCATGAAAAAAAATATTTTGTGGACACATGAATCAACTAAATTTCTAAGGTCAATAAATAGTAAAGTTTAAACTTAAACTATGGTCTTGGCTGACAATATATACTCTCTCCAAATCCTTAGTTATATTAAGTTGGTTTTCTATTTAATTATTTTGAAAAAATTATGGCATAAATTCCCATTGTAAACCAGAAATAAAGAACATATTAACAAGCATCACTAATCTCTGCCATAATACTTATTTGCTTTGCAGTCACTTCCTTTCAATTTGATCAATATCTGTATTCAGCCTTATGTTGCCAACTCTTGGGGATAATGAGAAGTAGAACAGGGTGGAGGAAAAGGACTTGAAATTGGTATCTTAACTAAGCCAATTTTGGCGCTCCACCCATTTGAAGAAGCTAATTCTAGGCAATGTTTATTATTATAAGTTAAAAAATTCAAAAGAATAAATATTTGTCAAAATTTGAACTATAACTTTGCTGAAATTTGTTTTTATCAATGTTTACATAAAACCATTTTGTTTTCCAGTTTGGTTAAATTACTCCAAATATTAGCCATTTCCAAAAGTCTTTCATGACAACAAGCTATAACCACAGTTGACCTAAGTCTCTTCACTCCCATGTCCTGCTGGCTTTAGTAATCAATTTTCATTCTCACTGGACCATGTATAAAGTAAATCTCAATCACCAAATTATTAATAAGTCTCTACAATATGTTCCTTTAGATCCTGAAGATAAATTAGAAAGAATTTTAGATCAGCATTACCTCCAGGGGAGAACTGACTTGCCCAAAGTCACACAGTAAGTTAATGGCAGACTTGTTTAATGTCACCTCTCTTAATATTATATCATTGCTCTTGCTGTCACTAGAGCGAAAATAGCTCCACTTGTCTGTGAACTAGACAGTAAGGTTTACTGAACACTTAATGGGAGTGAGCATTAGACTAACGTTCTCTCTACTTCCATGGCAAGGTTTTTGAAATAGAGCCTCCTCCACTGCACCCTTCTTGATTGAACAGAAATGAGTACAAATTGCCTTGCCCTACTTCTCATTCCAGAGGGCAACTTGCATTTCCACTGTGTGAGAAATCACAGGAAGCTCTAGCAAGGCTTTGGATAATTCTAGAGCCTAATATATGACTACTGACTTCTCTGAATATAACTTTTCGGAATCATTCAATGTAGTTTATGCTCTTTCTACTAACCTTATGTACACACTTGTTTATTAACTTTGTGTTTTGGCAAAGCCTAAGGAACACAACTTAATTTCTCTGGAAGAACAGTTTAACTCAAGTTGACCATGGGAGACAGTCTACCATATGTACAACAGAGACTCGGAGGAATATCAGCAATCCCCAGTCTGAAATTCTCTTTCTACAATGGAGGAAATGATTGCACAGAGAGGTTAATGACTTGCATAAGTAGCCTTGTTAGGAGCAGAGTCTAGATCCTGACTTCCACCTCTGTGTTTTTCTCATGATAACACATATTTCCAATTGCATGTTATCATTTTGAACATAACAAATGCAATAAAGTATATATAAAATGTCAATCACTTCATATTTCTTTTTACTATTGATTCTTTTGGCAAATGCCAATTGTTCATCTACAACACAGTTCATTCAGAACATAGACTTTGCAGTTAAAACTCCTGGGTTTGAATGACTCTTCCACAATATTAGGTTATGCATGAAAGACATTAAATAAAACACAGGTACAAAAAGTTCTGTAGACTGCTATATATATATCAGATAAATACTATTTCTACATAGTACATAGTACATAAAGCAGGGTATATATTTATAACACATTTGAACCTTAATTTATAAGCTAAAAATCAACTATTTAATTTTATGCAAGGTACCATTTGTTGTAAGAAATAGTATTTTATATAGTAATTATAGGTCAAAAAAGAATAACATGTAGCCATGACATAATGCTAAAATGCAACCAAGAGCAGACATGAATATCTCAGACATAATGAAATGTGAAGAAATGTGTCATAGAATTTATAAATTGTTCTCTATTTTCCTCTATTTTCTCTCTCTCTTGTGAGAGAGAGATAACTACAAGAAGAGGCTATGTTTCCGGCACTATATTCATTAATTTTACATGCAGAATCTCATTCAATTCTCACAACTGCTCTTTGAGATAGTTGCTTTTTGTTTGTTTTGTTTTTTTTTTAGATTAAAGACCTGATATCAAGAGATTTTTTGAAAGACTACATTCTTTCAATAAGAATAATAAGTACATGGTACCAATCATTGGTTAGGCGGTCACAGTTCCACTAGGTGACTTGTGGATATATCAGTACTGCCTTCAGGTAAGTTAACTTTGGTTGAGGAATCAAGCCATACACACCTGAAATGGGCCATAATTTCACATCTTAACATACCTCGGTCCAAGATCACCTTGCCTAATGTTCTTTTGTAATGACAAAAAATGAGTGAATTAACTAAAGTACATATATTTTGGGTGATTGAACCCATACATAGAATAAAGAATCTGAAACAGAGATTTGCTTCAAAGGACTGCAAATGAGAATGAGCCCAACTTTCCTATGTTTACAAGAAATAAAGAAAAAAAGAAAAAACAGTAAACTTAAAACTAGAGTCTTACATTTTGATTACACTAGTTTCTGCATTTATTTTCTTTGATTTCTGTCTTCCAGAAACAATAAAATCAGTTAAATCTTGAAGATGGGAAAGTTTTCACTATACACAAGAGGTATTCAAATTTCTTCAATTGGATGATTAGGGAATAGGAATGCTTTAGTTCTCTTTCTTTATCTTTTTTTTTTTTTTTTTAACACCATGGACAATTTTTAGCAAGTTTAATTGGGTTTTGCGAGTTAATTGGGTTTTATGCATTACCATTCATGTGTTTATTTAAAAAAATTAAAAAGAGAAAAGAAAGAAAAGACACACACATATCAAACTGGTATGCATGCCAGACTATCACAGAGAATTCAAACTGAATTGGGAGCTTTTGCACTTGGGAACCTATTTACTGAAGTGGAAAGCATCTTCTGTGTGAATAAGTTTCTCCAAAATATCTTGGCATAAACGTATGTACACTCATTGAAGATAGCAAGCTATGAATCTCCTTGTTTGTCAAGTTCTAAAAACTATACTGCAAGCTACTCCTCATGGCATTACTCTATTTTGAAATACTTGTAATGTTTATTCAAAATTCCACAACAATATTTTTAAGTTAATTAATCATCATTTTCAAATTTTCATTTGCTAATATCATTTGTTCTAATAGGTTTTTGAAATCAGACCTTCTCTAAACATCAATTTATATTATATAAATATATCTTGTAAAATTGTTCAAACTCATCCATTAATCTCAGTTTACTCATGTAAATTATTCAGACTTCTATTTTACTTACCACCTAGAGATATAAGGAGGGATTATGTAAGTCTAAAAATTGTTTGAGAACCTCAATTAATTTGTCCTAGGTAGGCCATTCCCATGTGATTCTAGTGTGCTTTTCAGGTTTAGAAACTACTGACTGATACAATGAAAGGTTGCTTATTATGAAGGCTACTAGTTAATAGAGGTGTATTTTGTGGAAGTTCATGCGATGATGCAGCTGAATTACGGCAAAGATTGTAATCGGGATACAAAAAGGATTGGGAGGACGTTGGATGTCTTTTCTCTGTTCTCTTTGCTTTTCTTTTCTTGTTACCTTTACTCTCTAAGATTGTTCTGCTACTTAGTCCACACGATTGAAATAAGGCTGCCAATAATTCAGAAATTGAAGGTTTAGCCAGGACTATTCTGTAGCATCTCAGTCTCTATTGCAAATTGATGGGAGAATGTTATTGAGTATTATTGAATCACATATGTACCCTTAGAACAATCAACTTTAGCTTGAGGCCTGCATCATATTTTGTTAAGTGGCTCTCTCTCTTATGAGTATAGGTAAGTAGATAGAGATAGATGCCAAGAGACTATAGGCAACCCCAATGCTGATTTAAAAAAAAAAAAAAAGCCTAATATTTTACCTTGAATGCTCAGTATTATGGATATAGTAGAGCATTAGAACCTGGAGTACATAGATTTTGATTGTGAGCATGCAAAAAAGGCAATTTGAAAACTCACCTAAACTACTAATTCCATCAATATTCTATCACTTATTCTTCATAAAGTCAAATGATGCTCTTCAATTGAACACTGACTTCTCTCTAATGATCACTTTAATTATCACTGATATATCAGTGATAAATTTCTCCTCTGTAACTATATTCAATTACTAATTATGCCACTTAAGTAGTACTTCTCATTTTGTCCCCTTATGATATTATTATTATTTATAATCGTAGTATGTTTTTCCTATTCAGTCTTTTAAAATGATAGTCTCAAGGTAATAGGAAAATATAAATAACACCTAAGTAAGATTCCATTCAGTCAATTTTGGTAGATTTCTTTAAAGGAAATTAATTAGCAATCATAAATACAAAACTAAGTCTGAAAAGTAATATTTATTTACATAAAGTTATAAAACCGGAAAATTAAAATTTTAAAAAATATGGAAAATATCAATATTACAAAAAAGAGAAACATCATTTTTAAAATAAATTATATCTTATAATACTTTATAATATTTTAAAACTTTAAAATACTTTATTTCTACATATTTTGACTCTTATTCCTTGATTACCTCTTCCTATGTCATAATTTTAATGTTCTATGTAGAGACTAGAAAGATGATTTATTTCTTCTAGCATGCTTGATTAAATGTTTCTTATTTATATAAAACATATAGTAGTCTAATATAGTTAATTATTTAGTAATGGAGTTCTATAACAAAGTTATGAGCTAAAATCACACAAAAAATTTGATAAACTATGTTTTGTGTTATTTCAACCAAAAAGTGGGGGCTTTGATTCTGTAATATTAGTAAGTGCACAGAACATAATTTCATCAATCTATATATAATTATAATGTACCAATAAAATTTTAAAAATTAAAGTTGACTAACAAAAAATATCCTCTATACTATTTTGGAGAGCCACAGAAGAACTTAATTATGAAAAATCTGTCTCTGAGAAGTGATACTGTAGTTAGAAGGGTTAGAATAAGTGATATTGCTGTTGATAAAAAAAAGTCTCTTCTGTTTTATTTGCTTCATTAAAAAGTGAATATTACTTCTTGATTAAAATTTATAAGATTAATAAAAATATAAAATTAAAATAAACATTGTGCCCATAGAAAGGTGGGAGGATATTTATATATATATATATATATATATTAATAACTATATAGTGCTTTATCAATAACATACCTGAAATGAAAGAACTTCTGCAGGGTAGGAAAAAATTAAAACTAGTTTCTCTGCTTGTAACTTTACAGGTCTGGTAATTGAAAGAATTTCCTAGGTTGGTTTCTCCCTCTCTCTGTTTCCTAACTTTCCATTACCCACATACTTTGTTGCCAGTCTCCTATGGACAAGTTAGCTTTGCAATAGGACCTCTTGGTCTAAACTTCACAACTGTAAGTCATTGTGATCAGTAGAGATATTCTCAAAATTTGTCCACAGCAGTTGGATTATAATGATCTTTTTTATGATTTGGATGTGAGGAGTCTCCTAAAATCTCATGTGTGAGATGATGCAAGAAAATTTAGAGGTGAAATGATTGGGTTATGAGAGTCTTAACCCAATCAACGTATAAATCTCCTGATCAGGATTAAGTGAGAGGAAACTGCAGGCACCCTACGGTGTTACTTGAGAAGATGGTTTCCTGAGGGGCATGCCGTTGAAGTATTTATTTTGTGAGCTGAGTTTATTCTCTCTCTCTGCTTCACGATGGCCATGTCCTGAGCTAATTTTCTCCACCACACTCATCTGCTGCGATGTTCTGCTGCACCTCAGGCCCTGAGAAATGGAGTCGGCCATCTGTGGACTGATACCTCTGAAACGTGAGCCCCAAAATAAACTTTTCCTCCTCTAATTGTTCTTGTCAGGTCTTTTCATCAGAGCACTGAAAAAGCTAACTAAAACAATCTTGACCAGGGACTACAAATACATGATATATGTCACAAACTCAAAATCACTATATCCCCCTTCAACTTCCTCATAGCTGATCCTTCCAAATGTTAGCATTCACTCCAATATTCCAGCTCACAAGAATAAAACTGACTGAAGAAATATTGAATAGGAAGAGACAGGAGTTAGTTGATTGTGATTGGCAAAAACATAGGATCACTTAAAAAAATTGCTCTGGATTCTGTTTATGACTTTCAGGGGCTTGTGTAAGTGAAGGGCTACTTACAAAATTTTGAATTATAAGATTCATTAGTTTTATAGAATATCTTCTCTAGAACTAGCCTCTTCCTCCTGCCCAACTGAATGGAAGCATGTATTAATGGAGAATGAATAAATAAATATGATAGATTTCTGATCATTTCAGGATATTCTGTAGTGTGAATTGGAAAATGAGGATTAAGATTAGGACTGTGGCATCTGGTGCTTCCTCCTCCACTTTCTATTAAGTAGGATATGAAGAATGATGTGAAACCGTGTGATAATCACCAGTTTTTACACGAGGGAGATTTCAAATATTGTTGGTAAAGGTCAGTTTTAATTGCATGATAATGTAAAGATGACACAAGAATGGAAATGAAAGATTGAAATCAAAACAAAACACCCTAGAGCTGAAATTTATAATTGGGGAATTAGTTCAAGAATAATGATTTCTTAAATCAGGAGTTAAGGTTGATGGGCTATGGCCAATACTAAGTATTGTCATACCAACAGGAAAGAGAGAAAAAGTAACATAATAAAGCAAGGGGAAAAAAAAAACCCTACAAGCATGGAATTGGACCATTAAATCAAGAAGATTAGAAATAATGGTCAAAAAATATCAAGAAGGAAGTGAAGAAGAGGTTGAGTGCAGCATGATCTTTTTGTATAAATTCCAGTCCTCTCATAAACCTGATAATTCAGGTACATTAATAAAAGAGGCTTTATGAAAAGGAATTCATCAATTTGTTAAAGCATTGCCAGTTGTACATTAGTTTCCTACTATTTGTTAATCACTACATTTCTCTTTGCAGTTACAACTCATGAAGAAACTAACCTTATGTCAATCTAGATGGCCGTATTTGGCCTTCCAAAATGACAGAGAGAAATATGAGGCCTGAAAATGTCCATGAAAGTAAATACATAGTAAAAATCTAGATCTTTTAGCAAAAACTTAAAATGCCAGAGTTCATTGACATATTATCTTAGAAAGAGTACTTGGCATTATCAAATGGATTCCAAAGACACATAGTTTTAGAACGAGAGGGATTTTCCTTTTGCTTGTGTGTGGGAGGAGAAGAGAACTTTACAAATTTATTCTTAAATATCTAAACATAATATTGAGAATATTTCTATATGTATATATATATATATATATATATATATATTTTTTTTTTTTTTTTTTTTTTTGTGGTGCTGAGGATCGAACCCAGGGCCTTGTGCTTGCAAGGCAAGCACTCTACCAACTGAGCTATCTCCCCAACCCTATTTCTATATATTCTTAGGAATTAATGTATAACCTTAAAATAGAATTGTACAGATGATGATGATGTTAAATTTAAAATTTACTTAATATCCAAAATTTTTTATTGTACTCTATTGTTTATGAACTCCACTAACAAATTAAAAAAAAAACCTCAAACATTAAAAGCAAGCAAGACAAAATTCTAATTATCTTTTGCTACAAAGAGCCATATGTTGCTGCTTTAACATCAGAAAAGACAATGAAGACCATTGAGATTTTAAACAAAACTTTGGTAAATCTAGCTGGGGTGAAAAAATTAAATTGGTCAATTAGTTTCATAATGAATCTATTTATGATATATTTAATCATGCCAAAATATTTACTACTCAGCATTAGCACCCATCAATGCAAAATGAAGATGTGATATATCATTTTAATACTGAATATACTTGTTTATCCAGCTGTGGGCCTCAGATAATTTGAAAACTTTTTGTGCAGGATTTGAGTTTTGTATAGGAGAGAAGATGGAGGAAGAGAAAGACAGATGGATCCCCTTACCAAGCAACCAGATGTTTAATCTGGTACTTTGCATAAAAAGTTAAATGAATATTAAAAATGGATTGTGTACATGCACTTTGAATAAAACAATCTTTAAGCCTTCCTTTATGATTTAGTGATGTCTTGCAGAGAAAAAAAAATTAAAGTTCAAGTCTCTTCAAGAATTTTAAGATAAATATGCATCTGATTTTGTTTTGGGAAATACTGTATTCTATATATGTATTTTCAACTATTATAAAAACCTGAAAAGAAATTTTTATCAACCACTGAACACTAGTGTGCTTCAGACACCTTCCTTGGATTCAAAGTAGCTGGGACTCTTGAAGCCAGAATTAAAGACAGGCAGACAGTGTAGATAAAAGATTGGGTTGGATCGAGAAAATGGAGACTGCTTTGGATCTGGGAAGTTGGAGACCACCCCTGGGAGATTGGAATGTCAATGTCTCCAGAGCTCTTTGATTACCGAGATTACCTGCCTATACTGCCCTCCCAAAAGGTTAGGAACAGGGAATTACTAATGCCTCCTGGGCTGCTTCCTGCCTGGATCACTCCATTTGGCCCTTCCCTCTGTCCATCTGCTCCTCGCCTTTTGGCCATCCACTGGCATCCCCTTGGTCCAGTCACATATGCAGGAAGGAGAGAGATAAGTGGGGGAGAGGGCAGGAGAACAAAGAAAGTAAAAGTCTATAAGAGGGGCAGAGTGCTCCCACTATTTTTGGAATACCAGAATACCAGCTATGGCCCACTTCTCCACTTGGGAGGAGAAGGAGGAGACTTCTCCTCCTGGGACAAATCTGTGTTACTACTTTTAAATGAAACCTGCGTTATATGCTTTCCTCAGTGTGCTTCTCTAATGTTTAGACTTTAACATTTGAGGAAACAGAACTCGTCACCAATAACTGGTGGCATCACTCCTGGCCTCAGGTAAAAAACAAACAACCAAAATAAGAACCAAACAGAGATTGAGATCCTGCGTGTGCTAGGTTCTAAATCTGTGTTTTAGTCATCTCTTTTGCTACTGTGACTAAAGGACCTGACCAGCACAATTGTAGAGGAGAAAAGGCTTATTTAAGGGCTCACAGTTTCAGAGGTCTTAATCCATAGGAGGCTAACTCCATTCCTTGGGGCTCAAGGTAAGGCAGAAGAATATCATGGTGAATGAGTGTGGCAGAGGGAACAGATCACATCACGATCAGAAAGGAGAGCGAGGTCTCTACTTGTCAGATACAAATATATACCCCAAAGCCACACCTCAGTTCCCACTGCCTCCAGCCATGCCCTACCACTTCAATTACCATTTAGTTAATCCCTGAGGGGATTAACTCACTAATTGGGTGAGTTAATTTTTTCTCCTCTGAATCTTCTTACATTGCCTCACATATGAGATTTTGGGGGACACCTCACATCCAAACTATGACAACCTCTACTAATAAATCCACAATCCAAGTATCAGTTGTTCAAAGTCAGAGAGTCTTTCTGTGACTTCCTTTAAAAATTTGAAAAATTTGAAAAATTTGAAACAATATGTTTCTTCAAGTTGAAGCTTCTATTTGAGACCCATACAATCAATATGGTTGAAAGAGCATGAAAAGTCTGTATCAAGATAATCTCAATGAAGGATCATTAACAACATATCCTAAGGCATTTTTACAGATCTGAACCTTATTTTCTGAGGTTTTTCAATCCAAAGGTATAATCAATTTTGAAAAAAAGAAATACTTATTTCAGAGTTTTTTGAGAACAGCCTAGAAGTGAAAAAATATTGATTTTTTTGGTAGAATTTATCAATTTTTATTGAGATATTTCTGTACTGTCTAGATTTGTAGCCAGGATGGGCACTTTGCTTTGCTAAATAATTTATCTGATTTGACTTCTACCCCATATTCTGGTTTTCAACATTTAAAACATTTTTGACATCTTCAAGTAATTTCTCTGTCTTAAACATTTTTGAATTTGTGGGGACTACAACTCAAATGACTGCCTTTCTATGAATAGACACATATAAACTGAGGTGTGAAAAAAACTTCATAGCATGGTCAGTCTCAGTATGGATATTAAGGTAGTGAATCATGTCTTTGTTATTTTCTAGGTTCTATACTTTGTACCTTCTTTATAGCTGGAAGCTTCCTGTCTTCCACCAAAACTACCAAAATGCACTTCCCATTCTCTTTTGAAAGCCCACCAGAGCCCCAACCTGACAGCAGGACACCATGCTCCACAATTTACAAGGTTCATACACTCCGGAGTTGCCTTTCAGATTCTATCTTCACTTCTATTCCTCCATCATTGAATATTCCATCTTCTTGGGGGAATTTTAGTTACCTGCCATATAAATGAGTCATATTAAATAGTTAATTCACACATTAAAAGATGAGTGATTCATATCCAATCTTTCCTGTCAAATTGATATCTGAACTGAGTTTATTTTCAAACTATATTCTAGTCAGGTAGATTATAAAGTGTGTTTTTATGGAAAATATTTTCAGAAGACTTTAAAATTAAACTATAGAAACAAATGAACAATTTGTAGTATTAACAAATTTTTACTTCAGACAGACAGGTTTTGAGTAGTTTTCCAAATGTGGCATATCTCCAAAATATATTTTGCCTTATTAGATATTCTTATTTCTCTTCTGTTCTTGCTTAACTTGAAAAAAAACTGTACCCAGAATATAAACCAGCAAAGTCTCTTGAGAACTAATCATGTTCCCCCACCTCTGAGCAAAGCCCTCTGGAACCCCAAAAACCACTGAGAGAAAGGTGTCAATGGCCAATCACAGGAGGACTTCTACTTCTTAGAAAATCACTAAAGAATGCTACTACCAGCTAACAATAACAAAAACATAAAACAATCTTCCTAATCTGCTAAACATCAACAATTAGTTTTTAAAATTATTTTCAAAATAAAAATTATAGCAATTAATGCTTAAGAATTTAATGGGAAAAACAATGTGGAAACCTTAGGAATGACAAGTTTCTGAAGAAATTCTTCAAATAATGTATTTTTAATATAAAATTTCCTGTATATTACTGGATGATGATACTCGAGAAACTGAGGGCATTCCTTGAATGAGGGAAGCCTCTGCCCTCCATTCGAACAGAGTAAATCTTCAGACTTTACCTGTTACCAGACCATGCTACTGGATGTTGACACTTCTTCAATTCCTTCCCTAAGTGAAGTCAGAATTCCACCTTTATCAGTCAATCAATCTGCCAGCGGAGACTTTTGTCCTCCCCTTGTATTCTCTAAGTTAATTCAGACTTCATAGACTACTAAGTGAGAGCCGGGCAATAGGGAGCTGAGCAAAAAGGCCACCTTTCTCATGTTTTTATACTCTAAAAATGCCTGTCTACGTGATGATCATTGCCACTTATTAACAGGCATCCAATGTCAGAGTACATTCAGTATGGGATATAAAGACATCCCTGGACTTATTAACTTGCATTCCTGAGCTTTGAGGGAAAGAATTTTATCATTTTGGTCACTAGAGGAAATAACAAGAAAAGACATAATTATTACTGAAGGTTAATACAAATTCAATTTTAAAAATAATGCTGAATATTCTTAATATTTAATAATATTTTGCTTATCCTTCAAAACTGCTTGTGATAAAGATTTTGGTTTAAGAAATGCTTATTAAATAAAACATTGCATCTCTGAAAATTTGCATTTTTAGTCAGTTGCATCTTTTAATAGGAAAAAAATTATTTGACTTTTGAAAGAAAGGTAATTAAAAGAAATTATTCCCAAATTTTGTTATCATCTCTTTCCCCTGGAAAGAAATTTGCTTTTGTGGGCACCAAAAATTACATTTCATACAAGTTTTTGTAAAACTCTTACTAATTTTTTTTTTGTTTACTACTGGGCTGAAATAGTTACTGATGGTTATGGTTTGAATATGAGGTGTGGCACAAAAGCTTATGTGTGAGACAATGCAGGAATGTTCAGATGTGATATGATTGAATTCTGAGAGTTATAACCCAATCAATGGATTACTTCATTTGATTGATAATTTGAATAGATTATTGGGAGGTAACTATAGACAGATAGGCTGGAGGAAGGTCACTGAGATGTGCTATTGGGGATTATATTATTCATGACTCCTCACACACTCTCCCTCTGCTTGCTGGCTGTCATGAACTAAGCAGCTTTCTTCCCTCTTTCCCTTCTGCCATGATGTTTGGTTTTACCTTGTGTCCAGAGTAATGCAATTAACTGACCAAGGACTGAACACATGTGCTGAAAATCTGACTAGCACGTCAGTTGTTTTGTTCTTTGATGGTTGGTTTTATCAAGAGATATGCTATGTGAAAGATAATTGTATACTCATCTTTTCCTTTTAAAATGGAATCACATACTTATAAGTGATTAGGAATTACAGAGCAGACCAGCGTGTAGCTCAGAACACTTGCTTAGCATGAGTAAGGCTTTGGATTGAATCTCCAGCACCAAAAAGAAAAAGAAAGAATTTACAGAGAAAAAAGGTACTATTCAAATTCCAAAACAATAATACAAAATTTATGCCTTTGGTTTTGCAGATGACTATCTCATCTATTTTGTGAAGGATCAGGCTGGGAAATATAACTTAACACTGAGGGGGTGCCTCTAGATTAAGGAGACTGATTTGTACACCTATTCAATCAAGCAGCAGTAACTTGTTTCATTGGAAGAGTGTTTGCATCAGCTTTTTCCCTGTTGTGAGTAAATGATCTCACCAGCACAATTATAGAGAAGGAAAGTTTCATTTGAGGGCTCAGGGTTTCAGAGGTCTTAGTACACAGAAGGCCAGCTCCATTCCTCAGGGTTCCAGGTGAGGCAGGACATCATGGCGGAGGAGCGTGGCAGAGGGAAGCAGCTTGCCTCATCAGGAAGCAGAGCGAGACGGAGAGAGAGTTCACTCTCCAGACACAAAATATATATTCCAAAGCCATCCCCAATTCCCACCTCCTCCAGTCACATCCTACCAGTTCAATTAATCCTATCAGGGATTAATTCACTGGTTGGGTTAAGACTCTTACAACCCAATCATTTCTCCTCTGAAACTTCCTGCATTGTCTCACATGTGAGCTTTTGCTGGACACTTCACATCCAAATCATAACAGAGAGGGAAAGTCCCATTTCAAATAAAAGCAACATTGAGATTTGTTGAGAATTATCATCTTTATATTTCTTTCTTAATACAACTTTGCAGGATAACTGGCATTATACCAGTCCATAGTAACTGTCCTTTACATGTTCATTAATTTTAGTTGTGGTAGCAATGTAAACATGTGAATTTCAATATGTCTCGTGCCTCAAGGTCTACTGCGTATCTTATGTCTACAGAAAGGAATGATTTTGTGATACATCAGGTAACATCAGCTCCACTGAATAGAGAACCTGTTGGTCTGTTCCTCCA
Organism: Sciurus carolinensis; assembly: GCF_902686445.1. NCBI lineage: Eukaryota > Metazoa > Chordata > Mammalia > Rodentia > Sciuridae > Sciurus > Sciurus carolinensis. Next base: position 91,981,953 of record NC_062215.1, read on the forward strand.
TACTGTCTTTTTCTATGCCTAGAACTAAGTCTCATCCATGGCATATCCTGAAGAAGTATTTCCTAGGAATATGGGAATGAATGAAGGTAAATTCCCAAGTTATTTATGTCATCTCTCAGAATTACTTCATGCTACTCTTGATTGAACACCTAAAGAATGATCCTGAATCTCCCAGGGTTCAAGCAGCCCACAGGAAGTTCCATTCACATGATTGTGGGAGAAGGACCCTTTAGGAGAGAGTAGGATGGAAACAACTTCTATAAGTAAAGAAAGTGCTTAATCTTCTTAGCCTGGGGATTTGCATGTTGATCCTACAAGCATACCTCACCCTCTCCTGCTTATTTTAGTATTTCTTAAAGGAAAGTGCCACAAGCATAGTCTTATTTTTAACTTTAAAGGTAAGTACCATGCACAGGTGACAGGCATGCTAGGATTTGGATGGATTTAAAATGTTAATATGTAGAGAATTATGGATATTAAATAGAAGCCGGAAACTTGGGCCCTTAGTTTTGCTCACTCTGCAAGACTAATCAGATGACATTTCTCAAGTTATTGATGTATAAAATGAGATTTCCCTACTATAGCTCCTTCTGTGTAAAAATACTCACTATGATTTAGGTTGAAATGAGAACCATACAATGTGTAATGTGCAATTAAAATAAGGTAATACCATGAATTATCCAACAATTTTTAGACGCTGTAATCATGATTTGTTCTTTCTCATTTCTCCTGAAGGAATGGCATGCTGCTGATAAAGCATTTTCTACACCTTCAGTTAAAATAAATAATGATTAAATATCACAATATAAATTCAATCATATGAGAAATTCAGTAGATTATTTTTTAGATAAATAAATGTCATTATGAATGAGGATAATTTAAAATCAGATTGATTTTATTATAGCTTTAGAAAATATATACTTAAAAAACAATGAAGAAAAATTATTACGGGATGATAGCAACAGCCACGTATTTGCAACTCTGTGTATTCCATGCCCCCAAATCAACAAATATATCAATTGAGTATATCTTCTGAACATAAGATTAAAATATAAAAATCAATTGTACTTCTATATACTACCAGTAAACACTAATAAATTAGATTTTTTAAAATATAGCTTTTAACAACAAAAATATACAATTTAGAGAAATAAATCTAACCTAGGTGTAGAATCTCTGTTCTGAAATCTATAAAACATGACCAAGAATAATTAACAAAAGTTTATTTGTATCCCTTCTTTGGAGAAATGTCTGTTCAAGTGCTTTGTCCACTTTTTAAGTTGGGCTATTTAGGATTTAGTTATTGAGTTGAAGGAGTCATTAATATATTTTTAAAACTAATTTCTTATCAGGTACATTTTGTAGGTAGCTAAAAATTATGTGAAAAGATGCTCAATATCATTCATTATCAGAGAAATACAAATAAATATTACACTGACATATCACCTCAGAGTGATTAGAATGGCCATCTATAAAAGAAAGAAGGAAAAGAAACCAACTATGGATAATGATGTGGAGAAATTGGAAAACTTGTATCCTGGTGATAGGAATGTAAAACAGTTCAGAATCTGTGAAAACAGTATGGATATGCTTAAAAAAATAGAAATACCATATGATCTAGTAATTACACTTCTTGGTATATAACCAAAATAAATGAAATCAAGATCTTGAAGAGATGTCTGTATTCCCATGTTAATTGCATCATTATTTGCAGTAGGCAAGATATGGAAAACATTGGAGTGCCTATTGACAGATGAATGAATAAAAAATTTGGTACATACATACAAGGGAATATTATTTAGCCCTTAAAAGAAGGAAATACTGCCATTTGGGATAAAATGAATGAATCTGAAAAACTTTCTTCAGTTGAAAGATTAAACTTCCAATTTATGCTAAGTGAAATAAACAGACACAAAAGGACAACCATGATTCCACCTCTAAGTGGCATCTAAATAGATCCATAAAATCAAAGAAACAGTAATAGTTGTCAGGGGCTGAGGAAATGAAGAGTTACAATTTACTAGTTGAAAAGTTTTAAGAATAAGTAAGTTCTAAAGATGCCGTGTAGAACAGGGAGCTTATGGTTAATAATATGGCATTCTATATTTCCAAATTTTTCAAGAGAACAGATTCCATACTGAATAGTTTTTACAGTGCAATAAAAGAAAAAGAAAAAGGAAATATAAAAACAAAGGACACAGGGAAACTCTGGAAGATGTTAGGCTAGTATGTGACATCGGTTATGGTGATGGTGTCACAGGGCTTTTATGTGTTAAAACTCATCAAATTGTGCACATTAAAATGAATAGTTCTTTATACATCAATTGCACATCAGTAAAACTGTTTTAAAAACAAATAATCAAATAAATAAACATTTAAAGTCTGAAATTAAGGGAGAAATATAATGAATTATGACAATAACATTGATAATATGTTTTCTCCAAATGGAAACTGAAAAAATGAAACATCTGTTATGCTCCTAATACTGATCATGATTTGAAGCAACCCCAAGAGACACTTTATTTTATCCTCCCTGAGATGGAGATTGTCTGCTGCCTAACAATACCTGTAATCATAATGCTCAAGGTCCTCAAAGGTACCCTCTAGACTGGAAACCTGGATATAAGTATGAATAAGAGTTTAGTCTGTTATTCAGCCATTGCTAAGAGGGAAAGGGACAGAATTGCAATATTTTTCTATTGATTCCTCATCTTTCATTTTTTTTCTACAAGCAGGTGTGAAATACGAGTTTGACGTGCAGACTGTGTGACTTATTATATGTGTGGGGACATGCACACATGTTAATAGCAAGATATTTGTCATGAAATTATTAGGAGGTCATCTCCTGATTTCTTCATGTGCAGATGTGGAGGTTGAAGGAGGACATCCTTCCTGCAACAATGTTTTTCTTGAAGTACCACGTCAGCTGTAATTCTGATAAGTGGAGAAGAATCCATCCATATTCATGTCAGTTCTCAAAAAAGAATTTCTACTTTCCACAAACAGTTAACTGTCTCCATGAACAAAATGTTAATTGAACTCAAGAATAAAAACACATACACACACACACACACACAAATATGGAGAAAAAAGAGGAAAGATGAAGCTGTTTCTAGTTCATGGCTAAAGCAGAAAGGCAGCATCTTACAAAATTCTTCAGAATTATCTACTATTCATATACATTGCTCAAAACTGATTGCATACAGACTAATAATTAAATGAGGTATGAGGATGTTTTCCCCCTACACCTCCACGTGGGAAACATGAAATGACAGAGAGAAGAAAAAGTAATCAAGATACTGACCAGAAAGGACAAGAACAATGTGTCAGAAGAAAGAGTGAATGAAAGTTTCCTGCCAGATTTTAGAAAGATGGAAAAGTGGTAAATGACCATAGAGTCAAGGCAGTTAAACATGTTTCTGTAGAGGCAAATACCTTCAAGATGTGACACTATTAGCTCTGAAGATGGACCAAGAATCTCAGAGCCTAATGGCATGGCGCTTACCTTGGCATGTGAGATGCACAGATTACATTAGTGTCTGTAAACAGTCTTCTGGATCCGATCTCTGCCTCACACAAAAGTTGGTTATTCTTCCTCTTCAGCACCAGGAGAGACAAAGTGTATTACTCTATAGAACAAAAAAGCAAAGAGATGTCCCTAAGAGGAAGAGAAGCAGCAGAGACTGAAAGAACAAATTTTGCGAAAGTATTCGTCATGAACTACATACCCTCAGCATCCTCCTACCTGACCCCTACTACTTTCAATGAAGATTGCCATCCAAGCAAATTACAGCTCCATTCTCAGGAGATGCAGGCAAGAGATGGAAGACTTGCTCTAGAGAAACTGAATTACCCATCCAGAAAAAAAATATTTTTCAAACTGAATTTGCATCTTATTGCATTCATTTCAAGGGTTACCTGTTACCTAGAAGTAATTTTTCCTAGCACCTCTGATCAATGACACTGATACTGACATGTTTTCAAGAAGAGCACACTGACCATGAAGCTGCTGTAGACATTGCAGTTATCTGCCCTACAGCACCAACACACTCACTTGCTCTAAATGGATGTTAATAAATATTTTCTGAGTCTATTAACAAATTCTGCCACATACTTGTCAAATCCCTGTTATCAAAAATCACAAAGTGTTGGGAGAAACTTCTGTAGGTCAACTAATATGTTCCCTGGGCACAGTAATTTCTAAACCAAGTTTTCTATCACATTTCTGCACAATGTCAAAATACAAGTGAACAAACCCACATGGAACTTTAGGGCTTTTATATTTTGCTTCAGTGAAGCTAAACCAAATTATTTAATAGCTTAAAGTCAATCTCCTATCTTTTCAAAATTTCAGCATCAGCATTCATGAAAGGTTTCAGTAGAGTTTCAGTCTAACAACTAAAAAAGACACTGGTAGTCTGTGTATCCATGGAAATAGGAAATGAGTCGAGTTTTTGATAAGATTTTGCTATCTTTGGGATAGGTCATAATGACACCTAGTGAAAGGAAATGCAGGACAGAAAAGGGCCTCGAGCAAGCCTGTCCTCATTAATTTTATCTCAACTTCATTGCTCTCATTTGTCATTGGCAGTGCATTCTTTAACACTTCAGCTCCATGAGAAAATATCCAATTGCTTCTAAAATTTATTTGAAGTTTTGTCTTTTATGAACTATTTTGATAACTCATTTCTATTTACAAGAAACGGTTAAAGAAATCTAAATAAATTTGATTCTTACTATAGTTGATTTTTCAGTTTTAGAATACATTATTGTACTTCTTTTCCCTGGTTTCCTTAGTATAGCAGTCATCTTTCTAAAACTTCCCAGTTATATATACTGCCTCATTGATTCCTATGAGAATTAAATAAAATAAAGTGCAAAAAGTGCTCAGCACAGGGCTGGTATGAGTAAGTGCAATATTATCCAGTAGCATTTTGGGTAGCTATATTATCATCTTTCAGTTTTATGTACTTTACATTTAATGTCTATGACAAAACAATATTCTATATTTGGATTAAAGCATGTAGAATCATGAGAAAATGATTTTTCTTTCAACATGATTTTTTTATGAGAGCTAATTATTAAACATCAAATGTAGGGGTTCCCGGGACCCCCAGCCTTGGGCACGGTCAAGATGGCGCCTGGCGCTGAGCCAAAAGCGGCCAGCTATACAATAAACAACCAGCGAATTCCAATGATTGGCTAGTTAACGATGTGATTAGAGCATGCCCCCCTCGTGTACCTATTCTATGCTTGCAGCTGTCCGCGCGTTTACCTCGTGTGCTCTCCCCTGATTGGTTGAAGTGTATATAAGCTTGGTGGGTGGGGGAGGGAGTAGGCGGCGGCTGAAGCGGAAGCTGGGAGGAAGCTGAAGCTGAGAGCAAGGGAAGCTGAGAGTAGGAGAAGAAGAGAGGAAGAAGAGTGCGAGCGAGGACGTGAGCCGAGCGGGAGAAGCGGAGCGGCCGAAGTAGGCGTGAGCCGAGCGGGAGAAGCGGAGCGGCCAAAGCAGGTGTGAGCCGAGCGGGAGGAGCGGAGTGACCAGAGCAGGCGAGAGTTAAGCAGAGGGAAAGAGAGCGAGAGAAAGAAAAGAGAGAAAGGGATTAGAAAAGAGGGAAAGAAAGGAAGACTGTGCACAATAAACTTCCAAAGCTTCAGACGTTTGTCGTGTCTCTCTCTACGGCCAGAGGGAACGCGATAATCAAAGTTTAAGTTCACATAGTTAGTTTTCAGAAAACTTATTTTCCTATTTACTTTTCAAAAATTGAAATTGAATACATTTAAGGTATACAGTTGATATCAAAGCATGTACAGACCAAATGTTTTCTCTGATATGTGGATGTTAATTCACCATAAGGGGGGGGGGCTAGCGAAGAATAGAGTTACTTTATATCAGAGGGGAGTGAAGGAAGGGGAAGGGGTTTTGGGGTAAGAAGGATAGTAGATTAAAACAAACATTATTACTCTATGTACATATATGACTACATGACTGATGTGATCCTATAATATGTATAATCAGAAAAATGAGAGATTAGACTCCATTTATGTATGACCTATCAAAATGTATAAATGCATTCTACTGTCAAGTACAACTAATTAGAAAAAATAAAAAATTAATTAAAAAACACATACAGTAAATTTATCAGTAAAATCATACTAATTAATGGAATCCCCTATAGACATAATTGTGCATGTGCACATGTGTACGTGTTGAGAATCCATAGGGTCTACTTTCTTAGAATTTCAAATAGTAGGGTTTTGTTAAATATAGACTTATGTTATACTTTAGATCTCAAGATCTCATGTTTACTGAAATTCTGTATGAAATATTATACCATTTCATCCATCCCCAACCCTGTTGACCACTACTGTGCTCTTTGCTTCTGAGATGCAAGAAGATACCTTATAGAAGAAGAATCATTCTTTTTTTTTTTTTTTTTGCAGTGCTGGGGATTGAACCCAGGGCCTTGTGCTTGTGAGGCAAGCACTCTACCAACTGAGCTATTTCCCCAGCCCAAGGAATCATTCTTGATGAATCTCATTTCCCCGTGCATTCCCTTTTCTTTCCCTCCTCCCTCCCAGATCCACTTACTTTACTCTGCCCTCACAATTTCTTTATCTACACATCCATCACCAGGACAGACACTTAGGTTGTCTCTAAATCTTGGCTTTTGGGAATAGCCAACTGACTAATACTGCAAGGAACAGGGGGATGCAGATATATCTTTGAGACCCTACCCTAGTATTTTGTATGTATGCTCGGAAAGCATTGCTGGATCATGTGATGATTTTTCCAATATTTTAGGAATTTCCATATTGTTTTTCATAATGACTCCACCAAATTATTTTATCAAAAAGAAGTTACAAAGTGTCCTTGCTCCATTGTGTCCCATTACCTTTTAAAATAAAAGACTTGCTACCAAAAGACTTGCTACCTTTTGTTTGACTTTGAAAAAATTCTATTAGGAAGTATTAGTCTCTTTTATTCCCTAAAACTTGATACAGAAAAATACACAATTCATGTAATTCAGGTGAATCAGTTTTTTACTTAAATATGCTCATTAGTAGTTCTTAGAATATAGAATTTAGCTGTTCTTAGTATATTTACTTACTTTCTCTTGCTCAGTTTAATTTCTTCCGTAAAACTAAACACACTTTCACTTATCTTTTATAATTAGAGTTACCAAACATCCTCATCTACCTTGGACACACCCATTCATTTCCATTCTATTTTCATGGTATTCTCTCTAGTATGAATTTGCACATGATTTTCAATATTTTAACACGGTATGATAATGAAAAGTAGCATTAATTTATGTCACTAAGGTTTTGGCAGATCTCCACACATTGACTTTAAGTTTCTGCCTTGTTCTGAACATTCTCAATTTAAAACTTAGTGAACTCTGTAAAACTACCAGTGATAACTGATGCCTCTTTTCTGAGATCATCTCAAATTCAGTGCAGTATTATGTGCATTTATTACACACACACACACACACACACACACACACATTCATACACTATACAGATAGAAAAAGAGAGAGAGAGAGTGTTTGCTCATAAAATGAACATGTTGAAGAATGATCGTACCTATTACTAAATATAATACCAGGGACAGTTTAAGAACCATAGAAAGAATTTGCCCATACTTGTCAATATATGAAATACTTGAAAACATTAAAGATAGAATAGATGTTTTAGTTAAAAAACCCACTTCCCTCCAACATTTTCCCTGCTGACACACACTTTGTTCTGCCTTCTTTTTTTTTTTTTTTATTGTAAACAAATGGGATACATGTTGTTTCTCTGTTTGTACATGGCGTAAGGCGTACCATTTGTTTAGTCATAAATTTACATAGGGTAAAGTTGTTTGATTCATTCTGTTATTTTTTCCCTTCCCCCCATCCCGCCAACCCCCACCCCTCTTTTCCCTCTATACAGTCCTTCCTTCCTCCATTCTTGCCCCCCTCCCTAACCCTAACTCTAACCCTAACACTAACCCCTCCCACCCCCCATTATGTGTCATCATCCACTTATTGGCGATATCATTCATCCTTTGGTTTTTTGAGATTGGCTTATCTCACTTAGCATGATATTCTCCAATTTCATCCAATTGCCTGCAAATGCCATAATTTTATCATTCTTTATGGCTGAGTAATATTCCATTGTGTATATATATATATATATATATATATATATATATATATATATATACCACATTGTATATATATATATATACAACAGTTTCTTTATCCATTCATCAATTGAAGGACATCTAGGTTTGTACCACAATCTGGTTGTGAATTGAGCAGCTATGAACATTGATGTGGCTGTATCTCTGTAGTATGCTGATTTTAAGTCCTTTGGGTATAGGCCAAGAAGTGGGATAGCTGGGTCAAATGGTGGTTCCATTCCAAGTTTTCTAAGGAATCTCCACACTGCTTTCCAGAGTGGCTGCACTAATTTTCAGCCCCACCAGCAATGTATGAGTGTACCTTTCTCTCCACATCCTCACCAACACCTGTTGTTGCTAGTATTCTTGATAATCACCATTCTAATTGGGGTGAGATGGAATCTTAGGGTGGTTTTGATTTGCATTGCTCTTATTACTAAAGATGTTGAACATTTTTCCATATGTTTATTGATTGCTTGTAGATCTTCTTCTGTGAAGTGTCTATTCATTTCCTCAGTCCATTTGTCAATTGGATTATTTGCTTTCTTGGTATAGAGTTTTTGAGTTCTTTATAGATTCTGGAGATTAGTGCTCTATCTGAAGTATGATTGGCAAAGATTTTCTCCCACTCTGTAGGCAATTTCTTTGGATTGTTGATAGTTTCCTTTGCTGAGAGAAAGCTTTTTAGTTTGAATCTATCCCAATTATTGATTCTTGCTTTTATTTCTTGTGCTATGGTAATCCTATTGAGGAACTCTGGTCCTAAGCCGACATGTTGAAGCTCTGGACCTACTTTTTCTTCTATAAGATGCAAGGTCTCTGGTCTGATTCCAAGGTCCTTAATCCATTTTGAGTTTAGTTTCGTGCATGGTGAGAGATATGGGTTTAGTTTCATTCTGTTGTATATGGATTTCCAGTTTTCCCAGCACCATTTGTTGAAGGGGCTATCTTTTCCACATTGCATATTTTTGGTCCCTTTGTCTAGTGTGAGAAAATTGTATTTATTTGGGTGTGTGCCCGTGTCCTCTATTCTGTACCGTTGATCTACCTTTCTATTTTGGTACTAATACCATGCTGTTTTTGTTACTATTGCTTTGTAGTAGAGTTGAAGATCTGGTATTGTGATACCCCCTGCTTCACTCTTTCTGCTAAGGATTGTTTTAGCTATTCTGGGTTTCTTTTTGTTCCAGATGAATTTCATGATTGCTTGCTCTATTTCTGTAAGGTACATCATTGGGATTTTAATTGGAATTGCATTGAATCTGTATAGCACTTTTGGTAGTGTGGCCATTTTGACAATATTAATTCTGCCTATCCAAGAACATAGGAGACCTTTCCATCTTCTAAAGTTTTCTTTAATTTCTTTCTTTAGTGTTCTATAGTTCTCATTGTAGAGGTCTTTCACCTCTTTTGTGAGATTGATTCCAAAGTATTTTATTTTTTTCGATGCTATTGTGAATGGGGTAGTTTTCCTAATTTCTCTTTCTGAAGATTCATCGCTTATGTATAAAAAGGCCTTAGATTTATGTGCATTGATCTTATATCCCACTACTTTACTGAATTCACTTATGAGTTCTAAAAGTTTTCTGGTGGAATTTTCTGGTTCCTCTAAGTATATAATCATATCATCAGCAAATATGGATAGTTTGAGTTCTTCTTTTCCTATTTGTATTCCTTTAATTTCTTTGGTCTGTCTAATTGCTCTGGCTAGAGTTTCAAGGACTATATTGAATAGAAGTGGTGAAAGAGGGCATCCCTGCCTTTTTCCAGATTTTAGGGGGAATGCTTTCAGTTTTTCACCATTTAGAATGATATTAGCCATGGGCTTAGCATAGATGGCCTTTACAATGTTAAGGAATTTTCCCACTATCCTTAATTTTTCTACTGTTTTGAGCATGAAGGGATGCTGTATTTTATCAAATGCTTTTTCTGCATCTATTATAATAATCATGTGATTCTTGACTTTAAGTCTATTGATATGGTGAATTACATTTATTGATTTCCTGATGTTGAACCAACCTTGCATCCCTGGGATGAAACCCACTTGATCATGGTGCACTATCTTTTTAATATGTTTTTGTATGCGATTTGCTAAAATTTTGTTGAGAATTTTTGCATCAATGTTCATTAAGGATATTGGTCTGAAATTTTCTTTCCTCGATGTGTCTCTGTCTGGTTTAGGTATCAGGGTAATACTGGCTTCATAGAATGAGTTTCGGAGGGTTCCCTCCTCTTCTATTTTATGGAATACTTTGAGAAGTATTGGAATGAGCTCTTCTGTAAAGGTTTTGTAGAACTTGGATGACAACCCATTTGGTCCTGGACTTTTCTTTGTTGGTAGGCTTTTGATGACTTCTTCTATTTCATTACTTGAAATTGGTCTATTTAAATTGTGTATGTCCTCCTCGTTCAGTTTAGGCAATTCATATATCTCTAGAAACCTGTTGATGTCTTCGAAATTTTCTATTTTGTTGGAGTATAGATTTTCAAAATAGCTTCTAATTATGTTATGTATTTCAATCGTGTGTGTTGTGATATTTCCTTGTTCATTCCGAATTTTAGTGATTTGGGTTTTCTCTCGACTTCTCTTTGTTAGTGTGGCTAAAGGTTTATCAATTTTGTTAATTTTTTCGAAGAACTATTTATTTTGTCAATTTTTTGTATTGTTTCTTTTGTTTCAATTTCATTGACTTCAGCTGAGTTTAACTATTTCCTGTCTTCTACTACTTTTGGTGTTGGTCTGTTCTTCTTTTTCTAGGGCTTTGAGCTGTAGTGTTAGGTCATTTATTTATTGAGTTTTACTTCTTTTATTAAATGCGCTCCATGAAATAAATTTTCCTCTAAGTACTGCTTTCATAGTGTCCCAGAGATTTTGATATGATGTTTCTTTGTTCTCATTTACCTCTAAGAATTTTTAAATTTCCTTCCTAATATCTTCTGTTATCCATTCATCATATAATAGCATATTGTTTAATCTCCAGGTGTTGGAGTAGTTTCTGTTTTTTACTCTTTCATTTATTTCAACTTCAATCCATTATGATCTGATAGAATACAAGGTAGTGTCTCTATCTTCTTGTATTTGCTAACATTAGCTTTGTGGCATAATATATGGTCTATCTTGGAGAAGGATCTATGTGCTGCTGAGAAGAAAGTGTAATCGCTCTTGGTTGGATGGTATATTCCATAAATGTCTGTTAAATCTAAATTATTGATTGTGTTATTGAGATCTATGGTTTCTTTGTTCAATTTTTGTTTGGAAGATCTGTCCAGAGACTAGAGAGGCATGTTAAAATCACCTAGTATTATTGTGTTATGGTCTATTTGGTTTCTGAAATTGAGAAGGATTTGTTTGACATACATGGGTGAGGCACTGTTTGGGGCATAGATGTTTATGATTGCTATATCTTGCTGATTTATGCTTCCCTTAAGCATTATGAAATGTCCTTCTTTATCCCTTCTGACTAACATTGGCTTGAAGTCCACATTATCTGAAATGAGGATGGATACTCCAGCTTTTTTGCTGAGTTCATGTGCATGGTATGTTTTTCCCCATCCTTTCACCTTTTGTCTATGGGTATCTCTTTCTATGAGGTGAGTCTCTTGCAGGCAACATATTGTTGGATCTTTCTTTTTAATCCAATCTGCCCGTCTATGTCTTTTGATTGATGAGTTCAGGTCATTAACATTCAGGGTTATTATTGAGATATGATTTGTATTCCCAGTCATTTGGTTCATTTTGTTTTTTTTAATTTTACTTATTTATTTTTTTGACATGACTTGGTTCCTCCTTTATTTGACAATTCCTTTAGGATAATTCCTCCTTTTGCTGATTTGCTTCTTTGTTTTTCATCTCTTCCTCATGGAATATTTTGCTGAGACTGTTCTGTAATACTGGCTTTCTTTTTGTTAATTCTTTTAGCTTTTGTTTATCATGGAATGATTTTATTTCATTGTCAAATTTGAAGGTAAGTTTTGTTGGGTGTAAGATTCTTGGTTGGCATCCATTTTCTTTCAGGGCTTGAAAAATGTTGTTCCAGGCCCTTCTAGCTTTTAGGGTCTGGATTGAAAAATCTACTGATATCCGTAGTGGTTTCTCCCTGAATGTAATTTGGTTCTTTTCTCTCAGTCTTTAAAATTCTGTCTTTATTTTGTATGTTCGGTACTTTCATTATAATGTGCCTTGATGTGGGTCTGTTGTAATTTTGTGTATTTGGAGTCCTGTAAGCCTCTTGAACTTGATTTTCCATTTCATTCTTCAGATTTGGGAAATTTTCTGATATTATTTCATTGAAAGATTGTTCATTCCTTTGGTTTGTTTCTCTAAGCCTTCCTCAATCCCAATAATTCTCAAATTTGGCCTTTTCATGATATCCCATAGTTCTTGGAGATTCTGTTCATGATTTCTTACCATATTCTCTGTTTGTTCAACTTTGTTTTCAAGGTTAAATATTTTGTCTTTAATATCTGAGGTTCTGCCTTCCAGGTGTTCTATCCTATTGGTTATGCTTTCTATGGAGATCTTAATTTGGTTTATTGTTTCCTTCATTTCAAGGATTTCTGCTTGATTCTTTTTTCAATATCTCTAACTCTTTATTGAAATGGTCTTTTGCTTCCTGTATTTGCTCTTTTAACTGTCGATTGGTGTGATCATTCAATGCCTGCATTTGCTCTTTCATCTCATCATTCAATGCCTGCATTTGCTCTTTCATCTCATCATTCAATGCCTGCATTTGCTGTTTCATCTCATCGTTTGCTTCCCTGATCATTTTAATTATGTACATTCTGAACTCCCTTTCTGTCATTTCTTCTGCCATGCTGTCATTGGTTTTTATTGATGTAACATCTAGATTTGTTTGGGGCATTTTCTTCCCTTGTTTTCTCATATTGTTCAGGAATCAGTGGGTCATTAAGATATTGCAGATTTCCTCTATTGACTTATAATGTCCCTGAATATTTCTAGTATATCCCCTCTTATCCTTCAGTAGCCTGAAGTCTTGGAGGAAGTTGATAATGCCGTGCTCCACAAGGAAGCTGCCTCTCTATGGGTGGTGACCTTCAGGTGGGGTATATTCCCTGATAGTGGGCAGAGGTGCCTCCACTTGTTGACCAATGGTCATCCAAAGGGGAACTAGGCTGCGGACTAAGGCAAGGCCTGTTTGGGCCTGTGTCTCTGGTTTTACTGTCCTTATGGGAAAACCTCACCTGGCAGGGAAGACTCACCCGGTGGGGAGGTCTCACTGGTCAGTTCCCCTCCTAGAGGTTCCCCTCGATCTACAACTACCGCCCGGGCTGGGCTGCCTTCCTCTGCAATGTTTCCAGGGGCCCAAACCTACCTCCTGGGCCTGGGAGCATCACCCTTCGCAGACGAGTCTCCTTAGGCTGCCTCTCCTCAGAGAATCTGCCGGCAGTCCTGGAAACTTCACTCCGCCCTAAGCATGTCTCTGTGGGGCTCTTCCACCAAGAAGTCGCCTAGGTCCTGGGATCCTGCTCTGTACCTAATCGCCTGGCTATGCGGCCCCTCCCCTGAGCAGCCACCTGGAGCCCTGTATAGTCGCTCCGAGTCCCAGCGACCCGCCTCATGCCTCTTCCTCCGGACAGCCGCCCGGTGTTCCGACGCAGTCACTAAGAGTCCAGGCAACTCACTTTGTGTCTCCTCCTCCCGCCAACCATCCGTAGCCCTAGGAAGTCACTCCGAGTCCAAGTGTCCCACCCCGTTCTTCCTCCTTCTCCGGGTAGCCCCCTGGGTGTTCAGGAGCGGTCGCTCCAAGACCAAGCAACCCATCGCGCTCCTCCTCCGGGCGGGCCCTCGGTGTTCAGGAGTGGTCGCTTTGAGTCCAAACAACTTATCACTCGCCTCCTCCTGTGAGCAGCCACCCGGAGCTCTGATGCAGTCACTCCTAGTCCAAGCAACCCACCACACTCCTCCTCTTCCTCTGGGCAGCCCCCCAGTGTTCAGAAGCAGTCACTCTGAGTTTAAACAGCTCGCCATGCAGCTCCTCCTCTGGCAACCACCTGTAGCTCTGATGCAGTCACTCCGAGTCCAAGCGACCCACCGCGCTCCTCCTCCTCCTCTGGGCAGGCCCCAGTCTGCCTTATTCTTGAAGTAAATATATGTTACATTAAAATATTTTTTCAGAATTATCACTTTTCCAGAATTTCCTCAGTGTCTTCTTCCTAAACTAACCTAACAATTTAAGTCTGCATAAAGCTATTTTTACATACTGCTTTTTTATTAGAGCATTATAATTATATGTAATAGTTGAGTTCATCCCAACAAAATCATACATGTAAGAAATTCAATTTCAGTTCATGATCCCACCTTTTTTCTTACTCTCCACCTCCCCTCATTTTCCTTCCTCTATATACAGATCTTCCTTTCACTCATCTATATTTTACTCATTCTTACTACTTATACATAAAGGTGAAATTCCCTGTGGTATATTTATATATTCACATAGCATGAGTTTTAAAAATTTGTTACACATTTCCTTCCCTTTCCTGTTCCTCTCTCCTCTCAATCTCCTTCTACTCTACTCATTTCCCTAAATCTTTATGATATCTGGTCCTCTCCTCCTTCTTTCTCTTATTTTACTCTACCTCCCACATATAAGAGAAAACATAAGATCCTTGATTTTCTGAGTCTGGCTTATTTTACTTAGCATGATGTTTACCAATTCCATTCATTTACCAGCAAATGCCATAATTTCAATCGTCTTTATGACTAAAACTCCATTGTGTATATGCACCACAATTTCTTAATTAATTCATTTATTGATGGTCATCTGAGTTGATTCTACAATTTGCCTATTGTGAATTGTGCTGCTATAAACAATGAGGTGGATATATTGCTATAGTATGCTGATTTTAGCCCTTCTGGATAAATACCAAGGAGTAGGACAGATGGTTCATATGGCGGTTCTATTCCTAGTTTTTTGAGGAGTCTCCTTCCTGCTCTCCCAAGTGATGTACTAATCTGCAGTCTCACTGAAAATATAGAATATACCTTTTCTCCCACACCCTCATCAACCGTTATCACTGTTTGTGTTTTTGACATTTACCATTCTGACTATAGTGAGATAAAATATTTGATTTTTTGGTGTTTAGTTTTTTAAGTTCTTTATGTTTTCTGTATATAAATCCCCTGTCAGAGGAGCAGCTGGCAAAGATTTTCATCTGTTCTGTGGGCTCTCCCTTCACTCTCTTAATCATTTCCTCTGTGTTTAGAAATTTTGTTTGTTTTGTTTTGTTTTAATTTGACAGCTTCCAACTTCTGGATGCTTGGTTTCAATCACTGAGTTACACAAGTCTTGTTAAAGAAGTGAGGGCCAAAAACAACATGATAGAGGGTTGACCTTGTTTTCTTCAAGCAATAGCAAGATTCCTGGTTTAATTCCTTACTCCTTGATCCATTTTGATTTGTATTTTATGAAGGGTGAGAGATAGCATTCTTCTGCATATGGTTATTCAAATTTCCCAGCACCATTTGTTAAAAAGACAGTCTTTTCTCTAACATATATTTTTGTCACCTTTGGCTATAAATATGTGAATTTGTCTTGGTGTCTTCAATTCTGTTCCATTGTCTTTGATGCCAATACCAGGGTGCTTCTGTTACTAAAGCTCCAATAAAATTTCAGATCAGATAATGCCTACTGCATCACTCTTCTTGTTCAGTATTGCTTTGGCTATTCTGGGTCACTTATTTTTTCAAATGAATCTAAGAATCATGTTTTTCTAATTGGTATTTTGATGGGGATTGCATTGAATCCATATATTCCTTTTGAGAGTAAGGCCATTTTGACAATATTAATTCTGCCTATCCAAGAACATGTAGGTCTTTCCATCTTTGCGTGTCTTCTTCAATTTATTTCTCAGCATTCTATAATTTTTATTGTAGAGATCTGTCAGCTGCTTAGATAAATTAATTCTCAAGTACTTTATTTTATCTTATTTTACTTAGGCTATTGAGAATGGAATATTTTACTGATTTATTCCTCAGCAGAATCATAAGAATTGATTTATGGGGATTGATCTTGTATCTGACTATTTTGATGAACTCATTTATCAGCTTTTGAAGTCATGGTGGAGTTTTAGAGTCTTCTAGATATAGGATCATGTCATCAGCAAACAGATAGTTTGACTTCTTTTTCCTAATTGTATCCCTTTAATTTTCTTCCCTTGACTGATTGCTCTTGCTAGTGTTTTGAGAACTATATTAAATAGAAGTAGTGAGAATGGCATCCTTGTCCTGTTTCTAATTTTAGAAAAAACATTTTCGGTTTCTCTCCTTTCAGTATTATGTTGGTTTTAGATTTGTCATAAATAGACTTTATAATGTTGAGGTAATTTTTTTTTTCCTATACCTCACTCCTCCTCTTTAACATGAATGGCTCCTGGATTTTTCCAAAGATTTTTTCTGCATCTATTGAGATGATCATGTGATTCTTGTCCATAATTCTATTTAAGAGGTGAGTTACACTTATTGATTTGCACCCCAAAGATGAAACTCACTTGTTTTGGTGTACTGTCTTTTCTATGTGTTTTTTTTTTTTAATGTGATTTGCTAACATTTTATTAAGTATTTTTGCATCTATGTTCAAGAAGGATATGGGTCTACAGTTTTCTTTACTTGATGTGTTTTTGTCTGGTTTTGGTGTCAGTGTTACACTGACTTCAAAGAATGTATTTAGGAGTGTTGCCTCCCTTTCAATTTCATGGACTAATTTGAGAAAGACTGGTGATAGTGTTAAAGGTCTGTTGGAATTTAGCTGAGAATCCATCTGATTCTGGGATTTTCTTTTTTGGAAGAATTCTAATTGAATTTTTTATTTTATCACTGGATAATAGCCTGTTTAGGTATTCTATATCTTCCTGGTTCAATTTGGGAAGGTGATATGTGCCTAAAAATTTTTCAATGTCTTATAGATTTTCCAGTTTTTTAGAATATAAATCTTCAAAGTGTTTTCTAATAATCCTCTTGATTTCAGAAATGTCTGTGGTGATACTTATTTTTTTTATATTTAATGTGTTGATTTGGGTCTTCTCTCTGTTTTGGTTAGTTTGGTTAAGGGTTTATCATCCTACTTATATTTTTAGGAAACAGCTGTTCACTACATTGATCCTGGGCGCTATTTTTATTCTCAATTTCATTAATTTTGGCTCTTCTCTTAATTATTTCCTGTCTTCAACTGGTTTGGGCATGAATTTGTTATTCCTTTTCCAAGGTTATGCTTAAGTTTCTTTATTCAGGATCTCTGTTTTTTCAATGTAGAACTTCAATGCTGTATATGTTCCTCTTAGAACCACTTTCATACAATCACAGAGATTTTGGTATATCTTATCTCTGATCTTATTTAGTTTTAAATAAATAAAACTTCTCTCATTTCTTCTTTGATCTATTCATGTTATTGAATTTCCTGTATTTATATAGTTTCCTATTATTTTTCTGACTTGATTTCTTGCTTCACTCCATTATGATCCAATAAGATGCACAGGATTATATTGATTTTTTTTGTATTTTCTAAGAATTACATTGTGACTTAGAACATGGCCTATCTTGGGAAAGGTTGCATGAGTTAATGAGAAGAATGTAAATTTATTGTTTTAGCATGGAATATTCTCTAAATGTCTATTAGGTTCATTTGATTTATAGTATTATTTAGGTTGGAAATATCTTTATTGATTTCATGCTTGATTACTTATATATTGGTGATATGGATGTGTTGAAATCACCTAGTATCATTGTATTGTGGTCTGAGTTTTAATATTAAGGAGTATTTTTTATGTAATTGATTGTGCTGACATGTGGGGCATACATATTTACTATTGTTCTATCTTCTTGCTGGATTGCTCCTTTTACTAGAATGTATAGTGCTCTTCTTTGTCTCTTGTGATTAATTTTTGCTTGAAGTCTTTTTTGTTTGATGTGAGATTATCTACTCCAGCTTGTTTTCTAACTTCCATGGTGTGGAATATTATTTTCATCTTTTCACCTTCAACCTGTGAGTGTCTTTGCCTAAGAGATGAGTCTCTTGCAAATGGCATATATTCGAGTCTCATTTCTTGATCCATTTCCCTAATCAGTGTCTTTTAATTGGGGTGTTGAGACCATTTCGATTCTGTGTTATTATGGATATGTTTGTGGTTTCCTGACATTTTGATTTTTTTGCTATATTTAATTCTGTCTTGATTCTCATTTTGTTGATTACTCTTCTATTGAACTTTCTCTATTTGGGAACTTTGAGATTTATTTGTGGGTTCCTCTATGTGAAGTTTGAGTATTTTCTGTAGTGCTATCTTGGTGGTCATGAATTTTTTTAGTTTGTCCTTATCATGGAAGAATTTTATTTCCTCCTCAAAATTGATAGAGAGCTGTATTAGTCAGTATTCTCTAGAGGAACAAAATTAACAGGAAGTATGATTATAAAAAGGAGATTTATTAGATTGGCTTACCCAACCAAAAACTGGGTAGTCCACAATGGCTGTCTGTAGGCTAGAGAGTTGGAAGAACCAGTAGTTGTACAGTCCAAGAGGTGGAAGCCCCAGAACAAGAAGGATAAACAATTCTACCCTAGTCCAAGACCAAGGCTTCTGGAAACACTGGAGAACACTGGAGAACCTGGAGAACACTGGCAGAGTCAGCTTTGGAAGAGTAAAGAAGCCAGAGTCTGATATCCTCAGATGATTGAAGTAGTAATTAAGAACCCATTCAAGAAGAGTTGAGCTTGCATCTGCATCTGATTCCTTATTCTTCCAACTTTTATTCCATCCAAGCCACCATCCTATTGGGCAGTGCTGTCCACACTTAGGGAAGGTCTCCACTTTAGTTCACTATCCCACATTCCAATCATTCCTAGACATGCTCTCACTGACACACCCAGAAGCACCTTAATCATGGCATCTCTTAATCCAATCACATTGACAATTCAAAATAACCATTACAAGAGCTTTGCTGGGTAAAAATGATCTTGACTGGCAACTATTTATTTTTAGAGCTTGGAATATCTCATTCCAAGTCCTGCTTGGTTGTAGGGTATACATTGAAAAGTAAGAAGTGAGTCATATAGTTTTGCCTGTAAATGTGGACTAATGGTTCTCTCTTTCAGTTTTCAATATTCTTTCATTGTTGTCTATGTTAAAGATTTTGATTATGATAGCTTGGAGATCTTCTTTTCTGATCTGGTCTATTTGAGGTCCTGTCCATTTGTGGATGTCTATCTCATTTCTGATAGAGGAAAGTTTTTTGATACTACCTAATTGAAAATATTTTTAATGCCTTTAGCTTATATCTCCATATTCTTTTCTATCCCAATTATACTCAAACTTGGCCCCTAGGTGTTGTCCTAGAGTTCTTGTATATTCTGATCATACGCTATCATTTTTCTCTTTATTGCATACTGTATACTCAAATTTATGTAGCCTGTCTTCAAGTCCTGAAGTTCTGTCTTCAATGGCTAAAGTTCTACTTTCTGAATAATCTAATTTGTTGGTGATACTTTCAAGTGAATTTTAAATTTGATTCAATGTCTTTCATTTCCAGAAGTTCTGATTGGTATCTCTTCAATATTTCTATTTCTTTACTGAAAAGGTCTTCCATTTCCTGTATTTGTTCTCTTAATTTATTCCATAGATCTTCTTGTAGTTCGTTGAATATTTTAATAATCAGTTTTATATCATCTTTCTCTGGAATCTCATTTACTTCCATATCTGTGAGATCCTTAGTGGGGGATTATGAATTGGGGGGGGGGGAGATTTGTGTGCCTGTTTCCTCATTTCTTCAGAGGTCATGGACTTACACATCAACTGAAAAGATTATTTTTCCTGTTTTATATGTATGTCCTTTTTTGTGTAGTTATCTTTTCTGTTCTAGGAATTCTCTCTGTTTTTACTACATGAGTTGATATCAAGGGGAGGGACATGAAGACCCCCTATGTTTATTCCTCCTTGGGGCCTGGTTGTTGGTTTGGGGATTATCTCCCTGGTTCTATGAGTTCAAGTACTGTTATAGCTCAGGTGGAGATAGATCAAACGTGGGGTAAGATTCACTGTTTCTTGACTGAGTTTGAATGTTTCTCAGCAGCAGGATCTCTACTCTGTGATCTTGAAATGTCCAATCACTTTCAGTCACTATTAGAGAGAGAGGAATAGCAGTAATATCAACAGATGTACTGCCTTAAGATAAATGTCTGGTGTCTACTTTGAAACCTATGACACTATTTATAAACTATATAGGAATGGTGGGGTCAGGATTTGGCATCAGTACCAACAATATAAACTGAACTAGACCAGGCATACAACAGCAGGTGTCTACTGTGTCATCCCCACTGTGACATAATAATCACAATGTGAATGGTGGAAGAATTAAATAAACTATATAATTATATTATTTAATGGGATTAGTTTCTTTAATAATAGAAAATAGGGTAGGAAGGTGACAGAAAATTTTAAATATTTAAACAATTGACCAGAGGAGAGGCAGGAGGTAGGTAGCAGATGTTGACTGTGAAGAGGAAAGTATAAAAAAAATTAAAAGTAATGGAATAAAGAGAAAAAAAAGAAAAAGGGAGGGAATAGGAAAATTCAGCCATTAGTTGGGGAAAAGAGTGAAGAAGGGGAGATAGAAGAAATAAGAACCATGATATGAACAAACCCACAAATGTAAGATCAGAATAACTCAAGCTCTCATGTAATTATGCTCCACCTAAGTTAAAATCTAAATAATAAACAAGTTAAAAAGAAAGCTGTTACTATGAAAATGAAATTAAATGAATGCATATTTTTTCAAACCTGTCCACGCACAGTGATAACATACATAGAGGTACAAATACACAAACATTCATGCATAATATCAAAAAAATTTAAAATACAATATGTTTCACAAATTTTTTTAAAATGAAATTTTTAAAAAGAATGAAAAATTAGAATGCAGAGGGATAAAGGAAAGAAGAAAATAGAAAGAGAAAAAGTCTTAATGAGAATAAAGGGCTTATTTCCACTGTGATGTTCAAAACCATTGGCAGGGATGCAATTTCATTCTTCATATTTATTTTTGACTCTGTTACCCTTGGGTCAAAGGCTGGTGGTTATTAAGTTCAATGTCTTTGTGTTCCTCAACCTAATTGCCAACTAGTCAAAATTACTCTCAGCTTCCAGTCTCCTGGTAAAGGAGAGGATAGACTAGGGAGGGCTAATGAAATATATAATCCTATAGCAGAAGTGATGTGGAGTTCTGAATTGGAATCTAGTAGCTGCTTTTTAGTCTTGGATGAATCTTGAATCTTTGTTGGTGTCTGAGATATGGTCCACTCCAGTTATTGGTGGAGAGATACCAGTTTCTGCTGGGTCTCCAGTAAAATCCACTTTTAAGCATTAGGAACTAACCTGCGACAGGTTTAAACTTCACTGCTATGAATGTGAATTACTAGGTATCCTCCCTAGAGTTCAGATGCTCCTGTGTGGCTATTAGAGATGTCTTCCCAATAGTTCTTATGGGGTGCCAGCAACAAAGGAAGCATTTCCCTTTTGGTATCCAAAGCCTCTGTAAGCCAGATATAATTTCCACTGTGATGATGTCAGTTACTCTGGTTAAGGCACACTCTGCAGGTCATAATATGTGACTACTGGCAACTTCCTTTATGTGTTTTGGATCTATCTCAACTTGCTGCTGCACAGCAATAATATGTGGTTTGCAGGCTGTGGCCACAGTTGTTTTCTGGGTCACGGATCTCGGTTCCCACTGAATTATCTATCCTGGGTGTTCCAGCAATTTTTGGTTGGTTTCAATAAAATACTTTCCCCACCAAGTCTGTGTTCATTAAGATTAGTCTCCCTCTCTAATCCACTAGGTCCCCTAATCCAAAATTTAAAAAAAAATAAATTGTTGTTCTTATTCTCCATGCCTTCCTCTCTCTCTCTCTCTGCATTCCTCACTCCCCTCAGCAGCCACTGCCACTAGTCAAGCTGGTGCATTGCTAACACATTATTTCTTACAGTCTGTTCAAATTTCCTATTTTGTCTCTATGGTATCTTTTCCATTGAGTATATTCAATGAATTCACCTTAAAATCTACATTGCTGAGAAGCAGCCTTCCCACTTTGTAACTGGTGCTGAGGAGCTGCTGGGAGGTGCATCCTTCCTCTAATTCACCAATCTTTCCCAAGTAGAGGAGGAAAAGTTTTTTTTTTAGTGGGGCTTATGGTTTCAGAGATGTCAGTCCATAGAGGCCTAACTCCATTCCTTGGGGCCTGAGGTGAGGCAGAACATCATGGCCAAAGTGTGTGGTGGAGGAAAACAGCAGGGAACACGAAAACAGGAAGCAGAAAGAGAGAACTCCCCTTACCATGGACAAAATATAAAACCCAAGGGCACAACCCCATCCTCCCACCTCTCCAGCCACATTCTACCTGCCTATGGTTACCACCCAGTTAATCCCTATCAGGGGATTAGTTCACAGATTCGATTAAGATTCTCATAATCTAATCATTTCACCTCTAGACTCTCATGCATTGTCTCACATGTGAGTTTTTTTGGGGATGCTTAATAGCTAAACCATACCCTCCCCCCTGTTGCTATATTAAAGCATTTGTTCTTACTTACTTTTGAGTACAAGAGAATATAAATGTCTAAATTTGTGATTGTTCTGAGAAAAAGGGATCTCTGGTTCCCAAATTATTCCCACATGTAGAATGTGTTTCTGGAATAATGTACCTGTTTGGGTAGTTGGAAATTGGAGAAAATAATAAACTTTAATATATTTTTATTAAGTTTTTATTAAGTTATCCATATTTATTAAGTTAAAATCATTCAAAACAATTGTTCTATTTTTTAAATATATTAGTCTGGTTAGGGTTAGATACATTAATCCAGCTGGGGTTAGTTTGTGAAAGATACATAGAACAGTCCTTGCAAATACCAACAACCTAGAAACCAAAAAAATATTTTCAGACTGGAATTCTGCTTTTGTTTGGCTCACCATTCACTTGCTGCATTTTTCCCTGGTTTAAAAATGCTAGGAATCTGAAGCAGTAAATTCTGTTTTTCCTCCTCATTTAGCAAACATTTATTGACTACTTGTTAGGGTCCAGATGCTGTGTTAAATGTCTTAATTAAATTCTGACAAAAGCTATAGAATGCTGTTTTGTGATCCCAAAACTCTAAATTATCAGAAAGATGGCTCAGGCAAGTCATTGAAAACTGAAATGTACATATCCTAAAACTTCAAACTTATTGTGTCCTTCTGCAGGGTCAGTAATGAGCAGTGCACAAATATGTCTTCTTGGAAGTAAATGTGTTATTCACACTGGAATAAAAAAAGAACAAACATACTTATCAACTACATTTAATTTTTTTTAATATTTTGAATACAAGTTGATGTTTGATTTTGAAAATACAGATGGATAGTTTAGAAAAAAATGTGAGATTGTCCAAACAAAAGAAGAGCTCCTCTCCATCTAATGTCAATCATTTTCGCTTGTCTTAAAGTATTGTTTGATACTGTAAAAACATAATTCTAATGTTTTTCCTAACACTGAAATGATTTGAGTTAGAATTGGTGTTCTTCAGTCATGAATGCTCCTTCTTCCCTCTCGCCCTCCTCCCTCCCTTTCTTACCCTTCCTTTCCCTTATCTCTGTTCCCCCAATAATTCTATATTCAGGAGTAGGAATACAACCTCACCATAAGGGAAATCAAATACTTAAATCCCCCCAGTTCTTTCCCTACTATTATGCCTACTGGGTCTTAGAAATTTCAGAGACTCAGTTGTGGTGGAGATGAAGATAAAAGTATACCCTTGATAAGGTCACTGAATAAACTGTGTTCTCTGCTTTCAGACATTTGCTCAAAGGTCATCAGAACTAGTCATGCCACTCAATGATATCTTTAGAAGACCCCTGCATTGTTATTTCTGATTTCCTTCTTCTTTGCACGTTCAAGTCTCTCTACCTCAAAAGACAGCATACTGATCCAAAAGACAGTTTCTGATCTTAATTTCTAATGGATCCAAATGTTCTTCAACTAAGAAGCTTTTCCTTACAATTTAGCCGGCTGCCTATTTGCAATAGAATTTTTAACTTTCTGTCTCAAGGAGAAAGAACAACACAACTTAGGAAGATCAACAGCTTCCCAGGGTTATTTTAGTTCCTCAGGCATCTCTCAACTGATAGGGATTAAGAGAAATAAATAGAAGAGCTTTGTCCCATAATTATTCTTCCCTTCATGGCTCTTCTTCTCCTTTTGACTGTGAAATTTGACCCTAATATATGAATTTCTCTGATTCTATTCTTCAAGATTCTTGGAAGATGAGGACTTGGGTGTTCTCCACTCATATTTCTGAGAGGAAGTCCCTTACTTATTGCTTTGGTATGACAGTGAATGCCTGCTTACCAACTTTTAACCAATTCAACTTCTGGCTAGCACAGAGGAGGTGTAGTGTCTTGAACTACAACTTCTCTCCTTTATTTCCCCAATTTCTCTTTCTCAATTTCTCAAAATTCCCTCTTTCTCAGAATAGTTAAAAATTTAGGCATTTCTATTCCATTATCATTCAAGCAAGTGAAAAGTTAATGCTTTAAAAGGGCAATATATAAGGGATTTGTGTTTTTTGGTGCACATTTAAATTGCTAGGAAGCAGACACTGAGGGTAGTTCCAAGAATACGGTAATTCTCAAGAAATGTTTTAATGTAGTGTACATTTAACTTGGGGAAAAAGGCATAACAGTGTTTGCTGGGGGTGACTGGGGAGCATTGGAAGGAAGGAAGTTTTAGTGATCTTGAATATGAATGCTCTAGTCAATGTTTTCTGCTTTACTATATTTTTATATATTGAAAAGCGTGGACAAATTATCCCCATTGTTCGTACAGTAATCCTCCGTACTATATGTAGAATTGCAAATAATGTAGTTATGGCTAAGTTGACAAAACCATTTTGAGATTATTTTTCCTGGAAAATGTATTTAGTCTTTGCAAGTCTCAGTTTCCTCATTACTGTGGAAATTGTGTAGGAAAATATATATTAAATTATCTTATAATTCTTGAATGAGGGAAAAAATATAAAAATGTGGTAGATAATCAGCAAATAAAACCTTCACTGTGTGTATTATCATTTTTCTACCAGTGGACTTTAAAATTCTTTCAGGGAATTCACACTATTGAAGGTAGTAACAAGGTCAAATTCCATTTTATTTTCATACTAACAAACAAAATAATTACTTTAAAGGTCTTGCTTTTAGATGTAATTTTCTCAGAACCCTCAAGTACTCATATCAGTAAGCATGCATAGGGTCATTTGAGAGCATGTGTGCATGTTCATAATTCATTTGCTCTGTCAATTGATTACTCAGCAGACTAACCTATGCAATAGTTTTCAACCATTAACAAACTCTAAATTATTTTTTATTCACTCATGCATTTTTTGGGTTCTACAATGTATTAATGGTTAATGATAGAATGTACATATGATATTGGTATTGATATAGGAAGATTACTGTTTTAAATGTTAAAAAGAGCAAGTGGCATCATACAATATTTCAAAAAGATTGGTAAATATTCAGTAATCAGAAAACTATGTGTATTGGAAATGCTCAGATCCCAGCCAATGAGTGCTTCTCCATTTTTATGGTTCTTACATGAAAGCTCAGGAAATTAGATTGAAAACAAGCACAGGAGATAGATTTTTTCTAATAGTTCCAAATATAAAAGGTAATTTGGATTACAAAGAGCTATACCTCAGTAGCCAAGAGACTATTTCTTTCGAATATATTGTTGTAGTTCACTCAGATAACACTAGATATTCTTTAATAATTTTTTAAAAATTAATAAGCTTCTCCCAGATTCTGCCCAGCCAGCAGGCCAAGGACAGACATCATAACTGAGTGACCCCATCTGACCCCTACACCTAGGTCGGTGCCATAACTGGTTGGTTGCAGACACCAAGCAAGCTGGTGGGTGAGCCAGGCCGCCTACATTGTGGAGGTAGCAAGCGGGCACCCATCCCGCCTGCCTTGTGGACCTCGGCAGTGGGTAGTCAACCCGCCCAACCACCAGGTCAAAGACAGACGCCATCTCTGAACAACCCTGCCCGATCACCACGCCAAGGTTTGTTGCCATCACAGAGCTAGCCAGAGCTTCTTTATAGGCTGGTGCAATAATTTTTAATTACTCCTGAGGGCGTGGCCATCATCATTGGAAGGGCAAATCCCTTTCTGAGACACCTACAGAAGGCTAGAGGACCTTTGACAAGACCCAGGAGCCAAGAAGAGGAACTATTGAGAGACTCAGGACCAACTCAGAGCCACTGCGGAATATACCCCACGTGAAGGCCACCACCCCTAGAAGGCCAGCTTCCAAGTGGAGCACCACATTATCAAGTTCCTCCAAGACTTCAGGCTACTGAAGGTTAAGAGGTGAATTATTGGAAATCTACAGAGACAATATCAGTCAATAGAGGAAATCTGCAATAGTCCAGAGTTTCACTAGAAGAGGGGTAGATACTTGAAAAATATGAGAAAACAAGGGAAGAAAATGTCCCAAACAAACTTAGATGGTATAGCAATAAAATCCAATGACAGCATGGCAGAAGAAATGTCAGAAAGAGAGTTCAGACTGTACATAATCAAAACGATCAGGGAAGCAAACAAGGAGATGAAAGAGCAGATGCAGGCATTGAAGGATGAGATGAAAGGGCAAATGCAGGCATTGAATGATTGCACCAATCGACAGTTAAAAGAGCAAATACAGGAAGCAAAAGACCATTTCAATAAAGAGTTAGAGATATTGAAAAAAATCCAAACAGAAATCCTTGAAATGAAGGAAACAATAAACCAAATTAAAAACTCCATAGAAAGCATAACCAATAGGGTAGAACACATGGAAGACAGAACATAAGATATCGAAGACAAAATATTTAATCTTGAAAACAAAGTTGACCAAACAGAGAAGACGGTAAGAAATCATGAACAGAATCTACAAGAACTATGGGATATCATGAAAAGGCCAAATTTAGAATTATAGGGATTGAGGAAGGCTTAGAGAAAAAAAACGAAGGAATGAATAATTTATTCAATGAAATAATATCAGAAAATTTCCCAAATATGAAGAATGAAATGGAAAACCAAGTATGAGAGGCTTGTAGGACTCCAAATACACAAAGTATCAATTTACCCACACCAAGGCACATTATAATGAAAATAACTAACATACAAAATAAGGACAGAATTTTAAAGGTTGCAAGAGGAAAAAAATCAAATTATATTCAGGGGGAAACCAATATGGATATCAGCAGATTTTTCGACCTAGACCCTAAAAGCTGGAACAACATTGTCAAGTTCTGAAAGAAAATGGATGCCAACCAAGAATCTTATACCCAGCAAAATTTATCTTCAGACTTGACGACAAAATAAAATCCTTCCATGATAAACAAAAGATAAAAAAATTTTCAAAAAGAAAGCCAGTATTACAGACATTCTCAGCAAAATATTCCATGAGGAAGAGATGAAAAACAACAATGTAAATAAGCAAAGGGAGGAACTACCCTAAAGGAAAGCCAAATAAAGGAGAAATCAAGTCGTATCAAAAAAAAAAAAAATGAGCCAAATGACAGGGAATACAAATCATAACTCAATAATAACCCAGAGTGTTAATGGCCTGAACTCATCAATCAAAAGGCAGATTGGATTAAAAAGAAAGATCCAACAATTTGCTGCCTGCAAGAGACTCATCTCATAGAAAGAGATTCCCACAGACTAAAGGTGGAAGGATGGGGAAAAACATACCATGCACATGGACACAGCAAAAAAGCCAGAGTATCCATCCTCATATCAGATAATGTGGACTTCAAGCCAAAGTTAGTTAGAATGGATAAAGAAGGACATTCCATACTGCTTAAGGAAAGCATAAATCAGACATAACAATCATAAATATCTATGCCCCAAACAGTGGCTCATCCATATACATCAAACAAATCCTTCTCAAAGCCAGAAATCAAATAGACCACAACACAATAATGCTAGGTGATTTTAACACATCTCTCTCCCCGCAGGACAGATTCTCCAAACAAAAATTGAACAAAGAAACCATAGATCTCAATAACACAATCAATAATTTAGACTTAACAGACATTTATAGAATATACCATCCAACAAAGAGCGAATACACTTTCTTCTCAGCAGCACATGGATCCTTCTCTAAAATAGACCATATATTATGCCGCAAAGCTACTGTTAGCAAATACAAGAAGGTAGAGATAATACCTTGTATTCTCTCGGATCATAATGGATTGAAATTAGAAATAAATGACAGAGTGAAAAACTGAAAATACTCCAACACCTGAAGATCAAATAATATGCTATTGTATGATGAATGGATAACAGAAGACATCAGGAAGGAAATTAAAAAATCCTTAGATGTAAATGAGAAAAAAGAAACAACATATCAAAATCTCTGGGACACTAAGAAAGCAGTTCTTAGAGGAAAATTTTTTTCATGGAGCGCATTCAATAAAAGAAGAAAAAACCAACAAATAAGTAACCTAGCACTACGGCTCAAAGTCCTAGAAAAAGAAGAACAAAGCAACACCAAAAATAGTAGAAGACAGGAAATAGTTAAAATCAGAGCTGAAATCAACGAAATTGAAACAAAAGAAACAATACAAAAAATTGACAAAATAAATAGTTGGTTCTTCGAAAAAATAAACAAAATTGATAAGCCCTTAGCCACACTAACACAAAGAAGAGAAAAAACCCAAATTACTAAAATTCGGAATGAACAAGGAAATATCACAACACACACGATTGAAATACAAAACATAATTAGAAGCTATTTTGAAAATCTATACTCCAACAAAATAGAAAATTTCGAAGACATCAACAGGTTTCTAGAGACATATGAATTACCTAAACTAAACCTGGAGGACATAAACAATTTAAATAGATCAATTTCAAGTAATGAAATAGAAGAAGTCATCAAAAGTCTACCAACAAAGAAAATTCCAGGACCAGATGGGTTCTCATCTGAGTTCTACAAAACCTTTAATGAAGAACTCATTCCAATACTTCTCAAAGTATTTCATGAAGTAGAAGAGGAGGGAACCCTCCCAAACTCATTCTATGAAGCCAATATCATCCTGGTACTTAAACCAGACAGAGACACATTGAGGAAAGAAAATTTCAGACCAATATCCTTAATGAACATTGATGCAAAAATTCTCAACAAAATTTTAGCAAATCGCATACAAAAACATATTAAACAGATAGTGCACCATGATCAAGTGGCTTTTATCCCAGGGATGCAAGGTTGGTTCAACATCAGGAAATCAATAAGTGTAATTCACCATATCAATAGACTTAAAGTCAAGAATCACATGATTATTTCAATAGATGCAGAAAAAGCATTTGATAAACTATAGCATCCCTTCATGCTCAAAACACTAGAAAAAATAGGGATAGTTGGAACATTCCTTAACATTGTAAAGGCCATCTATGCTAAGCCCATGCCCAATATCATTCGAAATGGTAAAAAACTGAAAGCATTCCCCCTAAAAAGTGGAACAAGGCAGGGATGCCTTCTTTCACCACTTCTATTTAACATTGTCCTCGAAACTCTAGCCAGAGCAATTAGACAGACCAAGGAAATTAAAGGGATATGAATAGGAAAAGTAGAACTCAAACTATCCCTGTTTGCTGATGACATGATTATATATTTAGAGGAACTGGGAAATTCCACCAGAAAACTTTTATAACTCATAAGTGAATTCAGTAAAGTAGCAGCATATAAGATTAATGCTCATAAATCCAATGCATTTTTATACGTAAGTGATGAATCTTCAGAAAGAGAAGTTAGGAAAACTACCCCATTCACAATAGCTTCAAAAAAATTAAAATACTTGGGAATCAATCTAACAAAAGAGATGAAAGACCTCTACAATGAGAACTACAGAACACTAAAGAAAGAAATTAAAGAAAACCTTACAAGATGGAAAGATCTCCCATATTCTTGGATAGGCAGAACTAATATTGTCAAAATGGCCATACTACCAAAAGTGCTATACAGATTCAATGCAATTCCAATTAAAATCCCAATGACGTACCTTACAGAAATAGAGCAAGCAATTATGAAATTCATCTGGAAGAATAAGAAACCCAGAATAGCTAAAGCAATCCTTAGCAGGAAGAGTGAAGCAGGGGATATCGCAATACCAGACCTTCAACTCTACTACAAAGCAATAGTAACAAAAATGGCATGGTATTTGGACCAAAATAGACAGAATCAATGGTACAGAATAGAGGATATGGACACAAACCCAAATAAGTACAATTTTCTCATACTGGACAAAGGTGCCAAAAATATGCAATGGAGAAAAGATAGCCTCTTCAACAAATGGTGCTGGGAAAACCAGAAATCTATATGCAACGGAATGAAACTAAACCGCTATGTCTCACCGTGCACAAAAATCAACACACAGTGGATCAAGGACCTTGAAATCAGACCAGAGACCCTGCATCTTATAGAAGAAAAAGTAGGTCCAAATCTTCAACTTGTTGGCTTAGGATCAGATTTCCTTAACAGGACTCTCATAGCACAAGAAATAAAAGCAAGAATTAATAACTGGGACAGAATCAAACTAAATAGCTTTCTTTCAGCAAAGGAAACTTATCAGCAATGCAAAGAGAGAGCCTACAGAGTGGAAGAAAGTCTTTGCCACTCATACTTCAGATAGAGCACTAATCTCCAAAATATATAAAGAACTCAAAAAACTCTACACCAAGAATACAAATAACTCAATCAACAAATGGGCTAAGGAAATGAACAGACACTTCACAGAAGAAGATCTACAAGCAATCAACAAACATATGAAAAAATGTTCAACATCTTTAGTAATAAGAGAAATGCAAATCAAAACTACCCTAAGATTCCATCTCACCCCAATTAGAATGGCAATTATCAAGAATACAAGCAACAATACGTGTTGGAGAGGATGTGGGGAAAAAGGTACACTCATACATTGCTGGTAGGTCTGGAAATTATTGCAGCCACTCTGGAAAGCAGTGCCGAGATTCCTTAGAAAACTTGGAATGAACCCATCATTTGACCCAGCTATCCCACTCCTTGGCCTATACCCAAAGGACTTAAAATCAGCATACTACAGAGATACAGCCACAACAATGTTCATAGCTGCCCAATTCACAATAGCCAGATTGTGGAACCAACCTAGATGCCCTTCAATTGATGAATGGATAAAGAAACTGTGGCATATATATACATATATATACAGTCTTGTGCTTTGATTGGGAGTGGGGGTTTTCCCAGCCAATGTCCTTTGTCATCTCATTAGTCAGGACT
Source organism: Sciurus carolinensis (assembly GCF_902686445.1). Taxonomy (NCBI): domain Eukaryota; kingdom Metazoa; phylum Chordata; class Mammalia; order Rodentia; family Sciuridae; genus Sciurus; species Sciurus carolinensis. The sequence goes on from NC_062215.1 coordinate 92,013,453, forward strand.
GATCTTATGCCAAGAAAGAGTGAGACAAATCACATACCAAGGAATGGGTTACCCTGAGACTGGCGTGGACACATCAGCCCCTGTGGTGAGTATGGGGAGTCACCCTCCCTGAGATCAAAGTATCTCCACCTGCAGTCTAATAAAGTATGGTTCCATTAGTGAGAAAACAAGAGAGGTGAGGAGAGAAATATATATACACCATGGAATATTACTCAGTCATAAAGAATAATAAAATTATGCCATTTGCAGGCAAATGGATGCAGTTGGAGAATATTATGCTATGTGAGATAAGACAATCTCAAAAAACCAAAGGATGAATGATCTCACTGATAAGCGAATGATGACATATATAGGGGGTGGGAAGGGGGCAAGAATAGAGGAAGGAGGAACTCTATAGAGGGATAAGAGGGGTAGGAGAGGTAGGGGGGATAAAAAAATAAGAGAATGAAGAAAAAACTATTAACCTATGTAAATGTATTATTACACAAATGGTATGCCTCTACTTCATATACAAACAGAGAAACAAGATGTATCCCATTTGTTTACAATAAAAATGAATTAAAAAAAATAAGCTTTTCCCAGTTACCAGAAAAAATATAGCTCCAGTCTTTATAGGATCTGATGTGGTCATCATAATCATAATGCTCCTTGTGTAACAACTAAATCTGATGTTTAATGAGGAAAATTATCTTAATAAGAGGAAAGACACCTGGGACTCTTGTAAAAATTATATTTGATATTTTAAAAATGGATATGTTTTGTGTGAACACATTTAGGATTTCTGACAAGTAGAGTTATTAGAGATTATCTATTTTCTAATACTTTCATACTAAGGAAATGATAGGAACTTTGATGTGAACAGTAAAGAATATAGAAATATAACAACTAGCAATGAAGACAAAAGGAATAATAAAGAAGTAGTTAAGAATAAATAAGATCTCTTTAATTACACTGTACTATTTATTCCAGCTCCTTGTCTGACTAATGTCTGTCTAGACAAATCATTTATAATTGCTGAGCTTTATTTTCTCATTTCCAAAATGATGAATCTAATAGAATGTACTTTATTGATTTGTGAAAATTAAAAATAGAATTCATGCAAATATCACAATACCTGGGATATAAGAAATTCTCAATTGATGTTATAGCTCTTGTTATTAGGATCACTGAGGGTGGAGATGACAAGAAAGCTGCATGCTTCAAAAGAATTATGTGTATGCAAATCAGCATCTCCCCAGCATCCAAAACTTGCCTGAAGTGCAAAGGGTGAATTTTTATTATGTCAACATTTTCTTTTACTAGGATTTTCATCTATAAGCCTGCTATATGAAAATGAGATATCCATAATTGTATAAAGCACAATAGCATAATTGAGGAAATAATTCACATTCGCTTTAAAACAAATCTCATTTTTAGTACTATAATAAAATCCTTTCACAAATAGCATCAGGACAAATAATAAATTTATAAAACTAATTGGCTCTACACAAACTGAGCTAATGAGTGTCATTTGGGTCAAGTCTTCAAATTACAAATAAATGTTATCGTTTATCAACTGAACACTTTCTTCAATAAATCTTTGTTCTGCTTTTATTACTTCTGAGGCACATTGTTTGAGATTCCCTTCTGATTTAGTAAACCACTTTACCTGTGCCTGACCTCTCACCCAGTAGAAACTTTTATATTCAGACAGGAGCTAATACAAATATTGCATAATACAAAAAGTAATTTGGAAAGAAATCACAGTTCAGTTGCATTAACATGATCATTTTCATCTTCCCCAAATAAATCTAGCATAGGAAAAGTGTCTGATCAGTAGAGAAACTTCTTATGCACCTACACAAAGAAGCCTTTTTCTGTGTTTGCTAACAGAGACCACCCTCAGAGAGGACAGCAAGTTTTCTTTACTATGTGATTCATGAGATGTTTATGGGGTAATTCCCTTGAAATCCAGCTTGATTTATGAACAATCTTCTGTGCTCTATTGAACCATTAAATCCCGGGTATTTGTGCATTTGGAAAACACACAGAGATAATAAAGGCATTCAGAAGAAGAGACCAGAAAAAAATTATTTCATGATAATTTTTTCAGAGGGATGAAGTAATATTAACTACAGAGGTAAACAATGTAAGATTTCTCAAATGGAGTTGAGAATAATGGCATGCCTGTGGTCCTGAGGATAAACATTGCCCTAGGAAATGCATTTGAACCATACGAAGGAACTTAGGATCCGTGGCTCACACCTCCATCTCAGTTTAAACCAAAAGTTCATTTTGTTCAGATTGTCTCACTTACCTTTTTGTTTTGTTTAAATATATATTTCATGTGATATTATAAACTTCCATTCCTTCTGAAACATGTCCAGAAATAAATGCACAAATGAACAAATAAATAATGATAAATGATGAACTAATACAGAGTGCTGAATATATCTACAAATAAAAGAATGAGTACAAATAGAATGCATTATTTCATCGATAAATTTCCTCCAGAATAGGAAAGTGTGAAAGGATTTGGGCTTCAATAAGGAAAATGATGTAAAGCAAGGTAGAAACAAATACCTAAGATAATCACTTTTACAGTTTTTCCAAGTGCCTGTCATGCATTTTGTATATTTTTCTTCTTTTATTATCTTTGTTTTTTTTTTCTTATATCTCACTTCTCTTTAAAAGTATTCATGTTACTTAACAGTTCAAAGATATTAAGATATCAAACCATCACAGGAATGTGATGTAATTAGCCATTTGGGTCATTCAGATCCCTAATATTAAGAGCTGTCTATAGGTGGGATGTGACAATGGGGTGGGATGCTGCAGGAAGAGACAGAGGAGCTGCTATAAAGCTAGATGGGTGAGGGGTTATGAAGAGAACCGATTACTCATTGAAGGTGCCAGGGAGAGAAATGATGACATGAATTCATAGCTCCCCACCATAAAGTTGAATAATGACACAGACACTTAGATTGGGGAATGAGACGAAAAAGGTGCATGCAAGGTTCTTCTATTTATACCTGATTGAGATATGAAAAGAAAATGAGGGACGGGTTTACTAAAGAAAAATTCCAGACAGTTAAGCAATTTTAGGAATGATTCATTTTAAGATATTGCTATCAATTATTTATAAGGGATAATAAATAGATTTATAAGCAAGAGGTACATGGAATCTAGAAATACATAAATGCCCTACAAATTATTTACAACCCCGACAAGTCATAACACATGAACTACCGCTGAAAACACCATTTGCTTGACTTTAAAATTTGCACCATAAACTATAAATGGACCAGTTATGGAGCATCAGCCATTTGTAATGTGCTATGCAATATTTAACACCAACTAAATGTGTTTTCACTAGTTGCTGACCACTTGGACTAATTTAATAAGAATTTCTAGTGCCTAATGATTTATTTGTAAGTGAAATGATCTCAACTATTTAATGGCCTTAATATTGGAGAAGCAATCCTGAACCAGAATATCATAACTTGGGTTTTAGTCCATGCATTTGACTATCTGGCATCCAAAATTTAAAAAAATAAGAACAATGGCCAGAAAAATAATATACACCTATTAATAATATATTCTCACAGTTCTCTAGCTTTTCAGATTTCTTCATCCCTTTTTTTCACATCTAGGTCATCTTTGAATATTATTTTCACCTGCACATACTAGTCATTCTATGCACACTCTTTTGTTTTAATTCTCTAATCATTCTGTAGAGAGCTTTGGTTCTCAAAGGGGACTCTGTTATTATTAATTATGGCAATAAACAATTGGAAATGTACTTTACTTATTCTGCTTTCTGAATGAATGTTTGCAAACATTTGTAGAGAATCAGAATCAAAGTCCCTGATGTCATCTTAGAAATATTGATTCTCATTCTCAGACTGGAGGAATCTGTACTTTTTCTTTGCTCAAGATACACCCCTTGCCCAATTTGTAATGTGAAGAAATGCACGTAATTTTACGACAACTATTCTGGAATGATACCTACATTTTAGTATTTTGTATAGTATTGGGATTTCTAATAATTTGCCATTGAAAGTTCATCTGTTATAGGTTCAACACGTCCTCTTTAAAATGCGGGAATTAAAAAAATGTAATATCCAATGTGATAGTATTAAGAGTGGGTCTGTTAAGAGGTGATTGGGCCCCGAGGGCTCCTCCCTCATGAATGAGATTAAGGCCCTGATAAAAGAGTCTTCATGCAGTGTTTCCTTCCCTTCCTTTCCACCTTCTGCCATATGAGTACACAGCGTTCCTCTGCTCTGGAGGATTCAGAAACTAGGCACCTTCTTGAAGGCAGAAAGCAGCCTTGATCTTGGACTTCTCAGACTTCTGAACTGTAAGAAAAATAAATTTCTGTTCTGTATAAGTTATCAGTTTCAGGTATTCTGCTATAGCTACACAAAAGGACTAAGGTACTATGCCATCACAATCTCTGCTACCTTGTTTCATTAGTCAGCAAGAGCTAAGTTATGCTGTGGAAATAAAAAAGAAACCTAAGTTACTGGACTAAATATAAGTTTGTGTCTACATGTCAAATATTAAGTTTCAAAGGACACTGTTCATTATAGATACTCAGGGACCCAAACTGGAGGAGTTTCCTTCCTAAACCAGGGTTCTAAAATACTGTGCTAAGGGAAAAAAAACAATGCATTTAGATTTCTTATGTTTCTATTTCTATCAATATTATTAATTATTATTATTATCTGTGGTATTAGGGATGGAATCCAGGGCACTTTACCACTGACTACATCCCCATCCCTTTTTATTTTAATTTATTCTGAGACCATCTCCATAAGACCTGCCTGGAAATTGAGATTCTCCTGCCTCGGTCTCCTAGCTGGAGCTTGGTTTATAGGCATTCACCATAGCAACCAGTTAGTTTAACTAAATTTTTAATATGTCAAATATAAACATGGTTTACAAGTAAAATCTGTATAAAGCAAGATATATGCATATACATCAACACAATGTAATCATTCATTTTCATTCTTTTATGGTTTATTTTACCTGAATTTTTATTTGCAAAAATTAAACATAATAAGATTAATATTAATAATAATTCTGTCTTTCAGAATATGTGACACTAACTTATTGTATTTTCATCTATAAATATCCCAGTAATAATTCACATCTGCTCACAGAACTCATCCTTATTCTGTTTCTATCCTTTCACAGTTTTCCACTGTGAGAATACACCATTTTTTATTTAACTATCTCCTCTGTGTGATTATGCTTGTGCTCTGATATTTCACTGGTAAAATAATGCTACAGTGACTATATTGTGTATGCTTGTTTTTCTATTGTTGGATTTGTATCTTCAGATTTAATTCCTAGAAGTGAAATTACTAAGACAATGGGTAAATATGTAAGTAGTTTTACTCAATATGTCCAAATTCTCTTTCAATAAGTGGTACCATATTTCAGTCCACAACAATGGATGAAATTGTTCTTTTCCCACGGTTTTGCCAGAGTACGTATCAGCAAACTTTTAACTTATTGCCAATTTGATAGAAAATTTCATAATCATTCCTTTATGAAATAATTTGGACATTGTTCTACATGTTTAAGGAAAATCAGATCATTTTCCTGTGATTGGTTCATGTTTTATCCATTTACTAAAACTTTTTGGTTATATGTCTTCATGTATTAAATTTTTTCTTATATTGGGGATAATAGCCTTCTAGCTCTGCTCTCTATTGTGTTTTTGTCTTTGACTTGTCTGCAAAGTTTTATTCCATTACTTCTTGCTTTCAAGTTATAGAAAAATTTCCCTCCACAACAAAATAATAAGGATTCACCTATGTTTCCTTCTAGTATTTTTATGGCTCCTTTATTTTTACATTTGCCTATTTCATAAGACTATTGATTTAAGATGTTCCATTCTAAATAAATCTAACAAATAACACTTCCCTCTTTTCATCTTCTCTAATCACTAGCACTTTTCTCTATCAAATTCTGATATTCAAAGATTCCTTTGTATTTAATATTATCAATATTAAGGTAATTGGTATTTTTGTCTTAGTTACATGATTTGTCCTTATATTGTTTTATACTTTTCTTTATATTAGTTTTTGCCTTGGGAGCAAACAATTGCAATATCTCAGTGGCAAAACAACACAAAAATTTACTTCCCACTCACATCAAGTAAGGTACTGGATTATTGTGGTCAGTTCATCTGCCCAGCTTAGTTCTGCTTCAAATAGCTTGGGCTTCTCCTCTTCACATCTTCTCATTCCATTGTCCAGGTATAAAAGGTAGCGCCTCTCTAGAATATGCCCTTATCCCATTTAGACATTCAGAGAATAGGAATGAGAGCATTCTCTGAACAATGGAATAACATTTAAAACTTCAATCAAATGACAAAATAACATTGCTCAGTTAGAATGTGCTACTCTTCCAAATTGAAAGTCAGTGAAAGAGGTAAGACAGAAACCATAGGAAGGAAAGTAGAATCTTCTGAGAAGGAAGGTGCAAATAGTTAGGGCTAATAATCCTGGTACAGCTCCTACATAGTTTTAATAAAATAAAGATGCTATCAAATATATTACTTTATTGATTTACAGAAATAAACTGAATCCACAGGAAATTTGAGTAATATTGTTTAAAAAAGTTAAAAAGGGAACTGGTGTGTGTGTGTGTGTGTGTGTGTGTGTGTGTGTGTCTTCACTCAGTGCCAGGAACAGTTTGTTAATATTGCACTTTATCAAAAATACCACAGTGTATTGTTCAAAGAACTACCAAAGTTTTATCTGATATTATTATTATAGAACACAAAATTATCTTTCAGCAGAGGAAATAATATTTGTGTGTGGTATATTAAAAACATATATACTTTAGGTATGTAAAACCATGCTTTAATTTATTGATTTCATTCTACCTTGTGTCTTTTAAGCTACTATTTCTGTTCCTTTAAATCTTGCCATGGAAAGAAACTTTTAAATGACAGTTCATTTATTTCTTATACCAGTCATTCAATTAAAGGACCTTTACCAAGGTTGTTAGACTCTCAAATTTACATAATTTGACAGTTGGCTCATTTGATGGCCCTTACTTTAAGGATATCATCTCTGTTAGTTGTCGATTTTATTGTTTTAAAATTATGCTTATGCTGCTGGAAACTGCATAATGAATAACTCCAAAATTTTAGTTAGAATATGAGGCCATAAGACAAGTAAGTGCTTAATTCACTTTATTCCAAGTTCCATGAGCTTCTCTGTATCCCTAAAACTCCTCACAGAGAATAGGTCGTTATAGAATTCAAAAGTTTGCCCTAATGAATATTTTTTTCCTGTGCAATGAAAATAAAAATAACCTTTGCAATACCAACACCAGGGTTCTACCCACAGAAATTCTAATTTAATTAGTATCTGATAGGGCTTATACATAGATAGTTTTAAAAGCTCCCCAGGTGAGTCTAGTTTGCATCCTGGTTCAGAGTGATGGGTATAGTTAAATCAGTACCTTGCCATGATAAATGTGGCTCATGGGTTGAGGCTGCTAAAATGGCAGACTCAGGCCTCACCTCAAACTCACTTCTTCAGAATCTACATAAGGACAAGATCTACCAGGTGATTTACGAACACATTAGGGTGCTGTGTTGACTGTATAAGACATTAATGTCAAAGTGATGTCTGGAGGATGGTTGCATGAAAGGATATCAGGACTTTTTCTTGTTCATATATATACATAATGGAATATTATTCAGCCATAAAGAAGAAGAATATTATGGTATTTGCGGATAAATGGATGGAATTGGAGAATATCATGCTAAGTGAAATAAACCAATCCCAAAACAACCAAAGGCCAAATGTTTTCCCTGGTAAGTGTATGATGATATATAATAGGGGTGGCAGGTGGGGGTGAAAGAAAAATGGAGGAACTTCACATTACATAGAGGGGAATGAGGGAGGATACGAAAAATGGTGGAATGAGACAGATATCATTACCCTATGTACATGTATGATTACACGAATGGTATAAATCTACATCGTGCACAACCATAGAAATGAAAAGATGTACCCCTTTTGTGTACAATGAATCAAAATGTAGTCTGTAAAATAAAAAAAAATTAAGTAAACTAGGTGAAATTAAAAAGTATATTAACAAAAAAATACAAAGTATCTGATCTATAGATGTAAGTCAATAATAATCAGCATTTACATCCTCTTTATAAGTGTAATACTTTGTGTGTTAATTTTGAAACAGTTTTTTGCATATTGACCATAAGCATAGCTTATATCTAAGAGTAGAACAATGAAAAATATGAAGAAATCTAGGAAAACTAACTATGTTCATAAAACAAGAGAGTAAAATTGACCTTTCTTCATTAAAAGGGAAAAAATTAAAAACATAGGGCCTTTTGAGATTTGTTAACATGATTTAAAGAAATTGTGTTCAAGATACAGAGGGTAATTAATCTTTGTAGAAGTTATTTTTTTACAAGAAATAGATCTAAATTTTAAATATCACTAGCATTTTATTATTAATATTTCAAAGAAATATAAAGTTGGGCACCTGTAATCTGTTATTTGGTAGACTTAAGAGCCCAGGATTTCAAGATCAGCTGGAATAAGAGAGAGAGGCCCCATCTCAACAAACAAACAAACAAACAACAACAACAACAAAAAACTCATGAAAATATGGACTCAAAAAGAAAAAGAGAAAAATATATTTAGATGTTGATATGAAGGTTAAGGTAATTGAGATGTAGTCAGTCATGCACAAAAAGCTAAAGTTAGAATAGGTGATGAAACATTTCAAAGAAATTACATGAGCAGACATAAAAATCTGTACATACAAAAAGATCACAATGAGATGACAGAAAATTGAAGAAGTGCTACACACATCTAGATGTTCTTTAAAATATGTAGTAGAAATGGGCACAAGGAAAACAGTGGAATAATGACAGATACAAAATCTTAAAAAATGGCACTGAGAGTCATTATTATTTGGCCAGGCTGAAGAACAGATGAAAGTGAATGGATTAGAAGTAGTCAAGAAACAATATCAAAACTAGAAAATAGCTCAGGCATTTTCCTTATCAAAGTCACCATAAAGCCAAAGCCAATACACTCTCACAGGCCTTACTAAACATAGCACCTTCCATGGGAAGCCATCAAACCTGTGATCCCTGAGGTCTGCTATACTTTTCAGATGTGATTGAGATTATTAAATATTCACTTAAATGCCCATACCTGTTTTACCATTGAATTTTTTCTCATTTAAATTTATATCCCTCGCATCTTTATATAGGACACTAGTATCTTTAGGTTCATATTTAAAATAATTTTCTTTGGTCAATTTTACTTGTCTATATGAAAAAAATCTTCTCTCAGAGTCTGCATTATTATATTTTTTTAGCATAAGTCTGACAAAAATAGGAATGAGGTATTCCTATTCTGTTATCATGTGACTCTGCTGACAAAATTTTATATTTTTGTTATTTGGATTATTTGAAAGTTCTAATACCTTATCCTCAACTAGAAAGAGCAAATGAAAGTATTTGGTCTACTGAGTGGTACCTTTTTTCTTTATATTAATATTTGGCATAGTACACTAAATATTAATATATTTTTACATTGTCAACTTTATATGAGAATTTAAAATTCACATCTGTTGGTTCCTTCCATTCCCTTTACTTTACTAAATTCTTCTACTATAGCTTCTGTTGCAATTGCTACGGCTACTACTAATCCCACAATTTATTCACAACTTAATGCATTCTGGATAACAAAAGAAGGTCACATACAAGTTTTAATTGAATACTTAGAACAACTGTGAGGTAGGTATTATTATTCACTTATTTACAGATGAATAAACACGTTTCTGCAAATGGTAGCACATAAATATGTACAAAGTAATGAAAATGATAGGTAATGATTGCAAATGCTTACTATGGTTCAATGACAGTTGAAAGCTTTATACATGTTAATTTATTTAATCTTTACACCATTCTGAAGAGATAGATTAACCATGTTTCAAAGCAAAGGAAATAAGGCTAAGCAGCTTGCCCACTATCACTTATGGAAGTGAGGATGCAAACAATGACTTTGTGTGAAGGCTTTGGAAATAGGAATTACTTTCAATCTTAGAAAGCAACATCCATCCCTTAGTACAGATTCTTGCCGTTTTAAAGGTCCCCCAAATCTCTGAGTTACTAGAAAGAAGCCCAGGCATCCTCTTTACCAAAGCCACTTTACAACTAAAGTCACTACCATCTCAAAGGCCTTGTCAAACACAGCTCTCTCCATGAGAAAACATCACATCTATGATCTTTAGATAAAGAGTTGCTGCCTTCTCTGTGGTAAGATGGATGGAAATTATCTCTCCCTGTCTAACTGCTATGCTCTGCCCTTAGGAATAAACTGCATTTCCCAGGAATTACATCCTTAGATGTCATTCTGGGACTGGAAGATTGTACAGTCTCACCTCTTTGTTGATTTAACAGTTTGCGTTGTTTCCTCAGGTTTTAGGAGCATCCAAAGGAAATGTGAATTAAACATATTACCTGACTACCATCGTATCAAGAAGTCCATGAAGAATTTTATTACTCTATAAATAACTTGTAATATTTTGTAGTATGGATTTTTCTTGGTTAAAAGAATTTAAGAGGCTGGGTGCATTGACATATACTTGTAATCCCTGCAGTTCAGGAGGCTCTAAGCAACTCAATGAGATCCTATCTCTAAATAAAATTTTAAAAAGAACTGGAGATTTTGCTCAGTGGTTAAGTACCCCTGGGTTCAATCCCTGGAACAAAATACATATATATATTTATATATATATATTAAAGAAAATTCCTCTTTGAAAATTGTTAAGAACCACTCCATCAATTCATGTGTCTTTAGTTTTCTTGTTTATTATATTTTCCTAGAATATAAATCTTATTTTGCTAAATCTTTGTACAGGACTTTTCAATGGCTCTTGATTGGCTTTAAGACAACTAATTGATCACCTAGCAGGCAATGCACTTCATGATCTGGTTGCTGATCAAATATATACCTTTATATACTCACACTACTACCCTTTTTATTTTGAATCTCAACAATACATAACTACTTGGTTTTTTCTCCATGTTTTAATAAATGCTACAAACATGACTCTGTCATCCTTTGGATGTTTGTAGATTCTTCCCTAAATTTTTCAGTGCTCTTCACTTTATGTTTCCTCTTATATTTTCTTGGTACTTTGTGCTATGTGTCTATGATAGCAAATATCCTATTTATTCACAGTATAATTAAGTACTGGGAGCTCCGTAATATACCAGGTGTCCATATCTAGCAAGATTCCTGACTCCTCATAGGGCCAACTTGTCACAGGAATTTCAGAAAAATTCCCTTTTCAACATTCAACTCTGTTTTAAACCCAGATGCTCCATTGCTTGTCTCTACTCCTTGTCCCACAGCATTGTGTTGAAATCCTCTCCTCTTCTGAGAACATTGGAATTTCTGATTGACTTATTCCTTTGAATTCTGTCTTTCTAATTTCCCTCCTTGACCAGAAATTTACTCAGTAACAGTCCAGACTGAGTTCCGGTCTAGGAAAAGTACTAACGGTGTCAATACAAATGGCAGTCACCTATATTACTAACAACAGCAGTTTAATTTATCTTGAAAGGAGGGATTCTGTTTATGTCACAAAAAGATACGGATATTCATGAATTAACTAAATAAATGAACAACTAAATTAATTTGCTTTGTTGTGGTGGTGGTGGTGGTTTGGTTTGGTTACAGGGATCAAACCCAGGATGCTTAACCACTGAGTCACATCCCCAGCCCTTTTTTAATTTTTTATTTTGAGACAGGGTTTCACTAAGTTGCTGAGGCTGGTTGTGAACTCACTATACCTCCTGCCTCAGCCTCTTCAGTCACTGGGATTATAAGCATGTGCCACCATACCCGGCAATTAATTTACTTTGCTACCTTGGTTACTGCAAGATGATTTTGACGCTGTTATTCAACTCAAATTTTCCTCAGATAGCAATGGTCTAGGACACTGTTTTATAAATTGTATCCGGTGGAGTACTCAGAGGGTTATACTGGTGTGCAGAATCAGAAAATGAAAACAAGGAGGACTTAGTAGAGAGGGCTACAGGCAGCTCACATGAATTTCAAGCAGAGAAAATCCCCTTGTGTCCACTTTATATATTGGACTTCTACCAAATATTTTAGTTGAATAAATGTTTCCAAGACTTAAAAGTATATATTAAAAAAAAAAAAAAAAAAGCCCAAGACTACTGATCCAAATCTATACTAGAGAGTGGCAAAGGGTAACTTTCCATCCACTTAAATCTGCTAAGCTGTCTCTATTGTACTTTAATAAATTTTCATGAACTTAAAACTTTTTGAGTTATGATACTGAATTTGCCAAGAAGACAAACAAAGCATTACATGCTTGGCAAAGTTGCTTCTATGTCTTTAATGATGACAGACTTCCCAAGAATATCTGATGGACCCAATCTGCATAAACAAAAGGATTTGTTTACCCAGGCATTTCTACACATAGGAAAGTCAATGATTTAATAATTCCATACCACTCGAACTCCTTGGCACCTAGAACTTCAGGGACCTCCTGCCTGGAAGAGAATTGCCAACAAGGAACGCCTTGGAAAGCACTAATGCAAAAGGATTAGTGAGCTAGTGCAGACAAAATGAATTATGCTTAGCACTTACAGGTTTTCTATGGGCCATAGCAGGATGAATGAGGTATTATTAGTACTGTACATTTTGTGCCAAAGGCAATATTCCACACTGTAGTACTTTCAACTCCTTGACAGCCCAGCCTCCATAGTGTGTACTTGCAGGCTGATGCTGGTAGAAGCAAAGTAACACACAGAGACAAAATCCTTTAAGTTCTGCTGTTCCTTGAAATAAAGAACGATAAAAATCAATGCATTATGTTAATTTGAGAATCAAATAAAACTGTACTGTGGATTTTTTTTTAACATGGTTCCTATAGCTATTAATCTGCACCACAAAATCAAAAGGAGTGCTTAATCTGCCAAAAAGGACTTAAAACACTCAGAGATACTTTTGAATTTTATTTTGTTCTTTTCTTTTCTCAGCAAGAATGATTCCCACATTTTCAAAGGAAAGGGGCCTCTAAGGAATTGAAGGCAATGACTTTTCTCATGGCATAGATATCTGAAGCAGAGACATCCAGAGACAGTTTGCAATTTTATGACTCTTTAAGGAAAAATGGTGAATTGTCATCCCTGTTCTCTCCAAATAGATGACATGTTGATAGCAGGGAACATTATTTGCCCACATTAGCCCAGAAAGAATGCCCCATTTCAGTACTGAGAAAATAAGGACACAAAACAGAAGAATGAAGACACTGGATATTTATGGAAGTGACACTTTGATTCAATGAGACCTAAATTGATATGTCATACACTTTGCCTTCATTAATGTGTATTATAACTCAACTTCCTGCCAGAAAGTTCCACATCATCTTCCACTTTTTAAATTAGGCACAGTAGACTAGACAAGAACATCACATTAGTGTGAGAAATATATTTGCCAGCAAATGGTTTTTATGTAAGAAAATATGTACCCCAAATATTTGAAAATTAGCCTATTGTAAACACTACAAATCATTTAAAAATTACCTATATCCTCACAGAGTGCAGTCTGCTAGAGCATAATTTTTAAAAGTATGGCACTAGATAATAAAATATTGCAGAATGCAGCTTTTACTTTCCTTTTTTACCTATCAATGCATGGTCTAAGCCTGCATGCTTAGTAAGGAAGGTCAATCCTATCTGGTCAACTGCAACAATCAATGAAATGGATTTATGCATCTACATATCCATCCATCCATTCATGCATCTGACACATTGAATGTCTACTCTGGGGTAGACAACTGTACTAGGAGCTGAGGACCAGACATGCATGGATGCTGCAGTTTCTGCTCTTATGGGGCTTAAAAAATAATAACATGGCCAGTATAACTATAATAGGAGCTAAGGTAGAGGTAAATATCAGGCACTGTGGCAGCAGAAATCAAGCATTAATTCAGTGAGTCCTTTAATTTCAGTGACCAAATATTTCCAGTTAAATAAGAGAAGACTGATGTTCCCCTTGGGGATCTTTCTTGGACTTGAAGCAAACCCTGTGTCTGGGACTTCTCAGGCAAAGGCTTTCTATACTCAGGGCTTTACTGTCCAAGTGCTTGGAGAAGTTATCTTCATGGGATAATCTTTTGTTAGCTCCTTTATACTTGGGAAAAAAATTTTTTTCCCTTTTCTTTCTCTAAAATCAACACTTCCTTGTCACAGCTTCACAGAGCTTCCCTTTGCTTCTCAACATGTAGCCATAATTTCAGTTTCCACTGTTGGAGCTAGCTCTGGAGAGTGTAGTCCTTATTTAAACTGACACTTGCAGCTCTACACCTTGCTTGCATTTTTCACACTCTTGATTTGCTTTTGTCTGCTCATTATAGTTAAAAACTGCACCAGTCCTGCATAATATTAGAGCCCTCTTCTAAACCAGTGACATGTCAGTATTGAAATTTCTACTCAAGGCTTTTAGCTCAGTGTTAAGATATTTTTAAAGCCATAATCATCCTTGAAATTTACTGTGAGATAAATGGCATGATATTACATGGTTTTCAAAGAGAGAACTTATACAAAAATTTAAGTTTGTAATTACTTCACTTTGAAAGCATTCAGATGTTTAAAAAAAAGTTTCTTGTAAGCTGCCTTCCTGTACTATTAATTGACTGTTGCATACCCAGAAAATACTAGATATTCCCTGGATAGCATTTAGTCATTGCTTTATCATTATCAAGAATCCTAGACACTGTCCCATATGATTTTCTTCCTCTATATCTTATTAGAGATGTGCATTAATTCATAACAAATTCCAAAATGTGCTTTCACTTACTCCTGTGGTTATCTCTTGTATAGGGCAATTCAGAATTTCACATTAAATCCATATACTACCATATTTCTTGTATAGTAATTTATTCAGGAAGGCAGGTGAGTATATAATATGAAGTTATATTTATTCTTAATTGAAAAGTGAGAAGAAGAAAAAGGAAAAGAAAAAGAAGACCCCCTTGGCATGCTGGCAATTCAATAACACTTTTCTATCTCTTGAACTCTTTCCTTTCCTCTTTACAAAGGACAGTGAAACACATTATTTTTTTCCAGTGAATACTAATACCCTGTTAATCACCAATATTTATAATATCTGAGTCCACAACATCTTGACAGTTATAATCCAATCGATCATCAATTGTTACTGTAGTCAACTCATCTGTTTAAACCGTATTTATTCAGTAGAGTTACTAGTGTCTATCCCATGTAAGAACTGAAAATGTAGCAATGACCATGATAGACATGATCCCTGGCTTCACAGACCTTGTGATTTACTAGAAAAGACATCTTCAAACAACATTCACTCACATAATTCATGGAAGTCAATAGAAAGAAATAAAGTGAAATTAGAAAGCTGAAGCCAAGAAAAATCTCTGGATGGTTAAAGATAATTTCTATGAGAAAACTGAATATAAAAGATGAAGTAGTCACCTGAGTACAGAGGTAACAACTTTGCAGGGTGTTAATAGTAAGGAAAAGTGTGCTTGAAGACCCTTGCAGCACAGGAAAATCCAACTTCTTTAGCTGTTAAAAAGTCAGTACTGCTAGAGGGAAGAGAACAAGAGTGAAATATGCTAAGTGAAAAGGATCAAGGTAAAAAACAACTCCACATTATATAATTCAATTTACCTAATCCAGATAAGGCAAATATATATATATATATATAAACAAGAAAAAGATTAATGATTTACAGAGAAATAGGTACGGGAATAGGTTTATTGTAAATGAACCTAAAGCATCCTATATGGGTCATGAAAACTAGAAAATGAATTATGGTGATCATTGTAAAACTTAGCAATTGACTAATTATTGAATCATAAAGTCAAAATGGATCAATTTAATGATATGTAAGTTATACTTTGAAGCAGTTGTAGAAATTAAAAATTTTATAGATGGATGGATAGATTCAAATGATAATTAGGTAACGCAGTAGTTTAGGTATTGTGATTGGGTAAAATTGTTGTGGGAGAGGCTGGTGTGGCTACTTCAACAAGAATGGATTGTTCATTGACTGGGACTTGGATGATTCTGCCAGTTATTTGTACCTCCACATGATTCCACTTTCATAATTCAAGTCATTACTCTTTTAAAACTGCAATGCTAACACTTAAAGCTAAGACTAAAACATAAAATCCTGACACCAAATGTAGCACCATCATGTAGCCACACCATTCTATAGCATCTTGTGCACAAATATCCCTCACCAAAGATGCAGGATATGATAGGTGACCCTGATAATACTGTATGCAGTAGATGCCATGGTGGCTTTCAGCCTGTGCTTTGCAGGTACCTACTCAGAATGTGTCGGAGTATATTGTGTTGACTTGAGCCAGCAACACACCACCATGGTTTAAAAGAGTCAGACAATGCATATATGTACCAATCTCTGATCACTCAAAAGAAAAGAAAGGAGAGAATAAAACAGACACACACATTGCAGTATTCTTATTCTAATTAAAATGTATTCTGAGAAAAACATACCACATGCCTTTCTTCTACTCCCATCAATGTATTTTGATTTTGTACCCAGGCAACCTGCATATTTGAATTTTCAGTGTTACTGCTAAATAATATATGAAGATGCACAATTACAGACTGTAGTTCACATCTATTTTAAAGGAAGGGAAGTTTTTTCACAATTCACTTTAATCTTTCCTACAACATAATATACAACTTTCCATTACTTTAGAACTGAACATGTAGATGCACATGGAAAGAAGAGTTCCAAATACTGAAAGCAGAAAATTATTATCTCTTAGTTACATTAAAAGACAATTGATCTGAACACTGAAAAATCAATTTTTCTTTTACAAGCAGTCAAGATTAAATTTTACACATCATCCCAGTTGCATTCACAGATGTACAAAATATTTTATTTTACCATTTTCTCCTGTAATGATGATAATTAATGCATGTTTACTACATGTCAGACATGTACTACATGTAAGACACATACCATATCTTCTCAGGTATTATCTAATTAATTAATAAATGGCAATGTAAATAGAACTGAATGAAGGCTTTCTGCTCTTATAGGTCCTATGTTTTAATTTGCAATACCTATATACCTATTCTATAACTTTTAATTTTTCTTTTACTTTTAAAAATTACTTCTTTACTCAACCAGTTTAACTGATATGACATTCAGAGTTTTAGAAACCCAGTTCTTAATTTACAAATAATAAAGAATCTTGAATTCTCAGTTGTTTTTTTTCTTATCTATTGCTTCACCAGAACCTGAGAACAACCAAATAAAGGCAAAATCACTTGCTTTGGAGCAAGAGTTGTCCTTGAAACAGAATCAGAAATACTTTGTCCAATTATTTTACACAGAACTTAGTTGATCCATCTGCAAACTTCATTCACTTACTCACAATCAAAAATCAAAGTCTTTTTTTTTTTTTTTCAGTATTGGGGATTGAACCTAGGGCCTTGTGCTTTTGAGGCAAGCACTCTACCAACTGAGCTATATCCCCAATCCTCAAAATCATTTCTGATCTTTAAAATACTATGCAGAATGAATAAAGTTATTAAACTGTATCATATGCTAGAAATCACAAGATAATAAATGTGATGGAAAGTAGTTCACAAAGCAGAGAGTATTAGGAGGCAGAGGAAAGATCATGGAGAGCCTTACATGTCACTGAAAGGAGTGTCTGTTTTATGAAATGTCTGTTTTATTCTGAAGATGCTTTATACACAATTAAAAGTTTAAAGTGTGCAAATAATGAGGTAATGGTTGCATATTTAGAAAGATTGACCTGATAGTACAGTAGCCTATTAATTTGAAACAGACAGGACATCAAGTTATTTAGAAGATGTCAAAATAGTCAAGGTGAATGATGATTGTGACTTACGTTAGAGCTGAAGCTGAGATGATTATGAAAGAATTCATTAAGAAATATTTTAGAGCTGAGCATGGTGATGCATTCCTGTAATCTCAGCGGCTTGGGAGGCTTAGGTAAGTTCAAAAGTCAGCCTCAGGAACTTAGCAGAGCCCTAAACAACTTAGCGAGACCCTGATCGAAATAAAAAATAAAGGGATGGGGATGTGGCTCAGTGGCTAAACACCCCTGGCTCCCTGCATTCAAACCCCAAAACTATTTCAGAGGTTGGATGTGAGAAGGAGTGAAAAGTCAAGTATAATTCCCAGGGAACTAAATTAAGTGACCCATTGAATGGAGAGGTCTCCAACAGAGATACAGAATGCACAAAGAAGACAAGGATTGAGGAATAATTAAATCTTTACAATCTATATATGATGTTCTGTCAAAAAAATTTGAAGGGACAGAGGGTGAGTTAATTCTGGAAATAGTTATAAAAGAGGTTTCTTAATTTCTATTCCTATGTATTGATAATGGTATGTTTTCATCCTCTCTCAAACACTATCTTTATTATTCTTGACACTTTAATTAATTTTAAGGAGTCTTGTAATTTTCAGTTTCCAAATAATATTATTTCACATATTTTTACCAAATAACAAACTGGAAAAAATATCTGGAAACCTCCATGTTTCTATTTTATCTAAGAGAGATTGAAATAGGATTGAAATTTATAAATAGAAGTATATCAGCTTCTTTTTAAATTTCAATAAGTTTTCTTTTCTTTTAAGCTTATTTAGCAAATAATAATTGCATCTGTCTTAGCCTTACTCTGGTTTTGATGAATTACTTCTGTCATACTCAAATGAAGTAAAAACACCTCAACCTCTCCCTCAGTCTAACAAAACATTCCTCTTGTTTCCTTGATTCTTCCAATTTCTGAGCTACTATCTCTATCAGTTTGATTGGTCTTCAACTTTCCTTATCATCTCCATAGATTGCATACTTAAGAATGTAATCAATTTTGACATAGATTAAGAATACCCTAAGCCAATAAAATTTAAGAATCATGTCCATTAATGATACACATACAATGTTTTATACAATCAATGAAAAGATCTCTTTTTGTTCAATAATCATTTGCCTTTTGAGTACAGAAATAATATACAATTTACGTGGAATTTATAATTATTTATTTTAAATGATAATAATTTGTCAACATACAGACTGTTTTACCCACTTCACAGATAAGAATATGCAAAGGTCAGAATAGTCACAGATTACATAATGTTTATCAGTCTTAAAATGCTATAAAGTACAGTTATTGCTCTAAAATACTCATTCTTTTTGCATAATTAAGTCTTTCATGTATTTTTTTTCCCCTCCACATACTTTTGATTCTCTTTGTAGTTTTCAAAGGAACAATGTGAGAGTCTTAAAAAGTCTAACCAGGGACATTTATTTGACTCTGCTAACTTTTCCACAGAGACTGTATTAAGATTAACACTTAATGTTTAGAGTAAAAGCATAATGCTTCTGAATTTCATTGATACTGCACTTTGTCTGCTTTTGACTGCTGCAAAGTGCCCATTTCTTCTAAAAGGTTATGAACAATAAATCTCTTCGAGCTCATATTTTTCCACAGGGAATTGAAAGACACAATTGCTAGTATTTATTTCACCAAATAGTTTATTTCTGTTTTGGGAAAACTGTCAAGTTTTGGAATCTGAACTGACTATTTTCAAATTTTGTATCCCTTCACTCTGACCAAAATAAGAAAAAGAAAACCTTGTATTCCTGTTTCTGAAATGAATTAAAACACATGCAATTCTCAAGGTGCTGTTTCTATCTCCATAATTATATTACTAACTTTCCAAAGCCTTATATGGCAGCGAGTTTCTGAAAACAGTAGTGGTGGGTAATAGCATGTGTATACTCCTGAATGGGGCCAATGGAATTTCAGATGCAAAAAGTATCTTTTGACTAATTTAACAAAACTTTTTCATTTCCCTTATGATGAAATTAAGATGGAGAGAAATGCTATCATTTACTTAGACCTTTGTCACAATCCATGCAATAAATAAACAAAAAAATTAACCCTGCCTCTTGCAGCTGCTATCAATGCACATTTCATGCTAGATTTAGCCAAAGAATGGAGATGGGGAATGGGATGATAAAAATTGTTCTTCAGAAAAAAATCAATAGCTAAACAATCTGCAAACAATGAGTATGGACTCTATCTAACTCTGTCATATTTATCAGGAAGTTGCCAACTAACTGGCTTTTGGAATAGATTGCTTGTAGTAATAGTCTTAATTCAGTAATGTTTAGAGTCAGCTTAATTCCCTTCATTCTCGCTCTCCAACTGTGATAAAAGATAATATAGAAAATATGTTTAAAGGTCATATTATGTCAAAACCATGAATTTTATTTCAATTTCTAAAAGGACTTTGTGTGGGTGTTTTAACATTCACTAATTGCATTTGAGTCATGTTCTTAAAGCATCTTACCTTACCTGAATGTCTTTCACATAGGTTCCCCAAGGACACTACAAATGAGCAACAGTCACTTTCAAGTTTCAAAACAGTTCTGCTTAGACTGACTAATGGGGTTGAAAGGTCCCCAAATCAAGATGATACAAAATTCAGTGGACTTCTGAGCAGACAGTTGCAATAAGGATTTGAAACGAGATTATAATCATCATTGGAGGGTGGACATAATAAAAGAAAGATGGAAGCAAGTCTTAGGGGAAAGAGTTAGCAAAAACAGGCTCACACCTTTGCATGAAATTTTAGCATTTCAGAACTGGAAGGAAAATTAGCTGTCACTTACTTTAAATTACTTCCCACTACATGTGAAGAAATTGAGGCCAAGAGAGGGCAAGGGACATATTCCTCAACATACAGCTAGGTAGAAAGGAAGCAAGAATGAAAATGTAATCATTCTGATTCTAAAGCACCATTTTTCTTATCTTTCCTTCCCCCTTTTTTTTCTGTTGCTCTTCTCTCTCTTTCTCTCTCTCTGTCAATGGGGATCAGACTCAGGGGCTTTACGTACTATGCATATACTCTGCCATTACATCACTAGTCCCCTCCTCTGATTTTAACTGTTAAAACTATACAAAATGCATGTGCTTCTTTGTGAGACAATCCAATATAAAATAAGTTCATTTGGTAATTATTTTGAGTATAATCTTCTTTTTCAAACTATTCATAGTTATGTATGAAATTAACCCAAACATACTTCTTCATCCAATAAATCTCAGATATATGAAGACACTCTTATATCTCATTATTTTCTAAATGCCCTCTTCCCTTTTGTCCCCAATCTATCCTACAAATTTCAAATTCCTTTACCCATATTGATCTAACTTAAACAAAGCATAGTAAAACTACTACTTGTTTTCTCCCTTTCCCCTACAACTGGGTTTTTAGTTTACATTTTTAAAAATTCAGTTTTAATTCACACTGACTTTGCAGTTAAATATAGTCCCTAGGAATAAAGATACAGAATCTTTGGGTTTGGATGAGAATGTTAACTCTACTCTCATTCAACTCTCTCTTATGCTGGAGTCTTCCCTGCAATTTCTCCCTTGAAGTGGCTGTCTACATTTGAATAGTTCTAGTGACAGGCTACATATTACCTCCTGAGAAGGCTTGCTTCATGTTCAAATAGCTCTGCTTCTTATCTCTTCCTTATTTCATGCTAAATCTCTGTCCCCATAGTGGCAAAATATTGGTCCTAGTTTGCATCCTTGGGGCTTTATAGCCACAAGGCAATACTTCAGATATTTATAAGCAGCTTTCTTATTCACACTGAATCATTTCCCCTCCAAGCAAAATATTCTTATTCTCCTCAACTATTCTTACATAAGACTTAGAGTCAACCTTAACTCTCTTGATTACCTAATTTGTGTTCTCTGTAACAAATTCAATTTGTTCATAACTCAAGTACTGAATAACGAATGAAACATGTTTCTACAGATTTATCATAATGCCAAATAGCCTACTTAATAGATGTATTGCAATAGAATCTAAAGTCCTGTCTTGACAGCTATGTTCTTCTAATGATTCATAGGAAACTTACTAATTGACATCTCTTATGTCAGTTTTAGAGAAATTGTAACTCTCCCATTCTGAATCACTGCCATTAGAACTTCAGAACCAAATAAATATCTGTGAATTTGCCTAGAGCTTTATTTTCTGAAGTAGAGTTATGCTGGTCATATTATTTTGTGGGAGAAATCTTGGTTTGGTCATCAACACATTTATTATTTCTTCTATTTTACTTTATCAGCCTATAGCATCAACATAGCTTGAATTGATTAATTAAGTCACTGACTAAAAAAAAAAACAGAGCAGGATGAATTAAGTGTAAAGTCTAAAATACACACCTAGAAACTTCTCTTGAGTCTATGATTCTATTCATCAAGCTTATGGACCTTTCTTCAAATAAAATAGTGTAGAAGATTGGGTGTGGTGGTACATGCCTGTAGTCCCAGCCGCTTGGGAGGCTTAGACAGGAGGATCGCAAGTTCAAGATGAGCCTCAGCAACTTAACAAGGCTCTAAGCATCTTAGTAAGGTCCTGTCTCAATGTAAAATGTAAAAAGGGCTGGAGATGTGACTCAGTGGTTAAGTACCCTGGGTTTAATTCCCAGTACCAAAAAAGAAAAAAAAAAAAAAAAAGAAAAAAAGAGAAAGGTGTTAAAATCCAATTCAGGGAGATAAAGGTAGAGCTGATAGTTTTGAAGATCTGTCCATATGAATTCTCTTTCTCTCTCCTTCCCTCTCTCTCTGTCTCTAATTCCCTGACATTCTAGGTCAATATCATCATCCAAAGTACCTTCTCCATGGAATCTTTAGGAAACTTTGGAATATGATTTGAATCATAGCAATTACCACAATTTGGAAATGATTATAAGCAATGATTCATTTCATATTCTATTATACATAGATTACTATGACAAATAGGAAAATGTTCAATAGAAATAAAATTACAGTATGCATTCTTCCATAAATTAATCTTTAGATTTAATTTATTTCATTAGAAACCCCCAAATAAATTTATAAACACATAGAATATTTTGATAATAGTCATAAAGCTACAAAAGTAAAAGAGAAAGAATACCACTGATCATTGAAAGAAAATAAACAGCTTAGAATAATGCCCAAATAGATATAATACCAAGTAGTATATGTTTTCTGTAATTAGGGGAAACATTTGATTGTTTATTAAATTAGAAATCCACTTTGAAAAGAAAGCAAAAATATTTTACTAAAATAAATTCCAGATATAATATTTATTTTACTGGGAGTGTTTTCTATGAATTGAATCCAAGGGTGCTTTACCACCAAGTCATATCCCCATCCCTTTTTTCTCTTGGTGAGACTAGGTCTTACTAAGTTGCCTATGGCCTTTCTAATTTATTAAGGCAGCCTTGAACTTGCAATCTTCCTGCCTCAGCCACCAGAGTCATTAGGATTACTGGCGTGTACCTCCATGTCCTACTACAATGATTTTATTATAGACATAAAAGTTCATAATTTCTAGGACAAAATATAAGGGATTGTTTATTATGCTTAATGCCCTGACAACATGGCAGAAATTAAAAATTATGTAACTTTTAAAAACAACATATGGCAAAAGACAACACAATTACAAATCAAATTGTACAAATAACAATATTGGAAATGATATAAAGAGTCTTAGAAAGTAAGAAAATCATGAACTACATAAGAAAATTAATGTGAAAGTACAAATAAGTAATTTGAGAAATAAGAATTACAAATGAACAAAAACATTAGAGTCATCAATCTCTCCACCCTTGAACTGACAAGAATATGAGTTTTCCATCACTTCTTACTTTGGCAAATATTTAAAGGATTGCTAGTACTGGTAATACTTCATGGGAGTAACAGATCAGCTTTTGAATGAGGTCAGTTTGGAGACAGGTTTCTGTAAATTTTGGAATACCTCTACAATGAATAACAAAAGCTTTAAGAATGCAACACAGGTGCATAACTATGACTTGGAAGGAGGTTCAGAATATATAATAAATGACAAATAAAAATTACTAAAGAAGGGTACATAGCCCCCCACTTCAGTAAAAATATGTACCATACCAAAATCTATGTCTATCCTAGAATTTACTTTTTCTCTCTTCAATAAATACTTCCAGACTTTTGTTTCATCTTCCATTATTCACTTCTATTTACAAATTTTTAACATTTTTTAAGTGTGGTTGTAATCAATAAATTTTTTTTTATGCTGGGTGGGAGGTAGAGGTTTAATTTTATTTTACTGAATATGGATTTCCAGTTTTGCCAGCACCATTTGTTGAACAGGCTATCTTTTCTCCATTGTATGTTTTTGGCTCCTTTGTCTAGTATGAGGTGACTATATTTATGTGGTTTTGTCTCTGCGTCTTCTATTCTGTACCATTGGTCTGCCTATCTATTTTGGTGCCAATACCATGCTGCTTTTGTTATGATTGCTCTGTAGTATAGTTTAATGTCTGGTATTGTGACACCTCCTGTTTCACTTTTTCTATTCAGGATTGTTTTGGCTATTCGAGTTCTCTTGTTCTTCCAGATGAAGTTCATGATTGCTTTCTCTATTTCTATGAAGAATGTCATTGGGATTTTAATTGGAATTGCATTGAATCTGTATAGTGCCTTTGGTAGAACCTCTACCTCTCACCCTGCACAAAACTCAATTCAAATGGATCAAGGACATAGGATTTAGACCAGAGACCCTGCACCTAATAGAAGACAAAGTAGGCCCAAATCTTCATTATGTTGGCTTAGGATCAGACTTCCTCAATAAGACTCCCAAAGCACAAGAAATCAAAGTAAGAATCAATAAATGGGATGGACTCAAACTAAAAAGCTTTTTCTAAGCAAAGGATACAATCAAGAATGTGAAGAGAGAGCCTATAGAGTGGGAGAAAATCTTTTCCACACGCACTTCAGATAGAGCACTTATCTCCAAAATTTATAAAGAACTTACAAAATTTTACAACAAAAATACAAAGAACCCAATCAATAAATTGGGCCAAGGACCTGGATAGACACTTTACAGAAGAAGACACAGAGGCAATTAATAAATATATGAAAAAGTGTTCAACATCTCTAGTAGTTAGAGAAATGCAAATTAAAACAACTCTAAGATTTCATCTTACTCCAATTAGAATGGCTTTTATCAAGAACACAAACAATAATAGATGTTGGCATGGATGTGGGGAAAAAGGCACACTTTTACATTGCTGGTGGAGTTGCAAATTGGTGCAGCCACTCTGGAAAGCAGTATGGAGAATCCTAAGAAAACTTGGAATGGACCCACCTTTTGACCCAGTTATCCCGCTCCTCGGTTTATACCCAAAGGACCTAAAATCAGCAAACTACAGTAACAGAGCCACATCAATGTTTATAGCAGCTCAGTTCACAATAACTAGATTGTGGAACCAACCTAGATGCCCTTCAACAGATGAATGGATAAAGAAACTCTGGTATATATACACAATGGAATACTATTCAGCCATAAAGAAGAATAATATTATGGCATTTGCAAATAAATGGATGGAATCGGAGAATATCATGCTAAGTGAAATAATTCGAGTCCAAAAAACCAAAGGTCGAATGTTTTCCCTGATAAGTGGAGGATGATATATAATGAGGGTTGGGGTGGGGAATGAGAGAATAATGGGGGAACTTTAGAATATGTAGAAGAAAATGACAGGGAGGGGGTATGAAAAATGGTGGAATGAGACAAACATCATTGCCCTATGTACATGTATGATTACACGAATGGTATGAATCTGCATTGTGTACAACTATAGAAATGAAATTATGTACCCCATTTGTGTACGATGAATCAAAATGCAGTCTGTAAAAAATTAAAAGCTAAATAAAAATAATAAAAAAAGAATTTTTTTATTACTTTAACACACAAATTACCAATAAATACAAAATACTTAAGGAAGTTAAAATTGGATACTATTGTACAACTTAATATTTTATAAAATCTCAAGTTACTAAAAATATATGTGAGGTAATATTGTTATTATGAAAGTTTGCTAAGTTAAGGAAAATGACAAACACTGTAATTTTTCACATGCCCGGTCAGACTGCAGTTTTCATTTATACCTAGGGTCAATGACCCAGAAAACTATGCATCATTATTTTTCACAATTTCATATGTAAATAATCATTATCACTCATGATTATTAATCATATTCTACTAAATTGATACTGGAGAAATTAAATTTCTTCCTTTAATGAAAAATTTTGCATATATTACTTAATGTCAACTTTTCATATAACTGTTAGATAAATTATCTCCATTTTTTTAATATGGAAAGATAATTATAGAGGCACTAAGTAAATTCCTCAAGGCTGATTACATAAATACACAAAGGACAGCACCAAGGATAAAGTCCAGCATGTCATTATTTGGAATGCTGAGCTCTTTGTAACTCAGTGCTTACTATGTTACAGGAATAACTCTGTGTAAGTAAACTTATAAAGGAAGGAACATATTAGCAGGACCAATTCTCATGAAAATAAAGTTACATAAGCTCTATAGTAAAGGAGTTTTGAAGAGTAGGTATTTAAACAAATAAAAATAATAAAATAGAATGCTGACACAACTTTCCCAGAATTTTCTGTCTTGGAAAAAAGTTGAGGTACAAAGGTCCGCTTATCAAATGAAAAAAGCAAAAGAGTTTATCCAGCCCCTATGAACAGCAACCCATCATGGTGAGAAGTAATAGACTGAGAATAAACAGCAATCTATTTTTGTCCTTCTTCCTATATTTCAGGCCCTTGATCAATGCTGAGACATCATGACAGTATTTAAGTTCTGAAATGAGTAAGTGGCATTAATCTTTAACTAATTTTCTTACCTAGAATTTCAAATACATTTTGATTTAAAAGGAAAATGGTACATAAACTCCATAAATGAATAGTTGTATCTTTTATGGGTTCATTAGGTAAAGACATACTTTTTTTTTTTTTTTTTTTAGATCTCAATCACCATTTTGGCAAAAATTAAGGCGTAATGTTTAAGACCATGACTTCATATTTGCAGTATCTGTTTGAATCCCAAATTCACTAATCCTTTATACGTAAAAACATATCCATAGACAGTAAGCCACATTAAAGCAAAGACTGCGTCTATATTCTTTTCAGTGATTTTCAGGGATAATCAAAATATTTATAAGTTGTTTCTCAACAAAATGAAAAAAAATCAGAATGCACAAACTTAACTCTCTAAACTAATATAGCACTAATAATACCTGCATTATATGATTGTTGAAACAATGGGATTAAATAATACATTTAAAGGGAATCATAAAGTACCTGACAAATAGTAAAAATATAGAAATAACCTAGAAAAACTCAACATCAAAAAACAAATAATTCAATAAATGGGTAAGTGAACTAAGCAGACACTTCTCATAAGAAAAAGTACAAATGTCTAACAATTATATGAAAAAATGTTACATACCTTCAGCCATCAAAGAAATGCAAATCAAAAATACACTGAGATTTCATCCACTACAGGTAGAATGGCAATGATCAAGAATACAAATAACATGAGAGTCTCCAGATTTATCCATTTACTGGCTAAAATCATAAAATCATTCTTTTTTATGACTGATTAATATTCCATTCTGTATATATACCACATTTTCTTTATCAATTCTTCTGTTGAAGGTCACCTAGGTTGGTTCCATAGCTTAGCTATTGTAAATTGAG
Organism: Sciurus carolinensis; assembly: GCF_902686445.1. NCBI lineage: Eukaryota > Metazoa > Chordata > Mammalia > Rodentia > Sciuridae > Sciurus > Sciurus carolinensis. The sequence goes on from NC_062215.1 coordinate 92,041,141, forward strand.
CAGTTATTATAAACATTGATGTGGCTACATCACTGTAGTTTGCTGATTTTAAGTCCTTTGAATATATACCAAGGAGAGGATAACTGGGTCAAATGGTAGTTCCAAGTTTTCTGAGTTCTTTCCCCTGCTTTCCAGAATGGTCCCCCCAAAACAAAGGTTGAATGTTTTTTCTGATATGTGGATGATAACCCACCACTAGGGTGGAGGGAGTGAAAAATAGAAGTTCAGTGGATTAGACAAAGGGGAATGAAGGAAAGGAAGGGTGTTGGGAATAGGAAAGACAGTAGAATCAGTCGGACATACTTTCCTATACTCATATATGAATACGCTACCAGTGAAACTCCACATAATGTACAACTCCAAGAATGAGATCCTAATTAGAATTAGTTATTCTCCATGTATGTATATGTCAAATTACACTCTATTGTCATTACATCTAAGAAGAACAAAATTTTTAAAAGAATACGAATAACAATAAATGCTGGAAAGGATGCAGGGGGAAAGGGGCTCTTACACACTGTTAGTAGGATGCAAATTAGTACAACCACTGCAAAAATCACTGTGGAGCTACCTCAGAAGACTGGGAATGGAACTACCATGTGACCTAGATATATAACTCATCAGTATTTACCCAAAAGACCTAAAGACAGCATACTATAGGCACACAAGCACATGCATGTTTATAGCCGCATAATTCACAATAGCCAAGTTAAGGAACCAGCCTAGGTGTCTATCAACAGATTAATTCATAAAGAAAATGTGGTATATATACACAATGGAGTTTTATTCAGTCATAAGAAGAATGAAATTATGTCATTTTCTAGAAAATGTATGAAACTAGAGATCATCATGTTAAAACAATCCAGACTCAAAAATTAAGGAATATGTATTTTCTCTTATACATGGAAACTAGAGTGAAAAAAAGACAAAAAAAAAAAAAGAATCTCAAGAAAATAGAAGGGAGACCAGTAGTGTAGAGGAAGGGGATCAGAGGAAAGACAGGAGGGAAAAGAAAGTTGAGGTGCTGGTGAGTGAAATCCATCAAAACATTTTATGCATATGTAGAAATATGCCACTATGAAACTCACTATTCTGTATAACTTTTATGCACCAATACAAAAGAACTATATTAATAAAAAGAAACTATGTGAATCCTAATTATGCAGCTCAACATAATTATTACACCGTTTGGAATTATCAAATTTGAGAAAATGTTTCCAAGAAGGCTCTGTAGCTCACCTACACTTTGTAAATTGGTGGTCTCTAACTCATTGATATATTTTCCTTCTTCCATTTTCCAACATGAAGACTGTAGAATTGTGAGCATATTTGCCACAGATTGCTAAATATCACTACATTTTTCTACTGAGAATTTGCAGTTCAACTAACCATCCAACTGTGCGTTTCTGTGTTTGATTTGAATGATGACTGCATGTGTGCACACACCTAGCGTCTTTGTATTCTTTTCAGTTGACACTTTTTTTAATAGTAAATTACTTGCAATTCCTTCTTTTCTTAAAACAAACAAAAACATCAAAACATAAGACCAAAAAGGCCACCCGTATATATTAACCATCATTTTTTTCTTTCTTCCTGAGAATCAGCATGTGAAAACGACAAAGATGATCTCTTAAACTTCATTCAACCTCAGGTAATTTAGCATCAACCTTGGGTAATTACATACTCAATTTTCTCTCTCCTCTAATTTCAAAGAATCCAAATAAGAGCTTTATATCAATAGACACCCTACCAAAATAGCATGCCCTTTTAATTTGTATGAATAGTAAAGTAGGTAAAAGTGCAATTGCAGCTTCATTTCTATGACATAGAAATCAGATTGATTATAAAGTGTTGCTGTCACTGTTCTTTGTTCACTAGAAATGAGTTGAGTATAGCAATATCATCTAACACGCATGTACAGATAAATCCAGTGTCTATCTACATGTATGTATATGTGCATGCACATGTATGGAATCACATAACTTGAATCAAAGAATAGTAGAGGATAAAGGGACCTCAGTTCACATCTTACTTACAGGGACCTGGGAATGGGCTCCACAGAAGAAGAAACCTACATGAAGATTTTCAGCAAGTAATGTATGAAAGAAGTGCTCTCAGGGAAGACTGGTAAGAATTTAGGGAAGTGGGATGGGGAAAAAATCTAGAAACAGAATGATTTCCAGCAAAGTACTCCCCTCAGCCTGATGCTAACTGGTAGTTCTGGGGTATAAATAACAGCCGGGTCTATCCCATTTAGAGAACAAGTAGGCTGAACTTTCACATTTCTGTCTGGAGAGCAATGTTAGGCTGAGGGTCCCCTCCCTGAAATGTAAATTCCAAAGTGATTCTGGTTGTATTTTCTGCAAGGTGTTTCCTGTCTTATGAAGAGAGACAGAGGTGCAGAAAAATAGAAATAAAAGACTAGAGAGTAGGCAAAGAGCATAGAGAAAGAATAGAAAGGATCCAAGGCCAACTTGGTGTTGCAGTGCCAATGTAAGGGACATCCAACAGTAGGGAAACTTTGTCCCTTGACGTTTAGGCCCAAAGACCAAAGATGCGAAACCTTTTGATTCCTGAACAGGACTATTTCTCTTGGTTTGCAGTATCAGTTAATTACAAATAATTAACGAATAGCAGGTTTGTTACTTCATGGCTTGTTTTGCAATTTCCCAATACAAAAAGAGACAATAGTAGTGTTAAAATTATTTCTGTGGAGGCCTTGACTTGTAAAGAGATTTGCGTTTCTAATTCTCTTTGAGAAATAAGTTGCATACAAAATGCAATCTCAGTTTTAGAGGACATTTTATTAAAAAAAAAAAAAAAAAACTTCTCTTGAGAACAATAAAAATTACATGAACTTCTAAGAAAAGTTTATGTTCATAAACAAGACTTAAAAATTACAAATCTTTTCAAATTTTTTTGCCAATTTCCTAATGAAGTATGTTATCTCATTTTTATTCCACAATCTCCAAATGTAAAATTTTGCACTTATTAATCATGTGAATATGGTTGTGAATTTCATAAAGGATGTAGGTCTACTTACAGCTCATTGTTTTCACTATTCTAGAAAATTCATTAGCCTAGTGTGTAGTTTTCACCTTTGAATTTATATTAACTATCATTCGATGAGGATCTACTCCATGTTCCTGATTTATAGAGAATACCAATGAAATTGGTAATGATGCGATCATTGTTTCAACTTTCCTTAAAATCAGGCAGTATCAAAAATAATTCTTTCTAAATGAAAGAGAAAATAGGGGAGAAAATTACAAAAGTATATTAAAGGATGTCTGGTAGCCTGCTGTTTTTCTCTTGTGTTGAGTAGATTTCCATTGCTTATTTAGTTGAAGAAAAAGTAGATAGAAACCTTGGTTTCTGACTATTTCTCTTCTCTTTTGTATTAAGGTAGGAGGGAGGTGGAGCCTGACTGCTCCGAGGACAGATAACATGCAAGAGGGTGGTTATCTCTTCACTAGGAGGACGGAAACTGGTTTGACAGTTGCAAATGTAATTTATTTTAATAGCACAAAAGGACATAGGAAGTCTTTTCAAGTTCACCCTGCTATGTTTTGCCTCAGACTTGTGAAGACTATTGAAAGAAATATGAAAGACATAAAATTATGGTTAACACCTGGTTTGATGCTTTTGCACAGCATATTCAATCTGCAAATGTTTTTCTTTTAAAAATACAAATGCAAGATCAATCCTTGGTAATACAAAATGAATATAATTTTCACATAGGTTTTGTTTCATTGTGTTGTTTTTTGATTCCTCTGATTCTTATTTAGTTTGGTATTTTCCCCTATCTCAAGCTTTCTGAGTAGAAGTGGATCTTGAATTACAAATACCTAATAACTCTCTCTCCTATCTAGTTCATTAACCATATAAAAATATTGCTGTAATTTTAGACACAGGGTTTCATTTGATCTCCTTCCCTCTCCCTCACACCCTTTCTCCCTCCCTCTCTTTCTTTCCTTTCCCTTCCTTTTCTATTTCCATCTTTTCCTTTCTTTCACTTTTTAGCTTAAGTTATTTTTATTTTGTTTTCTCCTTTATAGGCATAAAGAATATGCCTATATTCTTTATGAAAATTAGGAACAGATGAAACCTGGCCTAGTCATCCTCACCTGTTCATCACAATGGTTTAATTTAAAGTAAAGTGACCAGCTAGGATTTTAGACAACCACACACATATCAAGTAAAAATTCAAAAAAATTTCCAACATCATATAGAAAAAACATTTTTATTCCTTAACTTTTGAGATATTTCATACTACTGTTTTCTTGATTGGTGTTCATAACGGAGACTGGATTTTATTTATGTGCTCTATAAAGGAGTCTCTTAGAATGAAATAAAATATCTTAGGAAATAGATACTGTATAAATAGAAAGATGGGTAGAATTTCTGGTATACTTTATTTAATTAGTAGTTGAGACACAAGGTAACAGTCTTTTCTTTGAGTAAGGGAATGAAAGGGAACTGTTTATTTTTTTGTATGTTAGGAACACATGCTATTATTATTTTTTTCAATTGAGGATTTCTAACTTGCTTAGATTATAAAAAGATTTTAGAATCTTCCAATACTATGTAAGAAAACAATCTCATGAATGTTTATTCAAGATATTAATTAACCTCTTCTATGAATTGCCTATTTAAGATAATTATATCCTTGTGTCAAAAAATGAAACAAGCAAAACAAAACACAATTTTAAGACACTTGGAAAATAGAACCCAAGTTTTAAAGTGATCAGTTAATAAAGAGCTAATTTTGAAATCCACTTATAGCAGCATGTATCTGAAAGCCAGAATCTTCTTCCCATGGATCATCTTGTCAGAGTTCCATCTAGAGATGTTGCCCCACTTGATTTCATCAGAAAGGGAAACCAAAGACAAACCCCACCACTCCGAAGTTAGTCAGTGAAAGATTGTTAAGGTTTTCTCTTACTTTGAAAAATATTGTTAAGAAATGAAATTGAAAAAGAAGGGACAAAATAAAACCATGGTGATAAAAGAAAAACCCATAATAGTGAGGTTGGGAAAAGGAGCGAGTTGAAAAGGATTCACTTTATCCTATGGTTATGTGGAATATTTTGCTTCACTCACTATCATGTTTGCAGAATGGCCCAGAATCCATGGCAATTGCAATGTCACATTTGAGAAAAGCTAAAGCAACACAGGAAGTGTCTTCATTTTTCTATTAAAATTATTATCATGTCTTTATATTGCAGATGATTCTAGATGAAACTGTCCTCATTTTAATAGAAGCTATTTTGTTTCTGTTTTAATTTTAGATTGCTTTAATTTCTTACTTTATGGCTTAAAATTCTTCATCTAATAGATTATTTCAACCCCATATGTTCATACTGTGCTTGGAAGTGTACTGATATTCACAAAACTTGTTGCTTTCGGAGACCATTTTTGCATTACCTAAAAAAAATTCCATGTTGTGATAATGATTATAATTATCACTCAACACCTACTGATATGGGATTCTCCAGTTATTCTCATTTTGAAATTTTAGTCCTTTCTAAACAACCACTGAAGTCTGTTATAGCACAGTCATTAGCACTCACTAAATTTTTTTGCAAACATTCCCCAGAACAACCCCAATCTAACACTTTCTTTTGGTGTCAGAGACTTCACTTATTTTATATAGTAATTAAGAAAAGGTCCCCAACAACATGGTGGGGAAGGGGGTGTTGAGCAAATTTCTGGAATACATGGACTTCCCACTCTCACATAGTAAACTCAAAGATATAAACTGGGGGATATACATATATCCCCCAGGAAAAAGAATATTTTTAAAGGTTCCAGCACTAAGACATACTGTGGAATTCCAGGAGTCATCTGGGAGAAGAAAAGCAACTGAGAGCCTAAGTGAATGTTTTCTTCATGTATCTTCCTTCTTGCTGCAAACAGTCTCCAATTCACTTCATGAGAAATTACGAGGAAGGAAAGAAGCTAACATTTGTTTGAACATCTTCTGAATGCTAAGTAATGTATGCTTACATTTTTCATGTTTTATTTTTCTCCCACTCTTATTTTAATTTGTATTAAGGTGTGAGTGAAGGACATGCAAAAAATATTTAAAGTATAACTTTTGATGGATTTAAAGTATGTACACTTATGACCCTGTCACCATGCACAATGTCTTAAAATAACCATCATCTTTAAAATTTCACTGTCTCTTTTTATGATAAAAATATTATGCAAAAGACTGAGGATATAGGTCAGTGGAGGAGCACTTGCCTAGCAGGTATGACACCCTGGGTTAGATCTCCAACACTGTAAAAAAAAAAAAAAAAAAAAGGAAGACAATTTAACCTCAGATCTATCATCCTACATTTTTAAGCATACAATAGTATTGCAAAGACTTGCTGCTTGTGTAATTGAAGCTATGTTCCTTTCAATCATCAGCTTTGTTCCTGTGACCAATCATGTTAGACACCATTCTACTTTCTTCCATAGTCTGACTCTTTTAGATCACACAGTGGTTGGTCTTCTGTGTGTGGCTTATTTCACTTAGCATAATGTCTTCAGAATTACTCAAAAGCCAATAGACCTAGGGGTAGGAAGTACTTGCCTCCAGCTCCTTCAAGTCTTCCTGTCTCACCTATGGAGAAAGGAGAACTGAAAAGCATTTGTGAAGGTCAGCCCAGGAACACCACTCACTAAAAGACAGATCCAATCATAGGATTTATTAAAAACAGTTACCCCCATACGCGTTACAACTACATGCTTAGGATTTCTATGTCATAACAGATGACAGTTGAAATTACTGCATTTGGGCCATTATACTACCAAGACAGAGTATCCTGGGACATGCAAAGGTAATAAGTGAGACTCCTGCTACAAACAAGACAGAGAGACAAAATAAGTTTAGACTATAACATCACAACAATAGCAAACAGTAAGAGTCATGTGACTCTTAGGCACAAAAATAAAAATGTTACAGCAAAGGCCTATTTACTTCAATTTATTTTACCCAGTATATCATGGATTGTTTTCAAGAAAAAAATATCAAGGCATGCTAAGAGGAAAAACAAAGTCAAAATAAACCAAGTAAGCATCAGATGTGGCAGAGAATTCGGAATTATCAAACTGGGAATTTTTAAGAAGTTTCTAATCAAATGCTGAGTACTCTAATGGCAAAAATTGACAGTATGCAATGGTAGATGGAAATGTAAGCAGAGAGATAGAAACTCCAAGAAGAATCAAAAGGAAATCCTATAACTAGAATTAATCTAGTGGAAATGAAGAATACACTGATGGATTTATCAGAATTAACAAAATTAAAGAAATCACTAATCTTAAAGGAAGTCTCATAGAAATTTTCCCATCTTAAAAGCAAAGAAGCAAAGAGACATTTTTTTTCTTTTCTTTTCTTTTTTTTTTTTTTTTTTTTTTTTACAAATATTGAAACAGGCTATATAAGAAATGTTGGGCCATTACAAAAGTGTGACATATCTGCAATGTTTACACCAGAAGAAGAAGAAAGTGAAAAGGAATAAGAAATTTTTCACTTTGGTATATTGTATTTAAACTGAAGAACATACAAGAAAGAGAAAAACCTTGGAAAGAAGTTAGATTGAGAATGAAGGGTGATGAACCCTTACCTATTAGAGAGCAAGTGTAGGAGTTACATCACAATTTTCTTCAACTAAGAAGGGCATAGAGTGAAATATTAAATTTCAGAAGAAAAAAACCCACCAACATATAATTCTGTATCCAGAAAAATTATCCTTCAAAGTTAACAAGAAATAAGTTGTCAGACATGAAAATTGACAAAATTTGTCACCATCATAGATGAATACATCTATGATGTATGTATGTCACATACATAGATGAATACATAGATGAATAGGTCATGAACTAAACTCTACATACAGTAAGAGCATTAGAAAAGAAATAAATGAAAAGAAAAGCAAATCTTTTGTTTTTTAAGTAAAATGTTAGATTTCTAGATTACTATAATTAAGGGCAGTTTGTTTTAAATAATAATAGCAACAATGTATCAGTTTATTATTCTTTATGGATAAGTGACATGAACTATGGCAATATAACAAGGGACAGAAAGGAACTGGCAATACTCCATCATAAGCTACCTGCACTGCCAGGAAAGCAGTGTAGTGTTATGTGAAATACTAACATCTGTAGATTAGTTGTGAACACATTGAAACTCTAGGCAACCACTGAGAAAATTAAAAGTCACAGGTGTGTGAGACAATCTTCCTCCTCCTTCTTCCACCAACTTTGTCTAACTCACTTTTCTGTGTCTGTGCTTAGTTAAGCAGATCTCACAGGTTTCGTTCTGGCTTATTGGTAGGAAAGAAATGTACTATAATTTTCAATAACTTCAAAAGAATGGAAAAAAAGCTGAATTCTAAAAATTGAAGATACAATATGTCCTTTACTTTGGCTTAATAAGAGTGAAATACTCCAGGGATATAAAAATGCATGCATGATAGAATAGGATGTTTGGGTTCATTTGTCAAAAGAGTGTTTAAAAGTCTTCTACTAAAAGCATTCTGCTCCAAAATATGAAAATGCAGCTTAGCAGCTGCTGATCTCAGATGAAGAATATTGATTCATCAAAAGTCTATGCCTGCCTGTCATTTTCAATAGTAACTTCCATATAAACAGTGAGTTTAAAGGAATTGGTGGTTTGACAGATGAAGAAATCAATACATTCTTAACACGAAATGTTTCCTGCTCCTTTTTATGATTTTTCCTGTATCCTTTAATTCATGTCTCCTTGAGCTTCAAAGCAAACTATTAAAAAGTAAAATGCAAATTTTAAACTGTAAATCGGTTAAAAATAACTCCACCAAATCCACCAATCTCAGAAAAACGTGACTGTAAAATAGTTATATACTTAAAGAGAATGTGTGATTGTGATTTGTTTCTTTTCTTGCCAAACCAAATATGAGTGGACTGATGCACACATTATGCTATTGGTATTGAAATGAGTATTTCAATGATCATTTCCTCTAATCTCTAATCAGAAATCCAAGCTGTTCTTTCAGAAAAAGCTCCTGGCTTAAAAAAATTTTAATCTCTGCAAAACTGTTTTACACCACATTGTTTTCTTTAATAGCTCCATCCTCTTGACTGCTGAAGTTTTATGTGCATTTATGGAAGGCATGCAGTGTGCTGCATGCATTTTGCATCCCGCTGCTAGCTTCAGGGGAATGGGACAGTGCTCCACAAATCCAAGGGCATCCATCGAAAATTTATGGGTGTTTCTGCATCTTTCCTCCCAATTAGTAATGATTTTTCAAACTGAAAAGAAAAAAAAAAAAAAAAGGATCCTAATGTAAGAAGAGAAAATACTGTGTAAGAGGGAATAAAGTAAAAATGTTTTCCAGGTCTTCTGCTCTAACATATATCATCATTTCTTTTATCTTGGATTTGAGATTTTATTTCAATCAGAGTCCAAATATCATTTGTCCTGACCCAACTCTTGAACCCAATCAAGTCATCTGATTCCCTAACTTCCTACACCTCTGGTGTGAAGTACCCTCCCTGGTCTCTGTGCCTTTTCCTGTCCCATAATCTGTACCTAATGCAGAGTAATTCTTACTAACATGTAAGTCAACTCATGAGGCCCTTGCTGAGAGACTTCCACAGTGCCCCATCTTTTCAACGAGCTCATCAAACCTTCATGAACCTCCTCAGATCTTTCAGAGGACCTCCAGTCCCTTCACCTTCTACATGGCTCTTCCTCACACTTTTCCTCTCCCTCAGCTCATGTTCCTCCTCACTCTGCTCCTACCCTCTACCAGTTGCTGTTTCACTTAAACACACTGACCGTACACCAGTCTCAGGGAATTTTCATTGCTCATTCCTTCAGCTGGGGTGGCTCTGTCCCAACTTACCCCATGTTGCTAATTTCTTCACTATCATTAGATACTTGCACAAATGTCACCCTCATCAAGTGACTACCTTGAGTGCTTGATTCCAAGTAACTGTTCAAGTATGATCTCATATTTGTTCAAATTTTGAACTATTTATTTTATTTGTTGACTGTGTATTATCTATTTTCCCAGCTACGTTGTAAGACAGACTAGGCAGGAAACTGTGAACTTGGTTAGCTGACACCCTTAGTAACTAGAATGCTACCTGAAACACATTAGGAACCTAAAGTGTTTGTTGAATCTAACTGTTGAATTCATTAACACTTTCCCCAGTGTTATGGTTTGGATGTAAAGTATCCCTCAAAAGCTCACGAGTGAGACAATGGAAGGAGGTTTAGAGGAAAACTATTGGGTTATGAGAGTCTTAAACCAATCAGTGAGTTGATTCCCTGAGGATTAACTGAGTGGTGACTGAAGGCTGGTAGGATATGGCTGGAGGAGGTGGGACATTGAGGGCGTGCCTTTGGGGTATATATTTTGAATCTGGCAAGTGGAGTCTTTCTCTGCTTTCTGATCATCATGTGAACTGCTTCCCTCCACCACACTCTTTTGCCATTACATTCTGCCTCACCTTGTGCCCCAAGGAATGGAGCCAACTGTCTATGGACTGAGACCTCTAAAACCCTGAGCCTTTGAATAAACTTTTCCTCATTAAAATCATTGTTGTCAGGTCTTTTAGTCACAGCAACGAAAAAGCTAACTAAAATACCCAGCAACTTACTTCAAGCACCACTCCTCTTTTATGCCCAATCTTTTGCCACATACTCAGTCTCACATATGATGAAAATGCTTCTTTTCATCCTTATTTTATCTAGGAATTTGTAACTCTTAGGTTGATGACTGTAATAACAGGTGATGCAAGCAATGTATTTTGTTTTTCCAAATGAGCAGCAGAAGAACAAATCAATGTAAAATAATCACCACTTATATTTCTACTTACTGCACTTATTCTGACAAGAACCAGAGACCAACAACCCTTTTAAATAGTAGACGTCAGCATCAATTGAGACCAAAAAACTAGGCCTTTGAAAAACATGATTCAAATAGAATGGTATTGGCACAATTTGCCCTACCATATATTTAAGGCTTATGTTAATCTTAATAACATCTGACAATTCTTTGATTATGAAAGAATTATAACATTAAGTCATCTTGTCCTGCACGAGGTAAGGAGATTTCTTCACTATCATCAATTGTCAGAGACCTGTCAGTTTTGGAACACTGAAGGACTGTATTCTTTTGCTTTCTTTGGATATGTCAGATTGCTTATTTTTATTTGTATATATATACAAATAAATATACATATGTATATATTGGAGACGGGTAGTTGGTGTGATGTGCAGAATATAAAAATCTAACATTTACATTATTTGAGGACCTAAAAGCATTGAAATAAATGATAGTTTGATTTCCCAGACTCATTCTTAAATATCCAGATAAGGTGTTGCTTGATCCATCCACCCTCAGTATTACATGTGGTTGAGACAGCATTTCACATTAAGAAATATACATCTTAGTTTCTCTCAAACTTCCAAGTTCTAGATTTGGCTTCCTGACCCAGAAAAAAAAAATGCTATTCATACTCTTTACAAAGAAGGAAGACATTCTTTAACTCCTTTGACTGGCACTAGAGTTGCTGCATGACATTGAACTCTTCAAACCTCCTTGAGCAAATAATAAGGTGTTGTTGGAGCATGAACTAGAGATTGTTGTATCTCCTTTTAGTTGTCAAGTTAGGCTTAATCACACTTTCCATGCTTTCTGTCGTTTCAAAGGAGTTTCCACTTTTTATCTTTATGTAGTTTTATAATGGTCTTGTAAAAAAGAAAAATCACACATCCTACTCCCCAAATGTTATTTGAAAAAAAAAATGAAGATACAAATGGTAAAATGATTTTCATGACAAACACTGAGGCAATTGTATGTTAGGAAACAACCTTTATACCTCATCTTTCAGTTCTGTATTTTTAATATTATTAAAAACGACACTCAGTAATATATATCACTGAGTATACACACATGCAAAATCATTCCTGTGGAAAAATATAACATGAGTTAAATGAAAAATTTAGAATGCTCTCTGAGCCTCCATCTGTACTCGCTCATTCACATCTCCACTATTACTTCCGTTTGTTCCCCAGGAGATTTTCACAAGTGCTTACAAACAAGCCAGTATTCACCTAGCAGGGATTCTTCTGCCAGGGTGTATTACGTAGCCCCATGCCCACTGAGTATGGCGTCAGCTCACATGCATACACAGCTAGTTCTTCCTTGCCTGCTGTCTTCCAAATCCTGACCAATATCCTCCTCCTTCTCATGGTCCTAATGGACTATGTCTGCAGAAATGGAAAGGGTCAACTCTCTTCCATGGGGAACTTAACATAATCAATGGTATCAGAATAGGAACAGGGACCTAATAATCTTCCTCCTTTTCTCCACTTACATTTTGTCTTACTTTTAAAAGCAGATGAAAAGCATCTCTAATATTAGAAAAGATGTAAATAAAAACCATAATGAGTATGGTCTTTTTAAAAAAACCATTAGTTTAAAATTAGTGAAAAAATTCACTAATTTGCTTCTCACACCCATTAGTATGACAGAGTTATTCTGCTATATTTTCACTTTTGTAATTTTACTAGAAAAGCAACTATTTTGTTGCTTTGCCAATTTACAGAATCTATATACCATTAAATATATATTTGTAATTTGTTTCCAAGTATACTTTAAGTTTTTGATGTTTATTTCAGGTGGAGATGTCTCATTAATTTTAGCTACCTTGAATTTCACAGCAATAATTCACTAGATTTATCTAGACGTACATGATGGGAAATTCACTAATTTTTTTGTTTCTCTAATGGTGTTCCTAAGAGCACTTTTGGAGAAGTTTGTCTAGGGTGTCATAAGTAGAAGCAAAAGTGATAGACATTAGAATATGAGATATGAGTATCTTCAATGTTGCTATTTTGTCAAATTGAGTTTTGGAGTACTTACAATTTATTATCTCATAAGCCACACATAAATAAGTTTATTTCCCTGTATTCTTAAAATGTTATTTTCCGTAAGAACCATTTTTTTCAAATTTCAAAGGTGAGAAATTATTATTTTTTATATTTATATTTTACAGGTAAATAGTGAAGTTTATTATCCTTTTATATGCATACTTGGGACATTTACTGTTATCTAATTTGATCATTTGAATCTTCCTTCCATTTTCCAATTGTGTTAATATGTCCTTACTAAGTTTTAGAGCTCTTTATATGTATCCTTTGTCACTTGTGTGTGTTAATCTTTGCAAGGTTTTGCTCTGTATTTCTATTTTATATTTTTCTACAGTTTTTAAGTTTGGTAGTATGTATTCATCTAGGATTTTTGTTTACTTAATTTTATGTAAGAAATCCTCTATTCTAGAGTCATGTTGTTATTTTTGTAATATTTGTGTAGGAGTATAAAATTTTAATTATAGTGTATAGAGTAAAGTAAGGATCTATTGTCCCCCTGAGATGAATACAACAGCATTTGTAAGAGGCCTACATTATTCTTAACATGATAGGCCTTCTTCTGTATTACCTAGGTCCCCAAAACATGTAAGCTACTATTGAGAGTTTCTGTTGTGTTCCTTTGTTCTCTTTATCTAGCTCATTGATAGCATCATAGTGTTTTCAATTACTTTCACTTTAATTAAATCTTGATATCCTGTAAGAAAAGTCCTTACTCATATTTTTTTCTTCATTTCCTTTAATATTCTTATCCTTTAATCATCTATGAACATTAAGATACACTTATAATTCTTTAATATCTTCTACTAGTTACAGAAGTTTCCTGAATCTCTTTCATTTTTGTATACAATCTAATTACTTGTGAATAATGACAATTTTGTCTCTTCCTCTTTAATCTACACATACTTTATTTTTCTTATTTTTTTCAACATTCCCGTAAAATGGTGGTTCAGAACGAAGAAATGGAGATGCAGTTCTTGTGTATGATATTAAAGGAATCCAACAAATATTCCATCAAAGCAATGCATTTTGCCAATTTGATTAGAGATCTGTTATACCTTCAAGAATATTCTGTTTACTTGGAAGTTTATGTCATAGATGGGTGTTGACTCTTATCCAAATGTTTTTTTTCTCTCATGTATTTGTTTTTCTCCTTTAATTTGAGAATATGATGAATTGCTTTAATAGATTTTCAAAATCAAATCATCTCTGCTATCTGAAATAAATACTTCTGGATTTAATACATTCCTAAGTTGAATTTTGTATTATTTTATTTAGTATTGCATCAAGGCTAATATGTGAAGTTTCCACATAATTTTTCTGTCTGTTTCTGAAACCAGAATTATTTTGGCATTATAACATGACTTGGAAGCATGTTGTACATAGCAGCACTGTCTGCTGTTGGAGCCTGGTGAATGTTTTTTCTTAAATTCTTTTCCACATTTTTTAATTGGTGCATTCTAGTTGTGCATATTTATGGGATTTGTTGTTACATATTCATACATGCACACAAGATAACAATGTAATCTGATCGATACCCCTCCCTAGCACTTTCTCTTCTCCCTCCCAACCTCACTATCTTTGGTTCCTTTCCTCTACTTATTTCCCATTGATTTTTAGGAGATGTATCTCCCACCTTTGTTTTGCATTTTCCTTTCTAGCTTGTGAATATGAGAGAAAACACAACCCTTAACCTGTTGAGTTTGACTTGTTTTGCTTAACATGATAGTCTCAACTTCTATTCATTTTCCTGCAAATGCCATAATTTCATTTTTCCTTTATGACTGAATAAAAGTGCATTGTGTATGTATACCACATTTTTTTTTATCCATTCATCTGTTGACAGACACTAGCCTGATTCCATAGGATGGCTATTATGAATGGTGCTGCTATAAATATGGGTATCCATGTATCGCTGTTGTAAGATGACTTTATTTCTTCAGGATAAACACTGAGGAGTGGTATAGCTGGGTCATATGGTAGTTTCATGACAGTCCTCAAACTGAGTTCATAGTGGTTGTAATGGTTTGGATGTGAGGCCTTCCCCACAACCTCACATTTGAGACAATGCAGGAAGGTTCAGAAGCGAAACTAGGTTGTAAGAGTTTTGACCCAATCAGTGAATTATTCCCTGATGGGATTAATTGAAGTGGTACAGTGTGGCGGGAGAAGGTGGGAATTTGGGGAGTGGCTATGAGGTATATATTTTGTATCTAGAGAGTGGAGACTCTCTGCTTCCTGATGATTTGAGCTGCTTCCACCTGCACACTCTCCTGCCATGATCTTCAGCCTCACCTCG
The DNA here is from genome assembly GCF_902686445.1 of Sciurus carolinensis. NCBI lineage: Eukaryota > Metazoa > Chordata > Mammalia > Rodentia > Sciuridae > Sciurus > Sciurus carolinensis. The sequence goes on from NC_062215.1 coordinate 92,056,353, forward strand.
AGACCAGAGGAATGGAGCCTGACCTTCTATGGACTAAGACTTCTGAACTGTAAGCCCTTAAATATACTCTTCCTCCTGTATAATTGTGCTGGTCAGATCATTTAGTCACAGCCACAAAAAAGTTGGCTAAGACAGTGGTCGTACTAATCTGCAGTCCCCTGGTTAGTTTTTGAGGGTGGAACAGTAGGGAATTTGTGAATTACTACTTTAACATGTTTTTTGGTGGTGGGACTGGTGATTGAACTAAGGAGTGCTATTCCACTGAGCTACATCCCAAGCTCTTTCTATATTTTTAATTTTGATTCAGGGTCTTACTAAGTTGCTGAGGCTGGCCTCAACTTGTCATCCTCACCCTCCTGAATCACTGGGATTAAAGCTTATGCCACTGGGCCCAGCACTTATTCAAACTTTTGATGATTTTAGACTCTTCTAGTTTTCTGTTACTTTTAAAAGTCAATGGATATGCTAATGAGAATGATTTCTGATTGAATTTTTCTATGATGTATCTAGATCAAAACATCATGTTACCACATAAATATGCACAATTATTTTTTGTTAATTAAAGGTAAGACAATAAATATTGTTTCTATTACATTGTGAATTGATACAAACTTCATTTGGACATCCAGACATCGGATACATAATGTCCTCATCATTCTCCCCTTTTCAGGAGCATTTGGTACAATTGATCAGACCCTTCACCAGATTCCTGACCCCTCTCTGCCTGTTGTCCCTCCTATCTCTTTACCACCTTCATTCTAGTCCTCCTCATCCAGGAATCAGCCCCAGCAATCAGTCTTGTGTCTTTCCAATCTGTACTTATTAATAGGTGGTTTCATCTGGCCTCTTGCTTTTATATCTCCAGCTGAGAATTCTTTCCCTACCCATATATCTACCTGACTGCTTGACATCTTCAGCATCTCAAAGTTAAAATGGCCAAACTCCTGCCCTGATTTCACCTACCTAATTACTCTTCTTGTAGTCTTCTCCCTTGGTTAATAGCAACTCCTCCTTGATTGCAGTCTTGGGAAAGACCTTGAGCCAGAGGTCTCAGTGAAGCCCTGCCTAGATTTCTGAACTATGGGAACTGTGAGATGATTAATGTGTGTTGTTCTAAGCCCTTAAGCTCTGGGATGTGTTATATAGCCATAGATGACTAACACCAAGTATAATGCATTTCCTTTCTCTTCTTTGAAAGAACTTGTATAAGATGGATGTTACTCCTTCCTTAACAGATTTATGGAATTTACATGTAAAACATTTGTCCTACAGTTTTCTTTGTGGGAACATTTATAATCACAATTTGAAATTTTCTTTGTCACATTAACTATTTCTCCTAGTGATAGATTTGGTGAGCTTTATTTTGCATAGGAGTCACATACTTAGAAATTATAGCTACAGGATGAATGTGGACAATGAGTTGTTAACTGAAATGAGAGGATGGAATTTTGGTTTTCTTAGGGGCAAGATGTCATAAATTGAAGTTCAGGATTTTATCCCCGTTCTCCAAACTTTCTTAACCATAAGAAACATCAATTGAATGTGTATACAGCTTGTTTTGGTTTGGATGCGAGAAGGTTCAGAGGAGAAATGAGAGGGTTGTGAGAGCCTTAATCAATCAGTGATTTAATCCCCTGAATGGGATTAACTGAGTGGTTAATGAAATGGTATGGTGTGGTTGGAGGAGGTGGAAATTTGGGTGTGGCTATGGGGTATATATCATGTGAACTGCTTCCCTCTGCCACACTCTTCCGCCATGATCTTCTGCCTCACCTCAAGCCCTGAGGAATGGAGCCTGCCTTCTATGGACTAAGACATCTGAAACAGTGAATTCCTAAATAAACCTTTCCCCCTTTACAGTTGTTCCGTTTGAGAACTTTAGTCACAGCAGTAAAAAAGCTGACTAAAACACAGCTGATTATGACTTCTATTTCAACACTATGAAAACTATAGTTTGAAAAAAAAGTATCTCCAAGTTTCTGAAATGAAATTTTTTTGCTGTAATTTTCAATGTTTCTGTGTGTTTTTTTTTTAGTTTCTTGGAATTTTCAGGAATGTTATAAGGGTAATATATGTCATAGAATGCTGCTTGATTCCAAATTCAACCAAAAATAAATTAATAAGTAAATAAAGGCTGATTTGGCATGGAACAAATAATTTTAATATTTATTATATACTTAAAGAAAAATTAAGTGCTGGAAGTAAATATTTATGAGTGAAAATGGTAATAGTATGTCTACCATATTATAATTGCCATTAAGTTGTGTGTCATTTATCAAAAGATCAAAATTACAAAAGAAAAAAATGTGTAAACTGATGCATCTATCAGAAAAAAAAGGGAGTTCTCTTGAAGGACGTTGGGAAGTATATTTTCGGGTACCTCATAATAGGAATTCTGACCATTTCTCTAACTGTACAAAGGTATGTTTACTTAACATCTGAATCAATTTATTTGTAAGGATTTGGATTGACACAAAAGAAACTAAACATCTAATGTGCAGACCTAAAAGATTACTTCTATGAAATGGCTCTCAAACATAAGCTTTGCTGCAACTCAGAGAATCTTTAATACTTTAGATATATGGTAAACACTTCAATACCTAAGAAGTTCTTGAAACAGGCCAGTGCATTTTTATTTTAACCTCCTAAGCTCAGTAAATTCTCTTTTTTAGTAAAGAAAAAAGGAAAAAGACAGTGAGGAAATTACCTTAGTAAATAGGGTGAGGTCAGCACTATGAGAGTGGACGGCTGCAGTTGTCTTTCTCAATATTTTTGCCTTTCATAACAAGCTCTCACTCCTATAGGTAACCATCCTTGATGACTCTGATTTTGGTGTTTCATGGTGTGGCAAAGAAAGTCCACCTTCCCTCCACCCACACCAACCCTACTACATGCTTCAACTTGTCTTATTTGTCATTCATAATAACATGGTATTCATTTACAGAAATGAATAGGCAGTTTTTATTGATTTTTATTTGGTGCCATGAAAGTATTATTTTTTTGCCTCTAGATATTTGTATTAATGAGATATCAAGAAGAGAGAGGAAAAAGCATGTTTCCTCTTTGCTGTCATGAATTTGTTATTTTCTGATAGATCTAATATTCAAATATATTTTGAAGTTACTAGACAGAAACTTACTTCTATTTAGGGATATTTTTTCTTATAAAAGTCTGAGTGCATTAAAAAAATTGAGCATTATCAGATCTCTAAAAGTGCCAGGCACTGTGGATTCCAGACCAAGATGGACTGTAATCTACATATGTGAGAAAAAACAGGGCAGGTTAAAGGGGAAAAGTATAGGGAAACACCCCTGTGAATGAGTAATAGTTAAATAGTTCTTAATTTAAAACTAAAAAGTGCCAATAATAAAAGGACAAGATAATCTATACTAAATCTGGAAATATTCTTAATCAAGACATTATTAAGAAAGTTGAAAGGTAACATAAATCATAGAAGAAACAGAATAAAGAATTACAAAAAATTATATCAAAGAAAAATAACCAAAAGATTGAGAAAACTCTTTATGCAAGAAGATATACAAATAGTTGAATAAGAAGGAGAAACAGAAAGAGATGGCAAAAGAAAAAGAGGAGGAAAGTGATAAGCTTCATGAGTCTCTATGAAATGCAAATTAAAACCATAATGGGACATACTGCTCAAACCTTAGAAAGCAACAGTGAAACAAACATGCAAGTCTAGATGAGAATGTGGAGCAAAGGGAAATGCATAATCTGCTACTGTAAGAATAATTTCTCCCTGTGTTGGAAAAGATTTAGCATTATCTATCAAAGATAAATATGCTCATACCTGACATAATATTTTTCATTAAAAGGTACAAATATGAATGTTTATACAAGCACTATTTTAGCCCCAAACTGAGACTATGAATACTCATGTATATAATGGATTAAAAAGAAAGTATGGCATATTCACATGATATATTATTATACAGAAATGAGAATGAGTAACCTAAAACTACATGCAAAAATATGGGTGAAACCCTTCAACATAACTTTGAAAAAAAAATTCAGGCACAAAGAACTATGTTCTATGTAATCCCATGATCCTATAGTTTGAATAAAGTAAAGAATGTATAGTAATAGGCAAAATTAATAAACAAGGACTCTTCTGAGGATTAGTACTATATTATATATTGATCTGGATACTGGATTCACGAATATATTCAATTTGTAAAAGTTCGTTGATATTATATTACACTTTTGTATGTGTTTTTGATAGTTCAATAATAAATTAAAAATAAAAACAAGGGATAGATATGTGAGGAGAGAGTTTATAGCAAAGGATATTTGGGTATAAATTTATAATTTATAAGGTGCAAAATGCAAAAGAATTTATTCTATCCTCTTTTCTTCTGTATAAATTTGAAAATTTTCATAATAAAAGGTAAAAGAGGTTAAAGTATGAAAAAAATCAATGAAAAAATAAAAATAAAATGAAAAAACCTCCTTCTCACCAGCAGATATATCTGGAATCTAACACCACCACAAAATGACATCTGGAACTGTCAATATATTTGAATATGGTGTTCACTGATACATCCCAAGTGCCTGACCAATATGCACAATATAGTAGGCACTCAATAAATACTTGCATTGGAAATAATGATTGAACTTGGAAGACCCATAGTAGGGGCGTTCACATAGTACTAATGAGGTATAATAAGTCTCTTACTCCAAAACAGGAAATTTTGGTTATGCTCTAGATGTACAAAAATGGTAGCATCTGGTTTTCCTTTACTCTGGCTCTACATTCTTCATTTTAGGCACAGAAATCCAAATCATTTCCTTAAGCAAAATAAGCATGTTTGTCTTGGTCTGCAAGCCCATCTAAGTCCCACACAAAAGCTTTCTTTCATCACACATATGGGCCCTTTTCCTCCGGGTTGCCAGGAGCATATTTTATTTCAAAATACTGTGACTAGCTAATTTCAAGCAATGAAAATACATTCAAATTTATAAAGTATTTAATTTTAAAAGATCATTTGGAAAATTTACCTTATTTTGTGCAGACTAATTTTTATTAAATTAATATCTGTTCAGATTTCACATTTCTCACAAAACACATACCCAATGAACTCTTTTCTTTTAAAATGGCAATATCAAATGTCAAAAAAAAAAAGCAAATCCCTCTGGTAAATATTTTTATAGTAGGATAGTCATAATTTCACTGATACTTTGTTTTGGAACTATAGTTACAATTTACTGATAATTCACTTCCATTATAAAGGTCAATAAAAATCTTTGGTATTAGCCTGGCTTGGTGCACACTTACAATTCCAGTGACTTGGGAAGCTGAGTAGGAGGATCACAAACTTTGATGCCTGGGCAATTTAAGGAGATCCTGCCTCAAAATAAAAATTAAAAAGTGTAGGGTGTGCCAGGCTAGCGAGCAACCTGCAAACTCGTTTATTGCAGGAAAAACCATACATTTTATAGACTTTTAGCCCAATCACAATGTGCTACAGGGGATCAGACCACCAGGCCCCTATATAGGTTCCCTTGGTAACACTAGGTAAGTTTGGGGACAGTTGTTTACTTTCCTAAGTGACCAAAACGGAATGCTCCTCTCTGTAGGTATTCCTGACAGGCGTGAATGTGTGAAGGTTTTCCTTTCACACACTTGAGACATTCACAGCTGCTAGCCAAGACTTAGGATTTCTCCCAACAAAAAAGTACAGAGTATATAGCTCAGTAGTAGAGCACCCCTGATTTGAACCCCAAATTTGGCAAAACAATTAAAAATAAATAAATAAGAACTTTGATACAGAATCCCCTGGTTTTATTTTATGTACTCTACCTTAAACTATATTGCTCAGAAATGTAAACAAAACATATCAATTATGATTATTCACGAATATTACTAAAAGATATTTAAAAGACTACATAAATGCAATTATAATATTCTTAAAGTTTCAAGCTCACCTATTTCAGATGCTTTAGATATGACAGATAACATGTAATGTTTACATAAATAATTGACAAAACATGGAAAACTTGGACCCAAACTTAAGAGGATGCCCCACTCAAAAGTAAGCCAGTAGAAGAGGTGTGGTACCTCACTATTTAAAATGAAATCCTAAATTGTAAAATACTCATTGGTTTTAAGATAAGAGTAAGTATACTCAGACCATTAAATATTAAAATATTATAAAGTCATGCCTAACAGTAAATACCTGAATTTGAACATTTACATCTTTCAAACTGCCTGTTTTTCATTCACACTAGTAGGTTTACACACAAATTTACTTTGATAGTTTCCACAAGGTTGTCCATTTGGGTGTGGCTTTAAGCAGCAGCAGTAATGATTACAGGAAACTTATTTTGATGGCAGCAATTAGGAGTGGAATTTTATCACCTACCTTAATGCAATCTGTTTTACAGTACAAGTGCATCTCTTCAAAAACTGGGAACCTGAGGCAACAAATTAAAGAAAGGATGATTTCCATCCAATCCATTATCACGTTTTCTCAGAAAGTGAGTGTTCTAAGATGTAAATTTGATGAAATTTCTAGTTAGATCCTTCACTGACTCCCTATTTCCCTAAGGATACAATCCCTCATCATTTCTGAGGCCTTTATCCTCAGAAATGCTACCTGCAAACAACTCTCACTATTGTTTTTGAAGATTGCTTCCCTCATATTCTACTTTTTTTTCTTCTTACGTGTCCTACTTTCTTTTCTCCTCAATGTATTTGGTCATCTTTGCCTGATATTCCCCCCAGGGTTCTAATGAAGTGTGCTCTTTCGAATTCCAATTCATGTTTGCCTTTCAACTTGAAATTTTTTGGGGGACTGGGTAGCAGGGATTGAACTCAGGGGCACCAGGCCACTGAGCCACATCCCCAGTTCTATTTTGTATTTTATTTAGACACAGGGTCTCAATGAGTTGCTTAGTCCCTTGCTTTTGTTGAGGCTGGCTTTGAACTCACAATTCTCCTGCCTCAGCCTCCCAAGCCACTGCACACGGCTCGACTTAACTTCGAGTGTGTTAATATCCCCTTGCAAGGCTTCCATAACGTGTATTTATTGCGTTCATCAAGATTTTCTCTGCCTGTTGCAATTGCCTATTTCCTTGTGTCTTTCTAACCTTTCTCTGGCAACTCCCTATGGGTTGCTACAGAGTTACTCTTTCCATGTAGTCTTTCCATAGTAGCACTCTTTGTGTTACTCTTTCCATGTAGTCATGTATAAAATATTTAAAACAAAATCCACCTCGCAAGTTCTTAATTAGTTCTTCCTAAAATAACAAAGGAATGTATTATTAGAAATACGTAAGTTTGTCTTAAGACCTAAAAATACAAGTCCTTAAAATTACAAATTTTACAAATACATTATTACAAATATATTACATACATAATTTTTACAAATACGCTATTGTAAATGTTCACCATCCCAAAGATTTCAGAATCCCTTTAATTGCACTCCAGGCAATATATACTTCTCCACAGTTAAACTTGAAACATTCAGTGTAGTTCTCTTTTAAATATTTATGTGCTAAGGTTTTAAATGTGATTCCCTCCTCCTTACTGAATTCAGTGTTGAGTGACTTTTACAGATAGTTGAATATTTCTCACAATTTCCTCTTAAAGAGATAGAAGCAAGAAAATTTGAGCAGCTACGGTTAAGTTTAAGAAAGATGAATGATTCATCATATTCTCTGTCTTGGTTTGTTTTCCTGTTCCAAGTTGCATAAATTGTTTGCCACCTGAGTATTTGTCATTTTATTTTAATGTTTGCAGATGTCAGATACAACTTGGACCACTGACCAACAAATAATTTATGATCAGGATGTCTTTTTAGATAGAAAAAAAAAAAAAAAACTTGTCCTTTGCAGAGTCAGCTGTGCCAATTATAAAAATTAGCCAATTCTGAACAAAAACAACCACCTGAAAGTTCCTGTTAGAGCTGGTACAATAAACAAAGCTTATACATAAAAGCAGAGCATTAAAGCACCAATAAATGAATTTGATGAGGGAAAGAATTGTCTGTATAACTGTTTTCCAAAGTGCCTCTCCATGTCCAGCCAATTGTGTCAAGAAAACTAAATAAAACTGCTTAAATTCAATGAAACTGGAAAAGGCCAGAGAATTTCTCCAGTTGGACTTCTGTAAAGCAGAGGGTTCTTTTGGGCTTAATTGGCTCATACCAGATTACTTCAGAATACCCAACGAACCATGTTCATCAGCCTTTAGTGACTATACTGTCTTAGTTATGGTTGAGACTGTATCACCTGGCTAGAGGTAAGGCAATTTTCAATTAGAAATTTAAATCGTATTTTCTCAAGGATGCTTATCCATTAGATATGAAAGAAACAAAGAAGAAACAGGGAGAGAGGGATGAAGGAAACAAGTTTCAAATTGCAAGTTCATTAAGTTTTAATTGTACCTTTTCTACTAAATGTTTTGTAATTTTTACTTTTAATTTTTTTTCTTTACAAATCATTTTTTGCATAGTATGATATAGAGGTCAATATTTGTTATTTTTTCTATTGGAAATTCTTTTGTTTCAATAGCATTAATAGAAATAAATAACTAATTATTAGATTACTATAGTATCTTTTTAGAAAAAATATGAACATGTATGTGTGGGGATCTTCATGTACTTTTTTCTATTCCATCCATATGTTTATCCATACACAGACACCATATAGTCTTGATCAGTGCAACTTCCCAAAACACTTGAAATCAAAATTTATGTAAGTCCTACCCTGTGTGTGTGTGTGTACGCATGTATGTGTTTCCCCAAAATTGATTTTGCTTTTCTACTTGGTTTGCATTTCCAAATAAACTTTAAAAGCAATTCCTGTTTCAATAAAAATAATTTCTTGGATTTTCTGTTGAATTTACAGATCAACTCTAAGAAAATGGACATCTTAACCACATTATAACTCAAGAACACAGTATATTTCAGAATTCAATTTTTCTCAGCAATGTTGTGTAAATTTTCCACATGGAGGTCTTGGAGAATTTTACTTACATTTATTCCTAATTATTTTTTTATATGCTCTTATAAATGAAAACTGCTAAAGTTACCTGGTAGTTCTTGCAACTTCTTTGTGGATTGCTTAGATTTCCCTTTGTAAATGACTATTCTATCTATAAATAACAATGAATTTATTTCTTCTCTTCTAGTTTTTATGTCTCTTATTTCTTATTAGTACTTTATAGTACTATTTAATGCCAAGAGCACAACTTTGAATAGAAGATATAGAGTGTGGGCACCCTTGACTAAGATGTACACATCTTAGGGAGAAGGCATTCCACATGAACCACTAAGTGCAGGATCAACAGGAGTTTTCATGTACATCCTTTATCAGGTTTCTGAGAGTTTCTGTCTTAGATAAGGCTGAGGTTTTGTTAAATCTTTCCCTGCTTTTATTGAATCAACAGAATTATTTGTCTCTTTTATTCTGTTAATATGGTGAAATGAAGTGTTGGATTCTTGAATATTGGTCCTCCCCTCTCCCCTGGGCATACCAATGCACCCATCTAATGTATGAGTTTTAACTTGGTTTTCTTCAAGAAGATTTATGGAAAGATAGGGTTATTTCCCAAGGCTTTCTACCTTGGCAAGACTCCAACACTAACCTCTGTTTTTCATGTGAATGTTGTTGAGGTTTTGTTTTAGATTTTCTTAGGGCAGGTATAAAGAAACTCTTTCAGGCTATTGATCATTAGTCCCTAAGTTATGTTGGTTGCTGCTGTTGTCTTTATTGCATGTCCAAAGTGTTAGATTTGTCTCTTCATTCAGACTAATCCAGAATTCCATGATCTTCCAGCATAGCACAAATTCTGGTCTCTCTATTGTACTTTTGGTTCTGTAGCAGCCAATTTCTGGTAAAAAGTACATAATCTCACCCTTTGCATCTGTATCTGTAATCTTGATGAAGGATCCATGAGAGTCTCCTCCATAGTTCTACACACACTTCTTTTTGCGGTTCACTGCTTGCAGTAGCCTTCACATCAGATGCCAGCCACTATGCAATCTGAATGCTGACTTACTCAACTCAGTGGTTCTCCACCATGATCTTCTTGTACTCTAGCTGTGTGTCTTGTAGTGACACAACTGTCTCCATGCACAGAGGCAGGCAGAAAATTAGTTTCTCTTTTCTGATTGATCAATCTTGTTCTGCCTATTGCCTAATATCTGCTATCTTGTATAGCTTCCTAATGTTAACAGACTTTTTTTTTTAAGAGAAGGGTAGTCCAGGGACAATTACTCTAATACTTTATTTTTTTTATTAAAACCTTTTTTTTTATTTTTACAGACTGCATTTTGATTCACTGTATACATGGGGTACAACTTTTCATTTCTATGATTGTACACAATGTAGATTCACACCATTTGTGTAATCATTCATGTACATAGAGTAATACTGTCTTTTTCATTCTACTATTTTTCTGTCCCCCAACCTCCTACCCTGTTTTCCTCTACACCATCCAAAGTTCCTTCATTCTTCTCTTACCCCCTTCACCCCCCCCTCATTATATATTTTCATGCACTTATAAGAGAAAACATTCAGCCTTTGGTTTTTTTGGGCTTGATCTATTTCACTTAGCAGGATATTTTCCAACTTCATCCATTTACCAGCAAATACCATAATTTTATTCTTTTTTATGGCTAAGTAATATTCCATTGTGTATATATTCCACAGTTTCTTTATCCCTTTGTCAGTTGAAGGGCATCTAGGTTGGTTCCACAATCTAGCTATTATGAATTGAGCTGCTATGAACATTGATGTGACTGCATCACTGTAGTATTCTGGCTTTATGTCCTTTGGGTATAAACCGAGGACTGAGATAGCTGGGTCAAATGGTGGGTTCATTCCAAGCTTTCTGAGGAATCTCCATACTGCTTTCCAGAGTGGCTGTACCAATTTGCAACTCCACCAACAATGTGTGAGTGTACCTTTTTCCCCACATCCACACCAACACTTATTATTGCTTGTGTTCTTGATAATAGCCATTCTAATTGGAGTTAGATGAAATCTTAGGGTAGTTTTAATTTGCATTTCTCTAATTACTAGGGATGATGAGCACTTTTTCATATATTTGTTGATCACCTGTATATCTTCTTCTATGAAGTGTCTGCCCATTTTCTTAGCCCATTTATTGACGGGTTCTTTGTATTTTGGGTGTAAAATTTTTTAAGTTCTTTATAAACTTTGGAGATGAGTGCTATGTCTGAAGTGTTTGTGGAAAAGATTTTCTCCCACTCTGTAGGCTCTCTTTTCACATTATTGATTGTTTCCTGTGCTGAGAAAAAAACTTTTTAGTTTGAATCTATCCCATTTACTGATTTTTTCTTTTGTTTCTTACACTATGGGAGTTTTGTTAAGGAAGTCTGGTCCTAAGCCAACGTGATGGAGATTCAGGCCTACTTTTTCTTCTATTTGGTAAAGGGTCTCAGGTCTAATTCCTAGATCCTTGATTCATTTTGAGTTGAGTTTTAAACAGGGTGAGAGATAGGAGTTTAGTTTCATTTTATTGCATATGGATTTCCAGTTTTCCCAGCACCATTTGTTGAAAAGGCTATCTTTTCTCCATTTTAAGTTTTTGGCACCCTTGTCTAGTATGAGGTTACTGTACTTATGTGGGTATGTCTCTGTGTCTTCTATCCTGTACCACTGTTCTACCTGTCTATTTTGGTGCCAGTACCATGCCGTTTTTGTTACTATTGCTCTAGAGTAGAGTTTAAGGTCTGGTATAGTGATACCTCCTGCATCCCTCTTCCTACCCAGGATTGCTTTGGCTATTCCGAGTCTTTTGTTCTTCCAGATGAATTTCATGATTGCTTTTTCTGTTTCTATGAGAAATGCCATAGGGATTTTAATTGGAATTGTGTTATATCTGTATAGCACCTTTGGAAGTATGGCCATTTTGATAATATTAATTCTGACTATCCAAGAACATGAGAGGTCTTTCCATCTTTTAAGGTCTTTTTCAATATCTTTCTTCAATGTTTTATAGTTTTTGTTGTACAGATCTTTCACCTCTTTGGTTAGATTGATTCCCAAGTATTTTATTTTTTTGAGGCTATTGTGAATGGAGTTTTTTTTCCCTCATTTCCCTTTAAGATGTTTAATGAAACATGTATGAAAATGCTTTAGATTTATGCATGTTGATTTTCTATCCTGTTATTTTGCTGAATTCATTTATAAGGTCTAGAAATTTTCTGGAGGCATTTTTTGGATCAACTAAATAGAGAATCATGTCATCAGCAAATAGTGACAGCTTGAGTTCCTCTTTTCCTATTCATATCCCTTTAATTTCTTTGGTCTGTCTAATTGCTCTGGCTAGTAATTCAAGGACAATATTGAATAGAAGTGGTGAAAGAGGGTATCCCTGTCTTGTTCCCATTTTTAAAGGGAATGTTTTCAGTTTTTCTCCATTAAGAATGATGTTGGCCATGGGTATAGCATAAATAGCCTTTACAAAGTTCAGGTGTGTTCCTACTATCCCTATTTTTTCTAGTGTTTTGAGCATGAAGGGATGCTGTATTTTGTCAAATGCTTTCTCTGCATCTATTGAAATAATCATGTGATTCTTGACTTTAAGTCTGTTGATATGGTGGGTTACATTTATTGATTTCCGGATGTTGAACCGACCTTGCATTCCCAGGATGAACCCCACTTGATCGTGGTACACTATCTTCTTAATATGGTTTTGGATATGGTTTGCCAGGATTTTGTTAAGAATTTTTGCATCTATATTCATCAAGGATATTGGTCTAAAATTTTCTTTCCTTGATGTGTCTTTGTCTGGTTTGGGTATGAGGGTGATATTGGCTTCATAGAATGAGTTTAGTAGGGTTCCCTCCTTTTCTATTTCCTGGAATACTTTGAGAAGTATTGGAATGAGTTCTTCTTTGAAGGTCTTGTAGAACTTGGCTGAAAATTCATCTGGTCTTGGCTTTTCTTGGTTGGTAGGTTTTTGATGGCTTCTTCTATTTCATTGCTTGATATTGATCTATTTAAATTGTGTATGTCCTCCTGGTTCAGTTTGGGAGGATCATATGTCTCTAGAAATTTGTTGATGTCCTCAGTATTTCCTATTTTGTTGGAATATAGATATTCAAAGTAGCTTCTTATTATGTTACGTATTTCAGTGGTGTCTGTCATGATATTTCCTTTTTCATCATGAATTTTCATAATTTGAGTTTTTTTCTCTCCTTTGTTAGTGTGGCTAAGGGTTCGTCTATTTTGTTTACTTTTTCAAAGAACCAACTTTTTGTTTTGTCAATTTTTTGGATGGTTTCTTTTGTTTTAATTTCATTGATTTCAACTCTGATTTTAATTATTTCCTGTCTTCTACTACTTTCAGTGTTGTTCTGTTCTTCTTTTTCTAGGGCTTTGAGCTGTAATGTTAGGTCATTTAGTTGTTGACTTTTTATTCTTTTCTTGAATGAGCTCCATGCATTGAATTTTCCTCGCAGCACTGCTTTCATAGTGTCCCAGAGATTTTGATATGTTGTATTGTCATTCTCATTTACCTCTAAGAATTTTTTTATCTCCTCCCTAATGTTTTCCATTATCCATTCTTCATTCAATAGCATATTTTTTAGTCTCTAGGTGTTGTAGTAATTTCTGTTTTTTATTTTGTCATTGATTTCTAATTTCATTCCGTTATGATCTGATAGAACACAAGGTAGTATCTCTATTTTTTTTTCAGTACTATGGGCTGCTTTGTGGCATAACAAATGGTCTATTTTCAGGAAGGTTCCATGTGCTGCTGAGAAGAAAGTGAATTTACTTGTTGATGGATGGAATGTTCTATATATGTCTGTTAAGTCTAAGTTATTGATTGCGTTATTGAGTTCTATGGTTTCTTTGTTTAGTTTTTGTTTGAAAGATCTATCCTGTGGTGACAGCAGTGTGTTAAAGTCACCCAGAATTATTGTGTTGTGGTCTATTTGATTCCTGGAATTGAGAAGTATTTGTTTGATGTACATGGATGCACCATTGTTTGGGGCATAAATTTACGATCGTTATGTCTTCCTGATTTATGTTTCCCTTAAGCAGTATAAAATGTCCTTCTTTATCCCTTCTAACTTGGGCTTGAAGTCCACTTTATCTGAAATGAGGATGGAAACCCCCACATTTTTTACTGAGTCCGTGTGCATGGTAGGTTTTTTCCCATCCTTTCAACTTTAGTCTGTGTATGTCTTTTTCTATGAGATGAATCTCTTGAAGGAGCATATTGTTGGATCTTTCTTTTTAATTCATTCTGCCAGTCTATGTCTTTTGATTGACGAGTTTAGGCCACTAACATTCAGGGTTATTATTGAGATATGATTTGTATTCCCAGTCATTTGGGCTTATTTTTGGTTTTTAACTTGACTTGGTTTCTCCTTTGAATAGTTTTTCCTTTAAGGTAGTTTCTCCCTTTTCTGACCTTCATTGTTGTTGTTCATTTCCTCCTCATGGAATATTTTGTTGAGAATATTCTATTTATAAATTCTTTTAACTTTTGTTTATCATAGAAGGATTTTATTTTGTCTTCAAATATGAAGGTTAGTTTTGCTGGATATAGGATTCTTGGTTGGCAACCATATTCTTTCAGAACTTGAAATATGTTGTTCCAGGCCCTTCTAGCTTTTAGAGTCTGGGCTGAGAACTTTGCTGATATCCATATTGGTTTCCCCCTATATGTAGTATGATGCTTTTCTATCGCAGTCTTCAAAATACTACCTTTATTTTGTATGTTAGGCATTTTTATTATAATGTGCCTTGATGTGGATCTGTTGTGATTTTGTGCATTTGGTGTTCTGTAAGCCTCTTGTATTTGATTTTCCATTTCATTCTTCAAGTTTCAGAAATTTTCTGTTATTATTTCATTGAATAGGTTGTTCATTACTTTGGTTTATATCTCTGTGCCTTCCTCAATCCCAATAATTATTAAATTTGGTCTTTTCATGATGTCCCATAGTTCTTGGAGGTTCTGTCCATGATTTCTTACCATCTTCTCTGTTGGTCAACTTTAGTTTCAAGATTAAAAATTTTGTCTTCATTATCTGAGGTTCTGTCTTCCAAGTGGTCTAGTCTGTTGGTGATGCTTTCCATTGAGTTTTTTATTTGGTTTATTTTTTCCTACATTTCAAGAGTTTCCATTTGTTTTTTTTTTTTTTTTCTTTTTTTGAGAATCTCTCTTTGTTGAAATGATCTTTTACTTCCTGCAGTTGCTCTTTCAACTGCTTATTGGTGTGATCATTCATTGCCTGCATTTGCTCTCTTATCTCATCCTCTGCTTCATGAATCATTTTTATTATGTATAATCTGAAGTCCTTTTCTGACTTTTTTTCTACCATACTGTTACTGGATACTATTAATATAGAATCTAGGTTTATTTGGATCATTTTCTTCCCTTGTTTTTCACCTTGTTCATGTATCTTCCCCTCTAGCAGTGCAGATCTGGGGTATTTCAGTTTCCCCCCTATAGGCCTATAGTGACCTTATAGGTTTCCAAAACCTTTTCTTTAAGGGGAAGATCAATATTAGCAGCACCCAGTTCAGACAGTATGCAACCCTAAACCAAATAGCCCCTATGAGGATGTTAGCAATATTGTCGTAATAAACAGAATGTGTTCAATTATTATCTTCAGTATAACAAATAGATTTGCAATAAGGTCTGCAGTTCCTAATGGATGACAAAGAGGATGCAGAGGGGTGTAAGATGTATAAGAAAAGAATATATAGAAGTTCTAGATCATAGAAAGAGTGAGAGTGTAATCAATAGAAGTTGATTATTAGCATGGGAAAAGGGAGAAAGAGACTCTGAGGGAACAGGTAAACAAAAGGAAAAGGGAGCGAGAAAAGTAAAGAAATAAAACTTTAAAATTTTTCAATAAGGGGAAAAAGAAAATCTGCACTATAACAGTCATATATTATTCAAACCTCCCAGTCTTCACTAGCCTGATGTATTAGAGGTACCTGAAAATGAGCTTCAATTCTCCAGCAGGTGTCTCAGGATGGGATTTGCCCCACCTAAAGATCAGAGTTATGGCTTCCAGGATTATCCGAGGTGGTTGCTCTGGCTTTCAAATGTATTGGCAAATGGGGAGCTGCAGCTTGGACACGGTTGGCTGGAAATCCTGGAGGCGGGGTGTGGTTGGTTGAGCAGGGGTCCTGGAAGTGGGGTGTGGTCAGTCTGAATGAAGGATCCTGGAAGCAGGGTGTAATCAGTCAGTCTGGGGGTCCTGGTGATAGGGCACAGTCATTTGGTCTCAGGGTCCTGGTGATGGGGAGCAGTCATTCGATGTGAGGGTCCAGGAGGCAGGGAGTGATCGGTCGGGCTGAGGGATCCTGGAGACAGGGTTCAGTCAGTTCAGTCCTGCCAGGGGTGCTAAATGTCCAAGCTGTTGTCTCAAAATGGCAGCAGCCATGTGTAACCAAACCTGCAGGTACTGTGACAGTGAACTTCCAGGCAACAGCAGGCAGCTGGTGCTCCACTGGTGGTCTGCAGTCAGTTTGCTGACTGCTGTCGGACAATCGGACAATCAGGAGGTGAATCTAGGCAGTGGGTGATGGGTATGTAAAAGGCAGGTATAGACAGGCAAGAGGCAGGCAAATGGCGGATAGTAGGTGCCTGACACTGAGCAATCTGCACTCAAAAAGTAGTGGATATGCTGGCAGACTGCAGGTGATCTCAGTAGACAAATGGGGTAAACAGCAGGGGATTGATAAGCAGCAAAAACTGCCTCGCCAAGAAACAGGTATCCTCTGCTTGAAACCCGAGTTACTGAGCGAAAAGGAACACACTCTCCCGCTAGTCCACCATCTTGGATCTCTCCTAATACTTTATAAAAGCCAAAAGTGAAGTCTGTTCAATTGAATTTGTTTGTTTTAAATCATGGGATCACCTTCTTCCATCAGATCTGATTATTTTCAAAATCTATACAAATACGTGTTATTTCTATGTAGTTTCATCTCCTTAAAATAACTCTTTTACAGAACTATTTTGAAATTACAAATGTATATACTTTTATAACTTGAAATAAATCATAAGCTTTCATCAATTCTAAGTTTAACACTATAATAAAGTTATGGAAAGTAAAATCTGTTCATTTTGTCTAGTGTAGCTCTCTATATGTAATCCACAAATTAAGAATCTAGAGGAACCATAAGAAGTGAGAAAGGATTCCATCCTGAGTTGGATCTCATCTGTATTACATTAAAATAAATTTCCTTCATTGCTTCCCTTAAGCTTATCCATACAAGAAAACATTGTATAAAACTGAAAGTTTATGTACATTATTTGTCACTGATATTATAAAATTTCTCACAGTATAATCAGGACAAAATTAATCCCCAAATTTACCTTCTAGCCAAGGATTTAATCACAGCTGAATTTGATATGCTACAAAAGTCTCAGCAGTACCTGAGGAAAAAAAAAAGGAAAAGCTAAACCACTCCAGAAAACTAGCCAGATGATTTATTCATAAAAGAAGGGCATTTTTTTTTTTTTGTTGTTGTTGTTTTAAAACATCTTCTCCAACTAAGAAAATGTGAAAGAATTGGAAAAGGAGTCTTATATAGTCAGGCACTCAAAAATTTTAAAGGCAGTACTACTTTGTCCAAAAAAGAAAAAAAAAAGCTTTATTACTCAGAAAGAAGCAAAAGGAAATTGAGAGAGTTTCTGCCTGAGATGGGTTAGCAAGAATACAGACCTGACCTTCCAACAATCTCTGAGCAAAAGAGGTTATTATGCAAATGGATGTGTCCAGCTGTTGTTCTTTTCCATAGTGGATAAAATAATAGGAAATGGGCTCAAATTGCAGCATGGGGGACTTAGGTTTGGCAGTTCTACAAATGGCCCATTGCCTACTAAGTGGAGAAAAAGGACAACTGATTGCAGGAGGGTATCAAGGAATACTGATTTCACTATTGATTTATAGTTTCTCCACTCCCATTTCAAATGCAGTCCAGTTAATAATAAACTGTCAGGATACTGTCTTCAACTTAACATGTAACACAGAATTTTTGCATAAAGTACACTAAGAAAATTTTACAGATATTTGAAAATTTAGAATTATATTCTAAGAAACATAAATTTCTTCCTCTATCCCTGATTTGATGTTTCTATTGGTGCATTATAATTATACATAATAGTGGGATTCATTATACTGTATTTGTATATGCACATAATTTCATCAAAATAATTCTCCAGTGTCTTCCCTTTCTCCCACCTCCTCCTGAATATTCTTGCTCTACTTAACTGATCTCCCTTCCATTATTATTGTTTTAATTAGTGTATTATAATTGTATATAGGCAGGATTCATATATTCATACATGGATAAAACATAATTTAGTAGGTATTATTCCCTAATACTTCCCCATGCCCTTACTATCTCCCTCCAAAATTCCCTCCCTATCTCTACTGGTCTCCTTCCTATTTTTGTGAGAGCTTTTGTTTTCACTTTTTCTTTTTTCTTTCTAGCTTCCACAGATGATCAAAAATATTCGACACTTGACTTTCTGAGACTGACTTGTTGCACTTAATGTGATGTTCTCCAGTTCCATCCATTTATCAGCAAATGACAAAATTTCAATCTTCCTTATGGCTGAATAAAACTCTAAACTGTGCACGTATCACATTTTCTTTACTCATTCATCTGTTGACAGACACCTAAGCTTGTTCCATAACCTGATTACTATGAATTGTGTTGCTATATACATTGGTTATGCATGTTTCCACCCAGTATGCTGATTTTTGTTCTTTTGGACAAATACCAAAGAGAGGGATAGTTGGGATCTGTTCTTAGTCTTTAAGGAATCTCCATACTGCTTCCCATGGTTATACTAATTTTCAGTGCCACAACAATTATAAGTGTATCTTTTACTTCAAATCCTTGCTAAAAATTTATATTTTTGATGATTGCCATTCTAACTGAAGTGAGTGAGATAAAATTTGAGTGTAGTTTTGACTTTCATTTCCCTGATTGTTAAGGAAGATGAACATTATTTCATACATTTGTTGGCCATTTGTATTTGTTCTTTCAAGAAATGTCTATTTAGATCATTTGTCCATTTGTTGATTGAGTTATTTTCTTCTTCCTGGTTAAGTGTGAATTCTTTATGTATTCTCAATATGAATCTCTTATCAGAAGAGTAGCTGGCAAAACTTTTCTTCATTCTGTAGGCTCTTTCTTCATACTCTTGTTTCCTGTGCTGTTCAGAAGCTTTTCCATTTCATGCCATTCCACTCTTTGATTCTTTTTGAGTTCTATGAGTTCTATATAATAAGGATGTTTCTTCCTGTACTATCTTAGAGTGTTGATCTTATGTTTTATTTTGCAAGTTGCAGTCTGTCTGGTCTAATTCCTAGGTATGTGATCCATTTTGAGTTGATTTTTGTGAAGGATGGGTGATAGGGACCTAGTTGCATTCTTCTACAAATGATTATCCACTTTTCCCTGTATCATTTATTAAAAAGTTTCTTTTCTCCAACATACATTTTTTGGCAACTTTATTAAGGATCAGATGCCTGTTACCTATGTGTATTTGAATCTCTGTCCTCTATTCTATTTCACTGATCTTCATGTCTTTTTTAATGTAATACTGTATTGTTTTCATTATTATAGTTCTGTGGTTTAATCTGAGATCAGGTATCACGTGCAATGCCTCCAGTATTGCTATTATTGAATGAGGAACAGATCATAGAAGAAAATAAGGAGAAATTTTAAAAATTTAGAATCAGATGAAAATAGTGATAAAACATAACAAAATCTATGGGACACTATGATGATAGTTCTAAGAAGAGAGTTTATAGCATTAAGTGGCTACATTAAAAAAAATAAATATACCAAGTAAATAATGTAATGTTATATCTCAAGCCTCTATAAAAGCAGGAACAACTTATTTTCAAAACCAATAGAAGACAGAAAATAATTAAGTGCCATAATCAATGAAATAGAAAATATTAAAAATAAAGAAAAATAAGATAAACACACATTTAAAAAATTAATGTAACAAACAGTTGGTTCCTTGAAAAGATAAGATTGATAAACCCTTAGACAAATTAACCAAAAGGAAGAGAGATAACCCAAACAACAAAATTAGGGATAAAAATGAGATAGCACCAGAGACATTTCTGAAATCCAGTGGTTCATTAGGAACTATTTTGAAACAGTATATTCCAAAAACATGGAAAATCTAGAAGATATTAAAAAAATTCTAGACAAATATGATCAAATTAAAGCACAATGATATAGAAAACCTTAACGGACCAATAATACATAGATTGAAGGAGTAACATAAAGTCTACCAACAAAGAAATGCAGCTAGATTCTCATCCAAATTCTATCAGACCTTTAAATAAGAACTTTTAAAACTCCAATCGTCCTCAAAATATTCCATAAAATAGAAAACTAGGGAACACTGCCAAATTCACTCTGTGAAGCCAGTATCATCCTGACAGCAAAACCAGATGAAGACATATCAAGGAAAGAACAATTCAGACCAATATCCCTAATACATGCAAAAATCCTTAATAAAGTGTTTGCAAACCACATTTTAAAAGATAGTAAAGCATGATCAAGTGGGTTTCATCCTAGAGGTGCATGGTTGGTACAAAAAACTCAAATTAATACATGTAATTCATATAAATTGAAGTGGGGTCAAATATCAATGATCATCTAAACAGATGCAGAAAAAGACTGCCAAAATCTAGCATCTGTTTATGTTAAACACGCTGAAGAAACTGTGGGTAGAAGGAACTTACCTGAACGTCTTAAAAGTCAACATCATACTCAATGTGGAAAAACTGAAAGCATTTCCTCTGTAATCAGCAACAAGACAAGGATGTCCACTCTCACCTCTTCTATTCAATACAGTCCTTGAAACTCTAACCAGAAAAATCATTAAAGTCCTACAAATAGGAAAAGAATGCTAGGTGTCAATTTGTCGATGACATGATCCTGTACACAGAAGACCCAAAAATCTTCAACAAATTACTTCTAGATCTGATAAAAAAAATTAAATAAAGTAGCAGAATACAAGATTAGCATACAAAAATCAATAATTTTTCTATACTCTAGTAATGAATTTGCTGGAGAAGAAATCATGAAAACTACTTCATTCAAAATAACCTAATATATATACATATATAGTGATAATCTAACCAAGGAGGTAAAAGACTTTCATAACAACCCTGATTTCATTTTTTTAAAAATCACTTTATTTCAATGATTTTGACTCTCACAGAGGGAAAGAAGAGTAGTAGAAATAGTTTATAAACATGCAGGAGTTTAATAAACTTTTTCATAATTTTCACCTATATTACCTCTTTTTATGGATTAGATGTGTTCATTTCCCTTATTTTGTAGAGAAGGAAACCATGGTCCAAGGAAGAATAGTGACTTGGCATAGGTGTGGCAGCAGATCTTGATTTACAATCAGCATGTGCCTCTCGTAAGTCCAAAGGCCTTTCCCTGAGGCTCCTGGTGCTGTCCACAGTGTGGTGATATAGGCCTCGAAGTTGCCTTTGGAGGTGCCAACAGGCCTGACGAGAAAAGCCACTCACACTGCTTGTCATGGCCTTAGACCCTTCTGGAAACTCTTCTTAGGAACATAGTCTAGAAATATAAAGAAAATAAAGCCATCGAGAAAGCTGAGAAACTTTCACAGCCTGTAGTCAAGAATAGGCAGAAATAAAAAATGTTCAGAATAAAACGTACAACGAAGAAGGAAAGGTCAGTGATTAGAAAGTGAAAAAGGCAGATGATAGTTAAATACCATGAAGAAACAAAAAAGACAGAGGGAAGAGAAATTGGGTAACAAATTTGCAGTAAAATCAGTTAAATAGAACACCAAGAGATGAGAAGCCTATTGCTCCAGAGGCTCCTTACATTCTCTGATTTTCAGTACCCTCCCAGGAAGACTCTCCAGGGACAGGTTTCTTATGATTCCCATTCTTTGTAAAAGCAGGTCCCACTGCAGCCCCTTTTCTTGTGCTCTTTCTGAAGCTGCATTCTTGGCATATTCTGGCTCCTTGGGTCAATCTCTGTCAATCTTGGCAATCTCAGTATTTGGAATTTCTTGGATATTATTTGTCTTCTTGCTATCAAGAGACTTCAAATAAATGGTATCTCATAGTACTGACACTACCAGCTAATAAAAAATGAAGACTGAATGATCAGAACAGAAATTAGTGGGAATAATAGTTTAAAACAATACTAAAAGAGAGACTTTTAGTTATATCAAGACATTAAAATAGAGGTTATTTTGATGTGTACTTAGTTATAAAAGAAATGTATGTATCTGAGATGGGAAAATGAGTAGCTGAATGTCTCTACATATGTCCTGTTTCTTTGAAATCCTAGGGCAATTTTTTATAATCAGTGCTTTGAGATGTAATCTTTATTTTAATCATTTAAGATGCTCCATCTTGGTAATCTAGACTATTAAGCATCAACAATTCTTCAAGGTCAAGATTTTGTATCATTTTCTCTGTGTATTCCCCTACAGTGTGTAGACTGTATGCTGCCCTGAACTTATAACATTAAATATTAATAAAACATACATCTTACCATTATGCTATTATACATGAAAACAGGGTGTCTCACAATGACAATACATGACTGACATCACAAGTTTTATGGGGTAAAAATAGAGTTTGAAAACAGCATCTCTAGTTTAGTAGTCACTGATATTCTGACTACCTATCCATAGCTCTTCCCATCAATGCATCCATTCATTCATACAACAGAAATTAAGAGGAGACTTTATGCCAGGTTCTTCTGTGGGAGCTGGGTACAGTGTAGAACAACAGAAGACAAGACTCCTTGCCATTATTTAGCATCTAGACTGTCCATATATCAGTGATCTCCACTTACTGCTTCACCCTGATCTTGCATTTATGAAGTTCGAATTCCAAGGTTAGCATTTTGTATGGACAAAATTAAGTATCAAGTCCTACCACTTTTCTTCATACAGCCACATGTTACCCATACTGTGCCCAAGCACAGAACTTTCCAGGGTTAATGATTGGTTTTCTCCTTGAAATCAGTAAAAGTACACATATGTCCAAAAGTTTCCAATATACTAAATAACTTTTCAAAAGATGCTATGGTTTTCAATGAGAAATTTTATCTTTCCAGACCACATTTGAAATTGATTTTAATTGCCAAACCTTCTGTCATGGGTCCCGTTATGTCAAACTGATATTTTGAAATTCTTAACCCTGTTACTCAAAATGTAATCTTATTTGGAAATAGTATCATTGCAGATGCAGTTAGAATGAGCTTATACTAGAGTAGGGTGGGACCCTATACCAATATACGTGCCCTTATAGGAAGAAGAAAATGTTGACACAAAGATATGCAGAGGCAAGATGATGTGAGGAGACAGAGAGGACACCCCATGGCAATGGAGGCAGAGATGGGAGAAATATAACCCAAGGAATACAAAGTATTTCAAATAGCAAAAACTAAAAGAGACAATAAGGGATTTTGTCTTACAGGTTTCAGAGGGAGAATGACTGCTAATATGTTGGCTTCAGACTTCTTCCAAAACTGTGAGCTGATACATTTAATTTGTTTTAAAATTCCCAGTTTTTAGTAATTTGCTACACAGACCTCAGAAATACACTTTCCTACTTTGTTTTCCTCATCCTCTTCTTTCTCCTTCTCTCCTTCTTCCTAACTGCCTTCCTACTCTTCTTCCTCTTCCACTTCTTATCCCTTACTCTTACTTCTTACCTTCTAACATGGATTCTGTGGCAAGAACAATGACAACAACAAAATATCACTTAATTGCTATTGCTTCCAACTTGCTTGATTTCCCAGTTCTGACATCTTCGTAGTTATTATCTCACAGGAACTACTGCCTGAGTCATTTAACAAAGATCCTTCTTCTTAATGCCAAGGAATGCCTAAAAGTTTCAGAAATGTTCCTCTCAGTTCATGATTTTGCAAAATGCATCAACTGATAGAAATGTCTTGGAGCAAGGTTTCTGCTCCTATTTGAAGATGCCAAAGCATCTGCTTCATTGGTCCTTTGGCATCTTTATGTCTCCAAAGACATGTAATCTTCCTCCTTAAGAGAGTTATTAAAGCACACTGCAAACGATTAGCAAGTCCCAGAACATGTGAACATGTGGATGTTTACCAGTTTCAGGTAGACAGGGCATTTTTCCTTAGTGCTCAGTGTCACAACTAATCAAGTTCTGCCTCTCACAGAAGCCCTGGGCCACTTCAGGAGAGGATTTTCTACTCCAGGTAATCACACTGCCCTGCTACCTATGCAAATAATGCAGTATAGAGCTATCTTTCTGAAAACCTTTTCTCAAAGAAATGTCTTTTTCAAGACCTGATTTTATGTAACTGGAAGGAGTACCTGTCCTTGACTATTTCCTTCTATAAACAACTCATCTTGCAAAGTTTCTTGGTAACTTTACCCTTTTATGTCAAGAACAATAAAGAACAAGGAAAAGGCATGAAAACATTAAAGAGACTCCATTCTTTTCTTTAGGCTAATACAGTTTTAAATGTGTAATACATCTTTAAAATCAGTGACACACATACACATACACACGCATGCATATATATTTTAAATGCACGTGTGTGTGTTTTATTTAACAAACAATTATAAAATGTGTTTATTGTTTCCAGAGACTATAAGAGATACAAAGCCAAAAACAATGTAATCTATTTCCTTAAATAACTTTCAGTTGAGTGGGGGAAGCAGACACTATACCAATGACTGACTACCTTCCCTGTGCGGGATATATAGGGCAGGTTAGCTGACACATTGGAAAATGCACAGACTCTGAAGTCGGCTTTCCTGGATTCAAATCCAAGCTCAGCTATTTGCAGATCTCTGTCCTTTAGCAAGTTACTTAGACTTTCTAAGCCTCAGTATTCTTACTGGTAATCAGGTACCCGAGTGGTAAATCTGCTTGGAGTAGTTTAATTATTGCACATAAAGCCTTTGCATAGTAATGGACATATTGGAAACTCTTAGCTTTTAGTAGTTTTTCTTTTTTTTATAAAAGGGGTAAAAAGAAGTTGGGCAGAAAGATGAAATGAAAGTAGCCTATCACAGTAGGAATATTGGTGTGGAATATTAACAATCGGGAAACTATTCAACTTTGGCTGGGCTGAGTAGCCTCACAAATCTGTTTAATACTTTCCACAGAGACCAACTAGTGACAATAAACAAACAGGGGGGACTACCGGGAATAAGAAACAATGGTTAAAAAGAGGCAGTGACATTCTCACCACCTGCCCTCACCCCTTCTCCTGAGCTATCAGCAACTGCTCCAAGGAGAACAGTATCTGTGTCTTACATAGCAATTACTTGGATGATTTTCTGCAGGGAGTTGCTATTTTTCTGTTGACAAGGCACATTGAATTGATCATTTGGCATTACATCATATTCAATTTACTGTCTCATAACACTTTATTTGTTTTATATAAGGCGTTGTGTGCCAGAGGGCTTTGATGATGTTGAAAATGCACCATTTCAGTCACTCACCTCCACTGCTAATGGTTTTGCTGCCAGCTCTTTAAACTTGAATTAATTTGGCAACTTAGCTCTCAAGTAGAATTAGGAAATCTACTTTTGAACACAGAACAAGCCAGCTGGAAGCCAAAATACAAGGTAAGAGAACTTGCTTTGTTAGAGATTGTGATACCAGATTTTTACCATTTGTGAAACCAGCTTTTCAAAAACCATATTTTACATTTTAAAGTAGTTTTAGATTTGCAGAAAAATTGTGCAGATAATTCAGAAAGTTGCTGTGTATCTAACACCAACTTATTTTCACATCTTATGTATCATTTACTTGCTGTAACTATATGAACAGATATTGATGCATTATTATGAACCAAAGTCTTTATTGTATTTCCTTAGTTCTTGCCTAGTGTCCTTTTTCTGTTCCAGTCTATCATCTAGGATATATAGTACATTAAGTCATCATGTTTTCTTCATTTCCTCTTGACTGTGGCAATTCTTCAGTCTTGTTTTTAATAATGTTGGCAGTTTATAAGAGACAGGCATTTTGCAGAATATTCTTAATCTTTGTGATTTTTTTTCTTATAATTAGACTGAGTTTGGAGTTTTGGGGAGGAAGACCACAGATATAAAGCTCTGTTCTCATTATCACATTCTATCAAGGGCTCATGCCATACCTAAGGCTCCTTTTTTTTTTTTTTTTTTTTATCCTTCTGACTGAAATACTGTTTGTCAAATTCCTCTATTGTACAGTTACTCTTTCCTCTCCCCTTTCCAAACTGCTTCTTGGAAGGAAGTTAAAGGGTGGGGATTTATGTTCCATCTTCTTCAGGGCATAGTATCTATACACATTATTTGGACTTCTTCTGCACTTAGATTTTGTCTATTCTCTCCTCACCACCACATATTTATTTTTCAAGTGTTTACATCATTGTAGATATTTATTTTATACTTTGGGTTATATTCCAATGGTACATTGTCTATTTTGTTACTTGAATTGTTTGGCCATTGAAACTTTCTTTTGACTCTTGTCTCCCTTTTACATACTTAGGCTAGCATTGTTGGTTATTTTGTTTGAGTTTTTGTTTGCTTGTTTAGGGTTCTTTGTTTGTTTGTTTTTGATACCTCCTTACTATCTAAAATCACAAAGTATTCTGGATCCATTTCACCCCAAGAAGCACCCATTCCTTTATTGAAAATGGTTTTAGAAACTAGTCCTCAACAGTTGTGTGGACTCATTTCTCCTAGAATGCCATTGCTTCTGATACCAACTTTTTCTGTTTTTAAACCACTATCCTTCCTTTAAATTCCCTAGGATTCCACAATCCTCAGAATATCCAACACCTCATCCTAGTGACTCCTCAACAACTAGTCTTAGGTCATTTGGGCCGTACTATATTTTTTCATTTCTCTTTATCAAGTTATCTACCTGTGTACTATTCTTTTACTGCTCTTGCAATCAACTTTCTTAGATAATTAGTTATTTGAACCTTGAAAAGAATCTTAGAGCTGATTTAAAAAAAAATGTTTGTTACTTTGAGTTGAATCTGATAATCTAGTTCCCATTAAGTTGTCAAAAACTGATAATGGATTAAAGTGTCACTACTCACAGAAGATAATTGAATTTTTAATAGAGAATTTCTGAACACACAGCTATGCCCCAAGGAAATGACAGAAAAGGTGGCACATTCCTGCTTTGGAAGACACATGCAAGCAGGTCAGCATCAAATTAATAGGGTCCTAGTCAGCATTTTAAAAAATTAGAAAAGGATGGATAATACCCTAATTCATCAATAATAATAAGAATACACATCTTTGTATGATGTGTTTGTGGTTGTGTGCTTTTGTTCTGAGTTGTGATATATGTAACATTACAATTAAAAATGTACAAGAGGCTATTTTTCCTACCATTTTACATAATGATAGAAAGCATATTAGAAAATTTAAGAATTTCTACACCAACTCCTAATTTGGCAAAGCAAATCATTTTATTTTATTTTCTTCCTTTTTTTTTTTTCTTTGAAAATGTTTCACCAGTATTGATATAGTCAGTAGAATTTCATGTTGGTCAGATTTGCTATGCTGTGGTCTACTTTTAGACATATGGAAAGATAAGATTTACATGTGAAAGGAATTACATTTATTTTTATTTCCAGGTTTATTCTCTTTATTAGGGTACATTCTGGTCCATCTGGACAGTCAGGTAGCAATGAGCATGTATGCTCTGCCTTGTTCATGAAGCAAACCCTGCCATTTCTTTACTGTGTAAACATTAGTTAAGTGACCTTAGTTTACCCATTTTGAAAAAGGGACTGATGAGGTTATATACCGGGTGGGGTTATTATGATAGTCATAAATATTCAGTATGGTAGGCATTTAACAAATATTATCAGCAAGGAAGTCAATTTTCTGTAAACTGCAGATCAAAACTCCCAAGTGGATCCTAAAATCAATTTAAAGTTCTATCTGCAACATTAAAATAATGAAATAGATGAACATAGCATCACAGGATACATGTAAGTAAAATAAATTTGTTATTCAAAGCTTTTTACTCTCTCTCTTTCCTTGCATAAGTGTGTGTGTGTGTGTGTGTGTGTGTGTGTGTGTACATGTGCACACCTCTGAAGAGGTACCTATTCATTAGGTAAGATGAATGTCTTGCTGATGGTCATAATGAAAAACCTTAGAAATGTCAGGTAGATGCTTCCTTCCCAATAACTAAGTTAAACCTTCTCTAGTCTTCAACTTTAAGTTCAGTGTCTCTCTCTCTCAGGCAACCTTCATTCAAATTTCTGTTTGGGTTAAAACATTTATCACATAATGAATCCTTAAAGTCTACCTAAGAGAACTATAATTGCATACATGCTCATGTGATTGTTACATTAATAATGTTTGCTCATTCCTATTTTCCCGGAACCTAACATTTGCTGACACACAATAGAGAAAGAAAGAAAGAAAGAAAGAAAGAAAGAAAGAAAGAAAGAAAGAAAGAAAGAAAGAAAGAAAGAAAGAAAGAAAGAAAGAAAGAAGAGAGAGAGAGAGAGAGAGAGAGAGAGAGAGAGAGAGAGAGAGAGAGAGAGAGAAAGGAAGGAAGGAAGGAAGGAAGGAAGAAAGAAAGAAGGGAGGGAGGGAGAGAGGAAGGGAGGGAGGGAGAGAGGAAGGGAGGGAGGGAGAGAGGAAGGGAGGGAGGGAGAGAGGAAGGAAGGGAGGGAGAGAGGAAGGAAGGGAGGGAGAGAGGAAGGAAGGAAAGAAAGAGAAATTTTCCTTTCATTTTCTCTAGCACCACCTCATGTATAACCATTATTAGATTCTTTAAATTCTTTCTACTTAATATCTCTCAGGTTCATCTACTTGACTGCATTATTTAGGGAACTTAATTCTTCTTGCCTGAATTTCAACAATATTCTTCTAACTGGTCTCCTTATCTATGCCCTGCTGCTTTTCCTCCCACTCCAATTCAATTAATTTTCTCCCTAAGTGATTTTTTACTAAAATAAAAATCTGATCATGCCACCTTTCAGTTTAGTATCTTTCAACAGCATCTAATTGTCCTCAGGAAGAAGTTCAAACCCCTTATTATGTAGAGGGTGCAGACATTCACAGTCATAAATGCCATCATGAAAAATGTTAACTTTATTTTCTTTTAACTCAATTTTATTTTTTTTAATTCTTAACTACCCCTTTCTGAATCAGAATCAATAACTCACATTAACATAAACTCAGTCCAACTTAGTGTTGTCTTAGTCAATTCAGAATTACATTTCAGTCACATAAAGGATTATAACCCTTAAAGTTTATTTATTTATTTACATATTTATATGTTTTGTATTCCTTCTTCTACAAATTAAGTCTAATATTTGTGAGATTATGTGAGGATGAGAGGGACGACTTGCAAAATTCCTGTCACCTTGCTTTTGTTGGTGGAGAGGGTTGCTTCTACTTCTTGTTCTCCACCTACTTTAGATCCACATTGGTCAACTAAATATGGATATGGCTTCAGAATATCAGCTGGAAGTAAACAAATCCATAAGAGGTGATTTGGAACACCTGTTGATATTTATGACTTTCCATTGATTGGTGGTCCATGGAGAGGAGTTATATATTCTTCTGGTCTCTGCAGGCAATTATCTACTTCACAGCCTTCTGATGAATGACCCCTGAATCACCAAATAATATTCCAATCCAAATTTCTGGTATTTTTGACTCTGCATCTCTCTCTCTCTCTCTCTCTCTCTCTCCCTCCCTCCCCTCATTCCCTCCGTCTCCTCTCTGCCTCTGTGTTCTCCCTTAAACATGATGTCTTTTTTCTGGGAATGGTTATATTCCTAGTCTTTGAGAAGGCAGAACCTACTAATGAATGTTTACTCTTTTCCTAACTTTCATGTGGCATTCGATTGTCAGGACTATGCACAGTTTTTCTTTTTTTTTTTTTGTTATTTTTGTTTTTGTTTTTTACAGACTGCATTTTGCACTTTGATTCACTATATGCAAATGGGGTACAACTTTTTGATTGTATGGTTGTGTACAATGTAGAGTCATACCATTCACCATGCACACTTTTGATGACACGCTGCTTTACCCTTTCAAATTCCCCAAAGTTTAAGCCTCAAGGAAAGGAATCTATTCTGTAAGTGCCCCTGGTATTTCTCTGCACATACTTAAACCACTTAGGTTATGACGTAACTGAAATCTGTCTTCAAAGCTTATAGCTACTTTACCTTCTGGAGTGGAAGGAAAAGTTGAGTAGTGCTCACTTACATTCTTCATTTCAACATTGGATGGCAACTTTGAGATTTATATACCACAGATTTATCTCTATTTATTTTATTCCCCCAACTTGAAAAAGCTTTCTTCTGGAGTTAATGGTAATCCAAAGACCTCCTTGAGAAAATGGGTGGTTGGATTTGGGGGTTGTAGAGTTTATTTTATCAGGCACTATTTGAAGAACTTTATTATTTCATTTCATTCTTGAGAAACTTGTGAAGATGGTAAAATTACTTTCTTTATTTTACTGATGAGCAAACAAAAATGAGAAAAAGGAACAGCTTGTGTAGCATTTGACAAGGACAAAATTGCAACTGAAGGACCTCTTCTGTTGTTGTTTTGCTTTC
This sequence comes from Sciurus carolinensis, assembly GCF_902686445.1. NCBI lineage: Eukaryota > Metazoa > Chordata > Mammalia > Rodentia > Sciuridae > Sciurus > Sciurus carolinensis. The sequence continues at coordinate 92,086,935 of NC_062215.1, forward strand.
TTTAATTCTGATAGTTTTTGTTTTGTTGTATTCTTTCCTTCTTTTCAGTAAACTATATCATGTATATTTGAAGTTAATAATATGATATTATGTGATACACATAGGTAGTAAAAATGGTTATTAGAGTGCAGCCCATTAAAAAATGTATTATCTCACCTAATTTTTGTGACAAGAGCTGCTAGAATCTACTTATTTAACAAAAATCCATAACACAATATAATTTTATTAATTATAATTTTGTTGATTACTGTTCTTATACTGTACTTACATATATATTCTTGTTCATCCTACTTATCTGCTATTTAATGTCCTTTTATCTACATCTCTTCATTTTCTACTCCCCCTGCTCCTGTCCTTGGCAATCACTATTTTATTCTCTTCTCTTTAAATTTTAAGTTCCTCTCTTCCTTCCTTCCTATTTTTCTTTTTCTTTTTATTTTTTAGATTCTACAAATGTCTGAGACTGTGCTGTGTTTTTCTGTCTGTTTTTCTGCATATTTCATTGATCATAATGTCTTTCAGCTGCATCCTTTTTGGGGTAAATGACAGCATCACCTCCTTTTTTAAGGTTTAAATAATTTCACTGTATGCATATTATCCATTTGCCTATCAGTGGACACTTAGGTTATTTCCAATATCTTGATCATTGTGAATAGTGTTGCAATAAACCTGTAGGTACAGACATCGTTATGAGGTGGAACACACCTCAGTATACATGAGGTGTATTGCCAGAAGAGGGACAACTGAATCATATAGTAGTTCAATTATTAATTTCCTCAAGAACCTTTTTTTAATGGCTGTATTCATCTGTTTTTCCACCAACAGTGTACTAGTTGCTCTACATTTTTGCCAGTATTTATCTCCTATCCTTTCTATTACAACCATCTGAACAGGTGTGAGGTGATATCTCACAGAGGTTTTAATTTTCATATTCCTGGTAATTAGTGATTTTGATCATTTTTTTTCATATATTTCTTGACCATTTTATGTCTTTTTTAGATAAATACCTGCTCAGCTACTTTGACCATTTTTAAATTGCTTCCTAGAGATTCTTAATCTCAAACCCTTGCTGTCATTTATTTTAATATATTGCAAATCATCTCCATGATTTACATCATCTCCCTATTTAGATGACAGGTTCCAACCTCCAAATGGAATGTTTTTTATGTTTCCTCTTATTCTTATCATTAGTGCACACTCCTTTCACCTGATCTTCCCAGGCCACTGGTTCCCTTTGACATTTTAAATATACATGAATCATTGTAGCCACTTTAACTACTCATGAGCCCACTAGACCCTCATTTTACAGAACTTATTTAAAGCAAGAACCGTGTCTTCTTCATATCTGTATTCCAAAGCTTAGTATAGTGCCTGACATGTAAGAAGTATTTAGAATAATGTATTGAATGAATTTATTATGAATAAAAAGTTCGAAGGTTAAAGATGTTCTGCGGCACTGATCTAGAGATAATAAAAACTGTAAAAATCAGAAACATAACAGATTTAAATGTGCCTATTTAATAATAAGGCAAAAATCTAGATTTTTAAATCTCTGAGATACTTGGGTTAAGTGCTGGGATTGTGTAGCTCAGTGGTAGAGCACTTACCTATTACATGTGAGGCACTGGGTTCAATCCTCAATACTACACAAAAATAAACAAATAAAGACAATGTGTCCTTCTGCAACTAAATTAATTAATTAATTAAAAATTAAAAAATAATTAAAAATAATAAAATGAAGAATAATTAACAAAAAAGACCAGTTTTATTATTTATCATTCTAAAGCTAATGATTCTCATATACTTAGATATCTATCTTCTTCCTTTTGCTTTGAATAAACATCCTGTACATCCAAAATGGTATGTTTTCTCAAAGTTGTCTATCATTAATGGATTTTGAGTGCACTGAAAGGTCAATAAAGGAATATCTACTGCTGCTTTCTAGGTCTATCTGTGCTCTTTCTTGGGATTATCCTTCGAATCCCAACAGGGGAAAGAGTACTACAGGTTATTGTAAGGACTACAATGTGTCTTTTTATAAGCAGTAGATGTGGAAAGAGTTGTGTGTGCATCAGCCAATGAGACCCGAAATAGTAAAGCAGTCACAGCTCTGGGCCACAATTAGTTAGAACACACCCGAGAGAAACAAAGGGTTCCATGGTCCAAGACACCTGGATTGCTGGTAAATTTCCCATCTCCTCTACCCACCAGAAATATCAGTGTTGGTTGGGTAAAAGGAAAGATGTGAATCATGCCTAGCAGAGCCAACATTCGTTATCTCTGGCCAAATGGCTAATTTTCAAGGCTACCCACAGCAAATGTTCAAGCCTACAATACTGCCAGAACTTGCTACTAGCTCATTCAGAGAAAACAAATCTGTCCTGTTGCCTGTATTCCCTAGGACAAGTACCTATTAAAGGTCAGTAGTTTATTTATTAAGGAAAGATAAATCAGGAATCCAAACAAAATGTTTGCAGAATGTCAGAAACACAAAAGCCTGAACTAATTACTTGAAAATAACTGCTTGGGATTTTACCAAGCATCCGTTTGTTAGCATTCAGCACCATCACTTTTGCATAAAGAAGGAAAAGAAAACATGCCAAAAAGAATGGAAATTTGGGGGAAGTGAATAAAGAAATAGCACTGCATAATCTGCTGTATATTTTAGGTGCAATTATCAAATGTTGATATGCTATTCAGCTTACTAATTGCATTTCTGAATTCAGCCTGTGAAATATTGAGGGCATTTAAGAATCACAATAGTGGGGAATGGTGTCCAAGTGCTAATAGGTAATGGCTGAGCAATTTGGGTATCATGAATGCCACTGAATTCTTCAGACAGCCACATATACCACTACATAAATAAATATAAAGAATCATAGTTTTGAAGATATTATCCTGGTTTGCTGGTAGATTTCCCATCTACTCTATTTTTATTTAAGCAATTGCTGCATGTACATTTTAATTAACTTTTAAAGTAAGTAGTATTTTCAAACTTTCTAATCATCAGTTTCTTAATCATTAATAGTACTATCCATGCAGGTGATTTTGCAAAACTATTATATGGACATTTGTTCTTCACTTATTTGGCATTTACATGACTGAATAAAAGCTTCTGCATACAATTCTAGCTACACAATTGTCTCCTAAACTCCCCCACTTAATTGGATTGTACAGAGGTACAAATTATCCACTTGTCCACAGATTTTAAGGACAAGGTATGTATCCTCTTTCCCTTGTCTCCAAAACCACAAAGCAATTGAAGTTTCACTGAATGCAATCAGTTCACATTCAACTGAATGACTCCACTGATATTTCTCCCTGAACCCTCAAAAGTTTGCCTGTGCTCTTATATAATGATCCTTCTTTTCTTGTATTTTTTGTTTGTTTGCTTTTTGTCCCAGGTATTCTTCAAGTCTAACTAATCAATCTTTAAGCCAGTGAAGAGTCATTACTGAATAATATTCTTTTTTCCAATGATATTAGACAGTTTCCAAATATTTAATAAGCTTGTTTTCAAGATGTAGTACATAGCAAGGAGTAATGAAAATTACTATGTGCTATAATCTGGGTATTAATGACCATCTGGGAAAGCTGATAGCCCAAGGAAATATCCTACAGTGACTTTTTGATTTCTATTATAGCTCATTTGTTTTCTTTTAATTAGGTAAGAAAAGAAAAGAAATTTCTTCCCCTACTGTGGCTGTCTGAAGGAATAATGGTACCCTAGGCAACAGGTATGGCTGTTTTAATAAATTGGCAACAAAAATAGGATTTGGTTCCTTAGAACTGATAACCTGCAGGGAAGGAAGATTTTGAAAGTCTATACAAATTGTCCTTGTGTAGCACTCAAGCATGTACAAACACACACAAGCACAACACAACTAACCTGTGTTGCTTATAAAACACTTGCAAAACTATTTTTGAATATGTTTTTAAGATATTCTGAAGAATCATTCACAGAATGTAGTGAATGTTTCCAGAATAAAATAATGTGCTTTCTGACACAATGTTATGGGAGTGCTTTTGATTATCATATCAAAAATAGTGTCTTTCTGACATAGCCAAAGATTTTTTTACAAAGATAAATAGAGCACATGTATTCAATAGTAAATAGTTACAAAAAATAGTTACAAAAATGTGCATAGTTTTAGTGCTGTTATTTGCTTGGTTAATTTTAAATAAATGAATGTCAAAAATTCGTGTGTCTTGAGAATTATTATTATTTATTATACTTTATAATCAGAGATAGAACATTTCAAAGCTTGAAGTACAAAGCAAGGTCCTTTGATCTATAAAACATCAAATGTAAATTAGAAATAAATAAATTGTTTACTAATGGCAATAGAGAAATATTTTGACTTGTTCATTGGAGCACAAAGAGATCATAAGAAAGATAAAACAGGATATACAAGAAAGTCTGAAGAAAGGTACTAAACAGAATGTGGAAGGGTAATAGCATATCATCCAACAAATATATAGATTAGAACAACAACAAAAAACCCTTCCTTGGAAACCTCCCTGATTTTCTTTTAAGGGATCATGAAAATGTGTATTTAAGTTTCCTTTTTTTTTTTTTCTAGAGCATTTTATATGAATACTTCATGGGCACCAACTCATTAATCTTTTTTTCCTTACTGTGCAGAATATAATTACTTTTGTTTTACATTTGAAGAAACATGTTTATGGTCTATTTTGATGTAGAACTCTGCTGTTGTTCAATGAACATGAATAGAGAATAAAGCTGAGACAAACTGGCTCCCTCTGCCAAAACATGGACAGCACTGTAAATTAGGAGACCCATATGCTTTTGTGTAGTTTTTGTGTATGTGAACTAAAGTGATAGATAAAAAAAGTGAGCAGTGTATCTCTTCCCCTACCCCCATTCTGAATTATATAATATGAAAACAGTGAGCTTTGTTAATGTTGGGGGAATATCACATTTATGAAAACTAATGAAACACATTTACAAAACAACTGAAATATCTAAAAGAAAATCAGTTACAATTACTTAAACTTATATACATGAGAAAATACTTGCTAAATAATACTGCTTCTTGGAGGAATTCCACTCATATTTTATTTTTGCTCTCATTGACCAAAACAATAGAGAACTTCACATTGAGATTACATATTGGTTCAGTGGGCAATCTTATGGCCGTCTCTGAGAATGATTAAAAAATTAATGTTAGATGAATATTATTTTTGAAAACCACTAACAGTCAACCAATGTCAAGTATGGAAACTTGCCAAAAGTTTCAGAAAGAAAGCACATGTTCTAGGAATACACAGAGGAGTTGGGACATTACACACTGAAAATGGAAAACTTTGAAGTTTTTCCTCTAGCAATAAGAAAGCATATATGAACAAGTTTAGTTGAAAATTTTTTGAAATTTCAAAATCTTGAAAACTTCTAAACGCCCATACATTAGATATTGGATGAATGAACAACAAATACAATGTAAATGCAGTTGTAAGTTGAAAGAGAAAGATATATAAATTGATATTGAGGAGTTCCAGGGTTTCACATTAAGTGAAAAAAATGAAAAGTGCAATAAAAGACCATATGGTATGTTCTCTGTCATGTAAGACTGAAAGAATGCAAAAAATGTATATGTCAATCTGCTGTTTTGTGAAAAATAAAATTTAAAAATACATTTAGAGAACCATAGGAAACTCAAACAGGAAGGAATAAGTTAGTTTGCCTATCAGAAATAATGAGAATGAGATCAAAAGAATGAAGAATAAATTTTGAGGAATGGAAACTTCTCTGAATATTTATTTTTGGTATGAATTTTAGAACCATGTTAATATTTCAGTTTCTAAAAATAAAGAAATTATATCAACAGGTCGGGTGGAAGAATAAAAAATACCTACACACAGTAAGACAAAAAGTTTCTGTATTCCAAATGAATAACAAAGATTTTGAAAGATTAAAGAAGAAAAAAATGAACCTAATTAACTTTAGACTATTGCACTTTGACTATGTCTCTAATTATTAATACAACAATTGTAATCTACCTAGTAAACTTTTTATATAGGTTTAGGCCATTGATTCTGAAATTATCTGTATTCTAGAATTGAGCAAACATGTATATATAATAGAAAAAATCAAATCAAAATTTCTGCCATTAAATGAAAGAGTTAAAGATAACCTAAAAGAATATTGTGGTGTAGGATTGTAAATAAAGTATTGAGATGAAATCATTATTTTTTCAAATTATTAATAGATAAATAAAAATTAAATATAGACTTCTGCGGGTTTGTGTGTTTCCATACATGCATTTCCTAGCTCTTATCATGGAAAAGACCTAGAAACAATGACACATCAGTAACACAGAGCACATTTGGTACTCCAGTCATGGTTTCTGGACACCACCTTCCAACAAAAGGAAATAATGTTCATTAGGAAAAAGTTAGATTTCAAGGCCAGTGTGAGGAAAAAATTACATAATAATGGAATTCTTTGTGGCCTGAGAAAGTGAGGAAGTATCAAAAAAGATGGAGATGTCAAAGGAGATAAAAGTTATTTTGAGGAGGCTCTTTATGCTTAATTCTAGGACAATTTAAATAAGAAAATAGATGATCATGGGAATGTGTTATAACCCATACTGTAATTGACTGATTGATTAAAACATGTAATGAAACAAACATCCATAAGTCCAAACAAACAAAAGAATAAACAAATGTGGGAAAGTGAAAACTTTCCAAAGATAAATATAAGGGATAAGTAGTAACTTTCTATTGGAAGGGAATTGTTTTAGATTTAAATAAACTAATACGATGTAGCAACTATATGATCCTGAACTAAAATCTGGCACAGAAAACAGGGGCATTACCCAGACAGTTGATTGAATTTAAACAGAGTCTGAAATTTACCTAGTAGTATTATATCAATGATAATTAACTCTGATTATGTAAGAAGTTAAAATTTGGGATGTCCTGGTAAAGTTTACAAGTACTCTCTTTGCAACTAAATTTATTTAAAAATAGAAAATTAAAATACAAATTAAAAAACTACAATGAGCAACTAACTGTAAATCACAAGAACCAATCAACAGTTTCAACTTTCTAAATCCCAAAGTGCCATTGAATGATAGTAAGACATAGCAATAGCAGAATGGCCAGCATGGGGCTGAGTCATCACTAAAGGGAAAATTCAGATCACACCACCTTTCAATGTAAGAAAAAGTTTCAAATCACAGACACTAAATTTATATTTTAAAAGACCATCTTTTCATGTCAAGATTGAATACAAATATCCATCCTATTTATCACTGTCCACAGGTACTTATAAAACTTGACTTCACCTTTAAGCGAAGACTAATGCTGTTAAGTCCAAAGCATTCCACACTATATAATGTAATGGTTTACACTGAAACAGAGGACCTGAGATATTTCACTTTTTGCATCATAATTGTGAACACTTAGTACACATATTTGTGCTGGTTCATTGACAAGTGTTGGACAAGGTAAACTAAAGAGACATTGGTCTCCCAGAACTGAAATAAGTCTGAGAATTGGAAGCGAACATTTCAGATCTAAGTTATAGGAGAATTGAGAAAGTTGGGGAGGGCACAAGAATATTGAATATCTACATAGCAGACCAGAAATCAGCAAGAAAAAAAATAACAAAACAAGATAACACAAAGAAATCAGGAAGGCAATTAGTGTGTCCAACAGGAGATCAGCACCAGATTATGAGAAATAGAAAGTCCAGTGGTCCATTTTCAGAATATAGTATTTAGGCTTAAATGTAAAATTGGGATGTAAGTAAAGCAGCTGAAGGGTAGAACAAAACAGAAGGTTCCAAGCACTTAACCCCAGAGTGTGAAAAATTCACAGCTCCTTGAGAGACAGGAGGTGAGAGGTAAGGGACTGGTCTAACCAAAAGAGATAAATTGCAAGATGCACTCAACCCAAGAAGGCCTTTCTGCCTCAAGAAAACAAAGGGAGGTGGGTAAAACTAAATTTTAAAAATAACCCAATAGGAGAGAGTAAACCTAGGCAATGTTCAGGAAGAAGGTATGCCCCATAGTACTCAGCTAATGAGCAATCAAGGGAGGAACCTTGCAGTCCCAGGAAGCAAAGAGCTGATTAAACCTGCTTTGGATATGCCTGCTCACCTGAGACTCCCCATCTTGCAAGACCATCATTAAAAGCCTTGCTTTCTCTGTACCTTTTTCCTCTCATTTCATTCTTTGAGTTTAGACAGCTGAGCATGTTTCTCACAACACAAATAAGGAATTGTGCACAATGATTTTCTTAGGCCATGATCCTTTGCAATATAAGAAAAATAGCATCTCTTTCATTTCATATCGTATTACATTTTGGATTTCTAATTTTATGAATGCTTTTTAATCAATACTACATAGGAGATTTATTTGTAATTTATAAATGAATATGCATACACGAAAATTACCAAAACATTTTTTACTGCCAAGAATGTGATTAAAAAGAGATATTAGTGATCTTAGGAATGTTCACTTTTATGTCCTAATTTGGTTTGGGAAAATATATATTAATGTTTGCAGTTTGACACATGTAGATTATATTTTGATTAAAGAAAAAGAAAAATGTTTGCAATCCTTTGGTTTAGAAGTTCACCAGATAGATAGGTTCAATCAGATAAAAGGACCATCCTGCTTGACGGTAATGGCCAAGGTGAACTTGTTTGCCCTACTTGGCTTGCCAGGCCTGTTCTGTCTCTGCCTCACCATACAGAACTATGGACAATTTTAAGAACTATGACAATAAACAGCAACACTGCCAAACTAACCTATGACCTGGTCTCTGGTCTAGCAGCATGTTTCCTGCTAGTTGAGAGCAGGGTCAAGCCTACAGGTGACCATCCTGGCAAGAAAGTAGGTCACAGACTGTGTGGTAAACCTTGTTTCTTGATAATGTAGGGTCAGAAAAACTCAGTTGACCACAGAAATACAAATCAGAAAATATTTATCCTTCTGGGTGCAGAAGTTTCAGGAACTAGGTCTACATAGCCTCCACTTAGATGAAAATGCATTCTGAAGCAACAACCTGGATAGCTGCAGGTAAAGAATGGTTTCTTCCTAAGATCATTTAGGTTCAGCAACCTCTATGTTTGGAACATTAATCTCTTGCTCTAAGGCCATCTCTGCTTAACAGAAATCCATGCAATACAAGAAGATAGCCTTAAACCTCAACAAGATTTAGCATTCAAAGATGGTGTCTTTCACCTTTGTTTTTGACCCACTTATTCACTGCAAATAACTTACAAGATCGTACTGTACATTTCCTTGTAATTACCTGTTGAGAGGATAAATCCATGTGCAACAAGGTGAGAGGTCCTCTGAAGATTAAAAGGGAGCCTTGAGGCAGGATTGGAAAATGCTTCCCTCTTCAGTGGGAAGGGTTTATACAACCAGAAGTCAGCCTCATTTGATGGTAAAAGAGGTAAAGAACTTTACACAGGAAAGAAAGAATATTCAGGAAGTTGTGTGTGGCTGGCAGGAGATGCCAGTATCTATTCTTGGACTGGGGTAGTCCACCTCATCGCTCACTGTGATAAAATCTTCCCTTCAAAAAATTACTGCCCAAAAAAGAAATTGACCTCCTTGCTGGCTGAAGAGACCTACTCTTTCTTCCATCTGTATGCAATTTGAAGGCAGTAAGAATCCTTGAAAAATTTTTTTCGAATATCAAAGATGAAAGATGTAAGCAAAAACCTGGCAAGTGGGTGCTGCAGAGCTGAGAGCTAGATGAGGTACTACTGATACAACTGGGGGGCCAGGCGCATAATGTCCCCAAGGATCCCACCAGGAACCTGCCAGCAGCCTTCATTGTCTGTATTCTAAACACCCTTCAACAAGGTCCTCACCCTTTAAAAGACATTGTTCATGTGACTATTTTATCCTGCCAGTTATAGTCTGAAGATGAATGATGTCTATGACACCCAGTTTCTGGCTGAAACTAACTGCATGGACATCTCCCTGACCACACTGCCACATTAACTCCATGCCACTGCCCCCTGTGACCTCTTCTATTTTTCCTACCATATTCCCTGAAGTACATATCTCAAATAGAGATCTATTTTGGATTTTCAGGATTCCAAAATACTCATTCTCTGATAAAGAGAAAACTCTTTTACTTGAATTCAATATGTTAAATGCTTATGTTACCTGGAACTGAGAAATAATAATCAGATGCTAATGTTTAATGGCAATTTTAAAGAAGGAAAGTTATTTAAAAAGGGGAAAGGAAGAAACAAATGGTGACATGCTCAAGAATCAAATATTGATTTTAGCTGACTTCGGGTCATCTAAGGATGCCTTTCAGTAACACAGCTAAGAAAGTGTTAATAAGCAACAAGTCCAGTGTTTTCATGAAGTATATTATATCTAATAAGGTCTTCAGTAGTGTGTTAAATTCCTGGAAATTCTGTCAAACAGTGAGTATCACATGTTGACAAGATTACACTTATTCATGATTATGATTAGGATGATTAGGCAAACTCTTTTAGTATTTCAAGTTAAAAACAAACAAACAGAAAGCAAGTCAGATCAATACTGAAAAAGCCTTCTCTGGTTGACCAGAAGTACAAGAAGCAAAGCATTTTTCCTATTGTACTTCACCCCGTCTTCCCCACCACTCCTACCTCTTCCCCTAAGCAGCCACTGTGGACACAGCTCCTTGCCTATAACTTTGCCTTACTCAGGAACCACAGCCTTCACTGTCTGCATGACCACCCACTTCCCAAGGAAAGTTAGGGGTCTTCTATGTACTTTAGAGTCTAATTATAAATCCCACTTGCTACAATCAACAAGTAAAGATTATAGATTCACCAGGAAAGCTCAGTGATTCTCTAATAATTGTCTACTAAGGGAAAAGCTTAGTGTCATGATCTCACTAAAATTACAGCCAAAAAGAGAAATTATTGATCACGCCGAGGTTGGTCGCCATTGCATTGCTAGCCGACCCGAGAGTCAGCCCACCCAACCCCCACAAGGAGATCGGATGCCATCACTGAGGAACCCCACCTGACCCCCACACCGAGGTCAGATGCCATTGCTGAGCCTACCTGCCTGACCGACCTACTGCTGAGGGACACTGCAGTTGCCTCTGTGCTGACTCAGCGCACCCTCACTGGGGCTCCCTAGCTTCTTTACAGGCTGGTACAGGCATTTTGAACTATTCCTGAGGGCATGGCCATCATCACTGGAAGAGAGGCTCCCTTCCTGAGACACCTACAGGAGATTGGAGGACCTTTGACAGGATCTAGGAGTCAAGAAGAGGAGGTAGTGAGAGACTAGGAACCAACTCAGAGCCACTGGATGAGTCTTTCCCACTGGGCAGGCTCCCTGGATGGGGCAGTAGTCCCAGAATGCAGGGAACTTCATGGAGTAGAACAGTCCAGTGAGACTCCCCTGCTGGAGCCATGAATCCGGTCAACGGGTAGCATTGCAGAGGAGGGCCGCACGGCGATAGACTTCGACCAAGAGTGAGGGTCCCAGGCCCAGGAGGCAGGACCAGACTACAGGCAGCTTCTAAGAGGAGAGCTGCACAGCAAGAGGCTTTGATGCAGGGCGAGGCTCCCTGACCCAGGCAGTAGCTCTGGTCCCCAGGGAATGTAGCAGAGGAGGGCCATGCTGCAAGGGAGTCCCTGGAAGGGTCAGGCTCCCCAGGCCAGGCGGTAGGTCCGAACCCCTACCGGAAGGTCACAGAGGTGGACTGCCCAGTCCAGGTGGTAGTTCTGGACCAAAGGTAACTTCTCAGAGGAGAGCTGTCCAGTGAAACTTCCACACTGGGTGAGTCTTCCCCACTGGGTGAGGTTCTCCCACCAGGAAAGCAGATCCAGAGACACAGGCCCAGACCAGACATGCCCCAGCCTGCAGTCTAGACCCCCTTTGACTGACCATCTGTCAATAAGTGGAGGCACCTCAGCCCACTTGCAGGGATTATACCCCACTGAAGGCCACTACCCTAGAGGGGCAGTTTCCTTGTGGAGCACTGCACGATCAAGTTCCTCCAAGACCTGAGGCTACTGAAGGCTAGGAGGAGAGTTATTGGAAATCTACAGGGACAATAGTCATCAATAGAGGAAATCTGCAATATCTCAGAGTCTTACTACTACAGGGGTAGATATCTGAGCAATATGAGAAAACAAGGGAAGAAAATGTCCCAAACAAACCTAGATGCTACATCAATAAAATCCAATGACAGCATGGCAGAAGGAAATTCAGAAGGGGAGTTCAGAATGTACATAATTAAAATGATCAGAGAAGCAAATGATGACATGAAAGAGCAAATGCAGTCTTTGAATGATCACACCACTCAACAGTTAAAAAGGCAGGTGCGGCAAGCAAAAGATTATTTCAATGAAGAGTTAGAGATATTGAAATAAAAAACAAACAGAAATCCTTGAAATGAAGGAAACAATAAACCAAACTAAAAACTCTGTAGAAAGCATAACCAATAGGATAGAATACCTGAAAGAAAGAACCTCAGACATTGAAGATAAAATATTTAACCATGAAAATAAAGTAGACCAAACAGAGAAAATGGTAAGAAATCATGAACAGAATCTATAAGAATTATGGGATATCATGAAAAAGTTAAATTTAAGGATTATTGGGATTGAGGAAGGCACAGAGAAACAAACCAAAGGAATGAACAATCTATTCAATGAAATAATATCATAAAACTTCCCAAATCAGAAGAATGAAATGGAAAATCAAATACAAGAGGCTTATAGTGTCAGGGGCGGGCTCTGAGGGCCCCAGAGCCGCACTGTGGCCTGATCTCTAAGATGGCGCCTGGTAGTTTGCCAGAATAAGCCGTACTTATAAACAAGTTTCAGGAAGTAACTCTGATTGACTGCTGTATATGAGGTGATTCTTCTAACTCCCTAGTGACTGACCCTTGATAGGCTAATATCTCAGACTGACTTTGATTGGCTTATGCTTGCTATATAACCCAGACACTTCCTCGAATAAAGTTGGTTGTTCGTTGTTTGTTGGTCTTTGGTCTTTGGTCTTTGGTCTTTTTTGTTCCTGTGAAAAAGAAGCGTACACGTTGTCATTGTCCCCACAGGTGGTGGGCGATCATAAGTGGTGCTGAAACCCAGGAATTCGAGTTACAAAGAAGGAACTGATCAGGTAAATACGGGGTAAGTAAAGTACAGTCTGGCCAGGTTAAAGTTCGCGGAATAAGCGACGGAGATTGAGTGTTTGTAAGTGCTTTCACTTTTGTTTTGCTAGTTAAAGTGCTTTGCATTCTGTTCGTTTAATAGAGAGATATGGGCACTGAAATGTCATGAATGGGCATGGAAGGTCCCTTAAAGGATTTGCTCCGGGCCAATGGAATTCCTCTTGAAGGCCAATGCTTAAAATAAAGATTAAAAATAGAGAATTTTCGGGACTCCTAGATACAGGAGCTGATACTAGCATTATTACCCTAAAAGATTGGCCAAAAGAATGGCCTTTACAAGTAGCGGAACAAACCCTGAGGGGATTGGGTGTAGCTATTAGACCACAAAGGAGTAGTTCTGTATTGACATGGAAAAAACGATGAGGGCCAACAGGGAACATTTCAACCTTATGTCTTAGACCATTTACCTGTTAATTTATGGGGCAGATATATTCTCATGCAAATGGATTTAGTACTCACTACAGAAGGCCATTATAGCCAAAAGACTCAAAATCTAATGGTAAAACAAGGTCATAAATGGGACAAAGGGATAGGCCGCTATGGCCAGGGAAATACCCAGCCAAGTAGTGTTAAAGGCAATCAAGGTCGCCAAGGCTTGGGTTTTTCCTTGGGGCTACTGAACAAAAGTATGTAAAAATAACTTGGAAATCCAATGCACCAGTGTGAGTCTCTCAGTGGCCCCTGATATTAGAAAAACTTAAAGCAGCCCAAGAACTGGTACAACAACAATTAGAAGCAAATCATATTAGACCTTCAACTTCTCCTTGGAATACCCCTATTTTTAATACTCCAAATATATTATTATGCCACTCTGAGGAAGATTATTTTAAAGGATATTTATTCTGAATTAATAGAACAACTCAAATTATGGGGACTCATTATAGCCCCTGAAAAAGTTCAAGTTGGTACTACACAAGAATTCTTAGGAGCCCAATTAATATCTTACAAGGGGATCCCCATCCCACATCTCCCAGAGAGCTCACTCCTGAAGCATGTCTGGTATACAAAAAAGATTAGATGAGGCCCAAGTAGATTGTATTAATCTCTCTCAGCCATTACAATTCATTGTTATTCCTAACAAGAAACTACCCACTGGAGTCTTTTGGCAAGAGGGTCCCTTGTTTTGGGTCCATCTAGCCTGTTCACCCAATAAAACTCTCTTACCCTACCCTGAAGCAGTAGCTCAAGTAATCTTAAAGGCACTTAAATCATCTATCACAGTGTTTGGAATTCATCCAGCTACTATCATTATTCCCGATGATAAGCATCAACTTTCTTGATTATGTAATTTCATGGATTCTTGGACTGTTGTTAGATGCTCCACTCAAGCTAACTTTGATATTCACTATCCTAAATATCCTTATATACAATTTTGTAGTAATAATTCTGTAATATTCCCAAGAGTTACCTGACAACAACCTATTCCTAAGGCTCCTGTGATTTTCACTGATGAATCCAAAACAGGGACTGGAGCTATTTGTTATCAAGATAAAGTCCAAACATTCCTTTTCCCTAACTCTTCTGCTCAACAAACAGAACTCTTAACAGTTCTTGAAGTTTTTAAAATGTTCCCTAATATTCCATTCAATGTTTACTCAGATAGTTTATATGTAGTTCAAGCTCTCAGTAACTTAGAATGTGCAGGGCTTATTGCCTCAAACTCTACTATTTTTCATCCTTTACGGACTTTACAACAAATGATTTGGGATGGTTATAATCCTTTCTTTATTGGACATATCAGAGCTCATACCAATTTACCTGGACCTTTAGCTCTAGGGAATAATGTAGCAGACATAGCAACTAAGGATCCCCACATTTTTTCTGCATTTGAGGCAGCAAAAAATTATCATCAACAATTCCATGTTAATTCTACAATATTAAAAGTGAAGTTTCCCATTACTAAAGAAACTGCACGTGCTATTGTCAAATCTTGTAGCCATTGTACAGTCCTCCATCATCCACCTTCTATAGGAGTTAATCCTAAAGGACTGTTACCTAATCATCTATGGCAAATGGATGTTACTCACATTCCTGAATTTGGTAACCTTAAACAACTTAAAATGGATAATGACCCTGCTTATACTTCAACCTCTTTTAACCAATTTCTCACTAAATTTGAAATAACTCTAACCACAGGTATACCTTATAACCCACAAGGACAATGTATTGTTAAACGTGCACATCTCACCCTCAAAAATACTCTTTATAAACAAAAAGGGGGAATAAGGGAGACCTTCAGTTCCCCTAAAGATAAACTTTCTCTTTGCCTCTTTATTTTAAATTTTTTAACTCTGGATAATGAGGGTCGCTCTGCCACTGAGAGACATGGCAATCATAAACAACATGTTAGAGAGACGGTAAAATGGAAGGATGTTTTTACTGGACAATGGAACGGCCTGGACCCGGTGCTTTGCTGGAGCCGCGACTCGGTTTGTGTGTTTCCACAGGATAAAACGTCACCTATCTGGGTTCCTGAACGGCTGACTCAACCAGTGACAACGCTACCAACAAGTAATTCGGATCAACAAAATGAAGACGCCAAAGACACTCCTGACGATCATGCTATTGACAGTCTTTCACCCCTTAGCCACGCTTTTTTTTCGCCCAGGTGAAAATGGTTCTACATTTCAAGAATACATAAAAAACTTAACAGGAGATGCTGTTTTATTTTCAGGATGGATACCTCGCAGACATAATGCTACAGGAACTACTTTCAAAACCCCTATAATCTTCCCTCCTTGTAATCCTAAACACAGTACACCTCCTATATGGACCGGTTGTCAACATGCAGGACCAGCGACTCCTGTACAAAATGGATTTTTTTTTTTCACTCCCAATTTCACTTCTTTCACTGCTAATGATAACTTCACTAATAATGTTCAATTAGGCATGAAACGTGTCAACCCCTTTGACAATTGGATGCTTTTCACTGCAGCTTCAGGATATACTAACTTACAATCTTCAGTCTCTTAGGAGGGGCATTTCGGCTATGTACTTGGAACTCCTCTACATGGACAAACAGTTCTAGGTTCACTGGTGCTGCCTCACAATCTACGTGTACCAGAAATATTACCTTTCCACCTACCCCAGTTTGTGTGTCCCCCCCTTTTTTATGTTTTTAACTTCTTCTCTTCTCAATTACACCTCAAGCAAATGCGTATTCCTACCTTCCTACCTGTTCCAGTCTCTGTTACAGATACAGAACTGCCAGTACTACTATCTAGAGACAAGAGAGATTTTGGCATCACAGCAGCTGTGGTCACTGCAATAGTGGTTTCTGCAACAGCAGCACTAGCAACTGCCATACCTACAGCAACAGCAGTCAATCACTTGGCCGAAAATACAGCTGCAGCCTTACAGACTCAAGAGACCCTAAACCAACATCTAAGAGCAGGCATACTCCTTGTAAATCAAAGAGTGAACTTACTACAAGAACAAGTGGACGTCTTACAAGAACTTTTGGGACTGGGATGTGTTTATCCTTTAAGAGCAGTGTGTGTCACCCCTATTGCTTATAATAACCTTAGCTCTGCGGCTATGTTATCTAAAAATCTCTCTGTCTACCTTACTGGCAATTGGTCATCTACGTTTGATAATTTAACCAGTCAGCTACGAGCTGAAATACTCAGAGTCAATGCCACCAGGGTTCAAGTTGCATCGGTATCCGAGATGTTCTCTTTGTTATCTAAAGCCCTGGGACTGACAAAACAGTGGGCTGAAACAGTAGTTGTTCTGATTATTATCTGCTTAGGGATAGCCTATGTTATACGCAGCCAAATCAGAGCTCGCCAAGATGTCCGATGTCATCGACAGGCTATAGTACAGGCTTTGACAGCCATTTAGACAGGCACATCTCCCCAAGTATGGCTAAGCATGCTGCACCAGTAGTCAAAGATGGGTAAGATCCGTGGAAATGCATACCAACCTAAGACAGGGTTCTGACGCCTGGAGGTCAGAATTCCAATGACCGGTAAGGATGTAATTTGCCATGGACAACCTAAGACAGGCATGGTCCCAAGTCATCTTTTCTTTATTTAAAGAATAAGGGGGATATAGGACTCCAAATATACAAAATTACAATAGACCCTCACGAAGGCACATTATAATGAAAATACCTAACATACAAAATGAAGACAGAATTTTAAAGACTGCGAGAGAAAAGACTCAAATTACTTTCAGGGGTAACCAATACGGATATCAGCAGAACACCCTAAAAGCTAGAAGGACCTGGAACAACATTTTCAAGCTCTGAGAGAAAATGAATGTCAACCAAGAATCTTATACCCCGCAAAACTTACCTTCAGATTTGACAATGAAATAAAATTCTTCCATGATGAACAAAAGCTAAAAGAATTTACAAAAAGAAAGCCTGCACTACAGAAACTTCTCAGCAAAATATTCCATGAGGAAGAGATGAAAAACGATGATGTAAATCGGCAAAGGGAGGAACTACCCTAACTACAGGAATAGCCAAATAAAGGAGAAACCAAGTCCTGTCAAAAAAAAAAAAAAAAAAAAAAAAAAACCAAATGACCTGGAATACAAATCATATCTCAATAATAATCTTGAATGCTAATGGTCTGAACTCATCAATCAAAATACATGACTGACAGATTTGATTTAAAAAAAAAGATCCAACAATATGCTGCCTGCAAGAGACTCATAGAAAGAGATACCCACAGACTAAAGCTGAAAGTATTGGAAAAAAACATATCATGCACAGGGACTCAGAAAAAAAGCCAGAGTATCCATCCTCATATCAGATAATGTGGACTTCAAGCCAAAGTTAGAAGGGATAAAGAAGGACATTTCATACTGCTTAAAGAAAGTATAAATCAGCAAGACATAACAATCATAAATATCTATGCCCCAAACAGTGGCTCATCCATATATACCAAACAAATCCTTCTTAATTCCAGAAATCAAATAGACCACAACACAATAATATTAGGTGATTTTAATACACCTCTCTCACCAATAGACAGATCTTCAAAACAAAAATTGAACAAAGAAAACATAGATCTCA
Source organism: Sciurus carolinensis (assembly GCF_902686445.1). Taxonomy (NCBI): domain Eukaryota; kingdom Metazoa; phylum Chordata; class Mammalia; order Rodentia; family Sciuridae; genus Sciurus; species Sciurus carolinensis. The sequence goes on from NC_062215.1 coordinate 92,105,146, forward strand.
ATAACACAATCAATACTTTAGACTTAATGGACATTTATAGAATATAACATCCAACAAAGAGCCCATACACTTTCTTCTCAGCAGCACAGGGATCCTTCTCTAAAAGACCATATTTTAAGCCACAAAGCTAATGTCAGCAAATACAAGAAGATAGAGACACTACCTTGTATTCTATCAGATCATAATGGATTGAAATTAGAAATAAATGACAGGAAAAAAAAAAGAAACTACTCCAACACCTGGAGATTAAAAAATATGCTATTGAATGATGAATGGATGACAGAAGACATCAGAAGGGAAATACAAAAATTCTTAGAGGAAAATGAGAAAAAAGATACATCATATCAAAATATATGGTACACTATGAAAGCAGTACTTAGAGGAAAATTTATTTCATGGAGGACATTCAATAAAAGAAGAAAAAATCAACAAATAAACGACCTAACACTACAGCTCAAAGCCCTAGGAAAAGAAGAACACAGCAACACCAAAAGTGGTAGAAGACAGGAAATAGTTTAAATCAGAGCTGAAATCAATGAAATTGAAAGAAAAGAAACAATAAAAAATATTGACAAAATAAATAGTTGGTTCTTTGAAAAAATGAACAAAATTGATAAACCCTTAGCCAGACTAACAAAGAGAAGGAGAGAGAAAACTCAATTTACTAAAATTCAGAATGAACAAGGAAATATCAAAACAGACACGAGTGAAATACAAAACATAATTAGAAGCTATTTTGAAAATCTATACTCCAACAAAATAGAAAATCTCGAAGACATCAACAGGTTTCTAGAGACATATGACTTACCTAAACTGAACCAGGAAGACATATACAACTTAAATAGATCAATTTCAAGTAATGAAATAGAAGTCATCAAAAGCCTACCAACAAAGAAAAGTCTGGGACCAGATGGGTTCTCAGTCGAGTTCTACAAAATCCTTAAAGATGAGCTCATTCCAATACTCCTCGAAATATTCCATGAACTAGAAGAGGAGGGAAACCTCCCAAACTCATTCTATGAAGCCAATATCACCCTGATACCTAAACCAGATAGAGACACATCAAGGAAAGAAAATTTCAGACCAGTATCCTTAATGAACATTGATGCAAAAATTCTCAACAAAAATTTAGCAAATCGCATACAAAAATAAATTAAAAGATAGTGTATCACGATCAAGTGGGTTTTATCCCAGGGATGCAAGGTTGGTTCAACATACAGAAATCAATAAATGTAATTCACCATATCAATAGACTTAAAGTCAAGAATCACATGATTGGGTTGGGGATATAGCTCAGTTGGTAGAGTGCTTGCCTCACAAGCACAAGGCCCTGGGTTCAATCCCCAACACTGCAAAATAAAGAAAGAAAGAAAGAAAGAAAGAATCACATGATTATTTTGATAGATGCAGTAAAAGCATTTGATAAAATACAGCATCCCTTCATGCTCAAAACACTAGAAAACATAGAGAAAGTGGGAACATTCCTTAACATTGTAAAGGCCATCTGTGCTAAGCCCATGGTCAATACCATTCTAAATGGTGAAAAACTGAAAGCATTCCCCCTAAAAACTGGAACAAAGCAGGGATGCCCTCTTTCATCACTTCTATTCGACATTGTCCTTGAAACTCTAGCCAGAGCAATTAGACAGACCAAAGAAATTAAGGGAATACGAATAGGAAAAGAAGAAGAACTCAAACTATCCCTATTTGCTGATGACATGATTCTATATTTAGAGGAACCAGGAAATTCCACCAGAAAACTTTTAGGACTCATAAGTGAATTTTGTAAAGTAGCAGAATATAAGATCAATACTCATAAATCTAATTCTTTTTTATACATAAGTGATGAATCTTCAGAAAGAGAAGTTAGGAAAACTACCCCATTCACAATAGCCTCTAAAAAAATAAAATACTTGGGAATCAATCTAACAAAAGAGGTGAAGGACCTCTACAATGAGAACTACAGAGAACTAAATAAAGAAATTAAAGAAAACCTTAGGACATGAAAGGATCTCCCCTGTTCTTGGATAGGCAGAATTAATACTGTCAAAATGGCCATACTACCAAAAGTGCTATACAGATTCAATGCAATTCCAATTAAAATCCCAATGACATACTTCACAGAAATAGAGCAAGCAAAAATCATGAAATTCATCTGGAAGAATAAGAAACCCAGAATAACTAAAGTAATCCTTAGCAGGAAGAGTGAAGCAGGGGTTTTACAATACCAGAACTTCAACTATACTACCAAGCAATAGTAAAAAAAATGGCATGGAATTGGCACCAAAATAGACAGGTAGATCAATGGTACAGAATAGAGGACACAGACACAAGTCCAAATAAATACAATTTTCTCATACTAGACAAAGGTGCCAAAAATATGCAATGTGGAAAAGATAGCCTCTTCAGCAAATGGTTGAAAAATGGAGAAAACTGGAAATCCATATGCAGCAGCATGAAACTAAATCCCTGTTCTCACTCTGCAGAAAACTCAACTCAAAACGGATCAAGGACCTTGGAATCAGAGACCCTTCATCTTATAGAAGAAAAAGTAGGTCCAAGTCTTCAACAAGTCAGTTTAGGATCAGACTTCCTTAACAGGACTCCCATAGCAAGAAATAAAAGCAAGAATCAATAACTGGGGTAGATTCAAACTAAAAAGCTTTCTCTCAGCAAAGGAAACTATTGCTAATGTGAAGAGAAAGCCTACAGAGTGGGAGAAAATCTTTGCCACTCATACTTCAGATAGAGTTCTCATTTCCAGAATATATAAAGAACTCAAAAAACTCTACACCAAGAATAACCCAATCAACAAATGGGCTAAGGATATGAAGAGACACTTCACAGAAGAAGATCTACAAAGCAATCAACAGATATATGAAAAAATGTTCAATATCTCTAGTAATAAGAGAAATGCAAATCAAAACTACCCCAAGATTCCATCTCACCCCAATTAGAATGGCTATTATCAAGAATACAAGCAACAATAAGTGTTGGTGAGGATGTGGGGAAAAAGGTACACTTATACATTGCTGGTGGGTTTGCAAATTAGTGCAGCTACACTGGAAAGCAGTGTGGAGATTCCTTAGAAAACTTGGAATGGAACTACCGTTTGACCCACCTCTCCCACTCCTTGACCTAATCCCACAGGAGTTGAAATCAGCATACCACAGAGATACAGCCACATCAATGTTCCTAGATGCTCAATTCACAATAGCCAGATTGTGGAACCAACCTAGATGCCCTTCAATTGATGAATGGATAAAGAAACTGTGAGATATATATATATATAAACAATGGAGTATTACTCAGTCATAAAGAAGAATACAATTATGGCATTTGCAGGCAAATGGATGAAATTGGAGAATATCATGCTACATGAGATAAGCCAATCTCAAAAAACCAAAGGACAAATGATCTCGCTGATAAGCGGATGATGACACCTAATGGGGGTGCGAGGGGGGCAAGAATGGAGGAAGGAGAGACTACTGTATAGAAGGAAAAGTAGGGTGGGAGGGGTGCGGGGAAAGAAAAAAATAACACAATGAATCAAAAACTATTACCCTACGTAATACTCTACAAATGGTATGCCTCTACTTCATGTACGAACAGAGAAACAAGATGTATCCCATTTGTTTACAATAAAAATAAATTTTAAAAAGATAAAAAAAGAGAAAATATTAAAATAGTGATCCCATATCTGAAATTGAAGATAAGATATTGCTCTCCTTAAGAAATGAATTTTTTATTAACATAAATCTGTCATTCCTTTTCGCCGACATCTGTCTAATCCTTCCCACCTGGTTCGAATTTTCTCATCAAGTTCTCTATTGTGTTTTACATGTTCTGACCATGTCTGTTTCTGATATTTATTAATCAACTCCTTCAGGCAGGCATGTGCTTTATTCTTTATTATTAGCAGCCCACAGCAAAATGCACATATACAAACACACACAACACAAATGTCCCAAGTTTGCAAAAAAAAATGTAAATCAAAATTTTAAAGGCTAATTTGATTGCTTTTCTGCTACTCAGATTTAGGAACTTTTCAATAAGGTCTGTCATTTATTTGCTGTTCAGAAGAATCCCAGACAACTTTGAACAGAGAAAAGTATCAGCCTTTTTGTCGTCATGATTCTTTTCTCCTTCACTTTCTGAGGTTAAAAAAGTATTCTTGACATTTTCCAGTTCTCGGTCAACCCGGATCTCTTATTCACTTGGTTTTGCTCCTGTGGACTGTTTCTATGAATAGGTCGACTCATTCCCCTATCCCTCTCATATAATAACAGCATTCATTCAACCTGTATGCACAAATATCATAAAGAATATCGTGTAGCATCATTTTGAAATAATTAAAAATTAATAATCCGATTGAATATATTTCTATTTGTGTTTCTATGTGTGTGTGTGTGAGAGAGAGAGACAGAGACAGAGACAAAGACAGAGGATGAGGAAAGTGAAGGAAGGAGACTTAACGATTACATCTTTCAGAATTTCTGATACCTTGAGGACATTTTGAATTTTCTTTGCACATACAGATGGCATTAAGGATAGCATTCTGCCATCTCCACATATAATTGATCAAATGATGGTTTCCTTAGTATGTTTTGTACTGTGATCATAAAGTATCATGACTGGGTAACTGACAAACAACAAGCAGTTATTTGGCTCACAGTTCTGGAGGGTGTGAAGTCCAAGGTGGGTGGGGTGGTATCTGGTGAGGGTAGAAAGCATCACATGGCAAAAGAGCAGGCCAGAGAAAAAGAGCTGGAACTTGCAGCCTCAAACACTTTTATAATAGGCATGAATCCATTCATAAGGGTGGACTGACCTAAAGGTTCCTGTTAGGCTTCACCTTCCAACAGGATTGCACTGAGGATTGTTTCCACGACGTGTCTGTTTGGGGAACATATTTCAACCATACCTGTGATGATTTATTGTCCTCTACTAATATTTGACTTCTTCTATCATTTATTCTTTAAGAGTTTTTAAAATTTGGTTTAACAAACACTTTTGAATAAAGCTCATAATAACATTGTAGAAAAAAGTTGGCAAGAAAATATTGATTATACCCCAGTAAGATATTCGCATTGATGAGTGTACATTTTGAGTTCAGAATATCTGCAATCTTACACTAGCCTCACTTGTTTTGGTTAAAATTTCAGACATGTAGCTCTGTCAGCCTTTACAGTCACAATAGAAGTATCCATATTTAAAATTCAAGAACATTCTGGCAACCAATATGAACAGATTGCTAATTTTTTCACCCTCAAGGGATCTGCATCATTCATATGGTATGTTAAAAAGTATGGTTTACAAAGTCATCTATTTTCTGTTCTCATTTGCTAGTGTTAATAGATACAATGTTGCTTGTTTATTTGGTGAGATTCCTTCCAGCAGAGAACAGCTTTCTCACATTTCTACATTAAGTAGCAGTAGCAGAATGTACAGACACATTTCATGCTATGATATTGGACTTCAGTGATCATGTGTTTTATCTGATCAACAGTCAGGCACGTGTACCAGTCTTGAGAACTGAGTTATAGCAGAAAAAGATTTCACTCCATAATCCATTTTGCTTTGTGATGGATGAAGTTTTCCCTCCTCCAACACCATGCTTTAATCTGAGACATGGCAGTTTAAATTTTTCTAAAACCACGCCAATTTTTTTTTCTTATTTCCCAGAGAATGGTAAGCAAAGTTGTGAAACCAAACCTGACCCAGTTCATGCACTTTATTGTCATCAGTCATGTGTCTTCGGGCAAGCTATTTCTCCTAACACAGACCTTCAGACCTGGAAGGTAGGATGACAATACCTACCTTATGAATTTAGGATGAAAACTAAAAAGAAAAAATATAAAAATAATTTATAAAATGCTAACTGAACTACACATGCAATGAAGTAGTTATAAATACTATAAGAATAAGACACCCATCAAGAAGATCTTTATAACTTTATCTTGGATCATATCTGGATTATGGGAGGATGCTCACTGCCTGTAATCAGCAAATAAAACTAAAGAACTAGTGTATTTTGGTTATGTGGATCCCTATGTTATGTGGATCCCTATATAAATCTGGGATGAAAGAGAAACATGGAAAATATATTAAAAGTGAGGTAATATGAATTAAGATAAAAAGCTTAATGAACAAATTAACCAGAGGTTATTCATGTAGGGAATCAGAATAGGGGTTTGAGGGAAAAAAACTGTAAAATTACTAAAATGGGGGCCTAGAAAAAATTCAATTCCATGAAGACAGAAATTTGTAAAGTTGCTAGGATTGTGTTTGCAATATGGGATAACAGATTTTTTACATTCTGGGCTTCTGTTTTTCAAAGCTGGTAGTGCTTCCTACCTAACCCAAAGATTCAGTATAGCCTGTGATAGCATCCATAAGTAGTTTTTTAAATAAGTTTCTTAGAAGATGATCATATGAGTTTTACCAGTCAGTCATGCCCAATACAAAATGACACCCCTTGAGTATCCCATTCTGGTACATATTCTCTTTTCTTCTCTACTTTGGTTTTATCCCTCCCTCCTGCTTCTTGGCATTGCATGTCTAGTCAAGTAGCAGTAGATTTTTAAAATGGATCCAGAGTTTCTCTGAGAACTCCTATCTGAAAGAATATGAGGGAAAGGACATGGTTCTTCCAAGGTGTGGGTTAGGCTAGGTCCACCTCTTGATATTAAGCAGTGAAGGAAACATTTAAGGTGGGTAGGGAGAGAGTCTTGCTTCCCCTGACTGGTATATTTCACAATTAGAATGTCAGAGGAGCGTTTATTCCCCCCAATACTTTCACTTCCTATTGATTTGAATAAGGTATTTGATGAGAATTAAATTGCAAGTTTCTCCTTCCACCTATACTCCAGCAGTGATGTTCAGGGACGTTTCTGAGAAGGTATTTCCGATTTTTATTTAGATCTGCTTTAGGCAGGATGAGTTTGCAGACAAAGCTTGAAAAGTAGTTTCTGAAATGCCAAATTTACTAAATTTATTATCTCTTCTGTTCTGTAGTCTAAAAAACTTATTGGTATAGAGGACATAGAAATTAGTTCATTGGCTCCAAATATGGAGCAAAAGCTCAGCATGGAAAAGTCTTTTCCTCCTGCATTCTCTTTTCATGAAGACAAATATGGATATTTCTAAAAGAATTGTGTCTGTCCATTTTTTTTTTATATTTATTTATTTATTTTTTTTTACGTTTACATAGGGTAATGATGTTTATTATATTTTCCCCTCCCCCCCAACCCTCCCACCCCTCCCACCCCTCCCACCCCTCTTTTCCCTCTACACAGTCCTTCTTTCCTTCATTCTTACTGCTCTCCTTAGCCTAACTCTAAACCTAACCCTAAACCTAATGCTAGCCCGTCCCACCCCCCATTATATGTCCTCATCCGCTTATCAGCGAGATCATTCGTCCTTTAGTTTTTTGAGATTGGCTTATCTCACTTAGCATGATATTCTCCAATTTCGACCATTTGCCTACAAATGCCATAATTTTATCATTCTTCATTGCGGAGTAATATTCCATTGTATAAATATGCCACAGTTTCTTTATCCATTCATCAACCGAAGGACATCTAGGTTGGTTCCACAATCTGGCTATGGTGAATTGAGCAGCAATGAACATTGATGTGGCTGTATCTCTGTAGTATGCTGCTTTTAAGTCCTTTGGGTATAGGCCAAGGAGTGGGATAGCTGGGTCAAATGGTGTTTCCATTCCAAGCTTTCTGAGGAATCTCCACACTGCTTTCCAGAGTGGTTGCACTAATTTGCAACCCCACCAGCAATGTATGAGTGTTCCTTTTTCACCACATCCTCGCCAACACCTATTGTTGCTTGTATTCTTTTTTTTTTTTTTTTTTGCATTAATAAATAACCATTTTATTGTTTTTTTTGTTTTTTTTTTTGAATCATTGCATAAAGTTTATTATTTTCTCTTATTCCTACTGCCTTCACTTCCTCTTCTCTCCCTCACTTCCTTTCTTTCTCCCTCCCTTAATTCCTCCCTTCTTTTTTTTTTTTTTTTTTATTTACTTATTTTTTTTACGTTTACATAGGGTAATGATGTTTATTATATTTTTCCCCTCCCCCCCCACCCCTCCCACCCCTCCCACCCCTCCCACCCCTCTTTTCCCTCTACACAGTCCTTCTTTCCTTCATTCTTACTGCTCTCCTTAGCCTAACTCTAAACCTAACCCTAAACCTAATGCTAGCCCCTCCCACCCCCCATTATATGTCCTCATCCGCTTATCAGCGAGATCATTTGTCCTTTAGTTTTTTGAGATTGGCTTATCTCACTTAGCATGATATTCTCCAATTTCGACCATTTGCCTACAAATGCCATAATTTTATCATTCTTCATTGCGGAGTAATATTCCATTGTATAAATATGCCACAGTTTCTTTATCCATTCATCAACTGAAGGGCATCTAGGTTGGTTCCACAATCTGGCTATGGTGAATTGAGCAGCAATGAACATTGATGTGGCTGTATCTCTGTAGTATGCTGATTTTAAGTCCTTTGGGTATAGGCCAAGGAGTGGGATAGCTGGGTCAAATGGTGTTTCCATTCCAAGCTTTCTGAGGAATCTCCACACTGCTTTCCAGAGTGGCTGCACTAATTTGCAACCCCACCAGCAATGTATGAGTGTTCCTTTTTCACCACATCCTCGCCAACACCTATTGTTGCTTGTATTCTTGATAATCGCCATTCTAATTGGGGTGAGATGAAATCTTAGGGTAGTTTTGATTTGCATTTCCCTTATTACTAGGGATGTTGAACATTTTTTCATATATCTGGTGATTACTTGTACATCTTCTTCTGTGAAGTGTCTGTTCATTTCCTTAGCCCATTTGTTGATTAGATTATTTGTATTCTTCGTGTAGAGTTTTTTGAGTTCTTTATAGATTCTGGAAATTAGCGCTCTATCTGAGGTATGGTTGGCAAAGATATTCTCCCACTCTGTAGGCTCTCTCTTCACATTTCTGATAGTTTCCTTTGCTGACAGAAAGCTTTTTAGTTTGAATCTATCCCAGTTGTTTATTCTTGCTTTTATTTCTTGTGCTATGGGAGTCCTGTTAAGGAAATCTGATCCTGAGCCAACAAGTTGAAGATTTGGACCTACTTTTTCTTCTATAAGATGCAGGGTCTCTGGTCTGATTCCGAGGTCCTTGATCCATTTTGAGTTGAGTTTTGTGTAGGGTGAGAGATAGGGGTTTAGTTTCATTCTATTGCATATAGTTTTCCAGTTTTCCCAGCACCATTTGTTGAAGAGGCTATCTTTTCTCCATTGCATATTGTTGGAACCTTTGTCTAGTATGAGAAAATTGTATTTATTTGGGTTTGTGTCCATGTCCTCTATTCTGTACCATTGATCTACCTGTCTATTTTGGTACCAATACCATGCCGTTTTTGTTACTATTGCTTTGTAGTAGAGTTGAAGATCTGGTATTGCAATACCCCCTGCTTCGCTCTTGCTACTGAGGATTGCTTTAGCTATTCTAGGTTTTTTATTCTTCCAGATGAATTTCATAATTGCTTGCTCTATTTCTGCAAGGTACATCATTGGGATTTTAATTGGAATTGCATTGAATCTGTATAGAACTTTAGGTAGTATAGCCATTTTGACGATATTAATTCTGCCTATCCAGGAACATGGGAGATCTTTCCATCTTCTAAGGTTTTCTTGAATTTCTTTCTTTAGTGTTCTGTAGTTCTCATTGTAGAGGTCTTTCACCTCTTTTGTGAGATTGATTCCAAAGTATTTTATTTTCTTCGATGCTATTGTGAATGGGGTAGTTTTCCTAATTTCTCTTTCTGAAGATTCATCACTTATGTATAAAAATGCATTGGATTTATGAGCATTGATCTTGTAACCTGCTACTTTACTGAATTCACTTATGAGTTCTAAAAGTTTTCTGGTGGAATTTCCAGGTTCCTCTAAATATATAATCATGTCATCAGCGAACAGGGATAGTTTGAGTTCTTCTTTTCCTATTCGTATCCCTTTAATTTCTTTGGTTTGTCTGATTGCTCTGGCTAGAGTCTCAAGGACGATGTTGAATAGAAGCGGTGAAAGAGGGCATCCCTGCCTTGTTCCAGTTTTTAGGGGGAACGCTTTCAGTTTTTCACCATTTAGAATGATATTAGCCATGGGCTTAGCGTAGATGGCCTTTATAATGTTTAGGAATGTTCCCATTACCCCAATTTTTTCTAGTGTTTTGAGCATGAAGGGATGCTGTATTTTATCAAATGCTTTTTCTGCATCTATTGAAATAATCATGTGATTCTTAACTTTAAGTCTGTTGATATGGTGAATGACATTTATTGATTTCCGAATGTTGAACCAACCTTGCATCCCTGGGATAAAACCCACTTGATCGTGGTGCACTATCTTTTTAATATATATTTGTATGCGATTTGCTAAAATTTTGTTGAGAATTTTTGCATCGATGTTCATTAAGGATATTGGTCTGAAATTTTCTTTCCTTGATGTGTCTCTGTCTGGTTTAGGTATCAGGGTGATATTGGCTTCATAGAACGAGTTTGGTGTCTGTCCATTTTTGAAGGAGAAAATTACCATAAAGTATCAAGTGATAAGGAGTAATTTCTAAATTCTTTTAAAAATCCCCAAAATCTGGTTTGTGGAATCAGAAATCTACTAAGATAGTTAATTGCCACAAATGTTCCTTTCTCATTTTTCCCCCTTATTATCACGGAAATTTTACAAACAAGCTTGTAACCTAACAGTTCTGTAACCTTATACATGTTGAGACTGTCTGTACCTAATTAGCAAATTCTAACCTACCTACACAGGAAGAAGATAGACAAGGTATAAATTGTCACACATCCCATTTTTCAAGGAACCCACGATTGTCCAACATCTCTTTTACTGTACTATATCAGGGAAACAAGATGTCCCTGAAGACTCTGTCCTATGATTTTCAATGGGATAAAAAGCTTTCCACATATTTTTATTGCTTTTTTCATCACCAAAGGGAAAAGACTGAAAATCCAGGGTGGGTGTAAAGGTAAGTGTATGTAGAAGTCTTTTATCATAACTTTTGTACAGTTGCTGTTTCTCTCTCCAGCCTCCTCCGCACGTCTGTAGCTTGCCAGCCACCCACTTACCCTCAATCACTTTCTTAGGTCTGGCAAAAACAGCTGTGGGGAGGAAATGTAGTTTTTTTCCTCCTGCCCATTTTGGATTGTACTGTCTCCATTTGATAATTTTATCACATTACTGAGACACTAGCACAGAATTTTTCACAGTTCTCATTATCTGACTGTGGTCCTAATAACATATGGTAATATTTTTCTAATTATACTACTTTAAAATATAGTAAAAAGTTCATATTACTATGGCAATTATAAGGAATGTAACTTATCCACACTGTTTTCTAGCATAAGGGAGTCACTGGAGATAGGTATAGATTTAATATGTGATTTGTCTCTATAGATACATGATTTACGGCTTATACTCAAGAATGTTCTGTGACTCCTTTCTGTATCCCTCTTCTTCATCTGCTTTAAGGTATTTATTTCACTTATGACTTGTTTTTATCGATGTTGAAATCTTGTTCTGTTCTTTAAAATAAGATTTGATTATAAACAAGTATAATTTCTACAATTCAAGGTACATCTTGAACTGACAGACTTGACAAGTTTCATTATTTGTGCCAAAACAGTAAATTCTATAGCTAGACTTCATTTCTCCACTTACTCAAATTCCTCTTAAGTACTTCTTTGAGGATTTTACTTCATTAGCCTGTGGTTATCTCTTCTTTTTATTCATCCTCATCTCTAGCTTTGTTTGCATTCATTCAAGCATGTTAAGCTTTCTCTTGCATTTTTTAAATAAGTGATAGAACACTGGAAGCCAAGGAGTTCCCACAAATATAATCTTCCATGAGTGTCAGGCTCCTTACACCTACAGGATCCATCCACATGTCTGCCAGTTTTCATTTATATACACCAACATAAACTAGAAAGACCAGAGAAAGTGAGTATGAAGGGATTATATGTTCATGTTTTTAATGCTTTCTTTGAAACTCAGTATATAGATCAAATATTTTTAAAATATGTATAAATATATAAAGTTTCACATTTAGTTGCAGTAATCACCCCTTTAGCTTTGTTCATTTCAACAAAATCCCATATACCCCATATACTCCACACCTAGTTTCCCTTTTTAACATGTTACATTGGCATGGTACATTCATCACAACTGATGAATAAATTTTGACTTATTATTACTAACTAAAATCTGTACTAGATAGATAGATAGACAGATCCATAGATAAATAGATAGATAAGATAGAGTTACTAGGAATTGAAGCCTGATATGCTTTACCACTGAGTTACATTCCCTGCCTTTTTCATCTTTTATTTTGACACAGATCTTACTAAGTTGCTTGAACTTGAGATCTTCCTGCTTCCGCTCCTGAGGCACTGAAATTACAAACATGTGCCACCATACCCCGCTAAGATTCTTTATATCTTTTTGTGTTCTGATATTCCAAGATACCATATTACATTAGGTCATCACATCTCCTTAGACTCTTACTGGCTGAGACAATTTCGTAGACATTCTTTGTTTTTGATGACCTTATATTTTCTAGGAGGAGTGGTTATTATTTATTTATTTATTTATTTATTTATTCTTTTGGTAGAAAAATCCTCAATTGGCATACCTAACAACTTTTAAAAATAATTATTTACTAGCAATCTTTGTAAAATAATGTTAAGCATATGGCAATTAATTCATAAATCACATGAATAAATAAATAAATAAACGATAGGCTGAATATTTCATTCATGGGTAGGAAGCAACATACTAATACTAAGAAATAATTCTTTGGTCTGAATTTTAATACCGCATTGGCACTATTGTATACCAATCTTGCAAAAAAGAAAAGGAAACTATTTGGTTAAATTTTCTCTTTCTGAGTCAAATTGAGCAAAATATTAGAAACAGTCATTAGAATTTTAATGAGAAAATCTAAAATATTTGAATGTTATGTTATTGTAGAAATTAAAGCATGGAGAAATAAGATATTTTAAACAATACTGACAAGTTTCTGTCACTATAACAAAATATCTGAGACTATCAACTTAGAGAGAAGGCTTATTTTGGTTCAGTTTTACAGGTTTCAGTCAATCATTGATTGACCCCACATCTTTGAACCAGATACTAACAAAAAGTGGTGGGAGTGTTTGACAGCAAAACCACTCACCTCATGGCTAGGGAATCAAAAGAGAGTGAGGGAGGATCCAGGGTTCCACAATCCCCTTCAAGAGCACTCTGCAGTGACCTGAATATCTCTCACTATGTCCCTTTTCTGAAAGATTCCAACACCTCCTGATAGTCCCAAGGGCTGGAGAGTGAATCTTTAACACATGGGCCTTGAGGGAACACTTATCCAATCTATCGCAATGAGTGAGTCCCGAATCACTGTAATCACATCTTATTTTCCCACACAAACAGGGAAAGGAATGCAAATATGGATGAAGGAAAAGTATAAAATAATAATAATAATAATAATTCATAGACTGGGATTCAGTACTCTGCTTGAATCAGGACAGAAGTGAAATTAGATTATTCTGCCCGTAGGGCAACAATGTGTTGGAAATGGAGTTATGCTAAACATAACCTTTCCTCAACCTTTATTCAAGATAGTAGCTGGAAATTCTCTTTTCACACATAATTTCATCATTCAGTTACCTCAGAGCAAAAGAGTAACAAATACAGTCTTGCCAGACAATGAAATCTTTTGAAGTAGACTTTCCTCTTTTTAAAAATCTAATTCTACCAGATATAATTTTAGACTAGAAAAACAATATTGAATTCTCTGATAAGAAAATAGACAATTGCTATACAGGTTAACAATATATTGATTAATATACTTTTTCCTAATTCAGAAACATAATAGCCGTTTACAAAGCACTTGGTTATATCATTATTATTTTAATTACGAACTTCACAGGGTAATAAAACAATAAGCTTTCTCTCAATGAATTACTCTTCCCTTTGTGTAATTTTACTTTACATATTAAGTTTAAAGGAAAAGGATTTGCTCTCTTTCCAGTTGTTTTAGACTGCCATATTTTACCATAACACAGAAAACTAATAATTATCAGTCCTTGAATGCCTTTTCCTGCAAATTAGTTTCAGAAAAGCAATTTAAAACTTTCTTCATTCTGCTCAGTAGACTACAAGATAATATTATTTTAATTGCAGAAACTGGAGTGCCTGATATTTTCCATTTTTAGTACAACATATTGACTTTTGCAGTCATTATTCCATTTTGTACATTTTTAGAGATACTTACATCAATGGTATTCTATTTCAGATAAATAAAGGAACATCTATTCAGATTCATCCTACAAACATCATTGGGTGTTTTGTGTGTGTGTGCGTGTGTGCCTGGATTGAATGTGCTTGTTAGAGATACAAAGAAGTAAAAGTTATGTTTTCTAACACCCCAACTGGACTTTCACAGCCTTATACAGCAGGAGAGATCATTTGAATAGTAGAGAAGAGGACCCCTTGCTGTACATATACAGTTTTTCTAAGAGTGATTGCAGCTGATGTTACTACACACAGGAATAAAAGACAATTAAAATCTATTTTAATTATTAACATGAGTAAACCTGTCTGACACATACACAATTCTTTAATTGCTCTGAAAAAAATATGAAATAACATGAACAATAAATATTAATCATAAACAATAAAATCTTAAGCAATTTATTTAAGCATAAGTTGAACCTCAATAAGTTGATTTTCTGGGAAACTAAATTTTTATGTATTACACGACATGAAAGAAAGTCTAGTAATTCAATTAGAATCCAAGAAAATAGGTAATTTCATATGATTCCAGACTTGCAAGGGAAGTTTCCTAAAGGCAATGATATGAACTAAATGGATTTAGGACTGGAAATAATTAGCATGTAAGCACAGAAGTGTCTTTTTCCTTCTTATAAGTGAGCCTCTAGGAAGTCAAATTGGGTAATTTAGAAATGAAGTAGGAAGATATTCTAGGTCAAAGGCTTTCTAAAATAAAGTTCGAGATTAAAGAGAATTTGAAATTTGAAAGAAGTAAAGTGGTTTTAAGGATAAGTGAAAATGGCAAGCAATACAAATATAGACAGGGAAGATTTTAAAGTCAATAGTCTGAGGTTGACTAGGAATAAGAGCAGTGTTATAATTGATATCACAATATAGGTAAGAGTGAATGATGTAAAAAAGAATTTAGAAAATGAAAAAGACAAAGTGGCTATTAACTAGGGCAAGGTCAGGAAGAATATTTTCTTATTCAGCATTACCAGGGATGGACATATGCCCACTCATACACAAATAATTAAAATCCAATTATTTAGCTGATAAATAAAGCAATTAACAGAAAATAGAAGTTAATACTGTTTCAACCGCTGGCTTTTAACTACTGAAAAATCTAACATGAAAGTGTTAAAATTTGTTCAACACCCTTAGCCCTCCTAAGTGCCCATAAACCATGTGGACCCAAAATTGTAGCAGATTTGTTCATTTGTTAATCAGTATGTCAGTCTTGACATACTGATCTCTAAAAAGCTTTAGGGTGCTAATTGTAAGGCCATTAACTCTTCAGTTTCCTTTTTTCATTGAATGCAAGTTCTCATTTGGTGAAAAGTAGATGAAGCATGATAATCAGTAGAATAACAAACTGAAATCAAAGGCTAGCAAATAGGAAGAGGACACAGTCAGAGATTTTTGTTCACGCAGGAAAAGCTCAGCAACTCAAAACTCCACAAATCAAAAATATTTGCTGGGATCGGGAAACCCTAGAATGAATGCCCAAGTTGACTACTTCCACGGTATGTTCTTGAAGAAGTTATTTACTCCTATGCGTCTTTTTTTCCTTTATATGAAAACAAGATTAATAAACATTATTATTTTCCAGAAAAAATGTACATGAAAATACTTCGCACGAATGCTGGATATATGGCACTTAATAAATGAATTTGCTCTTTTCGTGCAAATAGTTTCTATATATTTGAAGTATTGCTCTGTACCAAAATAACTTTTTGTTTATTTGGGGACAAACATGCTTTTGTCAGTTTTATATGTTTCATTTCTTTCTAAAATAGCTTCCTGTGATAACCCTTTAAGCTTTCCAGTGTCGATACCTTAAAGACAACGTACTTTTTTTATAACACTTGTGGGTAGGTCCCCTCACCGATTGGTACCAAATTCTTATGCCTTGTTTTCTTTTGGGATTATAAATAGTTTGTTAAAAATAATATATACTTGTAATCATATTTACACTTCTAATTTCACCTCTTATTATCAAAACAAAATGCATTCCCCAAAAGTTTAGTCTTCAAGCAAAGATATCCAGAGCACTTTGAAAAAGACTATTCATCCTCCAGATGATAAATTTTCAAAATTATTAATATATAACCAATTGACTTTTAAAAGAATTTGATTAATTCCTCATTATTGCATCTGATTTTGTCTGTCAGATTAAGTAAGAGCATTAATTTTCCCTTGTACATGTAGCCATTTATAATCAACATGGTTATAAAATTAAGATTCAAATAATATGCAAAGTAACTTCCAGTCAAGTTCAAAGACTCATGTTATAAAGTAGAGAGAGTGTTGGTAGCTTGGTTGGAATGAATAGTTGCTATGCACCAAAAATACTTCTTTTCCAAGCACATATGTTAGGTGGTGAGTCAGGAATACAATTAAAGAATGATTATATAATTGTTAGAATCATTATTTGAAAGAACTTTTCAATATTCTCACTAAAAACAATGAATATGATGCTTAAATTTCTGGTATGGTTTTTATAACTTTACTGATAATTAAAAAGAAAGTTTTTTTTCAATTTAGCCAGGATTCAAAATAAGAATACATCTTTACTGCTTAGGCAACTGTCTAAAATGACATTTATCTGACATTTTCACCTATATAGAAATGCATTGGATCAAAGTTTTTTTTTCAAGCAGTGAAGTTAAAATGGTTATAATATCAGCAAAATTCTTCAAGATTATTCTTTTCTTTGTATAATATCATTCAGGAGTTATATATTAGATGTGAACCATATTCTGATTTTTAGTAATAGATAGAACCGAATGCCATATCTTACCTCTTGCATTATTGCAATACAATGCAACCTAGAACATTTTTTTTCTACAAGCTATTAGTTTTCATAGAGGAATTTTGTGAAAAAGTAGTAAATATTCAGATATCTTTGGTCCACTAGTTAAGCATTATACCTGAATGGCCTAATTGCTGATAGCATAAATTGTATGACAGAATCTAAAATATGAAGCCTAATGAAATCTTTGCAATTACTTTTATAAAACTAGCATAACCATAACACTGTAGCATGTCTGAGATATTTCTGAAAAAAATATTCTCAGCAATAACAATGAAAAAATGGCAACTGAAATTGAATAATATGTTAATAATGAAATAAACATAAGAAAATCTATTTTAAGAGTAAATATTAAGTATTAGGATACAAATCAGTATGATTTTGCTAGTTAAAGTATCAAAAAAAAGAGAAAATAATCAGTTATATTTAGGGCTGTGGAGAATCCAAGGCTACCTATTCTGTATTCCTACAACTGGGATTACAAACAGTTTGGTAATGCCAAGTTAAACGCTTTATTAAAAAATTTAACACAATTAAGAAAAGCATGGACACTTGTGAATGTTTAAAAGCTTACTTAAATTAACTGAGTGGAACTGCTTACAAGCTGAGGTTTCTGAGAAACCCAATTAAAGCCTTGGTTAGAGGCTAGTTAGTTACAATGCTTTAATGACCAAAGAAAGTACACAGTCATTGAAAGGTGACCCTTGCAAGACACTGAAGTGACCATGAAGACCAGAATAACTTTCCGCTGTGACTGATCTTTTCTTCTATGTTGTTTAAAAATGAAGATTGCCATACAGATGGTGTTCTTACCCATTTTTGGAATCAGCATAACAGAAAATGATAGGAAAAACACCCTACCTTTCTGATGAAATGCTATGCATCCAGTATATACAACTGAAAAAAAAAAAAAAAAAAAGCCCGTTAAAGGCCAAGTCGTCATTTAGTTTGTTTCTGACTTAAAAAGAGGAGAAGAAAAGTGAATATTTGTACAAATCAGTTGGAACTTTTTGTTCACTAGTAAACCATCACATCTAGTAGACAGGAATTTAGGCAAACTTGTGTAAAGATGAGAGTTAAGGTTATTCCTTTGATTATAGCTCATACTGCTCTCATTAAAAAACATGCACAATTTATAATAAATAAATAAATGAGATGAATTAAAGTCAATGAGAGTCTCAGGATATTTGTGCCAGCAGTCAATTATTGTTTGAGAAAATAGCCTTAATAAATCTCAGAATTTTTTTCAAATGTAGAAATTGGACACTGCTTTCTTTCTGAAAGAGCACCCTTCAACACATATTTATTGAAAATTCATCCTCCCATTCAAGAAAACTGAACTACAATGTTTTGTTATTTTGAATATTTTGCTTTTCTGTAATATATCAAAAAATGCCACTGTTGAGAAATAGCTTTAGTTAATGTAAAGTTGCAAAGCAAAAGAAGCTTCAGGCCAATGACTCCTAAAACTTCTTAATGATGTTTACCCATCTACCTTTTCCTACTACCTAGTGGGAGAAATGAGAAGTAATAACCCAGAATTGGAAAGGAAGAGACATGAAACATTTACTATTCATTTCGTAATTACATGATTATTCACATAAGTCTGCTATATAGTGGATATTTTAATTTGGCCTATTTTGATAGAACATGTAATGAGATTGAAATGATTTTATTCATGGGCCTCATAAGAAAGTAACAATTCAAGTAAATTTTAGAAATTGAGTTTATATCTGCTTCAGCAAGAATGGTTAGGATCATTTGTATTTTCAGGGTGCCATATACCTTAAAATCCATTTATGGAGTAATTATAATCCAAACTTTAAACATAATATATCTTTGAACATTGAAAGCTTCACCTAATGTAGATAAATGTTGCTTCTAGGAAAAAGAATATAGGAAGCTCAGTCACAAGCTAGTAATATGCTTGTGACAGACCTTCTGGAATTAAAAAGAAATGAAGAAATGTAAGCATGGGTAATAATTATTTATGGACATTTTTTAGCATAACAAACCTGGGTTATCTGGGCTTGCTTATACAACTTAGCCTGAAATCTATAGATATGTCGAAGCTAGGTCTCTGAAAAATGCTTCATGTTATACAACCATTATGGAATAAAATGGAAGTGTTTCATTACATGGGTAGCTTGTTCTGTGTAGATGGTGAGGTTCTGATCCTCATTTGAAACCTTCATCTCTTAATTGAGACAGAATATATCATACAAAAGCTGATGGGCCAGATTAGAAGTCCTCAACATCTCATTGCTTCTCTTGTTCCTCACAAATACCCCAAACCTTGAAATTGTTAGTGAGTTTCAATAATGACTAAGATCTCTAAATCATGAGTCTAATTTGTTAAACTAATTCAACATTTACAGGATTTCCAAGTACTGTATAGTAATCAGCCTTTCCTGTGGCTACAGGATAGAGGAGATCAACAAACTAATTTACCAACATCACATGCAAGACACCCTGAAACTCATTTGTTACATTATTAGAAATTAATATTTAGTCAACTAGGAAATTGTATGGCATTTACCCTTGAGAACTGTGAAAAGAGATTTGCTTTTCTGATGCATTTGAGAGTGACTCTTGCAGTTTGAGCCTGCCAATGGGTATTACATCATGTTTGAAAATAAATTTGATATCATTTTTGAGTTTTATATCTTCATATGACTCTTGTAAATTATTCTTGGGGAATCAAAGAAAGTCATCACAGTAAAATTATGATACTAAATATGATTTAAATATCTTACCACAAATGAAGAAGGGAGGAAAAAGTTAGATTTATGATTATGAGTACAGAATAAGAGTTTCCCCCAAATGAACAAATATCAGACAAAAACCAGAAGATAACCTACTTGTAGCACTAAAAAATCACTAATTTAACAATAAAATTTTAATAGCTTCATAAGCACCTATTTCCAAAACATTTTATTCCTTTTGAATCAATAAAAATAGATTTTAGAATTAATTTTATAAATGCCTAATATTATTTCAATTCTATTATTAATCTATACTTAACATTTTTTATTTTAAGGATATTATTTTTCTTCTATTTTTATTGGAATTTTAAAAATTTACTATTTCTCCTCTGTACTCCCAAATATCACTGTGTGCTTTCTCTGTTTCATCATTTATCACCATACATTTTAACTGTCTTGTCACCATGTAAGGCTATGAACTAGCTTCTGGCACCTAGCATGGAACCTGCCAAATATCTCTTTGATATGCACTCAAACAACAAAGCCAGTGATCTTACAAAAGCACACACACATACACACACACTTTAAAACTCTGCATGCCAAGAGAGAGTATGTGTATGTTATCCATGTCAAATTTATCTTTCACAATTATAGATAAATATTCCTGGTTGAATGAATTTAATTCACAAGTGGAACCCTAGATGCAAAAGAGTATAAGATGATGTGTTTACACACACACACACAGACACACACACACACACAGACACACACACACACACGCATGCACACACACAGTTATTCTAACCTTTCCAGTGCCGAAGGACACACTTGAAGGCGTCATGACGCTGAGCAGAAATCTTCTGTATTTTTCAAACTTTGCTATCTACCTTGTACATGTAGTCCTAATCCCTGCCATTTCTCAACCTTGCAGGACATTGATTGTCATGCACACAGGAAGAAACTGGGTCTCAGATAAGGGAAGTGACTTGCCTAAGATCAAAGAGTTAGCAAATTCTAGTCATGTTCTTCTGAACATGTTATATCTGTTTATTAAATTTGTCTTTGTTTTTTAAAATAGGTTCAAATGAAACTGTTGCTTGTAATTCAACAGACTAATAGGGTCTATGAAAATTTAGTTCTTGTAATGATCAAAACCATAAATTAGTATATGAAAAAATATTCATTTTTATAAAGAAAGAGATGTAGGAAAGAATAGTAACAAATACTACTATATAGTTATCTAACTCAAAAAGCTGGTTACAAAAAGAAAATCACATCTAACAGTTTTAAAAATAAATGGTCTTCTAGGTTTATTAGTTCACATTCTCCAATTATTTTGTATCATATAAACTGATGAATCAAAGGGTGGGAGATGTAAATTTCTTGAGATCACAAAGGTAGTATTTGATGACTTTGGGAAGAATTACATTAGAGGGATTCAGGAGATAGCCTGATGACACAGAAATGTAATTGTACATACATTTTTATTATAAAAGTTAAAGGAATTTTAAATTTTCATTATATGTTCATTGTCATTTTCAATATGTATATATCACTTTGCCCCCATGTAACTTTTGTTACATATTCATTATGATTGAACTATAAAAGGAGTCTTCATTGGGGTAAATAGCATCCCCTAAGATTCCTTTCCCCACACACATCATCATAATATAAATTCTTTTTGCTTTTTTTTTTGAAATTTAACCTCACTTGAAGAATTAGAATCAAGTTATGATGGAGTCTGGATTAAGGTGGGACCTTATTCAATGACTGATATACTACTAAAAAGAAGACATATATGCACAGAGGAAGGTAGATGCAGGGAAATGCCATGTTACCACAGACATGTAGATTATTGGAACAATAAATCTTCAAGATGGATAACACCAAGGATTTCTTAAAAAGGCCAGGAAGAATATTTTCTTGGGTTTTTCAGAGGACGCATGGTCTTCTAGTACATTGACTTTACACCTTTTTTTTTTTTTTTTTTTTTTTTGCTGTATTGGGGGTCGAACCCAAGGTCTAAAGCTTGCAAGGCAAGCACTCTACCAACTGAGCTATATTCCCAGCCCCAACTTCACACTTTTAAACTTCAAAAATATTGGAATGAACTTCTCTTGTTTTAAATCATTTTGTTGGTGGTACTTGGTTACAACAGCTCTAGTAAAAAACAAACCACTTAAAGATAAGCTACCGAAATACAGAGATTGATAGATATATGCAAATATATATGTGTATATATATATATATATATATATATAAAACTGTATATAAATGCATACATATTTGAAAACAAATCTGTGAAAATAAAAATTGCAATATATGCTAACAGAATACATGTTTTATTACTATTGCATTTCATACATTTTTCTATATAATATTTCTAATCAGCTTGTATGATAAAAATCTGCAGGAATGTATTTATCAAAAATATTGGTTCATAAAATTTTAACACATTTTTAAATTTTGTGAAAATGGTAAGACTATGTGTATTAAATGTGTATTAAAATCTGCATTTAGATTTAATTAGTTTTAATTTTGTATGAAATTAATTCTTATACACATTCTCACTATAAATACAAATAATTTTCTTTATTATCTTGAAAACATAATTGTGAATTAAATGTAGATCTTTAAATATTATCTATAAAGAAGCAGTGAATCTGTAAAATAGGAACATGGAATTAAAGGAATTTTTAGCTTGATTCCTGACGTAAAATAAATGTTTCTTTTTAACTTTAAAAGTCAGGAACCTAAAAAAGTAAGAGTCTTAAAAAGTTCCTTAACCATATTGGTGTAAAATATTGCCTTTTCTGAAATGAAAAATTTAGTAGATAATTAATCATGCCAATTGTTTTAGGATAGATATTCATTTTTAATGCATAATTTAAATGAAAACTACCGAATTACAGAAATAACACATGAAATCTTTTGCTTATGAGCATTAGGGGAAAGCTAAAAGATGGTAATAAGCATAAAACTTTTAGAAGAGATAACTTAAAGGCTTTTTCCTCTCATGCTAGGAAATTTCTTCTTATTTGAATTCTCCTTATTTTCTGCTGGGAAAAAATGATTTTAGGAAATAAGATGATAGAGGGCATGATATCCAGAAGTTGTGGAAAATGATCATAATATTATTGAATCTTTTGTGGATTAAAGAGAAAACTGGGTAGAATAATTTGCAATTAAAATTGAATAAAGCAAAAAATATATAGAATTAATATAAGTTGTCGAAAAATTATTTTATTCATTTATTTCTGCTATCATATAGTTTTTTTGGTGGTGTTTATTTAATAAATATGATTTTAAATAGTTCCTTCTTCCTCTGCCTTTCTCCTTTATATATACTTACTAAAGAGTTGGAAGAATGCATAAAAATATGCTTTACACTCACTGGTCTCTCATTCCTATATTTTGTAAGCAAAGATATTTTCCATAACCACAACATAGCTATCAAAATCAGAGCAACACCTTTTTATGTTACTATCATCTAACTATAAAACTCTATTTAGGATTGGGGATATAGCTCAGTTGAAAGAGTGCTTGCCTTGCATGCACAAGGTCCTGGGTTTAATTCCCAGCACCACAAAAAAGAAAAAAAGCAGATATGGCTTGTCAGTTGCTGCCTGTAATACCTGACACAATTCAGAATTATATGTTGCAATATCTCTCTATCTCTTTTGGTCTGTAATTGTTTTTTTAAATTGACACATTTGCAAATTGTAGACCAGTTGTTCTTATATTTTTTGACATGGTTTTATCGAATGATGACTTAGAACTGCATTTAGAACTACATCTTTGGTAGGAACATCCTGTGAATGATGCTGTGCTTTTCTCACTCTGTCCTATCAAATGATATGTGATCATCACTTATCCCATGATTGATAACATTTAATCATTAATTTAAGATAGTATCTCCCAGTTTCCTCTACTACAAAGAAATTATTTCACCATAGTAATTATTGTTGTATTATGTGAAGGAACTTGGAAATTATGTGAATATGTTAATCCTCATCAAAAATTAAAATTTATTTTTTTATTGTAAACAAATGGGATACATCTTGTTTCTCTTTGTACATAAAGTAGAGGCATACTGTTTGTGTAATCATACATTTACATAGGGTAATAGTTTTTGATTCATTCTGTTATTTTTTCCAATACCCCCAACCCATACCACCCCGCTTTCTCCTTCCACACAGTCCCTCCTTCCTCCATTCTTGACCCCCTTCCACTCCACATTATGTATCTTCATCTGCTTATCAGTGAGATCATTCATCTTTTGGATTTTTGAGATTGGCTTATCTCACTTAGCATGATATTCTCCAATTTCATCAATTTGCCTGCAAATGCCATAATTTTACCATTCTTTATGGCTGAGTAATTTTCCATTATATATATATATATATATATTCCACAGTTTCTTTATCCATTCGTCAATTGAGGGGCATCTAGGTTGGTTCCACAATCTGGCTATTGTGAATTGAGCAGTTAGGAACATTGACTGTGGCTGTATCTCTGTAGTTTGCTGATTTTAAGTCCTTTGGGTATAGGCCAAGGAATGGGATAGCTGAGTCAAATGGTGGTTCCATTCCAAGTTTTCTAAGGAATCTCCACACTGCTTTCCAGAGTGACTGCACTAATTTGCAACCCCAACAGCAATGTATAAGTATACCTTTTTCCCCACATCCACACCAACACCTATTGTTGCTTGTACTCTTGATAATTGCCATTCTAATTGGGGTGAGATGGAATCTTAGGGTAGTTTTGATTTGCATTTCTCTTATTACTAGAGATGTTGAACATTTATTCACATATTTGTTGATCGCTTGTAGATCTTCTGTGAAGTGTGTGTTCATTTCCTTTGCCCATTTGTTGATTGAATTATTTGTATTCTTGGTGTAGAGTTTTTTGAGTACTTTATATATTCTGGAAATGAGTGCTCTATCTGAAGTATGAGTGGCAAAGATATTCTCCCACTCTGTATACTCTCTCTTCACATTGCTGATCGTTTCCTTTGCTGAGAGAAATCTTTTTAGTTTGAAACTATCCCAGTACTGAGTCTTACTTTTATTTCTTGTGCTATGAAAGTCCTGTTAAGGAAGACTGATCCTAAGCTGACATGTTGAAAACATGGACCTACTTTTTCTTCTATAAGATGCAGGGTCTGATTCCAAGGTCCTTGAACCATTTTGAGTTGAGTTTCGTGCAGGGTGAGAGAGGAGTTTAGTTTCATTCTGTAGCATATGGATTTCCAGTTTTCCCAGCACCATTTGTTGAAGAGGTTATCTTTTCTCCATTGCATATTTTTGTCATCTTTGTCTAGTATGAGAAAATTGTATTTATTTGGATTTCTGTCCGTGTCCTCTATTCTGTACCATTGATCTACCTGTCTATTTTGGTACCAATCAATACCTTGCCATTTTTGTTACTTTTGCTTTGTAGTATAGTTGAAGGTCTGGTATTGCGATACCCCTGCTTCACTCTTCCTGCTAAGGATTGCTTTAGCTATTCTGGGTTTCTTATGATTCCAGATGGATTTCATGATCATTTGATCTATTTCTGTGAAGTATGTCACTGAGATTTTAATTGGAATTGCATTGAATCTGTATAGCACTTTTGGTAGTATGGTCATTTTGACAGTATTAATTCCGCCTATCCAAGAACAGGGGAGCTCTTTCCATCTTCTAAGGTTTTAATTTCTTTCTTTAGTGTTCTGTAGTTCTCATTGTAGAGGTCTTTCACCTCTTTTGTTAGATTGATTCCCACTATTTTTTTTTTCGAGGCTATTGTGAATGGGGTAGTTTTCCTAACTTCTCTTCCTGAAGATTCATCACTCGTGAATAAAAAAACATTAGATTTATGATCATTGATTTTATATCCTGCTATGTTACTGAATTCACTTATGAGTTCTAAAAGTTTTCTGGTGGAATTTCCCAGTTCCTCTAAATATAGAATCATGTCATCAGCAAATAGGGATAGATTGAGTTCTTCTTTTCCTATTTGTATTCCTTTAATTTCTTTAATCTGTCTAATTGCTCTGGCTAGAGATTCAAGGACAATGTTGAATAGAGTGGTGAAAGAAGGCATCCCTGCCTCTTTCCAGTTTTTAGGGGGAATGCTTTCAGTTTTTCACCATTTAGAATGATATTGGCCAGGGGCTTAGCATAGATGGCCTTTACAATGTTAAGGAATGTTCCCACTATCCCTATTTTTTCTAGTGTTTTGAGCATGAGAGGATGCTGTATTTTATCAAATGCTTTTACTGCATCTATCAAAATAATCATGTGATTCTTGATTTTAAGTCTGTTGATATGGTGAATTACATTTATTGATTTCTGAATGTTGAACCAACCTTGCATCCCTGGGATAAATCCCACTTGATCGTGGTGCACTATCTTTTAATATATTTTTGTATGTGATTTGCTAAGATTTTGTTGAGAATTTTTGCGTCAATATTCATTAAGGATATTGGTCTGAAATTTTCTTTCCTTGATGTGTCTCTGTCTGGTTTAGGTATCAGGGTGATATTGGCTTCATAGAATGAGTTTGGGAGGTTTCCCTCCTCTTCTATTTCATGGAATATTTTGAGGAGTATTGGAATTAGCTGTTCTTTAAAGGTTTTGTAGAACTCGACTGAGAACCCATCTGGTCCTGGACTTTTCTTTGTTGGTAGGCTTTTGATGACTTCTATTTCATTACTTGAAATTGATCTATTTAAATTGTATATGTCCTCCTGGTTCTATTTAGGTAAGTCATATGTCTCTAGAAACCTGTTGATGTCTTCAAGATTTTCTATTTTGTTGGAGTATAGATTTTCAAAATAACTTCTAATTATGTTTTGTATTTCACTCATGTCTGTCGTGGTATTTCCTTGTTCATTCTGAATTTTAGGAATTTGAGTGTTCTCTCTCCTTCTCTTTGTTAGTGTGGCTGAGGGTTTATCAATTTTGTTTATTTTTCAAAGAACTAACTATTTATTTTGTCAATATTTTTATTGTTTCTTTTCTTTCAATTTCATTGATTTCAGCTCTGATTTTAACTATTTCCTCTGATTTTTAACTA
Source organism: Sciurus carolinensis (assembly GCF_902686445.1). Lineage (NCBI taxonomy): Eukaryota > Metazoa > Chordata > Mammalia > Rodentia > Sciuridae > Sciurus > Sciurus carolinensis. The sequence continues at coordinate 92,132,063 of NC_062215.1, forward strand.
TTTTAACTATTTCTACTACTTTTGGTGTTATTCTGTTCTTCTTTTTCTAGGGCTTTGAACTGTAGTGTTAGGTCGTTTATTTGCCAATTTTTTATTCTTTTATTGAATGCGCTCCATGAAATAAATCTTCCTCTAAGTACTGCTTTCATAATGTCCCGGAGATTTTGATATGATGTTTCTTTGTTTTCATTTATCTTAAGAATTTTTTTATTTCCCTTCTGATGTCTTCTGTCATCCATTCATCATTCAATAGCATATTATTTAATCTTCAGGTGTTGGAGTAGTTTCTGTTTTTTATTCTGTCATTTATTTCTAAATTCAATCCATTATGATCTGATAGAATACAAGGTAGTATCTTTATCTTCTTGTATTTGCTAACAGTAGCTTTGTGGCATAAAATATGGTCTATTTTAGAGAAGGATCCCTGTGCTGCTGAGAAGAAAGTGTATTCACTCTTTGTTGGATGGTATATTCTATATATGTCCATTAAGTCTAAATTATTGATTGTGTTATTGAGATCTATGGTTTCTTTGTTCAATTTCTGTTAGGAAGATCTGTCCACTGGTGAGAGAGGTGTGTTAAAATCACCTAGTATTTTTGTGTTGTGGTCTATTTGATTTCTGGAATTGAGAAGGATTTGTTTGACATATATGGATGAGCCACTGTTTGGGGCACAGATATTTATGATTGTTATGTCTTGCTGATTTATGCCTCCCTTAAGCAGTATGAAATGTCCTTCTTTATCCCTTCTGACTAACTTTGGCTTGAAGTCCACATTATCTGAAATGAGGATGGATACTCCAGCATCTTTTCTGAGTCCCTGTGCATGGTATGTTTTTTTCCCATCCTTTCAGCTTTAGTCTATGGGTATCTCTTTCTATGAGATGAGTCTCTTGCAGGCAGCATATTGTTGGATCTTTCTTTTTAATCCAATCTGCCAGCCTATGCCTTTTGATTGATGAGTTCAGGCCATTAATATACAGCGTTATTATTGAGATATGATTTGTATTCCCGGTCATTTGACTCATTTTTGTTTTTTGACAGGACTTGGTTTCTCCTTTATTTGGCTATTCCTTTAGGATACTTCCTCCCTTTGCTGATTTATATCATTGTATTTCATCTCTTCCTCATGGAATATTTTGCTGAGAATATTCTGTAGTGTCAACTTTCTATTTGTAAATTATTTTAGCTTTTGTTTATCATGGAAGATTTAATTTCATCGTCAAATCTGAAGGTAAGTTTTGCTGGGTATAAGATTCTTGGTTGGCATCCATTTTCTTTCAGAGCTTGAAAAATGTTGTTACAGGTCCTTCTAGTTTTTAGGGTCTGGGTTGAAAAATCTATTGATATCCATATTGGTTTCTCCCTGAATGTAATTTGATTCTTTTCTCTCGCATCTTTAAAATTCTGTCTTTATTTTGTATGTTAGGTATTTTCATACTATGTGCCTTGCCGTGGGTTTATTGTAATTTTGTATATTTGGAGTCCTATAAGCCTCTTGTATTTGATTTTCCATCTCATATTTCAGATTTGGGGAAATTTCTGATATTATTTCATTGAATAGATTATTCATTCCTTTGCTTTGTTTCTCTGTGCCTTCCTCAATCCCAATAATTCTTAAATTTGGCCTTTTCATGATATCCCATAATTCTTGTAGATTCTGTTCATGATTTCTTATCATCTTCTCTGTTTGTTCAACTTTGTTTTGAAGGTTAAATATTTTGTCTTCAATATCTGAGGTTCTGTCTTCCAGGCATTCTATCCTATGGGTTATGCTTTCTATGGAGTTTTTAATTTGGTTTATTGTTTCCTTCATTTCAAAGATTTTGTCTTTTTTTTTTTTTTCAGTATCTCTAACTCTTTATTTAAATAGTCTTTTGTTTCCCACGTTTGCTCTTTTAACTGTTGAGTAGTGCCATCATTCAAAGCCTGCATTTGCTCTTTCATGTTTTCGTTTGCTTCTCTGATCATTTTAATTATGTACATTCTGAACTCCCTTTCTGACATTTCTTCTGCCATGCTGTCTTTGCATTGTATTGATGTAGCATCTTGGTTTGTTTGGGACATTTTCTTCCCTTGTTTTCTCATATTGGTCAGATATCCACCCCTCTAGTAGTGAAATTCTATTGACTTATAGTGTCCCTGTAGGTTTCCAATAATTCACTTCCTGGCCTTCAGTAGCTTGAAGTCTTTGAGGAACTTGATAATTCAGTGATACACAAGAAAGCTGCCCCTCTAGGGGTGGTGGCCTTCAGGTGGTGTATATTTCCTGCTGGTGGGAAGAGGCACCTCCACTTGTTGACTGATGGTCAGTCAAAAGGGGGACTAAACTGTGGGCTGGGGCATGGGCTGGTCTGGGCTTGTGTCTCTAGTTCTATCGCCCTGGTGGAAAAGCCACTCCTGGCAGGAAGACTCACCAGATGGGGATGTCTTGCTGGGTAGCTCTCCTCCAAGAAGTTCTCTTCAGTCCAGAACTACCACTTGGGCTGGGCAGCCCTCCTCTGCGACCTTCCTGGGGGTCTGAACCTACCTCCTGGGCCAGGGATCCCTGCCCTGAGATTGAGACTCTCAATGGACAGCCCTTCTCTGCCACGTTCCCTGGGGCCCGGAACTACCACCTGGTCTGGGGGGGCCTGACCCTGTGAGGGACTCTCTCTCTGAGCAGACCTCCTCTATGACGTTCCCTGGAGACTGGACCTAATGCCCAGGCCTGGGATCCTTGCTCTGCGCCAAAGCCTCTTGCTGGGCGGTCCTCCTCTACAATGCTCCTGGTTGTCTGGATTCATGGCTCTAGCCAGGGAGTCACACTGGGCAACTCTACTCCACGAAGTTCCCTGCATTCCAGGACTACTGACCCGTTCAGGGAGCCTAGCCCAGTGGGAGAGACTCACAGTTGGTCCCAAGTCTCTCAATACCTCCTCTTCTTGAATCCTGAGTCCTGTCAAAGGGCTCCAGTCTCCTGTAGGAGTCTCCAGAAAGGAGCCACCCTTCCAATGATGCTGGCCACTCCCTCAGGAATAATTAAAAATGCCTGCACCAGCCTCCAAAGAAGTTGGGGATGCCCCAGCTTTGGTGCACTGAGATAGCACTGAGGCAAGTGCAGTGTCCCTCCGCAGTAGGGGGGCAGGCAGGCAGGCCCAGCAATGGTATCTGACCTTGATGTGGGGGTCAGGCGGGCTGGCTAGCTCTGCAATGGCGTCCTTCCTTGGCTTGGGGGACAGGCAGGCAGGTTAACTCCACCTGATGGTGTCTGACGTAAGCTTGGGCGTCAGGCGGGCCGGCTAGCTCCACCCGATGACCTAAAATTTATTTTTAAATCTTTATAATCTCATGGTTTCTTTTTTATTTATTGGATTATATTCTCTTACTATCAATATTCATTTAAATCTCAAATTATCATGGCTTTAGTCAGTAGACGCTTGATTAAATTGATTTTGTACTCTTTTGTGATATTTCTTTGTCCTTTAAACACTCTTGCCTACTGCTAAAAATTGTTTTAGGTTCATTTTATATTTCCCCTTCCCAAGATGTGAAACGACCCATTTCTCCAATTTCTTTTAATGGAAAATGGTATTTTAAAGCAAATATCTAAGTACTAGATGGGTTTGTTGCTTTTGCATAAACAATTGTCTCCCAGGACCACAGTGAATAAAACTTAGAAATATGTGTGATCTTAGGTAGGTAGATAAGTAGATAGACAGATATACCCATACATAGATATCTCTAACTCTATCTTAACTCTATACTTAAAAAAAAAAAAAAAATCTACGTCTATCTTTATGGAAAAAAAAAAGATCACATTCACACAAATACCTGTAATTCTAATCTAATACTTCAGGGTTTATTCTAATTTTCTCCCTCTCTATATTGATATCTATGATCTTTAGCAGTAAGAAGCATATACTCAATTGTATTTAATATATTTACTTGTTTAATGAAGTCCTCATGTAACAGGTGTACCTGTGCTGTCCTAGTTTTCCTTTCATACATAACTTTCATATCCCTGCTCAAAATTGACATACTGTTCTAGGTCCCTAAACTACCAGAAAGTCCTCCTTGCATTGATTGAGTTCTGAAATCCCACAACAATGTTTTCCTCTATGGGCATATAGTTCTGGTAGGAGGATAAATTGTTTATAGAAGCAATCTGTTATATTCATAAAAAATTTAAACTGAACTTTTCCTTAGGAACCTTTTCCTGCTAGGAATTTAGCATACATAAATATTCTCACTTGGACACAAAGATATATGTACATGGATTTTTAGAATAGCTAAAAATGATAAACTACATAAGAGTTCACTTTGGGAAAGGGAAGGTTTTATACACACACACACACACACACACCCCTTAATTGACCCTGGGTACCTATTAAGACAGTGGTAGAAGAAAGCATTCAAGATGTAAGTTTAAAAGAATAAAATAACTATAGAAAATGATAACTAACAACAAAACAGAACTGTAGCTAGACAGCTAGATAGAGGACGAGAGCATATGAAAATGAAAACAGTCGCAGGAAAACATCCTGAGTGATCACACAGCTGTGATTTTGATAGACCTTCAAAGCACCTGTGTACGTATCAGCCAGATTGGACTCCTTCCTGCTTAGTTTTAGTTCTCTACCTCTGTGTTATGCCCTTCTGCTTCCTGGGCCACCATGATCTCTTGTCCATTCTCTACACGTCTCCACTCCCAGAAAACCTAGATTTGTCTCCCATTGGCAGAGTCTTTCACAATGGCATTGGAGCAGGACTTACTTGTTCCACCTGAAAATGCTGTGTTCTCTAAAATATTTCCTTTTCTCTGAGATAAACAAATATGCAACATAAATCATTCTAGAGCAAAATTATCTGCTCTTCTTAGTTCAGTTTTAGCTGATAAAGTCACAATAGTATTATCCTTCTCAAACTACATTAGCATATTAACAGATCCCTTCCATATCTAACTTCTACATCAGAGCAAGGGCAGAAGCATGTAGGGGAGGCTAACTGTCTTCAGATTCACTTGTCCAGGTACCATTCTACATAAGTTTACTGCATTGTCCTAGGTACATTCTTAAATAAGTAAAATTAAACATCTGTTATTCATCCAACAAAATATGATATGAATAAAACACTCATATGCTTATTCATTGACACTTCTTTGAGTACTGCTTTAGTCCTGTCATTAGTAGCATGACAACTTGAGGAAGTGCAACCCAGAGTCTTGGAGTCTAGATGTTACATGCAACTGAAACTTTTTGTTTACCAAATTTTAAAATGTGGAGTGGAAGGCTCTACAGAAAATCTTAGCCAGATTCAAAACATAAAATCTTTATTCTAATTTGCAATCATCTCCTTCACTCTCCTTTCAAGTTCCTTTGGCATATTGGAACATCTGTTTTCCACCCTAGAGAATGTGATATTATAACTAACTATAGTGTTAGCAGTTCAGAGAAATATAACTTTCCCTGATGTATCTATAATTGCACAAATTTTCTATGTAAATCTTTCATTCCACCCATTGGGAAAAATATGGTTCCAACAATTCAGGAAAGCTTCATCCAGAAAAAGGCTTTCTTTTTCTATTCAAGGATGTAACTATATTCCAATGGGTTTAGAGAGGATTATAACATTGATGTGGTGAGTTTAGAGGGAGGACATTCCTGGCTTCATTCATGGTCATTATCAGTCTAAGACCTAAACATTGAAACAGCCTCAGTTCCATCAATTCTGTTATTGTTCCCTGCAGGCAATTGTAGAGTGTTAAGTGTCCTGACAAAACACATCATCAGATTTCTCTCTCTTAACTCCTCCTTGTCCACCTTTGGCCACAGGAGGCATATCACTGTCCTGGACTTTTAACCCACTTCCAACCATGCTATCTTCACTCAGTGGTTTCGAGAACTTCAATGGGCGAACAATTTTTCGGTCCTTATCCCTGTACATTTGAAATGTCCTTAATCCATCTAGATTTTCTCTTTCCTCACACTTCCCAGCAGAACATTAGCAGTGAAGAGAGAATAAAGTTTCTTCTCAGGATCACCTACCAGCATTTAACAAGCTGAGCTCTGTTATTACTCTTTCGCTTCTTCCCAGACTATGTCGTTTTTAACTAGTACTGGTAAAGGGAGAGCAAGTTCCACATGTGAGATATTACACATACATCAACCAGGTGTGTAACTCTGGGTCTTAAGCTTGAAAATACTAAGGTCCAGGACTTGATGTGTTCTAACTCTTTCTTCTTCTGAGGCAAAGTATATCTGTCAGTGTTGCTTTTGTCAGGAAGAATAACTGGCTCCATTGAAGAATGAAGAGAAAAATTCCAGTGGGTAATTCTTTAAAATATTGCTTCACACATAAAAAACTCCTGAAGCATCCAGTAGCAAACTTCTCCCCTGTTGCCTCTTGTGACTGCTTGTGTTTATGCTCCTTCTCAAAGGTACTTGAAAACAACAACAATAACAACTAGAGAGAGTGATTTATAGCTTTCAAACAGAATACAACAGAAAAAAAGACAAGGATGGGTCTTGCTCTGAGAAGTTTAAAGATACCTTGAAAGCATTGTTGCTTTCCTCTACCCCCTCTCCTCTACTAGTACACACAACATCTATAATAAGGACTGTGGTGATGAGGGCAGAGGTAGAAATCAACCACATGCACAGTTGATGTTTTCTTTTTCTTTAACATACTGATTCCTAGACAACAATTCAGACTTACAAAATTTTCAGAAGCAAGGAAGGCTAATCTTCTTAATCAGTGACCAGATGACTTCTCTTCTGTTGGAATACTCAGTCATAGATATTAGATATTATATGAGATATGAACACTCATTTTCAAATCTAAAATAATTAAGACAAGATTCTTTAGGTAGGACTTTCCAGGTCTATAATAACTATGTGAAAAACTCTAAGGGATAATCCTAAAGTTTCCCAGAAAAATATTAGAAACTTCACACCTGTGTCTAAACAGTAGAGAAAATGGCATAACACAGATCAATAAAGCCAGAAATTTATATTCTAACATCTATAGGACCATCTCGGGTTCCAAATAATACTTGAGTCTTTCTACTTCAGATATCCAACAATAACTACTCTAGAGTAAACCCCCAGAATACCGTTACAATTCATTTTCATATATTTTTAGTAGTTTTTGGTATGGAATGCTTTCTAAGCTTATACAAATTAGTATACTTGAACACATAAAATTATAGACTTCTTAATTACAGAAAACTTTTAAAAATTGAGACAAAATTTACAAAATAATGTTTACCATGTGCATGATAATTTAAAAGTCTAAATATGAAGTTAGTTTCATAAGTCAACAAGAAAAGATGAACAGATGAACAGAGCTTATGAATGGCTCTTAGGTCACTTGCCCTGCCTTGAGTAGGGATGGACTTGACAGGTGGGAGAAGGGAACCATACAGAAAGTTGATCAGGATGCTTGTAGGAAATGGAAATTAGAGGACTGTGGGTGTGACTAAGTGGTGGAGGAGCTTGCCTAACATGCAGAAATCCCTGGCCTCAATCCCCGGTGTTGGGAGAAAAGGAGCAAAAAATGGGAAATAGAAATCAATGCAAGGCAACCAAAAGTAAAAAATTTTCCAAACAAGATATGAACAAGCAAAGCATTTTATAAAATAATAAATGCAAATAGCCAGAAAAATAATAACAATGTGTTCCAATTCTTAACTCAAAGAAATAAAAATCTCAACAATAAAATACTTTTCATACTTGAGATTTGAAAATAATGAAAAAATCTTTAAAATACTTTCCAGGGATAGGAAATGGAACTTCTCATAAATTATACATGGAATGTAAAACATCACAAACTTTTCCAAGGCCATTATAATTAAATGTGCATACCTTCTCATTTAACAACTTCATTTTTATTGTGTTTAAAACAGAATTGTTTGAGCACTGGCAAGGAAGAAGAAAAGGGAAAATCAGACATTATGCTAATGAATTAAAAATATTGTACTTCTAAATCCAGACATGAAAAGATGTTCATAATATATTTTATGTGTGAGTGATGAATAGTAGGCATAGAATGATTTAAATTATGACAAAAATGTACGTAGAGATATAAGCTTAGATTGAGACAGAGACAAAAACTTACATAGTGATTATCTATGCACATTGAGATGCTCCTATTTACTTATGTCTTTGTGTGTTTCCAGTTTTTTTTCACTGAGGGTCACTGTCTTCCTTGTCCCTCTACTAGGCATTTCACATGCACCTTCTTCTATTGTCCTCCTCATGTGTTCCATTTGGTTCCCAAGATTGATATGGTTTTGAGAAATGAGTCAGCCTAAGGGGAATTTAAATCAGGCAAGCTTTGACTACAGTGAGAGTCAAAGCTACAGTCTGAGACCAAATAGAGTTTGAATGAAATGTCTTTTATTAATTTATTGTGTCTTTCCTTTGCTCTTCTGAGTTCTTTCCTTGGACTTATTTCCTTTGATGACTCATTTCATTTTTATTTTTAAATTCCTTCCTTCTTATGTATTTTTTTTATAATTTATTCTTATTTCCACCCCCCCTTCATTTTCTAAACTAGGGTTTTTGTCATTGTTGTTTTACATGATTGCATCAAATGATACAAATTAAGTTTTTTAAAACAAATCACATTGACCTTAGAAATGTGTGAAATGTGAATTTTGTCTAAAGTAGATTGTTAAGAAATGTAGATCAGACATGTTGCATGAAGATCAGGGATACCAGGCATCAGAAGCTTCAGTAGACTGGGTTATTGTGGAAAACAAAAGGGGAGGAGAGAATAGAAGAGGGAAAAGGAGAGTAAGAGAGGAGAGGGCAGGGGAGGAAAGGGAAGGGAAAAGAACCCTGTAAAAGAAAACACTCCCATAGAAGAAGGCCTCACCCACTTGTTCCCCATGGACAGGCAGGGAAATTGCCTGTATTGGTGACAGCAGAACAGGAGTCAGAGGAAACAATTTTTTCCTGACATACTCCAATCTGGAGATGCTTCTTGCCTTGGAACTGTGTTGCTCTAATGAAACTGAGTCTTAGTGGTGCTTGTTCCTCAAACTCAAAAGATGTCTTAGGCCATGTCCATTACTAGCCATTGTCCTCTAGCAAAGTAGTATCTTCCCATTGCCAGTGTAGTTTCCTTTTGTCTGTCCTAGGTGGAAAATGCACTGGAAGGAAATGAAGGACACAACTCATCCTAACTTTGGAAGGGCCGGTGTTGGAGTCTCTGGGGAATCAAGGTTTAGTTGAAGAACATCAGGCAGGAAGAGATGAGGAGATGGGGTAAAATATGATGAAGCAAGTGGGCTTTAGGGGGAAATTTTCATGAGCCACACCTCAGAAAAAGGAAACCTAAGCAGTCATCTCCTTTGTGGCATGAACGGGAAACAAGAGAGCTCCACTAGAACCCACACTGAATTCTTGTTTACTCCATTGCAGAATACAGTTTCTGGCACTAAATTCCTTGCATTTGAAGCACAAACAGTGGTTAATGTTTTTTGGCTGTCACATAGTCTTATTGTGGGAGAACAGTGTTATATACAGACATGAAAATAAATATGATCTTACATTTTTAAGATGGAAAGAAAATAACTTAAAAGTCTAATAACAAGGGGATCCACTTTAAGTCATGGGAGGATAACAGTGTATTGCAATGCAAAATTTCATTCATCTCTACTCTTTTCCTCAAAATTCCTACTGACTGAGAGGCTTTGATTTCCACTCACAGTTAATGACTCCTAAATCTTCATTCCTTGCTCCATTTTTTCCCCTCATGCTCTAATTCTTTTCTCCTACTTCTTGGATATTTCTACCTGGTTTTATCTCAGATTCACCATGTTCAAAACACTTATCACCTTCCTCTATGTCATAGGCCATTTGTGCTGTTTTAAGAAAATATTAGAGACTGGGTCATTTATAATGAACAGAAACATATTTTGTTCATGGTGATTCTGGAAACTGGTATACACAGTATCAAGTTTCTGGCACCTGACAAGGATATTCTTTTTTTTTTAAATTATTTTTTAAATTTTTACAGAGTGCATTTTGATTCATTTTACACAAATGGGTACAACTTTTCATTTCTATGGTTGTGTATGATGTAGATTCATACCACTAGTGTAATCATACATGAAATAGGGTAATGATGTCTGTCTCATTCCACCATCTTTCATACCCCCTCCTCCCTCTCATTTCCCTCTATGTAATCTAAAGTTCCTTCATTCTTTTCTCACCTCCATCCCCGACCCCCATTATGTATCATCATCCACTTATCAGGGAAAACATTCAGCCTTTGGTTTTTTGGGATTGGCTTATTTCACTTACCATGATTTGTAAGTCATAACAAGAAAGAGAAGAGAGGGAACCCACACTCAGAAGTCATTTTATTAACACATCAAATTCCACATAAGGGTAGAGTCCTCCTGGTCTTACTACCTCTTAAAGGTCCCACATCTAACTACTATTAGGATGGCAGTTGAATCTCAAGATGAGTTTTATAGAGAACAAGTGCTCGTATCATAACATCCTGCTTTTCTCTCTCCCATATTTGTACATCAGTCTCTACATTGTCTTGTGAAGTCAAAAGCTCTGATTTGTTTCTTATATTAGACATCGCAATAATCTCCTGACTTACACCTCTTCCAAAAATACTCTGCTCATCCAAAATAGTCTGACACAGAGTCTTTTAAGCACTATTCTAGTTGTGTTACTCCAGTATCAAAAATCTTCCAGTATCTCACATGAACTAAAATTGACATCCAAAGCCACCTATACATTATCTACACCATTTTAATTTTTTTTTATTTATTCTAATTTGTTGTACATAGGTCATACATAAATGTAATGTAATCTCTCATTTTTCTGATTATACATATTGTAGGATCCCATCGGTCATGCAGTCATGTTACCTATATCATTTTTAATGTAATCTCCCCACTCCTCCCAGATCTAACTGTACTGGACCACCTTTCTGCTTACCTGATTTTTGTACAGTCAGTTTTCTCCAAGGAACATATCCTACTTTTTACTTTTTCTATCATTTCCTAAATTTCATATCTCTACAAAGGATTTCCTAGTGCTTCTGATAAAATTTCTGTGATTTTTCCACATTTTACCCTTTCTTAATGTTTGGAAGTCTCTTACTCATCTGAGTTTTCCTCAGTACATATGGTAGGTCCTCAGCACTGTGCTTGACTCCCTCGCTCGTAGAAGTTCAATAAAATGGACAGGACAGTTATAAGTGGCAGCATTCACTGGGTGATTTGCGGCGGAACTCTGATTCTAGCTTGAGAAGCTTGAGTTGCAAGGGTTAATTAGACATCCTATTGATGTGGTGAAACCTGTGAAATGTTTTTCTCCCAGAGCAAGCTTAATGATTAAATACTTTACACTTCAGAACTGCATCATTGCACATGCTGGAACTAAGCCAGGGAATCAGTTAAGCAGATCTTTAGTTTAACCTTGCTACACTCTCAGAGAGAGATCATTTGACAATCTGAAAACTTCCCTAGGTCAGTCTGTTTCAGCAGTGTTGATGACTGTAAAATCCACTATGCACAGAATAGAATACATGGTAGAAATCTATTCCCTGAAATCTTTTACTATTCTTTCTTTTTATTGAATTGTACTTATACAGTAAAATCTGTTATTTCACTTCTCATCTAGTAACACCTTAAAAACTTATATGAATATAGTTCAAGCCTCTCTACAAACCATCAGATACTTAAAAATGACATTTTCTTTAAATTAACTTTCTTTTATAATGGAAGGACAGTAATGTTCATGTTCTATAACTAGTGAAGAAAAGAAGATTGGAAACTCAGGATGTTCATCTGTGCAGTTTGCTGGATTTATCAGAGGACTCTTATAAATGTTAGAGCATTTAATCAGATCAGGTAAAGAGAGCAAAACTTGAGTTTCTTGATTCTTTTACCAATGGGAACAGAGAGGAGGTAAGAATTAATCATTTGGGTTCCTTAGGCCATTAGTTTTCAGCAGAATGAATTTCCTCTGACTAGGAAAGCAATCTGAAATGTGTAATAATTTTTTAAACACCACCAAAGTTTGGCAGTGATACAAATACTCTGAAAATAAAAGTCCAACCCTCAATCTCAGGTTGCAATAGCACAGTATAAAAATTCCCTTGGCAAGAACTACAGAGAAGAGAATGTCTATTCAATTAAGTCAAAGGTCTTTCAATCTATTTCTCGTAATCCATTTGTTTTTCTCCAACTACCTGGGTTTGGCTTTTATAAAATTCTTGGGAGAAAAATTAATAAAAAGCAAATAAATAATCTTCCTTTATAACAATTACACAAATATACATAATGATTTGATGATCATATACTAGCATGAACATAACTTGAAAAACATTGAATATTAGGAAAGGAATTTCAAAATAAAATGGAAGAGACAACTATCTCTCATCCCTTAATTTGTTCCAGAGAGATGGTAGCTATGCCAAATAAGTATATCCCATGGCAAGAATGTGTAAAATCCCAGTAACATTGAAATTCTGAAATCTGTTATTTTTATTTACATGAAGTATATTTAATCATTCATTTACTGATGAAGAAAACTCTTTGCTTCTCACATGGGCTTGGGGATAATTTTATAGTACAATTTCTCAGACTTATATAGACCAAAGAAGAGATCCAGATCTGAAATCAAAAAGAGAAAAAAAAAAAAATGAGGTAAACTTGATGGCATTAAAATGAACGTTCCTATATTGTATTTTACTTTTGTTTAATTTAAAGGAGTAACACTGATTAATCCCTGTTATGGTTTAGACTGCGTATAGTGTCCCCTGAAAGTTTACATATGAGACAGTTCTAGAACATTCAGAGATGAAATGATTGGGTTATAAGAGCCTTAACGTAATCAGTGTATTAATTCACTACAGGGATTAACTGGGTTGTCACTGTAGGCAGGTAGGGTGTGGCTGGGGAACGTGGATCCCTGGAGGTATGCCTATTGACTATTTATTTTGTTCCTTGTGAGTGGAGTCTCTCTCTGCTTCCTGGTAGCCTTGTCCTGAGTGGTTTTCCTTCATCATGTCCTCTTGCCTTGATGTCCTGTCTCACCTGGGGCCCAATGCAATGAAACCAGCCACCTGTGAACCGAGACCTCTGAAACTGTGAGCACCAAACAAGCTTTTTCTCCTCTAAACTTGTTCTTGTAAGGTTCTCCTCTAAAATTGTTCTTGAACAAATTGGTCACAGCAATGAAAAAGCAGACTAAAACAATTCCTATCTTGTCTGCTATGAATTGACATCATCTCAATTTACATTTTTATTCACTTATGTTTTCAAATCCACATAAATTGGCATTTTGATTATCATACATGTTTACTGAGGGCAAACATCATCTTATTTATTTATCTCAATATAATATAGTATCATTCTTAAAGAAGTGGTTATTCCAATATTTGTGGAGGACCATAGACATTTTTAAATTATTTCTGGCAGTCCGCTCAATTCCTGCAAGGAAGCTTGTTGACCCCTTTCTTTCTTTTATAACTTATATGCCCATTATTATGATAACATATTTCATCTAGGTATCTATCCACTAAAGAAAGAAGTTAACCAACTAGAATAGGTCAATTACTACTCTATCCTCTTGGAATAGAGTATTTTCAAAATGTATACTTCTTCAAACATACAAACTGTTTTTTAAAAGGACATTTAAGCATATAGTTTTATAGTTTTGAGGGTGGAAATAAAGATTGTTTTTAAATTTTCTATATCAAGTCAAACATATTGTCCATATGTAGGCAACGGAAGTGTAATGCAAAACATTATAAATTTAAAAACAATACCGTATAGAGATTTTCAACTCAGGTTGAAATGTGAGGTTATATATAACAGATGAAATGAAATAAAATAACAAACAACATAAAACTAATTTTGTGGACATAATCAGGATAAAAACAAAGGCATGCCAGGCACAGTGGCGCATGCCTGTTAATCCCAGGGACTCAGGAGACTGAAGAAGGAGGACCACAATTTTGAGGTCAGCCTGGGCAGCTTAGGGCAACCTTCTCTCAAAATTAAGAGTGAAAAGTGTTGGGGATGTAGCTCAGTGGTAATATATCCCTGGGTTCAATCCCTAGTACTATGAAAAAATGTATACAGAGAGACAGGGAGGGCACAAATAATTCTAGCAATGAAAATCCATCAAATAGCATTTTAATGCATTGAATGCATTCATATATAGAATATTAACAATGTAGTGCTTTGCATATTATTTTTAAAGTTGACAATTAAATATTTCCTAGAAAATGCTAACTACCAAATGGAAAAAGGAAAAAGTTGAATAAGTCAGTTTTAACATCAAAAGCATATTATTGTTCTAGTTTAATTGGTGCCTTCTAGTTTTATCCATGACTCATTCATTTTCATTTCATAGGAATTATTTCAGAGTCTAAAAAAGATGACAAAAACTTTGGTTTTGGGAGAATCACCATATAGATACCCTGAATAATTCTTTTATTGTAAAAAATTAAAAATATTGAATTCACATAGATAAACATTATGTATACATAACTGAGCTACAAGGAAGTATGGAATATATACTGCCCAAAACAAACTGGAAGAAGCAATCTTGGGACTTAAGTGAGGGTACCTATAGAACTCTGAGATGGATTCTGCATTTTGTTGGCTATCCAGAGTTTGTGTGGGGAAATGGATTTAACCTTTAAGTTCAAGTAAGAGGTGGTATGAAAAATTTATGCGCAGAGCTGGGATCCCAAAGTGTCACACCATCATCTATACAAAGCAGAAGAGAATAGCATGAAAATTCACCTGCTCCAATTTTAGCACTGAATGAAGAGCAAAAATGTCTAAGAATTTGTGAACTTAAGTCAGTCTTTGAGTAGGTTTGCAGACTAAATTCAAGTCATCTCTGCTGACCAAAAATCCTTGTAATAAATAAGTTTTGATTTTTGACAAATGGCAACTTTCAAACCACACAAAAATCTCTTCCCCCTTTACCCACATTTGGACAAGATTACTTTAAAAAAAAAATGCATGTTTTTTTCTCTGAGCATTAGGGGAAAGTTCAAATCATGCAGGCCTCAATTTGGAATCTGCACAATTGTCCTCCTCCTATGTATGTTTCCTTCCAATCTTACTTCCCTCCTGCCACCTGGACCTGGTTACCCTTTTCGTGGTCTCTCTAGAAAGCCCCATAATGTGAGCAATGGGTCATTGCATATGCTTTTGGACCATGTGGTGCCATCCATCTCGACATCTGAACTGTTTCATTTGCAGGGAGTCCTTCCATCCTTGCCACCCATGGGTGACTAGATAACATTTACATTTAAAGTATAGTGAAAGCATTGACATTTTTAAAATTACTGCTTTGGATATTATTGGTGATGTTCCAGATTCCCTTTAAAAGGCTGGTGTATCCAGATGCAGTAAATTTTGCTACAAACAGCTCAGAGTTAATCCCTTTCCAAAGAATTGGCCTTCGTGAAGCAGGAGCCTCCTTACTGACCTTCCCCTCAGGAAGCACCCTACAACCAATGAGGCTGGAATACAAATGGCTGTCCCTAGGTTACTCTAATTAAGATGCAATTCACTCTGGAAATCTATTTGTAACATAGCATTGAGTTACAAAGTAGGTTAAACCATATATCTCCTGAGCTCCTTAATCTTGTATCTCTTACTCTTTTTCTCCTAGAGTGATCCCACAAGTTACAAGGACATGAATTTCTACCTTAAATGCTATCTCTATGGAACACATACTCAGACCATGGATATAAGTTTGGAATAAACAAATTGGAAAGGACAAAAACAGAAGCTAGATTTTCTATAAATACACTTTCTAACACAAAATACTTTGGAACATAAAATTATTTTGCATAATTATAAAAAATTAATTTCTAATTGTGTACTCTGAAAAATTAAAATCAAAATGAAACAAATGAACAAAAGGATAAATAAATATGTTTGCTATTATGCACAAATGCACAGGAGGAACTTCTTCAAGTTACATCAAAACACTAGAATCTGTTCGTCTTTGGTAGACTATATTCAAAAGATAAAAAGTAACTGAAAAATAAAACAAACTGCCTTCAGTAATCACATTTTTTGGAGGAGTACTGATATTACTGTACATGACTATTTTATGTTTACTTGCAGATAAGGCAATTCAAAATTATATTGATAACTTTGAAGACCAATGTTTTAGTATAGAAAAAAGAAGATAAGTTCATAATATTGATGAGACTGAGTAGAAACTCCAGCCTTGAATACAAAATTAGAAATAACCTCTTATAGCCACTGAACAAGCCCAGAATCAATAAACACCCCTGACACTGATGCTTGCTCTCTGATACCAGCCCTCTTCTTTTTCAAAAGGAAACCACAGCTTCTAGTGAAACAGTTAATTCCAAGTTTGAGGCATTTCACCTTGTACATTTCTGTGTACAAGGTGAGCCTGAGACTGTTTGATAATACTTAAAGTAGAAAATCTAGAAAGGAAAATAAAGATCATATAAAATGAACTAGTGAACTAACTCAGAGAGTATTCCACAAACCAAAGTATAGGAAGTATATGTTAATAGAAATATTTGGTGCAATAAATGGCAACACATTGAACTGAATTTGGTTATAGCCATAAGTTAAAGGTATCTACATGTGCGTGCATCTGTGAGAGACAGAGAAAGAGAGACAGATCCACGTCCATCTAATCTATCCAAATCCATGTATATATCACCTTTTGAGGCAGCCAGAACCAAGTCATTACTTTGAAAACTGGACTGTAAAGATTTAGATGCCAGAAATGGTGGTACACACTTGTAATCCCAGTTACTTGGGAAGACAAGGCAGAGGAATTATGAGTTTGAGGCCAGACTGAGGAACTTAGATTCTGCTTTAAAACAAACAAATAATGATAATAATAATAATACATTAAAAGATCTGAGGTAGAAAACTTGCCTAGCATTTATGAGCCAATGAGTTCTATCTCCAGTACCATACACACTCAAAAAGATTCAAGTGTATTTCTGTAAATATGATAAAAGTAAATGAAGTGAAGATGGTAAAATTAGATATTTCCAATAATCACTAGAAGTTACTAACATTACATGAAGTGGGATTTTTTTTCTGGTCTGTCAAATCTTCCATTTATTAAGATAGATGTATCAAAAATATCTGACTACACTAAGAGATTTATTAATTTCTGCTTTAACTTATCAATATTTATGTATTTTATGTCTGCTTCTGTAAGCATAAATTTATATATTATTTTTCTGCTGAGCTAAATCTTTTTCTTTATTTCTAATAAGGGTGAGGAGAAGGAAAAGAAGAGGGAGGAAGAGAGGGAAGGAAGAGAAGGAAGGTGGGAAGGAGTGAAGGGAGGAAAGTGGTGTTACCTATAGCAGTGGTTTTCTTAAAAAAATTGACACCAAAATCACAGCTCATACCAATTGAATCTAAATTTCTTGTATATTTTGTATATTTCTTTGTATATTTTAAAGATTACCAGGTAACTTCAGTGTGCAGCAAAGTAGGGAGAGGCTACTTCTTTAATCCATAAATTAAAGAAGACAATAATACCAAGAAATGTTGCAATGTATGGACCTTATTCAAATACTTTATTAAACCAGCAACACTAAAACATAAAAACACTAAACTATTTGTGAAATGTGGATGCTAACTGGGAATTGATTATAAAAATAAATTATTTAAAATATTTTAGAAATAATGACTTTTTTATTCTTTACAAAGTATTTTTAAAGTTAGTTTAGGAAATTGTGGATGAAATGACATGGTATGGTTTGGGGAGGAGGGAGATACATATACATGTGTGTATATGTATGTATATGTATGGTTACATACAATCTGACACTGTGCCATGAGTTGAAGCCCTATGATGGGGTTAGAGGAGATCAAGAATGGTGAAGATTTGGATAATTTTATCCCAATTCACAAGCTGACAAGTTTCATGAATACTGGCAAAGATGTAAAATTTCCCTATGTAAATTTATGATTACACAAATGGTATGCCTTTACGCCATGTACAGACAGATAAAAAACATGTATCCCATTTGTTTACAATAAAAAATAAAAAAATAAAAATAAAAAAAATAAAAGCAAGAACAATAAAAAAAAAAAAAAAAAAAGATGTAAAATTTCATGACCAGAGACAAAAAGCACTTTACAGTTCACAATAACAGCAAATGGGTATCAGTGCTGGTTCTTTTGATCCCCCAGTTCCTACAGGGCAACAGAAGAAGGTCCACATAACACCTGTGCATGAAACTGCTGTGTTGTAGGAGGAGAATCATGAGCTTAGAAAACTGAACATTTTATAATGGACTGTAAGATTGCCTTCCCCTAGCCCCACAGGGAGACATCTTTTATTATGCTACACAGTAAATGCACATTTACTTTACTACAAAAGGAAATATTATCTCTATCTTCTGAAGTGTGTTTTATAGAAGCAGCCTTTAAAAGGTAGTCCAGAACAAGGGTCTCTTTGTTCAGTGTCTTTGTCCATATGATGGACAGAAATGTGAGAATTCCATGGAGGAACTGGTTCCCAATAGTGGGTTTATTTTACTAGTCTCCCCACCATTGTACATCTTGAAATTTTTATAATAAAAAGTCACAAAACTAATTCAAGAAACAGTCATTTTTCAGAATCAATGTAAGAAATTTCAGCTAAGCCAAAATGACAAGTCATAATTACAAAATAAAGAAACACGAAATTATATGTAGTGAAATTGAAGAACCATCTATACCAGGCCTATATTTATCAATGGAAATCTGGTACCACTATATGAGATATAATAAACTAAATGTAAATGTCTTACTAGAAAGAAGGGAAATGGCTTAGTTCATCAGTAAATAATAGTTAAATTATGTTCCTGGAAGCAGACTTAATATACATAAAACAAATATTGATAGAGTTAAAGTAGAAATTAATAAATTCATTTTTATGGTCAGATAGTTTTGACATGTCTATACAGTAATTGAGAGATGTGACAGACAAGCATTGTAAGACTTCAATAAGATTATTTGAAGTTAATTGAATGGACATGTATATAACATTGGGATCAGTGAAAGCATAGTCATACTAAGCTACAAAGTTAGCTCTAACAAATGTCAAAGTCTTTCTCTTAGGGATACCTCCTTTAATTCTTTTTTTTATTGATTCTTTTCAATTAACATTAGGATACATTTTGACATAATAACAGAAGCATGGAATATAATTTGCTCTAATTCAGTTCCCAGCACTCCCCCCCTCCTCCCTACCCATGCTCCTTTCCCTCTACTTTACTGATCTTTCTGCAATTTATTAATAGGAAAATCTCCTTTTTCTGACAACATTATGACTGTTAGAAATCAAAAGGAAAATGAAAACTAGAAAATCCAAAATATTTATAGGTTTTAAAAACACAACTTTAACTCATTTACTAGAAAAGAAAACACATAATGGATATTAATTTTTATATTGAAATGAGTGATGAAAGTATTGCATATCAAGTCTCAGGTGATATAGCTAAAGTGATTTTTGAAGAAGAATTTATTAGCTTAAATCAATACTTTCAGAAAAGAGAAGAGAGTAACTATTAACAGTACCTCGTTTCTTAAGACAAAAAAATCAAAGTGTCGTTTCTTCTACTTCCTTCATTTTTCTCATCAGTTCATCAGTTCACATCAGTCCTCATCAATTCTCATCAGTTTTCTCTTTGGACAACCCTTAAAACTCATCCCATTCCTGTTCAGTACTTACCATTTTCTCTGCAAACGCTATGGTTCAAGTCAGTCACTTTCCTGAGGTATTTCAACAGCAACAGTCTTCCTGCTGCCTGGTCTCTCTAAATTCCATTCTTTTTGTACATCACAGAGATCTTTAAAGACATATGTCAGATCACATGACTCCCATGTTTAAAACGGCAGGAATGCCCTGCTCATCATTGCAGGACTGGTCCATCTGTGTTAATTTTCTGTGCTCTGGGTTTTGTCCTAGGAGTCTGACAACAAGTTGTTGCTTGGTATATATTTTCATCTGAAGCTTAAGAATCTCTTCCAAGTTTATTAATGTGGTTGATAAAGTCATTCTTGCAGTTACAAGATCAGGATCCTGTTTTCTCCTGTGACCAGAGGGCTGTCTCAGCAACTAAAGAATGGACACTGGTCCTAGTCATGTGGCTATCTTACAACCTGGTAGTTTTCTTTCTCATCAGGAGGCCCTTTCTCTTGTTGGCTAAGATGGAGGCTTCTTTAGCACAGTGCAATAGAGCAATTATTCCATCATTTTCATAGGTTTCATTCACACTCAAAGCTTCACAATTATATAGGCATATTCATGAGAGGGTGGGAATCTTAGGGGGCCATCTTAGAATTGTTTTTATTTCTAATTTATCTTTTAAGTCCTAATGAATGCTTGTATGGTTTGCAGTACTTTGGAGTAAATGAAACGACACTCTACCACTGGACTACATCCCCCAGTCTTTTTATTTTTTATTTTGAGGAAAGGGTTACAAGAATTTCAGAGACTGAACTTGAACTTGTGGTCCTCCAGCCTCAGTCTCCCAAGTCTCTGGGATTATAGGCAAGCGTCACCATAACCTGCTGAATTCTTAAATTAAAATAGTTCCTACTCCAGTACTTTATAAAATGTTATTGTGTAATTTATTTTTATTCCATTTTGGGATCTAGTCCTCATTAAATCAGCTACCTTGTCTAACTTTTCCAGTGCTGTTTTTTCCAAGCTTATATAAGTACCTCAAACATGGAAAATACTCGGCCATTCCACCTGATAAACATGTGATATAACCATCTCTAAAAATGCACCAAACATTCAAGGGGGAACCAACTTCAGGTCTATCTTTCAACTGACACCAGAGTGAAAGATTTGAGTAAATAACACAATTTCTATACACTAAAAAAAAACAAATGTTTTTTAGAAAGACAAACTAAAAACTTCTAATAAGTTTTAAACTGTAGATTACTTAATTTAACAATTATGCCTACAAAGTGAGACTATAGAAGTCTCAAAGCAAAAACACAGACATCCCAACCTTCAAAATCATTTAAAACATTAATTGAGGCAGGAGGAGTTCAAAGCCAGAATCAGCAAAAGTGAGGAACTAAGTAACTCAGTGAGATCCTGACTCAAAATAAAATACAAATTAGGGCTGGGGATGTGGCTCAGAGGTTAAGTGCCCCTGAGTTCAATCCCTAATAACACCCCTCCAAAAAAAAGAAAGGCAAGAAATGCAATGGATTATGGCTAATAAAATACTATACTTTCCTATCACAGTAGTAACCATTAGGACAGCAAAGTGCGATTTTTCCCCATCATCCTATTGGTAAAAGTAAAAGCAATGATCATATTCCACATTTTTAGCAAAAATATTCTTATACATTGTTAGTAGGGAGGTATATTAATGTAAGATTTATGAAGAGATATTTGATAACCAATATCACAAATTTTAATTCATAAATTCAACAACTTATTTATTTGGACAATTTCTAGTTATTTTTCTAATAGAAAATTGAAAAGAACTAAATTCTTGTTTGATTAAAGAGTATGTTAAATTCATAGAATGTCATATAATTTATTAGCTTTAAATGAATAATTTATTCTATTTTGAAATCATTTAATTCACTAAATTAACCTTATAATTTAAATTTTTATTTAATGCACAGTGCTAGGCATTTGAAATATATATATGTATGTGTGTGTGGTGTGTGTGTATGTGTGTGCAAAATTGTATAGATAGTTGTGTGCAGCTAGCTAAATTTCTATCTATTGAAAGATTGAAGTTTTTATGCAATCACTTTTCCCAACCTCTATTCACAAGAAAATGAGAGAGAGAGAGAGAGAGAGAGAGAGAGAGAGAGAGAATATAAATGAATCTCCTGTTAAAAGTTCAAGTAATCTGGTCAAAGTTAGTGGCATAGTTAATGGCTGAACTTATTTTTTTATTTTACACTGATGTTTTCCTTGCATTTTTATTATAAATTGTAACTCGTGGCTTGGGAAAATGTATGTTTGAATGCTAGTTTTAATTAAACCATTTTCCACAAGAAAAATATCATTAAATATTCAAAGCATAAAAGTACTCCAAACCAAATATGGAAATTATAAATATCTAGGATCATGTTTGACCCAATAGCTTCAAGGTCTAGGTAAAAATAACTAAGCAGCTTGTCTGATCAGAACTCACTAAACTGAAAAGTCATTAGGCTTCTATCAAAGTCCTGCACCAGATGTTTTAGTGAAATCATCTGCGAGTCGTTTGACTTCTCAAATCTCTTGTCTTGCTTTCTGTAGATACTGCTGATGTGGGGAAATGAATAGCCTACTGTGGCCTGAAGAGACTACTGTGAAGAAAACAAACAACAGTGAGGACAAAATATAGCCTCCCATCCTCTGACGTCAATCTACACAGCTGAACTACACACATCACAAGAAATAAGGTGCAGCTCTTTTGCTACACCTAGAAAAACACTCCAGATTCTTTATTCCCTGGTTCTCTGACTTCTGTTGCTTCACAGGCATCTGAAGGGCTCTGCTGCACCCAGACTGCTGGATCACCTTACACTACTGAGTCAGAATTTGTATGAATTGCCAGGTGTTGCTGGTCTAGGACAGCACTTTGCAAACACTGCTCTATTCCTATCCCACAGCTTCCTCCTTCCTTAGAAGTTACAGGTTGGAATTAAATAGGGATTATAGGAATATTGATACAATTTATCTGTCTTCCCTCACCAAAATGTAATTTCAAGTCAATGAGTATTTATTAACCATTTGTTCTGTAAGCACCTGGGAAACAATAATAAATAAAAGGTATTTTCTGCCTTCAGAGAGCATATATACAAATAGAGAATGCAGATAACAAACAAAAGCAAACATGCCAATGAAATATGAATTATTCATATTGCAGATTGGCATTATAAAAAGGGTATTCAAGAAGAAAATACATAGTAGCATGATAGAAATTTCCTAGGGGCTAGGGTATCAATAATTGTTGGTCGGGGTGACTATTAAAGTGGATGACATTTAAGATGAGATCAGAAAAGAAAAATTGAAAAAGAAGGAAGAGAAAAGAAAAGAAATGAAGAAATCTCTCATTAGACTATGTAGAAGGAAATGAGGGGGGGGTATAAAAAATGGTGGAATGAGACAGACATCATTACCCTAAATGCACGTATGATTACACAAATGGTATGAATCTACATTGTGTACAACCATAGAAATGAAATGATGTACTCCATTTGTGTACAATGAATCAAAATGCAGTCTGTAAAAAAATTAAAAGATAAATAAAAAATATATTTAAAAATTTTTTAAAAATGGAAAATATGCATTCCAAACAGAAAAAACAAAATAGACTGAGATTGGTGAAGTCACTTGTTAGAAAGTAAGATGCTGATGTTATGCTCTGCAATAGGAATAGCAAACAAAGATATTGTTACTTTCACTTCTGAATCCCAATGCCTATACTTATATCCAGGACATAGAAAGTTCTCAATACGTAATTGTTAAGAAATAAACGCTATAATTCTTAATTGAATAAATGAGCAATTTTTTAAGAAAAAAATATGGGTATAAATTTCAATGGATAAGGATATGCTTCATGCAAATAGAGATACCACTATATTTTATAGTTTTTGTTTAATACCACAAATGACAGAATATATTATTAACCATTATTCTCAAATTTCTCTACAAGTACCAAACAAAGAAATAACTTATTAAAAGTGAAACCACAATATAAGAAATTTAAAAAGTAGCATGGCTTGCCTTTGATCACTGTAGGGTGTCTCTGAATCATATGGATATGGTAGAGATAAAGTTACTTATGAAATTGACGGGCATGGTCTGCCTTTGCATAGTTGAGACTGCACTGAAGAGATAAGACCAAAAGTATGAGTGATTGTACAGCCTTCCTTTGAACAATCTGTGAGGTGGAAGGAAGTGAGCTTCTATAACAGTTAAAACTATTTTTGTTATGTCTGCAAATATTGTTGCATTTCCTTCTCACATTTTCATTACTATTAACTCACTTAATACAGTGGTCAGCATTCTAGTCACCAGATTTTAAAAGCATGTATTGTCTAATTGAGGTGATTAGCTTTTATCTGTTCTCTTTTTTATTAATAAAACATCACATGAAACATAATACAAAATTTTTAATATACAAATGGATTTAATAGAAAATGAAAACAAAAATTTCATGGCCCTCACCATCCTGCCTCATCACCGCATTTTGCTATAATATTCTTGACCTATCTATACAGAGCTTTACTATATATATTTAAGTATTTGTGTTAGATTATTATTGTGTGAAGTATTTCCATACTTCAAAAGTATGGAAAAAGTCTATTGAAGGATAATTTTCAAGTAAAGGTAATTCTCAGATATAATAGCACATTAAAGATTTTATGTAATTTATTAGTGAGGAAACCAGCAGTATGTTAACCACTTCAAATACGAATCCAAAGAAATCACATATTTACAAATTAGGAATAATAATTGAATGTGCAAACAGAAGAAAATCTATTCTCTCCTGCATAAGGAAAGGAAAGTAAATTGATACTTTTCAGAACAAAATGGCCATATCTAGCAACAAGATTTTGCACTGACATAAAATTATAATTTAGAATTCTAAAATAGCCCAAAAGCAATTTCATGCTTCTATTGGATAACCAAGATGAGTATACTGTGTACAATGTATAATTTTCCACCAAAGCCCAGGTTTATCCCTACCCAACAAATTTCACTACACATATATTTTAAAAAATTTTTAGTCATTCTCTAAGAGGCCAATTACTGTTGTTCCTGTCTCTTTTATAACTTTTTATCCAAAATTTCACATACCACATTAACATTCATATACACATGTTCACACATATTTTTCTTTCCAGATACAACATGTAGACCACTCCTTTTGCCACATAGCATTCATTAGAATACATATCATCTATTCCACCCTTCTCTTAGTGATGGGCCTTCATTGTTATTGGGACAAGAAATATTACAGTAATTATTTTAAAATTTATTCTTCGAGCTAATGCTTTGATTCCTATATGTTAGTTTTCTCCAAAACTTCTGAGTCCATGATCATAAACTTTTACACAAACTTTTACCAAATTACTTTTCAAAAACAATGAGATTCTCAAAGTCTATCAGGTGTATATGAAATTATCCATAACATAATCAACACTTTATTCTCAATATTTAAAATTTTGCCTATCCAATTAGAATACTTAGAAGTCTTGGAATATTGATGAACTTGTGCATTTCTACCCATAAGAAGTATAGTACTTCTGTTTGTTGCTCTAGGTCTTCTGATAGTTTTGATCTGATCTCAGAGTTAGTTTTCTTGTTAAAAAAATATAATAATTGGGCCAGACGTGGTGATGAACACCTGTAATCGCAGTGATTTAGAGACTGAGACAGGAAGATACAAGTTTGAGGCTAGCCTCAGAAATTTAGGAAGGCACTAAGCAACTTAGCAAGATCCTGTCTCAAAATGAAAAATAAAAATAGTTACAGAGGTAGTTTAGTGGTAAAGGCCCCTGGGTTCAACCTACAGGATCAAAAAAAAAAAAAAAAAAATACATAATTGAGAATCCATTAGGCTAAGGTTTTAGTGTCTTGGGTTCCTACAATAATAAGTCCAATGCAAACAATAAAACAATAAAACAAAGCTTAAGCTTAACCAACTAGAAACTACCAATTAAGATCTAACTGGGGACTTTCTATGGAATTGTACAGAAATAAGACAACTGCCCAGTTATAGCTAACCAAGTAGTTGTATTGTTGAGCAAGAGCTTGCTGCCCAACACGCAAGCCAATGTGGTCATATTATGGCTCCAATTTTTATGGAAAAGAAAAAATAAGGAAAACGCTTTATTTCGTGGTTAAACTGCAAGAAGACCAGGAGTTTAAAAAGACCTCGAATGTGTTTCCCCAATTTGCTGGTACCAGGGGAATTAATATCAAGGGTGAAGTTGTTTGGATGGTGAGAAAGAGTAGGCTTGGGGTGCTTTGGATGGTGAGAAAGAGCAGGTTTGTGGTGCTTTGGGTTAGATTTAAGTGATCATCTTGCCTCTTCACAGGTCACAAGCTTGTTTTCTGAGGGAGTTATTTCGTGTGTGTATGGGGGTGGGATATTGAATTTGTGACATAAAAGTCACTGACCAGACAAGCTCTGTTCCTGCGCATGTCCATTCTTGAAAAGCTGACTTCAAGTGTCCTTCAGTGGATTCTGGAGGCCTTTCCTGAAGAACAACTGAACATCGTTACAAAAGGCATTAATATCCCGTGTGTCCAGATCTTAGCTGATTTCATTACAGTGCTTTGCTTCTGCTTTCGGCAGAGTTGGAGCTCTCTGAACCTCTCTCAGTTCTCAGTTCTGCCTGATTTATGAATCCTTTAATATTTAAATAAACTGTTAAATTTACCTTGTCTGAAGTTTTTTTCTCTTTTCTTTTAACAATCTCTAAGTCTTTTACAGATTTTATGTCCGTATAAAAGTAAAAAGTATTGGAGAAAAAAAATCAGGAAATGAAATGATATAACCACATGGAACATACCTCACCTGTATCAAATGAGAGTATCTCTCCTAAATAGCAAAATTAACCTTCATACAAAGCTTCTTTCTGCTTACTTGCTAGTTCTACTATCTAAATATAGCTCGAGCAAAGCCATTTTCCCAGAATCCACAGGAGTTGCCTTCTGCCATGTCTAACTTTGAAATGATAATCCTTTGACAACCCTTCTGTTAGTTATTTAGTCTTTACATTCTGATGCACCCAAATTCACAGCCATCCAGGTGGAATGAAAATCTAAGAGATTTATCACTTTGAAAAAACCAGAGACTTTGAAATAAACTCCCCCTTTTTTCCCCCCTCCCCCTTCATACCTACTTTCACCCTTAGGGACAAAGAAATATATAAAGTTGACAAACAATAAATCAACAAATGAAATCATCTCAGATAAGAAGAGTTAAGCTCAAAGAGAAAAGAAGTTCAAAAAGAAACAACCTAATTAGTTTCATTAGCATTTCAATGGAATTTGGACCTTATTCTGAAGAGGGTGGGGTGAGATTCCACCGAGTGTCATTGGAAATGAACACTTTGGAACTCTTGACAGCTAGCAAAGAAGGTAATAATTTTGCTTAATTTGTTTTTTAGGTTCACTCATTTAAAAGAACTAACAGTTCCATTGCTCTTGGCAAAATAGAACTGTGATTGCAGCTTTTCTATTCAGTGCACTGGAAATATCAGAGAATGTCTCCAACTGGGAGTGAGATACTGGCAGTATTTCCACACATTTTGTGACTATACATGTTATTTTTCCCACCAACGTTTAATTGTCTGACCTTAATAAAAATTAAAAAAATAAATAACATATTCATCTAAATAATTGTTTCAAAGACTATGATGATACAAATACATTAATTAAACACATCCATATTTGATGAGTTACACTAATCAATGAATGTGTAATACAGTTAATTCCCAAAGAAATGAGATTTAACCATGTATGTATTTCCAAAGCTGCACAAATCTGAGCAAGAAAGTATTTGAGCATGAAAATAATTATACATAAGTTATACATGAATTCCTTTCTTTTCCTCAAATATCTACCCTATTCATCTAAGATACCTTAATAACTAAAGACCTAATTAAGTTTTTATAAAAGTGAATTTGAGAAATGAATTTTATTCACACTATACAAACCCCCAAATACAGAAGATTTCATTGATGAGTGTTCTAGTAACTCAATTGTTTTTTAAAGAAATTGTTTAAATTTTAGATTTTGTTTGTTGAAAAGCAAAAGCATTCACATTTCTAGAACTATTGCATATTTTCTTTTCAAAGTTGGTGAAGCTAAAAAAGATGAGAGCAAAGTAGTTGAATAATGAGGAGGCAGCACCTATATAATATATTCTTAATCTTATCTCTCAACACTTAGTCACTTGGTAAAGAAGAATAATACTGGAAGACAACAAACGAATCAGTAATAACACAGCTTTAATACAGTAGTAATGTAATACAATGTAATCTCATCGTTAATCTTATATTTATATTTTTAAATGAAGTGTTCAGAAAGTTTATGTATCATGTGGTAGAAATTGTGTAAAATGTTTATGTTTACAAAAACGGGGAGATCAACATAAAAATAGACATCTGAGAGAACATGATATACAAATTATTTGCTATTTTCTTAGGAAAATAACATGGATCTGATGAAGTTGTGAACTGAAGTTTCCTACGAAGCTGCATCTATGCTAAAGATCTTGCAGACTGGGTAATCTTGGCTAGCTTGAACATTGTGATTGTGTTTAGATAGAATGCTGTAGATTCAAAGCCAAAATTCTCTTGGGATGTTTTGGGCCCTTTAGCAACCATTTACCTTAACTTTTGTATGTGACCTAGCAACCCAGATGGCAAACTGTTCAAAGAATACATAATTCTGAACTGTCTATGAAAGTCACATATGGAGGACAGCTGGGCCATCCTACAAACTTTGCAAATGCACACATTCATTGACCCATCAGCCTCTCTTTCAGGAGTTATTTGGAAGAAATACTCTATGGACAGAGAAAGCCACATATGAAGAATTTAATTAGAATAAGGAATAGCGAACCATTGGAATTAGATTTTCTGCAAGTAGGGAATTAAAGGGGATAAACATATAGTGGGAAACAGTGAAATAAAGACTCCCCTAGTAATATGTGGTCATGGGCAATTTTTAGGAAAGTCATTATCTGATAATCAAATTCTCTATATCTTTTTATTAAAATGTATTTTTCAAGGACACTGATTATGAAGCTCCTTTTTTAATTAATTGTGTTGACATTATCCTTATAAAGCATAGGTTTATTTTCCACCCTTTGTGGCTTACTGATTCCAGGGTAGAAATCACTGGAGCACCAAAGGAAAGGAAAAGAAAATACAAATATTGGTTCCAATGAAGCTTTCGATCACGAAACCTGTCCATGGCTAGGGCTTCATATGTTTTACCATGTTATCATGTCTCTTAAGCACAAAGAATTGAGATACATATTGTATATGCATATGTAAAGTGGATCTGGGTTGACAATGAATGTTTTTATTCAAAAATTTAACACTTCTATTATCTTAATTCTCACACACAGCTCCTAAGAAAGCATCCTGAGAAAGCAAAAGGGAAACGTTTAAGAAATTCCAAATGTGCTTAGTTTAACTCTGCGAGATTCTTTCAAAGCCCTGGGAAGAGCTTAATACGCATAAATCCAAATATTTCATAAAAAAATTGTAAAATTAAGATATTTTGATGGTACTGAGTGAAAAACACTGTTTTTATCTATTTCACCTTCCCCTCCATTACACAGGCTTGTTTTCCTAAATAGAGCAGGAGGAGCCACATTTGAGAATCTGGCTATGGGGAGTTGTGCTGGATGAGTTGAATTTGAACTTATATAGATAGTTCAGAGTCCCTTCTCTAGATAGTTAACTCAATAGTAGCCTTATTTATTTACTTTTTATTTTTCACTGGTATCTTCCAAACACTATACTCTTGCCCACTGTGCTAACTCACCCAGTTTCATGATAAAGAGATGCAAGGCCAAACACCATATAGTAGTATGGATCTATCCTAAGATGTCATGTATTGGGAGAAGCCCAGTATATAACAAGTGGCTGCTAGAGGTGGAAGGTGCTCAGAGACTGAAGAAAGAAGTAGACATATCCATGATTTCACAAAGCATTGTTTACTAAGGACTTAGGGGCAGTATTACGATGCTGTCCCTAGAGGTAAGTAGAAAGGGTCTATATGCTAAGTTAGACACTGTTTGGGTTCATAGTCAACCCAAACATATCTGGAGTTTCTCAAAAAGTATTAACTTGTCAAGTATCATTTCCCCTCTGAACCCTCTCGAATTGTCTCACATATGCACTTTTGGGGGACAACTCACATCCAAGCCATAACAAAATATCTGATAGAGCATTTGTGGAATTTTTGTTCTGTTTTGTGTTGTTTTTTGGTTTTTGTCATTGTTTTGTAACAAGGTTGTCAATAATAGCAAAAAATATAATCTTTAAAAAACTAAAAGTTCTTCTAAAGTCCAAGAGTCTTTCCAAGGAAGAACAAACAATGAATCTTTCTAGGTATTGTTGCATGATTGCAGGATAGAAATATGACTCTGGGGAAGGGCAGGAAGGAAGAAACAAATTAATGGAACTGGGATGGAGTGAGTTAGGCTAGGAAAATAAAGAAGGGAAACAAAGAGCTGAAGATTTGTTGCTCATCTGAGGTAAGCTACATGAACTGAAAGAAAACTTAATAGGAATAATAATATGTTGCATCATCTTTAAAATACTGGTTATGCTTAAAGTTGGCTGATATTAATACTGTCTTCTTTCTCATAGTACACTCTATCTGATGGGTCATCAAATATGGAAATAAATGATAGTATGGTTAGCATAGGAAAACTCAGGAGAACCAGTGAAGGTCAGAACAGGTCTTCAGTTCTAATTTGACCTTTCACAATCTTCTTTTAGCAAAAATAATATTCATTTTACAGGTTAAACATAGGCCTTCTCACTTCTTAGGCCTTTGATATGCCAATAAACCTAAAAAAGAACAATGTTATTAATGATTGATTATATGATTCTTGCATTAAGATCAGATATGTCTAAACTTGCCAGTTTTCATTTTCATCAGAAACATACAGAGACCAAAATATTTATAGG
Source organism: Sciurus carolinensis (assembly GCF_902686445.1). Lineage (NCBI taxonomy): Eukaryota > Metazoa > Chordata > Mammalia > Rodentia > Sciuridae > Sciurus > Sciurus carolinensis. Next base: position 92,162,745 of record NC_062215.1, read on the forward strand.
CCAATCCAAATGAAACTTGGAATTTGCTTTAAAATGCTCCAGGAAACAGTAGTAGTAGACTAGACGAAACAAGAATGATAAATCATTGATAATTGTTGAAGTTCTATAATGAGTATACAGATTGTCTTTGCAACATTTATCCTTCTTTTGCATAATAAATGATAAATTAAAAAGGGAAAAATGTACAGGGACAGACGTCGAAGTCATATCAATATGTCTCTATTCCTCTCTGTTTAACCCACATCTACACATTTATGTATGTATGTATGTATGCATGTATCTGTGTACATTTAATGTATGCATGTATTTATTTAACTAGCCACCTACATACATATACCTCTACCCATTCTATATAGGCTATGGTAATTTTGACCTGTTTCAGGAGGCAAAAATATGTTTATACATATTTGCAATTTTTAATACATGTCATGTTTAATCAGTCTGTTCCAAAGTACAATTCTGCCTGTGGTGCATAAACTTGCATTCCCTCTTGTGTGCTCATGTTTGTAGAAATAATATTCTCCCCTTTATTTGACATTTTGATACTAAATTTTCACATTATGAATAAAGCAATCCATTGGGGAAAATTGAGCAATGTTTCAGAAACAAGATTGTAAGTCCTCAGTAAGCTATTTTCTCAACAGTCTTAAGTTGAGGAGGATTTAAGGATTTATTCTGCCTTTCAGCATTAGCTTCATAAATGCTTGCCCGCTCTTTTTATGGGCAAAGAAAGGAGTTCTTTAAGTGGATAACTCAGCACCCGGAGTGCCCTAGATTCTGCAAAACATTTCGAAGAAAGGTAACAATCTGTCCCTGAAGCTTCTTGGTTTAAGTTCAAACAATTCAAACAATTCACATTCAGTTTTCTTCAGTTAATAAAAAGGGCAACTTCTGGGAATCTTTTGGTCTGGAACTACTTACTTTAAAGTTAAAAATAAAAAATAAATAAATAAAACTGTTGAAAACTTTAGAGGGAGCGTCTGTTACAGGAAATATATATTTAACATAAGAGTTATAAGTGATAAGCAAATAAAAACTGGGGCAAAATGAAACAGAATCTAGAAAGAAAACTCAGGAGCAATGCATTAGGTCAAGGTTGCTAAAGTACACAGCTCCCACAGAGGAAGGAAAAAAAGAGATCCAGGTGATGAGACCCTGAGAGAACTCTCTTCTCTAATCCATTTCTGTGTTATACTTTGAGAAAGACTTGGCTTTAGTAAAACATTCTTCATTTTTTTTTGAAATGACTAAAAAAGCCGAACTCTTAAAAATAAAGTTCAAGAACTGTTTTTCTGCATGTTTCCCAATTAGCATGGATGACTCATGCTCTCAATAAAAATGGAGCCTTAAACTAAGTATTGGTTATTTTTATAGCAATGGATTTACATCAGGAGCAAACATAAATTACAGAGTTGCCAAACTTCTGTTAAAATACTATTGCTCCAACCTTGCCCTGAAGGTATAAATTTTACTGTGAACCTATTTTCAGGTGAACAGGGGATTTAACAGTCAGATGATATTTAAAGAGCATATGAACACTTGCTTTGTTTAAACAAGGTACAGGTAGAGTAAAAGTAATCAATATTTTATTTCTAAGCCAAATATTTTTTCTTTATTGACACAGATTAATACAGTGATCAAAATAATTATAAATTTGTTATTAAAATAATAATGACAGATGAAAATAAATGTAAAGATTTCTGTATCTCATAAAAATATAACTTTTAGGTGTGTCTCGGTAGTTATACTCATGTTCTGAGATCCTCTGAGAAACAAAATCATTGAAATATGTGATCCTAGAAATTTAAGCCAATATGAAATTCATTTAAAGTAAGTCAATGAAAATAATTATGGACCAAAAAATAAAATTAAAAATAGAAGAAAATCCATCAGATACGTTTGGTTCCATGTATTTAATGAGAGATTGGATCTATTTTTTTTTCTAAGTACTCTAGTGATTTCTTGACTAGATATAAAAAAGACAAGAAAAGCTTCCAATTTTCAATGTAGAAAGCCAGTCACACTTCAATTTTAATCTACCACACTAAGAAATATAACACACTAGCATAGCATCTGAAGATAAATGGCTATTTCTGTTTATTGAATTAAATCTCTACCTTGGGGTAATTAACAGTTTTAAACTATGTAGGGTTTTATTTGAATACTAAGCTATATATTTTTATTTTTTAATTTTTAATTTAGGTCCCTAAATTCTCTATAAATCATCATCTAGGTTACTATTTAGTATTTTCTGTTTAACCTTCTTTCTGGAAAAGGATTAGTGTGAGGTTCATAATATAATCATGTAACCCTAATTGGTGTGGATAAATTATATATCAGTTAAGCAATTTCTCAGTATCTGGAACTCATTTGATATAATTAGAATTCAATTATTTAATTGCTAATTGGAATTAAATCAAGTTATTCTGGTCTCAAGATAATATATAGTAAATACTTCATAGAATGTGAAGTCATGCTTTTGATATTTGTAATATAAAGGGCATATTATATAAGAATTATATGAGACTTGGTAAGGGAGAAAAAAGACAGATCGTAATAGACACCTCTAAATGATTAGCTTACACATCCAAGTTCTTGACACCCTATTCAAATCATTTACTTGGAAGTCGCTGCACATTTTGCCTGATCCTAGCATCATTCAAAACCATTTTAGAATCACCTTACCTACTTTCCCAGTCACAAAAAGAAAATCAGACTCATTTCCTTAGAGTGATATCTTGTTTCTGATCAGAAATAGTATTAGGCAGTTTAATCAGGCACATTGTTCATCAGAATGGCATACAATTTTTTTTTTCCTTTGGGCTATTTCAAAATTGAAATTCATCCTTAAGGAATGAATATTTGCCAAACTCTAGAATGTTTTATGTGTGTGTGTGTGTGTGTGTGTGTGTGTGTGTGTGTTTCTAATAGCAATTGGTACAATTAAGAACAACTATGGCATTGTTTTGTTATATGATTTCCCAGGTCAATTTGATCTTGAATATAAGAAATTGGATCTACATATTAAAGAGTTTGTTGAAATTTCAGATATTATTTTACCATCTTTAACATCACAAAACAGTACCCTATAAATAGTAGATGGTTGGAAAAAAGCAAGTACTTGTACTTGTTATAGATCAATATATACTATGCCATTCCATTGCTTTGAAACTGACATGATGAAGTGCAGAAGATTGATTTGTTCATAGTCTTCTAAAACTGTGACTATTGGCTCTCTCTCATTTGTGTATGTATCTGGACATACGCTCATATACATATATACATAAAGTTGTTGCAAAGACACTCCATTATCATTACTGAAACTTATCAATGGTGTACCAAATAAACCTAGATGGCATTAATGACTTTGAGCAAAATATGCGATACAAGCTGTTATCTAGTCATCTGAGTTTGCTTTAGAGAGATGGTGCTGAAAATATTTATTCTCCAACCCTCATTCCTTATGCTATCTAGAAGACTTACAAGAATTTACTTGACTATATGCTGTAACATAATTATTTTCATTCTATAACTTCTGCTTATTGTATATAGTATACCTATATATAAATATAAATTTTCTTGGTACAATATTTTGTGAGTGGATATTGTCACCTTTGATGGAATAAATGCATTTAGATTGGATGTAGTAAAGTTGTTATAATATACTGAATTTCTATACTTAAAAATATTAGAACTTGATTCAAAGCAAAACTAAGACTTTATGTATTATTACCAAAACAACTAATAGAAAAATAAAATTAACTCACAGTCTAATGTATAATACTACACATAAGTCAAATCTTTTGTTACCAATTATTTTGCATGTCATAATGATATTATATATATGTATAATTATATACATATATATGTATATAGGAAAGCTGACTTTATATTCTTAAAGTTATTTGTTGATGTTTAAACATAGCTTTTATGGATTAAATGGTTATTTCAAACATTTCAGAGATTTTCTTTTAAATTAAAATCTTCCATGATGAAAAATTAAAACATTTTTCTGTTATTATAGCTCATAGGGCACAGTGGTGGTAAGTAATTTTTACCTTACATAAAGTTGCTCTAATGTCTTAATTTATATAATGTCACCATACAACATAAATCGTACTTGTTTAAAATGCCAGATATACCTGCAACTTCTAGTTGGGGTTGTAAATATTATAATATTTGATCACTCACTCAAAAGTTGCTCTGGAGCAGATGAACAGTGCCAGGTAGGGTACAAGTCTCTATCCTCTAGGAATTCAGGTTGTTAAGCAGACAGATGAAAACTTACAGCTTGATCATGCTCTGAATGCTATGTGAGAGGAACTGGCATCCATCCGAGTGCCCATGCTATATCCCCCAACTATTTTCTGTCCTCCATTCATTAAATTTCCAGTCCTATATGTTCAATTCAGAAGCAAATTTGCTGTTTTAAATGAACACAGTTAAGCTTTAGGGTTCCTGGTGTGCTTAGTATTTTCAAAGGCCTCAGAATGGCATATAGGAAGATTGGGGTAAAAGCATTATTAACTGTTGTATTAGTTAATAAAAATTTCATGGTGTGGCATCTATCACTTTAAAAAATAAAAAGCTTTTATGGTTTGTTTTTCACTCTAAATGAATGTTTGCTTTTATTCTTACTTTTGCATTAGGAATTTTGTATGTGTCCACAGACTTATAACTTCTATAAGCTTCAGAGATCAAAAAAACTTGACTCTAATTGTTTAATAGCTCTTTTACTCAACCTTGCTTACTTTGAGTCTAGACTGAGAAATTTTCCATCTGATTTTCCTTCCTTTAAACATTGTTCATCTATGATCTCAATTTTTTCCATATTTTTTATTGATGCATTAGTTACATGTAATGGTGGGATTTGTTTCTACACCTTCATGCATGTACATGATATTATAATATAATTTGGCCAATATCATTCCCCAGTATCTCCCTTTCCCTCCCCTCCTACTTCCCTATTTCTTTTCCTCTACTCTATTGATCTCCCTTCAATTCTTTTGAGATTCAAACCCTCATAAATTTCTTTCCCTTTTTCACATATGAGAGAAAATATATGTTTCTTGACTTTATATTTTTGGACCAGGGATTGAACCCAGAGCAGCTTAACCACTAAACCATATCCCCAGTCCTTTTTATTTAAGACAGGGTCTCACTAAGTTACTTAGGACCTGGCTAAATTGATGAGGCTTGTTTTGTCCTTGTGATCTTCCTGTCTCAGCCTCTTGAGCCTCTGCAATTATAGAAGTGCACCACTGCACCCAGCTTTCCTTGATTTTTGAGTCTGACTTATTTCACTTAATTAAATTTTCTCAAGATCCATCCGCTTTCTTGAAAATGACATATTTTCATCCTTCTTTAGGGGGCAAGAATGGAGGAAGGAAGGGCTGTATAGAGGGAAAAGAGGGGTGGGAGGGGTGGGAGGGAAGGGAAAAAAATAACAGAATGAATCAAACAACATTACCCTATGTAAATTTATGATTACACAAATGGTATGCCTTTATGCCATGTACAAACAGAGAAACAACATGTATCCCATTTGTTTACAAAAAAAAAAAAAAAAACTTGGAAAGGGAGACCATCATGGCAACTTAAAAGAGGAATTGGCTACTTCATTGCAATCCTCTGTGACTAGATGCTTTGCTTAGTCATCTTTCAGTTGTGAATAACTGTTACAAATTACACTGAATCTAATAAAGGAAAGTTAAATAGATGCTTAAAAAAAAAAGACTGAATAAAACTACTTTATGTATATTTACCACATTTTCTTTCATCATTCATTCAGAGATACCAAGGTTGACTCCATAGTGTGGCTATTGTAAACTGTACTGCTATAAACAAGGGTATGCATGTATTGCCCTGGTATGATGCCTTTGCTTCTTTAGGATGAACACCAAGGAGTAGAATAGCTAAGTCATATGGTGATTCCATAGTCTTTTCAGGAAACTCCATAATGATTTTCACAGTGATTGTATTAATTTATAACTCCACTAACAGTGTAAAACTGTTCCTTTTTCTCTGTATCCTCTCCAACATTTACTTTATTGGTATTCTTGTTTGCCACCATCCTGACTAGGGTAAGATGAAATCTCAGTGGAGTTTTGATTTCATTTCATTACTAAAGATGTTGAACATTTTTTTTCATATTTTTTTGGCCATTTGTATTTCTTCTTTTGAAAAGTGTCTGTTTAGTTCATTTGCCCATTTATTAATTGTTCTTTTTTTAATTTTTAGTGTTAAGTTTTTTGGGTGCTACACTTATTCTAGATATTAATTCTCTGTAAGAAGAATAGCTAGCAAAAGTTTTCTCCCATTCTGTAGGCTCTCTCTTCACATTCTTAATTATTTCCTTTGGGTTTAGTCAGCTTTTTTGCTGCTGTGACCAAAGACCTGACAAGAAGAATTTTAGAAGAGGACGAGTTTATTTGGGGGCCCACCATTTCAGAGTTCTCAGTCCATAGAGAATGGACTCCATTCTTCAGGGTTCAAAGTGAGGCAGGGAATCATGGTGGAATGTTGTGGTAGAGGAAAGCAACTGGGAGCATGGCACCAGGAAGCAGAGAGACTCTACTCACCACGAAAAATATAAACCACAAAGCCTTGCCCACAGTGACCCACCTCCTCCTGTCACACCTTACCTGCCTACAGTTACCCCCAGTTAATCCCACTTGGAGGATTAATTCACCAATAAGGTTAAGGTTCTCATAACCCCGTCATTTCACCTCTAGACTTTCTTGCACTCTGTGCTTTAGGGGGACATTGCACATCTAAACCATAATATCTGTGCTGTGGAGAAGCTTTTTAATTTGATACTGAGGTAGGGGAAATAGAGTAGGAAAACATGGTGAGGGTCAATAAAGAGGGTAGATGTCAAGACCACCCTTTGAGATATGCTCCAGCATGTCAAGCAACAACATTTGTTTCCCAAAAGGAACATAGATTCCATCCGACAAAAAGACAATTATGCAACTCAGCTGAGCTCAGCATAATAATTAAAATCTCAAGGATGAGTTGCAAAAGGTCAGTTGACTTCCACTTATGTGCCAAGAGACCTTTTCACTCTTGCCCCTCCCATGCACCACACTGGGAGTTCTGAGCCTCTCACTCTCCTTTTATTAAAACTCCTGCTTCTTGCTTACCTTTACATTCCTGGTGTTAATTCTTCACCTCCATGAAAAAAGATAGATCCCAATTTCTGCTGATAAAAATACCATCCCATTTACTAACTCTTTGCATTATTTCTGAACTTTAGGGATCCTATTGAGAAAGTTGTTGCCTGAGACTATATGTCAATGTGTTAATCTTACATTTTCTTCTAGGAGTTACGTAGTTTCTGGTCTAATTCCTAGGTCTTTGATCCATTTTGAGCTGACCTTTGTGCAGGGTGAAAGAAAGGTATCTAGTCTCATTCTACTACATGTAGATAATATTTTTATATATTTTCCTTGTTTTCCCATTTGTTAAAAAGCTGTCTTTTTTTTTTTTTTTCCAGGGGGAGGGGCACTGGGGATTGAATTTAGGGGCACTTAAACACTGAGCCACATCCCCAGCCCTGTTTTGTATTTTATTTAGACACAGGGTCTCACTGTTGCTGAGTACCTTACTCCTTTGTAGAGAGTGGCTTTGAACTTGAGATCCTCCTGTCTCAGCCTCCGCAGCTGCTGAGATTAGAGGGTTGGGCCACCACACCTTGCTCTTTTCTTGACTGTATGTTTTGCAACTTTGTCAAGAATTTGATCCAAATTTTTCACTGCAATTATAACATTGGTTCTAAATTGCACACTTGATAGTATGATTTCTTTATGAAGATTATAACGGTTTTCCATTGACTGTAAGATGAACTAAAAGTGCATAATGTGTTTTTATGCATTAGTTTCCTTTTGCTGCTTAAACGAATTATCAAAACTTAATGGCTTAAAAAATAAATGTCTTATCCTACAATACTAGGGGTCAGAAGTTCTAAAATCAAGGTGTTAGCATAATTATACTCCTTCCAGTGACTCTAGGTGAGAGTGTTCCCCTCCCTTTTTCAACTGCTAGAGGCTGCTGGATTTCCCTATGGGACCTTCCTCCATCTTAAAATTCTCCTCCTTCTCCCTGACTTCTGATCAGTTTTCCTTCTTTAATTTTGACTTTCTTGATTCCATATTCCCCTTTTAAATCCTTGTTTTCAAACTGAGCCCACCCAGATAATCCAGTATGCTCTGCCTAACTCAAGATCCTTAATCACATCTCCTAAATCCCTTTTGAAATATAATCAAACATTCACAGGTTCTGGGATTAGAATGTGAATACCTCACAGAGCTACCATGTTGTCTAACATTTATGGCACACCTACCTTTTAGGCTAGTGTTTCTCTATCTTTTTATATATTTCATTATATACCTTCCTATCACACAATGCCAGAGCCTCCAGAATAATAATGTAATATAAGAAGTAATATTTTGGACCTGTTAGGATGTGCTCAAGGTCCATGCTTTATGTGTTCTCATTTAGTTTTTCAGACACTGTGGAACAGTGTTTCTGATGACTTTTGTTGATGAGGACTTTGAGATTTAGAGAAGTGAGAGGATTTACACAGAGAACATGAAGCCCAACTCAGAAACCAGACTTGGACCAGTGATTCCGACCCACATTATTAACTGCTAACTGCTGTTATGCTATTTTGTAGTTCTTCCAAATATTGTTCCTGACACTCCAGGCTATGTCATTGCCCTACTTTCTTCCACAGTTCTCAGCCCATTACCCTCACTTAGGACTTGGTTCAACTGTCACCTCCCTCTATCCTTTCCAAAATCAACTGACCTCTTCAGAATCTTTCATTTCCACTATTGTAAGCCATCTTCATTTCTTCTACTCCCACTTGTCATTTTTGAGCATTTATGTATCTACATGGCTCCCTTTATCAGATCTCAAACTCTCTGAGGAAAGAGGTCATGTATTCAATGCTGCCCTTCCCCAAAACCTCCTACTGTTGCTAGAACATGCAAGGCACTTAATAAATGTTTGTTGAATGAACTAACTAAAGTGCAAGGTATAGTGGGAGGGAGTGATAAACTTTACTTATAAGGATTAGGTCACAGAGTACAGTTTATTTGAAAATCACAAGTATTTGGTATGGCAGGAGCATAGTATAAAATGGGGTTGATTGTCTGAAAAGAACTGGAGAGACAGGGGAGACTAGATTCCAGAAAGCTACCTGGAATCACAGAGCTGGCTTTTATCCAGAAGGCTATGGGGAAATAATTTCATAAATTTTAATCATAAAATGGATAGTAAATTTGTAGTTCAGTTGGTTTTTTAAGTTTAATAATTGATTTCAAGACCATACATAATAATTTTCTTGACCCAAATTCAGAGTGGTGGGATTAAAAAAAGTCAGGCAAATTAAATTTTTAGTCAGAATTTTCATCACGAAATAGTTCAGTACCAGCATTTCCATTTGGTTAACTCCATGTTGCACCAGGTTTTTAAGCAGGATTAGAGATTGAGAGCCTGCCATTCTACAGATCTTGTCTCCCTTGATTCCAAGGAGATGTATTTCTTGAATCCCTTATTAGCATGTCTATCAAAGGAAATTCCCTACTTTCAAGAAATGGCCTAAATTTTGTGTTTCGGTAGTGAAACAAGCTCATAAATTAATCACAGAAGTCTAGTAAATGTTACATAACACACCATAAGTAGAAAAGGCAAGAGAGAGAGAATAATAACTTGGATTATTATAATCGACAATGAGCTTGAACATAGGAAAATGAAAGGTAACAGGGCCTTTTCGGGAAGAAAAATGTGTCTTTAAGCAATTAGTTTAGTCGATGTCTCCCATACACAAATTTGGAAGTCTGAGCTACCAAATCTTATTTAGCAAAAATATGAGTAGGTATTATTTTGTCCCTTTCTGCCTATTAAGAAATAGACACCCAAGTAAGTTATTTTTAATATCAAAAATTTGTGAAGCAGTGGAACCAACATACTCTCTCAATTGTGCCCACTTGTAAAATCCCTGGCCTTTTTTTGTTTGATCACACCTTCTGTCTCATCTAAAAGAAATCAATGCATATTTCCAGTGTGTAAGCAGTGCATTTGACTCTGTAGAACAACCCAATATCCATATATCCAATTTATCATTCCCACTCTTACATGTCATGGCCCTACTTTTTTACCCTGGAAGTAGAAAGCAATATAGTTTCAAAGTTGATTCTTTAAAAACAATTTTCATAAATGATATGCAGATGTGTGGCAGAAATAAGGCTTCTGAATGTAGAGAAATGGGGGGAAGGTTGACAAGTACTATAATTAGCTGTTAAAACTTGACTGTCGTTGCAGATTTCAACAGATTTTAATTATGTAGAGAAACCCATATTCTTTAATGCCTGCAATGTGTCAAGTACCATGTTAGGCACTCGATAGGCAGTTGCAACCCCAAAACAATGACCTTGCCTTTTAAATAAAATGAATAATTTAATAAAGAAATATAGAAACATTTGGTAAGTGCCTTCAAAATGTATTTCAGGGGCTTTTAACCTAATCTGGAATGGTCAGGGAAAGTTTCCAGGTGGAAGAAATGTTTAAGTTGACACAAAAAGAGTAAGTAAGAATTAACGAGAGAGGATGGTTCTGCCAAAATGTAAATTATTGGCAGCTGGCCTCCACATCATTAAAGGATACAACTTCTAGGAATGAAACAGTAACATGAAGGGAAAGTAATGATCAGGCATTTCAAAGGTCCTGTCTCTCACAGTTTGCTGTTGAATGTCAAGAAATAAAAAGCACTACAAGTATTGTAACAGGTATGATATTTCATAGTTACAACTATCCATTTAGCAGAGGTATAAAAACCAAAGTATTTTCCTTGCCTAATTTTGAGTCTCATCAGATGACTTACTGTGTAGGTTTTCAGGTAAATTTAATCTTGTTGAGCAATTTTTCAGACTAATTCAAAAATGTTTATTCACTGTAGGAGCATCTAGTAAACATTTAAAGGCTCACCTCTGTGTCACTGTTTTCATCTTAAAGAGTCTTCACCCTTTTCTCCTTCACATCCTACATATAAACTCACAGGATTTGGTCCCTGTATGTCAACTCCCAACAGTAGTGTTAAGCATGGAGAGTGTGTGATGGTGGTAAGAAAAGCGGTAGGCTCTGTCTTTATCTAAATGTAAGCTATAATAAGAAACTGCAGATTGGGTAATCTAAAACAAACATATTTATTTCTCATGATTCTGAAAAGTCCAGGATCAGGTGAAGACATGACTGATGCCTGATGAGGGCTGGTCTCTGCTTTCAAGATGGAACCTTAACCCTAACCCTAAACTTCACATCTCTGAGGAGGATCACTGTGTCCTCATATGTTAAGAGATGGACAGGCAAGAGTCTGTATAAAAGATCTACAAATGTTTTATAAAGGTGCCCTTCCCATTCAGGATCATGGAGCCATCATAATTTAATCACTACAAAGCTAGTCCTGGCTGACGCATGGGCTGAAGTCCCTATATTTGGATAAACTGGGTGCTAACCATGGCACACATATTCTGTCCCCTTCAATTCTCCATGGGAAGAGCATGTACACTCCTCTGAGGTGAGTTTCCTCTCCCATGTTGCTTCTTGGTGTGACTTAGCCCACATCATGGCCAGCCTCCACAGTTCACTCTGAGTACATGGGAAACCTATGTCTTCTGATTTCTCTCTTAGATGACACTATGCATCTCTCCTTTCTACATGTTCCCTTTTATTTCTCCAGGAGATAACTGTGAGACTTCCTCCTCTGAGTTACAGTTGGAAATAGTACACAGGTATTCTCTTCATTGACATTTGCCCTTATCCTGTACAGAGAACTCTTCTGTTCCTTCCTCATACTTCTCCCAACTTGTCTTGGGATAGGGGCACTAACACCACATTCTCTACTCTGCCTTTCTTCACTGCTTCTCTGGGTGTCCACTTTACATTTAACTCAATGCTTTTCAGACTTGGCACTATTGATATTTTGGGTCTTGACACTATTGACATTCCTCTTTGTGGAATCTGTCCTGTGTGCTGGGGAAGTTTAGCAACATTTGTGGTCTCAACCTAGTAGATACTAGTAGAACCTCTCCAGCAGAAACAATTCAACATGTCTCCAGACATTGCAGAATGTCCAATGGCAGGCAAAATTGCAATACACCTTGCCCTTAAAAAGGTAGCAATTTTGTATACCCTAGAGCACAGAACATAAATTCTATTAAATAAATCCATTTTAAAATAATGTTACTCTCATGACCGATAGCTAAGTTTTATTTTTTTCTCTCTAGTCTAAGGAAATCTATAAAGTTGATATAACTTATTTTCTGGATCCTGGTAAACCCTTGTCCCTTTCCCCACTCAGAAATCCCATGTTTCCCAGACTGAGAATCACAGATCTGCAGAGCAAACATTTCTCACTGGTTGGTAGTTCCATGCAACTAATTAATATTATATATGTAATCTGCCATAATGGTTCGATCAAATATTTTAAAAGGGATCCTTGCCACAGAGTTTAGTAATGAAAACACTTCTAACATTCTGAACAATATAGTTGCTTACTTATTACTTTATATTTATGTAAATATATGAAACCCATTTTAGAAGACGAGTCAAACAACAGCTATATGGTGATCCCAAATAAATCTCATATCAGCTAGTCCTCCCTTTCCATTCTCCCACCTGGGATTCAGTGACCATCAATCACTTACAATTATAACCCTGAACTTCCATTATTGCTCCATGCTATTCATCTGTTACATCTTACCTCTTTAAATTTCTACTCTTGGCTCTCTCACTGTGACAGAGGCAGAAGAATTCTGAGAACCAGGCCCATGTAACTCTTGGTCAGACTAAGAATGTGTTTGAATGTGATACACAATTCAGCAGATGGATATGCAGGAACCACATGTATCATTTTGTCTGTCTTAAAGTCATTGTTTTTCATCAATTGCTATATATTAATAGTTTTACAATTAATTTATGATATATTTGGGAATAAAGGAAAAAGCAAATTTCAAAGGAATTCAACTTTTAAGTTTAATGCAATCTAATGCGTAATCAATCAGTAACATTAAAAAAAAAGGAGAATGTCACTATTTGTGAACATATCCTAGTTTAGTTCATTTTAATGCTTCTTCTATAAATGTTGGGCTTTAACCATTATTATAAACAGGGATCTAAATAATTTCAGTCAGCTTTATCATCTAGACAGAATATTTATAGGAATGAAAAAAAAAATAGGCAATATCATGATTTTCAAACCAGGGCTTTTCTGCCATGTTCTGAAAAACTTTCACTAACCTAAAAGCATAACTCTTGAAGTGTATTTCCTATAAAATTGTATCACAGGGTTAAGTTTTTAAAGGTATGTCTATAAAATGGGATTAATTCAAACCATACTTAAAAATTGATAGAGGCTACAGTTTGTCTGTGGTACTTTATTCATTTTAGAAATTCCAATGCCTAGTACAATTTTAGGAACATAGTAGGAACTTAACAAATACATATTGAATCAATAAAGGAATTATTAAAAGTATAGTACAATATCCCAGCTGAGTAGAATGGGAAAGGAAGACCTTTGTTATAGCTTTGTAGTATGCCTACACTAGTCAGTTGTTCAATAAATGTTGTAATCTAAGCACAATGCATCAAGGAGAAGTTGAAGAGAGACCCCATGGAGAGAATAGTCACTACATATGGTCAATTCCCAATGAGTTCCACTTACAGGTATTCGCATTGTTGTGTGACCCACTCCCCTTGAGTGATGACTGGATCTAATGATCCAATTCTAATGAACAGATTATGGCATGGAAGACCTCAAGTCTGATACTAAGTTGTGAAAGACCATGACTTTCACCTTGCTTGCACTCCCTCTGGTTATTTTTTCTTTGTTTGGAAGATATTTATGGAGAGACCTATGAGGTGAACTAAGATTGACCTTTGGCAACAGCCTGTGAGGAAGGGGGCCTCAGTCCAACAACCTCCACGGAATTCTGGCATCTAACACCGGCCTGACCTTGAATGTGTTGCCTTCCCCAGTAGAGCCTTGGGATGATGATGAGTCCATCCAATGCCTTGAGGGCGGCCTGGGAGCAGCCTGAAGAGATAGGCAGGGGAAATCATACTCAGATTCCTGACCCATAGAAATTTTGTTGTTTTAAATTGTTAATGTTTGGTGTAGTTTTTAAGAAGCAATATGTTTCAAAGTAAGTGACCCAGAAAATAATTCCCATTTTTGTCTAAAAGACCATTATAATTCTGATGTGAGTAAAAGAGCCAACTAGATCTAGGGACTGTGCTTTTAAAAAATAATAACCAGTTTGTATTGTGGCAAACAGTGAATTATAAGGTTTTGTTGTTGTTTGTTTGTTTGTTTGAGAAGGAATACTGGGAATTGAATCCAGGAGCACTTTACCACTGAGCTACATCCCCAGCCCTTTTTCTTCTTTATATTATGATAGGGTCTCGCAAGTTGCTGAGAATAGCCTTGAATTTGCAGTCTTCGTACCTCAGCCTCCTAGGTTACTTGGATTACAGGTATATATGTACCATCATGCCTGGCTAAGTTTCTGATTTTCTATCTAACATCTTGCAGAGAGGTAGAGAAATAGATACAAAACTCTAGGAATTAGAAAAGAAGTAAGAGTGTTGTAATAAATAAAAATAATAGTTGGACAGGGGATGAGTCAACAGTTTTAAAATGCAGTCCAGAAGAAAGGGAGATGCAAGTGGCTGGACTTTGGATAATTTTGTTAGCTTCTGTGACTGAGAGCACTTTCGATATACCACTGTGTGATTCCATGCAGGTGTAAATATTGCAAAAAACTTGCACTTTATGTTCAAGGACACTGTAGTACAAAGGGCCATACGCACACACTTTTCACTGTGAAACAATGTGGTAAGTACTATACAAAATGATTGCATGGTATGTAACAGAAGAGAAGCATCAATGTCTTGGTGTGCTAGCCATGTCTTCTTAGAGGCAGATATAGATACATACCCTAAAGCCATACCTGCAATGCCCCACCTCCTCCGGGCACAACCCACCTGCCTCCAGTTACTACTCAGTTAATCCCATCAGGGATTAATTCACTGACTAGTTTAAGGCTCTTACAACCTAATTATTTCCCCTCTGAACCCTCTTGCATTATTTCACATGTGACCTTTTGGGGGACACCTCACATACAAACCAAACAACTAAGTACAATTTGAATTGTCTCATTTATAAAGCAAGGTTCTATCCAACATTCTCAGGATCTTTTAACCAATAATCCACCCCTATAATCCTCCACCCTAGTCTGTTCAAACTCAGCCAGATTTACTTCACAAACTCTTTTTAATTCACCTCTCCTCCTTTATCACTACTAATAACCTGATAAAAAGCAATAACCCTTAGCTGGGTCCTTGTGATATGGTTTAGGTATGAGATGTACCTCAAAAGCTTATGTGCAAGACAAGACTTTTCAGAGGTGAAGTTATTTGATTGTAAGCATTGTAACATAATCAGCAGATTAATCCACTGATATGAATTGATTGGGTGGCAACCATAGGCAAGTAGGGTGTGGTGGGAAGAGGCAGATCACTGGGCTGTGAATTTGGGATTTGTATTTTGTTCCAGGTGAGCAGAGTTTTCTCTTCTTTTTCTACTTCCTCTGACCCTGTCCTGAGCTGCTTTTCACTGACATAATGTTCTGTGTCAACTTGGACCCAGAGCTATGAAATCAGTTAGCTATGGACTGATACCTCTGAAACTGTGAGCCAAAATGCACTTTTCTTCCTCTAATTGTTCCTTTCATATCTTTTGGTTACAGCAACAAGAAAACTGACTACAATACCCTGTAATACTGTTTTATTTTTTGGTACTAGGGATTGAACTCAGTGGTGCTTAACCACTGAGCAACACTCCCAGCTCCTTTTTATTTTTATTTTGAGACATGATCTTACTAAGTTGCTTAGGGCCTCACTAAGCTGCTGAGGCTGTCTTTGAACTTGTGATCCTCCTGCCTCAGCCTCCTGAGCCACTGGTATTACAGGTGTTTGCCACCACAGAGGGCCCCTCTAATCCTTAGTAGTATTACAAAGAACATAATATATACATTTTCTCCTGTATTTCTCATTTGTACAAAAAATTGTAATATAATAAGTGCATTTAGTTAAATATACCTAAATTTACAATTTAATGGCTTTAGTATAATAACACCATGGTAAAAACTGTATTGGTTTTAATCCTGTTTTTACAGATAAGAAAATTGAGATAGATGACTCTCTCAGGGCCACAAAGCTTAGAAAAGAAAGTTACCGTTAGAATTGAACATAATAAGGCATTTTGATCATATAGGAGAGTGAAACCAATGGGATCGGACTTAACAATCTGCCTCTGAATTCTGTTCTTCAATGCAAATTGTATATGTTTCAGATTTCAAAGCACATCATTTTTGCTGCCACTCACTCAATTTTCTTCTCACATATCTGGCATCATCCTCTTTCTAAAACACCAAAGAAACTATGCTACATTCCTTTCCTCTGTCCCTTCCACCACTGACAATAGGATAAAAGCTAAGTTCTTTAGTATGACATACAGAACTTTCCATATTCTTGTGACTTTCAAATGCCCCTCCTCATCTCTGTGACTCTTGGTTTTCACTCTGCCTTCTAGAATTTCAGTTTCTCATGAAGACCTACACATACTACATCCTTTCACGCCTCTATATATTTGCTTAGGCAGTATTGTTCTTCAGAAAAATATTTGCAATTCTGAGGTTGGATATATGTTAGTCATTCATGATTTAATTCAGATAGTGCCCTATGGAGGTGATTTTTCTTATAAATTACACAATTAGATATATTTCCTCTATAATTCCATTATCTTACTTTCTCCATTGTATTTTGAAGTCAATGTGCTTTTTTGTTGTTTTTGTTTGTTTGGTTTTTTGCTTATGTGTTGGTCTTTCCTACAAATTGTGGGGAGAACTTTATCCTATATTTTGATATCAAATGGCAATCAGTGATTGACACATGGTAGACACTCAAAAATATTTATCAAAGAGCACTAAGAGGTGATAGGTAGGTAGCAGAGAGATAGTAGACTGATACTGATTTAGACCAAATACTATAATAGACATTTCTAACTTGTCATTTCATCTAATACCTATATAAAACAGTATTGCCCACAGGAATTCAGTTTTATTTTACACATGAGGAAACAAATATTCATTGAAATTAAACAACTTGTTCAAGTTCTAAGTATTCATGCAACTCAAATTCTACAATATAAACCACAGCCTATATGTCATATATAATTCCTAAATATTATGATTTGTTATGGTTTTGATATGTAGTATCCCCTAAAAGTTAACGTGTGAGACAATGCAAAATGTTCAGAGTTAGAATTATTTACATTGTAAGAGATGTAAATTAATCAGTAGATTGTTCTCCATTAATGGATTAACTGGGAGGTAAGGTGGGACTGATACAGGTAAGTCAGTGGAGTTATGTCTTTGGGATTTATATTTTGTGGAGTGGAATTTATATTTTGTCTCTGCTTCCTAGTGGTGATGTTCTTCGCTGCTTTCTTCTGACATGCCCTTCTGCCTTGATGATCTACCTCACCTTGGTCCAGAACAATGGACCAAACCTCCGAAGCCCGAGGTATGGCTATTTGAACTGTTTTGAACCAAAATCAACTTTTCCTTCTCTAAGTTATTCTTAGAGAATATTTGTTTGTTATCATATCTTTTGGTAACAGAGATGAAAAACTGACTAGAACAAATTGGTACCAAAATGGTGGGGACTTTGTTGCGACTAACTTGATCATGTGATTCAGAAGCAATTGGAACTAGTTTGTGTGAAGAACCTGGAACTGTTTGGAGATGCAGGTTGGAGAAGCCCTCTAGGGCTGTAAACAGAGCTTAACTGATGATTCTGGTGGGAGCACAGAAGACAAGAATGTGAATATTACTGAGCATAGTAAAGACTGAGTTTATGAGGTTCCAGAGAGGAAGAAGGACTCTTTGGAAATTAGACTACAGTTCATTTGTGTTACATCCTGGCAAAGAAGTTGACTACATTTTATCCATGTCCTGAAACTATCTTTGAGACCTCATTTAAAGATGATGGATTGATTAATTTGGCAGTGGAAATATTAAAACTGCACAGCATTCAGGCAGTGCATGACTATTGCTGGTGACTTTTAGTCAGGCTTATTGTGATAAATTAGGAGAAAATTTCGTAACAGGAAGACTTAAAGTACTTGCAATTTGGCCAAAAAGTACATGTAAAACTGGGGTCAAGGAAGGTAGGGTTGTTGAAAAGATGCTAAGAAATTTCAGAGACAATAGAAAAGATGATTGAGGGACATCTCAGGAATTGGAAGACCACACCTATATGGCAGGTTCAAGGGTATAAAGTAGAAATTTCTTGGAGAAGACATGATAGGGGCACCCTTCTTACATAGGAGGCCCTAATAAATTGTTTTATTCTGCTCAGCAATCCAGGCACTGAAAGGCTGCTGTAGTTATGATCCCAGGAGGCCTCCATATTGCTCAAGATTGCAGAAACCTTGGCATTGTCCATTTGGCATTGAATCTGCAGGAGTACAGGATGCTGGCATTAGGCAGTCATGAAATCTTCCACTGATATTTCAAAGAAGACCTGAGAGGCCAGCAAAGTGTAACAGGGTCAGAATTTCTGTGGATGGTCCTTGAGAGAGTGATATGAAAAGACCAAAGCAGCAGTGAAGATCCTTGATATTATGAGATGCCAGTAAGATAGAATGTCTGCTGGGAAGGTAGTGAAATTGAGCAGAAACAAGCCAGAGAGAGGCCACATGGATGGCAACAAGCAAGGCTGTGGGGCACAGCCCCTTGGAAAAGATACCCTGATGCCATGTGTCCCAGATGCCAGACATGGAGCTACAAGACTGTTTACCCTCCTGGATCTTGGTCTTTCTTTGGTCTCATATCTTCTTTCAATGATCTAGTTTCCTCATTTTGGAATGGATATGTTTACTCTGGGCTTTTTATATTAGATATATAACTTGCTTTTGATCTTTAATGAGGTTCACAGTCAAGAGTTTGCCTTGAGCCTCAGGTCATATTTTGGACTTAGAATTTGGGCGATATTGGAACTATTAAGACTAAGGGAACTCTTCTTGGCTATTAACTGAATGTATTTTTCATTGTGTTATGGGCATGAGATTTTGGGGAGCCAAGAGTAGAATGTGATTGCTTGGATATATGGTATCCCCCCAAAAGCTCATGTGTGAAATAATGCAAAAATGTTTAGAGGAGAAACAATTAGATTATGAGAACTGTAATTTATTCAGTGGAATAATTCTCTTAAATAGATTAACTGAGTAGTCATTGGAGGCAGGTAGGATGTGGCTGGAGGAATTAAGTCCCTGGGGGCGTGGTTTTAAGGTTTATATTTTCTTGCTGGTGGAGCTGAACTTTCTCAATACTTCCTGGTTAGCATGTTTTGAACTTCTTTCTTCTGCCACACCCTTCTGCCATGATGTTATGTCCCACATTTAGCCCAGAATAATGAACTCTGCTGACTGTGGACTGAATCTCTGATACTATTTAAGTCTCTACAATCAGCAGATGATGTTTTGTTAATGGGGGATATAGCAGTAAATAAAAGTAAATAAAAAGAATTTTCTGCCTACTTGAAATTTATAGTCAAGATAGAAAAGAAGATAGCAAGTTAGTAAATTCATGAGTCAATCCATGGTTAATAAATGCTTTACAGAAAGGTCATGTGTGAATGGAGGTAGGGAATGAAGGGATCACATGTGTAAATTAGGTTTTAAGGAAGGACTCACTGTAATATTTAAATTGAGACTGGCAAGAAATATCATGGGTTATTGGTGTCTATTCAGCCTGGAAGTTAATGTTGCAGGAATGGAGAAGGCTAGTGGATTTAATTGAAAGGTGAGGTCAGAGAAGTAGAGCCTGGTATTGGCAGTGCAGACAGGACAGACAGTAGATGGCATTCCAAGGACTTTGGCTTTCTATCTTTTGAGTTGGAAAAGGATCAAAAAAATAAATCTGATATTTTTTGAAAGCATTGTCCTGACTGGTGTCCTAAGAATGGAATACAAAAGCAAGACCAAAAGGAAGGGTCCAATTAGAAGATATTTTAATAGTGCACATGAGAGCATGAAGTGGTTAAAATCAGGTGGTAATGAAGTGAGAAAACACTAAGAACGTGCTATGGATTGAATGCAGAATGTGAGAATATAAGTCAAATACAAACTATCATTGTTCTCAATTTGATATGTAGGATGGTTGCTCCAAACAAAAACCAATAAAATGTAAAAACATTTAATGTATTTTATCACTGTTTATTTATCATAAAATAACTTGATATTTCTAAAGTATTTGAAAAGAAAATGGTATTAGGTTTTAATTAAGTGGTCAAAAACTGATGTTTCAAAGAAATTTCAAAAGCATGCTATTTCAAAGCATTTAAAATGACTATCATATTCTTCTTTCTGTCTCTCATTTATTTTACTTTAATTTAATTACTTGTGTTGGTTCCAATTGCAACCAGTGAAAATGCAGACTGTCTCAAGAAAATTTGTGATCAGGAAGGCTTTTTCAAATTTTAATCCAGTGTCAATGAGACATCAAATGACTAACAGCATGAAGTAATCATAATGCCTCTGCTGTTCTTAAGAGACTGAAGCTACATTCATAGCCTATGAAAGGCAGGACATGTCATGTTTATTGCTAGAGAAAACCTTGAGCTCCTTTCATCCACTGTGCATATATAAAATTAGAGTTTTAACTGAGGCTGTTGAGCAGTGATATAAAAAATAATCAAGGGCACTACCATTTTCTGAGATGTAAGTGTCTTTGTGTGGCTGTAAAAATGATATAATAAAGCAATCCAATGTGAAAGCAGAGAAGAAAAAAGAAAGGAAAGCACAGTGAATGTAGTAGTAAGAAAGTGTCACTGAGATCACAGAAGTAGAGGAAATGAGGGTTTTTTTTCAGGTGTTATAAAACACCTGAAAAAGAACTCAAATAGACCGATAGTCAATGGCAATGCTTCTTGGTTATGCTTATTAGGTGATTCTAGTTTAGATTCCAGCTGAGCTGAAGGCATCACATGGGAAGAAATGTCAGGAGAATATAATACTATTGATCTGACATTTACTCATGAAATTATCTTCCAACAATCTTTGCTGAGGCATCCTATTACTACTTTTATTTTCTCCACAATGCACAGAAAATAAGCTTGGTTCTATCAGTAGATATACTATAGGAATCCAGCACAAACATTCTCTGCTTTTTTTAACTTTCCTATACACATTAGATTGGGTAAGGTGGCAGGAAGGATGATGACTATAAATGGAATTGATTAGTTCTCAGTAGAGAAAAGTGAGATAGGGTAAATAATAATAAATATGATTCTCTCAG
The DNA here is from genome assembly GCF_902686445.1 of Sciurus carolinensis. Taxonomy (NCBI): domain Eukaryota; kingdom Metazoa; phylum Chordata; class Mammalia; order Rodentia; family Sciuridae; genus Sciurus; species Sciurus carolinensis. Next base: position 92,184,170 of record NC_062215.1, read on the forward strand.
CCTGGTAGTCAGCATCTGTCAATATATAAAATGCATTTGAAAGTTTAATGACAGTTGCCAGTACTGGATCTTCATTTGTTAAATAGTGTAAACGAATCAGTGTTTAAAGTAACAAGTCAGAGAAAATCAAGATGCAACAATCTAAAAATTACACTAATAGTTCAGTGAATCCTACCTTATCAAATAATAATTTTTGGAGAATGTAAGTAAATAGAATGTGTGCATGATTGATTAAAAGAGTTCGGGAGCTGCTTTTCATTTTAAACTTGATGATTGCTTTTCTACCTATGCAAGAAAATTAGAAAGATGGATGGAACACTTCATCCACTCAAAGATTGCTGAAAGAAATGAAGCAGATTAATGAAAGCAGGTAAGGCAAATATCATCAAACATGGCATTGGGATAAAGTAGAAATTATCAGCATCCTTCTTTATTTTACTTTTGTTCCTTTCCCTTCAATTCAGTACTCCCCACACTGGTACACCCAAGGAACAACACATTCTTGCTAAAATCATTATGGAGATCATATTTACAAAGGAATGGAGAAGAGATTAAAGCAGAAACCAAGTGGTTTTAGCTTATTCAGATCTGCCAAATTTCAATAAAATTTCTTACCTACTCAGTTCTATTATAATTATACTCTGAATTACTCCTAGATAATGATCAACAACTTTAATAATATTTCTCTTTTAAATCAAGGTATGAGTAGTAAAATGATTTTAAAATTAGATTATCACTCATGGAATTTGAATAGAGGCACACTTTAAGTTACCTCTGAAGAGGTGAATGTACTTCATCCTGAAATACAAAGATGGCATTTCCATTCTTTCTTCTCTGTAGAACAGCTATGGATGAACAAATAACTACTAATAAGCTTACATTGCTTTCTGGTATATCTTATTGTCAAAACAATTCAGCATTTAGATATAGGATCCTTCAAATTCTCCTTATGTTCAATGTTGTAAGTATACATAATATCTACTTTGATTTCATAAATTCTGGAGATAATAAAAGATGAAAACCTGGATGAACACACACCTACATTCAGCAAGGAAATATCGTTAAGAAAGTTTACTCTAGAGGTGAGAAAAAAGGAGACACTTGTTATACCTAATATCACAAGCAGTTCAGAGTAGAGGAGGTGATGGCCTCAGGGTTATGGCACATGGTAATGTTCTGAGTAGGTGTTGATGTATTTTTAACTGTGGGGGAAAAAGCAGACTGATTTACTTCATTTGGAGCTAGAAACTAGCCCTGGCAGGTGTTTTACTGCATTAAGCATATGGACCTCAAAATGTCGATGATACCCCTACTGCTTTCATTTTTTAAGTTAGCCTATTAATAACACCTGACAGCTGGGTCAAAAGCATATGCTATTTAGCCTTATTGTGACATTTTGGCTCATCAGGACACCACCAGTGATTTTTCAACCTTGAGAATTGTGATCTTGTGTCTTTTTAAATTATGACTGTTCAAAGGAGTTTACAACCTATAAATTCCATCCAGAAAACTTTATAAAGCTGTCTATATACTGTAACTGAATTTACTGGCTCTAGTGGTCAAATCCTTTAATGTGTGAAGCAAAATCAACCTTTAGTGTAAATGGAGTAAATGAATCTATAATGTTATGACTTAAGGGGCATGGGTTTAGAATGCTTTTCAATATAAATACCTGCAATAACAGTAACACCCCAATTGCAATGTTAGTACTTAAGCAGAAGATCTGAACAATGGGCTTAAGTAGGCACAAAAGTAGTTTAAGTTAGAGCTCATGTAAGGAAATGAACAATAAAGAATAGTGAATCTACAATAAGGATGGTTAGTACTAATGATAACATCTAATACTTATCTAGGACTTACTGAGCGAATTATTTTATGCATTGCACATTCATGGATCCATTTACTCTTCACAAACAAAGGATACTAACTACTAAATATTAAATGCATAACAGTCAATTGTTAAAGATCAGGACTGGCACAAGAATCAAACACCTGGGTTATAGAACCAAGAAAAATATCCAAAGTCAACATTCATCTTTTAGAATCAATCTTGAAATAGGAAAGCTCAGAAAAGACAAGACCACTTGGTGCATGAGCATGAATACATTCCTCTGCTTATGAACAAATAAACCAAAGCTCTATTTGTAGAATTCCAGAGAACCCAAATACAATCAAAATCTCACTAAAGACAAAGTAAAAACCAGTCCTGGGTTCTATTTGTTTATTAATTGTTGTTTTTTCTCAATTTCCTCTAAATGAAGCAAGATTATTTGATAATGAACTCTGCTCCAAGTGGGCAAAAGTAGGGTCAGTGAGATTCGATGCTGGGGATAATGCTAATATCTGATCATATCATTAATACCTGTTGGCATAATTCTGTCACAACAATTCAGATATTCCTTACCTGATAGGATATAAGACAGGCATATAAGAGTTTCCTAGTATAGGAATAAGAGCAATAAAACTTGTTTTTTTTTTTTCTTTTTTTTTTTTTTGTGGTACTAGGGATTGAATTCAGGGGTGCAGTAGTGTACACCTGTAATCCAGCAACTTGGGAGACTGAGGCTTGAGGATCATGAGTTTAAAACCAGCCTCAGCAACAGCAAAGTGCTAAGTAACTCAAATCCTGTCTTTAAATAAAATTCAGAATAGGACTGGGGATGTGGCTCAGTGGTCAAGTGCCTTTGAGTTCAATTCCCAGTACCCCCCCCCAAAAAAAAAAAATGTCTGGAGATGGAGATGTGGCTCAGTGGTCAAGAACTGGGATTATAGGCTTGCACCTCCAAAACTGGCCATGATGATATTTTGATGCACAGGTCACACCTCCTGTCAGCATATCTCCTGAAGTTGTTTCTGGAAACTGGTTTTGATAACTACAAACTCTTGGAGCACCTTGACCACTCACTGAAGAGGAGTCATAAAGCCAGCACTGAAATTATGAATATTTGGGAAGAAAAGCATAGCTATCTCATTTTTGGAATGTGAAGTTCAAGGTCCACAGAAACTAGGTTAGGCCTAAAATTATAACCATGAACCAAGGAAAAAGAGCATCAAAGATTCCATTGTAAAAAGTCTTTCATTTGTTTAGCACAATACTAGGGATGACCCTTTCTAAACATACAGCAGTTCACTGAAACCCAAAGCTGTTTTCACATGACTGTGTACAGGAGTAGGGCTGTTGCTGTATTTCTTTAGTGAGTTGGGAACCAAAAATAGTTGTGATATCCAATCCCTAATTCCTCATAGAAATTAATAGTTCATTATCAGATTGATCAGAGAAAGTTTTGCTAACTCTCTGTTTATATAAGGGAGTAGTTGGGAAAATGCGTCATTTACACATATACCCTTCTTTCCTCCCATTCTTCTATGAACTTCTGGAAGGAGAGGCAGATATTTTCAGCAACCATTCCTGCAATGTGTCCCATTTCTTTCATATGTTGAGTCACTAAATACATAATAAAAATTATCTTATTTTCTTTTTAAAATATTTTTTAGTTGTAGATAAACACAACTTTATTTGTTCATTTTTATGTGGTACCAGGGATCAAACCCAGTGCCTCACATGTTGGGAGAAATCCTAGTTCTTGGCTGGCAGCAGTGAACGTCTCAAGTGTGTAAGGAAAACTTGTAGGGAGGAGCATTCCACTTCGGCCACCTAGGGAAATACACAACTGCCCCAAATTGACTCAATGTTACCAAGGGAACCCGTATAGGAACCTGGTGGTCTGATACTCTGTGGCACATTGTGATTGGGCAAGAAACCTATAAAATGTATAGCTGTTCCCTCAATAAATGAGTTTGCAAGCTGCTCACTACAAGCTTGCTTCCACCCAGCTCCTGGAGCCCGGGTCTTGACCCCGCACTGCTTACCCCATGTCTGAGATAGTCCGGCACAAGAAAAGCAACACTCATGCATGCTAGGCAAGTACTCTAGCACTGAGACACAACCCCAACCCCAAATTATCTTAATTTCCAAGAAAAATTAAAGGTGTATCAAGACCCATTTCCCTCAGCAAGTCCATGAAGACTGGGCAGAGTTATCCATCTGCAGTGCTCACTGTCCAGAATGTGAAGGGGAGAGTCCAAAGCCACCACCTGCACCCACTCTGCTATTGTCTCATAGCCGCCCAAGCTCCTGCTTCAAGTGCTGTGTTAGCTGGGAATCAATTATTTCAGAAAAGGAGAATTTTCCTGAGGGAAAGGCTAGAGAGTAAGATGCTAGCAGTGTTCTTGAAATCACTGAAATTCACAGAATCTACTGCTTTCAAAAAAGCATTTAAAAGTGCATATCATGTGAAAGTCACCAGCTATGTGGCACATGAATGTCCCACTGGCACATGAACCTGAGCAGGTCACAGACACTGTCCCAGGGATGGACAGCAGGAAGAACTTGTCCTCACACCGTTCAATGCTCTCTTTGAATCTCAGATCCCACAATCTTCTGATTTTAAATTAAAGCAGTCCAAATTCCCAAGACAAGATTTCCTTGAGTTTATTTTTACATGAAGAAGAGTCATTTCATAGGGAACCTTCTGCTTCGGGACCATCTTCCTTGCTCAAGCCTCTCTTCCTCCCAGGGCTTCATCCTGCAAAAGGGAGACCATAGCTCTTCTCATCTACTGCCCTGCCCCTAGCACCAAGGCTGGGCCTCAGTAAAAACATCTTCTGATGAATGAAAGAGTGAATGTGTGAGAATTTGTAGCTAGTATTCTTTTCAAATTGTCCTTAAATACACATAATGTAAAATTTACCATCTTACTATTTTTTTAGTATATAGTTCAGGGTCATTAAGCACAATCCCACTGTGAAAATTAGAGAAATCTGTGGCCCTGGGATAGCCCTGATGAAATAACAAATTCACCACTTACATTAACTAAAAAATTTTTCGTCATTGTTAAAGAAAACACCAAGGTGCAAATAAAATATCCATAAATAAAATCAGGTGTTTTCATCTCAAAACAAAAAGATGTACATCATGCTATAGGTTGTGTTGCTGTCTACATCAATCTCCCTTTGAAAGATGATGAAGACTGAACCTATACTGAATTGATATGCTTTAAGTTATTTATATTTTATGCTCCCAACTTTGCCTTTTATAGGAGGTCGAACACAAGGATCAGGCAGAAACTACTCTCTTGAGTACAAATCACAATATTTTTTCAAGCATTAGCCTATTTCCTGGAGCACCAGAGTGGAATGAGCTCATGATTGCTTGACCTCCCAAAGCTTACTATCTATCTTAGAGCACTGATCATTGAAACATGGCCTATAATTCTGATTTGGGCTTTAACATTCAGTGACTGAGTTTATAGGCAAATCTCTCAATTTTTCTTAAATATAGTTCTACTATAGGTAAAATGGGAAAAGTAATTATAATTTCTCAATATTTTTTTCTGTTAAATAAAAATAAATGTCAAGATCTTTAGCACATGCTCATAAATCCAATGCATTTTTGTACATAAGTGATGAATCTTCAGAAAGAGAAATTAGGAAAACTACCCCATTCACAATAGCATCAAAAAAAATAAAATACTTGGGAATCAATCTCACAAAAGAGGTGAAAGACCTCTACAATGAGAACTACAGAACACTAAAAAAGAAATTCAAGAAAACCTTAGAAGATGGAAAGATCTCCCATGTTCCTGGATAGGCAGAATTAATACTGTCAAAATGGCCATACTACCTAAAGTGCTATACAGATTCAATGCAATTCCAATTAAAATCCCAATGATGTACCTTGCAGAAATAGAGCAAGCAATTATGAAAATTATCTGGAAGAATAAAATCCTAGAATAGCTAAAGCAATCCTAAGTAGCAAGAACGAAGCAGGGGGTATTGCAATACCAGATCTTCAACTCTACTACAAAGCAATAGCAACAAAAATGGCATGGTATTGGTACCAAAATAGACAGGTAGATCAATGGTACAGAATAGAGGACATGGACACAAACCCAAATAAATACAATTTTCTCATACTAGACAAAGGGTCCAAAAATATGCAATGGAGAAAAGACAGCCTCTTCAACAAATGGTGCTGGGAAAACTGGAAAACCATATGCAACAGAATGAAATTAAACCCCTATCTCTCACCCTACACAAAACTCAACTCAAAATGGATCAAGGACCTCGGAATCAGACCAGAGACCCTGCATCTTAGAGAAGAAAAAGTAGGTCCAAATCTTCAGCTTGTTGGCTTAGGATCAGACTTCCTTAACAGGACTCCCATAGCACAAGAAATAAAAGCAAGAATCAACAACTGGGATAGATTCAAACTAAAAAGATTTCTCTCAGCAAAGGAAACTATCAGCAATGTGAAGAGAGAGCCTACAGAGTGGGAGAATATCTTTGCCAACCCTACTTCAGATAGAACGCTAATTTCCAGAATCTATAAAGAACTCAAAAAACTCTACACAAAGAATACAAATAATCCAATCAGCAAATGGGCTAAGGAAATGAACAGACACTTCACAGAAGAAGATGTACAAGCAATCAACAGATATATGAAAAAATGTTCAACATCCCTAGTAATAAGGGAAATGCAAATCAAAGCTACCCTAAGATTTCTTCTCACCCCAATTAGAATGGCGATTATCAAGAACACAAGCAACAATAGGTGTTGGCGAGGATGTGGTGAAAAAGGAACACTCATACATTGCTGGTGGGGTTGCAAATTAGTGCAGCCACTCTGGAAAGCAGTATGGAGATTCCTCAGAAAGCTTGGAATGGAAACGCCATTTGACCCAGCTATCCCACGCCTTGGCCTATACCCAAAGGACTTAAAATCAGCATACTACAGAGATACAGCCACATCAATGTTCATTGCTGCTCAATTCACCATAGACAAATTGTGGAACCAACCTAGATGCCCATCAGTTGATGAATGGATAAAGAAACTGTGGCATATATATACAATGGAATATTACTCCGCAATGAAGAATGATAAAAGTATGGCGTTTGCAGGCAAATGGATGAAATTGGAGAATATCATGCTAAGTGAGATAAGCCAATCTCAAAAAACTAAAGGACGAATGATCTCACTGATAAGCGGATGAGGACATATATTGGGGGGTGGGAAGGGTTAGCATTAGGTTTAGGGTTAGGTTTAGGGTTAGGGATAAGGAGTGTGGTAAGAATGAAGGAAAGAAGGACTGTATAGAGGGAAAAGAGGGGTGGGAGGGGTGGGGGGGAAGGGAAAAAAATAATGAATCAAACATCATTGCCCTATGTAAACGTATGATTACACAAATGGTATGCCTTGACTCCATGTACAAATAGAGAAACAACATGTATCCCATTTGTATACAATAATAATAAAAAAAAAGATCTTTAGCACAATTTCTGATGCAGGATAGATATTTGATAAAGCTGTAAATATAGTTATTATTATCATCACTCTCAAACCAGTACCTCACTCTGTCCTCACATGACATACCTGTTTTCTACCTCTCTTTACTCCTCTTTCATTCAAACATCTTTATGATCTTACTTCTTCTCTTACTTTGGTTTTCTTTTCTGCTTCCAAACTTAGTCCAGTTAATTCCTAGTTGTTTTCAGTTTTTAGCTCAGTCTTCACTTCTGAGCCATCTTTTCCAACTCCTTGAACTGGGTTATATTCTTATTTATTTTCAAAGGACCATATTGTTTTGCTTCAATCAAAATCTCAGTGTGTTATATTATGTCTATTTCACTCATATAATAATAAATTTCATGAAAGTAATAACATGTATTTTCTTGTTCCCTATTTTTTTTCCTAATAGTTGGAAAACTGCTTGCTCATATGAAGAGTTCCACAAATATATTTGTAATAAAAAAGTTGAACAAGAAAATGCTGTCACTTTGAAGAACAATTTTTAATCATTTTAAGAAAAATTATACTCACTAAAACTATCATGATCACTTGCACTACATTTCTTGCACCATCTGGATCATTTTTATAAATGCCTTAAGGATAATTATCAAATCCTCTTTGATACCAGCATAATGGTGTTCACTTTTCCATTGGAAACCTTCAGTGTTCATTTGTTCACTTCTTTGATTTTGATTTAAAATGAGTTAGAAATAACCATATGAGATATCATTTCACCCCAGTTAGAATGACTATTATCAAAAGGACAAAAGATAACAAGTTCTGGTGAGGATGTAGAGAAAAGAGAATCCTTGCACAGATAATTTTGGAATATAAATTAGTACACCTCTTGTGGAAAACAGTATGGAGGTTCTTCAGAATTTTTAAAATAGATATGATTCATTAATCCCACTACTGGGTATATTTCCAAAGAAGATTAAATAAATATGTCAGGGAGAAAGACCTCTGCATGCCCATGTTTATTATAGCACTATTCATAGTAGCCAAGAAATTAAAGCAACCTAAGTGTGCATCAAATGATGGAGGATAAAGAAAGTGAGGCACATATTCACAATGGAATACTATTCATGCATTTAAAGCTAGAATCCTGTCATTTGTGACTAAATGGATGGAGTCAGAGGTGATTATTTTATGTGAAATTAACTAGGCACAAAAAGATAAGAATTGCATGATCTCACTGATATAGGAATCTAGAAAAAATTACTTCATGGAAATTGAATTAGAATCACAGTTACTGACTCAGGCTGAGGGGAGGGAAGGATGGGAAAAGGTTAAATAGTGGGTAGTAACTTATAAGTAGGTAGGAGAATGAAATTCTGTTTGCTATTGCTTGGAGAAGTGACTGTAGATAATGATAATGTACTCTATATTCTTTTAAAATTCTAGAAGTAAAGATTTTACATGGCTTAATCATAAAAAATGATAAATTAGGAGATAAATATGTTTACCCTTATTTAAGCATTACATAATATATATATATGTGACAAGTCATCACATGGTACTCTATAAATATGTACAATTTTAAGTATTAGTTTTGAATAAATATTTTGAAAGTCAAAATTGAACTTCAAAATATGTCAGGACAGTGCTAAAATACTGGGAAAATGTTTATGTTGTTCCAGTTGCTTGCTTATTTGTTTTAATTTATTATTTTAGTTGTGAAATAAAGATGAGCATCATACAAATAGGAAATTTTAATGATAATTGTCAACATGAGGAATTATAAAAGATTGATATTCTCAATGTAATCTGAGAGAAGAGTGAAATTTTCATAAAATTTCCAGAAGGGAGTAGAGGAAGAAAAGGAGCAATGTAGGATTTGAGGCTTTGGGAACAATCTGAACTTAGTGGGACACTTCTATGATTGCCTTAAGTGTAGCATGAAGAAAAAGTTCAGGAGCTTGATAGACTGGGGCCAGAACATTATCTGATTTGTGACCAAGGTGGACGTTGTGCTGACATGTTTTGGTTGTCTGATGAATAATGAGGAGGTCCTTGAGGATTTAAAGTGTGGTAATGTTAGGCTCCTTTTACTGCTGAGTGCTGAAGGATGTGTGGAGGATGTGGGAATCCAGGGATGTAGTAGGTCCAGGAGCCTGTGGAAGTAGTTCAGGCAGCTTGCAACACTGATCTAGAGGTGCCAGTGAATCATAGGGATGATGAACAAACAGATGGAGACAGAGAGGAAATGGACAGAGAGGCAAGAAAGCCACTTACAATAAGGCAATGAAAAAAGAGAGCATGGTTAGGAAGGCTCTGTAACGTTAAAGGAGAATGATCACAACAAACTGTTCAAATGGGAAAACCATGGCTGGAAAGCTAAATTCTTGTATTTTAAAATTCCCTGAGAGGAGGCTATTCTGTGTATTCCTGGCAAAAATCACATCTCTCTCACCTTCACTACTACCTAGAAACAGACCACTAGAACTAATTTACTGACATCCTTTACTTTGTATCATTATATGCTTTCCCACAGAAATGAGCCTGGTCACTTCCTCATAATCATCAGTCTTCATTCTAAAGAACCCTTCTTATAGTTTGAATTTTTAATATCTCTCGAAATCTCATGGATTAGACAATGTAGAAATGTCCAGAGGTTCAATGATTAGTGGATTAATCCATTTATTGGATTAACAATTTGAATGAGCTGATGTGTAGTAACTGTAGGCAGGTGGGGCCTAAATGAAGGAAGTAGGTCACTGGGGATGTATCATTGGAATATATTTTGTCCTTGGTGCTCCCTTGCTTGTGCTTGCTGGATCTCTCTCTCTCTCTCTCTCTCTCTCTCTCTCTCTCTCTCTCTCTCTCTCTCTCTCTCTCTTCCCTCCTCCCTCCCTCCCTTTCCCTCCCTCTCACTCTCCCTTCCTCTTCTGACTGCCATGAGGGGAGCAGCTTTCCTTTGTCGTACCCTTCCATCATAATGTTTTGCCTCACCTCAAGTCCATGGCAATGGAGTTGGCTGACCATGGATTGAAACTCTGAAACCATGAGCCCAAAATGAGGCTTTTATCCTCTAAATTGCTCTTATTAGGTATTTTGGTCACAGTCTTGTAAAGCTTACTAAAGCATCCCTACATTAGGAAATCTTCCAAATCATCCTATTTAAGTGGCATACTCCAAGCCAGAGACTAACTCTCTCTCCTGTTTATCCTTCTTTTCTACAGAACTGAATAACATCTGATATTTATAATTATTTATTTAATTGACTATTATTCCTACTTTAACTTCATGAGAATATGAATCCTTGATTATTTTGTCTACTTCAGTTACTATAACAGTATCTGGCACATAGTCGGTACTTTATAAGTATGGTAGGAATAGCCTTCGCTGATAATTGCCAATAGCTGATAAGATATCTGCAAAATATCTGCAAAACATTTGAAAGTGAAATGAGACTAAAATGCCATAATAAAAGCAACTACCTGGTCTGCAGATCTACTGAGAAAGGTCCTGTTCTGCTCAGGGTCCTGCTTGCAGGTATTTAGACTGGTGATGAAGGTGTAGGTTGAGATACTCCATGGGTTTAAGGAATCACAGGTTTTCCTGATGGTCAATATCATGCTGTCTGCAGGGCTTCACTAATCAGAAAGCAAAGCCAGACATGAGGATAGCTACTGGGACTTCCTTTCACTAGTGTGGATTATCCTTATTCTTCAGTTCTGTTCAACAGTAAAAACACACTAACCTGATCATAGGCTCACCACTGGATTCCAAATGACTGCTATAAGAAGTAAGATAGAAGTAAAAGGAAGAGGAGGAGGAGGGGAAGGGGAAAATGTTACTTTGAAATTTTTTTGACGTCATGTTTTAAAATTTAAAAAGTACAAGGAAATTAAAAGAGCATTTTCTTTGCCTTTGCTCAACCTCTCCATCCTCCCCCGGAAAAATGTGCTTGTCTTTGGACTTATTGGTAAATCGGTGGTGAAGAAAGCCCAATCTTGTGAACTTCTCTCACCCTCTCTATTTACTACTGGCTCAGCTTCCAAGGACCCAAGGGCCATGCATGTGTACCTACTCTAGCCTGAAGGTAAACACGGTCTATGAATCTAATGGCTATCTTAAGTCATAAAAGACAAATTGGCACTTGCATTTTTGTAATCATGTGTGCATCTATGTTTCATTAGCACACTGACTTTCATAGTTTTTCAAATTGTATTTGCTCAGTTATTTACTTGAATTCTTTTTTTTTCTTTTTTTTATTGTAAACAAATGGGATACATGTTGTTTCTCTGTTTGTACATAGAGTAAAGGCATACCATTTGTGTAATCATAAATTTACATAGGGTGATGTTGGTTGATTCATTCTGTTATTTTTCCCCTTCCCCCCACCACTCTATACAGTCCTTCCTTCCCCCATTCTTGCCCCCCTCCCTAACCCTCACTCTAACCCTAAAACTAACCCCTCCCACGCCCCATTATGTATCATCATCCACTTATCAGCGAGATCATTCTTCCTTTGGTTTTTTTGAGATTGGCTTATCTCGCTTAGCATGATATTCTCCAATTTCGTCCATTTGCATGCAAAAGCAATAATTTTATCATCCTTTATGGCTTAGTAATATTCTATTGTATATATATGCCACAGTTTCTTTATCCATTCATCAACTGAAGGGCATCTAGGTTGGTTCCACAATCTGGCTATGGTGAATTGAGCAGCAATGAACATTGATGTGGCTGTATCTCTGTAGTATGCTGATTTTAAGTCCTTTGGGTATAGGCCAAGGAGTGGGATAGCTGGGTCAAATGGCGTTTCCATTCCAAGTTTTCTAAGGAATCTCCATACTGCCTTCCAGAGTGGCTGCACTAATTTGCAACCCCACCAGCAATGTATGAGTGTACCTTTTTCCCCACATCCTCGCCAACACCTGTTGTTGCTTGTATTCTTGATCATCGCCATTCTGATTGGGGTGAGATGGAATCTTAGGGTAGTATTGATTTGCATTTCTCTTATTAGTAGAGATGTTGAACATTTTTCCATATGTTTGTTGATTGTTTGTAGGTCTTCTTCTATGAAGTGTCTGTCCATTTCCTTAGACCATTTGTCGATTGGGTTATTTGTAGTCTTGCTGTTGAGTTTTTTGAGTTCTTTATAGATTCTGGAGATTAGTGCTCTATCTGAAGTATGATTGGCAAAGATTTTCTCCCACTCTGTAGGCTCTTTCTTTGCATTGCTGATAGTTTCCTTGGCTGAGAGAAAGCTTTTTAGTTTGAATCTGTCCCAGTTGTTGATTCTTGCTTTTATTTATTGTGCTATGGGAGTCCTGTTGAGAAAGTCTGGTCCTAAGCCAACAAGTTGAAGATCTGGACCTACTTTTCCTTCTATAAGATGCAAGGTCTCTGGTCTGATTCCGAGGTCCTTAATCCATTTTGAGTTTAGTTTTGTGCACGGTGAGAGATATGGGTTTAGTTTCATTTTGTTGCATATGGATTTCCAATTTTCCCAGCACCATTTGTTGAAGAGGCTATCTTTTCTCCATTGCATATTTTTGGCCCCTTTGTCTAGTATGACAAAATTGTATTTATTTGGGTTTGTGTCCATGTCCTCTATTCTGTACCATTGATCTACCCGTCTATTTTGGTACCAATACCATGCCGTTTTTGTTACTATTGCTTTGTAGTAGAGTTGAAGTTCTGGTATTGCAATACCCCTGCTTCATTTTTCCTGCGAAGGATTGCTTTAGCAATTCTGGGTTTCTTATTCTTCCAGATGAATTTCATGATTGCTTGTTCTACTTCTGTAAGGTACATCATTGGGATTTTAATTGGAATTGCATTGAATCTGTATAGCACTTTAGGTAGTATGGCCATTTTGACAGTATTAATTCTGCCTATCCAGGAACATGGGAGATCTTTCCATCTTCTAAGGTTTTCTTTAATTTCTTTCTTTAGTGTTCTGTAGTTCTCATTGTAGAGGTCTTTCACCTCTTTTGTGAGATTGATTCCCAAGTATTTTATTTTTTTCGATGCTATTGTGAATGGGGTAGTTTTCCTAACTTCTCTTTCTGAAGATTCTTCACTTATGTATAAAAATGCATTAAATTTATGAGCATTGATCTTACATCCCGCTACTTTACTAAATTCATTTATGAGTTCTAAGAGTTTTCTGGTGGAATTTCCTGGTTCCTCTAAGTATATAATCATATCGTCAGCAAATAGGGATAGTTTGAGTTCTTCTTTTCCAATTCGTATCCCTTTAATTTCTTTGGTCTGTCTAATTGCTCTGGCTAGAGATTCAAGGACGACATTGAATAGGAGTGGTGAGAGAGGGCATCCCTGCCTTGTTCCAGATTTTAGGGGGAATGCTTTCAGTTTTTCACCATTAAGAATGATATTAGGCATGGGCTTAGCATAGATGGCCTTTACAATGTTAAGGAATGTTCCCACTATCCCTATTTTTTCTAGTGTTTTGAGCATGAAGGGGTGCTGTATTTTATCAAATGCTTTTTCTGCATCTATTGAAATAATCATGTGATTCTTGACTTTAAGTCTGTAGATATGGTGAATTACATTTATTGTTTTCCTGATGTTGAACCAACCTTGCATCCCTGGGATGAAACCCAATTGATCATGGTGCACTATCTTTTTAAGATGTTTTTGTATGCGATTTGCTAAAATTTTGTTGAGAATTTTTGCGTCGATGTTCATTAAGGATATTGGTCTGAAATTTTCTTTCCTCGATGTGTCTCTGTCTGGTTTAGGTATCAATGTGATATTGGCTTCATAGAATGAGTTTGGGAGGGTTCCCTCCTCTTCTATTTCATGGAATACTTTGAAAAGTATTGGAATGAACTCTTCTTTAAAGGTTTTGTAGAACTCGGCTGAGAAACCATCAGGTCCTGGACTTTTCTTTGTTGGTAGGCTTTTGATGACTTCTTCTATTTCATTACTTGAAATTGGTCTATTTAAATTGTGTATGTCCTCCTCGTTTAGTTTAGGCAATTCATAGGTCTCTAGAAACTTGTTGTTATCTTCGAAATTTTCTATTTTGTTGGAGTATAGATTTTCAAAATAGCTTCTAATTAAGTTTTGTATTTCAATCGTGTCTGTTGTGATATTTCCTTGTTCATTCCGAATTTTAGTGATTTGGGTTTTCTCTCGTCTTCTCTTTGTTAGTGTGGCTAAAGGTTTATCAATTTTGTTTATTTTTTCGAAGAACAAACTATTTATTTTGTCAATTTTTTGTATTGTTTCTTTTGTTTCAATTTTGTTGATTTCAGCTCTGAGTTTAATTATTTCCTGTCTTCTACTACTTTTGGTGTTGGTCTGTTCTTCTTTTTCTAGGGCTTTGAGCTGTAGTGTTAGGTTGTTTATTTGTTGAGTTTTGCTTCTTTTATTGAATGCGCTCCATGAAATAAATTTTCCTCTAAGTACTGCTTTCATAGTGTCAAAGAGATTTTGATATGATGTTTTTTGTTCTCATTTACCTTGAAGAATTTTTTAATTTCCTCCTAATATCTTCTGTTATCCATTCATCATATAATAGCATATTGTTTAATCTCCAGGTGTTGGAGTAAGTTCTGTTTTTTACTCTTTCATTTATTTCTAGTTTCAATCCGTTATGGTCTGATAAAATACAAGGAAGTGTCTCTATCTTCTTGTATTTGCTAACATTAGCTTTGTGGCATAATATATGGTCTATTTTAGAGAAGGATCCATGTGCTGCTGAGAAGAAAGTGTATTTACTCTTCGTTGGAGGTATATTCTATAAATGTCTGTTAAGTCTAAATTATTGATTGTGTTATTGAGATCTATGGTTTCTTTGTTCAATTTTTGTTTGGAAGATCTGTCCAGTGGTGAGAGAGGCGTGTTAAAATCACCTAATATTATTGTATTGTGGTCTATTTGGTTTCTGACACTGAGAAGGATTTGTTTGACATACATGGGTGAGCCACTGTTGGGGTATAGATATTTATGATTGTTATGTTTTGCGGATTTATGGTTCCCTTAAGCAGTATGAAATGTCCTTCTTTATCCCTTCTGATTAACTTTGGCATGAAGTCCACTTTATCTGAATTGAGGATGGATACCCCAGCTTTTTTGCTGGGTCCATGTGCATGGTAAGTTTTTTCCCATCCTTTCACCTTTAGTCTTTGGGTATCTCTTTCTAAGAGATGAGTCTCTTGCAGGCAACATATTGTTGGATCTTTCTTTTTTATCAATCTGCCAGTCTATGTCTTTTGATTGATGAATTCAGGCCATTAATATTCAGGGTTATTATTGAGATATGATTTGTATTCCCAGTCATTTGACTCATTTTATTCATTTATTTGTTTATTTTTGACACGACTTGGTTCCTCTTTATTTGAGAGTTCCTTTAGGATATCTCCTCCCTTTACTGATTTGCTTCTTTGTTTTTCATATCTTCTTCATGGAATATTTTGCTGAGAATGTTCTGTAATGCTGGCTTTCTTTTTGTATATTCTTTTAGCTTTTGTTTATCATGGAAGGATATTATTTCGTCGTCAAATCTGAAGGTAAGTTTTGCTGGGTATAAGATTCTTGGTTGGCATCCATTTTCTTTTAGGGCTTGAAAAATGTTATTCCAGGCCCTTCTAGCTTTTAAGGTCTGGATTGAAAAATCTGCTGATATCCGTATTGGTTTCCCCTTGAATGTAATTTGGTTCTTTTCTCTCACAGCCTTTAAGATTCTGTCTTTATTTTGTATGTTAAGTATTTTCATTATAATGTGCCTTGGTGTGGGTCTGTTGTAATTTTGTGTATTCGGAGTCCTATAAGCCTCTTGAACTGATTTTCCATTTCATTCTTCAGATTTGGGAAATTTTCTGAAATTATCTCATTGAATAGGTTGTTCATTCCTTTGGTTTGTTTCTCTAAGCCTTCCTCAATCCCAATAATTCTCAAATTTGGCCTTTTCATGATATCCCATAGTTCTTGGAGATTCTGTTCATGATTTCTCACCATCTTCTCTGTTTGTTTGACTTTGTTTTCGAGGTTAAATATTTTGTCTTCAATATCTGAGGTTCTGTCTTCCAGGTATTCTATCCTATTGGTTGTGCTTTCTATGGAGTTCTTAATTTGGTTTATTGTTTCCTTCATTTCAAGGATTTCTGTTTGGTTTTTTTTCAATATCTCTAACTCTTTATTGAAATGGTCTTTTGCTTCCTGTATTTGCTCTTTTAACTGTTGATTGGTGCGTTCATTCAATGCCTGAATTTGCTCTTTCATTTCATCGTTTGCTTCCCTTATCATGTTGATTATGTACATTCTGAACTCCCTTTCTGACATTTCTTCTGCCATGCTGTCTTTGGATTTTATTGATGTACCATCCAGATTTGTTTGAGGCATTTTCTTCCCTTGTTTTCTCATGTCGTTCAGGTATCAGTGGACTGCAGAGATGTTGCAGATTTCCTCTATTGACTTATAATGTCCCTGAAGATTGCTAGTGTATCCCCTCTAATCCTTCAGTAGCCTGAAGTCTTAGAGGAAGTTGATACTGCGGTGTTCCCCTAGGAAGCTGCCTCTCAAGGGGTGGTGGTCTTCAGATGGGGTATATTCCCTGCTAGAGGGCAGAGGTGCCTCCACTTGTTGACCAATGGTCATCCAAAGGGGAGCTAGACTGCGGGCTGAGGCAAGGCCTGTTTGGGCCTGTGTCTCTGGTTTTACCGTCCTTGTGGGAAAACCTCACCCGGCGGGGAAGACTCACCCGGTGGGGAGTTCTCTCTGGTCAGTTCCCCTCCTAGAGGTTCCCCTCAGTCCACAACTACCACCTGGGCAGGGCAGCCTTCCCAGGCAACGTTCCCAGGGGCCTGGACCTACCTCCTGGGCCTGGGATCCCTGCCCTTCCCAGATCAGTCTCCTTAGGTAGCCCCTCCTCAGAGAAGCTGCCCACAGTCCTGGAACCTTCGCTCCACCCCTCAGCTTGTCTCTGTGTAGCTCTTTCAAGAAAAGGTGCCTAGGTCCCCAGACCGGATCGTGCTTTGCACCTAATCGCCTGGTTATGTGACCCCTCTTCTGGGCAGTCACTTGGAGCCTCGTACATATGCTCCAAGCCCCAGTGACCCGCCGCTCGTCTCTTCCTCCAGGCAGCCACCCAGTGTTCTGTGTGGGCGCTTGGAGACCAAGCAACTCACTGCGCACCTCCACCTCCTCAGGACAGCCCCCTCCCCGTTGTTCAGGCGGTTGCTGAGTCCAAATAGCTCGCAGCCCAACTCTTTCTCTGGCAGCCGCCGGAGCCCCGGCAGATTGCTTCAAAACCAAGAGGTGTGCTGTACGGCCTCCTCTGCAAAGTTCCCCGCTTTCCGAGTTCACTGCTCCAGCGGGGGGAGGGGTGTCTTGCCGCCTGGGCAAGGCAGCCTTCCCAGGCAACGTTCCCAGGGGCCCGGACCTACCTCCTGGTCCTGGGAGCCTCACCCTTCGCAGACGAGTCTCCTTAGGTTGTCCCTCCTTAGAGAAGCTGCCCACAGTCCTGGAACCTTCACTCTGCCGTTTTTTCGCTCCGTTTTTTCGCTCCGCTTCGCTGTCCGTGTTTACTGCTCCAGTGGGGGGAGGGGCGTCTCGCCGAGCCACTCTACTTCACAAAGTTCTCTGGGTTCTGGGGCTACCGCCCCATCCGGGATGCCTCCCCAATGGGAGAAACTCACCCGGCGGCTTTGAGTTGGTCCCAAGTCACTCACTATCTCCTCTTTTGAATCTTGAGTCCTGGAGCAACATGAAATGCAGCCGCCCTCTAGTCCACCATCTTGAAACTCCTACTTGGATTCTTAACATTGGTTTCCCTGAAACTCTAATTCTACTAGTGGAAATAGTTAAAATTTCTATGGTAATTCCATCTATAAATACAATAGGGAATACGTCCTCTTGTTCCATAATGAGTACTTTATGTATTTGAAATTGGTCGTATTTATTAACTCTTATTAGACACTGAGAGGGTGAGTCCTGTGTTATTAGCAGCATGCTCTTTAGAAGCCCAAAATCAATGAAATATATTTAATGATGGTGTGCAAGCATGCCCTTCCTGAAGATTATACACATCTACCCTTAGTTCTTAGCTACAAGCTGCTCTTAAAATGTTTTTATCAAATCTTCACTGTATCTTATCTGTTCTTATGTGTGAAAATTTACAGCAAGAATCAATTTCTCTTTTTAAGTATTTCTAAAACACCAATGCTTATGCCTCTTGGCCTGAATAAATACTGATTTATGAAAACCATAAATTGGAACATAATGATCTCCATTAATCAATTGGAAAATGGTAGTGAAATTATAGCTGTAGTTCACAGACAGTGAATCACTGAATATTATATTTTGATAATTTTAGTATCATCAACAGGTCAAGTTTATGCACGTGCATGTAGTATGTGGTGTGTGTGTGTGTGTCTGCGTACGCGCGTGTGCATGTTATTGCTTTTAGGCAAAATGGTGGGGAGTATTTTAGTCAGTTTTTTCATCTCTGTGATCAAAAGACTGGACAAGAATGATTTCAGAGGAGGAAAAATGATTTCAGGGCTCATGATTTCAGATGTCTCAGTCCACAGATGGAGAACCCATCCTCAGGTTTTGAAGTGAGGCAGAACATCATAACAGAAGTGTATGAGAGAGGGAAGCAGGTGAGAGCATGCCACCAGGATGCAGAGAGATTCCATTCTCCAAGGATAAAACATGTACCTCAAAGGCATGCCCCCAGTGACCCTCCTGCTTCTGTCGCAGCCTACCTGCCTACAGTTACTTCCAGTTAATCCCTATGAGGAGATTAATGCACTGATTAGCATAGGGCCATCATAATCCAATAATTTCATCTCTTAACTTTCTTGCATTGTCTCACACAAGATTTTGGGGGACACCTCATATCAAAACCATAACAGGGAGGAAGAGATCTTGTTTAATGTTTAGAATGTCTGGTTTGCTTCTAGAAACTCATTAATTTAGACTTCGTAGCTAGCTCTTTTTATTTTACTACTCCTATAACTCTTTGCACTTGTGTGCTGCAACCAATAATACTATATTTACCTTTTTTGGCAAGATTTTACACTTTTCACATTACTAACAGGAAAGAAAAAATCCAAATTAAAAAATTTAAAAGTGATAATTGTCCTAAAATTCTGGCTATTGAAAAAAATAATTGTTCACAATTGGTAGCCTTTTCCTCTCATTTATGACAAAATGCAGTTTGACATTTATTGGTCCATAGATGCTTAAAGCATTTTAGAAAGTACCTCAATAATATTTCTTTTATACTAGTCATATTATGTGTTTCCTTAAAAATGTTTCCATTACCAAATATATTCAGAATTGACCATGCTCTTACTCTCTTTAGAGGTTTTCAGTATTTATTCATAATATTCCAAAATGTCATGTAAAAGGTATAAAAGAAAGATTTCTTATTTTAAAAACCAGTGTTTTCTCTATCATGTGAAGGTAAAAACTGTTTTTGCAACAGTTAAAATACAGCTGTATCCTTTGGAGAAAGCTCTTAAGCCTACTTTTTTTTTTTTTATTTTTATTTTTTTTTTTATTTTAAGGAGGAAAAAAGTGTGTCTCCTGAAGGAGAAGCAGTGATGAACAGAGAACGTGACTATACCACAGTATTATTTATTCCTAATTCAACTTGATTTTGCATCAGACAGACAAGTTGTTTTTCTGCAAATAATAATTTCTGGATCTTTTCCAACATCAGGCTATGAATTAAGCATGAAACACATCACGGATATAAAAAGGTAAAAAAAAAAAATCAATATTCCTATCCTTACCATGTTCCAGAACTGCAAATTTAAAGCCACAAGAGGAACGAAAAAGTAAATTTTTCAAGAGGTTAAAAGTGTGAACCCTAAAACCATTTCAGTTATTGGTGATATTTTTATTCTTTGGCATCTCGATGTTAGCCTACTCTTCAGGACCAAAAAATAGCCGGTTTAAGAAAATAAAAGGAAATGAAAACCAAAATACAGAGGAAAATTCTCAAAACACACAATCTTCAGTTTTTTGAGCATTGGTAGAAACAACAATACTGAGTTCACTGGGATAATGGAAAAGGTGATCACATTTGATACTTTGTGGGGACTGAAGGGAAATCACTTGAATCAGTTGACTCTAAGGAACTAAAACTTTAGTAATCCCTTACTATTAAGGCTATTAATGGATACACATCCATACACTGATCTCTAGAAGTTCTTCTCTCTCTCTTTTTGTCTTTCTCCTAAACAAAATAAAGTTTCAATAAGTGAATGGATGAATCCATTGGGGTATATACACGTAATGGAGCCATAAAACAAATGAAGTTTTGATACATGCTACAACCTTCAAATACTGATACCTTCATGGACCTTCAAAACATGCCAAATGAAGGAAGCCAGAACAAGAGGTCATGTTTTACATTTATCTGGAATATTTAACGTGGGTCATTTCTAGAGGAAAGATAAATATTGTTTGCCAGGGCCTTGTAGAGTGAACTTTCTAGGATCTGATGTTAAAGATGGTTGCATAACACTGAGGATTCCCTATTAAATGTCAACAAATTATTCACTTTAAAATGGTTAATTTTATGTCATTTGAGGTTCATCTCATTTTTTTTTTTTAAAAAAAGGATTGAATTAAGATCTTACAGTTTTGCTCTAAATGTAGCCTTACTTTTAGGTTGCAAATATCCCATTTCTCTTTATACTGCTTGATGCTAAAATAGCATGTTTTTCTTGGCATTTCTCTTCTCCTTTCTGTTTTCTAATCAATGTGTCCTACTTGCCCAGAAAGGTCTTCTTCTGTTGAGAAAAATCTACAATGTACATTATGTTGAGAATATTGCAAAACTAATCTGATGTCCAAGTTGAAGGTTTGCAACATTCTTTCCCATTACTCTCTTACAGGTAACCCTGAAATAAAATGTGTAGCTATGAATAGCTAGTAACTGTAGTGAGAGGATCCGCGCATAAGAAGCATCTCTCACTTAGGATTTTAGAGAGTGGAGAGAATAGAAAGGTTAGTCATATAGGACCCAGGGCAGATTCTCCTATCTGGGCAGCAAAGAAAGAACAAGCTGCCAGGAAGCAGGTAAATTCTGCCTGACATGAGTTCTTTGATAGAGTAGTAGAAATTGGTTTCTTAAGCAAATTGCACTTCAACTTCCAAATTTTTGCATCAGTTCCTTATTGATTAATAGTTTTTATTTAGATTGTTAAATGTATTATTATGAATTTATATAGAGTATTATATTAGATTTTTTATTATAAAAATTTTAATCATACCAAAACCCAGATAACTTTATGGTAACTCTCATGTGCCCATTGTCCTATTTGCCAAATCTGAATATTTTTCCATATTTTTAAAAAATTAAAATAATAAAACATTCTTGACACCTTTGTGGAGCTGTCTCTAATCCCATTCCCTTCTCTTATTCCAGGGGTAACTACAGTCCTCAATATAGGGCAAACATTCCCAGGTTTGTATACCTTTACTCCATCATATTTATGCCTCTATTCTAACCTACAGTTTGTTGTCATTGTATGACCTCCAGAGGTAGATACTTCAGTTTAAGACATCATCCTTTGTCCATGTAAGGTGTTTACCTGTGTTTGTTCACCTGTTTCTGTTTCTATTCTTTCATGTCTGTTAGCTCACTGCATCTTCCCTACCCCTCAGTGACAACCCAATCTGATGGACTTACCATATGTCCTTTGTTCCTGGAGAACATAACCGTTTTTATTTTTTCCGTTCTAATCCTTCTCCCTTTTTATCAGTTCTCTTCCAATACAGCCCACAAAGCAGTTTTCTAGAACCATGGAGGACAGTGGGAATATGCCCAAGTTTAAGAGAGAATACCTGTGTAGAATATGAGAGTTGGGGAAACTTGGTTCTTTTTGCTTATTAGAAAATCTAATATCAAATAGTTTATAAAGTCACTCTTTTCAACATTATAGTAGTTTCAAAAAAATAGCAGTCACAGAAATAGGCGAATTATATGTGAGAAAGGTTCATTCCCATCATAATATGGGAAATTAATTCCTCCTATGCTGGACAGTTCTAAGGTAGCACCATGGTTGTTGAGATAAATGTGGTTGGCAAGAAATTCAGAGTGGGATGAATTGTGTGCAGTTTCTATATTTACAGACAAATTACATTCATAAGGTTTGTTCAAAATTGGCTTTCAGGATTCAGCATGCCTTTTCCTACAATGAGAAAGTTTAATAATTATACATCAATTCATGAAACTTGGTAAAGTCTTTCTTCCCTCCTCCTTCTTGCTGTTTCCCTTCCTTGCAATGCACCAGTCCTGGATGAGAAGACACAATTCTGAACTTAATACCCAAGCCTCACCTTTTCATACATTTCATTTACTTCAGAACAGTGCACTGCTACTGCAGTGCTCCTCACTGCTTGTCTATGATATGTCACTACCCACCACTGAACTCTGGGTTTGCAATGCAACATGGACCTCTAATAGTTTCAGTAATTTAGAGGAGTAAGTTCTCCAATACCCAATGTGTTTGGGTAATGAAATCTTTTCAAATGTCCTATACTCCACATCTAATCGATTAGGAAATAAGGCCTACTCCACTTTAAAATTTTTATTTCAAATCCAGCTACTTCCCATTTCTTCCATCATCTCCTTTAATATTCTTGCCCTTCAAATGCTCATCTCTGCATATAACAGACAAAATAATCTTTTCAGAATGCCAATGGTCTCTCATCACTACTCTCCATAAAATCTTTCATATCCGTCCCAACACATTTTGAAAAATATCCAAAGCCTTCCGTGATCTATCCCACATCTTTGTTCCCACCTTAAGTCCCAACTCTCGATGTTACAGCACTAGAGTCATAGCATTCTTCTGAGCTCAATACACTGTCAGGGTCTCTGCATCTGTTACTCTCTCTTCCAGAATGTTCTTCCTCTTGAAGCTTCCATGGCTCCATCCTTCCCTTAATTTACACTTCTATTCATATTTTATCTTCTTACATAGACTTTTCTGATCATCAGAAAGGAGAGCCTTCTCTTCCTTAATTACTTTCTGTCATCATGCCTTGCTTAGGTTTCCTTTACAACATGTATCATTAATTGGCAAGGAGATTTTATTAATATTTATTAGTAGTTTATTGATTAGAAAGGGCAAAGAGGTACCCTCTTCACTATCCTAACAATACTACTACTACTAGTTTTGTAAAGCAGAAAGCAAAAGGGAATGCACTTTGAAGAAATGAATGAGGCAGTTGGGATACATTTATTGTAGTAGCATTCACTATAAACAATATGCTTCATGGGATATCCTGGGAATTTAAATAGGCTTACTATACATGAAAAAACTATCTTACTATTTAAGATAAAACTACTCACTATGTAAGTAAAACAGAGATAATGGAGGTTAAGAGAAAGAAAACACTGAATGGAAAGTGAAATGTAAAAGGAGTGTTGTGGTTTTTTATAAAATCAGAAAAACTTCAGAGCAGAATTAGCTGAACTTCTACTAATGTTGTAAGTGAATGAAATTATTTAAATATTAATAATAGAGTAAGTTAATGATGAATGCCAAAACATTTTTGCCATCATTAAGTTTTTAATGCTAATGGCATGTTTTCACAAAGCATATTCAGATATAGTGAGAAGTCATGGTTCATAAGGATATTCTATCCATAGCAACCAAAGGCATTTTCATCTCAAGTTAGAAGACTTTTCTTTCACTGTTTTGATCATCATCATAGCTGCTCCTAAAATTAAGTAAACAAACCTAAAAATTTCACCTTCATTATTGCTTCTAATTTGTTTTAAAGAGTGTCATGAAGAAGGAACTAAGATGATTTCACAAATCCTCTCATCTTGGATTTGTTTGGAGTATAGAACAGTAGTCTGTTATTAATAATACAAAATATGTAAATGTTATATAAAACAAGGAATGCGTGCTTAATAGTTGTAATATGGTAGTATTAAAAAGATGTTTGTATGACAAACCTTTAGATGTTTGTATAAGCAATAATAGAAATTCAAATAAAATTCAGAGGTAAATAACAAAAGGATTGCAGTCTATTGTATAATTAAAACTTTCAAACTACCAAATACATAAAGCTATTATTTTCTCTCATAGCATGGAGTGAATATATACATGATTTATATGGTTTATATGTATTTATTGAACACCTAGGAGTCATTGCAAGGCATTGTGGGAAACACAAATGCCTAACACAGAATCTCTGCTCTCAAGAAATATAAAATCTAATAAACTATGATGTATGGTTATATGTTGTATTATTTGTCACAAAGATTAAGTAACATACAAATGTTTAGCAAGGGAGATATTTAAATAAATGCTGCCATTAAATCATTGCAGTGTGGGGAAGGCAGCAGAATACAATTGCAGATTGGAATTCTCTGGATTCAATCACAGCTTTGCTTTTTGGGGTATTGTCCTTGGTTCTCTAAGCTCCAGTGTCCTCATCTATAAACAGATAGGTGAATATGTTAATTTATATAAATTACCTAACCTAGCAACTGGCATGTACATAGTGCTCTATAAGTGTAATTGTCCTCTAACATAACTTTTGTGTAATATTAACTCGACATTCCACTTGCTTTTCCAGTAGAAATTTGCACTTGGTTGATGCATATTGGAAAATCCCATTTTCCTGATTAGTTCAGGGTTTCTACATGAAGAATATGAAAAATTCAGCTCTCATCATGCCAGACTGATTTTTCCCCCTTTCTGTTTTGGTGAAGTGAGGAAGAAAAACATAATCAAAGAAAATATTCTATGCAAAGACCATTTTACAACCTGTCATTAGGCACAACTACCCAGGTTTTACTTATTCAAGTAAAACATTGTCTGGACTATCTATTTTAACCTCATACTATCATTATCCTCTAATAATAGAATTTACAAGACATTTTAAGAGGCTAATAAAAAGCAAGTTCCTAAGAGGGAATTCATGATTTCCTTTTTTAAAACTTCATTAGCTGTGAGAAACCTACCATTGACCATGATGTTAATGGTGACTATTCTGTTCATCAACATGTTTATAATTCATGTAGCAACTAATGATTATAAAACATCTGATGATGACAAGCAATTATAATAATTATGAACTTTCTTTTATGTGCAGAACAGCACTCAGGCTATGTAATAATAAAGTAAGGCTATAATTTAAAGTAATATTTTGCATTTTATGCAGTTGGGGAATTGTACTTCTGATCTGAAAAAGTGCAAGACTCATTTCTGTTGGGCTGATTTTAAATGTGTCTACCCTATTAAATGTCTGCAATTCAATAGCTAAGTTATGGAACCCGACTAAGTGTCCCTCAATAGTCGAATGGATGAAGAAAATGTGTTATATATACACGATGAAGTTTCACTCAGTTATGAAAAGGAACAAAATCATGTCATTTACTGGTAAATGGATGAGAATGGAGAATATCATGCTTAGTGATATAAGCCAGACTCAAAAGTCAAGGGTTGAATTTTTCTCTCACATGTGGAAGTTACAGAGAAACAAGAAACTTAAAAAAGAGGGGAAATCTCATAAAAATAGAAGATAGAATAGTGGAGTAGTGAAGGGGGCCAACAGAGAGGGAGAAGGGATGGTAAAGGATAAAACAGGAATAAAATTGAACAAATTATGTAATGTGCATGTGTGAATATATCACAATGAGTTTCACTATTATGTTTAACTGTAATGCACCAATTTAAAAAATTAATAGGAGGAAGACCAACACAATAGAGAAAGGGAATCAGGAGAAGATAATACAGGGACTGAAATTGAGGAATTATTTAATATGCATTTATGAATATATCAAAATGAACATCACAGTTATGTGTAACTATAATGTACTAATTTAAAAACATGTCTGCTGTTGCAGTGATCATTTCAAGGAAAAAATCAGAATTAAAATCATTTAAGAATAAGAATAAGGATGAGGTTATGTTTATATCTGTGTCCTTTCTAGAGATGGCAGTATTCAAACTAGAATAGTTTCTATTTCAGTTGGCAACATGAGATACATGAAAACCAGTGATTACATAGACACTAGAAAGTATTTTCTAGTTCACAACTAAGACATTTCTATAATTACCTAATCGAAGAGTTATTTCCTAGATATTTACAAATTAAAGAGTTTGTAAAGAAACCATAGGGAGATTTTATGTGCACTTAACAAAGTTATAGTATCTTTGGTCATATAAGTACTATAGAACATTTTCTGTTGTTATTTGCTTATGTTTTCATTTTTAACCACAGTTTCTGGTAATATCTTTCTAGATAAGAAGCTAACCCCTGCCCTGATGGTCCACGTTCTTAAAGTCTTCCTTTTAATTCATTTTCTTTACTTCTGACTTGAGATGCCCTACTTTCATTCCAAGGACAGTTTTCTCACCACAAAAGACTCAGGAATACCTTCTGCCTTTTAAAAATGCCTAGGTACTAGAATAAAAGAGCTTTCTACCTCTAACAAGAGTCCCCTTTCATAGGATCTTCTGCCTTGAAGAAACCCTGTTAATCCCTGACTGCCTTTTTTGACAGTTGTGTCCACTCTGGCCTTTCATTTCTCTTTTCTCATCCTCCAAAAAAAAAAAAAAATACTGTCACTTGATAGAAGTGGATTGTGTCATATCTAGCATTGTGCTTTAATTACTTTATAGAAGGAAGTTTCAAATGGAAAGATTTCCAAAGATGACTTCTGTGGGTAACTAACTAAGGAGCTGCTCTGGGGGCATGGGGAGAGAAGAGCTGGTTTGGCATGTTCTAGTGGATTACAATGCAGTTGCTCATACCTCCACTGTAGACATTTATAGCATTTGGGAAAAAAAAATCTATATTCTCAGCAGAATTTATGTCCATGAAATCATCAGGTTAACATACATAAAATGTTTCTTCATGTGAGGTTGCATTTAAAACACACCCCATCATGGATAAGACATCTATTTGATAAGAAAAGTCATTTTTCTATGAGACATTTAATTAGAAGAGCCATTTCTCTCTAAACTCTCAGTTTGGCATTTCCTTGTCTAAGACTAGGCAAGGCCAAGAGAATTGATTTTGGATGACTTATGCAGTTTTCCAGTAACCCCAAAGCCTGATATATTTTTGTTAATTCAACTTAAGGGAAAAACTGCACATATTTTGGGAGCAAATCCATATATATTTTATGGTTCTGTTCGACCAAGATATCCACCTGCATTTGCAGAGTTTGTATGCTAGACTATTTTAAGTTACAGAAAAAAGTTATACTAAAAAAGGAACAGGTAAAATTTCTACATTTAATGGGTTGAATACATTCAATTTCACATGAATTCTTCATTGCCTAACCTCTTTCAGTTCCTGAAGGTTAATGCCTACTAAAAATACAAACACAAATATTTACTTTTTGTTTTCTTTGGTTTAGGGAGACAATCTCTAAAGGGCATTTCAAATGCATTTCTTATTCAAAAATAATGTTGGATGTGACCTTAAGAAACACCTCAATCCAGTGCTTTACTTTGTGTTTATTCATTCTCATTCACTGCTCAGCATGTTGCTTGTATTCCTGGTTTAAATATGCCCAATGAAGATGGCTCAGAATGTTTACATTATGTACATATTGTACATAAAATACATAAAATCATATCATTACTTAAAATGTTTATAAATATAAGAAACTAATTTCAATGTTTAATGTTATCCTTTATATTTTTACTTAAGATATTTCTAAGCTATTTTCATAATCGTAATGAACATTTTTATGTTTGTGATATATTATTGCTTATTAGCCTTAAAATGTAAGTAAACCATTTGCAGGACCCACAGGGTCTACATACGTTGACCGTGGACCACCTCCCTTTTAGTTTGTATATCTCTTTCATTCACTCACTCCATCCTGGCCAGGTTGGCTTCAGTGCTTCCCAGATAGACAAGCATACCTGCTCCTCACTTGTGTATTTCCTGCCACTAATCCTTGGTCATCCACTCTTTCAACATACAGCACAGTTCTTTTAGTCTCCCTGGATTCAGATATCTTTTCATAAGTCATTTCCCCACAGAGGCTTTCTCTGGACACTTTACCTAATACAATACCCTCCTCAGTATTTTCTTACTGTGCTTTACTTTTCTTCCAGTTTATTGCCTTTGTTTTTTACTAGAATGTCAAGAGAACACAGAAGAGAGAAATATGTTTTAATTGGTGCTATCCTCGGAGTCACAGGGACAGGGCTGACATAGGTATGGATCTCTCTAGATAGATACATAGATATATCTAGATAGATAGATGTAGATATTATTGATATATAATAATTTATATTATATGCATTATTGAATAAAAATAGAGCAAAAATAGAGCAGTGGATAAGAGTGCTAAGACCTGATGTGATTTTTTTTTTTTTTTTTTTTTTAGCTCACTGAAGACTCACAAAGATGCTAGTGGTTGTAACAACCCATAAAGGAGCAGCAGGTAGCCTGCCTGGGACCCAGGTAAAATGTGTGACCATTAGCTTTCTCATTCTTTTGTAGAATTTTTCTTTTCAAGATCACAGAGGAACACAAAGGAGACAGGGACAGATGGAAGATTATTGACTGTATGAGGTCCACCCCCAGTATCACAGGAGTGGAAAGAGAAAGCTCAAAAGGATTCACGTCACCAGGTAGTATACAAAAGCCAAAAACCTCCTTTTTCACTATTGGAATGTATAGCCCCTACTCAAGATCACAGAAATGTTTCCAGATGGCTTGTACAAGTGCCAACATTTGGCTTCAGGGATATTTCTTGAGTCCTTCTCCATATCCAGCATTTAAATATCAGCCAAGTAACATATTTACATACACCTCATGTATCTTCTGAAGAAGGGTGGAGGTGAAATGTTCTACAACAAAAAGTCTACAGCATAATAACAGAAGGCAATGTCTATAAACAAGGAGTTTGAAATGGTGTAGCACTACTTAATCCTGGTAAACAACATACACTCCTGCCAGAACCTCTCCTTTAGGAAAGTTCCCTCCATTCCAACAGCCCACTTTCATTTTTAAAGGTTCACATTGTTTTCAGCATGGCAAAAGCAATGTATGAAAATGTGTAATGATGAAAAGAATTAGAGAAGTGTCTAACCATTTTAACATAGTACCCTACAAATAAAGTTCTGTTCTAGTCTGCTTCCAAAATGCATTAGGAACTGGCAGAATGACATTAAAAATTCCATGTTGGCCACTGCCACTCATCAGGACAGCTCTATACGTACTTCAATCATTTAGTTTTCAGTCTTCTCCATGTCCTCCCATGCACTCAACCATGTTTTTCTTCATACCGAAGAGAATGAGTTCTTTATTTTTTACTAGAATGTCAAGAGAACACAGAAGAGAGAAATATGTTTTAATTGGTGATATCCTCACAGCCACAGGGACAGTGCTGACATAGGTATGGAACTCTCTAGATAGATACATAGATAGATCTAGATAGATCTATCTCTTATCAAATAAGAGTAAGTTCAGTGATAATTTAAGGCACACTATTTATAAATGGTTGTAAAAAGCAACAGAAGCTGCTGGAAGGTTGAAGGCTGGAGAATCACCATCAAATCATGCTATAGGTAGAGTTAAGATAGAGAGCTTCAGACTGGACCCTGGACACTGCTGTTTTGCTAAGCAAAACTGCCACTGCCTCCACCACCAGGAGTACATTCTAATGTGTTTCCTTCTTCGGTGACTCATTGCCCCAGGAACAAGCCCGAATATGAATACCTAACCAGCCTTCTTCCTAGATAGTCTTGTTACAAAGGAAAAGGAAGAGAAAATATCTCAGAAGACTGGTTTCAATGTTAGGAGGATGGACCCATCCTCTCATCAAGAACATATACAGGAAGGGGATTCAAAGACTGTAGTCAGAACGATGGCAAATTTATGTCCAATTCATTCTACTGTCTTTCCTATTCTCATCCCTTCTCCCTTCCCATCATTCCTCTTTGTCTAATCCACTAAATCAGACATTACTTTCCATGTATGTATTATATGTCAAAATATACTCTATCATCATGTATATCTAAAAGAATAAATAAATAAAATAAAAAGATGATAAAAGTTGTCTACAGATACCTTCAAGACAAATTCATTCTTTCAAGGAAGGAAGGTGTTCCTGCAGAAGAATGGGTGGCAGCTTGTGGGTGTGCCTTCCTTCTGAGCCCAAACACCTACTATCCTGCCACCAGTTGTGGACCTTTGGTATGGGGAACTGTCAGCATCTGGAGTTACCTCTAGATGAATCACAAGGTCATGGAAGTGATTTCATAAAAGTAAACAGAATATGTGAGAAATTATAGGTAATTATGGACCAATAAATAAAGTCAGAACATTAGTCAAAAAATTGGAGATAGGTGGGAAGGAGAGAGACACAGAGACAGAGAAATACCATCCCTTCCTGAACCAAAGGAACATTTCAACTGCAAACAAAGTGGTAGTGCTTCGTGATGTGTTTATATGACATCTGGTATAGGATTCATCCAAAGCCAATATATTAAGTACACTCAGAAAATGTTCATGAAGCTCAAAACAGTACTGTGGCTGAAGTCCCAAATTTCCTTTCTCTGATTACAAATGCAGCAAAGAAATATGTTATCCCATATGCCACTCAAATTGCCCTAAGTTCAGTAATACCTTGAAGTATTATTTTTAACTCTGAGAAGATAGAATTCTAAGAGAATTAAGCTTTTGAAACTCATTTCCCTAGTTTTGTGTTTTTAATCCACAATGCTAATGAACTTTTAATGCACATTTTATCTGTCTATTCCATTATTGTGAGTGGTCATTAACATTTGCCAGCTAATGTATTTATTTATTCAAGTTAGGAAATAGAAATACAAAATATGTCTGGGGAAGTCTCTGATTATCAGTAGATAACTCAATCACATTTTTAGACTAATGATACCCACTAATTCTTAAATTGAAAGTAGATCATATGTATATAAAATGTATATTCTTTAAATTATTTGTTTTTTCTAAATGAAGCAATAAGTCTAAGTTAGTAATAAGTTGTAAAATTTCATATGTCATATGAATAATTGCCTATGTTTTGAGTTTAATTATTCTTATGAATTTGGTAGCTAAATATAATAAATCTTTAAAATTGAGGGTAAATATTGTTTATTTCCAGGAAATATATAATCTCTGATTGTTTAACTCTCTAGAATAACATTGACTCTATTGGGATTAATTAAGTATGCATAAATTGCCAGTTAGGAAGATGAAAACTGATCCACAGTGGAATTGATTAAAAAACTTAGGAAATCTGTGATAAAGATGGATCCATGGAACATCTATCATTTGCAGCCACCATAAGTTATTATTTAAATGTTCCTGAAGTTCCACAAACTTGAAATTTCCAGAAAAATCACTTTTTATTGGTGGCTTAGAATTCTTTGTCTTTAATCATGCCCCATCTCTTGGCCACTGCCCTAAGCAATATACTCTTTGGACATTGACCATTTCTGGGTATTATCAATACATGTCCTTTTCTGTGCTGGAAGCTGCACACAAGGAGTCAGTTTGCATACACACAGAGTGGAAGTACTGCCAACCTAGTTTTATTGTTGCTCCTGCTGCTGCCATTTTAAATGCATTTGGAGTATGGTAGTAGACTAGATACACAGAGCAACTTCCCAGTGGAATAGAATGTAGGATTATTGTTTCAATTTGGCAATAATTTTAGTAGTAATTTTAAACTTACTACTCCTGATAACAATAGGTTTCAAGGATAATTCTTGCATTAGTAAATTTCACCAGTACCACTTGGGTTTTCTCTTACAGTATAGACTATGGAGCCTGCATTTTTTCCTTCATTGTCCCTCTCATGTGATCTCCATAGAGAATTTGAGGTGTTAAATCTTCACCACTATACTTTGAGGAACTCTTTGAATAGAAACTATGTGAACACAAGTTAAGTCCAAAAAGCCTACAGAATATAGGAGCAACATTTATCTCGAATGATGCAATTTACAAGTTAGATACTTCAGAATTCTAATCTGTGCTGTTACCAAACTGCAGCCCCATTCTATTGAAAAGTATCCAGGTTTCTCAACCAGACATTTAACACAATGATAAGTTTTAGAAAACTAACTAATAGTACATACTATGTGCTTCATACAGATAAAAGTACTTTGTACATATTTCCTCACCCTAGGTAATATAGTGCAGACCCAAATTGTGATGGAATCCAGAATAATTTCGGTTCTGAATTCAGGATATGAGCACTGAAAATTTCTTAATACGCAATGAAGGAGAGAGAAGGAGGAAAAGGAGGGCTATTTGTTGGAAGGACAATGATCAAGGGACAAAACCCTGTTTTGCACATGAGTTACTTACATAAGGTAATTGCCATATTCCCAGTGGCTAGTACTACAATTTCTTCTTTGCTTATGCTTGATGATGTCCCTTTCATGACTGACACTTCAAGACAGGAGGTGCTGCTAAAAACAGTTGACAATCTATTTCCCATTATCACCAAGTCCCCAAGCATTTTCCCACTAGTGAAAGAAATATCAAAACCAATGTTACTGGTTCCTGGCATTATATTTTCCCTAGTTTCGAAGAGTTTAGATCATCTCTTGAATTCCTTCTCCATATATGGCAACGTGTTATACTGTACTATTGTATATGAGACATAGTTCTTACTGTTTTAAGTACACCTGTGAAGGTTCTCTCACCAAATTTACTCTTCATCATCACCACTTGCCTCTGCTTGCCATCTAACTTGCTATCATTATACAGACAAAGGCTTTAAACATGTTTATACAATCAACTTCCCTTCTGTGCCATGAGATTAATACACTCCAGATCAGTCCAAGGAACAGGTTACCATACATTACCTACTCAAGGAGGCAAACATTTAGTTGAACTAATGTTTCTTAGAGAAGTAAATCCATTATTTTGTGCCACTGAGATTTCCAAGGATGTTATGCAGAAATAGCAGGTAAGCTGACTGACACGAAGAGTAGATCCATTACTTCTCTGAGTATATTTAGATGTTCTAACTTTTGATATTCCTAGCATAGTCGCATAGTCGTTCTCTCTCTCTCTCTCTCTCTCTCTCTCTCTCTCTCTCTCTCTGTCTCTCTCTCTCTCCCCCCACCTCCTCTCAGTAAAAGGGAATGAACCCAGTGGTTCTTTACCACTGAACCACATCCTCAGCCTCCCCTTTTGTTTTTTATTTTATTTTTTTGAGACAGGATCTCACTAAGTTGCTTAGGGCCTTGTGAAGTTGGCTGAGGCTGGTTTTGAAATTGAAATCCTCCTGCCTCACCCTCCAGAGCCGCTAGGATTATAGGCATGTGCCCTGCAGCCAGCTACTCACTCTCTTTTGTATTCATGGCGCACACACAATTTATTCTTATTTCATGACTCTTTTCCAACTTGCCCACACTGTCTGGTCTTTTTCTTTCAGGAGATTTCCTTGTAGCAGCTCCCTCTCATCTTCCAGGTTTCAGTCTAATTGCTACCTACTCAGGTAGGCATACCTTAACCACAGCAGATATGGACTCATTTTCTCTGTAAGTCTCTATCACTTACATTGCTTATGTCATTCATAGTCATCAAAAATTCATAGTTACATTTGATTCCTTGTTTGTTGACTTTCCAACTATTTCTTCTGAGCAGGGACTCATCATTATTTTTCTCTTATATAACTACAGTGCTGCCCAGGGTATCTGTTAGTGAAAACCCACATGAATGAATTAGCTCTGAGAAGTAGTTTCGCATCCCATTTACTATACCCACAAAGGAAATCATGTGAACACTACATGCATTTAAGCAACTCATTGATAATAAAATATTTTCTCTTTGGATAGAGGCCTTTTGTTCTTTTTCCCACTTTGAACACTCTTTTATTTTTTGAAAGTACAACATAGGAAATAAACTCTTTGATATGTTGACAATTCCAAGTCAGAGTTCTGAAGGGTAGTCAGATATTTGTTTTTTTTTTCCCAACCACACTTTTCCTATAACCTATCATTTTGGTGTTTTCTAGATCACTGATTAAGAAAACAGATTTAATAGTAGGAATATATTCAAATCCATCAGATTCTGGTTTCAAGTGGAGCATTTAAATGCCATTTTTATTTTTTTCCAGCTTGACACTTCACTCTATAGTTTTCTCCTGTAACTGGATAGCATGCATCATCCTATGATTTATTTCTTCCATACCATTTGGCTTTAATATATATTCAAAAAGTATAGGAAAATCCTAGGGTTTTCACTTGTTTATCCCATTTCCCTTTCAGTCAATAGATTACTATTTTAAAATTACTAAATATTAGCATAAAGTCTTACAAAATATATAGATATATAAATACATAAAATATCTACAATAATTTTCTAACATGGCAATTATTCTTAATATTAGCCAGCTCCATGTATTTATCATCAACCCTCCTCTATCTATAAAACACTAATTATACTTTTTATATTTATTTTTTAAGTTATTTTACTTGTTGAATCAGCTTTTATAAGAAAGAAAATTTAATAAGCTCCAAGATTCAAATTATAAGATGACACAAACTACACTATAAAAAGTGTGCATTAGTTATTCTGTAATTCATATTCAAAATTGGAAAGATAATTTGAAAACACCTCATAATAAATCCTGAGCTAAAAGTAACATTTGTCAAATTTTTCTCTCATTTTCCTTTCTATAGTTTGCAGATGTTCAGTTTTAAATTTGTCATATTTTCATACTTCTTTCTATACTGCTTTCTTTGATTCTTTCCAAAAAATAAAATAAAAAGCAAGCAACTTAAAATCCATAACTAAGAAATGTATTTGGAAAAGACATTATGCTTTCTCTTTTTTCTGCCTTTACAAACTCTTGCTTACCAATAAATAAATTTTCAAACACGTTTGGTGTAACCTGAAATGACTAAACATCAGGAATATTATTTATAAGCTCCAACTTATCTCCTAAAACTAAATAACCTTATTCTTGCCACAATCTGACATTCTTCTCACGCTTGCAAATTTATCATATCCCATAAGGGACTAAGATTGATTCTTTATCTCAATTTTATATTTCTTTTTATCATATGGCAATGCATCAGGAGCTAAATTTTTAGGGTTTCTAAAACTCTAAAGTCAGTAATTCACTGCATCCTTCATATTCTCTTCTTCATATGTGTTGCTATTAACCTAGTGCATTAACCATTAACTGGACCTTTGCAATAGTTCATTACATCTCTAGCCAAAGTCTATATTGACCACGTGGTCTAACATTATAAAGCTCAACTCTGCTCATATCCATTGCCTGTTCAAAACATCTAAGAGGCCTCTTCAGCATAGAGTCAGGTACAAATTCATGCTAGATTTGGAGACATTCCATTCCCAAATACCTTATCTATTTTTTGTTTTATAACCAATCTGCTTCATGAAATCTTCCATTCTTCCTGGCTGTATTTCAAATGTGCCTTAATATACTTCCCTGATTTTCCCCTGGGAAGATTATGTACATGTTTCGGGATTCACTCACACTTCTTATGTTCCTATGAAGTCATCACTGATCACCTCTAGTCATGAGGTGATTAGAATTTGGATTTAATTATTGTTTCAAGAACTGTAGAAAAAGGTTGAACTTTTAAAATCCAGTAGTACATTAAACTCATATTTACCTCAAAACAAGCATGGTAAACAAGGTAAACAAGCCAGTTAAAGATATACTGCATGCTACTGAGATGGAAGCTATGCATCAGTTTCAACATCTTGTACTACACTTGCTAATACAACTTAGAATACAGATTTTACTATGTGTGGACAGTGGAGGAGGAAATGTGTTAATTGAGATGATAGAAAACATTTACGCTTGATATAGCAGAGAGATAGGGAAAAGGACCACATTTACTCTCCTCCAGTCTCCTACCACTGGTGCCGAGTGTGATTGTTGTGGACCAGATATTCCTCTTGGTCAATACGACTAGTGATCATTATAGTGTTATTGACATTTTTGAGATCATTCTGGATATCATTGAGCTTTCTTTGCATAATAAGCCATTTTAAACTTTAGTAAGACAACCAATTATCTAGCTCATGACTCCCTGCAATGGTAATTTGAACTGAGATCAACAAGTTGTTCTGTCCTAAACACAAGTTTTGGGAGGAGCTGTCTCATCTAGGGAGCCTCAGCAGGTAAGTTTATTTCCTACTCAATACCCTCTCTTTTCAGGAAGCTTAAATGTAGGAGGAATTATTTCAAGTCCTTCTCATGGCAGTGAAGCAAATTTCCAAGGAAGTAAGCAGAAATGTTCAATGTTGACTCAAGTCTAGGCTCTGAGATAACATTATGCTCACAGGAGGAGCTATAAAGTCACATAGCAAAGAGGTGTAAGCTGTGTAGGGCAGGCTCACGATGGCTATAGTTAGGGATCCTCACCAGGCTCTGGCAGGCTATGTTTTTAGTATGTAGACAAGGTCATAAACACCCTGATTCAGTCTATGGATACAAGGTCATAAATATTTGCTTGTGAGAAAGCACCCACTTATGTAACCTATTGACAATGTTCCCTATTTGCTAGCCTGCATATAAAAAAGGCCTATGGAAATGACTGGAGGTGTAGGGGGCTGGTTAG
Organism: Sciurus carolinensis; assembly: GCF_902686445.1. Classification (NCBI taxonomy): domain Eukaryota; kingdom Metazoa; phylum Chordata; class Mammalia; order Rodentia; family Sciuridae; genus Sciurus; species Sciurus carolinensis. Next base: position 92,221,028 of record NC_062215.1, read on the forward strand.
GGGCTGCTGCCACCTCTAAATAAAGCAAGTCTATTATCCCAACTGCACCTCAAATCTTCTTTCAACTGCCTGAGCTCTGACTTTCTTTCCCAGGTCTGAGTAGCAAACTTACAACTCCTTACCATATGACATCTTCACATTCAAATTTTTAAATAATTTTATACAAACAAGGGAAGCACATTTACTTCTCCTGTTTTGGGTGCAAGTTTGTCACAGTTTTCTTGGCTCAGACTTGACAGTCAGAAGCTGGACCCATTCTTCCTGATGCATAGCTTCCATCTCAGTAGCATGCAATACAACTTTAACTGGCTTGTTTACCTTGTTTACCTAGCTTGTTTTGAGGGAGATGTGAGTTTAATGTACTACTGGATTTTAAAAGTTCAGCCTTTTTCTACAGTTCTTGAAACAATGATTAAATCCAAATTCTTTGAAATAATGAAATCATGGGATCATGACTGGTATCCAATTATAGCATAAAGAAACTGCTTTTTTCTTAATTGGGGGTTATTATTATTGTTTAAAATATCAGAAAATAACACATTTGATGATAAGTCTAAATTTACCTTGATTTCATCTTGTTGATTAACATAGTATTTTTTAATTTTCTCCCCAACCATTTACAATCTTAGGAATATATATTATTAGAAAATTTCCCATGTTGAAAATTCTGATGTGTCCCAACTTAAGAGAACATGATAAGGAAGAAATTCAATAGGCACTGGACCCACGAGGATAGGAGTATTCTTGCATCATTCTTGCAATGATGTCTGAGGTCAGACATCACTTGTGTAGGGCATGAAAAAACCCAGAAACTTTAAAAATTGGAAGCTGAGAAGGGTCATAATTATTGAAGAGAGCATATAAAATGCAGAGACAAGTACAAGATCATTAAAAAAAGCTTCTTGTCTTGGTTGGGAGAGAAGAGACAACTTGAAAGAATCAGGACAACTAAGGTCCTTATTGGTCAGATATTTTGGGTTTGGCTGATCTTGAAGGGATATTGGATTAATAGTTGACCAACACAAAGGAGAAGGAATGTGGAAGCATACTTTTTGTGATTCAGAACAAATCAGAACACTAAGTGGAAACCAGAGTGAATCAAGCAATTGCACAGAGATAATTCCAATTGGCTGCAATGACTGTAGCTAGAGACCTTCAATCATAAAAAATAAAATCAGACATAAATGTAGGAGGAATTATTTCAAGTCCTCATTTATACTTCTAAAAAATAATTGATTATAAATTTTAATTATATTAATTAATTACATTAAGCATATTTTAACAATTTTTGTTTTATTCACAAAGTCTAAACACATTTTTGCCCATCAGATGCTTAGTAAATATCAAGAACTATTATTGTGCCATATATATTATATTTATAAAATACATAATATGTATATATACATATATATGTACACATTATATATATCATTATGTTATGTTTTATATATGCACATATAAATATATATACATATATATTACACACACACACACACGAACACACACACATATTTATTGGTTATTGGTTTGCCTCAGCCTTTGAGCCAATTTCAAACTTGAACCTTCTCTGGGGCACTTGCAGTAACTAAGGCAGTGACTGATGTAGAGACTAGCCATTTCTGATCAGTGGGGACATCCTCTGAAAAATCATCTTTGCTGAGAACTCCCCATTGAGCTGTCAGTCATTAACATGTAGTTATCTTCCTATGATGATTTTCTCTGTCAATTCTTTTTCTTTACTTTTTCACAGGTGTTATTTTCCCTAGTAATCTTTTTTTAAAAATTTTATTTCAGTTGTTGATGGACTTTTATTTTTATTTATTTATATATGTTGCTGAGAATCAAAACCCAGTGCCTCACACATAGGAGGCGAGTGCTCTACCACTGAGCCACAACCCCAACCCTTTCTTTATTCTTAACTCAGACTTAAGAGCTGCTTCTCAGTGAATACAAGTAGGGTCATTTCTTATGTAGCTTTGTTATGTCCATACACCTTCAGATAAGCATCTTTTTAGACTGACATTTTTGGGTCCTTAATAAATGTTATGTTAACTAATGCATTGCCATATTACTAATTGCTGTAGTTCTGATTATTTGTGGTAGTGAGTCAGAATGTTATTACAAGGAAATTTTGTGATAACCAGGAGATTCATTTGGTGTCATAATGGTTTGGGAGAATGAAAGTGCAAAATTAAGATTATGAGGGTACTTGAAAACTGCATATGTGGGTTAATTTTATGGACCCTTTGATTAATGGTAATGACAAGAAAATCATAATCATTAAAATGTAGAGAAAATTCACATCCTCATTCTTATGAATGAATCACATACTCACATCTAGATCTGATTTTTCTAAGCATCTATTGAAACTTCTCATACCCAGTCTTTCTAATTTTTTTTCAGAATATGATCTTATTACTATCCTGGTAGAATAAATTGAAGAAAATACAAAATGAAGATGATATGAGAGATTGCTAAAGAGTTAAAATATATTGGCATGGTAACCACAAAGCACTAATAAAGTTCATAAATAAAATAGACAGCAGGTGTCAATGGCCTTTGCAAAGATGACGGCAGCATGGCAGGTGGAAAGCAAAGAGAAGGAAGTGGTCAAAAGAACTGAGAGATGAGATTAAGTTTTAAAATTCATAAGACACGATAGGAATCATGATGAGATCTAGTTTTTGTTGTTCTTCATAAAAAGTGAATTTCCACTAGAAATGTGACTATCAGTATGTGTCATTTTTCAGTTTGATAGACACTGACATTTTTTAACCTTGTCCTCCTCCTATACCTACATATATTATGTGCAGGGATAAATTCCTCACTTTTATGATGTAATTTAATATAGAGGTTATCTCGGTGCTATGACAAGTTACCACAGACTGGGTTCCTTATTATTTATTTATATATTTATTTATTTATTTATTTACTCATTTATTTGGTACCAGGGTTTGAACCCAGAGGTTTTTAACTATTGACACACATCCCAAGCCCTTTTAAGTTTTTGAGTCAAAGTCTTGCTAAGTTGCCCAGGGCCTTGCTAAGTTGCTGAGACTCACTTTGAACTTGGAATCCTCCTACATCAATCTCCGGAGTCACTGGGATTATAGGCATGGCCACTGTGCCTGGTAACTGGGTACCTTATAAACAATATAAACCTGTTTCTCACAGTTCAGGATGCTGGAAATTTGAGGCGAGTGTCCCAGTATGGTTTGATTCTTGTGAGAGCCCTCCTCTGATTTGTAGACTACTATCTTCTTATATGTTTACATGGTATATTAAGGAGAAAAATGTCCTCTGGGGTCTTTTCCATAAGCATTAATTCCATCCATGATGTCTCCACCTTCATGACCTAATTATATCCCACCTCTTGGTAGCATCATACTAGTGGTTTATGAATCTCAATATACAAATTTGGGGAGGGTAATACAAATATTCTGCTTATTATAGCATGATTGAAATATACTCTAGAAACCATAAATCACAGCATTTCCAAATGACTAAAATTTTACTTGCCCATGCCATCTATCTGGAAGGACCATTCATTCATTAATCTGCCCCCCCCCCAATTTTCCATCCATCTAATTGTATTTGCACATATATCACAACATACCACAGGTTCTACATACTCAGGTGTTCCTAATGTAAAGTCCAGGGAATCAAGATGTTTTCAATAATGTGACTAAATTTTAATTTGTGTGAAAGAACTATCCATCTTTATAATGTTAATATCAATGCAGAATAATTCTAGGATTTATTATGCTTCTTGAAAACCACAGCAATGTTGTGGTCCCTTTTGGATATTTTCTAAGAAATATGGAAATATTAAAATTTTTTAAATCAATGAGGATTTTATAAACTTTAACAGAAATGTACTGTAAAAAAAATCTCAGGTAACCTGATAATAAAAACAGAAGTTTCCAACACAGATCTCTCTTGAAAGGAGAGGAAGAAAAGGGTTTCTTATCACACACAACTTTCTTGATAAGATCTTTGGATTGCATCTCTCTTTTGGAAACCATCCTAAATTAGGTCTCATTTCAATTCAAGTGGATGAATAAGATGTATTGGGCATACCTTCTGAAGTTTAGAACAACACGTCTAGAATGTTTTTGAATACATGAAAATACTGTATGCTTGAAGTTGTTTCCTGTTTATTTGAAAATATCCATTTTAGCTAACAGAGACCTAACACATGCTAACATACAGTTAACATACATGTGACCATGAAATAAGAACTTGCTTACACCAAAAATGTGTGTGCAAAAAGAGCTAAGTTGCTACTAGATACCATGTGTTTCACTGTTTGAGCAAATCTCTGATATTTTGGAATAGGATTTAGCACACAACTGCCATATTTATAGATGCTATGGTTTGACACCACCTTCAGAGACAGAATTTGGATTCCAAAGTATTACTGAAATGATCCATGATTTCACATCCATGATTTTATCACAAAATCCAGGTGAAAAAAACCTTAGGTTTTAAGTTCAATTAGGTTACAAATGTTATAAATATAATTAATATTAACACAAAATGCCCAAAATATAGCAGTAAATTTATATTCATTCCATATAGTACTTTAAAAACAAAGGTTATATTAATGACAACTTATCTTTACTAGTTATAGTTAATCTAATGTGTTACATAAAACAAATATAAAAAACAACAGCCTTGTACTTAAAGGTCAGTGGATGCCATTGACTTTATGAGTGATTTCTATTCTGTTATTAGAGAACTAAGTCTAAAATTTTTCATCACTTTTGGAAACAGATTTTTGATATGTAGACTATGTATCTTTAAAACATTAAATATGATTTGGAAGGTATTCGTACTGTTTGACTTAAGTGAAAATTAATTTTCTTTTGTTGAGATCTACACTTGAAGATGATTCATGTTGCACACACAGTGAACTGGACATAGCAATACCTATGTCTCATCTCAGTCAAAAAGTCTATAGTGGGAAATAGACCCATTATAAATCTAAGTAAAATGAGAGTGGTCTTTGTAAAGAAGAAACAACACACATTTAGCCAGGTTTTGTTACAATCTTCAAACTGTTATCTTTCTTCCAGATATAGCCATCTAATGGAGCAAAGAATCCTGTTTATCTTCATTCTCTTTGTAAGAATACCCTTGAAAATTGCAAGATAGTTAGCATTTTAGGTGTAGACTTTTTTTCAATGTCTCTTCAGTACATGACAATGCATAAAAAAGTTTTTAAAATTCAACTAGTGAAGCTAAATAAAAAATTCTATAATTTAGAAATAGAAACTAAATAAATAAGCAGGCTATGTCTTAAGCATATATAGTAAGGGTTTCTTCTAAAGTTCAACAAGGCTTTTGTTCAAAGGTTTATTTAAGCAAATCATCTGGCTTGAAATTGAAGAAAATACAGTCCTCCTATGAAAACAATAAAGTGCTTTCTGGCTTACAAAGTCAATAACTAAATTAAATGAGAATTATTTTAATAGACTATGGAAAAATCTAGTCAAAAAGGGAGGATACAATGTGGGTGTTTTATTAATCATTCCTTTTAAGAGTTGTAAGAGTTGTAAGCTGCTCAGTAGGGCTAAATCAATTAGAAGTGTGCACAGATATCATAAATCTCTTAATTTTAAGTGCATCATTAATTTTATGACAAATTAACCCAACACCATTTAAGCACCAGGCAAATATTGGCAGATTGTTTTTTTTCCCCTCAGACTGTTCTAGTTGATATTTGATGGGGTCCACAACAATTTGAACAGCTCACTAGGTTTTAACCCTGAGCCTACTACAGATGATCATAGCCAAGGATCAGTGGTGACATTACATTGTCAGCACCCTGTGGGTACAGACAATGAAGAGCACAGCCTGCTGTGATACATGAAACCCTTCCTTACCACACAGAACATCCTTGAATGTATTCACTCTAATGGGGGAAGATTATTTTCAGCTTTCTGCTTGCAGTGTTCTGATAACCTTGCATATTTAATTGTAATTGAGAGTCAAGTGACTTCCACAGGGCGTGCATTTTAATTAGCTGTCAAATGAATAGGGAGGCTGTTTGTCTAGATTTTCTTCCTTTGTACTAATTAACTGGGAGTCAAAGGTTGGGATCCTGTCTTGCAGAGTCCATTGAAGACATTCATTTTGAGTACTTATATACATCCACTTACAAGCACAGGATTCAGAGTTCATTTTATATTTTAATATAGGCCAAAAAGAAGCAATTATGTGAAGGTAAAGGCATTGTCCTATAAATAATAATGATGGCAAGGTATTCAAGAGAATTTGTTTTCTGTTGCAATCTTTAAGGTGGAAAAAGGAATATTATTTAAATTCATTAAGCAAACGGTGAAAAATCTATCAAAAAATTGTAGGTAATATATTTTAAATGTGAACAAAAATTACAATAAAAATTAAAGACAAATAATTCAAGATTTGAGGGCTGGGGTTGTGACTCAGGGGTAGAGTGCTTATCTGGTGTGTGTGAGGCACTGGGTTCAATTCTCAGCATTAGATATAAATAAATGAATAAAATAAAGATCTATCAACATCTAAAAAATATTTTTAAAAAATAATTCAGGATTTGAGAATTAGAATTCCTAGGAAACAGAGTATAATTTCTGTCTAATTATCTAAATGAAAACATTTAGGCAAAAATTATTTGCTCTATCCTTTGCCTTTTGCCTGAAATTATTGGACTAACCAGTTGATTACAATAATGTAAATTGCTATAGTTTAGATCTTAGATGTCACCAACGTCCATGTGTTGGAGGAGGTTTTGTCCCCAGGGAGGTGCTGTTAGGAAGTGGTGGAGCCTTTAAGAGGAGTGACCTGGTTGGTGGTCTTGAGGTCACTGAGGACATGTTTAGGAAGGGGATTGGAGGGTCCCCTCCACCCTCTTTGATACCTTTTGCTTCCTGCCCATAACGTGAGCGGTTTTAGTCTAGCACATTTTTCCTTCCATTGCCATCTGCCATCTGGCACCATCACCAGAGGCCTAAAAGAAACAGATCTTCCCATCATGGACAGGAACCTCTAAAATTGTGAGTTAAAATAAACCTTTACTCTTTATAAGTTGATTACCTCAGGTTTTTTTTATAGTGACAGAAAACTGGCTAACACATCAGTCTTATGAATAATTTTAAAATTTATAAATCTATAAATATTTTATTACTTTATAAAGCTTATATTTATTGCACCTATGTTTAATAAACACAGAGCAACCTTCCCCATATTATCCTATGTTTCTGCAAAATGTGTGATGATCAAAGTTCTTGAAAGAGAGTGCTGTTCTGGGGTCAACTGTGAATGTATTTTGTTATTCTTTAGGCATAAAAGTAAACTTTTGACTGTCCTTATGATGGAAATTAAAAAGATATTTTCCAAATCAGGAGCTGCAAACCAAGGGCAACAGTCTATGCTGAATTGTTTCTGTAAAGAAATTGTATCTGGCTAAATATTGCTCTTATAACTATAACTTAATTAAGTTTATATTAGTCCACTGTCTCTGCCACAATTTATTTATGAGTGGTATATGAGAGGAACTACCACTATATCATTTAAATATCTGATTTTGCCATTAGTCTCTGCACTTCCTTTAGGAATATATTATGGCTTTTGATTTACTATTATGGTCAAAGGATTAGGAATTTTTAGAAGCTCTTAACTTTCATTTAAATCAATTTTACTTCAAAAATCAAATAATACATATCAGATTTCTGCAAAATGTTACATTTATGCATCCCAATTGTATATCAAGGAGTCAGGGAATACTTACTGAGAATCCTTGAATGCCCTAGATCCAGTATAAGGTAAACTTTTGGGCTGGAACATTATTTTTTACTTGCCTCCACAGATACCACTAAACAGAACAACAATGAGTTGGGGGTACATTTTATCCTCAGCAATTTAGGTATTGTACACAACCACTTTCAGAAGTTATGAGTATTCTTTCTATTGCACATGTAGTCTAGAAACTGTAATAGACTTCTGATAGAAAAGATTGAACAGATATTTTTTCTTCCTCATGGCATTTGGTTTTATTTTCAATTATTGGGTTGTAGATCTATGAACTGGCTTATAGTTTGCAACTGGTTAATGCTGTGGTTTACTTCAATCTACTTGACACCTCAGGATTCTTTGGTTGTTGAATCATCAAGTAATATCCCAATTGGCTGCCCATTTACTTTGCTATATAGAAACTCCAGGATCTATCAGTCATTGCTGTAGACACAAAATATCTTGCTTGCCATTTTCACCTTACCACACATAATATTGTTTAAATGTGATCATTCAAAGCCTTTCATTCTAAAGTCCTGTTAACTCTACTAACATTGAAGAGGAGTTTCAGAAAATATGTCTATCAAATATAGCCAATGGAAGTTTTAAATTTTTTTTTCACCAGTGAATCTTATTAAATTTTTGAAGAGAGAGTACTCTTGGACTTCACATAAGACAAGGTTGGTTCGTGCAATAGATTTTAATATGCAATAGATCATCCTAACATTTCCATCAACTTCTTCAAGCCTTCAGAATCAGTTATTCCAGAAGCTGAGGCAGAAGGAATGCTTGAGCCCAGTCATATAAGGTCAATCTGGGGAACACAACTGAGGCACTTGTAGAAACTCCATCATATTGAGGTCTACAAGTTACTTTAAGATTTTGAGATCTATCCCAGCAATACAAAATAACTAGCTCCAAATACTCTTGCAAGGATCATGAATGAATTTGACCCTTACTTTCTTTCTTGCTGGCCTAACATCTTCATGACCCTCTCCAACTATTTCTGGAGCAGACACACATTTCCTTAGTTAAGATGGTCTCTCACTTGAACCTGATCATTGTGGGGACAGACTACAGAGGGAGTAAGCTTGAATGGCATCTGCCTCAGCTGAAGTCCTTACAGAGTCTCCATGTAAAGGCAGGTTACTTTCTGGCATACTACATGTGGGAAGATGCTCCTTCTGTCTGTCTGGGGGATTCAGGGAAATTTGGAATTCTGAAATATTCTTATTTGTCCACTCAAATATCCCTTACTAATTCACTTTCTCTAAAAGCACTGGCCTTATCTATGACACAATCCAAGGTTTTCCAAGAGTTTAACCTCTGTAGGTCCACTCCATCTGCAGTGAGTTCCCAGACCTAAATTTCAGGCTTCTGTCTGAAGCTATTGGAGACTGGGGATTTTTAAATACTTTCAATTTGACCTTCTGACCTACGTAGTCTGCCTTCAGTTGTTTTTTCCGAGCCTGAGCCTCTTATTATCTTTTTAAGGTCTAAATACATCATCTAACATCAGAAACATAATTTCTATAGTGTTCACATTAATTCAAGGGCATGCTTTTTGATCATCAACAAATTGGTTGCTTATTATATCTGATGGGTGAGAATTCTGTGTTAGAATTCTTTCCTGAATCTATGCCTTAAAAGGCCACTTTAAAAGGCCAACTTAAAAGGCCTGAGATAAGTCTTGTAAAAACACAGTTTATATATAGGTAGTGATGTGAGTAATGGGTTTGGGAAACTTGGAATAATAGAAAAGACCCACAAGTGAATGTTATCAAGTTGGTTTTCACTATGGGAAATTCAGTTTGTTCTTCAGAGACATTTTAAACAGAAACAAAAAGTGAAGCACAGTATTAACTGAGAAATGGAATGGGTGCCTTTTTAAATTGACTTACTATTTGCTCTATGGAGCATCAAAATCTATATCTCCAAGTTGTACATACCATAAGTTTCAAGTGGGTTACTATAGATGTCTTTGTGTCCAATCTCATTACCTTCAGATAAATAATCAATGTCAACTAAAATCAGCTTGAATGGGGGATTACTGACTAACATGAGGGTGAATACATTAAAGAGTGGACCATGAAGATGTGGGACCAGCACAGAAGAACATAAGAGGACAATTTGTTTAACATCATTGTGACAACATCTGAAAATAGTCCTTTTGCCTGATATGCTGCAAGGAAGAAAATAAAAGTATATTCCAAACCAAATAATGACCTTCAATGATATATGTGCCCTAATCCCAGATTTTGGGAAATATGTTATATCATATTTTAAATGGGAATTTGTAGATGCAATTCATTTTATTGACACAAAAATTTAAAGATTCTCTTGGATTATCCTGATTATCCTAATAATATGAGTACACCAACACAGAGCTTTCTCTGTGCAAGAAACAGGGGATGCAGCAAAATAGCAATTTTGTGAAATTACAAGCATGAATGAGATATAAAATATATTCTGAGCAGTAGCATTGAATATGCAAGATAAGAGAAAGATCTCTAAGAGTTAAAGGTGACCCTCAGATGATAAGGGGACAGTAAAACACTGTGTCTCTGAATGCCTCCTCTCTCTTCTCAAAAACCTATCCACATTAAGGAAACAATGAGGGCGAATCTGAGCTAGAAAGTTCAGATACTTATTATCTTAAAGAGCACTGGCTTTCTCTAATGCACACTGGAAATTAGGACAAGTTAGTGTTATCTGTAGGAAGCTACTTTCTTCTATGTACACCAGGACTGTTACTTCTTCAATGCTGATCAGACAAGCAAACTAAGCAAGCTCATGCTGTTGATGTCACCACTTCTGCAGTCTAACATATAAAAATCCCTCTTTGAATGGGTGCAGAACTGAGGGCACTAAGGGAAGGATACCTGTCACTCATTAGCTGACTGCAGTAGACAAAACACTTGTGAGAAAGAGGAGACACTCTTATCAGGCAAAGCACCATGTGGGATGGAGGTGCTATCTGTCAGCCTGTCACCACTGAACTCTTTTTGGAGCCATCACTGATCTCTAGTAAGTTTTTCCCCAATAAACTATATATTTCCTATTCTGTCTCTGGATACTTTCTTTGGCCTGCTTGCAACCTACACCACCCTAGTATGAGACAGCCAGCAAGGAATTAGAAAATTCATTTCTACAACTGCAAGGAACTGAATTCTGCCATCAACCTGAATAAGCTTGGAAGGGTTTCCTCTTTCAGAGATCAAGCAGCTGACTTGATTTCAGCCTCGTGGAACTTGGAGCAGAGAGTCCCATCAAGCCAAAATAGACAGACTTCTGACTACAGAGCTGTGACACAATACATATTTGCTTTGTTTAGTTGCTCAATACGTGCTAATTTGTTACAGCAGCAACAGAAAACTAATAGAGAGACAGAGACTAAGCACATCTGATGCCAAGTGTTCTCAGATAGTACTCATACCTAGTAAATTTCTACAGCAAGGATAGAAAGAGAGATAGATGTGAGGAAAACAAGACATGTCTGATGTACATTCAAAGGAAAATATCTTGAGGGAAGAGAGCTGCTAATCTCTGTAGATGAGTTCAAAGATATGAAATGTGAACAGTACTCTTTGGTATTGTGCCCAAAATATTAATGACAGTTATGGAAACTAGCCATTTCAAAAACCATCAAACAAGAAGCCTATGACTCAATCATTTTGTATATTCTCTAAGCCAGTTAGGAAGTGCCAAAATTATTGATAACTTGGTATAATGGACACACCAATAACAATCTTCAGATGAAATAGAGCTAACTAAAAGACAGACAAAAGCCAGGAGTGATCTATCAATATTTTCTCTGCTAACTCTGAGTCTTTGCATAATAAGAGAGCAATTTGTGTTTTATCCATATTTTGTTTCCAGAGGCAATATCCTGGACCTATATGAGAAGAGGTTTGAGCAGCCATCCTTCGACTCGATAGTCGGCACTTCTTGAGGTGAGCAGAGCACACACTTGATTCAACCTTCTTCTTCCTTCAGAGGATAATACTTCCAGAAGAATATGGCAGACATCTGAATGATTTTCAAGATAAAGAAGTGGTATAGGGACCCTAAAGGGTACTGGAGCTCTAACAGTGTATATGTGAAAGGATTAATATAGGATTAGATATTTAAAATTAATATAGGATTTTATATTTAAAATTTTTTCATAGTTTATACATATATAAATATATATAATACATATAAGTATATGTACATATATGAACATTTTTAAATATAATCAAATATTTTGTCTGTTTTTAAGTCTGGGAACAAATGATACAGAAAAGTAAAATTCTATTTGGCCTTAAGAAGATCCTTAAGAACACTGAATGCCTATAAATAATGGAGCAATCTCAATCTAATTATGGAGGAAAAATGTATAGCTCCATTAATGTATATTCACTTGAGTTCACATTCATATGTGAAGGCCTTAGAGGAACATTTGCATATGTCTAAAAGTTCAGCAAATATATATTATAGATAAAGGCTTTTGATAAGTATAATTTATGAAACATATCAATAAAATAAGACTTTGGTCAAAATAAAATTAAAAATAAAGCTTTCATGCTGTAAAAAGAACAATAATTGGACTTTAAAAAGAAAAACTAAATGAAAAAGTTGAAAATATTCCAAGCAATTGAGGAAGAGAAAGAATACAAAAATAACGGATCTGTAAAAGTACTTTCAAAAATAAAACCAAAATTGTATTAAAAAAGACCACAAAGGTGAATTGGAAAAGGGGAATCAAAGAATGCTAAATATCTCACTTTAGGGTAGAATAAAGGTTTATTTCTAAATTCTGGATTTCATTATGGGAGTAAGATATTTATTTTTCATGCATATTTCCTAAGTCCTCTAAAATGAAAATATATTTTATAGTAATAATTAGCAATACAAGTTTTGACAAAATAGTGTGCTAAGCCTACTGTTACTTAGGCTGAAAGAGGAGAAGCAAACAGGGTAATGATGAATTTTCTAATAAGTCAAGCCTGCATCATTCTGTGGACTAAAAGAATTTTTGCAAAATGAGAAATTTGAAAACTAGGAATTTGTTTAATTATGGTTAATGGTTATGATATCTGAAATTTAAAGTTATAGAAGCTAAATATAATTAAATCTTAGATAAAATAGGAAAAAAGTGTAACTTTCATAATGAATAGAACATCAAAGACAGTGTGTGTGTATATGTGTGTGCATGTGTTCACACAGATTTCCACAACCACAAATGACAATTGTACATTGCAGGAATAGTTACTTTAGTTCAAAATCTTATTGTTATCTTCCTTTTATAATATTTACTAAGATATGTGGCTTTTCATCAGCCAAGTCAATCTATACTTATATTCTACGTATTGTTTTTGAAGTATGTCTGTGAACAGTCTTACAATTTGAACTCCTAAATTGATTTCCAACTATATTTCCCAGTTCATTTGGTGTGTGAAAAAATATTTTCTCACTTATAAATTTTTAATTATTGACCCTAATAAAAATGTATAGTTTTCACTATCAATATCATATTTTTAAAGGCTAGAAAAATTATATTATTGGCTTCGTAGGCCACTACTCCATAAACAAACTTAAAAATCCAATTGTATCAGGAGGCTGATAACTTATGTGTTAAAACTGCAGAAGAAACCACATTGAAAATTTATATTGGAGTGAACAAATGACTAAAGTGTCAGAATTGCATTGCTTAAGTTCACTGATATCGTACAAACCCCATGCTAAAGGAACAGACTATCCATCAGAGAGATAAATACATTCTAAGCATAGAATTTATCAAGTAGGCCATCTTTAGTACCAATTTTTCTTTTGATTTTTGATCACTTTGGGTACAAAATATGATGGGATTCACTAGAAACAATTTTTTTTTTCAGAATAAATTACAGCCTCCTAAGTATAATGTCTACTAGAAAAAAACTAAATCAAAGAACTCATTTCATCTTTTTTTCTTTCTGTAGATCAGATGTATTCATAGTACTGTATAAGGTACATGTTCCTGTGCCTTTGAATATGACAACATCAAAAATTAGCTGTATATCTAAGTAAAACACCATTTGTGTGTTTTTAATTATCTTTTCCTGGACATGCTAACTTCCTGGATAAGTCTAGTTAGCAACAAATGTGGTAGAAGAATTAAAACATATCCATTTTGACCTTTCGTGTTTTTGATCTCACATTCAAACTACTGGACAGAAATAATATCTATGCGATATAATTCTATAACCCCACAACTTCACAAAGAAGTGCTTGAGTCTCTTTTGTGCCCGATACAATTCAAGCATTCATATTTAAATAATGCCTATTGATCTACATTAAATTTAAGAATATCATCTAGTATTGAGAAAGTCATTGTTAATAAACTAATGAAACTGGAATGGGGCATATGATAAAGAAAACTGTTTCTAAAAAGTAATTAATTATATTTTGCTTATTTCTGCTATAATGTGCATGTGGTATTAATCTTATTCATATCTGAGTCATCATAAAAACAGAAAGTAAGCATTCTTAGAATTTAGGAGCTTAAATCTCAACCTTAAGTATCAACGAAATAAGGATATGATAACACACAAACCAAAATACAACATAATTGTCAATGACACCAAAATAAAACACATTTACATAAAAGAAAATAAGTCAATTTATGCAAACTTTTACAAGTTCCTAAATGCAACTTTTTCCCTTAGTCATGTCTTTTTTTGTTTACTACATAGGCACTATACTAATATAAATTTCTATAATTATAATTCGTGCATCATCAGCATTAAAGAATTAAAATCGAAACTTGGGAATGCCATGATTTTGTTGATGAGAGGACATTTTTGACTCAGCTGTTCCAGCTGAGAGTCATTTAACAGTGGGAGACAGAATAGAGATCTAGATTAGCAGTTCTTAACAGAGTAATTTTGTTCCCTAGAAGACATTTGGCAATATCCATAAACATTTTTAGCTGTTGCAACTATGGGAGAGTGGGGCATGTTACTAACATCTCCTGATTGGGAAGAGTGCAGTGATCCAGCTAAATACCTTACCCTACAAAGGAAAACAAAGATTTACCTGGTCCTAAGTGGCAAGAAGTTGAAAATCTTTGCTTTAGATGAAAAGTCATTTGGCTAAAGGGAGCAAGTTTATCAGGAATCATTAATTTTTATAAAACATCTCCACCAAAGCTTTAATGATTCATTTAGAAAGGTTTTTGTAGATGGAAGGTTTATACGCTTGGATTCGTAGTTTTTATATGAATTTTTGTAATAGGGAATTGGAATGGAAAGAGAGAAGTAGAAGTAGAAAACATCTTCAGAAGTTGAAAATTGTTTTTGTCCTGGAAAAACTGGATGTAAAGTAACTTAAAATAAAAAAACTGTAGACTCTGATGTGAACTGTTAACCAGTACAGGACAATGTAGCTACTGTGCAAATAATGACCATTACAATGTAAAGCTCTTATAGATGGAGCCCAAGGTCTGTTGAGCAGGAGCTCATTTGAGTATGGCTTTCACAATACCCTGGTAAAATAACAGTTCATCAATATGAGGCCCCAAGTGTTAGTTGCATATCATAAATTGACATCATTTTTATTAATATTAACTATCAAGATCACATCAATGTTGGATTCTGTTTCTTTCAAATGATAATTACAGTTGTACTCACACATACCTAATACTGAATACTTAATGTCTTCTCTGTTGTGGTTTGAAAAATGATGCAATAGAATCAATCTTTCCCTGGAGAGTACGTTATAAGGATGTTAAAAACAAAACAAAACTTGCCAGGTGTGGTGGTGCAGACCTGTAATCCCAGAAATTCTGCAGGTAGGACAATCACAAGTTCAAGGCCAGCCTCAGCAACTTAGCAAAACCCTCAACATCTAAGCGAGACCTACCTCAAAATAAAAATTAAATATACTGGGATGTGCTTAGTGGTAAAGCACCCCTGGGTTTAGTCCGCATTACACCAAAAAAACAAAACACACAAAAACTACCATGGTCACTGAAATAATTTTCTAGAAATATTTAAACCACACAGTAAAAGGAGCTTTCTTAAAAACTACCCAACACAAGCACTTAAATATGTAGAATTTCATTTAAATAAGTCAGTCAACAATTTTTTATAAAGTATTTAACACTTCATTGTAGAAACATAGGCAAAATGACTATTATAACCAAAATGAAAAATACTGTTCAATTTAAAAAATGTACTTAAACAAGAACCTGAAAAAGTTTATGATATGCATAACATTGTTCAAGCAAAATTGCACTAGTATTACATAAATCAATAGTTTATAAAGGCCTCAATATGGCAAAGTTTAGAAATAGGTAGTATGCATGCACATAGTACAACAAAAAGTCTCCTTATAAAACAGCAGTTTTTTAATGCTTGTACAAAGGGATAAAGAGCAACCACAAACATATTTTTCATCTGTTAGGTTAATACATTATGACAGCTAAAAGTCAGTCATGTCTGTCAGAGGAACAAAAAGCCCTCCACAACTTGTGAATAAATCTTTTGTGCCTTTAAAGATATTTGTATAAAAATGCTATCTTTTTTTATACACCTTAAATAAATTGTACTTGTTTAATCAAAGTTTGAGAACAAAGAAACAAAAGAAGTGAATGGGGTCCATGTGTTTTGTATAACCAAAAACAAACCAGAGTACCAGAGCAACTGGTATGGCATTTATACTCTCCACCTTTGATCATGGGTAGATAATTGTTCTATATCTTGGAAGAATATATTTTGGGTAGGGCAAATAAGGGATTAGCCATACTGTTTCTTGACAATACTTACGAATTACTCTATACTAAAATGGCTGTTTTACCTTTTCCTTTTGACTTAGCAGAAGAATGCATTCCCATAATTGAAATTCTGTCTCATCAATTTGTGTGCTTATCTCTTATTCTATAATGTTCAGGGTGGAAAGGGGTGGGTTGGGCCAATCTTCCACAAAATGCACGTGACTGGGAAGAAGTACATAATACATGAGTACCCAATGCCCTGTTGTGCTCTAGGCTGGCTATTCACCTCTGGACTGAGGGAGAACCAAAGGTCTTATCCCACAGCAAGTGTGATCTGTCCACTTCTGGTTATTTTTTTGCTATGCTCTACCACCTAAATATAACTATGGCTTACAGGGTGTTTGCATTTAGCATATAACAGAGTCCACTAAATTTTGGAAAATGTAAATCATCTGTTTTCATGCAAATTGTTAATTTTATGTATATTTTAAAGTTTTGCCTCAAAATTCTTATCTACCACTTGGCAATCTAAGGCTAATTTCAAAGCAGGTGATGCTGAATTTGTGAGGGTTATATATTTTCAGCAGTATCTGAATCAATCTTCATGGGCACAAAGAAGAGCATTGTCCATTTAATTATTCTTCCATCAATTTAAACAGAAAAATAAAATGACATTGTATTACAGCTTTTAGACTATATAATGAAAAAGTGCAGAGATTCTCTTTGTTAATTAAGTAGAACCCAAAAAGTTCATATAAAATAGATTGCTCATATTCACACTACAAAGGAATATGTTGTTTTTAATTTTAACAAATTCAAAGGTGTGTCATATCAGCAGCATTGTTGTAAATTGTACTGTAGTGCAGTTCTTTTTCATAAAAATACCATACAAATGGTCAATCAATAGTCATCAGCAAAAAATAAAACCCAAAATACTCAGAAAACAATTAACCAGGTAAAAGATAAAGGAAGAGGTAATGCTGATGCCAACACAATTATAATACTGTTGGAATATACAAAAGTAATCCTTATATTTTATACATTTATACAGCATATAAAAGGTATCGCTGATTATGCCACCGTCTCTCTTATACCAATTTCTATTTTCTTTGGAAGCAGTTCTTTTCTTTCATCAACACTTCCTAAGGAGTTTCGACAATTTTGCCCATCCATATACAATTTTGCATACACAGGGTTGGAGTAATTAGTTGGCTGAAGAAGAAAAAATAAATAAAATATTGTTATCAGTTGATGGCATTACTTACTTTTTAGTTTGTCAATCTTTCAATGGTATAAAATGTACCCATGATGCATTCAATTTACTAAGTAGTACATATTTAAATGAAATTTAAATTCTGTTTTAGCATGGTGGTAGGTAAAAAAAAAAAATTAATATTTTTCAGGTAACTTGTGAAGCTAACATAAGCTCTGATGTAAAATGAAAAGCCAGAACAAATTGTAGGGAATGTTATGCTTACTAAAATTTTATTGTAAAATGGTAAAACAAATGATCATGGTTTTAGGCCATATGTCTCCTGTGCCCTATCACCACTACCACTTATTGCTAATGCATACCAATCAATGGAAGGTAAGATGGGTATACAGAAAGTCATCTAATTGGTTGGTGTTTATAATTTTTCAATGTGAATTTAAATGAAGATGATAAAGACAAAAGTAAAGGAATACGTCAGTGAAATACAGTTCTGAATAAAGACAATATTTTTGCTTCAACAACCTATATGTATTTGTTTGGACTCTTCTAAAGAACTGTGAAGTACGGGTTATATTAAGTTTCAGATACAAACATTTTGAGATAGAATTGAAGCATGTGACAATGACCTCTTTCAGTTGGAAAACATACTCATTGTTCATCGTTTAACAAATTGCAGTTAACTTAAAATGTTGCATAGTTTTTGCTTTTGTTGTTGTTTTGGTTCATTCATTTTTTTTTTTTCAAAAAAATACATTAAGCCTTAGTTACAACAAGATAACATAATCTTTGAGCCATGCAAAAGAGACAAACACCATAGATAATGAGAATGAAAAGCAGTTGATGAAAGAGAAGAAAATGGAAGAGCATACTCATCCTTAGGAATTCTGATACCATATTTTATTCTTTTTCTGCATAAAATAAGCTATGTAACTTTAGACAGAATAGCTTTCTCTAAATACATTATTTAATTAAAAAATAAAAATGGTTTTATTAGCCTATCCCTGACTTCTCAATGTGATAATGCATTTTGAATTATATTTTTATTTACACATAAAATTTATTTACATTAAGTAATGCATTCAATAAAAGTGCTTAAAACTGAACAAATTTAAATAATTCAGTTTAGAATTCTAGCTAGAGACTCTTTTCTAAGAAAAACGAATACTAAAATACTCAACTTCATTGGAAAGGGGTTATAACATTTTCAAATCCAGTAGAAGAGATATAGCTATGTAACAACTTGCCGAGAATGATAACATGTCTTATATGTAACCTCCTATAGGCAGGACACATAACATAAACCTCTAATTTTTATGCTGTTTTGACATCTCTAGTTAATTAAAAACTTAATTAAGGACAAGCCTCTATCTAAGTCAAGTAGTCATTCTGATTGTGAGGGATTCTGTGATGGAATGGATATGGAATAATGAATTTCTTCTCTCACCCCAGCAGTTAGTGGTCCTTTCAAATCAGAGTTTAGGTAGATGGGCGGCGCTGTGTGTGGAAGCTTGAAAGCACTGGGCCCTCCCCCTATATACCTGGCCTGTACACAAACAGAGAATTTTAGTTTCTTATCTAATATCATGGAACCATTTTTCATTGATATAAGTCATGTTAAATCAGAAAAATAACATTAAAAATCTTCTTAGCCCTGGGTCATGAGCAGTGTTTTCATGTTAGCTTTCACAGATTAAGAAAAAAATATTAATTGGATCTTTGCTTCCTGGGTATTCATTTCAGTTATGTTCAGCTTACCGACAGACATGGTACACACGCAGCAATATCCAGATATTTCTATTGAACCTTAACCTCACCCAGGAAATAATATCTTCACTAAAAACTCTGAAAAATGCATCAGCCTCCTCCATTTAAAATTCTGACACTTAGAAAAGTTCTGAGTTCTGACTGTGGCTCATTCTGGACATTGAAATATCTAACTGCTTCTAATTAAAGAGTCATCTTCATGCTATATTTTTAGGGGAGAAATTTAAATTTCAGATTTAATACATCAAGACAAACATTCGCATTTTTAAAAATCTCTCTAGTTAGAAAACAGATTAATTAGTAATAAAATGAGCTCACTTCATCTCCATGCAATGTGATTGACTTTATATTTTTGGGGGGCTAAGGGCAGAATTATCCTGTTTCACTCATATTCATAATATAGTAGTGATGATAATAAAAAACCCTGAAAAGCATTTTTTGAATATTAAAATATCAATGAATATTATTTGCTTGAAAATTATAACAATCAACTCTTAACAATGTACCACCACAAAGTTTAGGACAAGGATAAGTGGCTCTGGAAAATATTTTAAACAGAAAATTAACTCAATGTTGCCACTTTAATTTTTTTTCACAAAAGTTTCATTCAGAAAATATTCAAAACAAAAATAATCCTCTTTAATTGCCTATAGTCTGTAATTTGAATTTGGATCAATCATATACAAAGTAATTACAATTTTTTTGGAAAAGAAAATTCAATTAAAGATTGAGATGAATTTTGGGATAAAACCCAGGAATTATTATTTTTTGGGCTCTTCAAATAATTCTATGTTTGCATCTATAGTCAGATGTATTTCATTAATTTTAGTTAAGTATTTCAATCCTTTTGATAATACAGCATCACTGAACTGGAAATGTTAAGCTGTTTGAAAATAACAAAATGATGATTCTACAAAAATTTTCTTTGTGGCTGATTACATCACACATATACCAAGTTACTGCAACACAGTTGTACTATAAAATTCATTTCATCATTAAAGTTGCTTTGATGTGACCTTTGGCTTTTTATTATCATCCTTAAGATCGTGTTCTGTAGTTACCTCTTAGGTGACAATTTGTACTTACATTCAAACATTGGAAGCCAGCTAAACTCAGCCTTCTATGACAGATTCCATGCAATTTTGGTTAGTCATTCAGCAAATTGATAAATAAATATTTATTGACTGTTAAGTGCTAAGTACATTAAAAATATATTTGAAGGGCACTGAAGCATAGTTTTATTCTCCTAGAGTAAATGTGTAAAAAATTTTAAATGGGATACTAAAAAGCTGTTCTCTCTAAGTATACAAAATTGTATTAATTCAATCACTAGAAATAAAAAATGATGAAGGAAAATGAGGACTCTTCTTCATGTAAAATCTGAAAAGTGTTTTAAATATATTTAAAGTATGTCTCTCAACAGTTCATATTATATTTTATATTTATTCCTAAGAAAAATCCAAAGAATCTCAGAAGTTTAATTTTTTAATGTCTTTCTTTATCATAGACGAATTATCAAATAATAATTTACACAGTATATATAGTCTTTAAATTTCAATTACAAAATACTGGAACTAAGAGTATTAGGATTTATTTCATGAAAAAATCAGATGTAGGAGTTAGTTAATGACAAAATTATTTCTAATTAGGAAAACATCATTATAATATTCTATGAGAGTATAAATTTTAATCATGCAAAAAGGATTGACTGATATTAATTGAAGTATTTGACTATCAATTTCTGGCTCAAAAAGTCTAATTTAGAACGAGATTGAGTATATGAGACCCTATTCAACTCCTTTAGGATTTGGTGTCACTACAAGTTTAAACTCATTTGGTTGTAGATTGGTTACTTTGATTATTTACAATCTAAAGGTGTGTTTTGAACAAAGTATCTTTAATAAATGAATAAACTAAGAAAAATTACTCCAATATTAGCAAAATGGTACTGAGTTTAAAGAAATAAATAAAATTGTTGTTGAAAATATTTAGATAATTCATTGAAGGAAATCTTTGCAAGTTTAATTTATCTGGATAATTGTATCAAGTGAGAGTATAGTAAGTAATAAGAAGTAAAAGAAACCTTAAATAGATAATGAATGTTTAAGCTATGTATATCAATGATATGTTTCGAATCAATATGGATAAAATAGCAGATAGAGAAGTAGCTTTCAAAAGTGATTTGAAGACAAAGAAATCAAGGGACACAGCTTAGTGGTTCTCCAATGAAACACTATTGGAAATGAAATAATTATTTTAACAATGAAGCACTGTACTCTTTTTTATTGAAATAAAACTACATTTTACACTAAGCTGTATATTTAGACATGCTAACACTTCAGCATATTTCATTAGAATAATATTTTAAATGAATTACACATCTTTATGAACTAAGTAAATAAATCTGTATATTTTAATGTTAACTTGCATGCCTCAAGTGAATACAGGTGATGCTGTATTTTGTAGAAAGAGGCTACATCATTCAATGAATCATAAGAGCTTTTATGACAATTTTAGATATAAAAATGATGAAATTCAAGATCCTATAATAGAGAGTGATTCAAGAAAGTTCATGCTTACTCTCCATTATCTTAAGCTTTATTACCTTTGTTGGATCTATCATAAAGCCAGGATCTAAAAGACCTCCATCATTGTGATCATGATCCACCTCATACATGTTATAAGATGGATTGCCAATTTCTACATTTATTCCTCCATTGATAATGGGTTGTCTTCTAATTGTTTTGTCCTAGAAAATGTGAACATTAACATAGGTGTGAATTGTATAATACTCAAGATATATGAAATGATCATATTTATAGATTTATTGACTTATTTTAATAAAACTGATGGGACATTTATAAGTTATATGCATTTGAAATAAATTGAGCAAGTGATATTTGTCAAATTAGAGAGGAACCAAAAACTCATACTTTGATAAGTCATTTTCCAATTACTTTGACTTAATAAAAATACACTGGAAAGAAGTTTCTCCTAAATAGCTAATGGCACATTTCTCCATTTGATCTGAAAACTATCCCTAAGAAAACATTGATAAAACTTTGAAATGAAGTGTTTTAACCCCCAAATTATATGGCTAGAATCCTAACAATCCATAATTAAAATCTAACTCACCAGCTCTCAGTTCTTAGATTAAACTCCACCCAAAGCCCATTCCTTTTGACTCTATGTAACTGTACTTTCACACCAATTGAAATAATAATACTTCAAGCCAAATGTAAACTAAATACACCATCTACTAATGAAATCCACAATTTATGACACACATATTTGATATCATTCTATTCACATTACCAATCATACACAGTAATATAATAAAATATACTTAAGAGGCCCTGCTGTTTTAAGGAATGAGCACTGAAATTCTAAGGATTATGGTCCTTGTTAGTTTTGTAAGAATATATAAATGGGTCCATTCTACCAACATAACACAAGGGAAGATTTGAGTAAATTACAATCACGTAAATTAGAGGGTTAAAAGGGTTTGTAAAGTATAGGATATTGTAGTTGTAATAACTAAATCATGGTATAAGAAATTTTTGTAAATAACTATATTTCTTCAACTTTTTCATGATTCATTCACTAAATAATTCAGAACACTGAATCTTACCTTCTTTTTCTCTTACAAAGAACTAAACCAATTACTAAGGTGGTTATCAAAGTCACCAAAAGGACAAGAGGCACAATGATGGCAATGCTTCCTGGAAAATAAATGAAAGAGAAGACAAATAATTAAGTAAAATAAAGAAAGCCTGACACAGCCAAGCACTTTACTATGCCAAAACATTTTGCCATTCATATACTAAAAATAATTGTGACCCAAATTTGTATTCTGAGTTCATCACTATGTTACTAATATACTGTTTTCCTATCAAACACACAGTTTTCTGGGAATATTTCTTTAGATGGCTTTTCATTTATATACTGCAGTTAAATACTTGGAGATTAGAAATGGTGACTTTGTCAGCCTAGGTTTGCTGATTCCCACCACACACATTTACTTGCAATAATGCAAGGACATGCTGGTAACTACTTATAAATCAAATGTGACAGAATACACATTTACACAATTGCACTGGCCACATTCCCACCCTTAGTTTTGTTCTCTTAGCTATAAATATTTTCTGACCCTGAGTACAAGTGGCAAGTTTGATAGTAGCCTGGAAAAGAAAAGGGAAAATAAGGGTTGGATTTGGATGAACCTGGGTTTAAATATTAGTTTCACAATTACAGGAACAGAGGCCTTGAGTAACTTTCATATACTCTTTGCAGTTCCCATTCTTCACCAATAACCAGGGACAAAAAGACATATAAACAGAGCTGTTTGATTTTTTTTTTTTTTAAATAAGGGTGAGGAGGCAGAGGAGTCTCTTAAGTTTTAGTTTCTGAATAGTTTCATCAAAACACATTTTGTAGTTTTATCTTATGTTGTTAATGTTCATTTTCCCACTTTTTTCATGTATACAAGAATAGTTTTGCTGGGTGTGGTGGCACATGCCTGTAATCTCAGTAACTCAGGAGGCCGAGGCAGGAGGATCTCCAGTTCAAAGTGAGCCTTAGCAAAAGTGAGGTGCTAAACAACTCGGTGAGGCCCTGTCTCTAAATAAAATACAAAATAGGGCTGGGGATGTGACTTAGTGGTAGAGTACTCCTCAGTTCAATCCCCAGAATCTCCCAAAA
Organism: Sciurus carolinensis; assembly: GCF_902686445.1. Lineage (NCBI taxonomy): Eukaryota > Metazoa > Chordata > Mammalia > Rodentia > Sciuridae > Sciurus > Sciurus carolinensis. Next base: position 92,245,213 of record NC_062215.1, read on the forward strand.
TAAAAAAAGAATGGTTTTACTTTTTATCACTACTAAAATGGATCTTCAAATGTTTGTCTTAGTTTATGCAGCTGAGCTAAGGGTGAAAAGAAACTGGAAAAGTCTTTGTCTCTTTTTTCTAGGTTGGAAATAAGGGTGAACTATTATTATTGTTATTGTTGTTATCATTACTATTGTTTTAGTCAGATAAGTAAACAAAAATATCCCTTCGTGGATGTTCCGAGAAAGAGGATACACCCACCATTACGTGTCACTTATGTCATGAATAAAATTGAATCCAAGGGTTGCTTAATAACAGGAGTATTAAGTAGCTCCATCACTAACTAATGTTAACGTTTTCAGCAGGCAAATATTTAGTGTCCATGAAGCAAAGGTAAACATTGGGCTGATTTAGTCAAGTCAGATTAATCAGTGGTTTGCCTAAGGAACAAAGCAATCCAACAAAAAAATAAAATTTAATATAGAAATCTGGAATGACTAAGAAGTGAAACATTAAGAATTATTATTAAGAATCTATTAAGTAGATAAATTTTTCTCTGCAAATGCATGGGCATGTAAAAGTACTGAGGAGGGGTTAATGGCTATATTAAGAATAATAAACAGTCACTTAGGGACTTTCATATAGAAGCATAGGTGTGTTTTAATAGTTCTAGCAAGAGGTGACCTGGGTAAGATAGTCCACATTGAGGTCACTTACTAAAAAAAAAAGTCATAATTAATGAAATTTTATATTTAAGACAATTTTCTAAGTAGAAACAAGAAATAACTTTCCTAAAATAACCAAATAACAAGCTCTTGTATACATGAAAAAATGAATCAACTTCCTTAACTACTTTCTAAAATGTAAAATTTATTTTGTTTTCATTTTACCAGAACTATACAACATAGTGAGTTTGATATTATAATACCTCTTTGGTTTTGGGAAAGTGAACTTCATACACATATGTAATTTATTAGCAATTAATGAAAGCAGAGAATCTGGCACCTTGGATAGTAATTAACATTTGTTCACAAATTTTAAATATCAAGGAACAGCTTGGTTTCTTCATAAGCTGAGACTTCAACTGATTGATTGTGATTATATAAATATCTTTGCTTCATTATTTATTCTTTTCTGCTAAAATTTGTATAATTGGTAGATGTAAAATACCTATCAATATTGGTTTTAAACTATATAAAATTTCTTTTCCCCTAATGAGATTATAAACAATTTAGAAAATTAGATTTTACTTTTCCCACATAGTTTCTGTCATTCCTATAAGGTAGAAAGCTATTAATTATGCATGCCAGAAAACAAAGAATTTCTTTTATTTTTCCCACCAATAATGGCAGTTGCAATCCCATATATTACAGCTCTGTTTAAGATTCTAGACTTCTGATATGTTTATGTAACCAATCAAGGTAACTGCATTCATGCTTAGTGCCAACAATAAATAATACAGGGTAGCAGTTTTGCAATATTTTTATTTTTTGTAAAATAGTTTTTATTGATGAAAACGACTAGCAACTACACATATTTTTTAAAATTATAAATAAGATATTTATCAAAATAAGTATCTTCAAAGTAGCATATCTAGCCATAAATGTAAATATTGTATTATTAACATGAAACTATCCAGGACTATTGCAAGTGAATTTTAGTGGTATGTTATTAATGGATTATTACAAACTCATAAAAAATGTATAGACTGCACTTGTTAAGAGTAGAGGAGTTGGCTCAGTAACTTTTTCATGCAAAATAGAATGAATCTTCTGTTGCAACGTGGTTCTGAAACCCCATTATGCACCACTTTTCCATTAAAAGGATGAACTGCATTACCACCTTGCTATGAGGAAGAGTTTCCTTCCTGGGAGAGGTGGATAATAGACTAGAGCCAGGCTACTTCTGTTCGAATCCTATTAGCAACATAACCTTGGGCAAATTACTTATCTTTGGTCTTAGATTACTCAGCTATAAAATGGATGTCATCAACAATATTTCAAAGTTGTGTAAATAGGATTATGTCAGTAACACAGAAAGTACTATGTGCATGCATAATGAGTAATTCTAAACATATGTTTCCCATGACACCCTGTTCATGCTGCTATTTTATGTTTTTCACAATATGTTAGTATTAGTGTATATATATATTATATATATATATATAAAATATATATAATATTTTTAATTGTAGATGGACACAGTACCTTTATTTTATTTACTTATTTTTATGTGGTACCGGATTGAACTCAGTGTTTCACATTGTGCTAGGCAAGCACTCTACCACTAAGCTACAACCCCAGCCCAGTATTAGTATATTTCTAACCTCTTTGATAGAATGGAAAGTTCGTTTCTCTTTGTTTTGCAGATAGCACAGTTCTAAGCATGTCCTACAGTTGATGTATTTGAATTTCATTTAGTAAATATATCTTAAGAGCTTGTTATGGCCCATACACTAATGTATACTCTCCTTTCTCAGAGGATACAAATGAACTTCCTCTTTTACTGCTTGATGTTTATCACAGGATGACAAATGAATGGGTTTATTCAACACCAGAAATACTACCTTTCAGAAGCTAAATGCTGCCCTGGGACCAACATGATATTGGTATAGGAGGACTGTGTGTCTCTGATAACTGAGAGAAAAGTCCTCTTCAGTTCCCTGAAGACAATATGAAAACCTGGGGGATTAACATTAGGAGGGACAAATAGTCTGGTATGTAGAATGCACAGTGGTGGAGGAGATGTGACTGTGGAGAAAAACAAGTGTGGCTATGAAAGTCATATAAATGAGCTGGTAATTTGTACTTCTGGAAAAAAATGTTATGCTGAGCTCAGTCTTCTGTTGCCAGTCTCTATCTTTGCTATTTTTGTTTGTTTCCTTCGCAGAGCCAAGAAAACTGACAATTATTTATTCATTTATATGTTCACTTATTTGCTTCCTCATTTTATTGTTCTCTACCCCACTAGAAGCTCAGTTTCCTGAGAAAGGGCATTTTCTGTCTGTTGTACTCATCTAATCTCTGGGGTCAATTACAGTCCTTGACATGTGATATAAATTGATAAACATCTGCTTTCAGAGAGTTAGGGCAAATGCATTGTTGTGTTGCTTTTTCAATTCAATCCCTGTATTTGCTAATTTGTCATATAGCCAGTTTATTTTTCCATGTTAAAACATGGTAGTATACAAGGGATTAGGGGGAAGAAAGAGATGAGAAACAATGACTCCCTGACAGGTATCTCATCTCTAATGTCACACAGTAAACTACAGCATCTCTATGGTACTGGTCCACAGAATGTTGAGTATATTTTTATCTTCTTTAATTTTAGCACATACTAAAAATGGCATAATGCAAACTTTGAGCATCCAATCTCAAAAACTTTATGTGAATTTCAAATAGGGGTATGTAATGAATATTTTATCAAACTGAGTTTAGAACTCTTCAAAGTATCTTCAGAAGAGTCAAACTAGCTTTTTCAAGTGGAACCTAAGCACAAAGCCCTGGGATAATAATCTGCCTAATTACACAGGCTGGTTTTAAAATACTTTAAACATCAAGGGCCAGAAAACACCTGTACCACTACTCCAAGATAATTAAGGAAGCTGTGCATGAATTAGAAAGGTGAATTTCCATGCAAATTGACAGTAGTTGGGCAAACAAAGGCAACGTATTCTTGATTATGCTGAGGACCAATGATTATGAGATACTTCATCTTAAATGGAAATGCAGATTTGAAAACATCATCTTAAAATATAAATCTTTCTTATTCACTTGTCTTCCTATGCTTTATGCTTATGTTTGGGGAATGTTTGCCAATCATTCAAAATAACTGGATTTTACCTGAGAGAATCCAAGTAAATCTCATACTATAACAAGGATGAGTTTATCTTTTTCCCCTTCAGAACTATTGAGGCAAATTTCTTTAAGCAAAAAGTGTCTGATGATAACACCTTCTAATAGAGCCATTATCTGGTCAACTTTGTTCTAGTCTGTGATAATTTGACATTTACGTAGCTAATAGCCCTTTCAATGTGCATTGATACTTCCATTAAATTTAATGACTTTAAATTAGTGATGGAAGAAATAGTCACAGAATCTTTGGGAGCAAGGTTACAATAGCTTGCAACTCCTCCTATTTGTTATCCTTTATTTAAGAACTGTTGCCTGTTGTAATCAGAGGCATTTCCTCCTAAGGGAGGTTCTTGTCCATCATTGGAGACACCTTTCCTCAACAGAAACATCTGAAGCATCCTTCTTTGAATCATTTTCCAAATGTCTAAATTTCCCTGTGAGCATGGACCTCATATAAAATTTGAAAACTCAACAGACATTCTATTCTATTTTCTTCTTCTTCTCAAGAATTTTACAAATATTAAAAGTCTTTGTAAAAAGACTTTTAAAAGTCTTTCTAAAAGTCTTTGTATCTTATTTATATTAATAACTGAGTAATTGCTATTAAAAAATGGTGCAAGCACTTTAACTTCAAATCCCAATTTATAAATTCAGTGTTTTACTGATTGGTAACTTTAAAACGTTTTTTATTTTAAAAAAGGCTCTTAATGTCTGTTGAGCTTTGCAAATAGTTTACAAAATAACATTTAAATTAGTATGCCTCCAGAATTATTACTAGTATTATTAGTTTGAGCCACAAGATCCTGGGAAGAAAGAAGAGGAAGTGCTTTCTTTTTCTTTTCCTCTCTTTTTGTATATCAAATTCAAAAGGCATATTTTGCCACATCTAACATTTTATGAAACAATTCCTTAAATCCCAAGGGCCCTAGTCCTACAATTATGTGCCCATAGCTTCCCTAAGGGCTGCTCCCTTCTCTGACCTAAAGATGGCATGCATCTTCTAAGGTAAATACAAAATGCTCATGACCAAAGATCAGAGGTGAGGGTTACATCACCTCTTCAAATTAAAATATGCACTATCAGAATATTTATTCTATACCTATCTGTCATGTTTCAAAGATGGTCATGATTATAAAGCAAATTAATCTGTGAATGATGCAGGTATGGACAATGTTGCTTGAAGTATTTTAAATAATGATAGAAACTATTTGGAAACAGACAACAAATAGGTATACCAGCAAACACTGGAGGCTCCTTTTAGGGTACAAAAATCGTGTAGTATATTTTTCATTTGTCTTTATGAATTCTGTGTCTCCAGCAGTAAAAGACTAGTAAAAAAAAGTAGTAAGGTAAATGCTGGTCTATCAGGGATATTATTTTTCCTTCTCAAAAATGTACCTACTCACTTGATACACATTATAAATTATTTTAATTCTTTCCACCTATGGTCAATTAATAAAAATATGTATGAATTAAGAAGTTTTACTTCAGACTTCACTTTTAAAATTTTTCATAACAGCCTTTAAAGTATAAACAACAACTCACAATGCTGATGGCCTAGACCTGCCCCCAAATGACAGCTGCACAAAGCAGGCTTGGAAAAATGTTAATATATATTTTAATACACTTCAAAACCCCTACTTTAAAGACAAAGAAGCAATAAGTCAACTTCGATACTTATAACTTGCTTGATAATTTACTACTCTTTAAACTAATCAATCCAGTCTGGTTTTTCAACAACATATTGAAATGTATTTCAAAAGGATATACACTTTGCTCTAAGTAAACAGAATCACTTTTCTTCCTGAAGCATTCTCACATCCTTGTGGTATTCGCAACCTTTGTAGTTGATGGACATTTTCTAAGAAAAGTCAATCCTAGGTTCGCAGATGTGCATCATGAAAACTGCCTTAAAAAGCACATAAATGCTGAATCCTGCCACCAGAGGAGAGCTCAGTGCCTCCTCTTTCAAAAACACCTGGACTATGATGATCACTTGAAAAATTCCATGAAGATTTTGCAATGTCCATTCCTTCAATAATGGCATTTTACACACACACACACACACACACACACACACACACACACACACGTATAATTTCTACACTATGTAGACCACACAAAATATTATTCTGAGGAACTTACTTGTGCTGATATGATCAGATTTGCTGCTCTTTGGGGCTGGCCTCTCACACTGTGTGCCTGACCAGTTGGTGGAGCATCTACAAAGATCCAAACAACAATAACAACAAATTAGTAAATAACAAAACCCAGGGGCCTGTTAATGTAGAAACTGCAAATGAAATGACATAGCAGCCAGTCATCACAGATTGATAAATACTGCATAGAGATTCCTGTATATTGTCACTATGCTGAGGGTAAGTTCAATTAGATATCACTTGTTTAAATACCTTTTAAAATTAATATTTATAACTATTTTTCTTCATTGTTCAACTTAAAATGACATACTTAATAGCAGTATTGAAGTCATGGTAAAAATTGGAAATTAAGAATTGCTGAGTATTGCAAGTAGTCACTTAGAAAAATTGTGTTTGCATAAAGCAAATCCTTCTTTGTAAGATTCCACGATTTGTTTTTCTGGTTATCCAAAGTCCAAGGTGGAGCTAACTACCAAATGCAAATGGTCATGTGTCTCAGAGTTCATGTTGCAGAATATTTTTCCTAACCAGAGATAGGAAATTATAATGCCTTTCCTTTTTAAATCATATTTCTCTTAGTATGAAGCCAAGAGGATATGTTCAAGTTTTTATTGACAAAAGTCATTTTCTCTATATAAGAACCATAACAGTATTAAGATAAGTCTAGTAGAGGATACGAATGATAGTTCTGATTAAAATTCATTCTTTCAACATAAATCACAATTATATAATTAGGTGGTTGCATCAAAATAAATGCTGGAACAGTTTTAGTTGTGCTTGAACAATGCCTATTGGCTAACACAGATGCCTCTATGAATCTGTCAGAGGAAACCCACAGAGAAACAATTTAATTGGCCTCACTTCTTATTTAAAATGACTGTCAAATACCACCATATCAAGAATAGTTGTATACAATAAAAGAACAACTTCCAGAATCATTCCAAGTGGATCTTTCTGGGCACAGTGGACCAAACTAAATAACTGCAATTTCAAGGTTTCTGTCAATTCTGTCACAGCCAATTCAGATAGTTGAAGCTATTTTCTGAACTAGGTTTCTATTATGCCATGTGCATTATTTGTGATTTTTGTGAAAACAGTATTGGCTGTCATAAAACATGGGTAAATTCCATAAAATCATCTTATTGACAAATTCAAATCATGGACACAGAAATTTGTTTCCAAAAAACTTGTATTACCTTCAGCATAATTGACAAGACTATTCCTATCCAAGAGTATATTTATTTGATTAATAATGATAAATTATGAAACTATGAGCATGGAGAATGATTTAAATGAAAATTAATATTATTGTTTATATTATGATTCAGGTCATCACTCATGCATTGGTCCAACTTTTTGTTCAGTTACCTCATAAAAAGCTTACATATTATATAATTTTTTATACAACACAAGTATGATAAATGTATGCTACAAGTAACTAATTAAAAGAGCTAAATAAATTTTAAGTCCAGATCTTTTACACTGTCTATATTATTGATGTGGGATAATGTAATGAGCACATTTTCATATAAGTAGGATAAAATGAACAATGAATAAAATATTTGAATATTATTTTTCTTTTTCATTTGTGTTTTTTTGCAGGCAAATTATCTAGAAAAAATATTCCACTTCTTCACAGACTCTAATTCTTGACATAGTCCACAGAAAATTCAGAGTAAGACGTTTAGGACCATTTTGTAAACATGTTCTTGGAATAAACTCTGATAATTGTAAAATCCTTTTGGCTTTATGTAGCTTTACATCTGTCAAATCTTCCTAACAGACCATTGAAAATGTTTTATATTCTCCAATGAAAAAAAATTACAGTGATTACTCAGTATTTTAATTATATGGCTGTTGTATACAAGACTATGCACAATTAAATATTTATTAAAATGCCAAAATTTGCTCTTTACATTACCTCATTAAAAGGCCAAAGTAAACTGGGATTCATCTTAAAGAAATGACCTGATAAATATTTTTTTGTGCTACTATAGATAAGAACCTCTGGGGCTCATCATTACACTGACATGATTTGAAGTCAGAAAGTGGAATTGCTTAGGAATTGGAGGATTAAATGCTAATTGATCCAATTATGCTCTGAATTGACTATCATGTATTTTAAATGCTTTAGGAAATTTTGAGAAAATATACGTCTGGAGCTCTATACTGGCCAAGAGGGATTATTAAATAAAGAAGATAAAGATAGTGCAATTCTTATTCTATACACTGGAATTATTTAAGTAGGATAGACAGCATTTATCAACAATATAGTGTGATTTTCCTCATTTATCTGTAGCTGGGAACACAGTATTTATGACAGATAAAAATAAGACACCTTCTAGTGGTCAGAAAACTTCTTCTCTTTTAAATCATGGGAGGGCATTTAAATTCCCAATCTTCAGGGAATGTTTTACTTATTTCATACTGGAAATAATTCTCAAAGACTGCATTGGGGAAATAATTAATGTTAATAGTTATACATCTTAATCAGCTGATGATCACCTTGCAGTTCTCCCTCTACTACTTATAAAATGTTTTATGGCCAAAGATAAAATAAGATATGTTCCACTGTTCTGCATTTGTTCCAGTCTTAAAAAATAATCACTTTTGAGATATTAAATCAAATAGAAATCATTATTCTTGTTTCCTACCTGACAAAATTACAACTTAAAGCATTTGCTGCTCCACAAGTTTTTCTTCCAATGGTTGATTTAAGACCCAGTATTTTTACCATCTTTATGGAAATTCATAAATCTTCATATTTAAGTAGACTACAATGATCAAAGCCATTAATGGCAGAGCATTTAAGAAATGGAATGTGTGCAGATCATCAAAATTTCCTGTCCAATTCCTCACTGAATTATTTGCATAATCATGCTCACTATAATTTCTCTGGCATTTGCTCTCTCAGTTTCACTATTCCTCAAGAAAAATTGATAGTGCATGCTCTGGTCATCTTTAAACCTGCTCTGTTGTAATCCATTGCTCCCTGTAACTCATCTAGGAACAGTTACCGGTAAGTTAGTGCTGCATGGTTCTCCCAAGAAATCCTTCAGTTTGATGGTGTTTGTCATCAACACAAATGTGTATTATTCATGTAAAAAATAATTGACAGTTGTTTCCTGCTTCCCTTTAGCTTAAAACAATGAAAATTAGATTCATCCTATCACAACAGCACTCTGATTTTTTTTAATTTCATGAATTTTAACTAAATATTGTTGGATCAGATATAGACATATTCTTTCTTATTTAGTCAGTCATCTGTCCTTCTTTCTTTATATCATCATCTAAATATGCTCCTAGCAGCTTTGTGTAGCAACTTAATTCCCTGATGAATGGTTATTGATTTAAAATTCTGTGACTTCTCCCTTCTTTCCTAGGCTATAGACAATGAGCAAAAAGATTATTTACTGCTACATTGTGTAATTCTTCCAATTCCACAATAACTAATATACATATAAAATGCTCTTCATTACAATATATTTTGTGACATTTGCTTTATGTTCTAGACTACAATCATGATCATCAAATTGAAAATTTTGTTAAAATTCATATTCTGGGCTCTCACAAATGAGTGATTTCAGTAAGCATACTGAAATTGTGGTCAGCAACCCACATTATATAGAGGTAAACTGATAATTCGCAAAACATACTTTACAAAATATTCGACATCAATACTATACTCCCACATATTTTGTACTTATACCAAATATTATTCAATCAATTTTAAGTTATAGTATAATAATATGTATGCCAACATGATTGCTCAAAAGATTAAATAATCTAGCTAGAAGTTCTTTAGACAGTATCTGGCAAACTACGTGGTTTATTTATTTATTTATTTCTCATACTTAACTCTCATCTGAATGTCACTATTTGAAACACGTAGCTAATTTGTTATGTCATTTACAGTTTTTATAATTATTATACAGCTACTGCATTTTGGTTTCAATCATAATATTCTGCAGTATACAAGAACATTGTGTGTAGAGGTAAGAGTGCAAAATATTACAAGAAAATACCATGAACACTTTTAAAATATCAAAATAAGTTTGGCTTATCCAAGGGAATGAAATATAATCTTTAAAATGGAAGTTATTATGTTTAATAACACAAATATAAGACATATAATTAATGTGTCCAAAATAATGATAGCCCTGAAGTAGTACAGTGATAATTACAGAGAATAAAATCAGTTGTAAAATACTGAATATGTACTAAAATCTTTCAAAGTAACAATGATCAATTTATATCAACTGTTCCTGTCATGTTGCAGAAATGTGGTCTAAAGTCACTTAGTTTGTGAGGACTTCTAAACAAAATAATGAGAATATATGTGCTTTCTCTTTTCATCAAATTTAAAGGTCATGGGACTCTTCCAACCGTGTGAAATTCAAAGGTGAACCTTAAAGCAATTTTAAATTGAATTTTTCCTCATATATATGTGTGAGGTTACCCTTATTAACCATGATGATAGAAGCACTCCAAAAGAAAAATCTTTTAATATACCCTTCTCTATCTCCACATAGGAGAAAAAAAATGACAAAAAGGAACCTAAGAAGCCTTGGAAAAATGGTGTCATGCATATCTCAATGCTTCTAAATCTTATTCAATAAAAATTTTTAAAAATGATTATTTGTTATGCATTATCAGATTCATGCAAAAACATTTTCACACAGTGAAAGAATATTAGTATTATAAGAACAGCCACTTAAAACATTAATTTTATTAAGGCTTCAAATTTCACTCTTTTGTTGTTGAGTACAGGAGTACATTTACATAACACTCCTGACTTAGAAGCTCTACCCTCTAACCCACTCCTCTTGAAGTAACTAGGACTGCAAAATTCCATGTGTGCTTGTATTATAGTACACATATTTAGATATTTATTTGACTACTCAGTAATACTTCAAAACTATTTTTCATCTGTCATTGTTACATAATATCCTTACATAAAATTATTTGATGTATAAATAAAGATTCTTAATTGTTAATATTTTTCAAATATTTCTCACCTAAATTTTCATCTGCAATTTTTCATAAGGTTCAATTAACATTTGCTGAACTATGTCCCAGATCCTAAGGTGGACACTTTCATATATAATAATACACCCATATTCAACTTCAAGAATAACCCTATAACAAAGAATTTATCCACCATATGAAATGAGGAAGTAATTGCATGTTCAAATAACATACTTAAACAAGTATAACTGGTAAATGGTAGGAAAAAAAATGTGAGACTATATCATGATCTTTTTAATTCAATGTAGGAGTAAAAAGAAATGATTTTCTTTATTTCCTCATTCAAGGACAGTACCAAGCTTTTAATAAGAGAGTCAAAATACTACTTGGTTGAATGCAAATGCAATATGTTTTTGAGTAGTAAAATTATAAGAATTAGAACTCTGGCTCAGACCTGTGATCCTGCAATGCTCAATAATCTGCCTCTGGCAGTGACTGTGAGGGATGTATTATTGAATGTTATTAATATCCTTCTAGATATTAACTTCACATTTTTGGAGTGATTCCAAGATACTATTAATATCTAAGATACTAATATATCTTTAAAGAGTCATCATTTATAAAGTCATCTAAAGTATAAAAAGAAGTATAACCCTTATATGACTTAATTAGTATAATTTTTAATTTCCACAGTTTACATTTCTCTTAGTTGATTTTTTAAAATAAACTGCTTGGTACTATAATTACTACTTATTGTGTACTATTCTTAACCCAAATTTGACCGTTACTTTTTCCAGGGCTTGGCGCTACTCTGAATTATTTTAGTCAAAGAGTCAGTGCTAGTATTTTAAATTTATTTATATTTGATGTATGAGTAAACCTGATTCAATTATATAATTATTTATTAATTTTAGTACTTAATTTTAAAATAAAAGATTACATCTTTAAGTGCTAATTAGTACCTACAGGATTAAGGAAAAATTATTCCCATGTTAATATTAAGAACATTTGATCAGAAAGTTCTTGCTTCCAGAGAAGTAAAATGGGGCAAAGTATAAAAAGGTAATGACTCATACAATAAACCCTTACCCATGATTATTTTAAGGAAGATAAATGTTAATGAGACATTTCAATTGAGGTGGCCTTCAAAGAAATAAAATTAATAAAATGGATTAAAGTGATTTTTCAGAAGGCAGAATATAGAGAGAATGAAATGTGGTTTACCGAGAAATTATCCATAAATTTGTTAAGTTACAAAAGTTTTAAGCATAGAATTCTTTGCAGTCCACTTGCAAAACAGTTGCCACTGACATTAAGTGATGACTGAATAATTAAAACTGAAATGAAACCCCTAACAAAGGAAAATGTTTACCCTTGAGATATTATTCAGGAAATTTTACTGAAAGCAGATCAGAAAGGTTTTTTTTTTTAGAATGAGTAGGCTAATTCTACTTAAATGAATACATTATATGCATCAACTAGAATGGAAAAGAAACAATAATAAAATTAATATTAAGTAATATGGTGGATATAATTGAAGACATAAAAGTGGACATTACATTAGAAACAGTGGTTACAATTATATAGCTAAAGGTGGGAAGAAAAACTAAATGTATGTGGTGACAGCAGTGGAGAGTTCCTAAGGTAAATGTCTAATTCTAACATTGGTTTTTTGGAGGGAAAATCTTGGTGCTCAGTGATAAAGCAACTAACTTGACATCTGATTATTTTGTATTTAGCACAAAGTAAGAGCCAGCAATAAAGAATTTTTCTATGAAAACCCAAGTCCTTTCTTAATTCTTTGAATGTCCAGGGTGTGGGTAATGATACCTAAAATTATCATGGGAACGTGTGGCTTATCCAACTGCAGTTATTAAATACTGTGCAAGGTGTGTTGATCTTATGCAATGGGCGTGTTAGGGTGTCAAGGGACCTTACAAAGCTTTGAGTGTAAATGTCTCTATAAGTAAAATATATGACTGATTCTATAAATGTTGTCAATTCACTTTTGGTGACAGTGCCATTTTTTCTTTTTTCTTTTTTTTTTTTTTTTTTTAGTGACAGGTATTAGTTATTTGTTTATAGTCTAAGCTGGGAAATTAATTCAACACACAATTTCCTTTTGCTACTTCAGCACATACCTTTTACTAATTACAAGATTTCTTGATGATCCCTACTTATCTACCAAAAGGTAACACCAACAATTTCCAGACTGATTCATGATTGATAAAAGGACCTGTGTTAGTGTAAGTTTCAACTTCCCAAAGAGTACCATTTAGCCATAAGCATGATGCAGGAATGGTGCATTCAAAGGTTTTTATAAAAAATTTTAATTTTGATACAGGGTCTCAGTAAATTGCTTAGGGCCTCGCTAATTTGCAGAGGCTGACTTTGAACATGCCACCCTCCTGGCTTAGCTTCCCAAGTCACTGGGATCACAGGTATGTGCCACCATGCTACGCCAAAAGAATTTTTTCAATAATTTTAATTGCTTAAAAAATCCAAGCAATCAAAAACAATAAAAAACGTGTAGACATACATATGTACCTATCTCTCCTATATATGTACACACACACACACACATACAAACACACACGTGGTAGAATGAGATAAAATAAGCAAGATTTGCTATTAACTTCAGTATGAATTAACAAATTTAACAAATTTGTCCACCCTACAGAAATGTAAACTAGTCACAAAACACTCACCAGATTTAACATTTATAGATACATATTAAAGACAAACACATCTGAAAGCTTATGACAAAAGATCCTCATTAACACACATTTCTTTTCTGATGCAAGTGTTAGACTGCTATTCTTAGATTCAAGGAAAGAGGGTTTATGAGGGTCTAAAAATTGAGTCACAACGTAGAGATGAATTTCTTCAATAAATACAAAGTGCTATAAAATATTTCAGTGGCAGGTTGGGGATATAGCTCAGTTGGTACAGTGCTTGCCTTGCATACCCAAGGCACTGGGTTCAATCCCCAGCACCAAATTTTAGTGGCATTTTACAGGAGGAAAAACTGCAATTAGGGGTTACCTATGAATATCACTACATATTTAATCAACAATCACAAATACTCCAAATTTATTTTTTTGTGTTTTTCTATATATGCATTCATAAATATGTAAAGATGCATTTGCCTATAACTGTGCTTGACTATGACTTACTTAAAGGTAGAGATTATCTGTTATTTATCTGTGGAGTCCCTCATCTTTAACGGTATCTGATACATAGTACATATATAAATACATATATATATACATATATATGTGATGTTGACAAAATGAATGAATGAATACATGAAGGTGTGGAAGAGGCATATTTGAATACATATGAATACACATACATACATATAAATGTCATATTCATATGCATATGCTATGCCCTAGTCTGTAAATATAGAAATATTAATAGGAACATGCTTGCAGCTAGTTACCAATAAAGAATTTCTTTCTGAAATGGAGGTTAATACACTATAGGAAAAGTTTTACATATGACACCAAATTCTTTTTAAATTTTATTCCTTCCTTTTTTCATTAATGCAGTTATTCATTAATTCTTTATTCTAGTAATTTTGGACTTAAATAAATTGTATTCATTCAGTGACATAAATTGTGTCCCATTCAGTTGTCATAGGAGGCAGTAAATTAAGAAATTTATTTTTTAATGACCAAAAAATCAGCTCTAAAAGTGTTTGCCTATAAGTAATTTCATATGGAAACCAGTTTTATATATGAAACAAACAAGTACAAAATTTAATTCAATTACATTAATTAATTTAAATAATTGTTTAAATTAAAGTTCTGGTATGTGTGACCCATATGAAATGTGTGTGTTTTGTAATTAGGACTTGGTTGAAATCCAGGTTCCTCTCTTCAAAAATGATCTTAAAGCAACTCAAACTATTTCAGGTTTCTCAGTTCCAATATTGTACAGGAAAAGAAACTTTCCTGGTTAATCATGCCTTGCCCAACCTCTTTTGATTTAACCATATTTTTCTCTTTACATGTATATACTTTATTTCCTATTTTCCATTTTTACTTTCTTATTTTATGTGTTTTTTTCACTATCTCATATATTTATTTTCCTACTTCTTTTCTTTCTTTTATTTTTTTCTCTTCTGTAAAGCAAGTTGAACATTATAAAATAAAAAAAAAAGTTTTTCAGGTTTCTTAAGACATTGATTTTTATAACAAAATTTGCATGTCATCTGAGTTTGATATAAATAAATTTATGAACATTAATATTGTGAATGTTAAATGTTAAATCTTCCTTCCTTCCTTCCTTCCTTCCTTCCTTTCTGGTGCTGGGGAGTGAGTCCAGGGGCACTTTTTTTTGTATTTTATTTAGAGACAGGGTCTCACTGAGTTACTTAGGATCTCGCTAAGTTGCTGAGACTGGTTTTGAACTGAGATCCTTCTGCCTCAGCCTCCCCAGTCACTGGGATTATAGCCATGTATAAGGAATTCTTAAAGTTATTTTTTACTTAAATTATGACTGGTTAAACATATGAGTCTAATCTTCTTGTGAGAACTATACAAAGTAAAGTTGGATCAAGTGAGAGATTAAAGGTTTATTAGCCCAATTTTATTGACCTATTCAAACATGAAACATGATCAAGAAATAAACACTGCTATTAACATCTGAAAGTTGGTGCTGTTTGTTAAAACAGTAAAATCTAGGGAAAACATTCTAAAAGAAAAAAAGTGGTTAAAGAAGTAACTGACTAAGAAAAATCTATTGTATTGTGCTTGGTTTCTTTGGTTATCGTATTTGACTATTTATAGCTGTACTGCGTTTTCACTAGTATAGTTTAACTCTGTTTAGTTTCTTTGTCTATTGATCTACTGACCATATTAAAGACCATAATTTCATGAGAAAGTAATATAACTACATCAAAATTGCATACAATAGCTACCAGTATACAGTTTTTAAAATTAAATTTACTTTTGACAGAGACATAAAAGTATAAAGTTATACATATTAATGGCATTATGTGATATTTCAATACATGCATATATTATGTAATTATTGTATCAGGCTAAACACAGAAATCTCCTCAAACATTGACCATTTCTTGATGGGGAAAATTTTCAAAGTCCTTTCTTCTAGGCTTTTGCAATGTACAACACATTATTGTTATCCATAGTATGTGAAATAATTGGTTTTTACTGAGCAGTGCCACTTGTACTCTCAAAGCAAAAACTGGAGTTTAAACTTGAACAGATAAATATGATATCTGTGTTCCCTTATTCCCCATGGCATGATAGCATGACAGAAACTAGAACAAGCTACAACCTGTTACCTGGGATCGTGAAGGATAGATATCGATGTGACATTTTTTCTTGCCCCTTACTGCTCCAAAAGACATGCACATGTCATATTTTGTTCTTTGAAAATATGCCAAGGGCAGAAAGCAAATCAGGGACATGCAATGACCTGACTCTTGAAATGTGGACACCACAGGCTGCTAAAGTTGAATTGCTCAATATCCCTGCTGAAAACTTATGATCTGTTTGAACACTCATGACAATCTCCTCAGACTCGTCTCGATTGTTCTCTATGGGGCCACAAGGTCACTGGTCCAAGTGTAGGAGTGCTAGTTGGCGTGACAGCAGGACCATTGAAGAGCACATCTTGCAGTCTCCTTTCTGCAAGACCCATATTTTGAGAAATCAAGGCCTTAAATAGCCATCCCAATATAGAGAAATCATTTCCATGTTTTAAAATTTGTGACAAGAGCAGAACTCATTATCCTCTTCCCAAAGCCTCAACAATGATTTCTCTGCTATCTGTTTATTTCCTTTTCTATTTTTCACCCTAAGGACTTGGAAAATATGCTGAACCTTTAATAAAATAATTAAATTGAGACAGTCACAAATCCAAAGAAAATGACCAAGTGCCTGATTCAGATCACTCTTTCAGTGACTATCTCTTCTACACTTGCATATCCACTGTGTGTCCTTCTGCATTTTAGCAACCTACTTTGAAAATGTTTATAAAGGTAGTTTGTGTGCACGTTTAAGGTCACTGATTGTGACAGCACGCCTCTTCTCTGTTTTCTCAATATAATCTGAACTGGGCTTTATTAATTGCCATTCCCCATCTACTCAGTGTTGCTGTCACTGACTTTACACTGCTAGCCTTTTCTTTGTGATACAGGAGATGGAACCCAGAGGTGCTCTACCACTGAACTAAACCCTAGACTTTTTATTTTCATTGTGTGAGAGAGTCATGTTAAGTTACCCAGGCTGACCTCAAACATGAGATTGGATGCCCCACTCAGCCTTATGAGTAACTAATTTTACAGGTATGCACAAGTGTACTCAGCTCTGCTACGCTTCTTTTTAATGTAAAAGATTACCTTATTTTCACTAATAATAACTTTTTTTAAAGTTTCATTTTATTTTTCATCTTCAGATATGTAGAAGTTCAAATTACAATAGGTGCTGATCATTTTTATGACTGGTCTATTGCAAGGACCTCAAGATTTTATTTTTTAAAAAATCTACTTACTATGTTGAAGACAATATTCACTGTGATTCATATATATTACATCTTTGAATCCTCAAAATACTCTCAGATGATAGAAACTATTAACAATTCCATATTAAGATGAGAAAAAGAGGCACAGAGGACAAAAAGTTAAAAAAAAAAAAAAAAACTACAGTCCTGAGGCAATAAGTCTGGTAGAACTTTTTTTTTTTTTTTTTTTTTTTTTTTTTTTTTTTTGTGCCAGAGCCATTTTTTTTTTAATTTGAGAAATATTTGTCCTCTTTCAAATTACAAATTGGAAATCATTATAAATATATTTTTTCAAATCCATGGAAATTATTTCATGGTTTTATCATGGTCCAATACTCCTCCACAAGCACGATCTGTAATACGCAGATCCCCAAAACACCTGTCATATTCCCTCTTAACTCATCTCTTTCCTCAAATAGACAGAAGCCTTCAAGGAAAGGAGCTATCCTCAACTTTCCTCTTATTCCCCAAGTGCTTTCTAAGAAGAATTCCAAAGTAAAAACAACAAATAAAAAGGAGAAGATAGGACAAAATGAATCAAATTTAGTTTTCTTAATAACATCATGTACTATCTATCAAATTCTTCATTTAAAGAATTTAATGTGTGTTCCAGAACATTCAGGAAATACCCTGCTAAAGTCTTAGAAGCTATCATAAAGATGATAAAATAGATCAAAAGTCATGGTAAATAAAACATGTTTCTACTTTTTTTTTGGCTCTTCATCCTGTGAAAATTTCTTATCTAAGTAAAAGGTGCTTTTACACAGATGAAACGGTTATTATAACATAGGAAACTGCATAGCACAATGCAATAATAACATCCAGACCTTAGTTTTAGAGCAACATTAATTACTCACCTTATAACATGCAGAAAGCATTCTTGTGGTTGGAATGAAATAGATTAAGTCAGATACTACTGTCTACTTGAAGGAATTTACAATTTACTGGATAGAAATAGACATATGGTTTTAAAGGGCCATGGAGTAGAACAGGCAGCACTCCCAGGCCAATTTCATAGAAATAAGTTTCATAGAAATAAGTTTCAAAGGTCAACTCCCACCATAAAATGAAGAATGCCATAGAGCAGTATGAGAGATGTAAACACACACAGACACACACACATATGGTAAGATGAAAAGGATAATTTTGTGGAAATGCACATTTTAAAAGATAAACAAAACCCAAATGCCCATATAGGTAAAGCTAACCATTTCAAGAAAACAAGAAAGAAAGGAAGATATGGGGGAAATGTTCACAAGTT
The DNA here is from genome assembly GCF_902686445.1 of Sciurus carolinensis. Lineage (NCBI taxonomy): Eukaryota > Metazoa > Chordata > Mammalia > Rodentia > Sciuridae > Sciurus > Sciurus carolinensis. The sequence goes on from NC_062215.1 coordinate 92,263,969, forward strand.
ATTTTTGGCTTTTGTTTGAAGCAAGCTAGTAAAACATAAAAACTAACAGTGCTGTCTTGTTTTGACCACATGGAGAATTGTTCTTGCTATGGGCAAGAAGCAATGACATATATTATAAGCAGTGTCCTGGAGTCTAGCCATATTGTCATTTTAAAAACAGTATCTAAATTGATATGATTTCCAAAGCAATGTAACATTTGAGTTAGGACTTTGGGGTTTTACTTTTTCAGACAATACAAAAATTTTAAAAACTAAATTTTCTTCTGTTTTTGAAAGAGAATATAAATTACACAGAAAATTATATTTATAAAATCAGCATTACCCCAATCCCACCAACATATACCATTGATGCCATTTTGATGTACTTTAAGACTTTCTTCTGTGTATGTAGTATACAGACATATAAACATCTGCATGTATATGTATACACAGTAATATTTGTATTTGTGTATGTTTTTTATAAAATTGTATCATGCTCATGCATTTATATATATTTTAGCCAAGATTAGATATGATACTTATTCCTACTTGTGTATATAAATATTTGTTGATGAATGAATATGATGAAAAGAATATTGGCAGTAGTGTTTTTATTTTCCAAAGGCAACATATAACTACGTGAGGTGGTGTACACCTATAATCTCAGAGACTCAAGAGGCTGAGGCAGGAGGATCACAAGTTTGAGGTCAGCTTTGGCAACTTAGTGAGACCCTGTCTCAAAGTAAAATAAGGTGAAATAAAATAAAATAAAGGTGTGCAATTACACTGGTTAAATCCTCAGTAACACAAAAAATAAAAGATTATATCTAAATAAATCAAGGGATAGCACTCTTCTCTCCCCTGATATTAGGATTAGGTAGGGTACTTGTATACCTAGACAGAGTCTGGTATATTATTTTGAAGTATAAGGAAAATAAGTCATAAAGCCATACAGAAAAAATAAATAGAAATATTTGTTTATGACCAAAAATTTTATGATGAGTCCCTCAGTTACACTATCATGTATTAACAATTGTTTTTCTGTCATACTTTATTTTTGTTGCTAGGGGGAATTTCTGACTTTTCAGTGTCTTCATAAGTGTTTAAGAGAAATTCTGAAAGAATTTGTGTCTGGGCTGTTACTCTGACCCAATTTTAAGCCAGTTTCTAGACAAAATCCCAATAGGAATCACATTAAATACAATGTTACTCACCATTTCACAGTGTATTAGTGAACAATTAGTCCAAACCCACCACTTTACAGACAAGAAAAACGTGACACAAATAACATAAGTTGTCCAATAAAATAACTAGTTTGAGTCATAAAGTCTAGGACTTTGAGCCCCATATTTCCAGTTCTGCATGTGAGGCCTAGCAAACTGAAATGAGTATGAAAGATATTCTGTAAACAAGTTATTATCCCCAGAAAAAAATAAAAAAATAAATAAACACTCTAATTATTTTGATATAGTGTTTTCCAGTGGTCCCAGTCAACAGAGCACTGGATAACTTCAGAATAAAACTATATAATTATATACTTTAATAGTTATATACATCTAACATAAAGAATGATGTTCACGATGTATTTTAAGGTAAACAAACATAAAAGATTATGTATAATATAACCTCCTTTAAACATATAAAACTCTACAGAAGAATATTTGTAAAAAGAAACTGAACAAGAAATAGGGGCTTATTGACAAACATTTTAAAATAACAGAATTATAGATATGTTAACTCTAAAGTACCTATGCTCTAATAAAATAATAAGATGAAAAAAATGTACTTAATATTGACTTTGAGAAGTTATTTTATTTTCTTCTGAGAGCAAATGCTTTAGATCATTCTCTACCAGTCTGTTCAAATGGATCATGTGTTGACATAAGTGTCTTTAGGTACACAGAGAACCCTACCAGATTTTGCAAAAGTATTAATGAAGCATATACAAAAACAAATATGGATTTTCAAATCTTTGCTATTATTTACTACAATGTTACAATCTCAGTCAAGAGCTGTTTTCAAAAAGAAAATAGAAGTTTAGAGTTTGAGATGTCCAAGAATACTTGAGCAAGTTATCTAATAAAATACATACCACGGAGTGACACCGCCGAGTTTAAAATTAAAAGCTTGTTATAAGTCTGTAATTATTATACTGATCAAATTTAAGGAAAAATAAAGAACTTATTAGTAGTACTAAATCAACTTTATCAATCTAATTTGTACCCATGCAGAATTTCTTTCCTCTAGAGGTTTTACATGCATATCATCTTAAAGAAGAGGAAACTAAGACTTAGAAAGTCTAACAGGACATAGCAATATTAACTAGAGAAATGAATACATAAAGCCAATTAATTCTAACTACAAAACCTTTATTCTTTCCACTCACTGTATCTTGCAGAATCAATAGAGCTTTTTTATTATCTGTCTCACCTTTGATAGTAAAGACACTAACTAGTAAATGGTTCTCTCTAGGGCTGTCAAAATAGGTGATAGTTGGGATTAGAATAAGGGTTTAGATCTGCATTTAAAAATCCAGAAAAATGAGTAGATTTCTTTGGTGAAGAGGCCCTGATCTTCTTAGTGTCCTCTGTGACATTTGTACATGAGCACCCAAGAACAGATGATTAGTGCCCACTGGCAGTTATTAGCACATTTCAATATCTCCCTAGATTTCAGTAGAATGAACACTATACTTCTGGGGATATATAATCAAAAGGAGACAATGGATATGTGGGAAATTCAATGAAAATATTAATTATGTTCTTAATAGAGTGACCACCAAGGGATTCTCAAGCCAAAATGCATGTGGTGACTGTATTTCCTTGCTAGGTCAGTCATAACAAAGTGCCATAGAGAAATAGTTTTTAATAACAGAAATGTAGTTTTTCCCATGTTCTTGTCATTAGACATCTAAGATCAGTGTTGGCAGGTTTGGTATCTTCTGCTGTTACTTTTTTTGGTTTGTCAATGGCAGTCTTCGTGTGTCCTCCCACAATCTCCCACTGAGTATCTGTGCCCTCATACCTTTTTTTTTTTTTTTTTTTTTAAAGAACACTAATCCAATTGGATGGGTACAATCTCAAGCAATCATTTAACTTCAACTCCTCTATTCAGTTTCACCTCCAAATGTGGTCACATTCTGAGAAGGTTAATGTCTGTTACATTGTTTAGCCCACATTATTCACTCTCTGACCAGTGAAAATTCATGTCCTTCTTACATTCAAAGTACATTCACCCAATCATAACATACCCTGAATTCATAATTCATTCTAAAAGGGAGAGATTGGGAAGAAGGAAGAATCTTAGGTCTCAATTAAGTCCGAAACATGGCAGGACAGATTCATTGTGTTATAAGGTTCGAGGATAATCTTCTTTGGCTCAATGCTCTATTCTCTGGACCCAGAAGAATGGCTGCCTTACTGTCTGGGTCTCTTTAATCATAGCCATCACCCCCTCAACTGGAGGCAGCAGTTCCATTTCTAAGATCCTAGATAGTAGCTCTTGACTAAAGCTCTATCCTCTTGGCCTTGGAGGTTTCAGCCATATCCATCAGAATTGAGAAGTTGGCTGGCCTTATTGCCACTTTAGTGGCAATGACAGCCCTGCTGACCTCTGAACCACCTTTATAATTATATTTTCCTTTTCATGAAGTATAATACACGTTTGCAGCTGAACAGACCTTTGGCCCATTCTATGGACTCTCAGAAGTGAAGCAACTTCCTATGTTTTGTCCTAACTCTATTCCCTTCAATCTAAGGTGGCAACGTTTATGCTGTGAGATGACTGATTGGGTCCACAAGTCATACCCATATTCTTTTCACAGTAAATTATAATTTAGCATCATCTTTTTTTTTTTCCTGTCTAGAATATATTTCTCTCCCTACCCTCTCTCTCTCTCTCTCTTTTCAAAAGTGGATGTCTTGAGAATTTTCCCAATGTTCAAGTTCTGGTTTAGTTTTGCTGAACAGTTTTTTCAATTTTTCTCCCTTTGCTCATATTTTTCTGTAAGCAGCAAGAAGAAACCAGGGCAGGCCTTCATCACTTTGTGAGAAATCTCAACTAGACTAGATTTCAACTTAATCACTTGAAAGTTCTAATTTCCACAAAGCATTAGATCACACTTCAGGCTAGTGTTTTGTCCCTAATAATTAGGACTGCCTTTTGTTCAGTTTCCAGTGACAAACAACTCAGTTCCCACTGACACCTCACCAGAAGCACCTTGAACTTCCTTATTTCTATGAATAGCCTCTTCAAGGCCAACTGGGCTTTTTCTTACAGTTGTTTTACATTAATAGATACGAAACTACCACTGGACTACACCCCTTTGTAGTTTTACTTTAAGACAGGGTCTTGCTAAGTTGCTCAGGTTGGAAATCTCTTTCCTCAGCTTCTGGAGGAGCTGGGACTACAGGCATGCACCACCACACCTGGAAGAATACAGGCTTCAGACTTATTCAAACATGTGTTTCAAAACTGCCACATTTGCCTACTACTCAATTCCAAAGTCATTTCCACAGTTTTAGGTGTATGTCACAGAAGCATCCCACTTCCTGGTACCTAAACTTGAACTTGTTTGATACTACTGCCGTAACAAAATATAGCACAGTGGATGGAATAAACAATAGATATTTTCTCATAGGTTGGAACTATGAGACCAAGTTATCAATATATTTGGTTTCTTCTGAGGCCTCTCCTTGGCTTATGGACATCCACTGTCATGATTCTGTTCACATGTTCATCTCTCTATGTTTGTAGTTCATCTAATATCTCTCTAATCTCATCTCCTTATGAGGACAGTGGTCAGATTGGATTAGTACCCAACCTAATGACCCCATTAACTCCACAACCTCTTTAAAGGCCCTGAATTCCTTCAAATAAATGTAATTCCATTCTGAGGTACTCCTGGAAGGTAGCACATCACCCCCAAAATTGGAGATGGCAGCTGCACTTCAGGGCTCTGGGCACTCCTGTCTTTAGGCTTTAGGCTGAAGATCTTTTTCAGCACTGGAGGTTGCATTTGGACCCACTGAAATTGAGGAGTTGGCTGGTTTTGTGCTATTGGAAACTGGAGGAAAGGCGATCCTTGTAATAAAGAAGCAAATAAATAGTATGCTTGGACTTTTACTTATTAGTTTGGGGAATGGAAGATTCAATTCAGTCTAAAAAGTCACAAAATCCAAAATTTATATATATTTTCCCATCACAGAAATTTGATTCTTTTCTTTTGAAGAACTTTAGTTAAGCGCAATTCCAACAATATTCACTGCTCACTTGCCATGTGGCATACACAGGTGTTACTTGAGTAGAGACCAATAGCACAAGAAGAGTTAACTGTAGACACTGGATTCAGCAAGCTGTCCAAGCAAAGACTTCAAAGAGTGGGATGGGCTGTGTGCCCAGGTTGTGTGTGTGTGTAAATTCTATCCATGCTGGATGGAAACAGAGGCAGCAAAGGTAAAGGAGCTATAAACACTTCTTTATCATGGAGGCTGAAATGTACTGTGGGTACTGCCAAAAAGTAATGCTGCAGAGGTAGGTCTACAGTATTTTAAAAAATAAAATTAAAATCAAAATAATGAAAATTCTAATCCTGGGTGGGGAATAAAATCTTAGAATCAGGAACGTGTAGTCAAGTTACCATATTTAGTTCAATAATTCTTCACATTATTAATAATTTCCATAATTTACAATAAAAATTATTTAATAATATATTGTCAAAATAGCAATATTTTTAAAATGTGGTTTTAACATTTTTCAATATAGGTACTTTGATGTCAAAACTTTCTCCTAAAAAATATTTTGAAAAACCTAGATTTTATCTTTTTTTGCTAAGCTTGTCTTTGAAGTTTTAGTTTTTTTTCTCCTCTACACATAGAAATAAAGTGAAAATGGCCATCAAGAGACAGAAGTGAAGACTTTCAGGGAAAAAATCAATTCCTTAAATTGAAGGATACAGCTATAAAATTTCTGTGTGGAAAAAAAAAAAAAAACTGTCACCTCCATAGATCTGAATACTTTATAGACTTTTCAATGTGTATAACTACTGTACAATTCCAAATAGTTTTTCACTCTATGAAGAAAAGAAAAATATACTACCAATGAAACTAAAGCAAGCACTATATTGTATTTCTTAAAGCAATTTTTGTTTCCTATAAACGCTTTTAGATAAAATGGTACATACTAACTTTTCATTAAAGATACACGCTCCCTATCAGTTGAGACATGAGACTGAAACCTGTGTTTCCAAAAATCTACCTGAGTGAAGAGACTTGACCACTAGAAAGATGTTATGAGACATGCATCCTTCCTTGGCTGGATTACTTTGTATTGCACAAGATCCTAGACACTTTATGTTGTTTTATTTAATTTACTTATATGTTAATATCATATGAATTATAACTATCCAAAGGAAAACTATAAATTTTTCCATATTCTAGAAATTTCAAATTTAAGAGACATGAGTATGAAATCTGTCCAAGCCATCTCTCTAGTTAGTATCACCCTGAAGAGTGGGCCTTTAATAAATAGTGAATGTACAGTTCTCTTGAATACTTAAGTATTCCTTGTTATAAAGAAATTTTTGCCTAGATCTTAACTATTGTTTTTCCTTTATGTATTCCATAACAAAACCTTGAGAAGGGCATGTACAGTTTTCTCTACTTCCTCAATTTTCACTTCACCAACAAATGTGCATTCTCTCTCTGTATAGAGCCTTTGACACATCCCACATAATGGCCATCTAATTAAAAAGTGCAATAAGCCACTTAAAAAGCTTGTTCTCTTTGAACTGTGTAGGGGGTGCTGATATTCTTTCATATAATCTTCTCCATCAACTTGAATCTACTCCTTAAAATATGTTTGATTTCTATTTCTTCACATTTACTTTTTTGAACTGCTCTTTAACACAATATTAAAACATAAGCATTTCCTAGGGTTTCAACTTTAATCTTCTACCCTTGTTTCTATAAGCCCACTCTCATGTCATGGCATAAAATGTACCTCACAAACAGGTTCCAACTTATTTCCCTGTCCTTTTGTCCTCCTTGTATTGCCCCATTACCTGATTTCTATCTTCATTACCTCTTTCTGTGCTATTCCTTCTACCAAAAAGATATTCAGTTATTTCTCCCTTATAAACTTACCATGTTTTTTTTTTTCTCCAAAACAGTATGCCAATGTTACTTCCCTTAAAATGTCATTCACTCTTCCAACTTGGAATCACAGATTGATCTCTATTCAGTTGTTTTCCAACAGCACTATGACATTTCTGTTATAATTATTCAATGCCATTTTATTTTTAAAAACTCATTTATCTACCTGAAATAAATTTTAAGTTCTTTGAAAGTATTTCATACTGGAATTACTGCAGTATAAAATGAGCAGTATAGCATAAAGCCATAAACAGGACATGGATTTTTGAACCTTCCTACTGTGTAAACTTAGTGTTGTTATCTTTGAATTGGGAATAAATATTAGGAAATAATAATTGTTGTCTTATAAGTTTCAACACTACACATAAAATATGTGAAGTACTTAACATAGTACTTAACACAAGGTGTTTACTTTTTCCACGTTAGTGATTATTTTTCTTCTAAATCAACATAATATCTTACTCAACATATTTATCAATATTTGGTTAATGAATTAATGAATGAATGATAACAGAAGATAATTCCTCTATGCTTCCTTTATGACTTAATTTGTTAGAGGAATATAATATAAGCATTATTCCTACTTTCACAATAAATTAGAGGGCAGAGAAAAATAAGATAGATGCAAAATTTTTATAAATCCAAAGGTAGATATTGGTTGAGGCATAGGTACGTAAAAGTAAAACATATTCTATAACCCCAGTTATCATATAAGACAAATATTATGTTAAAATCCTGTGACTGATGAAAAGTGCATGGTTAACATTGTGGGCTTCTAAACCTTAAGAAATTGTTATTCTGGTTCTGGACAAGAAATCATCCTGAGACCTAATTATGGAAAAGGGGCAAGGGGACTTGAAATCTGGATATTTCAAGAACAGTGCCACCCTGGCAGGATAAAGGAACACTGGGGTGGGATTCACAGTAGTTATTATAGGCACTCTGAAAATAAAATAAATCCTTGATCTGTTTTTGGCCAAGGACTATCCCAGACTTGCTAACTCTGACATATCCATGACCAGTGTTCTCTTTATTCTTCCTTGGAGTTGCACTTGTTGGTTCAATCTCTCATCATTTTTCACTTGAATTGTTGCCAGCCAAACCTTTTGGTGTGGGGTCCCTGCAGCTATCCTCAGGACTTTCTTCTACCTGTCAATAGGTACCACCTTTAAATCCATTCTCCTGCAGTGGAAGTTTTGGCCTCAAATCTCTGGCAACTCATTATGAACAAAATAAAAATGTTTAGGTAATGAAATACTTAAATTTTAATGCAATTGAGCTTTACATCCTTTACTAGTTACACTGCTGCCATCACCATACAACCTTTAACACATACCAACAATTATGACATCAGGTGTCAAGGAGGATGCCAGATATGATCCATCTCTACAGTTCAAATGCAAGTAGCAAAAATAACTTTCACTATGATCAACCCAGAAGTAATCCTTGAAATTTCTCAGAGGAAACATGAGCTTATTTTTCATAGATATTCCTCAAATCGAATGAAGAAAGAATGATTTAAACTTTGAATTAATCAAATTTTTAGAAATATTTGAAGATACACCTATTTCCTCTGTTAGGAAGTTTTACTGATTGAGACAGCTTTCAGTAAAACTTTTGGAAATAATACTGTACTATTCCATCAGTTCTTGAAATGGAAGTCAGTTACTAATTAAAAATCATCATTCCAAATATAGTATACGGTAATAGAATCTTAGAACACCTGTTTCTGTACTTCTGTAATTAAAAACTACTATTCTAGCTCATGTATTTTTTACTAGACAGTTCCACTAGCATTTCCATTCTGTCTCTGCTATATTTCTAAACACTCTAGCAGTCTGTGGTGCACATACTTATCAGTGAGCGAAGCAAAGGGTAAGTGCGTCTGACACAGATGAGCCCCGAGATTAAGTACACACTGTGAAATGCATGTGGATGTTCATGATTTAAACCAATGAACTGTGGCCTGAAATGATGTCACACGAAGCGCAGCAGGAAGTGGAAGGTTAAACCTACTTGCATCTCGGCTCATTAAACGCAGTTAAAGTGCAAATCCCCTCATTCTGACAGTAGTGATCACAAGGGTTCTCTTTCTGGTCACAGCGCTGACTTTTAAACCCCACAGAGCATCTGTAGAATTTCAGTAAAATACAGCTAAATAAGGCGTCTGACTTTCTTTTTTTTTTTTTTTTCTTGCCAAATATGCTTCAAATTTATTTTATACAAAGTTATTAACATCTGAGCAACAATGTCCCCAGGAATGCTTACTTCTATCACATACACACTCGTCACATGCTACCCTGACACAGTGAGAAACAGGATGTGGACGTGGATCATATGTGGGCATCACCACTCTGACCAAACAGTGTTAAAGCACAGCTCCACACAGTGACCATCTAAGTTGGATGATTTTATTTCAAGTTTTAATTCTGGGCAATCAAATACTTTGGAGAGGAAGAAGATGAAATTCCAGATTTTCTTAGAACATCAAGAACTGTCAATACATTCCTATGTATATTTAGAAACCCAGACTCAATATGATGTATTGGAAAGGAGCCAGGGGCTTAATAGGTTTACATAATGCTATACTCTAAGCCTTATACAAACATCAAATAGCATTATACATTGGAAAAGATAACTCAAGTTCTTTTGAAAAGAATGTCCACAAGTACCAAAGGATTCATAAAAGATGATTGTCTTTAGGCTTCACATAGCCAAATAAGATTAATAAAATTGGAACAGTTTTCCCTGGCATTTCCAAGTTCAAAGGTCTGTGAATGTCTGAAATGATATGATGCTAAGAATTGAATGAGTTCTTCCTCATGAAATAATTAGCAAATTGATGAAGGAGATTCTATAGCACATGAGTCAATGAGGGACAATACTTGAGATGTACATGAAACATTCATTTAAAATGTATCACCCTGAGAAAGGAGGAAATAGGAATTCCATGTACATAAAAGGTCTATCATAAATTACCCATGACATTATGAAATACTCACAGACACACAGGTACATTTGTCTCAGGGTCCAGCTGGCAAGTGCCACCATTGTAACAGTAGCCATCACATAATTGACAGCTAGAGGCAATCTTTCCATTAGTGCAGCTGTAGCAACACACACAAAAAAACAATCCCATTGTTACTGGCATCATTGTTGAAAGCTGACACAAAAATCTCTGCAGATGAGAATATTCATCATCTGGGAATAATGGGGTGACTGGCCAAAAGTATATTTTCAGGAAGATAGATTTGTTGGAGGCCAAGTTTTTTTTTAATAGAAATGATGATTGATAAAATTTTTCTGTGGTAATTTTCAAATTTTTAATCCATTTGATTAATATAAAATTTAAGATAACTAGACACATCTGTAAAAACATATACTCTAATGTTTATCATAGGTCAGGCAGACATTAGCATCAGTATCTTTTTCCCTTTTCACACAACTAGAATTTGGTGACATCGGTGTATCATGAACCACATGATGGAATATTTTGGAGCAAATGCTTCAGTTTCTTCTAAACTGGAGCATTTGGTCCAAAACTGTTAGAAAGTTTAGATACTCCAATTTGTAAGAAAATATAAGACTATCCTGTACTCACTTTTATCCTACCATTTTTTCCTTGGAATATACATAGTAATTAATGTCACTATCAAATTCTTTTTATTCTACCATAAATGGAGTTCACTGAAAAATAAACAATAATGTTATAGGAGCAATGTGCAAGATGGTAGGAAAGTAATGAAGCAGGTTTTCTTGAAACATTTACCAAAATAATTCTAATTCATAGTAATGTTATATGTTTGGGATAAGAATAAATACTATGTAGTTACACTGGGAAAATGAGCTTAACAGGAATAGGGAAAATATAAAAATTTATTTTTGCCAAGTTATACTTTTAAACAAATAAAAACTTGGCTTGAACAATGAAAATTATTGGGCAACAAAGAAATAACAATATTCCAAATTATCAAGGATCCTACTCTACTTCATGGGAAGTATGGTAACAGAATTATATACCCCTTGACCCAAACTGGAATTGTAAGAGAACATGCTAATAATTCTCACCATGTGATCATACTAAGCTTAAGAGTCAATGGAACATGGCACCACGATAAAATTTGGCTATTACCTTAAGAAACCAGGCTATAATATCATTGATTGATCACTTTGAACCTCTGCATGATGAATGTGTATTGCACTACACTTATTATAAGATAATTCCCCATGATCAATAAGATGCCTTAAAAAAATTGGTTGGCAATTCTGATCCTCATTTATTCTGTGCATATGAATTTAACCTCATGTGACTCGTATGACTGCCAGAAATGTATTGAGGTGTTTAATTTGAAGTTATTTCTGAAAAGTCTGGGTTTAAGAACCACAGTTCTTTTCACCATGAACAGAACAGACTGAGTTAATTATGTGTGAGATGAGAAACCTGGCATGGGGAAGGCAAGGGCAGTCTAACATTTCTTAGACTTAACAGAAAATATACACTTTTTATAGCTTACAATGACATGCTAATATGGATGCCATGTGAAGCAATTACACCATCAGCAGTATTGGTGTCTGATAAGTTAAATGGGTCTGAGGGACTTTCTCTTAACCTCCATGCCCAATCTCCTTGAAAATCAAAAGAGAAAATAGTTATACTTTCTTGTTCTATCAAACAGACAATGCCAAAGGGGAAAAGTAGGTTATTAAGGGTTTTCTACCAAAAAAGATAACTATATACCAAAACTTATAATCTAAGAGAAAAAAAGTGATTTTAAATTTCCACTTAGTACAGTTCAAAAAGATATTGCCTAATTTTCCTTCTAATGGATTCACTTGAATACAAAATTGAAGACAGAACTTTGTAGATATTTTTAATGTGAAACAAAAGTTATTCAAATCATTATAATACCTCAAAGTTATAACTTGTATGTTAATGCAAATTTTCAAAATAATTTTCCTTCTTAGAGGCATGTATAATACATGCAAATACGTACACACATATATGTTTGTGATATACTACATTCCAAAATTTAATTACAAGTTATCCAGTATACAAAATGAAATTCACATGACAGTAGACATCAAAAGGGTATTATTCAGCCTAATTAAGATTTCGATCAAGACTTTTTCTAATATTTACTCCAATTTCCAGAAAAGAAAAATATATTGTGTTTTAAATATTGTACTCATCACACCTGATGGAGAACATGTCCTAATTGACGGTTCATAATCTGTGCATTAGAAACACAAGTGCCTACTTATAATCACAACTGTTCATGTGGCTTGAATTTTCCTACTTAAGCAAAACGGATTCACTGTAATTCTGCTGGAATTTTGTTTTAGTATCCGTTCCTGACCTATGAAACAAAAATTCCAACATCATGTAAATTTCACTTTATTGCTAAGATGAAAGGTGTCAGATAAATAAAAATAAACATTAGTCATCTAACATACTTTAGAATACCCAAAGTATTTTGTTTGTATGTCATGCTCAAATATTATATAGACTCTGATAAATTAAGTGCTGTAGTATTTCTTTTTTTAAAGTTCCACTATCTGTTAACTGTTGGCAAGATTCCCAAAAAGATCTTTTAAAAGTTGAGAACTATAGTGTTAGACCTTGATATCCTGCTTGGTTTGTGAGGATCTCGTGTTTCCAGTTTGGAGAAGCCAGTTTTTTACTGGTGGGTTCCACATCCTACCCTTCCTTCCTTTTATGAAATTTCTTTACAATGGAAACAAGGTGTTTGTCTCTGCATGAACTTTCTGAAGTAAGATGCATATGAATCTTTGGTTCAGAGCTATGATTCCCTGTGTAAGTGAACAGAATTTTAAAGAAGGTACTATTGCTCATTTGGATAAGGTACACTGGACATGAAGAAAAAGTACGCCTACTAATTGAAATTAAGTCTCGTGCCACTTAAGTTTTCTCACAAATGAACAAAGAGCTTAATGAACAAACACCATTTTATAGTTTATATGAGAGTGTGTTTTGCTTTTAGGTAGTTATTAAAGACATATATTTATATATTAGTCATTTTCAATTACTTAAAAAATAATGTACTTTCAAATGACCCAATTTGCTGTTTTAAGTAAATGTCATTCATAAGTATAACACAAATCATATTTAGAGTAAATTCTAAAAGAGAGTAAATAAGAAAAGAAAAATGTTGTTTCTGTCTGTAATAAAATTTTATTGGACCTTGTTTAGTAGAGAAACATAACTCATGTGGCATCCTCATCGAACTTCCAGTGGAATCTGTGTGTGGACTCTTTATAGCACACTATTTATCTCATATTCTCATTTATTTTACTCCTAAGCAAGGCAAGTGACAGAATCCAGTACTTTATAAGCCCTTCTTTTAAAAGGCTGTTAAAAGTAGTTTGGAGTGAGGATTGATCTCTAACCTCAGTGGCATAAACTCGTTTCATGATAGAAACAGAATGGCATTACCCTTTAGCCACTATGTTCTATTTTCCATTCAGTTAATCTCAAAGCCAAAGGTCAAAAGGCAATGTAACAGAAGTCAAACTTAGACATTTTTGTTGTAGTTGCTTCCAGGAACACATTATTCCCTTTATTTATTTTAGATGATAATGTTCAAAGTCAGGTTAAGACAAAAAATTAATGCTCATTTCCATTAGATAGGTATTTGGCTTCTCTCCTAAAGATTGACTTATATCAGGAGAAATGCTAACCCATTCACCACATTAATAATAATGAAACAATTAAAAGCCTAAAGTATATGAATTGAACAATTTTACATATAAATTTGTGAAAGTAGTTGCATTTCACTATTTCTTACTTATTCTTAGGTATATTGTTAAATGATAGATTTTCATGTTCTCCAGATGCTTATAGCAGGTGTTGAGTACATTCAAATTTAATTGAAATGACTTCATCTTTAGACAAAAATAAAATACAATGGTTGCCATTGTTTTGTGAAAAAAATAATATGCATGGTTTTCATAGTTCATTGCTGAATTGTTATATCCTTTTTTGTTCAAATGCAAATTAACTTGCATGTCCACTTACTTGCAAAATATATCTTCATTGTCTTTATTTATAATGCAGTGCCCTCCGTGGCACCTTATACATTTGTCAACCTCACATTTTGGTCCTTCATAGCGTGGTGGACAGACACATTCAACACTTCCATCATCCCCGATGGTACATGATTCAGAATGCACACAATAGTGATGACACACATCTAGGAAGAAGTACAGCCAAACAATCAAATTATAAGATATTTTTCTCCAGTCACAGAAGAAATGTTACTATTTCATTTCATATTTAAAAACTGGTTGATATATAGATAGACTAACTTACACAAGCAACTTGTAATAATATGCAACTAGTCTTCTCTGATAATACTATTGATTCCTTCTTTTGTCCAAGTTAGGCATCACGCCATCTGACTAAAAGGAGAGGGTTATCTTGATAAATTATTAGCTAACAAACTCTGTTCTGAAAAATAAAACTCAAGAGGGTTGCTTTTCTATTAGGGAACAATATAACTAAAGTATGAAATAAGCAGAAATGCTCAAGATCTCCTTAGATGTCATTTATGGTTGTCCCTGCTCAGATCTCTTTTCATCCAGAGAACACAGTAGTCTCTGGTGAATGGAGGACTCTCACCCTGGTTCCTGGCCCTAGTGCTGGGCAAAGAAGCCTCTCCTTACAGGTACCAGAAGAAGTTCATGCACTTTTCAAATTCTTGGGCAAAGGCAGGCTCTCTAGGAACTCAAGAGGACTGGAAACTAGCTGATCCAACATGGGTGAGAAGTGATAATAGACATCTATCCTATTATCCTCCTGCAAGTCGAGAACTATCTGTCCATCAGCTACAACCTCTTGTTTAAAAAGATGTTTCTGACTGGGCATTGCATACTAATTTTCTTTCAATAACAAAGGACCACTTTCCCCAAATATTTCTATACCTTATAAATATGCACAATGCAACAAAAGACATTCAATAATTTAATAACAATTCTAACTTTAAATTAGTCTCTTGAAAAGCAGACCAGTCTATATTTGGTTATATATAAATATATTATAACACCAAATTTAAAACATCGAAATTCATAATAAAAATAATTTTAGCAAAAGAACTGATTAACTTGATCCTGGACTTTTTGCTTAGGAGCAGCAATATCCTTTTAGTTATATAAATGTGAAGCAATATTAAATGAGATTAGCTAAGATAAAAATCTCAGTTTGGAAACTTAACCTGCTGTGCGACAATTATGGTTGGTATAGAAAATTAAAACATCATTTATAATTCTCATTTTTCTGTTTATTTAGCTCTTTATTAAATCAGACAGATATTAAACTTATTGACAGACTTGCTTCAGAATATGGAAATTCATTTGAAGCATTTTTATTATTTCTGTTCATTATGCCAAACATCCTCATTTAGATTCAATATTTCAATCTATTAATATGGATTTTGACTGTATGTAAGGAAAGTAGTACTTTCAAAACATTACAGACTTGGAGGTTCAAATATGAAGTCAATGTTAGTTTCTGTACGTTTTTGCGTGGGTTGCCATTGTTCTAGCTTGGCAGATATGGGCTACACCAAAAAAATTGTATTATTTTAATGAAGAGCGTATTAAAAGAAGTCTATGTGATCATCTAGTACAGACTCTCATTCAGTGCAAAATTCTTCATTAGGAAGGTTGCTAGATACCTCTTACTGAAAAAGAACTCTTTTAGTGTGTAATCACATTAAAATTTCATATATTGTTCTTGGTCCTTAATGTATCTTTCCAATATCTCATTTTGTTACCATTGATGATAATTAGAACAATATAGGGGTCTTATCTGCAGATGGCCAAATTCTAATACCTTTCCTGCTGTCCATTTCTAGATTATAATTTATAGGTCTCCATGATTCCCATGACACTTGTTAAGGAACTAGTATTCAGGAAGTTAGGAATGAAAGAAATCATGATCTGGAGAGAATTTTCTGGTTTGCCACAGTTCTATTATAAATGGATTTGATTATATTTAAATGGCTTATTTCTTGACTAACATTGATAAACCTACTTAAAATACAAATTTCTAATTTAAAATTTTTGAACAACTTTTACTTTTATGATTATACCTCTGAAAAGACCTGAGAATGTAGAAAAAAATTGAGTTAATGTTCTGAAGATTCATGACTGCCCAGTAACACACTGCAACACTAAGCAGTTTATACTTAAGCTAGAATGCTATTGAGCAAAGTTAAAAACTTATCTACAATATGCTAAATACGAGTAATTTTGATGTATAAATTAAATGCCTTATATGAACTTTAAAAGATGTGAGAATGTACACTATTCATAAGTAATCAGGGAAATACAAATTAACACTTGAATGGAATACTATCATGCACCCAGCAAATGGAAAATAAAGCAATAGCACAAACTCTCTTTCAACTCTTAGTAGGAGTGAATATTGGTTCAACAAATCTAGAAAAGAGTTGGAAGTATCTGTTGAGCTTGAACATACCCACACCTTAGCACTTCCACTCTTCAAACATGTCTAAAAGAGAAGCAAGCTTTAGTGTAACAAAAACATGCACTGAATGTGAACAGTATACTCGTTAGAAATACACCAAAATTGAAAATAACTCAGATTTACATAACAAGAAGAATGAATGACCTTCAGTTCACTCATACAATGAAATGCACATATATACACAAACACAATGGAACATTATCTCTCTGTGCAAAAATATGGGGAAATCTCCCAAAAACATTATTGAGACAACAAAGGTGGACACATAAAATACATACCATTCTTTTTACTTACATGAAGTACAAAAGGCAAAACTTATATGGTTTAAGAAATCACCCAGTTATTTTGGGAGAAATGAGAATGTTAGGGAGCATCTAGGATGCCAGGAACGATTTTCTTTGATCTTAATGTTGGTTTACATCAATGTGCTTACCCAAATATAATTTATTAAATTGTGTCCTTGTGACGTTCCTGTTTTCTGCATGTACTTCGATGGAAATTCTTGGGTGGAAATTGTTTTTTCAAATTAAAGGCACAAAAGTTATATTAGCATGTTTTTGCAATTCTACTTTGTTTTGCTAATTAGTCTAAGTAGTCCTTCTCTTTATAGTCACTATTTTTAAAAATTCGTGGCCCACTTTTTGTATTTAAATGAAATCTCCCAACATTTAATGCTACAATATTTTTCCATAGCATGTCAGATGCACTGTATTCAATGAAGTTGATTGACCTCAAGGCATAAAAATGAAATCCGAAGAGCATAAAGAAGTGTTTGTGTATGATAAAATAGTGGAGTAAGCTGATACGAGAATTACACTTCAATAAAGAATTATAAATTGCATATTGTTAAGTCAAGCAACTTTTTCCCTCTATAAAGGCTTCCCCCTTTATATTTTGGGAACTGTACCCTCTCTAAAGATATTCGAAAGGGAAGATATTTCATTTTTTCTCAGTCCAATGTTTAACAGTCTATGCTGAGTTGAAATTCAGGGACAGAGTTGCTTACTGTACTCCAGCTCTGGTAAAGATATTCACCAGAGCCAAACTGTGAAAATCTATCTCCTGCTTAAGATTTACAGCACCTGGAAGTTGCTGAGCTATATATATTTCTGAGTTGCTTCCTGCACCCCTGTTTGGATTCTAGGGTTAATTCTTCAATTACATGTTAATATCCTTGTCCCTTCCCTGTTTTCCTTTCTTCCATCTTTTCCTCCTCCTTTCCCATTTTTATTTATTTTATTTTATTCAATTTTTTTGTCTTAAATCTCTTATACTTCTTGTCAACTCCAAAACTACTGAACACAGGAGAAAGCAGATCTTAATAAGGGAATTTAGTAACTGATATTTAGACTACCACACAAGCATCAGATACTTGTAAACTGGAAAGCAAAATTCCAAAATCCCTTCAAGTGTTCTCTGCTATTATAAGCATACCATGACACATACTACATGTAAGTACAGGAAAGAATTGTAAGGATCTGATGGTGTTATTTTTAACCAAAATCCAGTTTATGTCCAAACTATCTCAATATCATGACTGCAATGCTTAGTCAATTATTGGAATATCACCTTAATATCTCCCTTCTTCTCAGTCATAATTTACTTCAAGTTATAAGTATCTCCTTAAAATTGTATAAATATATGCTGTAATTTCATCAGTATCACCTATCTGTACAATCTCAAATAATTACTACGCATTCATATTTAAATTCTAGGAATCACTTTAGATTTTATTTAATTAAAGGAATACTTTACTAACACCAATTCAGCATAAATATTTACTAATTTATCTAAAATATATGAGGAGATATGAGAAGTCTTTTTTGATTTGCAGTTATTCAAGTTGATTCTTAGGGTTGTGCTACTGACTAAGTAAACTCTGAAATAATACAACAGCTTGGGGGTTTCTTGAGCAACACTTTCCTTGTCCCAACACACTGGAAAATAATTATTCCTTGAAGGTTACCACTTCAAGAATTCAAAATGCTTTAAAACCATTTTAAATCTAGTCTTTTTAAAAGATAGAAACAGTTTCTTATGAAATATATTTTCTATTAAGGTCTCATTTATTATTATAAGCGTCAATTATTTGTATAAACTTACCTCTTTACCTTTTATAGCATTCTGACTTTTTTCATATTTCAGCATTGCTAAGTGAAATGCTACTGAAGAGGAAACAGTAGATGCAACAAAATAAAAACAATCAATTCTTTCAAAAAATGGAAAATGATTGGGGGTTAGATATATTGGTGGTTCCTTTGTATCACTGTGTGTAGCAAAGAGTCACCTTTTATTTCCTGACACAAATGCACACATACACACACACACACATATACACAAAACCACATCCTCCTCTTTCACACAAATAACCACTGATTTTCAAATTTTAAATTTAGCTGAGTCATTATTTTCATTATAAGAATGTTTTAAAAAATGCTATACTGATAGAAGACAAGTCAGAGAAAAATATAGGTGATGAATGATTTGATTTTGTTGATGGAAGGAACAGAATAGGGAATGAATTGAAGAGAGAAGAGAGTAAATGAAGATTGAAAATAGAAGAATCTAGATAGATGGGTCAGTAAGAGTTCAGTAGGAGTAAGATGAATTTACAAAACAGAAAGCTGAGAGAACGACATAGTCGATCATCTTTTAAACAACATGATCAACTTGGCCATGAGATAAAATGGAAGTGATGGATTTGTTACTGATTACTTGCTGAGTATATGCATACTTCAGTGAGAGCCTAAAAACACAAGACTGGACACTTGCTTCCAGAGAGATGATCATTGTAAAGTTAAGACAAAAAGAAAATAGGAATCAAAATTGATCTAAAAAGGTCTACATATATTATTATCAGCAAAGTGAAGTATTCCTTCCTATGGGATGTGCTATCTCATAAGATTTGAGCGTTTTACTGATCTGAATGGCATAACAATTAAGTTGTTCTGCATATGGTAAGATGAACCAATAAGGAAATGCAATTAATATGTTCTAAGAAAGTAGTGATTATCATGAAATTATAGAATAACACTTTATATTCACAGTATAAAAATTGTTATAATCTCTGTAGGGCAATTACTATAAGAGCTACTACTAGCCGCAAACAATCAAGTAATGGAAAGGACAATGATGAATGTACAATTGCAGAGTATTCATATGGTAATTAGGTAGGTAGTGACTGGAGAATAAGTGAATGGCTATTCTCCCCAAAAGAAATGAAGTAATTTTCAAGGGAGGTCATTATTGCATTTTGTCCTCCTTTTCATTCTTTCTCAATCTTTCCTTTTCAAGCAATCAGAAATGCAAGGAAACATTTCTTCATGTAATCATTCATCATAATAGACTACATAAAAATAGGTACATGTGTTTGTGTATATATATATGTATATATATATATACATATATATATATATATACAAGGTTATGAATATTCATAGGAAGCCAGACACCCATAAATTCATTGTATTTAACTACTTTTCCAAATATTCCCTTCTATTGAAAAGAAACTGCCAACGCATATAGTTATTAACTTATATTTGAAACTGGGCTCTTCAAATTATATTAGTGAAGTGTGAAATTAAAAGAAAAGAAAACCAAACTGAAATAATACTAGCTAAACAGGGGCTGAAGCTATTCATTTCAGAATAATGGGGTACCTGGAGAGTCTTTGACCAGTAGTACAGTCCAGTTTTTCAAGGGAAATTAATTATTGAATTCTATGGATGTATACTAATTGTTCTAATTCATTGGATTTTGTTCTGGCCTTTAAATAATATGTTGTGTGAATTGGTTTAAGATTCATAATTTAAGTGAGCATTGATAATTTTGGACTTCACACACACACACACACACATACACACACACACATACACATAAAAATAAAACAGCAGTAAATTAAAAGTAGGATCATATCACATTCAAGATGAAGACTAGGTAAATGCCACCGTGCATATTCCTGCATTCCCCTTCATTATTCTTTACGTGTGTCCCAAGAGAAGTAGGTTCTATGAATTCTGCTGGTATTCTCCCTGGAGAAAGGTTTATGTCAGCTTCCATGTGTTTATAAAATGTAGAAGAATTTCTAGGACAGTGAACTATACTATTTTTAAAACTTTTAATGAACACATACTGTGAAGACTTAATAAGAGAATAACAAAAACAAAAGTGAACGGAATATGAGGGACTTGGAAGTCCAGCACTTCTGCATGCTAAAAATGTTCACTGACTTGAGTTACTTGATTAATTTCTCTAGGATCCACTTTGGTTATCTTTGAACTGAGGGACTGAGGTACTTACACTAAATCATGACAAAGATTTTCATGATGCCACCCTCACTCATAGATCCCCAACAATGCCTCCTTTATATCATCAAGGCCAACTAGAATCTGTTTTGAGTAAAATGATGAAAATAATGATTATGCTGATGATAAACACATTAAGTCTCTTCTTCATGCCAGGAATAGCTGTCTATTATAGATGTTATCATCTTTTATAGGTGAATAAAACAAAGCACAGAGGACTTAATCAAGTTGTAAAAGATCACACACATAAATAGGAGATTGGAATTTCAAGCCCAAATAGACTAAATTTTCACAAACAATTTTTCTTATTCAATACTTCATACACTTAGAAAAAATTTTGCAGAAATTTTGAGTATTTGTTTTTCTTTCCTTTATGTGCATTTAAAACTAAAAGAGGTCCATATAAGATGTCTTACTGTCTAACGACCAGTGAAAATGTTAAAGCATAGCAAAAGCAGAAGACCCAAGAAAATCTGCATAATGTAACCAGACCCTGTAATCTCAGAGCTCAGGGGCAGTCAACACCTAAATTGGATATTTGGATACTGATCAATTTTTTAAGACACACACTTTTCATACATGAAGGAAACATTTAAACATTAATGTGGTCTATTCATTAACATGCAACATCAAATTTGGGTCACTCCAGATGTATTAAAAAACAAAATAACAACCAAGACCTCATTAAGTAAGATATTCCTAAAGCATTACTACCTACTTACATTTAATTTAGGCTGAAAACATTTGGAAGGTATTTTGTTAATGCCTTGAGATTCTTAAACATGTTAACAAGAAAGATGGTGACTTTTCCTTCCCTATAGATACATAGTATCAAGGAAGAGCTGGCTTTCCACTTGGCATGGATTAGTAGGCAAAAGACATAAACTAACTTATTCAAATTTGCTTAGAATTCTGAGTGTTGTCTTTGAAGGATTAAATCAGTAAATTAAAAACAGTGTTATGAAGTATTCGAAATTATTCTTTTTGCATTCCTGAAATATTTTACATGGCCTAAGATATTTTAATAATTAAACATATTGCATATTTTTCTAAATACATGTTCTAATTTCAGATCTAAATTTAATAAAGTAGGCAAACACTGAATCCAGGTACGCCAATTAAATATTCACTAGGGAAAAATGTGTGAAAACTCTGATTAGAGCTGATAAATTTTCATCAGGAAGGCATGTCTAAGAAAATTAGCATTTTATAATTTATTACTAAAAATAGTATTTTAACTGAAATGTTTCTATAGAAAAGACTAAGAGAAATTAAAGAATAAGATCCATCCTGAGAAAATAGTGCCATCTCTGAGCATCCAGGTGGAGGAATAACGTCAATCTCAGAAACCCAAATCATCAAAAATTTGATCTGAGTGAGTAGCATATGAGGTGAGATTTAATAAGGATCAGTATTTAAATTTTTGACAGACTGCTATTGCAAAATGTATATGAACAATGATAGTATCAGTAATTTTAGAAATAGTCATATATCAATTCATAGGACTTTTATGACAATGTTTTTTTCCAACATCAGAGAAATCTATTTAAAACATTCATGGATTTAGCTTAGAAACAATGTTCTGGGTTGAGTGTCTATTTTTAAAGCAGACTAGTTATAAACAGCTTTAGTAAGTAGCTATTTATAAAGTGATAGAGAGTAATTTGAGACTTGTGAGCAAGTTGAGTTGCAGATGACAGCTAAATGTGGTTGATCAGATGAATCAGAAAGTGAGTAAGCATACAATGGCTTTAAATGAAGGAGCAGGAAGCAGCAGATACAGGCATTGCCTTTGTGACCACAGACAAAGCACTGCCACAGTGAGACTCTGAATTCTCTTTCAGGACACTGAGTATGTGTTAAGGTTCAATAAATTTTAACATAATAAATTTATTGATATCATCTATGTTAATAATGTTTACTGTAGTGGCATTTTCCATGACCCTTGAGTGCTGAAAAACTCAATCTTCAAGGTTAACATGCTTGACAAAAATCAAAATCAATGACATTTACATTAACCAATACAATTAACTATTGCTTTTTTAAAAATGTAATTCAGAGTACAAAGTAGTAAGTCATTTTTAGAAAACTGGAGTTTCATGAAGAAATGGCAGGTAGGGTACTGGACAAAAAGTAATCATGGAAAAGATCATCTCAGATGGGTGCTTCATGAAAAAAGTTATTCTCATCATTTCACTGTACCTGAATGGAGAGAAGCATTGAACCAAACTACACCATCCATGTGTGCCCGATTTTTCTTCTTTCTCTCTTACTCCTGCTTTTACCTTTCCCTCTTTTTCTTTCTCCCTTCCTTCTGTTCATCCTTCTTTCCTTTATTTTCATTTTCTTTTCCCTCCCATTCTTACTTTCTTCCTTCTTTCAGTCTTTCAAATCTAAATGCTTACATACTTCCATGTGTCTTCTTTCAAGTTTTCCCTTAGTCCTGTACCTTGCAAACAGATAATATGAGTAGAAATGATAGATGGATGAACAGACATATAAGGGGTCATTCATTACATGTTACACATATATTTTGTGTCTCTGCCACTACACAGATTCATTTCTATCAATTCAATTTCAAGGACAGCTGGCCCTCAGATCATTACTACAGACTCTCTAAGTTTTCAAAACAAAGTACAAATTATTCACTAAATTGAAAATCAGATGATTCATTAAAATTTAGACACTTGAATTCTGAACTAATCTTCCAGTGCTATTTGAAAACAAGTCACTTTCTAGTCTCAGGGTGTCCCATATGTAAGATGTATGTGATCTTATGAGGCAACCCAGGATAGATGGCTTTTTCTCCTAATGATTATTTTTCAATACAATTGAGTATATACAGTAAAAAAAAATTACTGGCTATCCTCTGGCTTTCCCTTTTTATTTAATTTTGCTATTTTTTTTTTGTTATTGCATGTGTTGGAAAAGTTCATGAATTTTAAAATACATATATGCATATTTTCAAATTAGATTTATAATACTTATAATTTTACATTCATGAGAATTAATTTGAATAAACTATTTTACAGATCTACTATATCTGCTATACTCTCTATTTGGTGGGTTACACAACCACACAGTACATTACAAATCTTCCCTCTTTTCTCTGATTTTTTTGAACTATGGAATTCAGATGCTCTAATTTTAATGTTCAGGAATTTAAAATTCTGCTGAAGAAAGCATATTGGCTACAATCTCTCTTGCTATTCTTATTAATAATTGGGATAAATACAAAAATTTTCTAGCAGTATATCAACTACCAAAAAAGTTATATTTTTGCATGATAGACTAATGATACTAATTAATGGTGCTAACATCTTTAATTGTTAAACATGAAGAATATGATATTGATATTAAAGATAAAGTAGGAAAAGTATTTTATTTCTTCTCTTTAAAGCAGTTAAAGATTTTGACTCAAGGCATTTTATTCAAAGCATGTCAACTAATATTTCAAATTGGATACAAAGTGTTGTATCTCTGTCTTTTGGTTTTGTTTATTTTGTTTTGTTTTGTTTTCATTTTGTGGAACTTGGGATTGAATTTAGGGCCTCCCCAAGGCAGTCAAGCACTCTATCACTGGCCTACAACCCCAGCCCTTTCATTATTTGAGACAGTCTCACTAACTTTCCCAGACTGGCCCTGGACTTGTGATCCTCCTGCTTCAGTCTACCAAGTAGCTGGGATTACAGATGTGTGCAACTATGCAAAGCTAAATCATTGCTAAAAAATTTGTGTTTGAATTTTTTTTTTTGTACCAGGTGTTGAACCCAGGGGTGCTTAACCCACTAAACCACATACCCAAACCCTGCCCTCCACCTTTTAAAATATTGAGACGATCTTGCTAAGTTGCTTAGAGCCTCACTAAATTGCTGAGGGTGGATTTGAACTTGTGATCCTCCTGTCTCAGTCTCCCCAAGCTTCTGGGATTAGAGGCATGTACCACTGTACCTAGTTATGTTTGTTTTTAAGAATGAATCATAGCAGGAATTTAACTAGAAACAATTTATTTGGTTTAAAGTAAGCCTCCAGTAAATATTTTTATTTGATCTGTGTGTCTGTCTGGGCATGTTTTATGTAGTCTATTGTTTTCAAATACCCAATTTTGTTTGCAGATAATTGTTCATGAATCCATGCAGTTTACTTAATGCCAAGTACAGCAGAATCGTAATGGCTGCTTCTACAATGAAAAGCTTTGCATTATAATTTAGTTTGTGTAGGGAGCTTTTAACAGAGCATTGCCGACTTATTTCAAAGCCAGTTCTCTAGAAGGTTATTGTTAGTTGTGTGACAGGTTATTTTCAGCCTTTAACCAAGTGGTTTTAGAACTGCCCTTTCATTGCCTTTATATTTGTATATACTTCTCTTTAAGTTGGAAAGCAAAGGATCAAACCTGTCTTTGGTGTTAATATGACATAAAGGTAGGAGATGAAATGATCTTGGCATTAGCAAGGGGTGATGCCCTGTTCTGAGGTGGTTGTGAGATCAGAGTCATCTCAAAATCTAGTGAAGCTGCTCTGGAAACAAATAGCTACTGTCATACTGCAAGACTGATTGAGCATCTTGATGGTTTTCAGTGATGCTTACTGAAATCTCTAAGCATAACTACTAAAATTCCAAGTGCAAGATACGTGAGATAGAGAAAATAGTTAACTTTTAAAATATGCTATTGAAAAAAATGTTGTTGGAATTTGAAATTTAATTGTATAAAACAGTACTGACAGTACCAGTATACTTCTGAAATTATGAAACAAAGTACACTTTTGATTCTTGACTGATCTTTTTGACTAAACAACTGTAGGTTGTAACTCTATGTCTCTCATAATCTAAAATGGTACTTAATTTGATTTTTTTCTTAAAAAAATAAAACTTATTTATTTTATGACTAGGTAATACATTTTCATGGTTCAATTTAAAAGACACAAAATTCAAAAGTTATAAGAGTTTACAGTTTAACCTTCCTTTCTACATTCCCTAGTTACCCAATTTCCCTATCCTGAAGGCAGCCTATGTTGTAGTGTTCTTATTTATCCTTTCAGGTAGTTGATTACTAACAAGTAAATAACTACATAGACCTTTTCTTATTTTTAACACAATGAAACTTACTAGACAAGCTCTTTTATACCTTTTTGTTTGTTTGTTTGTTTTATTATTTTGGTTATTTGTTTTGCTTTTGTGATACTGGAATTGAACCCAGGCAAGCTCTACTGTGCTACATCCCTGACCCTTTTATTTAATTTTGATTTTCTCTTTTTCAAATATTATGTAAAGGGAAGGTCTTAAGAGAACCTTTATACTGATATATCTCAAACACCTAAAATAATGCATGATACAAGTATTTAAAATATATCAGTTGAATAAATTAGTTTTAATAATCAAAATATGTAGTTTGACTCACATATGGCAGATTATCTGCTTGGAAAGATCTATCTCAATTTTGAATGAATTCCATTTTTATATTTACACATTTGTCTGAAGTATTTTTCCTCTTATTATTTTATATTTCATTTAAATAAAGGCATAGTGTTATAGCAAAAATCCATTTTCAGTAATTTTAGTTTTACTGTTGGATCAAAATTATCTTCAATAATATTTTTATAACCCTGACAATTTCTTGTAAGAAATCTAGAGTAAGAGAATAACTATAATAATCACATTATCTTCCCCTTTCTTCACCATTCTTTACCACTAACAAATGAAAAAATAATGTATCTGTTTCCTTCACACACATTAATTTGAATCTAATTCTGTTTTTATACTTCTCAAACTGAACATGCAAGCAAGGCCCATGGATCTAAATGGGCTGGTAAGGAAAGATTACCCACAATTTGCCCTGCTCTTTGAATTGGATGGCATTTTGTCAATGAACAAAACCAAAATAAAACAAAACTGTGTTTACATATATTCAAATACCAGAATTCCATGAGCTGGGTACTCTTGCAAGATTGATAAGGTATGCAAAACATCATTGACTGTTTTATGTTCTAGCTGGGTAGATATTCAAGAAGGTGAATAATGTGACGCAGTGTGAAAAGAAAAGAACTGAAATTCTAGGTCAAAGAGGAGCTTAGACAAGGTAGGGAATAGAGAGACTGAGCCATCATGGAGGCTCTCAAGTGTCAATCAGCTGAGGTACAAGGAGTGCATTTGGTGGGGGGAACAGGCAGATTTTCAAGGTTAGGAGAAACAGGATACGGAGGAATATGCAGCAGCAATCTAAGTGAGAGTGGTAAGTACCTGAAGGTTTTCCTGCTCACCAAGACAAAAGAATTTGGGGACACTATGTAGACAGAGCTACAAAATAGCTTGCTACATGAACTGTGAATGTTTTAAAGAATGTTAAATATCTGAACACTGAAGAAATCTTTAGTTCTTCTTTTTATGCTTTAAGTCAACTCTAAATTACCTTTTTTTTAAATTATTGGTTATTTTTAGTTATACATGACAGTAGAATTTATTAGTAGTTTCACTTTCCTTATTAGGATTCCTAATGTTCAAGGTTCAGTTAAAATTAATCTTCATACTAATAAGAGCAACTGCAGATATTCTATTGTTTGTTTTTGGTAATTTAAAAAATATATTTGGTATCATCTATCTGGACCTGCAATAGACTCAATCAGCCCAAGATTAAACATTTTATTACTGTCTATTTTTAATGGAGTAGAAGATTAAAAGATCAGTTTGAATCAATGTGACACCTGAGCTTAGAATGTTTTTATAGTGATACTATCAAAGAAGCAATAGGATGGGCAGGATATTAAATGGCAGAACAATATGCCAGCAGAAGCATAATTTCGGAGTGAGATCCACAAGGCTAAAATTTGTGGTTCACAAGTTCTCTAATGTAAAAGATTAGAGAAAACCACTTTATCACAATTTTTTGACACTTTCAAGGTTGTATTAGTAATATTAATCTCAAAGGGTTATTTGAATATTCATTGAAATACTACATGTTTATTTATTGGGCAAACTATTACAGCATGGTTTGTATTCCTGCAGTACATTGATATGTTCAGTAAATGTTATTTGGCTTGCCATCCTTCCCCCAGGGAAATCAAATAGGAAAGAAATAATAAATTCCAAAAGGTTTTCCCATCTGTGCTTTTCCCTTCATCATTTCTCCTTTCCATTTGGCTAGCTTCTTTTTCTTCTGGTCTCAGCTTAGACATCTCTTTAAGAAATCCCCCTTGTAAGCTGAACTTCATATTCTTTCTGTAGGTTCTGATAGCCTCCATGTTTCACTAAACTGTCTTGTAATAACCTGTTTCCCTTTTTGAGCCGCACATTACACTGAAAATTCTTCGAGAACAGGAAATGTTTCTAACATGACTATGTCCTTAATACCTAACATAAAGATAGGCTCACTGTAAATACTTGAAGATGTTCACTAACTAAATGACTGATAGAGTAAAGCTACTTAAGAAGAAAAAGAGACAAGAGGCAAAAATAATTCCATTATGTCAGCAAATAAAGTAGTTTCATATCTACAATGCCTAACTCTAACTTATTTGACAAGTGGTGGTTCTAATACCAATTACAACACATTATATCTTTAGATGATTGTCAGATACTGCTAACTTTATAAACTAGAGATGCTATTTAATGTCCGAGCTGGAACCAGTGGGAGTAAGTCATACAGGTGCATTTCTTATAAGTTGTCCTAATTGAAATTATAATGGTTCCCCAAGCACATTACTAGAGGACTTCAGAACTATCAATGAGAGGACAAGCAGATTGTTATTTAATTTGACTATCTTGTTCTTAGACACAGATTGAGTTGGTTCTAATGGGCACTTTTGCCCTAAGGTTATTATCATTTAATTACAAATAACCTCAGATGTTGTTGACCTCACACTTAACACCTAGATTTAAATGCAAACTGCTATGTTTATTTATTTTCACTTATGCCAGAAAATCTTGCTTCAGAATAGTATGAAATGCAGCTATATTTGTTCATGAACGACTTACTTAAATAATATTTCATTTTAGCTTTGCCATTAGTTATCTCTGTCTCTCCTCCCTAGGTTGCTGCTGTTAAAATTAATTTGCATTTCAGACCTCAAGATTTTATATTGCTATTAGAGTTGTGAAATGTTTTTACTCAGCACAACTAAGAACTGATGTTTTACCTCCCACTAATGGACCTTTAATTAGGCACTGTAATGAACCATTCTGTCATTCCTTCATTTATAGAGAAAAGATTTTGTATATGCAAGATACAATTTTGACAGAACATCAGGTTCATTGAACCTTGCCGACTCACATCTAATAGATCCTAAATTTATTACTCTGTTGGATTTGTCATTTTAATGACACTGTCCACAGACTTATTACACTGCCAAAGAAGAACACATACTGCAAGAATATTTGTTGACATTCTGATCAACAACTCTTGGGGTCTAATTCTGAATATAATATTACAACTTCAGAACCTTGAGCAAGTTATTTAACCTCTGTCTAAGAATTAATTGGTTAATTTTAATAAGTGCTTTGCAGTAAAATGTGGGAAGTGCTCTGACTGCTAATAGTGATAATAAAATTATAATGCAGTCCTTTTTAAAGCATCAGGCTACCTCAGACTGTGATTCTATGAAGTTACCAATTAAAATATAAGTTAATGGAATTTATTCTTTGAAAAATACAAATTTCTATAATGATGACTATATATTTTTAAGTCAGTCAAAGAGAATCAAGAATACTGATGGTTCAATTTAAAAGGAACAAAACTTATTTAAAAAGGGGAAAAAAACCCTGATGTTCTATTGTAATACACCAATTTGGAAATAAGACACAAAATGAGCAAACACTAGCTCAAGATTAACCACACATACATACCAGATGGCAGTTTTTGTACATTAAATTGATTGTTCTTCCATTAACTTTTCTTCAAGCTGCATTCATTTATTATTGATTTACATGATTATTCATTCATTTGTTTATTTGATAAGTCACTGATTTCAAAGAGGTCCCAAATAGGAGGAACGTACAGAGTTAAAAAAAATGCAAGGTAACTGTGATCAGTCAGAAGAAAGACATAGAGTAACTGAATTCAGAGAGAAAGGTTGATTCTAACTGAGAAAAGACATGGACAATTTCAAAAAAGAAATGGTGTTTCAGTTGATTAGAGTCCAAATGCCAGGGACGTTGGTATTTTTAGAGAATGGTAATCAGTGTGGTCTTACTAGAATAAAGGAGTATTGCAAACAGAACACAGAGAATGAGGGGCTTCAATATGTGGTATAGTAATTGGTATTGGCCTTCACATGAATGGAAGCCTTTTGGGGTGTGAAAATTTGAAGTAGAGAAGGAAAACAGCCAAGAACAAATGCTGAGTTGAGATGAAAGAGATGATGTGTGGCAGGTGTAAGGAAGGATTAGTATATGAGTATAACTGACTGATATTTTCAAACAGACTGCTGTTCTAAGATAAGTTGGGCAGACAAGGTGAAAAGAGACATTTGGTTTAGAGCAAGGGCATATATATGTCAAGAAGAGCCTGGCCTTCTGTGAGAAAAATGAAAACAAAACCAAAACTTTTTGGAAAAGAAACAGCAACCTAAAATGAAATCTATTTTCTTGTTACAGCAGAAGTGGCCCCACTCAAACATAGTGGCAAGATATTTCATATTACTCTTGATTCCCAAATTAGCCAGTATGTGCTGTTCAATTCTGTATCCTTCCGTGTACTTCATAGGCATACATTTTATTGGCAATGAAAATTGTTTTCCATCTTGATCACATGTATGGCAATCTTTCTACATCTGGGGACTCATAATTATTTCATTTTCTTTCATTAATTCTATGAATTCATTTACCCTACACCAATTAATTATTTATTGTTTTTTATTCTCTTCTGTAAATGTAAATAAGATGGAAAATGATTTGCATTATGTACAAAGTGTACATACATGACTGCTCTTTCAAGTATAGGTGCTGAGGGCAAAATGAGGAAATATGGAGACCAGTTACTAACAACTCAGTTAAGAGATGTTTGCAGCTTGGATGAGGATATTGAGGATGGAAGTAGAGAGAGGTGTTCAGATTCTGGGAAAAAAGAAGTCTTAATTTTTTTTTTTTTTTTTTGGCCTGAGGAATAATTATTTCCCTGATTCTCTTTAAAAAGGGGAAATACTGGTAGAAGAAATTTTGGGTGAGAACTAAATCACGTGATCACATGGACAAAATTAAATGAGAAAACTAAAACTCAGAAGACAGCTTCATCCAGAGTTACAAATCCAGAATAATTATTTGGATGGTAATAAATATTATGTAAGAGCATATATATGTCAAGAAGAGGCTAGCCTTATGTGAGAAAAATGAAAACAAAAACAAAACCTTTTGGAAAGGAAACAGCAATTTAAAATTAAATCTATTTTTTCGTGTTCAATAATAGAACCTGATGCAGGCAAGCAGAATTTTAACCTTTTTAGATGATGTCTGGGAGACTATATTACTAAAAACCATTGGAGTTATTCTAATTATTTCCAGGAATTATTGACTTTAACAGTGAGTACTACAATGAAGGAAGAGATAAGAAGATGGAGTTGCTAGTCACTGCAAAGTTTTAAATTGGAGCTAAAAGTTTTATCTTCAGGGAGATAAGAGAATAAGCAAAGAACCTTGAGAAGAAACACATGAAATGAAAATGAATAAAAAAGAGGATATCATATCCATAAAGAGATGTGAAGAAGATATTTTAAGAAACGGGGAGTAATTAATTCCTGAAAGCACATATGCAATAGGAATCCAGAATGGATAATTAGAGATATTAACATATAGGACGTAAGCAAAATTGATCAATATGACTCTCATAAAAGATGTTTTAGCAGAACAATAAAGACCAAAGCTTGTTAGAGGTAGTGACAAAGGAAAAGCAGAAATAGAGGAACTGCAGAGAATAACGGATACATTAAACTAATGCTACCATTTAATAAAAGACTATAAGAGAGAAGAGGAAAATTAGATTGTAAATAGAAAGAGATATGGGAATAAAGAAGGCTTTTTTCAGAAATAAACTATAGAAAGCAGGAGAAAGGGGGAACAAGTGCTGGAGGTACATCCATGAGGAGCTGAAGGATCATCATGAATGGGGAATACAGGACTAGATATTCCTATTTATTACTAGGGTTCCTAGTAATAAAAACGCAGGCCGGTATGTGGACACAGGATAAAGCAGGCTGAAGAATTGGATGGTGGGAGCCTGTGGTCACTCTCTTCAGATGGCTTCTGTTTGTATCAATGAGATAGAAATCAACTGTCTCAGCTAAACAAAGATTGGAGAGATTGTATCAGAAATTTGAGGAGAATGGAGAAGTTTTGATGCAGACATTTAGGACAGGATTGATGGATTATGAAAAATGGTAAAAGCTAAAGTGACTGCCCATCTGAGATTATCAATAAAAGTTCACATGCAACCTTCAGGTTCGATTATGTGTATTCCTATAGATCCTTTCATCTGTGGAGTGCTAACCCATGAGACACAGCACTGAGAGCCATAACCATGGTTACCCCATCCTCACCCCCAGGAAAATGCAATAGGGGAAAAAAAGAGAGTAGGAGATGAGAACATATACAAGACAATGGTCATAATAGTGAACCATGGAATCTAAGCTGTGGAGAATGAATATAAAACCTTTAAAAGAAGGGTGAGACACAAGGTAAATAATTAATAGGGTTTGAGTGAAAAGGGACAGGACTTGAAAAAGTGAGGGTAACTGCAATGAAGATATTGGAGGGAGCAGAGCTGCAGGTAACATAAAGATGAACTAATGCAAACACGAAGCAGTGCTGCTAAAAAGGTTCCTGGAGGGTTCTTTTACTTACAGTACTGGCATCTGTCTCCAGTGTACTCCGTTCGGCAGTGACAGAAAGGCTGGTTTCCAGCAGTCACAGTGCAGGTCCCTCCATTTTGGCAGAAATCCTCACAGACTGTCTTACCACAGTTTGGTCCAGTGAACCCCAGTGCACAGATGCAGGTAGGTCTCCCTGGTGGAAAACAATGAGTAATCAACAGCATATTAGTATACAAAAGTGGTTTATATTGATGAAGTTGTCACTGGATAAGAACAGGGAGGTCAAGTTTCTGGCCAATGTCTGTCCACAATTTGTTCTGAGACTTTAAACGGTTACAAAACTTCTTTGGGTCTCAGTTTCCCCGTATGTCCAAGGAAGCGTATATTATAAGCTAACAAACAATCAGAGATCATTTATGGATAATTATACTTTCACATACATATTGAATCATTAATTGTTCATATCATTCTTCTGCTTGTCTTTCATGACTATTTTGCTTTTCCAGTTATTTTTAGTCTACTCATATATGGTAATACAGAGTATATTTCAATCAGAATATAAAATATAGATAATCACATTTCCTGGTTTTTAATTATTAGCTCAAAACCACTGCCTATTTTACATTATACTTTATTTTATTCTCACAATAAGTAAATATTTTAATAACTTTAAAGTAGGCATGCCATGTATAATGATTAGATTTACCAACATTAGTTATTTATTATTTATTTGATTTAAATAGACATGCTCTGTTTAGTACATAAGAACGAAGTACTATTTTGTGTAATTTTGATATTTATTCACAAGGGACTGCTACTTAAAGTCTAGGAATAAGAAGATAATTTTGAAGTTTAATGTGAATCACACAAATAAATGTTTGATGAATCATCTTTTAGTATTTTTTATTTGTTCTGTGAGAACTAACAACAGAGTGAAAGTGAACAATCCTTTAAGATGTTTGGAACACAAACAGTTAACTGTTGTATTAGGAATCAGTATCTAACATCCAGTCTGTTAAAGACTGAGTAAAAAACAGAATGTAGAACTAGCTCTGTAGGAGACAGAAAACATTGTAGGGATAAAGAATGACAAAGTTTACAAAAAAAAATGTAAAGAAAAAGCTTGAAATATAATGAAGAAATTCTGGGATCGATTCCATTTAAATAGAACTCAGACAATGTCACTCAGTTAACAAGCATTAGAGATTATCCTAGTCATCTTCAATCTGGTCTTTATAGACCTGGAAGCATAATTAGGGTGTTTAGAAAAATTCACAAATGTCAGACTTGCCAAGACCTGAAGTAGGAAAATGTCATAATTTGTCTCTATTGCCTTGGATTCTCTATCTAAGGATAAGCCTACAATTTCAAGAAGTATTCTTAAGTGAATAAAATACTTTCAAATATAGTTCACTTGCATTTCCTGCAGAATAAAATGAAACTCTACAGTTAACAATTAATTTCACTTTGAAAGGATTCCACATACTCAAAAATGCTAGAAATTATTGCTCTAAGTGAACAAAGTAATATGTACTTTATAGTGAGTAGTATTTCTTTAAAATTTATGATTTATAAATGTTAGTTTGGAAGCAGATAAATACCTATTTATAGCTTGAGAAAGAAGGCAAAGTTTATGTATGTTAAAAACTGAGTAACTTCATTATTTCTGTTTTCAAAAAACCTTGCTTAATTTTGGCTACACATTTTCTCCTTGCAATGGTACAAGTTTTTCTAGTTTTTGTTGACATAGAAACAAAATATCCTCTCCGGCACATAAGTGAGTGAAAAATAGACACAAACTAGAGAACATAGGTGACATTGGGTGAAGAGGTGGTTATTTTTGGAATATGGTTACCCAAGAAAACAAGATGCAGAACAAAAGAATTAATTCCTCTTTTTCCATAAGAGCTCATGAATGACCTGTAAAGAAATAGAGCATGTAAACAGTAATACAAATTAACCTGAGCTAAATGTGAAACGAACAGTTTACAAAATATAGAAGAAATCCTAGTGCATTTGAATGAACATGAAAAGTTAGTGTCACAGGGAGATAGGATGTAAATACTGTGAATTTATGGTTTTCTATATTGATTTCTAGGTTTTGTTTTTAATCAGGAGTGAAAAAAAGTAATACAACAAAGGTTTTTAAAAAAGCAAACAATTCACTGAACTATTGAAAGTTCCTTCACCCCAGTCACTCAGAGAAATGACACTGTAGGTTTATACTTTTGTCTAAGCTGTTTTGAGACTAGAATAGTCTGACCAGGTTGTCCCTAGCTAGCATATGCCTCATGTCATCCAGATTTCAGCCAAATTATTTTCAAAACTCTTCTTGTCTTTCTTTGAAGAAAAAATTTCCTTTGGACTAGTAGAAATCTTTATATTATTGTAATATTATCTAACTGAAACTATTGATACAGGAGATCTTTTGTTTGCTGATGGGAAATGAACCATCTGTTGGAGAATTGTATAATGGGCCCCTTCTAATATTTTCAAGAATCTCTCTGGGTACACCCTAACAAGTTGCACTGAAATCATTTCCAAAGACTATTATTATTCATTCATTCATTTATTTATTTTAGGTAGCAGAACTTGATATTGATATTCAAAAAGAAAATAGCAATGGTAGGATGATTAAGTCACAGATTTATAGCAGTGATGTATCCAGCGAATTGGGGAGTTAGCACTCTATAAGAAGAGTCTAATCAGAGAGAGTCAGTTGACCTAAGAAAGGAGTAGGAGGAACTATTTCCTGCCTCTAAATCAATCTTGTTTCCTGTCTCTAAATCTGTCTTGTTTGTATAGCATTCTAAGCACAGACAGAGAGGGTAGCTTCTC
This sequence comes from Sciurus carolinensis, assembly GCF_902686445.1. Taxonomy (NCBI): domain Eukaryota; kingdom Metazoa; phylum Chordata; class Mammalia; order Rodentia; family Sciuridae; genus Sciurus; species Sciurus carolinensis. The sequence goes on from NC_062215.1 coordinate 92,299,541, forward strand.
AGACTGCCTAGATCCATGGTCAACTGTGGAACAATAGACAATATCACCTCTCTGTTTTTCTCTTTGTATATAAAATGGAGATAATAATAGTACCTACTGCATGGATTTGTTGTGTAGAATCACAAAGAATAAATAATATAATTGATGCAGAGCATTTCTAACTGTATTATGCACCCAAAAAGCACTCAGTTACATTTTAACTCAGATTATTATTTTTTCCTACTGAATGACATTCATCATTTTATCTGTGACTTATTCTGTGATTCAATCATATTTACAAAGGCACTGTAATATTTTATGCAAATCATTCTGAAATTTATATTAAATTACACATTTTATCTCCATTATTTACTCAGAATAAAATGAAACTGGATTTTATTTTATGCTGGCATTAGAATAGAGTTACAATTCCCCATCAACTTTACTTTGCCTCCAACACTTTTAACTTTGAAGGATGAGTCCTTTTCCTTTTTTTAGTTTCTAAATAGGTTCAATTCCACTTTTAAAAGAAAGAACACACAAACAATAAACAAACAAAAATGAAGGTAAACATAATATTTGTTAAATACATCTATTTTGTCAAAATGCAAGGTTTGGTACATCTCTAATCTTCAAAAGATAACTACGCATCCTGCTTCCAATTCTAACGATACATGACAAAGTAATATACTCAATCCCAAGTGGGAATTCCAGTTCCTCACTGGGGTTACAGTTTTTATTTTTTAATTTACAGAACAATGTGTCTTGATATATGACTTCTCCTTGTGCTCTCAGAAGAGAGGTCAGATCTCTTAGTATGGATATATGATTATTGAAACTGATTCTGATTCTTCCCTGTTAAGAAAGGTTTAAGAAAGAGGCCATTGGTTGGGCACAGTGACACATGCCTGCAATCCCAGAGGCTCAGGAGGCTGAGGCAGGAGGTTCATGAATTCAAAACCAGACTTAGCAATTTAGAGAGAACTTAGTCAACTTAGAGAGGCCCTATCTCAAAAATAAAATATAAAAAAAGGGCTAGGGGTGTGGTTCAGTTGTTAAGTGACCCTGAGTTTAATCCCTGGTACCAAAAAAATAAAAAAAATAAAATAAAACAAAATAAAAAAGAGAAATACAGTGTTGCATTTACTGAATATTTATCTTCTATTTCAAAGTTTACCTCTCTTCTCTCCATTGTTAAATCACCTGATTTTTTTACAATCACTATCCTCTTCAACTTACTCCCTCATTTTATAATGCTTGGTAATTGGAATATCTCTCCCCATTTGGCTTCCAAGACACTAACATTGATATCTCTATCTTTTCTATGACACATTTTTATGACTGTTTTAATGTTTTCTGTTTTTATCTCTCAAAAACTTTCTTCCAAACTTCTTTCTGGTGATATTAACCAATTATATGACTCCGGTGATTATCTGTCTGAATGCCTTTGTCCCAATTCTGACTCTGGGCTCATTCTCCTTCCAAAACTTCAGACTTCACTTTAATTCCTGTTTGTATCATTCAATGTGAATGTCTTTGATAGCTCTGTAGGTTCATTACTCCTCCATGCTCCCAAAGAGAAAATTCTTCTCATTACTCTCATTCTCAGTGACATACATTTTTCCCTTAGTACTATATCTATTCCACATTCAAGAGTCACACTGGATGTTAGTTAGCAAAATATCTTGCTAAGATTTATACTTCCAAGATTAATTTCATGTGTCAACTTGACTGGACTGAGGGATTCCCACAAAACTGGTAAACATATTTCTGGGTATGCTTAAGGGGGGTGTTTCAGAAGATATTAGCATTGGAGTCAGTAGCCTGAGTAATGATGATCCACATTCACCAAGGTTGGTGGACATCACTGAATCTATTGAGAGCCTAAATAGTAAGAGAAGTATTTTTCTTAAGCTGTGCCACCTATCTTTTCCTTCTCTTGGACTTTGGAGCTCCTGGTTCTTGGGTGCTAAGACTTTTAACAGATTTTATTCCTACCCTCACTCCTTGGGTAAGCCACAATAATGAACCAGAAGTACAGCATTGGCTTATCTAGTTCTCCGACCATTGGACTGTTACTGAATTAGACCATGACTTTCCTGATTCTTCAGCTTTCAGAGGCTCATGGGATTTATCAGGCTCCATAAACACATATGGCAATTACCATAATAAATCTCCTCTTTATCTATCTATCTATCTATCTATTGATTGATCTATCTATGGACTATTGGTACTTTCTCTCTGGATGATCCTAATACATATGCATATCATATGTGGAGTTTAATTTCATTTATTTATACTTCTTGTGTTCATAGATAAATAGAAATTAGATGAACATATGGTCTAAAGTGTTCCAGTAAACATAATACCAAAAATTGAATTGGTATTATACTGTTACAATATAACTGAATAAACAACAATAGCTAATCTTAAATAAAGTGTAACTAAAATCTCTAATCACCTATAATTAAAATAAATATTGTTAAGGAATATATATCGACAAAATTAAATGTTGTATTGTTTATTTAAAAAGAGAAAATGTCCCAAGAATTTCATAGGGTTCTTTAAATCTCACCTATAATTTATGTCCTTTCATAGCAAAAATTTTAGTTTCAATAAAAATGGCTGATTCAGAAATATTCCATTGAGAATATTAAATGGAAACAAATAATTTGGTTTATTATTTTATATAAGATCAATATTGTGTGGTTTTAGATAATTTATATTTCCTCTCTGCATGTTATTCTATAAGAGATAACCTGCAGGAAAAACATGTGGCACAATGCCTGCCACATAGCAAGAACCAATAATAATTAGCAGCCTCTTCATCAGTAGTAATACTGTTGATATTATTATACAAATTACCAGTGTTTAAGTTATTTAGCCTTAACTGAATGTAGGTCTTTACTAGGAAGCTTCATATGGAATCTCATTGCTTATTTTCTCCTTTTTGTACATAACATGCCTAAAAGAATAAGGAGCCAATCCATGTATATCATCTTAAAGTAATACCCTTTTAAATACATAAAAACAATAGAATCTTTTCTATTATTTGAACAAGTAACTACGTGAATATCATAATGGTTATAATTTATCTCTGTCAAATAAGTATTAAGTTTTTATGCTTTAGTTATAGTGTGTCTTTAGATAAATGGCCTTTTAACTATATGTCACTTTTAGTTTGATAGTCCTAGTCAGCTAATTCTCTGATGTGGGCAGACAATGTGATGCTGCCAATTTTCAGCAATAATAGGCAATGTCTTAGAGCACTGACTTTGGAATAACCTACATTATGTTTCTAGTCCTCTTACCCACTCTAGCTTACATCTGAAAGATACCACAGTATAAACGTCTGCAGTAATAAAAAAAAGTCATTTATCTAAGGAATAAATCTTAGTATTTATTAAGTTCTCAGAATACAGTAATCACAATAAACATAACAGCATTTAGATTTATAAAATTTCCAAAATATTATGCTATTTTGAACACAGTGATAATTATCAATCCACTAGTAAAATGTTGGGGTGGCTCCTACTTAAGCAATGTATAAATCAATTTTGGTACTCATTTTTTCAAAAACAATGTTTTCATTTGAATATTATAAAAGTGTATTATGCTGATACATTCCAATAACTTTCTGTAATATTAGTGAATACCTCTTTTAAAAGCTAGAAGTATTTGATAAACTATAGGCTGATTATAAAATGCTTCTCATTGGTATGATTTAATCAATATTGAATGGCTTAAAAGTAGGCAGAATGACATTTCTGCTTAATTTCGACTTTTTTCAATATGTACTCAGTTCTTAAAAATGTGTGGTTGACTGCTGTTGGAAACAATTCCATTTGAAGTTCCTGCAAGGTAATGACCACTTATTATTAATATGAAGTAGATGTATGCTACTGGTCATTATTAATCTGCTCTTATTTTAAGCAAGGTTTCATATTCAGTCACTTATCCGTGTTGACCATACGTCTTATGCTGTTTACCTTGGTATTTGTTGAGTCAGTCTGGTACTCTAAGGTTTTGTCCCTAGTTATTATGTTTGACAATGAACTGTTTCATGTATGTAGAATCACTCTTTGGTTCCATTAGTCTGATAAACACACTGAATATATGCAATGGCAGTATATAAATGACATTTAAACTTCAGAACACGTTTACAAATGTTTACATTTAACATCTTTCTGAAACTACTATCTAAATGTGACATACTTTTTATAACATCTTTAACAGTCTGAACGACAGCCACATTCTCCCATATTGTTCCTTTATACAGACAAGAAATAATAAACAGAGACAAATCACCATTCACTTAGTTACAAAATTGCAATCCGAAAACCTGTCTCCTGTCCTCTTGTCCCCAAGACTACACTCCTTGTAAAATCTGACTGGACTTCAGACTTAGATTTCAGTGATAAAAGTTCTGAATGTTTTTAAAAATTGCTAGTCTTTTTGATAAGGATATTTGACATTCTACTTTTCTACTTAATCTAGTGTTTCTCTGGACTAAAACTGAGTGCCCATTTATAAATAATTTCAGTAAGTTGTCTATAGCTGTCGAGTTGTCTTAAGTATCACGAAGATAACAGAAAACTATTCAACAAAGCCTGACAAAGAAAAGGAAGAATTGTGGACTTTTTCTGTTTCCCTCCCAGGCACTCCTTAATATATTCTGACATGTCTCAAATTATAGGTCACCATCTATTTGTACTTCTGGAAAGTTCATTTTCAGCCAGCATTGTGGAAACAACACTGAAGCATTTTTGTCTTTTCTGTGAATATAAGTAAGCTAACTCGAACCTTCTGACATTAGCCCAGAGAGTCATGAGATTGAATAATTTAGTATTGTTCTCACCATATGGTCCAAAGGAACCAGTAACTGTGAATCATAAAGCCAGCAGCAGAATTAGAGAGACATTTCATTTTTTCATAGTTTTGTTGTGAGGATTCAAGGAGAGAGAACAGAGATTATAACCTAGTAAGCAGACAACACATACTTTAATGATCCTGACAGTAATAATTATGTTATTTTAAGTTCTAATAATTCTTATTGTGATTTTATTTTTAATAATAACAATAATAAATGTTAATTGAATATTTAGAAAAAAGTAATAAACAGAAGGACCTATTCTTTATGTAGACATTTTATATATAGATTATTCCCATTTGGGCTCACACTAGTTAGCAGTTTTATATATGGTTCTTTTTGTCTTAAATGTGAATTTTTTTTCTATATTGTCAAATATGTTATAATTTTGAATGTTTATTATTTGTTATATAATCATCATCTTTTAGACATACCATATTTTATATATTTTTAATAGAATTTGAGCATTTATTCCCAATTTTATAATATCACAAATCACACTATTGAACATACTTACTTCTCCATTCTGTGCTTTTTTATTGTTATTACACAATCCTTAGATACTTCTAAAAGTGACATTATTTATACAAAGAATTTTTAAACTTTATAAAACTCTTTTGAACTTTATAAAACTCATAAAACTCTTTGAAATTTTCAAAATTGCTTGCTGTAGGTTAGTATTGTTAACATTTTCCTCTGGTACTAATTTAATAATGTTGACTTCTTTTGTGGCTTGTGAATTTTCCCTCTTGTTCCTTCTTCTCAAATTCCTCTTATTATGCTTTATTTTTTACTTGACCTATAAGGGTTACATATTACAATGTCCTTCACTTGTTAATTTATATGTTATTATTTTCTTTTTTATTTTAACATTGCTGGTTATTCTCTTGAATTTTAAAGAAATGAGTAGAGCAAAATATTGAGCTTTTAATACTTCCTAAATATAATTAATATTTATGTAAAGGAAGCAAGAACACCAAGTTTAATTTAAATGAAAAAATTGCTCTCATTTAAATAAAATGTGAAAGAGAATATAGTTTAAAAATGTTTACTATGTACCAAGATACCATTAGGTGATTGTGACTACATCCTAAGTGCGTAGGTGACTTGAGAGCCTTTGCTTCATATGTTTAATCATCAGTTCCGTGATGTTATTGGGTGTCCAAGAGTTACTACCATAACTAGTCTTTGAGTAAATCTACCATCTGATTTGGGGCAGTTGCATGGACAGAAAAATCTTAATGACTGAGAAGGAAAGTTCTCTCCATTTACCTACTTCCTATTATTAAGGCTCCTTCCATCATTGACACCAGATTTTATTCCCACAACAGGGGCTATTTTCATCCTCCTGTTTCATTTCTAAGAATAAACCTTCACTGACAAAGCCCACAGATGTAGAGACAGAGAGCTACAAGGAAGGATTCTGCTTTCTTCCTGTTAGATTCATCACTTAAACTATTGCCTACTCTACACAATTGTACTGTCACCTTTTAACATAGTCAGTCCTACTTTTGTGTCAGACTTCCCAAAGTAAGATCTGCCATTCTCCTCTACAAAATTCCAAACTTTGGGGATTGGAGGTGTTTGGGTTTGTTGTCCCAATTTACAAACACTCTTGTTCCATTTGCCTAAATTAACCCTGATTCATCTTATTAAAACCAATAAAAGTCTAAATAACAGGCCTGTAAGAGGAAGAAAATACCAAACAGGTCGAACATACCTTAGAGGATAAATATTTCATGAAAGTAAAATTAATTGCAAATATAGATGTTAATTACCTAAAAGTGTTAATGATATCTGTGATACATAAAACATTCATAAATTATTCAATATCTTCAATAATAGAATGATTAAATAATACTATGGTTTACTCTGACTTCCATTGTTTTTCTCATGGCAAGTTTTATTTTAAATACAGTCTCCTATTAACGGGTTATAAAAGTGAACAACATGGACCCTTATGGATATAATCAATGTCAAAATATTTCATTTTTAGTACTGTTCTACATGAATATAACTCATATATTCTATTTTTACTGTTCACCCTCATTCCTACATGCAAAATTTTAATTATGCCTCTCAGATGTGTGCTTTTAATTAACTGATGACATATTCTTTGTTCAATTATTATTGTTCTATACAACTGTCACAAACTTATAAATTTTAATTAATGCTGCCCAAACTCTACTTATATAGTGTCCACACAGGAATTTGCCAAAAGGCTTAACGGTAAGTAAACCAACAATGAATAAATCCATGAATCGCCCATTGGGATTTTTTAACAAATTAACATTTGTGTAGCGATAATGAGGTTCTTTGGTCTGTAATACCAAACAGTGTTTCTATAAAACCACATTTTTTAAAAGTGAAAAGTGCTTTGGTAATGACTTAATTGGATATCACATTATTATTAATTATTGAATTTTATAAGGCAATATAATACATGGCCATATCTCATGTTTAATTCTTATGAGAACTCACTTACACTGGTCATCTGCAATGCAATTTTCCTGAACATATCATCTATGGAAATCAAAATCTAAATATTTTGATATATAGTTAAAGTTGGTATGTTACAGATTTTAAGAATACAGCAAGGTCTGGACAAATGATTTGAGCATAACATTAAACTTGTGCTGTGCCTACATATAATTCAGGATCCATTAATAAGTGAGCAAATCCAAAGCTTTCTGGAGATTTGCTCTTGTGAATTCTTCACATATTGAATGGTTGGCCATAGTATGGAATGTCAAATGGTTCAGTTGGACTAAATATTGCTAAAGATAATTATAAGTAAATCATTTTGCTAGCACCCAATGATTTTCATAATCTTAATGAGAAAATTTTGTTACCAATTAAATAATTAAATATCCCAAACAACTTATTTGGCAAGAAATGTTTCTCCCCTAAAGGGAATGGTATCCATATTACTGAAATACAAACTCACACACATTTGTTGAACTGGTATTCTCATTTGCATATTTGATTAAAAAAACCAGTACTATAATTTCTTCTACAGCAATAGAATGTATTCTATGTATGAACAAGCTTCCCTTAAGCAGAATAAAGATAGGAACTAAAATTCCTTGTGCATTTTATATTTCAATCTATGAATATATTTTCAGAATGCTATTAAGTATTTAGAATACCTTACTTATCAATTAATCATAAATCAAGAATATTTATAGACATAACTACCAAACTTCTACTATTAGAATGAAAATCAAAAACAGCTTGGTTTCTCTGAACTCCATTGGAAATTCTTCGTGTGACTCTTTTAGATGGTATCATGTTAAATACTTCAAAGAATATCATAAACGATACAGATAGTGAGAACTCTCAGTAAGATATAAATTAACCATGTAGGGGATGTGAAGATCATATAGATTGATTTTCCATTTGACTAATTTTGCATTTATGGGAGTAAAATTAAATGTGCATAGATTGCACTTTTATAGTTGCATAATGTCGCTTGCACTGAATATTGGAATTTACAAATTAGATTTTTATAATGTATTGGGGTTATTTTAACTCATAGGAACATATTTTGAATTTAATACAGGTCAGTAGGTAAACATTCAATGTTCAGTTATGGCCATAGAGAATATTTTTTGCCAACATGGTTATTTATGAATTAACAAATATATCAAGTAATTAACAAATATTAATTCACCAACATGTAGTAACCTGATATTTTAAAAGTACATTATATACTATGCTTTGCAATACCAGAATAGTTACAAATTAAGATGGGAATAAAGATGATCTTAGATGTTTTAGTACAGTTTATTTTCATTTAAATGAAACTCATTTACAATAACAATTGAATTTTATGTTTAGGGAAACTGCAAAAAAATTATGGACTTTGAGGTTAAACATGTGAGCCTTGGAAAACCGACACTTTTAATCATTCTGAATCATTGTCAAACTATCTATAAGCACTATCATGCAATATACACTCAACACAGTAATTTTAATTATCATTAAATTTTGTGACCTGAACTTAGACATATTGAAATTAGAAAAATGCCACTGTTGAATTATAAATTTTAATTTTTGTTAATGTATTCTTTTTTAATTATCTTTTTATTTTTACAGACTGCATTTTGTTTCACTGCACACAAATGGGGTACATCTTTTCATTTCTGTGGTTGTGCATGATGTAGATTCATACCATTCATGTAATCATACATGTACATAGGGTAATGATGTCTATCTCATTCCATCATTTTTCATACCCCCCCTCCTCCCTCTCATTTTCCTCTACATAATCTAAAGTGAGAGAAGAAAAGAATGTATTCTTCATCAAGTATTGGGGATTATATTTTCGGTATTAAGTAAGAAGGAAAAATGTGAATGATTTGAATATACAATGGTACTCAAATGCTTACCTAGAACTGATGGTGTGCAAGTTCCCCCATTTTGACAGTAGTTGCTACAGTGGTTGACTTCACACCTTTCACCCGAATAACTAGGCCAACAATGACACCGCAAATCACCCTTTTCATTTAAAATACATTTCCCTCCATTTTCACAGGTCAATTTGCAGGAATCATCTAGTTGGAATAAATGTGTAGATTAGTGTGTATTTCAGGTCTTGATCTAATAAAGACAGTTCAAATAAACTTATTTAAATCCTAGATTCTTATTTTTTCACAAAATAACAAATGTAAGTATAAATGTTGGGGAAAATTAAATATTAGCTAAAAACAGAGAAATAGATTCTATTTGTTGGATGATGAATAAAAACTTTAAATTAAGTTGTTTTTTGTTGTAAGCTTCAAATATTATTAACCAGTTCTTAAATGTTGTCTTACATTAAATAATCTAACTAAATCTAAACTAACAAATAATGAATCTAACTAATCTAAACATTCTAAAAGTAACATATTTTACAACCAAGAAGTTTTCTTTTTGATATAAGAAAACATTATCTAGTTTATAGTAGTAATTGATAATAAATCAAATTGAAATATCTAAGATATATTTTAGCATCTTTATCCACATACATACATACACACTTTTACATTCTATGGTATATATGTTTGTGTGTCTATATGAATTTTATATTATAGATAAAGGCTTAAATGAAAAGATACTCTTTGATGTCAGTACTCATTAACCATACAAAATATGCCCAACTAGAAGTCCATTCAGATTTGGTGCAAGATAATGATAGAGCAAAGTCAAAAACAATATTTAGAAAATATGTAACATTTTTTCTAAATCTTTGGTGCAAACTATTTACTTAATGACATTTTGCCTGAAAATAAGAAATGGCCATTCTGGGATGTACAAAAGCATCTTTAACAATACGTTAGGATAGTTTATGATAAAGATTTGTTTACAATCATTTTCTAATTGACTTTGCTATGTATGTTGACCTGGCCTTGCTTCATTAGAAATACTGTATTACTTTGAACAGGATACAATATTTAATGGAAAAACACTGAAAATATGTTAATAAGCATTCTATTTTAGAATATGTCCTCTGCTAAAGCTGTGTCTTTCACAAGATGTAATTACATGAAATCAATAAAGTCTTTATCATTCAAGATATATTGGCCCTTGCATGGCGAGGTTTGACTATACCGCTGTAGTGATCACAAGAACATCTGGATCAACTTTGATGACTTCTTTGTCATTTGTGTAACCTTCAGATTGATATTCCCAAAGTTTGCATTCATAAGAAGGACTTACTCATGAAGCAATGTATATAATATAAAGAAAATGAGAAGAGTGTAATAAAACCTATCTTTATGTCCTCATTCTGCACCTTTATTAGGCATACAAGTTAACCAACCTGAGTCTCGTTTACACACTGTACAAGGACCCTAGTGACAAAAATACAGCTTAACTCAGATTTGCTGTGAATATTACAGTTGGAAAAATATTAAAATTCTAAAAGTTTGTAAATACCAAGTGCCTAAGTATATACCACAAACATAAAAAAAGAAAAGACAATTTGACTTCCAGCTCACATCTAGTAGAAAGATGAAGAGTTTAAAGTTGAGTCCACAAGATGTATTGCTTAACTTCAATAGGCAGTTAAGGCACTTATTTGGCAAAATAAGCGTGTGACATTGGTCTGCATTGTTTCATGAATGCTCACAAGGTGAGCTCAAGGGAAGTTAACACCTATGCATGTCAGGATGTGAGCACCAGAGCAACTGAATGAAAGTTGCTGTGACTGGACCTGGATTGATGAGTGTGAGGAAAGAAATTACAAGAGGGAAGGAGAGTCTTTGAAGAGATAATCAGGGGTAAGAGAAGGTTATTGGATGCTTTATTTTTTTCCCATAAATGTAGAACATTTGAAGAATCTGAGAAGGCTGAGAGTGCATGTAGTGGCGGGTGATAAACTGAAAGCAGGGAGATGATGGGGACTTCAGTTAAGTCATCTGGTTAGGTCACATGATGCCCAAAAAAACAGAATAAATGAGGTGAGTACATGTGGAAATAGTCTAACAGTAATCGTGAAGTGAAAATCACACCCGTGATTTCTGAAGAAAATAAGGGAAAATTAGGATGATTCTTCAGTTTCTGATCAGAAAAACAAAGTGGGAACACAAGGAAAATAGGAAATGGACAGGTGAGTTAGTTTTGAACATAAAAAACATAGTAGATGCCTATGCAAATGCATGCAGAAATCTCCAGAAAATAATTGAATATAGGATAAGATTACTTTAAAATGTCTAAAGTGGCAATATGCTTGCTTAACTGAAAATTTAGTAAAAATATTTTCTAATCCATTCAACAAACTATGTTCTAATGGGAGCTCTGAATGTGAATGGTGAAGATAAATATTTAAGGCATTATTATCATATTTAGGATTATCACGGGGAGACTCATTTTCTCCTATAGATATTATATGTATGCCACATAGATATTAAAAATCACTATATTTTGAGGCATGTGTATTGTTATACCATGCTTCATTAGAAAACAGAAATTTTAAAATATAATTCTGCCCAATAAAATGGAAGTTAGATTATACTCTTTCAAAATCATAGTAATAATTCTTTAATGAAAAAGAAGACTCCTTTTTTCAGTAATAAATCACCCCCAGAAGCCAAGCTCCAGCAATTATAATCACCTATAGGAAAGGGCAGGTGAACAGTTCCCCACAAATAAGTAATATTTGAATTTCAAATTTTGTACTTGAAGATTAAAAATATTCAGTGCACTTACCATTTAACAATAGCAACTATATAAAGTATTTGTAATGAGCTGTAAAACTTTGGCTATATAAAATACCGTTGTCAGGAAAAGTGAAATTTATCTATATTAATCAAAGAGTCTAAAATCCATCTGGTGTGGTGACATGCAAATAGAGGCCAAGTATTCCTACCACTCAGAGGCTGAGGTGGGCAGATCAATTGAGACCAAGATTTCTAGACCAGCCTAAACAACATGGTGAGACAACTCCTTCAACTTGCAAAATTAAAAATATAATAACTCTTCTGAAATTCACATATTTATATTCCTGATTAAAGTACTTCAAACCCTTATGAAGGCATAAATGCATGCGGACCAATTTCAATATTGTTTAACATTCATTAAATTTAAGATTTTCTTTTTTAAGATTTTTAAAATTTTCTTTTCAATTATAAAAATGAGTTTTGAAGAAGTTTCTAGATTTAGACCTTTCATGTAGAGGTAAAGTAAAAATTTGCAAAAATATTTTAGATCTTGCATACGTGTGCATTGAAACATACAAACTTCCTTCTTTCAAGTGTAAAATAATAGAATTTGGTGATTTAGTGCAGCAAAAATCCTTGCTTCATTTTCCTTCCCACTTTATGGTGAGAGTGTAAATTGTGTACATTTGGAAGACATTGTGGTGTTTTATGTATGTTATATGTAGTAATTCCAATAATTCTGGAAGTGGGTACTGTGTATGCTATGGAGGCACTGGACTATATTGTTTGATGGTTAAGATAGTGTATCACCCAGGCTCCCCTGGGAGCACCATCATTTATTATGTAATCTTCAACAATCAAAATAGTTTTATTCTTATGGTTTTGATCCAGAATGTCCAAAGACTAATGTTGAAAGCATGGTCCCCAATGCAGGAAGACTTAGAGGTGGGGCTTTTGGGAAATGATTGGATCATGAGAGCTCTGACCTTGTGAGTGGATACTTGATACTTGAATGAACAACAGGGATGTAGGACCTAGACAGAGGATATAGGTCACTGGAACAGGTCCAGGAATGTTTATCTTCTCCTCAGCCCCTTTCTATCTCTCTACTTTGTGGCTTCTATGAACTGAACAGATGTCCTCTGCCACACTCTTCTGTCATGGTGTTCTGTCACACATCAAGACCAAATTAATGGAGCCAGTCAAACTTGAACTGAATCTTCAGAAACCAGAAACTAAAATAGGTTTTTTTTTCCTCTAAGTTATCCATGTCAGGTGTTTTGGTCACAGTGACAAAAAGCTGATTAACAAATCTCTCAATGCTTAATTTTCTTATGTGGTAAAATAGGGGAAATCATAGAAAGTACCATTGGGGTTTTGTGAAGGCAAAGGGAAATTTTATATATATATATATATATATATATACATTGTGTGTATAAATATATATGTAAATATATGTATATGTGTTTTGTGATAAAATTTAGTAAGTATGGATTTTATTTTCTCTTAAAAACATTTTTCCCATTAGTACTACTGTCTTCAGTATGAGAGAGCTTATTATCAGTCTACCTGGATATTTAAGAAACAATGTTTCCTTTTCTTTTACCTCACACAATTTTTTGTTAATTTAGTAGTTGAGATTGAGCACAAGGGAACTCCACCAATGAGCTATAGGTCTGGCTCTTCTAATGTTTTATTTTGAGACAAGGTCTTGCTAAGTTGTTGAGGTTGGCCTCAAATTTGGGATTCTCCTGCCTCAGACTCCCAGTTGCTGAAATACCCTGCCTATTTTGTTCTTTCTTTAATGTTTCAAATTTTTATTGATTTTTTTTAAACTAACCAGAAGAAAGAGGGAAAAACTCAAATTATTAAAATCCAAGATGAAAAAGAAAATATTACCACAAGTACTACTGAAATCCAGAGGCTCATCAGAAACTATATTGAAAATTTATATTCCAATAAGCTAGAAAATCTTGACAATATGAACAAATTCCTAGAGACATCAGACCTACCCAAATTGAGCCAGGAGGATATAGAAAACTTAAACAAATCAATTTCAAGTAATGAAATTGAAGCAGCCATCAAAAGCCTTGCAGCAAAGAAAAGCCCAGGTCAGGCTGGATTCACAGTCAAGTTCTACCAAGACTTTTAAAGAAGAACTAATACCAATCCCCATCAAATTATTCCATGAAATAGAAAAGAGGGAACTCTGTCAGACTCAATTTTTTATTGTTCATTCCAAACTTTGGCTTCTAAAATACAAATTGCATGAAGGAATAATCTCAGTTTCATTTCAAAATCGGTCCTTAGTCTCTAAACCAAGGTTGTACCTTGATCATAAGCCCTCCAAACATTTATGAATCCTACAAGTAGTAGTGTTTGTTGTCAATCTGATTTTATACAAGAGAAACTGAGGCTATTTCTAACCTAATCCCTGGTTTCAAAATTACTGTTTGCCCACAGGAAGAGTTTAAAATAAATTTACTGAACAAATAATCAGATTTGGGGTTTGGGTTTAAACCACAACAGAAGGGCATCTTCAAAAAATTATCTCCTATAATATAAGAGCTATATAAATATGTCTTTTGATTCTGTAACTTGATAGTTCCTGATCTAGTCAGTGCATGTCAAGTCTTCAATGTTTCTATGTGAGCAAATGCAGAATGAATTGATAGGAAATCTTCAGCAGAAAGAACAGTTTAGACAGGGCTTCAAGAATCATTGATATCCTGGCAGCTAAATTGATAAAAGAGCAGGTAATTCTACTCAGTAATAATTGTGAAAATTCACCACAAGGATTAACTCATTATTTGCTGAACAATGGAGAATACGTACCCAACAGACTGTCATCATTGCAGGTTCCATTAATCAAATATTTTCCTTCTGGGCAAACACAGGTGGCCCCAGAAGGATTCAGCAAACATAGGAATTCACATCCTAAATCCAAGCAAGGATTAGGTACTGACAAAAACAAAACAAAACAAAAGCAAAGGATTACATAAGTATAGTCACAATAGGTTTCAAATGCATAAAATTCAATAAGCTGAAATGATGAATTTACAATGGTAAGAAGAAATTACATCAGTTTTTACTGCAAGTATTTCATTTCAGTGTTACCTTTTTTTTCCATAGGTGAAGAGAAATTACTATGCAACACCCATCATTAACAGTATAGTTGCCCCAATTATTCTTTCCAAAAGGAAGAAGAATATACTCAAATCTCTACTTTGTTACTCTTCCTTGTGCCTAATCATTTTTTGGCATTATAGTTCATCTTAGAACATGAAGTGTGGTTTAGGCTGTGTTAGTAAAGCCACCTGAAGTCTAAAATGTATTTGAAACATATTTTTAAGATAATTGCTTCAATGATTTATTTACCTACTCCCTTCCAGAAGGGAAAGCAATAATAATAATAAATCATAAACAATAAATCAAATAAAATTACAACTCTTGGAAAGAGTTCTTGGCTATTTTTAAGGTTGAAATGTTAATGCTACAGTGATTATTTAGTTATCAGTAACAAGGGTCAAAGTGGGTAATGAATGATGAATTTCCTTAGATCTCATGGTTCATCTAGTGAAGCATAAGGTTTTCTTCAGAATTTTAGAAATAAAGAATAATAGATAACTTATATGGCAAAGTTAATTTTAATTCCAAAAAACGCAGCCAAATGCTAAACATTTTCATACCTATTATACCAGAAATGGAAACTTAGGCATTATTTGTGTATTGACTTTTCTAATTTAAAGTCTGGTGATACTATATTATACTATATATAGTACTATATATACATATGTATCTATATCTATATCTATCTATCTATGGTTGAGGGATTGAATTCAATGGTCCTCTACCACTGATCTACCTCCCCAGACCTTTTTTATTTTGAGATATTGCTGAGGTTGGCCTCAAACTTGTGATCCTCCTGTCTCAGCCTCCTAAGTCTCTGGGATTACAGGCATGAGCCGACATGCCTGGCAAAAGTGTATTCTTTTAATAGATAAAAGGAAAACATTCACAAATGTAAGCAACTTTTTAAAAATGTTGTACTTACAGTCTAGTTGTTTATAGCGATGAGATATCAAAACACCTTTTGTTTTATCAACATCTAAAGCTAGGTACTCTACTGAACCGTGTCCAAATTTTTGTACTCGAAATACACCATTTTTCGGTCCTGCTCCATATATATAATCCTCAAAGATATCAATCCTATGTGGATGTAACAATCCTGAAATTTTAAAAAGGTAGGATTATAAAAGTTGTAATGCATTTACTCAAATTTTAAAAATAGTTTATCCAGGATCACATAGAAAATCTTATTGTCTCAAGAAAAATTTTCAGAATTAGTATATTTTAGTATTAGCTCAGAAGTTGAGGAATTAAATTATTGGTAGTAGGAATATAAGAGATACTACACATGTCACTCAGAGTTTAGAAACACATTTCAATCATTAATTTCAGCATATTCAACATCACCAACCATTTGCTGGAGGTCATTGTATGTGGAGAAACTGTTTTCTGCTATACAGTTAACAAATGAAAAACCTAGGTACAGGCTAACCTCATCTGTAGCACAAAAACAGGCAGTTCATTAAACTCTAAATTAGTATTCTGGATCCAATTAGTAATTAAATAGATTGGTGGAATGACTGGTTTATCAAGTAATCATGAATTAAAAATCATTGACACTTATTGTGTGTTTCAGAGAAGGATAAAGAAAACAAACTAGCATCACATGACATAGTTGCCTAAAAATAAGAGTGACCATCAGTTTTCACATTTGGTGGCTACTATTTTAATACATTTTGTCAAAAGAACTATCAATCTAACTTTCGGTACTGAAATTTGTAACAAGTAAAATGGAAACATTTATATGTTATGATCTAGAGATTATAAAAGAAAAACTTTTATGTTTATTTTTCTTCAGTTTCCTTGAGATAGTAAAATGTATGTTTAAGGTGAAACAAGCTAACATCATATTAATATAATAAAGAAATGTAGACTTTTTCATCTGGATAATTGATACAAAAATCATACATTTTAGGGAAATGCACAGTGAAAATTTGATACAATTATTCTTTTCAACTTCCCCATTCAAAAAAAAAAAATGAAGTAAATCTCTATTCAAGAAATACAATATGCCAATATAAAAACTTGAAGTTTGTGTTATGAATAACTTGAGGTAAATATGAGAAGGGGTTGGGGGAGGGAAGGAAAGAAAGTCAAAAGGAAAAAAATTAGACTCAGCAGAAGGACCAGAAACAGTCAGGTCAGGAAAGTTTGAGGCACAGAAGGGACCTAGAAAACGAGAGAGTAAAAAAAATGAGCTAGAAAGAAGCAAAAATAAGAATGGGCATACCACCCAAGGGCCACAGTTAAATTCTGTGGTCACCAGCAGTACAGGAAATTGCCATTTTTCTATATGCTGCTTTTCACTTGGATGATGCTATCCTTCAGTATCAGTAATCATTAATATAAAGTTCTGTTACATATAATAATTTGTTTCCTGCATGCTATTACTAAAATTTGAAAGAAAAAGTAGGGTCTATGTGTGCTACTCTTGATTATTTGATGTACCCTGCTCAAAATGAAACACTACAGAATCAACAGAATGAAATTCCTTTCCAAATCTGGCAGCATGGCCCATGTTTTCCCAAGTCAGGAATGTCCTCTGCCCTGGTCTCTTTGATATTCAAGTATGAACAAAAAGTTTAATCAATAGAAAATCTGCAAGGGAAAAGGAGACAGAATTTAAGGAAATTCATAATGCAAAACTTCCATAACTATATTTATGTTATGATTTAATACTCTCAATAACAAAAAACAAACAAACAAAAGCTTCTCACAAACCTTGTTTACTGCTGACGGAGACTACTGAATCAGAGCCATCATATAGAACGCTACCAATTACAGAGAGCTCAAAGTCAGCCCAGTATATGCGTTCACTAAAATGATCCACAGCCAGACCTGCAAACACAGACAGACAAATAATGGAAAGGAATTTGGGATTATTTAAAAGTATGATTTTGCTCCTTAATGTGTTTGTCTTCAAGCATCACAGTAATTACCCATTGTATATCACAGTACCATAGAATTCAAAAAAATTGAAATAATTTAAATCTTGTCTCAAATCAACCCTTATTTTAGATTACATAGCCTTCATTTAATAAGCTATAAGTAAAAATCTTACTTCACACAAGAAGAGAAATCTTAATTATCACTCCTTTTCATACTTTCTACTTTCTTCAATAGTTTTTCATGTTATTTCAATTTTATACTTATAGTATATATAGAATGAATTCATTACTTAATCTCTTATCCAACATTTTTTAAAACTAATTGGGTATAATTTCTACATTTTAAATACCTTCATGAAGATGGAGTTCTCAGAATATAAAAAGTGTATGTACTTAATCACAAGTTGGCCTATGGTGTTGTAAGGCACCTGTATGTATTCTGAAGTTTAAAATGTAAAGACTGAAGTTTATAATGGAAATGAATAAATAGTAAAGTCCTTCATTAAGGTCCCAGTAGTGTTTGAATTCCTAACTGTCATTACTAATTTGCTCTGACACTGCTTTTCTTCAATTTCATCATAGGTATCTGTCACTGAAGAAAAATAGAAAAAAATAATATGAGGTCAAACAATAATATTTTTCTACTTATCTAATTTTTACTTTTTGACTTTGTAAATCTGGTTGAAATCTATCCCAGCAAAAATATCATCCACACAAAGAGTATTTTAGAGAGTGAAGTTTCTTCAATGTAGAAGAGTGAGATCTATGACACATAAATTCTATAATAAATCCTCACTGCTGTAGATTTTTTTGTGTGTGATGTAACTAATCATTACATGTTACATAGAACATACTTTGAATTTACAATGCAATTAAAATACATTTAGCAAATGAATGTTACAGAATTTTCACAATTTGAACATTCAATAAGCAATCAAAATCAAGATTATGGAATGAAAGGTATTTTGAGTTTATGCAAAATGTGTATTCCTATGTAGATAGACCAAGATATAACAATGAAAATAGAAAATAAATTTTAAAAAGTAATTTGTGAATAATTCTTCAGTTAAGTATGTAGATCTAGCTCAAATATAATCAAACTAAATATAAATAAATATTGTTCTTCAAATAAAATACACATATTTCTACGTCTAGCTAGCTAGCCTTTGAGAAATGATTTAACAATTAAACTAGGTGGCCCATGCTTTACTAGTTTGTTCTCAATGATTAATTGACTTGTTTGAGTCACGTTTAGAATTATATATGTGCTACTTCTTGTATAATTATGAGTAACATGAACCATAAAGTGTTCCAATTTCCTATTGGTGACATTATAGTTCAAAGCAGTCACCTAAGAAAGGTTAAAAACACTTTTCCTTCTTCTTTAGGAAGGTAATACAATAAGCATATAAAACAAAACTCTTTGTCCAAAAAAATTGGTTTCATACCTAAAATATTAAATTTTCTAATCATGTAAAAGAAGAAAACAATGTGTGTGTGATGCAATTTAATTAATAATATGATTTTTCAAATTCACCAAAAGTGCCACATATTGCATTGTTCCTTTTTGCTTGCCTAAGATATCCTCAATTTTATCAGCTTTTGTCACATGCCATACTAGTGGAAGGAATTACATCTAGACAGAAATTTTACAACAAAGTTTTTAAATGAATGGGGTTTATATTACAAAAATCCACAAATCAATGATTTTGATTTTTCCTTAAGCCCTTTAATAAAAGAGAGTCTTTAAATTACAAAGTTAATAAAGGAATCATCTAACTTCCTGTGGTATCAATCAATGCCAAGTTTATAGGAAAGAACAAGTTCAAGTCTGCCTTTAAAGTATCACATCTCCTTTTGTCTTT
The DNA here is from genome assembly GCF_902686445.1 of Sciurus carolinensis. Lineage (NCBI taxonomy): Eukaryota > Metazoa > Chordata > Mammalia > Rodentia > Sciuridae > Sciurus > Sciurus carolinensis. The sequence continues at coordinate 92,319,414 of NC_062215.1, forward strand.
AATAAAGAACCAATGATAGAATGAAAAAAATAAAACAAACAAAAACACAATTCTCAAGAAACTTTCTTATCCAAACTGAAAATCACAAATATATGGAAGTGAACAAGCAGAAGTACAGAAAATTCAAAACAAAATGCTATACAGATTTTAATTCAGCATAAAAGAATCATAATTTGAAAGATTTATAAAAGACACAGATGCAAGCTAAATTTCAGTGATGCAAGGTAACAGCAGTAATCAAGCAGTGATTTTCTAAATACCATCTCTCTCCAACAATGCCAAGACTATTACTATGCTTTAGAGATTTTTGAACCTTGCTTTTGTTGGACTTTGAAATTTGAAAGATCTTATAAGAGTTTCCCTATTTCCATTAGCGTCTAAAAAGAATAAAAAAGAAAAAGACAAAAACTATGAGAAATGGTCATAGTACCAACATGATATTTAAGAGAAGACTTAGAGCAATAAATTTCAACCAATGCATTTTCAGAAATAGATACAAGGATAAGATACATTCTGTTTTAAGGAAAAGCCAGGATTTACAAGGTAGTAAAAGCCACCAAGTGAACCCTACCATATTCTCAATTTAAAAGGTATTAAGAAAAGCTAAACTAACCGAAGATACTTACCACTATATTACATTCATTTTAAAAAATTGTTAAAATTATTTTTCTGACTGGTTGCCTGCTTAGAATCTAAGATTCCAAAGTACCTTAAAATTCTCTCCCTCTCTGTTACACACACACTTACGACAGCATTAGTAAAATAAATGCATCAAGAAAGCAGAAAGGGTCCTAAATTTGTGTCCAGTTTGTTTAAAAATTTTTTGTGGCCAAGGAAAAAGAATTTGTTTACTGAATCAAACAAGCATGAGTGTTGTGGGGTAAGTATATAGTTGTTCATTTTCTCTGAAATTGCCACAATTTGGAAGAGAGAGCAAACATCAGCCAGCCTCTAGCTATTTATGTATTTATGGTATGTAAATCAATCTCATGGAATCCTACATCCTTCTATTAAAAACTAAACTGGAAAGTGACTTTATCTGACATACACTGGTGGGGCAAGTGTGTGCCACTCAACTAACATGAGAGAATGAAAAATAAGAAAGACGAGGTTTCTTTTTTTATCATACTGCCTGATAAAACAAAACAAAGCAAAAGTGTGCCATTTGTTAAAGGTGGCCTTGGAACCATCCCAAGGATTAGAGTGTTGAAATTGCAGGCATCCATCTGTTCTTTCATTCAACACCTAATTGCTTTAAGCACACACTACTTATAGGTAATAGTATATAATATAAGGGATATAACAAGAATATTAACAATGGATTTGGTTTAAGCTGGTTATACTCTTGGGCACAAACATATACACTGAAGAGTTAATGGTAGACTGCATGATGAAAGCAGTAAATGATGGAGTACCAAGAATAAAAAGAATGAGTATGCTTCCTCAGAGCACTGAAGTGTTCTCAACATGATTTTGCCAAGTTTGCAGATGTTGGTGGTGGTACTGGGCTATTTTAATGGATAGTAGAATTCTAAGCCTGGAATTCACAGGGGTTACCCCAAAAATGTTCTTTATGTGTGGTGATATTTATATCCTGTTAAAATAGGATAACCAAGTATATTATATTTCAGTGCACTTATTTGTCCATGCATGACATTGGAAAGATGGTTTATCTTATAAACCCAGAATAAAAATAATGAGATTTAACACTCAAAGAGAAAGAGAGGCAGTATAGTATCTACTGATTTTAATATGATACCTTGAAGTTGGAACAAATATTTATATAGTCCAAGAAAACAGATAAAATTGATAAAAATCAAATCAAAGTACTACTGGGAAGACAGCCATGAATGTACTTTCATGCAAATATATCTTATAGGATATATTTGAACATGTCTTCCCATACATGAAATGTAAATATGCATGTGAATGCAGAATAATGGTTTACTGATTACCAACATTTTGTTAACTGCTTTGTAGTAATAGGTTATTTATGAAACTGAAATTAACTATTATTTCTTAAAAATCTCCCGACACTTATTTGAACTCATTTGTATATCAGTAACAGTTGGCAAGAAAATACCCAGGAGTATTAAACACTGTGAAAATGACATTAAGATATGATTATGGTAAAGGATATGTTTCTGCTAGTTTCCCATGTAATAAAATACCACTTGAAGAATATGACATCATCATTTGTAATGTTAAGAAAACAATTCATGCAGATTCTCTGTGCTAGTTCAATATATACAAAGCATATTGTTCATTATAGTCACTATACCATTTCAGAAAAACAACAGACCTTATTCCTCCTGTCCAGTGACACTGTGCCCATTGACAGGACTCTGACAGGACTCTGTTGCTCATCCTTGCTCTCCTCAGTGCCCAGTAAGCACTATTCCACCCTTAACTTCTATGAGATCAACTGCTTCAGATTTTACTTATAGGTGAGATCATATGGCACACTGTACGTTAGACACAGGTGCAAATACATAATTTGAAAAAACTGAAGGAAAATTTAAGCAAGTGGTAATGAAGTAGAGTAACAGATTTTACATGTGATTTGTGAATTTCTTTTTTATATTAAGGAATTATAGCAGACATATAATGAGAAAGGAATAAAACTAAATAGTATATTAAATAGACATGGAAAATTATTATTAGTATTAGGAAATTATGGTAGACACAATATGGAGTTCAAGTCTTTATCCTAGTAAAGAGTACAAAGTTCTTAAAATTATTATTAGCTCTAATATAGTCAAGGAAATTCATACTAGTTTGACCACCTAATTGAAATGAATTATTATACATTATATGTAAGTTAATTATTATCATATTTTCCAATAAGAAGATTAATTATAAAAAAGTTAATTCAGCTTGCTCAATTTTAACTCATGCCTATGTAATGGAAAGTTTATATTTTTCTACTTTCAGTCTCTGTGTTCAGCCCAATAATATATACCATCTTCCTTTTGAAACTCTTCTTTGGATATGGTGACCCCCACATTCTAACCTACTATTATTGAGATAACTTTGGAGTCTTTGTGATCTTGATTCTGTCCAATATAAGCATCTTCTCCAAATTCTATCCTTTGGATCTTATTTACCCATCCATTGTTCATCTTAACAACCCAAGTACCAGTGAATATGTGCTTTTGTTGCCAGTTTCCCAAGTCAAATTCCTAGTTCTATTTTAAGTTCCAGACTTTTCAGTGACCTGTGAAATATCTCCATGTGATTGACTTAACTTGAGCCCTGGCACACCTACACCATTTGCTATGGCTGAGTGACAATGTTGCACAATCTGTGCTCAAATAACACCTTCTATGAAAGCCCACCATGGTGCCTAATGATGATAAACTACAACCTGTCACCCCCATTCCCAACTCTTCTGGCAATTTCACTCTTTTTACCATAGCATTAAACACCTCAAACTGGCTTGTAATTTATTTTTAAATATTAAATTTTTGCTGTCCCTATCCCATCCCTCTAATAGAATATAAACACTGGAAGGACAGAGACCTATGATTATGAGTATGACCTATGACCTATGACTTCACAAATTCCAAGAAGCCTGCCTGGAACATACAATACGTTCAATAAGTATTAGTTCAATAAGTATTAGTTGAATGGTTTGATCCATGGATTCTGAGAGTTGATACCTGTAACAAGATAGAAGTTCTCAAACAAATTTGTTGAGTAAAAATGACAGCCTCATACCAACTGTCTTCCAGATTTATCTGGTGCTTCTACGGATGTCTGACCAGATTTTGTTTCCTGCTTAACATGAATCAATGGTACTTGCAGAGGACTCTAGGACTTTATAGTTGTTGGCTCCTAATCACCTCTCGGAGTTTCAAGGTTCCCTCTTGTAGCATTCTACTGTGCTCTTTGGCTTTCCTCAATTCCATTTGCTACCATTTTTGACCTATTCTTTACTTTGCATTCCAACATTTGTCTCTCCACCATATTCCTTGTCATACTTTAGCACTTACTCTTAACTAACTCCTCAAAAATCCTTTCCTCCCCACTATATTTGAGTGACACCTACATGCTCTGCACTTCACTCTGCTCTTCTCCACAGTGCCATTTAAACATGTGTTTGTGTGTGCACACAGACACATGCAGGGTTTGATTTTGTTTTTACAGTCTACTACTTTAGACTAACAGCTACATGAATGCAATCTATATTTCTGAAAAATAATAGTGCATGGCATAAACACCCATTTTTTAATAAAGGCAGGATAAATGAATTAAGGAAATAAGATATTTGATTCATTTCATTTATATACTCTTTATCCCTCTTGGACACATTCCCCATCTCTTCCTCTATCCTTATCTGTAGTTGATAAATTCCACTAGGCTAACTGCTTTGTCTCACATATACATTATTCCCTTTCTATCTCCTTGTCACTTTTCAAGTCATGCTATTTGTTGTTCTTGTCAAGGGCATTCAATGACAATTACCCCACTCTGTGGATTTTTGTTTGTATTCAATGCATCAGACAAGTGCTGCCAAAGAAATAAGCCTGAAGACCTGCCTTTTTCAAATCACTAATTGAATCAAAATTGTACAATGATTAATTATTAGCTAAAAAATCATATGTAATTATGTTGGCATTTAAGATTATGCTTAAGCTCATGTTATATCACAAAACCCATCAAGTTCTAGATGCACCATGACTCATCAGCAAAACATATCATACATGCAACATTGGAGCCCTGTCTCACAGAACTATCTTATTTAGTGGACACAGGATTATTTTAAGGTATTTGTTATTACTGCTTGGTTTGCTAATGGTGGTGGGACCTATATGTTAAGATAATAAGTTCATTATGAGATCTCTCAGGCAATAAGTGATCCCTCTGGATTCAAAGTCAATTGTATCTGACTCTTTTAATAAAAAGCACCTTTCCTTTATTAAAATGCCCCATTATGAATTATCTGCCTACCTTTTAAATGCCTATCCATCCTTTAAGCACTTGTTCAAGTGACACCCTTTAAATATTTTCTTTTTTTTTTTTTTGTATTGGAGATTCTCTTTCTTATCTCTGTACTCTGAAGATACCATAAAACAGAAAAAAATTCTGACATTTTGCAAATTCAACAATATCTGAGTATGCTTCATTCTCTTTTCATTCTCAACTGTTAATTTCCTGAAAATAGTGGTACTGTTAGCTTCATCATTACACTGCTTGTAGTGCTGAGCACAGTTGCAACCCATGGAAGAATGTTGCATGCATGTATCTTTCCTGAGGTCCAGCGTGGGAGTCCATGTGTTGTCCACCCAGATCTTCTTTCAAAGATATCTCCCAATTATTGATCCAGCAGCAGACACTCACACTGAACCCTCATCTCCAGGAAATTGTACTCAACTAGTTAGAGCAGACTTGCTTAGGAAGTTAAAGTAACCCCAAACTGATGGTGTTTGAAAAGCTACAACCCTTGCCTGACATGGGTTTTATGCTCCAGATCGCATCCCTGGAGTCCCAAACCAAGAGTAGACTTTACTTGAGACCCAGTTTTACTGGACTCTTTCCCTTTCTCTCTCCTCCTTTTACAGTTTTCTCCTGAAAAATACACAAATTCTTCTTACACAAATTCTTTGTAGGAATCCCTGCCTCAGGTTCCCACCAAAGCACCTCCTGCAGGAAATTCCACAAACTGCTGTCAGAGTCATTCTTTGAAATAAAAACATGTTACTTATACTGTGATAATGTGAAATTTTAGCAGGAGGAGTTTTTTTATAGGTCGTTTTCACTAATTTTGCTACTTTTATCTAAGTTCAAATTAGATTTCTTTTAAAAGCTAACAAAAGTGCCTAGTGCTTAAAAATTAAAATTGTTTCTATGCAGATCACACCCTTAACTCCTCAACACCTGAGGGGCTCTCCTTAAAGGTGGCATAGAACCCAGTCTTCAATAGTGTGTTGAAGATATCACCTTGTCTACCTCATGTCCACCACTCTCCTGAATGGCTGGCATGTCTCTAGGCATACTAATCTGGCTGTTTTTGACAAATGTGAAGCTCACTGTCTTACTGTTCTTTCTGCATGGAAAGCCCTTTCTTCACATTCACACATCTAACTCTTTGTTATTTAGGTCATTCCTTAAATATCACCTTTCTAGAGATGATTTCTCTGATAATTTAACTAAACTATCATCCCTAATAACAGTACTTTCCTTACTATGAGTTTTTTCCCTACAGAGCACTTATCAGTTAAACTGATATTTATATAATGTATCCTCTGCGGGAAGATGCTGGGGGCCATCTATGAGCCTGTATGAACCGAGAGATGTTCCAGCCATTAGGCAGGAAAGCTGCTGTCTTGGGAACTCCCAGGCAGAAAGCCCCTGGTGTGAGAATGCCCACTTCATGCTGGCACCCTGACCTGTTCACAGTTCAAGTTCAAATACAGCCTCCTGCAGATGGATGTAGCCTGCCAAATGCCAATCAACCTGTTTACTATAAGACCTCTGCCACACTGAGAAACAAGTACTGAAACAAAACTCCTCCCACTGAAACATTATCCCTGCCTTTGATGGACTCCCCTTTAAATAAAGAATTGGGACCTTTGTCAGTTGTTCAGTTCCATTTCTTATCAGGATTAGAAGATCTATCAGGCACTCCACTTTTTAAATTTAATCTTTGGCTTTCTCTTATTACTTACTGATTATTTCAGACTTTTTATTTTCCCAGGTGGCCCATACCTCCTGAGCAGGAACTGTTCTGTTGGGGTGCTGGCCACCCTGTCACAGAAATATAGGTCTTGAGATTTGGGACTTGCTTCACATGAACTTGTTTCTTCAGTATTTGAAACTATTTCTGGCACATGGTAGGTGTTCCATCAATATTTGTTAAATGATTAAATGAAAATACACTTATGTAAATATGTTAGATCTCAAATATTTCTCTCTCCATAAAGAGTAAAAAAGCAATCTAATTAAATAACAGGGCATAAGTCACATTAAAAGTTAGTGAAAACGTAAGTGACAAATACAAGTAAATATTAAACTACAAAGATATCACAATGTGTAATGGTTAAATAACACAGCATATAGACAATTCTTTTGTTCTTTTAGTGGGAGAGTAATGGGCAGTGTGGTTGGCACAGAATCCTTGAGGAGTCTGAAGCCTGGAAATGTTTTATTATTACAGAAGTGCTTAAGTTACAACTTATGAGATGGGAAAGATTTAGCTAGAGAGAGAAATTCTGGATGGGCATTCTAGATGGGGCACCTGGGAGGGAAATAGCATGAGAGAAAGAACATGGAGGAGGAATCATAGATTTGTAAAAATACCTGAATACATTGCCATAAATTATCCAAATTTTATGCATGTGAAATTTTACTAATATCCTTACAACTCAGGCAGTTTTCAAATAACACCCCATAATGTAACTGACAGTATGAAAATGACCTGACTTTCAAGTTGGGAAAATAGAATAAGAAATGTTAATGATGTCCATAAAATCATACTATATTTTATCCACTGTAAAAATAATTATATTGCCAACAAAACTAGAAAGATTTGGGCCTAATTTTTCTTCTAATTCCTAGATCCTTGATTCATTTTGAGTTGAGTTTTGTGCAGAAGTTTAATTTCATTTTACTGCACATGGATTTCCAGTTTTCTCAGCACCATTTGTTGAAGAGGCTATCTTTTCTCCATTGTATGTTTTTTCAGCCATAAAGAAGAATAATATCATGGCATTTGCAAGTAAATGGATGGAGAATATCATGCTGAATGAAATAAGCCAATCCCCCAAAACCAAAGGCCAAATGTTTTCTCTGATAAGTGGTTGATGATACCTAATGGGGGTGGGAATTGGGGGTAAGAGAGGAATGGAGGAACTTTGGATTGTGTACAGGGAAATGAGAAGGGGGAGGGGTCGGGGGTAGGAAAGACAGTGGAATGAGACAGACCTCATTACCCTACGTACATGTATGATTACACGAATGGTGTGAATCTACATAGTGCACAACCAGAGAAACAAAAAGTCGTACCCCATTTGTATACAATGAATCAAAATACAGTCTGTAAAAATAAAAGTTAAAAAAAAAACTAGAAAAAAATGTTAACACTAATGTATTTAGCATTCTGCTTAACATTTCAATATATATAAGAAGCACTAAATACCTGTGGGCCTCTGTAAGTTCTTTTGTACTAAAATCCTTCTCAGAGTACCATCCATGGCTGCCTCCTCTATGTGGGAGTGGTCCCCAATGACGGTCCAGTACATCATCCTGAAGAGAGTAGGTCAAAGAGGTTAGCCTGGTGATGCTATTGTTATAACCCATCTCTGCTCCCAAAGCAGTGTCTCCTCAGATCACATGTCTATCTCACCTCCAGATTCTCTTAATAAGCAAATTCCTGGACCCAACTTGTAACCTACAGAATGGGAAGAACCTTGAAAAGAAAAGGTGGAATCAACAATTTAAATAAAGTCCTACCTAAACTCACTAAAAGTTTTAAAACCATTCTTTTTTTTTTGGTACCAGGGTTTGAACTCAGGGGTACTCAACCACTGAACCATATCCCCAGCCCTATTTTATATTTTATTTAGAGACGGGTTCTCAATGAGTTACTTAGTGCCTCACTTTTGCTGAGGCTGGCTTTGAACTCTAGATTCTCCTACCTTAGCCTCCCAAGTCACTGGAATCACAGGCATGTGCCACTGTGTACAGCTCATTCTTAATAGTAAACATCATAGCACATTATTTAATATCCAAATTCAATTTTGAAAATTCCATTAAAATCTCAGAGCAAAACAATTTCCATCACTGTACACTATACCTCTAGTTGTGACCAAATATTCATTTTATTATGAATGCACCAATATGCAATTTTCTATTTTAATAGTGATGTTGCTATTTCATCAAACAGAAATCATTCTCTTATTTAGAAGATGCCACATTGTGTAATTATGATAACTGAAGTTGTCTCTTTTTACTCAGGAGCTAGTAAATTTGTGGATGATTAGGAGTATTATTTGATATTTTCCTGTTCTATATTTTTCATTGCTTATAGGTTTCCTTCTTCAAGTAATAGAAAGAAAATGTTTTTATCAAGTTATTTAAATTTGTTTGTATATATGCTTCATCTTTTATGATCACAAGTAGCCCAAAACATTAATATAGTGCTCTACATTTAGAATGTTTAATATTTAGAAAGCTCACATGGACATTAACAGCAGTTATAACTGCAAAAATATTAAGTGTACAGCTCACTGGAGTTCTTATGTTTGTACTTGTTTCGCCACTTCCCTGCAAGAATATTCATACAACCGCAGGAGTTTTACCTGTGACCTGTCCCAGTCAATATACCTCTGATAGCAACCATTAACAGCAGTAGTTTATGTGTTCTTCTTACCAGTGTCATTATTTACAAGTCTCACATACAAATGCAGACATGCACAGAAACACCAGAATACATAATGGTGTGTATACAATGTATGATATAGCAACATTTCAGAGAAAAAAAATGTGTCACCATTTGATGGGAAAATGTTATGCTCTTGTATAAAAGAGGAGCATGAGGATTTTCAGAAGTCTTACAAATCTGTTATATGTTGAACACTTATTGAGAAACAAAACTGAGCACAATCTCTGAAACTGGATTACTCATATCAAGAAATATAACTACCAAGGCATTAACCTACCCTCTTTTAGGATTTACAGCAATAGCATAGGGTTCTCCAGCCATATTTGTTAGGAGTCTGGTGCAGTTGGGGCCATTCAGCTGCCCTACGTTGACAGAATACCTCAGGCTGGTCCAGTGAGTTGTGTAATAACTGAACCAATGCATTCTGGAGTGATCAGTCCAGTAAATATTCCCAGCAACCCAGTCAACGGCAATATCCCTGGGTCTTTTAAATTCAGGACACTAAAAGAGAAACAGAACACTATTTTTAAACAGAAATTTGTACAGGTTTCTGTATCTGTACATTTAGATGGGGAACTATACAAAAGATCCCAAACTGTTGCATAGGATTCTAAAATACTTAATTGCATTCTTAATTATTATAGATGTATAACTGCAAAAATATTAAGTGTACAGCTCACTGGAGTTCTTATGTTTGTACTTGTTTAGCCACTTCCCTGCAAGAATATTCATACAACCACAGGAGTTTTACCTGTGACCTGTCCCAGTCAATATACCTCGGCTAGCAACCATGATTCTAATAGCAAACACCCTTGATTATTTTAAATATATCCACATAAGTAGAATCAAACTCTTCTATTCCTGACTTCCTCTGTTCAACATGTCTGTGAAATTCATCCATATTGTGAAAGTGTCAGTGATTTCTGTTTTTATTGCTGGGTAGAATTTCATCCTATGTAACAATTTTTTATCATTCAGTTCATATTGTCCACTTGCCTTGTTAATGGCTTTATGCCATTGTAACTAAAGTAATGATTATTTTTGTATATGTTTTTGGGCAGACACATTCCCACATTTCTTTTAAATATTTGCCAAGGAATACAAGTATTGAGTCTTAAGTTAGACACTGCTAGAAAAAATTTTTAAAAGAAGTTTGCACCTATATACCCTCCTTTCAGTAAGGTAAGATAATACCAATTGCTCTGCATCCATGTTAAATGTATTTTGATTTAAAAGTTCAAAAAGGTTCAATACAGAAAGATGTATTTTGAGAGCTACTGTTATTTAACATCTTTTGAGGAAAGTCACAGTATCTGTTTGATAGTTTAGCTTTTGTACTCAATATTCTGCTTTACTGAAGTAGTATGAGACAAAAGTAAAGAGTTCATTAGGAACAGACAACTAGGAAAATACCGTATGCTCTGTGCCCTTCAATTAACTTGATCACTTTCAGCAGGAACTAGTGTAGTAATTAATTTGACATGGTCAGGTTTATTGTGCATAACCAAAACTGAGAATGGATTCCCAAGGGTATTATATCAAGACTAGAAACAATTATTTGAAGGTGATTACTCCTTAGACATGTAGTCAATGTGTAAGAGCATCACTAGGACCTAGCAATCAGTGGAAATATACTTTAACACAAGGTAGTTTCTTGCCTGAGATAGCAATGAACAGAATTTACTTAGCAGTTTATTTGGATTAAAAGAAAAGAAAACTAATAACTCAAAAAGAACCTGAAATGCTAAAAAAAAAAAAAAAAAAGCATTATAAGTCACTGAGTCATATATGGTTGCTGGATCACAAGGGAAAATATAACTCAAACATGAAACCAAAACAAATTCTGATGAATTTTATTATCAATTATTTGATCTATTTCACTCAAGACCTGAAATTATGAAATTTTACAGTATTCTGTTTCTAACAACAAACAGTATACTTACACCCAGTATATAAATATATATATATATATATATATATATATATATATATATAATATATATCTCAAAGTTGACTGAATTAAATATAAGGTACTATGCCATACAGAGTGCTCCAGAAACATCATATAAATAATATTCATAGATGATTAGAATACAAAGATTTGTCACAGGCAAACCAAAAAATCATTTTCACATGCTCCAGTTTCATTTAAATTAACTGCATTTTTTTTCAGTTTGGCAACAGTTAAAGGTAAATATATCACCAAATATCACATGCATAACAGTGTAAATCATAATTTTATAAACATGAAATGTAATGGTAAGATAACCAGTCTGTTGTAGAATATTTGTCATTTTCTAACATAAATAGAACAAACCTTTAGCATTCAAAAATTATGATGCTAGTTGTCTAACTTGAGCAGAGAAAAATATCTGTGCTTTATCACATATAAACATATACACCTGATTTTCTATACTATTAGTATCCTTGTCAAAATATGACATTTCTTGCAATGTCCTCATTTTCTTGAATTTAAGATTTTCATTTTAACCTATGTATGCTCAAATATGAGCTGATTATCTTTCCATTATATATATACATCTATACCTGGTCCACTGATAATTAATAATCCAAATTTCTCATGCTTATAGAGAATTTAGATGTTTGATACAGTGACACTTTTTATCAGGTAAATAGATGGGCAAAATTTTAATATTGGTAAATTTTTAATGTTAAGTCAATTTTAGATCTCCTTTCAAATCTAAAGAACATGAATTAAGGAAAGGGGAAAAGTCTTTCATGATAAAATGAAGAGATATGGATAACTCATTTGAACCTATGCTTTTATTGAGGTACCTGGATCAAGGAATATCTACTGTAATTCCAATAACAACAAAATTAATTAGAATATAGGATAAAGGGCAGTTATATCTAATTCACTTAACCCAAAGTCATAATATTATCAGTGATGAGATGATTCTCAGGGAATAAAGACAGCGAGGTTAACAAGTTACCAAGTATTCCTCCTCAATAACTCAGTTCACTACATGTTCATTGATCTTCAACACTGAGATAGCATTATAGAACAGGAGAGAGGAGGAGGGGAAGGAGGGAGGAAGAACGGAAGGAGGAAAAGAGGGAGAAAAAATAAGAAGAGCAGGAGGAGGAGGAGGAAGAAGAGGATGACCACCACTACAAGAAGGTAGTAACATGATCTTAATCTCAAGGAATCTGTGGCAAATAAGGAAATTACCCCTGCATACGACTGAAATAATTGTTCTTTATTACCCACAGCTTGACTGGAATTATGAGTGGTATTAATCTTATAAAAGGAACCCACATTAAACAGATGTTGCCTGGAGAGTAAAAGGCAGAAGTTCCTATAAGATCTTGATGTTATAACAGACTGTGAAGAGGAATCTAATCAATCAGGAATATACAGAATGTGGGACACAGAGAGAGAATTGGAGGAGTGACAATTACTAAATTTGGAATCAGAAGAATTTAATTTCTGGCCCAGTCCCAGTTTATCTATAAATTATGTTGCATAGCAAATAAAGATTTTGGATTAGATAATCTGTGAAAGTAAGTCTTTAGCTTTCAAACAGTGCATAAGATGAAAACTTAAAATATTGCCCATTCCAGTAAGTCAGAATTTTATATAGTCTTAATTGGAAAGCTCAAGGCACTTGATCCCAAAATGATCAAAAATAAGACAAACACACTAGGAAAGAAAAAGAAAGTAAAACTTCCATTTATTTCTCTGACTAGATCAATAGACAGGTAGGTCAACTTACTATATGCAAAACATGTGCAGAAGGATGTGCTCACCCTACAACAAAGGACATTGTTCTTGTTGCTTTGCACAAAGGAGAAGACATACTTACTTGCTTTCTTCAGACAGATGGTCTCTTTTCCTAATAAGCTCTCTATCTACACTGACAAAATTTTGGGGCCTGAGGCATTCTTCTTTGTGGAGATAAATTAGTCAAATGAATAAAACTTTTAAAACAGAAAATTTGACATCTTGATTACAACAAAATCAGAGGTTACAACTTTAAAGAACACATCCTGTACAATTGTAGCTTGCGAGGTTATCTGTCACAATTTTAACTTCAGGAAAATAAAGATAAATGTCACTGGAGACATTTGTTTTACAACAGAAAAGAAGAAAGACTTATGAAAGGAAGTTCAAGCATTTGAACCATGAAAATACTGTCTTCTTTTTAACAAAATTCTCAGAGATATAATTTAAGAAAATTTGGCAAAGAATGGAATGAGTTCCCATATTTTAATTGTTTGTGATTTTTTTATAGTGGGGTACATGTAAGAGAAAAATTGACCCATTTTCCTAAAGTTAATGATATCCTCACAAAATACTCTGAAAACAAAGATGTAAAGCCCACCCTCAAGAAATTGCATGTGTGTGTGTTGTGTCATAGTAAATTGAAATGTTATTTGCATTTTGGTGCATATCAAATTTAAATCTTATAAACCTGGGAATGGAAGCAAAACCATGACTATACAAATTCTAAGAATTACAAATTTTACTGACTTTGCAATATTATAAAAATATCCAAATATTTAATATTTGAATCAAGTAATTCATATAACAATGGGGAAACAAGAAAGGAATCAAGAAAAAGTCATGTTTATAGATTGTGTAAGATATAAAAAAATTACTAGAGGGATGAAATCACTGATTTATCTTTGTAACTTGTTCTGAAGAACATAATCTTATTCTAAGTAAATTTAAGTTTCAAGTGTTCTAATTTAGGATCATGTCAACCTGGGACAAAGACCTATTAAGGAAAAAGGAATTAATAAATATTAGTAATTCCTAGACAATTCTTGAAATGATCAAATTTATATTTAAATTTCAGACACAATATTTTATGCACTCTTTTCACTCATCTTTTGGGTTTGTTTTGCTTTGTTTTATTTTGTTTGTTTCTTTTTAACATGCTCAGTGATCCTTTAGCTTATTTCTTCTGACTCAACCCTAGCCCTCTATAAAAGCAAGACTGGTTCTCTAAATCTTCATTCATACTATGAGATTTTAAAAAATAAAAAGGATATTATGGAAGACTGGGAAAGCACTCTAAATTTGGAATCATCAGAATTTGACTTATGACCCAGTGCTAGTTTATCTGTAAATTATATTGCATATATTGGATTAAATAATTGATGAAGTCTTTAGTTTCCCAACAGTAAACAATGTAACCATTTAAAATATTATCCATTTCAGTAAGTGTGCATTTTATAGTCTTGAGTACTTATCTTATGCTAATTGTGAATATTTAGGTTTTAGTAAATAATTAATCATTCGTGATTATGTAACAATTTTGATACCACGTCCAAGGTGAATGACCTTAACATGAGGAAGTAAGGCATCTTCTGATAATTAAAATTTAAACAAGCATAACACTTAAGAGTTGACTCAGAGTTGTCAGAGAGCAGAGATTGTTAAATGATAGGTTGAGGACTACATTAAAGTTAAAAATGATTTTAAAAACTATTATGTAGATCCTAAATTTTATGATCAACACAACATTTTAAAAATCACTTTCTCCTTGTTTCTCTTGAAAATTAAGAGTACATAGGTTCAATAAAACAAAATGAAGTCAATGTTCTAGAATAGCAAAGTTAGTCAACAACTATTTTTTGATTTTATGAAATGTATTCAGTCCACCTCTGTCACCTGGGTCTTTAAAGCTTATGCTCAAACTATTTCACTCAATTATCTTACCTACATATATTCTTTACATGCATTTGGTTTGAAATCTATTCCATAATCACAAAGAATTGAGTTTTAAGGAATAAATTATATATTATTCAGGAAAGGGGATATGGCATCAATAAGCAAATAGAAGAGTTGGGGAAACAAATCTGAGAGTGTGTCTCCAGAACTATTAGGTAAGCATAGTGAAAGAACAGGAGTTTCCAGTATATGTGTAGATGTATATGTACACACACACACACACACACACACACACACACACACACATATACACACCTACATGTGTACATATACCCAAAATCCCATGAATTCACTTCTTATATCTCAATGTTCTTATCCTTCAAATTCATTCACATTGGTAATTATGCATGTGTATATGTATATAAATATAAGCAATGTTGAGTTTCATTTTTTATCACCTTGTTTAATTAGACTTCTACTTCTCCTTATTACCATTAAAACTAACAACAAAGTTTCTAAGCCTAGACACACCCTGGATTAATAAATATGGCACCATATAGATTTATTTCTGGACATAAAATTGACATACTTAAAATGGTAGTGAATCCTTCTGTGAGGATATTCCTTCAAATGATAACAGTAGTTTCAATTAGGCCCTTTGGTTCAATGTAGGTTGATCTCTCTTATGCTTCAGCAAGACTGATACTATTCTCAATGCTAATGATAATAATAAAAAGGAAACCAATATCTTCTTAATAAGGAGATTTGGTTCAACAAGATAATGAACAGAGGCAGAGGAATGTATGTATGAAGAGTCTAAAGAATGTATGAAGAGTCTAAAGAGGAAAAGTGGAACAGATACAGCGAACGTACAGTTGGAACAAATTTTTGAGTTTCTGAGAGTGTATGTATATGCATAAGTTTGTAAAGAGATGATGGAGTGGGTGTGATGGGAGATGAGGCTGAAAATCATGGAGAGAGACTTGTGAACCAATGATTTTTCAGTGGAATCCCATAAGAAGGATTTAAGTATGGAGATACAGTGAGCAGATTCGAGTCTTAAAACTTTGGCTGTGGAGTAGAGAGTGATTTGCGAATGAGGAACAAAACTGAATATAGAGAAATTATATGAGGCTTGTTTAAAGGTCTCCAGGAAGCAGGGTATGGAAGTTTAATGTAGGTTTCTGTGAGACAAAAGTGGACAAAAATGGGATCAATCTGGAAGCAAAGTATAATTGAACTTGTAATGGATTGAATATTGAGGATAAAATAATTAAGTTGCAATGTTCACCTCTCAAAATCTAGTTTGTTCAGTAAGATGAATTCCTTAAAAATTCACTGAGAAAAAAAAAAAAAACTATCACCAGAAACACAAAATGATGAGAAGTTACTGCATATATGTGCACTAATTGCTTTGTGTGAATCCATACTAGAATATTTGAAACAAGCCTATAAAGAGGAGCACACTTGAAAGAAGGCAAGAGCTCAGAAAATTTTAAAAAGCATTGTAATTCATTATTGATGTCCACTTTTATACTATGTAGAGAAACCAGTGAAATCTTTGGAATCAAGTGGAGCAAGAGAGTCACACCACAAAATATGTACGCACTAATTTTCTCATAATTGACTATTCTTTTATAGCAATGGGAACATTTTCTATCATATTTCTAATGTTCACTTAATATGTGAATAAAGTTTCAGCTACAAGAATGTGCATTCTACTCATTGTCTTAAATACATTTTTCAGTATCTTTCTTGTGTTCGAATTATGTTATAATGTAATGCACACCGAGTAGGACAAATAACTCTTCTAATTTTTTGATATTTATTGCAAATATAACATCTTGTCAATTTTGTCTTTTAGACCTTCATAACACACACTATTCCAGTGAATCAAATTTTCAACAAATGTTCAGTTAGGATCTAAGTACTCAGATTTTGTTCACTTTAAAAACAGGTGTCACCAATTCTGATGGTACATACCTATACTTCTAGTAACTAGGGGGTACTGAGGCAAGAAGATCACAATTTCAGGTAAGCCTGGGCAACTTAGTGAAACCTGTCTCAAAATTCTTCTAGAAATATGCACCAGAAAATGAGCAGAAGGTTTGCCATTAGGAAATATATTTTCCTGGGTGTAGAGGTACATGCCTACAATAGCAGGGACTTAGGAGGCTGAGGCAGGGGGATGAGAAGTTTGGGGTCAGCTCAGCAACTTAGTGAGGCCCTAAACAATTTAGCAAGACACTTTCTCAGAATAAAAAACTAAAAGTAAAAAGGGACGGGATGTAACTCAGTGATAAAGCACCCTTGGATTCAATCCCTAGTATCTATCAATCAATCAATCAGAAAGGAAGGAAGGAAGGAAGGAAGGAAGGAAGGAAGGAAGGAAGGAAGGAAGGAAGGAAGGAAGGAAGGAAGGAAGGAAGGAAGGAAGGAGAAATAAAAAAAGAAAGAGATTTTACAGACCAAAGGTGGAACCCAGTGACAGAACACTTACTTTGTATTGAACCGAGGTCCGTGGAGGTAGAGGAGACAGAGGAAGAGGAGGAGAAGGAGGAGGAGGAGGTGGGGGATGTAAGTTTTAACACAGAGACCACAGACATGAGAATGTGGAGATGGAAGTGACATGGAAGTAAAATCTTTCGCTCTCTGGAAATTTTTCTATATGAATATTTTTGAGATGTATTTGTGTATCCCTTTTACAATTAAAAAAGTTTTGAGATGATATGTTAATACCAAAACATAAATTTCATTAAAATATTTGATCATTGAATTAGTTAGACCCAAACTACATTGAAATTCTTTTGTACAGCAAGTGTTTATTGGAGCAAAAACATGATTTTAAGGCTAATAATGAGAAGAGTCATCATACCTTCATCCTATGAATTAATTTTAAGGTCAACCAGTAATATTTTCATGGAGGTTGAGAGCTTTAGACTATTTATAATTTCATAGTAAGAGGCACTTTTTAATACATGATTATTTTAAAAGAAATTTCCAATAGAAACTACAAATTTTCAATGTAAGCATTAATTGGAACAGTGAGGGGAGAAAAACATTATAATAACACTCCAGTAGCAATATACAAGCTGAAAAGCATCCACTGAGGTTGGAAACATTTATATAAGCACTATATAAATATTTAT
Source organism: Sciurus carolinensis (assembly GCF_902686445.1). Taxonomy (NCBI): domain Eukaryota; kingdom Metazoa; phylum Chordata; class Mammalia; order Rodentia; family Sciuridae; genus Sciurus; species Sciurus carolinensis. The sequence goes on from NC_062215.1 coordinate 92,337,589, forward strand.
TTATGAATTCATTATCTCATATAGAATTCATTCTTTTTACTTCAGTTCTCATCGTGTGTGTGGTAACTTGATTCTTTAAGACTTTGAGAGAAAAACATACCCATGGTTTCCTCTTAACTAACAGGACTATTTGCTATATCAAAAAAAGAAAGAATAATAATAAAAAGTATTTCTGAAATTAACCATATAATTTTTAATATGGTTATAAAAATATTTTCTATTTAGGTATGGCCAAAAATGTGTGATATACTATATAACACCTGGAATATAAAAATGGTTTATTATTAGAAAATCTTTCATAGTGACTCTTTAATATAATTTCCCACAAATTAAAAATGCAAAGCGATCTCAATCCAATTATGATGCTTTCATTCTTCTAATCATATCTAAAAATTCTTATAAGTAAAAATATGTATCCATAGAACAGTATACACCTAGCAGAAAAAAAGGAACTTCATTGATAAATGCAAAACTTTATCTCAAAATTATTGTGCTAAGTAAAATAAGAGAGAAAATACACATACTTGTATTTGGAAAAAAGGAAGAATAATGAGAGAAAACAAAACTTTTTTGGTGGGAGGAGGGCAGTGAGGTGATCAGGGTAAAAGAATAGATTACCTAGGAAAAAAATGTTGTGGATTATGGATATGGTATCATTTTGATTGTGGTGATGGGTCAACTTTTAAAATTGTAACTGTTTATAATATGCATTGTAACTGTGTTTACAATACATATTTAAACATGTATAATTTATTATACAACAAATGCAACTTAGTTAACCAGCTAAAATGCTATTGATGTGACAGATATAAATTTCTAGAAAAATAACTTTTTGGTACAGGACAAGCTGTAATTTACCTCAAGAGGGTTGTGGATTTGGAGGAAACTACAAAATTTCACTTTTTATGTTATGTAACTGTATATCTCAATTTTTATATTTTGTATATTCGAATATAAAATTGGAAATTAAAAATACCATAATCATAATATTATCTAGCATTTCCATGCTGTACAATAGATTTAGTTAGAATTTATGGTGACTACACTATTGACTTATATAACAAAGATTTTTAATTAATATATGCTTAAAAATTTTTAGAGAAATTGTGTACCTACCATTTGATGGGCAATGTTCTAAATACTAGGATTAAAGAAAGATCAAATTTGCAAAAATGCCTGCTGCCTTGGAACTTATTTATAGCAAGATGAAGTAGGCAACAGATAGTCAACATAACAGTTGGATAAATTATATGGCAGAGTGGCAAAGATAAGAACTGAGATAATTTAAAAAAAACAGCAGAACATTAAAGATTAATCAGAAGATAGGAAGGGGAAATAGATTGCAATTATGAATGTTTTCCATTCAAATGGTCACATTTGGGCAAATTTGAAGGAGTTGAGTGATTAGGCCATGTAGGATATCAGGGTAAAGGCCATTTTAGGTAGAAGAAACTTTCAGGCAAGACCTTACATTGGAAGGTACTGATGGATTTTAGAAATAGCACAACTTCCCTAGAGAAAAGTGAGTAAAGGGATGAAGCTATGGGGGACAAAGTCAAAGAAGTAATAGGAGATCAGATCTTGTAAGGTCATGTAAGACATTATGAGGTTTTATAGAGAAAAACACAGGATATACTTGTCAGAAGTAAAATGTGATGCAATCTATGTTTTATATGGAGCATTCTGGCTTCTAAGCTGTGAAGAAGAAAGCAAGAAGATCTGTTAGGAGGCAATTGTACCAATCCAGAAGAGAAATGATAGTCGTTCAAAACTAGGTACTTTCAGATCACATTTCATTTTTGAGATATGACCCAATTTCCTTCTCAAGATTATCTCCTCTCTGTTTCTGTGACTCTGTATTGTCCTCTCATTGTCATCATTTTAATCTCATAAAGTAACCAACTCCTGGATATACCTTGGACACCTGGATGTTCTCAACAGAATTACAAGATTCTCCACTTATGGGGAAAAGGAGAGGCATCAAAAATGACTCCAAGATTTTCACTTCAATTATGTGGCAAATGAACAGGTGTCATTAAATGACATTTGAAGAAGCAGGTTTGGGCAATCATGGAAGTTTATTTGGGGGCAAGGTACTTCAGGAAATTTTTAGATATTCAAAAGGAAAAGTAAAGTAAACAGTTAGACATGGACTTACAATTATGTAATTGTAAGTATGTGGATGCAACAAAGAAGTAAGGAAACAGAGAGAAGAACAATTTTGATCCCAGAGGTATTCAATTTTAAGGGAGGAGGAGAAAAGGAGTTAGCAAAGGAGATGCAAGATGGGAAGAAAAATAGCAATACATTTTTCAATCACCAATAAAAGAGTAACTACATTACTGATTCATCTTATAACTATTTGATTTTTAGGTTTCTTGTTACATAAAATGGTGTAACAGACAAAAGATCTATTTAAAGCTTGGCTGAAGAGATTGATCTTATAACTATGTGAAGAAGGGTTACTCCTCTCTAGCACTACCAATGTTTTGGCCAGGATAATTTCCTTGCTGTGGGGTCATTAGACACCCTCTCTGACCCTACTCACTCAATGCTAGCAGTACTATCTTAATATGTTCACTTCCTACTCATCCACTAAACATTTGCCAAAATATTTAATGAATCCAGGTCATCAAACTTATTGAACACTCCTTTGTCCTCATTAACTTGATCTTTTAGCAGTGCATGAGATAATGACTTTAATCTCTTTCTTAAGATACTCTCATCCCTTTGTTTCTGTGACTATATTCTCCTTTCCTCCTAATGCATTGGTCAGTCCTTATCTTCACTTCATTCTCATGTTAGAGCTTCCTTCTAGCACTTTTTTATTTCTTCTCTGTTCTCTCACTAGTAAACTAATCTGGCTTCATGGTTTTAGATATCTCCTCCATTCTTCTATTCTTTCATGTGTATCTCTAGACCACAGATCTAAGATTCAGCCTTGAATACATCACTGACTACTTGATATTTCACATGGATCTCTTACAGCCATCTCAGATGTGCAACTAAAACCAAAACTGTAGTATACTATTATCAGAATCCTAGTTATGTAACACAGAATTCCAGTTTATCAGTCTTGAGTATTTCCTGTCTTCATTTCCACATCCACTCTTAGATCAAAGTTTTCTAGTTACATTTCCACCCACTGCTTTCCATCTGCTTTGAGATGACAGTACTGCAAACTGTCAGCACTTGGTGCACAATAGTTTTCTACAGGGACCTCTTTTCTTCTCATGAAAACTATTTTCTGCCTTGAAAGTAAAATCATTGACAGGTATTTATAAATGGTATTACTTCCTCCTCAAATCTTAGATCTCAACTCAAATCTTCTTTTCAAATGGACTTTTATTCACTATATTATTCAAAACTTATAATGCATATTTTTCTTTTTTAGTCCATTAGTTATTTCCTTGAACACAGTTTTCAAAGTTGGAATTTTTGTGAACCAAGAACTAAGCACCAAAACTAACTTTTAGAAGGTTTTAAGTAAACCTTCAATTATGAATGAATAAATCTTGGCTGGTTCACCTTCAAATGCTATATGGTCTGATTAATGATTTATTCAGCATTAGTAATTTTAAACTCAAGTGCTTTATATGATATTATATTCTAAAACAAGACTTTGAAGTCTTGTGGGTACTGGTGCACTTCTATGCTTGTGTATGTGTGTGTGTTACACATAGACCCATAAGTTAGGTATGAGGTTTATAACTGGGACTTAATTAAAAATTGAAATATATTAATTATAACACAATTAGATATTTGCTAAAAGCTTTTTAGGAAACAATAGCCTTATCAATTTTTGAGGAAAAGATGTGATTTTTCACAAATAAAATTATAAGCATGTTCATCTTGAACACTCTGTTTTGCATAGAAGCAAATATGCCGAAATGGTATTCATGTGTCAAAATCAAATAGATCATATCAACCTGAGAATTTGTTTTGCTTAGGAATATTTAAATCCTTAATGGTAAAAATCTAATCTGTTTTTTATAGTAATTTACATTTTTCCAAACATTGACCTACTTTATAGTGCTTGCCATCATGTATTTTTCCATACAGCATTTCTTAATAGAAATGGTAAATTACTGGAAAGTATGTACAATTGTTGCATAATGCTATCATATTATGTCTGACTGCTAAAATTTAAATTCAGAAATCTCATTATGCTTTACATATAGATTGGATCATGTCAGTCTTTTAAGTTTTAAATTATTTAATTTTCTTAAAGGAAAAATTTCATCCATTTTGTATAGCCCAGGGGGTTAGAAAATTATAAGCATTTCTAACTATAAAATAACTAACTCCACATTTGAAATTTAAATTTGTAATCATAATTAGTATTCCAAACAATTTTACAGATTGCTGAAGAGTATTCCCTTCATAATTAAAAAAAAAAAAAGATCATATTGAAAATCACCTTCCCTTGGAATGGACTTCAGTTAACATTCAGTTTTTGAGCAATATTCTATCTCAGCATAGTCTTTCATTATCTGTGGAGATGGTTTCAGGACTCCCTACTATCACATGGCTAACTCCTTCCATCTGGCTGAGAATGAGGTTATAACTAATGTGTCCACAGTTTGATTTGTGCATTTTCCTCTCCCTTTCCTATTGATCCAGAGATAGAAATCAATGTGCCATAATCAGTCTAGGAAAAAACTTGAATTTAATCTTCAAAGGATTGGGGAAGTTTTAGTCATTATCATTTAATATCTGTGTCAAAACTTAGAAGATGAAATAGATCCCATACTCATTAAATTTATGAATGACTAGCTGGTGACTGTTCGAAAAGCAAATACTTTAAATGGCAGAGTAAGTCTTAAGGGTAGAAAATCAATACTTTATACGGGAGATAAATTTCACAGAAATAAATACAAGTTATACAGATAATGCATGGAAAGACATATAATATGTCACAGATCTTTTGCAAATTCTGTATGTTTTTTAATCTGGAAAGTTTTATTGGAAAAAACTTTAGAAATTGTCAGCTTCAGTAATGTAGTTGTTTTTCAGAGAGTAAACTGAGACTCAGCAACATGACATTTCTTTAGTTAATTGCTCTATAATTCCCATTGTTAAGATGTCAAAAATTAGACTTATTCCATCTTTATATTGAGATACCTGGATTACAAAAAAGATTCAGAGACTATAGTTAAATAATTGCCTTCATTCAGGTAGCCATGTATTTATTTTTAAATAATATACTGGCTGAAATGTCTGAGGAATTTAGCTTACAGTACAGTGCTAAAACTCCTGACTCAGAGGGCCCAGGACTTGTAGTCAGCTATGATGAACTACTCAGTAGAAAAGAGACTCCTACTATTACAGTTACCTACTTTTCTTCCTGGTGAATACTATTTGTCATGGTAAGTTGAGAAGAATGGAGGAAAACCAGTCTAGATCATACTGCACCATTAGTAAACAGTCACTAAATTAAGTTTCATATGCTATTCACTAAAGGATAGTCAATAGCTTTGTAACGAGTTGTGAAAAATTCTATAACACATTAATAAAGTTAAATATAAGAAACAAAAATAAATAAAATATATGCAAGTAAATGCCTATAATATACAAAGAAATACATATATAAACATCTGCATATATATGAATAAAATCAGTTACTGAATATTAAAAGTATACTACTATTAAATGAAATGTAGGCTTCTGACCTACAATACATTTTGTTCACTGAAGTACACTGATTGTATTTCAATCTCCATAAGGAAAACTAAAAATTGAACCATTTTCACTGAAAAAAAAAAAAAAACTATATCAAAATTAACTAAAGATGTAGCTGGGTGTGGGGGTACATGCCTGTAATACCAGTAACTTAGGAGGCTGAGGCAGCAGGATTGCAAGTTTGAGGTCTGCCTCTGCAATTTACCCTGTCTCAAAAGAAAAAAAATCAATAACTTTTTAAAAAGGAGTGGAAATGTAACTCAGTGGTAAAGTGCCCCTGGGGCCAACCCCCAGGATAGAAACAATAATAATAATAATAATAATGTGAATATTTTTATCAATTATAATGTTCAGATGTAATTTACAAATAATTGTTAATGTAATATTATATGGCAAAGTACAATATCTTGCTAATCATCAACATTACCAATAGAATCATCATACTGTTACTATTAAAACATTTATATAGGACATAATATGTCCCTGAAACATTAAATGTTAATACATATTATGCAAAATGAATTTGTATATAATTATATGTAATTAATAATAGTATATTATATGTACATATATAGACAAATTATTTAAGCCTCACTAGTTTCCCACACCATGAAATAGTATGGAGAAACTAAGAGCCTAGGAAGGGACAGGAACAAAAGTAAAACCCAGATGGTATAATTCCACAGAGTATGCTCTTTATTACAGCATTAACAATAAGTAAAATGGTGTCATAGGAGCAATGTTTTTACAAACTAGACTTCTGTGTTAGAGATAAAGTTAAGGCTAATTAATGACTCTGAGTCAGTGTTTTATTCTGATAGAGTGGAAGGAGATTACTTGTTAGACACAGAAGGCAGAGTGATCTGCTAAATTTATTGACTCTTTCCTAGAACTTTCCTCAGAACTGTTCTCAATAGAAGTAAAACTACCACATTTGTGTACAATGAATAAAAATGTAGTCTGTAAAAAATTAAAAAATAAATAATCAAAAAAAAGAAGTAAAACTATTACAGAACACCATGTGTGAAAGAGAAGAATTTGATGAACTCGGGTATAGATGAATTTTTACTTAGAGTCAACTTAATTTAAACGTGGATTCAAAAGCTAATAACACCTCTTTTAAAACCAGTTTACTGCTATCTACGGCTGACTAAAATTAAAATATGTTCCAGATTTGCATCAAGTGATATCAATAGAGTTCAAATCTTTATTCTAGATGCCAGAGCAAAAAGTAGTGAGAACTTCCAGACAGGAAACTCTGATTCTTTTTAAATATAAAGTTTCAGTTACATCCTGCTGTGATAGTACTTGACCTGTGGGTTGTATGGGAATAGGCCAGGCTTTTTAAAAGCAAGTATTTATTTGTCATTTTTCTTCCAGGTTACTTCAAAATATAAAACACACAATAATTTGACATGCCCTCAAATAAAAAGGGACAGTCCACAACCACGTATCTGAACAAATGTTCTAGTTTATTTTTCTCGAAAAGAATAAACATCATAATCAACATGTCCATCATACAGCAGCAAGTAATACTGTTCTGCTTTGGATTTTCTCTGAAACACAGCAATCAGGAGTCAGAAGAAATAGTTACACTTCCAAGTTGATCTCTTGCCCTAGAACAGAAGCATTCTTCTGATACTGTTAAAATTTAAACAATTCCCATCACTTTACATTATTTTTTACTGTAAAAAATGAAGTGATTTTCATATTCTCATCTCAAGAAAAAAAGGCTCATATTCATAATATATTGTGAAACTCAATGAAATAAAATGTACACTATGTTAGGTATCATTCACTACCATTCTTAAACAGCAAAGGCAAATGAATTAAATAAAAAAACATAAAATCATGCTTGTGAAGTAAATCATGTGTTTCTTTAAGAATCAATAAGTACAGAATATTTTTTCTATATTGGGAGAATGTCAGGAGGAATAAATGAATATCTCAATTAATTCCTATTATCAGATATTGCAATTTTATTTTAAAAGTAAAGGATAGGAGGTATGGCCTTCAAATATTCAGCATCATTTACTTACAATCAAGCCACTGTTCGTTTGTCTTTTTTGTCTGCCAGGGATTCTTTTGTAGAAAATTCCTCCTGGATTAAACTGAGTACTCCAAATAATCATATCTCTTTGATAATATACATCCATCCCTGTTATTCTTGAATTATGTTCAATATGAGAAATTTGTTGATGATCGCCACTGTAGTTGAATGGATATATAAAACCCAGGATATCAGTGTCATTAGCAATGTAGAGAACTTGATCTTCAGAGCCTGGAGATTATTATAATAAAATACAAAAATAAAGTAAATTTCAACTACAGTAAAAGCAATTATTATACTTTTAAATTGAGAACTGTTATGCTTAATACAATTTCTTCTGCAATGAAAATCGACATATTTTGTATCATTTTTTAGTAGTCATGACTTACACTTTCTGATGCCCACTTTTCTAACATTATAACATTTATAATAGTTATTGGTATATTTTTCTAGCACAAAGTTTACCTTTTGGCTAGAAATTAGGAATTTGTAAAATATGCCCTTTTATGAAGAGAGATTTTTACTTGGTAAGTAAAATACATTATATTCTAATGCTTTGATTCTCAACATTTAGATGCTCAATTTTTACTCATTAAGTGTCAAAAGTTTCTGAGCATTTATCTTAGCATATTAACTGTTCCTCTAAAGCTCAAACATGAAAAGATAAAAGACTGTACTTCCTCACATTCATATATCTCAAATTCTGTTATTTTATTATGTACAGACTTCAGTCTTTATTATATAAAAGTTCTATAATCTCTAAATTGTCTAAAATACTATTAAGCTGAACATTTTATCTTCGTGTTTTGAACATATAATATTAATATCATATATGATATTATATAAATGTCATTTTCATATTGAAAATTAAAACCATAAAGTGAATTCTGAAAATATTAATTAAAACATTAATGTAAATACTGAACACAGAATGAATTGTATATATTGTTTCCAAAAATAAATAAACACTACTAATAATACATACTGAGGTATAGTTCAAATCTATAATCTTAAATAGCTCTCACTTAGAAAATTTTTATTATGGGTCAGGCAGTATTTGTAAGCATTTCACAATTTATTTCCACATCTTACAACCATTAAAATAGATATTAGGATTCCTCTTTTCTAGATGAGAAACTATGGTTTCAAGTATTTAGTAACTCCTTCAAATACACACAACCTGAAAAGCATAGTGTTGAGATTTGAATTTGAGAATATGTAATGCCACTGCCCACACCTTATCCATAGTATCACATGCTTTTCTGGGGTAATAACAATTTCATTAGCAGTGCTCATTCATACTCTCTGGCGAACATAGAAGTTATAATATTATTTAATAATAGAAGTTAAATATTATTTAATAAAAATATATGAACATTAAAAGCTTAACACCTACACCTGTCATTTATTTTTTTCTAATGAAACTGGTAAATACAAGAGGTATAATATTTCAAGTAAGATATTGTCTTAAAACTTTTAAAATTGTTATTCAAATTGTATTCGTTTTGTAATGATAGTTTAGTTTTTGTCTTACTGGTTTTCTAATTTCTCATATATACTAAAAGTATATCATAAACAAAGAAACTTTATATATTGTGACTTACACTTGTTTACAAATTATTTCAAACATAAAGTGGTTTTACCACTAGCTATATTTTTGACATTTCTATAAACCTTCCCAAGTTAGATTATTTTTAGAGTGGACAAAATGCAAATAGAAAGAAGGAATAAGTTCTAATGTCCTACAGCATGGTGGGGTGATACCTAGTTATAGAATTCATTATAAAGAATTAGAAGGGGAAAATTTAGAGGTTTCCCATAGGAAGAAATGATAAATACTTAAGAGATGAAAATGCATCCATATTGTATACAAGTATTAAATTATCCTACCACACTTCATAAATATGTATAATTATTGTGACTATTAAAATTTAATTTTAAACAAACTAATAAACTAGCCAAATTAATTAGTAAGAAAATGTATGTATCATTTCAGGAATGAAGTTACTGCTAAAATTCAATATGAATCATTTTTTTCCTCTCTTTTAGCATAATATTTGTAATAGCATTTGTAATAATGATTCTAACTTTACCTTTTGCTATGCAAGTATTATTTCTTTCTTGAAAATTCTGGTCACACACACATTTATATGATCCTTCTATATTTATACATTGATGGGAACATGTGCCAAACACCAAACATTCATTAAGGTCTAGAAAAGAAAAGCTCAAAATAGCATCATCATAAATTTCATTCTATGTTTCCAAAGAAACCAAAATTATTTTTCCTCTTTTACCTTCTTATTACTTTTCTTTCACTGATTTTTAAAATCTTAAGTGTATGGTTTGCTGTATATTATTTTGTTGGCCAAAATTATTTTTATGATTGATACAATATAAAAAAATTATTATTTTTACATTGCTTGTCAGCCCACCTAAAATATTAACATGTGTATTTCAAACTTCCTTACTATAAATTCACTCACATTAACACCTCAAAGTTTCTTTGTAAGCCTGTTTCTGATCAACTCCCTCTATATTTGTACATGTTGTCTGCTTATTCCTTTGTCTTTTAATATCCTTGCCAGTTTTTTGTACAGAATTTGTGCCCCCTTTTCAAACCCACTTGAAATGCAGCTTCCCTTATGTCTGCCAATACATTAGGTTCTCTGTTTTTGCTCTACTGGTGTCTCTCTCTTATAAAATGACTCATATAATATTTCAGAAACATCGTCACATATTCATATCCATACATGATGGTCAGTCCATCAAGGATATAAAGTACAAAGTATTCTTTTTTATTGCCACATTTTACACAATGATTGGCAGAGAATGAAGATCTGGATGTACTATGAATAAACTTCTGGGTTCATATGTAAGAAGAGGGCTATAACAAGACTATGTGAATTAAACAAAAAAAATCCCGAATGCCTATGTATAAATAAATATATCTAAATCACAGCAATAGACAAGTCACTGGCAATACTACTTAACTTGGTTCATGCCTGTAATTTTAATGTTTTAAGCAGAGCTAGGATTGAGGCCCTGTGCATCAGGTGAATTTCCAGCTTTCCCTTTTTTCCTTCTTTACTAATGTTTTATATAGCATCATTCCTGTGCCCCTTCTACCACGTACAGTTGCCCTTATTATATTATAAGTCTGTGAGAAAAACGTCTTGCCTTAAGGTAGAAAACTTAAAACTCAGCACATGACTATCTTTCATTTAGCATGCAACAATGTTCCAAGAACTCAGTGGTAGAGAAAATAACTTTCCTGGTGACACATATAAATGACAATACTAGGCTTAAACTCAGATATTCTGATCTCATATAATAATTTACCCATGGAGAACTTAAACATTCTAGTGACAACTCACTTCTGTGTTTGAAAAAAATGAAGATAAGTGTATTAACTTATGAAGATTATTCGGGGATGAAGTAAAATGTGTCTTAACCATCAAAATTACAACAAATATTTTGATTTATTTAGTACCTATAAATTTGAATAGGAAGATATTGGATACTGTGATTCCCTTCTGGTATTGAATCAAACTAAGAAAAAAGCATAATTTGATAAAACCTATGCTCCCTCACACTGTTTTATAAAGGTCCTATCTGAACAATGAGACCTTGATCATGAGTTGCAAAGTGGATGCAGCAACTGCCGCATGCACAATGCCTAGAACTGGACTTTTGGGAATTGTCAGTTACTTTCTGCTTCTCTTCTGCAGTTCTCCGTGAATGTTCTTCCCTTTAGTTATTTCAGTTAAAGTGTTCTGTTTTTCACACCAAATAGCAATTTCTTATGCTTTTTCCTTTTTTTGAGGTACATAAATGAAGGGCACTAAAAAGTTTAAATTCTTTGGATTAAAAAATAATGTCTTTTTCCTCTTTTGCACCAAGTCAAGACTGCATTCTTTACTATCAATGTTTTTTATATATTCAAATTTAGAGTTCAGAAGATACTCATTTGCACAACAAAAGTACATAGAATACTGAATTTATAATTATATGAAATGAAGAATGTACCTCACAGGTTATAATTGCCATGTAATATAATTAAAAGTAAATAAAACATTAAAACCAGAAATTCTAAATATAGCCAAACATATATTGTGCTGGAAAAGTAGCTTCCTATTTGCAACTAAATCTTAGGAAACCAATGTGAATGGACAGTTTCTTGAAGTTCATGTGTGTGTGTAGGTAGGTACATATGTTTATATATAACTAATAGAAAGGGCCTGGGAAAGAAAAAAAATAATTTGTTTTTCATTAAAACAGAGAAAATTTAGGTTTTCAGTTTTCAATGTCACATAATAATGGAGAAATAAACAAGCATATAAATCAAAATGTATATAAATATACTGGGCACAGTGGTGTGTTTGTAAGTCCAGTGACTCACAAGGCTGATGCAGTAGAATTGAAAGTTTGAGGCTAGCCTAAAACTTAGCAAGATCCTATTCAAAATAAAAATGCTAAAGGACTGGTGATGTAGTTCAGTGGTAGAGCACACTCTTGGTTCAATTACTAGTGTCAAAAAAATGTACAAAATATGAAATGGCTATACTTCTTTCCCTTTGGGTGAGTATAGTTAATTAATTTCAATAATTTCATATTAATTGATAAGAACGTAAAGTAAATTCTTTATCCAAGAATATCATAAAGATTTTAGAATCAAGTTGGAAAGTGCAAGATTTTTAGGACTTCAATACACCCTGGATAAAACAGACAGATATTTTAATTTTGTTCCTAACTATAGAATGAGTAAAAATATTATTTTTTTTCAGAGAAATTTACAGAAAAGTACATATATACTTCTATATTTCATAGTTCTATGGCTAAAGTCCTGAAGTAAATTATATTTTCACATAACCAACTATGAGATTCTATGTTACATTCTCAATGTTTAAATAATCTTAGTAAGTTGATAGAAATTCATTTAGATTCTGACTTCAAAATTTTAAAGACACATTGTGATAATATGAAGCACTATTTAAAATATGGTATTAGGACAAAAGCCCCCAATTTTCTAAATGTGCATTACCTATCCTCGTACTGCCACGCTCCATAGGAATGGAGGAATCAACATAAACACCTTCTTTCATGAGGTGAGTCTAATTTTCCAATAGTTTCTGAACCAGTAAATTCATTATTTGCATTTCAAAACAAAATCATAACAAAACATTTGAAAATCCTGCAGGTTTGCATTTGCTATAGAAAAGGCTTTGTAGCCTCAATGATAGTTAGCTTAGCTATACAAACAAACAGGCGTTTGACCCCAGAGACTTTACCTCTCATAAGTGAAATGCTATCCCATAGATAGACACCATTTTGATGAAAATCAATCACATGTCATCTCACAATTTAGCAGCCTTGGGAGTTCTTTTATAACCAAAAGATTTAAGAGCAAGCTGTTGAGGAAATATACTCTACCTTCGCACTGTCTGTTTTTCATGTTTCTCTGAAATCCGGGCTTACAGCGACAGAAAACAGATGTTTTTATTTGATTACAATATGCATCATCTCCACATGGAGTCACATTATCTTCACAGGTATATACAGAGGGAGCTAGGATTTAAAAATATGATCAAAACTAATATAACTCTGATTCCTAAAGCAGGAGTTTATATTTTTTTGACTTGAAATGATATTTATTATTACACGGATAATTCTTTTTAAATGCACAAAATTATGACCTTCTCTGAATTTAAGCCCTCATTTCTTAGAAAGGCATAGAAGTAGATAAAACCTGAGCTCAGTTACAGTAAATATAGTTTAGAGCAAGCTGTCAATAGCTGATATTTACTGCTGTTGTCAAGCCATGAAACCTTTTCAAAGAAGTAATGAATTAATGATTCAAGTGACAGGCATATCTATAATGGTACCAATTATGAGTACTATAGAATTCTCCTAGAAACTACCTAGAGCTGTGGACTTTTATTACTATCCTAAATTTAGTATTTGCTAATTCAGTCAAGGGTACTAACAAGTTATTATAGCAAGTAGGCTAAATCTGCAGTATTATTTTGTGTTTAAAATGTCCATGGCCTGGGTTGTGGCTCAGTGGTAGAGTGCTTGTCTAGCATGTGTGGGGTACTGGGTTCAATTCTCAGCACCACATAGAAATAAATGAATAAAATAAAGGTTCATCAACAACTAAAAAAAATTTAGAAAAATAAATAAAATAAAATGTCACCCAAAATTTCATGTGTTGAAAACACGGTCCCCAATACAGCAAGGTTCAGAGTTGGGACTTTTAGTGAATGACTGGATCATAAAAGCTCTGATTTCATCAGTGGATTAATCCATTTTCAGTGGATTAAACCATTTAAAGGATTAATGCATTGACAGCTTCATAGACTAATAAGAAACAGAACCTAGCTAAAGAAAGTAGTCACTAGCTATGTGCCCTGGAAAGGTTTATCTTACTCTTGTCACTCACTCTCCCCAAACTTTGCTTCCTGACTACCTTGAGCTGAAAAGTTTTCCTCTGCCATGCCCTTTCACTATTATGTTCTGTTCCATCTTAGATCCAAAGGAATGAAGCTGGATTGAAACTTCTGAAACTGTGAGTCAAAATAAACATTCTTCTTCTAAACTGTTCTTGGGAGGTATTTCCATCACAGTGATGAAATACTAACAACTACAAGCAGGTTGTTAAAAGTTTTAGCCTGGACATATCTATGAGAAATAACATTTAAGTGTGTAGTGTACTCTGATAGTTATGGAACACATCATTAGTGCAGAGTAAGAGTTATTTATAATTTCCAGTAGAGCAGTTTCAGTTTCATTGCTTTATTTTCCATTCAGAAAAACATTTTAGAATGTAATTAAATGAGATATATCATATAATATTGCATCATCTCCGAGTTGCTTAGAGCAAATTTTTGAGAATATGAGAACTTTAATTATCAGAGTTATAAGTACTTTAATTCCCACTACTTATTGAATAATTTATAATTAATGAAAATAAACTAATGGGATGATACTACAGTTGAGATATACATGATCATGTTCTGGTGGCATTGTTTTATTACCCAGTGATGAGAAACCTAGAGGCATAAATGAGAAGAAAACAAAGGTCCAGAAGTAGGAGGTGTTTTGTAACACTTTTGTAAGCAACCTGATTTTAGTCATAAAAAACTATTTTTTAATATGGAAGATCAAGTACAAGCATTAGTTAAACCTGCAATTATTATATATAGGTTCTAATAATTCACACATGATAGCACTTAACTATAGAAAATACTGACATCATCTTTAAAAATAACTCAGTCTTTTATTAAAATCTTTTTAAACAATGCATAAATTAAGACCTTTGCTATCATTCAACCAAATATCACTGTAAATTCAAAGATACTAAATTTACACTTTATAAAATGAATCACTAAAGGATCTGCATTTCTTCACTGATATGAAAATCTAAATTTGGTTAAAGTCCTAGCTTCGACTTTTACAAATATGTTCATTGCAAAATCAACCTTTACCATGCTTTCTGAAATTAGCTTCAGTGTGATGTTGTTTTGCAAAGGTGATAACTTAAGCATGTACAAACAGCCGTCTTCCCCAATAATAGTAAAAAGAAATTTAGTCATGTTTAAGCATGAATTGACCTTGTGAGTTCCTCTACTTTAACAGAAAACAGACTCACTTATTCTGCAGTCTTGCTCATCTGACCCATCCCCACAGTCATCAAGCCGGTCACAATGGAGATCCATGGGGATACATTTTTTGTTACTGCAAGTGAACTCGTCCTTTTTGCATGGTCTCACTTTATACATAACCTTACCTACAGAGTCATTAGAAAGGTGATTACTGCTTCATAGAATCAAAACTAATTTATTGGACACATAATATGTTCAAGATTTTACTATGAAAATGCCAATGAAATACTACGAATATGTGAATCTACGATCCTTTATTTTAAGCTCTTGGTGCTAAACAGTGATGAGAAAAATCTGAACCTTTTGGATTTTAAAAAAAAATGAGAATTTATCTTCCCTTTAGTAAATAACTTCTATTTCTACATGAAAATGTTTGCATATTCACCCTAAGTGGGATTTTTTTAAAAAGTGATATAAATTGTCTCAAATGTGTTTAGGTCTGGTTTTTGCCTCCAAATAATTTTGCTGCATTCTTAATTAGATACAATTTTTGGTATTAGAAACATTTTGAATTTCAAAATTCTGAGAAAGGGATTATGGTCACATATAAACTATATAATCCTTCCCCTTCAGTCAACTGTTTTAACAAGGAAATATTTCTAAACCATTAAATTGTTTTTCCCAGGAAATCAGTACTTTTGTATTAAAGTGCCTAAAGAGACTATGGATAAAGCCACAGAGATCTACTTTGTAAATACTGTGATATCTTAGTACAGTGTTTCCATACCCTGTGAGAAAAAATATTCTCAGGCATGCCACATGGAAAATTTTTCTTTAAAAAATTTTAAGCCCCCAATTCATTGTTTTATCTTGTAGTTACTACTAAATCAATTATTTCTCATTAAACAGATTTACCACTACAGTGATCTTCATCTGAGTTATCCCCGCAGTCATCAATCCCATTGCACATTTTCTCAGATTGCAGGCATATTCTATTATTTCTGCATCTGTGGGGTCTTGTGGGTGGGCAAAGAAATTTAACTGAAAAAAAAAGAGAAAAACAAAAATAGCTCCTTTGGGTACCCTGAATTATTAAGAACCTATTTTTTTTCTTTCTTCTCAAATCTATAATCTACCCTTTCTAAAGACTTATTTTAAATATTGCCTATTAATGGATACTAAAAATGTGTGATAATAGAAGCTAATTCAAGTTACTCACATTTACAGCAGAAGAGGGCACAGCTGACGATTTTGAATGAAATAAGAAAGCAAGACACACTTCATGGTATCATTTCCAGTTGCTTATCTTATCTGGCTTCATGTAGTGTACCAAATTAATGTGTTTCTATGATTTATACAAGATGGCAGGACACTTAGCTGTCTCAAAGAGCAATTTCACACAGCATAGAGATTGAGCAGGCACATGTTACAGGATACAAATTGGAAAGTGGGCCATTTAGTAAGAAGAAAAATATCTCAACTGTGTTATATCTAGGTTTCTTACTCTCTATCTGCAAGAACAAATGTTTACATATGTGTTCAAAGTAAGTAAAGTCATCTCATTAGTTTCCAATGTGTGTGAGAGAGACAAAGACAGAGACACTGAGAGACAGAGACTTAGCAATGAAAATGGAAGACAGGGAATTGTATCACTCCTATCACCATCAATTCTGAAGATTTCCATCCCTAAAGCAGGAAATAGGTCTAATTATTCTTCATCTCTACATATGGAATTCTCCAGGGCACTCTCCTTGTTGGCTGAATGTTCTTATTCTCAAATTCTTTTGTTTAGATATTCTCATTCATGCTCACTGATTTGCATGTTGCTGTGCCCTAAAGAATTTCAATCCTCTGTGTAGTTCTGTCATCTCAAAATTGATTATAGGACACACTCTCAGGAATTTCAAATCCCACAAGTTCACCACTCAATTTTTTAATATTATCTTCCCCTGCCTCCCATCTACCCATATATGAACTTTGTCTTGTTTCCATAATGCAGAGTGGCACATCATAGCCAGAAAACTGGAATTGTTCTAAATATGTCCCTATCATTGACCTTCAACTCTAAGTAGTTACTGCATTTTGATGACTTATTTTCTTGTGATCATACACAGCAGTTATAATCTTAAGAGCTCAACTCTTTGTTATCTCTTACAGAGAGATAGCTTTCCTGTCTTTGGTTTCATTTCTTACCATCAGATCCTCATGAAGTTATAACAATAACCAACCAAATACATTGATGTTATCATGTCTTCTATAGTTGTTCTTTACCTTCCATCTGTAATTTAAAATACTTTGCAGGGTCTAAGAGATTTATCATTATCTCGTTCACACCACTCCTACAGATTTACCCCTTGTTCCTTTTCATATTCTTACATGCTTTTATATCAGCTCCTTGTGCATGCCACAATCCTTGCCTGACTTTGCTTTTAATTAAAATCTGGTCTTTCTCCAAGTATATTCCTCCCTTTTAGTTGTTTTAGGAATGTCTCTTAATTTGTTTAAACCTCATGTCACATTTGCAGATATGCTAATTTCCTACCACTGCTTCCAGAACTTTACTGATATTCTATTTTTAAAACTATCTAAAATCAAAAATTCCTATTTCAAGTCCCAAACAAACCTCTCATTTCAACTTTTCATCTGTCTTGTAAATATCACTTCCTCCCTAATTCATTGAAGACTGTCCTTCCCACCTTCTTCTGTCTTTGTTTTCTGCTTTTCTCTCCTTTTACAATTCATTCTAGCACCCTGGATGACTTCGGCATTCACACCAGCAATCATCTTAGTTATTGAACAAAATCCTAAAGTCAGATGAACAAAACCATCAGCTCTCCTAATGTCTGCATCTGGAAAGCACAAGGAAGTTGCAGATCATCAAACTTCAAGGTCACCTGACAGCACCTAGTGTGGACACTTACTAGTGCCACCTGGGAGGCCTGTATGTCCCTACAGCTATGTGATTCTTCTACCTTTCACAAGGCTCAAATCTGCATTCTCACCAAATCTACATTGTCTGCAACTTCACTACAATAAACTTTTCCCTGTTGTATGAGAACTTACTTTCTACTGCACACATGCACACACACACACACACACACACACACACACAAACACACACACAAAAAAATTAAAACATGGGAAATTCCTAAATATCTTATTAAGTAATTATAAATTAACCTCTATTTACACATGATTTATCAACTAATTTCACTATTTTTAATAACAGGAATAGGGGAATGATTTACACTTATTTAAAAGTAATTTTTTCCAATTGGTCTGGAACTGTTTTTATCCAACATCCTCTGGAACCATCTCCTCTTTCTTGAAATATGTTAGTTCCCTGATGTCTCTGCTGCTATACCTTTCTGTTTTTGCTAATCATCTCATATCAGTCACTCTCTGGCAATTCATATTAATTTGTTTAGTGGCACTCGATCCTCTCCTTGTTTTATAATTCACTCTCACCCAGCATAATCTTTAGAAATCCACAGTATTTATTACTTTCATTTATTATAATTACACATTTGTATCAGTAGACGGACTATTTCCTTTAAGGAAATTCCACACCTCTAATGCCTACTTGAAATCTCTACCTGAATGTCTCCTCAAGTGTATCGTAAACCAATCAGTTAGCCTTTATTTGCAAAAATCTTTTTCTTTTCTTAAATTCCCATTCAATTCAAATATGCAAGCAAATCCAACCTACAAATTGTCCTCCACCATGTCATATCTCATGCATATTATGTAATCTAATTTATTTACTCTTTTATATTAACTTCAAATCTGCCTATATTTTGCCATCACAGTCTTTACTCATCTTAACCCAAGCTACAAACAGAGCTTGCTAAGAGTACTGCAAAGTGTTAATTGGTCTTGTCCCTTTCTAGTCAATATTTGTAAAGCACAACTATGTGCCTACTCTGTTTAAATGGAGATGACTCTGCTTTAGAACATTCATACCTTGATGTCTGTCAGGGATTGGACATGGAATCTTACAGATACCAAAATCTGCAGATGCCAAAATTCTTATAGATAATGGTGTAATATTTGCATATATCTTACCCACATTCTACTTTAAATCACCTCTAAATTATTTACACTATGTAATATAATAAAAATGCTATGTAAATTATTATATACAGTATCATTTAAAGATTAAGACAAGAAATTGTTCAGTAAAATTTGGTAAAATAATTTTGATAAGCGATGCATTGGATTAGAAGAAATGGAACCCATGGACATAGAGGACTGTCTATTTTCAAATGCTTTCAAGCTAAATCTAAAAATATCTACTAAGACTCACTGGGTTCTAGGTATCTCTGTGTTACTTTAGTTTCATTCTAAATCAGTATCTACCTGCTTTGTACTCTCCAAGAGCTTTCAGTTCCTCCATTAAGAATTTCTCCATTAAGAATGTTCCATTAGGCTAAAGTTTGTTCTGCCTCAGGATCTTTACACATTTTATTTCTTTTGTCTGCAACTTTGTTTTATACCTGCAATCCTTGTTGACCTGCTTGGTAGCAATATATAATTCAGACTGAAACTTGGTTACTATTTTCATGTTCCTAGAGTCAACAAAATACTTTGTTTCATACTTTTATCAATTACTTTTGTTGTTCTTCATGATATGTATCATGTGTTATAACTATATACATTTGGGATAATCTTTCACTAGATTTTAAGCTCTGTGATATCAGAGTCCATGTCTGTTTCTCTCATTATATCACTGAAATTAATCATCATCTATAGCTTTAACAGATATTTATTGAATGTATGAATGATACCTTTCCCCTGGCTAACACTCAGCCTATGGTGGTTTTAGTCTACATCCCACATAACTGTAGCTTTCTGAATTCCCTTTCAGGCAGAGTTCATCTATCCCTTCTGCCTTCTTTGTACTATACCTTTTAGTTAATTCTATCATTGCTGGAAATACAATGTATGGAAGTTATTGCTATTTGTCCAACCAGGTTAAAATTTCCTTGTCAAAAGAGAACCATGTGTTTTTCATTATTTACCCAAATTACTTAGCATATTCTGTAGTACATAGCAACTTTACTAAATGTTGACATGAAGGACTGAGAGGAATGTGAAAAAACGGTCAGATTTTATAAGGTCGTCTAGCTACACTGTATGGTATTCCTCTGAGAGTAACTTCCTGACATTGGAAATGGTCCCACAGGTATGATTCTCAAGTCCCATAGTTTAATGAATTACCAAACACTTCCTCTTCCATTGGTTTTTGTTGTCATCTATAACAGAGAATGGAAAAATTATATACACATGTATTCACACATACAGATGTATGTATACATCTAATAGCTTACATAGCTTCTGGGTTGATATTGATAGATAAGTTCTCATATTTTTGATATATTGTGCTTCAAAAACAATATAAACTCGTGATTCTGTAAAGTCTGTTTCTGACATTATCTAAGTAAATTTAGTCATATCATTCATGACTAAGTTTGGAAAAAGTTCTCTAAAACATTGTGTTTTCCTCTTAAATCTTTTCAAAAATAAAGCTACCTCCTTGTTTTTTAAAGCTACCTCTTCTTTTTTCCAACTGAAACATCAGTAGTCATATTTCATCATCTATCAAAATGTATTATTTGTCAGGAGTGGTGTCAAGGGACTCTAAAGGTTGAGGCACGAGGATGGCAAGTTTGAGTCCAACCTTAGCATTTTAGCACCTCAGCAAGCCTCGGTCACAAAATAAAAAACAAAAATGGGGATGTGGTTCAGTGGTGAAGTAACCCCCCCCCCAAAAAAAAAAAAAAAAAAAGCAAAGAAGCAAGCACCTGATTCACTCCAGGTACTTACCTTTAGCTTGAAGCACCTCACAGAAAAATTAATTCAAGTGCATAAACCCTTGATATAACTTCTTTAATTCACCTGATATTCTACTTATTTATATCAGAAATGACTGTATCCTCTTTCAAATTAAAGGTTAAATTAACTTTCTTATTGAGAATGGGTAAAACGAATAAGAAGAGGGACTAAAAAGAAGTTTATAAAAATAAAAGAAATCCTTTACTTGGTATACTTGATTGAGTACTTTTATTTGTTCATTGCATTAATATATGCCTTACATACTTCAGACAAAAGTGACTTGAATTCACAGAAATTACAAATTTTTTTAAGATTTGGAAATTTCAGGATTTCTGCCTAACAATTGTGATTATATATGCTATAACTATCTCTATTTCTGTCTCTATTTATCTATTTATAACTTCTCTGAATAACTTCATTACTGGGTAACTTGTGGTAATATGTGATCTTGTTATGCACATTTTTCCCATTTTATTTCCTACTAAATATTTTTAGCTCAAAAACATCAGTTTGGTGTGAAGCCAAAATCCCCATACGTACCTTACTCAATTCAAAAGGTCAACTACTCCAAACTCTCCCAGATAAACCACAATCTATATTTGAATAGTGTTGACATGTGTCAGCTTAGACTTAGGAGGGTTGTCTATAGTGATGAACTTTGAACAGGTAATATCTTTACTACCTGGATAAAAGCTATGTCTGTGGTTATACTTTGTATATCTAGCCCCAAGGCTGCAGAGTTTGTGGTTCCACCTCAGCACTTCATTTATTCACACCAGTGCATTCGATCAGGAGAGGAGAGTGCAACCTAGAGCTATGTGAAATGCCATACCACACATATCAGGGGCTTCATCAGAGTTGTCTCCGCAGTCATCTTCTCCATCACACACCCAGAAATGCAGTTTGCAAAGGGAATTGTTGCAAAGGAACTCATCAGCTCTACATATATTTCCTCCTTTATTTTAAAATTAAAGAGACAGAGAGACAGAGAGCATTAGTAATGCCAGACAACAGGAAATTCAACCCTCTAATTCTTTTCTGGCTTCCTTACATGTTTGCTGCATAATACTAGGAACTGGTAATGATCAGTTTTCTTTTTAAAGGTTGTTCTTGTTTTATAATGAAAATATTTTCATGTTTCATACATATCACATTTTGTTTAGAGAATAGTGAAAGATGTTATCTCTCAACTCACAACATTTTATCTTATTGAATGTAAATAAATTAGGTTTTAAAAACTAATAGTTTTGTAATAAAAATTTCTGTTATCTCCTAGTTAGAAAAAGCTAACTTTTTCTAACTTGAGCTACTTGGTAATTTGGATGTATATGAAATAAATCTGGTTTATTAAAAATTAAGAAAATATTTTTGATGCCATAGTGATATAATTAATTTTATAAAAACAATAACATATGTTACAATAGAAGCATGATCAATTTATAAAGTCATATTTTCAAGAAGTACCTGGAGAAGGAACACAAAGTTGGGAATTTAGAATTAAGTTAGATAAGACTGCTCTCATAGTATTGCACTATTTAATTTCACATGTAAAATAAGAGGTGTGAATATCCTGGGTTAGTTGGATTCCATTGACTTAAGGGTTTAACATGTGAACTTGGGGTTGGAGAAAAAAAGTGACCAATCTTGTAAGCCTAGAAAATACCCAGAAAGAGTCATTGTTCCTCTCGTGAATGCACTTTGAAGAAATGGATGTACCAAGAATCAGAATGTCAAATACCCATCCTTTCTGTAAGTTTTGACTTGCTACACAAATATCTAATTCTCTTCCAGTGACAAAATGTCTACTTATGAAATGACTACTTTAGAATGAAAATACTACCAGTAGTGTTAGGATTTTGGAAATCAAGATAAAGTAAAATACAAAGCCTAGAAGAAAAAAAAAAAATGAAGGTGGGGAGGGGGTTGCAGCAATTCAGTAACTTGATTTATAGAAGTTACATTTGCAAACTCTTAAAATGATAGGCTCCTCCTGACCTGATGGCTAAGTGAATGAGGGTGGCAAGAAGAGTGAGTAGTCAGGCATGTTATGCAATTGGGGGGGTTTGTTTATGCCAAGTAAACATGTTTTGGATTGCTAGCAATTGTTTGGACCATTTGGTATATTCAATATAGTGCAAATGGATAAACACTTCTGAAATATAGGATAGGGTTCCACATTATACATGTGCAAATCAGAATGAACAGAATGTCATTATTTGAAATGTAGAAAAGAACACAGAAGAAATCATCACAGTAAGACTGAGTAGATGAAACTTAAGAGAAAATCTCTTGGAAAGATAAATTCTCCACACAAAAGAGAATAGGAAACAGTAAAGAGAGTAGTTAGAGAAATATTTGAAAAGAGTGGCATCAGATAATACATGGAAAAAGTGTTTTAATGTACATTTTAATAATGCTGAAAGCAGGTTTAGTGAAGTGGTGGAGGGTTTGGTGGAATTATTGTAGTTGGTATTTGAAAGAGATGAATAAGAAGTCATAGGGAATGTGGACGTCTCTTTTCAGAAGTGTGACCATAGGAAATGGATGAGAGGAGAAAGTCTCTCCAGTTGCTTGAACCTGATTGTGTGTAGGTAAACAAATGCTGGAATGCATTGAAAGGCCTCTGGCCTGACTCAGCAGCCAAGATAAATTTCAAAACACAGTAGAAGCAAAGGTAATTGATATAATGAATTCCCCAAGAATCTAGAGAGCATAAAGGACTCACCATTTAAAGCAAAATAAAGGATTGTCCATAGACTTGAAGTGTAAAAAGTCTTAGGACTTTTAAGAGGAAGGAAGGGAGAAATCTGAGACTTGTTAATTTGGTAACTAGATATTGAAAGAAAAAAATCCCAGGATTTTTATTACTAAGCTGAAGTCATGAAATAAGGGAGATAGAAGTGTTTTGGTGATAGACTTGAGAAAGAAAGTCAACTTTTAAAAAGTTTGATCTAGTTAATAGTAAAGACATATTTAGTAAAGACAGATACATGGCTTAGAAACTTGAGTGATAGTTAAAGCTGAGACTAAGAACTTATAGAGATAGTAATTTGAGAAGTTGCAAAAGATTTTCTGCAAAAATGCTTAGCAGAACTGGTATAGCTTACCCTGACATCCCTTAGAACTACAGAGAGAGGTAGGTCCTTGGTGAATGCACCAAAATGACTATCAACATCTGAGACCTCTGATAATCACACATCAATCTGTGCTCTGTTCTTTCAAACTTGAAATGCTGACCTGTATAAGACTATAATCTAAAAATAACCTCATTTATCAATGCCAAACAACACAAAATATTATTGTCTAGCAACTCTTTCTCTGAAAACAATAAAGAAGGTAACATGTGTAAACTTCAGGATTAAAGAAACTAAAGATGAATATCAGTTTGAGATGTTGTCTTAACTTAAAATGAAAATCTACAGACTCTGAAGAACTGTATTTTTTTCTGAATAAAGATTCTAATGACAAAATTTCTGTTCTATTTCACAATGGATTAGATTCAAGCAGTTTATGAATGAACTTTTGACATCCTCTGATTATTTTTGAAAATTCTATTTATAGCACACCACTCTTGTTAAAAGGAAAAAAGTGAGTTCCCTAAGGATTGCATTAGATAACATTATAATTTTCCCCATAGAAGATTGGATATGTCACTGTTTTTATTAAGAGAAATATAAATTAAATCATAATTGTAACAGAAAGGCAAAGGTTTTGTGATACCCTACTAAGAACTTCATATTGTATTACATGTAATTTGCATTTCAAAAAAGGCATCATGGGGTTACTGTTATGCTTTGAGTCACTTAAAATGCTTTATTTTGGAATGTCATGAAGTACACACAAACAATGAAAAAGGTATAATTTAAGGAGATTGACTGGATTAAAATTCCAGTTTTCTAGTGATGTTTTTGATCGGCTCAACAGGAGGTTATTAGAAAAATAGAAAAGTGTATGTTAATTAACAAGGGATGTCTGAATTTTAACTGAGCCCTTACAGGTTCATAGAAATCCGGTCAAGTGCATCATCATAGAAAATAAGCATCTAGAGTTCTCATCTTAATTTGAGTAGAGAGAAGCTTTAATATATGATAATATTTTATAATTTACATAAATAGTTTGCACATTTTTGAGCTCATGACTATTAAAAAGAATACCTTTCAATCTTTTACAGAAAAATTGCCAAAAAGAGTAGAGTACAATTTGAAAGCTCAGGCCAGAGCAAACACTTTCATTGAAAAATATAAATGCTTTTAATTCCTAGTATTTGGTGTTTTAGTCTTTTGAAGAAAAGAAGTAAAACTGACTAATGGAAAAAATGAGCCATACCAATCCTACAGGATTCTTTACTTCCAGGCCCCAATACTAAGCTCTTGTTAGCTCATGTATCAAGATTTGAGATGTATAATAGTGAGAATTGATAGAAGAGATGTTTATTCTGGCATTCCATTTCCTCAAAGCCTTGAAGTATGTTTATATAATACCCTAAGTCACTTTCTGAGAGTAAATTAAATACTAAAAATCTGAATTTTGTCATGAATTAAGACACATCTATATACAGGATCAAGTACTTCAACTACCAAGGTAATTTATTAAAACTTAATTTCCTAGCAGCAAAGAAATCTAAGGAAAATTAGAAGTATAAGTGAAAGGTTTTGACATTTTTGTAAATCACTGAATTAAAGGTTCTTGACTTTCTTTTTTTTTTTTTAAGAATACTTTCAAATTTGAATATACTTCAAATTTTCCACTTTGTCCAGGATATGATCAATAAAAAGGAAGAGCAGATAGAAAGTTAGGAAGTGAAATGAACTCATTCTCTTATAATACTTACTGTCAGGTTGAGTGGGTTCTATGTAACCAGGGAATCTTGAGAAAAGATTGACAGTGGTTACACTTAAATAAGATGCACTAGGCAGTAATGAATATTATGTATTGGAGACCAGTTAGGTGGTTCTAAAAAAGTTAGACAGGAAGCAATGAGAATGAGCTAGACTAGTTGCAGGGACAGAAGTGGGGGCTAGAAGTTATTAGGTGGAATGACATAATTATCATCCCAAAGTTTTGAATATGAGTGGAAGTGAGTTGTGGCTGCCAGACTGTACACCATAGTTGTTGGACCTAAAATTATCAAGTACAAAATGTGAGTGTGAACACTGGAGATGTAGCTCAGCAGTAGAGCACTTGCCTAGCATGTGCAAGCAGCTGAGTTACATCCCCAGTACCACACATACACACACCAAAAAAGTAAGTGTGAGAAGCTAACCAAAACTAGAAACCCTCATTATGGTGTTTAAAGTTTTATTGCTTTCTGTAATATACTACAGATTTTGAAGGAAACTAATATTTCTTCTGAAAGTAACAGTTGATCATTTTGGAGATGGAGATATTATCTCATCATAAACACCCAATCTAATATTAAGAAAGTAGAAAATATTTTTCCTTGAGTGAGCAAACATCTACAGAATAAATATTTTAGATATATTTAAGCAATATAAATGTTGAGTGCAATTTTCAAATGCCTTGCATCATGTTGCAGTATCTAATATCACTACTGTTGACCATGTTCCAAATATTCTGAAATAAAAAGTCTTCTGAGAAACTTTTATAAGCAAGTCATAAGAAATTTTATATTTAAATAGCATACTCAACAATATTAAAATAAAATTGCATAATTTGTGATCATTTCAAGTTTCAGCACACAATTTCTTTGCTTTTATTAATTCTTATTAACTCAAAATAGTAAAATTTACTGCTTTTAATGTGGTGATTTATAACCAAAAAGTTGTTATCTGTCAGGAAATGGTCTTCACAAAGCTGGAAAATAATATATGACAAAATTGAAAATTATCTTCCAGACTTTAAAAAACATTGGTCATTTTCTCAACAATATGTCAAGAAGGAAAGTCGAGGCACAACCTATGGCCTATACATCATTTAGCATGTGAATATGTGCATTCTAGTGTACTAGACATTCTTTCTGTTTGTTTAAAGTTAGGTAAGCAATGTAGAAGATAAGCATAGAAAAGAATTCCGAAACTACTTTTGCAGTAATGACATAGTGGATGTGTTCTCTCTTCTTCGCATATCTCTATTGCTGTCTAGTTTGAAAACACACTTAAGTTAGGCACCCAATAAACTCTTGCATTGGGTTGACTCTGTTATGCATGAATTGAGATTTTATTCTGTCTGAAAATGATCTGGATTTTGCTTATTTAGAAAAAGCCTCTAAGAAAAGGAATTAGAAAGAATGAAATCATCAATTGTCTTAATCCTCTGCCTCTAGCACATACTGTACATTCTACAGGGCACCTTAATTTCCACTCTCTCATTTTAAGGCCCACACACAAAAAAACACCTTACCTCCATCACAGTTCTCTTCATCACTGCCATCCACACAGTCATGAGTTCCATCACACAGCCATCTAATTGGAATACAGTGGGCTTTATTTTTGCATCGAAACTGATCTTCCTTACATTCAGTCACACAATCCATCTGTTCAAATACAAACGGGCACTGCAGTTTTCATTAATGATAATGATACAATCACAGGCACAATAAGCAGTCAGCTTATAATACTGGAGATTTATTATAGAGTGGGATTTATTTTATTTGAGCTTAATGAATATAACCTCTACAAATGACAATGGGCTTCAGTATACAGACAGTCTGAATATTTGGGTATTTGCTGAAATGATTGCATTCAGTGTATCTGTCTAATATTTCAGACAGTGCTAGAATTAAGGTCCTGTCTTTCTACTTTCATTCCATTTGTTTTACCATTCCTACTGCAAGTAATTCAAAGATATTAATCAAACAATAAAAGATTTTTACCTCATCTGAACCATCAGTGCAATCATAGTCTCCATTACATTTCAAAGATGCTGAAATACATCCTCCACTGGCACATATATATTCACTTGATGAGCACGTAGGAGAAGCTGAACACAATTATAAAGTTGATATTTAGATATAGTAAAAGTAATGAATGGTTTGGGAGGTAAGCATATGAAAATATTAATACATGAATGGCAAGAAGGTTAGTTAATATTTAAACTATATTCAACATTTAAAATGTACTTTATAAAATTATTTCATAATATTAGGTATAATTCAGTGATGTAATAACTTATGTCATAAGGATTTAACTTGTTAGACAAACAAAAGTATGGAAAAAACCCTTTATCTCCTCCATCATCTTTATTTTGAAGAGTTAATTTAGTTTAGCAAAATTATAATTTATTTGAAAAGTTGAACCTCATAGTCTCAAATGTCCAAAGATATTATTTGACTTTATGAGACATATGTATGATATTTAAAAGGTTTTAAGAAGTTTGTTGTTTTTGAGAGTTTAAACATAAATACATACATAGATAAGAGAGCCTCTAGAATTTGCAGAGTTATTTTATGAGACACAAATTTAAAATAACAAAGAGATAAATAAGTTGCTACTACTAGCCTGTCTAATTAATGATTATAATAATTATCACAGTTGCTTTTGTCTGTGAGTTTGGGTTTTCTAGACTTGCATTCTCGCCTCAGGGGTTCTGACCTTATGTTAGACCACTAATGGCCAAATGTACTTGTATAATAACTTTGTGGTCTGAATTGCTTAATCCAAGAATGCTAAGAAGCTTTTCCCTTGAGTTTTTATTCCTTTTAATTGGCAGCATTTACGTAGGCTATCTGTATTAATAAAAGCCTAAGAACATGACTGGATTTGATGAGAAAGAAAGATGTGATCAATCGCACTAGGGACCCTGGGTAAATATTAGGGAATGAAAATCTGTGTGTTTTGTTTATTTGCTTCTCTGGCCTAGTCTCTCAAGGTAATGTTTTCATGGTTATGCACAGACTATAGTATGATGTTCCCTGATAATTAATTTTTTAAGATAATGTAATAAAAATAACCAAGTAAAAATTCAAATGTTTAAATAACAGTATATAGAAAGCCATATTTAAGAATAGATATATAAATTAGATGGTTTCTTTCTGTACTTTGGTTTTGCTTCCTGCTTATATTTTTATTTTGGCCCAAGATGTAAATACAAACAATACACTATGCTGCTTCTTAACTGGCACATTGAAATAACTGCATTGTTTTATAACCTTGATTTCCATAACTGAAAACTTGACTTTTATCATACTTACAGTTTTAACATATTTCATTTGCTATTTGGGAAAACAATTCCAAATGGTGTGATAAAATATAGAAACCAAAAATCAAATTTAGCTGAATAATTCTTGGATCCCATACATAATTATCATCTGCCAAAAAAACTTTTGAAACATATGAAGGGCATACCAATTAATTTATCCACAGATATTTCAGATTATTTCCTAAAAACTGAGTAAGTACGTGTGTCTCCCACTGTCTTCTGTGTATCATTGCTTGAATTTAAATAGTTTCAAGTTAAAATGTCAGCTAAATTAAAAACCACCTCAACCATTTTACCTGGCTCACAGTGTTTCTCATCTTCCCCGTATTTACAGTCTTCATGGCCATCACATTTCCATTTTGCTGAAATACACTGACCATTGGAACACTGGAACTGATCTTTGGAACAACTTGTTTCACAATTTCTCTGTCAAATCCAACACACGTAATCAAAATTAAAGCCATTAAAAAATGCTACAAACTCAAAAGACAGAGAACATCTTCATAGAAACTAGGATATTTCAAAACCATGTTTGTCACATACACGAGTCTCAGGTGGTCATACTTCCAGCCTGTAACTGTATAACATAATTATAATAATTTTCTCATTTCATTTGTCTCTGTGGGCCCTAATAAACCAGAGATAGAAAAAGAACATAAATTCCAAGATTTCATTGTATGAATTTAATTGCTGTCAGTGTATCATTCTTTAATAGATAGTTATGAGGTAATGGAATTCTAATAATTAGAGGTGATGATGAAGATTTGAGGGGGGGCAATAATGGGGTTGAATTATTTCTAAGAAACTATATCCAGTTTGCTGGGGCTATGGGTGGGGTTGTGGAAAGCATGTGAAACAAATAAGAATCCTAACACAAAAATGTTTTTCATTGGCAAGACTTCTAGAGTTTTTTTCCCCTTCTCTTCATCTCTTTTCCTCCACACTGGTCCTTTACAGCTTAGCTACTGTTCATAAATCTCTTCACTTCTGACATTTGTTGTTAAAGAACTGTGAAATGAGCTGTCACAATTGTCATTTCTGCTGGCCTGCACGCAGACTTTATTTGGAAGTCAAACAAGACAGCAGAGTTACCTTTGGGTTCATTTGATTCTTTATATGAGATAAATGAAAGATCCACCAGAAAGTTACCATCTCAGAATCTAAACACTGGTCAAATGGGTGCTCCAAGTTTTCTCTAGTACGACAATTTTTATTTTTACCAAACTGCACTTGCCTGATCCTGGTACAAATGGTGCAATACTCTCACAGCTTGTGGAATTCCAGGGTGTGAAGTGTGCTGCATTACAACTCATTATTTCTTCTCAGTTTTATCCCCATGTAAGAAAGAAGAGTTAACTTCCTAGATTTCTTTTCTTTCCTTTTTGTTGATGGCAGTTTCATTAGACCAGCTACTATATAATAAATTTTATTCTTCCTTTCTTTTCCCACATAATGAAAGTTTACCATTTATGAGGGATTTTCTTAGATAATAATGAAAGAAAATCAAGATTTACTTCCTGCACTTGATAGACACATGGACTCATATGAAAGACCAACATCTACTTCACATTTGCAATAAAAATACATTGATTGCCAAGATAAGTGAATATGGACCATTTAGAAAGATTTTCTACCTAAGAAATAGTTTTCAATATGTAAATGTAGTTTGAAATGTTGGGTATCTGAAGGCTAAGCCAGCTTACATGAATGATATAAAAGTCACTGGAGAAGGAAACCATGAATTGCCCATGAGAAAATTACTTCATGCACTTTTTTCACCACTCAGTTTCTGACTGGGACATGGTAATTATGCAATAAAAAATACTGAATGAATGAATGAAGTGGCACATATAGAAAACATTTAAATGAATATTAAGTAAAATGATTTTTACTTTTTTTATTTAAATTTATTTTAAGTGATGCATATAAACACAAAAATTATATATATCATGGGATACCATGTAGTGTTTCAATGCATACATATGTAGTATAATGTTCAAAATATAGTAATATCTATCTCAAGTATTTATCATTTTTAATAGTGAAAACTTTCAAAATATTTCCTTTTAGATTTTTGAAATGTATAGTTCATTATTATTATCTATAGTCACCCTATTATACAATAGCACACCAAACTTATGCTATCATCTAACTGTGACTTTTAACAATCTTTCGAGATCCCTTTCTTCCTCTTTCCAGTTTATGGTAGCCTCCACTCTGTTTTCAACTTCTGTGAGATTAATGTTTTTAGATACCATATATCAGTGAGATCATGCAGCAAACTTGTCTTTCTGTGACTCACTAATTTCACTTGCCATAATGATTCCCAGGTCTGTTCATATTTCATGCCACAAATTTCCTTACATTTTATGGCTGAATAGTATACCATTGTGTATATGTACCATATTTTCTCTATCCATGCATTGAAGTTGATGGATACTTCAATTCTTTCAATTTCTTGGCTTTTGTCAATAGTGTTGCAATGAACATAAGAGGGCAGATGACTCTTTAGCATACAGATTTTGTTTACAATGGATATATACCCAATGGGATTACTGGATCATACGGGTTATATTTTTAATTTTTTGAGGAACCTCCATACTGTTTTCCAAAACAACTGTACTAGTTGACGTTTGCACCAAGAGTGTGCAGGAATTCCTTTTATCTACATCTTTGTTAGCACCTTTGTCTTTGAATATTTTGATAACAGTTATTCTTACTGGGTGAGGTGATATCTCACTGTGGTTTCAATTTGTATTTCCCTGATGATTACTGATGCTAAGCCTTTTTTTCTTCAAATGCCTGTTGACTACTAGTATGACTTCTTTTAAGAAATGTCTACTTGAGACTATTTCTGATTTTTAAATTAGGTTATTTAAGTTTTTTTTTGTTTGTTTGTTTGTTTTTTTTTTTTGCTATAGCATCTTGGTGTTCCTTGTATCTTCTGGATATCAACTCATTTTCAGATGTATAAATTGAAAGTGTTTTCTTCACTTTGTAAGCTGTCTCTTCACTCTGTTTTTAATTCTTGTTGTACAAAAACATTTTAATTTGAAACAATCCCATTGGTCTAATTTTGCTCATTTACTGTGATATTGGAATCTTCTCCCTAAACAATTTTGCTCATTCCAAAGTCTTGAAGCATTTCCACTGCTTCTTCTACACTTTCATGGTTTGGGTCTTATATTTAAGTTGTTAATCCTTTTGAGTTGATTTTTTGAAATTGGTGAGAGATAGAGATCTAGTTCCATTCTTCTGCTTGTGAATATCAAAGTTTCCCAGTACCAGTTATAGAAAAAACTGTCCTTTCTACATTGTGGATTCTTGGCACCTTTGCCAAAACTCAGTTGGCTGAAGATGTGTGGGCTTACTTCCAGTCTTTCTGTTCTGTTTCATTGTTGTATATTGCTTATTTTATACTACCAATACCATGCTGTTTTGATTATTATAGCTTTGAAGTATATTTTGAAGTCAGATAGTGTAATGCTATCAACTATTTTTAGTGCTCAAGATAGTTTTGGCTATTTAGGGACTTATATAGTTCCATATAAATTTTTGGATTGCTTTTTATAGTTCTGTGAATAATGTCAGTGGTATTTTTGCAAAGATTGCATTGAATCTGTAGATTCATTCATGTCTCAATTTGTCATAGTCATTTGCCATTCTGATGCTAAAATTGCCTCTTTTGTCAGTGGAAGTCACTTTAAGTTTATCCCTGTACATAATAGACACCATCAAAAGTCTTACATCCTAATTTGCTAAGATGAGCTGCTCAGTTTCCTTCCTCAGACCTACAATTAAACATGTCTCATAGGATCCTTGTTTTCTTTAGTTGGATAATGGCTTTTAAAGGTCACTCTGTAAATAGTAGGAATAATCATTTCTGCTGCATTGTCAATTTGTCAGTATTAGAGGTAGGAATTACATATTTTCCAAAAGAGAAAGATAATCAATATCACATTCTGATAGTCATAAATTAAATGTAGGATTTTTACTTAATTTTTGATTTCTACATTTGTATTTCACTTTATTCTGAAATACCGGGTACTAGTGATGTTAACATAATTAAACACTTAAATGACCTTACATATGACTTTCAAATCAACAAAACATTATTACTAACAAGTGTATGAATGCAATTTAAGATGCTTTGACATTTTTGTACTTGCAATATATTATGTTAATGCAGAGACCAACAAGTATAATTTTAAGTCACTCATGAAAATATTTCTAAATATATGACAGAAAGATATATACTTGATGTAAAATTAGTTTGATTCAAGTTTTAATTTTTTTTTTTATTGCCATGACTGGATAATAACAAGGTAATTATATTATGAGTTCACGTTCATGCTAAAACTTCTTTTCAAAATTCTCTCAACTTTTGCTCTTAATACAAGCTTATCTTGTGTTCAGTTATGCTTTTTTCCCATTTTCTCAGTTCTCCTTTTTGTTTGTTTGCTTGCTTTATTGTTTGATTTTTATCAATTCAACCTGTGGCTCTAGACTTTTAAAATCTCTACCTATATTGTTAGCCACTTCATTTTGTATGAACTGTACTAAATGATTGTAAATACAGTCAAAAACCACTTTTTAAAGAGTTAATTTGATTCCTTTGTAGCATTATCATGAAAATGCCTGAGAATACAAATATATATTTAGCCATCAAAAACAAAAAGAAATACATTCAACAATTAACTTATGCCTTGAGAGAAACGCCATCTATAAAGATGACTACTTTGACTTGAATAAAATTTTGATAAAGGTTCAAATTAAAATAAGATTTTCATTTTGTTTGTATACCTTGCATACATACTAACATACATATGACATCACCAGCCTTAAGCAATATATCTTGACCTCTTGATGTTTCACAGATTGTATAAGCTGGTGAAACATATTAGAAACAAAACAAATGTCCATGACATGGATGAGTTACATTAAATATGGCTTACTGACTTGGTAATGTTAATATAATTTTTGAATGAATAGTTGCTAAGCAAATATGTGGGTTATCAGGTAGTCAGTGTCAAAATGTGTGCGGAGCCGGCAGGTCACGCCCCCGCCTCGCCACACGTTGAGCTAAGATGGCTCCTGCCAGATGTTGGCGGGCCTGGCTCTCCTGCACACGTAACTGTCAGACAACACCAGGTGTGTATCAAGCTAGATTGCGTGGTGCTTCATGACTGGCCTACTACGTTCCCTTGTTTGAGCTCTGGCGGGCGGACAAGTTTTGCCTTTGCGCGCTTTCCCCTGATTGGCTTTTGTACCTGATACTAACTGGGTTTATTCCCCTAATAAACAAGACTTGATCAGGCTTTTGTCTTGTCTCCATTTCTTGTGTCTCTTGTCTCTCCCAATCCCCGCTCCCCCCTCCAGGTTCCCGTTGCTGTCCTGCGGGTCGGGACAAAAATGTATAGCTTCACTGTGGAATTTTAAAAAAAGTATTTTGATTTTTGTGTTGTGAATAATCTGCAAGTGGAAGCACTATTTTTCAACTTCTCAAGACCTTTGCAACCTTGAGGTTTAGGTTTTGTCGGCCTTCATGTGAGAAGTTATATAGATATTTGTTTCCAAAATCTAAGTTCCTAAGTGTGATTAGGGTTACTTTCCCAGAATGGTGAGAGAAAAATTTGTCCAGTCCTGGTAAAAATGGCTAATGACTGAGAAAGAACTTGTTTATGGGGTTCTTATAAATATTATAGATGCAGTATTCCCCAAAGAGGAAGAAAATCAGTAGGTGCCTGGGGAAGTTGGACCTAAAATGCGGAAGCCTCTGAAGCTACACGGAGGATCCTCCTCAGTCTCCATTCAGTAAGACAACCTTTATGAGTGGCAGGTACATATGTTTGCCAACCAAAGTGGCAGAGCTCTAGGGAGTCACTGTACTGTACAAATCACAGTGTCCACTGAGGATTTAAAAACCTCTTTTTTCCTTGGACTTGACTGTGCAAGCCCTGGGTTGTTGACATCCAAGTAAGCAGAAAATCCATAAAAGTAACTTTTTGTTGACTTCTGTTTGATAATGAAAAGAGAAAGCTTGGAGAATTGATTGAGAAAAACATATAATCATGTGTCATTGTTTGCTTATTAAAATATCATGGAATAATGATCTGAAATATAAGCATATAAATGTTAACACAATCAAGTTTGCAGAATTATACAGAGAAATTCTAAACTTTTCACCTAAAGCTATATATACATAGGCTTTATTATAGATGGATTGTGATTCACCACCTCAGCAAAACTCAAATTGTGGTTTCAAAAAATTGATGACCCGCACCAAAGCCTGTAAGACTATATCTATTGAAGAAAGAGACTTGGGAGAAGAAAGTGTTTAAAATGCATAAAATATTAGTCCTGACTATAAATACTTCAGGAAGTGTATGAACAAATTCACAGATGGCAAGGGCATCAGCTACAGGGAATAGGGTTTCCAAACATCCTATTCCCAACACAGTCATTCACCAGTTGAGGTAAAACAGACTCTAAAATTAACTGTCAATAGTATCACAAGAATTATTCCCTGTGCTGGTGTGTGCAGCACAGCACATGGATTAATACTTATCTCAATGTGTCAGAAGCAAAGCGCATTTCAGAGCTGTCCTAGGTCACACTCATCAGACTGAATAATTATGATTATAAATGTGGTTCTAAAGAACTGTTTTCTTTTCCATTTGAGTTCGCAGGGATGCCTACCTCATCAGAGCCATCTGCACAGTCAAAATCTCCATCACACCAGAACCTTGAAGAAACACAGTCCCCATTGGCACAGAGAAAATCTTTCAATGTACAGGTCTGTGGCTCTGGGGACAGAAGAATAGCATAAGATTATTCTATTATATGTGACTGCATTCCAAAATTTATATGACACTCAACATGAGGAAGCATTAAAGAATGAAAATGAGGTTAGCCAAGCAGAACCAATAAATTGTTTAGGAAAAATTTTCATGAAGCATCTATGGTACATAATATAATGATTTTTCAAATTTATTTGTAAAGTCATAAATAGAAAGTGGCTTTACAGAAATAAATTGACAAAAAAGACAGAAGATATATCACCTGCTGTTTAAAAGACAAAAATCTGCATGTTGTCATACTATAGCAATGATGTTTTTTCAGTTAAAGTTCTAAGTCATTTAATGGATTTGTCTATTTTTGACTCGTTGCATCTATCAATCTGTTTGTTAAGTGGGAAGTGAATCTAGATTTTGGTTCTTGACTATTTATTATGTATCCCAGTGATTTTTTAATTATTCAAATGTGGCACCAGAAAATCCAGAGATCATGGGACAAGAAGGGTAAATGAGAATATTATTGGACGTGGGTAGGTGGGTAAGGGTAATAAGGTCCAAAGGAAACTATTTTCTTTGAAAATTGCCTAAATGTTTATGCATTTGTTTACTTTTGCTCTGTATTATTTACCTATTGCTATAGATGATTTGCTAGTCATTCATTTACTTAAATTTTACCATATTACATGCATTACATAAACCTAATAGTATGAATCACTACTTGGCTTAATTCCTAAGTGGAATATTCTTTGGACACTGACATACGATTTCAGAAATTGCTCCTCCAGGATTGACATGACCACTGGATATCATCTCTTGTTAGACTGATAAACAGCATGATGAAAAATGACCCCTTCTTGTTTTCTCTATTAATTATATTTACAGTTGTGCCACACACAATATCCAGGTGAGGGAAGAATAAGAAACAGTCATTAGATTTAAGACTCAGTCATTAGATTTAAGATTTAAGACACTCAAATGAAGACTAATCTTCTGAATAAGTACTGTGAACAATTCAGTCTGCATTTGGATATTGATGTGTATAATTTACTTAGTTTCTATACTATAAGGTAGCATCTTCATTGTTTGATATCATGGAGGCTCCTGCATTATTATATTTAAAAAGCCCTTTGAGAACATTTGGAGAACTGTGGGCAATGTAATATGTTTCAGAGAGCAATTTGTTCTTCTCTGGGACTTTGTTTTAAAATGTGACTTTCAGGCTAGAAATATAATGAGATGCCATTCAGTATAAAGGGAAAAAGCTACTAAATAGGTGAGTTCTCTGATGTCTCTACACTCCTGTCTAGTGAACATGACAACAGACATTTCCCCTTTTGGTTTTTGTATTGTATTCCCATATATCACATCTTAACCTTTAAAATGACTTTGTTCATAATAATACTACTAATTAGTACAATAAGTACTACAGGCTGCTAATTACTTATTTGTTGTTGGGCACTAGGCAAGGTTACTGCCAAGTACTTAAATTAACTCACCAATGAATCATCCTCATAACAACTCTGTAAGTATGTGTTATTGCTGTGCCTGTTTTAGCTGAGTAAATTGAGGCACAGAGAGGATAAGAAATGTTCTCCAATCACCCAGCAAGAAGAAGAGCTGGTATTGAGCTTGAATCAAAACAACTGCACACTACAGCCTGTGCTTTTTTACTAGGTTATATTGTTGTCTCCCATACAACTAAGGAAGTAATATGTGCTCATATATCACAGAGAAAGCCCCAAGAAGCTGAGTTACTTATCTAAAGCATATACCTAGCAATGTCTATTTTACTTAATAATAATGAGAAAGCTCTCATGCTCTTATCATTAGTCCACACTGAAGTGACTTCCCCTTCCTGTCTTTGTAGATATGCGCAATTTCATTTCTAGGAAAAACAAATGAGAGTGAAATATGTGCCAGTTATTTAACAATGAAAAATGATAACCAAAAATGTGTTCATTTAAGGAATAAAGAGTAAGTACATTTAAAACATACCATACTGAAATGCTCAAAATCAGCTAAAGAAACATTGGATTTCTTGGGTATGAGGGTTATCTGAATGGAATTCTTTCTCCAATGTCCTAATTTTTGAATATTGAAAGACAACTGTTTATCATGTGATAAATGGCAATGATTTCACAAGCTCTGACAAATTTTACTATATGGAGGGTTGGAAGTTGCTGATGCGAGATTTAAAAAGTTATGTAGCCAGTTTTTAGCAGCATTTACCAAATATTTTCATAGAGAATTTGTTCCATAGGGACTTTTTCCGAACATTATCAATTATTCTGTTATATGACAGATATGGGCAGGGCATATAATTTGCTGGGAAAAGATTTTTCAGTGCAAATGGAACTTCTGCATGCTTCTATCATGCTTTAAAAATGATCAACAAACCTACATATGAATAATAATCATGAATTACTTAATTTTTACATTCACGAATTCCATCAAAGAATGAGGGAGCTAATCTATTGTCAACCTTCATCTACATCCCTTGCAATTTGTGCCACTAAATAGCTTAAAAAGTAACTCTTTCTTAATGAAATATAACTTAGAAGGAAGATCCTGAATAATTCTTTCCTATTATTATTTATCTTACCTTTGATCTTCTTCATATAAAGAAAAACTAACTTTAAGATTTTAGCATAAAAGTGAACATTTTTATTACACAGACAACAAAACTACAGAAAGATGACTATAACTGAAAACTAACCCATCTGGAACACAAACTACATTGTTACTTTCATCCTACTATTTCTCAAATGCTGTTCCCACACTAATTTTCTCTCCTATTACCTGTAAACAGACCAAAAGTGGATGGGGAACCCCGCAATGAACAATTAACCCAATTAATCAAGGTCTCCATAAACCTCATCTAGACAGGCAGACAGACAACAAAGAAGCTTCTGCAGGGCATGCTTTTATGTTTTGGAAGACTAATTTCATTTCTATAATATGACTAAAATATAGGGACATCATATGGTCTAGTCACTTCCATCAATACCAATGAGGGCAATAACATACAGCCTCATTATTGAAAAGAAATGTGGAAAACATCTTGCACAAAACTGAAGAAACGGAACTAAATGTGACTTTCAAAACCATGGAGTTAGCCACAGAGCAGTAAGCCATTTGGAGTCATATTCTCCACTGCCTAGATTATCATAAACCATTAATAATAAGTTGAAAAATAATATGAATATGGTATAAACAACTGAGGATAACGTTTAGAATATATTTAGTATAAATGACAT
Organism: Sciurus carolinensis; assembly: GCF_902686445.1. Lineage (NCBI taxonomy): Eukaryota > Metazoa > Chordata > Mammalia > Rodentia > Sciuridae > Sciurus > Sciurus carolinensis. The sequence goes on from NC_062215.1 coordinate 92,376,971, forward strand.
CATATACAAATAACACTGTTATATAAATTCAGTGTTGAAAGTACTAGAATTTCAGATAAGGCAGAAGCAGCTTGTCACCATATAAACCTTAATATAGTTGATCAAATTACTTGATCCATAAGACTTTTAGTTACTTCTTAGGGCAGATATAAACCAATTTATTTTGCACTCAATTACTTAGAAAGCACACCTGCCATATATTTTACTTTTGTTGATAAAAATAAATTAGATGGTGAAATTTCTCAGGCAGTTCCAAATATTTGAACCATATTAAAAATAACCCCAATGAAAATAAAATATTCTTGTTTTAAAAGCAGAAATCATTGCTAAAGTAAGTGTCCCTGCTGAACATTAAACCAGGAAGATGATCAGCAGATGATAATGGAATGACAATGGATTAATTATCCCATGTAAATATAAAAATGTAGAAAGCATATTACATTAAAAATATAGCTGGCAATTAATTGCTCCACTACCATTTGAACTCTTGCCATGCCTGTGACAGGAATATTTCCAACACAATTTGGAAAGAAAATCCATGAAATCAGATTCATAAACAAAGTAGAAAAGTGACTTTAAAAATATGTCACTGTGCTTTTTAAAAATAAGGTTGATTTATTATCTCTTCTTTATAATAGCCAACAAATACTGACAAATGTAACCTAAAGTGTATGATACTAGCCAATAATGTTTAGAAAATATGATGACAAACCAGTGTTCACACATATGAAATTGTAAATTATACCATATATCGATAGATATCTATATGTACAAAGTGTGGAGTGTGTATATATACATTAATAGTTGCTTCAATAGATAAGAAAAATTGGGAATATATATTTTATACTGGGGATTGAATCCACAGTTGCCTTACTACTGAGGAACATCCCAAGTCCTCTTTATTATTTTTTAATTTGGGGGAAGGATTTGAAACATATTTTGTTTTATTTGGTCACATTGTATGTAGAAGATCCTTTATTAGTCATGAAATGAATTTCACATCAATATAAGGCATTGCCCACTTCCATTAGTGATACAGTGTCTCACTGAGTTGCCAAGACTGGCATCGAGCTTGCCATCATCCTTTCAGCCTCGTGTGCACCTGAGCCACTGTGGCCAGCTGTTCATGGCACTTTAATATAACAACAGTATTTATTCCAAGGCTGACCTCTATATTACTCATCTCTTGCTGATTATTCATTCTTCATTGACAGTTTTTGCCTATGTAGAATTGCTGGCATTTTCAATATTTAAATCTTCCCATTTCTTCTGGTCAACTCAGGAGAGTATCTTCAAACACTAAAAACTTTAAAAGCGTCTCAATTATCTATATCCACAGACTCTCCCTCATATGTATCCTTATACGTTGAACATGTTAATATGCTCTTATACTTGTCTTTACATTCTCCTAGACTTGCCTCACATGTTGAACATGGTAACATAGTCACACATGTATATGCCTTTCACCTCTCTAGGTCACTCTGTAACATAATTCATTTTTATTCACTATCATCTTTCTTCTGCCACTTCATCAATATTATTTAATTAGGCAAAAGGCTCAGAGTGACATAATTTGGTACTTTGTCTTGCAGTGCTTGGTACTGAACCACTTCCCTTGCTTATTTTAAGGACTCTGTGGCGTCAATGATTTATCACTGTTGCCACAGTGACGAGAGTCAGTGTTCTCTCTCCTTCCTTTGCTGTGCAAAAGCTGACTTTCAGATATGAACACAATGGCACTCAGTCACTTAAGAAACACCAGCCACTCAGAGGAAGACTATCCCAACTTCTTTTTCTTTATTTCATATAGCTGTAGTCTTCATGCAATTTCAGCCACTCCCTTGAATAAATTCTACAGGCATAATCCTCCAATGAGTCCCTCCTTCCCACCTTATGTTCTCAATATCCTTCCAAGGGCTTTTGTTTTCAGGTATCTAAATGATGATAAACACTACACCTAGTAGACACAATCTAAATAGGGATCTGTATGTATAAGCCCAATATATAAACAAAGAATGTACATTATGATTTCTTAAACTGATTTATTCTCCTATTACTACCACCCTCACCCAGTTGAACTTCTATCTAAATAACTGGACAGATCTGAGAACCTACTATATAAAGTTTTCTTTTAATTGGTGACCAAAGAAATCTGAAACACCCTAATAACTCCCTGCAATGTTTTCTAATGACTATGGCTGGGACATATCTGTGTGAAGAGGGAATTATAAAGATTCCCATATTTAGAGTAGTCTGTTATCAAAATGATGCATATATTTAATGTACTTGCTTCTCAAACATAGGTCATATTAATCTTTGAAAGCTATTCAAGATACTATTTCATAGTTTGCAAGCTGTATATCCAAGTACTTTATTAAAACTTTCATTCTACTAATTACATGCCTTAAAATATAATGTTTTCCTATTTAGATTTAGTCCCCTGCCTCCTGGGAAATGAGTGCCCTTAGTTCTATGAGATATCTGCAAGAGCAGACATTACTAGTATTAGTCTAATCATACACTTGAAAGTATCAAAATATAAATATTCAATACATGGAATTTGATTATTATTTTAAATGTGGCTATACTGCTTTGTTTACACAATAGAATATAAAAGTGTTGATAAGAAATATATTCAGAAATTAAGATATTAAATGCTAGAATACAGAAACATTATTGAAATTTTACATAGTACCATGTTTTTTTAGAAAACAATTGAATAATTATTGTTTTTTAAATTTATTACGTAAAAATGCAGGAGGCAGATGATAATAATGTTATTCCATTTTCAGGGATAAGCATGCTGAATAAATATGATGTTCACCACTCCAGAGAGAATAAATGATAATTCACTGAAAGATGCTCTTGGGTGAATTTGTACTGTAAAAGGATTGGAGACTGAAATGAAATGTGTACCATCCGTTAAAGAATGAGATGTTTTGTACCGTCTCCCTATCGTTCAGCTCATTGTATGAACTAGCACCAAGGGCTTCCTTCATTGCATACTAATGGGTTGCATTAAACCTCATGATACTTTAATACCAATTCTGCAGATTGGAAGAAAATAACTCTCAGGATGAGCATTTCAGTAATTCTACCCTTTGAGATTCAGGTCAATTTAGTCTGAATATTCTTGTCCAAATGTGAATATATGTATAAAAATCTGAGCTGCAGGACAGAGAGTTTCAAATTTTACCTTATCTGAAATAAAAACTGCCATCTTGCTTATTGAATGAGCTGTCAAACTTGCAATGTTATTAGGTGGAAGTTACTTACTACAGTTTTCTTCATCGGAATTATCACTGCAGTCATTTTGACTATCACACCGCCAGTGATCAGGAATACAGTTGTTGTTTTTACACTGGAATTCATGAGGTCCACAGGTCTTTTTATCTGTAGTGGAAAGAACCAAAGTGTGCATCATTAATTTCAATGAAGACATTCCTCATGATAATCTGACTGCCATACCAAATCCATGGCATATAACATTTCCTAAGACCTTGGTTCCATGACAAACTGAGAAACATTGCTGGGGAAAGTGAAGGCAAGTACTTAGTAAAATTCATCTTTTTGTCTTTTTGTCAGATTTTATGTTGTTATTGGTCATGTTTTCATCACAGACTAATTACACAAAGGATTAGAATTCCCAAGCAAAGTCAACACAAATTGGTCAAAAAAATAAAAATTAAAATTATCCCAAAACATCCTTTTCAGGATACTCCCCCTACTTCTGCTATGAAGTAACAAAAAATATATTATTAATCAAACTCTGAGAATGACATCTTATCTTCCTTCCCAAGGAGCTCTTGCTCATATTTTTACTTATGGATAGTTATTCCTTTAAAATCCTGACCACTATCCCCTTATAAAGTCATATATTGATAAATGCTGAGCATGTCTTAGGCAAAATACTTAGGATGAGAAGTGCTGAAGATTTCAATTATTTTTCAGATTTTACAATATTTGTATACACATAATGAGATATATTTGGAATATGACACAAGAGTAAATACAAAAATTTATTTATCTGCATGTACATATTATACACATAGCTCAAATCTAATTTTATGCAATATTTCTAGTATGCTTATGTTTTCACTGAGACACATCACATGTAGTCAGGTGTGAAATTTTGCATTTATGCCATGGATTTGGCACTCAAAAGTTTTTGTTTGGGAACATTTCAGATTTTGAATATTTAGATTAAGATGCCCAACCTGTAATAATGTTTTACATGTGTATACAAAGCTTGAATATTAATAATGTGCAATTTCATATGAAACTTTAAATAATACCATGGAGTATGAGGAGTAGTAACTAATCTCTTTACTGATAATAAAGCAGAAAACTTTTCAAGTGTAGGAATTTGATGAATTTTCACTACTAAGAGATGGCACAACCAACATGTTAAAAAATGTCCTTTTACTATCAATTTAGTGTTCTTTACAAAAAAAGAATGTAATTTATCTCAATATGAGCAATTAGAATTAGAACATAAGCAATATGAAATTATTTTAGGCTTAAATCAGATATTTCCAAATTTTTTAAAGCATAATAGCTAATTAATGTAGTCTGATGCAGTGCTTCTTAAATCTTCATGTGCATACATATACCTCACTTGGGAAGTTTGCTATAATGGAGACTGTGATTTAGAAGAAATTCTGAATTTCCATAAACTGTTGATAACATTGAACTTATTGAACTTAGTCTACAAATCACATTGATCTAAAGAATTAAGACATCATGTATTCAGTAGCATAAAAATTATAAAATTATAAACTTCAATGCAAAATGCCATATACATTTCACTTTATTTTACTTGAGTCAACTCCTTCTCAGCCATATTAGAGATGAACATTTACGTGCTCAGTCTAGTAAAATAAACTAACAATAGGAGAAGGTATGTTCTTTGGTGGTAGTTATTATTCTGTGCTCCAAAATGCATCTTATAGAATTCAAAATCAAATAAGATAAAGAAATAAAAGCTTTTTAGGTATACTAATGAAACTAAAATAATGAGGATTTAGCCTTGCTCTTGGCTAAGCATTTTCAGAAACATGATAACACTCCTTTCCCATAATATCTTTAAAAAGTTTTATTACCTTTATTTAAACAAAGAAGGAAAAGAAGTATCAAAAAGTTTAAGTAATTTTTCTAATTTTACAAAAGTGATGACTTCAAATGCATTTTTCTACTAAACAGAAACAAAAACAAACAAACAAAAAAGTATTGCCTGTATTTACTTTCTTTCCTTTGTTCCTGCCTGCCTGCTAATGATTACTCAGAACTCTCCTGTAGGATATGCTGTGTTTTGATATACTATATGGCCTGTGTTTTATCTAGCTTTATATTTAAAGATTAAAATAAAATCTGCCAAAGTTCTGTGACACGGGGTACATCTTAGTCAAAAAAAGAAATGTTATAATACTTGGGAAAACAGAATTTGGTTTGGAATGATATGGATGGTTATTTCATTTTGAAAATCAAAAAAGCAAAAAAAAAAAAAAAAAACACTGAAACCACTGTTCTGTATAAGTATTAGTTTTATTTATTCCTTATCATGTGTTGCTTATATTATTTTTAGATAGTTTTTAAAATTGAGAATCTAAAAGTGTAAGAAAGATCAGATTCTGTTGAGAATAGAAAATGTGACCTAGTAATACAGTTGCAGCCCAAGCAAAGAAATCCTCCCTGACTGCAAAAGGTTACCCATTTTTATTGAGTATGAACTTAATAGGTGGCTTTTAGAATTTTAAAAATATTTCTTCTACTTTTTTTATAAGAAAACATTCCTATAATACTTTGTACTTGAAAGAGATATGCACATATTTCTTAAAAAGAACAAGTTAAGGTTTGTTGCTAAAATTTCCTCTTGAGGCATGCAGAAACAATGATGGGGAAGGTTAATTGCCATATATAAGTCTATACAGATTTGTTTCCAAGTTATCTAACTTCATTAATGTGATTACATGTAACACTTACAAACTATATAGCCTTGTTCTGCATTTCAAATATCCCTTGAGAATGTGTATGTATACATATATGTATAAATATATAATATATGCAATTATAAGAAAAACTATATGAATAAGGTCTAAAATAGTTGATTTCAAATTGCTATACAATTGCTATACAATTTGGGAAACTTTGAAAAATTATTTTGCCCAGGTCACATTCCATATCAATGAACTCACACACTCTGGGTGGGAACCAGACATCAGTTTATATTAAATCTAGTCTAGTGATTCCAATGAGCAGTGAAGATTGAAAATCACTGGGCCAAAAAACTGATTGTGAAACAGAACATGTACTCTAGAGTAATTGTTCTCAAATGCTCACAATATGTAGTTTTTTATATTAACTCATGTTGCTAAATAGCATTAGAAAAATGTACTATTCCACTTTTAGCATTATAAATATGAAGAAAGTAAATACAGCATTGTAAAACTTGTTTTCGTGAATGTTTTCACATGAATTACAGTTTCTGGAACAAATCTGATTCTCCCAGGAAGGTGCGTGAGGGACTTTCAAAGTAGACAACTAACTGTATGTAGTAAGTGTGTGTGTGTTGCAGTAGTACTGGTTGACTAGGCATGGGGTATGTCTGAAAAGTATCCGGTGACAGTGTTGTCTCTGAGAGGAGTTATAGAAGTGCCCTGGTGGTGGCAGAGAAACTTAAGTTTTTCTCTCTATCCTAGTCATAGGGATGGTCTCCTGACAATATTCATCAGTAAGGGAGGCAGCTTCTGCAGAGAGTTAGCACAAGTAAGTCCCACAGTTACAGACAGACATGGGCCCTGTATCCTGTGTCCTGGCACCCAGCAGAAACAGTCAGGAGTAGAGAAAGATGGTGGAGTGGAGGGAGCAAGCATTGCCGGGCAGCTCCTTGACATCTGTCCTACAAAGGAATACACTGAAACTTAAATTCTAAAAAAAATTTTTTTAGATATGCAAATTTAATTAACTAGACATACCAAATAATAAAGAAGGAAAGCAGTGGTTTTGCCATGCCAATGCGGCCTCCAGTGGTAGTTGAGAGAGTAGTACAGACAGATAAGGGGCAAAGCGTGATAGATAAAGGGAGGAAGATGGAGGAGAGGCAAGAGTTCAAGGAGGAAGAGGATGACTGACTTGGAGAAACCTGTGAATTATAGAGGTAGGCTGACTTTAATGAACTTAGAGTCAGTGGGGGGTTAGCTTAGTGCAAACAAATCTAGGACTGGCTCCCCTCCCCATAGGAAAAAAACCCTGGGCCGTGAAACCTGCTGCTCAACTCCCCAGGAAAAACCCACAACAGCTGCACTCTGCTGTTTAGGCAAGAAAGCTGCCCCAGTGTTCCATGTTCCCAGTAGCCCCACTGTGGCATGCTCACCCCAGCTTCTGACATGGAGAAGAGCCAGAGTGCTCCAGTGCCTCCCCCCAATCCCTTGTGACGACACTCACATCTCAGAGAGAGAGGGACCATATCACCTTGGCCTCAGAGCTCCTCAGGAGTAAAGGGTCCATTAAGCCCAACCCAGCATAGCTCCTCTGGGCAAAGGGAACCAGTGCATCCCTCAACCACCTTGGGCTTAAAGCTCCTCAGGGCAAAGGGGTCAGCATTCTTAAGTTCTGGCCCAGGTTCAGAGCTCCTCAGAGGACTGGCTTGTCCATCAGCTGTCTGGCTCCAGAACATCTCAGGGGAGAGCAATCTGAACACTTGCCTGAGGCAACTACCAGCAGAGAGTAGATGGAGAATGAGATCCCCTGCAAGAAGCTTAAAAAAATAATAATAATCCCCAGAAAACCCCTGACCAAAGAAACTGAATTAGGCACTTTTTTTTTTTTTTTTTTAACATGGACCATTCAGCTTCAGACCCTAAGAAAGAAAGTCCACATTCCTGCAGGTGTTACAAAGGTCACACAGGAACATGTGCATTGTAAGGCAAATATCTGGTACCTCGTATTCATACAGGTGAAGCTGAAACCAGTGGAGATTTTATCCCTATGCCCCAAATCAGATTTTACCAGACACACTAGAGATCTGAACAGGGCAGAAACTGGCATCCCCACCTCAACTGAAATAGAAGGAAAGGATTAACCCTCAGCCATCCACCCACAGAATTCCAAAGTTTGGTAAACTCAAAGTCTCAATTACTTGAATCTTCAGTTTAGAACTCAAACAACCTTAGCCACAGAAAAATACAATTTGTCAATACTCAAATAGTGCTAACCCACCATATACTGAATTATGTGACTGGACACAGATCTACTACAACCATCTGGGACACCTAGCCACAAAGGTGGGCAGCTAAGTGAGGAATACAAATTTGTCCATGCTACACAATCTCCAACACTTGACCCAAGAAAATAGGAAGAATGAGCATCCATCCCTGCCAGTAATCTTGACTACCCCAGCAGAAAGAAACTTTTTATTTCTCAGTAAGATTTTTTTTTTGTTTTTCTTTTCTCCTTTTTTCTATTTTTCTGTATTTTCTTTTTTCTGTTTATTATTTTTTGGTTATAACACATTTACTTTAGGTTTTTCTTTTAAATTATAACTGTAAAAAAAATTTTACCCAAATATCACTTCATCATATAATATTATTTTTCACTTTTTTCCACTGTGCATAATTTTGTGTGCATGAATGTGTGTGTATGTTTAAGTGTGTGTACTCATTGTGCAGAAAAGTTCTAAGAAAATATAGGTGACAATTAGGACTACAGATGTCAAAGGAGACACTGAACAATTATTTTAAAATTTATATTTTTGTCACCGTCATTAGTGTTCTTTGTGGCTCCCAGTCCCACTAAGAGGAACTGCAATGTCATAGGGATACGTAAAGTTTCTAGAGTGGAAACCCTGCTGCCAAAAAAGAGTCACAATTCAGTCAAGCAACATGGAACCTCACTCCACAATTGGTTCAATTCTGTCTGAGCCTAAATATTACTTCAATTCATAGAATTGGGGATATGAAAACCCCAAACCAAAAACCAATTAGAAGGGAACATCAGGTCCTCTTTTCACTGCTGTGACCAAACGACCTGACAAGCAGAATTAGAGGAGAAAAAGTTTATTTTGGGGTTCACAATTTCAGAGGTCTCAGTCCATAGACAGCCGACTCCATTCCTCACATGGTTTGAGGTGTGGAGGTGAGGATGAACATCATGGTGGAAGAGTGAGGTGAAGGTAAGTGTATAAAGACATCATACCAGGAAACAGAGATCAAGACTCCACTTGCCAGGTACAAAATATATACACTAAAGGTACTCCCCAAGGGAAACACCTCCCTCAGCCACACCCTAGCTGCCTACCGTTACCACTTAGTTAATCCCTACCCAGGGATTAAATCACTTCTTAGTTTAAGGCTATCATATCCTAATAATTTCACTCTAAACCTTCTTGCATTGTCTTACACATGAGCTTTGGAGGGGCACATATCTAAACCATAATGGGTGTCCCCCCAATATATTTCTATTTGTATATCCAAAACAGACATGCGTAAAAGAGAAAGGGGAACCCACCTCAATTGATGTATAAGAGTAGGACCTCAGAAAACGAATAATCAGGCAAACAAATCCCATCCCCCAAATTCAAAATCCCCCAATGAAGAACTCACAGATATTAAAATAGAGGAAATTCCAGAGAAATATTACTTAAAAATTGATTATCAAACTATTTAATGAACTAAAGGAAGAAATAAGGAATAAAATAGGAGAGTAAATGCAGGAGATGAAAGATCATTCAATAAAGAAAAATATTAAAAATAAACCAATCAGAATTCCTGGAAATGAAAGACACAATGAATTAAATTAAAAACTCATTTGAAAGCATCACCAACAGATGAGATTGCAAAGAAAATTAAACTTCAGTGCTTGAAGACAGAGCCTCAGGTCTTGAACACAAGATACATAAGTTAAAGTACACAGAATACAATAAAAGGAAAAAAATTAGAACATGATCTGAGTACCCAAGAACTCTGGGACCGTTCAAAAGATCAAAGCTGAGAATTACTGAGATAGAAAATAACATGGAGATACAAGTTAAAGGTATCAACAACATTTTCAATGAGTCACAGAGAACTTTCCCCATATCAAAATGGAGAAAGAATCTCCATACAGCAGAGTGGCTGCGCAAATTTGCAATTCCACCAGCAATGTGTGAGTGTACCCTTTTCCCCACATCCTCACCAACACCTATTGTTGCTTGTATTCTTGATAATAGTAATTCTAATTGGGGTGAGATAAAATCTGAGGGTAGTTTTGATTTGCATTTATCTTATTACTAGAAATGTTGAATAATTTTTCCATATATCTATTGATTGCTTGTTAATCTTCTGTGAAGTGTCTGCTCATTTCCTTAGCCCATTTATTGATTTGGTTATTTGTATTCTTGGTGTAAATTTTTTGGGTTCTTTATAAATTCTGGAGAATAGTGCTCTATCTGAAGAGTGTGGTACAGATTTTCTCCCATCAAAAGGCTCTCTCTTCACATTGTTATTTCCTTTGCTGAGAGAACGTTTTTTAGTTTGCATCTATCCCATTAATTGATTCCTGTTTTATTTCTTGTGCTTTGGGAGTCTTGTTACTTCTATTTGCTGCAGGGTCTCTGGTCTAATTCCTAGATCCTTGATTCATTTTGAGTTGAATTTTGTACAGGGTGAGAAATAGGGGTTTAATTCCATATTGCTGCATATGAATTTCCAGTTTTCCCAGTGCCATTTGTTGAAGAGGCTATCTTTTCTCCATTGTATATTTTTGGCACCTTTGTGTAGTAGGAGATTTCTTAGAAAACTTGGAATGGAGTCCCCATTTGACTCAGCTATCCCACTCTTTGACCTATACCCAAAGGACTTGAAATCAGCATACTACAGTGACATAGCCAAATTGATATTTATAGCAGCTCAATTCACAATAGCTAGATTCCCTTCAACAGATGAATGGATAAAGAAACTGTGGTATATGTACACACTGGAATATTATTCAGACATAAAGAAGAAGAATAAAATTATGGCACTGCAGGTAAACGGATGGAGTTGTTAAGTGAAATATGTCAATCCCCAAAAACCAAAGGCCAAATGTTTTCTCAGATAAGTGAATGATGATGCAAAATGGGGGGAGCAGGTAAAGGAAGAACAGAGGAAGGATGGATTGTGTAGAGGAAAATGAGGGGTGGATAGGGGTTGGAGGGAAGGAAAGATAATGGATTGAGATAAATATCATTACCCTATGTACATGTACGATTACACAAACTGTGTGACTCTACTTCATTTACAACCAGAGAAGTGAAAAGGTGTACCCCATTTGTATACAATGAATCAAAATAATAATAATAATAAAAAGAGAGGCACTCACAGGAGGCATACAGATCCCCATATAGACCTAACTAGAAGACAAGTTCTCCATGACACACATAATCAAAATGCTGAGCATAGAAAACAAGGAAAGAATATTAATAATTGCAAGAGAGAAACATCACATCACATTAGAGCCAATCCAATTAGCCTCACTTAAGACTTCACTACTCAGACCCAAGGAGGACATGGAACAAGATGTTTCAAATGCTAGTAGAAAACAATTGCCAACCAAGTTTGTGGTACCTAACAAAGTTTTCTTTCGTATTTGATGAGGAATTAAAATCCTCCATGACAAGGAAAAACTAGAAGAACATATGACAACTGAGCCAGCACTGCAAAGAATACTCAAAGATGAATTGCGCATAGAGAATCCCAAAAGCAAAAACAAACTCCCAAATAAATGAAGACAAAAGAAGGCAACTTTAAATGAGAACCAAGGCAGAATTAAATTTAAAAATAATCAAAATGAAAGCAAACCTCAATACATATGTATAATAACACTGAATATAAATGATTTCAACTCCCAAATTAAAAAACCTAGATAAGCAGAATGGATCAAAAGAAACAAGATCCAGGCATAGAGTGTTTGCAAGAAACTCATCTCCTAGTGAGGAAACTCACAGGCTAAAGGTCAAAGGATGGAAAAAAAACATTCCACAAAGACAGATTCTGAAAACAGGATGGAGTAGCCATTCTCAAATCTGACAAAGCTGATTTCAAGCAAAAATTAATCTAAAGAGACAAAGTGGGCCATGACCTCATGATTAAAAGTTCAACAACAGAAACGGAAAAAAACCAAGATAGATATATGTAATACACACACACACACATACGCACACACACGCACACACACATGCACACACACAATACAATATTATACTGGGACATCAAAGCATTAAATCAAAAAGACATATCCAACCTAAATCATACTATGAATCAACTGGACCCAATAGACATCTAGAGTATTTCACATGAAAACACCTGAATTTAACTTCTACTCAGAAGCTCATGAAATATTCTCCAAAATAGACCACATTCTATGTCACACAAGGTAAGTCTAAGCAAATACAAAAATGTTGATAAAATCCCATGCATCATTCAGGACATAATGAAATGAAACTAGAAATCAACAGCAAGAAAAATAATAGAAACCACAGAAACACATGAAGATTAAATATACTCGAATGAAGAATGGATCAAAGAAGACATGAGAGAAGAAGTCAAGAAATTCATAAAAACAAATGAAAACAAAGATACAAAATATCAAAATATCTGGGGTATATGAAAGCAATATTAAGAGGAAAATTTATTGCATTGAGTTCATTAAAAATATAGACATTAAATAATTAAATTTATGTTCCACCTCAAGGCCTTAGAAAAGAAGAACAAGCTAATTCCAAAACCAATACAAGATAGGAAATAATAAAGATCACAGCTGAAATTAATTAAATTAAGAATAAAAAGATACACAGAATTAATGCAACAAAATGTTGGCTCTTCAAAAATATAAATAAGATTGATAAACTCTTAGCCAGCTAACAAAAAGCAAGAGAAGATCAAATCAACAAAATTAGATCAGATAATGAAGAAGATATTACCACAGACATTTCTGAAATCCAGAGGATCATTAGAAAGTACTTTGAAAAATTATACTCCAATAAAAGAAAAATCTAGAAGTTATTGACATATATCTATGCCTATGTGACCTGCCCAAACTATATCAGGAAGATATAGAAAACATAAATAGACCAAGTAATGAAATTGGAACAGCAATCAAAAGCCTATAAAAAAGAAAAGATCAGGACCAGATGGATTCTTAGCAGAGTTCTAACAGACCTTTAAAGAACTAACCCCAGTGTTCCTCAAATTATTCCATCAATTGAATGGGAGATAACACTCCCAAATACATTCTATAATATAACCCTGTTGCCAAAACCAGACAAAGAAATATCTAGGAAAGAAAATACAGACCAATATCCCTGATGACTACAGATAGAAAAATCCTCAAAATACTAGCAAATCACATTGAAGCATATATTAAGAAGAAATTACACCACAACCAAGTGGGCTTTATTCCAGGGAGGCAAGGTTGGTTCAACTATGCAAGATATGCAAATCTACAAATGTTATTCATCATTTCAGTAGAATCAGAACAAGAATCATATGATCATCTCAATACCTACAGACCTTTGATAAAATACAGTAGTTAGCTATTCAGGTTGAAAACTCTGGAGAAACTATGGACAGAAGGAACTTATCTCAACATTACTAAGGCAAATGTGACAAACTGAAAGCCAATATCATGCTAACAGGAGAAAAACTTAAAATCTTTTCCTTAAAAAGTAGATATAAAACAAAGATGTTCATTCTCACCACTTTTATTCAATATAGTTATCAATACTCAAGCCAGAGCAATCAGGCAAGAGAAGGAAATTGAAGGGATACAAAACGGGAAAAGTAATCAAACTATCACTGTTTGCAGATGACGTGATACTTTATTGAGACAGAAAAAAATTCACCAGAAGATTTCTAGAACTGATCAATGAATTTAGCAAAGTGGCAGGATACAAGATCAACATTCATAAATCAATAGCTTTTCTATGCTCTCACAATAATCAGCTGAGAAAGAAGTGAGAAAAACCATCCCCTTTACAATATCCTCAAAAAAATAAAAAAATCTTGGAATTAATCTAACCAAGGAAGTGAAAGAACTCTCCAATGGAAACCACAGAACACTCAAGAAAGAAATTGAAGAGCACAGAAAATGGAAATGTGTTCCATGTTCCAGGAGAGGCAGAATTAATATCATCAAAATGGCATGGTATCAAAAGCAGTGTATACATTAATTGCAATTCCCATCAAAATACCAATGACATTCTTCATAGAATTAAAGAACCAGGCCTTAAATTTGTTCGTAAGGATAGAAAACCTAGGACTGAGACTCTAGCTTAGTAGCAGATCACTTGCCTAGCATGTGTGAGGCACTGTGTTCAATCCTTAGCACAACATAAAAATAAACAAATAAAATAAAGGCATTCTTTCCATCTACAACTACAAAAAAAAATTGAAGAAAAAAGAATAGAAGACCTAGAACAGCCAAAGTGATTATTAACAAGAAGAGCAATGCAGGAGGCATCACAATACCAGACCTCAAATTATATTACCTAGCTACATTAACAAAAACTGCATGGTGCTGGCATTAAAATCAAAATGAAGAACAATAGAATATAATAGAAGTCACCAAGACAAACCCAAATACTTACGGCTATCTGATTCTTGATAAAGGTACCAAAAATGTATATTGGAAAAACAATAACCTGCTTAACAAATAGTTCTGGGAAAAGTGAATATTCACATATAGAAAAATGAAATTAGATCCTTATCTCTCATCCTCCACAGAATTCAAGTCAAAATGGATCAAAGACTTTAGAATTAGAGCAGAAACCATGCAGTTATTAGAAGAAAACATAGGGTCACACTCCATCATATAGATACAGTCATATAGGTGCAGACAATGATTTCCTCAACGAAATCACTGAAACTTAAAAAAAATAAAAAAAAAAAGAATTACTAAGTGGGATGCTGTCAAACAAAATACTTCTGCATATCAAAGGAAATAATTAAGACTTATAGGGAGCCTGAACAATGGGAGAAAATAATCTTTGCCAGCCTCACTTTTGAAAGGGGATTAATATCCAGAATTTATAAAGAACTCAAAGAAACTTAATGCCAAAAAACCCCAATAAAAAAATGAACCAAAGAACTAAATATAAAATTCACAAAAGATGAAATACAAATGGCCAATAAACATATGCAAAAATGCTCAAAATCCCTAGCCATCAAAGAAATGTAAATTAAATCTATCCTCGGATTTCATCTCATACCAAACAGAAGGGCAGTTATCAAGAATTTAAACAATAGTAAATGCTGGACAGGATGTGATAGACAAGGTACACTCATACATTACTAGTGGGACTGTAAATTAATGTAACTACTATGGAATGTATTGTGGAGTTTCCAGAAAAAAACAAGAAAGGGAAATACCATATGACCCAGTTACCCAACTCCTGAAGTTATCCAAAAGAACTAAAATCAGCATACTATAATGACACAGCCACTGCAATGTTTATGGCAGCATAAATCACAATAGTCAAATTATGGTCTCGACAAAGATTCCCATCAGCAAATTAATGGAAAAAGAAAATGAGGTTTATATACACAAAAGAATTTTACTCATTTAGAATAAAGAATGAAATGATGGCATTTGCTGGTAAATGGATGGAAACAAAGAACATCATGCCAAGTGAAATAATCCAAACTTAGAAAATCAAGAAACAAATGTTTTCCCTCATATATGGAAGCTAGAGCACAGTAATGGGGATTCAGGTGGCAGGAACTGAGATTGAATATTATAAAATAAGATAGATCAATGGAGTGGATAGAGGAGAACAAGAAGAAGGGAGGAAGGATGAGAAGGGAGTAGAAATATGAAATGAAATAAACAATAGCTTGTTAAATACATATATGAATGTACCAAAAAGAATTTTACCTGTATGTAGATGTAGAAAATACAAATCAAACATAAATAGATAAAGGAGTAAAAAATATATCGATAGAAGTGAGGAGAGGGAAGCAGGGTAGGGAGGACAGAAGGGAAAGTGTTGGGAATGGGGACTAGAATCAAATTTCTTGTATGTATTCTTTGGTCAAAATGAACCCAAATAATAAGTATAATTATAACGTCTCTATATAAAAAGAAAGAGAAGAAAAGAAAAGAAAAAAAGAACAAACAAACAAGAGAAAAGAAAAGAAGAAATAGTAGACACAGCATGGCACCCTCTAGGTGTACAAGCTTGGACCTCTGAGCTGACTAACAAGAACAGGTGAAAACTCTGAAGCAAGAATTGGGGACAGGCAGTTAGTGTAGAAATAGGGAATCAGATCAAATCAAGCAAATGAAGGCCATGAAAACCATTCACCTCAGGAAGTTGGAGACTGCCCCTGGGAGAATGGAATGTTACAGATCTCTGGAGCCCATCCGATTACTCGCCCTTGTCAAGGACTACAGGCAAGGAGCTGCTAATTAATGCCCCCTGGGTCCTTGCCTGGCT
Source organism: Sciurus carolinensis (assembly GCF_902686445.1). Lineage (NCBI taxonomy): Eukaryota > Metazoa > Chordata > Mammalia > Rodentia > Sciuridae > Sciurus > Sciurus carolinensis. The sequence goes on from NC_062215.1 coordinate 92,393,418, forward strand.
GAATCACTTTGGCCCTCCCACTGCCCCATGCTTCTCACTTTTTACATCTCACCTGCAAAATCAGGCCTAGTCAGGAAGGAGAGATAAGGGGGAGAGAACTGGAGAACAAAAGAGACCTCAACCTATAAAAGATGAAGGGCTCGCTCACTTCTTGGGACTTTAGAACATCAGCCAAGGCCCCCTTCTCCCTCCGGGGAGAAGTTTGTATTATTACCTTTAAATAAAGCCTGCTTAATATGCTTGCCTTGGCATGCTTCTCTAGTGTTCAATCTTCAACATTAGAGGGAGCAGAACTAGTCACCGGTAAATAGTGGTATCAGATTCATAGGAACCAGGGGAGTAGCTCCTGTGCCCCAGCACCTCTAGAAGAATTCACATTTGTAAGTCCCAGAGTTGCCAGTTAACTCAATTCTCATTCAGGTGCACAGACCCACAGAAGAAAATTCCTGAAGATAACCACAAGTGAAAAGCAGAAAACCTCGCACATACACAATGGCAGTACACCCCACAAAACACTTGCAGAGAAACAACCCACTGACACCAGCCACCACCAGCTTGTGTCCAGATACAAGCTAACTGACTGGTAACCTGTGCATTCCAGAGTGGGCAACCACCCTGCAAAACACACAGGCTACCCAGAGCCACATCAAACAGACTGCAATACTTCTACTTCAGATTGCCACACCCCACACACTCTAAAATATACAATGTGTGTACCTTTCACAAGGGTAGCCCACACTAGATCTGATAACACTAGATATATAGAGCTTTCCTTCAGTAGAGCACAGCCTACAACCTCTAATAGAGAATAACGGTCTGCTAAGTCACAGGCAATTGGAGACTTCCTCCTCTGACACCACAGTAAACTGCTAGGTACCTAGACACACTAAGGATCAGAGGGGGCCTCCTAAATTGTATTAGTGATGAACTGGTGTGATTTTTCCCTACGCCCCACGTAAACAGAAGCAAAACCGGAGTGATGAGCATCTTCTAAAGGTCCCAAATCCTGAAGAAATACAAACCAGGAAGAATCAATAAGAAATTCCTCCCTCGTGGCATGCATTATCATGAATAGCTCTAACATCAATTTTTATCTTACTGTGGTACTTTTAATTTTGAATTGAAAGATGTTACCCAATTATTTGATATTACACCCTCAATCCATTTTATTTTATTTTTTCTAATGTTTTAAAGCATTAACTGGAATCATTTGTTCTATCTTTGTTTTCCTAGCTCAGGTTTACATTCATTCTGTTTAGTCCCTCTTTTCCTTCTTGCATCCCCTGCTCTTGCATCAAATCCCTTCTCAACCATCTTTTCCTTCTTTATGCTGTGGTTTGTATTATTTTCTGTCTTTTCTTTTCTTTCTCTTTTCTTTTTCCCCTCCCTCAATTTTCCTTGCCTCCCCTTTTCAGCCTCCATATAATATAATGACAGTTTTACAATATGCAATAACTAATTTGTCAAGCTATTCCAGAACATTACTAAGATTTTATACTCACATTAGAGAAACTATGGAGACTATTTTCTACAAGGGTTACCCCCAAGGTTTATTAATACATGTCTTTAGTGTAAAGTAATTGTAGTTAGTAGGGTTTAGTGCCTTTTCTCAAAGTGGTACTGATACTGTGAATAGAGGAGATATAGGTTGAATAGGAGTGTCAATACCTGGATTGTTGACCAGTCAAAGGCACTGAAGAGAAACAAGCCCCATAAATAATCCCTTGCATAAAAGTAGAAGGGATAACCAACCCACCAATGGGAGCATATACACACTATGAAAAACCAATGGAACAAACCACCCCCAAACGGCCCACAACACTTCAACAACTGATCCCATTGACACCACAGTGGAAAAAATGTCAGAGAAAGAATTTAGAAAATTCACAGTTAAAATATTCAATGAAATAAAAGAAGATGCAAAGTGTCAACTTAGAAAATATAGGAAATAAAGGATTGTTCCAATATAGAGATAGAGATCCTGACAAAGAAACAAACAGAAATTCTAGAAATGAAAGATACAGTGAATTAAAGAAAAATTCAGTTGAAAGCAATATCAGTAGATTAGAACATATTGAAAACAGATTTCTCAGTCTTGAAGACAAAGTATGCAATGTCAAAAATAAAGTTGATAAAAGAGAAAAGTTGTCAAGAGAACAAGACCATAAAGTTCAAGATATCTGGGATAACATTAGGAGAACAAATCTAAACATTGTTAACATAAATAAAAAGCAATTAGACAAACCAAAGAAATTAAAGGGATATGAATAGGAAAAGAAGAACTCAAACTATCCCTGTTCGCTGATGACATGATTATATATGTAGAGGAACCCAGAAATTCCACCAAAAAACTTTTAGAACTCATAAGTGAATTCAGTAAAGTAGCAGGTTACAAGATCAATGCTCATAAGTCCAATGCATTTTTATATATAAGTGATGAATCTTCAGAAAGAGAAATTAGGAAAACTACCCCATTTGCAATAGCCTCAAAAAAAATAAAATACTTGGGAATCAATCTCACAAAAGAGGTGAAAGACCTCTACAATGAGAACTACAGAACACTAAAGAAAGAAATTAAAGAAACTCTTAGAAGATGGAGAGATCTCCCATGTTCTTGGATAGAAAGAATTAATATTGTCAAAATGGCCATACTACCAAAAGTGCTATACAGATTCAATGCAATTCCAATTAAAATCCCAATGACGTACCTTACAGAAATAGAGCAAGCAATCATGAAATTCATCTGGAAGAATAGAAACCCAGAATAGCTAAAGCAATCCTAAGCAGAAAGAGCGAGGCAGGGGGTATCGCAATATCAGATCTTCAACTCTACTACAAAGCAATAGTAACAATAAAGGCATGGTTTTGGTACCAAAATAGACAGGTAGATCAATGGTACAGAATAGAGGACATGGATACAAACTCAAATAAATACAATTTTCTCATACTAGACAAAGGGACCAAAATATGCAATGGAGAAAAGATAGCCTCTTCAACAAATGGTGCTGGGAAAACTGGAAATCCATATGCAACAGAATGAAATTCAACCCCTATCTCTCACCCTACAAAAAACTCAACTCAAAATGAATCAAGGACCTCGGAATCAGACCAGAGATCCTTCATCTTATAGGAGAAAAAGTAGATCCAAATCTTCAACATGTCGGCTTAGGATTAGACTTCCTTAACAGGACTCCCATAGCACAAGAAATACAAGCAAGAATCAACAACTGGGATAGATTCAAACTAAAAAGCTTTCTCTCACCAAAGGAAACTATCAGCAATGTGAAGAGAAAGCCTACAGAGTGGGAGAAAATCTTTGCCACTCATACTTCAGATAGAGCGCTAATTTCCAGAATATATAAAGAATTGAAAAAATTCTATACCAAGAATACAAATAATCCAATCAACAAATGGGCTAAGGAAATGAACAGACACTTCACAGAAGAAGATCTACAAGCAATCGACAGACATATGAAAAAATGTTCAACATCTCTAGTAATAAGAGAAATGCAAATCAAAACTACCCTAAGATTCCATCTCACCCCAATTAGAATGGTGATTATCAAGAACACAACAACAATAGGTGTTGGTGAGGATGTGGGGAAAAGGGTACACTCATACATTGCTGGTGGGGTTGCAAATTAGTGCAGTCACTCTGGAAAGCAGTGTGGAGATTCCTCAGAAAGCTTGGAATGGAACCACCATTTGACCCAGCTATCCCACTCCTTGGCCTATTCCCAAAGGACTTAAAATCAGCATACTACAGAGACACAGCCACATCAATGTTCATAGCTGCTCAATTCACAATAGCCAGATTGTGGAACCAACCTAGATGTCCTTCAATTGATGAATGGATAAAGAAACTGTGGTTTTATATATATATATATATATATATATATATATATATATATATATACACAATGGAATATTACTCAGCCATAAAGAATGATAAAATTATGGCATTTGCAGGCAAATGGATGAAATTGGAGAATATCATGCTAAGTGAGATAAGCCAATCTCAAAAAACCAAAGGACGAATGATCTCGCTGATAAGCGGGTGATGACACATAATGGGGGGTGGGAGGGGTTAGGGTTAGGGTTAGGGTTAGGGTTAGGGTTAGGGAGGGGGACAAGAATGGAGGAAGGAAGGACTGTATAGAGGGAAAAGAGGGGTGGGAGGGGGGGAAGGGAAAAAATAACAGAATGAATCGAACAACATTACCCTATGTAAATTTATGATTATACAAATGGTACGCCTTTACTTCATGTACAAACAGAGAAACAACATGTATCCCATTTGTTTACAATAAAAAATAAATAAATAAATAAATAAATAAATAAATAAAGACTCTGAAATACAAGCTAAGGAAGTGCACAACCTTTTCAATGAAATAGTATGAGTAAATTTCCCATGGGAAGGAGACAAAATTCCAAATACAAGTGGAATTTAGAACACCAAATAGACAAGATCAAAAAAGATCCTTTCCAAGAAACATTAAAATGAAAATGTATAGTATACAGAATAAGGTGAGAATTTTAAGTTCAGAATTTTAAAAGTCGTAAGAGAAAAATACAGGCCATATTTAGAGAGAAGATAAACAGGATTTCAACTGATTTTTTCGCATAGCTCATTAAAGTGAGGAGGGTATGGAATAATATACATCAAGCCCTGTGGTGGGGGTAGGAGGGAAACTGAGTGCCAACCAAGATTACTATATCCAGCAAAACTATGTTTCAGAATTGAATATGAAATAAATTCTTTCCATAATGAGCAAAAATTAAAATCATACCCACTAAGCCTGCACTATGAAACATACTCAATGAAATATTTCATGTGGAGAAACTAAATAAACATCAGATACAGTGTAGGAATGAATCTCACTAGAAGAATAGTCAATTATAAGAGAATGGACTATAAAATAAGGATTAGAAATAAGTTTAAATGGCAGAAATGAAAATCACCTCTCTATGACAACACTGAATATTGTCTAAATTTTCTAAAGATGTAGATTGTCAGAGTGTATCACAAGACAAGAACCAACTATATATAGTTTACAATCTACCCAGTTCATATACAAACATATCCTTAGTGTGAAGATGAACGCATGGAAAAGGATATGCTATGCAAATAGAATTGAAAGCAAGCAAGAGTAACTTTTCTTATATAAGAAAAATAGACTTCAAAGCAAATTTAATCAAAAGAGATAAAGAAGGTCACTTCATACTGATGAAGGGAATTGTCCAACATCAAGGTACAATAATTGTAAATATTTATGCCCAAACCTCAGTGTACCTACAAACATAAAAGAAGTCCTTTTCAGTATAAAATTTAAAAAAAACCCACTATACAATAATACTGGGTGTTTTCAATACACCACTCTCACCATTAGATAGATCATTTAGACATAAACTATGTGAAGACTTTTCAGAATTAAAAAATACTAGTGCTCAAACACACCTAAAACAATTTATGTAATATTTCATTCATTGACCATCAAATTCATTTTCTTCTCAGTGGCACATTGAACTTTATCTTAAATAGATCATATTTTAGGACAAAAATCAAGTCTTAACAAATGCAATTTAATAAAGATAATTATTTGCATCCTATCAGATCAAAATGGAATGAAATTAGAAATCAACAAGATAAAAACAAAAAAAAAACCCACATGGACATTATATAATAAGCTTTTGAATGAGCAATGAATCATAGAAGAAATGAAGGGACAACTAAAACTAAAATTCTTAAAAAATAATAAGAGATAAAACAAATAAAAATCTCTAAGACGTATGAAGGCAGTTCTAAGAGTAAAGACTATAGAATTAAATTCCTACTTAAAAAAATAGATTCCAAGTAAATAATCTAATGTTCCATATGAAGATCCTAGAAAAAGAACAAAGTAATTTACAAAATCAGTAGAAAACAGGAAATAATTAAAATCGGAGGTAAAATTAATTCAATTAAGAAGAAAAACAATACAAATGATCAATGCAACAAAGTGTTAGTTCTTTGAAAATATGAACAAGATTGATATAACCTTAGCCAGACTATCTAAAAGAAAGAGAAGACCTAAATCAACACAGAGATGAAAAACAAGATATAACCACAGACACTTCTGAAATCCAGAGGATCACAGAGAAACCACTTTGAAAATTTATATTCTAATAAACTGGAAATGCTAGAAGATAATGATGAATTTCTAGACACTTATGACCTACTCAAGTGGAACCATGAGGACACAGAGAATCTAAACAGACCAACATCTAACAGTGAGATTGAAGTAACAATTAAAAGCCTTTCAACAAAGTAAAGCCCAAACCAGACAGATTCTCAGTCAAGTTGTACTAGACCTTTAAAGAAGAAACCTTTAAAATCTCATTCCTCCTCAAATTATTCCATAAAATAGAAAGTGAGGGAACACTGCTAAATTCATTTTGAGGCCAGTATCACCCTGACAGCAAATCGGACAAAGACACTTCAAGAAAAGGAAATTTTAAACAAGTATTCCTGATAAAGATACATGCAAATAATCCTGAGTAAAATATTGGCAAACCACATTCAAAAAGACATTAAGAAGATAGTACATAATGATCAAGTTGGTTTCATCCCAGGAATTCAAGATTAGTTCAACATACACAAATCAATAACTGCAATTCACCACCTCGATAGAGGTAAGGACAAGAATCACATGATTATCTCAATAGATGCCAAAAACCATTTGACAAAATCCAGCACTCATTTATGTTACAAGTGATGGCAGAACTAGGGATAAAAGGAACTTACCTGAACATTTTAAAGGCTATGTACAACAATCCCAAAGCCAACATCATACTTAATGAAGAAAACCAGGAACAACACTAGCATGGCTGTGGGATAGTTTTCCTGACTTCTTTCTCAACAGATTCATTATTGGTGAATAGGAAAGTGACTGATTTATGTATGCTGACCTTAAATCCTGCCACTTTGCTGAATTCATTTAACAGCTCTAGAAGTCTCCTGGTGCAATTTTTTGGGTCTTCTAGATATAGAATCATGACATCAGCAAACAGATAGTTTGACTTAGTCCTTTCCTGTTTGTATCCCTTTAATTTTTCTCTCTTGTCTGATTGCTCTGGCTAGATTTTAAAGAACAATGTTGACAGGGAGTGTTGAGAGTGGCCATACTTGTTTGTTCTTGGTATTAGAGGAAATGTTTTCAGTTTTTCTTCAGTTAGTATGATGTTGGCCTTGGGTTTATGGTACTTAGCCTGTTAACATCTATGTGTAATCATCATATTTTCTTGTTACAAGAAAAGTAAGTGTATAGTCGGGGCTATTGTGAGGCAAGAACAATGAGATTGAGTTTCAGTTATGGAACTACTTGTTTCCTGGAGGTCCAGATTATGACATTATGGAGTTAGAAGGACGGGGTGAGATCTGGAATCCTTTTTTTGTAGAAAACTTCATCTGTACCTGGAAGCAGGGTAGTCATCTGTAAGCTAAAGAAGAATGCCCTCTTCATATAGAAATCATTATTTAATTTTTTCAGTTAATTTTATTAAATTCAACTTCTAAATTCCTTCTTGATGATCTCACATTGTGGAAATGATGCCATTTTCAAGTGTTCTAAATCTTCTTGACTGGTTATGAGTGTCTCAAAGTGGTGACAGAAGTTAGAAAAGAATATTCTTTTCCTTATTTTCTGTAGCGGGCAGGGTCTACCAGCATATATTATATTTGACTGGCATTCATTTTATATATATATATATATATATATATATATAATGAATATATATATATAACTATTGTATAAATAAACTTCTTTTTTATATTTGAAACTACTGTTCCCAAAACTGGTAAGGCTATGTACACAAGGAAAGAACATATGATCCAGGTTGTTCTTCAATCATTCTGATCCACCATCCTAATTAATCACTTCCATTGTTCTTTAGTCACCTCACGTCCCAAGATTACTACTAGAGCTTGAGATATAACCTTGCAGGCCAGAAGAGAAGGGGTAGAATGGCAAAGAATAAAGTCCTTCAATATTTATTAAACTATGTTTACATACTCTTCGGAAGTCTCCACATAGCACTTCAAATTTATTCGCCTAATGCCAGCTAGCTGCAAGGAAAACTTGGAAATACGGTGGCTTATTCTGGATAGTAGTATGTCATACTATGATGTGTCATTCTATTTCTAAAGAGAAAGTTTAAAAAATGGGTATACAGATAGGCAATTAATAATCTCTCTCAATAAACTAGGAAGACCCATTTAAATCACCTGAGGTGATTTCTTTGGAAATTAAAAAAGAGAATATTTCTATGAGAATACAAACATAACCTCAGGTTTCCACGGTTCATTTTTAGAGCCATGTTTCTCCATTTCAGAAGAAGTGCAAGACCAAGGAAGTGCTTATAATAGAGCAAAAGGCTGGAGAACTTTAACACTTCTGTATGAACACCTGAATCCAGATTGTGCCTGGAATCCACTTCATCCACTCCTTGAAATCATGGCAAAAAGTTTATTTTGCGACCAGTTTGTGTTGAATCTCAGTCACGTACAGACAAGTCCTGATGCAAACACCATATTATTTTTATTGCTTAAAATAGTACAGACTACTGATATTAATGTTCTTCTCTGTATGTTCTGATTTACATAATTACCAGGCTATTTATGGGGATATAATTAGTTTAGTAATGCAACTACTTTCCACAAGAAGCGTTAAAATCTGTCTCTATTTAAAAGTGATTTGCAAACTCAAACTTCTGTAGGAGATGGTAGCAGTACCTTTGTTTGAATGTATTCTCCACATGACATGTGCTATTACAGCCTCTAGTGATATTGATTATCTAGGAAGCTGCAGATTGCCCTGCACTGTAAAGTGTTTGGTGGATCTGAAAATTAATTTCATGTTACTTCTCATCAATCAGGCTAATATTCCTCAATGAACACTTACATACACAACCTGTTCTTCTAGGAAGTGGAAAGAATATGTGAATGCACCAGCAGTTGAGAATAACAATGCCAGCTGCAGCTTGTCCCAGTGGGATCCAACTAATTTTGTTTTGTTTTTGAATTTTTACTTTTTCTTTAACTTTTACATTATTCTTCCAGGTAGAGAGTAGAAAGACTTACAATGTAAAACAAATTACCAATGACATATTTTCTTTATAAAAAAGTGATTCTCTAATAAGCTAGCTCTGCAGAAGCTCCAATAATGACATTTTAAAAATTGCATGTCAATGCAACATAATTTTCAGTGGAAATTTTCAAATTCATATTATACAGTTTTAGAAAGTGTCATATTATATACTGTAATGCTATCTATTGCACTTGACAAGAATCTGTAGACTTTTTCCTTATTCATAAATTTGTAATTTTATAACTGTAAAGTGGGGATTTAAGGGAAAATAATTATACTCTATGCCAACATACTCTGTGTGTCTGCAAACTCCCAGTTATTATATATATATATATATATATATATATATATATATATATATATACATATATAGTCTCTTCTCAATAGTCTGTAGTTTTGGCAAATTTTATGGCAACATCAGGCAACCAAATATCCATAAGACAAAAGTGTCGATAGGGTCTTTGGTGTTACCCTTGAGAACCAGTTACAGATTCTAATAGTAGTAATATTCTGGCAATTTGACTTATGCTCCTTAAACAAGTTTAGAAGCAAACAAAATAAGTCCTTTGTTTCCAAATATTATTTGCATTATTTTAAAATCAAAGTAAACATATTCTGAAGGAATTAAAAGGTGATTCTATCAAAATAATTTTTAAATGTTCATGTAGGTTCAAAATATTTAATATAGACAACTGATGACTTTTGTCTAGTTTGTGTGACTTTGTCAGTCAGAAGTAACATTTACTCAATTAACTTCATAGTATATGATGAACAAATTTAGATTTTGGGGGAGGCAGTGAAGCACTATAGAACAATCCAAATATTAAAGGCAGATCTTGATTTGAATCACAGTTCTTCAGTTTCTTGTTAACGTGTAACCTAGGATGACAATCCTCTTTGTACCTAAGTTTCCTCATCTACTAAAATTGAAAGAAAATAGAATTTAACACATGGCTTAACAAATGACAATTAATAATAGGTAATAATGATAGTTACTTATAAAGAGTATTTGAAAAATTAAAAGATGTAGAATAATAATATCAAATTTATCATCAAGCTCAGTCAATTTAAGGAGGAAGACTTGCTATTTGCTTAAAGTTTTATTATGTAATAAGCAATGATTTAGGTTCTGAGAACTCACTATTTTAAGTGAATAATCAATTTTACATCTTTGTGAAGCATACTATTTGTTTTGCATGTGAAAACCAAGTATTTGTGATTTGCTCAAGGTTACAAAATAAATATTAGGATCAAACAAGACACCTAAATGCTGTGGTAATCACATTCTTCAACTGAGAATGTGGAGGTCAGAAGCCCTCTGGGGTGTTTTAAACAAAATGTACTTTAAGTTATTAGATGCATCTATTTTCAGTTATCACATCTGTATTATTTTTTGCCTTCAATTATTCTTGTATTCCATGGAAAATAGTACTTACTCTTTTTTATGTAAGTAACATGTACTCTTTGTGGAACTTTAAGACAAGGTCTTTAGAAAAGTAGAAATAAATAGTACATAGTCATACAACACAGATGAGCTATATTACATTTTTCAGATTATAAAAAAAATAATTTTACACAATATATTTCACTAAAAATTATATAGAAATATCTTATTTCATTAAAAAAATTCTCACAAATGTCATTTCTGTGACTGTATTTGTTAATTCTTTACAGTTTGGTATTTGGAGATCTATTTTTTATTTTTCCCCAATTCGAATAAGGAATACGATATTTGAAATAAAAATACATTCTTCTAATTAAGTGCATACTTATTTCAGAGGACCTTTTATGGAGATCATCACAATGTTTTTGTATTTGATAATATTTATATCATTATATTGTGTTTTGCACAATTCTGATCCTGCTTGCACAGGTGCTAACAATCTTAGATGTAATCTAATGTCTGTTAATTCCTTAGCAAAGAGAAATATCCTTCCTACTTGAAATTGATGAAAGTGGTTTTGACAGATATATCTTTAAATTTATCATTTAAGTTTAGAGTTTCCATAATTATTTTAATCAATAATTACTGGTATGAAGAACCAAACTACTTTTTAAAAGTAGCATGGGATAATTTATTTTGCCAGGTTTATGTACAGTTAGCAAACCTTTCTCTGTGATCATAAAATTCAGGTGTGAGGTAAAGAAAGAAGGCAATATGGAGAAAATCTTATCTAAATTATCATTTATCATACATAATTAGATCTTCTATACTAGATGAAAATTCAAGGAGGGGACTGTATCTGTCTCTTATTTTCTCAAGTAGAAAATGACATGCACAGACCCAAAGGCACATCCATTACATCCATTGTGTACATAGACACCAATTACATATGTATAGAAAGGACAATACAGTGCCCTCTGCAACAATATATACCACACACACACACACATATATGTTTGCATATACTTAGAGAAAGAGCACAGTAAGATAGATCCTCCCAAAATTAGAATTTTTATGTAACTGTATTCTTATTCTTTGCATTATACATTTAAACTGTGTTTATTTGCAAATCAAATGGAACAAATTCTAAAGCTGAAGAAAATTTTGGGTTTTCCACTAGACTCAGGTCTGTTAACCAATATGACCAAATGTATAAAATTATGACCTGTAGAGTATCTTCATGTGGTATTTCAGGGGAATAGGGAAGTCATTATGGCAGTCATACGTGTTTAGAAAGTGTTAATGAATTTCATTGAATAATAAATCATAAAATACTGTTCTTTTCCTTCTTGAACACTTATATTTGGTGGTTTAGGTTTTATTTAAATTTCAGATCTGACGGTGAGGTCAATACATGTATACACATCACTCATTCAATGTGCCCTCAGTTTCCCAGAAGTTCTACATTTTCAAGCTTTTTCATTAAAATGCACTTACTTTGTGTATAAGTTCATAGAGAACTGAACAAAAGTAGAGATATTTTTAACTTTCAAGTATTGTTAGTACTGCATGGCATAATTTTCTCTTATACCTCATTTACCCTAAAATATTTCAATTTGTATTCAATACTTTAAAAGCATTTATGAATCCCCATTCTCGTTTTCCTTCCTAGATAAGGGCAGTTTCCTATATTTTGTTCCCTCACCCCACAGGTAGAGATGCATACTTTTTATGATTCACAGTGCTTCAGGAGAATACTATTTCCTGTCTAAAGAATGGGCTGAGTGAAGAAAAAGCACGTGTTAGCAACACCACTGGGGTGGCTATCCTCACTTTCAAGTAATGCACATAAAGTCTGCATTGTCAAAAAATCTGATTTCATGTGTCGAATCATTTCAGTAGTACAGACTACATAAAATCAGAATAAAAGTACAGGCTCTATGTTTTAAGATCCCAAAGAATAGGGACTGAAGAAAACATCCAAAACAGTTAACAATTGTGTCAGATGTTGTTGACAATACTTGTGTGTCTTAGACTGCAATCTAGTTATATGGACACATACCAAGTAGCCTCTTGTCTCTCACACCCCTTACACAGTGTTTGGGATTCCTTTCTGTTAATTTTTTTTTCCTCTAAAATAAATTTAGTGCATTTTAAAATTTGATTTCAATTGAGTATAAAGATGTTTTTTGTTGTTGTTTTGTTTTGGTTAGTTTTAGAAATTTGTGTTGGGATCAGAAGAGGAACAATACCTCAAATGTAGGGATGCCCTTAGGTTCCTGAATCTCCTAGTAAAGAAGGTTTTTGACTCATAGGCTATCAGTGTTCCATCTACAGACCTAATCCCACAAAACCAGTGACTTCTTAATAGGAGTGCATACAACTCTTTGCCAGAACTCAATCTGGACTTGCCTGTTAGAGTACTAATGGCCCCTCTCTTCCCAGAAGCAATCATACACCAGTGACTGACAAGACTAGTTGAAAAATAGTAACCCCCTCTCCTTTTTAGGTAATTCTGAGTATTCTACCCTACCTTTCAGAGTATCTTGGTACAATGGATCCATTCCTGTAGTCATCTGTTCAATAACACACCAATTATTGACTTCCTCTCTTTACTTGCTCTAACTCCCTACTCCCTTACTGGAAGTTACGGGAATGATCTCCCAATAAATCACCTGTTCTCATATCCCTGCAAGCAAATGTCTAACACTGGGAAAACTCAACTTAGACAACATTTATGCAACTGTTTATTCAACAGACATGTATCAATGTCTATCATACATGACATATTGTTCTTAGCTCTGGGTTTTATAAGAACCAATAAGACACACATTTTAATAGCTTCATTAAGCTCATATGCTAATGCCTGTGTGGGGGTTTGAGAGACAAATGAGAATGAAAAAAATTGAGAGAGATGTAATTGTATAGAGAGAAATAAATAAGGGAGTAGAAAACATGTTTTGTAAGGGCAATTTCTAATAGAATACACTGAGAACATAATATGAGCAAAATAATCTTTGAAGATTGACAAAGTGAAGGATTGAGCAATTTTCTTGGAGAAAGGGCATCCTGGTCAGAAGCACTACTTTTGATGAATAAGCATCCAAAGGAATATCATGAGGACTAGGTGGCTGAGTAGAGTAAGGAAGTACATTCAGGGAGAGTAGATGAGAAATCAGGAAGAGCATCCTGTGGTGGGCAGAGATACTCACGTCAGATGAGGCTTTTATTATGAAGAACTTCTCTTTCTATATCCTTCTCTGAAAAGAATATTTCTATATGGACTTTCCTTACAAATGAATTTCAGGCACTTATTTAGGTTCATAACTATGGAAATATGAAGGACTGCTAAAGGATTATGACAATGTAGAAATCTAAATTTTGGAACTGCCATGATGGATTCACTGGCTTGTGTCTTATGGACAGTTTTCTTGTTTTCAGCTTTGGTATTTATGATTATACAGCTAGAAGGCTACCATGTACTCATAAAGTATTCAGTAGGTCACAATAATGTTAAGAATCTACACAACATAAAAAGCATCTATTGATAAGATGTTTTGATTTGAGGTCAATAATTTTATTTTATTGACTAGATTAACTGACTAGAAGTAACAAATAGTTCTATTATGTCAGTTGGAATTAATTTAACTATACCATTGTCATATTCAATGTAATTGCAATTAATACATTAAAATTTGGTTATCTGAAGAGACATATAAGTAAATATTATTTGGGTCAGTATTTTGAAATTAGTGTTTTCATATTCAGCTGAAATTACATATTTTGCTTTAAAAGCAATAAGAACTAATATTTATTGTATATTTTCTTTGTGCTAGTTTCAAGTCTAAATTTGATTCATGCAATCATCCCAATAATTCAATAAATAAAGCATACCAAACAGCTAAGACTACTGAAGCTCAAGTTATAATAAATTGCTTGTCCAAAGTATGCAACTTTAAAGTTATAGATCCAGGGCTAAAATCCTCACTACTCGACTCCAATATCTTAATAGCAACACCTTCAGAAATGAACACAAATCATACCCAAAACAAAGCTTTCCAATTGATGTCTTCTTTTGTCATTTTACACTAACATCTCTGTCTATAAGACTTTTAAAAAATGACTAAAATTGCATGCATGTCAAATTTGTATCAAAGATAATTCAAGAAAGCATGGTTATCTTCACCATAAACCCTGGAAGGTACATGTCTACATCAGAGGCAGAAAGTTATATTCCTGAACTGAACACAGTTTTATACTCTGAAATAAATATGGACAATATTGTAAAGCCTTCAGTGACAATATTTGTTATTACTGAACTGTTATTTTTCATAATCTGTCATACTTCACATTTTGAAGGAAAGAAGCTAGAACATTAAAAATATGGATCTCTCTCTCTCTCTCTCTCTCTCTCTCTCTCTCTCTCTCTCTCTCTCTCTGTTTTTATCAATCAGCACAGAATATGCCCCTTACTTGACTTACAGTTCAACTAGGTGCTATCAATAAATGATCACATTAGCCTTTATCTTATTTCCTCATTGACTGCCTAGTCAGCAAGGTATTGATTTTTTTAAAGATTCTGCTTACAGTATATGAATGTTCACTTGGCTTTACTCCCAAATGTCTTTAAAAAACCTTAATAGTGCACTTCCCTGTTAGATGTCTTTATTCACCTTTTAATAAGCCTGCTTGCCTCTTGTAATAATACTGTACCTTCTGTAGAATCATATTTATCAGAGAGACAGCAGGCTATGAAAGGAATGCAAAAAACCAGTGCTTGAGCTGAATTTAATATGAACATTCAAATAAAGGTGCCAATAAAATCCACATTTTAATGAAAGCATTATACACTTGCAGAAAGCAAAGTATTTCAATGGATAACACAAATCATGATTAAATCTGCTTTAATTTAACTCACTCAAATACCCGTTTAATTCCTTAATGCATCGCTATAAACAATGAAGAAACAGAATTGTTCTTCATATAATAGTCTATTTGTTCTAAGAAATAAAACAATTGGTACTTTCAAACATTTATCTCATGTTATGCCTTCATTATTATTAAGTTAATTTCCACAGAGAAAGCTGGTTGTAGGCATTATTACCAGAATGGTTGAACCTATGAGTAGGAACAGTAATTAAGTGAAAGGGGAAGTGAGAAAAACTCAGTGAATAGGGGCCTGGGTTACTTTACTAGGACCATGCTGTCCAATTCACTTATTCACGTACGGAGTGATGATCCCTAACCTGAAATTCCACATCTGAAATGGTCCAAATTCTGAAATTTTTTGAGCAACAGCATGGTGCACAAGTAGAAAATTCTAGACTTGATGATGTATGATTTTCATACTAAAAATATTGTATAAAAGTACTTTCAGGTTGTATACATAATGTGCATATGAAACAAATTAATTTTCTGTTTAGACTTGTTACTGTCATGAATATACCTCATTATGTACATAACTATTCCAAATATTTTTTTAAGTCTGAAATCTGAAACAATTCTGGTCTCAAAAATTTTGGAAAAAAAATTCACTTTTTAACCTCTTCATAGATTTACCATTTTCTGGTACTACCTCTACTGGTATTTATTTCTTCTTTTCCATTGTTAAATAGTAAGTATACAACTAATGTAGCATCATGGAATCCATATTTTTTCTACCAGAGATTTGATCAAACTCTTCTTGTGTCTTAATGAAACCATTTTAACATAATAAAGAAATCAATTTTGCACAAGACTACCACATCTGTATGAAAAAGTGTTTTCTTGAATCAATTATTTTAATAGAAATTATTAATTTGAAAGTTTTAGTTGAGAGTAAAGTTAAACCTTTCTGAATTGTGTTTGCGTTCTTCATTCTAATTTCTTCTCTCTTAGGTGTTGAAACTAACATGGGTAAAAACTGATCATTAGAATAATTTAAACCATTTAGTTGGCAAATTAAAAAAAATATATTTACTCCATTGGTGGTGTTAGATAAACTATTTTCTGATTCTTCCTATTTGAACAGTTAAGTTCTTAGTTGGGAGACAGAAAAAATAATATTTTCTACAAAAATACTATTTTCTAAACCTTTACATTAAGAAGTAAAAACCACTTAAGGACCCTATGTGAACTGACCACCAAGTCACATTGCTAGTTAGTGAGAGAAAGGTGATTAGACGAAGGGTCTGTGACACTTAGGTGGGGAAATGATGTTCACTGAGGCTAGGCAGGCTTTTGTTCAAATTCAGGCTTCAAGTTTATTACTGAATGCATTGACCTCACTTCCCTTCTATTTACTCATTTATTAAATAAGAATAATAATAGTAACAACCACAGTAATAATTTCAGTATCATTTAATTTCAAGATTTCTTTGAGAATTATAAGAAAGTGACTGACATATTCTAAGCTCTCATTTAAACTTGATTATCTTATATTTCTGTCACCCTAGTTTCTGCTTTTTTATCAGTTCTGATAATAGGCAAGAAAGAAACCCATACATTCACTCGAAATTATCAAGATTATACATTCTTAATTCAAATAGTGAAAAAATACCTGAATACAAGTAAAGAGTATGAGTTTGTGGTAAGAACAAATTTAGGAAAACTTCTCAAGTATCAGATTCTCATGAATATTTTATGATCTGTTGCCACTTTGTGGTTGCTCTTGATGATATTCAGTAACCAAATTTCATCCTCCTTTGACCCACATAAACTTTTTTTTCTTTTTCTTTTTACAGAATGCATTTTGATTCATTATACACAAATGGTGTATAATTTTTCATTTCTATGGTTGTACACAATGTAGATTCACACCAATTGTGCAATCATATATGTACATAGGGTAATGATGTTTATCTCATTCCATCAGCTTTCCCTCCCCCATCCCCTCCTCTACTTTCAGTTCCCTCTACACACTCCAGTGCCCCTTCATTCTTCCCTTACCCCCTCCACCCACCCTCATTATGTATCAGTATGCACTTATCAGAGAGAACATTCAGCCTTTGGTGTTTGGGGATTGGCTTATTTCACTTAGCATGATATTCTCCAACTCCATCCATTTAGCTGGAAATACCATAATTTTATTCTTCTTTATGTCTGAATAATATTCCATGTGGTATAAATACCACAGTTTCTTTATCCATTCATCTACTGAAGGGCATCTAGGTTGGTTCCACAATCAACTATTGTGAATTGAGCTGCAAAAACATTGATGTGGCTGCATTACTGTAGTTTGATGATTTTAAGTCCTTTGGGTCTAAACCCAGGAGTGGGATAACTGGGTCCCCAGGGGTCCATTCCAAGTTTTCTGAGGAATCTCCATACTTCTTTCCAGAGTGGTTGCACCAATTTGCAACTCCACCAGCAATGTACAAGTGTGCCTTTTTTCCCACATCCATGCCAACACTTATTATTGCTTGTATTCTTGATAAAAGCCATTCTATTAGGGTGGGCATTTCTCTAATTACTACCAAAAGCACTATAAAAATTTAATGCAATTCCAATTTAAATCCTAATGACATTCCTCATAGAAATAGAGAAAGCAATCATAAACTTCATCTGGAAGAATAAGAGACCTTGAATAGCAAAAAAAATCCTGAGCAAAAAAGTGAAGCAGGAGGTATCACAATACCAAAACTTAAACTATACTACAGAGCAATAGTAAAAAAAAAAAAAATGGCACAAAAATAGACAGAAGGACAAATGGTACAGAATAGAAGACACAGAGACAAAACCACATAAAGACAGTTATCTCATACTAGACATAGGAGCCAAAAGCATACAACAAATGATGCTGGAAAAACTGGAAATCCATATGCAGTAAAATGAAATTAAACTTCTATGTCTCACCCTGTCCAAAACTCAAAATGGATCAAGGATCTAGGAATTAGACCAGAGACCCTGAACCAAAGAGAAGACAAAGAAGGCCCAAACCTTCATCATGTTGGTTTAGGATTAGACTTCCTTAACAAGACTCCCAAAGCAGAAGATATCAAAGCAAGAACCAATAAATGGATGGATTCAAATTAAAAAGCTCTTTCTCAGCAAAAGATACAATCAATAATGTGAAAAGAGAGCCTACAGAGTGGGAGAAAATCTTTTCCACATACACTTCATGTAGAGCACTAATCTCCAAAATTTCTAAAGAATTACAAAACTTTACACCAAAAATACAAAGAATCCAATCAATCAATGGGCTAAGAAACTGGGCAGACATTTCACAGAAGAAGATATACAAGTGATGAACAAATATATGAAAAAGTGGCCCACATCTTTAGCAAAAGTCCTTCAATATATACCAAGCACCAAAGACTGGTGACAAAAATGAAGCAGCAGACCCTCAAAGCAGCTACTCATTTTTAGTTTCTTCCTTGAAATTTCATGCTGTCTTCTCTAGGCACATTCTTCACCTGAAACTTATTTTAAGATTCACCAAAGCTTATATAACTCCAAAAATTTCTCAATAGTTTCTTTATTTTACTATTCTACTTGCACTGATGATACCCAACTTCCAAGTTAGTTCACAATTTTCTCTACTTAAAAATGACTTCACCGTAGTGGGGGGTGTGTTGGGAAGAATATAGGAATTTTGGATAATGCAGAGGGGAGTGAGGGGAGTGGAATGAGGGGAAGGGTGGGGCAGGGGGATGGGAAGGACAGTAGAATGAGACAGACATTATTACCCCATGTACATGTATGAAAAAAATTTAAATAAAATAAATATAAAAAATAAAAAATGGCTTCATAAAGAACTTTCTTTGGGCTCATGGGAGAAAATGAAATTAGACAATTGGAAATGAACAAGAGAAACTACATTGTGAAAGACATGTAACAAAATCCAGAAAAAAAACACTGAATCAAATCTAAGCCTATCATGTGAAAATAGAACATCCCTCTCCATTTTCCAAATAATCATGAGTCCTCCTTCAGTCATCAGAAATAGACTAGGCTTCAGGAGGTGAGCAAATTTCACTTAAATAGCATCCACTGTGTGTCAGATGAAATTAAATCATTTCTAGAAAATAATCTTACTTAAACTTCAGAATAACTTTATGATATATTGTTCATTTTTACATATAAATACTGAAGCTTATAAAGATTTACACACACTTGATATTGTATGACCTGTAAATCATAATGCCAAATTATTTGCTGCTCTTAACAATCTATCATACTCCTAATGTGAATTCCATGAATTTGGATATTCTGCTGATTGCTTACCATTTTTGGTTCTGACAATTTAATTAACTAGATGATTTTTCAAAAGCATTCATGAAGCATGCTTATGATATAGAGCGATGGCAGAATAATTAAAGTCTTGAAAATATGTTATCCATCTGAGAAGTCCACTAAGTATAATTATTTGGTAGAATGTTAGGAAAAATGAGTTAAAAAATTTAAAGTCTAAGACATTTTTTAAAATTGAGTTTCATAAGAAGCCCTAAGTGTGACACTGGCAAATAGCATAAGAGAAGGTCAGTTCTGGCACTTTAAATAAGGGTAAATGTCATACTTTTGGGAAGCGGGTAGAACGGTACTGGGGATTTAACCCAGAGGCAATTTACCATTGAGCTGCATCCCATAGTCCTTTATATTTTATTTTTTAATTTTGAGACAGGGCTTTACTAAGTTGCTTAGAGCCTTGCTAAGTTTCTGAGACTGGCCTCAAACTTGCAATCATCCTGCCTCATCCTCCTAAGGCACTGGAAATATAAGCACAAGCCACCACACACCTGGCAAATCAAATGGCAAGACAAATGACCCTTTGTATTTGTTTTCTCTCTCTCTCTCTCTCTCTCTCTCTCTCTCTCTCTCTCTCTCTCTCTCTCTCTCTCTCTCTCTCTCTTTCCTTCCAGTACTGCAGATTGAACCCAGGGCTTGGTGCCTGTTAGGCAAGTGCTCTGCCACTGAGTTGCAAATGAATACACCTTACTCTTAAATTACGCATGCATACTTACACTTGTCCATTAATACTTACACTTAATATCCATGCATGCAATTCTATCCTGTTGGACCTAAAATATTAAATTGACATCCTCAAATTTATATTTAGAAGCCTAAGGAAAAAAAATGAAGTCATCTTAATCCTCTATCTTCAGTTTTAAACTTCTGTACTCCAGATGTGCTAACAATGGTTTTCCTTCCTCTGCCAATGTTTAATAATGTTTGCTTTAGAGAAAATCCCCTTAGAGACAGATCTAAACTGAAGTTTCCAAAAGAAAATTTGTCACTAACAACCTGTGCTGTTACCTGCTAAAATGCAACACTACACTTAGGAAGGCATTAGCTGAACCATTTTACCTTGCTCTGACTGACACTTAGCTAGAGAGTCAAAGGTACTAGTTTTTCCCTGAAACTAAAAGCATCTAAACAAGATGACACTCAACATTTCAAAATTATATTGCATATACTATTAGGATATATTTTTTAAGGAAAAAGGGAAACCTTAAAACTACTTTTATTTACTTGGCAGACATTCGTATACCAGGAACCATGCAAGTGTTTGTATCATTTGCAAAAGTATTTGTTCCACATTAAGCAAAATATCATCTCCACCTCAGCAGGAGATCTTGGCACAAAATTAAGTTGGTCCTTCTCAGAAATGTTGTCCTCTGCTTATTGATAAAAAAGAAATCTCATTTCTAATGGAATTGAAAGTCTAGGAAGTTTTTTTTTTTTTTTTTTTTTGCTCTCTTAAAAATATTTCATATATGTCTGAAATATTGTCTAATGTCCATTTTTTAAAATTAACTGTGGAAATACACATTACTTTATTGAAGACTTCTGCTTGTGAAGACAATTAAAACATACTGATTTAGTTTCAACTTCTTTTGTTCAAATAACTCAATATCAGAGAGAACATTTTGGTTTTGGTTTTGGGGATGGCTTAATTCATTTGGCATGATATTCCTCAGTTTCATTCATTTACTGGCAAATACCATAATTTCATTCATACTTATGGCTGAGTAATATTCCATTGTATGCATATACCACATTTTCTTCATCTATTTATCTCTTGTAGGACACCTAGGTCATCGAACACAGGAAACTTTCTCTCTGAGCTACATTTCTTTTCCTTTTAATTTTTTTCGTTCTTTTGAAACAAGATCTCACCAATTTGCTGAGGTTACCCTCGAACCTGCCTCAGCTTCCTGAATTGCTGGTATTACAGGTGTACACCAAAGTATACCACTCCTTCTCCATTACAAGATGAATAACTGGGTGTTTTAACTCATAGCAATTCTAATTATTGGGCAAACAGGTACTCATGAAAGGAGCAAAAAGATATTGCTTGAGGATCTAAAATGTGCTATAAATTCATATACATTTCTGTCTTTTAACTCTCTCATCAGCTTTCTAAGAAAAAGGGTATTACAACCATTTACAAGTGAAGAAACAATAGAGTTCTGATGAAATTCTACCTAATTAATAAATGTTTTAATCAAGAATAGAGCTCAGTTCCAGGTAACTCCAGAGTTAAGGGACTCTTCCTGAACCTCCCCAGTATTCTGGCACAGCACACTTGTCTTCCTGCAGATGAGGAGGCACATCTCCGCTTATAGGCTTGACAGAACACATCAGCAGTTCTGCAACTTACAACTTTGCACACTAATTAAGACAACACTGTTGAAGTGATTGGCAGGGGCAGTAAAGATGAAATACATAAAGATGAAATTATATAAAGAAGAAATATATATATGTATATATATATAATATATATGTATAGTTACATGTACATATAAGCACAAAAAAGAAAACTAGCATTCCAAAATACATATGAGACAAATACCCATTTGACTGAAGCAACTAAAATATGTACGGTCTTTTATTTCTTTTTCTTCATACATTCCTTAAATATTTATTTGTGACAGATTCTGTATTAGGTACTAGATAAATATTAGGAAGTAGAAGATATACAGAATCAATTTCTGTACCTTGTAATAATGGAGACAATAGACTTCATCAGATCCTTTTAAAAGTACACAAGATACAAGTACATAAATATATGATTTGGTAGAATCTATAGAAAATCTCTGATATTTGGAAAGGGAATCATATAAGTTTTATGATTTATTTGCCTCAAAACAAATAAAATAAAGCAGGTTTATATCAATAGAGAATGCTCAGATAATAAACATATTATCTAACCAAAAGTGGTAAATTCCTTCCAGTAGAGCATAAGTAAAGTACAGGAATTTGGAATGTATTGGGGGAGATATACAAAGATGAATATAGGATGTAAAATATAACTCTTGTGCAGAGATTTAAAAAGATAAATCATTTGCTTGGAGAAAAGTGGTGAAAGAATGTACTTTGAGACCCTTTAAAAGAACTTTTTTTTCACAAAAGATACTGTTAGGTATTTCACAATTTTGATTCAAAAGAATAAAAAGAAGAAATCAGCTATAATTTATAGAATGATGATTTTTAATTACATATAAAGGAATATTCTTGTTTGTTTATTTAGATTGGGTATAAGAGATGTGGCTTTACTTTAACCTGATGACATTAAAGACCCTTTTCTACACTAAAATTCAATGAACTTGATAACAATATATGCACTGTAGATGGAGCTGAATGGAGTTGACATTTTCAGCCCTTTCTTTTATTGTAACTTAGAAATGCATTTCATGTTAATTCAACAACATGGTTAGTGAACACTTTCCATCTGTCAGTAAGATGCTGAAAATTACCGAGTCACAGCACTGTGCCAAAAAATGAAACTAAGTGGATGGATAATTTTGCACTATCAAGAAGCAGTAAATTCCAGCTGTGAAAACTGAATGGTATAAAAAAAGCCCTGAAATTTAAGTTTGGCACTACCACTCCCTCACCCCACACCAATAGCTTTTGGATGTTAGTCATAACCTTTTGCCAATGAAGTCACATGTAATTACTTTGGGCTTAATTATTCTAAACTAGAATTTTTAAGCATGTTCATTCCTTGCATTTGTTACAATGCCAACAAATAAAGCATTTGGTGCCAAGACTTAACTGCATGTTCCAAAAAAAGATACAGACAATTCAAGCTCAGTGGTCAATTACTAAGTTCCATAATATGAGAAAAAGAAAAAGGAATACTTTCTTGTTATTAAACCATTCAAAAAATTGGAACAAGGCAAAATGTTAATAACCTTCCTTTCTGCATGGTAAGGTTTTTGGAAATATGTTAAGAGTAAGTAATATTGGGATGAACAAATATTCAAAATACTATATTTGCAGTGGTCACCCATATTTTAAACTATTTAATAATAATCATTTATTTATCCAATATTGATAAGATCAATTTACAGCAATAATTCTAGAATTGATTCTCTCTACTAATAAATCCTTAGTATTATTTACTGTTTATTTGGAATAGATGAAACTTTTGAAAAAGAACACAGTTCAGAAAATCATTTAAAAAGCATTATTACAGTTTCTTAATATAGAGTTAGAGTTTGAGAAAGGCCCCCATTCCTAAAATTACTCCTCGTATGTACTTAGCACACACACTCACACAGTATTCCAAATATCAGTGAATACAACTTGACTCCTCTATACACAAAACATGTTTAAAAAGTTTCTATCATAAAAATAAAAGTAATAGAAATAGAAAAGATTCAAGAAGGAAAAAAATACCTGATCCCCAAGTTAGAATATGTCTGTGTTTACTTATTTAGGAAATCAAGAACATTTACTCCTAAATACACACCAGAGAGTTAAACTGTGAGAACACCATACTGGATAACAGAATGGCTGGTGAAAAGTTACACCCTATTCAATTCTCTTTCATGCTTTCTAGTTGCTTCAGTATAAAAAGTTTTTTGTGGGGAGAGAGGGCTTCTCTGACACTCACTAATAACTCCAAATTTTAAAATGTCAGTGTAAAAATAGAATTGTTCCAAAGTGGAATTTAACAACAAATTCGTTCATTGTCCTTCATTTTTTATCATCCTGGCAAGGTACTAGATTTCCTTTTTAGGTCACAATCACTGGTGTGTTCTTGCAAGGAGGGAAATTTTATCACTGACTATGTTTAGAATTTCCCACTGATGAATAGTAATAAGAGAAAGCAGATTGAATTTTAGTTGGTTTATTTTTGCTTTCAAAATATCCACTCACAACACACCCTTGTGTTTCCATTGGTACTCTGCTTATACACCGTGAGTTCTAAAACTTATGATTTTTAAAAAAAGTATTTGAATTTGCATTTTTCTCAGTGTTTTATTCATTGCATTCATGTACTGATCATGTTATCTGTGTCACTGCAAAATATCTCAGGTCAAGGAAGATGTTTTGAGAGTAATGGTTAAGATTATGAACTTGGAAACAAATCGCATGGATTCAAATATTTGCTCATTCTCCACCTGAGTGACAATATTTGTATATGTATACATTTACATATATGACATGTTTACAGTCTTTGAGTCTTGCAACTCAACCTATAAAATAAGGATACTAACAGTTTACCTCTCATAATTTTGTTGTGAAGATTAAATGATATAATCCACATTATGTACTTAGCACAATGCCCAGTACATGATAGGTTTGTTTTGTTTGTTTGCTTTTGGTACTAGGGATTGAACCTAGGGATGTTTTACCACTGAGCCAAATTCCCAGTTCTTTTTATGCTTTATTTTGAGACAGGTTCTCTCTAAGTTGCTGAGGCTGGCTTTGAATTTGTGATCCTCCTGCCTCAGTCTCCTGACATGATACGCTTTTAAAATATTTATTTATACCTGTTATTAAAATCTTTGAATTCCACATCATTCATATAAATGGCTCACTTAACACTTTTAGCATGTGCTCATAGATTTCTGCAAAGAAATGAATATTATAAAGATAAAGGTTTAATTAGCTATGTAACGTATTTAAGGGGAACAGAGAAAACAAACAAGGCCCAATGTTGTATGACAGAGGAACAGTGTCCAGGAATTTTAAAGTGCCTGGTGCTTTCCTCTGCTAAGAACAGAAAGCATTGACTTGAGAGCTCTTGAAGAACCTTGTGAGTAATTTTTGGACTCTTTATTTATAATACAGGCTTTTAAAATATATTTTCCCAATGTTAATTTTTAAAAATTCTGAAAAACTAAGCTGCAATTATTTTTTCAGTCATTCTAGCAAAGAACATGTTAAATCCTTGTTTTAGTCAGCTATTTTGCTGCTGTGTCTAAAAGGTCCGACCAGAACAATTGTAGAGGAGGAAAAGTTTATTTGAGGTTTCATAGTTTCAGAGGTCTTAGTTCATAGAAGGCTCACTCCATTCCTCAGGGCTCCAGGTGAGACAGGACATCATGGCAGTGGGGCAGAGGCAAACAGCTCACAAGTTGATGAGGAAGCAGAGAGAGAAACTCTGCTTGCCAGATACAATTATATACCCCATAGCTACGCTCCCAATTAACTACTTCCTCCAGCCACACCCCACCTTCCTCCAGTTACCACTCAGTGAATCTCATTAGGGATTAATTCACTGACTAAGTTAAGACTAGCACAACCCAATCATTTCTCCTGTGAACCTTCTTACATTGTCTCACACGGGAGCTTTTGGGGGACACCTCACATCCAAACCATAACAATCCTAAAATAAAAATACGCATATTTTCCCATATACATATGTTAGTAACTCTCAAATTTCTTCTCTCTGACTCAATGAAATATCTTTTCCTCACTCAATATTCTTATCCATCCTGACTCAACTGAATTATCAGAATGTAGAGTTGATAAAATGTTTTATGATTACTGAAAATAGTTTCCCATGCTTGTATGATTCTTGTTAATTAACCAATGGGTTTTTTCCTGCTCACTGCCTAGTTTTCAGTCTTCATCTTGAAGAACTGGGAAGTAGTTCTAAAGACTCTCTTCTTTCAGCAGCAGTCACAATCAGACTGGGAATGCGCTAATTCCAGTAATTGAAAGTTCTTCCACTGAATTTCTAGAACGTGTATTCATAAAGTAGTACCACACACATCACTGAGGGACAATTTAAACAAACCATAGAAATATCCATAAAGGTTTGTAACTTACTGATACACAGACATGACTGTTAACTGACAGAGCTGCATGTCTTTATGGAACAAAACCTTAATTAATTGGAATTAGATAACATTTTGGATATTCTGACTACATCTTGTTTTTGGGATTCAGAAACTAATTTCTAAATGATTAAGTTATAAACAAATATCATGTTTGATTTAAAATATTTAATCAAATAAAAATCTTCAGAATGATGTCTGTCTCATTCCACCATTTTTCATACCGCCCTCCCTCTCATTTTCTTTTATATATTCTAAAGTTCCCCCATTATTCTCTCATTCCCCACCCCCACCCCCATTATATATTATCCTCCACTTATCAGGGAAAATATTTGGCCTTTGGTTTTGGGGCTTGACTTATTTCACTTAGCATGATATTGTCCAATTCCATCCATTTATTTGCAAATGTCATAATATTATTATTCTTTATGGCTGAATAGTATTCCAATGCGCACAAATGGTATGAATCTACATTGTGTACAACCATAGAAACGAAATTATGTACCCCATTTGTGTGCAATGAATCAAAATGCAGTCTGTAAAAAATAAAAGCTAAATAAAAATAATAAAAAAATCTTCAGAATGAAGATCTTAAAGCCATACAATAAGATTAAATCATATAAGAAGTTATTGCCACTATAATTTACTTGGTAATAAAGGAATTGTACTAAAAGTTTAGAAATGTCTTCAACAAATTCAGACAGTTATGTATTATTACAGGAAAACAACTCAATGAATCAAAATTTTATCAAAATAATTTATAATCTAAAAATAAGTTCCCAGAATTCTGATACGGAAATTTTACTGTGTCTGCCACTCAGAATCTAACACAAATTATTAAAACACTTTATTACTGAATAATTGATTTTAATAAGCTAAAATAAATTAATATCCATTCAATTTTAATTTTATCTTGACATTCCAACAAATGATTGCTAAAATACTATTGTAGATATACACATATTATATAACTATTAATTCAGAATTAATATTAATATATGAATTTCAGAAACAGATTTTATTACCCTAGGAAAATATATAGTTCACTTAATTCAAATGCTATTAATCAAAATATACTCTTGAGAATGTACTAAAATTACATGAACTTTAATAAATTACATCACTTTATATTTATTCAGATTTTTCTTAAATATTGCTCAAAATCAAGTATCTATACCAAAAAGGAAACATGTATATACTTGGTGTATATGTTCATCTTAGGATACAGAATTAGGAAGGAAATTATAATCATATGGAGAGTGCTATGGTTTGGATAGGAAGTCTTGAACATTACAAAGCCCCAAAGCTCCTGTGTTTCTGCAGGAATATTCAGAGGTGAAATGATTGGGTCGTGAGAGCTATAACCAAATTAGTCCTTCTTAGTTTAAAGGGACTGACTGGGTGGTAACTGTAGGTAGGTAGGCATGGTTGGAAGAGGTGGGTCACTGTGGACATGCCCTTCCCGATCTTTCTCTGTGCTTCCTTGCTGCTATGTCTTGTGCAGCTACCCTCTGCCATGTCCTTCAACTATGGTGTGCTGCCTTACCTTGGGTCCAGAGTAATAGAGTTGTCCACTTATGGACTGGGACCTCTGAAATCATCAAGCACAAATAAACTTTTGCTTCTCTAAGTTGTTCATATCAGGCATTTAGGTCATAGGAAGGCAAAACTTGCCTGAAATAGATAGTATGATTCATAGGAGTGATAAACCTCATTTCATGGAATGATCCGTTCTCTATTTCTCTGACACTTGAATAATATTTTTATGTCACTTTTACTTAAGGTCAAAGGAAATGCCTCATGGAGAATTTCTGTAGATAGTTTTCTAATATGCAGATATTTGGAGAAATAGGAATATTAATTATAAGATTAACATTTTAAATATTAAGAATAAACATTAACTTACTCTCATATCCAAAATTCAGAAAGAGGTGGAAGATTTATCTACAAGTAAATCCTACATCACTTCTTCTATTATTTTTCACATGTTCACTGAACATATAAATAGTGACTTCATCATTAAAAATCTAGCCCAGGGGATGTGCATCCTAGGCAATAAATTAAAGACTGATTGAACAATAGAAACATTACCTACCTATACAATATCTGTTCTATATACAGAGATCACAAAACCAATAAATGATAAAGTTAGAACTTTCTAAAACAATGTTTTTTTCTCATTATTATGTCCTGAAGTATTAATGGCTAAAAATTGATAGCATTTCATAAGTGAAATATAACAAACTGATTTTAACCAATAAGCACAAGTCTGTTTCTCTTAAAAAGATTTTAAAAAGCAAATTTTCCTCACTACATATAGATAGAACACCATGTGTTGGTGCAGAATAAAGACAGTGTAATCTTTCATTCTAATCATTTTTGTTCACTAACACAAAAGTTAGTCACATAAGCATGGTCCTAAGCAAAATTGAATAATATCTGAAAATGCAAATGGTAGAATATTCTCTATGGAATTCTCAGCCCAAAGGATACTTGAATAGACTCTTATAAAACAAAAACTTATAAATCTAAAAAAGACAGTGTTTTTCCAAATGTAGGCCAAAGGAGGGAGATGTTTTGAATTTCTACATTTCTTACTTATTTCTTCTTTTGTTCTTCCTTTCTTAAAGTGTCAGATTCTTTTTTGTTTCACATACTACTTTGAATCTGCAGCTAGATTGTGTGTGTATGTGTGTGTGTGTGTGTGTGTGTGTGTGTGTGTTTGTGTGTTTAGAAAATCAATATACTTGGCAAAGGTTGAAAAAATCAGAGATATATAGATGAAGTTTTGCAAACAAAAATATTAGTGCTAAATTTCTGATTCAATGTCTTTTTAAAAATTCAATGTCTTTTTAAAAACTGCTTCAACCCAGTTTTCTTATTAAATCAAATTGGGTTCTTTGTGAACTCAATTTTAATCCCTAGTGAACAAAAAGCAATTTCCTCTCATGGCTTTTACTACGGATATATCCAGAGACTAGAATATTTGGCATGCCTCCAAACTCATTGTGTGGGTTCCTTGCTAGTTTTGTGCAAAAAAATTAAATCTCACAGTTTTCTTCTGTTGTTAAGAGGAAAAAAAAAAAAGAAAAACAAATAATTGCACATCCTTTTGGTGGAGAGACAGTGGATGTATGAAAGTTCCTGAAGTCAAAGCTTGGAAGCTAAAAAATATCTAAATGTGTTCATTCAACTTTGACTAGTTAACGATTTATATGTAGGTCATTCATTTCTTTGCAGAAAAGGTAGAAGGAAATTTCCTGGTTCCATTCATACTGCCAGGCAATCCTTCAAAGACTCTATTGGAACCAATATATTCCAGCATAAGAATTGCTTTACTCTCTCCTCTCTCTCTCTCTCTCTCTCTCTCTCTCTCTCTCTCTCTCTCTCTCTCTCTCTCTGTCTCTGACACACACACACACACACACACACACACACACACATATAATCAAAGAAATGTCATTAAAAAAAGAAGACATTACATTTTGCAAAGCAAGCAAATTAATGAGAAAAAAAGCATATCAAAAATATCACTATGAAATTCAGCAAGATAAAAGTAGTACAAAATATATTAACAGAACTTTACTTATATAGAGAATAATTTCTCCATATTACTGTTTTTAGAAAAAAAATGCATTAATTCTTAATATAACAGCTACTTTAAAAATATAGACATTTACCAGAATTTAAATGATTATTTTACAAAAAGGTTCCATTTAAAGGAAAGATGATGGCATTGCAAACATCATGTTTTTAAAGGAGCAACACAGAGCTATAAAATTATTTTTAAAAGTTGCGCAATTAGATTATCAACCACACAGACTCCAATGGCACCTACATACCAAGTTATTAAGTGTTTTTTAATAAATCATCATGTCAAAAAAGCATAGGCTAAAAAATTTGGAAAATGGTAAGTAAAACAATTTTGATTTTTATTTCTCTCCCTCATATGTTTTATTGATCCAGTTATTTTGCCAGAGTAAAGGGCAAATAACACCTCAACTAGGAACAAGATATGATGTAGAAGTTAGTTTCTTTCATACAGGTAGAGGAGTAGAATGTCCACTTCTAGAATCTGGGATTGTGAGAAGGAGAATTAGAAGCTGAGTGAGGTGCTCAGCTGCATATATCCTCAAGACAACAGGGCAGCATGCTGATTGACATGGCTCAACCAGAAGCACTGGGAAGGTGACCCAGATGTCTCAAAGACAGGCCTGCTTCTGTGAAGCAGACCTCATACTGGGTGGATGCCATAGTCAGCAAAGTTCAGAAATCATTCTATGACATTAAAAGATTAAAAGTGGGTGGCAGTTAGATAAGCAGAAGAAGGTAGCATTTCTGCAGGGTTCTGTGTGTGTGTTTATTTTTGTTTCACTGTTACTCTCTGGGTCTCTTTCCCTCTTCTCTCATTCAATATTTGTTTAATTTACACAATTTAAAGCTAAGTTAAAAAATGATAACAAAAATAGTTTCAGTTAGGATAGGCCAATATAGATCAAACTACAATGCTATTACTTCAGAAATGAAAAAAATGCAATCAAATATAGAACTACACATAAATATTGAGCTGAGAAATAAGAAGTAAGCTATAGGTGAATTTCTAGAGTGCTATACACTATAAGTTTATGGGGAATCTCCCCCTAAACTTGCACTAGACTAAGAAAGTATGGAAGGAAACAAATGAAAATGGATTGCAATTTGAGGTCTTGCAACAGAGAGGAGACTAATCATTCAATAGACACTTATCACAAGTCTAATCTATACACTACTGGGACCTGAGAAGATGGAACAAAGACATAGCAAAACACATTGCCTTTTCTAGACAAGTTCCTCACAAAGAAACACATATGACTGACTCAAACAATAAGACCTTAGAATGGTAGAGTTGAACTTTAAAATGTACACCTATTTCCCACTCAATGAAAACATCAAAGGAAAAATCACTCCAAATCCATGGCATATTTACAGAATTTGCATAAATATATGGCATATTTATTTTTGCTGAAGAAAAAAAAGGAAGGAGGTGGTCTCTTATCCCCTTCAAATATTAGGATTGTTTGAATATGATAGGATAGAAAGGGAAGGTGGCAGGGGAGATAAAGGGAGGTTAGACAACAGGTAGTGAAACACAGTTTGATAGAATAGGTTCTAGCATTCTATAGCACAGTGGGGTGACTACAGTTCACAATAATATATCGTGCATTTTATGAATAGCCAGAAGAGAGGGACTTGAAGTCTTCAAATATAAAGTACTTATTAGGGTATGAAAATGATAATCACCCTGATTTGATCAGTATGTATTATATACATGTATTGAAATATCATACAGTACCTTGTTAATACATACAGTCATTACATATTAATCAAAAACTGAAAAAAAGGTGAAGTGGTGCACATCAATAATCCCAACAACATGCAAGGCTGAGGCAGTAGGATAGCTAGGTTCAAGGCCAGCGTAGAAACTTATTGGGACCCTGTCTCAAAATAAAAAATAAAAAAGGTTGGGAAAATAATTCATAAAAAAAAGTTGAAAGGACATAGTTATGGAGATAAATATGTTAACTTTCCTGATTTGGTCATTGTACACTACATATGTATATTGAATTACCACCCTACACCCCACAAATTTGTACAATTAAAATAATAACCCAGTATGGTGGCACAAGCCTGTAACTCCAGAAACTCTTGAGGCTGAGGCAGGAAGATTACAAGCTGAGGATAACCTCAGCAACTTGGCAAGGCCCTAAGCAACTTAGCGAGACTGTGTCTCAAGACAAAAAATAAATAAATAAAAATTTAAAGGTCTGAGGATGTAACTCAGTGGTTAACTACCCTGAGTACAAACCCCAGTACTGAAAAGAAAATGAAAAATAATAATAATAAATTTGGAAAATAAGGAATGTGAAATGCTATACTAAGATATGACATAATGAAATTAAGTTAGCATTTGCCCACAATGAAATTTTATTGTGGGTTTATAACTAATCAAATGGCAGCACTCTTGCTCTGACTGCCTCTATAAATATGTCTGTGTGTGTATGCTCATCTCAAACTTATAGCAGTATATGTCACTGGTGGAGTCCAATATAATGGCACTATTAAAAAATAGTTAAATATATTTTTCTCTTTACAAAGGAAAAATGAGGTATATTTATTCTGTGTCCACAAGAGGTTCAAAACAGATGCATCAGTGCCAAACAACCCTGGATTCAGGGCCATGTCTACCACATACTAGCTATAGTACCTTGGGCAAGTTACCTAAACCCCCAGTGCCTCATTCACTTTTCTTATGAGTAAAATAGAGATAATAAAGAGATAAGAGAGATAATCAATGTAAAGTCTTTAAAACATTTCCTGGGTTACCAACTAAGTATTAAGCATTATCATTAATTAAGATGATGGATCAAAATTGATTTCAGCAATATAAGCAACCAAAAACAGTTAAATCATACCAAATGAGGAGTATAAAATGTAGAACTAGCACCCCAATCAAAAAATTATTAAAAATTAATGTCATTATTCCACTTTGCTTTGATAAACAAAAATGCAAAAGACAACAAAATACACTAGCCAATAACATAAACTCACCTATTAAACTCCTTAATAATTATTATGGAAAAATTGGCAATGATATGTTATTTGAAGGTTTGTGGATTAAATGTGAAGACCAATTACACAGAGTGGTAAATGGTAGTTTTATAATACTGTCATAAGTTATACTGATTACATATTCCAAAGACAAATTATATTAAAGACAGAATTAGGAAAATGACTTAAAGACATATTATTGTCAGTGATTATATGTGTAGCTTATAAGTATTATTCAATATAAATGGAATTTTAGGGCACCTAAAGCTTTTCATTATTTCCATTTCCCCCATAAAAATTAAGCAAGAATAGTGTAGAATCTAGCAAATGCATTTATACAATTTTGACTATGTAGCCAGAAAGTCCTATGTTTAGTTTGGACAAATTTTGTCCTTGCTAATCAATTACTGGGCTAAATATTTCTCATCTCTAAAAATGACAATTTAGCATATTTGCTTACAAAATAAGCTCCATTGTTTTAATAAACATTGATAAAATGAATTACATGTTGGAACTTCTCATTTTAATCTCATTCTTCACACTTTCAAAAGAGAATAAAATGTATTCAACAAAATGAATATAATCTACATTTTCACAATGTTAATTCAGAAATATTATAAGTAAAATAATTTATTTGAAAATTTTGATGTTTCAGAAATAAATGCTAACTTAAGTAAGCACTGTCTTCTATTAAAACAGAATGAAAGCTTTCAATCTTTGTGTTCACTATGTTTAACAATGGACAACAATCGATGAATCAATGGGGAATATTAAGAACTTAAGTCAAAAAATGAATTCTAGAATCATTCAAAATGCCATTTCCTTGTTTCTTGTCACTAAATTCCATTATCAGATCCACAATACAAGGTGAGGGTCTCACCTTACCTTTTTTATTTGACTTATAAGTAGTTTTGAGTTATGCTAAGCAATACTTACTCTTCCATTTTACCCCTCTATACTTTTCATAATAGTTAAGTTTGTTATAACTCCGCGACACAAAATTTTCTCATGGAAGACCTTAGTTTCTTCAGAATTGTGTTCTAATTTGTTTCACTGTGACCATGTCAGATGATAACACAAATACACATAGATGAGATCTAGCTTCACAAAATACTCACCACAGTTGGCTTCATCTGATGCATCTGCACAGTCTGGATCCTCATCACAAACCCACAACTTGGAAATGCAGTGTTTGGTAGTTTTACATTGGAAATAGTCAGGAGAACAGCTGTTTTCAGCTTAAGAGGAAAATATCTATTAATATGTAATTTGGATGAAGAAAGGACATTTTATTTATGAAAAGCAATTACACAAATGTTTAAGACGGTTTACTGAAAATAAATGATCTTTTCATTAATCATGTTCTAAAGTTGATGAATGTCAACTTTCAAATACCTGTAATGTATTCCTAGCATTCTTTCTGGTACAAATAAAAAGAAAAAACATATATGCTAACCAAAAATCAGAATTTTTCAAGAAAATTTTTGATTAGATATTTGTAATAGCTAATTTTTAAAAATCAAGAATTTTTGTTTTTCAAAATAATTTTATCCAGATAAATGTAAGAATTTATATGCATGTATTTTATCCATTGAAAAGAAAAATTGGAAAACATTAAGTGAATGAGCAAATAAAAAGCATGAAATTCAATCAAAATCTCTAGAAGTTGTGTTGAGTTTTGAAGGAAGTGGTAAACATCTGACTCAGACTGTAAACCGCATCACAAATCCTACTCAGTTTAATGGTTCAGTTTCCAGAATGGCTAACCATAAAGAACTGGTACTGACTTTATTCTGAATGCACCATCTTAATCAAATTGCTGGATGACTGCACATTATTCACTGATAAAAGTTTTAGAGGAATAATATAAAACTTTTGCAAGACAGAAATGTTTGGTTGAAAATCTGAAATCTGACAGGTGATTTATCCCTTAGATTCTGTGTGTGCTTGTGTGTCTGTGTGCCTGTGCATACCTGTTCACATGCATTTCTGCATATGGTGTAAACTGTTTTGCCTTCCACGTAATGTGGTTTGATTTTTGGAGGGAGAGAAAAACAAAAATTGAACAGAATAAAATATATTTTTACTATAATTTCTTCAAATAGCCTGCTAAGATTTATTAAATGGAGTAGTTATGTACAAGTTTTTAAAAGGAATTTTGTTAGGTTAATTGCTTAGGTATTATATTCTTTATCATAGGTTCAATATGTGTTTCATGGAATCTCGAACTAAAATGGAATTGATTTCAAGTATCTAATCAACAGAAGAAAATCACCTGTATCTATTTAATATGGACAAAAAAAACCACAACGTTGTTTTTGATGCTTCACTTAAGGATGATGTAGATGAGGGATGTCATTCATCTCTTTTAATCTCCAGGTTGATTTTAAAGTAAACATCACCATGTTTTAATTTTCTCTACAATTTTGTTTAGAGCATCTTAAATAACCCATCTGAACTGGCACCTATTAACAACTCTTTGAACATAATTGCTATCTTGTTTTCCTACACTATATGATTTTATGATGAGTAATCATTTTTAAATCAATTTTAGTTGGGAGTCAAAAGTAAGAAAAAAACGAACAATTTGTGGCAACTTACGACAGTCCCTTTCATCTTCCTCATCACCGCAGTCATCCTGCCCATTACATCTAAGGTTGATCGGGATGCATTTCTGGTTCTTGGTGCACTTGAACTGACCTGACAGGCAGACATGTGTGTCTAAAACAGAGAGAACAAAAAATCTGACCTGAGACCTATGTCTGAATTTAAATCAGCACACACATTATCAGTTAGGAATTAGGTTTTTGTTCTTTAGGAATTTAATCACCTACCACAGTTGAGTTCATCAGAATTGTCTCCACAGTCATTCTCTCCATCACAGATGAAAGCAGGCAGAGCACAGAGTCCAGTTCCACACTGAAATCGGCCTGGCTGACATTTAAATTCAGCTAAGATAGAAAATATACAGGTATTATAGAATGACAATCTTAGCTCATGACTTTTTAAACAGACATTCAAAGTATTTGTTATATTACTATGTTAAACATATCCTGGAGCACTATGTAAACGTCTCACATCTACAGAGCTGTTAGCTTCAGATGTACAGCTAAGCTATGTAACTCAGATAGCCTGCAGATTACATTTCATAAACTAACTGTAAGAGGGAAGGAACTAACAACATATAAATATAAAACATTGTATTTTGAAAATCACATAAATTCATCCTCATTTCAATGAAGTGGTATTGAGCAGTTGAGTGGGAGACTAAAATTCACTGGAACTAAAACAAAAAATTATTTTGATACAATTTAAAAAAAATCATTTCTCTTTGTTCTCTTCGTTGCTCATGGTTTGCCCATAAGGTCCATATCTGTACTCAATAAAATTTGTCTAGCACTACTTAAAGCAAATTCTTTCTGTATTTATTACATTTAAATCACATTTATTGATATTCATCCCCATGCTACTATTATATATGAGGACAAAATCTTTTATATAGCAAATGCTTTTTACATACCAAATATTATTCTAATAAACAGCTTCCAAATGATAATGTGTGTTCTTTTTCTGTATTCTTGATTTTATGTAAATTATAATAACAATAATAATAATATTAATACTGATAATAGGATCTTTTGAAAATCTGTTCTGTATCAGGCACTCGGTTAGACCTTATCATATTCAGTTATTAATTTAATGTCACTGTAACTTTCACACTTTGTCATCACTATGACCATTTGACAAATGAAGAAACTAAGCTTTCTGGATAGTTTATATGTTTTTACTAGTGTATAGTTATGCATGCTATTAGAGTTCATTTTGATATAATCACATCAGTATGGAATATATTTTGCACAACATTGGTACTTTCTCTTTTCTTCCACTCCTCCCTCCCTCAGTTCCCCCTCCCTTTTTCCTACTATTCTTTCTTCTATTTATTTATATATATATTTTTTTAATTAGTGCTTTTTTGATATACATAAAGGCAAAATTCACTATTATATATTTATATGTACATAGAATAATTTGATCAATTTCATTCCATGATTTCCTCCTCTATCCCCCTCAATCCTCTTCCTCTATTTCTCTTCTACTTCTGTGAGATTTCTTCCCCTTTCCCCTCATTTTCATCTAACTTCCACATATGAGAGAAAATATTTGACCTTGAATTATTCAGTTGAACTTATTTCAATTAGCATGATGTTCTTCATTTACATCCATTTACCAGCAAATGCCATAATTTCATGCTTCTTTAGGACTGAGTAAAACTACTTTGCGTATATATATCACATTTACATTATTCATTCATCTGTTGATGGGCACCTGGGCTGGTTTCACAAGAGATGCATCAATGATTACAGCAGTGCTTCCTGGATATTAATAGTCCAACCAAGAATGCACAACCTATAAGTCCAAACTTTGAATGCAGACTAGATCTGACTCTGAAATCTTCTAAAAAAATTGTTATTTACTATGAAACACTTTCTGACTAGTGATTATAAGTCTGTTACTGATCATTGACTGTGACATTAATAACACTCTATTAGTTAAAATCAGTGAATTAAAACTAATAAATGACATTTTAAACTTTCTTTGGAAAATAAATTATGTTTTTATAATCACAGCATTGACTAAAAATTTTAACATTCTTTAAAAGAGTAACTTACAATATGTGCTTTCCTTCCATAGAAGAGAGTTCTAAAACATTTGACTTCAATCTGTAAAATGTGTTAACTAATATTGCTAAATGTTTAAGCTGTTTAATATGTTGTGCTTTTATAGTTTGAATATATGCATTTCCTCTATTTCCTGTTACTTCATCTAAAATTTTCTTTAATATTTCATCATTGTCAAAACAACCTTCCCATCAAAAGGGTTGTAACTATTAAATGTACAGCCAAGAAATAGCTGGAAAGTCCATCTGACCCTCATATTTCTCACTGGAATGATGCTTGATGTACTAGAATATCATAGGGAATGTAATTACAAACTTACGATGCCTGAGAATTCTTGATGCATCACTCTTAACTACATTATGTAAATATCATTATGTAAATTGCACGTGCCTGACTCTGGGATTAAGCTTTACTGTCTTCTCAGGTGATGTTATAGGCATTATCAGTGACTCTTAATATCTACATAATTTGATGATGCAGCTACTCAAAAATGAAATCTAAATACTCCACAGACTCATATATATCATTTTTCACTTCACCATGACTATGAAAGTGTTATGCCAATAGATGTTCAAAGTTGTTAACTCATCAACTACAAGTAAAAATAATTTGCTGAAGACCACAGAGAAAAAGCCATCAACAAAATGTGAGGGCTGTGAGGAGAAAACACAAGCGGAAATCATGATATAGGAATAGATACTGGTCTTTAAATTTAATGGCAAAAGCATAGACAACAAAAGAAAAATATACAAAAGGGATTTCATCAAACTAAAATGGTTCTGCACAGCAAAGGAAACCACCAGAAGAGTAGACAGTCTATGGAATGGGAGAAATGTTTAAAAAACATATGTCTGAAAAGAAGTTAGTATAGAAAACACGAGAAACTTGACTCAGTATTAAAAAAAAATTACCAAATTAAAAATGGGCTAAGGACTTAAATAAATATTTCTAAATAGAAAAGAGCAACATAGCCAAAAGGTGTATGAAGAAAGGTTTAATATCACCATTCTGCCAAAAAATAAAATATCACCTCACATCTATTTAGAATGGGCTTTTCAAGAAAAAGATATGATTCAGTAATTCCACTACTAGGTATACATATCCAAAAAAATGAAATCAGGATATCAAAAGTATCTGAATTCTAATATTCATTGCAGCATCACTCATGGCAGTAACATTATGGAATCAGTAAAATTTCCATCAAGTAATAGAATGGATAAAGAAGATGTGACATATATAAGCAATAGAATATGATTCAGCCTTGACAAAGAAAGAAATATTTTCCTGTATCACAACTTACATAAACCTGGAGAACATAGTATTAGTTGAAATGAAAATCAGGAACAGAAATGAAAACATTATATGATCTCATTCATATGTGGAATCTAAAAATATCTAACTGATAGAAAAATGGTCATTAGCATAGCTGGGAATTTGGAGGATTGGGGAGATGTTGGTCAAAAAAAAAGTTTGGAGGAATAACATCAAGAGACATTGTACATCATAATGACTCTGGTTAATAACAACATATTGTATGCTTAAAAAATACTGAAAAATAGATTTTCCATGTTAACACAAAAAAGTGTTAGCCATGTATGGTAATGCATATGTTTAATGACTTGATTTAACCATTCTACAATGTATGTACATATCAAAACACATCATATGAAATAAATACATATAATTTTTACTTCTCAACTAAAAAATAAAGCATGTAGATGTCAGTACTTCACCAGGATAAGGATCATACATAGGACATTTCAGTTACCAGATGTCTCTACCCCTCTACCAAAAGACATTAAACTAATATTTGATTGCCAAATATTCTAAAAGTGGGTAAATATCTGAAACTGATTATATCAAATCGCTGGTTAATTTTTCACACCAATATGGTTCCAGTATGAAATTTCTGTCAATGTTTATAGTCCAGGAACTGCAAACATTTTAAAGAGAGAGAATTGCATGTAATCGGCTTTGCTGCAGATCATTATGACGATATTTTCTAAGAAAACAGGGCATCTGGGCCGTAGAGGTCATCATCCTAATACAAGGCCTAAATCAACATGCTTTACTTGTAATTTCTATATACCACAAAATAAGTTGTATTCCTTTATTTACTATATCATAGGGAAGTTTATTGTGGAGAACAAAATACTTTCTTTAATACATAAACCAAAATGATTTCCAATTCCTTTTATAGTCTTTTTAATTCAGTAAATTCTTAAAAAGAAAGAATAATTCAGGTATAATTTTTCCATGCTTTATACAAATATTACTCTGCGTAAGTTGTTTATTAGAGTGAAAATAAAACTGTATTTTAAAAAATTAGAGAGCTATGAATCATTCGGCAACAGAAAGATTACATTAGAAATTAGAAAAGCAATGACTTTTATAACTTTTTTCTTTCTCATTGAGTTGATTAAATACTGCTTTCAAACATAGAAATGAACTATGTGTAAAAACTTCCATTGTGTGATAGATTCGGTAGTGACCAGAGGTGGAACATGACTCATGCAAGTAACTTTCTGGAAACCTTAATTTGAAACAGGTTTATAATTAGGAGGTGGAAAGATCTACAGTTGAAAGTAACTAGTGCTAAGCCAGCATACTCTTTTTCTTCCATACAATCCTAGGATCTCGAACTCAATTGTCAAGGCCAAATCATGGCAACCATTCACTGGGATGCTAAGGGAATTATCATGATTGACTACTAGCATCTTCAAGTTGACAGGACAGTATTGGAGTGACCTATAGAGTGAACTGCAAAAGGCTATTAAGGAAAAGTCTGCTGATTGTCCATTACCACCAAAGTTACCCATGATGGCTATAAGGGTAGAACCTAACAATACCAATCAGTCTGAAAACATAGTTGGTAGTTACTTTGTAGCAACTCTTAAGAATTTAATAAATTGCCTGACAATAAACAAAATCTGACTTTCAAGGATTTTCAGGTTTTTAATACTGAACAAAAAGATGAAAAATTTATATCCCTAATGGAAAGGTTTCAGTCACTGAGAAATATTCTGAAAATTTGCCTAGTTTTGCTTCCAACCTGGGAATATATTAAGTCAAAGATCAGGACAATTTTTACACTATCACTTGTTACATGATGCAAAGCAAATATTCAACAAATAATCAAATTTGAGGGAAAAAAAACATGCAAACTGTTAATGGTGTCATTCTAACATTTAAAATGTGACAGTTATCAGAGTCAAACCAAAACATTGCAACTTTTTTTTTTATTCTGTAAAGATTGTCATATAAAACCTTTCTATTTCAATTTTGGGAAACCATAAGAAAATACTTTAGATACAGTGTCAATTTTTCCAAGTCTGTATGTAAAAAGAACTCCGAATTCTAAATTGAAACATTTGCCAATATACTCACGACAGTCATCAGGTTCATCAGATCCATCGCCACAGTCATCCACAGTGTCACACTTCCACCAGAATGGAATGCATTTATCAGTTTTGCAACGAAACTTAAAAAAAAAAAAAAAGAAGATGAATGTTGAAGAACCCAACATGTCTATTAAGGGCATCTCATGACTGCAGTACAGCCTAGCCCACTCTCTTGCTGCAAATGTGAATGTCAGAGAACCTTCTATAATAGAAAATAAATGCTCAACAAATCATAACAAAATAATCTGCTAGGAAAGTACACTGCTCAAGAAAACCCCTTCAGACTCAGCACACAGAAACTTCACTCATTGTGTTCCACAACAGACTGGTTGAGCAGATGCTAAAGAGATCCTGTGGCCTCTAAATCTAAAACATTTACTAACTGGACATTTACAGAAAAAGTTTAGCAAACACCAAAGAGGCCAAAAGTGATCAGGAATATCAGGAAGAGATAGCAAGTAGAATTAATTTAGTTAATCTGAAT
Source organism: Sciurus carolinensis (assembly GCF_902686445.1). Lineage (NCBI taxonomy): Eukaryota > Metazoa > Chordata > Mammalia > Rodentia > Sciuridae > Sciurus > Sciurus carolinensis. Next base: position 92,435,077 of record NC_062215.1, read on the forward strand.
TAATTTAATTCAATTGTACTTCATTAAAAATTTGGGTAATTTGGTTAACATCTTCTGAGTCTGTGTTCTTCAGCTGCTGAAGGAGGAGCTAAGGATAATCTAGAGGTACCTTTCCAACTCTGTTGTGCTGTGGTTCCAGCAAAGTTCCTGACCATAGAAATACTGCCTTCATTCATAATGAGTATTTGTTCCACATAAATGTTAAGAACACTTCTTTAAGTCAGTGGGGGTTGATACAGTTATTTTCATCTTTTAAATAACTTCTGTGTCTAACCTGACATCCTCCCAATTACCAGGTAAAAGCCTCTGTATGTATTCTTTCTTTTAAATATTTTTTATTGGTTCTTTGTTGATACACATGACAGTAGAAGTGTATTTTGACATATTATACATACATGGATTATAACTTATTCTAATTATGATCCCATTCCTGTGGTTGTATATGATGTGGAGTTTCACTGGTGGTATATTCATATATGAACATAGAAGAATCACGTCTGATTCATTCTACTGTCTTTTCCTATTCCCTTCCCCCTTCCCTTTCCTACATTCCCCGTTCCACATAATAAGGATGAGGGAGAGAAGGAATGGAAGCTCTGTAGTATTGTTTAAGCTTAATAGACCTTGAACTTTTACAAATTCTAAAGATAAGAATGATATAAGATAACCTCTGAGACCAACAGAAGAACTCTCTGCTCTGTAGGAGCCTGCTTATCTAATGCTCCCATCAACATATTTGGTAAATGCATCATCTGTTTGATTCATGACTTTCTTTCATTCTCTCTCTGTAAGTGTTCATGTAACCTCTTCCACACTGGAGCATGTTATTCAGGGTAACATGTTCCTGGGCCTTTGACACTCACATTTTATTCAGAATAAGCTATCTTATTTCCTGTGGGGCAAAAGCTGTGTTTGTATCAAAAGTTGCATACTATTTTCAAAAAGAAAGCCATGAACCCAAATTCATCCACTGAGCTAATGTACAAAACTACCATTCCTATCAAATTCACTAGTGACCAATTGTACATAGTGACCAAAAATCTCAATTTATTCTTTAGTGATCTCTGACAAAAAATTAACTTCTTTCTTAGCAACATTCAGGCAGGAAAATCTAAAGATGATTGTACTTTCTGTACCAATAACCATGTATCTGAAGTAGTTATAATTAAACAATTCATTTAAAATTGTTAAAATCAATCAATAAATTAATTTTAGTCAATTTCTTCTGGCATCATTAAGTGATTTTCTTCTTCATTTTCAAAAAAAATCCAGTGAAAAGCTTGCATTATAATATTCATCTGGAACTGAAAACATTAGTTTAATAATTTTCTAAAATTTATTGATTTTCTTTTGAAGTGTTTATGTTGTAATTCCCACATGAGTGAAGAGCTGGCATTTATTTTAGCATGTTACATGGAACAAAAATTTGTTATAGAAAACTGTAGCCTTGGTTCCATTATTGCTAATGAAAATGGATTAGCAATTCAAGAGTTTTTTCATTTAAAATACTGTTACTTTCTTCAAGTGAGAGAGAATTTAATGTTAGCTTTTGCTGAAACTGTCTGGACAGCGTGGAGGTGATTCAGGATACAATTATATTAAACAGGAGAGTGGATTTTTCTTCCAGCAGCAATGTGGGACGAATAGGGTACTATGAATCCAATGGGAGATCTGACTGTTCACTGATTTTCTCATATTTGCTTAGCCTGTGGTCATGTCTGTTGTGGTTTTTCATAAATTACCAGAGGGAAAAAATTACCTTTATAGATAGTGACTGTCTGGGGATATGAGGCTGAATCTGAAAGCAATTGCCCTGAACATTAAATATTTCCAGTCATTACAGTATATCAAAGCACATTAGTAAGAGGATTTCAGGTCTCCTGTGTATCTTTAAAGCATTCCCAATCATGATTGGAAAAATATCTAAACTATGTCATTTTTAAATTTATTAAATATGCCTGATTTAAACAAATGCCAACTATTAGAATTATAAATGACATGATTATTGCTCTTCATTTCATTCTTAATAAGTACATAAAAGGGTTTTGACTTAAGACAAGTCAGGGTAAAATACACTTATGCTAACTATTCATACTAATCAACATTTTATTGTCCAAAAAAGATGTCTTTTATTTTGTGTCTGGGGTTCACTTTTTCATACTTAAATACAGTAACTTAAAAAAGATTAAAGCTAAATACAAAACATTCTTCATGGTAAATGTTCTCCGGGGCTAATATCTTGGTAAAATAAATTGTAAATTATAATTACCACCCATAAAAAGGAGTCATAGACTACTAAATATGTCTTAGTATAAGGATAAAATACAAATCCATCTATGAAGTACAGTTGAAATGTGAAGCATCCCCCCCACACACACGCAAATAACCAAAGGCATTTTAAAATTGAATTTTTTCCAATTAAAATTATTTAAATAAAATAAATGTAATCAATGGTATTGTAAGAATTGGATTTAATTTTGTTTTTACCAGGTTCTTAGTTTATGCTTTTATTCTTATTGGTGTGATTTGCCTATTTTTCTAAAAATCCATAATAATTAGGAAAACATCATTGGAAGTAATCATTAGGGGATAAATAAAAAAATTCTTCAGTAATAATAAATTTAAAACAATTTTTCATCGAAGTATTTAACAATATGATTCTGAAATATCTAGATTTACTTTAAATATCTACCTCTTGAAAATTGTGTTTCTATAAATTGATTATTCTCTGAGAAGTTCCAAAAGATAGTTTTTTCCTCTCACCTGATCAGTAAAGAATTAGATATGTACATACATCAAAAGATTTGTAGAGATAACCACTAATGTATTACGTTAGTAGTTCATTTTTAACTTTTTCCTTGAAGAAAAAACAAATGAAATGATAACTTAATTTTTTAAGAAGTATGGCTGAAAACAGAACTATTTGTTCTATCTTGCTATATTCTTTTATATTGATTATTAACACTATTGAAGGTACTTGAAAAATTATAAATATTTAGTGTAATTTACTTATATAAATAATACTTTTGGGTTGACTGAGGTTTTCATTTAACTGACTGACATTTTGGGCCTTGAATAAATATAATTATAAATCTTTTAATAAAATATTTTGAAAAGTTTTACTCATTTTATGCTTGTGGTAAGGCCAATGTCTTAATACCTGTGTCTTCTGTTAGAGATACTCATCTGTTTCAAAACATCCTCTGGTCTGCTCTATTTTCAATTGACTATTATGACTCACTACAGTACAGTGTGGCTACAGGGGTACGTAGTATCTCCCAAGTCAGCACAAGAGCCTCGGGGTTAGACCTCAACAGACTGACTCAAAGACCACACCAGAGAAAGGGACCAAAGCTTGTTTAAGAATAAATAATCTGGAGGTTAAGTTAAAAGTTTTGCTAAACTAAACAGCACTAATGAGAACTATATTTTAAAATTAAAGTGATATGATATCTCACTTAAATTTTACTACTAGGAATAATTAGGTTACTAATGTTACACCTTATAGCAACTTTAATTTCCAGTTCTTTAAAAGGAATGTATTTTAAAAAAGAAAAGAAAAAAAAAAACACTCAGGGAATTATAATTAGAACAACACACTGTGAAGAAAGCAGTCTATGACCTCTGCATTGAGCTAGACATTAGAACCTCCTGACAGCAGGTCAAACCAATTGTACCCACATTCTTCTCAGGGTATTCCAGTAGCACTAAAGGGCAAGGTGAGTAACAATGATAATTATGTACCAGGAACTTTTCCCATTTAGTCTTTTGAAGAAGAGACTGAAAATATTATTGCTATTGTTTGAATGTTTTCTCCAAAACCCATGTTGAAATTTGTCACTTGATAATATGGGAAGGTGGGGCCTTTAAGAGATTAGATAAAATCATAAGGGCTCCAATCCCTCATGAATATATTATGTGGTTAGCTGTCTGGGGAATGGGTTAGTTTTCCAGGAATAACATTTTTTTTTTTTTTTTTTTGAACCAGGGATTTAACTCAGGGGCACTCAGTCACTGAGCAACATTCCCAGCCCTATTTTGTATTTTTTTTTTTTAGAGATAGGGTCTCACTGAGTTGCTTAGGGCCTTGCTTTTGCTGAGACTGCTGTTGAACTGGCAATCCTCCTGTCTCAGCCTCCTAAACTGTGGGGATTATAGGCATAAACCACCACGCCTACCGGTAACTAGGTTTTGAAGCAAGCTGTCTCACATTGTGTCCTCTTGCTAACCACTCCTGCTGCCCGCTCCCAAGTGCTTTCACTAGATACAGCCCTTCCATCTTGAACTTCACAGCCTCCAAAATTATGACACATAAATTTTTGTTGTTTATAAATTACCTTGTCTGTGTTATTCTGTTACATGTGAGCGGTAAACAGACTTAAGACAATTATCACTCCACTCAAAAGATGAGAAAATTAAGGCACCAAGAAGTTAGGGAACAACCTCAGGTGATCCCGCCAGTTTAAAGCAGTCAGGGTTATGATCCCTGTGAGTTTGGCTTTAGTCTGTCCTCTTAGCCATTATAAATGCTGACCCCTGGAAAAGCTAGATATCCTTCGTTCTTTCATGTTTGATGCAGTTCTAATCTGAGAAGCAGGCTGACCTAGCAATTGCTTCTCTATTTTGAACTTAAATTTTAAGAGAAATTCAAGCTCTTGTCATGAAGTCATGACAAGTAACTGGAAAAACAGCATATTCAAAGCATCAAGTTATAAGAATAAATTTAGTAATTAAAAAAACAAATTATGGCTTATTTAACAATTTTATCTCAAGTCAAACAAGATAGTGACTCAAATGTAGCAAAATGGCATTTAGTAAAGTTTCTGTTGTAAATAATCTGAAGGTAACAAAATTAAGTCCATGCAACTATCATTATGTAGTAAGTTTTTCTGGACAATATTTGAAAGAAATTAAAGTTTGAAAGAAGAAATAGAGGTTTCAGAAGGTAATCATTTTAATCATTTTAAATTTTTAAATCTGGAGAATTATTCTGCATCCAATTCATTTTTTCTCTATCGCCATCTCTGAGGAATGGGAGAGATGTGGATATTGATGCGGAGTAGATTCATAAAATGTGTTTGTTTAAACTCCACACATTCTCGCCTACCTTGTGCTTTGATTACCTTGTCTTCTTGAACTATATGAAATACCTGATGCTTCTACTATGTCCATTTAAGATTTGAGTCATTATTCTGCATGGATCTGTGTAAGAACGACTTTTATTTTTGTTTTGTTTCCTTTTGACCTCCATGTCCTAGTGCTTAAAGTCCCATTTTCAGAACACGCATAAATTGTTTTTCCCTTACTCTGTGATCATCTCTACAATATATGGGAGAAGCATTCATTCCATTCTAAATAGCAAAAACAACAACAACAAAATGACGCTCAAAAATGGTATAAGCACATAAGCAAACTCAGCAAAAATCTTTATAACTTGCCCATACGTCCCATGAGATGACTTCCCAACCTCCACTCACCTGACTAGCTGTACAATTGGATAGACAAGTCCTGTTATCTGCTGCAAGATAAAAGTTGGTGGGACATGCACAGGTGTGAGTCTTTCCAGGGGCTAGAAGGCACAAATGACTGCAGCCACCATTGTTTATCATGCAGAGATGTTTTGAGACTACAAAGGAGAATGAACAATAAAACAAAACGATCAAGACTAATAATATGACACGGGACTAGAGATAAGACTTTAAATCTTCATAACTTAAGTTCGAATACATCTTCGTAAGCAAGAACTCATCCAGATTATAAATATAAGTTTATTATAAATGCTACTCATTGTCCAATAGTATTAATTTTATATTAAATGCATTTAAAGATTCTTTCTATACAAACAAGCATATTAGTAGCAAAAATATACCTTGTTCATTAAATAGAGACCATTAGCACTGTGGATGAAGACATACATGTTTAAAAATACAAATGTAAAATAAAACAGTGAAACAATGCTCTATAACCAATAGTACAGGTACTTTACTTTCTAGTCCAAATATGTGCTGTCAATAAAATTCTCAAAACTTTTCCCACAAGATCTGATAGAATTTCTATTGGAAATACTCTTGAATAAAATTGATTTATTTGTAATTTTATAACCTTCGATATATATATGTATAATTATAATTATATATGTATATATACATTTCCTTCTATCTAACATTCCAGAAATTAAGAATCCTATAAATATGTTGAAAACAAATTATCTCAAGTATGTAATTTTCACTTTTTTGACTACATGTATTATTACCATTTCAACTTAATATGTTTTGAACAAATCAATAACTCTTTGGGCTATTATTGAGCTTTTAATCATATCCCTTAATAGCAATACTTGATATCAACTGAATTCATCATAAAAAATAACACTAAATAAGGTAATCTTGTCATTTTTCTCAAAACAAAATTACACTTAACCTTGAAAGAATAAAAAATGGAATGTTACTGAAAGATGTTGATGCATTTATGGAAATCATGGAAAGAATAATTACCATCAGGTTGTCTATAAGAATGATACACCTGGATATCTGTGATGGCATGCCATGAGTTAATCAGTGAGAGTCTGTCTGCTCCCGAGGTTTTATGGGCACGGCTGAGTGACTTGGTTTTCCCATCAGTCCAGTAGATGTAGTCTTCAAACAATGTTAGTGCAATCACCCCTGGAATGTCTTGATTAGGGACTGTAATAGGAGATGGTAAGATTAATGTTCAGTCTTGGAAGACTGCCAGTTAAAATATTCAATACTACATGGGCTGACAGACACAACTGCTACAGAACTTCATGTGAATAATTGCTGTGACAACCTGTCAGGCCGGCAAGGTTCTTTATTACTGGCTAAGAGAATGCAAGAAAGGGCTCAGGAGTTCACTTTGCTCAGATTTAGTTTGGTTCAAACGCTGGGAAGAAAATAAATATGAACCTGCTCACCATTAGTGGAAGGCTGCTTCACCAGAAACAAATAACATCCAACATTTTAAAATTCAAAATTGGGAGATTATATATATATATATATATTCTTCATCCAGTTGTTCTTAAATAAAATCTTAAAATTTAAAGGCCACTGACCAATTCTGTTCTACATTTAAAATGATTAAATTAACTATCAAGGATGAAAGATGTCTCCTACCCAGAAATTGATAACTATGAAATTACTACAAACCATTTTAGTCATTGAGATTTTATGAGCATTATTATTATTATTATTATTTTTACCTGCAAGATGAGCTCAGGGTAGAAGGAAAGTATAGCAGATAAAAACACATTACACAGATTTAGTAGTTAGCAAAACTGTTTAGTTGCAGGTTAAACTTTATAATTATGCCTTTGTTATAGGCATGAGTTTAAATATGAACAGTGAATCGAGCAACACAAATGTGGGTTTTTTTGTTTTTTTCCTTCAAGAGATTTTAGGGTCCTATCAGGCAAATAAGATATAATAAACCCTGTTTGGTGTTTTGGGAATGATGTTACAGGGTTTTAGAATTTACTTTTTGCTTCCAGTTTCTCAAAACTATTAAATAATAGAATTCAGAAGATAGAAATTACCCAATTTATAAAAAATATTGTGATACCTTTTTCTGTATTAATTTTCAAATTTACTTTTTAATATTTCTAAGTTTTTTGCTGAAAAATCTTCAATGACTCCAGTAATATATACATTTTATTAATTAAATTTTAATGACTGAGAAGTTATATTTGGATTTGACTGCTCAGTACCAACTGAATTCGCTGCTTTCAGAGATTTGCTGACTTCTTTGAAAAATACTGAATAAATTCATTTTAAATCTATTGATTTGTTATGTTTATTATGTCAAATGTGATCAGATAATTCACTATAATTCACAGGAAGTATAAATAAAATGAATTAAATAGTAAACCTTTAAATAAATGGTGTTATTTTATTGACTACTCTCAACAATACAGCATCTAGCCAGAAATCAACCCCAGACTACATAATAATGCATATGATGATACAAAAATTTTAAATATTCAGATGTGCACACTTGGTATGTTTTAAATTTTGATGTAAATATCCAGATGTACACACTTACTCATCTGTATACTCTTATTAACATGGAACAAGCAGTAAAATGATAAGTGGAATTGGATAGAAGAATGAAAGGAATAGTTTACCATTATGAATCATGTTTAAGATACAGATATAAACTCTTTCTTCACTTTCCTTTTTTATTCTAGAAATAAAAATAAATGTCACAAAAAAATAACAATTGGGTGAATGAATCATGGTGATGAGTGATCATTGTGAGTTTTTAACCCTGATGCATATGTTCGGAAACTGGGGGAAAAAAGTTTGTAAAAAATTTTAAGAGGCTCAAAACTGTTGAATTTGTATATCTTTAGGTGCAAAGGAAGTAATCACTTCATTAAATAGGGCTCAAAAATTTAATAATTTCTTTTTAAAATCTCAGTCCTTGAGAGATTCAATTAATGTCTGTGTAAAAACTGAAATTACTCTAAGAATTTGCCAATTAGCATTTCAAAAATAGCACAGTCTTTTTAACTATTCAGCAATAACTATAGTTGATATTTATTAAGCACATGGGTGCTTCAGAACTAGGCCATTGCATCTCCAAGTGTTTGGAGGTACTTGTACCCTATAAAAAGAACTATTGGGTACAGATATCAATAGTTTTGAGGTTGAGAAGTACTGCACTAGGATATTGACTTTATGCCTTAATTCATTTAATATTCCCCTAAACTCTACTTACTGTATGGTAGTGGACTGCACTTTGTAGTTGAGATAATTAAGATTTGGAAAACTTAACTTGATAAAGGAGAGGTAGAAAAATTAGTAAATGAAGGCAGTTGCATTTGAATATAAGACAACTTCTCTGGCTACAATTTTAATCCCTTCACCATTCTAGCTTAAGAAACCCAAGGAAGTAGAGTACATAAAACAATGGGATAATTTCATAAGTGACATATAAAGTTTATTTAGTGACTAGATTGCAATTGTATTGTATATGGTTTCCAGACATGGAATAATTTAGGTATTAAGCAAGTACTTAAGGAAATCAGAAAAGAGAATTCTTACTTCAGAAGAATAGCACATATCTGAATATATCAAATACATAGAAAAGTCAGGTCAAAGTGAGGAAAATTAGTCTATTTGCCCAAAGTGACCATCTGTTTGTTTCAATTCCTTGTTTGATGTTGGCACAGAAGAACATGACTGATGCTAGTAGTTTGGAAGGCCATTCCAGGTCTGCTCATTTGGTAAATGTGCTTACTTCCTGAACAACATCAAACACAACCACCAGAGTATTTGTTCTAGAAAAAGCAAAGTAAAAATACCAACAAGGACAAACTTAGACCCATACATCTGAACTCCCCTGGCTCTATCTGTCTAGTCTTTTAAGAAATAGGGACAAGCTAATACCACAAGCAACACCAATGAAAATCAGGCAAAGCAAAAGGAACAAAAACAAATGGAAGTTTTCACATAATGTCCTTTTTTAGTATTCAGCTCATAACTGAGGAGTATGCTTCATTTCCTCCTTAGGATCCAAATCTCTTCCACAAGAGTTAATTAATTATCTCCTTAAGCTTCTGTGAAAAGAATTGTCATATATTAACTGTTCAATGATAAGCATAAATAAATGAATGTATTCTTCTTTTTTTCTATCAGCATATGAAGAGCTCAATCTACATCATGATTAAATGAACAAATTTGGGCTAAAATGTTGTATATTTTCATACAAGAAACTTTTCTCATTCTGAAGAAAGTAATTGTTCATTTTTGGTTGTCCATTTATTTTTACATCATGCATATATATGTGTACATGTGATACATGTCTATATGTAGTATACATGCAGGTACTTATACATAACTGATATGTCACACATATAACACACACACACAGAGCAAGAGAGATGTATTACAACATGCGTCACAGTAAGTGGAGATAACAAGCATGCAGTGTAATAGTCAAGAGGAATATTTAGTAAACTCTTACCAATGAGATGTGACTGATTTTAGGGGAATAAGTAATAAATGTGCTCCCAAAATGGCAACTAACTTTCCAAGACAGAAATATTACAAGTGGTATTACCATATAAGACTTGATTTACTTACTTAAAAGACAAACATGAAGAGTAAATTTAAGGAAACTTTCATTTAAAGGTATTCAGTAGACATGCACAAAAGAAAAACAGAACTGCAGTTTAACAGGTATTTATAATATATATAGCCTATTTTAGCTTACTATAGTTAGGCACCTATTCTATATAACAGCTTTATTTATTGTATTGTTTCCAGCATTCCACTCAAGCACTAAGCTCCTAATTTTTATTTCAGACACTATATGTTTCAGAAGAAGGGAGTTGATACTTGGCAAAAAATAAATCAAGGAAATACTCCCTTGTGGAGTTTTTCCCTTTTAGTCAGGTTGGCTGCCATTTTGCTAAGACTCATGGTCACTGTGACAGAAAGAAGAGGCAGCAATCCAGAACATGCTCTTTGCTTAAATGCTGCCTCACAGCCAGAGACAGCCTATCACAATAAACCCGATGAGTCATTTCTTTGGACAGCATTCATCATGCCAAACAAGTACATTCCTGGATAACCTTATTCTAAATTTACATTCTGACTCATATAGAACAAAGTGCACAAGAACTAGAGTTCTCATCCTTTGTTCAGTTGAAATCTCATTGTGTTATGCAAGGGCACTACACTGGGATACCTGCAGAAAGAACATGAATTTGCACAGTAGATTAGTACTTAGACATTTTATTAATGATGTCTATTTTTTTTCTCCTATTTCTTTCCAAGGTTTATATTTAGGATCCAAGTGCTATTTCAAAATACTAATATGGCCAGCGATCCCTCAAACTTATTACTTAAAATGTCTCTAAAGGCTTTACAATACTTTCCAATGTAAAACACAAACTTTGGAGAATGTAATCAGTATATTCTATAATTATTTTTATGATGGAATCAAGATAAAGAAATAACTAGGGTTTAGAAATGATTTGTTATGAATTGGTACATATTTAGAAGGAAGTACTCAAAACAAACTGTGATATTTTAAGATCAAACTGAACCTTTGTACAAAATTGACTATGAAAGATTAATCTCCCAAGACTTTAAAATTAATAAGACTATCAATTTAGACATTAAAAAATTTTCATTTTATGAAATATATTTAATATGCTTTCATTTTTTAATTCTTTATGCCTTTATCCCAAATAAAAGTTCATATATTCTCATATCTGAAATGATTAAAAACTGTTTAAACTTTTCTTCTTTAAAAAAATATTTTTTAGTTGTAGATGTACACAATATCTTTCTTCATTTACTTTTATGGGGTGCTGAGGATCGAACCTAGTGCCTTACATGTGCAAGGCAATGCTCTACCACTGAGTCACAGTCCCAGCCAAACTTTTCTCCTTTAATCAAGAATTGAGTTTGTTGTTTCTTTTTTTATTATTGTTATTTCCTTTCTGCATATGCCAGGCAAGGGTTCTATGGCTGCCTTATATCCTCAGCTCTTTTCTCCTTGTTTTGAATGTCTTCAGCCTCTTTTGTAAAAGTCACTGTTCCAGCATAAACAGAAAACACATCTTCAAATGATAATTGAAGAAAAACAAGAATATAGAAATTATTTACAGAAGTGTGGTCATATCTGAGAGACCAATGACAGTTTATTTTTCCTAGATTTCTTGCTAGAACTGGTTAAAAAAAAAATATGTAGCTGAGAGGAAAAAGTCATTCAAGAATGGTAGCCATTGGTGAATGAACTCAGTCACTGCTAAATCACTGCGGTTGGGGAACTGGAAGGAAAGGGGTGGATAAACATTCAAACTTTTCCTCTGTGTTCACCTCCTCATGCCCTCCAAGTACATCCTACAGAATAAAGTCAACTTAAGGCCAGAAGGGAAAAGAGCCTGGGCTATGTAAATCATAGAAACCAGTCTTGAAGCACCCGAAAAAAAGGGCAAAAGAGGCACAGATGGAGAAATTAGATACCCTGCAATTAAAATGCTTTGTATTTTTTATGTCACTTATCTCCCCATGGATAAAAACCATCAATGACACCCATTCTCTAGGCAATATGGCAACATGGTGCAAAGGATTTAGCCTGACTAAAGCACCTACTGTCTTCAGTAAAGAAGATCAGGATGCTCACAGGATACTCACTAATTCTCTGTTCTGAGAGAACACAATGCTAACAATCTCTGCTGATATGCTTACAGAAGGATAAGAGCATATGTAAGTAGGGAAACTAGGTGATGATGAAAGTAACAAAACACAAAAATCAAAAAGGAATAGATGAAACAATGAAAAACAACAAGTCCTGAAGAAAATGAGGTGAGATTAAATGAAGACTACAGAACTGCATAGGCTAGGACACTGTGAAAATTATACTGTGATAGAAAATGGTTCATCATGCCAGAGAAAATGGAAGACAGTAGTCAGTGGGTGGGTGGATAATGGTCTCTAGTTTACAAAAAACAATAGAGAAGAGTGGGTGGGGGGAAATGGCCAGGGTATACTAATCTTCAGAGAATGACTGCTGAGCCAGTAGCTTTAGTTACAAACACCACAACAAAACAGTGTGCTTTATGTAATCTCAGAGCCAAGGACATCTGTTCTTTGTCAGTAATTATGTCCCCTTCAGCTTTGCTTGCAGATTTTTTTATATAATTTTTTCCTCTGAACCATCAACAGCAAGCTACAAGATGTTGCATTTATTGTTATCCTCTATAGCCATTTTGCCTGCCTGCTCTTTAATGCAATTTTGCTTAATGGTAATGAATAGCACTACAAATAAATTTTCAGGCAAATGGATTCAAAATTCATTGTTCAAAATGAATAGGAGCATTAAGAAATGACAGGAACACTCAGGATAGATAATATTTTCAAATATTGTGATAGACTATTGAAAAGATATTTTTCCAATAAAAAAAATCATTGTCCTTCAATGAGGTCTTCAAAAATAATGTTCTTTGAGTCAACATACACCATACTGCACAGCTGATCTAAGTTAATACCGCTAATGCCACTTACAATAAGAGACTGACTTTTCTGTATTGTCATTTGATCAAATGTCCAAACTAAGGTTATGTGTCTCTCCATAGTATGGTAATTTATACTGGGACACTAAATTTATAACTTTTTGAAATATGTCACTTTTATGAAGGCAATGTTAAAAATGAGTGTGGTATTTAAGCCATTATTAAAAGGGCAAAGTAATCCATGCCCTATGATTTTGTGGAATTTCTTGCATCATTTTGTCCACTTCCTCAACTCAAATAATATGTACTTTGTATGTTGACTAAAAATATTAGTTTTATCACAATTCAGTTCCTTCCTCCATGTCACCTATTTTTAAATTGTTATAGGAAGTCAGATATGGTTATTTCAATAACTTAACCTCTAAAAGGAATAATGCTCTTAATGAATGTGGAGTTATGTGAGGTTATATGAAGTTTTAACAGCAGGCTTTGAAAATGAGTGCTGAGAACTAGGCTTTGGAAATATTATCTCTGGAAATGACATTGCATTCCATTCTCTGAATTAAGCAAAGCAACACTGTTTTGTGCACTTGGTAAAAGGAGATTTCTGCTGCTGTGAAATTTTGGGGGCCTTGTTATTTCTGATACCAACCTTCACAGGCCCTTGGGAAAATGTTTTTGGAGTCTAGCTTTCAGTATATATCATAAACATAAGATTTATGATACTCTACACACATGTGCATTAGGAATATCTTTGTTAAAAGAGTCCTAATGAAAACTGAAGACAATAAAAAGCACTGTGTCAATTGGGTTATTTGTATTATTGGTGTAGAGTTTTTTGAGTTCTTTATATATTCTGGAAATTAGTGCTCTATCTGAAGTATGAGTGGCAAAGATATTCTCCCACTCTGTAGGCTCTCTCTTCACATTGCTGATAGTTTCCTTTGCTGAGAGAAAGCTATTTAGTTTGAATCTGTCCCAGTCTGATTCTTGCTTTTATTTCTTGTGCTATGGGAGTCCTGTTAAGGAAGTCTGATCCTAAGCCAACAAGTTGAAGATTTGGACCTATGTTTTCTTCTATAAGATGCAGGGTCTCTGGTCTGATTCCAAGGTCCTTGATCCATTGTGAGTTGATTTTTGTGCAGGATGAAAGATAGGGGTTTAGTTTCATTCTGTTGCATATGGATTTCCAGTTTTCCCAGCACCATTTGTTGAAGAGGCTATCTTTTCTCCATTGCATATTTTTGGAACCTTTATCTAGTATGAGAAAATTGTATTTATTTGGGTTTGTGTCCATGTCCTCTATTCTGTACTGTTGATCTACCTGTCTATTTTGGTGCAAATACCATGCCATTTTTGTTACTATTGCTTTGTAGTACAGTTGAAGTTCTGGTATTGCGATAACCCTCTTTCATTCTTCTTGCCAAGGATTGCTTTAGCTATTCTGGGTTTCTTATTCTTCCAGATGAATTTCATGATTGCTTGCTCTATTTCTGTAAGGTACATCATTGGTATTTTAATTGGAATTGCATTGAATCTGTATAGCACTTTTGGTAGTATGGTCATTTTTTGTTTTTTATTGTAAACTAATGTGATACATGTTGTTTCTCTGTACATGGAGTAAAGGCATACCATCTGTTTAATCATAAATTTACATAGGGTAATGTTGGTTGATTCATTCTGTTATTTTTCCCTTCCCCCCACCCCTCCCATCCCTCTTTTCCCTCTATACAGTCCTTCCTTCCCCCATTCTTGCCCCCCTCCCTAACCCTAACTCTAACCCTAAAACTAACCTCTCTCATGCTCCATTATGTGTCATCATCCATTTATCAGCGAGATCATTCTTCCTTTGGTTTTTTGAGATTGGCTTATCTCACTTAGCATGATATTCTCCAATTTCATCCATTTGCCTGCAAATGCCATAATTTTATCATTCTTTATGGCGGAGTAATATTCCTTTGTGTATATATATATATATATATATATATATATATATATATATACCACAGTTTCTTTATCCATTCATCAACTGAAGGGCATCTAGGTTGGTTCCACAATTTGGCTATGGTGAATTGAGCAGCAATGAACATTGATGTGGCTGTATCTCTGTAGTATGCGGATTGTAAGTCCTTTGGGTATAGGCCAAGGAGTGGGATAGCCGGGTCAAATGATAGTTCCATTCCAAGTTTTCTAAGGAATCTCCATACTGCTTTCCAGAGTGGTTGCACTAATTTGCAACCCCACCAGCAATGTATGAGTGTACCTTTTTCCCCACATCCTCGCCAACACCCAATCAACAAAAGGGCTAAGGATATGAACAGATGCTTTACAGAAGATCTACAAGCAATCAACAAACATATGAAAAAATGTTCACCATCTTTAGTAATAAGATAAATGCAAATCAAAACTACACTAAGATTCCATCTCACCCCAATTAGAATGGTGATTATCAAGAATACAAGCAACAATAGGTGCTGGAGAGGATGTGGGGAAAAAGGTACACTCATACATTGCTGGTGGGGATGCAAATCAGAGGAACCACTCTGGAAAGCAGTATGGAGATTCCTTAGAAAACTTGGAATGGAACTATCATTTGACCCAGCTATCCCACTCCTTGGCCTATACCCAAAGGACTTACAATCAGCATACTACAGAGATACAGCCACATCAATGTTCATTGCTGCTCAATTCACCATAGCCAAATTGTGGAACCAAACTAGATGCCCTTCAGTTGATGAATGGATAAAGAAACTGTGGTATATATATATATATACAATGGAATATTACTCTGCCATAAAAAATGATAAAATTATGGCATCTGCAGGCAAATGGATGAAATTGGAGAATATCATGCTAAGTGAGATAAGCCAATCTCAAAAAACCAAAGGACGAATGATCTCGCTGATAAGCGGATGATGACACATAATGGGGGGTGGGGGGGTAGGAATGGAGGAAGGAAGGACTGTACAGAGGGAAAAGAGGGGTGGGAAGGGTGGGGGGGAGGAAAAAATAACAGAATGAATCAAACATCATTACCCTATGTAAATGTATGATTACGCAAATGGTATGCTGTTACTCCATGTACAAACAGAAACAACATGTATCCCATTTGTTTACAATAAAAATTAAAAAAAGAAAAGCACTGTGTCATTGAACCGTTATCAAATACAGGTGTTGACATAAATGCAGTTACTGGTCTTCCAACATTTCTTCAAATAAATGTGCTTGTGGGATAAAAGCAGAAAGGAGTGTAATACATTATAAGCAAATCAGTTCTAGGGAGTCTTAGCAATAAGTAGGGGTAAGTAACGGAATCGATAAACTGTCCTTCTTTCCTACCGTTTCAACCTCAGTCAATTCATATTAGGAAATGTACAGAAGCCCTAATCTATAAAGAAGAGCATTGACCAATAGTGAGGCAAATAATTACTTGGATTAAGGAGTAACAACAACCTGAGAAGAATGTACTGACCCCTAATCTAGTCCTCCTACGTGTATATTTCAAAATCTCACATTTGAGATAGATGTGGTTGTTGAAAATGATTGAACACCCAAACTAGGATAATGTTTTAAATGTCCCTATATTAAAAAGTATGTGAAACAGACGTGACATTTGCAAAAAAAAAAATAATCTATTTAAACACACATGAAATTTAATGTAGCATATCCTATCAGGGGCAAAACTGAAAGACATGATTGACACTGAAATTCTGAGACATTTTAGAAATGGCAGTTAATTTCAATTTATTTTCCTGGTTCAGGAACATTTCTATAGTAACTGAATTGTATTTTGCTTCCTTTCATTAATTTTTATTGTATTGTAAACAGTAGCACATCAACACCGTTGGCATAAAATTGCCTGTGAAGTCTACTGTTTGTAATGGACTGTGAATGATAGGGTTATTTTTTTCAAAAGTACTAAAATGAAAAGTCTTACCAAGAATGAACCACTCTAGAATATTGTAAAATAGTAGGGGGCTGCTCATTAGGTTTCTTCCCTTTCTTAGTGAGGTTTGGTGTATATTTAAATTATCTAAAGACTCCAATGCAACAGCTATTAAGTTTCAAGATAAATAAACAAAAAAACATCCCCTTTAGTTTTTTTCGCTCCTTCTTTTTCACATCAGAAGAGAACCTTTTAAATATATTTTATGCTATTTTACCACTAGCATGCTGAGATTTGGATTCCTTTTCCAACATTAATAAGACTCACTGCTTGGGTTATGATTTGGATTTTTAAATCCAAGCACATTATACCCTTTCAAAACACAAACTAGATTCCCAGAGCAATACACTTATAGAGTTAGACTACAATACTGCCACTTAATATTGAGACCCTTCAGGTCTAGGAAAATAGATACAGTTATTCTCTAAATGAAGAGCCATAGTCAACATAATTGCATGAAGTTTTAGAATTTGTCCAAAGTACAACAGACACTTCGGTGATAAGCTATAGTTTAGGGTCATATCCAATCATTACTCTCTTCAGAGAAATTAGCAGTGATGAGTATAAATTTTTCCAGTATGCTGTATAAACTATGTAAATAATCAAGTTATTTAATACAAGGTTAAATCATTTAGTGATACATTGAAAGGTACTGTGGAAAAGAAGTGTTGAACAAATAAACTTAGAATCTCAAATTTTAAAATAACTTTTTCTTAGCTTACCCTTGTGTTTTTACTCTTCAGACAATATTTTCAACCCTTTTTTTTTGTCAAGACACTGTCTGCCTAGAGTTCAGTAGTAAAACTTACAAAAACTAAGAATCACATCTGATTTTTTTTATTTTGACACAATTGGAATGAAATTTTGATCTAAATAGTATTTTCTGGCATTTAATTTTATTTTAAATATATGATATAATAGTAAATTAAATGGAAAACAGAATCTATAAGTTAAGATAAATAAGCAGAATTATTGCTGAAACTTTTTTTTAGAAGATTCTTGTAATTTGTGTTGTATAGACAGACAAACCATTTGAAAAAAAAAAAAAGCTGTACTTTTTGGAATGCACAAAATCAATGACAAGAGATCTCAAATTTCACAGATCCCCTGTAACATGAAATTCAAAATAAGAATGAAAGTTTTTCTACCTACAGGAGGCGTAGTTATTTGAAAATAGTAAACTCTAACATCAAACTACTCCCCTGTCCCCAATTCATTCATTGGAAATGTGAATGCCCTATGTAATAGTTTTAAAAGTGGGCCTTTGGGAAGTGACCTTAGTGACTGGGATTATAAAAAAGACCTGGGAGAGCACCTTTCTCTTTAAACATGTGAGGACACAGAAAGTAGGTACCACCCACGAAGCAGTCAGAGTCTACACCAGCCTCTGAATCTACTAACACTTTTTTCTTGGACTCTTGGTCTCTGAAACTAGGATCAATGATTTTTTGTTGTTCATAAATTGCACAGGTATTTTGTTATATCAATTTTGTTTATTTTTTCGAAGAAAAAACTATTTTGTCAATTTTTTGTATTGTTTCTTTTGTTTCAATTTCGTTGATTTCAGCTCTGAGTTTAACTATTTCCTGTCTTCTACTACTTTTGGTCTTGGTCTGTTCTTTTTCTAGGACAGGTATTTTGTTATAGAAGCAAAAACAAACTAAGATTCAGGGAGCAGATTTTTAAGCAACCTTATCACTCTTTTCATTTCCCCAGAAAAATTGGAAAAAATGAACTTTGATAAGATATATTCTTTCTTTTATAATAATATGTTCTGGTGACTGAAATTAGTATGCATTTGATTGTTCCTCATATATGATGCAATTTATGTCCACTTTTAAAATCAATCTAAAGGCATTCAAGTGGGCACATCTCTATTTGTCTAGGTGTGTACTTATGTTCTAACCCTTTTTTCTGAAGACTATAACCAGCCGGCATCAAATCTTTAATTATCTGTTCAAACATATGGAGCATGAATCATGAAAGGTATGTAAACTTTGGAGTCAGATAAATATGGGTTAAAACTTGATTACTAGTTTTATGGTTTTTTTGGATTTTTTAAATTTCTTTTTTTTTATTGTATACAAATGGGATACATGTTGTTTCTCTATTTGTACGTAGAGTCAAGGCATACCATTTGTGTAATCATACGTTTACATAGGGCAATGATGTTTAATTTTTTTCCCTTCCCCCCCACCCCTCCCACCCCTCTTTTCCCTCTATACAGTCCTTCTTTCCTTCATTCTTACCGCTCTCCTTATCCCTAACCCTAAACCTAACCCTAAACCTAATGCTAACCCCTCCCAACCCCCATTATATGTCCTCATCCGCTTATCAGCGAGATCATTCGTCCTTTAGTTTTTTGAGATTGGCTTATCTCACTTAGCATGATATTCTCCAATTTCGTCCATTTGCCTACAAATGCCATAATTTTATCATTCTTTATGGCGGAGTAATATTCCATTGTATATATATGCCACAGTTTCTTTATCCATTCATCAACTGAAGGGCATCTAGGTTGGTTCCACAATCTGGCTATGGTGAATTGAGCAGCAATGAACATTGATGTGGCTGTATCTCTGTAGTATGCTGATTTTAAGTCCTTTGGGTATAGGCCAAGGAGTGGGATAGCTGCGTCAAATGGTGTTTCCATTCCAAGCTTTCTGAGGAATCTCCACACTGCTTTCCAGAGTGGCTGCACTAATTTGCAACCCCACCAGCAATGTATGAGTGTTCCTTTTTCACCACATCCTCGCCAACACCTATTGTTGCTTGTATTCTTGATAATTGCCATTCTAATTGGGGTGAGATGAAATCTTAGGGTAGTTTTGATTTGCATTTCCCTTATTACTAGGGATGTTGAACATTTTTTCATATATCTGTTGATTACTTGTACATCTTCTTCTGTGAAGTGTCTGTTCATTTCCTTAGCCCATTTGTTGATTGGATTCTTTGTATTCTTCGTGTAGAGTTTTTTGAGTTCTTTATAGATTCTGGAAATTAGCGCTCTATCTGAGGTATGGTTGGCAAAGATATTCTCCCACTCTGTAGGCTCTCTCTTCACATTTCTGATAGTTTCCTTTGCTGAGAGAAAGCTTTTTAGTTTGAATCTATCCCAGTAGTTGATTCTTGCTTTTATTTCTTGTGCTATGGGAGTCCTGTTAAGGAAATCTGATCCTAAGCCAACAAGTTGAAGATTTGGATCTACTTTTTCTTCTATAAGATGCAGGGTCTCTGGTCTGATTTCAAGGTCCTTGATCCATTTTGAGTTGAGTTTTGTGTAGGGTGAGAGATAGGGGTTTAATTTCATTCTATTGCATATGGATTTCCAGTTTTCCCAGCACCATTTGTTGAAGAGGCTATCTTTTCTCCATTGCATATTTTTGGAACCTTTGTCTAGTATGAGAAAATTGTATTTATTTGGGTTTGTGTCCATGTCCTCTATTCTGTACCATTGATCTACCTGTCTATTTTGGTACCAATACCATGCTGTTTTTGTTACTATTGCTTTGTAGTAGAGTTGAAGATCTGGTATTGCAATACCTCCTACTTCGCTCTTGCTACTGAGGATTGCTTTAGCTATTCTGGGTTTTTTATTCTTCCAGATGAATTTCATGATTGCTTGCTCTATTTCTGTAAGGTACATCATTGGGATTTTAATTGGAATTGCAATGAATCTGTATAGCACTTTAGGTAGTATAGCCATTTTGACAATATTAATTCTGCCTATCCAGGAACATGGGAGATCTTTCCATCTTCTAAGGTTTTCTTTAACTTCTTTCTTTAGTGTTCTGTAGTTCTCATTGTAGAGGTCTTTCACCTCTTTTGTGAGATTGATTCCCAAGTATTTTATTTTTTTCGATGCTATTGTGAATGGGGTAGTTTTCCTAATTTCTCTTTCTGAAGATTCATCACTTATGTATAAAAATGCATTGGATTTATGAGCATTGATCTTGTAACCTACTACTTTACTGAATTCACTTATGAGTTCTAAAAGTTTTCTGGTGGAATTTCCAGGTTCCTCTAAATATATAATCATGTCATCAGCGAACAGGGATAGTTTGAGTTCTTCTTTTCCTATTCGTATCCCTTTAATTTCTTTGGTTTTTCTGATTGCTCTGGCTAGAGTCTCAAGGACGATGTTGAATAGAAGCGGTGAAAGAGGGCATCCCTGCCTTGAACCCATTTCCTTGATGCAAAATGACTTTCATGGCAATTATTTCATAGAATTTGTAGATGGAATGACTTAAAAAGCATGCACTGCATTAAGCACAATTCTTTAGACATGGTAGGATTCTAATAAAAGCAATATGTTTGTTTATATTATTGAGTATATTTCCTGTTCTCTCAACCTGAGCAGCAGATTAAGAAAATGTCCATTGGAAACCTAAATAAACAAACAGTATGTGCCAAATACCTAGAAAATGTGATGCTCAGGAGTATAAGTTTTTAACAAGAACAAGGCTATTGCACAGTGGCGTAATTGTAGGTAATGACAATGAACTGTATATTTTAAAGAACTGTAAGAAAGCAATTTGAGTTTGCATTATAAAGAGATGATAAATGTTTGAGAAGATAGTTACATTTAACCTGATTTAAACATTACACAATGTATACACAAATGGAAATACCAAGTGATCCCATTAATATGTACAAATTTATATGTTTATGTATCTGCTAAAAATAAATATTTAAAAAAACGAATACTCACTGACTTGAGAGGTTCACAAGGGTTAAACTTTAAAAGATGTTAATAAATGTTATGATAATACTCAGGGAGAACTGGGGTTTGAATTGGCAATTTGAGAGTTTCATTAAGGCTAAATTAAAAAGCACCTAATTATTGTAGAATTCTAAATTCTCTTAGGCTTAAATTGAAGACTAATCTGAGATTAAAAGTTGGAAGTTTGGCAAAGATTCTGAAAGTGTTGTTTGACTCACCTAATTGGAGTCTTCATTTTTAGTTCTGAAATTCCCTTTAATGTCATTTTTCCCAACACCCTTGTTTCAATAGATGAGGAAACTACGGCTTGTGGAAATTACCTACACTGTTCAGGGTCCATAAGCTATGTAGGAGTTGATCCCATCCCAGCCCCACTCTCATCTTAGGGTTCCCAAACTTTAAAATCCCTAAAGGTTTGTTTTTTCCACTTCTAGCTTCTTTCATTTAAAGATCTGTACTTCAGCAAAGTTTTATTACTTCTTATTCAAAACCAAAGCCTAAAATTCCTTGAGGAATTATCTGTGGTTGTGGACAGTAAAGAATCAGACCCAAAATGAAGACAGACAAAATAAATATTATTCACATATTTAGAAGCACTCTAGTGTTATATAAAATCCGGACAGAATCTTCAAATCGCAAGTCTCTCAATGGGACTATTTTGTGTCTAAAGATAAAGTAGAAGAATAGAGTTTCACTCACTTATCTGTATTTTTCTTCTAGGTGAATTATTAGGTGCTCTGAAATACTTTTTTAAGGAAAACTACAATAAAGCAAGCTTAACCACATCTTTAGAATGGTTCTTTTTCTGACTTTGCAATAAAAATCAATGCACATCTTGGACTGGGGATGCAGCTCAGTGGCAGAGTGGTTGTCCAGCATACTTGAGGCCATGGACTCAATCCCCACCACCCACGCCCCAAAAAACATCTCTCAGCAAAACAGTTTTAAGATTCAGTAGGAATATCTAAGTTGGGCTCATTTTGGTACATTTAAGTCTTTTAAAAATGTATGAATATATATGAAACTAATACTTATAAAAATGGCATTCTTTTCCCCAGGTAAGTGAATAATACTATAAATCATTCACATAATATTTATAAATCAACTCCCAATAGTTCTATTTTAATCTTACAGATCTCTCCAATTTTTTTGCTAAATTACTATTGAATCTAACACTGTATCCCTATTCTCATAGCTATATTGACTTCAAGCATTTTCTCCTAAAATATTTTAACAGTCTCTAAATTGGTTGCCCTTCCAAGGTCTTTTATTTTCCATGCTGTTGTCAAATCTAATAACAGCATTGTATCAGCTAAATACCATCAATGGCTCCCTATGACCCAAAGGATAAATTTCAAATTATATAGCACACAAAGCTTGTCACAATCTGGCCCCAATTTGCTCCGGTTCATCTAGTGTCATTCTCTCTCTCTTATATGACTTCCAGTCATAAGCAATGTGTGTAAACCCCATGCTATTACATCTCTGCACATGTTGTTCCCTGTGTGTGAAGAATCCCTCGTATGTTTTTCCTATATGAGGACTTTTACTAAACCTCTCAACCTGCTCATAGACCTTGCTTCCACAAGGCCTTCCCTATTCCTATCTGTATTTTCACAATGCTTTGCATATATTTCTACCTCCAAATCTAATTTATATCATTACTTGAATATCACTTTTTCCCCAGTGAACTTTGTATTGATGACAGGGATAGCATAATGCATGGAACAGAAAGACAGGTGAGTGAATGTTGAATGAATGAAGAATGAATGAATGGGCAAAGCAAATGCAATGAGATCAGAAAAAAGTTAAAAATGAGCCAATGAGCATGTAATTTAAAAGAAGCTATCTGAGGTAATAATTCAGTAGCATATATAACACTGCATTGTATTATATCACATTAAGTTATATTGTAGTGAAAACCAGTAGAATAGAGATTAGGGAGAGAGTCATGTGACGAACAGTCTCCATCTTCCTAAACTAGCAAATACCAAACTAATGTATGTTGAACTTTTTTTTTTTTTTTTTTGCTTAATTTTGCAATGCTGTATTTGGACTAGGTGGGAAGGTAAGTTGGAGTAGAGATGTAGCAAAAGAAGGATAGAAATTCACAAGCAAACTGCAAGTCATTATCTGCCTTGGATATAATCTGATCTTTTAAGGCATACCACTTAGAAACTTCAGAGATTTTTGGATTGGGTAAATGATAATAAATAATACTAATACTGTATGGAATTATTGTATGGTTTAAATAAGAATGTATTTTGGAATAAAGCCTTTTAAAATCATAAAATCTTATTCAAGGGTTAACTTTTGTCCACTATTAAAATTCAGCTTATGAAACAGAGTCATTGTTCTGAAATTTCTCACTCATCATATTTTCAAATTACTTTCACGAATAGCATGTACATTCTTCAGGTGAGCTTGGGTTCCAATTTTAACAAAAATAAAATAACCGAGAATAGTAATACTGATCTGATTAGAGAAAAAAAGAGGTCAGTGACCAAAGTAACACAAATGTTATTAATATAAAAATCTCATTTTCCACCTACAAATATGCACAACATCCTCTTTTGTTTATGTGACAAATGCAAAGAGTAGAGTAATCCAATTCCTTTTTATAAATATGGCAAATGAAGGTCTCTTTCTTTATTGATTCTGAAGTTGGCATAATTCAGGGTAGCTACAATTAGCACCTCATTAGTAACTACCAGCTAATTATTGGCCTGCACTCAGGTATTGGCAGATGCCTGACAAGGAACTTAATGAATTTTTCATTAGTCTTTCTGTGAGAAACTTCAGAAGAAAATATTTCTGAAGAAATTCTCTTACTTTCCTGTTCTCCCCATTGGAGCCTCAAGATATTTTCTAAATCAAATCAAAAAAATTAATAGCACCAAACAAAATAATTTTTAGTGAAATATTTTCTTCCTTAATACACTTAGTACCATTTCTTTTTGCTATACATGTTATTCTACCTGAAGACATTACCAGTGCCATGACCGAAGGATACTCTGTTCATAGGCATTTAATTTTGTATTGTTTTCCAGAGCATTAGTTGCCTATATATTGCATATACTTTTAAAACAATAACCCTCCAGTGTAATCAATAGTTTGTAATAAAACTAGCATTTTTAAGTATAATTTTTGACACTCAAACGTAAAGGTTTCAACTAAAATATATGTAAGTATTCTACACTGTGGTATATTTTTAAACATTTACCTATGTAACCAAAATTTCCACAAATTTTGTTGTACAGTGGAATTTTAGCTCACATTAATACATTCACAACAACCTTATGCTTTACATGAATGCTAAAAATGGGCAGGTTCATGGTTACATAGCTAATTGCCACAATGAAATTTTCAATTATATCTTCTGAGAATGATGCAGAACATTTCATTCTATTCTTTGGGTGAGATTTAACTTCTGAATGCAAAGTGTGGTTTTGATTTTTCAATATTCCTTTTGCTTTAATTAAAATCCTAAAGTGATCTCTAATTCACTCAACTTGCATTTTTATGAATATTTTATCTCTGTAATTAGAATGTCAACACTTAAATAAATGATTCATCCAAATATACTCATCATACCTCAGTGCTCTTACCTTCAGAAAGTATCTCTAAAATTTTTTTGTTGGCATTTTTATTTAAAAGGATGTATTTGATCAAATATCAACTGAGAGAAATTTAGGCAAAATCAAAGTGCTGTGACTTCAGCACCTTTTAGGTTTTTTGGTTTGCTCTCTGCTTTTTTTCTTTTGAAACTCAGGACTCCACACTGGCATGTTTTCATGAGCTCACCTGACTTTTGACAAAAAGTTTTCCTCCTTTCCTGAGTTCTCCTCTAGGAGTTTTGTTTTGTGATAATCTTTTTTTTTTAATTTTAATTTTTTAGGTATGTGAACCAGTTTACTATCAGAAGAATGATTTAGCAATACAAATTGGAAGGTTAGAGATTAGAATCTAGGACTCTGCTATGGTAGGAATCAGGGTGCAAAAACATATGTACATTTGAGATTGTTTGTTGCTAATGCCAGATAAGAAAGCAATATGTTGGGCTAGATCATTCTAACACGTTGACTTTATTTGGGAATTCTCTGTGAAATTTACATTTTATGAAATGTTTAGAAATGAAAACACCTAATAGTAAAAGGGAAGTTAGGTGACCAAAGATAATAAAAATTCATTTTCCATCTTTATTCAATAAAAAAATCTAAGTTTAAAAACTTTTGCATTTAAAATAGTTTGAGGGTAATTTGGATTATTTGTATTTTCTTCTCTATCCATGTCCTATTTATCTATACTCCATTTCTTGACTAGTATATCTTTACCATCATGCTTTTTAATTTCTTCATCCTTGGATATTTTTTCATTAATAAACCATCTCTCCTTAAATCTAGTGTTATATTCCTCTATCTCTAATTCTTCACCTATTTTTTGACACTTAGAGTTTTTTAATCTACTAAAAGTTATACAAAGTGGAAAAGTAAAGTATCTGAAGAATTTCATATTTAATTGATGCTTTATTATTTTCTGAATGTTACTTGAATTGAAAACTGTTTTTCATGTTAACTTTTATTGTTGAAATGAATGAGATAACGGTAAATTTAATCATGTACATAGTTTAACTGACAAATTTAAATGGTGTTACTTCATTAACACTAAAAGTTCTATTTACCCAATTTTTTAAAAGAAAACTGATATCCTATCAGATTGCATAACCTCATATTTACAAGCAAATATTCATTTATTCCAATTCAGTTAGGATACTTGAATATGATATTTTATGAAACTAGTGCCCATTTACTACAAATTTAGAAAAATAGAATTTGAAAAAGCATGAAGTATCAAAATTGTTTATGTAGAAATTATATAACTTCTGAATAAATATATATAATTCTAATTTATTTATGCTTTCTTAAAGGAGTATAGTAATGTAATCATAAAGTGAAAAATGTATTTGATGGGAGAAGGCATATAAAATAAATACTTTTTTTAAAGGAATATTTTATGCACTGGTAAAAATTGACTCATGTATATTGCCAACCTTTGTGTCTATGAGATCCATCCATGTTGCTAAATTCAATGTGGTTTTCATCAGCCCAGTAGAGTCTTTGGTTGACATAATCTATTGTTAGTGCCATAGGTCTAGCAATCTTGGTTTCTATGACAACACTTTGATTGGTTCCATCCATTCCAACACGGCCAATGTGAGGATACTCACAGCAGTCAATCCAATACAAATACCTAGGAAAGAAAATCAATAGCCATTTTGTTTACAGACACTCTGGAAGTAAACCATCACATGATATTACACATTTTGTTCAATTATTCCTAAGTTAATTCTTGGTATCTCTCTGAACTATCTCTCTGGTTCTCAGAGAAATCCTTCATCATAAAATATTTTGTGATTTTTTTATCACAAGGTTTAAAATATTCACTCATTGTACACATTTCCTTTAATATATAACATCATATATAGAATGAGATATTTTATAAGTGTTAACAAATTATAGATGTCCCAAAGTAACAAATGTATATTTTAATAAGAAATATACTATGTTGAAGAAATGTCTCTATTTCTATGTCTAAGTCTTTGTCTATGTCTCTATGTATATATCTATTTACTACTCTATTTCTTTTGGTTTCTTATCTATGAAAATTCAAAAGAACAGTAGAGGGATGCATATCATTTATTTGAATATGCTTTGTCAATGTGGTAGCCACTAATCAGTTACTAAGTTCAAACTAAACAAATAAAATAATATTTGATCCAGATTGCTCTTCATGCCATATATTATATGTAAAATGACTATGTGTGTATAGTGGATATTATATCTAACAGCAAATAAAAAGAGCATGTTTATCACCACAGAAAGTTCTATAGGAGAGCACTGATTTAAATTATGCTATTATAAGTTCCAGAGTAGAACATTCTATACATGGTGAGGGGCAGTAACTTAAAAGTAACACCATTGATATTAATTAGGTTAACGTAAATAAAAATAGTGCATCCCCATAAAATATAAATAGCAAATAACAAACACATCACTTGGAAATTT
Organism: Sciurus carolinensis; assembly: GCF_902686445.1. Classification (NCBI taxonomy): domain Eukaryota; kingdom Metazoa; phylum Chordata; class Mammalia; order Rodentia; family Sciuridae; genus Sciurus; species Sciurus carolinensis. Next base: position 92,462,793 of record NC_062215.1, read on the forward strand.
CATTATTTTCAGCTTTTCTTTCAAATATGACTGTATTTGATAATATAAAACACATTTCCTTATTTATATGATTGAAGATTTGAATTAGAGGATTTTTAATGTCTTTTTCATATTCAAACTTGAAATTAAATTCTATTAATCCAGTAAGGTTTTTCTAGGTTTCATCCTTTCTTTTTGCTAAGTCTAATCCTTGGCAATTAATTCTTCAGATTTAAAAATGTGCTGGGATATTTGGTTTAAATTTGAAATGTACTTTAAAGAAATTTTTTCTCATAATTTTTGACAAAGATAATTATGTTTTGATATTTTATTTCACACTAGAAAACAAATAATGTTTTTCTGGAAAGTCCACTTATTAAATACTAAACTGATGGAAATAACTTGAGAATTTTTTGTGTTGATCATCATTGGGGTATGTATAAAGTCATGGATCATATGGATAACAAAACAATTATTCATTAGCAAAAGTATTATTGATATACTAATGAAGTATGGTTCATAAAAGCAGAATATATATCTTGTAAGGACTAAACAAAAGGGGGAAATTTGTGAGCAGAGGTTCAAAGGGAGCTCTGAGAATGAAAACTTAAACTTGAGTCAGGAATTCTCAAGTCAGTCTCTCCTAGGTCATCACTGGACTTGTTACCCAAGACTTCCAAAGGCCTGTCTACGTCATTTCTGAAGATATTTACAAAATTCCAAATCATCAAGTAATGATAGATGCCAAGCCCTTCTGAAAATGATGGTCTCTTTTTTTTTAATCTTGCATTATTTTATCACATTTTTTAAAAACAACATATGTCAGTGAAGTTTATCTTCCAGAAAAACACCACAAATTCTTTTCTACAGTGAATTTATGGAGGAATGTGTTTCCTTCTAAAGGAGAGATAATGTCAGTTAGACACAAAATAAGAAACTCTATCAGAAAAAATCATAATGAAAAGTAATTTATCTTATTGAAAGAAATCAGGATATGCCTTCTTGCCTTACTTACCCTGAGTCTTGGGAATGCTGATATATTAATTGTTTTTCCCACTAAATATGATATGCTTGTATCAGTTTCTCCCTCACGTGTTAGATACAATTGACTTATTTTTCTTTTCACACATAATTTTTTAACAAATGGGCATAAGTGAATAAAATGTAAATGTTTTAATGTAACATTAAAAATTCCAGATTGGTTCAATTGGAGATACTTTCTATTTCTATGCAGCTGCACTCTCTGCAGATTATTGCCCTTACAATTAAAATATCTAGGAGATGGAAGGAGATATTTCTATATTAGATGATATCAACAAAAATGTTGGAAATTGTTGGATGTTAATAATAATGGTTTTGAATCCATTAGGTAAATTTTGAGTTTCTAATGTTCTAACTTGCACAGAAGATTCAATTCTAAATTTTAATCTGCATTCTGAACTTTTTCTGGTTTGTATCATTATCATGAACCAAGATATTAAGAATAGAAAAGTTATGTGTCATAGAGTTCCATGTCACATCACTCTCAAGTTGGGAGGCCCACAACTGCAGTCCTCTCCCTGATATTTGAGCACTTCATTATTTATTTAGCCCAAATATCCTCCAAACTACTACCCACTATTGAAATGTAAGACATTCAGCTCTAGCTGAAGTTTTTTAGTTACAATCTCATATTTTTATTTCCGTGCTTTCATATCACTTGCCTGTCCTCTTGGCTGTTCAATTATAAATATATATTCATGAAGATGTAATTCACATTGTCCCCTCTGCTCTCCACAAATTATTCCTTGATTAGTGTTAGTTCACATTTTCAAGGTAGGTTAAAAGATCAAGTATATTCGAGAAGTGTTTTGTAAAACAAGGCACATGACACCTTTTTCATTGTAGGACTCCTCAGAACCTTTATGCTAAATGGCATTGTGATTCTCTAAGAGGAGCTGCAGGATCTCTTGTCAATCAGATAGTCTGGAGTCATAACATCTATTTTCGTAGAGCAGTCACAGAATTACTGTACTGCGGAAATTGTGCTTTAGTCCCTCCTGGTCTACAGAATCTCCTTTCTTTATTACAAGTGTCATTGAACCACACATGAGGATGTAGGTTCTCATGTTTCATAATCAGAGAACCGTATCCTAAGAGTCAATGGTGAAACATTTCTGATAAATTCCAAAACCATGCTTAATTAAGCAGATAGAGAAATTTATTATGAAATAATGATTCACAGAGACCATATTAATTTGCAGATATCTCTAAGTACACAGAGGTAAATACTTTTGCCTTGAAAAATCTCTGTGGATTCAGGAGAGGTGTATATTATTTTAAAAAGTCTAAAAATTAAAACATAGTAAGATAAACTATTTTACTACAGAGCTACAAAAGACTGAAGTAAATTTTACCTAGAAGGAGGAGGGCATTTCAAAGGTAGCTTGTGCTATCTGTCCCTTAAATGAAAATCTTATTTTTTAAACTAGCTTAGAAATTTCTTAAAAGTAATGATCTTCTATCTCTATTAGATTTTAGGACAATGTATAATTTAAGATTTTAATTTTGACTGGGTACGGTGGTGCATGGTGCATGCCTGTAATCCCAGCAGCTCTGGAGGTTGAGGGAGGAAGATAACAAGTTTGAGGCCAGCCTCAGCAACTTACTGAGACCCTAAGCAACTTATCCAGACCCTGGTTCAAAATAAATAAAGAAGGGTTGTGGATGTGGCTCATTGGTTAAGCATCCCTGGGTTCAATCCCTGGTACCAAAAACAGAAAAAGAAAAAAAGATTTTAATTTTTCAACAAGTATTAAAGATTATGTATGTTGTTTAAGTCCTTCACTGATAAATGGACTGATCAATTGAGACCCTAAGAGATTATGTGCTTTGTTGATTATGATAGCACTATAAACTGGAATAAGGATTCATGTCTCTAGTAAGTTACTTTTAGACTAGCTTATTTTCTAATAAACATTTTGTAGAGTCTTCAGTCATCAAATCCTAGAAACAGATTACCTGAATTCAAATCCCAGGTTCTCCTATTACTGGCTATGTAAACCTGGAAACTTTAGTTATCCCCCTTGAGACTGGATTTACTCAAATGCTGAAAAGAGTTAATAATAGTTTCTTATAGGGCTATTGTGAGGATTAAAAGAGAGGATACACAAAACAAATTTAGAATTTTGATAAACACATAGCAAGTGTTCAGCAAATACTAGCTATTGTTGTTCAAATACCTTGGATACAAATATGTGCACTGATTCATTTTTTGGTTTAATTTTACACATCTACTAAGTTGCCTGTTGCCTCCAGATTGCATGCACATTATTACATGATTTAGATGGATCTTATGTATGTCACTATTCACATATTTGCCAATTTAAGTACTCATCAATCAGAAGAATATTATGAAAATATTCCACTGCATTGGAATGAAGTAAAATTTAACTGAATAAAATATGAATATTCATAAGAATTTATTATGTATTTCAATAACAGCTAACTTCTGATGGCTAAATATCACTTCTTTTCAAAAAAGTCTCATTTATTGTTCTTTTCCAAATATGTGAATAAGTCTACACTAGAAAAATGGTAATTTTACTTTCTAAAATACAACTGCTAAATAACTACCTTTGTGAAAAAATTGTTGTAAATAATTAAAGAAAAAAAATAAGATTTCGGTGAAATGTTGAAAGAAGACCCCAAGTTGTATCTAGATAATATGCAATATTTACACAAGACCACATAAGAAAAATCTCAGTCCAAATAGTACCTATTGTGTAAGTTATAATCAAGTATAAATAAATAAAAAACATCTGCTTGTAACCATAACAACAGGCTTTTGGATTCTGAGGATGTCTTTTATAGTTGAACATAATGCATTATTTTTCTTTAAAATGAATTAAATAGAAGTCTTCTCACAGCTTTTATTTTTTCTAAAATCCAGCAATAAATTTTGAGAAGCTTCTTCCACTTGCAATTATTTCTGATCTGAATTATAAAATTAATCATTTATATTCACTCCCTGTGAATTTTTACCCAAATATAGAAATACTGAAATCAGCTGTTTATAAAAATTTAAAATTTGGTGGGAAATTTTTCCTTTGTGTGTGTAAATTTTAATGAAATATTTCTGTGCTTCTTTGCAAAAATAATAAACTGAATTTTCATCCTGGTACACGTTTCATTTCCTCACAATGAGTTTCCTTATGACTTCTCTTTGAAACATGCAGGTTATTTACATATCAATGTACTAGTTTGTGCATAGGGGCCAGGTGCAGTGTCTCTATCTTTATAACTCCATTCTCTGTGTAACTCTGGTTACCCATTTATTATTTTCCTCACCAGTGAATTTAACAGTCTCTGGGGTAGGCACAAACATGATTAAGATATTTTTGTGTGTGTGTTAAGCTACTCATTTTCTAAATGGAGAGATAAGACATTTACACTAAAAATAGTTCTATAATGTTAAGTGTTCCATATGTAGGGGGCACTTAGGTACATTTCAGGAGTAGTTTCTGCTGATGAGAAAGTGATATTTATGCTGATTGGAAAAATGGAGAAATAACAGAAGGATATTCTAAGAATAAGAACTAGTATAAACAAAGATACAGAAGCTTAAAATATGTCTTCACAAATGTATTTGCACTATTTTTACCTATATTGACAATGATGGATACAGATGCCAAGTATTTAAGCTTCTTTCACAATTTTATTAAGATATACTCAAATTCAAATTGGGACTCACTACTATTTTTTCTGGATTTGCTGATAGACTTTTAGAAAAATAAATTAATACAAAATATATCTTTCAAACTAAGACCTGGGACTGCAGTTACAGTTCAGTGGTAAAGCTCTACATAGCTTGTTGTATCTCAGCATAGCAACAAAAATAAATATCTAAAAGAATAAATAAATTAATAATAGATACATTTTTTAAAATCCATGCTTATAATGGTTTAGGCAGTTTTTTTTTTTTTTTAATTTCTTTTATTTTCTTTTTTTTTTTTTTTTTTGGATAACTGGATTGAACTCAGGGACACTTGACCACTTGACCACTAAGCCACATCCCCAGCCCTATTGTGTATTTTATTTAGAGGCAGAGTTTCACTGAATTACTTAGCACCTTGCTTTTACTAAGGCTGGGTTTGAACTGGAGATCCTCCTGCTTCAGCCTCCAGAGTTGGGGGCATTACAGGCATGGGCCACCATACTCAGCAGTTTTCTTTATTTGTAAAATTTTGTATCTTCTATATTCAGTTTGTAAGTTACTTTTAAATATCTATTGCTAAAATGGAAAAAAAAAAAAAGAGAGAGACTTGTAGTGTTCTTTCTTTTCTCTCTTATTTAGGGGGCTTTCGCAAAACATGCTAATGGTTCAAGATCATTTTGTTACTTGGAAACTCTAAAGTGATATAATAAGAAAAAATACACAACCAATGACTGAAAACTGAATTAACCCCCAGCCTAATAGTTTATTAATTAAGTGATTCTAAGACAATTAGCCAGTTGAATGTTTTTAAATATGTTATAAGGAAAGTAATAAACTCATATCTTTCTAGAGATTCTGCATAAACAGTACGTGCATCTAAGGTAATAAAGATGAAAATTTCCTAACCCATGAATGCTAAAGAAATTGTATTTATCTTCATTTTCATTGTCTTTATATGAGAACTTTCAATCCCAAGCAGTTTACAAAATGATCATTTCCCTTGCTGGCATCTGCCTGTTTAAATGTATTCCCCGTATTCTGGAAAATCATTCCTCTAGTCTTGAAAGTCTTGAAAGTTTCATTCGTTGTCATTCTGCTGTTTTTTTTTTTTTTTTTTTTGGGGGGGGGGAGGGAAGGGGTGGGTTGTGACTTATTCTTCCGTCTCTTTTACTCTGTAAAGTGAACCAGTTCCACACCTCCAGAGTTGTGGAATATGTTCCCATCCTATGAGTTCCTTGAAATTGACTGGATATGGACATGACATGTTCTTCTCTGTGTCTGTGCATTCCTATAGAGTCAGAAATAGCTTCTGCCCTTGAAGTACATAATATCACCTTGCTACTTCTTTCTCTATAGTTTTTTCCTGACCATAGGGAAGACTGACATATTTTCTATTTTTCTCTTCCTTATGTGTTAGTGCATTGCATTGTAATTATTTTCTCACTTAACCATTTACTGAATGTGAATTCTTAGAGACATATAATGTGCCTTTTATTTTTAGACTCATTCTTTCCTAGAACAGTGCCAGATATACACTGAATTCAGAAGGGATATGCGTTGAATGAATGAATAAGTAGATTAATATATTTTGTTAACTAGACCTATCACACATTCGCTTTAATATAAATTCTAAGGATAGATAACATATCCTGAAATATAATTCATATTGTTCTTTTGTTATGATAACCTAAAGTGACAGCTTAATAATTTCAAAAGGTAAAATTATGTTCAGCATGGTTTTAACATTATATTTTCCATTCCATGTTAAAATACTGTACATTTTTCATAAATGATAATTTTTTACAAATATTTAATATAAATTAATTTCCTCCAAATTATTATAAATATAAAATTCATTCAAACATTAGAATAGATAACAGAATGATTAGGATAAAACTGTGACAAAAATCAAGATTACTTCTGAGCTGATATGTAACAACCAGGAAGATGATCCATCTGTCTACCTGTATATTCTTACTGCTTTTACTAACTACTGTATTCAAATTGATTGTTATTTAATAAAATATAGAAAAGAACTGCAAGATACCTCCTAACAGCTTAGTTGTTTCATTACATTAGACACCTCAGGGATCATTAAATAAATCCTTGCCACTTACTAAATATCAGAACAGGAAACACAGCTCTCAAGGAAAGAGGGGTCAGCGGTATTGGCATATTCAGACCATATGCAAATCACAGTGTACTCTTATACTGAAGAGTTCTTATTAAATAATCTTACAATTTAAGGTGTCATTTTGAAGCAGGATTGTACAGTATTTTATATAGTGGAAGCATTTTCAGCCTCATGCTCATCTCATAAGAGCTAAAATCCAGGTTGCTTATTACTCACTCTGGGGAACTAGGAAAACAGCATGAACAAAAGGGTGCCATTAAATTATAGCTATTAAAATAGGTGGCTTTATTTGTTTCATAAAAGTATTAAATTTTTATCTATTGCTTTGTTTACAATATGGCAAATACATATTATAATCCAAATAATATCCAAAAATAAAATCAAGGGAGTCTTTCATAACATCTGCAATGATTGAGTACTTGCCAGTTTTAATTGACACTTTTAATGGATGAGTTTAAGTTGATAACTGAAGGATGCTTTCAGTTTATAGAGTAATAACTATAACCTGGGAGAAATAAAACATCAAACTACATTCAGCTGCACTCACTAGGTTAGAACACAGTTTTTCCTTCATAAACAGGAAATTCTGTGAGACAATTGTTATCCAATAGGCAATATTTCTTTCATTAGAAAGCCAATCATCTAATATGGTATGAAATGAAAAGCTATGCCAGCCATACTGATTTTGGAAAAAAAATAAATATAATAGTTTAGACATTCAAAATAGTTTCTAGAACAATAGTAGTAGAATTAAAATATTCACATGCTTATGAATGAATATAGATGATAGCCAAATTTAATACATTTGGCTATTATTTTCTGAAACATTGATAGAAGCAGATTTTTGTGTCTATTTCAAAGACATATTATTTTAATAAAGTGATACATTTTGAAATTTCTGTTGCATGGTGAAGAAAATATTTTAAAAGGTAACAAAAGATTACATAATCATTTGTAATGATTTCATCATTATGTATATAAAGTGAAAAGGTACCCATTACCTTGGAAACTCAAATGCATTCACAGCACAGTTCTTTTGCCTTTACCCAAATTAATGTTTTAAATTAAGCTATAAAAGGTACTATTGCCAATTATAAACAGAACCAAAAAACAGAGATACCACATAGTAATAGGAAACAAAATCGAATTGCTACGAACAGCATGATAAATGGAAATTATTTGATATAACATAGTTTGTGAAATATATTTAGACAGGAAAACATTAAGAGCACTACTATTTTCATAATACTTGCCACTCTGAATGTATCCCATTTTTAAAACATCGAACTTTCTCTAAATTTGTTATTTCAACAAATGTGTTGGGTAGGTTGAACTTCTACAAAGATAATTTTGGAGCATGCAATCACTCTAAATTATAGTACAAAAAATAAAAAGGTATGTATTCTCTTCCTACCAACACAACATAATTGAATGTGACAGATAATGGTCATAATCTATAGAACTTTAGAAATCATACACCAGACCGCTTTGACACCTTAATGTGTGTTCATCCCTCATCTGAAATTTCCAGGTTGCCGTCCTTGAACTTTGCAATGACTTTTCATCATCCTCACACTAAAATGCAAATGATACACAGCTCCACATGTACTTTTCCCATTATTCTCACTTTCTTTTCCTCTTGAATGCATTTGATGATTCATCTTGTCACTTATTATCCATGAATACTGCTTACATCTCCTGCTATAAAGTAGTGCAGGAATTACATTGTTCATATTTGTGACCACCACCACCACTGCAAAAATTTGATTTGAAAGTTTGTTTCTCATTCAACTTTTCTTTAACATTTAAAATAACTAAAATTGGTGAAATACATATGTTTTATTCTTTTCCACAACAAATGTATTGATAAGTTAGAAAAAAAAATGTGTTTTAAAACTCTAAAAGATGGTTGTGAAATTTAATAATTTCATTTCTCTCACAGTTATAGTCATATTACTATTCTTGGTTATTCAGTAAGAATTTCTATACATTCAAAAATGATATTAAAATTTCATGTTAATGACCCAGACAACTAGATTTACCACAATCAATGCAATCCACATCCTTAATCGTTAAGATTTTTAACATTTATTACAAACCCAGCTCGAGGATCTAAAGACAGGTCCCTGGGAAACTTCAGCCTTTTGCTAACGAGTATAGTAGGATATAAGCCATTGAGTTTGGATACTTCAATCATCCTTTTTTCTGTATCAGACCAATAGAGGTTTTTTCCAATCCAATCCACAGCAAGTGCATTGGGGACAGCTGTGTTATGCACTACCTAATAAAATAAGAATTTTAAAAGGTTACATAAATGCCTAGAATAAAAACTGAGTAATTGCTTCGTGATTTTTTATTGAGATAAAGAAATCTATTTACACATGAGAAATGGAATTTAGATAAGAAGAAAACAATTGACCACAATACAGTTATTTACTTGTTTGAGAGAAATTACTTAATATGTAATCAGCCCTTTGAAATTATCAGCAGTCTTAAGAAAAAAATAAAACTAAAATAGAAATGTGTTGACGGTTGTACAGTTGGTTTTCACATTTTCACTAGAGCTACTCACTAAGTACTCACGCTCTTAAAATATGGGACAAAAATCTATCACATGTAGGATATTATTGATATTATTGATATTATTGATATTATTATATTATTGATAATTATTGATATTATTTTTCACAGGTTCTGTGCTATTATCAATAGTATTCACCACTCTTCCAATTGCTCTTTTGCCCTATTAAAAATGACTGCAGCAAGAGATGAGAGTGTGCACAAAATATTTTGATCCTAGATAAAAGGGAAATAAAAATGCTTATACAACTGCTGTTACCAAACCCATACAATACCAAATACATTAAGGATACAGGATTTCTGTGTAAAAATCTGATGTATGTAAAATCTCTGGTGAAATCTTCCAATGACAAGTATTTCTGAGTTCTCAGAACTCTCAGTTTTAAGACTGTGAGAAACAAGTGAATCTTGGAGTTGCATAGAAGCCAATGTTTGTATAATTAGAGACAAGAAGACACTGAATTTTATACTCATCCATATCCCTAATGCCATTGATAATGTAGGTAAGTGGTAATGTATTTGTAACAATTAATAATATTAATCTTCTGTGTTGATTTCAAGGCATACTTATACCTTTTTTAATCCCAGACAGCAAATTTGAAAAATTGACATGACTGGCCATTTAACTGAACATCCATGAATTAGTAATCTCATTGGAAGAAAAGATGAATATACTAATTTGTTATGATTTAAATAATGGAGTAGTAGAGGCAACAGACTTTAAAAAATTTAAGTACTTTCAAAAACTATAAAGGTAATAAAAACTTTTAATTTCTTGTAAAAAATATGATCAACTCTGACTAATGTAAATTTCATAAATTTTTAAGATAAATTGTCAAAATTAAATTATAAAATTAAAAAAATCTTCTTATTTGTTCTATCTGTTCACTGGGTCTACTACAATCAATCTATTATGAATATCATATACTGATATTTCATTTTCTAAGCCATTATTAAATACAGTTATCTTGAATCAGTTGAAATATCCCTCTGTAGATTGCATAAATATTTTAAAATTGATTGCTTTTAAACTTTTGGTGATATTATAAATGACTACAAAAAAGTTTAAAATATTGATAAGACATCTGTTTAAATTTACAATTTATTTTTTAGTATATTTTGCTGCAAATATATGATACTCATAATTTGATTTTAAAATTCAGGATAACATAAAATCATACCAAATAGCTTATAATGAGAAAGTGATGCATATTTATTCTTGATGATATCAATTCAGAACATTCATGATTTTCTACATATCAAGTGCATGCAGTTTTCCCATCTATAGTAGATTGATTTTAACCATGCTACAATTGCAATCTATACTCTGACATATATAGATTGCATTTTTTTTTAATTAAAATGGTAATACTCAACTTTCCCTTGTATTTAAATCAACACGAGCGAATCTTAGGCACTAATCATTCAAACTGCAGACATGCATCACATTTTCTAGGGGTGTAGACTGGTTTCTAAATTTTATTTTCTTAATTTTATTTTTATCATATTGTAAATAAAAGCATTATAATACAACATAAGGATAAAAATGCTCTTATTTCATATTTAAAGCACATTACATTACACAGTACAAATGCAAAATTGAAATGAAGGTAATACAGACTAAAAGTCATATCATTTATATCATATAGCATATTCTACTCTAATCAATCATGGCAATAAAATACTCAGTAGTCCCATCATTGCAATATTTAATTACCTTAATGTCACTTCCATTTAAACACATTCTATTTATGCGACTTCCATTAGGTCTGCTAGAATCAATCCAATAGATGAATTCTTCTCTGTAGTCAAAGTCTATAGCAATAACATTGTTTAACCCCTAAAAATTAAAAAAAATATATATTTCTAGTAACAGTTAATAAAAATTATTTAAAAATATTTAGGAGTTAATGAGAATCATTATCTCCCTTTGATTCTCAAGTTATTACAATAAATAACTTTAGTGACCATTGTTATTAAGCAGCATGTTTAAAATTTCCCCCATGGTATGCACATTAAAAGATGTATAATTCATTTAAAAATATTTCCCAAATAGGACACATTTTTGGAATGTATAGGAGTTTAGATAGCCAGTAAGGTGGGTGGGGGAAAAATTTAAGGAGGCATTTCTTAATACTGAAAATAAATTTGATGCCAATATTATTAGTGTCTGTACTAGGGAGTAAACAAAAAAGAGCATTCATCTAAATCGGGAAGGTAGAAAATCACTGAAGAATGAAGGTGAGACCTGGATAGCCATCTGATGAGTGAGAAAGGGAGGTTTAGAAATTTAACTTTCTGCAACAGTTCTTGTCCCAACAACATCAATGAACTTCCTTTTTTCATGCTTCAAATGGCTCCTCAGGCAATAGGATGTCATATTAGAATTTAAAAGTTATGACCATAGGTGAGTATTCGACGAAGGAGGAAATAGATATTCAACATTTTTTTATTCTACTGATGGAAGTGTGAGAAAATGCCTCCCTTCAGACCCACAGGTATGTATTTTTTAGTAGGAAACAAAACAGAACACAAATTCAGCTGTTGGGTTTCTAGATGCTATAGATTTTTTGGTTGTCTGTTTTGCTGTTTAGTTAGATTTGGGGATTGTACATCAGAATCTGGGTATTTTATTAGTTAGTGAGTTGGTAAAATGATTATGAAGAGAGTTTAAATGACCTATTTTAGTACTTATATGTTTACTAGTTTATAGACTACCAAATTTGGGTCAGAATTTCAATTGTGTTAACTAATTTTAACATTGGAATAGTTTTTTAATATGTAAATTCTTACATATTATTAAATAATTGATATTAAACATACTTGGTAAAACCCCAAGAGATCGTTGCCATGTGTTTATAATTATGTAGAGCTTGTATACATCAACATTCACCCTAGAGATGTCCTTACATCTCAAATTGTAAAGCAATTGCAGTTTTATGGGTAAGGATTAGCATCTTCAGGGAAACAGATTTTGTTTGCTGTTGTTTGGTAAGGAAGGGAGGTATAGCAACTTATAGGAAGGAAGGTAATTCCCAGGTCTGAATTCAGTGTCCACATCTAGTCTCAGAATTCAGAATCAGATAACAATAGCAACACTGCCATAGATTTATAAAATTCAGGCCAAGGATAAATGACTACTATTCAGATTCTATGAAATATTTGTTTTTCTTTTCTTCTTGCAGCAAAGCTAAATTCTAGTAACAATGGTGATAACATCAAAATCAAATCTTACACTTTTATTTGGCTTAACATGGACAATCTTTTTCTTCAGTTCCACATTATAAATCTAATCTGAAATATCCTAACCCCATATAATTACATGATATTGGTCGTAAATAGGAGATACAGGCAGAAAACATGACCCAGGAATAAATTCCTCACTAAACTCAGATAAATAAATACATTTCTTACTGGCAATATTGCTAATAAAGAATAATGATTATAAATGTTAAAAAAATGACAAGTAATTTTTAGTTACACTTTCAAAAGATTCCTTAAGTATCCCTTCACATACTATTAACTGGAGAATCTCTTAACTAAATGCACTCAACTATATACATCTAGGAAAGTAGCTATAAAAAATCAAATTTCTAAAACATAAATTAAATATATTCTAGCAAGTTTCATAGAGAGATTAATAAAAATCACCTCAGTAGCATTCTATAATATCTTCTCTGTTCAAATGCTTTTTTCTCTCTGGAGGAAATAATGTAAATGTGTGTGTTAGGCTTCTGTGATGGTTTGGCAATTAAGATGGCTAAAATAGAGAGCTTTATAGGAAACAGGGAAAGAAACTTGTCTCTAACTTTAGCAAGGATTTACATACAATCCCCAACCATGGCAGAATTCCTTTCTTAGCAATAATCAATTTAGATAATAAAAATTCAATTTCGAATTTAGTAAGTCAAGTATAAGAAATTAAAGCTGGAAATGCAGAGGAGCTGAGTCTCTGAATTCTGACATATCTGGACAAGCTGGTCTTTTTTCTATGGCTTTACCCTTAATCCCCACAGAAAACTCTGCAATGCTCTCTTTGTAGAATCATATGCAAGGAACATTAAAACAGCCAGGGGTATGGTCAAAATAATGTCTGAAAACTAGAGTCATCCCAGTGGTTTCAGAGCTGAAAATTGGTTTCATCAAAATCCTATTTGCTTCTTTCATTTCTGTAGCTGAAGATTTGCACCCTTTGGTTCAAGATGATTAATTTAGGAAATTGCATTTTGTTTCTCTATACAATTTACTGGAATAAAAGCACTGCTAGAATTGCATTGGATAACATATTGGAAAGTTACTTGATTAATTTTCATTCCTAAAATCCATGTTATTAAAATACAATATTCTTAGCATGGTATGTGAATTTAAACTGTAGCTGGCTTAGCACCACACCTATGTTTCAGAATACGTATGGTTTAAAAAAAAAGAATTCTAATAGTTGTTATAAGTTTATGAAATAAAATTTCATGAGATTATTACTGATAACAAAAGGAGCAAAAATCAACATATTAGGATAATCATTTTCTTAACCAGTTACACATAAAAGTTCCAAAAACCAAGGCAATGGTGTTGTCTTTTCATTTATTGGGTTGAGAGAAAATGTGGAGAGATAATTAACTACCTCTGCCTTCTAATTCATTCTACATATGTGGATAGAACCTCTAAAGGGAAAAAAAATGATTTTACTGCTTAAAACACCCTTAAAATTTTAAAGTGCTATGATGAGGTTGTCCTTAAAAATTTGATCCCTCACAGAAATAATATAGTACAGACAGCCCACAGGTAAAACTTGATATGAGGTTTGTCTTTAGTGTTTTGGAGTATCTACTTCCTCACTTGGGGACCATCATTAATAAATGTTTCCCCAAAACACAGATGTTCAGGGTATTCATGAACTACCTTACCTTCTTTATTCCTTATTTATTTTCATAAACTTAAACACTAAGAAAAGAATCTGAAATTCCCCTACTTATGTACTAATGATTTGCAATAGTCTAAAATGATACCACCAGAAAAAAGAGCTGTATTAAAGGGTGTACTAAAGTAGGTCCATTATGAGAAACAGACTTAAATTAAGCATAGAAGAAAAAAATAATTTTGCTCCTCTAAGAACAATCTCAGACAACATATTAGCCATGAAAGACAACGAAAGGAATACCAATTGAAAATGTCCTGAGCTACAGGGTTGAAGAATGAAACAAAGAGTTGAACCTGAAAATTGTTAGCGTTCTCTCATGAACACAATAAATATTGTTGCTGTATTCATTAATCTTGCAGTTTACCTGAGCTTAAACATAGGGTATTCTAAATAGAGAATCACTTCCCATTAAGTTAAAATCACATAGTATGAAAAGTGAAATGCCAAAAATACTAGTTAAGAGATAAGAAACATCCAGAGAACACACCAGAAAACCAATGACTGACGTATCTGATTTTTAAATTTAGAGAGGATTGAGGGACTGAGAAGACACAGACAATATGTTTAAAAAATATATTTAAATATGTTTTAAAAATACACTGTACAGAAAAATAGTATTAAGCTAGATTATTTAGGAAACAATGTGTACAGCAAAGAAAAATTTCATTTTAAATCAGTTGTACATTCTTAAAACTTCTTCCCAAATGATTACTCCTATGTATCAACTCCCAGAGACACAGCTGTCTAATTATTGTACTTTAGATAGATTTCTGTCTGGATTTCATAAACACCTGAAAACATTTTAATTTTTAATACAGTTTCCCACCGAACCATATATGAAGAGAGAGACAGTATGACGTAGTGCATATTGGTGCCACATTCCAAACTCCAAGTGAGAGCCCAAATCCACAGACATTCAGGAACCAGGCAAGTACACATGTTGAAAGGCCATGGAATATCTGAGGACTCCAGTGGACTGGAGAACATAGACTCTAAGTCAAAATGGCACCTGCTACAATTCTGGGATGTGACCATTGGAGTATGTGAAGGTAGCACTCTATGCTTTCCTACTCTTCATAAACAGACAAAAAATTTGGATTTTCATGTAAAATATTTTAAATACTTTTTTATGTATTATACTTATACATAATAGTGGGGTACCCTTTGACATATTCCTAAGCGCACATAACATAGTTTTCTCCATTTCAGTTCCCAATACTCCCTGCCTCCCTCTCCACTTCTCTCCCCCTGGTATCCTTCTCTTACACTGCTGCTCTTTCTCCTCTTTCTTTCTTTTTTAAACTGTAATTCAACCTGTTATGTGGAAGAAGTCTGGAAAGATGGGACTTTGTCAGGATTAGTCAATATCACACTGGCTTAATGGATATGTGCACTTGAAGTTACTCTCAATGCTAAAGCAAAATGAAGGAATTCTAAAGATTGTAGTGAAGAAATCCATCAGTCAGTAGTAAAAGTAACTTTTGTTTAGGACAGTCAGTCCTTCCCATATCCTTGGGGTCTATATCCATTGATTCAACCAACCACAATAAAATATAATGGTAAAAATTACATCTGTATTGAACATGTACAGATTTTTTCCATGTGATTATTCTCTAAAAAGGCTACTATTTATAAAACTTTTATATTGTATTAGGTATTATAACTAATCTACATGTGATTTTAAATATACTGGAGGATGTGTGTAGATTATATGGAGTTACTACTCCTTTTTATATGAGTAACTTGAGGATCTATACTTTTTTTTTTTTTTTTTTTTTTTGCAGTACTGGGGATTGAACCCAGGGCCTTGTGCTCGCAAGGCAAGCACTCTACCAACTGAGCTATATCCCCAGCCCGGATCTATACATTTTGGATTTTTTTGAAAATCTTGAAACCAACCTCCCTCTCAGATACCTAGGATGATTGTAAATCTTCTTTTATGTTTCCAAAAAGTCACCATATGAATGGTGCTCTTCATTTATATCTAACACTCTCATAAACATACCACAAATATAAGAAATGTTTTACTGTTGATATATTATACAGCTGGAACAGAGATATTTGTAGTCAAACAGATACTAACTAAGCATATCCAAGGAAAGATGTTTTGCTTTTAAAACTAAAAATACATTCTAACTGTACGTAACTTCCCTAGTACATGTAGTTTCACTCTATTTTTAATTTGAATTTGTTCGAGGGAAAAAAATACATTCATGGTGAATAATTCACAGTTCGACATACTGTTACAAAATACAAGTTATAACTATTCATCTCAAATCACATATATAAACAAACTCAGAGAACAGGAGTCAAACATAAAAACACATCAGTCCAGTTTCTCTTGAAGTGGTTGGTGCTGAGACAGGAGAGGATGAGACTGAAAACAGGTCTTCTTGTAACCTTTGGATTATGACTGTTCTAATCTTGCTTTCTCTCTTTTGGTTATTCCAAATTTTAAAGACTAGATATCATCTATATTGTTGTATTTCCTGGTTTTATGAACAGGAACGTAACATTCAGTAAAAGATTACTTTATATCTCAATGTAGGAAAAACAATTTGGGTAATTCACTAAATACCTTAAGAGAATTATGTTTTCTGTAATTCAGTTATTCTTGAGATAATATTTCTCTTACATTACCTTCTTCAGTACTATGTGATATGGCAGGTTGAAAGCACTACCTGCTCATCACTAATGAAAGAGCATATTTGGTAATATTATATACATGCTTACATAGGTATGCATCCATAAATACTTGTTATATAAATTCTAATTGTACTGTATTTCTGCACTACAAATGCATGTCTGGAGGATCCATAATTGATGTTACAGAATCATACCTGTTTTAAAAGTGTGTAGTTGGAGCCATCAGTGCTAATTTTCCTTATCTCATGATGATCAGCAAGAATTAGAAAAGGTTCCTCATCTGAATTTCAAAACAAAGAGCATGTTAGGTTTTTAATATTTATGATCTCCTCTGCTTAATTTCAGTTCAGTTTAACAACGATATAAGTTCAAACACACTGTGTTTTTGGTAGATTAATGGTTAAAAGTTTACACCCAACAATGTGGTCAATAGAAAAATGAAAAGACATCAAAACCTGAAGGAATACAGAAATCTACATAATTTTGAGTGCATTCTTCTGTTACTCTCAATTTTCATGGACATCTGAAAGACTGACTTGGCATAAATAGAAAATATTTGCTGATACATTCTGATTTAATAATGTATATTCATAAAGGGATAATCTACACCTATCTAAAAACTTTATGGTTTAACTACACATTCATATAATCAGAAAATTTTTCCTTCATAATCTACCAGTTAACCTTCAGAATTACCCGGGTGGAGATCAAGTGGTATCATTGCACATATACACTTTTTTCATGTGCCTGAGGACTTCTCAAGTGATTTCTGAACTTTAGGTTTTAATCTTTGTTAATTCCTTTTACCTTTCCTCGTGGGTCTTAGTTTTTATTCCTTTATTAATTGTTAATTCCTTCAAATGAGATTGTCCATTATGTTTTACTATCTTATTTGTTTTAAAATCTAGGAAAGAGCATGATGAAGTTTGATCTTGCTCAACAGATAGGAAGATCCTCTGTAATGTTAGTTCAGTGTCCTCTGAAGTAAAATGCATTCTTAAAGAAAAGAAGTTCAGAAAATGCTGCATACTACATTTATTTGAATACCTGTTTAAGTAGAGTCAATTTGATCATATTCTTGATTATTATAATCCTAGAAAAACTCAGTAAAACATTTGTCTTTGTGCATGTTTGTGTATGTATATATACATATATTTAAGCACAAGCACACGTACACAGATATATATGTTCAGATATATAAATATAAAATTAACCAGTTAATACTCTACATTAATACCTAGGCAATTCTGTTTTTTAAAACAAATATAATTGGTTTAAAAAATCTGGACTGTCTTTATCAAAGAATTTATACTTCAGGAATATACTTTTTATATTCAAAAGTGTCATTAGTTTCTAATTATTATTACTAATGTGAAACAATTATGGCATGTTTACATGATATAAGAATAAATATGTAATCATTAGCATTTGTCTCTTCTTATATAATGCTTCATGAAAAGTTTATTGAAGAGAAACATTGGCTGCTTTTAACATTTCATCTCTTTTTCTTGCACCATCTCACTAAATACATGGCATATCACTCAATGAGCTGTCTTGAAGCAAGAAGGTTGGCAGATAAAACAATGGACTCCAAATAATCTCTAATTGATTCAGGAAAGAATATTCCAAGAATAAGTGACAATGAAAAGAAAAATTGAAAGTAATTGATTTTTTTCTCTGTAATACGCAAAGTTTTAACCTGTTTTTTAAAAAGTTATTTAAAATTTTTTATCCCTGGTATCTATTTTGTTAAAGCAAATATTAAAACATCTAATGTTACAACATGCATCTATTTAAAATAAGTAATAGTTGATTCATTATATTTTAAAACAAATTAAGGGAGCTACATATACCCTTAAATACCATCATTTTTTAATTCATTTTAGTAGTCATTTTCATATGTTGCTCTGTATCAATATAATATGTGTGATTTTTCATCTAATGGTTTATAATATTTTTAAAGGTATGTGCCATGCTTTATTAAAGATTTATATAATCAAACATACTAGTTGGAATAATCAGGGCTTTAATAATATTTTCTGGATCATTGGATGGATTCAAATAGTGCTATATAGCAGATTTGCTATTAGTATTGTTACTTATTATTATTATCATTAATCTGTTGTTCTCCTTGGCAAGTATGTAGGAATACATGTGGTACAGTGGAGAAAGAAAAGTATTACAATAATGTCATAATATGCTCTTGTATGATCTTGATCAAACTTGCTCTCAAGAATATGTGTTTCAGCAGAATATAGTGGTCAAAATAGTTGTTAATATTTTTGGGCCCTCTCAAAATCTAGCAAATACTTAATAATTTACATAATCAAAATGCAATGTTATTATACACAAAGCAGTATATATACAGCATACAAATTCATAATGACACAGTCCCACATGGAGGGAAGTAGGCAAGATTTTTGGTATCTCAGAAACAGCAAGAAGGAGTAAATTTAATAAAAATGAGCATAAAATTGAAGATCCATATGTGTAACTGAGGTTGAATCAGTAGGCAAGTTCAATTCAATACCTGAGAGTGATTTGCAGCCATTTGGGTTATCAGGTTGTATTTCATACCCATCTGTACAGAGGCATTTGTAGGTCCCATAAGTATTGATGCATTGCTGGCTACAGGGAAACCCTGAAGAGCATTCATCAACGTCCACACATGTTTTACCATCATCCTTCAGTTGGAATCCAGGCCAGCATTTGCACTGGGGAAAGAAAAATGAGCATTATCAATTTATATCATTGTCACTGCCTTTTACTATTGGATATACCTTCAGCATGACTCAAGCAAGAAAACAATAGGTAATTACAATAGGTAATGTAATAGGTTAATAGGTACAATAGGTAATGTAATAGGTTAATTACATTAACAATAGGTAATGACAAGTCCTTCTGTCTTTAAGCAATTAAACTTTAATGAAAATTGCATATAATATGGGAAGTTAAAGTTAAAAAGAAAACTTTTCCAAATATCTTCATTTGATCTTCTGAGATTGGCAAAATTATAAAAGTTAATTGACAATTGACACTGCTAAAATATTGTGTCTAGAGATAGGCAAAACAAAACCCACAAAGCCTTCAAATTATTTTGTCCTTTTCTATTGCATTATATTGTGTTTTTAGAAGACATTAACAATCATAAGAATGAATCCTTATGAAGAACTTTGAAGACATCTAATATTGTCACTTGCTTTACTACAGAAATAGAAATTTATAATGTAGATGTTTTCATCTTTAGTTAACTGATGAGGAGGATGGAGGCATGAAGGAGGTGCAGTTTCCAAGGTGAAGCCAGTAAGAGTTAGAACTCACAATTTTAACATACAATAAGTCTCAACTAATATTTACTTATTGAATCTGATTTTATACCAAAGCATGATGAATTTGCCTGCAAAAAGAGTAATATTAACATATAGATTGTTTTTCTCCCAGTAATTAAATAAATTTGTATCATCGAATCTTTCATTTGACTTCTCTCATGTTCTATACATCCTTCTGATCATGACACATGAAATTTACCAACTGGTATGTCAATTCTTTGAGAATAAACAGCATGCCATGTAATTTTTTTTCATTCCTGAAAACGATTAGACACTGTGATTGTACACTGTCTTTCTGTTCTTTTCTTAGAATATGGGAATTATTATTATTATAGAAAAGGAGCATATAGTTGGCCAAATAATTATTACCATTAGTCTACCAATACTATTCCATGACCTATGAATAAAGGAATTTGTGAGTACTGAGGACAGTGAGTTAAGAAAGAACTCTCAATTCTTGAAGTGACTTGTATTCAAGAGTTGTTCATAGTAAACATTTCATAATCTGGATCATTTATCTGGGAGTAAAAGAAACTTACATTCATTGGGAAAGATATTAGAGTGATACATGTCCATAAAATTAAATAATCAACTACCAACTAGTTAAGGGATAGAAGTACTTGTATAAAATACAAAAAAAATGCTCATTATATGAAGGGAAGCAAAAAAGTTACATCAACTTTATATGGATTTGCTCCAAATATAAAAATACATTTTTCCAGAGAACTTTAATAAGGTGGAAGTCCTTTAAGCTCTCAGCACTTTCACCTTTAACAATTTACATCTGCATTGATTTAATAACAATCAGAAATTACAAGGATTATTTAAATCTCTAGAACTCGTTGGCAAGCCAGAAAAGGAAAGCAAAAGCCACAGCATTTTCCCCACCTCTCCTCATTGTATCTAAATTGGTGGCACTGTTATTTTCCTTGAGAAGACCCATGCTGGCAATGTGTACTAGGGAGCCACAAGGAACTTGTGCTAATACTATGGTCAAAGAAAATGCTTAATGCTTAATGCCACGGAACCATACATTTAAAAACAGTTAAAATAGTAAATTGTATATATAATTAAGAAAAAATAATTTAAAAAAATGAGAATCTGACAAGACACAGAAGTGATCACTGGAAAGTCCTGGAAATTACATCATATGATCATGTAGCCAGTAAGCCAGAAGTCCATCTGATAGACACAGAGCAGTGTTGGATTAAGGAGCACTGTGGGACAAGTGAAATAAATATTATAGAATGTATTGAATTCCTCTCACACAACATTATAAAAAAAAAAAAAACACATCTTAATTTCAATGAGGGTTGAAAATCACTTTGAATGCCTATATCCATAGAAGCACTATATCAAATAGGTGACTTCAATAAAACAAACATACAGGAAATTAATTTATTGAAAGTAAAATTGGTTAAAATTATTGCAATATGCAATTCTACACAAATAAGTTTTACAGTAAATCATAAATTATTTTTTTGAAGGAGAGGAATTTTAAAAAGACAATTATGTCCCCAATCTGTTCACCTTAACAAAAACATTTTTTTACCCCCAAATTCTCAAAAGGTGTCTTTCTATAAGGAATTCTATGATAATAATAATCATTTATATTAATCATTATTATTCATTTACAATAATAATCATTGACTTTTTATTCAATTCTCCATTGATAAATTGTCATAGACACATACACACACACACACACACAAAAAAAAAAAAATATGTAAAATATTAGGTTTGATCCTTTGTTTAAAACTTTTATTTATGATTCTATTTCCCATCTTAAATTTTTGCACTAGTCTTGCTTCTTCCAATAGATGTTTAGTTTTATATATTAGTTTTGACATGCATGTATACATTTAAGAATATTATTTACAGCACTTTAGGTTTCATATACACACACTTTGAATGATTAAATAATTCAGTCTATTTCAGCTAGAATTGGCACTTCATTGTATGATCCCTTTAGAGAAGAAAAATTACATGCTGATACAATAAACAATTATTTCTGCGTAAGGAATCTTTTAAGTGATTAAAAAGTATAATTTAGTATGTTTTTCTGGATGATATTTTCTTTCAGCCAATAATAGTATTACTGTGCACTAAGTATCTATGTGTTAGAATTTTAAGTACGTATCTAAGTTTTGATGTCCTGTCATAAGGTATCCATTTTATATTCTATAAGTTTTATGTTCTACTAACATGATTGTTATGATAGACAATAAATTCACACAAGAAAAAGAGATACACTTTGAAATTTGTCATATAGAATATATGCTTATGCAATAGAACTAAAGAATTATTCATAAACCTGATTTAAAATTTTAACTCTTTATCTGTAATAATCTTAATAATATATCTGTGTAAATATTTTTCCTGCTCCCTTGAATTTTAAAATATTTACTGCCAAAATTAATCATCTGATGGCTACTCTTTCATCAAGACTGTCCTGGCTCATTTGTTTTACTCCCTTTTTCCAATGACAGTGTTTGTGAATGAGTGCATGCATGTTTTGATCCTGTAAGTTCAATAAAATACTTCTTAATAAAATACTGTGTCTAAAAACTTAAATTTTCTTGATATTCCTTCCCCCCTGCCCCACCAGTGCTGAGGATCTAATCCAGGGCCTTACACACGCTATATAACTACTAACTCTACCACTGAGTACACTGCCATTCCCAGTATTTAATCCTTTATTTATTTATTTATTTTTCCTGCAATGGGGAATGATTATTGTAGCTCTTAGTTTATACTTTTATACAGTGAAAAGTTTTTTTAGTTTTTTTTTAATTTGTTCTTTTTAGATATACATGACAGTAGATTGTATTTTGACATACAAAAATAGAGTATAACTTATTCTAATTAGGATCCCATTTGATATACAGTACAAATTTTATTGATACAGTTAAGTTAATCATTATACCAAAAGATCTGAGACTAAAATTAGCGAATTGGTTGTTTAGCTAAATTTGCCATTATATAAGACTGACTTGTCACAGAATATTAGAACTGGCAAGGAAAGGAGCCTGGTCTCTCACACACATTCTTTATCTCTAGCATTCTTTTAAGAAGTTCATTTAACTACTGCAGAAATACTTCTAGAGATGACTATGTAAGACAGCTCATTTCAATGTAAAAAGTTCTAATTTTAGAAAATTCTATCTTATCTTGAACAGAATCTGTCTTCCAACCCCAATTCCAATGTTTGAAACAACTCAGACCTGATATGCTTCCTATTACATTATGGAGCTTTATATATTTAAATACCATTAACAAGTCATCTCTGCTTTAGCCAAACTTCTTCCAAAGACTTGTGCTCCAGACTCTTTAAGCTTTAGTATGTATAAATTTGAGTTCACTTCAATTTGTCAAGGGACTTTTGACAAAATATCATGTTCATAAATGTACATAGTATCCTAGGTGAGTTCTGTTGGACACAGAACTCAAAAAAGCAAAATCTAACTTCAGTAATTGTCTGAATTATAAGTACACTGTATTTTATAGACACTCTATGCTACCACTGATTCATACAGAACTACTGCTCAGTTAAAAAAAAATGAAAAAGAAACAAAGAATTTTCAAATAAATCATTTTTTTAAAAAAGTGGTACTAGGCCCTAAACCCTGGGGCTTCCACATGCTAAGCAGGTACCTAACTGAGCTACACCCCAGCCTATAAATGGATTTCTCTTAATGAGGTTTTCTGTATCTACATAATTAATTTTATCCTAACCCACAAATTTATATTCCAGTATTGTGTTAGTTTAATCCACTAGTTCAACATACTGAAAAAAGTTGTTTTTAGAAACTATTTCTGTCTATCAATTTTGCCAGTGAATCACCCTCTTCAGGGAAACAGTACAGAGAAAAAGCAATTATGTTATTAGTCAAGATTTTTTTTTAGTGTACCTACACTCAACTCTAATAGCTCATGTTTTCTAGTTTTTGCTTCTTGCTTATGTAAAAAATATGATATTCTAGTGTTACATTAAAT
The DNA here is from genome assembly GCF_902686445.1 of Sciurus carolinensis. NCBI lineage: Eukaryota > Metazoa > Chordata > Mammalia > Rodentia > Sciuridae > Sciurus > Sciurus carolinensis. The sequence continues at coordinate 92,487,071 of NC_062215.1, forward strand.
AATGATTAGCTCATTGAACTTCAGAGATGTACAGGGTAAAGGAAGGGCAGAAATAAGAAGTTAAAAGTTGCATATAAAATTATACAACTATTATCACTGTATCTTTCCTGAGCAGAGTTTCCCTTGCCTTTTCTTTATGCTTTCAATACATTGAAAAATATTTTATACTTTTGTCTTTTTAACTATATTCTCACGATTTTATACTATACTATTATTGTTTTTTTATAGACAATCTGTAAATAGTTTTACCTAACAATATTATAATGGCTTTTAAGTTTTACAATTATATCAGTGTAGTTTGCTATCTCAAATTCTATTAAATCACATAAGTTGCTATTTTTGATAAGTGCCTACCTTGTAACTGATGGGCAGGTCCTGACAATCCTGAGAACATCCACTGACTTTCTTACTCAAACATTCATTTATATGGCAGTTTCTCTCGTCTGAACCATCGCCACAGTCATCCTTATTGTCACAAAGACCTCCGCTGGGAATGCACCTGCCATTTTTGCACATAAAAAATGAACTGTTGCATGACTGTTCTGGAAAAAGAAAATAAAACAAATGGAACATAAAGGGCATGCCTTTTTTAGACTACATTTGGTGAAAATATTCACAACTGTGATAACTTATCTGTCAAAAATTATAATAAATATATTTACACTTAAAATATTCTATAGTCAGTGCAATATTTTATACATAAAATGTGGAAAATCAAGGACAAATTGTATGCTGATGTTTCACACTTACTGAAAATGTAGCTTTACTATGAAAATTAGCAATCAAAATAAGCACCTACAATAAAACTAATGGACTAGCTGTCTCATTTGAGTTGTGAAGAATGAGTTCGAAAGCATAATTGTAGTTTGACATTTCCCTCAAGTTATAGATCTCTGAGAAATTGTGTGTCACTAAAAATTAAGAATCTAGAATAGATATTCCTAAATACTTTCTCTTCCAGAATATATAACATTGACATTTTTAAGTCAGGGCATAAAAAGGACATTGATGGTGAATGATAGTTGTTCCAAATATAGCTATGGAAAGGAGCTCAGGTTTTGCAGTTACTCATAACCAGATGACTTGGGCATTATTCCTTACCATATATGCCTAAAGAAGTTTATTAATACATAAAGTGCATAAAAAAGTAATTGAGTTTATTCTAAAATATATGGCTATATATTAGTCTTTGGAATAGTGATTGGGGACATTAACTAATATGTATATATATCTGTTCAAGTGACATGCAATTTATTTCATTTTGCCTAGGTGTGAATAATACAGAATACCTCTCAGTAAATCTTTTCTAATAATTTTAATTTTCAATTTTTTTAATTACTCATGGTAATTGTACAAATTTATGAGTATAGTGTGATAATATGATAACTTCATTAAATCCTCAACACTATGTGTTTGAACTTTCAAAATAGGCCCATATAGGGAAATTATATTCATATAATATTCATATAAACTATTTTTTAAAATGAATTTTGGAGAGTAAGGGGACAGGGTAATGTATCTATCAGAATCATTGCTTCAAATCTTCATATTTTGGGCAAAGACTTAAATTTTTTAAAACCTAGCCACAAAATATAGTTGGTTACTAGGATCCTATATGGTTTCACTAGAGATATCATATGTTTAATAATTTGAATTTTCTTTCATTGAATACTATACTAAATAGATAAACAGTCATGGTTTTGACATTAACAATAACCTTTGGAATAAACAAGTATTATACATTTCTGTACCTGCACTTCTACACTTTGGATTTAAAGGTGCTTCATCAGAGTGGTCAGGGCAGTCAAAGTCCCCATCACACTGCCATTGAGTATTTAAAAGACATCGCCCATCAGCACAACGAAATTCTTCAGCACTACACTCACGGTATCCTAAAAAACAAGAAATAAGCAGCCTGAATAATTCTGAATATTTAATCAATACATACTAATGAAAACTTCATTCCCTCAAATGCACAGGACACCTAATTAACCTTATGGTTACCCATGCATTATATGGGAAATATTTTTCATTTCTTTCTGTTGGCAATGGTCACAGTTGCAAGAGATATGTTGTGGTTTAGAAGTAAGTTAATGTCCAGAAATTAAAGTAGGAAGTAAGGTTCTCTTATTATTACTAGATGAGCTAATAAGAATTTAATGTACTTGACTACACCATCTTCCTTAACCTATTGTCTATATCCCAGGAATTCCTCTTAGAATGGAAAACAAAAGGGAAAGCATTAGAAATTTTCTTCAAAATTAAACTTAGGTGAGGGATAATGCCAGAAAATCTTGAAGAACTGATTCTTGGCTATAGCAGTAGTTCTTAGAAGCTGTAATGGCATGTTTCTGTTTTAGAAGAAGCAAAATATAAAGAAACTAAGTGAGAAAATACAAAACTTTATTCTTAGAGATACAAGAAAAATAACTTATAATTATGCTGTATATTAATTCTTAAAGTCATTTAAAAAGCTTTGTTCAATTTACAAATGAGCCCATCATTTGTTAACATTTGTATCTATGCCTGTTTTTAAGTAAGTCCCATTCTGGTTTTTGTTTGTTTGTTTGTTTGTTTGTGTAGTTGTAGATGGACAAAATGCCTTTATTTTATTTTTTATGTGGTGCTAAGGATCAAACCCAGTGACTCCTCACATGTGCTAGGCAGGCTTCTCTACCACTGCACCACAAGCCCTGCCCCCATTCTGTTTGTAATATTAAACTTTGGAATGGATATTTCCCTCTGTCACTTCTATTAAAACTTTCTCATAAATCTGGGAGAGTCTTTATGACTTAAAAAATAAACAAAATTCCAATGGAAAATAATTTGGTAATGAGTATCTAATTGCAAAGCTTATAATCTTGGAAAGACATAATTAAATAGTTCAAAAATATCTACAGTTTCCATAATCTTTCTTCCCTCTCAGTTGTTCTTCACTAGTTACTTCTCCTCATTTGATAAATACATGCAAGTCTTGCCTTGCTCAATAACAATAAAAGTTCATCTATATATTGCTTAGTACACATTCCTCTTTTTTCCGTTACTACTCAAGCTTGTTTTCACTTATTCTCTCCCAGATCATCCTTAATCAATCAATAACTCACTTCTCTAAAATTTACTTCTCAAATTCTTCTTGAAGTTAATATATAGCAAGTGGCAAGTGTCAAATTCAAAGGTGTCTCAAAATTCTATGTGTATTTTGAGCACCATTTGATGCTGTTGACCATACTTCCTTGAAAATAGCTTCTTGGTTTAATATTTATAAACGCTCTCTTTTCAACTTTGGTTTTGCTGCTCCCTTCTTTCCTCTTTCTCCAGGAAGTCCTCTGGTATTCTACCCTAACATAATGCAGGTGAAGCCATGATTTCAATTTTTGGTTTATTATTTTCTACTATCCACATTGTCTGGTTTTCTCATTTCTTGTATTACTTAAATGCCATCTTTATGCTGATGACCATCACATCAACATAACTGATTCTTATTGTTTCTGGTAGAACTATATCTTCACTATGTAGCTATATATGATTGCCTCATTAATGTTGCATATTTAAAAATATTCAAAATAAATTCTTTATTGCATCTGTACTCCTGCATCAGAAAAACTGAACCTCAACCTCCTATGTTCCAAAGCTCATTAATAATAACACCCCAAGTCACCTAAGCTAAAAGTTCTCATTTATTCCCCACCTTCAACAGAAAATCAACTCGAACACCTTCCATACCTTCTATTTCACCATCCTTAATCTGGTTCTTAACCACAATATTAACCAGTAAAACTGTTTCAGCAATGTGCTAACTAGTTTATTTTCCTCCATGGTTCTCTTCCTCTTAGGCAGTGTTTCTTATGCTCTGCAGACAAAGATGGATCTAGAACATATATTTGACTGTGACTTTCCATTCTCTTGTTTCGAAATGTATGCTGACCTCAGGGGTAAAATAATTAAATACAAATGATATGTCATCATATTTCATACTTTTTCTAATCTAGTTCCAATTGAACTTCTTTTTTATATATTTGTTCTAATTTGTTGTATATGACAGTAGAATGCATTTATACATTTTGATAGATCATACAAAATGGAGTGTAACCTCTCCTTTTTCTGATTATACATATTATAGGATCATATCGGTCATGTACTCATATATGTACATGGGGTGATAATGTCTGTTTTACTCTACTATCATTCCTAACCTCATATCTCTTCCCCTCCCTTCACTCCCCTCTACCTAATATAAAGTAACTTCTTAACTATACAGAAGACTAATTGCTATTCCTCAACCACATCAACTTAGAAGTTTTATAAATACAACTAGGATTTACTATGTGTTTAGAAATGTTCTAAATACTGAACACATATTAACTCATTCAATTGTTTGGCTGTATAAGTTAAACATTATTAATATATGTATTTTATAAATGAGTAAATTTAGGTGCAGGGAGGTAAAGTATGTTCTCAAGGTCACACAGCTACTTAGGGATAGATTCAGGAATCCAGGCTACCTGGCAACAGACTAATATTATTAACCACCATGTAATACTCTTTATAATCTAGGTATGATTTCCTCAAACAAACATTCTTTGCTCATATTCTTTAGTGCCCCCCTTAAAGAATCATTTTATTGAGCTGAAAACATGGGAATATGCCTTTAATCCCTGTGAAACTGAGGCTGAGACAAGAGGATTACAACTTTAAGTCCAGCCTCAGCAATTTACTGAGAACCTCAGCAACTTAGGGACACTCTGTCTTAAAGGACTGTAGATACAACTCAATGGTAAAGCACCCCTGGGTTGAAAAAAACAAAACCGAACAAAAAGTAGTATTTTCTCAGCTCTGATCCTATGTATTGAGGTTCTTATCCTTTAATTTGACAAAAAAAGTTACTGTCTTTCTGATGTTCTTGTTTGTGATTTCTTTTTTTAATTTAATTATTTATTTATTGTTTAATTTTTTACAGACTGCATTTTGATTATTGTGATCTCTTTAAGTGGAAAATTGTGTCTCATTAATCGTCATATCAACAAAGTGAAACTAGAAGAGAGGAGATATTCAGACATAACTCCACTTTCAATTTATACCTTGAGTTATGATGGAGCTTTTAAAATATTCCATTTAATAAATGACTTAATGGTGAAAAGATCATAAAAACTGATATTCATTGACTGTGGAGAGATTCACATGAAAGACCAAAGGCTGTAGACACCACAGAGGGAGAACATAGGAGTGCACTAAATTTACTACCTTCCATATATAAAGTTCATAGATTTACATTATGTGTATTTATTCATGCATATATATTTAAATATTTTATAAAAACAGGGTGTGCACATGAGATTTCTACTTTAGGCATTTTAATACTGATTTTATAATAAAGTTATGTACATGCATATATATTATGCATAATTGTTAGAAATATATGTAAAGATAAATTTGTAGTAATATTAACAAATCAGACATGAAGAAAGACAACATGGAGAAAAATGTTAAATAACCAACCTTTTCTGATAAAGGTGAGTTACATTTTTTCTCACTCATTTTCTCATTTTCTCTGATCTGGTTATAACAATGAACAACCTAGCTATGTGTTATACAAAGCACTTCGAAATACTACAAAACAAAGATATTTCTGTAGAGATTTTCCAACATGGTAATTGAGTGTTATGAATACACTATGGGTGAGCATGAATTCCAAATGCATGTAAAATTACATTAGAGGTTAAAGAAGTTACTTGTGGTATAACTGTGTATTACTGGATTTACTGGTCCTTAATATTATTAAGAAATGTGTTTTACAAATAAAAAAAGAAAGAAATGTGTGTTTGATATGATTTGTGCAAACCCAGGGTCATCTGTAAAGTCTCTCTGCCTGAGAAACTCCTCCTTGGACATACTCACCACACTGCAGAGACTCATCCGAGCCGTCCCCGCAGTCATCGTCATGGTCACAAAGGAACTGCTTGGGAATGCACACTTTATTATGGCACATGAAGGTGCTCTCATCACATGTGTTATTAGGAGCTAAGAAAAACATTACAAAATGTAGAGTTAGAGGAGCACATATTGTATCTTCTCCCATATTAGAAGTTTAGAAATGGAATGAAATTATATCTAATAATTCAATTATTAAGAAAAATAAAATTTTGCTTCATTTACAATATAACATATTAGTTAACAATGGCATATATGTAGTGGAATGTATAAATGTTAAATATGCTATGTATATATTTCAAAGTTTTAGGATTAATAAATTCTACTCTTACTCCAGAATGACCCTGACATTTGAAGCCATGTAGCAATGAGCAAGCTTTTTAAGAATGAATTCAAATGTTCTTTTGTTAGACAAAACTTGGCTAATAACATGGTTGTGTCTTTACTCTCCTGGTGCTTGCAGTCATGCTGGTTATGTGATAAAAATGTTACTTCCTTGTTGAAAAGTGGAACTGAAAAGATCACCAAGTGCTAATTATGACAGAAGTGAAAAATAATCCAAGAGAGTTGAGAAAGTTATTTTTTTTAAAAGAAAATGCAACTTTTGGGTAAGTTTATTAATGGGGTGTTGAATTCTGTGTGTAAGATCTCTTATGTAATGAGCCCCATCGTACCACAGAGAATTCGGAAAATTAATCCATGCAATGGAACATTAATCTTTTAGGAATACAAGCCATCCACGTGGTATTCCAATAAGTCCCTAACCAATGGTGAATCCAAATGTAAAATAAAGCACGTGCACAGGACATAAACTTTAATATCATACACAAAGAGTCATAGAAGACTGGAAAGGATCATTTAAGTTTTTCAGAAATCTTTTCTTATATTCAAAGGTAAAGCCTATGGTAGGATTCAAGGTTTAGGACATTTCAAATGCCAACAATCTACTATATTATTGTAGAAACCGGAAAAGAGTGATGGTTTGCAGAAAGTGGCTCTGCCCATTGGATTTGTACCCTCAAGGAAGCTATCTACCTCCTTGGGATATCTGTTTCTTTATCTGTTTAATGAGTGTAATAAAATATGTCTGGTAAATTTCTCATAAGGACTAGCTATGGTACGTGAAGCAGATCTCATGTCAGATATTCAATAGATTCCCAGGTGCTCTTTAAATTCCTATCTATATAATAATTATTTTTGGCAGATCCCCCAAAACACTTGACAGTGATGTTGTGGGAATTCATTAATGTAAATAAAAAAACACCTATCACAATAATTGACATATAATGGGCAATGGAGGCAATTTAGTGCTGCCATTTTCCCCCTCCTTGCCTAAGCACTTTCCTCTCCATGCAAAAGCCCCTTTGTTTTCTTTGTCCTTCAAGACTTAAACAACATTATCACTTTTTCTTGAAATCTTTCTATGACACTTCCAAGACTCTTTGTGGTGATCTTGTATCTTTTACACACAACATTCTAACACTGATGGTATTACAATTATTTTTTCACATGCTTTTCAGTCCTTCATCTTTAGGCAGCCTCAGACTACATGAACCAAGCAATCTATGTTTTCATCTCAATAATTACTGACATAGAGCCAAGAGTAGGTAAAACAGAAAGGATTATTTGAATGTAATCAAGTATAATTTACTTTCATCAAATTTATTTTTTAAAACTATAAAGAAGTCACATACGAATGACATTAATATCAAAATACAAGACAGTGTTAGTAATAGCACCTCTAACTTTGAACTGTGTGACAGTTTTTATAACTTAAATGAATTATGCCCATTCTAATACAAGCATTCTTCTTTAAAACAGTGAGCTACAGTGACTTATTTGGCATTAACACTTGCAGGTCACTTGAGTGCAATTTGCTACATTTTAGCATAATTTACTTAATAGTACCCATGTGGTCCAAAAGTGTTAATATGCTTCCCAGAGTGTTAACTTGCTACAATAGCAACAACATACTGGGACCATCTGGATCCCTGAATTGATGCTTAAACCTTTATTATGTAGCCCTCAGTGGCCCCATCGACCTTTATAGACACACATATCAGTTTCAAGATCAAAGTGAATTATTCTACAACAATAGCATGAGTTCTGTGCAAATAGGCCTATCTCAAAGTTTTCGTTTTCTTTTGTGCTTTAACTGTCCCTGATGTACACACACACTTACCTTAGGACTTCAAATACAATGTTTTAAAGACATGAAAATAGACCATTTGTGAGATGATTGGCAGAATATACTTTGAGGAGCAGAATTTGCAGAACTATTTCTGATAAATTGCTCAGCTCAACAGATCCCCTGCGTGACCTTGGGATCTGCAATCAAATATTCAGTCCTTTCATCCTCCCAATCATGCAAAGGAATTTATCTAAATTTTTGCTATTGAGTAATTCCCTGAAAATTTCCTGAGGTGACCTAGAATCAGAAACTTAGTAAATTGTCTGACCTCCAAAGGTGGTCCTATGATCTCTAGCTTCATTCAGCTATATCCATACTATTTTTACCTGACCCAAGGGTTAATACCCTATCTGTAGCACTAATAGGTGTTTACTGACCTCCTGATCAGTTGTTATCTAAGATCAGAGCAGCTATTTACAGAGTATCTGTCATAGGCAATCTGAAAGCTTTAATGGGGGGTTGGCAGGCATTAAAAAGAAAATGCCAAATCTACTACACTCACACACGTAACATAGTTACACTATCTCAGAAATGCAATGGCAAATCTGCAGTCATCTAAGGGTTTTAGAGTGGGTAATACCACTGCACATCTGAAACACTGAATAGTAATTAGAGGAGTTGCTGAATTACCATGGTAACGACATCCCACCTGATTAGATCTAATACTACCTAAGGGTCCAGGGATTAGGAAAGTGAAGGAAAATGTGAAGTGGCAAGTACTGTGAACTAAACATCCAAGGATTTTGCCAACAGTTTTCTTTGACAGTAGCTGGTAAATCTCCATACCGCAGCCAGCTGTGGAAAGCTCATCACTTCCATTGGGACAGTCCCGTTCACCATCACAAAGCCAGTGTCGGGGCACGCAGGCATGGGAGCCCTGGCAGCTGAACATGTCAGCAGCACAGGTGATGGCACCTTAAACACAAAGGAAACGTGCCGTGAGGATCACACGCTAGAAAATGTCCACTGTTACATTTCCTAATGAAAAGAGGGAAGCAGAACAATACCGCTTACAAAGAAGAGACTAATTATTTGGAGTCATCACCATTATTCTTTTCCCTATAGTTGTCCACAAATTTTCATCTAAGAATGCATTCTTTCCCAACTTTGTTACATTTATTAAAGCTCATAGTAGAAAATAATTTCTTCTTTCCTTGTAAATCATAGAAATGTCATAGAATTATAAATCCTTGGAACAACATTTTGAAAGACCTGAACTTATAAGGATAGTAACCACAACAGTAATAATAAAGGGAACATCATTTTTATTACTTACTTTGATAAGTGGTTAACATAGAAACTCATTTAATTTGGAAAAATCCCTATTCATATCCGTTCACAGAAAAAGAAGCATAAACTTGAACAACTTAAAAAGCTTGCAAAGTCACAAATTGCCCAGGGATCTACATGTGGAGTTGGAATTCCAAAACCCTTTTCATTCTTAAGCACCTTCTTTTTACCACTAACGTCATTATTGTTCTTCCTAAATATGTTGTTAAAAAGAATAAAATGTGTTCATCTTCCTTTTGTTTCTATACCTGCAATAAATAAAATCTACCTTTGCTCTATCAATTCAATATTCCTTTAGCTATATGATAATGTTTTCAAACATTTATAGCAAAAATAAAAGCAAAACAATACAAAACAAAAATGAATGTTGATTTGGACTGTAAATTCAAAGTCATAGTTGTTTTCTATTTTCTTCCTAATATGACCATAGGATGATCATAGGTCAAATGACCCCTTCTTCTGATATTTTCCTAGACCTTTGAATAGTAATACCCTGAATATGTAGAGGGTTTTATTTACTTGTATAAAACATTTTGTATACAAAATTTTTAAGCACGTATTTTATATCAACAAATGAACTAAAACATTTTATATAATCAAATAAAAATGATCTCCCAGCTAACCTTTAAAATTTCACTTTCTTATGACAAAAGCTGTCCAGAATAGGTGTTTAAAAAAGATAAGTTTAGAATTATTAAAGAATATTTACTATATTGACCAAATTATACTGTTATATTGTGTGTATATATGAGCATGCAGCAACAAATCTCATCATTATGTACCACTATAAGATTTCAGTAAAAATATAGAAAAATAGTTTATCAACTGCTTATGTACCCCCAGCCGCTGCCAATTTGTCATCTCTAGGAAGAAAATATGACTGACTTCATAGATGAAAAATATTTGCTTCTGGTCATTTAAAGCAAAGACCAATATACTTTAATCAAACGATTATTAGCCTCTTACTTTTTAGTCATAGAGTTTTTATGAGTAGAAAATGCTTTCCAAAGCAATATTTTCAAAATTGATAGCAGTGGTTTCCCAAAATAAAATTCCCTAGCAGGGATAAAAGACAAAACAAATACAAAAACAAAGGCCTAGAGATCTTCTCCCACATAAACGTGGCTGTTTCTGGTGTGCACTTCTTTTGGAGGACAGGAAGGATAGTGTATTGAAAACTCCCCAGGTAATTCAGATTTGCTGATTTAATTTAGGGTCAATGCTCCAACAGAATGAGGTTTAACCTGGTGTCTATTACTGAAAGAAATCAGAAAATAATCCATTAAATAAATGTTCCTTTTATTCAAAAATGAATTTGCCTGCTAACTATTCTGTCTTTATTAGCTTCTATAATAAAATTCTCCTCCTACAGAAATTATTTTTATATTACTACTCTATTATCGATCTCGTCAAGCATACTCTAAGAACATAAATGTCATTTTCACTATTATATTCTCAATTCAATGTTTTAATTTCTGGAATACTTCTATTACTGAGTTTGAGATTTTTTTAAACTACACTTTTCCTACTAAGAAAGTTTTAATCAATGTGGAACTCCATGTTACCTTCCATTATTATCCTTTCAATTTGTTCCCAAGGTAGTCATAATAGAGAAGCACTGATTTGGCCATGGAGAAATCTAATTCTGAGTGACCTTGGAGGAGACTGCTGTCTGAATTTCCCTGTCTTTAAAATGAGGGGTATGACTACATAATTACAAAGATATCTCCTGCTATAAAATGGCATAAGGTTCTTTACAGTTAATTTGCTATCTCCCTTGATAGTGTTCAATAGATTCTGCATTAAGAACATGCCAACACATTGAAGTCAATTGGAAAGAAAATGGACCAAAGAAAAAAACTCATGGCTTCATTCCACAGTTGGCACTGCCATCTGGAGACACATCATCTTCCTCAGGGAAAAGAATCCCAAGGGACAAGAAGGACAAGCTAATGGAATTCTACTTGATCTGTCTTGTGACCTTACTCAATAACAAAAATTGATTGGTAAGAGTCACTATCCTGTTTACTATTTCAGAAATCTAAATTCTGACCTCTGTCATTACTAGTTAGCTGAGTAACTTCAGGCCAATTTAGTTTTTGTCTTTCAGTTTCTATTTTCCATTTATCAAAAGATGGAGGTAGATTAGACTATCATTTTATAAAATGGGATCCTCAATATCCCATTTCAAAATCACCATGTGCATTTTAAAAAAGGACATATTCACATTGCTCATCAGAACATCTAAGGTGGGGATTGAGAAGCTACATTTTAAACAGATCTTTGAGAACGATCTTTTGTACAGTAAGTGTTGGGACCTACTGAGATAAATTATTTGTAAGGTTCCTTTTCTATTCTAAAAGTACTAGATTTAGTTTGCTAACTGAGGTCTAATCTAAAGTAGATTTTATGGTATATTAGATTGATAGTTGGTATATAAAATATAATATGTAAGTAAATTAATAGAGTCAGTGTTTTAATGGTTGACAAACAGGTCAATTGTCATTTTATTATCTTTTTAGAAGCATTATCAGGATACTGATATATATTCAAACATGACAACAACACTTTGATGAAAGGAAGGAGGCAAGAGAAATGAAACAAAGAAAGAATGGCAATAAACTTGTAGATACAGAGCACACTAGTCCGTTAAATAATAACAACAAGTATGTAGAAAAATCTTTTTGTACTTCTTTAATAGGTAAGTAACCCAAGCAATAAGCAATGAAGTTAAGCTTCTTATGATCCTACAACTTGAAAATACATGTGGGAAAACAGAGAATTGGAAGTATTAGTGCCAATGTGTGTATTCATCTACTACATGCCAAATACAAACACACTGTAATTGCTTTTTAATACATTTAACAGTCTAAACTGTATAAATTCACAGTGTTGGTTCCTCTATTACATAGAGTCCACTCAGACAGCCCATAGTTATCAATGCAGTCAGTATTGCATGATGATTTAAATACTGGAAACAGGTATATTCCATTGAAAATAGGTACATTTTCTTGTTAAAATTAAAGATTTAATAGCAAAGGACAACAAAAGAGGCTAAGCAGTCAGTTACTTGATTATTGGTTTTTTTCCACATTCAAAGTTCTCTGATACTGATCATTCTACATTTCTATTTGTCTTGTAACTCTAAATTGTTTTATCTGTATAAAGAGAAGGTAGATTTCCATTGACTTAAAGACAAGAAAATAAATTATCTGCTTTCAGAAGATGTCACCAATTTTATATTATTTATAGAGAAATTGAGTTTAGCCCAAGTACTATAAAGTAATCCCTCTGTGTGACTGTGATCTAAACAGCAAATTGAAATCTGAACAAGGTGCTAAATGTACTTATCTCTATGTACCTTGTCCAGTAGTTCAGGTTCTTCTCTTTCCAAAATTAGCTCCACTAACAAGCTACCAAATAGGATGAAAGTAATGAGTGAAGAATATACACCTATAGCTAAAAACACATACTAGAAAATGTATCACATAGACAGATGGATAAACATGTTAATAAATTATTAGCTAAAGAATTATAATAAATTTGTGGACATTATTAGCTTGTTTCCTTCTTTTACTCCTTAAGAAATTCAGTTAATAATTTCATTTAAACTAGTAAATATTTGTGATTATTAGAAAGCAATTTCATTGTGTTTGCAGCTGACATACAATAGGTCAATATAGATGTTTGAAACTAATACCTCCAATTCTAGAACACTCAATTTTAAATTACATTTTAAAATCATATATAGCAGTTGCCCTCCTTCACCTGTCATTTAAAACAACTCAGTATAAAACACACACACACACAGTCACATGAACAACATATGTCATTTGTGGCAGTATGAGTTCATCTGCTAATTTTGGAGGGCATCTTGCCAATATACAACAAGAGTCATCAAAAGAAGTGTTTGATTTGTGTGTGTGTGTGTGTGTGTGTGTGTGTGTGTGTGTGTGGTACTGGGAACTGAACCCAGGGCTTGCTTTGTGCATGCTAAGCAAATGCACTATCTCTGAGCCATATCCCCAGTCCAGTGTTTAACCATTTGATCCAGCAATCTTAATCATTGAATTTATTGCAAAGAAGTTATTGAAAACTAGAAATAAGAGTCCAAAAACACTAATTGTGGCAATATTGTGGAAAAATCTTATGTATTAAATAATGACTGTATATATAAAATCAGTAAAACAATAGATTATCATAAAAATAATAAATATGGCTACATAGATTTGGTCCTGTAAATTTAGTGATAATTTTCATATATTAGGAAACAAAGACAGCAAAAAGCATACAGAGTGGTTAAAAACTGAGATCACAAAGTAAACTACTCACCACAAATGCTGTCACTTTCATCTAATCCATCCCCACAATCATCTTCTCCATCACAAATCCAGTGTTTAGAAATGCATTTTTGTGCAGAACAAGCAAATTGGTTCCAAGAGCAAGAAGAATCTAGAAAAACAAACAAGTCAGCTTGCTTTAGGTGGAAGAGCTAGGGGAAATAAGCTCTGGTGTACTATTGCACAGTAGGTACACATAAGAATAATAGATTGTATATTTTTAAAAAGCTAAATGAAACAAGTTGGAATGTTTTTACCACCATATATATACCTATTCTGCTTGAACATTATAACAATGCACACATATATCAAAACATCACCTGGTTCCCCAAAAATATGTGTACTATGGGTCAATTGTAAAAAAGGAAAAAAATATTGATTGAGATCATCTTAGAACAGATTGAACAATAAGAAAGTTCTTTCTTAGACTTTTCTAAAATAAGCCCTAAAACAAGCCAAATTCCTCTTCTCTGTAACAACTCTACATAAAATTTTGACAACAGTTTGCATATTCCCTCTGTTTCCAAGTTACATACCATGTTCCTTCAACATGGTTCTCATAGGACTTGCTTTTGAACTTCTCACTGTGCTGACTACTCAGCTCTAAGTATATTCCAGACTGTCATTCTTTAAAAATGTATGGGATGGAGACATAAAATAAATATTCCAAGTGCATTTAATAATCCTTTTTAACTTTGATTTATTTTAAAACTAACCAGGAAAAGAAATACACATTAAGCAAGGCAACAATGGGGTGGATACAGACCAAATATGTTTGTTAAGGAGGTTTTAGTTTGAAAACAAAAGTTTTATGCCTATAGGTACTTAACATATTGATGTTTATATGTCATTCCCTTAAAAAGACCCAAACTCATCCGAAGAGTGGATTTTTTTTTTTTTTTACTGGATGTTTATAATAACATACTACATTTCTTTCCAATATCAATTTTGTTATTGTTTTCCTTTACCCCCAGGATCCCCCTCCACCCAGCACACTTATCACCCAGGAATCATTCAAAATAAAGTCCTCCCAAATTAAATTGTTCAAAATACAAACCATTGTCAAAAAAAAACCAGTATTTGTTTAAATCAGGAAGAATATTTAAGAACCACATTTTTACTTAAAATGTTATATGATAAGAGAGAGACTGGACATGGTGGCATGCCTATAATCCCAGTGACTCAGGAGGCTGAGGCAGGAGAATTTCGAGTTCAAAGTCAGCCTCAGCAAAAGAGAAACTCAGTGAGACACTGTCTCTAAATAAAGTACAAAATAGGTTGAGGATGTGTCTCAGTGGTTGGGTGCCCCTGATTTCAATTCCCAATACCAAAAAAAAAAAAAAAAGAAAAGAAAAGAGAGAAATTTAGAAAACTGAAGCCTGGGAAGCAAAATTAGAAGACACAATCAAATAATGATTCCCTATTGAGGAATTATGAATCTGCAGAAATTATTTTTCAAGTTTTCTGTTAGTCTTGTTCAGAATCTGGCTCTAATGTAAAGATATATATGATCTTCACCAAACAAAATGTACTTCCTCATTTCACTATGACATTTACTTTCAGAGGAGTTTGACATTTCATAGAAGATTCATTTTTAATCTTTTTTCTACTCTGTCTATTCACCACAGTGTATATTATTTGTGTTAAAAGTGAGTATATATGCTGCTTTTCTCTATTAGAAATTTCCTTGGTCTGAAAAATCACAAAATCCATAAATTTTATAAAATAAATTTTAAAAGTCTCTTTTACCTTGACAATGTGAAATAAAGTATTCACACAGAGAAATTAGGAGGTAGGATGAATGTTTTGGTAAAAAGAAGCTTAAGGATACTATTTAAGGCTATATGTATAACTAATGCAAAATTTAAAATAATAATAATTGCCAATATCAGGTAGGAGTATAATGTATAAGGTATGTCAAATTCTTATTTTTCATAGCATAAAATACATATACTAATCCCACCTGAAGTTAATATATCAGGAAATTAAAATATAAATATGTTATTTAAATTTGTGGAGGAAACAATTCAATAGAGTCAAAAAATATTACTGCACCCAGGAAGATGTCCTCCTCCATTATAATTTCTTCATTTTACTTTATTTTTTATCATTGTTTTATTTAATAAAAGTGAAAATTGAGATAAAATTCTATTTAAATATATTTGGTAAAATCCCTATGCAAGAGAACATCAACAGGTAAATAATAACAGAGTTCATAAAATTAAAGTAAGACTTAAAGTCTTACCACAGTGGAATTCATCAAGTCCATCCTCACAGTCTTTCTGACCATCACATATCCAGGTATTCAAAATGCATCTTCCACTAGGACAACCAAAATAATTTTCTTCACATTTGTGTTTGTTTTGAACTGTGACAAAATATAGAATGCAATGTCAATTTAAATTAATTTTAATTTTCTTCAATATAGGTAGATAAAACATTGATATTCCTCGAACTGGAAGAGGAAACAAATGGATACAAATAGATGAGATGTTCTTCTGGAGAATGCCCGGGTCCTGAAAACCAGGAGACAACTAAGAATCTGTCACAGAGCAGAGGATACAGGGGGATATCCTAATAATATCCATTTCAGGACTAGGTCCTGACACAGAAAGAAAAACTGCTTAAATTAAGTAGTGTGGAGATTAGATAATTAAGATTAAAGTAAAGGAAAAAAAGCTGAAACAACTTTTAAGTAAATGAATCTAAAACCAACGAATCATATTTGCATGAAAATTATTCTTAATTTCATATGAAGAGTAAACATATACAACAAAATTAAAACTGGTGGATCTCTGCTGAGTGTTCCTACTGCTTTCTATTTTGAATGCTTTCTATTTTGAATGTGCTTTGATAGGAATTAAGCAAATATTCTCTATTTTAAGGGTAGAATATATGTCAAATCAGAATCTCTAAGATTATTATGGGGTTGGGGTTACAGTCCAAAGACAGTGTATGCTTAGCAAGTCTTCAGACTCAGCACAAAAATAAGTAAAAATAAATAAACATGATATTTATTATACTATGAAAAATATCACAAGAATAAAAAGTCTGTACATAAAATTAATTTGTAAATTATAATTTTCAAAACTTACAAAGTTATTTTTATTACTGCTTCCAAGAGAACATATAAAATACTGAATTTTTCTCTGTACTGGATGTCATCTCTTCTCACATACCTTCACATTTCCATAGTTTTAGCTTGGCCCACAGCCAATCCAGAAGCCAACCCTAAAGTATACATGCCAATCACACTAAAACGTCTCATGATGAGCATTTTAAGATAAAAAAGTATCCCTATTTTATATTTTGAAAAAGATAAAAATTTATTTTTTAATAAATTCATGATAAAATCCCAAGATCTGGAATGTGTTTTACAACTGAGGTCTTTTAGGATGCTGCCTAGATATCATTTAAAATATCTTGACTGACCTATCGCTGGCTTCCTGCCTGTGTCCACTTGTCTCATTAAGCAGCATGGGTATCCCTTTCTTTCTTACCCAGTATAAAAATCACAATTATCTACCAGTACTGAAAGCTTACTCTATTATTTATTAACCCTAGAAAGACTTAAAGAATATGAAAAATAAAATAAAATGTCAATTCAATGAATATCTATTATATGGTACTTTCAAGATAATTTCAAAAATTAACTACAGCTCTAGTGAATAAAATGTATTGTGCCAGGCATAGTGCTGGTAATTTCAGGAACTCAATAGGCTGAGACAGGAGACTCATAAGTTTGAGGTCAGCTTCAGCAATGTAGTAAGACCCTATCTTCAAAATAAAAGATTAAAAAGAGTTGGGGAAGTAGTTCAGTGGTAAAGTACCCCTAAGTTCAATACCCAGTACCAAAAGAAAAGAAATGGTATTATTGCAAAAAGAACTTTGGATTAATAATCATAACATACAGGATTCATGATCCCAAAATAATAAAATTCTATATTTAAAAAGCATTTACATTATTAAAAACAGGAATTTGTTTAAAATAAGGAAGAACTGTCATGAGTTACAGTCAAGTGCCTCCAAGGAATTTTTTTCCACTTTCTCTGAGAATGTAGTTAGCAATTTTTAAACTGGAATACCTTAAACAAAGGTATCAGAGAACAATCAATCATGAACCATCATGAATATCAATTTTTCCTAGTAGTTTGTGTAGACGTGTTTATATAAACTTGTATGCAAAATACTCACAAATATAATTTCTTAAAATATTTTTTTAAAAATTACACACCAACTAAATATGGAAAGGTGACTCAGGGCAGGGTAGGCAGAGGCTAATAGCAATATGAATCCAAATTAAAAAGTACCAATTTTACCAGCAAATACCTTTCTCTTCTGAATCTTTTTAAAAGCTCAGTGTCCCTAAATAGAACACTCAGGTCTTTTTCATAGAAGACATTCTTCTAAGAAGTCAGAAAATACTTTTTAGAACTTACATAGATGAAGATGGTTCCTAGGCAGATACAAAATATTACTGCCTGAACTTGATCCAACAATGATAACTATTACTCAAACTATCATGCCAAAAATTGTGTAAACTGTATCAACACCCTAATATTGGCTATATAACATGAGCAAAGTCAGTAGTGAGAAACACTATCTGTCTTGTTAGTCTATCAATAGATATGTCAAGGTTTATGAAATTTCTGCAGAATCTTTATAGATAATACATCTTAAAGACTTAATCACAAATTTTAAAAGTATTAATGAGGAACTAAACATGAAAAAACTTGATCTAAGGACAGATCTTAAGACAGATTTCTTGAGTTCCATTTTATAATTCATTTAAAAAGATCAAATAGCATACTTAGAAGAGAATTATTAAGAAGAAAAAATAGCAAATTTATTTTAATCAAGTAGGTATTCTTTAAATCTTCAACACAAAGACTTTATCTTCCCTCGAATTACCTGGACATTTCAATTCATCTGAATAGTCTCCGCAGTCATTAGACCCATCGCATATCCAAGTTGGCAGAACACACAGTGAGGTAGAATTACATCTTATGAACCCTGTGGTTTTCACTCCAAGTTTATAGAAATGTGTGCAGTCTGTATTATCTAGAAGGATGTAAACAAAAAACCGAAAACACCTCATTTGCAAAGATTACAAGCCTTCTATGTGGGTCATAGAATGCAAGAAAAGTTAACTTCATTTGAGGAAATAAATATGCAATTATTCCACACAACAGGGGTTAATTATATATCAATTCTGGATGAAGCTCAGTAAAAAATTGGACAGTGTTCAACTCAATGCCAAAGGTGTCCAGGCAAGAACAAACAAACAGTGGTGGAATATCTTACTGCAGTTCTTTTCATCTGAAGCATCTGCACAATCTATGTTTTGGTTGCATCGTGCCGATCTTGGAATGCAAGTCCCATCTGCACAGCGGAACTCAACAGTGGCACAGGTTGAAACTAGAAAAACATGCAAATAAATAAATGGAGAGTTGAGATGCAAAATGACTCCTTGCTTTTATATTTGAAGTATTTTAATTAAGCCATATTACTTTATTTACTTGGCTTTTTTAAACTCTAGGCAATCAAACTGGACTCCCAGTCCCACTGCAATACTGGGTTAAATGAACCTTACAGCTTCTCTTGTCATATAATCATATATCTTCTCTATTATTCCCTTTGTTGTGGTGTTTATCAAACTGAATTGCAACCACTGATTGATGTACCTGGAGCCCTACTAAATTTTAAGTTCCATGAAAGCAAGTACTGTGCCTTGCTGCTCACATGGCTGAACTGGTCCAGCATGGAGATAGCATCAAAGAAATGAAGGTTGATGAAAATTACTCTCCTATCTTCAGCAGTACAAGGTTGTGACTCTAAAAGCAAATGCTTTAATTAGTGCTTCATGGGAAATCCCAACCTAATTTCTAAGAAGAAATGGTGCATCCCCTTCTGTGACAGAAAAGAGACTGAGACAGAAGCAGAGGCAGAGAAAGAGACAGACAGATACTGAGGAGACAACTGAAACTATACTTTTTACTCAGAGGTAACAGATGAACATTACCAAAATGTCATCTATTCTATGTCATACTCTTGAATAAGGCTATCATTAACATTTGATAGAAGCAATATGGTTGACTTATGCCAAGGAAAACAAAAATGTAGCATTTCTTTTTTTATTATTTTTTGATTCATTGTACACAAATGGGGTACAACTTTCATTTCTCTGGTTGTACACAAAGTAGAGTCACACTGTGTAGGATAATGATGTTTGTCTCATGTAGCATTTCTTAACCCTGTTGTTTTGAAAGTATAGCTTTGCAATTCTCTGCTATGCTTAGGTGAACTCAGTTTCAATATGCTACTGTCATTGGATACACTTTGCACAAAATGCCTTATTCTTCATCATATACTCCTTTATACTTTGCTTACCCATTCATTCCCACAGAATAGTTTCCAGCAATATGTTGTGAACAGATGTATGGCATAGTATGTATGTTAGATTAACATAGGGGAAAGTTTTACTTCAAATTCAAATTTCCACAGGTTGATTATATTGATGTACAACCTGAAGGGCTCTTTGATTATGCCCCTTTTACAGTGTTGATAGTTTAAAGAGCCTATTTAATTATAAATACAAATTATATCAATTGTAAATGGTTAAAATGTATCTTAAAATATGCAAATTTTACTCAAGGGTGTGTATGCCATTTGTATTTCATAATGCACTGCTCTTATTATATTTAATTGTATCTTGAAATTGCATACTTATTTGGGTTTAAATGATGATTAGAATAAATGTTTTATTTACAATTTGCAATTATAATTGCTTCACTGTTTTTTTCATTATAAATAACATCTTAGCATGTAAAACAGATAATGCCAATATGAGTAGAGATAAATGCATTGTTCCAAAACAGGAACACAATTAGTTTGTTTTATTATTTTTTTATGTCTTAAAAAGCAAAATCTAATTGGTGATTCCTTTCTATTACATTTTAGTTTTAGTTTTTTTTCCCCCTAATGGAAATAGTAAATATAATATATAACACAGTAGATAATCAAGTCAATCATTTACATTTTGTTTTAGACTTCACTATGTATCAGCAGCCTCTTATTAACTCTGTTCCAAATGATTTCTTAAAATCTCTTCGTTTAGAAGACAGGATGTGTTTCTCCATGAAGCATTTTAGAATTTGAATATTTCTAGGCAAACCTATAAAGGATTTTCTCATAACACATTTTTAGTTCTATCTTACAGCTTATTTGAAGTTAGAATTTAGATGCCAGAAAAATCCTAGAGGGGACAAATTTACCATCAGACCATCTCCTAAGTTTGCAGAGAGAATCCTCTGCAGGAATTCCATCAGAATGAGAAAGGGTGGTAAGAAACTAAAGAGGCAAGTTAAACATGGAGGATGGCATTTCAATCAGTTAAGAAAACTGGAAGGCAGAGTAGTGAAATGTCCCTGTAATTCTAGCTACTCCAGAGACTGAGGCAGGAGGATCACAAGTTTGAAGCCAACCTGGGCAACTTAGTAGGATCTCATTTCAAAAAGAAAAAAATAAATTCTGGGGAGAAGTGAGAGAGATGGAGATGCAGTTCATTGGTAGAGCACTTGCCTTACATGCATGAAGTCCTAAGTTTAAGCCCAAGTACGAAAGAAAAAGAAAAAAGAAACAAACAAAGGAAAAGAAAATGGAAGATTGAAGGAGTCTACATTTATAGGGCTTCAAATATAGAACTGGAAGCTCTGAGGTAGAAGAAGCAGTAAAGAAGAAATCATGAGAAAAGTTGAAAAGTGGGGCAAGTTCAATACATCTTAGATTGAATTCTGAGAAGAAATAAAGGAGAAGAACTCTGACTAAATGAAAAGAAACTTAACTGTCAAGTTGTGTGGAATGGTTAGGAGAAGATATTTAAAAGAGACATATGGAAGAGATGAGGTCAGAAGAGTAGAATGGACAGGAGAAAATCCGTAGGATATATATTTTTCTCCCATTTTCTTAACTAAAAATAGAGCTGATGAAACATGGTGAGGAAAAAATCAGCTGTCCTATTATAGAGGGCAACTTTTTCAAACAGGAACAGATTGTCCCTTTATGCTTAGTCCTGTCTCCAGAGAGTCCATGACTTGCTATAGAGTTTAAGAACTACTAGAGGATTAAGTAGAGTAACCAATGTCAATGGGATTGGACCTCTTAAGTCCCTAGAGTGGAAGCAAGATGGCAGCAGGGATTAAAATCTACAGTATGAGTAGGCGAGGAAGGAGAATTTTGTGACATGAGAAATCCATGGAAACAACAGGAACCTCATAAAATAATTAAACAAATGCTTCTTCCTCTCTGTTGCCTCAACTACTTTCTTTCCTTACTTTGTTTTGGTCAGCAAACTATTCAAACTTGTATTACCCTTAGGGTGATTTTGAGAGAGCACAATACTGGAATCTTTAATTTGTTAAGTGAATATGAAAGTTTTTCGACAATCTTCCCTCAGGCTTTTTCAGTCATAAAAAAAAAAGAAAAAAGAAAATAATTTGGTCCAAATAACAATAAGTCAAGTGAGAAATACTAGACTTTTTCCTCTAGATAGTCCAAAAGAAAACATTAGCTTACAAAATGTGAGGGAAAACATACTGCATCCACATCAGGAATAGCAATGAGATAGTACAAAGAAAGAAGATCTGACAGGGATTGTAGATCAAAAGTAAAACCACTCTCTTCTTCATATACTTCCTTAATTTTCCTATTTCTTCCACTTACTTTTTACCATGTCAGATAAAATATTTAATGAGATATGAAAGATGTAAAATCGATTGGTCTTTCTGTGGTTCTTTCAATGTTCCTTATAAATAATGTAAGTCAATTCTCTATTCCAACTCCCCTAACCAAATCTGTGACAAAGGGAAGCTGACAAGAAGAAAAAAATATATAGCATTAAATTTTTTGTCTATTTCTATTTTGTTTACTTTCAAAGCACAACTTTAATTTAATTATTTAATTTACTGCTTAGGTTCCAAGGGTAATGCAAACACAAAGGGAATGCTGATTTATTTTCTAGCCATATTTATCCTTTCCCCTAGCTGGTTATTTGAGAAACCTTTCAAAGTTTTATTATGAACTTAGGATAACCTAAGAACACCAATTTCCTTTCCTTCAGGTATCCTCAGAACTCCCAGATCTCAGTCTCCCTAAAAGCATTTTGGCGAGCCAAAAATCCATATACTTTGCAAGGGAAGCAGTTTATAGAAGGAAGAACATAAATCATGCATTCTTCCAAAATCTAGTCACTCAACCTGTCACACATTCATAAGAGAAATACAAATGACAAAATTTTGAATAACTCTTCATATCCCCCAAGATAACCTGGTGTCTAAAGCTCTCAGTAATGAAGGAAATACCTTTAAAGAAACAGTAAATGGAGGATTGATGAGGATTTAGGATTTCTTTTTCCTCCAAAAAAGAAGAAACCAAACATTAATTTCTCATAAAATACATTTCCATACTGTAAATAGACTCTTCCCTTGAGGAATTAAAAAAATGGTAATGTATGCTATTGATGCATAAATTAAACAAATATTCAATGGCATTTCAGATAATTTACAGATAGCTCTATCTTAGACTTTCACTACAGTCTATGAAAGTCCCCATGCATGTATTGACAATTGACATTACTATTTTATTTTTTTAAATATTTTATTTTGATTATAAACTAGCACATGATTTGTACATGTTCATATATGTACACTAAAGCTCTGGTATCCTGGTGATGTGTTGACCAGAGAGGGAGGAAATGCAAGAGAATGTTTGGAATTAAAATATTTTTCTCCTCTCCCTGAGCCCATACACATGCCTTTTCCTTCATCATCTTTTATGTGCTGAAAAGCAGGGGTTGAGAAGTACACATTGAATCACTGCTGGCTTATGAGAAATGGAAAGAGTGAAGACTTCCCTCTGTGGTTTGAAAAGCACCCTACCAAGGTGTTCACTATGTGAACCAATTTTAGACAAGAGAAAAATCAAACATAGAAGATGCAACAGATGAGTAGATTTTCATCTACAAAGCTACCTATTTGTTTATCTGCAGGTGCTACTCCAGTTAAAAGCACTAATTGTTAACAAGTAATAAAATATGTGCTGTGTCTATAAACAATTTTTACTTTCAAATATTTGCATTTTAAAAGAACTTCAAGGCCTATACTTTGTTAATTTTAAAATATCCAACTTCTACAAGTTTTACACTATTTTCACAAAAGAAAGATTTTGACAGATGCTTGATTCATGAATTCATTGTTCTGTGATCAAAAATATGGCTGAGACAGTTATTACACATAAGTCAAGAGTTTAAACTAAAAAGGTGGAAATGACATTGTGAGCTTTTCATTGCTGTTCAGTAGCTGGTATTGATATCATTAATTAGAATAAAATGGATTTTATAATACAGCTTCAACCATCTACGTAAGAATTCAATAAACAACTAACATGTCCTAGGTACTATATTTCATAAACCCAAACACACTAATTTATTTACTGCTTTTAAAAACAAATTTTCATTTCCTAAGAAGAGAAAAAAATATGGAATCAAATTTTACCAAATTACAGTATGTCCATGTATGACTATGTCACAACAAATTCCACTTTTAAGTATAACCATGATGCACCAATTAAAAGTGTATTAGTAATTCAAGACCGAAGAGTAGAGAATAAAGATCAGGAAGAGGGAGATGAAAAGTCAAGGTACATCATATTTGGGATTGAAATGGAGAAAAGTATGTTATCTGCATTTATGAATATGTCAAAATGAAGCCCCAAATTTTATAAAACTATAATGTGCTAATAAAAATTAAAAAAAAAGGAAAAGGAAACCCATGGTAAATTATTAGCTTTGGATGATTTCTTTTGAAAAACCTTTGCATTTAAAATATGCCTTCTATAGTTTTTGTTCAGTTCTTTTTCATATTTAGCTTGATATTTTTACCATTAACTGCTTCAATGCTGTTATGGTTTAGATGTGAGATGTCCCCCAAAACTCACATGTGAGGCAGTGCAAGAAGGTTTAGAGGAGAAATGATTGGGTTGTGATGGTCTTAACCCAATCAGTGAATTAATCCCCTGATAGGGATTAGCTGAGTGGTAACTGAAGGTAGGTAGGGTGTGACTGGAGAAGTTGGCCATTAGGGAGTGTGGACTGGAGGTATATATTTTGTATCTGGAGAGTAGAGTCTCTCTCTCTGCTTCCTGGTAATGTGAGCTGCTTCCCTGTACCACTCCCTGAGGATTCGAGCCTGCTGTCTTGTGTATTGAGACCTCTGAAATCATGAGCCCCCAAATAAACTTTTCCTCCCCTAAAATTGATCTAGTCAGATCTTTTACTTACAGCAGCAAAAAAAAGCTGACTAAAATAAATGCCTTCAATATACTCTTTTCTTCTGCTTGCAAATAAAGGATAGACCTCTGAAATTGTGAGCTCCTAAATAAACTATTCCTCCTCTTTAATTGTTCTAGTCAGGTCTTTTAGTCATAGAAGTGAAAAAACTGACTAAAACAGATGACAATAAAGTCAAGTGTTGTCCATGAGTCAGTCAGCATAAGATGACAAACAGTCACCTCCCAACCTTCCCGACAGCTCTAAGGTGACTTGCAAACATTCTCTCTTCTTTACCTCTGCAGAGCCTTCTTTCACAACTGTACTTCACTCTTTCCTTTACCATCAATCTTTTCTATACCAACCTCCACTCACTGTCTTTACTCCCTGACCATCCATTTTCTGCCTTAACTCCGTGTGATCTGGTTTTCTCTCACCACTTTATTAAACTGACTTGCATGAAGGTAGTCGAGACATTGCAGCCATTTACCAAGCATGATGAATGCTTCTAGTCCAAGCCTGCCTTCTTACCCTCTATGTAACAATTTGAAATATGAAATCATCTTCACTTCTTGAGAAAATATTTTCTTATGAGTACCCTTCAAATAGTATTATGCTCCACTTCTTGTTATGATTATCTTCAATTTTTTATTGCAGCTAGTAGTTCTGATGCACCCTGCTAAGACAACCATCACTCTGTACACACTCCACAGCTTTTATTCTTTCCTTAAAGAAACAAAAATCAATACTTCTAGTCTAAATCTACTATCGGAGCTCCAGAAGCCTATCCATCCATGTGACTTTGAAACAGCTCCCTTTCACTGTCTACAAGTGCTTCCTCCCCAGAATGCACATGCTTCTCATTGTCTTCTCCAGATTCCCACACAAAAGAAAGGTCCAGAAAAATAAGTAAATCAAACAAAAACACATAATTTTGTAACAGGTCAAAAATTGCCCCCCTCCAAATTCTTATGTTTTTCTTCATGATTTCTCTGTTTATTACTCAGGACATTCTCTCATGCCACCTTTTAAAGTCCTCCTCCTTGATCGTTGCTTTGGCTGTGTGTAGTAGCACTTTTTTTTTTTTTTTTATCTGATGTTATTATTACAGTTTTTATCTGCATAATAATAGTTTTCCTTACTTTTTTATTCTAATGGAAATTTGATCATATTTGTCCTGCTTTGGTTTAAGACTTCTGTTGACTGCATGATAAAATTCCTTAAAATGGCACATAATGTACTTCATGTCTTGGCCTTTTCATTTAATGACTATAATTTTTTTATTTTTTTTTTACCATTCTCTCATTTGCAATCCAACTTTCAATATTAGTCCCTCTACTTTGAATTGTCTTCTGTTTTGATCTTTCTGCCTTATTTAAACCTTAAGACTCAGATAAATTTAATGTTGTCTATGAAGTTTTAGGAGAATACTTAAAATTAACAAAAAAAAGTGTGTTCTTATATGTGCAATCATAGCACTTTACATGCGTCTTCATCTGTTTACATAGCAATCTTTCACTTAGGGTTTGAACTTCTTGAGGGCAAGAGGCCCATATTTCATTAACTCAATGTCTTAATGCTTAACGCACCACACTCACAAAAGTGTGTTCACTAGTGAACTTCTTAAAAAAAGTTGCTTTGGAAATATAGATTGGGTCCAAATTTTAGAAAGCTTTAAATGTCAGACAAAAAAAAATGTCATTTATTATGCAAACATTGATATTTTATTAGTGGTTCTTTATCAGGCCAGTGATTGGAAAAAGGAAAAGCAAAGAACAAATGCTTATATGATGTTTATTTGATGTTAAGTACTGTTCTGAGTATTTTTACTATTTAATTTAATATTAATATTCTCATTGAATCATTTTTTTCTAGTGTACTGTTTGGGAAACTGAGGAACAGATTGTTCAAGTGTTTTATACAAAATAAGACAAAAAGTGTTGATACTGAGTTTCGACCAAGGTAATCTGATTCGAATGTCCAGCAGTCATGTGGGAAATGTTAAGTAGTATTAGCACGATAAATAACAGGGAAGAATTTGAAAAAGTATTGGCAAGGAAAAGAGTTAAATGGACATTCAATCCAGGTTTAAAATGGATTAACAGGAAAGCTATTACAAAGAATTAGGAAATATGAGGATGATTAGACAGAAAGGAGATAAAATATGCAGGAAGGAGGCATCACAGAGAGGATAGCACCAAGGTTCCCAGTCAAATCATTAGGAAAATGAGATCATGGGAAAAGCAAGATTGAGAAAAGGGGAACATTTTGGAGCTTTAAATTCAGTATTACCTATTTTTGTCAGAAAAGTCCAAAGAACAGGCAGCTAGAACTTACAGTAGTGAGAAAAAACAAGTTTAAAAGTGAATAATGAAGTTAAAACCAAAAATTAGTCATGATTTTAAATTTTATTTTTAACGGATTTATAAAAATTGCACATATTAGTGGGATACCATGTGATATTTCAATACGTATACATATTTTAAAGGTTTAAATCATATTTAACTCTTCTTTTGGAGGGAGGCTGAAAATTTAAAAATACTCTCTTGGTTTTTTGAAACATATATTGCATTATTGTCTATTGTCACTCCACTGCTAATAGTGCAACAGAACTTCTTGCTCTTATCTAACAGCATATTAGTACCCATAGACCTACCTTCCCCCGCCTCCTCCGCTCCTCAGATTTGATAGCCACCATTCTATTCTTAATTTCCATGAGCTAACTATTTCAGATTTCACTTATGAGTGAGATCATGAAATACCCATCTCTCTGTGCCTGGCTTATTTCACATAACATACTGATCTTCAGTTCAATTCCAATAACATTTACCAAATGTGATCCATAGGTGTTATTAGGTGTTATAAACCACATTGCCCACTACAACAAACTTTGGAAAAATTTAAGAAATACCATTACGGTTTGGATGTGAGGTATCCCCCAAAAACTCACATGTGAGACAGTGTAAGAAGGTTCAGAGGAGAAATGGTTGGATTGAAAGAGTCTTAACCCAATCAGTGATTTAATCCCCTGATAAGGATTAACTGAGTGGTAACTGAAGGTGGGTAGGGTGTGACTGGAGGAGGTGGGAATTGGGGTGTAGCTTTGGTATACATTTGTAACTGGCAAGTGGATTCTCTCTGCTTCCTGATCACAACCAGGAACTGCTCCCCTCTGCCATACTCTTCCACCATGATGTTCAGCCTTATCTTGAGCCCTGAGGAATGGAGCTGACCTTCTATGAACTAACACCTCTGAAACGATGAGCTCTCAAATAAACATTTTCTCCTCTACAGTTGTTCTGGTCAGGTCTTTTAATCACAGCAGTGACATAGCTGACTAAAACACTTACTGTAACAATACAACTGGAATGATGCAAAAAATATTTACCTTTACAGTCTAATTCATCAGAGTTGTCTCCACAGTCATTTTCGCCATCACATAACTTGCCATGAAGAACACAACGACGATTGTAGCAAGGCTTAAAACCTCTTCGACAGCTTCTGTTTTCTTATTAAAAAAAGTTGAAAGTCATACTTAGAGGTCATATAGAAATATTTTTACAAAATGAAAATCACAGAGAAGACTTCATTCATACTGACTGGATTTTGGCTCCATAAAACAGGAGCTGTGCTTGTAGTATTAAAGCACTGGATTATAATTATCACCAATTACCAAAGAGTAGTTCATTCAGTTAAGACTTTTCTTGACTCAGTATTTCAGACTTGGGGATCTCTTCAAGTTATACCCCAAATATTTTCCCTCACTCAAATGTTGTCAAGTATCATGGGACTAAACATATATCACATATTAAATTCAGAAGAAACAAATATCTACCTCAGAAATAACAAAAACATTTCATTGTTCATCAACCAACTCCTTTGTTTCTGCAAAGACTTTATATCAAAAAGCAGAAATATCAATAAATTTCTTTTATGATTATGTTCAAATGTCTGCTAAATTTCCCAAGAACATGAATTGTCTTCTGAATTTTATTTACCTTAATGAAGGTCTTCTCACATTCTTTTATTTGGGGCAGAAGGTACTACTATTAATAATAGCTGTCATGTTTTACATACTAAATTTTTGCCAAAATCTGTGTTCAATATAAATAAATATGCACTTACTTATTTAATGGTCTCTATGACTCTTAGAGCTAGTTGGTTGTTGTAAGAAACCAAAAGATAGATAAGTGAGCTATGTTGACCATACTAGTAAAAGAGTAAAAGGTTCAGAAACAAAGATTTAACCTCAGGTACAATTCTAAAGCTGATACCAGATATGATTCAAACCCCATAGCAGGCAGTGGCTCACATGCCAACTCTAACCCTGACAACATTTTTGTGTGGCTCATAAGTCAATAATGGTTTTTACCACCATATTAGCTGTATAAGAAATACTTAAGGGAGGGCTGGTGATATAACTCAGTTGGTAGAGTGCTTGCCTTGCAAGCACAAGGCCCTGGGTTCAATCCCCAGCACAGCAAAAAAAAAAAAAAAAAAAAAAAAAAAAAAAAAAGAAATACTTAAGAGAATCCTACGCTTGAAGAAAAGGATAATAACTAGAATCATCAAAACATAAAAAATTACAGAACTCAATAATAGAGCAGATATACAGAAGATAAAAAGAGGTCCAAACCCCACTGACACAGAAAATCACCAAACTACAAAAATAAACAAGAGGAAGAAAGGAACAAAGGAACAAAGTCCACAAAAAACAATCAGAAATAAATTTAACAGAAAGATAGAAATATTCTCTTACTTATCAATAGTAACCTTGAATAAAAGTGTATGAAATT
Source organism: Sciurus carolinensis (assembly GCF_902686445.1). NCBI lineage: Eukaryota > Metazoa > Chordata > Mammalia > Rodentia > Sciuridae > Sciurus > Sciurus carolinensis. Next base: position 92,516,939 of record NC_062215.1, read on the forward strand.
TCTCAGTACAAAGATACAGACTTGTTGAACAGACTCAAAAAAGAAAGACCCAATTATATACTGCCTAAAAAAACCTCATTTCACCAGTAAAGATACACATAGCTTGAAAGAGAAGACATGAAAAAAAGATAGAACATGCAAATGGAAACAAAAAGCAATCAGGAGTAACTATTTTTGCATCAAATAAAATAAACTTTAAATACAAAATATAAAAATAGTCAAGGTAACTATATAATTATTCAACAGGAAATAACGATTGTAAACATCTATACATCAAATGGCAGAGCACCCAATTAGATAAATCAAACATCATTAGTTCTCAAGAAAACTAGAGATTCTAATACAACAATAGTTGAGAATTTAAGCACATTACTTTCATAAAAGGACAGATCCTCCAGACAAAAACACCAAGAAAGAAATATTGGGTTTCAATTATACTATCAATCAATGTCCTTAACAGACATTTACTGAATATTCCACCCAATAGCTTCAGACCAGCACTTGAAACATTCTCCAGGACAGACCATATGTTAGGTCACAAAACAACTCTGAACAAATTAAAAGAAATAAAATCATACCATGCATCTTCTCAGAACACAATGGAACAAAACTAGAAATTTACAGGAGGAACTTTAAAAATCATAAAAATACATAGAAGTTAAATAATATTCTGTTTTACAACCAATGGGTCAATTAAGAAATCAAATGGGAAATATAAAAGTTTCTTGAAACTGTTGAAAACAAAATGCTCCAACCCATGAAATACAGCAAAAGCAATATTAAGAGGGCAGTTTATAGCAACAAATGCCTACATCAAATAATGTATAAAAACTTAAAATTAAATCCTACCAATACAACTCAAGGATCTAGAAAATTAAGAATAAACCAAACATGCAATTGGAAGAAGGAAAGAAAGAACAAAAATGTGAAAATAAAGGGAATAGAAACTAAAGAAAAAAACATAAAATACAGCTAACAGTTTGTTATGAGCCAGAAATGACAAAGAACTCCAGAAACTCAATGGGAAAAAATACATATTTAATTTAATAAATACATAGAAATGGCCTACAAATATATGAAAAAGTGCTTCAAAATCACTAGTCATCATTGGTTTGCATTGGGAAATGAGTTATCATCTCATGAGTTATCATCTCACCCCACTTAGAATGAAAATTATCAAAAGAACAAAAGATAACAAATGCTGGCCAGGATTTGGGAGAAAAAGAAAACCTTGAACACTGTTGGCAGGAATGTGAATTATGGCAAACATTAAGGAGCTTCCTCAAAAATCTAGAAATGGAACTACCATATGATCCAGCAATCTCACTATGGAGCAAATATCTAAGGGAATTAAAATCAGCATGTTGAAGAGACATCTGTACTAGCATGTTTATTCATAGTAGCCAAGTTATGGAATCAACTGAGGTGTCTGTTGATGGGTAAATAGATAAATAAAATGCAGCATATATATGTGTGTGTGTGTATATATATATATATATGTATATATGTATATATATATGTATATGTGTATATATGTGTGTATATATATATATACACAATGGTACATTTTTCACTCATAAAGAATGAAATCTCATCATGTGCAGTAACATGATGTAGCAAGATAACATTATGAGAAGTAAATCAGATACAGAAAAACAAATATCACATATTCTCATTTATACATGAAAATTCTAGTTTCTCAAAGAAATAGAAAAAATAGTAGCGGCTACCAGAGCCTGGATAGGGGTCAGTAGTGGGAGGGATGGAAAAATGATGATTGATGGGTGGAGGGATACAGTTAGATAAGAGGAATAACTTCTAATGTTCTACAGGACTGTGGGATAACTATGGTTGACAACAACACATTATATTTCAAAATAGCATGAAGGTAAATTTATTGGAAAAATATAGCAGCAAATAGTTTACTAGGGCAGAAAAGCCAGTTTCCACTTCTGAGGAGATGTAGATTGAATATTACTTGGTGTCATCAACAATCACAGCTGGTGACAGCCCATACTTGATGAGGACCATGGCTAAGGCCATCGACCTCTGCACCAAATACTAGCCTCTGTGCTAATCCTAGAAACAAACAGTGGATAAGACTTTGATTCCAACCCTACCACATGCTATTGACTGGAGGTGGACCTTTGCTGCCCAGTAAGGCTATAGTAATCAAAAGTTACGGCTATTTCTGATTAACATTTTAAAGAATGTGAGCCTAATCCCTTCTGCTAAAGATGAATCACTGAACTATTTAAAAGATAGGCTCCCACTTTGTTTTAATTTGCACTTCATAGATGAAAAATTATGAGAAAATTCTTCAAGGAATACCCATGGTTACTGGATAGGAAATAAGGTGCTTCATTTTAACACAAGAAGAGCCAAATCAATTGCCTTAGACCTACATGTTACTGATCAATATAAATTTTACATGTTTAAAAATGGAAGACAAATAAAAAGTCATAGGAAGAATCAGAAACTGTACTTTGTAATGGTCAAGTAGCATATTGGACACTTACCACAGTAAAGCAGTTTTTCATCTGACTTATCCTTACAATGAGGAATACCATCACAGGTAAGCTGGTAGTCGATGCACTCACCATTTCCACATTCAAACTCAGAATAAATGTTGCAAGAGGAATTTTTAGCTTAAAAAAAAAAAAAAGAAATCAATGTTTTGGGTAATGTCAAACAATTTTTGATACCATGACTATTTTATTCCTTAATCAAAAATAAACTACAATTGGTATCAATATAAAATTCAATGAAGGATGATTCTTAATGGCATTCATTGACTCAACTTATCAGGAACAATTTTTTGTTCTTACTCTCTAGTAAATGTTTTGTGAGTTTTATGACTATTTCTTTTATGTCTGTGTATTTTGTTAACTATTTGGTTCTTGGATGTGTGCAGAAAATGAGTAGTATAAATTTGGCTGACTGTGCAACTAGATTAATCGTGTGTGTGTGTGTGTGTGTGTGTGTGTGTGTGCATGTGTGTTTTGCTGGAGATGGAATCCAGGGCTATAACTATGCCAGGCAAATGCTCTATCACTAAGCCATATCCCCTGTTCCAACCAATCTAATTTAAAAATAATTTTTTAGAAAGAGTTAAGTAAATAATTTTGTACATACTGATAGCATTTTGGGATTTTTTGTTAGAATTTATTATAAATTTGATATATACAAATTTTATAGGAAGAAGAGGCAACAATTTTTTAAATTCTGGACTTGAAATCATCTCAATCAAATGAATATTCCTACTTGCCCTGACTTCCAACCTGGGCTTCTTCCCCAACTAACTTCTTTTTATGTTTTTATTTTTAGATATGCATGACAGTAGAATATATTTTGACATATTTTACATACATGGGGTATAACCCATTACAATTTTGACCCCGTTCTTGTGGGTGAACATAATTTGGAGTTACACTGGTTGTGTATTCATATATGCACACAGGAAAGTTATATCTGATTAATTCTACGTCTTTCCTATTCCCATCCCTACTCCCTTCCCTTCATTCTCCTTCATCTAACCCAATGAACTTCTGTGGTGTGCAAAGCATTTTATATATATATCTTCACCTGTTTACACAAACTAGCTTCTATAGAAACCTCAGTAGCAAATTTTATCCTTCAGAAGTACTGGAAATGCTAAAATCATCATCATCAGCTTCTTGTTCCATCCATGTGTGTGGGAGATACTAGGGAATAAGCCCTCTCTTCCTGACACATATGACCAACATGTACCACTTGAAATGGACAGGAATCTATGGGATGACCTGGCAGAATACAATAATAATCTAGAAAGCACCTAAAGCTTATGGACTCCAACTGAGCACTGTCATATTGTCCCATTTCTAAATTTCAGGATTTTCATAATACTTAGGTCTGATTTTGTTTTATAATATAACTCACCCTGAATTGTAAGAATAAGTCAACCATTAAAAAATTTAAAAATTATTTTCTGCAAGTTAGTTTTATCTTGACAATACCAGTATGTAAGCCCTATTTTTAAGGGTATCTACTTTGGAAAATGAACTTATTTTCACTTTTAACAATAGATTTATTAGCAATATTTCACTCCATAGCTTGTTGAATAATTTTTCTTTGAAAGCAAGTCATGTGAATTATGGTGGAGTTGATTAAAATTCATTAATCTTTGTAGGAGATAAAGTTTAATATTAGCATTTACTCTAAATTTTTTAAGGTTTTTTTTGAGGAATATTTGATTAAAGAGCCACTAATACTATTGGACTTTCAGTGTTTTATTTTCTTATAATTTTTTGAATTTAACTAATTTTTAACACATTTTTATATTCATGTGTTTGTCTAAGACTTCTAATTTAACTGTTTGAATGATAACACTTTCTAAAGATATAAACTTCACTGGTCAGTCAGTAGCAAAGGCAGAACACAATTTTGAAGAAGGTAACAAAGAAATAAAAAATTGTTAAATTAAAAGGAAAAAGTATTATGAAGGATGCTAATATCTCTGGGAATAATCACTTTAGATCATGAGGTGAACAAAATTCAGATACTCACTGAAAATTTACTGGCACTCTTGACCTATTTTTCTTATTTTTCTACTCATTTTCTCATGTCCAGTAAAAAAAAAAAAAACAAAAAAAAAAACAAAAAAACAAAAACAAAACAAACCCTGCTGTCATGGAAAATGCCATATTTACAGTTTTGTAATCATGACTTTTGGGGGGAAATTATACAGATATTTATTTATTTATTTATTTATTATGGTATTGGGGCTTGAACCCAAGGATACTGTATCAGTGAACTACAACTCCAAACTTTTAATGTTTTCCTTGAACTTGTAATCCTCCTTCCTCACTCTCCCTAGCCCCTGGGATTACCAGCATGGACCACAGTATTAGGCTCCTAGTTTTTAATTATGCAAAAGTTAAGAGAGTCTGGGTGCAATTCTTGCCCTGGTGAGTTCATTTCATAAAGTTATACTGAGTGCTTTCTCTTTCTTCCTAGAAATAAAAATGTGGTTTAGCTGTCATCTTATTTTCCTACATGGTATTTACTTTATCTCATTATGCTTGTTATTTCTTTATCTGTTTTGGATGTTGATAAGGTTATCTGTGTTGTTTAGAAAGAAACCGTGGAACTGCCTAACCTTTTGTCAACAGTTATTTACAAAAGAAATGGTCTTCCCTCCATTGCCCTTAGGAAGGTATTTGTAAATGACCTTTTTAACCCTTTTATGTTGGCATTAACATTCTGGAGGGACTCCAGGTGAGCTCATTCAGGTGTGGACACAGATGTTCCAGAAACATCCTCATAACTCAAAGATGGATTTCACAAAAAGAATATACTCAAAAATATTAAATTCTACTTAAAACAGGTTAAAAAAAAAAAAAAAAAGAAAGAAAAGAAAAAGAAAAAGAAGCCTACAGTTACTTTCCAATCTCTCCACTAGAACACAGGATTTCAGTATAAATGTGCAATGGATACAGTCTTCCTCTATAAGAATTTGTCACCCCTGAGGTATCCAGTATCACTCTACAGTTCCATGAGAATGCAAGTGTGCTTGTTTAAAATGATGTTTTTCTGACTGATTTATTTCCTCTCATACATAGAGGGAAGCAGTTGGCTTAGTAGGCACAGTTATGTATTGACTATTTTGCAGCATTAGGCCCCCACTGTATACAAATAAGCATTGCTGTTTTGACCAAAGTCAGTGCTTTAACACTAGCCTGCAGTCACCTGTGAAGGAAACATGGGTGATTCTAATGCATGACTAACATTCCAGGCTTACCCACGACATCAGATACAGACCATTAGGACTGAAACCACGAAAGCAAATTGAGAGTTTAAGTGATTGAACAATCCAGGGAAGTGTTAGGTGACAAAAAAAAAGGGGGGGGGGATTTTTGTGGCCTGAGTTACTAAAGTTGGTTCTCTCCACTTAAATTTACTGATCAATTGAACCATTATCTTATTTACTTCAGCAAAGTTTAAAAACAAACAAACAAAAATCTTCTCTGAATTTTGCTAAGAGGCGTGCTTTGGGTTGCAATACCAATATGCAAAGTGAGAAAGTACACAGTAAGTCAAAGAGAAGATCCTCCTGGTGATTAAAGATCAGGAAAATGTCTAAAGGTATATATGAATGTATGTATGAAAATACTTATTTTATAATGTAAATATATCTAGATCTGCTTATCTTCTAAAGTAAAAAGAAAAGAGATGAGGATATAAATGAGGAGAATTTTCAAATCAACATTTTGAGAGTGAATTGATCAATTTCCAACAAGATGATTCTCTTTCTACCTTTCTCATATACAGATAGTCTTGATGTTAAGAGGAAATTAACCTTTTTTATGTTGCTTGCTAATTTTTCATGGCAATATTGGAACACTTGAACCGTTATTTATTTTGGAAACAGTTTTGGAAACTTAGCTGTTAATAAGTGTATATTGTAATGATACTAATTAAAGATTGTAATGCCTTTGGGAGGCATAAACATCATGCAAGACTGCAATGTTACATTCTTAATTAACAGTTTGGAAATGATTACAAATAAGCTGCATGAGCCATTCCCTCTCATTTACATACTGTGACGGACTGTGAGTGGTTTTACTGCAAGGCTACAGATATATTGCCTGTATTCTGGTTTATTTCAGCTTTAATTAATTTTGTAATTGACTGATTCTCACAAAGTCACAGCTACAAGTTTTCAGATACTTGTGAGTGCAGGTACTTTTGTAGCTAGCTTCAATAACTGCCAGTCCAAAATCACCAGGGAGCCATGTTTGATATTCTCTGTCGCAAAGTACTATAAGTAAATAGAAGGGTGAACCCAGTACTTTTTACAAGAAAGATATAAACCAGCTTAACTTTTAATATTGGAGGAGAGTATGACTTCATGAACACATTTGAATCATTTCATTTCAATATATACATATGCTATTCTGAGCAGACATGTCATATTACATTGTTATTGTCTTTACTTACTCACACATCTGTTGTCATCTAGCAATATTCGGTCCCCTCTACAGGAACAATTCACTCTCCCTTCAGGAGTTAAAAGGCAGAGGTCATGGCAACCCCCATTCAATAATGCACATGGAGAAAGTTCACCTGCAATGAAGAGGCTTTATTGGCAACACTTTGTACTGAATACCTGTTCTACACCAGATATAGATTAATAGCAAGATATTGAACTGCTTCCCTCTCTCAAAGATATAACAAAGAACACTTCAGGAGTTTTGAAAATCCAAACATTTTAAATGATAACTGCATTAGAACAATGTATAACACAAATCTTTCTACTGGATTGTCAAGTATACCATGGCTTCATATGAATTAGTCCCATTAGGAACCACATTGATATTACAAACTACAACTTGGTGAGTACCATAGTGATTGAAGAATTTTTAAACCCTGATACAAAGCTTACAAAGAAGAATTATTAACCTGGAACCAAGTCAATCTGAATATTCAGATATGAGGAGTAGAAGACAGTGGAATAGAACTGCAGACACAAATAATTGTTCCTCTGGTGGTAAGGCACTCTCAAAGTTACTTAAACATTTTAGGGAATTTTAATATATTGAATAGTCAAATCCTAAACTCAAAAACTGAGAGAAAATGAAAATCCACTGATAAATTTTTGAGAGATTATAAAATTAGGAAATATTTTACTATCGTAACTTACAGCTATTAGTGTCATTGGCAACAGCTATGATTCCCATTGGTTGGTGTGGAATATCAGAACGAAGAATCTTTGTATCTCCTCCTGTGTACTTGTTGGAACGCAGGATAGCTCTTCTTCCCCAGTCTGACCAGAAGATGTAATTGTCATAAACTGCCAGACTGAGGAAAGTCCCTGGCCCAGATTTGACAATCACCTGGAATAAATTAAAGTGTTTTTACAATGAAAAAACAAGCATTCATATATACACATCTATTTTGCTCCAAAAAAATGATTAAGATGAATTGGATATAATCATAGAAATTATCAGGTAAAAATATCATCCATTAAGTGGATTGTTATAATATGCTTTATATTTCATTTAAAATGTTTAATCATCTTTAGTGTTTGCCATGTATTTAATATTTGAACTGTACAGACTTACTACAAGTCATCCAAAATATTTACAAACAGAATTGTTTCATATTTCTTTAGATTTTGGAATATTTGCATACAAATAATATCTTGGAAATAGGACCACATGAAATTCATTCATGTTTCATGCATAAAGACATAGTCCAAAGTTCATTTCATACAATATTTTTACCATGCCTGTGTTTCAACTGAAACCAATCATGTAATGTCAGGTGTGGAATTTCCCATATGGAGCATTATGTTAATGTTCAAAAAGTTTGAGAGTTTAGAGTACATAACATTTCAGATTTGGGGATTAGGGATGCCCCACCTGTAATCTTATTTAATCATTTAAATTGTATAAATAACTGGAGTTTTCAGTAGTATAAACCAAAATTGTCAAGTCAAAATTATGTGAATAACATTACCAAAAACTTTTCTTTTATTAAGGAATCCCCAGACACAAAGCAAATGCTTATTACGTTCTTGGAACTGTATACAGAATATTCAGAATAATAAGGTTCTTTTTTCAGAAACTTAGAATATGAGCAATTAAACCAGGTGAATATATTCTGGCAATAAAAGTTGAACAATGAAGACCAAATTTTCAGACCAACATGAATTAAAAGAGTCTATATTTGTCTTCCAAAAACATCTTGGAATCTGATATATGAAATAAATATATATGAAACAAATTTATTAATACTTTGGATTTCAGAAAAGGCAGTAATTCCACAGTAACAGAAAATAAATGGTATGTATTCCATAGTGGCCACAATTAGCATGGAGGAACCCAAATCAAGTCCAAAGTACTTCCTGAGTGAGATTATGGAAAGTCAGAGTTATGACAGGACAGGGGCTAGATCTCACAGGGCAGGTGAGGGGAAAGAGCTCAGTGGTGCAGAGCACAGTGACTCTGGATCATTCAGCTAGGCATTGACAAGTGCACATGGAGGGTCCTCCTGCCAGCTGATGAAGAAGCCAGGAGACAGCATCAGAAAGGAGAGTTCCAATGTTGGCACAGGTCAAATAACCATGTCTTTCAACAGGGGTCAGCTGTAAAAACACTCTGATTAATGGGTCTGAGTAGAGTCCTTGGAAGTCTTGCCATAGCAGTGAAAAATACTTAACCCTATAGTAAACTGTGCTGTCATTCTAGCAAACCTTGAAAACAAGAACTGAAAGAATGAAAGTGACTCCAAGTAGCTTAACTATCTCTCAAAATAAAGCTCAGTAATTTTCATGGTAACATGAAAATTTATACCACTAAACTACTCTGTAAGAAAAGATGAAATAGAAGAAAATTCTCAAATCAATGACCTCAGTTTCCACCTTAAGAAACTAGAAGGAGATAGATCCAAGATGGTGGACTAGAGGGAGGCTGCATTCCTTGTCACTCCATAACTCCCGTAACTCCCGTTTCAAGCAGAGGATATCTGTTTCTTGGTGAGGCAGTTTTTGCTGCTTATCGATCCCCTGCTGTTTACCCTATTTGTCTGCTGTGACCACCTGCAGTCTGCCAGCATAAGGACGCCTTTTTTGAGTGCAGATTGCTCACTGTCAGGCGCCTATCATCTGCCATTTTCCTGCCTCTCTTGTCCATCGCCTGCCTTATACCTATCCATCACCCAACGCACGAGGTTCACCTCCCGATTGTCTGACATCTGCCAGCAAACAGATCCCCAACCACCAGTAAAGCACCAGCAGCCTTCTGTTGCCTAGAAGTTCACTGCTACAGAACCTGCAGGCTTGATTACACGTGGCTGCCGCCATTTTGAGATAACAGCCAAGCCCCATAGGACCCCTGGCCAGACTGACTGAGCCCTGTCTCCAGGAGCCCTCAGCCTGATTGATCACTCCCTGCCTCTGGGGCCCTCACATCGACTGACTGCTCCCTGCCAACTGACTACGCCCTATTACTGGGACCCCAGACCGACTGCATCCGGCCTCCAGGATCCCGCAACCACACCAAACACACCTGATCTCCAGGACCTGTGCCTGACCAACCACACCCCGCCTCCAGGACCTCCAGCTGACCACGTCCACACCCTGAACTGCAGCTCCCCATTTGCCAACACATTTGGAAGCCAGAGCAGCCAACTTGGATAATCCTGGAAACCGGAGCTCGGATTTTTAGGTGGGGCAAATCCCATCCTGAGACATCTGCTGGAGACTTGAAGCTCAATGTCATGTACCTCTCATGCATCAGGCTACTGAACACTGGGAGGTTTCATTACTATATGACTGTCATACTGTAGATTTTCTTTTTTCTCCTTATTGAAAAATTTTAAGTTTTTATTTCTTTACTTTTCTTGCTCTCTTTTCCTTTTGTTTACTTGTTCCCTCAGAGTCTTTCTCCCCTTTTTGTATGCTAACATCCAATTTCTTTTGACTACACTCTCACCCTTTCTATTATCTAGAACTTCTGTATATTCTTTTCTTATTCCATTATCAGTCACATTCTACATCCCTCTGCATCCTATTTGTCCTCCATTAGAAACTGCAGACATTATTGCAAATCTGTTTGTTTTACTGAAGATAATATTTGAACTCATTCTGTTTATTATGACAATTTTATTATTGTCCTCATAGGGGCTATTTTGCCTAGGATTGCATAGTGCCTGAATTGGGCACTGCTAATATTGATCTCCCATTAAAGAAAAGGTTTTGGAAACCTATAGGGCCACTATAAGCCTATAGAGGAAAATCTGCAATACCCCAGATCTGTACTACTAGAGGGGAAGATACATGAACAACGTGAAAAAACAAGGGAAGAAAATGATCCAAACAAATCTAGATTCTATATTAATGGAATCCAATAGCAGTATGTTAGAAGAAATGTCAGAAAAGGAATTCAGATTATACATGATTAAGATGATTCACGAAGCAAAGGATGAGATATGAGAGCAAATGCACGCAATGAATGATAATACCAATAAGCTGACAGAGCAACAGCAGGAAGCAAAAGATCATTTCAACAAAGAGATAGAGATTCTCAAAAAAAAAAAAAAAAACAAATGGAAATCCTTGAAATGAAGGAAACAATAAACCAAATAAAAAACTCAATGGAAAGCATCACCAAAAGACTAGACCACTTGAAAGATAGAACCTCAGAAATGAAGACAAAATATTTAATCTTGAAAATAAAGTTGCCCAAACAGAGAAGATAGTAAGAAATCATGAATAGAATCTCCAAGAACAATGAGACATCATGAAAAGACCAAATTTAAGAATTATTGGGATTGAGGAAGGCACAGAGATACAAACCAAAGGAATGAACAACCTATTCAATGAAATAATATCAGAAAATTTCCCAGACTGAAGAATGAAATGGAAAAATCAAATACAAGAGGCTTATAGAACACCAAATGCACAAAATCACAACAGATCCACACCCAGGCACATTATAATGAAAATGCCTAACATTCAAAATAAAGATAGGATTTTGAAGGCCACAAGAGAAAAGCATCAGATTACATATAGGGAGAGACCAATACAGATAGCAGCCAACTTCTCAACCCAGCCTCTAAAAGCTAGAAGGGCCTGGAACAACATATTTCAAGTAAGTTCTGACAGAAAATGGTTGCCAACCAAGAATCCTATACCCAGCAAAACTAACCTTCAGATTTGAAGATGAAATAAAATACTTCCATGATAAACAAAAGTTAAAAGAATTTACAAATAGAAAGCCTGCACTACAGAATGTTCTCAACAAAATATTCCATGAGGAGGAAATGATAAACAACAATGTAGGTCAGCAAAGGGAGAAACTACCTTAGAGAAAAACCACTCAAAGGAGAAACCAAACCAAATTAAAAACCAAAAAAAAAAACCCAAATGACTGGGCATATGTATCATATCTCAATAATAACCCTGAATGTTAATGGCCTAAACTCATCAATCAAAAGACACAGACTGGCAGAATGGATTAAAAAGAAAGACCCAACAATATGCTGCCTGCAAGAAACTCATCTTATAGAAAAAGACATTCACAGACTAAAGGTGAAAGGATGGGAAAAAACCTACCATGCACATGGACTCAGTTAAAAAAACTGGGGTCTTCCATCCTTATAGCAGATAAAGTGAACTTCAAGCCAAAGTTAGAAGGGATAAAGAAGGACAGTTCATACTGCTTAAGGGAACCATAAATCAGGAAGACATAATGATAGTAAGTATTTATGCCCCAAACAATGGTGCATCCCTGTACATCAAACAAATCCTTATCAATTTCAGGAATTACATAGATCACAACACAATAATTCTGGGTGACTTTAATGCACCGCTGTCACCACTAGACAGATCTTCCAAACAAAAACCAACCAAAGAAACCATAGAACTCAATAATACAATCAATAACCTAGACTTAATAGACATATATAGAATAATTCATCCATCAATGAGCAGATTCACTTTCTTCTCAGCAGCATATAGAACTTTCTCGAAAATAGACCATATGTTATGCCACAAAGCAGCCCTTAGGAAATGCAAAAAAATAGAGATACTGCCTTCTGTTCTCTCAGATCATAATGGACTGAGTAGAAATCAATGACAAAATAAAAAACAGAAATTACTCCAACACCTAGATACTAAATAATATGGTATTGAATGAAACATGGATAACAGAAAACATCAGGGAGGAGATAAAACAATTCCTAGAGGTCAATGAAGATGACAATACAACATATCAAAATCTCTGGGACACTATGAAAGCGGTACTAAGAGGAAAATTCATTGCATGGAGCGCATTCCAGAAAAGAATGAAAAGTCAACAACTAAATGGCCTAATATTACTGCTCAAAGCCCTAGAAAAAGAAGAACAGAATAACAGCAAAAGTAGTACAAGACAGGAAATAATTAAAATCAGAGCTGAAATCAATGAAATTGAAACAAAAGAAACAATTCAAACAATTGACAAAACGAAAAGTTGGTTCTTTGAAAAAGTAAACAAAATAGACAAACCCTTAGCCACACTAACAAAGAGAAGGGAGAGAAAACTCAAATTACTAAAATTCATGATGAAAAAGGAAATATCATGACAGACACCACTGAGATACATACATAATGAGAAGCTACTTTTAAAATCTATATTCCAACAAAATAGAAACTACCAAAGACATTGACAAATTTCTAGAGACATATGCATGGTATTTGCACCAAAATAGACAGGTAGATCAACAGTAAAGAATAGAGGACATGGACACAAACCCAAATACATACAATTTTCTCATACTAGACAAAGGTGCCAAAAATATGCAATGGAGAAAAGATAGCCTCTTCAACAAATGGTGCTGGGAAAACTGGAAATCCATATGCAACAGAATGAAACTAAACCCCTATCTCTCATCCTGCACAAAACTCAACTCACAATGGATCAAGGACCTTGAAATCAGACCAGAGACTCTGCATCTTATAGAAGAAAACATAGGTCCAAATCTTCAACTTGTTGGCTTAGGATCAGGCTTCCTTAACAGGACTCCCATAACACAAGAAATAAAAGCAAGAATCAATAACTGGGTCAGATTCAAACTAAATAGCTTTCTCTCAGCAAAGGAAACTATCAGCAATGCGAAGAGAGAGCCTACAGAGTGGGAGAAAATCTTTGCCACTTATACTTCAGATAGAGCACTAATTTCCAGAATATATAAAGAACTAAAAAAACTCTACAGGAAGAATAGAAATAACCCAATCAACAAATGGGCTAAGGATATGAACAGATTCTTCTCAGAAGATCTACAAGCAATCAACAAACATATGAAAAAATGTTCAACATCTTCAGTAATAAGAGAAATGCAAATCAAAACTACACTAAGATTCCATCTCACCCCAATTAGAATGGCGATTATCAAGAATACAATCAACAACAGGTGTTGCATAGGATGTGGGGAAAAAGGTACACTCATACATTGTTGTTGGGGCTGCAGATTAGTGCAGCCACTCTGAAAAGCAGTGTGGAGATTCCTTAGAAAACTTGGAATGGACCTACCATTTTACCCAGCTATCCCACTCCTTGGCCTAACTCAGCTATAAAGAATAATAAAATTATGACATTTGCAGGCAAATGGATGAAATTGGAGAATATCATGATAAGGGAGATAAGCCAATCTCAAAAAAACATAGGATGAATGATCTTGCTGATAAGCAGATGATGACACATAATGAGGGGAGAGGGGGGAAGAACAGATGAAGGAGGGACTGCATAGAGGGAAAAGAGGGGTGGGAAGTGAAGGAAAAAATAACAGAATGAATCAGACATCATTACCCTATGTAAACGTATGATTACACAAATGGTATGCTGTTACTCCATGTAGAAACAGAAACAACATGTATCCCATTTGTGTACAATAAAAATTTAAAAAAAAAGAAAGTAGAAAGAAAATAACTAATCCCACAGTTACGAAGAGAAAGAAAAATGATCAGAAGGGAATTCAAAGAAGTAAAAAAAAGAGAGAGAGAAACTATACAGAAAAAACATAGTTTAAAATCTTTGGTCTTTTGAGATCAACAAAACAGATAAAACCTCAGGAGATTATGTGATTTACCTCAGTAATACTTGTTGATACATTTTTTTAAACTCAAAGTATTTCAGCATATTAACAGACTAAAAAATGAAAATCATGTGAATAACTCAATAAATACAGAAGAATTATTTGATAAGATATAATTTTCATGCCTGAAAAACACTAAGAATAGAATTATGAAAAGAAATAAAACAGGAACAAGACAGGAAGAACCACTCTCCCTTATTTTATTCAATGTTATTCTAACTTCTAACCAGTACCACAAGGAAAAAAAAAAAAAAAAAAAAAAACATACTGGAAGTTAGTAGAACATTTTTTTTTTTTTTTGGTACTGGGGATTGAACTCAGGGCCTTGTGCTTCAGAGGCAAGCACTCTACCAGCTGAGCTATCTCCCCACCCCCATACTGGAAGTTAAAAATCCAAATTTTATTATTTGCAGATGATGAAATTCTTTACATAAAATCCCAAGTATCAATAAAAAATAAGTAAACAAATAAAAACATGCTGTAACTAAGTGAATTTAGTAAATTTGCAAGATATGAATTGGTTAAAAAATCAATTTTATGTTTCATAATTATAATGAAGAGTTGGAAATTTAACAAGTTTTTTTTTGTTTTTCTTTTGTTGTGCTGGAGATTAAACCCAGGGCCTTGTGCTTGACAGGAAAGTACTCTATGAGCTGTGCTATATTCCCAGCCCCTTTAACAACAATTTTATAACAGTATTATCATTATGAAATATATGTAAATATGAAAAAATATACAATAGAGAACTGCAAAACATTGCCAAAAGAAATTAACAAAACATGAAATAAAGAGGTAACACTTGTTCTTTTTACAGTAAAATGCTGTTAATGTCATTTCTCCTTAAGTGTATATACTATATATATATATTTTTCAATAAAAATCATGCAGATATTTTATAAAAATTGACAAGCTGCTTCCAAAACTCAAGTGAAAATGCAAAAGATCTAGAATTGTAAAAAATTTTGGAGGACCTACACTATCTTATTTAAGGTATTATAACACAATAGTTGTCAAGACACTAAAGGAAAAATAGGAATAGGAGGATCATAACTCAACCTTGTAAAAGCTATATAAGATAAATCCAAAGTCAATATCATTGGAAATGGAAAAAAAACTAAAAACAGGAACAAGAGAGGGATGCTGTCTTTCAGTACTCTATTCAACATAGTCCTCAAACGTCTAGTCAGAGCAATTAGGCAAAAGAATGAAAAACAGGGATATGAGTAGGAAAAGAAATTAAACTATTCGTTTGCCAATGACATGATTCTAATTTAGAAGACCCAAAAAGTTCCAATAGAAGACCTCTAGAACTCATACATGAATTTAGCAAAGTAGCAGGATACAAAATTTACACTCATAAATCAGTTGTGCTATTATATTCTAATGACAAATCAGTTAAATTAATAAAACTATCTCATTCACTATAGCCTCAAAAAGAATAAAATACTTGGGAATCAATCTAACAAAAGAGGTGAAAGACCTATACAATGAAAACTACAGAACACTAAAGAAAGAAATTGAGGAATACCTTAGAAAATGGAAAGACCTCCTATGTTCTTGGATAGGCAGAATTAATACTGTCAAAATGACCATACTGTCAAAAGCACTATTTGGATTTAATGCAATTCCCATCAAAATTCTAATGACATTCTTCATGGAAATAGAAAAATAGTCATGAAATTCATTTGGAAAAATAAGAAACCCAAAGTAACCAAAACAATCCAAACAATTGCAAAACAAGAGGCATCAAAAAAACATCAAAAGAAGACCAATAGAAGAAAATAGAAGACACAGAGACAAACCCACATAAATACAGTTATCTCTTGCTAGACGAAGGCGCCATAAACATATATTGGAGAAATGATAGGCTCTTCTCCAAACTGGGAATCCATATGCAATAAAATAAAATTAGACTGCACTCTCTCATCCTGCACAAAATTCAGCTCAAAGTGGATCAAGGACCTAGGCATTAGACCAGAGATCCTGGGCTCACCAGAAGAAAAAGTAGGCCCAACTCTCCACCATGTCAATTTAGGAATCAGATTCCTAAATAAGACTCCTAAATCGCAAGAAGTAAAATCATGAATCAATAAATGGGATGGTATCAAACTAAAAAGCTTCTTCACTGCAATCAAAAGCATGTTGACAGAGCCTACAGAATGGGAGAAAATCTTTGCCACCTGCATCTCAGATAGAGCATTAATTTCCAGAATGTAAAAAGAACTCAAAAAAACTTAACAACAACAACAACAAAACAAACCCAATTAATAACATGGGCAAAGGAAGTGAACAGACACTTCATAGAAGGAGAAATACAGTCAAAAAATATATGAAAAAATGTTCAACATCTCTAGCAATCAGAGAAATGCAAATTAAAACTACACTGAGATTCCATATTACTCAAGTCAGAATGGCAATCATAAAGAATACAAGTGACAATAAATTTTGGCAAGGATGTAGGGAAAAGGTACATTCATACATTGCTGGGAGGACTGCAAATTGGTACAACCACTATGGGAAGCAGTATTAAGATTCCTCAGTAAACTTGGAATAAAACCAATATTTGACCCAGTTTTCCCACTCCTCAATATATATGTAAAGGATTTTAAATCAGCATACTAAAATGACACAGTCACATCAATGTTTATTGCAACTCAATTCCCAATAGCTAAGCTATGGAACCAATATACATGCCGTTCAACCGATGAATAGATCAAGAAAATATGGTTTATATACACAATGGAATATTACTCAGCATAAGAAGAATGACTTTATATTTGCCAGCAAATGGATGGATCTGGAGACTATCATGCTAAATGAAATGAGTCAATCCCCAAAGCCAACAGTGGAATGTTTTCTCTGATATGTAAAAGCTAATCCACAATGGGAGTGGTGGTGAGGGGAAGAATAGAAGTTCAGTATATTAGACAATAGGGAATGGGGTGAATGGAGGGGGTTAGAAAAAGGAAAGACAGTGAAATGAATCTCAGTTAATTTTCCCATGTACATTTATGAAAACAAAACAGTCAATCCCACCATCATGTACATCCACAAGAATGGGATCCTAGCTAGAATAAGATATATTCCATGCTTGTATAATCATATAAAAATGAATTCTACTGTCATGTATAATGACAAAGAACCAATAAATAAAAAGATAGGGTTGGCAAATGTAAACAAATACATCAACAAAACAGAAAATTAAGCTCAGAAAACACACACACACACACACACACACACACACACACATATATCATGATAACTAATTTTGGCATAAATAGAATGTCCTTTAAAATAGAATAATTTTTTCAACAAACAGTACTTGAATAAGTGTATATATGAATACAAAAATTAAAAGAATTCTCTCATGCATACCTCACACTACATGCAAAATTACTTGAAAATAGATTTTAAACCTAAATACAAAACCTATATTAAAATACAAATATTCTAGAGAAAAAAAGCAGAAAAAACTCTTATTGATTGCCCTTAATCAAGATTTTTAGGTATAGCATCAAAAAACCATGACTCATTAAAAAAAAAAATCAACAAAGTAAACTTCATCAAAATTGAAAACTTTTGCTTTTCAAATAATATGGGTAAAGAGAATGGAAAGATAAGTGGAAACTATGAGAAAATCCCTGCACATTTTAAGCATAAAAAGACTTGTAACCAGAGTATACAAAGAACTCTTAAACCTCAATAATAAAATGAATAAACAACACAATTGCAAAATAGGCAAAATTATACTTTGTTAAACACAAGACAACTCATTCAATAAGTGATGGTATATGCTTGGCAAATAAGCTCATACAAACAATAAATGTCATTTGATAATAAAGGAAAGCAAGTTAAAATCACAAGTTATCATGAGACAACTTTTAGAAGAACTGAAACTAGAAAGGCAGACCATACTAAGTGTAGTATAATACACTGAAACTTGTAGGAATGTAATGTGATACAACCGAGGTGGGGGAGGAAAACACTGTATTCTCTGGTAAAGTTAAAAATACAACTAGCATGTGATCTACCCCTCTACTTTTATGTATTTACTTACCCAAGGAAATGAAAACATGCATTCATTCAAGTGGTTGCATATATACATTCAGAGCAAAACTATGTGTAATAGGAACAAATGAAAACCATTCAAATGTCTATTTACAGGTGAATTCATGAACAAATTGTATATATCCATATGTCAGAGAGTCTCTCTTCAAGCAAACTGCAATCAAGCTCCTTTGAGTTCTTTCCAACTAGGCCCTGTCTTTGGCATTTCTTCAAGAGCCCAATTTTAGTAAAGTGCCTGCTACATCAGTTTAGTCAGAATCTCTACCCTCAATATATGATTGCCCTAAAGATCTGATCAAATTTCTCAATTTCCACCATTCCCGAGATGAAGTTGGGTCACCCCAGCCTACTTTCAGCAAAACTCCTGTTCAGTCATTTTAGTCAGAATCCTCCCTTATCTCTAAGATTTTCTTTTAATAATTTTCCATCCGCTCTGATCCTAGGCTATAAATACCCTCTTTTCCTTGTTTTATTCCAAGTGAAGATCAATCTTTTTCCCCTACTGCAGAATCCCATCATAGAAATCCTTGTACCTATTAAAATTGTATGGAGGAAAGAGTGCCCTACCATTTTCATAAGTGTTTTGATTTTTTAACACATTCAATGGCACACAAATTAGAAACATAAATGGAATGAAAACTTGATGTGTATAGCAACATGGATGAACTTCAGAATAATTATACTGAATAATTATACTGAGTGACAGAAGCAGAACAGGAGTACATAATATAAATTACTACTAACATATATTTCTAGGCCATGGAAACTAATCTGTAGTGAAAAAACAGTGTTTCTTGGGAATAGGGTGGGGCAGGAGCTGGGTAGAAAGAGAGGAATTTAAAAAGCAAATAAAGAAACTTATAGAGGTCATGTATATGCTCAATATCTTGACTGTGATGTTGGACTCATTGTGTGTGTGTATGTGTGTGGCCCTTCAACAGATGAATGGATAAAGAAACTGTAGTATATATACACGATGGAATTTTATTCAGCCATAAAGAATAATATTATGGCATTTGCAGATAGAATTGGAGAATATCATGCTAAGTAGAATAAGCCAATCCCAAAAAACCAAAGGCCAAATGTTTTCCCTAATAAGTGGATGATGTTATATAATGGGGATGGGGGACTGCAGGATGAGAGAAGAATGGAGGAACTTTAGATTATGTAGAGGGAAATGAGAGGGAGGGGGGTATGAAAGATGGTGGAATGAGACAGACATCATTACCCTTTGTACATGTATGATTACATGAATGGTATGAATCTACATTGTGCACAACTATAGAAACAAAATGATGTACCCTATTTGTGTACAATGAATCGAAATGCAGTCTGTAAAAATAAAAAAAAAACTAATTAGAAAAAGAAATAATATGAAGTATATGTAACTACAACCAGATTTGGAACAATAGGATACACTAGTATATATGAATGAGGATGAGAAAGAGAAAGGAGACAAGGAGAGAGAAATGAGAAGGAGAAGAAGGAGAATTTTATAAACATTAAGTAAACCAAATCAATTTGTTGGGACAAATGACACATTAACTAACTCAAGCTGACTCCTTACTCCCTGGCGAGTGAGCAAGATCAAGGCCTCAAAGGCGGTTTCAAAAAAAGTTAATAACTATAAATCTGACCACCGTCAGGGATTGGTTAACAACAGTTCCGCGAACGTGATCAGCTCTACTTGCCATATAGTCCTATGGGACTCTCACCTGCATGAACCCCCCCTTGCTGACCTTAAGCTGATTGGTTCCCACCTAGCTTCCACCCTACATAAAAGCTGTATGATTTCCTCAATAAACGAGATTCCTGCTGTGCCTCGTGGGCTGACAGACCTCCCGGCTCTGGTGTGTTTCCTTTGCCACCGACACTCATCATCCTGCTCGGCCCGGTATTCTCCTCAGGCGGGCCCTGAGGAGGTACATCGGACCTTGTTGTCTGACAGGGCACAACAGAATTTGCCTCCAAGACTGCAGAAATTTCCAGAAACAGTTTTAAAGATATTAATGCAGCAATTTTTTTTCATTTTGTTTATTTTCATTTATAAGAAATTTGTGTCTTCCACCTTGGACAGCTGACATGAAGGAGACACTATGACACATAGAGTGAAGAAGTGGACCTGGGACTTATCAAGGTCCTAAGCAGGAGAGCTTATGATCAGTGTTCTGTCCAAACTACAGAATTACTCAGTAAATTTCACATCAGGATTCACTATGGAAGAATAAAAAAGGTGCAGAACTGGCTCTCAGAAAAACTACATGCAAATGGCAGCTGATTTCTTTAGCAGAGTGGATTGAGGGAAGATATTTCAGTCTGTTAAGTTTTAACTTGCTCATCTCTGAGATAGACCTGGTCAAAACTTGCTTCAGGGACTTTAAAGAACTGTTTTGAGGATATATGTGAAAAAATTTTTAAATTTTTTATAGTTATATATATGAGTTAATGTATTTTATCTATCAGGATTAAGTGTTTTGTGTGTGTGTGTGTGTGTGTGATTTTTGCCTGCAGAATTACTCTAAAGTAATTATTTTACTTAAAATCAAATTAAGAAAACAAAATTCAAATATATTTTGGGCATGAATTTATCAATGTGATGCACTGACCTCATTAAAATTCCAACAGAAATCTCACTAAGTTACTTTTTCTTATAACCAGAAAAAGTAATAAAGAAAAACAAAAATTCTTTGGGAATATGACTGCAAAGTGGTCATAATCATGAAGAAATTAATATTTGCAAAATTAAATACAGATTACAAATGTAAATGATTAAAGCCAATAAAAGAAGTGCTTATACAAGGTACTACAAATATTACTTCATTTAATCCTTAAAATTATTCCATGAGACAGGGATTATTACCAGTTGTATGCATATATAAAGACGCTAAGGAGGTTTGGAGAAATTGTGCAACTTGCCTAAAGTGATACTATACCTAGTTAACGTGAGGTCTAGAATTTGATATAAAGTTTAATTCTGAAGTATAATAGCAAATATCTTCTAAAAGTTTTCCACCTGGACTGGGCACAGTAGTACATGCCTATATTTCAGTGATTCAGAAGGCTGAGGTAAGAGGCATCTTACTGAGGTTCTAAGCCACTTAGTGAGACCCTCTCTCAAAATAAAAATTAAAAAGGGTTGGGGATTGTTTTAGTGAGTTTTTTTTTTTTTTTTTTCTTCTGTGATTGAAAGGCCTGACAAGAACAATTTTAGAGGAAGAGAAGTTTATTTGGGGGCCCAGTTTCAGAGGTCTCAGTCCATACACAGCTGGCTCCTTTCCTCCCAGGGTTGGAGGTGAGGCAGAACATCATGGCTGAAGAGTATGATGAAGGGAAGCAGCTCACATGATGAGCAGAGAGAGTCTAAACATTTATATCCCAAAGACATGCCCCCAGTGATGCACCTCCTTCCACTACAACCCTACCTGCCTACAATTACCACTTGGTTAATCTCTATCAGGGGATTAATTCACTGATTGGGTTCAGGTTCATATAACCCAACCACTTCAACTCTAAACCTTCTTGCATTGCTTCACACATGAGCTTTTGGGGGACACTTAATACCTAAACCATAACAGATACAGATTAGTGGTAAAGTAACCCTGTGCTCAATCACCAGTACCAAAAAGATAAAAATTTTTTAAAAATTAAAAATATTTTAAAAATGTTTTCCACATGTGGGATACTAATATAAATGTTTGACTAATAAATTATGAATAGGTTGTAACATCCTTTATGTTTATGAGAAAATTCAGAAGCAGAGATTAGGGGTCTCTGCTAAAGTGGCAAAGTTACACCCAGTGTTTATTTTGTTAAGCATCATAGACTGTCTCTAGAACTCAGCCTCCTCTTTGTGTCATATATTGCCTTCTTAGGAATTAATTCATTCCACAATTAAAATATTTATGGACCACTACAATCCATATGGCTTGGAGAGACAGATAATTTGGAAACTATGATAATTTACAAAATAAATCCCATGTCTCTAACCCATCCTATATCAAACTCTAAATTATTATGAAATAATTAACAATGTCATCTTCCTGATTTCCCCAAAACCCTGCCTCATTCATTCCAAATTAACTGCTAATTGCCCTCTTATTAAAACAATTACTTCAATTTTTCTGAGTATAAGTAATTTCTATTTCATAGAATAATGTTTCTCAAATTTAATGTGCACAAAAATTACTTGGAGGGTTTTTTAAAATTCAGATTCTGATTCACTCTGTCTGGATGGAACTTGTTATTTTGCATTTCTAACAAGATTCCAGGTGATGCTGCTGCTGCTGCTATGGGGATCCACTTTGGGCAGCAAGAATTAAAAAATACAGAAAAGAATAAAAGGAAAACAAAATAATCCTCCCATACACACAATAGCATCCATTATTTTAGAATATAAATATATATTTCTTTTTTATTATTCTTTACAAGTTAATATCACAGTGTTATTTCTGTATTCAATTAAAAGGAATTGATGGTACTTCTGTTGCCAGTTGAATAGGGATAAGTTCAATAGTGTCCCTCTCTTACTGATTATAACTTTCTAATTATAGTATGGTTTTAAGACTAAAAAGGATAAAAATGATAAGAAGTTGTGTAGGAATGTAAAGATGGCTAATGTTGTTTTCCTACTTAGCATCTGGTGCTACCTGGTTAATTAAAATACTATAAGTTTACAACTGACTCTCAAGAGGTTCAATGTCCCTTATGTTTCCCAGGAATTCCCCAAATTCTCAAGGATCTTGGGGAATATTGGCTGCCTTAGGTTTGCCCTGCAATCTGGGCCTAAGAAATGTGTGGATGGGTGACGTGCACCAGTATACAGGTCAAGAATTCTGAGTTCCCAGGGTTGGGTCATGCATCTTCCCTCTTGTCTGTGATAAAGGTTTTTTCAAAATTTGATTTGAAAATTGCAACCTAGTAGAAGTATTTTGGCACCAAAATGGGAGTTTTTTCATCTGTCTTAACCTCTACCTGCTCCCTTCATTATCTACCTTCCCCAATGAAAATGATTTATGCAGGTTCATTGTCTCCCTTAATAGTGGGAATAGATCTAGATTCAAAGGAAAAAGGATGAATTAACATGTAAAAGAGACGAGGAAGAAGGAAGGGCTTTGGTCAGAGGAATACATGGTGCAAAAGTCAACAATGAGGGTGAAGTGTGAAATACTGGGAAACTAAATAAGAGCTGAGAGTGTGGCTTTTGCCCAACCCCAGGAGAAGCTCTCAAGATGAGCCTGTTGAAGCAGGCAGGAAAGGCCAGCAATCAGGGCTTTATTTCTATAGGCTAAGGTGTCAAGTCTGAGTTTTGTTTTGAAAATAATTGAGCTCTTCAGGTTTTAAACTGGCATGTTAATATTGGTTTCCTTTTTTGTTTTGTTATGTTTTGTTTTGTTTACTGGTACATATGATTTATGTAAAATGTTGGGATCCATTGTGGAATATTTGTATACACATAAAAACATAACTGAATCTGCTTCTGGTATACTCAATTAAAAAATATTAAGAATTATTGTAAGGAGGCCAGTAAAGATAACTGGTATTTGTCCAGACAAAGGATGATACTTTTGATATTTTGAGCATGAAAGAAAGGTGAAGAAAAAATAATTAAACCATATTTTAGAAATGAAAGACTCCCTAATTTACTTCTTACGAACTCCACAGGACATTCATTCATTCACTCATTCATCTTTTCACGCTTTTCAACCACCAATACAGAGAGAATGTTTCATAAATGTTTAAAATGTATAGAATGCACACATATTACAAGTATTAACACGCAATTAAATTTTCACACTAACCCATGTGCTAGATGTTATTTTAATTCATGTTTTATTAATGAGGATTGAACCTTAAAGAGATTTGTTAGTCCAAGATCACAGATACACTAAATCATGTGAGACTGTTTTAAGTCGAAAACATCCAAGATCTGATTTTATTATATGGATTTTGAACCCAGGGATACTCTACCACAGGAAAAACTGATTCAATAGTAGAAGTGTTGTACTCTTTCTATATTTATTTATTTATTTTTTTTTGGCCCCAGGGATTGAACCTAGGGGCACTTAACCACTGAGCAACATCCCCAGTTCTCTTTAATTTTTATTTTGAAACAAAGTCTCACTAACTTGTTTAGGGCCTTGCTAAATTGCTGAGGTTAACTTTGAACTCATGATCCACCTTCTTCAGCCTCCAGAGTCATTGGGATCACAAGCATATGCCATTATACCCCAGCTCTATCATTTTTTAATAAATAAATCTAAGCTCCTTCAAGTTAGGAATTATTCCAACTTATTTGAGTTCCCCAGTATCATATTTTAGACAAAGAAGATAATAAATATTGTTGAAGGAGTAAAAATGAATATTTAATGATCAGATATGAATAAAACAATTATTTATGGATAGTCCTATGAAAAGGAAAATTTTTCTATGTTGATATCAAAGGTCCACTATATCAATTTTTATTAATTTTAATACAGTTGAGTCTAATAAATAATTTTTAACTTCTGCTGACACAGAAAGTGGGGAAAAGAATATTAAACTTAGTCTGTAATTATGCATGTTACCTTTATAAGGTACAATAGATTTCCTATAAGAATGAAGCTAACGCCAGATATCTCATTTCTTAATCAAGTTCAGTTACACGTTTCTATGTTCATATTAAATTCTTTTATCAAAAGTTCATAAATCCCAGACCTTGCAAGCCCTATCAACATCTTTATTTACAATACAGAAGTTGTACCATAAATTTCATTCTACTCTCTTGCATGATAATACACAATTAAGGCATAATTTTAAGGCACTTTCACCTTAAACCTATAAATAGTTGATGTTTCAAAATAATAATTTATATTCATTTAGAAAATGCATTTCTTAACACAGCCACGTATCTTGCATGTGTCTTCATCAATAAACATTAAACTGGCTTCTTGGCGATGCCATGTACACTTGAGATTCGTGTCAGGAATTTATAGTCACGAGTCATGCCTATTGCATTTTGGCACTTTCCTGGTACCTTCTTGGTGAAAGCACTCAAACCAATCAAACAAAAAATACCCAGGTGAATAAGCCAGACGATATATTTCCTGCACCCAGATGTTAAATGTTAAAACAAACAATTTGAAATCCAGGCAAATGGGAGCCTTTCTGCATGCTCCAGTTGATTTCCTCCCTGATGAGATCCTAAATGATTATTATGTGAAATGACAACTTGGCTCCTGCCATAGCATGGCAGTGTATTATGGTTTTCAAAGAGATGACTGCATTTTCTGTTACTTTAGCCCTGAAAAGAATGATGATGTGGTAAATCAGTAAGTTAAAACTGAGAAATATTTAATATATTTAACTTTTCTGAGGGAGTTTATAGAACAAACACAAGATGCCAAAATGCCATTAGTGTCTAAACATATTTAAAAACAGCAAACTTCAAAGAAATCATCAAAAAGATTTCTCTATTGTGTCTATTATGCTTGTAAAAAAGGAAACACACACACATTTCCTAACACTGAATATTCTGTCATCTCAGAAACTTTTCTAACAACTCTCTGGACAATTCACCTTCAAATAGAAAATATGAACACCTTATTTCCATTACTTTAAGATTCTCAGGAGACCATCAAGCTTTGCACAGATGGCATCAGTAAAGTTTGAAACAGGAAATAGCTAGCAGGTTCTAATAAGGATCACCTGAGGAGGGTTTAAGCAAGAGACCCTTGGTATAGTATAGGGAAACCATAAGAAACTGTGGAGGTCTTCAGCATCATTAACATCCTTAGGTCTGAAAGGATGATGTAATGTAGTAGTTGCTAGAACCAACGAGAATAGAACCTCCTTTAAGGCCTTTGTTAGTGAAGCAGACACTTCAGAGGTGGATTAGAGAATGAATTACCTTGATTTTATACATTCTCCTTCTGATTCCCCTATTGACCAAATTCAACCAGAAACCAGAGGATAAGGGAGTCAGGAATCACATATGTAATTGTTCTGATGAGAAAAACGAGAGGTGCAGGAGGGTGGAGACAATATTGTGGAAGGTATGCCAGGGAGAAGTAGGAGAAAGAACACTATTCTATGCCTTAGATTTTCTTTTGTTTGTTTGTTTGTTTTTTCCCTTTGATAATCATTTTGGCTTCTAGGGATCCAGACTTCTGTGTAAAATGAGATAGTTAGAAAACACTGAATCAGTGTTGCTGTTTTTCCAAGGAAAATGAAAGAGGTGAAATGTCCCCTTAGATCACACAGTAGAGTAATAAGAAAGAATAAAAACTATGAGATTCTTCAAGGTTACAGATAGTCGTCAATGCAATTTGGGCAAGCTTTACATGTTTTAATTTGTTTGCCTTCACCTGTGATTATGTTTTTTAAAATCATAGCATATGTAAAATTCCGTGTTAGACACATTTAGACAGTTTGAGATTTATGAGGTGATTTGTATCAATAAAGAGTATACATGGAAATAATGGATATGTTTTCCAGTGAGTTGCTTCTGCCTTGAATTTCTTCCAAAGATACCCACTATGGCACACAGTTCAAGAGTGACTGCCTCTAGGAATCATTGCCCAGCTATCCAGGACAAAATGGCTCCTTCCTTTGCACATCCAGATCAGTGTTCACACACATCCATTAGGCCATTCCTCAGAGGAATGTCAAGAGCTATCACTTTTTCAGTCTCCCCGTGAAAACTGGCATGATGGAAAACAGGAATTGTATATTTGCATTTTTTTTAAATCTGGATGCTCAGAATATATTTAATATTGAATAATAACTTATTAAGAGAATAGTGAATAAATAGGTGATTAAAACATGTCCCTGTGATATATGGATTTATTTCTTTTTCTGTTTATATGTGTGTGTGTGTGTGTGTGTGTGTGTGGTTAAATTAACTTTGTACTTTTTTGCTTATTGTACAAAGATCAAATCTTTTCTTGCAAAATGGTATTACTAACATTTGTGTTGTTTTACTGAAGAACTGTAGACATAATCTTCTCAGGATCATACTCATGACTTTGATAAATATTTCAATGTTGTTACTCTCCAGATCATTGCCTAAGTACAACTCCCCTGGCTTTTTAATATTTTAGCAGAAAAAGTGAAGAGCTAGTCAAAGCAGTATATATTAAATCAAAACCTTCTAATGTCAATGCCATTCTGAAATCTCAGTCTTAATCTTTCAAACTGAGATTCACAGAATGTCAAACAAAAACAAATATCATTTTAGACACAATATTATAGGTTAAAAATTATCCAGCACAAAATGGTCACACACACACACACACACACACACACACGTGTTTTTCAGTGTGTTCATGTGTGAATAAAAATATCAATAGAAAAAATAGAAGCAAATTAATTTGCTACTTAATATATTTAAAAGGAAAGTACAGTGTATGACTATTTGCATGGTGTACTACTCCATATTTCATTGTTAAAATGGAGTACTAGAAGCAGGCTAACTTTGTAAAGAAAAGAGATTTATGTAGCTCACAGTTTTGAAGATTCAATTCAATGTTGAGATATCAGTATTGGTGACCAGCAGGTGAGGATGTCATTCTGAATGGCAGATGACAACTAACAGAAGCACGAGAGGGAGGACTAGTTCAAATACTCCAGAAAGGAAGCCAGAGAAACTGGGATTCCAATATCCTTTTGAATGGCTTGCTGGACCTCCCACTGCACCCAGTATCTTGAGGGTTCGAAACCATCATCACCATGCCAAGACCAAGCTTCCAAAAAATGAACTGCTGGGGGTCATGTTTAAATGTACCCAAGTCATAGCACATGGGCTCTGGAGTAAGTGTTTGGGCTCATAATGCTTCTAATTAATTATGACACCCAAGTTTTGTTATTTCACTTTTCCCTGCCTTACTTTCTCCATCTTTAAAGTAACAATAATAGTAAAAATTAATGTGATTTTTTTAAATTCATAAAACACTTAGCATCGTTACATAGTAAGCTTCTAATAAATGTTAGTTTATTTTTATATTTATTATATTATATTTGATTAGATGTTATAGGAGTTAAATAAGCTTGTAGGTGCATGTTTAAAATCTCAAATACTTTGTGAATGAGACCACTATTTTTAACAACTGTTGCAAAATATAAAGAATCAATTTAAAAACAAACTCTTAGAGAAGATTTACATCCCTTAATTCAATGTTTTCAACTTTTTGGGTTGTCATATTATCAAAACTACACTTAGAGTTGAAACCAGTATCTGCTTTATTAAATCTTTTGAGTTCCATTTTATTTCTGCTAACACATCTATTGAAAAGTTCCACAAAGGGTTACAAAGGTTATTATGCCTATTTACTAGTCTTGAGGTAAAATGAAAAAGCAAGTCACATGGCAGGAACCTGGCTGCTCTAAAGCTCCATTTCACCTTCAGTATTAGAACTGCAAGTGCCACAAACACCCACAGAATTACATTGAGAAGTCACAAGGTTTAAATTCAGTGAATCAAGAATTGTTATGCACTTGCTGTTTTTTTTTTTTTTTTTTTTTTTTTTGAGGGACTAGCAGGGGAAGGTCTCTGATGAGATCTCTGATAGAATTGTGGACACGGTACCCAGAATATGGCTCCAAGGCATTTGGGAAAATTGCAGAGCAGGAATATGACTCACACCTTCTGCCACACTCTCTCCTGAAGCAAGTCATAAAAGAATACTCTGACCTTTCTCTGGAGTTGGCCATAATGTCTTCATATGCCCTGCACCAGAAGAAAGGAATGACTCATGGACCAAGGTTTATTAAGCACCCTCCCTATGCAGTTGAGATCCCTGGATCAGACTTTTTGTCCTCCAATCACAATGCTCCACAGCTATCCACTTCTTCATCTAAACATAGCATCAAATTACATGAGTCACCTGTTTCTTAGGCCTTGCATAAAACCCACATTAAACAAATCTTAGCTTTTCTCTTATAAATCTGTCTTTTATGATAGAACCTAGCCATGATCCTGGTTGAGGGTGAGAAAAGAATTATCTTTTGCCCTTTGTCTGTCATATGCTGTTCGGAGCATTCTCATGATTGTTAAAATACACACACACACACACACACACACACACACACACACATATGTTTTTCTTTTTTTAAATGTCACTTTGAGAAAGTTACAACAGCTTTTGATTGAAAGTTATATCCAAAATGTTTATATAACTATAGAATTAAATTTTATGTGTCCAGTCTATGCCTGGGTCACTTCAATAAACATGGAATATTTATAAAGTACATATAAAATAGTGTCAAAGTAAATTATTAACATGTGTTTGACTTTTCAAAATATATAATAATGACATATTAAAATTCTTCATTATTCAAATTAAAAGATTTGTTTAAAAAATTGTCAGTATAAACTAAAATGTATTGCAATATGAACTTTCCTACATAAATTTTCCTTACTAAACACTAGTTTTCTTTTCAATCAAATTTACTGCAGCATGATTATAAAAAGTTTTTCCCTTATCTTTTTACAATCATAATTGTTTCACATATCTTATTTCTACCTTCAATGCCATACCCCACAAGTCCTTTCCTCAGAAATAAACACTCATCAATTTCTTGAATGATGATATTTTTTTTCAAATTGTCTATTTTTAGAATTTAAAAAAAGTACTGCCGTGTTGTTAAATTTGATAACCTATAATTTTTAAAATAAAGAAACATGTAGTTTAAGGTCTGGTATTTTGATACCTTCTGCTTCACTTGTCCTGCTCAGGATTTCTTTGGCTATTTGAGGTCTCTTATTCTTCCAGCTGAATTTCATGATTACTTTCTCTATTTCTATGAGGAACATCATTGGGATTTTAATTGGAATTTCATTGATTCTGTATAACGCCTTTAGTAGTATGGCCATTTTGACAATATTAATTCTGCCTATCCAAGAACAGACCTTAAACTATACTACAGAGCAACAGTAACAAAAACGGGATGGTATTGGCACAAAAATAGACAGGCAGACCAATGGTACAGAATAGAAGACACAGAGACAAACCGACATAAATACAGTTACTTCATACTAGACAAAGGAGCCAAAACATACAACGGAGAAAAGATAACCTGTTCAACAAATGGTGCTGGATAAACTGAAAATCCATATGTAGTAAAATGAAAATGAACCTCTATCTCTTACCCTGCACAAAATTCAACTCAAAATGGATCAAGGACCTAGGAATTAGACCAGAGACCCTGCACCAAATAGAAGTAATTTGTAGGCCCGAATCTTCATCATGTAAGCTTAGAACCAGAATTCCTTAACAAGACTCCCAAAGTGCAAGAAATCAAAGGAAGAATCAATAAATGGAATGGATTCAAACTAAAATGCTTTTTCTCAGCAAAGGACACAATCCATAATGTGAAAAGAGAGCCTACAGAGGTGGGAGAAAATCTTTTTCACAGCATTTCAGATAGAGGACTAATCTCCAAAATTAATAAAGAACTAATAAAACTTTATGCCAAAAATACAAAGAACCCAATCAATAAATGGGTCAAGGAACTGGACAGACACTTTATGGAAGAAGATATTTAGATGATTAACAAATACATGAAAAAGTGTTCAACATTTCTAGTAATTAGAGAAATGCAAATTAAAACAACTCTAAAATTTCATCTTACTCCAATTAGAATGGCTAGAATGGCTACTATTAAGAACACAAGCAACAATAGGTGTTGGCATGAATGTGGGGAAAAATTCACACTTGTACATTGGGGGTGGAGTTGCAAATTGGTACAGCCACTCTGGAAAGCAGTGTGGAGAATCCTCAGAAAACTTGGAATGGACCCACATTTTGACTCATTTATCCCACTCCTTGGTGTATACCCAAAGGATTTAAAATTACCATACTATAGTAATGCAACCACATCAATGTTTAGAGCCGCTCAATTCACAATAGCTAGATTGTGGAACCAACCTAAATGCCCTTCAGCGGATGAATGGATAATGAAACTGTGGTATACATGCACAATGGAATGTTATTAAGCTGTAAAGAAGAATAAAGTTATGGCATTTGCAGGTAAATGGGTGGAACTGGAGAACATTATGCTAAGTGAAATAAACCAATCCCAAAAAACCAAAGGCCAAATGTTTTCCCTGATAAGTGGATGATAATATGGTGACGGGGTCGGGAGTAAGAGAAGAATGAAGGAACTTTAGATTATATAGAGGGAAATGAGAGGGTGGAGGGGTGGGGTATGAAAGATGGTGGAATAAGACAGACATCTTAACCCTATGTACATGTATAATTACATGAATGGTGTGAATTTACATTGTGTACAACCATAGAAATAAAAAGTTGTACCCCATTTGTGTACAGTGAATCAAAATGCTGTCTGTAAAAACAAAAAATGTAAAAGAAACATATATTAGAAATTCCTCTTTATTTAAAATTCATCTTATTAATTATAAGGCTAATGATGAAGCATAAATTCACAAAATAATACTAAAGCCAAATAAGTGAATAAAAGTGACGTCCTTCCTACATCCAAATTTAGTCTCTGTACATGTAATGATTCTCAAGAGCCACCAAAATCCTTGAAATGATTCTAGTGCCCTGTGTGATAATTCCTGTTATCTCTCTGAAATTAGCACCCATTTTACTCCCTGATGCTCAATCTTCTTCTCTGTGCTAGCCACATGACCTCAAGTGTTTCAGGCACATATGAAGTCTTCCACAGACTGTTGTCTATGTCTACTCAGATTGTCCACATGACCAACTATGTTGTTTCTTCAGAAATGTGCTGGAATGTAACTTTTTCAATGAGAGGGGCTTATCTTTATTTCCATACTGCAACTTGCCTTTTTAAAAAATATGTAACACCCAATTTTCTTTTCCCTTTGCTCTTCTCCACTTCAGACTTATTAGGTTTATGGCTTATTACTTGTTTTCTTTTACAGAACATAAATTCCCTCAGAGGAAGGATCTTTGCCTGTATTGCTCACTGAATCTTAAGGTGCCAAGAACAGTGCATGACATATATAAGTCAGACAATAAATATTTGTTGAATGAAAGAATAGAGTAGCCAGCAATCAGGGAAATGCAAGCCAAAACCTCAATGAGGTACCACTTCATACTTTTTAACTAGTCTATAAAAAATAAAAAGACAATAATAAGCGTTGACAAGGATATGGAGAAATGGAATCCTTAAACACAAATGATGGAAATGCAGAATGGTGTGGCCAACTGGGAAAGCAATCCAAAAATACCTCAAATAATTAAATATAGTGTCCACATGACCTAGCAAGTCCAGTTCTATCTACCTCCACTCAAGAGAAATTTTAAAAGATCTTACTAAAATTTGTATACAAATATTTATAGAAGAATGATTTCTAATTGCCAAGAAATTGAAATAACACAAATATTCACCAATAATGATTGGATACATATAATATGGTATACATGTACAATGGGATATCAGTAATAAAAATAAATTAAGTACCAATGTATGCTACAATATGAATGAAGCCTTAAAACATTATTTTAAGTGACAAAAGTCAGTTCAGATATTGTGTGATTCAGTATATAGTAATTTTTGAGAGTAATCTAATCTATAGCAAAAGGAAATGGAGTTCATGGCTATCTAAGAATAAAAAAAATGGGGGATTTGACTTGACAGTTAAAAAATACAGGACTTTATTTTTTCAAAGAACCAACTATTTATTTTGTCAAATTTTTCTATTGTTTCTTTAGTTTCAATTTTGTTGATTTCAGCTCTGATTTTAACTATTTCCTGTCTCCTACTACTTTCGGTATTGCTCTGTTCTTCTTTTTCTAGGACTTTGAGCTGTAGTGTTAGGTCATTAATTTGTTGATTTATTCTTCTTCTAATCCTTAGCAGGAAGAGTGAAGCAGGGGATATCGCAATACCAGACCTTCAACTATACTACAAAGCAATAGTAACAAAAATGGCATGGTATTGGCACCAAAATAGACAGGTAGATCAATGGTACAGAATTGCAGACATGGACACAAACCCAAATACATACAATTTTCTCAGACTAGACAAAGGTGCCAAATATATGCAATGGAGAAAAGATAGCCTCTTCGACAATGGTGCTGGGAAAACTGGAAATCCATATCCAACAGAATGAAACTAAACCTCTATCTTTCACCTGCACAAAACTCAACTCACAATGGATCAAGGACCTTGAAATCAGACCAGAGACTCTGCATCTTATAGAAGAAAAAGTAGGTCCAAATCTTCAACTTGTTGGCTTAGGATCAGGCTTCCTTAACAGGACTCCCATAGCACAAGAAATAAAAGCAAGAATCAACAACTGGGATAGATTCTAACTAAAAAGCTTTCTCTCAGCAAAGGAAACTATCAGCAATGCGAAGAGAGAGCCTATAGAGTGGGAGAAAATCTTTGCCACTCATAACTCGGCTAGAGCACTAATTTCCAGAATCTATAAAGAACTCAAAAAACCCTACACGAAGAATACAAATAATCCAATCAACAAATGGGGTAAGGATATGAATAGACACTTCACAGAAGAAGATCTATAAGCAATCAACAAACATATGAAAAAATGTTTTCAACATCTTCAGTAATAACAGAAATGCAAATCAAAACTACACTAAGATTCCATCTCACCACAATTAGAATGGCGATTATCAAGAATACAAGCAACAACAGGTGTTGCGAGGATGTGGGGGAAAAGGTACACTCATACATTGCTGGTGGGGCTGCAAATTAGTGCAGCCACTCTGGAAAGCAGTGTGGAGATTCCTCAGAAAACTTGGAATGGACCCACCATTTGACCCAGCTATCCCACTCCTTGGCCTATACACAAAGGACTTAAAATCAGCATACTACAGTGATACAGCCACATCAATGTTCATAGCTGCTCAATTCACAATAGCCAGATTATGGAACCAACCTAGATGTCCTTCAATTGATGAATGGATAAAGAAACTGTGGTATATATATATACAATGGAATATTACTCAGCCATAAATATAACAAAATTATGGCATTTGCAGGCAAATGGATGAAATTGGAGAATATCATGCTAAGTGAGATAAGCCAATCTCAAAAAACCAAAGGAGGAATGATCTCGCTGATAAGCGGATGATGACACATAATGGTAGGTGGGAGGGTGGCAAGAATGGAGGAAGAAGGGACTGTACAGAAGGATAAGAGGGGTGGGAGGGGTTGGGGGGAAGAAAAAAAAATAACAGAATGAATCAAAAACTATTACCCTAGGTAAATGTGTGATGACACAAATGGTATGCCTCTACTTCATGTACAAACAGAGAAACAAGAAGTATCCCATTTGTTTACAATAAAAATTAATTAAAAAAATATAGGACTGCTTTTTGGTACTATGAAAATATTCTAAAATTGTTATGACAATTGCACAATACTTTGATTATGCATCAAGTCATTGTTGTATATATTAAGTGGGTGAATTGTATAGTATATAAAGTATATTTCAATAACGGAAGAGGAAATGAAGGAAGAGGAAAAGGGGAAAGTGACAGCAACAAGATTTTATTTCAAACTTCAGAGTTAACCACTCTGTTTAACTAGTGCTATTAAACACTAGACTATCCCATTTCCATGAAAAACATGCAAAATATGCAAAATACAATCTTTGTTCTTAAATAATAAAAAACATACACTGCTGCTTTAAAAGATAAGCCTTTTATAATTTTTGATTGAAGTATATAAAAACAGGTAGTAGTTTTGCAAACTAAAATATTATATGATTCTCATCAGATTATAGATCTAATTGCAATGACTAGGTAATTCTAGGACAATTAAACAAGTTAAACTATACAACAATATGAAGCATGAAATTCAGACTTTAAAACTCTATGAGGCAGATGCTTGTTTTTCTCCATTTTTCCCAAAAGAAAATTGCAAAGCCTCCAAAATATCAAAGATAGAAAGGGACTCTAGATTAAAGTCATTCAAGAAACATATCAGTTTTTGCATGCACTATATGGACTTTTCTGGATCCTAATTCAAATGAAGACAATGATAGGCTCGTAAATATGGAATGTCCTAAGGAATCTATAAAAATATTACTAGAATATGTAATTAATTTCAGCTTAGAGAATATAAAAACTTTTGTTTTTGCATATGAGCAATAAAAAGCTTAAAATAAAAATAAAATAAAATGTAAATTATGATATGAACAAAAATATTTTAGGTACTCTGTACAAAACACAGTATTAGATCTACCTGGTATATCACATGGGAACAAAAACTGAGAGCTTATATTTAAAAAAAACAGGTCATGCCATACCAAGGGGACACAGGAGGGCAATAGAGGTCATAAATGTGACAATTTTAGCAAGAAATAATAGCAATCTATATAATCAATTAAATATATAAAATGAATTGCCATAAATCCATACTTATCCATACTGACATGAATAAATAGATAAATAGGACAAAATCTTGGGAAAGTGTTTACTTAGACATTTCCAATTAATAAAAGTAGAAGCAATTGATCAAAATAGAAAATCTTTTTGGCAACAATCACAATACATAATTGTTTCAGTCATGAAACATGGAAAGAAATGCTAAAATCAGTGGCAAAAATATGATGAGGAATATAATATTTACATAGTATGAAAGAATTTTCCCACAAGAATGCTTAGAATTTCACAGGAATAAAATAGTAATTTATCTGTGGAATCAGATAGCTCTTTAACCAGTGATCAAAGTTAACATCACCATTAATGAGGCATATTAGCTATCATGCACCTCCTGATACAACACACTGACAAAAGCACAATGTCCCTATTACAGTTTCCTTTTCAACATTTACAGCCAGAATTTCAAGACTAGGAAATATCAAATAAGCCCAAGTTGAATGACATTCTATAAACCACTGGGTCAATACAAAAAAAGACTGGGGTAATACCTCAAATCAAAGGTGACTATGAAACTTCGACAATATGTAATCCAGAATTGTGATCTGTTCCAGAAAAAATAGACTTGATTGGGGCAACTGAAGAAAGTTGGAAAATATAATAGAAATGTATTGATATCAATTTCCATGTTTTCATGATTGCATTACAGTCACATAAGTGTTAACATTTGAAGAAACCTGATTAAAGGTAAACAGGAACTCTGTACTGTTTTGTTACTTTCTGTAATTCTGAGAGCATTTGAAATTAACAAAGGTAAAAATAATTATATAATAATAAATATAAAATACTTAAAATATGTTTAATAAAACACATATCAGACCTCTATAATGAAAACTGATAAAATATTATGAGAATTAAAGAAGGGCTAAAGAATTAAAGATATACCTACTGTATTTAACAATCACATTTTGGTATTAAGATATAATTTTCTCCAATTTATCTAAAATCACAAGAAAATCCCAGCAGGAGTTTTTGTTGAAATTCTCAAATAAATTTTAGAATTTACATGAAAATGAAAAGAACATAGAAGAGCACACATGTTTAATATTTGTTTAATTTTTTAGAGAAAAAGAGAGGGAAAGGGAAGAGAAGGGAAAGAGAATGAGAAAATGGAAAAGGAGATGACAGTTTTAATGGTGAATTTTCTTATAAAGATAGAACTAGTACACAAACTATTTCAGAAAACAGAGGAGGAGAAAACACATTTCAAATTATTTTAAAAGACTGGAATATCCCTAAAACGTAAATATAACAAGGACATTATGAGAAAATAAATGACAGATCAAATTTCTTATCTCTATCAATGAAAAATATTCTAGACAATATATTAGCAATTCAAATATAACCTTATACAATACAATAATGCATGATGGTCAAGTATAGTTTAATCTCAGGAATGCAAAGCTACTTAGCATTCAAAAAGCAATTAAAATGATTTACTACATTAATAAAATAAATCATTGTAGTATCATCTTAATAAATGAAGAAAAATATTTCAGTAACACAAAGAAAAAGCATTCAATACCTATTCATGGAAAAGAATCAGAAATGAAAGATATAAGAAAATTTTCTCAAGGTATTAAAAAATATTCATGAACATCCTACAGGCTAACATACACATATTTAGTGGTGAAGTACAAAGTTGTAATAAATGCATTCTACTGTTATGTACAACTAATTAGAACAAATAAAATTTAAAAGTTATTAAAAACAAAGTTCTAGGAAGAATAAAAATCAAATCTTTTTCACCTCACAATGAGCAAACATTTCTCAGAGAAGTGTAAAAAATGTATGATCATAGGAGAAATGATTTTTAAATTCAAATTCTCTTCTAATACATCATTTAAAAATGAAAAAGGAAGCCACAGACTGAGAGAAATTATGCATATTTATCAATAAGAACACTTGGATTCAATTTACATTAAAAAAATCTTAAGACTCAATCATAAAATGATCATGGAAGAAAGTAAACACCAATCAGCAAAAGTCATTAAAAGTTATTTCACAAAAAAGATACACACAGAGTCAATAAGCTTAGAAAAATTTGCTCAATATTATTAATACAGGGAAATGTTAATAATGAGGTACAATATACTTCAGAACGTTGTTGAATTTTGGAAAAATAGAACTCCCACATCCCATTGCTGAAAAAGCATTGTCACTGTGAAAAACTCTTCAACTGTTACTTAAAAATGAAACATGTACCAATGCTATGACCTAGACATTCAAAGGGCTAAAGCAAATGTTATGGAGTCATGCAAATGTACTTGACCTTGACTGTGGTGGTGATTATGTGATCCAAAACACTTCTTAAAAGTCACTTTTCAAAATTTAGTGACTTTTTCTTACACAAATTACAACTCAATTAGATTGACTTTATTTTTTTAAAAAAAGATGATTGTTTTGACTTGAGGTTTGATTAAAGAACTATTAATTTTTAAGGTATAATAATAGCATTACAATTACAAAATGAAAAACCAAAACTAAATTCTTGCTTATAATTCTACACTATGTTTACAAACATTTCATAAGAGATTTGATTCAAAATCAACCACAAACTGGAAGTTGTTGAGCTGTTTAAGAAACAAAATATAACGTAAGTTGAGAAGTTTTGAGGTTAGATGATTGACACATGATAGTCATTACATTTTTCTCTCTACTTTGTAGCCTTTGAGTTTTTTTTTAATTAAAAAAGTAAAGTAAAATAAAATTTTAAATGTAAGTGAAGGAACATAAATTATTATTGAATTTATTATAATGACCACATGATATAATATATATTATTAGCAGCAAATAAGGTTCAGTCTTAAAGGTAAAATATCAAGTAGATTGCAAAACTGACTTTAGAACCCAAAGTTTTCCTATCTAATCAATGACTCCCCAAATGTTCTTTAAGTGCATGTGCACATACACACATAACTATAAGAGAACAGAATCAGAGTAATAGACTCCAAAGATAATTATAGAAGGGACAGGTAGAGTGGTTTTAGAGATTTTCAATAGAAAGGTGTTTTAGTCAGCTTTTTTCACCTCTGTGGATTAAAGGACCTGTCCAAAACAACTGTGGAGGAGGAAAAGTGTATTTGAGGGCTCATGGTTTCAGAGGTCTTGGTCCATAGGAGGCTGGCTGCATTCCTCAGGCCTGGAGGTGAGGCTGAACATCATGGCAGAAGAATGTGGCAGAGGGCATCAGCTCACATGATGATCAGAAAGCAAAGAGAGAGACTCCACTCTTGCCACAGCCCCAATGAAACACTTCCTCCAGCCACACCCCACCTGCCTCCAGTTACCACTCAGTTAATCCCATTAGAGATTAATTCACTGACAAGATCAAGAATATAGTCCAATCATTTCTCCTCCAAACCTTCTTGCATTGTCTCACACATGAGCTTTTGGGGGACACCTCACATCCAAATCATAATAGAAGGTTTCTGAGAAATAAAACTTTGCATTTTATTCAGCATTGCTCAAGTTATGCACTTGATTTTTTCTTTCACTCATCATAATTATTTTTTTTAACCAGGGATTAAACTCAGGAGCCCTTAACCACTGAGCTATATCCCCCCTCCCGCTTTTTTCTTTCTTTTTATTTTGACACAGTCTCATTAAGTTTCTTAGGGCCTTGCTAAGTTGCTGAGCCTGGCCTTGCACTTGCAATACTTTTGTCTCAGCCTCCCAAGTCGCTGGGATTAGAAGTGTGTGCCAGAATGCCCAGCTCATCATAATATTTTCAAATAAATTTTCAAAGAAGTACTACTTTATAAAGCAAAACTATTCTGAAAATCAAAGCTATCTGACAGTTCACAATTACACACTTCAATGATGAGAAACAGATTACTATCTTCTAATGTTGTAACCACGTTTCTGTCGACCAGTGTCACTCTATTGATTTAAACCTACAGAACAAGATGTTAGTCAGAAAACGAAAGGTTTTTATCAAAGAGATTTTACAAGAAAATCAATTCCTTATGCTGACACTTTGTAGCACATTCCATCATATTTTAATATTAAGAGTAGTGCTTTTCTTACTGTATATAAGTGGAATTAAGTTCAAAACAAAATATTCAGAGGAATATTGAAGTTGTTATGACCACTTGTCATATGTGAATCCAAGGCAAACATCTTTTAAATGATAAAGCACATGCATCTCCCATAATTTATCAAAGGGCACAGAAGAAGTGAGAAAAATGTATGGATTGAATTGGACAGACAGAAACCTCTGGTCTGTTTTTCTGTTTCATTGTGTCTGTTTTGATGCAGTAATAACTCTGACTCTTCATCACTAATAAAAGTTTAAAGTTATGAGGGAGAGAGGGATGGACAGGATAAGCAATACAGAGAAAGTTACTTTATATGTATGAATAATTTACTTGTCAAATAGATGGTAATACAGAGATAAGTCATTCTGTACTTACCGTAGGTGAATTTTATTCCAATAATAAATGATTTAAAGATGTGATTGGACTTTGGAAATGGAATTTTTATTAGATGAACACAATGTCACATTGTAACATAAATTCTCCATTAGTACTTATGAATTAAGATTTCTTATTTGAACAATTTTTAAAGATCTCCAAATTTTTCTGTAACCTGGAAACAAATTAATAATTCTTCAGGTGTTTACTTCAATAACATACACTGTTTTTCTCGTCTACCATCATGGACTGCTAAGAGAGTCCTTTTGACTTGTATGAGGTTTTCTATTAGAATTTCAAACCATTTCAAACAAATAAATAATATAAATGCTATTTTCAAGTGGCATAAGAATTTCCAGCACACATTTATCATGTTCATTTTTAATACTGCTGTGTATAAATTCA
This sequence comes from Sciurus carolinensis, assembly GCF_902686445.1. Classification (NCBI taxonomy): domain Eukaryota; kingdom Metazoa; phylum Chordata; class Mammalia; order Rodentia; family Sciuridae; genus Sciurus; species Sciurus carolinensis. The sequence goes on from NC_062215.1 coordinate 92,557,818, forward strand.
AAAAGGAAACACTAAAAATATGAATACTTATGTAGTGAATAAAACTTTTTAATTCATGCTGGAAGAAAAACATGATTGATATCTGCTTGATATTCACTACTAAGAGATCTTCTGACTTCCAAAATACTTAATTTCTTCAACATGAAAATTGAGATATTTCTATTCCAGTCATAAATGGCTTTTCCTCAATTAAACAATAAAAGTTTTGAAGATGGAAGTAGTATTGCATCCAGAATCACAGGTGTTTCTTGTCATGCATATAGTTTAATTGAAAAGAAAAAAGACAAAAATCCACAAAATAGAGTCTGAGAAGTACCCTTTGCTCTAGAATTTTTTAAAATGGAACCTTAGCTACAGCATAGAGAGATGGAAGTCAGTTTTTCAGCTAAACTATATGCACTCTTAGTGGATGTTTCCGAAATATTGCTATCCTAAAAGACCTGGCCATGTTTTTTAAAAAATTATCTTTTAGGAACATTAATATAATTTATCTGCAATACAAGAGTTAGTTTTACTCTAGGATTTTGTATTTCATTTTTCATAGGAAAAACTGAGGCACAGATGGGAAATTAGTTGTTAGATTTGTTTTTCTTTCATCCAAAGTTCTAAGTGAGGAAAAAGTAGCAAGAAGATTATGACAAATGTAATTCAATTTACTTCAAATTGTTTCTTAGTACATACTATATACATATGTATTCTTATTTCACATATATGTATATGTACACACACCCAAAGGTGATCTTTTTTATGTAAATTTAAATAATGTAATTAATATATCTATTATTAGGAAATTGTGTTTTATCTTTATTGTGAATTGAAAAATTGAGGCCTATGCTATGTTCCACACAATGCATTGATCTAAGCAATAATAAAATACTTTAAAATAAATGTGAATTCAAGACTCTTGTGCTTTGCATCCTTAGCAAAGCAGTAAATCATTTTATATTTAGAAATCATGTATGTTTTTACACCCACAATCTTAAGAAAAAAAGTTAAGCATTAGTAATTTACCACATATCTTGCTAAATTAGAAAATTTTACTTATTTATACTTTTTGTTTTAATTATGCTATAGCACACTTACTTATAAAGGAGTTGTATTTTTGTATGAAATTATTCGTACTAAAAATCTAGCAAATAAGGAAACTTTAAGCTAACATGAATGACTGGTCTTGGTGCATTCACTAAAAGAATAATTAGTTGTGTTTATGACTAGACAGACTATGGAATATTTTACTTGGGATTTAAGATTTAAGACTGAATCCCTTGGGATGCAAGAACAACAACTAATCATTTAAAATTTGTAAATTAAAAAAATTGTCTTTCTGTAAGATTTGCTTAAATGTATAAATAGAAATGATAGGAATCACTGAATTTTTCTGCTCTTTCAGGTTAACTGGTTTTGAATTTGATGAAGGTAGGTCCATAGAAGAAAAGGTAGAAAACAAGAGTTCAGTTCTCTCATGCCTGAAAAGTTATCTTTAAGAAAACAAAAGAGAGCAGAATCTATGTGAAACCACTACATCAGCTATATCCATGTTAGCATGCTTTTATAATGCTCTTTTAACAACCAGCTTTTGCTATTAAAATTATTACCCAATTCACTTGTTCTCACGCCTATGATTTTTCAAGCAGGCATTTCAACACAGGAGCTTTTGGGCTAACAAATTCTCACACTTGGAAGTGTTTTGCCCAAGGACAGATTAGAGTAAAAATAATTAATTTAGCTGCACGTTTTAAATGGCTTTACCACTAATGCCTCCTATGGCCTATAAATGAGATCTTTTGTAATAGAAAAAAGAGAAATGTAGGGATAAAGGGAATGATTTACATTTTCACAGTTGATTTAAAATTCAAACCTTGTACATGTTAATATGCGTTTATCTACATTCCGAACCCTGACACTTCACATCTACTTTCCTATAATTGATTTAATTAAGGATTTAAAAAATATATAACATTAAAATATTCCACAAAATGCTCTGTTCTCCAATTTAACATTACCACAAGTCATAATTTCTTTATTTTAGTGTCATTTCCCATTCATTTAAAGCTATTGAATGAAATTCATTTGAAAGATAAATGTTTGGAGACACACTGTATGAAAAGGCAACAGTATCCTCAGAGTGCTTTTGTACTTTAGTTAGTTATTTATACCTTATTTGGCTCTTTTCATGTGCTAGTAGCTGTTTTTTGACCACTCCATGTGATATGGCACAAAAAGTATGAACACCTGCACAAAGTTACATTTTTCCTTTTGCTTAGGGAAAAAAAAATACCCATAACTTAGTAATGAGAGGGTGTCAATGGATTATGAATAACTTTCGTGTAAATGAAGGCAATATAATCAACTACCTTGTACCAGGCAGGTATTATGTTTTTCCACAAGGATTCATTTTAGTTAATTTAAGTTGAATCATTAAGCATTACAATTTGACAGATGCCAGAAAGATGACAAAAAATAAACAGTTACAATTGTTCAAGTACATGCTCAGAACTATGCAGTATATAAATCATTTCCTGGCATTCCTTTAGTCATGTTAGATAATGAAACACTCTCTCTTTAGCTGAATTTGGAAAACTAACTGGTGACTTAATATCACCTAAATGTTAATGTCAATTCTAAGTTATGTTTTAAAATGTCATTACATAAGCAGTATGTCTCAAGGAATACATTTTAAGGCATTAGACATAACGTACAATAAAATAGGAAACATTCAGTATTAATGAAAATGACATGGTGGCAGCTTACCCTTGTACATAAATAAAAAAGCAAGCTTCTCTAAATATTCCTGGCATATTATTATATAGTTACACTTTCAAATTTGATCTTCAGTTTTTCACTCCAACCCTGACACTTACCTGTGATGGACAAGTCACATTTTGACCCTAGGGATGCTTTCAAAAAAGAACATTACTGATTCTATGATAAACTCAAAAAGGCCCTAAACTAAGTGCATAAATTCTGAGGAGTATGTTTTTTTCAGAAGTGAGCATCTAGGTCAACAACCATGAGTATATGAAGAATATCTAAAATGAGAAAAATTCCCCTGGATAATCTCTAAGAGCTCTTCAGCTCTAAGAGCTTTATTATTCAAATCAAATCCTAACTTGTTACAGACAGAATTAGGACTTTATGCTGTCTTCTTAATTTTTCACACATAAGCAGTCTAAATATGTTAAGTAAATAAATTCACGTGTACATGTAATATACTGTATTTTCATTTGTACAATGTATGTTTCCAGTAGATTTAATTGTATTTATGTTCACCATGCCATTACTTCTCATGTTCAAGTACATCCTACTTTCAACTTTATTTCAATATTGGTTGCTTTCAATATTCTGCGTGAATATCAGGAACAAAGGAAGGAAAGAGTAAAGGAATAAGGTTGTAGCCCAGGAACAAGGTTAAAATAATCAAAGAGCAGGTTCAGCAAAGCAGGAAGGGGACATTAGGGAAAGCATCACAAGAATAAACCAGGCTTGATCTTGGTACTCTTGATCTTTGAAATGCAGTCCCTGTGCTAAACCAACAGTGTGTATAAACTTCAGATGAGTCTCACACTTCTGATGCTGAAAATGACCAAGGGAAACACTTGCATCATATTATGATCTGTGATTTAAAAGCCATTGGTTTATGTTTCTGGCCACTTGAACATAGGTGTTACTGGTACCATATCAGATACCTGGGTCAGGTCACATCTCCAAGTTCTAAACTTCGCTCCTTGAAATACTTTCACAATAATTTTTAATAGTCAATGCATTGACTTCCAGCCTTTCTTTCCTACTTCCTTTAGGAAAATCTTTCCTTTTTTTTGAAGATATGAATCAGAGGAAGAAAATAAGGAAAGCAGTGAACACAACTGTTAGTACCGCAATTTAGCCCAAAAATATCATCAGGAGAAGAAGTGTTCCTTTTTCAGACAGTGGTTACACAGAGCTGGATGAGTTGGATTCACCAAATTCAGTAATGCCATCAAAGGATATGAGACATCAGACAGCAATCATTCCTGAAGCTGGATATTTCAAATGATATTTCTCACTGTTAATATTCTAAGATTAGCTTCTAAGATGGTTCATTATCCACTAAAAAAAAAAATCTCTCCTACTCCCTGCCCCAAAGTTTACCAAGGAAGTTAGTAGACACTTAAATCATACTATTCCTAATTATTGTTTGTGGTTTTGGTTATTATAGCATCATTACCTTAAAAGTGGCATATGCCTACGGGGACAGTAATGGTTAATTAACTGTCAACTTGATTAGCTTAAGAGATGCCTATGACCAAGATGCCTCTGGGTGTGTCAAGGAGGGCGTGTCTTAGAAAAAATTGGAATGTGGGATAGTGAACTGAAGTGGAGACCCTCCCTAAGTGTGGGATGGAATAAAAGTTGGAAGAACAAGGAAGCAGATGCAGATGCAAGCTCAGCTCAGCACTTCTTGAACGGGTTTTTGATTGCTGCTTCAATCTTCTGAGGATATAGGACTCTCCTCGCTTCTTCACTCTTTCAAAGTGAACTCTGCCAGTGATTCTCCAAATAGTTTCCAGAAATCTTGGTCTCAGACTATGGTAGCACTGTTCTTTCTTGGTCTGGGGCTTCTGAGTCTTTGACTGAGCTACTGCAGATTCTTCCAGCTCCCCAGTTGCAGATGGCCATTGTGGACTATCTAACTTCTGGTTAAAAAAGCCGATCTAATAAATCCCCCTTTTATAATCATACTTTCTGTTGATTCTTTTCCTCTAGAGAACCCTGCCTGAAACAGGGACCAATAGTTGTTTTGTACAAGTAAGTTTAGACAGACCTTCATAATGATGGTTGAACTTTAAGTGCATTATTTATTCACCCCATTATTTTACTTCCAAAAATAAACATATTGAACCTTCTATCACCTTTCTTCAAGGAGTCTGTTATTTTTATTTTTATTTTTTATTTTTTTCTTCTTCCAGTCCACTTGTTCTCCTGAGTTAATAAGATTATTTTATTTTTTTAAATTACTTTATTTTTGTTTCAATGCAAGAAGGTTCAGTATGAATAATATGCCAGTGCAACTAGTATTGAAGGGACAAAAGATGTCACATACCAATAAAAGCATTGTCATACAAGTTCAGTTCAAGTTCAAGTAAACCCAGCCTATTACCAAAGTCACTTACAACTGGAAGAAACACGATCTATGAGAAATTAACTTTGAAAGTTGAGAATAGTACAGCATTCTAAGAAATACAATACTTCTATCAGGCATACATCTTTCCAATCACTTTGAACTGGTTTGTATTTCTATGACCATCTATCAAAGCAATAAGCCCAGTTATGCCACATTTTTACAACATTCCATAATGATCCACTTTTTCATTTGGATTATAAAACCATATCCTCTAAAGACTTCAAAATTTGGTGACTATGTCCCTACTTACTTGATTCATTTATTTCCTTTTTTAAAAGATTTTGGTTCAAAGTGATTTTTAGCCTCCAAATTTTGGTCATATTTATTAACAAGAATAATGATATAGTTGAAAAATTATGGCAATTTTTATGATCTTAACAGAAAAAAATGTGATTATTTTTTAAAGGATTTTAACCTTCTACAATCTCACTTAAAAAGTTAATAATTTAATCATAAAAAATCATTAATAAGAGGATTCTTATATTTTATAGTAAAAAAAAGAGTATATCAGCCTAAATGTTCACAATGAATATTATTTTGTCTGTAAAAACTATTAATGAATATAATGATTTTTATAAGGAAAACATGAGTAAGTTTTGGGCATCAAGGTATAGTAGAGGAAAACACAAGTTTGCAGATTTTAATTATGTGATTTAGATTGCTCTTTTTTCCGAAGAAGCCCAGTCTATCAAAGTTAAGATCCTTCCATTTTTTTTTTTCACATTCATTCTGATCTACAAAGACATTGCTTCTTAACTGGGAGAAAATGAGTTTAAATTCCAAAGAAAGTAGTATTTTGGTGCTGATCAGTCAACACAATCCCATGCAAGGTACTACTCAATAATGATGAAGAAATGAGTACTAAATAAAAACAAATAAAACTTCTTATTGCTCTCCTCTTTCTCTTCCCATCTAGCCACCATGGCCTCATGATCATTAGTTGTGGCCTCTCCTCAAGATTTATCATTTCATACTTCAATGCCCTTCCATCCAACACCGGCCTGTTACTTGTCTCTCTTCCTGCAACTATTAGTCAGTCTCTCTATTAGTGAAGTCTTCTTGGATACTCTCTGGAAGTATCAATCCCTTTTCCCTCCAATCTTTTTTTTTTTTCCTTCTAAGCACTTATCACTATCTGACCATATATTTACTTAATCTCTCTTTGCCTTGGAATATAATCTTCCATAACGGTGGGGACCTTGGTTTATCTTGCCACTGCTCTGCTTTGGTGAGAAAAGGAGAATAAAAGGGAGGAAGTTTGGTGGGGTCAAAGATACAAAGGAAGTAAGGGGGAAGGGAGAAAAGGAGAAGGAGAAGAGAATGCAAAACTCCAATATTAGTAAGAAAATTGCATGGTATGATGCTGTGGGAAAACTTTTTTTTTTTTTTTTTTGGTTTTCTTTTGTTCTTGAAGAAAGCTCTAGTCTTATAAGACACAGGAATAGAAAATATAAAGATAGGAAATATTTAGTTTACATTCTCAGAAATACTACACTATTCATGTGTCATGAAAATTAAATCAGTAGTATACTTCTCTGATCCAAAAGATCAATACAACTTGTTTTTCCATGAAGATCAAATGGTACTGAACTAGGTTGCATTAAGCCCCAAGGTACAAGGAATACTTGACCACTATCTCAAACTGTCAAAAAGAATAATTAATAAATTTGGATGTATCTCTAGGACTTAAGAGCTGATGGATGCTTAGAATTGATTTGACCATTGAAAACATATATTTGTATTTAAAAATGTTATGATTTGGATCCAGGATCCTTCTATCCAGTCTCAAAGTATTAAAGGAGTTTATTTTTCTTTCTGTTTTGTTCTTTTGTGATGGAAAGGAGATGATTGTCTCTTTTCTATATACAAATAGAAGAAAATTCATTGCTCTTCATTCTTGTCCTTGGGATGCAGCCTTGCCACCTATTTTGAAATATTACATTAGCTTCCAGGTTTAAATATTCCATTAGTTTTAGGTTTAAATGAGGAAAACTATGCCTTATTTTTACTTTGGCTGTTGATCTGGTCATATCAATAAAATTTTTGTTCTTGACCCAGATTCTTGCATTTCTGCAATATTCATATCGATAGAGCACATAACTCAGCAAGTGGGGTAACCGCTCAGATCCTCCACAGTTCTTGAAAAAAAAACAAAGTCTAGAAATATTAAACATTGATGAAGGAGAAAGAAATCCTTGTTATCACATAATATCATGAATTACATGCTGCTTCCCAGATAGAAACAAAGAACAGAAAGAATAGATGACCATATACATTATTTTGAGTCCTTGTGTTCCCAACTGCAGACAAGCTCCAAGGAAGAATGATGGAGCACAATTGTAACATGAAAGAAAAAGACATGATTTATACCTTAGCATAAATTCTAAGTTTAAAAAAAATGATTGGACTCATGGTAGAATAAATGTTTTCCTTTTTAAAGTAGGGGTATAACAGCCTATTAGGTAATTACTTTGATATTAAATGTCTATAATTCCAATTCCCATGATAGCTCAAAATAGCTCAGAGAAGGGGAATGCAGATGAAGTCTGTCAAGTCTGTCATGTATTTATACAGTGAAGAAAATAATGAAAAAGAAAAGCTATAGCCTGAATTCAAAAAATCTAATTCATACAAGTTAATTTTTTTCAATCTTTTTTAAACAGCCCTTTGGGAGGTACTAGAAGCCAAGAAGAGCTTTGAAACTTCTCAATTTAAAAGCTATTATTTCAGCAGTCAAAGGGGAGGGCTGTTCCAGCAATATTCTCCTGTATTTGTCAATTTGTTTTCTTTCTTACTTTTCAAACTGAACACTTGAAAATGAAGAAAAAGAAATAAAATATCCTACAGCCCAGCTGTCTATGGGACACATGTTTATGTCAGTCATCACACTCATGATCTATTACAGTAATAAATCAAAAGAACCCCACTAGTTGTGTAATTTATTACAGCAGTATATCAGCAGGGTGAGCCCTCCAGGAGAGTGAGTTACAGACATGAACCTTCCATCGTTGTTTTTATTTACTTCTTCTGTTTAAATTTGATATAAGAAGACAGAGTGGGAGGACCTGAAGTCAGAATTAGAAACTGCTTTTGCATTATTGTCAAAATGCCTTCAGACATTTAAACTAAAGGTCACACTAATAAAGTTCTAAATGTTTATTTATTATCACACGTCAATTAAACTAAAAAGTACAAAAATTCTTAAATATTATTCCTTAAATGTTTATTATGATGATTCATTTGTTCATTTTAGCATATTCTTTTTACATCTTTATATTCCCCTATATTAATAATAATATACTTGAACTACACAAATATGAAGGAAATTTTTTGGTGATTTTCCTATTTTATTATATAAACAAATAGAGAGTTCTAAGAGTATAAATGGTCTTTCTTGAATAAATCATTTATTAATGTTTTAAGTCTAAAATTTCAAGGCTTTTTTATCATTATTTGAACAACCCAACTATTTTCTTATGATTCATTCTTCTATGACAATTTTGATAATTAAGTCTTTCTTCCTTTCATCAGTAAATATTTATTGAGGTCGATAAAACTTAGCTTCATTGATTAAAGGTCTTAATACAAAGCCAGGTTTATCTGATAACATAAGAAATTTGAAGTCAAACCTTCTTCATACTATCATTTCCTCTTGATACCCAAATCCAAAAATTTTAATTTACTTCAAAAAACTCATTGCCACATAATGTTTGAGGACTGATCTACTACTATGATATATATTACACACAAACTTAGACATTACACATATGCATATATATATATCAATATATATATATATATCTGTAATATATATTGCAATATACCAAGATACATATACAGGTATCTATAGTTCAGCAAAGTATTTTTCAGGTAATACTATTCTTGCTAGTAAAGACTTGGAAACTTCTCAGGAATATATAATCTCTGGCTCCAAACTGAGTAAGAATCTATGTTTTATAAGATAAAATGTTTTTCATTTACACATTAAAGTTTGAGAAGTAACACATTCTCCCAGTCTTATAGAGTCCATCTTGAGGTTTAAGAACAAAACAGAAAAATTTACAACAAAAATACAAAAACAAAATCAATAAATGGACCAAGGAACTGTAAAGACAGTTTACAGAAGAAGATATACAGGTGATTAATAAATATATGAAAAAGTGTTCAACACCTCTAGTAATTAGAGAAATGCAAATTAAAACAACTCTAAGATTTCATCTTACTCCAATTAGAATGACTAGTATTATGAACACAAGCATACTAGGTGTTGGCATGAATGTGAGGAAAAATTCACACTTGTACATTGGGGGTAGAGTTGCAAATTGGTACAGCCACTCTGGAAAGCAGTGTGGAGAATCCTCAGAAAACTTGGAATGGACCCACCTTTTGACTCAGTTATCCCACGCCTTGGTTTATACCCAAAGGACTTAAAATTAGCATACTACAGTAATGCAGCCACATCAGTGTTTATAGCAGCTCAATTCACAATAGCTAGATTGTAGAACCAACCTAGATGCCTTTCAACAGATGAATTGGATAATGAAACTGTGGTATATATACACAGGGGAATGTTATTAAGCCATAAAGAAGAATCAAATTATGGCATTTGCAGGTAAATTGATGGAATTGGAGAACATCATGGTAAGTGAAATAAGCCAATCTCCAAAACTGAAAGGCCAAATGTTTTCCCCGATAAGTGGATAATGATATATGATGGGGGTGGGGGGGTGAGCGGTGAGAGAAGAATGGAGGAACTTTAGATTACGTAGAGGAAAATGAGAGAAGGGGTATAAAAGATGGTGGAATGAGATAGACATTATTACCCTAGGTACATGTATGATTACATGAACGGTATGAATCTACATTGTGCATGACCATAGAAATGAAATGATGTACCCCATTTGTGTACAAAGTACAGTCTGTAAAAATAAAAAAATTAAAAATATTAAAAAATAAATTAAAATAAATAAATGAATAAATAAATAAAACACACTAAAAAGTGCCATCACATTCCTAATGACAAAACTCTTTGGTAAAATGTTAACCCATGTGGAAGAGTATTCTTGTTCTGAAAAATCAGAGATGTGTAACATACGTTACAGATGAAAGAACTTGGGCCTCTCTGTCCTATGAATTTCATTTGATTTCCAACTCTATCACTCAATAAGTAGGTAACCTCATGTTAAGTAAGTACCTCTTATTCACCAGCAAAATTGAGGTAAAAATAAAAGCTTCTTTGGTGACCATTATGTCAAATTCAGACCAAAATAATTAGGCATCCACTAAATGGAAGCTATTATTGTAAAACCTTTACTGAAGTGTATAAAATTCACTAGAGTATAGTCATAAATTAAATCTGTAAATGGAGGAACAGAATAAAACCAGTGTGGCACTGTCCCTGGTGCTGAACAAGCAGTCTCTGTCAAAGCAATATTGGCTAACCTTGAATCTCTAAGACTGTTATATTAGACACAGCTTACATGATACTGCAAACCCTCTCAATTGCCTCTGGATCCCTCTCAATTGCCTCAGGACCACCTCTTTTCCATAATTGATGTACTGGCCTACTTCTTGTGGGAATGGTTCCTCTTCTCAATATCTACATATTCTTGGAGCCTCTTAATTCTCCTCTGGCATCAAAGCACAAGATTCTGGTAGGACCTGCTTGGCACCCACCACTTAACAACATAGACGTGTACAGGAAATAAATGGTCTATGGGCGGAATTTGACTAAGCAAAGAGTCATCAGAAATGTTTGTTTCACTACTCCCCTATGGAATGTCCTAAGGTGAAATATTTAATACATCCTCCATGAAGATGGTCTTAGAAAGTGAAGTGATAACATTGTACTTAATACGAAGATGTACTCAGATCTGTTGCTCCCTGTTGGGCAACAAGGTCCGATGTACCTCCTCAGGGCCCGCCTGAGGAGAATACGGGCCAAGCAGGATGATGAGTATTGGTGGCAAAGGAAACACACCAGAGTCGGGAGGTCTGTCAGTGCAGGAGGCACAGCAGGAATATTGTTTATTGAGGAAATCACACAGATTTTATGTAGGGTGGAGGCTAGACAGGAACCAATCAGCTTAAAGGTCAGCAAGGCATGGGGGGGTTCATGCAGGTGAGGGTCCCATAGGACTACATGGCAAGCACGAGCTAATCACGTTAGCGGAACTGTTGTTAACCAATCCCTGACGGTGGTCCGATTTATGGTCATTAACATTTGAAACCGCCTTTGAGGCCTTGATCTAGCTCACTCGCCAGGGAGTAAGGAGTCAACCTGAGTTAGTTAACGTGTCATTAGTCCCAACACAGATCTATAAACAGCTCCTCATGTGTGCCCTCCCCTCTCTCAGCTCATCCCACTTTTGTTCATGACTGCTTCCTTAGATTCAACACCAAATAGCCAAGAAGAACAGAAGAACATAAGCTCCTGCCTCAGGCTCTGTTTTGTTTTGAGATTTTGTGTTTTGTTTTGTTTTGTTTTGTTTTTGTTTTGCTTTTTTCTTTTGCTTTTAACAAATCTGGACTGAGATACATATTTTAACATTTTCCCCCTATCTAAATATAGTTTCTACTGTTGTTTATTTTGAATTCTTTAAATTGACTCTTTGTCATAAGTGGATAGTACACATTACAGAAATGGTATAGAGTTCTAAAAATATTTACAATGAGACTAGAAAAATGGTATCAAATTATAATTATGATTTTCTACCAAATGTTCTTCTGAGCTCTTTCTTTTTCTCCTTCACTTTCTCTCCTCTTTTCTCTCCCAGCACTTATTTAGTAAGTATCATATGTATTTTATATGTATTTATATATATATTTATATATATACATACTAGCAATATCAAGTTTCTTTTTTAGTCAGAGGATTGAAAGTATATTAAGGATGATTTTATACTGTACCATTAACTAAAAAGTGATGATATTTCTGTGTGCTTCTTAAAATTCATAAACTGTGTCCCATATGTTGTTCAGAATGTGCTAGGTACAATGGAATATCAAGATTATGAAGATTCTCATGAAAACTCGTCCAGAAATTCTGAATCAGGTGAGCAAACATGGTGGTTATACCTATATTTTTACTCTATCTTGTTTAAGTATTCTCAAATTGCAGTTTTAAAAATTAATACTCTCATTTAATACATATTTGATTGCACCCTGAGTAAATTGTCCTTTTTGTCAACAGTAGCCTATTATGATGAATACCAGGTTTGACTGTGCATAAAATCAGTAGGGGAGCTTTAAAATATGACACCCATGACTCTTCAAGGAATTCTGATTTAATTATTCTTGAAGGACTCAGGAATCATGATTACATAAAGCTCACTAGAGGATGCTAATTTATATTTCATGTTAAGAAACTGTTCTGCCTCTTCTTATAAATCATGGATACATTAAGACAAGTATGCTCTCTTCTATTTTGGGCCAAAATAGTGTTATACTGCAGCCAATTCCCCAAAGTTTATGTTTCAAAAACTTAACCTCCAAGATGAAAATTCTTCGAGGTCAGCCATTTAGCAGGCAGTTAATTCATAAGAGTGGAGTCCTCACAGGTAGGATTAGGATCCTGCAAAAGGTTTGAAGACATGAATTCACTATTCATGTGCCATAAGACATAGTGTTCACCCCATTCACCCTGTGAAGGTGTTGCTAGGTACCCTCACCACACACAGAGCCTACTTACTCCTGGATCTCAGACTTCCCATCTTCCAGAATTACAAGAAATTAGATTATATATTTTTAAAAATCATTTTATATCAGATATTTTGTTATGGCAAAACAAAAAAACTATGGCAGAGGGGTATTTATTTTTCATTCAACTAATAAGCCCTTCAATGTCCCTACCTTTCAGCAGCCCTGGAGGCAGATGGGCCAGCAATTTTATGAGCTTCAGCTTTTCCACAATGCAAACAGAAGAAAGTGAGTTATGACCCTCTTTCCCTACTGTCATTCTTCAATCCTGGGAATAAACACCTGAATACTTTAGACCTTAATGATGGGAGTTATCATATTAAAAGGATAATTTACTGATTATTCAAATTTTCAATTGCTACATTAATGGTCATAGGATTCTCTTTGAACCTTGGTGGAAATACTTGCTTACTATTCTGCACTGTTTCTTGTTTTTAGCAGTTCCTCCTTTAATAGTTAATATTTAACTATTTATTTTATCTCTAAGATATTATTTCTTGACCTTTCATAATTATGCAATAACTCACATATTTCACAAACTTCATTTAGTTTTAAATGCTAGCTCATTTTTAGTTTATTTTATATATTTTATGTGTTGATGCCCAACCATATTTCTTTTGGTGATATATTTATTAGTATGTGCTAATAGAAATAATTTAGCACTTTGAATTTCATTAGATTTTTTGTATTCTCAAATCTTATTTTGCAAATAAAAATATCTTTTTACAGTAACCTTTTAAATCTAAGATCTAGAGAAAATATTTATATTTCATGCTTAACAGTTTTGTTCCTTTCTACCAAATCAAAGTACTCTATAATTTAATAGGTTACCCTTAATGTCTTCACTGCTAGGAAGTTCAGGAATAAATTTATGCTTGCATTATTTACTGGCAGTCATATTGTACCTGAAGTTTTATAAATCATTAGTTTAAATCATTTTGAAATGGTTGAAATAATAACTAATTAATTTAATCCATTCACTAGAATTCTAAATGTTCTTAAATTCAAACACAGAAACATATTTCTCTAAGCTTAAACAAACTCATGGTGGCTATCCTGAGTGTAAAACTAACATAAAATATATTAAAATCAACTTGAAAACAATAAAAAAGTTATTTAGAAATTCTGAATAGAGAAAGATGCATGAATTTCTTAAATTCAAATATGAATTTTAGTCTCTCATTTTACTCCTTAATTGCTGGTTTATTTCACAAAAGAAGATATTTTCAAACTCATTTGTGTGCTAGCTTTCTATTTAGTTTGCAAATAAAATTAATATAGAACTTCTTAAATAAAACCTTTTAATTAAAAATAATATGGAAGAAATGTGTGTTTGTGTACATACACACTTATATTTCTAAGTGTATATATGCATGCAGAATATCTTTCCTTTTCTATCTGTTATTTTAATCATTTTTTTATGAATTTCCACCTTGAAGTAGTTAGAACAGGTGGGTACCAGTCTTTTGAAAATTCTGCCTCATGTCTAACAAATTGAATGCTTCCAAGAAATATTAAATCAATTCATCAGTATCAACATCTCATGCTGAATGGACACCAGTTATTTTCTGGGTGAATAAACTAGTTGCCCCGGATACTGACTATTATATTTGTCCAGAAATGCATCTCTTTTGAGAGAGTCCAGCTTCAGTAATACTTTAATTTTCAAGACTAACCAAGCTGAACCATCACTGAATTGTATGTGGATTAAAATCAAAGGGATTTTGTTGTAAATAAACACCATTAGCCCTATTACAATATCATTCTTATCTTACCAAATAGTAATATCAGTGTTACCAACTTCAGAAAATTTTCCTGGATGGTGGAGCTTTCAAAATAGCTAAGATTTGATATTTTTCTTATTTAAAAACTTTTTTTTTCATTGAGGGAAACATTTTTTGTATTTTTAATCTTAGTGTATCATTCATTTACTCATTGCTTCACTAAATATTTGCTGAATATATCAGTGAACCAGACTTTGGAATACATAACTTTGAATATACAAAGATGAAAAATAATCTGCCTATTCTAGTATTACTTGCATCTGAGAATAGACAATTTATAATGAGGCAAATTATAATTTATTCTAACTGGAATTCATATTCATACAAATGTGTCTGTGTACCTGAATATAGTTGCAATATTTTAAATTTGGTCTTTTAAAAAATGTTCATAATTCAAATGGTGACTTAGGAGAATCAGCATTTGTTAACTATTTTTAGATACCAGGTTAACATGGTAGTTATTTTTAACTCCTCAAAATACATCCATGAGGAACAAATGACTTAGTCATATTTTGTAGAAACAAAACATAGAAAAGTTTAATATCATGGGTTCATTAAACAAAAGGTCATAAATCCAAGTTTCAAATCCATGTCTATTTCCATAATCTAAATCAATTTCTGCCTATTCATAGTGCTTCCTGAAAAGTAGCATATTCTATTTTACTACAAAGACAGTTTCCATTACTAAAAAAACAAGTTGTACCATCATATTATTATTCATATTAGTGAATAAAAAGCTGTATCCATTGCTGATTTAGTTAAATCCCACATAACCAATGATAGAGTAATGAGAATTAGAAGTGAAGATAATCTTAAGCCTAGTTCAAAATTTTGAATTTGAGATTCAAAAAGATTAATTTGCTCATAATCTTAAAGAACTTCAGAACCAGAGTCAGAATTTAATACAATGTACTTTAATACTCATTTCAGGTTTCTCTTCATTATTTTCTTAATATCACTCTGGCATCTATATTTGACAAAGTCATATATTTATGTGAAATTTATTATACCCTGTAGTCACATCCATACATTACAGTTACAGACAATATAATGTAGTCATCACAACACACCATCTTTATTTCTTTTAGGTAGAAGACCTGTATGTCATGTCTTTGAGTTCTAATAAATCATGCCATATGCAAAAAGGAAAGAAATTTCCACCCAGAAATCCAAACCAAGGGAATATACCTTCAGGAATAAGGAGGAAATAAAGACACTCAGACAAAAAGGAAATTAGAAGAATTTTCTATCAAAAGACCTTCCCTAGAAGAATGGCTAAATAAATTTTCTAAAACAATGGAGAAAGAAATGATAAAAGGAGAAGTTCCTCGAACTTCAAGAAAGCAGAAAAAAATATGGTTAAATTAAATAGACTTTCTTTCTCATATTGCATTTCCTAAATTAAGTTTTGTGATTGAAGCCAGAAAAATGATATAACACTGGTGTAGTTCTAAGTGTATGCAAAGAAAATATTCTAAGGTAATTATATAACAAGTAGAGGAAGCTAAAAGAAGATAAAAGGAAGTAAAATTTCAAAATGTCACTCAAACTAGGAAAATGATACAATACAGAGAGAAAAGTTATGTATGTATACCAGCATTTCAAATAATCACTAAAAATCTATATAGGGTAAAGGGTAAATTCATATGTGAGTGAACAGAACAAAAATCCAAATACAGATGGGTAAACACACATGAATATGCCCAAATGGTTTTCATGAAAGTAAGCAAGCAATTACACAGAAAAAATATAGATCTCCACAGGCAAAACAAAAAAACAAAAAAGACCTTCACCTAATTTCTGACCATATGAAAACACACAAAATGGAACACAAACTAAAATGTATAACTCAAAATTTTTTTGAAATGGTGAAATCTGTCAGATTTAAAAATAGACAAAGATTTCTAAAACTTAATAACAAAAGCAAAATTCATAAAAATTAATATATTGTACTTAATTAAAAGTTAAGCATTTTTTCAGAAAAAATGTGAGCATGATGAAAAGACAAATTATAGAAATGATATAGAAAAGATAAATGATAGAAAACACAACTGTATGTCTAGCAAAATTGTACTATCTATATTTTAAGCAATCATAAATTATAGGTAGAAATATAAAATGGGTGTAGACTTTGAGAAAAATAATTTGGCAGTTTCTTAAAAAACCAAACATGCAACTAACTTGATCCAGCAATAGAATTCCTTTGTCTTTACCACAAAGTAATGAAGAATTATGTTCACTTTTACATGAATGTTCATGGCAGTTTTTTTCATTATAGCCCCAAATTCTAGTTTCTAAAATACACACTGTCCTTCAACAAGTGAATGGTTAGAAATATTGTAGCACACTTATAGTGAAGGATGTGAATTGCCATGAACCGTCATATTCCTCAAAACTTCATGTTGAAACTACCTTTCCTAACGTGATTGCATTCAGAGATATAGTCAATAAGGAGGTAATAAAAGATAAATGAAGTTATAAGGGAAGGTTCCTGGTCTAACAGAACACTAATAGTAAGAAAGAGAAGAGACTACACTTATATATACAATATGGGTATATCTCCAGAGAATTATGCTGAATGGAAAAAAAAATCAGTCCCAAAAGATTAATATGCTATATGTTTCCATTATATAGCAATCTTGAAATCATGAGATGATGGAATTGAAGAATGAATGAGTGATTGCCAATGATTAAGAAAGGAGAGGTCCAGGAACAGAAGCCCACTCCTGTAATCCCACTGACTCTGGAAGCTGAGGCAGGAGAACCGTGAGCGCAAAGCCAACCTCATCAACTTAGGGAAGCCCTAAGTAACTAAGTGAGATCTTGTCTCTACATAAAATATGAGAAAAGGCTGAGGATATAGTTCAGTGGTAAAGTGCCCCTGCGTTCAACCCCTGGTGCCAAAAAAAAAAAAAAAAAAAAAAAAAAAAAAAAATTGGAGGGGTTGAGACAGGAGGAAAGTAGGTGTGACTGTGAGAAAACAACATGAGACACTGTGATGATGAAAAGTTCTGTGTCTTTCCTGCACCAGTGTCCATATTCCAGTTGTAAAACTGTATTATCACTTTCCCAGGATGTTACCATTGGGGAAAACTGGGCAAAAGGTAATGTTGGTCTTTCTGTATTATTCTTTATGACTTCTTTTAAGTCCACAGTCATCTCAAAATTAAAATGTTTTAATTAAAAACATCTGTAAGAGCAAATGTATATTTCTTCCCTCACTCATTAATATATGTTCAAAAATTATAGAGAAACAAAAATAAATAATGTATACTTCTATAACCTAAAGCTATTTGTTGCTAATTTAGGACATTTGTTCTTCTTTTTTTTTTTTAACTTTCATTTTATTTATTTATTTTTATGTGGTGCTGAGGATCAAACCCAGTGCCTCACACATGCTAGGCTAGTGCTTTACCACTGAGCCTCAGTCACAGCCCCTGTTCTTCTTTAAAAATAATGATATGAATTTATAGAGAAGGTGTTTTTTCCCCATAGAATTAGGTGTATATTTTCTATGAACTGAATTATGTCTTCCCAAAGTTCTATGGAAGTCCTAATCCCCAGTGGATTTTATTTGGAGACAGGGTATTTAGGAAGGTATTGAAGGTTAATTGAAGTCCAAGGAGTTTTGGTTCCTATTTTGATAGGATTGGTGGCCTTATTATAAGAGGAAATAGATTCATTTATTTCATGTCTCCTCTTGTCTCTGTCTCTGTCTCTTTCTCTCTCTTTGCACATCCAATAAGCAAAGGACATGTGAAGGCACAGCAAGAGCAATAGAACCCATTAATGAAGGCAACTTAATCTCAATTTTCCTGCCCCTAAAACTCTGAGAAATAAATTTCTGGTGATGGTTTATGTCATTCTGTCCAGTATTTTATTATGACTGTATGAGCATGGTAAGAAAATACTATTCATCTTTCCATTAAATAAATAATGTGTCTAGTTTGGAGGACTGTGTATTAATGCGTTCACTATCTTTTCCCACTTGTTATAAACTAAAATTTCCATGAAAGTAAGTATATTTTACATAATATTTTTAATTTTTTCATAGAATTCTGTTCTTATTCTTTACTTTTTATCACATAGTCCTATATAGTCCTAATTCATAATCAATAGTTAAATAAATATTTTTTATTCCTTTTTACAAACTGCATTTTGATTCTTTGTACATAAATGAGGTACAACTTTTCATTTCTATGGTTGTGCACAATGTAGATTCATGCCATTCTTGTAATCATACATGTACATAGGGTAATGATATTGATGCCCACAAATATATTAAAGTCAATATTGCAAATAATCATCTGAACATTGAATGGTTCTTCAATTCAGAGAAGTGTCTAATCTGTGTCTACCTGTGTTTTTAGGATTCAGTAGTCAAAAGGCTTTTCATGATATACCCAATTACAGTGCATCTTATGTAAAAGGTAATGGATAAAGTCAGTTCTTTATATTTCATTGGTTCATTCATTGCAATTAAAGTCCTCAGAGAACTGCTAACAAACAGGCACTGTCTATTGTCTGCAATCTATGCAGCTGTCGATAGGCCCGGCATCCAATGTCCTTGTGGTCTTCTAGACAGAGTACAAAGATCCCTTGCTCTGAAAAGACCGATCTTTATGTCTTCCTTTCAAACAATTACCCATCTTAATGGTTCTTGATGGAGGCAGTCTCATTCCCTCTATGTTTTTGGACAGTGTTGCTGGTGTGTTTCTTGACTGGGGCAAGGTAGGGTGGGAGCATGGTTAGGTAATGAGGTGACCAGGAATCAGGAATCTGATTGCCATACAATACACAAGGCAGTACTATACAATGAATTTTCTGAAACTCAGCCTAGGTTTAAAGTGTTGTATACAACATTGTTTCACAAAATAAATGTGAAAACCTATTGGTAATTATCTGTACCTATAATTTAACTCAATTTGATATTTATACATAAGTATTTTATAGAGATTTTCTATGAACTTATACTTCAAGAAAAGCAACTTCTCCATAAATTAAGGGATGACTTTGCCTCATTTCGTCACAGCATTTTCATGTACTCATCACCAATTTTGAAAATCTCATCACTCAAGGTAGCATTGCTCTCAAATATTTGAGCTTCCAGTACAACATACTTTATATGAGTGTGCCTTCTTAGCTGTCACATTCATGATGAATTTATGCAAAAGTGAAAATTTTGATCACTTTCTTATTTATTCCTTTTTTTGAGTATTGATATAATGGAATATGTCCCACTTTATTTTTCTTCTTTATATTATGGTTTAGGTATCAAGTTTTAAAAAGTTTTCTATAAAGGTAGATATAAAATTTTGTGTCAGAATAGACATGGAGTTGTTAGAAGACTTTTAAT
Organism: Sciurus carolinensis; assembly: GCF_902686445.1. NCBI lineage: Eukaryota > Metazoa > Chordata > Mammalia > Rodentia > Sciuridae > Sciurus > Sciurus carolinensis. The sequence continues at coordinate 92,577,817 of NC_062215.1, forward strand.
TTATAAAGGAGGACATTGGCTCTAAAAGAGATTTTAAAATAATAATTGTCATTAAAAATGAAATACAGGTTCAAGAGAAATTAATGTAGTATTTTGGGGACTCAGCTTCCAAATCTGTGAAATAACACAGTAATTTTTCCAGTTAATGTTAGAAAGATTTTCAGTTTACTGAAGTGTTAGCATCTGCTGCACCAACTTTGATTTTTACATCAAAAATTAAAAATATTAAATACAAATATTTTAATTTTGAAACCATTGAAATTATTCTACCTTCTGTTCTTTGGTGATTGGGAAAGGTTTTAATTTGACTAAGAATTTTTAACTTATGTTGTCTGGAAATTCAGTTTTCTGGGCATCAAAACCTATTTTTTAAGTTTCAGAATTTGTTTCTGAATATTTTATAATATTTTTAAACTATTATCAAAAAGAGTAGAGTGCTTAGAGATAGGTCGACTAGAAAGTAGAGAGGAGATGAATTATAAATAGAGATACATACACAATGGAAGGAAGGAAGGAAGGACAAAAGAAAGGTAGAAAGGCAAGGGTTGGTTTTTAAATTCCATTTTGGAAAACTATAAGTGACTTTATGAGTAGAAATAAAATATTTGAAAATATGAAAAGACAGAATACCAAATATCCCTGTGATTAGTCTTAGTTATAAATAATATGTTTATTTAAAAACTTTTATTATTTGGAAAAGTTCATATCATCATTTTGTGTTATCTAGGAGAGAGACTACCCTGCATCTTTCTCATTCTAAAGGTGTCTATGGATTTGTATTTGTGCCAGGGAATACCTATAAAAAGAGCTTTGGACACAGTTTCCAAAATAGTGTCAGAGGTAAGAAATATCAGCAATTTCAGTTTCTAGGAACATAAACATCCCTTCGAATGGGATTGTGTCACTCAGGTAGCACATGCCTTCCAAGAAATGATTAACATTTACAGGGCAACTGCAGGAAGAAAGGCTATAATCATGCTGTCTTCCCTCCTGTCAAGATTAGTTATTGTTTCAGCTGCTAGAACAACAGAAACAACAGATACAGAATAGACATAAAAATGAAACAGAATGAATTTATTGTCCATTTTCTTTTATTTTTTGCCTTAATATTTAGATTATCTGTGATCATTCAGCTATATATTACTAAGTAGAGAATACATTTCTCAATAAATATTTTGGTAAAACCACTATACAAGCTAATGTGATGTTAAAATTTAAAAAAATTATTGTTTTATTAATATGTCTAATTTAAATGTGTGGACTTGTATTTTTCTTTGACCACCATACTTTGAGGTAAAATAAAATAATAAATCTTAACTCTCAGTTTGATAGAATAAATTAATCATATAAATGCGCTTATTAACTTTAATTAAAAAAGAAAAATATTTTCATATACATATTTTTCTATTTTTTTCTCTTTGAAAAGAATCTGTTTTCTAACTTACTGATTAGCAATGATTTTTTAATTTATTTTTCAATAGGGGTTTGAACTCAGGGCATTTAACCACTGAGCCACAGAGTCACATCCCCAGCCCTTTTTATTTTTTATTTTGAGACAGGATCTTGCAGAGTTGCTTAGGGCCTCGCTAAGTTGCTGAGGCTGACTTTGAACTCTCGATCCTACTGCCTCAGATTTCTGAGCGATTGGGATTACAGGCATGCAGCACCACTCCTAGCAGCAATGGATTTTATAATATTAATATGATAGACTGAATTACTTGTTAATTGCATATTAGAACATTTTAAATATTTACAAACATGTGAGCCCATTACACACCAGGTTAAAAAGTTGGTTTTCTACTCAGAACGAAATCTATGTAATATGTTCTATTCCGAAGATTTCTAATGCACATGAGCAGACTAAAGATTACAGGATGTAATGTAAGCCAAAAGACTCCCAGACTTTGTTTAACACATTGTTTTGCAAAGGCAATTGACCACAGTTTAATTTCTATGATACTAAGAAGAACACAAGCTCCTCAAGTGCACTTTGGACAGAGTCATGGCATCTTCAAACTTATGTTGTCAGAAAATTCACTTGTCTCAGTCTCAGAATTTATTGTGTATGTTTCAGATTTTAGGTCCCTTAAAGTTTCACTGTATCATTAAAACTGTATTATCCAAAAGATAATTTAATTTTCTCCTGTGCTTGCAATCAAATAGTACCAAAGTTGTAAGAATCTCTCCACACTTTAATATCAAAAAACATAAATGTAGGTTGCTTTCCTTTCAATAAAGGCACACCCTTTTAAATATCCTAGACTGTAATATGTAGCTTCTTTCTAAACTGTCCCCTCCCTTGGGAATGTTTGCTCACTTCACTCTTAAAATCACTTTCTTCTATTGCCTCCTCATTAAAGTTGGAAAATGTACAATTCAGCAGGCAAAACTTCCTTTCTGATATTGTTGTAGCCCTGGTCACTCCTTTGTATTTCATTGCTTCATCATTTCTTCATTTTATACATTGAATAATGTTCACATATTTTCTTCTATTATAAAATGGATAATATGAGTCTTCTACAGAATCTGTAGATCTTAACAACTATGCTTTCAACTCCCTAAATATCATTCTTTTTACATTGTATATTTACCCTATTATACATTTCCTCTGTGCCTTGTACAGTGTGTTGTGCGGACTGATGTGAAAAAAAATGACATGAATTAAATAGATACATATCAATTATACTAATATGGTTGTTAAAGAGCAACAAAATAGGAGTGGTATTTTGTTATAGCATCCTGAATGGACTAGACAATTGACAGTGCTTTTCTTTAATGTAGTAAGTAAAAGACACCTGTTTCCCATAAACATTGTTAGGCAGGTGAATTGTCTTCTCTTTTCAAAGCTAAATAACAATGGTTGCTGAGTTCCAGAGCAAATCTAGGCACTAGTATACTGAATGATGGATGACACTATTCATGAAGGTACCATTTATAAAAGAACACTCTGTGCATGAATTTATGGTCTAAGGAAAGACTGGGTATTAAAATTCATAACAGTAATTCTGTTTTGAATATAATATTTGGCCTCAAAATATTGAGTACTATAATGAAATGTTAATAATTCATATTAGTATCATTATCAATCTTTGAGCATATTTTTTATCTCTTCAACTACATTCAAAGTCAGGGAGAATGTTTTCTACCACTGTGAATTCACAATGAATTCTATACATTTTCATAAAGTTAGGGAACATAAAATTTGTGTTGACTTTGACTGTCATTTGTTTTTATGCCTAAGTTAGATATAAAGATAGGGATATTAGAAACTCAGCAAAATTAACACAATTAGTTCTTATCAAAAGTAACATTTAAATTCTGTATTTCACTAAGAATCTATTTTTTAAAGGATTAAATAAACTTTCAATTTCCCTTCCTACTATTTATTTTTCTACATATCTTTAATAAAAATGAGAGTATATAAATTAATAAATATTAAGTTTGAATTTGAATAAGTAAACATTTAGTTATTCCTTTTCCCATTACATTATTTGGAATGCACTTAAACAATGGACATATCAAAACACAAAGGTAAAAGGAATACTGAAAGCAGAAAGAAAGTCTTGATATAACACAGGCCAGGGAAGAGGGGTTGTGACACTTGTCTAAACCTTGGAATATCTATTAAATAGTTTCACATAAAATGTTGTGGTGTGTGTGTGTGTTATGGTTTGGTTATGAAGTGTCCCCTCAAAGGCTCAAGTGTGAATGCAGGAATGTTCAGAGATGAAGTTGTTAGATTATGAGAACTAGAAGTGTATCAATCCATTTGATCGATTCATCCATTTGATGGATTAATAATTTGAATGTACTAGGTAGTAACTATAGGAAGGTAGGACATGACTAGAGGAAGTAGATCACTGGGACTGTGCCCTTGAGGATTATAATTTATCTCTAGCTGCTTGCACTCTCTCTCTATTTTCTTCCCTGCTCCCTTGAGCTGGGGAGTTTTCCTCCACCAGGATTCCCCACAGCCTATGATGTTCTGCTTCACCTCAGGCCCAGATGAATGGAGTCTGCTGATCATGAACTGAACTTCTGAAACTGAGTACAAAATAAATGTTTCCTTCTCTAAGTTGTTCTTGTCAAGTATTTTGCCACAATAATAAAAAGCTAACTAACATGATGCCCTTGAAATGATAATGGGGGAAAATTCTGATCTCCCTCTTTTGAAAAAACTTTGTTGACACTATCTTCAAATGATTAGTTTGCCCTGGCATAATAGAGAGGAATACATAAAGAACATTTTCAAGAGGAAAATAAAAGCTCTATAACTTTATGAGATGCAGTTTTAAAGGGGGCAATGTGCCACTTAAATCTGAATGCTGTTTTCTTCATTGGTTTCAGGAAGGTCCCTAAAATGTGTCTTAAATAATGTGATGTGTACTGACAAGCGAGTAATAGTGATTCTACTTTGCAAAGGAGCAAAAGTAGTTCATTAAGTAAATAAGGATAACTTCAGAATTTATTAAATATTGTTTTATACTCACCAATGAATCAAAATATTGACTTTGAATAATACATAAGAAATGTTTAAAAATATTAGAAAGTAAGAGAGAACAAGTTTAATGCTAGCTGAAAGGCATGTAGAAATACACTTATTTTGTACTCGTTGATTCTGTTTCTCTAAATGAAAATACTTTCATGTGTGTCATGATGGTTGAAAGCATAGGTTCTAGAGTGAGACCACCATGGCAGAATCCTGCCCCCATATGGAACCAGATGTCCCTATGTGACTAAATCTCTTTATGCCTAATTTTCCTTCTCAGTGATATGAGAGCTGTCAAAATAATGTTAACCATGTGGAAGTATTATGAAAATTAGAAAAAATATTAAATGCTTAAACCATGCCTACAACACCAGTAGCATGCAGTCTATGAGGTCAGTATCATCCTGATATCAAAACTCAAAAGAAGACACAACAACAAAAACAAGACTACTACATGTCAATATCCCTGATGAAGACTAATGCAAAAATCAAACAAACCAAACTTAATAGCACATCATAAAGATTATTCACATGGTTGAGTGTGACTCAGTTCAGAGATGCAAGACTGATTCAGCATATGCAAATCAATACAGGTGATATAACCTGTGTAGTATAGTGATTGATAGTGCAGTGATTAGTAAGTTGATATAAAACTCAGAAGTCTTAAGAGATGAAAAAGGCAGTGTTCAAAGTTTTGAAAATAGCCAATAGTCTCTTGAATACATTTTAAAGAATGTTAAGAATGTGCAGCTCATTTATGTAACAAAAACCTTTCCCATGACATAATTAAAACTTATGAACTTTTGAATTCCAATGGAAAGAATTCTTTAACTTTTCATTAAGTTTTTTTTCTCTCTCTCTCTTTTCATTTTTCTTTTTTTTAATTTTGTCCTTGATGGTTCATGAATATTTATAATACTAATTTTTTTTCATTACTAGCATTATTGAAGGGAGTGCTTTTTCATGAATCAGTTTTTTGAGGACTAGGATGATTGATTGATATATTTCAGTTTTGTCTTATATTCTTTTATTTTTATTTATATTTTTAATTTTTTAGAATTTTTACTATATATATTTATTTCTCTCATCTTTTTCCCTTCACTCTTTATCTCTTTTATTCCACTAACAGCCAATCTCTATTATTCTCTCTTTCACTGTTCCTTTAATATTTTACTTCTATCTTCTCTCCTCCTCCCTCATAATCATCCCATTCTATGTCACTTTTGTTCTTTCCCTGTTCACTGTTTGAAATAGTAAACCCTTTTGCAAACTTGCTATTTTTATTGTAGGCAAAAACTGATCATATTATTTCTGTTTATTGTGACAAATAACATCACAGATATCACAGTAGAAAATATTTGGTTTAATCCTTCACATTTTTGGCTATTATTATTTGTCTCCCACTAAATGGTGAGGTTCTGGAAACCTTCAGTTCAGGGACACTGTAAGTCCATAGGGGAGAATCTCTACTGCCCAGATCCATATGGTTAGATGGGTAGACAAACAACATGAAAAATCAAGGGAAAAAAATCACCTCAAACACACCACGATACTCCAATTACAGAATCCATTGATCCCACAGTGGAAGAAATGTCACAGAAGGAGTTCAGAATGTACATAATTAAACTGATCTGTGAGATAAAGGACAACATTAGGAGTGAATCACAGAGAAAATATAGGAAGTTAACTTCAATAAGAATTATTGCAATGGGAACTGTTGAAATATGGATGATAATCTAAAACTATTTTGATAATTTTTACTCTAATAAAATAGAAAATCTTGAATACATTGACAAATTTCTAGAGACATATGACCTACCCAAGCTGAATCAGGAGAATATAGAAATTTTAAACAGATCAATTTTGGGAATAAAATTGAAAACTCCATCAAAAGTTTAACAAAAAGAAAAGTCCAGGACCAGGCAGTTTCTCAGTCAAGTTCTACCAGACCATCAAAGAAAAACTAACACCAATACTCTTCAAATTATTCCATGAAATAGAAAAGAAGAGAATCTTTCCAAATACATTCTATGAAGCTAGTACCACCCTGATACCAAAACCAGACAGAGACACAAGGTAAGAATACTTTACACCAATATACCTGATGAACATAGACACAAAAATTCTTAATAAAATATTGGTGAATCAAAGTGCAGTCTGTAAAAAATAAAAAATAAAAAAATAAATAAATAATAAAAAAAAAGATAGTGCACCATGATCAAGTGGGATTCATCCCGGGATGCAAAGTTGGTTGAACATACAGAAATCAATAAAAGTAATTCATCACATCAAGAGATTTAAAGACAAAAATCACATGATTATCTCAATAAATGCAGAAAAAGCATTTGACAAAATTCATCACCTGATAATGTTCAGAACACTAGGGATACTAAGGATACTAGGGATACTAAGACATACCACAAAACTATACAAGTTATAAATGATAAATTCAAGGGAAACATCATTGAAAATGGAGAAAAAAATGAAAGCATTCCCTCTTAAAACTGAAACAAGACAGGGATGCCCTCTTTCACCACTTTTATTTAACATAGTCCTGGAAAATCTAGCCAGAACAATTAGACAGAAGAAAGAAATGAAAGTGATCTAATACACAAAGAGGAGCTCAAACTATCCCTATGAATTGACAACATGATTCTATATATAGAAGACCCAAAAAACTCCAACAGAAAACTTCTGTAACTCAAAATGAATTCAGCAAAGTAGCAGGATATAAAATTAACACCCATAAGTCAATTGCATTCCTATACATCAGTGATGAATCGACTAAAAGGGAAATAAAGATACCTACCCCATTCACAATAGCCTCCAAAAAATAAAATATTAACAAAAGAGGTGAAAAATGTCTATAAGGAAAACTATAAAACGCTGAATAAAGAAAGTGAATAAGATCTTAGAAGATGGAAAGATCTCCCATGTTCTTGGAGAGGCAGAATTAATATTGTCAAACTGGCCATACTACCAAAAACTCTATACAGATTTAATGAATTTCTCATTAAAATTCCAAAGGCATCCTTCATTGAAATATAAAAAGCAGTCATAAAATTCATTTGGAAAAATAATAGGCCCAGAATAGCCAAAGCAATTCTGAACAAGAAAATTGAAGCAGATCTTAAATTATAATACAAAGCTACAGTGATAAAAACAGAATGGTATTTGCACATTGACAGACAAGAAGACTAAGGGTACAAGATAGAAAACACAGTGACAAACCCACATAAATTCACTTATCTCATGCTAGACAATGGCACCATAAACATACATTGGAATAAAGATAACCTCTTCAACAAATGGTGCTGGGAAAAGTGGGAATCCATACATGATAAAATGAAAATAAACCCCTATCTCTCATCCTGCACAAAACTCAACTCAAAGTGGATGAAGGACCTAGGCATTAGACCAGAGACCTTGTGCTTAGTAGAAGAAAAAGCAGGCCTACCTCTCCATTATGTCAACTTAGGAACCAAATTTCTAAATAAAACTCCTAAAGCACAAGATGTAAAATCAAGAATCAATAAATGAGACAGACATCATTGCCCTATGTATATGTATGATTACACAAATAGTATGAACCTAAATCATGCACAACCATAGAAATGAAATGATGTACCCCATTTGTGTACAACAGGTGGGACAAAGGAAGAAGTACAGGTTCACTGAATTAGACTGGGGGAGTGCTGGGAGGGAGGAGCAATGGGAATCGGAAAGACAATAGAATAAATCAAACATAACTTTCTTATGAGAATATGATTGTAACTCTACATCATATACAACAACAAGAATGGGAGTTATACTCCATGTATGATATATGTATTTTGAAAATACATTCTACTGTCATGTACAACTAAAAAAAACAAAAAAATAAATTTTACATGACTGTTTTGGTCAGCTTTTTCTCTACTGTGATCATAAGACCTGATAAGAATAATTTTAGAGGAAAAAAATTTATTTGGCACTTATCATTACAGAGGTCTCAGTTCATAGGTGGCTGGCTCCATTGTTCTGGGTCCAAGGTAAGACACAGCATCTTGGCAGAAGAATGTGGTGCAGGAAAGAAGCTCAGGACATGACCACCAAGAAACAGAGACAGAGTTCCCCTTAACAAGGACAAAAGATAACCCCCAAAGGTACATTCTCAGTGACCCACCTCCTACAGCCACACCTTATCTGCCTATAGTTACCACCTAGTTAATCCATTCAAGTGGATTAATGCACTGATTAGGTTAAGACTCTCATAACCATTTTACCTCTTAATGTTCTTATATTGTCTCACACACAAGCTTTTTGGAGAAATCTCATATCTAAACCATAACAATGACAACAAAGATGAGGGAATACTGATCACCCACTAAGAACAACTTAAAGGAAGAAAAGTTTATCTGAGGTTCATGGTCTCAAAGGTCTTGGTTCATAAAGGGCTTACTCCTTTGCCCTGGATCTGAGGTGAGGAAGAACCTCATGGGGAATGGTGGCTCTGAAGGGCAACTGCTCAGCTTATGGTGGCATCAGGAAGCAAAGACAGAAGAGGAAGTGACTACAGGGAAGACGCACCTCTCCAGGGAACACCCCCAGTGACCCACCTGTTATCCATACCCCACCTGCCTACAGTTACCACCCAGTTAGTCTGTTCCAACTAGGATGAACAGATTATGTTACAATTCTCATAATCTAATTATTTACCTCTGAGTTTTCCCACATTAACAGGAGCTTCAGGTTAAAAAAATGCACAAATACTTTTTATCATTTTTCATGTTAGATGTTTTAAATGAGGCCACAAAAGCAAAAATAGTACAGAACAGAGGAAGTATACCTCAACACAAGATGACACACCTACTGTTAACATCATAACAAATGAGGAAATATTGAAAATGAAGATTTTTTTAATATCTAAAAGAAGATAAGGATACCCAGTTCCACATTTTATTCTTATAGTGCTGGAGGTCCTAGCTACAGTAATTAGGTAAGAGAAAGAAATAAAATGCATCCTAAAAGGAAAAGAAGAAGTCAAATTGCTCCTTTTTGCAGATGATATGATGATATTATCTTAAATAAATAAAAATCTAAGAGATTTTAAAGGCAAAAACAAACAACAAAAAAAACCACTGTTGGAACAAACTGCTTTGTCAAAGTTGCAAAACACAAAATCAGCATATTAATATCAGTTGAGGTTCTATACTACCTTAAAAAAAAGAAATAAGAAAGCAATTCTGTTTACGATCTGTGCTTAAAAAAAAATAAAGAATGCTTAGGAATTTATTTAACCAAGGAGGAAAAGAACTATACGGTAAAAACTACAAAGCACTGGTGAAAAATTTTAAACTGTATCACCAATAAATGGAAAGATAGCCAATGTACATGAATTCAAAGAATCAATATTGTCACAATGTCCATACTACCCAAAACAATCTTCAGATCCAATCCTGTAATATCTTCAAAGAAATAGAAAAAACAGTTGTACAATTCATATGAAATAATTAAAGACCCTGAATAGACAAAGTCATCTAGAGAGTAAAGAACAAAACTGGAGACCTCACACTATCTTACTTCAAAATATACTGCAAAACTGTAGTGAACATAACTGCATGGTATTAGCATAATAACAGGCATATAATGCTTAATATAGAAGACAAAAATAGATCTACTCTTTTATAGTAAACAGATATTCTAAAAAAAAAAAACTCTCGAGAGTATACACAGGGTAAAAGACAGTCTCTTCAATAAAATTGGATATTCACAGGCAGAAAAATGCTATGAGACTCCTATCTCTCGCCATTGAATAAATCAACTTAAAATGGATTAAAGACTTAAATGTAAGACCTGATACTATAAAACTAATAGAAGAAAACACAAGGAAATAGTTCATTATACTTTTATGGGCAAATATGTTTTTAATAAGAACTCAAAAGGACAGGCAACAAAAGCAAAAATTAGACAAATGGTATTATACTGAAGAATTAATGTACAAGGTAGGACACAATCAACAGAACAAAAGGTCAGCATACAGAATGAGATGAAATATCTGCAACCAATATATTTGACAGGGTTAACACCCAGAATATATAAGGAACTCAAGTAATTCCATAAAATTAACAATAATAATCTGGTTTAAAAACAGGCAAAATACCCAAGTAGAAATACAAATGGCCAACAGGTTTATGAGAATGTTCAACATTACTAGCCAACAGGGAAATGAAAATCAATACTATGATATGATATCACCTCATCCCAATTAAAATTGCTCTATGAAAAATAAAAAATAATAAATGCTGGCATGGAAGTAAAGAAATGAGAACTGTTGGTGGGAATGTAAATTTGTACAGCCATTAGGGAAAAGGGTATAGAGATTCCCTCCCAAAATTGAAATAGAGCAATCAACTTATCCCAAAATCATACTACTGGGTATTTATCTAAAGAAAATGAAATCATTATGTCAGAGAGATTTCTCCACACATAGTGCAGTATGCTCTTTACAATAGCCAATATTTAGAACCAATCTAAGTGTTTATCAGCAGATGAATGGATAAAGACCATGGGGTACATATATCACAAAATACATATATCCATAAAATGATGGATATCTTTCATTCATGGAAACAGAGGTACTGTTCAGACATTACGGTAAGTGAAATAAATGAAACATAGACAAATGCTGCATGATCTCACTCACTTGTGGAATTTTTAAAAGCCAACCATACAGAAGGAAAGAGAAGAATAGTGGTTACTATTCTAATAGATACAGAGGAGGTGGGGGAATGGGGATTGGTTGGTCAGTGGGTACACAATTACAATTAGATAGCAAGAATAAGTACCAGTGTTCCATTGTACCACAGGGTGAAGATCACACTCATGTTTCAAAAACATTAACCACTAGGTTCATTTAGATTTTCTATGCTCTATTTTAAATCAAATATTTTTCTAGTATATCCTCACAATAATTCTCAAAGTTAGGTGGAGACTTTGCATATCAGAAAACTGAGAAATATAAAGGTTAAATAATTTGCCTAAGGTCACATGGTCATTAATCAGAAAAGACAGATCAAGAATTTAGTATGTTTCTTTGATTCAAGATTATTGCCTTTAGCACAAAGAGAATAACGTCAAATTGAGCTTGTTGTTTAAACACTGTACTCTCCTTTATGTGTGCTACTCAAAAGAGCTACTCCACAATATGATGAGGTCCCTGTACCAGATTGTAAATCAATGGACAGCTTCCTTTTTAAAGAAACTCACAAACACATGCACATAAACACACACACACACACACACACACACTTTAAGATGAATTTAAATTTTGCACAAGCATATATATTAGAAATTAGTAAACTATGATCTACTATTGGTCCCTTGTTTCTTTAAATAAAATTTTAGTGGAATACTGGCACTCTTATTCATTTACATGTTCTCTCAGCTTCAGCACTGTAAGATTGTTATTATTATAGAGACAATAGAGTCCATTAGGCTACCAACATTCACTATCTGTTCCCCCTTCTCAGACCTTCCTTAATTCAGAGAGGACTGAAGAAACTGAGGTTCATGTTATGTTTCCAGCAGGGCCTGGAATGAGGTAAGGTAGATAAGGAATTCTCCAGTGGTATAATCAGCCTGGTCTAACCCTCTAACCATTTTTTATTTTCGGATTCCAAAAATGTTATTCTTCATAGGATAAGAGGAGGGACTTGAATTTATCCATTCTTAATGCCCTGAATACCTTCAGAATGAATTTTCCAGGGACAGCATAAGGACTCTTCTACTAACATTTCATTTGAAACTCAGAGGTAATAGAGAGACCATGGAGTAGAATCAGCCTGACTATGAGAGAAATCTCATTCTCCTGTCTTCGAAACTTCTAAGATTGCTTCAAGGACCAAAATACAAATGAGCATTTCATTCTTTCCTAATTTTCTTTTGTGCTTGGGCAACTAACCAATTTCATTTCACATTTTTGAAAACTATAAATAGCAATGAAGCATATGCAAATCACTCAAACAGTTCCAGTTCAATTAATAACTAGGAGAAAATTCATTATTGGCTCTCCAGAATAAAGTTTACAAAAGATCAGATGCCTCTATGGCAGCAAATGCATATGAAGAAAGTTTTCAAAATATTATCCACAGAGATTGTTTTCTGTCCTGAATTGATTAGCTATTCAATTGGATTGGTTCAAGCAATTAGTTATTTCAAAATTCTTTGATATGCATATTTTAGAAAAGTGAAAAGCAAATATTTTTCAAATGTATCATTGTATAAATCTATAACATAAAAATTCTCTATTAACTTACATGTCTCTGGGATCCATCGTATTCACACCTTTCAATTTTTCCTAAGCTTCCATCTGAGAAATACAACTTTTCTGCACGGTGGTCAATAGTGAGTCCATTTGGAGTAAGTATATCTGTACTGACCACCACTTGAGCATTTTTCCCAGTCAGGGTAGATCTCATGATACTTGGATGTTGTTCATTCCAGTTAGTCCAAAACATTAAGCTAATTAAAATTAAAATTAAAATAATAAATAATTAAAAATTTTGTTCAGAGTAAAAACACTGTATAAACACAGCAAGACCAACATTTTAAAACAAGTAAATTTATTTGGCATCTAGTCTTTGACCCTTAAGGAAATCTAGGTGATAAGAGGAGATATGGTTATTATATTTTTATGCACATTTTTCCCAGTTTCCTAAGCTTAGAAACCATTTCCGAAAGTCAATTATCCTGTAAATTCCTTCAATTTAATTAAGTTGAGTCAATTTGATGCACAATGAGGATTTACTTTTATCAGGTAAAAAAACAATAATATTAAATTTTCTATGAACTGCATAGAAGCAGATCTAGAGTGATCACTTTGGACATGCTTATATTAACTATATTTTCTTCTATAATTAATGAAAGTCAAAATCCCTCTCCACTTCTAGCTTTGCTTTTTATATTCTACATTCTCATCTACATACTTTTTAAAGAAAAAAATTATCAAACTTGCATATTTCTCTTTTTTTTCCTCCTCTCTTAGTTGATTTAGTAATCACAATATCGTTTTTGAATTTTAGGGGTGACTCTCAAATTCTTAAAAACAACATCTGCTGTTTAAATCTGTGTTTGTGAACTGATACTTTGTGAAAGACCTAGGTTTCTAGGGATGCCCTTAAAAATCACTGGAAGAGTACAAAAGCTGTCAGGTTGCAGTCTCCAAGCCATATTTGTACTAAAACAGGTTCTCATTTTTGGTTTTATCTATTGGGTTGTCCTTAAGAGTTTATTTGAAGTAAAGTTTTTGATGCTTAAGGAGAGAAGGAAAGAAGATGGAAGGGAATGAGGATGATAGGTTGTCTGCTTTAAAATATGAAAAACCTCATTTCTAATAGTCACAAAGAAAACTGTCATATAATATTTAGTATTTACAGCAAGATTGCATATATTATTCCTACATTTAACCATGTAAAGGCAATTTAGAATTATAGTCAACACAATTACACAATATGTGTTTTTCTTTGAATATTTTGCAAAAATTTATTTTTGGACAATAATCAAGTTCACAACAGCTACTTGATAATTAAAAAACAATCCATATCTATTGAGGAAATCTGGATCATCTTTACTCTTTGTTAAAATATTCATTTCATTTTCATCTATTTCAGAGAATACAAAAATTAAAGTTACCAATTGCAAAAATATTTAGTCTTGTGAATTAGTAAATTTGAAAAAAATTAGGACATTCCAATTTCATAAACTGTTTGCAGTTTTACTCATAAATGTGACTTTAAAATAAAATATTTAGTTAATTAAAACATATAAAAAGTTACTCATAAGTATGAGGTTTTAAATTGACAATTTGTCCATGATGTTTTCTTAAATTGTTAGCTTTAGAATTAGAGAATTTTTGAAGTATTAGTGTTCCTTTCACATTACCATTTCACAGATAAGAAAGCAGAGACCTAGAGAGCTTGTGTAATAAAAATTGTACAAATAAGCAGTATCTGAGCAAAGTTTTGAACTCAAGATATTTAACTTCCATTCAAAATTTAGAATTTTATTTAAAATTTTCTGTTAAGTAACTTATAATATGAATTTGAAAGTGTCATTGATATACATGATGATAAAAAATGTCTTCTTCTTATTTCAACTTTAATTTCAAATAATATTCCAGTTAAAATATTTTGGCATGTTCAGTAATTCAAATATACATTGTACCGTATGCAAGATGAAAATGTAAATTTTAATGTATGTAATAAATAGTTTTAGGATAAAGCACTTAGCAATTAAAATTATGAATTTATAAAATATTATGAATGGTTTCCCTGTGTTTATTCCAAAATTGAGTCATAAAGTCCCTTTGACCAACTCTTTTATTCTTACTGTAAGACATTTATTACTGTTTTGAGATTCTATTGGTGAACCATGGTGGTAAGTGTAGTTAAGTCAGAATACGCTGCATGGTGACCAAGCAGTGATGTGAGCAGAGCTGGCTCTGCCAGGGCATTGGAAGGCTTGTGTCCATCTGAACTGTTACCCAAGCTGCTGGAGGAATCCATTTGCCCCTAAGCCTTCAGAGTTTTTATGTATAAATTGGTGTTCAATTAAATGAATTAAGTCTAATATTACTTCCAACCCAGATTTATATTTAACACTGAGTAATTTATCTAATCCTTTCTTCTGACAAGAGGTCAGGGTCAGTGGTTATCTGTCATTGCTTTTTATTCTTCAATTTCTCTTCACCTTAAGTAAATGGAGCTCTTCTATTTCTGCTTGGTTAAGGCTGGATTGGCCAGGGTTTTGCTTATTTGTTCCATTGAAGAAAAAACTAATTTTCTACTGAACAAATAACTGTGATACATTGTTTGAGAGTAAAATTCCATAAATGCATATTGCTTTTCTGCCTAACCTGTGCTTTGTGCTTCAGTTTTCTTTATAACTGCTTCCTTTCTGACAGTTACCCCCACATTCCCATAACATTTTTCTACTTTGTTTTATCTTACTCAATCAAAAAGGTGCAATCCATCTCGTAAAATCCTTACAAATCTTATTTAAACCTCTGCTCATCATGTCAGCCAACAGATGTAGACTACTTGACTGTTTTAAATACCTAATTTTTGGAAACATAGCTGTTTGCAAAGTTTGTTTTCCAGTTACTGTTTGTTTTCTTTTCATTTTAATTTAAGATGTCCTATTCTTAAATTTACTTCATCAAAGTGAAAACAACCCTCTTTTAGATGTCAATATGTATTAATAGCTTCATTTTAAATTTGTAATTCCAATCAGCTCTGCATTAATATCTTCTTCATGTTACATTTTCCAGCATAGTATTGTCTCTTTCTATTATCTTTTCATCATTTAAATTTGCTTTTACTTGATCTTTCATGAAGATGACATCTGATATTTTAATGATTCATACTTACAAGACTTTCATTAAAGAAATAAATTTTTATGAATTATGAAGAAAGCTTCAAAGGAAACCTTTAATTTTGAAGTTAGTCTTTTTTAAAGTTAACATAGCTGTGACATTCTTCTGACTTATAATTATAGTGCAGAAAGAAAAATAACCTCTTCCTTACTTTTGGCATTCATCCAAGGCCAGCACATGTGGGTGGTCATCTTCTGACATGGTGATGACCGCTTCTCTGTCAAATGCTCCAGGCCGGGTCTGGTCCACTGTATGCCTAGTGATGGATGAGGTAGTGGAGCTGGTCCAGTACAGTGTATCCCAGGCTCTGTGATAGGCAAGTCCTTCCACAGAACCCACATCTGATGGGAACAAAGAATAAATTGACATTTTTATTTACAAACAAAAAAAAATTACCTTTCATAGAGAAAAAGGGAATATATTTATATATAATTTCTGTTTTTAATAATCATTTCCCTATGAACACCCCAAAATAAAGAATAATAATAATTGTGGTGCATACAATTGATAGCTGATTACACACAGCAAAATATAGCTCTGAACCAACAAATTTGTCATGGGAGCAGTTCTGCAAATACATGTTATTAAAAATTTAATCTTCTCACTCAAGAAACCACAATCAAATGTTTTTATGCAGGAAACTGGTGCCTTTCTCCCCTTTCAGTATCTTAATATTAATTTTCAGAAAGTGTCCAGTGTGCAACACTTACAAATGTTTTTGAAAATCATATGTTAGTGATATCATTTAGGTACAATCATAATGGGTTTTCTGTTGATAACTATAGATTTGGAGATCTCAAAAAAACCAAACACATTGAAATTATAAAAACAAGAGTATCAGGAAAGCAGATTCAATTTCATATTTACTATTACAGATAGCAGGCAATGTTTTACTAAGTTAGTGTGGCAAATCCTTTGATTCTCTTGTACAAATGTAATATAAAAACCAAAAACACAATACGAAATTAATTGCCAGCTAAAGCATGTTTTAAATATTATCAGAAAAAGATGAATGGCACTACAGAGATCCTAAAATATAAAAAGTGACAAGGTGAAAAACAAGAGTAATTATTTCATAAAACTGTACTTTAAATCACTAGGATAATGTACAGTAGGTATTATAATTTTCATCCATGACTTTGAGCCCATCTTTAAGTATAATCAAAGTATTACAGTTTTCCTTCATGTTACCTATTTTCTTCAATTATTCTTAACATGATTAACAAAGATTCATATTAAAAATTAACATTACTACATACAGAACTCGCTATTGTTTTTCTTTCAAGGAAATTCTGAGACAAACTATTTAGCTCTTATTTTAAAGAAATACATGAAAAGGACATTTTCAAACTTAAGATGTATAAATATTTCATTTAAGGAGATCAATACAATTTTTCTAGATTGCCGAACAATAATTGAAGTTTTTGAACCAGATTTCTCTTCATATGATTAATTATTTGTCCCTTTTTTTCTTTGTAAATGCACTACAGAATATCCAATATCAATAAAATTAATAGCCACAACTTATTGGGTGTTGTCTATCTGCTAAAATTTGTGCAAACTGTTCTGCATTCATCATGTTATTTTATGTATACATCTAGTCTGTGAAGTTTGTTTCATTGCTCCTCTTTGCCAGAGGAGGAAAGTAAAGGTTGCAGTTACAGGTTTGATAGTGTTAAAGCAACTTTTTTACCCCAGGTTCATCTGCTTCCAAATGCCTAGGTCCATAGTAGCACCACTCATTGGGGATGAGTTGGAAATAAACAAGTTCCATTACATTTTACCTGTCTGCTCTGAGGGAATTATGTAACAAGTAACTTGCCATGAGTACTCTCCTCTCAAAGAATAAACAAAACAGGTTATAAGGAATAGATGGAGGTGACTAGTATGGAAACCTAGGTCAGAGATGATGAAAGAAAAATTATAAAATCATGATAAAACTGATAAATTGGTTAAGTTTTATGAGATTCATATGATGCTCTTATTGGGGTAATTAGGTGGGATGTTGGTAATGATTAAAAAAGTTTTTCTGTTATTAAATAAAACTGTGTTTTTTCAATTCAATTCATTTAAAAATATAGTAACTCTATTGTAGTGTTTTCAGCACTATATGTCTTCATCATTCACAAGGAGAATGAAAAATAGCAGATCTAGAAAAATCCAAGCAAATAAGAATAAATCCATCCTCATTCAGTTCCATTTCCTTCTAGTGACTTCACAGACCTTCCTGGACATTATCCTGCCAGCCTGGAAGAAGCCAGTACATATCACAACTGAGATGAAACAGATGTTGCTTTCTTATGGCTGACATAATTTCAAGGCTACTAAATTACATCTGTGTCATTGTCCAGGTATAATCTCTTTGATGTTATTTTTGTCACAGATGACATACTGATAGTACATTTAAACATAATCTGATGTTACATTTTATGTAATTTTCTTTCTGAAAAAAGATATTTAATACTGGATGTGGTGTTCACACTTGTAACCCCAGTGACTTGAGAGGCCGAGACAGGAGGATCACAAGTTTGAGGCCAGTATCAGCAATTTAGTGAGACTGTCTCAAAATGAAGAATAAAACAAAAGTAATGGGTCATGTAGCTTAGTGTTCCTGAATTCATTGCCCAGGGGAAAAAAAAAGATGTTTATTTCTTTATGAAAATTATGTTAGTTATTAACAGAAAAGTCAGTTGAAGACATACACACATTATCAAATCATGAAAAATATTTTAGTTGAGATAACATTAAACTTCTTTTGACATTTTACAATGGTTTAACAATTGTGTGAGGGCTATGTGCTGTGTTTGTGTGTGTGTCCGTGTGTGTGTGTGTGCACGCACACACATGTATGTGTTTAAAAATGAGGTTCCTGAATCAGTTGAACAGCAAGAAAATGAATTTTGAGATATCGATCTTGGAAGACAATTGTATAGTTAAAATAAAATAACTATCTATCCAGTCAGCCAGATCTGAGCAGAGTGAATCAATACAGAGTTAAACATCCTTGTAACTCAAGGATGTAAAATAGGCATAATTAAGAAAATAACAGTACTTTCTCAACAACTCCATACTTTTCACTTCAAATATATTGGAAATGTGAAATGTGAAAATACCACCTACCACCTCCTCACCCCATGTATTCACCCAAAAAAAAAAATCCCTACATTCTCTACATCCTTGAGCAAGGAATTAAGTTTGGCTCAGCATGAGTGCTGTGCTGATATAGTTTTGTAAAATTAAGAAGGGAGGTCAGTTCTTAAAAAAAAAAAACAATCTAGTCAGGCAAATTATGCAGAAACATACTATACCACTATTTCCTCTATTCCACTACAATAGTGGAAAATTTTATCCAAATAGCTTTGCAGACAGCAACAAACCACTAGTTTGATAGCTATGCAAAGGGTTTCACTTCTCAGAGAGCACAAGCACATTTCACTACCACTGAAGTAGGGACCACAAGTCCTCTTGTCTGCACTGTGTTCTAAAGCAAGGGCAAAAGTTTACAGAATGGGAAAAGCAGCAAGGATGTCATTGGCAGGAACCCCATTTACAAAACACTGCTATTCATCTAGCTAAGCTAATCATCACAGATGAATCCAGTTGCAAAGTTAGCAAGAAATATTTATTTCAAGAATGTGATACAACTGTAAAAGGTCATAATGACCTCCTCCTCGAATGTGCACTACTGTCTTACAGACTTGTTCCATGAAATAATGCAGTATTAGAGATAGCTGTTGGAAATTATTATAGCTAGTATAAAGCATTCCAAACTTATTTGAAGTATAATTCACTTAAACACAGAGTAGTAACCTTGATTTCTAATTCAAGTACAAATCTTAAAATAAGAATTCCATGGATATATATTCCATATATATCTTAACTTCATTGTTTCTAAAGAAATAAAATCCTGCATCTATTTCACAATCTAGAACTGCTATTGAGCTTTTTGTATGTGGTTTCTTTAAGCCTAAGAAAACACTGCTTTTACTTAAATTTTGTCTAAACATTATCCTTCCCTAAAAATCTCCCAATAACTCTTATTTTTCTTTCTTTCTTCTTTTCTTTTTCTTTCTTTCTGATACACAATGCTTTATTTTCCTTTTGTAGATTCTCCCTCATTGCAATGAGCCAATAACTTGACATGGTTAAACTACAGGTTTATTAGAAAAATCCAATATTGTTTGACCATAAAATACTCAACAAAATTGGAGTAGAAAGACATTTCTTAAACTCGAAAAAGGAAAACCAAAACCCATCATATTTAGTGATGAAAAAGGAATAATCTTTCCCTCAAATCAAGAACATGGCAAGACTGTACACATTTGCCTTTCTATTCAATGTTATATTGAAGATTCTACCCAGTGAACTAGAAAGAGATGATAGGTGGATGGATAGATAGATAGATACATAGGGAAAGGAAGAGGGAGGATTCAAATTGCAAAAGAAGGAAAACTATCACTACTTGCAAATAACAAGTTCTTATGCATACAACAGATAAATAATCAACAATATAAAAAATAGACTACTTAGGAGTAGCAAAAGAATGGTAAAATTTCAAACTTGTCCATCAAAAAAACTACAGAATTCTACTTTAGGAAGTTAAAGAAGAATTACATGAATGAAAAGATATTCCATATTCATGGACTGGAAGTCTTAATATTATTAAGAGAGAGCAATACAATCCCAAAAGAACTACAAACAATGTAATCCATATCAAAATCACAGCTGGCTATTTCCCAGATACTAACAAACTGATCTTAATATACATATGGAAATATAAGGGGCATTGAAGAGTCAAAACAATCTTGCAAAATTAGAACAAAATTAAAAGAATTACATTTCCTGATTTCACACTAAATACAATGATACAGTAAGTAAGACACTGTGGTATTATTATAAGGATATACATATAGAAAATAGGACCAATTTGATAATACAGAAATAAACTTTGGTGTTTATGGTCAAACAATTTTTGAAAAGGTTTCCAGAAAATGTATCAATGAGGGAAAAATCATCTTAAACAAATGGTGTTGAAACAACTCTATATTTAATTCACTAGACTGTTTGATTCCTTCATGTAATTCACATGCATCCATGTGTACACACCCACACCCACACACACACTCAAAATATAACAGCCCTTAATTTAGAAGGTCAACGGTGATGATACCCTTAGAATAAAATGCAAGAGTATACTTTTATATCCTTGGGTTAAGTTAAGACATTATAGACATTTTAGACATAGCACCAAAAAGTACACACAACAAAATGAAAAGACACAATCAAGAAATGAAAAAGTCAACTCACAGACTGGGAGTCAAATTATTTATGTCATAATGGACTTGTATCTACGATATGTGTTTTATAAAAACACTTGCAACTCAACAAAAAAGCAACTCCCCAATAGAAAAACAAGCAAAGAATTTGATAGCTATTTTTGCAAAGGTATACCAATGGCTGAAAAATGCATGAAATATGCTCAACGTTATTAGCCACCAGAGACATGCCAACAAAAATCCCAACTCATATCCACTATGATCACTAAGATAAAAACGCAAATTTTTGCAAAGTTATGGAGGATTTGGAAGTCTCACACAATGCCAGTGGGAATGTAAATTGGTTCCACCTCTGTAAAATAATTTGGCAGTTTTTCAAAATGTTAAATGTCAGATTACCATATGACCTGGCTATTCCACTAGTAGGTATATATCCAAGAGAAATAAAAACACACATCCACATTTACACAAATGTTCATAATAATTTTATTTGTAATAGCAAAAAGTGGAAATATACCAAATATCAATAAAATTAATGATGAATAAAATACAGTGTATCTATATGATGGGATACTATTCAACAATAAAAATAGGACATATTAACATATGCTGAATTGTGGATAACCTTGAAAATAGTATACTAAAAGAAATATTTAAAAAAACTCTTAATATTGCATTTAGATGAAATGTTCAGAATAGACAAACATTTAAACACAAAAGTGAATTAGGACTTGTTTTTGTTTACTATGACTTAGACTAGTACCAGTTTTGTTTCAAGGCTGAGTCACTTTTTCCCCACATCAACAAATTAAGAAATACAGTAACTTGATTATCTAAAATTTTATTCAGATATAGGCATTCACTTATTTCCTTAGATCATTTAAGGCCATCAGCAAATCACATATTAGGGCTGACATGAAACAGTTCATTCTGATTGGAGATGACCCAGTACTGACTATAAATATTTGAAGAGTTCATTCTGGTCACTCCTAAACCACAGTAATATCGTTGTACCTCTACACTTTGCCTGCAACCTCTTTTCTAAATCATTTAACTGTTAAAAAGCTCAACATTTTTTTAACCAGTGTAATTTAAAAAAACTAACTAAATAAATATCTATAATAAAGCCTAAATTTTTTTAACAAGGAGCAATACTACTGTAAATAATTTTTGTAAATTTTTTTTTGTGTGTGAGAGATCAACTGAAATACACAGAGAATCCATTGAATTACTGAACTTAGTTATAGGTGCAGAGATAAATGCCTTTAATTTCAGTGACTTGGGAGGCTGAGATAGAAGGACTTCCAGTTCAATGCCAGCCTGGGCAACTTAGAAAGAGCTTGTGTCAAAATGAAAATATAAAAATGACTGAGGATATAGCTCAATGGTAGAACACCCCTGGTTGTAACACCCACCTGGGGTGGGGGAACTAATGAGTTTAGTAAGATGTCAGGAGGCCATAAAGAAATAACTCAAAATCCAGTTCTAGTATCTACAAAAATAACTAATTAGCTACATAATGGAAAGAGAATGCCAAAGGCAGTTTCTATGAAACTATGCTACTCTTGAACATGTGAATCTGAATCTTTTTGTGGCCAAAGCATTGCAATGAAGCTACATTTCATGAATGTGGATCCACCACTTCAGGATATCACCCTTCTCCCAAGAGGAGGTACAACCCACTCAAAGTTTTTGAACAGGGCAACTATTCTGTCTTTCCCTCTTTTTCATCCCTATTATTCTATTCCAAGAGTAAACTCGTTTGCAGGGATTTGACTCTATCTTACACAATAACAAGCTTTTATTATTGTCCCCAAGCAGTTTTAATTCCCTTAAATCAGAGCATTTCAAATATTTCCATGTCAGAAGAGTCTTTGCTTTCCATTGTGTAACAGAACAGTCCCGTTTATTTGGTTTTCCCAGAAAAGAAGAAACAATTTGCCCTAAAAGAGTACTGAAGCAGCTTGAAACAGCTTGAAGCTTTTAAGTGACAATGATTTTTTTTTTTTCTCTTTTCTTTTGGTTATGTAGTGTTTTGTTTGTTCGTTTTCAGGTTTAAAAACATTTAAGTTCTGAAGTTTAGCTAGGACTTCAGACTCAGTTGAAAATTATACAAATTCAGACATGTCTCAACAATTGCCTCTATCTCTTGTCACTACTACTGGAAAACAAAGAAAACAAGTGAAGAAAATACTGAGCATATGAATGATTATTGTTGTGTCAGTCTATCTGGAATAAATGGACTTTACTGACTTTACTAGATTAAGCTAATGTGAGAATATCCAGAACTTCCAGAGAAGAGCATGAACTCCAAGGTGCCTAAAATCATCAAGTATGCCTTAGATACAATGGACACATTGAGTCACTCTGAGGTTTATAATGAAAAAGTGTCTTGGAATCCATCCTTGCTTCCTTCATGAGAAAGTAAGGCAAATCTTCAGGCCAAAGTCATGAATCAGAACATTCGTGAGAAAGAGGTGTCTATGCTCATCTCCAGATGCCAGTTTAAGATCCATCATTTTCCTAGGTCAATTTGCATAATGCAAAACAATCTCAATAGAGATTCACAGATAAGCAGCTGAAACAGATGATAATCCCATAGTGTGATCTGAGAAAAATAAGAGACTTCTTATCCAAATTAAGACTCAGGTGTCACTTCAAGTTTCTCATGTTCCATTATTAAGTATGTATGTTCTTGATTTAAGGTTGTCTTCAGGGGTTCTTTGCTTTAATAGTCTCTGTAAATAATACTCTTTAGAGGATAATGTAAGTAATGATTGATACTTTATTATATGTTATTGTATTCTATTATTTTAATGGAGCATAAAATGTGAGTATTATGCAGAAGAGGAAAAGATGAGGAAGAGCTTTAAAACAGTCTTGAGGGAGGCATAGAAATGTGGACTTTTGGGAATCTAGCAATAGTTCAGTGGTATGTGGACTGAACAGAAATGCAGTGTTATAATCAGCATATGAGCTATTCTTTGGTAATGAATTAGTCATTTCAAGAAAAGTACCTATTGTATATTTGTCAGTTGTGGATCTTTAATAAACACTTTTTCATTGCTGTGACTAAATGATTTGACTACCACAATTATAAAGGAGGAAAAGTTTATTTGAGGGCTCATGGTTTCAGAGGTCTTAGTCCATAGAAGCCAGCTCCATTCCTCAGGGCTCGAGGTGAGGCAGAGCATCATGGCAGAAGATGGTGGCAGAGGGAAGCAGCTTGCATTAACAGGAAGCAGAGAGAGAGGGAGAGAGAGTCTCCACTCTCCGGACACAAAATATATACCCCATAGCCACGCCCCAATTCCACTGTCCTCCAGCCACACCCTACCACTTCAATTAGTCCCATAAGGGATTAATTCCCTGATTGGGTAAGACTTTTAAAACCAATCATTTCTCCTCTGAACCTTCCTGCATTGTCTCACACGTGAGCTTTTGGGGAACACCTCACATCCAAACTGTAACATTGCAATTTGCACCTGATGCATAGCATTTATCCAACCATTAATTTACAAATTACTTCTTTGGTCCTTCCTTCAGTGTTGTCCTTCCCTCTTCAGATATTTAACCTAGCACTACTAATAGTCATTTTTTTTTTTTCTATTTCACTTTACTTTGGATTTGGGGGTCATATTTACTTCTTCAGTCTTTCCCCACATTCAAATACCATAGTATGTGGTCTGATTCTGCCTTCTGGGTGATGTTTTGTGAATTAGTAAATGTTTATTTCTTTATTTCACTCTGACTTTCCTCAGTGTCCTCTCTTCTATGCTGTCCTGATGCAGAGAAATCATCTGCTTCTTCAACCCTCCTACTATCAGGTTCCTGTCAAGCAGCGTAGAGCCAGCAAATGTTATCCCAGACATGCTCTTGCGGCTCTTTCAGTTCTCTGCCTTTTGAAGCTATTGTGTCAGTTGACTGGTCTTAAACCTAAGAGCCTCAGAACAAGCTAATCTTCTACATGCTGATGTGGAATTTATTCCTTTATATATTATTATATGTAAATAACTTAATCCAGTATGTATGTCTTTAAGCTGCACAGAAATAACTCAAATTGAATAATAATTCTTTCCTAAATCAGTATAACACTTATAAAAATAAATTCAAGAACACATGTAATTTTTTTATGATTTAGAATATCAAGAATCATCTTAATCTTTGGATTCCAAATCCGTTTTCCTTTCAAAAGCATTTCATGTATAGGAGCTCATCCTCTTGAGACAAGCTGAAGTAGTCATTTGCTGGATTTAAAGAAAAACTAAGTAAAGATATAAAGAAATGTGTCTTTCTGAGAGGATATCTTTTCAGTATGAATTTGAATGTGAAATGCTTCATAGAATAATAGGATTTTTTTATAGTCATTTGCTTTTAGATTTTAGAGTTTTTGTTATCAGGAATCCAGGAAGAAACTAATGAGATTAACTGTTAAGAAATTAATCTTTCAGGAATGGGAAGAATTCAAATGTTAAGGCATTATAATTGCAGAATGCTGGAAAAATTAACATTTTAAGAGAGTATAAATTCATTCACATTACCAAGCAGATAAAATTAAGGGGTCAGTTTTGTAATAACGCTCTCATTTCATAAGTTTTACTTATGTTTTTTCCTATCACTAATATAATACATAGATGTGTTTGACAGGAACACAATGTTAGATTTAAAAAATAAAATTATAAAATCAATTAAATTATTTACAAGGTTTCCAAAACACTTTTTATTTGTATTAAAATCATCATCTGAAATATACCCCTTAGCTAACCACCAGCCTTACGAACATATTTCTATTTCATCCTGCGAGTCCCCTCATTTTAAGGGAAATGTGTATCCCCCAACAGACAAATCCACTACTTGTGTTCTGAATTATGTTGTTCTCTCTAGTCTTCTCAAGAACCGTTTTCCTTTTGTTTCCTCTGCTCTTTCCTACAGAATAAAGACCCCTCACTTTAGTGCAGCATATTCATAGTACACAGAATTATAGCTCTTTAGAATTTAGAACCCCTTTTGAACTATACTTCCAATTTTGTTTCTCTCATTGTCAGACTTTTCAAATGAATTGTTATATATTCTTTTCTTATTTCATATTCAACTTCAGCACATTTATCAGTAATTTATCAGTAATTCTCCTGAAGCTACTCTTCCCTAGAAACATGGTACTAATAATCAGTAATTAGCAATAACAATTTAGTAATTTCTTCATTGCTAAATTCAGTGAACAGTCTTTCCATTTTACTTAACACTTGTTGACTGTCCTCCTTCTTTTTGAAATTCTTGAGAGTTATCTCCCCACCTTGTAGTACTGGGGACTGAGCCCGGGGATACTGTACAACTAAGCTGTATTCCTAGACCTTTTGTTTGTTTGTTTTTGTTTTGAAACAGAGACTTGCTAGCTAAGTTGTCCAGACAGGCCTTGAACTTGCCATGCCTCCTGAATCTCTAGGGTTACAAGCCTGTGTCACCATACCCAGCAACAGTTGTTTTATGTTTATTTGTGTTTTGTCATTCCTCTTCCTGTTTTTCCATATATCATCAGTGTCTCCTTCACAATATTCCTTGCTAGTAACCCCTTCAATAAATCAATGTAGGTAAAACTGAAGGTTTGATTTTGGGTAATCCTTTTCTGTCCTCTTTTGTATATGATCTCTTCTAACCCATTTCATTAAACATTGTCTACATGCTTTTGTTTCTAGACCACATGTGTGATCATAATTATAGGCTTACATCCAGCAATTATGGTATCTTTTATCATCTGAATGATATCTCAATAAAAATTTGTAAAAAGAAAAATTTCACCCCAAACTTAACTAAGTAAATAGTTTTCACTCATTCAAACTAGAAATGCAGTAATCACATTTGAATTTGGTTGAGTCTTTAGTTTTTGCATAAATACATGATTAAATGCTTTTAATTTTATCCCTGAGGCATATTTTAAGTAAATTTCCATTTTGTTCTCCACTGACATTATTATCTCTGTCATCAGCGCTTGCTTGAACTTTTGTCCCAAACTATCCTCCCAAGTGTCATTCTTGTACAGTCAGTTAATTCTCCATCAGCAACTCCAGGTGATCCTAAAGCATGTATTCTATCCCTGCTCTGCTTACAATCCTTCAGTGTTAAGCCATCACATTTAGAATGAAATTTGAGTTAACCCTTTCCTGCCTGTCCAATTGTATCTCAGGACACTCTGCCTGCTTCTTTTATTAGGCTCTGGCCACACAGGTCTTCTAGGAACTTACGTCATCTTTTAGACTTGTAGAGACTAACATCCGTAGATGACACATGTAGTTTTCGCTTTCATTTTCTTTCCTAGGTCTGACATTTCTTGAATACAGAATTGCCCACCTTTCTCACTGAATTCTTTTTCTGTGTCCCTTTTTAATTTCCCTCATAATATAACATAATTCTATTTGTTTTTCATGTTGTTTTTGTCAGTCTCATCCCACTAGATTGAGTATATGGAACATGGCTAATTTGTTTTGTTGTATTCTCACACTGAACAAAGTCCCAGGCCTACAGCTAACAAGGAAAATTATTTGTGTGATAAACTGATATGAATTTCTAATCCATGGAAGGCAGTATCTGTATATTTATGCTTTATTTTTTATATGCACAAGACCTAGTATATTAGAAAGGCACTCAAGGTAATAAGCACAAACTCTAGATTCAGATATAGCTGGCTATGAATACCGCATTTCACTTTACCAATTACATGACAATTAGGACATCATTTAGATTCTTTGTATTTTTGTTTCCTTCTCTGTAGTGTGGACATGGCAATAGTATAAAATTCATAAGATGTATAATGATTATGAGTTAACCTGTGCATTTAGAGCAGTGCCTAGAACAAAGTAAGGGATCGATGTGCAGCATTGTTATTATTACATTCTCTACATAATGTTATAGTCAATTATGCTTAACAATGCTAATGCTTTATTTGATAAATTATCATCCCCCTTTTCCACATGTAGAATATTAGAGATAATAGCAATTATGTGTGTTTCTGAACTTTAAGAATCTACCATCTATATTTGTAATTACAATTCTCTTTTTATTATAAGAAACTGTGTTCCAGTTTATTTTTTCCTCATTCCTCAGAATAAGCTCAGAAATTTGTACCACTTAATAAGTTTTTGAGTCTCAGTGTAACCTACATAATGATACCGTAAATATTTGATGATCTTTTAGATGGAGAAGCTGTAAGCCTGAAGGAAAATTAAAATGATAGAAAATATCAAATTTTCATAAGAAAACATGAGAGACAAAGATGAAGAGACGTATAAAGACAGAAACAGTAGTGACTTCCTAAAAGAGATAGAAGTTAATGAAGCACAAACATAGAAAAAGTCTATTCCAGATAATGGAACTTATAGAAAAAGACATGATTCTCTATGGTTAAGTTTGCAAAGGAAAACCGAGATTAGTAACAGAAAAAAAGAGAGACATAAGAGATGGATAGAAACATTTAATCTCTAGGAAACAAGTACTGTGTTTTAAAATTCAACTCAATATAAAAAGGTACTAAGAATATTATTTGAAGATTACTAACTCTCATCTTTTGAAAACCATGTGACATAATCAGAATTTTGTTGACTATATGCATATAATAAACATTGTATAAAATATTATATATTATATGTTCACACAATATTAAAATGCCATACTGTAAAAACAAAATTTTGACCTGCCAATGAAAAACTAATAAGAAAAATGAAAAGATTTCTTTGAAAAATATTTCTTATCTAAATGTGGTTTAAAAAATGAAATTGACTTAAAATATTTAAATGGAATGGAATAAACATGAATGTAAATGTATTACTAATGTTTAAACAATAAAACTGAAAGTATACTAATCACAAGCAATTATGAAGAATTATTTATTGTATGTGTAGCGCTATGAAAAGGAAATACACAGAATGGAGATTAGAACATCCACTTTTTTCTATTTACTTGTTCTTAATCAATTGCCAAATTATATAGTGCAGGATTTAAGAGGCATAAAAATGTTTTACTTGCATTCTTGATAATTGCCATTCTGATTGGAATGAGATGAAATCTCAATGTAGTTTTGATTTGCATTTCTCTAACTGCAAGAGATGTTGAACTTTTTTTCATATATTTGTAGATTGATTGTATTTCTTTTGTGAAGTGTCTGTTCAATTCCTTAGCCCATTTATTGATTGGGTTGTGTTTTTGGTGTTAAGTTTTTGAGTTCTTTATATCCTGGAGATTAATGCTCTATCTGAGGTACAAGCAACAAGAAATGTTAGTGAGGATGTGGAGGAAAAGGCACACTCATACATTGCTAGTGGGACTGCAAATTGGTGTAAACACTATGGAAAGCAGTATGCAGATTTCTCAGAAAACGGAATGGAACCACCATTTGATCCAGTTATCCCATTCCTTGGTTTATATACAAAGGACTTAAAATAAGCATACTACAGTGGCACAGTCACATTAACATTTATAGCAGTTCAGTTCACAACAGTTAATCTATGGAACCAACCTAGGTACTCTTCAACAGATGAATGCATAAAGAAAATGTGGTGTATATATATGCCATGGAATATTACTCAGCCTTAAAGAATTATGAAATTATGACATTTGTCAGTAAGTGAATGGAGCTGGAGAATATACTGCTAAGCGAAATAAGCCAATCCCAAAGAACCAAAGACTGAATGTCTTCTCTGATATGTGGAAGTTAGTTCATAATAAGCAGGAGTGCTAGGAAAGAATAGAGGATTAGACGGAGGGAAGTGAAGGGAAGGAAGGGACTATGGGGGGAAGAAGGATAGTAGAATGAATGGAACATTATTACTCTATATGAATATATGATTACACAGTGTAATTCTACAACATGTACAAGCAGAAGAATGAGAAGTTATACTCCATTTATTTATGATCTGTTAAAATGCATTCTACTCTCATGTATAACCAATTAGAACCAAAAAAGTATGTTTTGCCCTTTTGAACAAGTTTATATTTCTTTTTTCAACTTGTGTGCATTCCAATTAATATATGTTCAATTTTCCACCTACTCTCAAATGCTAATGGAGCTTTTTAGATCCATTTTTTATTTCTGTTTTTCTCCAGAATTAATTTCTACATTCATTTCTGAACACATTTTAAAGATATATTTTTCCTTTTATTCCATTCCCAACATTTTAAAATTTTTTTGTTCTTTTTAGTTATATATGACAGTAGAATCCATTTTGACATAATTATAAAAGCATGGAATATAACTTGTTCTAATTCAGGCCCCAGTACCTCTCCTTCCCCTTCCCTCACCCCATCACCTGTTCCCTTCCTTCTACTAATCTTTCTGCCATTTACCCATATTTTTTTTAAATTAATTGCTTGTGGATGTACATTATGGTGAGATTCACTGTGTTATATCCATATATGTACATAGAAATGTTATGTCAGATTAACTCCACTGTCATATCATTCTTAATAAGATAAAAGTCATTTTCAGGTCTTGTATTTGTTTATCCTCAGTATTTCTCATTGTTATGAATTTCTCTACTCAGAAGAGTCATACATCAGCAATGTTTCCTTTTGCTTTTAAACCTGGTTTGCATCTTCTCCCATCTCTTACTTTCTTTTCTTTCAGTATTTTAATTATTAATGAACTTAATCTTGTTTTTATCTCAGTGTTTGAACATTTGATCTATCCTTCCTAATGCAACTAATTATCATCATATTTGAAAACTGGTCTACCAAAACAGACACACTCAACTACTTTAATGCAATGTTTCTTACCACTAGCCTCAATTCTTACAAGTTTTTATACTTCCCATCTGACCCCCCTGATGTGTATCACTTCTCAATTTACTTTTTAAACTTCTCTTTAGAAGTACAAGATTATTGGAAGAAGGTGCAGAATCATGAACTAAATTCATCTAGTACAACTTTTTCTGGACATTCTGTTCTTCCTGATAGATTTCAAACATACTGTGATGACTTGTTTACAAATCTCAAAGTGTTTATTCTTTTTATTCCTATAATTCTGTGCTTGCTTAAGTACTGTGATCATACATGTTCCTGTTTTTTTTATTAACACTCCCTCTTCCTCTCTTTATTGTGAATGCTCCCCAAGGTTTTTAGTTAATATAAAATGGTTCATGATTTGAACTATAATCACCTTCATGATGACTCCTGACTGAAGTTCTAGTTCTAATCAAGTTCCTCTGAGCCTTCTTATGTAGGCCTCAACCTTTGCCTATAAAACTATAGACACTAAGCACAAATGAGTTTATCTACTCTCATCTGCCTACATCAAAATACTCAAATACTGACATAGTTTCTAACCATTCAAGGCTATACCTTAAGGGTATAGTCTTATTACCATGGTCTCCCTTAATGTGTCTTCCTGAGTAGCCCAATTATGCCAAAATAATTTACCGTTTGTTCTAGATAACACCTATTGATAGATCCCTGACCACCATTTCTTATTTATTAAAAAGCAAAAACAATTGTGAATTTTTCTCTGTTTCTTTGAGATGTATATGCATTGCTTACAATTCAGAAGTGTCTTTCTCAGAGACCTGAGAGCCATTCTTTTGAAATGTATTCATCAGGAAGGATAAGACCTCTATCTCCCAGTCTCTGTGGAGAGGCTAGAATCCTAACTTTGATCATTGCCATCTGGGTTAATCACATTTACACTGAACAACTTTTGTGATTTTTCATTTCCCTGACTCAACTGAGCTCCCACTCTGGCCCCTATTCCCTTTTGCTTTCCTTAAATTGCCTAGTCACCTCTGTACAAATCAAAGCTAAGTGCATTTCAGGCTTGACCCTCTTCACTATAGCAACAGTGTATTACTGATCAAAATCTGTCCTTCCTACTTTAGTGTCCAGTTATTTTTAACTTTGAGAGTCAAGCTGTTATCTCTAAATTTATATTCTTCTAATTCCATTTACAGAACAAAATTTAGAAGATTTAGACTGTTTATTAGCATTGTAAATTTCCTTGTCCTAGTAATATTATTCATCTCTCAATTATTATAATTAATAATTAGCCAAGTTATTTAAAGAAAGAGTTGGAGAGATTTCCTAAAGAGCAGGGAAAACATATTGTACAAATGCCAATACCTTGTTTTGTTTTGTTTGTTTTTCTTTGTTAAGGATAAGACTATTGCATGAAAGCTGAATTGCTCAAGAAAGGAAGGAAGATTTTTCAGTGTTATATGACAAAAAGTAAGAGAAAGTTTTAAGTAATGCAGAGAAAGAGAAATTTAGGAAGGGAAACACTGAAATCTAATTAGGAATTTGTGTGTAGAGTTCAATGAAATCTTTCAGCAACATTTTATGAAACTTCCCACATGGTACCTACCCTTATTTAGGAATTTTAACTGGAAACTTTCTGGGAATTTGATCTCAAGGAAGACCTAGGAAAAGAGCCTGAATGTCCATGGGAAGCCCTGCATGTCCACTTGCTGGTTGCAAATTTAGAACATGTTTTATTCTCATTGTGTTTAGATAAATTGAAAAGAAAAAAGGAAGAATTATGCCACTGTTACATTGTTTGCATGAAACAGTTTTCTAAGCTATTAAAGTAAAATAAAATACCATAATGGCTTTATACTTTCCTGGTTATTGAGGTTTCATTTATCTTGAAGGAATGCCCTCAGAGAAATATCTTTCCAAGATGTTTCCTCATACCAGGTTCTTCTCTGCTCCCTCACATTTGTCTGTGTATAATAACACTTATCCAAAACTTCTATTTTCATATTTTTAAACTGCATCACAATTACTTTTGTCTATTTCCTCAATTATATTGAAAACTCCTTAAAGACCCTATACTTATTTGTACAAGCAAAGACTTTCTGGTTTTATCATTTGAGAATTTAGAAAATAAGTTCTATGCTATCCTTTTCTTCTTTTATAGTTCCAGAGCCTGGTGATTATAGGTAGTGTTTGTTTAACTATAAGATGAAATGCTCAAAAATTTTTTGAAAACTAAGAGTAAAGCAATTCAATAGGGTTCTGGGGATGATTAGCTGACCTTTAGTAAATTTCTTTATTGATTAAAGGATAGAAATATCAATGGTACAATATCCTTGGTGATATTTCCTCCCTTACATTCCAAAAGTCAATAATATGCTTTCCTATTGAGATACTCTACTTAAGACAAATTATTTTGAAGGAAAACCTTATTAAAATGATGAATTGGGATAGAATTACTTAAGAATATGTTAAGATAATAACTTGTATATCTGATTTTAAATGTTATCATGAAGAACTTTCATGCTCCAACACTGTCAATTTAAATAGTCTCTTTGTTCAAATCCACAGTAGTTATCCAGACAATACTCATTCCTTAAACATTATTATTATTATTTTCTCTCTCCCCACTCCTTTTTTCTTTTGTAGTGCTGGAGATCATAATTATGACTCATACATCCTAGGCAAACACTCTGCCACTAAGGTATAGAACCAGCACCTAATCTTACTTACATTATTGCTTAACATAGCTGCCAAAGCATTTATGAACTTACTACTATTTAAAAATTAGTTTAAAAAGGTACATTAAACTTTTTAGAAACAAAAAAGTTATACTTAGTAATTTATGAAACCATCCAATAATTTTATCCCTTATTTATAGTATCAGTATATATTGTATTATTTCCTATTTGTTTGCATTCATTGCTCAATGATTACAAATTTTGAATGCCATTTTACTATTAAATTGCTTTGTTAAAGTGAAAACGAGCAGCAACACTACCTTCCAATTACCTTATTCAACTAACAATAATAACTAAGATTTATGGTGTAAACTGGGGTTATGCAAGTAACAATTCTGATCTATCTCACAGGTTAATTATGTGGGAAATCGGAAGTCACAAAACATACGTTTAATAGTAATTAGTATTTATTGAGCATTTACCCATGTTCATACTATTTTAAGAGCTTATATTATTTAGTATAAACTTTAAAACTCTGGGTTGTTTATCACTCTGCTCATTTGTTTGGGTTAAACTACACAAGTTTTACTGTTTGTTTCAAACACCTAGAACACAAAGACAGAATGAACGTCTTTATATTACCATGAAAAATAACACAAAGGTGTCTGTAACTGCATTTCATGTAAAAGATAATGGCAAGATAGAAACTTAGGGAAGAGTTCTGTTATGTTAGAAATAGGAAACTTAACAAATAACTAGTTATAAGGTAGATTTATTATGGAAATAAAAATCTGTGTGTCAATGTGATGCAGTCAGTTCAATATTTCTTTCTCATAGACATTATTTTTCATAGCAGAGGAGGTAAGAGGTGATTTTGATGTTTGGAGCTTTCTTATCTTTTATTCTTTATTGACACCAAGTCTGTCTTTACCTCAAGTGATACAAGGAAAAATATATTCTGAGAAAAGACTTTATATTTTCATTCATCTGCAGTATGTTGCCTTTCGAATGGTTTTTAAAAGGGTAATAGGCTCTTCATTCAATAACATTATAATAATTAGCCTTCATATTTTCCAGAAAATAAATGCAATTATTTCTCACACTAATTTAAACAGTCACTTTTCCTTTGAGAAATTTAGGTGTTTCTGATTTGTGTTTATTATTTCCTTTAACTAAACACCTGTTCTCCCATAATCTTACTTAAGTGAGAGGATCTTAAAATTCCTGAGGATTTTCTTTTTATTATTTAGCCATGAGAATTAAAGAAATTGGTACTCAGAATAGAAGAAAAACATGCTACAGACTTAAAAAATTCTGTGACCTAAACTCTAGTTATTGCCTTTTAAACTTCTTTTTTAAACCTCTCAGGTTTAAGAAATATATTTCTTTTTATTTCAATTTTCTTTTTGAAAGTATACACATAGCTAGGTGCAATGGCACATGCCTGTAATCCCAGAGTCTCTGGAGGGTGAGGCAGGAGAATTATAAGTTCAAAGTCAACCTCAACAACTTAGCGAGGCCCTAATACACTAAGCAAGACCCTGTCTCTAAATAAAATATAAAAAGTGCTAGAGATGTAACTCAATGTTTAAGCAACACTGGGTTCAATTCCTAGTACTAGCAAAAAAAAAAAATACATATATATATAAATAATGAGATATATGTATATATACCTCATTTTAAACATATAATGTATTTAATGACCAACTTCATCATTATTTACAATTCAGTAATAATACAGTAAATAGAAGAAAGAGGTGTGAAAGGACCTAAAAATATTCAAGAATTTACTGCAGGCATGTAAGTCTTAGGCAAGAAAAAGGAATTAAAAAAAGAAAAAGAAACTGTCCTAAAATAAAAACAAAGGAAGACAGAAGAAAAAAAAAGAAACAAGAAATGTTCCAAGAAAGTAATGACAGAGAAAGTTTACAAATATCACATCACCTAAAGAAAGGAGATGACACAAGACAAAAAACAAAACAAAACTTTTTTACTAGATTATTTTTCATTCATATAAAATGCTGCATATAGGGAACATGTCTGAAAAACCGTGATGCTGCTCAAAGCAGTTTATTTTCAAATAAACTTGTAAAATTTCTTTCCTTGTTGTTGTACTTGAGGTCAAGAGTGCTGAAGAAAGATAGGGAGCTGGGAAGGTGGCAGAAAATATTATCTAGTTCCCTGCAGCAGGGCTGAAATGGTAACCACCAATTTTTGAGTTTGAACTGGCAACAGGTTAGATGTTAAAAGTCTTATTAAATAAAAATAAAATAATAGTGATTATATGCAGGGAGAAATAATTATTTCCTGCTCTTGAAAGCTTTATTCAAAGACAGCAGCTATTCTGAAGGAATTGGTATTAAAGGTACATGCCAATATTTGACCTCACATATCTTGCAATTCCCCCAAATTTCTTCTCAAGTAAATATTTTACAATTGCAGTGCAAATTTTTTTATCATTAATGGCAATCATTTTTTTATACTGATTTAGAATCTGATAGTATGTATGGGCATATATGGTATTTAGAATCTGATAGTACATATTTAGAATCAGATAACACAAATACACATATACACACAAAAATTTTTTTGAAGAAACTAAGTTGATCACAGAAATGATAAAGTGATATAGTGGAATAGAATAGCTGAAAATCTGTGACACTTAAAACCAGACAAAACATTGAGGTTGTCAAGGCCTTGGGCAGAGATTAAAACTAATATTTTATATAATTAGAGTCATTGGTTGACCAGAAAGAGGTCCCCATATCACCTTGTTTCTCATTTACACAATGAGTTAATAACCAGAAGTTCCTCAAATTCACTTGGTATGCAATGAAGATAAATGAGATCATTTCTATGTAAAGTTTGTGGTTTGTTGGAAACAAACATTATGTAAATAACTGTTGGCACTAAAATGGTAATGCAGACTTGCCATTTATAAGTAAAACAAAATTACATCCTATCGTTCTACTGCTTTAAAAATCACAGAAGCTTCGCAGAAAAAAATGAAAATACTTAATATATGAAATAAAAGAAATAAAAAAATACTATATGAAGCAAATGAAACTATAAAAGGTACTTA
Source organism: Sciurus carolinensis (assembly GCF_902686445.1). Taxonomy (NCBI): domain Eukaryota; kingdom Metazoa; phylum Chordata; class Mammalia; order Rodentia; family Sciuridae; genus Sciurus; species Sciurus carolinensis. Next base: position 92,614,487 of record NC_062215.1, read on the forward strand.
TGACAAAAACTGTCAAAAAATATAGTAGATTGATGTATTAATTAAATATCACTGATGTGTTAAACATAGGCATTTTTGAATACTGTAACTTTTTCCTATAAGTTTAAAACCTATTATAGTCAAATGCAATCAGAAGAATACAGATTTATCTTCTATTTTTCTTCTTTATTATTTTCCACTTTTCCCACTTTGATTTTTTAAATCAAACAGTCATCACAGTAAATCACATTCACTTTAAGGTTTAAGAGTCAACACTTTATTCAAAATATTGGTCTAGTCCTCTGGGAAGATCATGAATCTAATAAAGTTGCTACAGTAGGCTGTCACATTAACAGCAAAAGACCGTTTGTCCATCCTAAACCAATCTGAATGTGATGACATTAAAAATGACAGTTATCGAGTTGGTTAAAAGAAATGAACATGGAATGAAGGCTATGAAGTTCAATGAGATTAAGTTGGGATTTGTTTAGTCCATCAGTCAGTGTCATTGATGCCCAACTACTGCATGCAGAAAATTGTTCTACACGCTACATACTTCGGGAGAATGTTCTGAGAAGGACTGACCATCTCTTTCAGGAAGTGTTACAATTTTCCCCTTTGATAAATGTCAAGAACAAAGTACTGAGAGAAAGTATGCATTATTGTACTTACAATGTTTAAAAATTCCCTTAATTACAGTATTCCCCTCTTTTCTGTGATTTCTCTTTCTTGGTTTTAGTTACCTGGGATCAACTATGGTCCAGAAATATTAATATTTGTCTTGACCCTTTCAAGAGTTAGAAACCATATGTGCACAATTTTGTGGCAGTATATTGTTTTATAAATTTCTTTTTTATAATTAGTATTATTAATCACTCATAACTAATTTATAATCTTTATCATAGCTATTTCTGTATAGGAAAAAACATAATGTATATAAAAGGTTCCATACTATTCGTTGTTTAAGACATATTTCTCACAAACAAGGAGGTACTACTGTAATTATGTAGTCTTTAAATTTTATTGGAAAATATGTTCAAGATTTTCTCTGGATGAATATTCTAAGTGTCTAAGTGTTGGCTCAATGTGATATTTGGTAAATTAATATAATGTTCTTCAAAGATAGGGACAGCACATAGTTTATGAAATGAAAAGAGCTTTTAAATTAAAAATATTTTTATATCCTGAAGTATTGATAACATACTTGAGGACTGAAATGTGAAAAATTTATTATTCAATTTCTTTATTCCCTAAAATGAGGTGTTAATAATGTGAACTACTTTTTACATATGTGGAAATCATTTTATAATCTAAAAGTAACAAAAATTAGAAAGAATAAATAAGAATGTTTATAAACTCCAATTTTAATAGTATGTCTCCATTGAATACCTGCTGGATTTTCTACTTCTTAAACCTGTTAATCTGTCTTTTTTTTTTTCCTCCAAGTTCTACTCCTCACTCTAATTTTTAAAATAAAGTGTACACACATCAGTTCCAAAAAAAAGATACTGATATTTTCATATAATCCAGAGTCCAGGAGTCACAGAGACACAAAGAAATGCATTTTTTCACTGACATACTGAATTAAATCACTGAAGGTGTTAGATGCCTACCATCTCGATTAAATTTATTCTACCCGTGAAGAAACAGTTTATGATTTTCAAATGAATAGCACTCTTAAATGAAGGGAGCATTAATACAATATGATATTAATATACAAACACTCACATTATTCACCTGCCACTGACATTCTGAATTAAATCAGTAATGGGGTGTATAACTGATTAAATATCTACACAACAGAAAGCAACAGCTTATGATTTAAAGAGGCGCTGGTAGAGTGATCACATCATTACACTGCCAAACGCCATCTATCACTTTTACTGAACTTAACGAAGATGGATTACATCCCACAGATGAGATGCAACCTATAAATACTGTCATGCTGATCTTCATCTGACTTTCCTAGAGAACAGACAAGCAACAAATCAATAATTGAAGAAATCATATTAGAATTTCAGTGTTATTCAGTACCCAGAAGAAATCATGTAGGACAATATAGTAACAAATAACCTTAATTTAATGAAATCTGCCAATTCCCACTCTTCCTTCTAAATTAGCTTATTTTCTATTTAAGTTTATTTATCAGGTTTAAGAGAGTGTGCATCTATTTAGTGTATAGCATCACCAACCACTTTTTTAAAATTTATTTTTATTGTAAACAAATGGGATACAAGAGATAACAACCACTTTTAAACTAAGGTTTAGCACACACAAATTTCTTTCATGGCAAACTTCCTGTACCAAGTACAATATGCTTCTTGATTCAAGTTACAGGCTCATGCAGGCAATTACAAATGTGTGACATATAATATTGATGTTAAAGTCACTTGTCTTAAAACATTTAAACAAAGTGAATACCATAAAAATATGCATAAACAATGCATTCATTTTACAACTTCTGGATTATTTTAATAGTATTTCTCCATTAAACACCTGCCTGAGTTTCTATTTACCGTTTCATTTAGCTTTGACAGTTTACCTTTGTGGAAACTGCCTGTCAATTGCTTCAGTAGTCCAATCGCTGGAGACCAGATTGCTTTCTGTCAGTTGGCTTGTATAATGTTATTGTAATAGATAACAGGTGGTCAGTATTCAATGGCTGAGGTGAGGATGATGTCTCACAAGCTATAAAACATCTGAGGAAATGCTTTAACAGTTCACACTTACTACTAATTGCACCATTAGAACTTTAATTAATTCTTTACCCTTCCACTGTGTTCCTTAGATGGCCATAAGGCAGGAAATCATTCGGAACAGAAAGAAAGAATCTAAAGAGACAATAATGAGGTGTAATAAAAGAAAGAATGAGTGGCAGAATGGTTAACATTTTGCACTGAAACTGGAGTGGAGTTTGATTATTTAATCAGTTCTGTGTTTCATAATGCCCCTAAATGGGCATTAGTTTTTAAGGAGCACTTTAATTCTGAGAACATGTCAGCCACTGCCCACATTTGAACTGACTATCTTCAACGACTAATGACGAACTATATCTTGAAATTATTCCAAAATTATTCCTTTCCGACTTTAAGGCATCAGTAATGAAATCTTCCAAGTCAGAAATAGAAAAATGAGACATGGAAAAAGTTTCATACGAGGATAATCTCTGTATTTTTAAAATATAGCCTTAGAACATGTTACATAAAAGATGAAAACAAGGCATTCAATTCGATGTCACCATGCTGATTTTAAGCTCAAGTCACGACTAGACTTTGGCATTTCTGGGTTTCTAGTTTTCAAATAGCACATTTTTAGGCACATTATGTACCTAGATAGTTCCATGCTCTATTCATCATTAATCTCTAGTAATTTGAATTAATAATTTTTCTCTTATGATAGATTTGCTTGGAACTACTCATTTGTTTTAAACATGTAGTTTCCAACAATCTGCAATTCTTTTGGATAAAACTGAATGAAATAAACCTTTGAGCAATAAAAATCAATGTTCTTCCATAAGACGCAGGGTCTCTGGTCTGATTCCGAGGTCCTTGATCCATAGAAGAAAAAGTAGGTCCAAATCTTCAACTTGTTGGCTTAGGATCAGACTTCCTTAACAGGACTCCCATAGCACAAGAAATAAAAGCAAGAATCAACAACTGGGATAGATTGAAACTAAAAAGCTTTCTCTCAGCAAAGGAAACTATCAGCAATGTGAAGAGAGAGCCTACCGAGTGGGAGAATATCTTTGCCACTCATACTTCAGATAGAGTGCTAATTTCCAGAATCTATAAAGAACTCAAAAAACTCTACACGAAGAATACAAATAATCCAATCAAAAAATGGGCTAAGGAAATGAACAGACACTTCACAGAAGAAGATGTACAAGCAATCAACAGATATATGAAAAAATGTTCAACATCCCTAGTAATAAGGGAAATGCAAATCAAAACTACCCTAAGATTTCATCTCACCCCAATTAGAATGGCGATTATCAAGAACACAAGCAACAACAGGTGTTGGCGAGGATGTGGTGAAAAAGGAACACTCATACATTGCTGGTGGGGTTGCAAATTAGTGCAGCCACTCTGGAAAGCAGTATGGAGATTCCTCAGAAAGCTTGGAATGGAACCCCATTTGACCCAGCTATCCCACTCCTTGGCCTATACCCAAAGGACTTAAAATAGGCATACTACAGAGATACAGCCACATCAATGTTAATAGCTGCTCAATTCACCATAGCCAGATTGTGGAACCAATCTAGATAGCCCTCAGTTCATGAATGGATAAAGAAACTGTGGCATATATATACAATGGAATATTACTCTGCAATGAAGAATGATAAAATTATGGCACTTGCAGGCAAATGGATGAAATTGGAGAATATCTTGCGAAGTGAGATAAGCCAATCTCAAAAAACTAAAGGACAGGTGATCCAAGATGGCGGCCTAGAGGGTGACTGCACCCCCAGTTGCTCCAGAACCCAGGAGTTAAGAAGGGGAGGCATTGAGAGACTCGGACTGAAATAGAGCCACAGGTGAGTCTGTCCACTGGGTAAAGCTCGGCCCGGGTGGCAGGCCCAGATAGAGGTGGCTTATCGGAGCTGGGCAGGGCAGCTAGAGTCTTCCACAGGCAGTCCTGCGCACTCCGGCGGTGGGCCCCGCCCACACAGCCAGCTTCTCCAGGTTCTCGGAAAGGAATGGGCCCCCTAGTGAGAGCCTTTCTGACCAGAACAAGCTCCGAGTCCCGGAGCCAGCGCAGCGCAGCGTACTCTGGCACGCAAGCAGCTTCAGGGACCAGGATAGGGCAGCCAGAGACTTCCCCAAGTAGCCTGGACTCCTGCGGTGGGGTGTCTTTCAAGGCTAGCTTCTCGGAGCAGACCGCCCAGTGAGAGGCTTTCTACATAGAACCAGCCACAAGCCCCCGAACCAACGGAGAGCTTCGATCCGCAAGCAGCCTCTGGGATCAGGGCAGGGCAACCAGAGACCTCTTCAGGCGGCTCTGCCCACTCCGGCAGCAGGCTCTCTTCATGGGGCGATCCAAGATGGCGGCTAGAGGGTGACTGCACCCCCAGTCGCTCCAGAACCCAGGAGTTAAGAAGGGGAGGCATTGAGAGACTCGGACTGAAATAGAGCCACAGGTGAGTCTGCCCACTGGGTAAAGCTCGGCCCGGGTGGCAGGCCCAGATAGAGGTGGCTTATCGGAGCTGGGCAGGGCAGCTAGAGTCTTCCCAAGGTAGCCTTCCACACTCCGGCAGTGGTCTCCTCCCACATGGCCAGCTGCACGGTGCAGGCCCATAGTGAGAACCTTTCTGCACAGAGCCAGCTCCAAGCCCTGGAACCAGTAGGGGGCTAGGGGCAGGTTTCTTCGGATGCACTGCATTATCAGATTCCTCCAAGACATCAGGCTACTGAAGGCTGGGAGGTGATACACTGGAAATCTACTGGGACACTATAAGCCAATAGCGGAAAACTGCAATATCTCAGGGTCGCACTGACAGCTGACCAATATGAGAAAACAAGGGAAGAAAATGTCCCAAACAAACCTAGATACTACATCAATAAAACCCAATGACAGCACAGCAGAAGAAATGTCAGAAAGGGAGTTCAGAATGTACGTAATTAAAACGATCAGGGAAGTTAATGAGGAGATGAAAGAGCAAATGCAGGCATTGAAGGAGGAGATGAAAGAGCAAATACAGGCATTAAATGATCGCACCAATCAACAGTTAAAAGACCAAATACGGGAAGCAAGAGATCATTTCAATAAAGAGTTAGAGATACTGAAAAAAAAACAAACTGAAATACTTGAAATGAAGGAAACAATAAACCAAGTTAAAAACTCCATAGAAAGCATAACCAATAGGATAGAACACCTGGAAGACAGAACCTCAGACATTGAAGACAAATTATTTAATCTTGAAAACAAAGTTGGCCAAACAGAAAAGATGGTAAGAAATCATGAACAGAATCTACAAGAATTATGGGATATCATGAAAAGGCCAAATTTAAGAATTATTGGGATTGAGGAAGGCTTAGAGAAACAAACCAAAGGAATGAACAATCTATTCAATGAAATAATATCAGAAAATTTCCCAAATCTGAAGAATGAAATGGAAAACCAGGTACAAGAGGCTTATAGAACTCCAAACATACAAAATTACAACAGACCCACACCAAGGCACATTATTATGAAAATTCCTAACATACAAAATAAAGACAGAATTTTAAAGGCCGCGAGAGAAAAGAATCAAATTACATTCAGAGGGAAACCAATAAGAATATCAGCAGATTTTTCAATCCAGACCCTAAAAGCTAGAAGGGCCTGGAACAACATATACCAAGCCCTGAAAGAAAACGGATGCCAACCAAGAATCTTATACCCAGCAAAACTTACCTTCAAATTTGACGATGAAATAAGATCCTTCCATGATAAACAAAAGCTAAAGGAATTTACAAAAAGAAAGCCAGCATTACAGAACATTCTCAGCAAAATATTCCATGAGGAAGAGATGAAAAACAACGATGCAAATCAGCAACAGGAGGCGCTAGCCTAAAGGAATAGCCAAATAAAGGAGAAACCAAATCATGTCAAAAACAAATATGAGTCAATTGACTGGGAATACAAATCATATCACAATAATAACCCTGAATGTTAATGGCTGAATTCATCAATCAAAAGACACAGACTGGCAGATTGGATTAAAAAGAAAAATCCAACAATATGCTGCCTGCAAGAGACTCACCTCATAGAAAGAGACACCCATAGACTAAAGGTGAAAGGATGGGGAAAAACATACCATGCACACGAACACAGCAAAAAAGCTGGAGTATCCATCCTCATCTCAGATAATGTGGACTTCAAACCAAAACTAATCAGAAGGGATAAAGAAGGACATTACATGCTGCTTAAGGGAAGAATAAATCAGCAAGACATAACAATCATAAATATCTATGCCCCGAACATTGGCTCATCCACGTACGTCAAACAAATCCTTCTCAATTCCAGAAATCAAATAGACCACAACACAATAATACTAGGCGATTTTAACACACCTCTCTCACCACTGGATAGATCGTCCAAACAAAAATTGAATAAAGAAACTATAGATCTCAACAACACAATCAGCAATTTAGACTTAACGGACATATATAGAATATACCATCCAACAAAGAACGAATACACTTTCTTCTCAGCAGCACATGGATCCTTCTCCAAAATAGACCATATTTTATGCCACAAAGCTACTGTTAGCAAATACAAGAAGATAGAGATACTACCTTGTACTATATCAGATCATAATGGATTGAAATTAGAAATGAATGACAGAATAAGAAACAGAAACTTCTCCAATACCTGGAGACTAAATAATACACTATTATATGATGAATGGATAACAGAAGACATCAGGAGGGAAATAAAAAAATTCTTAGAAGTAAACGAGAACAAAGACACATCATATCAAAATCTCTGGGACACTATGAAAGCAGTACTTAGAGGAAGATTTATTTCATGGGGTGCATTCAAAAAAAGAAGTAGAAATCAACAAATAAACGACTTAACACTACAGCTCAAAGCACTAGAAAAAGAAGAGCAGACCAATACCAAAAGTAGTAGAAGACAGGAAATAGTTAAAATCAGAGCCGAAATCAACGAAATCGAAACAAAAGAAACAATTGGAAAAATTAACAAAATAAATAGCTGGTTCTTTGAAAAAATAAATAAAATTGATAAACCCTTAGCCACACTAACAAAGAGAAAGAGGGAGAAAACTCATATTACTAAAATTCGGAATGAACAAGGAAACATCACAACAGACATGAGTGAAATACAAAACATAATTAGAAGCTATTTCGAAAATCTATACTCCAACAAAACAGAAAACCTTGAAGACATCAACAAATTTCTAGAGACATATGAACTACCTAAACTGAACGAGGAGGACATACACAACTTAAATAAACCATTTCAAGCAATGAAATAGAAGAGGTCATCAAAAGCCTACCAACAAAGAAAAGTCCAGGACCAGATGGGTTCTCAGCCGAGTTCTACAAAACCTTTAAAGAAGAGCTCATTCCAATACTTCTCAAACTATTCCATGAAATAGAAGAGGAGGGAACCCTCCCAAACTCGTTCTATGAAGCCAATATCACCCTGATACCTAAACCAGACAGAGACACATCGAGGAAAGAAAATTTCAGACCAATATCCTTAATGAATATCGATGCAAAAGTTCTCAACAAAATTTTAGCAAATCGCATACAAATATATATTAAAAAGATAGTGCACCACGATCAAGTGGGTTTTATCCCAGGGATGCAAGGTTGGTTCAGCATTCGGAAATCAATAAATGTCATTCACCATATCAACAGACTTAAAGTTAAGAATCACATGATTATTTCAATAGATGCAGAAAAAGCATTTGATAAAATACAGCATCCCTTCATGCTCAAAACACTAGAAAAAATTGGGGTAGTGGGAACATTCCTAAACATTATAAAGGCAATCTACGCTAAGCCCATGGCTAATATCATTCTAAATGGTGAAAAACTGAAAGCGTTCCCCCTAAAAACTGGAACAAGGCAGGGATACCCTCTTTCACCGCTTCTATTCAACATCGTCCTTGAGACTCTAGCCAGAGCAATCAGACAAACCAAAGAAATTAAAGTGATACGAATAGGGAAAGAAGAACTCAAACTATCCCTGTTTGCTGATGACATGATTATATATTTAGAGGAACCTGGAAATTCCACCAGAAAACTTTTAGAACTCATAAGTGAATTCAGTAAAGTAGCAGGTTAGAAGATCAATGCTCATAAATCCAATGCATTTTTATACATAAGTGATGAATCTTCAGAAAGAGAAATTAGGAAAACTACCCCATTCACAATAGCATCGAAAAAAATAAAATACTTGGGAATCAATCTCACAAAAGAGGTGAAAGACCTCTACAATGAGAACTACAGAACACTAAAGAAAGAAATTCAAGAAAACCTTAGAAGATGGAAAGATCTCCCATGTTCCTGGATAGGCAGAATTAATATCGTCAAAATGGCTATACTACCTAAAGTGCTATACAGATTCAATGCAATTCCAATTAAAATCCCAATGATGTACCTTGCAGAAATAGAGCAAGCAATTATGAAATTCATCTGGAAGAATAAAAAACCTAGAATAGCTAAAGCAATCCTCAGTAGCAAGAGCGAAGCAGGGGGTATTGCAATACCAGATCTTCAACTCTATTACAAAGCAATAGTAACAAAAACTGCATGGTATTGGTACCAAAATAGACAGGTAGATCAATGGTACAGAATAGAGGACATGGACACAAACCCAAATAAATACAATTTTCTCATACTAGACAAAGGTTCCAACATTATGCAATGGAGAAAAGATAGCCTCTTCAACAAATGGTGCTGGGAAAACTGGAAAACCATATGCAATAGAATGAAGTTAAACCCCTATCTCTCACCCTGCACAAAACTCAACTCAAAATGGATCAAGGACCTCGGAATCAGACCAGAGACCCTGCATCTTATAGAAGAAAAAGTAGGTCCAAATCTTCAACTTGTTGGCTTAGGATCAGACTTCCTTAACAGGACTCCCATAGCACAAGAAATAAAAGCAAGAATGAACAACTGGGATAGATTCAAACTAAAAAGCTTTCTCTCAGCAAAGGAAACTATCAGAAATGTGAAGAGAGAGCCTACAGAGTGGGAGAATATTTTTGCCAACCATACCTCAGATAGAGCGCTAATTTCCAGAATCTATAAAGAACTCAAAAAACTCTACACGAAGAATACAAATAATCCAATCAACAAATGGGCTAAGGAAATGAACAGACACTTCACAGAAGAAGATGTACAAGTAATCAACAGATATATGAAAAAATGTTCAACATCCCTAGTAATAAGGGAAATGCAAATCAAAACTACCCTAAGATTTCATCTCACCCCAATTAGAATGGTGATTATCAAGAACACAAGCAACAATAGGTGTTGGCGAGGATGTGGTGAAAAAGGAACACTCATACATTGCTGGTGGGGTTGCAAATTAGTGCAGCCACTCTGGAAAGCAGTGTGGAGATTCCTCAGAAAGCTTGGAATGGAAACACCATTTGACCCAGCTATCCCACTCCTTGGCCTATACCCAAAGGACTTAAAATAGGCATACTACAGAGATACAGCCACATCAATGTTAATAGCTGCTCAATTCACCATAGCCAGATTGTGGAATCAACCTAGATGCCCTTCAGTTGATGAATGGATAAAGAAAGTGTGGCATATATATACAATGGAATATTACTCCGCAATGAAGAATGATAAAATTATGGCATTTGTAGGCAAATGGATGAAATTGGAGAATATCATGCTAAGTGAGATAAGCCAATCTCAAAAAACTAAAGGACGAATGATCTCGCTGATAAGCGGATGAGGACATATAACGGGGGGTAGAAGGGGTTAGCATTAGGTTTAGGGTTAGGTTTAGGGTTAGGGATAAGGAGAGCGGTAAGAATGAAGGAAAGAAGGACTGTATAGAGGGAAAAGAGGGGTAGGAGGGGTGGAGGGGAAGGGAAAAAAATAATAAATCAAACATCATTGCCCTATGTAAATGTATGATTACACAAATGGTATGCCTTGACTCCATGTACAAATAGAGAAACAACATGTATCCCATTTGTATACAATAATAATAAAAAAATAAAAAAATAAAGATATTGAACCAAAAAAAGTCAATATTCTTAAAAAATCAAAACTAGAATGTTTTAGAACAATTTTAAATATTTTTTTTTTTACAAAGTGAAGAGTTTCTTATTTTCTTTGTTGTATGCTACATCAGAAATTTAACAAATATTTATATAGAGTATGCAAAATGCATACTTTTCAGTAAAGGTCAAAATAACAATCTAAAAAAGAGTTAAAATTCACACACAATTTTAATGTATTATGCTACTCTGAAGAACCTGTGGCTTTCTTTACAGTTTAAAAATATTCTTACTTGTTCCCTTGAAAATTTTAATGTTCAAACATAGTTTTAAAAGGTTTAGAAACTAGTAAATGTCCAAGCAACTTAGCAAAACACATTTGACTCTGAAATCTAAATTTTACGTACAATGCTACAAGTATCAGTTGACCAAAATTAGCTATGATTAAGCCCATTACAAAAGTTGCTTGTTATGAAAAAGAGATAAAGTTCAGGTAAAACATATTTTCCTCAGTCTTAGAGGAATTTAAGCCTAGTTCCTGGAGAGTGTGCATGGTACAAACTTTCAGGTCCACCCACAAAACAAACAAGCTATCTGTACTACAATATCAAGACTTAGGTTCAAACACTGAAACTTCTTTATGTACTTCATCCCTCTATAAAACATTTGTCAACTGCAGTACTATTTATGAGTTTACCATCCTAATTAGGCCTGGATATTTAGTAGTTAATTTTTAGCATATGTGACCCCACTCCTCACTGATTTATCTAGTTTCAGCAAACACCTATCCTGATCCTTGATTAATATTATTTGGAATAGTTAAGAGTTATGTATCCTCACTTGCTGGATCTATCCTTAGTTCTTAAAGGAACTGGGAAAACAGCAATTAATAAGAGACTAAATCTTTGTTTCTATGGGATTTACATTCTAGATGGAGGAGATAGATGACAAAACAAGCATACATTATGTTGGCAATAACAATTGCTAAGAAATACTGGTTTCAAAGAATGCTCTATTTGATGGAATTGACAGAAAGGACTGTATTGGAAGCTGATTTGAAAAACAGAAAAGGCAAATTTTGTGAGTTTGTATGGAAGAACTTTCTAGGCAGAAAAAATAGCAATGCCAAAGCCCTCCAATAAGACAGTGTTTGAGGTATTCACAGACCAAGGAGCCCAGTTTCCAGAAAGAAAATAAGAGGAGCCTAAGAAAAAGTAATAGCATATCTTTCTGAGGGCTCTACTAGAATAAGTGAAGAAATCTTCGCAGTGTTTTTATCTAAGTATAAGCAGCTGTGATGTCTATAGTTTCAACACCCTAAACAGTTTTGTGAAATGTTAGAACAGTGCAGTATGAACTCTACTGCAGTACCTCATGACCCAAGTCATGAGTATGCTTACATAACTTGCTATCAATGGTGATCATGAGGAAGTATCAGATGTTGAATATATTTTGAATCTAGATAAAATATAAACAATGAGACCAAGGTACACAATAGCAATATTAAAAAAAATAATGGGCACCAAAAACATATGGCAATGAAAAATAACAATATAAAATGTTAAACATTTTATGCCATTGCCATTAGGGAATTACAAATTAAAACAATGTGATATGATATCACTACATACCTATTAGAATTGCCAAAATCCAGGGCTGGGGATATAGCTCAGTTGGTAGAGCGCTTGCCTTGCAAGCACAAGGCCCTGGATTCAATCCCCAGCACTGCCAAAAAAAAGAAAAAGAAAAAAAAAAAGAGATAGAATTGCCAAAATCCAAAACATTGACAACATTGAATGCTGGCAGGGATGTGAAGTATCAAAAGCACACAATAATTTTTTAGTGGAAATGCCAAATAACTCAGCCACATGGGAGGATTAGCCATTTCTTAAAAACCTAGGTATGTATTTACTACACAATCTAGCAATCATACTCCTTAGTATTTACTTAAAACTTAAGTGCACACAAAAACCTGCACACGGATGTTTAAACCAGATTCATTCATAAATGTGAAGACTTGGGAATACCCCAGATGTCTCTCAAGAGGGGAAACAATAAACAAACTGTGGTAAATCCAAATAATTTAATATTACTTTGTGTCAAGAAAAGCTATTGAACCATGAAAAAATATGGAGGAAACTTAAGTACATATTACCAAGTCAAAGAAGTCAATGTGAAAAGGCTATATAATGCATGGTTCTATGTATTACATTCCATGGCAAACTGTGGAAAAAGTAAAAAGATTAGTGGTTGCCAGAGATTATGGGGGAGGAAAAGATGAATAGGCAGAGCATAGAGGAAATTTAGGGCAGTGAAATTATTAGGTATAGTATTACAACAGTGGATAAATGACATTATATTTTTGTCAATATTGATATAAAATAGTAAGAGTGAACCCAACTTTGAATTATGGACTTTGGATGAAAATGCGGTATTAATGTATGTTCATCTATTTAACAAATGGAAAACTGACCACCTTGGTGTGGGAAATTGTTGGTGGAGGAGATTGTGCATATGTGGGAGCAAACATGTACATGAGAATTGGCTGTAGTTGCCCCTCAATTTTGTTATGAACCTAAAAGTGCTCCAAAAATATAAAGTCTACTAAAAATAAATGAGATAAAAACATCAAGAAAGTAGTGGGAGATATTTTTAGATTATTTGTAGATATGAGAATGTCTTCCTAAGTCTTATGCAATGCCCAGAAGACTTGAAAATAGAGGGCAAATTGAACAAAAACATATTCAAAATTTCTGCTGTGGAAAAATGAGTACATAATGAAAGTCCAATGAAAATACACTTGGAAAAATAAATCCAAACAATTCAGCAAATGATTGTTATGTAAAATATATAAAGCTTTCTCATAAACTAATCCTTGGTTTTAAAATGGACAATGTATGAATATCAACTTTGATATGATTTCTACTTTTACACTGCTCTGGTCCAGCTTCTGAGGAATAACACAGTTCTGAAGATCCAGAAGACAATGTGAAATTAGACTGTTCTAGAGGATCCAAAATGGTTCATTGGGCCCATTTACTCCTTGACAAGAAGTACAAAGAGTTCCAGATGCCTACCAAGAGTATGAATATGAAAACTGGAGTTCTAGTTGCCTTTTTGGAACAGAGGTATTTCAATAATAAAACTTAAAATGTGATGTTGACTTAGTGAAAGCAATGAGAGTAGTAGTGACAGAAACTCAAATATTACAGGAGAATGGCTACCCATTTAATTAATTATAGATAGGAAAGGATACAATCCTGCATATCTCAGTTCGGGAATAAGGTGAAAAGATTCATTGATATGTATAAGAGACCCTACCATTTTTAACTCTGTTCTATAGATAGATATGAAATCAGACTGGAGAAAAATGACAGATAGAAGGATAAATAGCTTCAGTTAGGATTATCTGTCTGAGACCTTAAGTCTAAATTAACTGAGAGACTCAATTTTGTGCATTTAGAAACATGAGTCTCCATATGAACAGTTTCTAAGCAATGGAACAAAGCATTAGTCTTCGGAAGATAGAAAACAGAGACTATGGGCCATTTTCAAGCATTTTCATAGAGAATTCTTCCAACAAAGCAATGGAGCCCAGAAAAGTAGCAATGATCAGATGAAGTGTTCTGCCTTCACAGTCACACCAACGTTTCCACAGGGCATCAAGGTAAGAGTAACAGGGTGTTGGGCAGCATGTAAACAGCAAGGAAAATACTAGCTTTCTGACTTTAAGAAATGTGTTTCTAAGCCCTTCAGCCATACTTACTCATACCATAATATCCAGATTTGCCAAGTTCCAAAATATTTGATGGTATCATAGGTTGGCCATGGTATGGAGACTGGTGGTGCTCTCATATCATTAATGTGTTAGTTAATTAGTAAAGATAAGAGTACACGTTCTCTGATTTTAAAATTTCAATTTAAGGAATTGACTCGTCAGTAATGCCAGTTCAAAAAAAAAGTCCTGGTGTGTATAAATGTTAAGTCCGACAATATTTGCAATAGAAAGGGATTTTAAGTAGTCTAAAACCCATATGTAAAAGTGTATTAACTGAATTATGGAACATTCATAAACTGAAGTGATATGTAGTGCTCTAAAGAATAAAATAGTTTATTGATATCTATATGAAATAAAATTTCAGAGCACCTTCAGTTTTGAAGAAAAAACTTCAGCAGGGTGCCATGGTGCACATCTGTAATCTCAGTGGTTCAGGAAACTGAGACAGAAGGATCCCAAGTTCAAAGCCAGCCTCAGCATCGTAGGGAGACCCTAAGCAACTTTAGTAAGATCCTGTCTCAAAATTAAGAAAAAAAAAGACAAACTTCATAACTATGAACATATGTAAGGCAAATCTTTCCAATATGCACAAATATACATATGTTTCTAATTATACAGAAAAAGTATGTACCATACTCTATGGAATGAGGCTCAGACTTTCTACAAATCTTTCCTGGAGATTTGAATTTATTTGTACAATTTACAATATCATTTAAAAATTCAATGAAGTTACTGAGGGTCTCACCAAGTTGCTTAGGCTCACCTTGAACTTGCAATCCTCCTGCTTCTGCCTTCTGAGTGGTGGGACTAGAGGAGTGCTACACTGCTTCCAGCTTGGACACAGTTTTCAATGATGTATTTCTAGAATTTTTTACATGTTTACTAATTTTGCTCCACTTCTTTCTAATTTGAATTCATAGTAGAATGACTTCAGTCCAGCAAGCATACTACTGAGGCTTAGGAGTCCATAATTTGGGAATCCTAATGATTCATATTGTTGTCCCAATTGTATTAAGTTATGATCACTTTCTTAAAATTTCAAATAAGGGTAGAGGGCCAGCTGGGAATATAGGTCAGTAGAAAATCATACCTGGGTTCAATCACCAGTACCAAAAAAAAAACAAAAAAAAAACTGTCTAAAACATAATAAAACTAATAATTTTTTACTCTATTTAGATCTGTTGAACAAGAATCTTTTATCCATTTGTATATTTCTTTAGAGAATAAATACATATTGTCCACCAAGAAAAATTCAATAAAGTAAAGAAACACCAATAGGACTAAAACTCTCCCTACTTCATAAAATCTGCAATAATGAGAAGTATGGTTAGAACACCACAGAAATAGTGATGATTTGACTATAAATGCATAGTCAATCTGAGAAGGAAGTTGTTTGAGAATATGCTTTCTGATGACTTGATTGTTATGGTTTGGATCTGGAATGTCTCCCAAAGACTCATGTGTTGAAGACTCCCTTCCCAGTGCAGCCATATCCAGAGGTGGGGCTCATGGAAATTGATTGACTCATAGTGTATATGACCTCACCAATGAATGAATCCATTGATGGAATCAGAACTGAATGGACAATTGCGAGTGGTGAAAACTAGGAAGTGGGACCCACTTGAAGCAAGTGGGTCTTTGGGGACATGTGCTTGGGACTATAACTTATTCAAAACCCCTCCCCCTCCCTCCCTATCTTCCTCTATGGCTATCCCCGACTCTGGGAATCTCCCTTTCATCTGTTTCCTGCCTGCCATGAGAAGAGCAGATTCACTCTGACATAACCTTCTGCCATGATGTATTGCCATACCTCATGCTCAGAAACACTGGAGTCAGCCAAGCACGGACTGTAAACTCAGAAAACCATAAGCTAAAACAAATTCTTCCTCCTTTAGGTTATTTATCTCAGGTATTTTATCACAAAAATGAAAAGCTAAAACATTGATACATATAAGGGTACATTAGACTAGCTACTAAAATAGTAAAGCAATGGTTTTTAATAGCATGGTCCATAGCCTAGCAGCATCAATATGATCAAAGAACTTACAAGATATGCAAATTCTCAGGTCCTGTGCCAGATCTACTTAGATCAAATTAGAAACTTTTGGAATGGTGCCCAGTAATCTGAGTTTTAACCGGTCTTCAAAGAGATTTTGATTCATGATAAATTTTATGAATCATTACAAGAGAGCATAGGGATTAAGAGTAAAGAATTAGACTTCTAGTTTTAGCTCCATGTAAAGATATGGAAAACAATATTTCTTTCCTTACAATAAAGAATTGGGAAAACTGTTATAAGGAAACTGCACAACCCATGAAGTAGCATGGTGGTATTTGATAGTGGTCTTAGATGAGTCTATTGACTTCAAATTATAGGACAACCATTAATATATATGAGAAGAAGAATTGATATGCTAAGAGAGAAGAAAAAAATGTAACTACACAAAATTCACTATTAAAGTTAGAAAACAGAAAAAAGAAGAAAAATTAAATAAAAAATGAATGCGATCATTAGAAGATGATTACAAACATGTTAGATATTAAATGAACTGTCTTGATAACCTCTTTAAATGTGAATGATTTAAATACACCAGTTAAAAAATAAGAACTATCAGAGTAGATTGAAAAATAAAACACAGAAGTAGGCCTTTGTTACATTATGAATAAGAGAACCACATCAAAATTAAAAACATGATTGGTTAAAAGTAATGAGATAGAGAATTACATACTGAACTAATGCTAATCAAAAGGAAAATGGAATAACTTTATCAATTTCAAACAAAGCACACCTCAGAACAACAAATATTTTGAGGGATAAGGATTGTCATTACATAGAAAAGGGTCAAATCTTCAAGGAGACATAGTAATCCATAACTGATAAGCCTGTAACTATAGAACAACAAAATACATGAAGCAAAACATAGGACTACAAAGGGAAATAGACAATTGCACTATTATAGTTGAAGATTTCAGTGCCTCTCTTATAATAATTAATAAATCAAGCGGGCAGAGAATCTATAAGGATTGTAGTTGACCTGAACAGCACCATCAAACTACTTGATCTAATTGATGTTTATGGAGTGCTTTAACATGGCAGAATATGCATTCTTCTTATTTGACATGGAATATTTACTTAGATGGAACCACATTCCATGCCATGAAATGCACTTGAACAAATTAAAAGTATAGATGTCATAGAATTTATGTTCTCAGATCACAATGTAATTAAACAAAACAAAATTAATAACAGGTAGCTATAAAAAGGCAAATATTTGGAATTTCAACCACACAATAATAAATCAAATATAGATCAAAAAGGACTCAAGTTAAAATATTTTTAATTAAATAAAAATAAAAATACAACTTACCAAACTATGTGGGAAGCAAAAGAAAAACTTATATTTAGAGGAAAATCTATTGCATTAAGTGCACTTATTAAAAAAGAAGAAATTTCAAAATTCAGTAACCAGAGAAAGGAAAGCAATTTAAGCCTAATTTAAAAAGTGAATATATAATAGAAGAGCAGAAGTTAATGATATTGGAAATGAGGGAAACAATAGAAGAAAATTTAAAAATCTAGTTCTCTGACAAAATAAATGAAATTGATAAATGCTTAGCAGGTTTATTTATAAAAATAGGAGAAAGTGAAAAAATTCTTAATATCAGAAATGGAAGAGGGGCCAGCAACTGAGAATAATTAAGATAATAAAGAAACATATAAACACAAGTAAATGTCTATGGACATATTCTTCAAAAAAAAAAAAAAAAAGAGAAGGGATCAGACCCAAATGACTTTTGCTGATAAATCTTACCAAACACTGAAGGAGAAAAGACAGTATTTCTCTATCTTTTTCAGAAAATACAAGTAGAGGGAATACTACTTCCTAACACTTTCTATGAAAGGAGCATTACTTTAATGCAAAAATCAAAGACTTCACCAGAAAGGAAAAGTACAGTCCAATATCTATCGTAGACATTGATGCAAAGTCCCCCACAAAATATTAGTTAATTAAATCCAACATTGCATAAAGTATTTTATGTCAAAAACAAATGGGAATTTACTCCAGGAAAACAAGGTTGATTGAACATTTCTAAATCAATTAATATAACCCATCATTATTAATGAATAAGGAAAAATATCTGAAATCATATCCATTGACATGCACACACAAAAGAAAATTTGATAAAATCTACCACTCAACTGCAATAAAAAACGCTCAATAATCTAACAATACAAGGGAAATTCTCAACATGATAAAGGACTTCTGCCATAATGTAAATGATGGGATTAATTAATGAATGGGAGAAAAGGGATACATCTATGTAGGATTCCAAATAATTTATATAAACACTCTTTTCTCAGTTAGATGGGGCATAATTCCTCACTCCTTATATCTGGGCTGTTAATACTGACTGCAAAGTCTACAATACAGGAGAGAGGGAAACACTACATCAACCAAGTAATCAAAGGCAAAGTTAACATTCATAACTCATGTTAATGGTATGAATGTTTGATATTGATGTGATGAAAATCATACTTTATGATTACATTCTTCCTTTCAGTTACCAATAACCCAGGATGAAAATAAGCAAAATCAGTAGACAAATCCCATTCCAGGGTCATTCTACAAATGGCTATCATTACTCCTCAAAACCATCCAGGCCTTCAAAAACAAGGAAAGTCTGAGACACTCTCACTGGCAAGGGGAATCTAGTGGGAAACAGGGACAAAATTTAACAAGGTATCCTGAATGTGATCCTAGAAAAACAACAAAATATATTATGTAAGAACTAAAGGAATCTAACTGGAGACTTTTGGTAATACAATTATATCAATATTGGCTCATTAATTATAACAAATATGCTGATTTTATTAATAAGAGTAATTGGGTAAGGAATACATGAATACTCCACACACCATCTTCTTAATTTTTCTGTAACTCTAAAATATTTCTAAAAATTAATTTTATTAAAAAAGCTAAAGAATGGGTTTTGAGTTCTACTTTATGCATTTTGTATTTGTAGCTCTTAGACCTACAGTTGTCCCCTTAAGTAACAAAATGGTAGTAGAAGACATACCCTATAGTGGTAATGTGAAGATTAAATGCTATGCAGAGCTTTAATGCCTGACATGTGGTAAACACACAAAATGAAGGGAATTATTATTATAGCCTATGAGAGTATGTACTTCTAGGCCTTCCTATGAGGTGGTAAGGAAATTTGTGATGAGATTTGGTGTGAAATTAATTCCACGGTTTGGGGGTTCAAAGTAAAAACAAAATACAGAAATAAAATAAATAAACCCTCTATATTATTATTATTATTAGTCATGTATTATCCTTTTTTATTTGAGTTTAACTTGGATGGATAAGGGTTATATTCTCCTTGGCTTATAGTTGTCATGATCTTGGAGCTGAAGTGGATGAACTTTATTATAAAAATACTCTTAGAAGTGAATCTTTCCATTGCCTAAAATGCCACACATGTCCACCTGCAGTCTTTTTTCTTATATTATATATTCTATAATTGATACCATCTTTATTATAACTGATAGAAACTTCGTTGGGATAGTTACCAGTCAAGACCAAGTACATGGTTCAAATAAATGAAGAAAAATGAGATTCATACTTTTTGTTGCCTGGAATATGCATATGTATATCTCAAAGAAAACAGCTAAGATGATTGATTATTAATTTAATAGGATTCACTTCCCTATTTGACCATGAGTTGACATGTTGAGTACTCAGTTCTGACAAATCCTAGTCAGTCTTTTGTTCATAAATCTATATTAGTTCATTGTTAATATTCAACACTATGTTCCCAGCTTGACCATTTATTTGAGGGGTGTTGATAGCATAAATGAATTTCCAGTTTGCAGGTATCTTAAACAAAACTGAGATAAACGCAGACACACTGTTGAAACACATATACTTTGGCAGACAATGTTTGCAAATCACTATTACTAAGACAAGATTACTGCAGCCAATAAATTAGATGAAACTAGGAGCTTTGTGGGCTACTTTGAAAAATAGTCCTTCACAATCAAGAAATTTCCTCTAGATTGCACCTAAGAAATCAATATTGATTCTTGTATAAAGCTTCTTGAACCCTTAGTATGGAAGAATCAATGTGTTTGGCACATCACGTATAACAGTGTGGCATTCATTATATAGTCAATTCAATAATAAACATTAATTCCAGGTCAGCAGACATTCATTAACCAATCCTTTCATGAAAACAATTCTTAAATATGCTGCATAAAGCTTAACCAAAATAACTAGAGGACCACTTGTAGAAAAAAATGTGATTACAACTATATCATTCCTTGTAAATAATACATTCATGCTAATTTAATGTGTTTATTAAAAATCATTGTTCATTAAAAATCTGTTAGTGGTTTGTTTGTTTGCTTTTGTATTGGGGAATAAACCCAGGGGCACTATATGGCTAAGCTGCATCCCCAGTCCTTTTATTTTCTTATTTTGAGATAGACTCTCCATAAGTTCCTGAGGCTGTCATTTAACTTGTGATTTTCTTGCCTCAGCCTCCTGAGTTGCTGGGCTCAAAGGTATATGCCATTGCACCAGCATTTTAGAGTTTACTTTCTTAAAGTCATATAAAGAAATAAAGTCACAACATAGATCCCAATGCCTCTTCTTATTTCTTTTTTTGGTACTAGAGATTGAACCCAGGGACACTTTACAACTAGGCTATAGCTCAAATCCTTTTATTTTTGATTTAAGACACAGTCTCACTAAATTGCTGAGCCTGGCCTGGAACTTGCAGTCCTCCTGCTTCATTCTCCCAAATTACTGGGATTATAGGTTTGCCTGTGCACCACCACACCTGGACCAATGCCTATTCTTTAAGAATCTTTTCCTCTTTGTCTCTATCTTTCTCTCTCTGTCTCTAGGTATGTACAAGTATGTGTGTGTGTGTGTGTGTGAGATATGTATATATATATATATATATATATACATATGTATATATATATATATATATTTACTTGTCTTTGTATTTATCACCAGTCATTAGATTGTGTTTACTTATTTTTAAAGTATACCACATCCTCTTTCATCACTTTTAATGTTATTATAAAATTTGCCAAAGAAACACAGGGAACTGAAAATAAAATTAAGTATGTGTTCAATTGGAAATAATTTCCATACTAAAACAAACTATTTTATATTGTTTTTCTAATAAGATTCAATTTAAGCAGCTCAAATATCCTCAAGTCTAGCAAATAAGTGCAATACCCACAAATGAAACTTACTTACATTCAGTATCCACAACAAAAAGGGTGTATTAATTGGGTGGAAAAAGCACTCACCATAGCTGTGATGTTACTCTACTGAGTCTAAGCCTGATTGAGAAGATAACCCACAGAATAAATACAGCTAAAAGCTTTGTGGGAAAATAAAGTTTCTGTCTGACTTCATGCCAGCTTATTGTAGTAATGGCTCCGGAGAAAATCGAAATGCCATAATGTGATTTAAAGAAAATAACTATAAGGTTACTAGAATTCCTACATGGAGAGACCCAAAACGTCTGTGAGAGGAACCAGATATCACCACAAGAGGCAGAATTTCAGGATGTTAGTTTTGGGTCAAAGGCATTGAGGATCTAGCCACAGATACAAAGAATGATTGCCTAGAAAATAAGTAAGGGACAAATTGCTGCTAACCAGAGTATGAAAGACAGGCCTAGCCTGAGTTGAGATCTTCAGCGACAGGAATAGTTTATCTTCCACTGCTCATGCCTCTGTCAACATCAATAACATTTTCAGTAAATCCAAGTCTGCTTTCAATAGTCCATGTGAAAAGGAGCCTCAGAAGGATGAAACTTCTGCTTCAGCTCTTGAGTGTGATGACAGACTTTTTGTCAGACCTGTCCAGTATGTATGTGCACACACTCTAGAAGGTGGTATATGCTGTTTTACAAGACTAATGACTTTCAAGTTATAGCCTTGGCCCCAAAGTTCTGCTTTCACATGAAGGTCATTTTAAAGTTCAATTCTTCTTCTCCATTTGTTGTTTGTTGTTTAAATTCTCCAGTTCCACGGGCACTTAGTCTGGAAACAACCATGTGCCCTTGACAGAGACCCTCCTATATGGCAGCACATACTGCAGCCTCAGAGGGAGAACCCAACTCTACTCCACCATTTAGCTGCTGTTGTGTGGTTCAATGGTATTTGATTAATAGCATAAATTCTCTATTACTTTTTACACTGGACCCTGTGTAATATAAACCAATTCAAGAAAGATAAATTAGAGAGTCAACAAAATTTGACTATGCTCAAGTTTTGGGTGACAAATCTTCTAACGTCAAAATTCCAAAATTAACCCATAAGTGTATGTGGTTGGGGCACTAGCATTTGATATTACTCTTCTAGATAGGAAGACATAAATGCAACCTCAAAGACCAGGATCACACAGAGCCATGCAATTAGATTCTGGGCTTATAATTTTAAGATTCCCAAGGAGGCTTGTGATACATTATAATGACAATATCCCAGAGCTAATTGTGGATCTTCTTGAATTACTTAGGAACCGCAAGTTTTCTTGTCAGTTTCTTCGTGATTTTATAGTAAATAATTAATTCCACAGCATCATGTTACAAAATAGATACAACAAAACTTGGAAACTCTAAGGTAAGACATGTGTTAATCATTTTGACTATACTGGCTGTGCTATGCCTGGTTACAAGCTTTGGTTGGCATTCTTAAGGGACATGGTCTAATTCTTACAATGGTTCTAAGAACTATGGGAGTATGTGAACTTTTAATTTCAATTTAAGGAGAGGAAATCATAGACAGGTCAGGCAATTCAGGGATGCACTGGTGGGTGGTGCCTACCATAACAAACGACACAGGTTGACTGAAAATGCTCAAGTCTCAGCGGACGGGCAACAGCACACTAAGAGCAGATATCTACATCAGAAACAGCTTATGCTTTTTTTGTTGTTGTTCCTGAACAAAGATGTGTCTGATTAAATGAACGAATGGCAGTAATTTGTTGTCTACCTCACTGGCTCTGAGTAACATTAGGAGTGATATCTTGGTTTTAACTGATAAAACCAAGAGTTTTAAACTGATAAAACCAAGAGTAACCCTATATGGTTACTCTATGTGAAATATATAAATGATTACAAATATGATGTATATTTGATTATATAATTTTCCTCAATGAAGAAAAAAATTTTTGCCTTGTCCCTTTCTCCATCCCTGATTGTTATTCTTTTCTTAAGCTCTAAAGTTTAGAAACATTATTGAAACTCTCTCAAGTAGTACATTCTTGAGAGACATTTTGGTTGCACTTTTGCAGTACTAGAGAATAAACTGAAACCCAGAATCTTTTTAACCACTGAGGTGCATCCCCTTCTTCTTCTTCTTTTTTTTTTTTTTTCTTTTTTTTTGTTTTGTTTTTGAGAGAAGTTCCCAAGACAAGCCTTAAACTTGCAATCCTTTTGCCTCAGTTTCCTGAGGCACTGGGATTACAGGTCTGGGGACTGCACCTGGATTTGGTTGCATTTTTGAAAAATTATACATGTTATTTAGTAGGACATCAAAATAGAGCTCCTAGCAATATCAACTTTCTGAAAATCATAATTTTAAAAAGTCAGAGTTACCTTAAGTAAACTCCAAAAATATTTTTTGGGAAAATGTTATAGATTGCAGCTTCAATGGCTATTATTTTTAAAACTAATCATCTTCCCTGTGTACTTTTAATCATTTTAACACTCTGGAGATACTGCAGGATCCAAAGGCATCTTGCTCAGACTTCCTGTTGTAATACTAATCCTATTTTCACTTTGTATGAATAATTTTTCTGCTTTACTTGAATAGCACCAACAGTTCACAAGCTTCATTTAGATAAAAGATGCTTTCTTTATTTCAATATCTTCCCAGTTCTACTGAACTTTTAAGTATATAAGAGTGATAATTGAGTTATGGCAGGTCTCTTCTCCATTTGAGAAGCAGAGTAATCCTTCTAAAATAATTTTAATTATTTAGATACTCAAAACTGCAGTAAATTTCAATGTTAGAGTACAAATGAAACCCTAATTATGGTAGCAAGACTTAAGACGGCCTGACCCAGTCACCATGCTGACCTCATCAATTCCCATTCCCCTTTACTAACTATCCCCAGCAACTGGCCTGGTTGCTTTTGCCTGATTCATCAAACATGCTTCTAGCTCAGAGCCTATGCACTTGATGTCCCTCTTCAGGGAACACTCATTCCTCAGCTTTCCTCATTCACTAGAGTTTTCCAATAAAATGCTCCATCCTTAAACAATATTTCATTGAGTATCTTCATCAAAATTTCATCAGATGCCTCTATCATACACTGCTCCCTTGACCTGTTTTCCTTTGCGTCAAAAATATTGTAAATATGTGATTAATCTATTTTAATGTTTTCATCTGTGTTCCACATTATAATGTGGAGAAAGGGACATGTATTTCTTCTTTATCCACCGTGGCTTCCTATTTCACTACACTGCAAAACCTTATTCTGCAGCGTAAACATCCATTCTATATAGGACATATTAGGGCTCATTCTAATTTACCGGAACCTTTGGCTAGAGCAAATGATTTGGTGGATATGACTACCAAATCCGTTTTTGTTTTTTCCATAGAAAAACAAACAAAACTCTTTCATAAAAAATTCCATGTAAATTCCACTACCTTGAGTAAAAAATTTCCTAACTCTAAATGTGTGGCTCTACAAATAGTAAAAATTATCAACACTGTGCTCCTTTGATCCCAGTACAATCTTTTGGAGTCAATCCCAGAGGATTGTTACCTAATCATGTTTAACAAATGGATGTAACTCATATTCCTAAATTCGGTACTGTAAAGTATATACATGTGTCAGTAGACACTGCTTCAGGGGTCATCATGGCTTCCGCTCACTCTGGAGAAAAGGTAAAAGATGTCATTCAACACTGCCTACAAGCGTTTGCTTGCTGGGGCATACCTAAAGTTATAAAAACAGATAATGGTCCTGCTTATACCTCCAAAGCTTCCGGCTATTTCTACAAACATTTAATATTCAATTGATTACTGGTATTCCCTATAATCCACAAGGACAAGGTATAGTCGAGAGGACACATTCTCACCTTAAAAAATTGTCTTAATAAACAAAAAGGGGGAATAGGAGCCTCCTTTAAATCTCCCAAGGACAAAATTAATCTGGTTCTTTTTATTTTAAATTTTTTGACTATAGACAATTATGGACACTCTGCGGCTGATCGCCATAGCAACCCTTCCCCTGTCCCTCAAACATGGGCCAAGTGGAAAGACATATTGACAGGTTGCTGGAAAGGACCAGATCCAGTATTACTTTGGGTCCGAGGGTCTGTTTGTATTTTTCCACAGGATCAACAAACTCCGATCTGGGTTCCTGAAAGACTGACCAGACCTATACAACATGGAAGTGATACTACTCCTCCTCACGATAGTGAGCCTTCCCAAACTGCAAAGACACAAGCGGACAGCCAGACCCGGAACCTGTGGGCAATAGTTAAAGCTTGGCCATATCCTTTGCCGTTAACTAATACTTCCTCTCTACTCCCTCCGTTGTTCACCACCAATGCGGCTACAGGATTACCCACTACACTTTATGATCCAGAGACTCAACCATATAATTCTTCTGCTTTCTCCCTCCCTGGAGCCTTATGCTTTGATATACCTGAGGATAATGCTATTAGTAATAATAACTCTAGCCCTTGTATTGTTCTCCAAAAGCAGGTACAGGGTCTCTTTTATAAGAGTATGGAATCCCCTTATGCTCCGCTCCAGGGTTATGCTTTGCTTGGTCTTCAGTATGCCAATAATAATTTAATAACCATATCAAGGACATACTGGGAAGGGGAAGCTACTTTGATCACAGGATTTGTACCTTACAAATTACCTCTTCCCACTAATGGGTTTAAAAATCCCAGAAATTTTCCTCCATGTAATCCAAAATTTTCCACACCTCCCATTTGGACAGGTTGTCAAAATGCCAAGCGAGCGACCCCGGTTCAACATGGATTTTTCTTCACACCAAATTTTACTTCCCAGCGTACCACTGATAATTTTGCTGATCATGACGCCAACTTGGGCATGGAGCGCGTTAATCCTTTTGATAACTGGTTGCTATTCACCTTGACTTCAGGATATACTAACTTACAACATTTTTTTGCTCTTAAAGGAGGATCTTTTAGACAATGCGAATGGAACTCTTCGGCGTGGAGCGGAAAAAATGCTGGAGCTGAGACTACTACTAACTGTACTAGAGACATTACATTCTCATCCACTCCAGCCTGTGTGTTCCCTCCTTTTATGTTTCTTTTTCTTACTGTATTTTCTCTCCCCAGCAGGGAAGTTACAGACCTTATATAGGTAAAACCACCAATCAAAGGAGAGCACACGAGGGAAAAGCGTGGACAGATACAGAGAGCCAAGCAGAGCATACCGAGATCATGCGTTGTGCATGAGACCAGAGAACCAGTCATAAAGACTTCCTTAAAATGATGTCAGATGTTTGTGCAAAAGTTAACTGCTCTGGCTCACTGCCAGGCGCCATCTTAGCCACACCTAGGGCCAGGGGTCCCAGGTACCCCGACAATAATGTAAGCTCCATGATATTAGGGAGTCCTGGTTCCACTGATGCATCCCTAAATCCCAAAAGAGAGCCTCAGTCATTATAGAATGCAATGAGTATTTGAGTGAATAAATAAAATAATATATTTAAAAAGCTGTACATCCTCTAAAACACTATCTTCTACTTCCATTGACCATGAATTATCAGTAACATTTTATGAATAAAACTTTTATTTGATGCTATTCCTTTTGTTAAAGCAAAAGCCAGCCAAGTGCTTTTACTTCCCAAGGCCACTTTAATGTCAAATTTGAACCATTCAAGAGTTTCCACTCTAAAACTCCACAGAAAAGACAAAATTATAATCTGTCATCTATGCTATCCTCAAAATTGCAGTGCTCAAATGGATATTAAAACTCTGCAATCTAAGTAGCAAAGCCTTTTGCAAACGGCTGTCCTTTTTATGAAATTTAAATCTTGGAACAATGACTGATAGTATAAGGGGAAATTAGCCTTCCCAAGATTTCACAAGTTCATCAAAAGCTTTATTCTCTAATAAGCAATGGCAGTGAATAAGGCTCTTATTGTGGCAAAAGTCTAAAGCAACATTTTACAGGAAAAACTTTTAGGTGTCTCTGTGTGGTTCCCTTTATAATAGAATGAAACTCAGCAACAGGACACCAAGGGATGAACTTACTGGAATTAAGATTTCCAAGGTTTTCCAAAAAGTCACTAAGTTCACTTACTTCATTGTTAATATCACAGCTGGATCTGTCGTCTTTATGATGACTTTATTGTGTTTCTCTGAGAATATTTTTAAAACATGACCTTGAAAAACACTTCCTTAAAATCCTGTGCTATGTTGTCTGTTTTATTAAACTGTGAACTCTTTGTGGTCAGCAATCTTCAATGTCCTGTTCTGCACTGAATCTCCAGTGCCAAGTCTGTTATTTATCTAGTAAGGTTGTGAGCAAATGTTAATACTCATCTTTATTTTCTGCAAAATGGCCTTTTCTAAGTTTGTCAAGGCATGCATGAAGCAATACAATCAGAAAAATGGTAAAAGTTTTTATTTACTTCTAAAAATAGGGTTTGAATCTATAACTGCAGAAATAATATTTCTAAAATCCAAACCTAAAATGTTGGATAATCTGGGTTTATTTAAGAAAACAAACAAACAAACAAAAGCCACCTAATAGTCAAGAAAAAACAATGCAGAAAACTAAATTCATGTTAGAACAATGACTTAGATGAGAATTGAAGAAGACAATATAGATTATCCAAACTCCCCCAAATAATAAGATAGACATCATGGATTCTGGCAAAGGAGGTAAGTGATATACCAGACCTTTATAGACAATGCTGAGACGAGAGCTGTGATCTGGGTGGTCCAGAGCCATCACTGAGAATTTACTTTGCCTTTTGTTTTCAGTGCCAAGGAGCTGTTTGAAGGCAGGGTTAGCACTTGTTGTAACTTCCCTTGCCAAGAAAGCTGTTGCCGTACTGAAGAGCAACTTTCTCCATTCAATTGATTGCATTGATAGGTAAGTAGTCTTCATCCAGAAGAAAGATGTGTTCTACGGTTTTGGTGAGTCCCATCTCTACTATGTACATGGGCATCTAACCTCCAGTCCGCCAGATACTTTTAGGTACCAGTTAAAGGAAGATAGGATTCTAGATGTTCACACAGATGATGGTTATGTGGAAAGAAATCTGAATCATCAGTATCTGGTATAATCAGATAAAATCCACTCCTAGTCCCCATCACATATAGAAGGGACTAAAAATATATTCCAAATACTCCTATTCATGGAATAGTTCATGTTTGCAATATTTAACCCACAATTCACATTGTGTGTGTGTAGTGTGTGTGATTCCACTATCACTTTCTCGCTTTGTGTGTGTGTGTCTGTGTGTATGTGTGTGTACACACACTATTGTTTTCATTTTGTACCCCATCTTCCTCTAAAAATTCTTTAGAATAACTGTAAGTTTTTTAAGTTTTTACCAAGCAATATGCATACACAGAATTTTATCTACTTCAATTTAGCAGAAAAAGTTAAAATTTAAGATTTAATTGTAACCCATAATGCTGCTAAATTTTACAATTCTGATAATAGAACAAATCAAACTATGGTCTTTTCCCTCAAATAAACAAAACATGTATATTTCTGAGATGATCTTCCTTTATTTATTACTGGCTTTATGATTAATTAACACCATAGCTTTTTCATTTACATTTCATCTTAATGGATGGTGTTATTAAGAAAGTAACCATTCACAAAATTTGCTTTCTAGCTACGTTGTCTTGTTCATATCTGCACCAATAAAAAATAAATAAATTCCTTACCTATTCTTCATAAGTCACTAGGACAGACATGAAATAAATCCTGTTTGATAGGCAGAATAAACATGGTGTATAAAAGTTTATTTATTTTTGTAATATATGACACTTAAATGAAGAGCAAGAATGTAATCTGATTACTGGCAGTTACTACATTAATTATATGACGTCCATTAAAATGTAAATTTAAAAAATACAATGGCAGGCTAATGTGAGCACAGGTAACTTAGGGAGGCCTAAGAAACCTTTCTATTTTTTTAAAATGAAAACAAAACAATTTACTTCTATTTCATTTGCATACAGTAATCCAGGTTTTAATCTTTCCATGAAGAAATTCATCAAAATCAAACAGTTTTGTTTCCTATTTATCAAACCCAAATGTACATGATCATCATTTCAATGGTGCAATGTTCATAGATATCGAACACATTAGACCATAACACTGTGTTCCATTTTTCTCTAATCTAGCATACTCAGAGGATATGAATCATATTCACTCCATAGTTTCATTTCACATCTCAGAAAAGATAGTGGAGAACAGTGGGAGTGGAAGATGTATGTACAAAACAATATTCAACAGTTTGCAGACAATTTTCAAATAATTTATATTTAGCAGAGTGCATTGAATCTTGGACATTTCAGCAACTTTCTCTCAGTTCCACTAGTAACATTTAGAAATACATCCTCCAGCTTTGCTCTTTTTCTCTCTGTGTGCTGCTTTCCCAGCTGTTTGATCTTCTGCTATTACTTATTTCAAAAGTATCTACGCTTAAAAAGATAGCAACTGTCACAGAACTCGGTGCCAGGGTACTGCACACTTGGTTATGTAAGGAGAAAATAACTGCATGCCTAAAAAGATTATATTTTTATATATGAACATG
This sequence comes from Sciurus carolinensis, assembly GCF_902686445.1. NCBI lineage: Eukaryota > Metazoa > Chordata > Mammalia > Rodentia > Sciuridae > Sciurus > Sciurus carolinensis. The sequence goes on from NC_062215.1 coordinate 92,644,755, forward strand.
TAAGAGTTCTGTGCTTTTCAATGATCTCTTCTTGTATTGGACAGATAAAAATATTACTTTAAAATTACCAACATAATAGCCATTATCGTTTGTATTAATATTGATTTTCAAAAGGATACATAATAGCATCAAGCATTTCATTTTGATTTTCATCACAGACCTAAACTATGCAAACTACTCTGCTCTGTTACATGAACCTATGCTCTCTGCCACAATAAAATAAGATTCTGAAGCAGTCACTCATAACTGTTTCTCCTTGGATTGCCCTATTTTTATCTGTTTTCTAACATAATATATTCTTTGCATTTTCTTAAGGATTCCAAAATATAAATTATTTCCTGTTTAAGGTGCTAAAGTCTTCCACCCATAGCTAACTTTTGGATTTTCACTTTTTCTATCTAATTATATAGACTATAGATGGAAAGAATATGCATTTTCATGTGAAGCCAATAATGTTATCAAGATCAATCTTCAAAGGTCACAATATGCAGACCTTCATTTCATCATAAATTATAATTTTTTTGTCAAATTCAAATTTAACATTTACAATTTTACTGATTATAGTATGGTGTTTGGTACAAACAAGCTTTGTACTCGACTCAAAGAACTGTTACTATTAGATATGCTATTCATTAACTTCCCATCCTTCCATTTTAAATTTTTTAATTTATTAAATTGGTTTATCTTCCACATTATCAAAGTAAGAAATTCTCCCTTTTTTCTTTGCCAGTCTTCTTGATTTTAAGCTTCCCCATATATATGTGTGTGTATGTACACACACACACACACACACACACACACACACAAAAATATTTATATCTTGGTCCATTATTAAAACATTGTCCTTATTTTTGAAACCTAGAGAAAATTTGCTGTTATTTTTTCCTACTTCTTATATTACAGTTCTGCAATATCTTCCATTTTAAGTAAATTTAAATGGACTGCAATTCATCAAGTGTCTACTATGAACAATATCTAATTTCAGTACAAAGTGTTCAAAGTTTAATTTTTATAAATCTACCTACCCCATCAGCTATTTATCAGGTATTTTTTTTCTCTCTTTTTCTTCTAGGATACATATCTAATTCTCAGAGGACAAACTTTTAAGATCTTCACAACAAGCCTGTGAAAACACTGGGTCTGTGAATATGCTCTAAAACTCAACGAGTGGACTGGACCACTGCTGGTTTAAACACTGAATACAAAAGTTATATTTCGAGTTTCCAATATTGCTTTGCAAGTTGCTACTGGTGGTGTGTAGAATATATCTACAAAATCATATCCTATTGTATGTACTATTAAGTACTATTAACTGATAAAGAAACTGAATATGGTCAGACAGTAAATGACTTTTCTAAGATCACCAGAGGCAAAAACCAAATTCAAAATCAGGTCTCTCTAATGGTCACATTCATGGGCTTTTTAATATTCAACTGCTACTTCTATTCCTGGCCCATTTCTTCTTTAAATAAACCCCACATACAGTATTAACATTTCTTTATATTAATAAAACAAATGCTAATACTTTTAAATAAACCCCACATACAGCATTAACATTTCTTTATATATTAAAACAAACTCCTAAAATTTTTAAAAGCAACTATTTCTCTTTATTATTTAATCTTGTTAGTTATAGGATTTAATGTTATTTAATTTTTTTCAATCAAATGGATGTTTATAGAAATCATTCCTGGTAAATGAAAATTTTTGCATGAACACACATGCATACGTGTGTGTATAGATATTTATGGCAGACACATATGCGGATGTGTTTCTCAAGGATGACACATCCATCTATATATAAATACATGCTATACATAAGGCATAAATATATATACTGAAGTATTACTTTATTGTTATGTATTGATATTTTCTAGATAAATGGAGGGGGTAAATAAAAATTTCTACTTTGCAGACACAAATCTGATATTTTGACCACTAATGGGAACACGTGTTATATTTAAGTGGTATAATTTCCTAGTTATTTTTTCCTTTGCGTTTAAGTGGAGTGAATATTCTGAAGTTATAAAACACACCATAACACATCAATAGTCTGTAAAGTTATTTTTAAAATCTGTCTTTAAATGATTTCCTGAAAAAAAATTACTTGAAATCTAAATGTCAAAATACTTAAAAGTTTTAGGAAAATTGTATCTTTCAAGACTGTGTACACATTTATATGACCAATGGCAAAATATTTTTCTGAGTGAAGATTGAATAATGTTTCAGAATGGTAAAATGTGATGCTAATTCTCAGTGTCAAATTGCAACAAAAAATCTGTATTTAAAACTAAAATATGTATAAGAATTCCTAGCTTTCATGTGTACTGAATATTTGAGTCTTCTAAATGAATTTTAGTACCTTAATAATCTGTAGTGAAAAGAAATAACTCTAAACAAAAAGCTTTAGTGACTTTCATTAATTTTCCAGGGTTATTTTTTCTCATATTAATTTTCTGATAATTTAAGATTAAAAATTGATATTATTAGTTAAATTTTACATTAAGCTAAATTTTTGTTAAACTGAAATAATGTTATAGGAATATAGCTCCTTCTCCATTTCAAACTCCATCTAGTAGAAATAATAAAATATTTTAAAAAGATCTTAGTTTAACAGAAGAAAATCGTCATGGAAATAAACAAAAAAGAAAACAAAAAAGATAAGCAAAAAAAGAAAATCTTCATAGCAATAAAAATGTCTTAGGACATAATCTATAGCTAACAATGGCAAATTAAAGAGAAATAAAAATATTCTGAGTGGTTATAATTTTAGAGACCTTTATATAACTCTTCTATGCAAAAGTTTAATGAATTCTTAGAGTTACTGTTATATACTTACATAAACATCCACATATACATGAAAATATCCATACTTTTCAACAGTCCTGCAATAGATTATTTTGCCTTTTTTGGGGAGGAGTGCTGGGATCGAACCCAGGGCCTTGTGCTTACAAGGCAAGCACTCTACCGACTGAGCTATCTCCCCAGCCCCTTATTTTGCCTTTTGTATAAGCATATTTTTAGTTCTCTCATTTTTATTTATTTATTTATTTATTTATTTGGTGGTGCTGGGGATTGAACTCTGGGCCCATGCTTGGCTTGCTCTCTACCACTAAGCTACACCTCAGCCATTTACCCTTTGTATTTGATAGTCAGTCATGGACCATACTTCCAATTCTCTTATTTTTTTCCTATATGCTTTTTCTAATATTTATGTGTAAGAGCTTCCCATTTATTCATTTATTCAACAAGTATTATTGAGTGAATAGTATATATAAGCTGACATGTAATTTATCATCTGAATGCATATACTTTTAAGAGTGAAAGAGGGCGTTTTTAACAATCATGTCAAATCAGCAGCCATGAAACAGGACAGTTCTGGGCACCTGGAGAGTACAGGAATCTGGACTAACCTTGTACTAGGCACACATCACACGTCATGTGAACTATACAATCTAGTGTAAAACTGATTCATAAACAACAGGGGTTTGAACCACTAGGGTCCATTTATATGTAGATTGTTTTTGCTTTTGTTTATGAGTGATTCAAGATTTGAAAAAACAAAATGTGTACCATAGATATGCTGAAAATTTTAAGTAAATGTTAAGTATGTCATCAATGCACAAAATTTGGATCATCGTCTCTTTTATTGTGCATTACTGTATAATACACACAAAGCCATGATAAAGAGGTAAATTTATCAAAACTTACACAACTTCAGATTGTATATGGCACCACTTTCAGTGGAGAGAAATATAATAAATTGAAGATACAGCAACATATTATAATTGAATAATTCTAACCATAGTACATACTGTATTACTGTGACAGATTGGTAACCACTATCTGTTGCTATTGCAGCAATGTCAAGTATTGGGAGTATGTGAGGTTAATCATCTCCATGTGAGCAGTTCCTCTCTCCAGTCAACAGCTTGTTGTGCTAAAAACTGATCTTTTGTGCTTCTCACAGTTTTTAACTTATAAATGTAGACATACAAAATACATATTAAATCAATTGCTTATGATATCAGTAAGTTTTCTGGTAACCAGCAGATTCTTAGTCATTAAATTTTTGGAGAGTCAAACATATGTGGAGTTTAATAGGTAGCCAGAAAGCTCATCTGCTGCTGATCTGGTTACCAACATATCTCTAGAAGAACCCCAGCTGGTTCTGCTAGCCTGGTCACCATCACTGCAACAATGACCAGCAAGACAAAACTAGCAGCTTCCATCCTATCCCACAGCCTCTGCCCTCAGCCCTGCTGACACTAAGTCCCTCTACAGACAATGATGCAGGGAGCAGTGACTTAAGGGGCCTCCCAGAAGCAACTTTTGCTAACAGGTCAAGAAGGCCATTTTAAGAAAGATTTTAGGAATAGTGAAACAGTTCATTGTGAAACACATTTGATTTTATCAATAGAATGACACCAAGGAAGATGTACATGTACATCAGAATCCCTTAAAGAAGAAACCCCTTGAAGTTCCTCCATAGTGTGAGTGATGGAGGAGAGGGTATATAGGTAGCAAATGTTACAGGCCCTGGGATTTTTCAGTTCAGGGCAATGAATGGATAGCAGACTATACACATTATAGATGCTAGCCACACAGTAGGGGTCCTCCATACAGTTACCAGCAGAATACATAGAATACTGAGTGGAAAAAAGAATGAGAAATAATTTCCAACTTAGGCTTCAACAATTGAAGTTTCCCACCTTATAATACATGAACATTGACCAGAGTATTCCAACCCTCTTGGGTAGGGAGAAGTGATGCAAGATGCTTATAACGAAGGAGCGGAACAAGATATGTATACCATTGAGATAGAATATGATGACCATGATTCTGTAGGGGCCCTCTTCACCAAAGACAGACTAGATCTAATGGCAATGAAGACAATAAGAAAATATCAAGTAGATGAAACCCAAGGTCAATAGCCACCTTGACATTTTTACCTTCTCAAATTTAATAACCAAGTGTAGATGCCCATCAAACTCCAAACAGAAAGATGGCAAGGAGACAAAAGCAGGTGATTCACCACCTGAGAATTCATCAGCTCCTGAGGCTGTACAGGACAGGGATGAACAAATGTCAGCTTACCATTGCTACCATTATCCAGTAATGCAAAAAGAAGAATGAATATGAAACTCTAGCAAGAAGAAGAGAACCAAAGATTGGAGCTGAAGACTACAAGTGCTTATTCTTTGTCCATCGAAAATTTAACTACAACTATCTGTATTAATTCTGCAATATGGAATGTTTTTAACCTAAAAATGTTCTTTTGGTAATACAAAAAATGTTTTTTTTTAATCCTGATTTTTCACAATACACCTTTAAAATTTCATTATAATCTGATATAATCTATGTAATCTGATTATAAATTTTTTTTATAATCTGATCAAGTTGAGATTCTTTTCAACTTCATTTTTAATTTTGAATAAAATTTTATAACTTGTTTTAAAAATTAATAAATTCTAAGCAAGAACCTGTTAATAAGGATCTTAAATAATTTTTTTAAAAGTTTTCACAGATTTTAACTGAGTAGAGATGGGAAGCCCTAACCTCCACATTGTTCAAGGCTCAATAATACAAGTTAGAACACCCCCCCAAAATATATGTTTTAAATTTATACCTTATGTAAAGTGTCATCATGTAAATAAACATGGTACTGAGTGGTAGAATTGAGTGCAGATTGTGAGGAGGGGTAGGTGAGCACCTCATTTTGGAAGGAAAATGTTGGAGTTGAAACATGAAAGGTAAGCACTGACAAAGGAGAGCAGAGGGTAGGCAGGGTTCTGGAGTAACCTTCTAGAAAAGACCCTTTCCAGGGACAGAAAATCAATTATACTACACCCTAAGGTAAGACAACCTGAAGTTGGCTTCTAGTCTCAAGAATCTCACAGGATTGATTGGGGATCCCAAGAGCCATATTATGTAAGATCTTCAAAGATCTAGTAAGCCATATGAATTTTTATTTAATTGTAATGTATGTTCTTTAAGCAGAAAATGACTTATCCTTCTTCTTAAATGTATTACTGCTACATGAAGATAAAATTATAGGTTTAGGGGCAGAACTTGAGGAATGCTTGTAATTGTATTCCAGACCCATGATTATGATGAGGTTCCAGACAAGGATACTGACAATGGGAATAGAAAATAATGGACTAACTCAAGATACACATTGGAGATAGAACCAATCAGATTATATCTCTAGAATTTCAAGTTCCCTCTCACTCTGAGCTTCAGACCAATGTTTAAAATTATCTTCAATACCTTCAGCATTGATATTTTCTGGATACATAAAACTCAACAATTCTAAACATTAAATTCAAAATAATGTTTTTGAAATCTGTGTGCTTTGGTATTCCTTTTCTCAGTGGTGACTGCCTGCCTCATTCAAGATAGAAACTAGAGTTACATAAAACCATACTTTCCCTCCACTCATCACAAATACAGTGCATTCTTGTACACTTTATTAATAGCCTAGATCTCTCCAGACACCTAATTCCCTGTTCTTCATCCCTATCCTTTACCTGGATAGTGGCAATTTCATCCAACCAATAGCACTTTGAAAGAAATAAATACTTTTCTTGAAAGTATTTCAATTAAACATTCTCTTCAACTTTTCTCCAGGATGCATATTACTAAATGCATTAGGACTAATACCTTAGTTTAAAAAAACCTACAAAACCTTAATTTACATTTTTCCTCAAGTAGGACAATTGCCTTTGATTTTTGACAAAAGATAAGACTTCACTGATGGAGGAGTTTGCTCCCTTGATTTTCCTTTTTGTCCTATATAATGTAATAATACTTAGTTTAAAATCACATAATTTGAATGTGAAAGACACATTGGTTCCTCTCCTCCAGATCCTCTGAATCTACTATACCATAAGAGTCAGAGATCACTGAAAAATGCCAATAAAAACAACTGATTAAACTATAAAGGGAGATACTTGAGATAAAGAAAGATTAAAGGACATCCAAAAATGCATGTTCAGTACTAAAAACTATAATTGAGACAATATAGAATATAGTTGTCATTTTCAAATATTGAGTTGCTAATTGGAAAGAAACATTTCAGGTATTCAACCAGATAACTTTGTAAAATTAAAAATGATAAGTGAAAACATAGAAGATACAGTGGAAATGTACATACTTACTAAATTATAAAATAATTAGAATTCTGGAGCAAAAACAGCTATCAAGAATATAGTTATTTGACTTTCTAAAACTAATGAAGACACGGGACAAGAGAAGTAAAAGTGCTTAGCATATTTTTTTAAAAATTAGAGAAAATTATTCTTAGACATACTCTGGACAATTTTTATATTCAATAGTTGTAGACATATGAGATTTAAGACAGTAAAATAAAATTAGAAAGGAAAAAAAAATGGAGCCAGGAATGTGGCTCTGTGGTGGAGTGCTTACCTAGTATGCATGGGCCCTGGGTTTGAACCCCAGCACCAGAAAAAATAAAAACTAGATAAATAAACAAACAGATAAGAAAAAATTGCACTAACTTCAAAGGCCTCAACAGCAGTAAGTTTTAGAAGAAATTTGTGTTCTAAATAGAGTTTTAGTAGAAAAAGGAAACAAAATTTTAGAATCACACATCTTTCCTTTTATGTACAAAAGAATATTATCAGTCATGCAGGAACATAAATAAACCAATAAAGTACTACTTACATATATTTAGTTAAATATTCAAGTCAGTCCCACTAAAAGTGAATCTATACAAGTAAATATATAATGAAAGGAAAAAGGCATAATTATTTTGTGAGCTTACTGAAACCAATTAAACATGTTGCTCTTAAGAAGTGGTTGAAAATAGCAACACATAGCTAGATATAAGTTATTATTGAAAATTATTCTTGAAAAAGATTCTGCAAATGAATACTAAAAATCTTGATTTAAATCCCTAAATATTAGTGTAAAGTCTTTAAAAAGTTGAGATAATTAAATAAATTTTGAGAAAAATATCTGAGTACTTATTTTATTTTCTGGCATCTTACAGAAATCTAGCAATTGCTCCATTAATCATCCATTGTAAGGAAAGAACATTATTTATACTTGTGAAAACTGGAAATATGCCAAATGCCCAGTTATTACATGAGCAATAAATTATAATACATTTTTTTGAGAAACTATTAGGCAGCCATAAGAGTCATGCTTTAGAAGGACATATGATGACACATTATGTATGCAAATGGAAGAAAGGGAAAATAATAGGATACAAAAATGCTTATCCAACTCAACACTGGGCTTGATTAAACATGTTACATATGTATGTATTTACTTATTCATAGAGGTACACTCCATACATGTCATTCAAACTAACTGATTTAAAAATCTGCTTCTAGGGAAATATAGGGTGGTATTAAATTCAATTATAAATAATGGATACACTAACATTTTTATCAGTGGAAACCTCTGCTATAGTTTGAATTTGAATGATATGTTATATAGTTACATACAGTAGGTAATGAATGATAATCTTGCCTTTACAGTAATAAAAATTAAGCACTTCATCAAGACCTGGAAATTTGTGCTGCAGTATTGGCTTTCAATATTTCATTGGTTCTGCAGTGATTGTATGTATGTATGGTTATATGGATACTTGCACACACTCACACATACACAAACTAAGTATCAGTTTTCACAAAAAATGACAGTCAATTTTTAACAAAAGAAGAAGCATTTGTATATTCAGTAGTCATTTTATGTAAAAAGATAATTGGTTATACATATGCATGTCACATTTAGCAGAAACTTACAAATACAGAGCTGGTAGCGCTTGTTGGGTACATATAAACATATAGGACAAAGCTGGAAAAATTTCAGGTAAAACATGATAGATTATTATCACCACCCTCTTCCAAAATCCCACATAAGTGAAAGCAAGGACATTAACACTCTCTCTCTCTCTCTCTCTTTCTCTCTCTCTCTCTCTCTCTCTCTCTCTCTCTCTCACACACACACACACACATATACATATACATATACAAATTTGGAAAACTGAAATCCTGGCAGAGATATCTATGACAACTTGAAATTTGAGTTTTTACATACTAGTGATAAAGAACTTAGAAGTCCTGAGAAAAACAAATGCTAGTGATTCCAAATTTTTCTCAGTTCAGAATCCTGGAAAATCCTAGGAATTAGAGTCCGCAGGTGGCATTGATGGTGAACTATGTATTTTTCAACAAAGTAGAAGAATTGGTTTAAAGTCTGATTGAGAAGCCCTGACATATTCTGACAGAAGATGAGATGTATACTGTGGAGAAGCTGAATTAGAGAAATGCTGAATTTTGAAATACCACCCAGAGCTAAAGGTGAAAACACCAAAAGGAAAAGTATTAAGGACACACAGCACCTTGAGCAGAGATATCCCAGAATGGCACTCAGCACACCGCTAAATAACATCCTACATCTGAGGGGGTGTTCCATCATGAAAGACCCAGAAAAAAAGAACAAAACTTTGATGAGGAATGTCAAGAAAATAGAAAACAGCATAAACTTATAAGACAAACAGTATGCTACAAAGAATATTCCTAAAATAGGTTTAGGAAATTAAAAAAAGACAGAAAAAAGGTTAAAAAATCAATTGACTAGAAGATAAATTTGAGGAAATATTCCACAATAGGAAACATTAAGGCAAAGAAGGCATTTTTCAGAAATGTGATACTGAAGAAAGGTTACTCTTTGAACACCTTTGATGATGTACTGAGAGGAGATGTATGAATCTTTAGGAGACTGCAATGGTGCAATAGGATAGGCACCATCAAAATTAAAGGAATAGGACTGGGGATATAGCTCAGTTGGTAGAGTGCTTGCCTTGCAAGCACTAAGGCCCTGAGTTCATTTCCCAGTACCACAAAAAAAAAAAAAAAAAAAAAAAAAAAAAAAAAAAAATTAAAGGAATGAGAAAGGAGTAGTTGTGAAGTCCAGGGAGACTAGAAAAGTGCATAAGGAAGGAAATATAAGCATGGTATTATATGATTATGATTATGTTAACCATCAATACATTTGTAAAATGATAATAGTATAAAGAGTGACTGCAGAATAAAATATGATTTATGATTGCATTATAAGCATATTTAAAAAATAAGGTAGGAGAATATATTGAGCTGTAAAGTCTGCAAGTAATGTAAGAAAGGTGAAGTTTTTCTTCATATTGGAAAAATCAAAGATAACATATGGGCACAAGAGTTGTATGTAGCTCCATAATAGAGTATTTATACAGCATGCGCAAAGCTCAGAGTTTATGACCCAGCACAGAAAAAATAATTAAAAAATAATAATATTCCATATTATTTCTATAAACATGTGAAAAGAAACAGCTAAAGGAGGTTAAATTGACTAGCAATGGGAAATAGTAATAGGGATTAGGAAATAATAGGATATTGCTCAATTTTACAGATTTCATGGAACCATCTGATTTAAAAATATAAATACACAGAACATTAACAAAATTAAAAGTGTGTGTTAAAGAAACATGAAAAGAAGCAAACTAAAATAAAAACAGCAAGTTATCTAGGTGGCGAGATCTGTTCATTACATGTTTCTGTTAAACTCTTCTTCAATGAACCTGACTTACTATTAATGATCAGATAAAAGGACTGAGGAGAAAACTGAAGAAACAATTGTAACCAAAAAAGATAAAATTTTATAATCAAATTAGGACATTGGAGAAGATGAGTAATTTCTAAAAAGAAACATATACCTCAATATTTAATATATTTTATGAAAACTCATGTGCTTGTAAAAGAAAGGGACTTGCTCTTTTATCTGTTTTTTTAAAGATTGTTAATAACTTTGAAGATTGATTGGACAATCTGCATAAATGAGTTTGACATCTTGTTTAAAAAGAAACTGTTCCATTAAAATTTTCTGTACATTTTTAAATGCTGAATATTAGTCTCACTTCATCAGTGTGAAGCATTTTTCTCTAAGTGAGAACAGATGGTTTTTATTACTAATTCACATGATTTTCCCCCAATAATGCCGACTGAAGTTATAAATGGGATTTCCCAGGCTTAATTCATATTTGGCCATATGTTTAAGAGAAATTGTGCTTACTCATAAGAGACAAAAAGGGATGTTAAGCAAAAACAGTCTTATTTGACATCTGAAATACATTGCAAAATTTCTCTATCAGAAAGAAGCATCTGCTCCCTTCTTTGTTCACACAACTTGTTACTAGATTGCCGCATGTGTGCTACTACCCTAGCGGTGCTTTCTCCCACACATCAGGAAGAAGGCATTACATTCAATCCTCATTAAATGAGTTCCACTCAAATTTCCTAAATGCATAGAGCTGTCCTGGAATTAAATATGAGAAACTGTTATAGGTTCTTATGTCGTAAGCACGTCACATCTCTCCAAAACTCCAGCTTCTTGAATGATGCCCAATGTGAGCTACATGCTCATGGTTGATCTTACATTTAAGGGAATAATTAAGAAGGCATTTTTTCATCTATAGAATAAAATTCATTTAAGTTATTCCCATCTTTAAAGAATGCAATAATCGTTTCCAAATTATATTCATTAACCTTAATGTTAATCATCTATTTTGTCTCTGAGATTTCTAGTAAATGATCTTTGATTTATCATGTATTAAAAATTTTCCATGATTTTACAATTTTCTGTGACACGAAATCTTCAAACATATCAGATACCAAACCAACTTTTTAAAATATCCATAGTAAATTTATATCTGTTGTATAATGAATCTAATTCACTAATGTTACATATGCTTCAAACTCAGACAGTTCACTTATTCTATACGTATATAACTAACTACTTCGGTTTTAATGGGATTTTTCCATTCCTCAGACTATATTTGTTTTTTCTGATATTATGAAGCAAAATGAAGACTTTCTTGATGTTGAAAAGAAATTGTTTACATCATTTAGTCTCTGTATAGTTGTAAATGTCCCTTTATAAGCCCAAACTTCAGGTTACAAGATGGCAGACTAGAAGGAGACTGTATTCCTTGTCACTCTGTAACTTGGGATTTGAGCAGAGGAAATTCTGTTTCTTTGTGAGGTAGTCTTTGCTGCTCATCGATCCCCTGCTGTTTACCCCATTGATCCACTGTGATCGCCCATCATCTGTCAGCAAATCACCTACTTTTTAAGTGCAGATCGTTCACTGGCTCTACCTATAATCCACCATTTGCCCATTTGCCTACCTCTTGCCTGCCCATTGGCCTCCTTTCACTTACCCCTAGCCCACTGCCCAAAGGTGACCAGCAGATCTTCTACTGTTAGTCTACAGACTGCCCACAGACCACCTGTGGATCACTGCTGCCTGCTGTTGCCTAGAAGTCCATTGTCACAGTACCCACAGGTTTGGTTACATGTGGCTGCTGCCATTTTGGGACAACAGCCAGGACTTGCAGGTTTGCCATGTGGCCACTGACATATCAGGGGTGTGGCCATCAGGGTCTGGAAATACATTGTGGTGCCTGCAGGTCTGGTTGCACCTGGAGTCTTTCTGCTTGGTGTGGTAGTGGCTGCAATCTGGCTACCTCTTTGCAGCGTTGCTCCTTTGTGTGAGTACATGGGTGGTGGTCTCTCTGCAAGCTGAAAGGGCATTGAGATCTTGGGACTACAGCAACACAGGATCTGGGGAAGCTGAAGCCAAGGTCCATCAGATTTCAGCTGGGTTTTCATGAGCTAGTCTGGGTCTGGCAAGCCTGTGGAAAGCCAGAGACTAGAGGCAATTCCCCAGGAAAGGGCACAGGTTGAAGAAACTGGAGAAAACTGGGCTCTCTCCAGCTCAGTGAGTCCTGAAGTGAGCAGAGATGAAGGGGCCAACTACAACAGGTGGGAAGACTGTAAGAGGGTGTGAGGGCATCTTGCTATCGGTTCACCCACCCAACCTGTCTGGCACCCACTAGACTGGATCTAACATCAAATTTCAGACAACCCCACCTAGTGGTGGAGAAGGGAAGCTGAAAACATTTTTGAAAGTCAATGGAAGCAATCATTCAATTTGCCATTGAGACTTTCCTCCTTTCTTTATTTATTTCTTCCATCTTCTGGCTCACATCTCTACTATCATTGAATCCAAATGTTTTTCATGCATCAACTTATTAAGGAATGGATGTATGAATAGTATATGACAGTTCTGCTGTGCATTCCTATTTTTTTACATTTAAAAAAATCTGTACATATATTTTACTCTCTCACCTACTTCTCTCCCTAGATTCTCACTTCTTTCATACTAACAAATCATCCTCTATTGATTCCTTCCTTGCTCTAACTATAAAGTTTTACCTCTATCTTCTCTCCCTCATAAACATCACATCTTACACTATTTTCTGTTCCTTCATTGTCCATCATTTGAAACAGTAAACCCTTTTAGCTAACTTGCTGTTTATATTGTAGACAATAATTGAACACTTCATTTCTGTCTATTGTGTAAATACTATAATGGTTTAAGGTGGTATATCATTTGCATTGGGTTCTGTTAATATTGGTCTTCCCCTTAAAGGTGAGATACTGGAAGTACTCAGGGACACTAAAAGAGAATAGGGTAGAATCTGTACTGCCTCAACTCTGTACCGCTAAATGAAAAGACACACAAACAACGTGAAAAAACAAGGGAACAATGTGCCTCAAACAAATCAAGATGTTCCAACAATACAATTCATAGACAGCAAAGTAGAAGAAATATCAGAGATGGAGTTTGGAAAATGCATAGATTGATCTTCAAAATAAAGGATGATATTGGACAGAAAATACAGGAAGTGAAAGATCACCTTAATAAAGAGGCAGAGATTATAAAAAGAAATCAATCAGAAATCCTCAAAATGAAGAAAATAATAAACCAAATTAAAAATTCAATGGAAAGTATCACCAACAGACTAGAGCACTGGAAGACAGAATATCAGACAATGAAGACAAAACATATACTCTTGAAAATAAAGTTGAGGGTACAGAGAAGATGGTAAGAAACCATTAACAGAGCTCCCAAGAAATATGGGACAACATGAAAAGATCAAAGTTATGATGTATCAGAATAGATGAAGGTGTGGAGATAAAACCCAAAGGAATGCACAATTTCTTCAATGACATAATATCAGAAACTTCCCAAATGTTTTTAATGAAATGGAAAATCAAGTACAAGAGGCTTACAGGACCCCAAATGTACAAAATTACAGCAGACCCACACCAAGGCACATTATAATGAGAATGACTAATATACAAAATAAGGATAGAATTTTAAAGTCTGCAAGAGAAAAAAATCAAATTACACATAGGGGTAAGCCAAATTGGATCTCAGCTGATTTCTCAACCCAGACCCTCAACACCAGGAGCTCCTGGAATAACATATATGAAGCTCTGAAAGAAAATGGATGCCAACCAAGAGTTTTGTATCCAGCAAAATTAAGCTCAGATTTGAAGATGAAATAAAAAAACTTCCATGATAAACAAAAGTTAAAAGAATTCACAACTAGAAAGCCTGTACTATGGAATATTCTCAGCAAAATATTTCATAAGGAGAAAATGTTAAAAAAAAAATTAACCAAAGAAAACCAGGAAAAGGAAGAACTACACTAAAGGAAAGGTCAATCAAAGGAGAAACTAAGTCAAGTTAAAAACAAAAACAAAAACAAAACAAAATCTCAGAATGGCCAGGAACACAAACCATATCTCAATAATAACCCTGAATGTTAATGGCCTACACTCATCAATCAAAAGACACAGACTGGCAGCCTGGATTAACAAAAAGACCCAACAATATGCTGTCTTCAAGAGACTCACCTCCTAGGAAAAGACATCCACAGACTGAAGGTGGAAGGTTGGGAAAAATCACATTACTCACATGGACTGCGTAAACAAACAGGGTTTCCATCCTCATTTCAGACATAGTGGACTTCAAACAGGAGTTAGAAGGGATAAAGAAGGACATTTCATACTGCTTAATGGAATCATACACCAACAAGACATAACAATTGTAAATATATATGCCCCCCAAAAAAGGAACATCGACAAACATCAAACAAACCCTTCTCAATTTCAAGAATCAAATAGACCACAACACAGTAATACTGGGTGACTTTAACACAACTTTCTCACCACTGGATAGATCTTCCAAGCAAAAACTAAACAAAGAAACTATAGAATTAAATGGTATAATCAATGATTTAGACTTAACAGACATATATAGAGTATTTCATCCATCATTGAGTGAATACACTTTCTTCTCAGCAGCATATGGATCCTTCTCCAAAATAGACCATGTGTTATGCCACAAAACAACTCTCTAAAAATACAAAAAAATAATAGAAATACTACCCTGCATTCTATCAGATGATAATGGAATGAAACTAGAAATCAATGGTAAAATAAAAAATAGAAGCTACTCCAACACATGGAGAATAAATAGCATACTATTGAATGATGAATGGATGAAAAGAAGACATCAAGGAAGAAATTAAAAAATTCTTAGAGGTAAATGAGAACACTGATAAAACATATCAAAATCTCTGGGATACTATGGAGGCAGTGCTAAGAGAAAAGTTCATTGCTTTGAGTTCATACATTGAAAGAATAAAAAGTCAACAAATAAATGACCTAACATATATCTCAAAGCCCTAGAAAAAGAAGAACAAATCAACAACGAAAGCAGCAGAAGACTAGAAATAATTAAAATCAGAGCTGAAAACAATGGAATTGAAACAAAAGAAACAATTCAAAAATTGACAAAACAGAAAGTTGGTTCTTTGAAAAAATAAATAAAATTGATAAACCCTTAGCCACAACAAAGGAGAGAGATAAAACTCAAATTAATAAAATTCATGATGAAAAAGGAAATATCATGATGGATACTATGTGAAATACAGAAGATAATTAGAAAGCATTTTGAAAATGTATACTCAAATAAAATAGAAAAACTTGAAGACATTGACACATTTCTAGAGAAATATGATCTACCCAAACTGATGCAGGAGGACAAACACAAGTTAAACAGATCAATTTCAAGCCAAGAAATAGAAGATGTCATCAAAAGTCTACCAAACAGTCAAAGCCCAGGACCAGACAGATTCTTAGCCAAGTTCTACAAGACCTTCAAAGAACAATTAACACTGGTAATCTTCAAATTATTCCATGAAATAGAAAAGGAGGGAACTCTGCCAATCTTATTCTATGGGCTAATATCACCCATATACCAAAACCAAACAAACATACATCAAGGAAAGAAAACTTTAGACCAATATCCCTTATGAATATAGACACAAAAATTCTCAATAAAATTCTGGAAAATCACATGCAAAAATATATTAAAGAGATAATGCACCAAGATCAAGTGGGGTTCATCCCTGGAATGCAAAGTTGGTTTAACATGTGGAAATCAATAAATGTAATACATCACATCAGTAGACTTAAAGACAAGAATCATATACTTATCTCAATAGATGTAGAGAAAGCATTTTAGAAAATAGAGCACCTCTACATGTTTAAAACACTAGAAAAACTAGGGATAGTAGGACAATGCCGCAACATTGTAAAAGCTATCTATGGTAAGTCCATGACCAACATCATTCTGAATGGAGAAAAACTGAAAGCATTTCCCCTAAAAACTGAAAGGGATGCCCTCTTTCACCACTTCTATTTACTGTCCTTGAAATTCTATCAGGAGCAATCAGACAGAAGAAAGAAATTAAAGGGATACGAACAGGAAAAGAAGAATTCAAACTACCACTATTTACTGATAACATGATTATATATTTAGAAGATGCAAAAAATTCTATGAAAAAACTTTTAGAACTCATAAATGAATTCAGTAAAGTAGCAGGATATAAAATCAATACCCATAAATCAAATGCATTTCTATACATAAGCGATGAATTTGCTGCAGGAGAAATTAGGAAAACTACCCCATTAATAGTAGCCTCAAAAATAAAAAAAATTAATAATAAAATCCTATTCATTAAAAAAAATAATAGCCTCAACAAAAATAAAATACTTGGGAATCAATCTAACAAAATTAGTGAAAGATCTCTACAATGAAAACTACAGAACACTAAAGACAGAAATTTAAAAAAAAAAAACCTTAGAAGATGGAAAAACCTCCCATGCTCTTGGATAGGCAGAATTAATATTGTCAAAATGACTATACTACCAAAAGTGTTATACAGATTTACTGCAATTCCTATTAAAATCCCCATGATATTCTTCATAGAAATAGAAAAAGAAATCATGAAATTCATTTGGAAAAATAAGAGACCCAGAATAGCCAAAACAAACTTTAGGAAGAAGAGTGAAGCAGGAGGCATCACACTACCAGATCTTAAATTATACTACAAAGCAATAGTAACAAAAATGGCATGGTATTGGCACCAAAATAAACATGTAGACCAATAATACAAAATACACAGAGACAAACCCATATAAATATGGCTATCTCATACTAGAAAAAGGTGCTAAAAATATACATCGGAGAAAAGATAGCCTATTCAACAAATGGTGTTAGGAAAACTGGAAATTCATATGTAACAAAATAAAATTAAACCTCTATCATTCACCCTGCACAAAATCTACTCAAAGTGGATCAAAGACTTAGGCAGTGAAACAGAGACCCTGTGCCTAACAGAAAAAAAAGTAGACTCAAATCTTCATAATGTTAGTCTAGCACCTGACTTCCTTAACAAGACTCCTAAAGCCCAAGAAGTAAAACTAAGAATCAATAAATGGGATGAATTCAAACTAAAAAGCTTCTTTCTAGCAAAGGAAACAATCAATAATTTGAAGAGAGAGCCTACAGAATGGGAAAAAATTCCTTACCACATGCGCCTCAGACAAAGTACTAATCTCCAAGATATAGAAAGAACTCAACAAAACAAACTTAACACCAACAAAACAAATAACCCAACCATAAATAGGCTAAGGAACTGAACAGATACTTCACAGAAGAAGAAATACAATCAATCAACAAGCATATGAAAAATGTTCATCATCTCTTGTAGTTAGAGAAATACAAATTAAAACTATTCTAAGAGTCCATCTAACTCTAGTTAGAATGGCAGTTCTTAAGAATACAAGCCATAATAAGTGTTGGCAAGGATGTGGGGAAAAAGGTACACTCATACTTTGTTGGTGGGACTGCAGATTGGTGCAACCACTTTGGAAAGCAGTATGAAGATTCCTCAGAAAACTTCGAATGAAACCACCATTTGACTCATGATCTAACTCCTCAGTTTATACCCAAAGGACTTAAAATCAGCATACTACAGTGGCACACTAACATCAATGTTTATAGCAGCTCAATTCATAATAGTGAAACTATGAAACCAACATATATGCCCTTCAACCGATGAATAGATCAAGAAAATGTAGTACATATACACAATGGAATATTACTCAACCTTAAAAAAAATGAAATTATGGCATTTGCAGGTAAATGGATAGAACTGGAGACTATCATGTTAAGTGAAATAAGCCAATCCCAAAATATCAAAGACTGAGTGCTTTCTCTGATAAGTGGATGCTGACTCATAATGGGGAGAGTAGGGAAGAATGAAGGAACTTTGGATTGTACAGAGGGGAGTGAGGGGAGGGATGGGGTGGGAAGAGATGGGATGGATGGGAATGGGAAGGATGGTAGATTTAGAAAGACTTTATTACCATAGATAATAAAGAATTTAAAAAAAAATAATTATCACTGTCAAAAGAAGTTAATAAAAGAAATAAATAAAAGTTAAAAAAAAGTCCAAATTTCTCCAAGTGAAAGTAACACAAAAGAATGGTGGCTTACTTCATTTTTCTCAGTTTTAACAGTATATTATGTATTAGATCTAATGAGTTTGTTTTGATTTTGTGTTTATGAAGTATTTTACCCCACTGTGATAGATGTTAAAAGATAAAGTCCTTGTATTTTGGGAATTCATAGATTAATACCAGAGATAACAATATTAAAAATACCAAGAATTGTGCATTTTTAAAATACATATTATGTTACAAATGCATTATATTAACATTTTAACTTGTTCCCATGGAAAATTTAACATAAACATTAAAGTACAGACAGTGGTTTGATGTACACTCAAGGACTTATCAGTTTCAACTAGTGTAAACTAAATGAAGTCAATTTTGCTTCATCTATAAGCACTCCCCCCAACCTCTTTCTCTACCCTCACTGCATCACTGAATTATTCTGAAGCAAACCTAACACAATACATCTTCAATATGTTGGTACTGGAGATTGAATCCATGCTCTGCCACTGACTGTATCTCCCATCTTTTTATTTTTTGAAACAGGGTCTCACTTAGATGTCCAGGGTGGCCTTGAATTTATAATCCTGCCTCAGCCTTCTCAAACAGTTGCATGTGCAACTGCATCCAGCTAGATAATGTGTCATTGCATCAGTAAACTTGATTTCAACTTGAACCTCTAAGAGATGAAACCTCTTTTGTTTTTAATAAATTAATATTAAAATCTCATGCTCAAAAGGAACAAAAACTGTAAATTGGTCATCTTATCCAAGTACCAATAGAGAGAGAGATTTTGTCCTCTATTATCCCACTTGTTTTTATGTCTGTTCGAATTTATATGCAGAGGAATCTTCAGTCTTCATGGCTTCTCCTTACAGCTTATCTTACATTACTTCATTAGTGTTTAACACCATTAATTCTTGTTCATGTCCTACAGCTTAGGTCTCAGTTACAACACTTGGGACCCAGTAGTTAAAAGTATTTTTCTGGCATTTGGGCAGTGCTCTATTGTTTCAATTATTCATGAATTTGTTCTCTTCTAGATCAATCATTCTTAGGGGTAGGGAAAGAAACTTCAAGAAAACAAGAACTGGATTTTATCCATCTGTTTTCCATCAGAACTCAAAGAAGTATCTGACTTGTAAAAAGTTGTTCATAATTTTACCTATAAGGATAGGCATGATATTTTTCTCTTTTTTCTAGTTTAATTCCCAAAGGAAACAGGACAAGTTTCAGTGGTTTTACATCTCACTTGGCATGTGAAGAACTCAAGAAATGTCATATTATCATAATTCTGGGAAGGTGCAGCATGTATGTCAGACCACAAATAGAGAATTAGCCATGCTTTTTGTTCATCCACTCCTTGGTGACTTTAGAAATGTTCTTGTCACTGTCACAAAAAGCCTGGCTACTGCATGATGGATGTGATCCTGCAATATGTAGAATCAGAAAAATGAGAGATTTTACTCTATTTATGTATGACGTATCACAATGTATAAATGCATTCTACTGTCATGTACAACTAATTAGAACAAATAAAATTTTTAAATTTTAAAAAATGGAAATCTCCCAACAGATAATGTTGGCATATTTTGTAACAACATATTATAACTTTAGATGTAAAATCTTGACTTTTTAGTTTTATTTCAAAGTGGTGTACTAATTCTAACAAAATTGTAATTGCACATAATTATTGTCACTATTTCAGAACACTGCCTTTATAATTTCTCAGAAAATGACTGTAAAGATTACAATGTATATTCTTGTTACAGGACTGATCATGCCAGAAAAAAACACTAAAGGAAGAGAAATATATTTCTGGCAAGAGTACTGCAAATTTTTCTTTTAAAAAAAAAGCACAATTGTCTTTATCATGGAGCTTAACCAAATATGTTCTTACAAGAAAACTGTGACTTTGTTATTCTTTTTCTCTAAGTCTTGCTTCATTAGGAACCATTGATTTTAACTAGTATTGTAATTTTGTGGACTATTTCTGACTTTTCTGCTTATGTTAGGCATGTATGTGTATGCTTCCATGTATCTCTTTAGATTATTTGTCTGATTCATTCAAAGGAAAGCTTATTGGTTTTGCTTTCAAGGAATTTTCAATGACTTCTTAACATTATGGGAAGAAAACTTATGAAAAGTAAAGCACATAATTTGAATTTTTTGTTTTCAATTAAAATTTCAGATAACAAATGTTACTAACTAAATCTCCACAAAGCACATAACTTTGAGAAATATTGCAAATTATATATCCTTATTACAGTTAAATTAATTGTAAATAAAAAATTTTAATGGTATAATCAAATATAAGAAAATAAGTTTAGACAATATATCACAAAATGGTCAGTTTAAAATATTTTCCTTTTCTCATTGTATTTTAAGTCCCAAATCTTCTATGAAGCTTGTGTAGCTAGAAATTTATTTTAACCTATGAATATAGTAGGATCCATGGGCATCCAAGCCAGTTTGATCTTTGCAGAGAGTATTTTCACAGAAACACACATACACGTCCATTTTCATAAGAAAAAATATGTAAATTTAAAAATTAAAAGTATATAAAATATTACATCCAATTGTTTGACTTCAAAGTTAAAGGAATTATAATCTGTGATATAAGAAATTGGGCATTTTAGTAGAAATTATGATTTTACTTAGACAGGGACCTATTCTTTTGTCCTATTGTTAAGGAAAGACCAAGAAGCTCATAGATTTTTTCATAAATTTATATCATAGGACTAGGGTAAATGTTATGAAAATTTCCTCCTATTTTCCTAAGTTCATTCACTTATTGCACTGAATAAATATTTCTTAAAGGTTACACAATGCTGTATCTTTCATGGAGGATACAAAACAAGACTTGGTTCCTTTGTGCAGTGAAGTGACAGTTTTGAAAGTAAGAGCATTAATCGATGAGAACAGAAAAAGCTTTTAACTATTGCTGCCTTGAAAATGCCAGAGTCATATTGTTATTTTATATGATATTTTAGATAATACATTGAATATATTTTCCAACCAATATTGGTGAACTATGGGAAACTACTGGGGCTAAGAGGAGAGGAAATGAGAGACATGGATATATAAATAGACATTATATACATAAATATATTACATATATAAATAAAATGCTTGACTCTTGATTTATATGAATCAATTTGAAAATAGACATATGAGATCATTAGTAAGCTGGAACTTCAATGATACATATTAAAGAACTAATTTATGCATGATATTATTGTGATTATGATAAAAAGAAAAGATTCTTTTGTATTATATGTTGAAATACCCATGAGATGATAAGTTATATACGATTTGTTTCAAAGTAACCAAATGGAATGGTGTTATGTGGATGGAGTTTGAAGAGATGAGACAAAAGTGGCCTATGTTATTGTTAGTGGAAATGAATAGATAGGCCCAAGGGGTTAAGAGGACTTTTTATTTTTGTGCTTATTCGAAAATTTCTGTAATACAAAGTTATAGCTGTTAACGTAACACATTCATAATTTAATATGTATTTTAAAATTGTGTCACAGAGTATTTGATATTTAAAACTACACTATTTTAAGTGAAATGTTTTTTTTCCATTTTTATTTTAATTAGTTAACACTAAATAAAATATAAATGGTAAATCTGAATGAAAAGCTTAAAATAGAATTTGTTTTCTGGATACTTTACAATAAAACTGTGATCTTGCACACTAATAACATAAATACAATTTACTGCCAGTGAATGTATTTCACATCACACTTATTTTATCTAAAGAAAATTTTATCTATTATTTATTTATACTATATATTTCTTTAAAGAACTCCTAATGGAAGTTGTTATAAGAAAAAGTTATAAAAGTCCATGCGTTCTAATAGGTCTACAAACTCTTGTGGACTAAGAATTAAAATTTTTTTGAAAATAAGATTATAAAAATGTAACATAAACGGTAGTCATTTTAATAATATTATTTCATGTATTGAATTTCAATAAATTAACAAAGAAATGTTTTCAAATCCAAGTAACATAGGGTTATCATACCCTTATCATATATATCAATATTATGTATAAATATAGTGTGAAGCTAAAAAATAATAAATATTACTGCTTTATATTGATATTGATAGAAGTACATATTTTCTATTTTTAATTTAATAGGGTCTATTTAATTAACAAATTAATTAATTAATTTCCTGTCCTAAGTGGGACATTGACTTCTTGGGGTTCTTTGTGAGTTTTGTATCAATCTTCAGTGAACTGGAAAATGTGAGATAATGGGTTGTTTATACACTGTAAATCTACTTTCAGTGAGCTGGAAATGTAGTAGATAATATGTTGTTTATGATTTGCAAATCTGTTCAGTGAGCTGAAAATTTGTCAGATAATGGGCTGTTTATGAATTCTAAATCAATATTCAGTGAGCTGGAACTATGTTAGATAATGGGCTATGTATGAGTTGTAAATCTGTTTTCAGTGAACTGGAAACATGTTAGATAATGGGTTGTTTCTCAGTAGTAAATCCATTTCAGTGAGCTGAAAACATGTGAGGCAATGGGTTGTTCCTGAACTGTAAATTTGTTTTTTAGTGAACTGAAAGCCTATTTAATAAAGGACCTTCTATATGTTATAAATCTGTTTTCAATGAGCATGAAATGTGCTGGAATAATGGGTTCGTTTTGACTGGAAGATCCCATTTTACTGAACTAGAAATGTATCATTTAATAGATTCTTCATGAGTAGTAGATCCATGTTCAGTGATTTAGATATATGGAATGATGCTATCCTGTTTACATAAGTCTCCCAACTATAATCTATTTTCAGCATGTTGCTCTCTGCTGAATAATGGTTCTACTTGACTATGGTTAATGGAGTGGAAAACTACTAGAAGTCTGTTTTCAGAAATGTGGTGCCAGACGGGTTTTTGAAGATGTTACGTTTTGTTAATTTTTAACAGCTATAAAGTTAAATTTTCCTGTTAGGAAATGCTATAAAATGTGGAAACCACCAGGTTTGGCTTCAATGGACTTCCATTCAAACAGATATGAGCTACATTAAGAAACAGCATATGCAACAATGGAAATATAGAGTCAGTGTCACCCGAGTGTTATCAGCATGGGTGAAGCCTCGGTAGGGTGACAACACAGACAAGAATAAAACAATGATATGAAAAATAAAGTGTCTTAATTATTACTTTAAATTAATTTAAAGTGTGTACCATTTCTTGCCTTACATTTCTTATAGCTTCCTTTTAGTCAGTTGGCTTATTTCAGTTTCTTTCTCAGATTTGGTATATTTGGTGATTTGGGGCTGTATTCACATTTAAATGTGAGTTACTAAATAGCCAACTCGAAACTCTGTGTCAAACAAATTTCATGCAAGATGCTCAGGTCTGGGGGTGATCCAAGATGGCGGCCTAGAGGGAGACTGCACCCCCAGTCGCTCCAGAACCCAGGAGTTAAGAAGGGGAGGCATTGAGAGACTCGGACTGAAATAGAGCCACGGGTGAGTCTGCCCACTGGGTAAAGCTCGGTCCGGGTGGCAGGCACAGATAGAGGTGGCTTATCGGAGCCGGGCAGGGCAGCTAGAGTCATCCACAGGCAGCCATGCGCACTCCAGCGGTGGGCCCCGCCCACACAGCCAGCTTCTCCAGGTTCTCGGAACGGAACTGGCCCGCTAGTGAGAGCCTTTCTGACCAGAACAAGCTCCGAGTTGCGGAGCCACTACAGCGCAGCGTACTCCGGCAACGAACCAGCGGAGAGCCTCGATCCGCAAGCAGCCTCTGGGATCAGGGCAGGGCAACCAGAGACCTCTTCAGGCGGCTCTGCCCACTCCGGCAGCAGGCTCTCTTCATGGGGCGATCCAAGATGGCGGCTAGAGGGTGACTGCACCCCCAGTCGCTCCAGAACCCAGGAGTTAAGAAGGGGAGGCATTGAGAGACTCGGACTGAAATAGAGCCACGGGTGAGTCTGCCCACTGGGTAAAGCTCGGTCCGGGTGGCAGGCACAGATAGAGGTGGCTTATCGGAGCTGGGCAGGGCAGCTAGAGTCTTCCCAAGGTAGCCTTCCACACTCCGGCAGTGGTCTCCTCCCACACGGCCAGCTGCACGGTGCAGGCCCACAGTGAGAGAATTTCCGCACAGAGCCAGTTCCAAACCATGGAACCAGTAGGGGGCTAGGGGCAGTTTTCTTCGGATAAGCTGCTTTATCAGATTCCTCCAAGACATCAGGCTACTGAAGGCTGGGAGGTGATACACTGGAAATCTACCGGGACACTATAAGCCAATAGCGGAAAACTGCAATATCTCAGGGTTCCACTGACAACTGACCAATATGAGAAAACAAGGGAAGAAAATGTCCCAAACAAACCTAGATACTACATCAATAAAACCCAATGACAGCACAGCAGAAGAAATGTCAGAAAGGGAGTTCAGAATGTACGTAATTAAAACGATCAGGGAAGCTAATGAGGAGATGAAAGAGCAAATGCAGGCATTGAAGGAGGAGATGAAAGAGCAAATACAGGCATTAAATGATCGCACCAATCAACAGTTAAAAGACCAAATACGGGAAGCAAGAGATCATTTCAATAAAGAGTTAGAGATACTGAAAAAAAACCAAACAGAAATCCTTGAAATGAAGGAAACAATAAACCAAGTTAAAAACTCCATAGAAAGCATAACCAATAGGATAGAACACCTGGAAGACAGAACCTCAGACATTGAAGACAAATTATTTAATCTTGAAAGCAAAGTTGGCCAAACAGAAAAGATGGTAAGAAATCATGAACAGAATCTACAAGAATTATGGGATATCATGAAAAGGCCAAATTTAAGAATTATTGGGATTGAGGAAGGCTTAGAGAAACAAACCAAAGGAATGAACAATCTATTCAATGAAATAATAACAGAAAATTTCCCAAATCTGAAGAATGAAATGGAAAACCAAGTACAAGAGGCTTATAGAACTCCAAACATACAAAATTACAACAGACCCACACCAAGGCACATTATTATGAAAATACCTAACATACAAAATAAAGACAGAATTTTAAAGGCCGCGAGAGAAAAGAATCAAATTACATTCAGAGGGAAACCAATAAGAATATCAGCAGATTTTTCAATCCAGACCCTAAAAGCTAGAAGGGCCTGGAACAACATATACCAAGCCCTGAAAGAAAACGGATGCCAACCAAGAATCTTATACCCAGCAAAACTTACCTTCAAATTTGACGATGAAATAAGATCCTTCCATGATAAACAAAAGCTAAAGGAATTTACAAAAAGAAAGCCAGCATTACAGAACATTCTCAGCAAAATATTCCATGAGGAAGAGATGAAAAACAACGATGCAAATCAGCAACAGGAGGCGCTAGCCTAAAGGAATAGCCAAATAAAGGAGAAACCAAATCATGTCAAAAAACAAATATTAGTCAAATGACTGAGAACACAAATCATATCACAATAATAACCCTGAATGTTAATGGCCTGAACTCATCAATCAAAAGACATAGACTGGCAGATTAAATTAAAAGGAAAAATCCAACAATATGCTGCCTGCAAGAGACTCATCTCATAGAAAGAGATACCCATAGACTAAAGGTGAAAGGATGGGGAAAAACATACCATGCACACGGACACAGCAAAAAAGCTGGAGTATCCATCCTCATTTCAGATAATGTGGACTTCAAGCCAAAACTAGTCAGAAGGGATAAAGAAGGACATTACATACTGCTTAAGGGAAGCATAAATCAGCAAGACATAACAATCATAAATATCTATGCCCCGAACATTGGCTCATCCACGTACGTCAAACAAATCCTTCTCAATTCCAGAAATCAAATAGACCACAACACAATAATACTAGGCGATTTTAACACACCTCTCTCACCACTGGATAGATCGTCCAAACAAAAATTGAATAAAGAAACTATAGATCTCAACAACACAATCAGCAATTTAGACTTAACGGACATATATAGAATATACCATCCAACAAAGAACGAATACACTTTCTTCTCAGCAGCACATGGATCCTTCTCTAAAATAGACCATATTTTATGACACAAAGCTACTGTTAGCAAACGCAAGAAGATAGAGATACTACCTTGTACTCTATCAGATCATAATGGATTGAAATTAGAAATAAATGACAGAATAAAAAACAGAAACTTCTCCAATACCTGGAGACTAAATAATACACTATTATATGATGAATGGATAACAGAAGACATCAGGAGGGAAATAAAAAAATTCTTAGAAGTAAACGAGAACAAAGACACATCATATCAAAATCTCTGGGATACTATGAAAGCAGTACTTAGAGGAAGATTTATTTCATGGGGTGCATTCAAAAAAAGAAGTAGAAATCAACAAATAAACGACTTAACACTACAGCTCAAAGCACTAGAAAAAGAAGAGCAGACCAATACCAAAAGTAGTAGAAGACAGGAAATAGTTAAAATCAGAGCCGAAACCAACGAAATCGAAACAAAAGAAACAATCGGAAAAATTAACAAAATAAATAGTTGGTTCTTTGAAAAAATAAATAAAATTGATAAACCCTTAGCCACACTAACAAAGAGAAAGAGGGAGAAAACTCAAATTACTAAAATTCGGAATGAACAAGGAAACATCACAACAGACACGAGTGAAATACAAAACATAATTAGAAGCTATTTTGAAAATCTATACTCCAACAAAACAGAAAACCTCGAAGACATCAACAAATTTCTAGAGACATATGAACTACCTAAACTGAACGAGGAGGACATACACAACTTTATTAAACCAATTTCAAGCAATGAAATAGAAGAGGTCATCAAAAGCCTACCAACAAAGAAAAGTCCAGTACCAGATGGGTTCTCAGCCGAGTTCTACAAAACCTTTAAAGAAGAGCTCATTCCAATACTCCTCAAACTATTCCATGAAATAGAAGAGGAGGGAACCCTCCCAAACTCGTTCTATGAAGCCAATATCACCCTGATACCTAAACCTGACAGAGACACATCGAGGAAAGAAAATTTCAGACCAATATCCTTAATGAACATCGATGCAAAAATTCTCAAAAAAATTTTAGCAAATCGCATACAAATATATATTAAAAAGATAGTGCACCACAATCAAGTGGGTTTTATCCCAGGGATGCAAGGTTGGTTCAACATTCAGAAATCAATAAATGTCATTCACCATATCAACAGACTTAAAGTTAAGAATCACATGATAATAGATGCAGAAAAAGCATTCGATAAAATACAGCATCCCTTCATGCTCAAAACACTAGAAAAAATTGGGGTAGTGGGAACATTCCTAAACATTATAAAGGCAATCTACGTTAAGCCCATGGCTAATATCATTCTAAATGGTGAAAAACTGAAAGCGTTCCCCCTAAAAACTGGAACAAGGCAGGGATGCCCTCTTTCACCGCTTCTATTCAACATCGTCCTTGAGACTCTAGCCAGAGCAATCAGACAAACCAAAGAAATTAAAGGGATACGAATAGGAAAAGAAGAACTCAAACTATCCCTGTTCGCTGATGACATGATTATATATTTAGAGGAACCTGGAAATTCCACCAGAAAACTTTTAGAACTCATAAGTGAATTCAGTAAAGTAGCAGGTTACAAGATCAATGCTCATAAATCCAATGCATTTTTATACATAAGTGATGAATCTTCAGAAAGAGAAATTAGGAAAACTACCCCATTCACAATAGCATCGAAAAAAATAAAATACTTGGGAATCAATCTCACAAAAGAGGTGAAAGACCTCTACAATGAGAACTACAGAACACTAAAGAAAGAAATTCAAGAAAACCTTAGAAGATGGAAAGATCTCCCATGTTCCTGGATAGGCAGAATTAATATTGTCAAAATGGCTATACTACCTAAAGTGCTATACAGATTCAATGCAATTCCAATTAAAATCCCAATGATGTACCTTGCAGAAATAGAGCAAGCAATTATGAAATTCATCTGGAAGAATAAAAAACCTAGAATAGCTAAAGCAATCCTCAGTAGCAAGAGCGAAGCAGGGGGTATTGCAATACCAGATCTTCAACTCTACTACAAAGCAATAGTAACAAAAACGGCATGGTATTGGTACCAAAATAGACAGGTAGATCAATGGTACAGAATAGAGGACATGGACACAAACCCAAATAAATACAGTTTTCTCATACTAGACAAAGGTTCCAACATTATGCAATGGAGAAAAGATAGCCTCTTCAACAAATGGTGCTGGGAAAAGTGGAAAACCATATGCAACAGAATGAAACTAAACCCCTATCTCTCACCCTACACAAAACTCAACTCAAAATGGATCAAGGACCTCGGAATCAGACCAGAGACCCTGCATCTTATAGAAGAAAAAGTAGGTCCAAATCTTCAACTTGTTGGCTTAGGATCAGACTTCCTTAACAGGACTCCCATAGCACAAGAAATAAAAGCAAGAATCAACAACTGGGATAGATTCAAACTTAAAAGCTTTCTCTCAGCAAAGGAAACTATCAACAATGTGAAGAGAGAGCCTACAGAGTGGGAGAATATCTTTGCCAACCATACCTCAGATAGAGCGCTAATTTCCAGAATCTATAAAGAACTCAAAAAACTCTACATGAAGAATACAAATAATCCAATCAACAAATGGGCTAAGGAAATGAACAGACACTTCACAGAAGAAGATGTACAAGTAATCAACAGATATATGAAAAAATGTTCAACATCCCTAGTAAGAAGGGAAATGCAAATCAAAACTACCCTAAGATTTCATCTCACCCCAATTAGAATGGCGATTATCAAGAATACAAGCAACAATAGGTGTTGGCGAGGATGTGGTGAAAAAGGAACACTCATACATTGCTGGTGGGGTTGCAAATTAGTGCAGCCACTCTGGAAAGCAGTGTGGAGATTCCTCAGAAAGCTTGGAATGGAAACACCATTTGACCCAGCTATCCCACTCCTTGGCCTATACCCAAAGGACCTAAAATCAGCATACTACAGAGATACAGCCACATCAATGTTCATTTCTGCTCAATTCACCATAGCCAGATTGTGGAACCAACCTAGATGCCCTTCAGTTGATGAATGGATAAAGAAACTGTGGCATATTTATACAATGGAATATTACTCCGCAATGAAGAATGATAAAATTATGGCATTTGTAGGCAAATGGTCGAAATTGGAGAATATCATGCTAAGTGAGATAAGCCAATCTCAAAAAACTAAAGGATGAATGATCTCACTGATAAGCGGATGAGGACATATAATGGGGGGTGGGAGGGGCTAGCATTAGGTTTAGGGTTAGGTTTAGAGTTAGGCTAAGGAGAGCGGTAAGAATGAAGGAAAGAAGGACTGTGTAGAGGGAAAAGAGGGGTGGGAGGGATGGAGGCGAGGGGAAAAATAAAATAAACATCATTACCCTATGTAAACGTAAAAAAAAAATTAAAAAATAAAAATAAAATAAAAAAAATAAAAAAAGATGCTCAGGTCTTGTTAATGGAGATCTCAAATTGCAAAATCTTAAAATCTAAATTCTGAGGCAAATTTCTCTGTAGAAAAATTCTCCAGTGTTCCTCCTGGGTCAATTTTCAATTCTGGGTATAGAGCAATGATATGATGGACTGCTAGATTTCAAATATTTTGTTTCCACCCTGTTACCTCACCTGAAAAGCAGGGGCTCCCAAGAGCAGAGTTTCTGGTGGCTTCTCCACTTATCGTTTCTATTCCTCCCTATGGTCACTTTTAATCTTTATTTCCTTTAATTTTTTAAGGCTTTGCTGTAACCTATTTAACTGTCACTTCAAATGTGATGTTATTCCTCATTACTGTTTCCCTTGTCTTTTTGTTTTTTATGTTTTCATTTCTTAGTTTTTTTTATTTTCATTTTAAATGCATTTATAAAGCATAAGTAGATAAATGTGTGCCATTCTCTATACTGTTTATCACTATTCATGTTTCTTATCCTGTTTTTGTTAGCTCCTGAGTTTCTTGCTATGAAATATATGTCTCTTGCCCCTTCTCATTATTAGAAGTCAAAGAATTTAATAAATTCATAGTCATAATCACAAATTAAGAAATATGAAAGTTATGTAGCAGTCATTAATAAGAAATTAAAAATGATGAATAAATATTAATAATTTGATTTCCTTGGATATTTATTTGAATGTTTCTCATAATAGAAATTCAATTGTAAAAGAGGTACAGAATAGTATGAACAAAGATCCTAGAAAATATGAAATGAAAACAGGAGAAGTAAATTTCCCACATTTGTAATGGAGAAACTTCTTGGAGTACTGAAGTCCTACAAAGAATGGTGTGATATTACTAGTGTTTTAAGGATGTAGGTCCACAAAGTTACTTTATAATTGTCCACTGGATTAAATCCCATAAGTGAGCAATGTATGTAATTCTGAACTAATTCCTCTCTGATAATTACCTATTTATGAAACAAGTTTATCTCATTTCATATATACATGTCACATTTCATATGATATATTCTAAGTATATCTTAGATTGAAAGTAGCCCGTGTTGTGATACAAAGATTCAATGTTTTAAATTGAATATTATTAAAGATATTTAAGAAATAAACACAATAATGTATACCTGATTGAAACAGTCTATATAAGGAATCTAAATATTCATCTCAACTTTATCAGATATTCCTTAATATTGTGTATAAAAGCTTGAATGTAACTTTATCTAAAAGGGTCATTTTAGTATCAATTGAAATAAAAAATGTAGAAGAAAAGTGATTTTATTCAAAAAGATAATGAAATACTGAAGTGAAATAATGAGTTAATATTGATGAAAGTTCTGGATTTTATATAATTTCCTTAGTTGCTAACAAAAATTATACTTTTTGTACAAAATAATGCCATTTTCATTAGAATGGATGCAAAATTTTGAACAAATAAAAAGAACTCAATAGGAAAGATTCTGAAATTTTCACAATATTCCCTATAGCAAACTATTTTTACCTTGGCAGTGAGTATCTGTTTTCAAGTGAAATTTGTGAAACATTCCCTCAGGTCTAAAATATCAATTCTCAGAGGTAACTCCATTCCTGCTGAGAGAAATTTAGAAAAATTTTACACATATAGCGAGAAAATTGCAGTGGTAATCATTTTAGTGAGATGGCTGCAAATGCCTTAGATTGCAAAAGTATTGATAACAAAAAAGTTAGAGTAGTAACTTCTAATAATGATTAGTTTGAATATATGTGATTTATAAATGGGTGAAGGGCAGTTGAAAAGAAAGTATATTAACTTCATGAAAGTAATTTTTTGGGGGTACTAAGGATTGAACCTAGGATCTCATGCATGAATGCTCTACCCACTGACTATAACCCCAGGCCTTTTTATTTTATTTTGAGTCAGGGTACTGCTAAGTTCCTCAGGCTGACCTTGAACTTGTGATATTCCTTCTTTAGCTTACCTAATCACTGGGATTAAGGCATATAACACCACATCTGATTTATGAAAGTAATTTTAAATGAAACACCATATAGCCTTCAGAACATGAAAGGAGAACACATAATAATTTTAACCAATGATACATTAAATAGAATACAATATAAGAGAATAGCTATAGATTTTCAACCAAGAATAAACGAGGTTTTGGGTGTTTGACTTTTTGAATTGCTTAAAAATCCCAAAGAGTTCCTGTTAAGATACAAAAATACAAACAAAACCAAACTTTGAGTAAATTGCAGATTACTGTAGACAGATCATGTTGGAAATGTGAGGTTGTTATCATCCTTGAGTGTTCACCACAGTGGCCTTTAGAGAAATTACAACACTGATGACTCAGAGACCCAAATGTACCTGTTCTAAATAGAAGCCTCAGAGAGTATGCCGCTTAAGTCAAAGGGCTTTGGGTAATATGATTTTTCTTGAAGTAAAAATGACTTTTTCTGTCTATAAAATACTGAAAATATTTCAATGTTTGACAAATAAGATTTGCTGGATGCCAACCATCTCATATGAGTAAATTGTAGGATTCCCAAATCCTTCAAAACTGAATACTATTTAGGAAAAGGAAATAGTCACAAATTGAAGGTAAATAGTCATGTGGGTGTTTATTTTCCCTTCAACTATTCTCTGTAAATCCACACTCCCAAAAAAGGAAGGAAGAGAAAAAAATAATAATAAAGGAAAGAAATAAATATAAAATAATGCCTCCTTTATAAATTATAGCAAAGCGTCTTTTGCCTATTTTATATTGCCCTGATTATACTAATAATACAAAATGCTGTAACTATTGCACTCTTTCAGACCTTTATTTAAATAAGAAAAATTGATTCATCATAATATGAGTGGGCACTATTAAGAAATAGATAAACTGGTCTGTAGTTTTTCCAGTAACGTACTATTGCAATTCATCTCTATGCATAAGTTAGGAATAAAATACATTAAAAAATAATTTAATTCAAAAATATTAAATGCTTTGTGATATATTTCCTTGACAAATTAATGTCATATCACTGTGTAGTGGCTTTAAATATACAGAAAAACCTTAGAAAGGTAAATCCTGATATTTGAAATATCTTTTCTTTAAAAAGATTAATCTCTCTGAGACAGTGAAAGGCAACAATACGTTTTTGTTTAATTTCACCACAATTTCCAAACAACAAATGTAAATTTCAAAAATGATCACTTTTAGATTTATACCACCAAATCAAGGCTGACTCTTTGTTAAGAATCAATATTTTGTACCTTTGCTAAAATGATTAAAGACTGTAGAATCAGTACCTGATTAATCATTTCAGCTACTATTGTACTACATGAGGGTAGCAGGGAAATTTGTTTACATATGGTATTCTAAGGAAAGGCCATGCTATGACATAATCTGACAATGTTAAAATGCAAATACTTTCATTTGGACATTATTTTTATTCATAGAAAATTGAACTAAGTTGTCAAATATTTCCTTCTCCCTTGACATTTAAGATAGCATGAAAATGTGGTAACTGAAGATTCATTCATATTTAATCATTTCAGAAAGAACTCAATTTCAAAGAAAAATAGTTTTAGAATTCACATTCCAAAACATATTCAAATTCATACCTGAGGTCCAATATTTTTCTCTAAAATAGACTCTAAGTAATAAGCAAGCAACCATAATAATTATAACTGTGACAATATTCCTGTTCCACAGAATCCAACATCTGATTAATGATTAAATACTTTCATAAATTTGAGTGTTATTTTCCCCTTTTCCCATAGACAACTTTAGCAGCTGCTTGTGCCCATTTTCTTTAATCAGTGCGTTGGAAATAATGCTCACTATTGCATAGTCTCATGGAAACTAAATGAAAATATATTTCAACTTTGGGGCCCATTATGGCCAACCCAACAACTTTACGTGTAGGTTGAGTATACTCCATTGTAAACTCCCTGTTAAGCAATGAAATTCTGTATTCTATATAGACCATAGTATCTAAAATGTATGCTTGATTTTCCTAAGAAATTATTGGAACATATGCAGAACTTCCCCTTTATGTCTTCATGGAGATGTGTTGAGAAAGTATTTATTCTACATGCAGACCACATAGTTTTAAAGTCACTCAGACCAGCATTGAATGGAAAGTTTATTCTTAGCTACTATGTGTATTCTTTACCTTTGTTCTCTTTGTACCATGGTGAGAACTATCAATTTTGACTTTTACTAAGTTGTTAAAGAAAGTTGTGACAGAACTGTAAAAAAAAAAAGTTATTGGAGTTGTTCTTTTTCTAAGGATATTATTTTCTTAAATGTTCACAGATAATTTAGCAGATAGCATGGGGTTCCACTATCCTGTCTACTAGTAATCTAAATTATAAACAGAAATTTTTCTGAAGGCTTAGAGATTCACATTTTTACTGTCTTTCTCAACCTCACTCATCCTAAAGGTGTATTTCTAATGTAAAAATATTTTAGTATGATCTATTTGTTAAACACATGCATGCACACACACACACACACACAAATAATTGCCTTCCAGAGTATTGAGACAGACTGGGGAGAGTTTCAACTTTTGAAGAGCTGTGTCAAGAAAATCTTGATATGTTAACTTATGTCATATTCTGAAATATCTAGCTTATGTAGTTCAGTTATAAACCAAGAAGAAAGAGGCTCATTCAAAATTACAAGTGAGAATGTGACTTGGCATAGGACTTATGTTTTATTATGATGTTTATTATTATTTTAAAAAATGAGAAGATAATTATAAATCAACTTTATGCTCAGAAGGTATATATTTCATTTAAGCATTCTAAGGTCATCAAGAAACCAATATTTTCAAGGATTGCCTAAAAACAAAACAAAACAAAATTTTAAAAAATCCTCAGTTCAGTTCACTTTCTATCAAACCTTTGGCTCTGACATTAGGACTACTTTAAGAGATCCTTAAATGTTGAATTTTTCTGTCTGTTACAGGGCATCTTATTGGTAACTTGATATGGGTGTTTGTTTTGAGATGTAGAAATGAAAAAAACACCAAAAACAGTAGAATGAATCAGATATAACTTTCCTATGTTCATATATGAATAAATGACCAGTGTAACTCCACATCATGTTCAACCACAAGAATGGGATCCTAAGTAGAATAAGTTATATTCCAAGTATGTATAACAAGTCAAAATACATTCTACTCTCACTTGTATCTAGAAAGAATTTTAAAAAATTCAAGTTCTCCCATAAAAGAATTATCATGTGCCATCAATTTTTTCCTTGAAGTAAAAACCACATTTCTAAAAAATTCCTTACTAAAGACAGAACATATTTATTATTATTTCAGCAGAAATTTGGATTCTGGGGCAACAAGTGTGTTTAAAATAAGTAATTATGTACAAGTTTCCAGAAAATAAGACTTGGCATGCTGTAATCCTAAAGAACACATGCTTCCCACTAGATGAAAGAAAGAATAGTGCTTCTGTACTTGCTGTTATTGCCATGCCTGGAATGCAGGTAAATAATGGATATTAATTGAATGAACAGATTGCGT
Organism: Sciurus carolinensis; assembly: GCF_902686445.1. Lineage (NCBI taxonomy): Eukaryota > Metazoa > Chordata > Mammalia > Rodentia > Sciuridae > Sciurus > Sciurus carolinensis. Next base: position 92,680,447 of record NC_062215.1, read on the forward strand.
GAAAAAATGAAATGTAGTGAATACAGTGTTTTCATTAGTTGAGAACTAGAAAGTTTCCAATTTTACCAATGAGTACCTTTGCCCTGATATGATCCTTCATAACCTTAAGACATGACATATCCTTCAATATTAAGCAACAGAGTTGGACCACCTAGTTTAGTTTTCATATACCCTGAACAAAATTAATGTTCACCTAAAGAGGAAATCAAGCATGAATAAATCTTGGTTTGCTAAGGCCTCAAGTTAGAAGGACTGAAAGTCATGGTTATTTACTTCCCAGGTGTCTTGCATAGTATTATTAAATTTATTTTAAAATTCAATTGCTCCTTCATATACTTTTCAGCTCCATAGCGTATAGAATCTTTGGTACACTGGAAACATTGCAACCTCCATTGACTTTGTTTGAAACCTTTTAAGAATCTATGTGTTCCATTTTCCTCTACTTCATAACCCCTACATAACCTAGTTATGTACATCTTTTCATTCATTTTTTAAAATCTTTATATTACTGCATTATAGTTACATAATAAATGGGATCCTAATTAGAATAAATTATATTCCAAGTATGTATAACAAGTCAAAATACATTTTATTGTCATGTATACCAATATTACAATATGGGGGTGCATTTTGACATAATCATGCATGCATGATTATATTTTGCTCCATTTTGGTCCCCAGTATTTTCTTTCCCTCCCCACTTCTTACCCATTTCCCTTCCTCAGCTCTACTGGTCTTTCTCCTACTCACTGTTTTTTTTTTTTTTTTTCATTGTCCTTTACAGGTATACATGCAGGTAGGATGCAATATGGTATGTTCACATATGTATATATTATAATTTGGTCAATTACATCCTACAGTTCCTCCCTTTTCCCATCTCTCCTCCTTCTCCCTTCATCCCCTGACTCTACTGATCTCAGTTCTATTTTGATGCCCAACCCGCTTTTTTCCCTTACTTCGCTCTAACTTTCACAAATGATATAGAACATTCAAACCTTGACTTTTTGGATCTGGCTTATTTCACTTAGCACAATGTTTTCCAGTTCCATCCATTAACACATAAAACTCAGTTATAATTTTATGGCTTTGTCTGATTCTCAGAACTGAAATAATTTATCCATTTTCTCAGACTACACCCTTTTAACTCTTTTAAGACATTAATAATATTCTTCCTTATTGTATAGATATTTAGGAATTTGTCTTATTCTCTTCATCCACATAACAAAGAAAAGAAAGGTAGGAGTTGCACTGTGTTCATTTGTGGTCTCCAGTATTAGAAAGGAAATGTTTTTCCAATAGTAGAGATTCACAAAATTTCTAAAAACTTTATAATAGATATGAAAACTGAAGAATAAAATCAATTTTCTTATAGTCCAGAATATTTGGGCTTAAATGAATGTGTATACTTATTATGTATTATTTTTCTTACTTAAAATCATGTTTTGAAATGATATCTGAATTTAAGGCAACAGAAATCAAAACAAATTTAGTAATGGAGGCTTATCATAGGCTCTTTTTTGTAACATGACTCACACTGACTGCAATTAGATGTTATTATGCCCCTTAAAGTCATAATATATTCTGAATTTTATATCTATAAATTATTTGCCTTCTGAAATTGCTATCTTTTCACATAGATAACTTCCATTGAAATGTATTTCACAAATTAAACAGAACATAAATTTTCTTTATATATTCTTCCAAGCAGTTTATAAACTTGCTTTAGAATTTTAATATGCTCATATATTTGGTATAAAATATTTATCTGATGACTGCATGTTTTAGAAATAAAGTGGTTTCTGAGAACTTCAGAAAAAGGAGAATGTCATCATGGGACCTGTGAAACTAATGAACAATTAACGCAATGATACACAACAAAGGTGAATTTTCCAGATATGTTCTCTTCCAAAAGTAAGTATCCAGAACTGAAAACATATTTGAAATATAATGTAAAGCCAGTGGGCTGACGGAAGGAATGAAGCATTGGAGTAGAATGCAAGATTACACTGAAGAGCTTGTAGTGTTAGGCAAGGAGGTTTATTTGGTTGAGAGTTTTGAACACAGGGTTTCTGAGTCTGAGATTGGGATGTTAATGTGGTATCATACAGAGATGGATATCAGGATACCTGTGTTCAAGTATTTGTTTTGTCATTTGTAAGCCATATGGCAGTAGTAATTTATTTCTTCACTAATAAATATTAGTAATTACTGTCTCTTATAGTGATCTAAGAAACTATTAAATACAATAAATTCAATAAATCTATAAATCACAAGTGCTATTTTTCACATAAGTCACTATCATGTTAATAACTGAAAACTTTATTATGTCTAGAAGTGTATAAATCACACAACACTACTAGGGCGAGTTAAGAGTAAGTGGAGAGAAGACCATCCAGGAGGATTTTAATAATAGTGCTAGAAACGAGTAATGAAACACTTGAAGAATTTAAAATAGGGAAAGAAATAAAAATTTATGTAGAATATGACATCAAATAGAAGGTGCAAAGTAAACTAATTATGTTCCATAATTTCATTCTCATTTTTCAACTAAAATTCAACAACTAATCATTAATCACTGTGGTATTCCAGGTATGTTAGAGATAGAGGAATATATACTTTTGTTTAAACTAAAAGATGTTTAATATGAAATAAATCATGTTTTGACAATATAGTATGGAATTCTTTCCATTCCTTATCATTGGTTGTAGCATTACTAAATAAACTTAGGAAAAAATGGTCTAAAAAATTAAGGAATATTTGTCCTAAAACTGTCCAGATTATTTCAAATAGCAGATGACCTATAAAATATATAACACATATGGACAGTGATTGTACATATGTTAATTTATATCATTGCTAAAATTTTTGTGAATTGGACAATATTTAAGAACCAGAAAATTAATTAGAGGATATTTGTCTATGGTAAATCTTTTTGGTTCTGTATGACATCTTAACCTGACTTAGTTTTAGAAATAAAGGACAGAGTTTGTTTAACATTAAAAGATTAGCTCTGAATTTTGGTCTGGGGAAAAATCTTGATAAATGGCACAGATTTTTGATAACCTTTCTAAGAATGTATCCTCATGGAGATTAATTCCACCTTAAACTGGTAGATGTTAAAATGGAAAATGTATAACATAGACCCAGGAAAATAATAAATAATAAATTTATATCAAATATATCCAAATGACTTAATATTATGAGTATCAAACTGATTATATGCATTTGTATCTATTCAGTTCTGAAATTTTACTAAAAGGATAACTGAAATTATATTATTTTTTAAACATAATAAGCCCAAAGTACAAAGAAATTGGAAGAAGAGATAGACAATAAAATGTAAACACAAAAGCAGTCAATTGGTTAATGATAAACTGATAACTATGAATGGCAAGATAGAGGTGGAGATACTTAACTCCCTAAACCTGGTGAGTTGATAATAATGGACACTTGTAAAAGTGGCAATAAAGTTAGTGATAAAAACAGAAGTATTTGTGGAAGATCTATTTAAGTGACAGTAAGATCTCCAGAATGTCTCTCTATTTCATGTATATAAACCCTGAAGATTCTGGATATTTATTCTCAATAAATAGAGGGTCTCTGAAGAGAGAAATCAATGTTGAGAATGAAGAGACTAATTCCCATAGGAAACATCAAAACAATTTTTGACATAAAGGAGACATCTATAAGGTAGAGAAAACTAGTTCAAATAAATAATTGTTAATATTCTCATATACAACCAAAGCTACACTTATGGTCAGCAATATCAGGCTTAAATAAATGGATTACTTCAAAGTTGATACTGAGTATTGAGATATATATATATATCATTTCTCTAAATATATATATATATATATATCATTTCTCTAATTGCTGCTTAATAATGACAACTAGAATTTTAGTTTTCAGGCAGGGTTCACAGAAGTATAATGAAGATACTCTTACTAAGAAAAATGATCTACAGAAATTGACATTGGGAGTTCCCTGGTTTCTTTTATGTTACAAACACCCTCCCGCTTCCTGCCTGCCTGACTGCCATATCTAGAGTTTCTAATCTGCTGTTTAGTACCCTTCACACAAGAAAATAGAACTTCAGACCTATAAAGAAAATCCTTATGAGGAAATGAAGAAAATAATTCCAATAAGAAACATCAAAGCAATTTTGGACAAAGTGAAGACATCTATAGGTAGAGAAAAATAGTTCAAATAAAATATTGTTTATATTCTCCAGAGAAAACCATTAAATTTAAAAGAAACACTAAGAAAACAAAAAGGTTTTGGAAAATAAGAAAGCAAAACAGAACACCAAAATGGAAAAATGAAAAATTCAAAAGGAAAGTAAGAATATCAAATTAAAGAAATAAATAAACTAAGTGAAAGAAATGAAAAGGTCAAACAAGTTTCTCAAAAAGTAACAGAGGGAATCTACATCAGAGTTCATCATCATTAAATTTCACACAAAACATAAATAACTACATGCTCATCAAAATTCAGGTGCGATGAGGGGAGGAGGTTCCATCAATGTTCCCAGAATATTTTGAACAGCAAAAGATCATACAATTCTAAGGGAAAGTGGTTTCCAAATTTTGAGTTTTAAACCCAGCCAAACTGTCAAGTAAAATATCAAGATCAATTAACTACATGTTTATAAGATCTCAAAATTTTATGCAACCTTTCTTAGAACTCTACTGAGGAGTAGACCATAAAAGAAATGGACATGATATTCATAGTATGCAAGAACAGAGCAGCACAAAGGCAAGGCCAAGAGAAACCTTAGGATAATAGAGAAGGGATTCCCAAGATTAGTTTAATGCTGAATGTGTTACCAAAACTATGACACAATTGAATGATAAGGGAATTTGAAGTGGGAATTGAAAGTCAATAAATAATGCCTTAAGTTCATAGTCCAAAGTTTCTCCCGTGGTAAAGTGGTATATGACAGGTCTATAATTTCTTAGTTCTAAAAACATTTTTATCATTCTATAAGTATTTAATCTGTGTTTAAACTGGTGGATTAACTTCTTAAGACAGTTATAATACTGTCATGGTACCAATTTTTTAGCTTATAAGAACAAAAAAAAAAATATTATCTAACAGTTATAACAGCCAGAAGTTCAAAATGTCTTATATATAAAATTAAGATGTAAGCAGCCTACATTTCTTCTCGAGGCTCTAGAAAGGCTGTGCCCTTAGTTTTTCTAGCTACTAGAGGCCACATACATTCCTTGACCTGTTTCTCCATCTCTCAAGTATCTATCACGCCACCTGTTTCCATTCTTAGATCTCTCTCTAATCCTTGTGATTATATTGGCCCACTCAGATAACCCAAAATAATCTCCTGATCCCAAAATCTTTAATCATATAAAAAAGTCCTTTTTGGATGTAACAGATTCACAATACCTAGCATCAGGACCTGAACAGTCAGTATTTAGCCTACCTCAGCTGTGTCTGGCACTCAGATTTATGTTTACTGTACATTCAAAATAAATTCATTTCATTTAAAGATTCTCAGAAGTTTCAACCTATGTACAACATCAACTAAAGTCTAAAATCTCTTCTGCAACTCAGGAGCTCAAAAATCTGAAATTTCACTTTAAATCAGCTATGTTTAAAATTCTATCCTCATACAAACTTCTTTCCATCTGTGAACTTATGAAACTAGAAAATAAACTGTCAGTTCCTAAAATATGATTATGGAACAAGCACAGGGTTCCAGTTATAAACATTCTTGTTCAAATTAAGAGAAAATTTTATGATAAAATGAAGCACAAGTTCTAAGTGATTTTAATATTCAACAGACCAAATTCCATTCATATTTAAGGCATGGGGAAATTCCCCTAAAGCTCAGGACTTTGCTGTCTACACCTTTAGCTCTGTCCTCCAAGTCATTTTGTTTCCATGTTTTTGCAGGTAACTAATATTTCCATTTCATTTCCTGCCTATAGAATTTGAGGAGTCTGACAGGTTTCTTTCATTTCTTTCTCTCAAGATTGCAAGGTAAGCTACCATAAACTTCAATTCTCCTCACAAATTAACTTTGCTGCTTTGATATTAACTTTGACCTTTTGAATTTAAGTAAATATTACTTCAGATTAACAAAAGGATAAGAAATTTAGAGTCATGTATGTGAAGTTTGGATTCTTAAAAATAATTTTAATTAACACAGTTTAAAATGCATGGCTACACTTTAACTTATGGAAGCAGATATATATTGATAAAACATTAATTCCCTTATTTTATAGGACACATCTTCCTGATCAGAAGTTGTAAGGTGTAAAAAAAAAAAAAACAAAAAAACAAAAAAAACTCGTACAAAAGATTTATTGTGCACCTATTACATTCTAAATCAATTTTAGAAACTAAGGATATAGCAAACAATATTTTAACTCTCCAGTTTTTTGTTGTTGGGGTTTGTTTATAGTTTGCTGTGCTGGCAATTGAACTTAGAGCCTCATGCATACTAGGCAGGTACTCTATCACTGAGATGCACTCAAAGCCCTAATTCTCTAGTTTTTCTAAAACATTTTATATCAAAATATTGACGTACTAAAAACAAAGGAACCATCATTGCAAATCATTTTTGATGAGTACAATACAATCATACAAAAAATACTGTCTTTTTTTTAGGGAAGAAATGTAGTCTTTTAGACATTTAGAAAGATATTTATTAAATATCTTTTAATAATATTAAAAGTGAACCAGAAGGAAAAACAGGTGCCATGGAAAAATCCTTGTCACAGGATTCAGGAGAGAAACAGTTTTTCAGAGGTAAAGAGTAGTCAACAATTTCAAATGAAAGAGGATACCTGTCTTCAAAAGGCACAGTAATCTATCTGGTTATCAGAGCAATGAGAGAGTTTGTGACAGATTGCAAGTTTTAAGGAGTAAAGAAAGAGAGCAAGTATAGACTGCTCATTCAAAAACTGGTCATAGTAAAAGGAAAGCAGAGGCCAGTGGGAGCAAGGAAAGAGAGAAATTTGATTTTTGTGCTATTTTTAATATGAAGGAGAAGTCAGTATGTAGGCCTAGTAAAAGAGCTATTGAACAGAAAGAAGCAAAGTGTAGAAGAATGCATAGAAAATTGTGGAGACAAGGAGGCAATGTGTTCAATAGCATAGGTGTATGGTTTATATTTGAAAGGACATCCTCTCAATAAAATAATCACATGGCAGATGAAAAGAATCTATAAAATGTTAATACTACCATATACTAATTAAATATATATTTAATATTCATATATATTCATATATATTATATAATATGTTTATATGTTATATATACAAGTACATAGTGTCACAAGTTCATAGTGTGTACATATTATATATATTCACACACAGCAGGTTTAGTTGCACTAAGTACTTGATATGTTGTAAAAGGTATAATTATTATTCTTATATTTTTATCCCTACTTTACAAATGAAGAAAAACATATTTGAAATAAATAATTTACAGAGGTGACACAATTATGAAACAGAGCCATAACTGGAACACAGGGAGTCATTTTAGCCCCCAAATACATAAGCAACACAATCCAGAAAACCCAACTAATTTTGCAAGTGGAAGAGAGTTAAACCGACACACTTTATGGAACTCTTGTAAATTTTGTCTGTAAGAAAAGAAAAAAAAGATACATACTAGGAATCATAGGTATAGGTATAGATAAAGTTTTAAGATAATAGTAAAGAAAAGTACGGATATGTGTAAAACACTGTGTTCTCGTTCATAAAGTACATTTCCTTTGGAATAAGACATTAATAAATATTTGTGTGGAACTTTAGTAGATATTTGGTAGAAAGATTAGTGTTACTAAATTTACTAATTAGATGGTAGTATTAATTTCATGTCTATGAGACTTCCAAAATCAGTATAGGTCTTAATGCATTTAAAAACATTCAAGGATAAGACACTATTTTTTAATTGGATAGAACATACAATTTTTTCCTTTAAGGAAACAAAAGGCAGTATTCTACCTGTGTGTAGTGCCAACTCTACCAACATGTTTTCATCTAAAAATAATTTACTGGACCCTCCTTTGAATACTGTATATTAAGCAGGGTAGCCATAAATAGATTCCACAAGCTGGATGGATGGCTTCATTGAGCAACATGAATTTTCTCACAATTCTGGAGGCTTGTAAGTCCAAGATTGTGGTGTTGGTCAGTTTCGATTTTTTTTTTTTGAGAACTCTCTCTTTGGTTTCCATGTTTTCCATGTTGTGTTGTCACATGGTCTTTGTCATGTCTGTGGGACCTGTGTCCTAGCCTCCTTTTCTCATAAGGATACCTTTCATATTAGATTAAGGCCCAACCATATGAAATCGTTTTATCTTAATTTCCTCTTTGCTGGTTTTATTTGCAAACGCAGTGACATACGTAGGTACTTCAGGTGATAATTCCAAGTATTTAGGAGTTTGGAGGACACAAATCAACCCATAACAAATAGAGTTAAAAGAACCTTAAGTTTTTGTTCATCTCTCTGGTCAGAACAAGAGTGGAACTTCAAGAACAACTTCATGAATTACTTTAAGGATAGGTTTTGAACTTTTCTTTTCCTTAGCCTCTTTAGCATTTTGAAATCAAAATGAACTAATAATGGTATACCTTTATATACTGATTATTTTTTACAAGTAGAATGGAAAGTTAAATTAGTATGTTTAACGTTTTTGAAAGTAGTAAAAAATTAAGTCAACGATCTTTCTGTATCATGACTGTTAGAATAGCAAAAAAAAAAAAAAAAAAAAAATCAATCCAGTATCTTCTTCAGACTGTGTTAAGATTCATTTTGCTTTTACAATGAAATAACTGGTTCTTTATTTGACTTGTTTGCGTTCCAGGCCCTGTGGTAAGCACTCCATTGTCACTGGTTTTCTTAATCCTCTTACAAATCACTAGTTGATGTTAATTTCCCCTTCAAACTTCAGTAGAGGCTAAAACACAATATATCACAATGGATGAACCAAGTTTGTATTTGAATTTGGGTATCACTTGTTTAAAAATCTGTGATTTGCCAGGTACCATGGTGCGCACCTATAATTCCAGCAGCTTAGGGGACTGAGTCAGGAGGACCTGAAGTTCAAAGTCAGTCTGAGCAATAGTGAGGTGCTAAGCAACTATTTCTAAATAAAATACAAAATAGGGCTGGAGATGTGGCTCAGTGGTTTGAGTGCCCCTGAGTTTAATCCCCAGTACCACCCCCCCAAAAAATATCAAAAAAAAACTCAAAACCTTGATTTTAACCTTAGCAAATACTCCTAGGAGTCAAAGATCCTTACCATATGCAGCATAAAAACCAAAATGAAGAAGACAAATCTATGAATAGTTGATTTTGTGATAGCAATAGGAAAGGAAGACTTAAACATTATATATACACCTTTAAATATGATTTTTACTCTTGAACAGAAAATACTAACAGTACCACAATCATGTAAATGACACTATTGATCTCGTGGGTTAAATGGTAGCAATGAATGAAATGATTTCCTATGTCAAATATATATGTAAAGTTAAGCTGTGTAGAGCATATGTCATGGAAAAATATGACTCTATAAAAGCACCTTGGACAGCATTATTGAACAAAATGGCATGATGGGTACTGAAGAAAAGACATTTGATTTATGGCTCATGATTTCAATGCTAACAAATTGTGCCAGTTTATTATATAAAAATTGCATTTTTATGGCATTCCAAATGAGAATCCTAAAGAAACACTGAACTGCATATCCCCATGATACTTAGGGGATATTACATCCTAATAAATACTTATGGAAAAAAATAAAAGTAGAAGAAAAAGAGAATAAATGAGCATCTATGAATTTATATACATGTAAAGTCAAAAAAGAAACAACTACTGTTGATAAAGAACATTTTCATAGCAGTAAAATAAACCAATCCAGCATTTTCTATGAGGAATAAATAAAGATAATTTCTAAGGGTTTTTAAACCTGATAGAAAGTCTTCCTGCTAAACAGACGTGTGCAAGAAAATAATACTATTACTTGTGAAATGATAGATCTTTTAATATCTTACTTCCAATGAGATAAAGCAGGTTGTTCTTGATAGATACTAAATGAATATTTGACAAATTGAATTAAATAAGTCAAGAACAAAAATGATAATTTAACAATAAAACTATAAGGAGGTAATAATTTTAGATTATATTATCTTGTGAAAAAGTATCATACTATCTGACAACTAACTGTGATTCTGTCTCCTTGGTCAAAGATAAGAAAATACTAAATTTAAGAAAAGCTCATCTTTTGTGAGGATTATTCTAATCCACATGAAATTCATTTCTAGTTTTACTACCAAACCAATTACTTTTGTATGGAAATTTATAATAAAGAAAAAAAATGAGCATTTCCTGTGTTCTCACTGAGTAAGATAAACAGTGGTTTAGAGTCCCTTCATATGCTGCTCCTAAGGTATTTTGTTCCCTGGGGAAACAAGATAGCATATGTGGATATAGCTGTTTCCCATATTCTGAAGTCTCTTCTGTTTTAAGAAGCCATCTGTCAGCAAATGGTTTTTAAGTAAGATAAATGTTTGTGGTCTTAACAGTATTTTCAAAAGATATTAATAACCTGAAAATATTAATAAGTGTAAAACAGTCATCTGTTTCACCCTTATGGTTATCAGCCAGCGATCATTATATTGCAACAAAACTGGCATTTCAGACCGTCTACTCTGTAGCCCCTTTCATCATCCTTCTTCAAGGTGCCTGTAAAATTCTGTTTATGCTCATACATACTTGTGTTATACTAATGGCAGTTACTTCTACTGAAAAGGTTTTCCCTACAACTTTGTAAAGTCCAGGAGAGTAAGACTCCTAACTTCAGAGAACATAAGACTCCTTCCTGATGAATATTCCCCAATTGCTCACTAGGCTCCAGGAACTCCATAACCAGGGTCAGATTTCCACAAAGGCATTTGCAATAATAGTGAACTTAGTGCCCTGAGTGTCTGCAATAGTCCAGGCAAGAGACAAACTGAGAGGCAAGGCACACAGGGTCTGCTCTCCAATAGCAACAAAGTTATTAATGAATAAAAACAATATAAAGAAAATAAAAATAGTATAATGATACTTCAGAATTGTGCAAGTTACAGAGATGCACTTACCTCTGGCTTGAGGTTACTGTGTGTGTAAGTCTTGTGGGTATGAGGAAAAGCTGTACTGAAACCTGACTTTCCAAGTGTAAACACTGATTAACCAAGTGAAATAGAGGTAAGAAAGCAACATGTTTAATGTTTATGCAGAGGAAACAGAGAATGGGCTATTTAATATACTGCACTGCTTTAGTAGAATAGGCATTTAATAAATCTGAATTTAGATGGTTTACTTTAGGCATATATTTTAAAAATTATGATACTGATCCTTCCTTATTTCTGAATTTGTGTAGTTCATATATACAAATTACACAGAAAGAAAACTCCACATTGGAGTACATGGAAAATCTATACACTATTTTATAACATCCTAATGTATAAATAAACCATTTGTTATTAGTACTTCATCAGAATAACAAACTGTGTTATACAGTGTTATACAAATATCAATCCTAAATTTTGCTACTTTTCAGTTTGCTTCTTTGCATTCTGAATACATATTTTAGTAATAGTAATGGAGGTAAATCACAAAGTAGGAAAATACTATGGAGTCAAAATAAGTTAATGCCTAAATAAATGTCAAAATCCTATGTAACAAGTATTAAATTGTATTCTGAGGATGTGGCTCAGAGCTGGAGGGCTTGCCTAGCACATTCAAGCACCCTAACATATCCAGGCACTGAGTTCAATCCCCAGTACCACCAAAAAAAAAAAAAAAAAAAAAGAGAGGCAAGTATTGAATTTGTCTTCTAAATACAAATACATAGTTCATGCCTGCTGCCACAATGGAGAAAAACTACTTGAAAAATTGTGTTTCTGTTGTTATTAAATCTGAAACAAATGTTCATGTGTTCTCTGAACTCTTTTTGTTCTCTATTTAAAAGTAGGAGAGGAGAAAGGTTATTATAGTTGTCTTTTCAATGGTTACTAAATTAACCTCATTTTCCTTTATTTTCTGCCAGACATTTAATAGGTACAACCAACAGGCACTTTCAAAGTCATTGGCTGTTTCAGATTTACGCTCTCCTGTCATCTTAAGCCTGCATGATACTATAAAATAACCATCTCTCTGTATTTAGTCCATTCAAATTTCAGAGTTTTGTGAACATAGCAAAAACTGAGAACTTTATAAAAGTTTTGCCAATCTCAGATGTTCAGGGATTAATGATAAATTCTGTTTTTAGCTGTCTTTCTACACCTGTTTCTCTATTATCATGCAGATTCAAAGTGCTAATGCAAAAGAAACTTATTATCATGTGCTTTATTACAGGATGTCCTAGTTCATTTTCTGCTGCAATAGCATAATACCTAAGACTGGGAAATTTATAAAGGTAAGATATTATTTAAGTCATGGTTCTGGAGGCTTGGAAGTCTAGTGAAAGCTTTCTTAGTGCATCATAACATGACATAAAAGTGGAAAGAGAGGAGAGAAGTGCACAAGAGACAAAACTCAAGCAACCTTCCTTTGTAACAATTCCCTCTTGTGAAACTGAATCCACTTCCATGAAAAAGGCATTAATTTCTTTTAGTGATCTAATCACCTCTTAAAGGCCACACCTCCCAACACTACCACAGTGGCAATAACATTCAGTGTGAGATTAAATAAATCACATCTAACCACAGCACAAAAAAATCAACATTTTCATATATCTGTCTCATTCCTTGTTTACCAGTATTAATTTTTATCTTATTTTTGGGGTTCTTATTAATATTATTTCCACACTGACATGTAATCAAAGATAAGTTGTCAACAGTCCTCAGTGCACAATGGATATGAGACTGAGAAGAGTTCTGATCTTTAGAAAACCAGAGACTTCTAATGAAAGGAATATGTACTATTATCTTGTAAGTGTGTCTATTGTCTTTTCCTATCCACACCCATTTACTTTTCCTACTTGCAAAACATAGTCTATTACTGGAGCATGAGTCCCTTGTGTCACGTTAATTCCAAGAACCCTCAATAAACCCTCAAAAAACAGTGAGATGAGGGAAGAGCTTTGGAGTTCTAAGTCCTCCTCATCACAAATGTGCTCACCTTACAAACCTTCTTTCTTTCTTCACAAAATTTGTAAACTTGAAGAAAGAAAACACATCTGTTCTTCAGAATTTTTGCATGTTGTAGAAGTCATTTTGCATGCTGACTAGATTCTACTAGCTTATAATTATGAATAGCTTTAAGAAAAATGAATCAATTAATAAAAATGAAGGCAAAACCTCAAAATTGTTTTTACTAATTGATGGAAAGTCTGGTGTGAGGAAGTAAGTGTTGAGCTAAAGGCCACCCTGATGAGTCAGAACTCACCCAGAGGACTAGAACCCCAGTACTTGGAATGTGCTAATTGAGTTCTTAATAAATTCTAAACCCTGTTCTTACCAACATATGTCAACTTGAGACTAATACTATCTTTATTTCTAAAATAGGAAATTGAGAAGAGGTTGAATAATTTACCTAAAGACATAGCTTGGAGATGAGCAGAAGGAAGATGATGAGTCAATTCTAGAGTAGACTTTAGATAGAAATCCTATCTAAAGTGTGAGATTAGGACAAACCACATATTCCATACTGCTTTCATAAAGGCTTAAGGCTTCTATCCCCTCTGTGACCACCTTAGGGCAACTAAGCAAACAGGACAAAAATATTATTTTTAATCTTCAAATAGAGCCTTATGTCCTGTAACAACCTAATTATATAGCTGACAAAAGAAGCGTGTAATAAAATAAGTTATTATTATCTGTGATAAATTACGTTTTAGATTAAAAGGGATACAAAAAGAGCATATCAAAGGTGTCCCACCTAGAACATTTGAAAACCACTTGGTACTTTTTGTTTGTTTGTTTGGGGTTTTGGTTTTGGTATTTGATGCTATTGATGTATTGAACCTAAGGCCTTGCACATACTGAATACATGTTTATCACTGAGCTATGCCCCCATCCTCCCACTTGATATTTTTAAGGGAATAATACAGATGAAAATGAAACTAAAGTGTACAGTAGTAAATAAGAAAATGATAAGTGATGGGTGCTGTGGCACATCCCTGTATTCCCAGAGGCTTGGGAGGTTGAGACAGGAGGATCGATCCCAAGTTCAAAGCCAGCCTCAGCAAGTTATCAAGGCCCTAAGCAACTTAGGGAGATTCTGTTGCAAAATAAAAAATAAAAAGGGCTGGGGATGTGGATGTGGTTCAGTGGTTAAGTGTCCCTGAGTTGAATCTCTGGTACAAAAAAAAAAAAAAACCTTGACAATAGACTTCAGGGTATAAATGGATTTGAACTGAATTTTAATGATTTCTTACAATCTGGACATTCAGAAAGGTTAAAAATCTCTTCTAATTTAGCTACATGATTAAAGACATTAGGAAAGAACAAGGTATGTTATTGAAAAAAGTAAAATATGAGTAAGACTGGAGAAAGGGGTGGATTTAACATCATGGGAACATTTGTGATAAGATGATAATACATAAATTCTGGGAGGAGGTATATAGATTATAATGCAAAATGCAGAAAATGAAGAGTCAATTAGCATTTCAGGAAGTAACTCAAAGCATTATTGTGCATGCATGTGATACAGATTTCTAGAAGGCAAGTAAATCAAGTAGAAAACTAGCAATTATTCAGAAATAAGAAAATGAATATCTAACCTATAATGGGGACAGTTCAGAAGAGAAATACATAATGAATACATGACCCAAAGGATATAAGGACAGGGAGAAATAAAATAATAACAATTGTGAGATTTGTGACTGGGAAAATATAATGACTTTTAAACAATGAATAGGAAGGTTCCTACTTTTCAGTGAGAAAAGGACTAATAATGACTGTGAGTTGACCTTAACACATATAATAAGCAAATTTTTAATAAATGTCTAAAGATTTCACTGATTTTTTCATCAAGAAATAAATTAGGAAATTTGGACTTGTAAGAACAATAATTAAGATTCGTCATCACAATGATTTATAATGGAATGTAAAGAAAAAATAAGTTCATTGTCAGAAAGTTTCTGTGGAAACTGTATTTGTATATTCAGAAAATGTAGAGAGAAACATTTGATGGTATAGGGCAGTGTTGGGAAGATCATTAGATTTCTTAAGTCTCTTGGATCTAGGCTTGTTTATAAAAAAATGAATGTGGTCAACAGAGAAATAACTGAAGAGTGAAATATAAGTTCTTTTGACACTCTCATTCTCCTACTCCCTCTCTTTCTCTCTGCACTTTTAATCAGTTACATTAGACTGAAAAGCTAAGAAAAGCAGGATGAAAGTTGAATATGTAAATAATCCTTGATTTTCAGTAAAGTTTGTTCATTCTTACATATAAACCTGAAAACCTGAGCACACTTTATTAGGCATATGAAATGAAAATAATTTGCCCTTTCGAAGAGTAACAGTCAACTTCACTTCTGCAAATTATAATCATCTTTGGGAAAGAATCTGGACACACATGTGTCCTTGCATCATTCCACACTCCTCTGCTTTCTTAAAACACTGGAATTCATAAAGTGGCCCTTCAAAACCTATTTATATATCATAGTACATTGATTTCATTTGCTGAAAACATGACATAAATCCCTCAAAAGAAAAGTTCTAATATCATATGTATACTTTCTTTTGTTACTCTCTATGAAAAATGCTACTTCTAACATTACATCACAAAGGGTTTTTTCCTTGGTTGCCATTTATAACCGACCTTGTTCAAGCCCAAACTATAAACAAACATCAAATTTTACAGTCACATTGTTTAAACATAAACAAGGGACAATTAATTTGGCTTAAAAACAATAGTGAAGGACTAATTAGAAAAAGTTCAGCATCGTTTGCTTAAATCTGTCAAAAATATTCACTTGAAGCTGATAGAATCCATTCAGTGCGATTAAATCTGGTAACACTTTAATATATGTTATAGCTTTAGTTTTGTTATAGTTTTTCTCCATTAAATAGTTCTCTCCTGTCCCATTTTATTTCATCATCAAATATAGACTTATAGCTCAAGGATAAGCCAAATATGATAGTCATAGTCCATTATTGATTGTCAAGAAATATTAGATAACAGACAAAAAAATGTGACTTTTAAAAAGCTAGGACACAGTGTGTTATCTGGAAGCTTCTGTAGATGGGATTAGTAACCACCTGTACAATTATGTCAATTGTAGAAGTTACAAATCCCTACCACCCAATAAATGTATAGCTACTTTGCAGCTTTTCCCATCAATTGGTGAGTTTATACTTCTCCTTAAATCTGGACTTGGCCATGGGACTCACCTTGAACCATGAGACATTAGTAATCGTAGTATGAGCAGAGGTTTAAAAAGTGTGTTCTTGTATGGAAGTCAGTACTCCTGTGGAACCACAAGAACATCCAATAATGGATAATTATAGAATCGTGGCCTGGTTATTTAGCACACAACCTATCAAGTGCCAGACTATGAGGGAGGCCATTTCTGATCATCCAGTCACCATGATTATGATTAGGTTTCCTTTCTAGGAACTACCTGTCATATCTTGTCCCTATTTCTATTAGCCTTCGTATTGGTAAACCAAAACTTTAGTTGGGATGTTTTGTTACTTTTAAGGATTAGAAATATCTTCCACTACTGTTGTTTTGCCTCTTACTTAGTTCCTTCAAAACTCTGCTGCAATTAGACAAAGGAGAATAAAGGCAAGGGAGGGGAAATAGAAGTAGGAAAGAGTTGGACATAACTTTCCTATATTTATATATGAATACACCACCAGCGAAATTCCACTTCATGTACAACCACAAGATTGGGATCCTAGTTAAAATTAGTTATACTCCATGTATGTATAATATGTCAAAATGCACTTCACTGTCAAATATACCTAAAAGAAACAAATAAAAATAGAAAATTTTTTTAAAAGATTTTAATTTTAATGAGGTAAAAATATATCAAACTTGTATCTTTTGAAGTATTTTTGTGCCAAATTTATAAAATTTGTTCTTATCCTGATTTCACAAGGATATTCTTTGTTTTTATATTAAAATACTAACATTTTCATCTTTAATACGCTTGGAATCTACTTTTCAGTATAGTTTGAGCTAGAGATTGAATTTCATTTTATTTCTTGCATATAAATGTCCTAGCATAAGTTATTAAGTGCACTTCGTTATTTTTCTATTTATTTGTAAAGCCAACATGGTAATGTATAACAAATTTGCATGCATGTTTTACTTATGTATATATGGATCTACCTGTTCAGTTCCATTCAATTATTCTTTTGGCAGCATCACATTGTTTTAGCTACTTTAGCTTTTTAATAATGAAGAAACTTGTCAAAGAAATTACAAATTTATATTTCTTTAAAACTTCCTTTGTTATTTTTGCTATTCTGTTTGTCATACAAATTTTACTATTGGCCTGTAAAGTTCAATGAAATATTGATTTTGGCATTTTTGCACTGCATTAAACTTATAGATAATTTGGGGCAAATTTCCATAGATATGGAAATCGAGTTTTCCCATTATGAAAATTACAATTTCCCTCTTTATTTAAGGTCATCCTTTATGTCCTTCACAAACATTTTGTAATTTTCTCCATTAAAGTCTGCTACAACCTTTACTTTTATTACTAGCTTATGAGTAGCTTTTTAAAATTTACATGTTTTAATTGGTTATTGAATTCAGAAACACCATTTGAATGTACATTAAGCAATGTTTGTATTTTTTAAAATAAAATCTCTGCACTGTGGTTGGTCAAAACAAAGTATCAGAATGCAGATATCCTAGAAAATAAGGACTGCTTTGTAAAACCGAAACAAACACACTGAATTGCCATGTAAAATGCAAACTTTATTTCTTAACAGGCATTACATTCAAGTCTGAAGCTATTAATTTTCAGTGAGAAAATAAAGATGCATGGTTACTGACTCTGTAGTTTTGAAATAATCTGTATTTGCATTAATTTTGGATAATAATATAGTCAGTTATAGAATTACATGTTTCCTTATAATCTGAAGATTTTACTCTTGTTCCTGATGAAATGTCTGCTTGAATCACTCTGTCCTTCCTCTGTAGGTGATTTGTGTATGGTTTCTGGTTGCATCTAGAGATTTTCCCTTCTCCATGATGCTCTGCAGTTTTACTTTGATGGTTCACTTAATTTTACTCTCCTTCACACAGATTGCATTTTTATTCTAAGGATCCATTTCTTTCTTCATTTCTAGTAAACTTTGTTATCACTTTGAATATTCTTTTTCTGATCTATTGTCTCATGTTTGCCTTTCATCAATATTTGTTAGCTAAAAGTATGTAAAGCTACCAGTTTATCCTCCATGTTTCACAATTCTCATATATTTTGTGTTTTTTTACCTGCATACTTTATGAATTAATTCCTTAATTAATTAGATTACTGCATTCTTATGTTCATAAGTATAAACTATGTTCTATCAATAAGGATTTTAAAACTTTTTTATTGTAATAACTATATTTCTCATTTCCAAGGTATTTAGTTGTTTATATTTTAATAAAATTAATTTTTACACATACGATTTTGGCCTCTTTGATTCTGCTATACCTTTTTCCTTGTATGGGCTTTTTTTTTTTTCATTTTTCTCTTGATAAATATATTTTTTCATTTTCCTCCCTAATATTTATGAAACTCAGATTTGTCTATTTTTTTTTTTTTTTTTTAGCTATCTTTCTGAAGAATTCACAAATGCTATGAAAACTGAATTTTCAGATTCTTTTCAAGTAAAGAGGTTATTTTTTAACCTCTTCCAGCACTCAATTCATTCTGCTGGGTGTTCTCTTTGCCTCCATTTGACCTCTGGGTCTTATAATTCAGACTTCTCTTTTATGATTCAGTAGGATTTCTACTCCACAGGGCATGTAAGAATTTACAGAGCCATCAACTTGCAAATTAGAGCTGGTTACAGGGCTGTTTTCTGTGGTCTCTCAGCATCTGGGGTTAGTAAATTCCTACAAGTCATCAGCATGGGCAGCAGAAGGCACAGCAAGATTTCAGTCTTGCTACCCTGGCGAACTATACCCCATTCCTTGGGTTAAGCACACCCATTTTAGATACTGTTTCTCTGGGTTTCATAGCTGGAGGTGCCAGAATTCTGATGCTTTATCATTTTCTCTACTTCCTACTTGTGCTTTGCTACTTATTCAAATAAGGAAAAAAAGGAAAATTTAGTTTTGTTTTTTGAGATGAGAAATCTTTTTAATTTTCCTTTAAAAATATCAAAAACCGCTACCTTTAAAACCATAGATGGATTAAACACATAATTTTTTTAAACAATATATTATCCAGAGGTCTTGTCTGTATATAGAAGAAGGAAACCATGGTGTTTTCCTCTTTCTGTACTGTGAATTCCTGGAGATTAGAAAGGAGATATTCTCACCTGTATTCACCCACTACTGATAATCTATAGCATATCATAAGCACTTAATAAATACCAAATTACACTTAATGGCTCTTCTTTCAAATCTTAGTGCAAAAAGTTCATTCTATATGAGTTGGGGAATTAAAGACATCATGTTCTTTCCCATATTCAACTATTTGAAGAATCTAAATCTGAACTTTGTTAGTAACAATATTTAGATGTTTAATTAAATATATAATCAAATTTCAATGAATTCAGTGTTTGTTAACCATACATAAATATAACAAAACTAAGTATTACAGATTTAATAAAATGGAATACCAAGGCAGACGCAAATTTTAAACATATTACTTATATATGTGTTAATAACTATTTTTGGTTTTATTTTGTTTGTTTTCCTTTGCTCTTTTGGTCTAACACATCAAAGTAAAAATTCTCTAAGAAAACTGCAAGGCAGAATTTTAATTAAAAAATAGTTAAAAAATAGTTACTTCTTAGTAGGGGTTTATGTGAGGAGAACATTTTAGAAAATTAAATTATTTCCTAAAATGTAAATTATCCATGTAGACTAATCTTATTTAATTTTTAAGTTCTAGACAGACCTTAATACATTACCTCATATCTATAATTAGAGTAATTGTTTTTGATTACTTAACTACTCTAATGTCTATGGTAAAATAATATAGGACAAGTGTTATTATCCTAAATAATCCAAAAATACAGTAATATGAAATTTTAAATTAAAAGTATGTTTATTTGTAAGTTTTTTACTTTTTCTTTTAAAATCTCCACAAAAATTCATGAGTTAGTTTCTTATTTTGTTATAAAGGAAAATGACACTTAGTGACCCATAGAAAATAGACAGTGAATTCAAATTTGAATCAGTTTGACAGAGTCCATACTCTTAGTCATTAAGTTTCATTTATTACCTATGCCTCTGAGTTAATACCTACCATTATTAAAAGTTGATTGATTTTATTGATCTGACACAGGATGAGAGAATTAGAATGGTTTCATCATGCATATACTTTGATAAATATGTTGCAGTTTAATTTATCACTGATAAAACAGGATATAAAATATTATAAAATCTCCTAGGCCATTTCTGAATTCAGACATGGCCCTTAAACTTCATCCAGCATACTACAGGGTGATCTTAACAAAACATGCATCTGCTTTACAATATTCTATTGATACCCTTTCATCTACTGAATAAAATTAAAACTCTTTTTTTTTATTTTTTTTATTTTTTTACGTTTACATAGGGTAATGATGTTTCTTTTTTTTCCCTTCCCCCCACCCCTCCCACCCTTTTCCCTTTATACAGTCCTTCTTTCCTTCATTCTTACCGCTCTCCTTATCCCTAACCCTAAACCTAACCCTAAACCTAATGCTAACCCATCCCACCCCCATTATATGTCCTCATCCGCTTATCAGCGAGATCATTCGTCCTTTAGTTTTTTGAGATTGGCTTATCTCACTTAGCATGATATTCTCCAATTTCGACCATTTGCCTACAAATGCCATAATTTTATTATTCTTCATTGCAGAGTAATATTCCATTGTATAAATATGCCACAGTTTCTTTATCCATTCATCAACTGAAGGGCATCTAGGTTGGTTCCACAATCTGGCTATGGTGAATTGAGCAGCAATGAACATTGATGTGGCTGTATCTCTGTAGTATGCTGATTTTAAGTCCTTTGGGTATAGACCAAGGAGTGGGATAGCTGGGTCAAATGGGGTTTCCATTCCAAGCTTTCTGAGGAATCTCCACACTGCTTTCCAGAGTGGCTGCACTAATTTGCAACCCCACCAGCAATGTATGAGTGTTCCTTTTTCACCACATCCTCGCCAACACCTATTGTTGCTTATGTTCTTGATAATCGCCATTCTAATTGGGGTGAGATGAAATCTTAGTGTAGTTTTGATTTGCATTTCTCTTATTACTAGGGATGTTGAACATTTTTTCATATATCTGTTGATTACTTGTACATCTTCTTCTGTGAAGTGTCTGTTCATTTCCTTAGCCCATTTGTTGATTGGATTATTTGTATTCTTCGTGTAGAGTTTTTTGAGTTCTTTATAGATTCTGGAAATTAGCGCTCTATCTGAGGTATGGTTGGCAAAAATATTCTCCCACTCTGTAGGCTCTCTCTTCACATTTCTGATAGTTTCCTTTGCTGAGAGAAAGCTTTTTAGTTTGAATCTATCCCAGTTGTTGATTCTTGCTTTTATTTCTTGTGCTATGGGAGTCCTGTTAAGGAAGTCTGATCCTAAGCCAACAAGTTGAAGATTTGGACCTACTTTTTCTTCTATAAGATGCAGGGTCTCTGGTCTGTGAATAGACCACAACACAATCATACTAGGCGATTTTAACACACCTCTCTCACCACTGGATAGATCGTCCAAACAAAAATTGAATAAAGAAACTATAGATCTCAACAACACAATCAGCAATTTAGACTTAACCAACATATATAGAATATACCTTCCAACAAAGAACGAATACACTTTCTTCTCAACAGCACATGGATCCTTCTCTAAAATAGACCATATTTTATGCCACAAAGCTACTGTTAGCAAATACAAGAAGATAGAGATACTACCTTGTACTCTATCAGATCATAATGGATTGAAATTAGAAATAAATGACAGAATAAAAAACAGAAACTTCTCCAATACCTGGCGACTAAATAATACACTATTATATGATGAATGGATAACAGAAGACATCAGGAGGGAAATAAAAAAATTCTTAGAAGTAAACGAGAACAAAGACACATCATATCAAAATCTCTGGGACACTATGAAAGCAGTACTTAGAGGAAGATTTATTTCATGGGGTGCATTCAAAAAAAGAAGTAGAAATCAACAAATAAACGACTTAACACTACAGCTCAAAGCGCTAGAAAAAGAAGAGCAGACCAATACCAAAAGTAGTAGAAGACAGGAAATAGTTAAAATCAGAGCCGAAATCAACGAAATCGAAACAAAAGAAACAATTGGAAAAATTAACAAAATAAATAGTTGGTTCTTTGAAAAAATAAATAAAATTGATAAACCCTTAGCCACACTAACAAAGAGAAAGAGGGAGAAAACTCAAATTACTAAAATTCGGAATGAACAAGGAAACATCACAACAGACACGAGTGAAATACAAAACATAATTAGAAGCTATTTCGAAAATCTATACTACAACAAAACAGAAAACCTCGAAGACATCAACAAATTTCTAGAGACATATGAATTACCTAAACTGAACGAGGAGGACATACACAACCTAAATAAACCAATTTCAAGCAATGAAATAGAAGAGGTCATCAAAAGCCTACCAACAAAGAAAAGTCCAGGACCAGATGGGTTCTCAGCCGAGTTCTACAAAACCTTTAAAGAAGAGCTCATTCCAATACTCCTCAAACTATTCCATGAAATAGAAGAGGAGGGAACCCTCCCAAACTCATTCTATGAAGCCAATATCACCCTGATACCTAAAACTCTTAATACTAGATATTATACATCAATATTCATCACAGCATTATTTACAAGAATCAAAATGAGGAAATACCCCACTGCACATGAATTAAAAGGATAAACAAATAGAGAAACAAAATGTAGTAGATGCACACAATAGAATACTATTTAATCATAAAAAGGATTGAAGTTCCAATACATACCACAGTATAATGTACTTCAAAAATGTTATGTGAAGTAAATCAAACAAAAAGAACAAATAATTTAGGATTCTGCTCATATGAAATATCTTGGCAAATTCACAGAGAGGTGGGGATATGGAGAATTACTAATTTAAAAAGAATTTCTGTTTGAAGTAATGAAAAAATTTCAGAAATAGATATCAATGATAGTTATACCACACTGTGAATGCAATTAATGTTTAAAAAGAGTTTAAATTCTCCTTGAAGTGATATTTTCATTTTATGCCATACATATACATACACATACACACACACATCACATGCACACATATACATATATGAGCACGTATGTATATTTTGTCACAATTTTCAAAATAACAATAAAAAATAGCAATACACTATAACAAAACATGGAGTAGTACAATTTAAAGTGATGAATCATATGGTATGTAAAATATATCTCAATTAAGCTTTTTAAGAAGCTCTTTATTTTGAAAGATCAAGTCCTTCAACATCAGATGCTTCCTACTACCCCAGCTTCATCTCATACCCATTTATGAGTACAACCTGTATTTTAATAGAACCAAATGACTCCTTGCCTAACCCACACTTTTTCATTCCTTCTAAAACTTTCTAAACTCTTAGTCTAGGGAGTTTGTTTTTAATCTTTTTGATCTGAGGATTTTTACATTCCTAATCATTATTAAAGATTAAAATGAGATTTTGTATCTGGATTTTGTCTATAACTATTTATCATATCAGAAATTCATACTGAAAATTTGTTGGTTTATCAATTTCTCTAAAACTTGGAAAATGAATCAATTTGTGTATTAATATAACATTCTGAAAAAGTAACTATATTTTTTAAAAGAATGTAAATAGAACATTATTTTATAATCATATGAATCTATTCAATGTCTGCCTAGCTGGTTCCTCATAACTCCTTCTTCATCCTATCGATTCTGTCATTTGGGTTGAATTACATGAAGAAAATCCAGCCTTGGGCAGCAATGTATTTAGAAAATGGAGGGATATTTTTATAGCCTTTTCAAGTAACTCTGGGTGTTCTTCCTTCATACTACACCAATACATGACAAGTGGTGTTACTTAAAGGTCAGTTGCAGATACCATAGTGATGAACTTTTCAATCTGTTACATTTATATTCATTCATCTATCTTGAATTCAAATGGATCATTTATCCTTGCATGATTTTGTCATGTCATTTGGAAAATATTGGTTCCCTCACTTAGGCACATTTCTAAAGGTTGATACCTTTCCTGTGCAATACCCAAAAGTCACATTAGTTATTATCATAACCCATCTCATTAGAAAAGACCAGAAAGCACTGAAGAAACATAGGCTTATTGTGTTGAATAAAAGTCTTTCAAAAAGATAATATTCACTTGAAAGTTTAATTTCCCTTATTTGAATAAAATACTATATATCATTCTCCTTGAAGTAATTTTTTCATTGTACATTCTTCTGCCACACACCCTGGTTTGCATAACTAGTTTGTGTGTTCTATAAAACATGGAATTCCTTGAAGAAAGTATGAGACCAATTCATCACGCAAATGTACTATTTCCTTCAGAATGTAACCCAAGTTCCTTATGTACCTTTCATCATTCATCATACTGAATATTAAAGAAATCTCAACTGAAGTGTCAATATTAACAGAAATCATAATTTTTACCCTTCTTTCAAGCGAAACTGGTTCTATTTTCCTGGTAGATGACAGTGAAAAATACAATGACCTCTAAAATATTTTGAAGTCATTGTGTTGACTAATGTGAAGGTGCCACAAGTTCAGCCACATTACCTTTAGATCACCCAACAAATGTCACTCTGGTTTAAAAAAAAAAAAAAAAAAGAAAGAAAGAAAAGAGGCAAATGATATTTAATTACTAAGGAAACAATTTTGATCTCTTAGATGTGCTGATGTGCTGATGCTATTTTGGGGATGCCCAGGGATCCATGATGGAGAACCACAGGTCTAACTCTTCTTCCTTTCTTGTGTACCATCTGAGGGGTTCCTATTCACCATTTAAATTTACTGAACTCTGAACAGCTTCATTGTTAAAAAACACTCATCACCACCCTTTTGCAGGAAGACTTTTTAATTCACCAAAGGCTTCTACTATCTTATAGATCTTATATTTCAATGGTTGTTTACTTGAAGTCTTCTTCTACATTTCTTCTAAACTGTGGTCTCTAAACGTCTATGAACTGATACTCATCTTTATATCCAGCACACTGACAAAGAATGTGGAGTGCAGAAAATGGATGAGTTAGTTAGTTCCTATGTTACAACATGAACACTTCCAACTTTGAATTTTATCTATGTGGACAAACAAAGGACCAAACAGTACTATAATGAAAGCTTCATAGAGATACACCCTAAAAGTCAGTGAGTCTCAATGATGCATGAACTCCATGATCAGTACAGTTACAGTGGGTTTTGATACACATAGACATATACACACATATGCACACAGGGAAAGAAAAATTTCCTGTGCTACAATATACAAACTGGTAAGAAATTATCAATGAATATTTTAAACTATAGAATAAAAATGTGAATATGTATTTTTTAAAGTATATACTTGAACTGATTTTCAAAGACTGAGAAGAATTAGAATAGACAAAAAGAATTGTGAAAGATACTAAAGGCTGAAAGTTCAACAAGAACAATGGCAATCATTAGCATGGGATGGTGATGTATAATACCAAGCTTGACCTAAAAATCTATTTTTATGTGTGTAAACATACACTAGATCCTGGATCTTATTACCTATCAGATAAATGTGTATTAATATCAGGCAACATTTTTGCATATTATGTTTTCTTAAGTTAACAAAAATCATAAAATCTTTACTGGCAAAAGTATGGGATAATGAGTCTTTTCATAGACACTTGGTGAAAACATAAATTG
Source organism: Sciurus carolinensis (assembly GCF_902686445.1). NCBI lineage: Eukaryota > Metazoa > Chordata > Mammalia > Rodentia > Sciuridae > Sciurus > Sciurus carolinensis. The sequence goes on from NC_062215.1 coordinate 92,706,475, forward strand.
ATAGGGTCTTTTGTTTGACAATCTATAAGAAATAAAATACCCATTGACTGACTTAATGATTAAATTCTGGATTTCTATGCTAAGGAAATGTTCACACCTGTGATTAAATATACTTCTACACACACATGGTCATAGTGATATTGTGTGGAATGGTAAGAAAACTGAAAAAAAATTTCATAAAAATGATTAAATATAAAGTTTATCGTGAGTATATAATGAAGTACAGCCTTTCAAAAGTGTAAGATGAAACTATGATTGCCCACCGCCCGCGGGGACAATCACAACGCATACGCTCTTCTTGATCACAGGAACCAAAAGGGGTTTATTCCACAAGTTTCAGACTTATATTGAGAACATCAGCCTATCAGAGAGTAGACTACCAGGAAAGTCAGCCTATCAAGGAACAGTCTCCAGGCAGATACCAGGATTGCCTCATGTACAACAGCCAACCAGAGTTACTTCCTAAAACTTGTTTATGAGTGCAGTTATGTCTGGCAAGTTGCCAGGCGCCATCTTAGAGATCAGGCTAAGGTACGGCTCTGGGGCCCTCAGAGCCCACCCCTTACAGAAACTACACACACCAAAATGAAAGTTTGCACTATATAGTTAGTGGGGGAAAGGTAGCTAGTGAATAAATACATCTAGTAAAATTCTACCTTTGTGATTATAAGTTATATACAAACATACATACATAAAAAAATTTCTAGAGACAATGACAGTTGTCAGTTATGGGTAAGTAAATGAGACTGATAATGCAGTGGTGAGACAACAATTTTGTATTTAAATCCACATGACTTGAAATTTTTATAATAAATTTATACACTTTAAAATTTAAAAGTAAAGAAAAAGATTGATCTCAGTATAGTGACACAGAAAAAGAGAAATATATGTAATATGTATTCATATGTAATGGAAATTATATATAGATACAGGAGAAAAGTTGTTAGAAGATGGTGATGGTCCTTGTGATGATGCATGAGGACAAGAAAGAGGGTTCTTTCAATTCTGTGGATAATCTACATGGAAAAGTATGAACCATAAAATAGTAAAAACATTAAATTATTTCTATAATAACATTTTCATATCAATAGTGTGATGTTTAAATATATAGGTGTATCGAAACACACATACACACATATATACAAAAATAATTGACATTTGAGAGTTGATTAACTGAAAATCATTAGGCAGATATTTTTAAAGATACCATTTCATGCATTGGAAGAAAATCAATTAAAATAGTTTTATATTGAAAGATTATTTTCCAAGAGTTCTAATACTTAATTGCAAGAAACATTGTGATTAGACCTTGAATATTCAAAGATTAGAAGCTAACAGTCATAATATACATTTTGTACATGATAGCAGTTAATTGCTCCTTTGACATTTTGGGGAACTGGATGATATAGTCACATCCATTCTTGAATATAAACTTTAGGAAAATGTAATTGCTACATGCAATTACCACTATTATTTCTCTAATAATCCAACTGATACTCATTTCCACCAAAACTACTTAAAATTAAATTGTTGTACTTACTTTCAACAATTACTTGTCTGTCTTCCCAATTATCTTTAATAAGCTGTATATTTCCAAAGTGTGCATCACTGTAAAAGATTCGGTTGGTACCTTTTCTTCTTTGATTATAGTCAAAAGCCAAGGCTATGACATTCTTGAAATAATGTGGATTCTCATATGGCCTTATTGGGGAATTTAAATTGGTTTCATCGGAAAGATGTATACTTTTTAATATCGTTCTCCCTGAATACAGCAAATAGCCTTCATGCCGTAGGCAAGTAACTCCATCCTCTGCCAAGTATCCGTGGGCACAAGCACAGGTTCTCTGGGAATTTCCTCGATAAAGACAGAGTTGCTTACAGCCACCATTGTCCTTGGCACAAACATTGGTCCCTAAGGAAGAAAAAATAAACACACACACACACACACACACACATACCACACACACACACACACACACACACACACACACATTTATGTTTTTGTTTTACAGATAAATTTTTACTTATAAAAATATTAAAAATTTAATATTGAATATTCTTTTTATTCTTATTTTAATTAAGATTGGTTAATAAAAAGCAAACAATAGAAAGTCTTGATTTTTTTTTTAATTGCAGAAGTTTAAAATCTTGGATTTCTATTTGAAGGACCACATGATTCTACTTCCTCCACAATCTAAATAAAAGCTTGATGCAAACATTAAAATATGTTCTATCATATTATAATCTTTGATAAAAATAACAGATTCATTAAAACATGAACTGAAAAAAAAGCACTGCTTTAAACTCTGGGCCTCCACAGTAACTAACTTCTCTATATAAGGCATAATTTACTCAAAGTTTCAGTGAAGACAAAAATATGCTCCTAAGATTTCTTCAGCAGAGTGATTCTTCCCTATGGATTCATTATCATCTGCAAAATTAATACACAAATACCTTTGAATGTAAAAAAAATCAATTGCAATTTATTTTTCAAAACACTCAAATCACTATACTATTATTTTCAAAATACATATTTTAAGGATGTTATGACTTCAGAAATACACATTAAAAATCATTTTCTGGGGCAAACCCCACAATTTTATTAAGAGAAAATTAAAAAAAAACAATTTCAGTGACTTTTTGATTTTTAATATCTTAATTGTGCTTAATGTAAACTTAAAGAGGTTTTTATATTTCTTAACTCAAATCAATCCTTCTGACATGCGAGGTATGTTACATGTCTATGCACACATGTATGCCCATGTAAGAAGTGTTATTCATTTCCTTAAACTATTATATGAATGCTGTAGAAAATTAGATGTAAAAAATGTTTCGTGATTTTGACTCAAATAAGAATTTATCTTTTATCTTAGTGTGACAAAAGTTCAAAAATAAGAGAGAAATAAATATATTTATTGTGTATTACTTTAAAAGTGCTGACCTTTCTCTCTTACTCTGTTAAAGATTTTAATCTCCTTCAGGTTGACTCCAAGGCCAGTTCTCATGGTCACCATCTCTGTGGCATCATTCTTATGTCCCCTTCTGACGGACCCGTTGGCATGTGCTCTGCCGAAAAGTAGAACATACATGATCAACATTCTTCAACTCTTCATTAAAATCAAGCCAGTCAGCTAAGCTAAAGATAAAAGATGGCCCAACAGAAGGGAAAGAAACCAACTTCAGTCTGTGATATTTAATGCTCCAACCTGGAATAGGAAGAGTGCCTGCCTTTGCTGGGAAATTACATGGTTTTGAGAGATCCTTTTTGTGACCTTGCTAAGGTATGGCTAATCCTACAAGGGTAAAGCGTCTGGCACTGAAATAACATCTTGAGACTCAAATACTCATGAAAAAAATAAATTACCTGTCAGACCAGTAGATGTAAGCCCCAAAGACTGCAACTGAAAACATATCCACATTGCTCCCTGACAGCACCATCTCACGATGGCCTCCGGTTTCAAGGTCGATTCTCTCTATCTTGTCTGTGCGAGCATCACACCAGTACAATTTATTTTCCTAAAGATCGATTGAAGAGTAAATATTACAAGGTGGTTTTGGTGATTTCATTAAGAAAATAATGGAACACTAAAGGTGGAGTAATGCAAGTTGGCAGTCAATACACTTTAAATAAAATAAATCCAACAGACCTCATAGTCAATGGAGATGCCATTCGGCCACACTATCCCCATGCTTACAAGAACAACTTTGTCTGAGCCGTCTAAGCGAGCCTTTCCAATGCAGGGCATCTGTCCCCATTCAGTCCAGAACAGGAAGCTGAAATTGAATTGTAGACATATAGTAACACATAGCTAAACACAGAAGACATTAGTCATCATAATGGTAGTAATATTCATACTGAGAGAATAAAAATAAAGCATTTCAGAAATTAATGTAAAAACATGTTTATGTTTGCATAAAGTTTTATTGTAAAAAGCATTAAACCAGATGTAGAAATTGTAAGAATGGATTCAAAATTTGAACAAAGTACCTTCTTCACATTCTGTTCCCTATTTGAAATACTCTACTTCAACCTGTTTTCCTAATTTGCTTTTGGTCTTCATATCTCAAATATTTCCTTCAAGAACATTCTGTGTTTTCTCTGATTATTATTATTATGAAACAAAATACATTGCATTATGTACTCCACCTCAGAACATCATAACACAGAGTGAAAAATTTATACTTGTTTTTCCTTACATTGTTACTTATTTTTAACAACTCCTGCTATAAGACTGAGAGAATATTGATCAATGAGAACTGTGACCTTCTCTAGATTTTATTCACTATTATAAGACCAGATAACTATTAAAATTAAAATAAAAATTAGTAGTAAATAAATATTTAATTTATGAATGTATACATAATGTATCATAACTTTTAGTTTTCTACTTAGACAATGAAACTACTCTAATCTGAATTTTATATATTGGAATAGAGTAATATTAAAACATTGCTTCATATCAAGATGTCATTTTTATTTTTGTAATCTTGGAAAACAATATATAATTTAGAAGGAAATATAAAATAGAAAGAAAATCTAGAGTATGCCAAAATAAAGCAATATGTTAAAAAGAAAATAGAGAAAAACAGGAGTTATACAACACATGCACTTTTACATATTCATTCAACAAATTCAGTACTTATATAACAAACAGAAATTCATGCTTTTAGGTAAATCTGATTCATTTTAAATTTTACATTATGCCCAATCATATTTTTATCCAGTTATAAGATAACATCAAAGAATAAAGCTTAGAAAAATATGGTAATCATTCAGGCATTTAGTGATCAATGGGTTTATATTTCTGTGCATCCTCAAATACACATATACAAGTGATTATACATGATCAGATGCTGACTACATATAGAAAATTTAAAGAACACCTATACTCTTATTCTGGATACTCAATGGAGTTCTTATCTAACCATGAAAATATCCGTGTAACTACATAAAAATGTATGTATTCTCTTTATGTACATTGTTTAGATTTATATTAATAGTTGTTTTTTTTTTCTGAAAAGCTATAAAAATAAATGTGTTGGAATTTTACAACCACATAATAAAAGGTGTGGCTAGAATCCCAAGTATATTAATCCTGAAAATACTTTCATTCATATTTATAAGTTTTGTAAATCAGAAAGGAAAACTTTGTAGCAGAAAATCCAACTAAGATTTTATTGGTAACATCTTGGTGGAAAAGTTATGAAAAAAATTCTTTACTTGTATTAAAGTCAAGAGTTTTAATACCCTCAAGGATAGTCTCTTTCAGTTAAAAGTGTTGCTTAAAATCAAATAATCAACATAAATTTTTGCTCCATTTAACTTTATTGTATTTAATTTTATTTTTTGCTATCTAACCCAGTAGCTCTTATGTGCTACATATGTACTCATCCAAGCTGTATCCACAGTCTGTTCATTTAACTTTTTAAGGTCAAATATTAAAAAGAAGATGATATACTAAAAAGCAGGCACCTTGGAATCCAGAAGAGACATGTTTCCTCAATCTGATTTTTATCATCCACTTTTTTAAAATTATCTTTATTTTTATTTTTTAATTAAAAAATTTTTTTATTTAATTATTTCTTAAAATTTTTTACAGACTTCATTTTGATTCATTGTACACAAATGGGGTACGTCATTTCACAGTATTCTATAGCTGTACATGATGTAGGTTCATACCATTCATGTAGTCATACATGTACATAGGATAATGATGTCTGTCTCGTGTTTAACATACTCCCAGGCTCAAATATAGAAAGAAATGTGTACGATAAATATTGTAAGTAACATAATCTGCTTTTAAATGTACTGAGTAATGAATAAAATATTTTGAGCAAGTCAGTAAAATAAAAAAATTAATATATTTAGCCCTAATTCTCACAGCCCTAATTATGAAAATTATGGCTCTGAAAGCTAATGCTTCCTGATCCCACGTCCATTAAAGGGGGAAATCAAGGAACTGCCCAGACTTTACTAGCCTAGGCCTGTGCCTCTTCTCTAATACAACGTCTCAACAATTTATAATAATATTATACCCAAGGTTATTTCTCCTGAGATATAAGAAATAGAACAAGAGATCTTCATACTTAAAAAGAGAAAACATAAAAATTTTCTTAGTATTGAGAAACAAATATCTATCTTTATCCCAGGAAGTTTCTATTCCTTTTAAATTTGCAATAATTCCCTGCAGTAGGCTTAGAAGAACATCATTAAAATATATAAATACAAATTATTTAAAATAAAACAAATTATTTGAAATAAAACAAGTTTATGAAAATTTTCTCCATGAGCAAATCTGATTGTATGGAAATCGCTTTTGTGGTTAAATAATTTATCAATTTAATCATATCAAAATATTTTAAACCTACCAAAATTAATCAATATTTTATAAATGTCAGACAGAAGGGTTTAAATATTCCTTCAACCAAAACTGAAAGTAAATATTTGAATAGAATTAGGACCTTGAGAATCATTAGGAATTATAAACCAAATTTAAAGAAAGACCATTCTCCAAACTTATGAAATTTCAAGGAGACATTTAAAATTAAGACAGTAATTTACAAATATGCACTTGAGATAACTTTAATCAGCATAGATTCTTGGTATCTAAATATGGTCTTCAGCAATAGGAAGAAATGAAAATCCTTGTCACTGAATTTTGAGATCCAATGGAAATTAATATTCAGTGTTAGAAATACTGCCTACATTGGATTTTACACAGACCTGAAGTATTTGTTGGATTGAATGATATGACCAAGGAAATTGACTTTAGAATGTTAAATTGCTAAATTTAGACCTGAAAATACTACTATAAACTCAGAAATTCTCAAACTTTTCAAAATCTAATGCTATGTTATATTTTCTCTGGATAACAAATAACTATGAAAGCAAACTGAAAAGTTCCTTTTTATGTAACATAATCTTGCACTTGGAGAATTTGAACACATAAAATTTTATAAAGGACATACAAAAGTATTTTGAAAAATTATAGAAATACTATTAGAAATCAACATAATACCAATATCACTATTGTCTTTGTTAGATACACAAGTTTTTAGGAGGACAAAAGTAGAAAGAATATATATTCTCATTTTCTAATAAAACACTGTTACTTATGTAAAGATAAAAAACCTGACATGGCAGCATTGGGGTTCCCCAAAGACCTAGCATATTCCATTATTTCTATGGCAATTGTGCCAGTGATTGATTTAGTTTATACATAGGCATTCTTGTAAAGAAAAATGATTGTTTTCTGCTACAGTTATGTATATTCAAATTATTATAAATGACCTGAAGTAATGACAAACATAAATTTGAGAAATAAAGGTAACATTGGTAAACAAAGTTCTGATTTTGGTGGCATAAGTATAAGAAAGAGAAGGAACAGGAGAATGAATAAGTCTAAGTTACTGAAAAAAAGACAAGAGTATTCAACACGATTCGTATGCAGTTAAATATGAACAGTAGTGAAAAGGATTTCACTACTGATTTCAATCATTTTCTTTGAATTTAAGATTTTCTTCTTTGCTAAACTCTTTCCCTGGAGTTCAGATCATGGTTATAATTTTTATAATAAACATGCCATTCCTTTCTTCTCTGCCTCCTCTAAGTAAACATGATTTAGATACTTTGTCAGATACACTAAAAAAAGGAAAGAAAACCCAGAAGTAACAAAAAATTTCTATGCTGGCACAAAATTGAAGGTGAATTATCTATGTAATTTCCCTTGGTCAAGAATAGAATCAAGAATATTACTATGTCTTCTCTTGGAGTGGGGGCCAACAGTGGGTTCCCATATCTATAAAAAGGAAAGAAAAAAAATCTCCTATGGAACAAAATAGTATGTAGCCTTTACATGAGTATCAACATCTCATTTGACAAAAACTGCATATAATTTTACATCCCTTAGCAGATTCCTTAGAATCATTTAAAATCCATAATAACTAAACACCTTATAGGTCAAAATGTCCATTTCTCCATCTTCTTGGTTCCAGCAAAATTATATACTATTTAAAAGTTTGAATATATTTCATGAACACATGAATTAACATCCTCCATCCCCTGTGAAGAGTAAAATGAAATACACAGCCTTCACTATTCTTGAGGAATTCTTAACATTGTCTTTTTCTTCATTTATGCATAGTTTTGTTTTGAGAAAGTATTACATGCCAACTCCAAATTAATCTTCAAGACCTAAATATATATATTGCAATTGTTTAAAGAATCTTGCAATGTAAAAATAACTCAACCACAGATAGTTGAATCCTGTGCTTAGAAAAAGGAAGTGAGACAGAAACAGCATATACTTGGACACTACTTTTCAAGTTTTTTGTTAAATTGTGGTTGATTCTCAGATTTATTATTTCATTATAATCAAGTATTCAATCAACAGATATTTAGTTAGGTACCTAGTATGTTCTAGGACATAAGTAAAATGGAGTTAAGAACTTCATGAAGTTCACTGCTTAATAACAGACATAAATGGGTTAAATAAAGTAGAGAAAATGCTAACAGAAATACTTAAAAATATCTAACTGAAAGCCTTTGTAAGTCATGAAAGTAAGAGCTTCAACAATGAGAATGCTGAAGACCTACAATGATAAAAGTTGTCCTTTATATAACAATGTTAGAAAAGAATTTTATTTTTGAATCAAAGTAAAGACATAGGACATTTGGGTTGTTATTTATTTCTTAGCTTAGAAAATACTCATAAATTATCATTTGTTCTATGGTTCCTTCCCTAGATCTATTACTTTCAAGCTAATGTTAGACTCCATTATTCACTACTTTACAATCTTGAGTAGTTACATGGAACAATTATAATGTGTATGGAAAGCTCACAATGGAGAGGTACAGAAGAAAATTCTTCACAAAGAAAAATTGCTTTGGCATCTGTAATCTCATAATACATTAAGCTGATCACAGTATATTATAGTCATTTCCTTATTTTATTTATGTATTTATACCCTGCTTCATTGCTTATCCTCTCATTTAAACAAATACATATGTATGATTTTAGTTTTTTTTTTAATTTTTAGCTATAATTTTCTTGAGTGAATGATTCAATTTTATGCATCTCAAGTATCTTCAATATATAGTATTTGATGTTTCCTGATAATCTATAAAGTTCCCAAATATTTAACATCTAGCCTCCTAGAACTTATGAGCTAATTTATAATTATTAAATTATTATGAATAATTTTTTAATTTGTTTCATAAAGTGCAACCTGTCTTGCCATCAATCACATCCATTCTACCTTATATGTTCACACTGAAACTGAGGCAGTTTCTATAAATAAACAGGGAAATCAATCTTTTAAACTTTTTTCTTTCATACTTGTACCCCATTTTTATTGTTCAGATATATGAAGAAACTAGGGAAAGGTATGTGTGGCTGTCCCTGGCTTCCATTCAATATGACATCAGTGGTCTGGGCCTGAGGCACTCTCAGCAGTGAGAGGTAGTCTGAACTTTCTGGCCTCTCTCCTCCACCGTAATGTCAGTAATGCCCATGGCTTCTTGATCTCTTTTAACCTTCCCTCCTGTAGCAGGAAAGGTAAGATTCTAGTTCATGTTTAGAGTTAAGGGATGGGGATAAAGCATGTGGTTAAAAAAAAAAAAAAAAAAAAAGTGAGTAAAGACCTAATTACCTTTGAAAGAAAAACTGTGAAGTTTTTAAAAAAAACTCCTCACAGAAAATAGTGTTTGTACTTTCATTCCATTTGTTGTTATAACTTGTTCATATTTTTTCCCAGAGATTTATGAAGGAAAAAAAAAGTGGTTCTGATCTGAAGCATGGTGGGCCTGGGTTACCTGACTATAATGGTATCTTAATATTCTATAATGGCACTCTGATCCCACCATTATGAATACTGCAAATCAAATTTATTACATTTTTTATAAGTGTTGCCTTGCCTTAAGATGTACTCTAAGAGATGGTATTAAATTATGTTAGACCCTACCTCAACAGATATTAAACTGTCAACAAAGGCCTTCTGCATGTAGTTGAGGATATTGTAAAAGTACACGTATAATCAATGAAAGACCATTTGATAATACGTACTTTTTGAATATCAAGATGCCATTTAATTCAATCTGAATCTTTGCCATGAAAATAAAGGCCTATCAGTAGCTCATTTATAGTCACAGAAATATAAATTCAAGAAAGTCATACAGTATGTGATTCACTTAGCAATTATATCACAGGAAGTAAACCTTATTTGTCAATATCATAATATGACTTCCTATTTTTTGTTCTTAGGAGAAAATGCTTTCTTAGCATACAGATAATTATCACATTCAGTATTCAAAAAAGAAGTGATGCCAAATTAAGAAAGTAGAAAGAAAAGTCAATGGAGGGGAGAAACTGATTTTCAAGCTGAAATAATTCATAAATGGATTCTACTTTGCATTTGGCTACATTTTAAAAGACCTCAAGTCTCTATTGTTAAAAAAACAGGCGTTATGCCCAATTTTCAAGCACATTTATATCTTGGATTCAGATAATTTGCTCCATTATGGGTCACCTTTTCCTTTGGCAATACCACCTGTTGTGATTTAACTTCAGACAGAATATTAAAATGTTATACTTTATTTTTTATATGAATTTTGACACTAAAATTTCTATGTACTACCATGTGGAAATAAATTTTTGAATAACTTTACATATAGTTTTCATTTTTAAGCATTTTTTCTTTTGAAGTCAAGCCAATAAGTATATGGACAAAAAATATAGTGGCACAAATTTCAATAATATTTCCAAGTTGTAATAAATACTTCCTGTAAAAAAAGTTGACTTTAAATATATCTAATGTCTATTCTTAACTATAAACATGGAAAAATATTTATCCATGTGACTTAATTATTATTTAAGAAATGCTTTTAAGAAGATGTAAAGATATATAGATAAATCATATTTAAATATTTTTTAAAATATCTAAGACTTCTTGTTTTGTGGGTCAACATATAAATTTTGTTTTAGGGATTTAAAATTAAGAAATCCAAAATATTTACTGACATCTTTCTACTGATTCAGTGATGAACCTGTAGTCACAATGGGGTGAAATAATCTGACATCCGAAGAGCAGAAAAGGCAAGATTTGATGATTGACAAAATGGGTGATTTCATCAATATTTAAACAAGAGAACATTTAAAGTTTTAATCTTTTTTATGACAACACAAAAGTAATTGTCATGTTTAAGAAAAGCAGTCAGTAGATGAGAGGTAGGGTACCATGTTAAATTTTAGTTACAGAGATTCAAAGATAAAATTCTAAAGGAAACTGGAAATAAAAATAAAGGAATCAAAATTAGATTGCATTTTATTTTGCATATGTTTAGTATGTCTTACTGTACATTCAAAGACTCAAAAACCACAAAATCAGATTACGTAAAAACAAAAGGTAAGGCCATTTGCCTGCCTCTCGCCTGTCCATTGCCTGTCTTACACCTATCCATCACCCAACCCACCAGGTTCACCACCATATCGTCCGACAACAGTCAGTAAACTGATCGCCAACCGCCAGTGGAGCACCAGCTGCCTGCTGTTGCCTGGAAGTTCATTGTGACAGTACCTGCAGGTTTGATTACACGTGGCTGCTGCCATTTTGAGACAACAACCAGGCCCAATAGGACCCCTGGCCAGACTGACTGAGCCCTGTCTCCAGGATCCCTCAGCCCAACTGATCACTCCCTGCCTCTGAGGCCCTCACAGCGAATGCTCCCTGCTGCCAGGATCCCCAGAACAACTGACTGCACCCTATCACCGGCACCCCAGACCGACTGATTGCACCCGGCCTCCAGGATCCCGCAACTACACCAAACACACCCAACCTCCAGGACCCATGCCTGACCAACTGCACCCCGCTTCGAGGACCTCCAGTTGACCACGTCCACACCCTGAGCTGCAACTCCCCATTTGCCAACACATTTGGAAGCCAGAGCGGCCATCTTGGATAATCCTGGAAGCATAGCTCCGATCTTTAGGTGGGGCAAATCCCATCCTGAGACGTCTGCTGGAGACTTGAAGCTCATTGTCAGGTACCTCTCATGCATCAGGCTATTGAACTCTGGGAGGTTTCATTACTATATGACTGTCATACTGTAGATTTTCTTTTTTCTCCTTATTGAAAATTTTTGAGTTTTTATTTCTTTACTTTTCTTGCTCCCTTTTCCTTTTGTTTACCTGTTCCCTCACAGTCTCTTTCTCCCTTTTTTGCATACTAACATCCAATTTCTTTTGATTACACTCTCACCCTTTCTATTATCTAGAACTTCTGTATATTCTTTACTTATCCCATTAACAGCTACATTCTACATCCCTCTGCATCCTCTTTGTCCTCCTTTAAAAACTGCAGACCTTATTGCAAATCTGTTTGTTTTACTGAAGATAATATTTGAACTCATTCTGTTTATTATGACAATATTATTATTGTCGTCATAGGGGTTATTTGGTCTAGGATTGCATAGTGTCTGAATTGGGCACTGCTAATATTGATCTCCGGTTAAAGAAAAGGTTTTGGAAACATATAGGGCCACTATAAGCCTATAGGGGAAAATCTGCATACCCCAGATCTGCACTGCTAGAGGGGAAGGTACATGAACAACATGAAAAAGCAAGGGAAGAAAATGATCCAAACAAATCTAGATTCTATATTAATAGAATCCAATGACAGTAAGTTAAAAGAAATTTCAGAAAAGAACTTCAGATTATACATAATTAAGACGATTCATGAAGCAAAGGATGAGATAAGAGAGCAAATGCAGGCAATGAATGATAATACCAATAAGCTGACAGAGCAATGGCAGGAAGCAAAAGATCATTTCAACAAAGAGATAGAGATTCTCAAAAAAAAAAAAAAAAAAAACAGAAATCCTTGAAGTGAAGGAAACAATAAACCAAATAAAAAACTCAATGGAAAGCATCACCAAAAGACTAGACTACTTGAAAGATGATAGAACCTCAGACAATGAAGACAAAATATTTAATCTTGAAAATAAAGTTACCCAAAAGGAAAGATGGTAAGAAATCATGAACAGAATCTCCAAGAACTATGGGACATCATTCAAAGACCAAATTTAAGAATTATTGGGATTGAGGAAGGCACAGAGATACAAACCATGGAATGAATAATCTATGCAAACAAATAATATCAGAAAATTTCCCAAACCTGAAGAATGAAATGGAAAATCAAATACAAGAGGCTTACAGAACACCAAATGCACAAAATCACAATAGATCCACACCAAGGCACATTATAATGAAAATGCCTAACATTCAAAATATAGATAGGATTTTGAAGGCCACGAGAGAAAAGCATCAGATTACATATAGGGGAAAACCAATACAGATAGCAGCAGACTTCTCAACCCAGACTCTAAAAGCTAGAAGGGCCTGAAACAACATATTTCAAGTAAGTTCTGACAGAACATGGTTGCCAACCAAGAATCCTATATCCAGCAAAACTAACCTTCAGATTTGAAGATGAAATAAAATACTCCCATGATAAACAAAAGTTAAAAGAATTTACAAATAGAAAGTCTGCACTACAGAATGTTCTCAACAAAATATTCCATAAGGAGGAAATGAAAAACAAAAATGTAGGTCAGCAAAGGGAGGAACTACCTTAGAGAAAAACCACTCAAAGGAGAAACCAAGCCAAATTAAAAACCAAAAATAAGCCCAAATGACTGGGAATATGAATCATATCTCAATAATAACCCTGAATGTTAATGGCCTAAACTCATCAATCAAAAGACATAGACTGGCAGAATGGATTAAAGAGAAAAACCCAACAATATGCTGCCTGCAAGAGACTCATCTCATAAAAAATATATCCACAGACTAAAGGTGAAAGGATGGGAAAAAAACCTACCATGCACATGTACTCAGTACAAAAGCGGGGGTTTCCATCTTTATATCAGATAAAGTGGACTTCAAGCTAAAGTTAGAAGGGATAAAGAAGGACATTTCATACTGCTTAAGGGAACCATAAATCAGGAAGACATAACGATAGTAAATATTTATGCCCCAAACAAAGGTGCATCCCTGTTACATCAAACAAATCCTTCTCAATTTCAGGAATCACATAGATCACAACACAATAATTCTGGGTGACTTTAACCACTGTCACCACTAGATAGATCTTCCAAACAAAAACCAACCAAAGAAACCATAGAACTCAATAACACAATCAATAACCTAGACTTAATAGACATATATAGAATATTCCACCCATCAACGGGCAGATTCACTTTCTTCTCAGCAGCACATGGAACCTTCTCGAAAATAGACCATATGTTATGCCACAAAGCAGCCCTTAGGAAATGCAAAAAAATTGAGATACTGCCTTCTTTTCTCTCAGATCATAATGGACTGAGAGTAGAAATCAATGACAAAATAAAAAACAGAAATTACTCCAACACCTAGAGACTAAATAATATGCTATTGAATGAAACATGGATAACAGAAAACATCAGGGAGAAGATAAAAAATTCTTAGAATTCAATAAGAACGATGATACAACATATCAAAATCTCTGGGTCACTATGAAAGCAGTACTAAGAGGAAAATTCATTGCATGGAGCGCATTCCAGAAAAGAATGAAAAGTAAACAACTAAATGGCCTAATATTACTGCTCAAAGGCCTAGAAAAAGAAGAACAGAATGACAGCAAAAGTAGTACAAGACAGGAAATAATTAAAATCAGAGCTGAAATCAATGAAATTGAAACAAAAGAAACAATTCAAACAATTGACAAAACAAAAAGTTAGGTCTTTGAAAAAGTAAACAAAGTAGACAAACCATTAGCCACACTAACAAAGAGGAGGGAGAGAAAACTCAAATTACTAAAATTCATGATGAAAAAGGAAATATGACAGACACCACTGAGATACATAACATAATGAGAAGCTACTTTTAAAATCTGTATTCCAACAAAATAGAAACTACCAAAGACATTGACAAATTTCTAGAGACATATGCTCCTCCCAAACTGAACCAGGAGGACATACACAATTTAAACAGATCAATATCAAGCAATGAAATAGAAGAAGCCATTAAAAACCTATCATCCAAGAAAAGCCCAGACCAGATGGATTCTCAGCCGAGTTCTACAAGACCTTCAAAGAAGAACTCATTCCAATACTTCTCAAAGTATTCCAGGAAATAGAAAAGGAGGGTACCCTACCAAACTCATTCTATGAAACTAATATCACCCTCATACCCCCAACAGGCAAAGACACATCAAGGAAAGAAAATTTTAGACCAATATCCTTGATGAATATAGATGCAAAGATTCTTAACAAAATATTGCAAACCGTATTCAAAAACATATTAAGAAAATCATGCACCACGATCAAGTGGGGTTCATCCCTGGAATGCAAGGATGGTTTAATATCCATAAGTCAATAAACGTAATCCATCATGTCAATAGACTTAAGGATAAGAGTCATATGGTTTTTTCAATTGATGCAGAAAAAGTGTTCGACAAAATACAACACCCCTTTATGCTCAAAACACTAGAAAAAATAGGGACAGTAGGAACATACCTGAACATTGTAAAGTTTATTTATGCTAAGCCCATGGCCAACATCATTCTTAATGGAGAAAAACTGAAACCATTCCCTTTAAAAACGGAACAAGACAGGGATGTCCTCTTTCACCACTTCTATTCAACATTGTCCTCAAAACTCTAGCCAGAGCAATTAGACATACTAAAGAAATTAAAGGGATACGAATAGGAAAAGAAGAACTTAAGCTGTCACTATTTGCTGATGACATAATTCTATATTTAGAGGATCCAAGAAACTCCTCCAGAAAACTTCTAGACCTCATCAATGAATTCAGCAAAATAGCAGGTTATAAAATCAACACGCATAAATCTAAAGCATTTTTATATGCAAGCAATGAAACATCTGAAAGGGAAAGGAGGAAAACAACTCCATATGCAATAGCCTCAAAAAAAAAATACTTAGGAATCAATCTAAACAAAGAGGTAAATGATCTCTACAATGAAAATTACAAAACATTGAAGAAAGAAATTGAAGAAGACCTTAGAAGATGGAAAGATCTCCCATGTTCTTGGACAGGCAGAATTAATATTGTCAAAATGGCCATACTACCAAAAGTGCTATACAGATTCAATGCAATTCCAATTAAAATCCCAATGATGTACCTTGCAGAAATAGAGCAAGCAATCATGAAATTCATCTGGAAGAATGAAAAACCCAGAATAGCTAAAGTAATCCTTAGCAGGAAGAATGAAACAGGGGGTATTGCAATACCAGAACTTCAACTGTACTACAAAACAATAGTAACAAAAACAGCATGGTATTGGCACCATATTAAACAGGTAGATCAATGGTACAGAATAGAGGACACGGACACAAACCCAAATACATACAATTTTCTCATACTAGACAAAGGTGCCAAATATATGCAATGGAGAAAAGATAGCCTCTTTGACAAATGGTGTTGGGAAAACTGGAAATCCATATGCAACAGAATGAAACTAAATCCCTATATCTCACCCTGGAGCAGAAAAATCAACTCCCAATGGATCAAGGACCTTGAAATCAGACCAGAGACCCTGCATCTTTTGGAAGAAAAAGTAGGTCCAAATCTTCAACTTGTTGGCTTGGGCTCAGATTTCCTTAACAGGACTCCCACAACTCAAGAAATAAAAGCAAGAATCAATAACTGGGATAGATTCAAACTAAATAGCTTTCTCTCAGTAAAGGAAACTACCAGCAATGCGAAGAAAGAGCCTACAGAGTGGGAGAAAATCTTTGCCACTCATACTTCAGATAGAGCACTAATTTCCAGAATATATAAAGAATTCAGAAAACTACACCAATAATGCAAATAACCCAGTCAACAAATGGGCTAAGGATATGAACAGACACTTCACTGAAGAAGATCTATAAGCAATCAACAAACATATGAAAAAATGTTCAATATCTTTAGCAATAAGAGAAATGCAAATCAAAACTACACTAAGATTCCATCTCACCCCAATTAGAATGGCAATTATCAAGAATACAAGCAACAATATGTGTTGGAGAGTATGTGGGGAAAAAGGTACACTCATACATTGCTGGTGGGGTTGCAAATTAGTGCAGCCACTCTGGAAAGCAGTGTGGAGATTCCTTAGAAAACTTGGAATGGACCCACCATTTGACACAGCTATCCCACTCCTTGGCCTATACCCAAAGGACTTAAAATCAGCATACTACAGAGATACAGCCACATCAGTGCTCATAGCTGCTCAATTCACAATAGCCAGATTGTGGAACCAACCTAGATGTCCTTCAATTGATGAATGGATAAAGAAATTGTGGTGTATATATATATATATATATACACAATGGAATATTACTCAGCTATAAAGAATAATAAAATTATGACATTTGCAGGCAAATGGATGAAATTGGAGAATATCATGCTAAGTGAGATAAGCCAATCTCAAAAAGTCAAAGGACGAAAGATCTCACTGATAAGCCGATGATGACACATAATGGTAGGTGGGAGGGGGGCAAGAATGAAGGAAGGAGGGACTGTATAGAAGGATAAGAGAGGTGGGAGGGGTGCAGGGGAAAAAAAAATAACAGAATGAATCAAAAACTATTACCCCAGGTAAATGTATGATTACACAAATGGTATGCCTCTACTTCATGTACAAACAGAGAAACAAGATGTATCCCATTTGTTTACAATAAAAATAAATTAAAATTTAAAAAAGGTAAAAAGAGTGAGAGAAGAGAATACAAAGTTTGAAATGACGACAATCAACTACAATTCTCACAGAAGCTATAGGAATTGAACCAGGGTGAATCAGAAAACTCAGGGCTAGAAAGATTATCCATATTACAAAAAAGAAAAGAAAGAGTGAGAAATTTTGGGGTGGATTGTCAATGATGGAAAACATTAGTAATATAAAAACCTTAAAAAAAAAAAAAAACTCTGTATTTGGTTATGAATACATTTAGAAATTTCTGGATAAACAGAAGTTGAAAACCAACCTCAGGAATCTGATGACAAGACAAGGGGTATAGATCACATATTCTGAGAATCCGACTACTAAACCCAATGTGAGTAATAAGATATTAGTAATTTTTCTGTTCAAACAAAAGTGATCTAAGCATATTTGCAATCAAGAAGAAAAAGCTTCCTTGGAAAGAATGTTTAAAGATGGTAAAATAGAAGAAAATAGTTACTGCATGAGACATCTAGCAAAGGAGATGCCAATTTATCCAGGATAAAAGTGGAGAAGTTATTTTAAGTGAGAATGAAATTATTCTCTTTGCTATACTTACTTAAACATTACCAGCATGAATTTGCTAATTTCATTCCCATAGCACTACATTATGACTCCACCACAATTACCCACCAAACTTATTTAATTGCTTTACCATTGGCAGATAGCTTTTCCATCTTGCCCTTCCACTGTGGACACTTAGAAACAACAGGACTCATGTTGATGATCCAATAATCATTCCAGCTCGTAGTTTCTCATCTTTATTGCACCAGAAACAAAATATCTCTCTTTTGCCTCTTTCTTACAAAACCAATGTCAAAAACTAATCCTAAGACTCATACATTGCTGGTGGGGTTGCAAATTAGAGCAGCCACTCTGGAAAGCAGTGTGGAGATTCCTCAGAAAGCTTGGAATGGAAACACCATTTGACCCAGCTATCCCACTCCTTGGCCTATACCCAAAGGACTTAAAATCAGCATACTACAGAGATACAGCCACATCAATGTTCATTGCTGCTCAATTCACCATAGCCAGATTGTGGAACCAACCTAGATGCCCTTCAGTTGATGAATGGATAAAGAAACTGTGGCATATTTATACAATGGAATATTACTCCGCAATGAAGAATGATAAAATTATGGCATTTGTAGGCAAATGGATGAAATTGGAGAATATCATGCTAAGTGAGATAAGCCAATCTCAAAAAACTAAAGGACAAATGATCTCGCTGATAAGCGGATGAGGACATATAATGGGGGGTGGGAGGGGTTAGCATTAGGTTTAGGGTTAGGTTTAGGGTTAGGGATAAGGAGAGCGGTAAGAATGAAGGAAAGAAGGACTGTATAGAGGGAAAAGTGGGGTGGGAGGGGTGGGGGGGAAGGGAAAAAAAAGAAAAAAAAAAGAATCAAATGAAAATAGTCTATTTCCGATTTCACAAATTCAGAAATCATATTCATACCAACTGAACTTCACTCTACTCTTTTATAGTTCTTCTATTCTTGATTTCTCACTATTACATCATAACTTAGATCTCATCTAAGCCATTTCAATGTTTAACTTTTAATCTGTAAGTTCCTCCTCATTTTTGTCTTACTTATGTTACCCTTAGGTCTTTAAGCATTATTACTGAAGGTCATGTATCCATCCTGGTTAGATATCTGAAAATCACTGCAGTTGACTTCACGTTGCTTGAGAACAATTCATTATTGTGGAAAATATTCATCATAATAGTTTCAACAAAATTTATCTATTTAATTAATACTGTAAAATAACATTTGTACTATTGGCTATAATTTTCTTCAATTTTATCAATTTAACCTCTAAAATAAATTCTATATCCATATAGCATTTCTTCTTTCACTCTATCTCAAAAGAAGAAAGGGAAGGCAACTAGTATTTACTTCATTTAATCCTCCTAACAACCTAAAATTAAAAAGACATTAAAACCCAACATATATCAAAGTATCTCAAAAGTTATAAATTCCAAGCTGGGGTTTCAAATTATTGAGCGCACTGTCAGTACCCCATCTAAAACCTTGAGAGGTTGTGCACCATTTGCATGCACTCTAAGACTCAGGTTCTTTATCCTTCTGAAGATTTTCTCTGGAGGACTATCTTTAGACCACTAGAATCTCTGTTTCCCACAAGTGCTGACATCCAACTCTTTTAGGATATGTATTCACATGTGATCCTTATCCATTGGACAAGTTAAGAGTGTGGAAACCAAATTCCCTTACTTTGGGATGTTTATACTCCACAGCTCTACAAGAAAGCAGTCTGTCGCCAGGACTTGGCTCAAAATTGAGCATTTGTTCCATTTCTTTCTCTTTCCTATCCTGCTTCTTTCACTTAATTAATTGAATCACACTGTAGGACCGTTTCTGGAATACTTAATGTAAGGTACAAATTTTGTCCAGCAACATTCTGTCTCCAACCTATCCTACTCCACTCTATTGCATCTTCCTCAAGTTTCCTTCTGAACTCCTTGGGAAGTCTCTCCTTTTTGATATTCAGTCTCATGCTCTTCCTTTCTACTAGCTTTTTCTACTTTCTCTGTGAATATGTGCAGTCTCCACTCCCATACTAATAAAAAGTTAATACTCTATGATCTTCTCAATTTACCTCATATTTTCCTCTTTCATTGGCTGAGTTTGTACCCATGTAGCCTATGTATGTTACTTCTACCTTTTAATTATCATTGATTTATTAATTCTTTAATTTCTGACCCTACTAGCAGTCTCCTGAAATTGATAACAATGGGAAACATCATCATAATCACCAATTGCATATTCTGTTCTTTGCTTTCATTTCTCCTGACTCCTAAATCCAACTCACTCTTCCAAACTCTCTTCCTTGGAGTACTATCATGCATCAATTTCCTAAGGACTCAAAATGACTCATCCTCCCAGTCTTTTGCCTTATTGTTGACTTTTATTTTCCCTATCTCATAAGCATTTCATTCTGTAATTATAACCACTCATTTTTGTCCTTGGCTTTCTTTTTTCTGTACTCATTTTTGGGTAAGCTTACTCCTATTATGGTTTACTGAAGAATCTTAATTCTATTGGAATAAATGTGAACTGATTTTATATTTATCCAACTCCAGATTGCATCTTTGTTCTACTTAATCTCTTCTCTAGAAGTGGCTATTTCAGGAAGGGCCCATAACTTCCAAGTCAATTGCTAATAAATGAACAGTATCATGTTCTTAATTAAGAGTAATATTCAAGCATAAAAGAATGTCTTTCTAAGAACAAACTGAAATATTTTATTCATTTAAATATACTCTTCCATTTCCCCAACTTTGGTCTAATTGCTTGTGTTAGTCAGATTTTTGTTGCTGTGACACATACCTAAGAAACACAACTTAAAAGGAGGAAACATAGTTTTGGCTTACAGTTTCAGAGGTTTCAGTCCATGGGTGACTGAGTCCATTGCCTTATAGAGAGGTAGCGCATCATGGTGGAGAGTGTGTTGTTGAGCAAAGATGCTCACCTCATGGTAACCAGGAATCAAAGAGAGGAAGAAAGAGGAAGCAGCTAGGGATAAGAAAAACCCATCCAGGGAACACCTCCAGAGACCAACTTTCTCCAACTAAACCCTGCCTCCTAGAACTTCTACCACATCCTAATAATGCCATGCAGTTATGCATCCATCAGTGAATCCACTGCTGAAGTCAGAACCCTCATGATCCAATTACTTCTTAAGAGCTCCACTTCTGGAAATTGTTCTACTAGGGACCTTATATTGATGGCTTGATCCCTCAAGTCTTCATTTCATATACAAACTATAACACTCCTCCAGGTGTTGGGCATGGTGGAGCTGCCTGTAATCCCAGAGACTCAGAAGCCTGTGTGTGGTAGGTTGATTGCAATTTAGTAAGACCCTAAGCAACTTAGTGAGACCATGTTTAAAAAAAAAAGACTGGGGATGTTGTCCAGGTGAGTACCCTTGAGTTCAATTGCCAGTACCAAAACAAAAACACAGTAGTCCTCTTGGCCTGGGGACCTGCAAAGAAAGAGGGACTTGATGTTTCATTTACTGCTCTTATCTCTTTATTCATACCTTTACAAATTTGTCCCTAACTCACCAATACTTGACTTGAGGACAGAAAAAGAACTCACCCTCATCTTCCACAAGGATGATAAGTCATCATTCCTGAGAATTTTCTACTTTAACAAATGCTACCACTTCTTTAAATATTATCATCACACTTTGGATCTCAGCTTATGTAGCTTTTGGGGACCGGGGACCAGGGAGAATACTTAGGAGAAAGAATCCAGAACTAGCTTAGATTTCACTTAAAAGTGAAAGCACCTTGACTAAAGTAATTTCTTTAATACATGGAGAAATTTACCAGCTATTTTATGGCCCCTAGTCACCTTCCGGCCAAATCACCTATGCTTTCCTACATGTATCTCATGTACCTACATTTTTGCAAATGGCTTTTTCCTTGCCACTATTTATTATTGATGAATATTATCTCAGGAAACTCTTTCTCCTTTAACTCTCCCCACAAAAATCTCTACTAACACTACCATTAAGGTTACTACCCTCATTTTAGTACCTAATCTAAGCATATGCTATAACTTAAAAACACGGTAATTTTACAGTGTTTTTATAATTATTGCTACAACATGAAATTTGTATATGAGATTAAGTTTTCATCAGATTAGCTTTACTATTCCTAAAGATAAGTCTTATTTCAAAAAATGAAACTTTCTCTAAGGAAATGTTTTATGGGTTTAAACTTCCTGTTTAAACAGAAGCATCATCTTATTCATTATCTACCAGTAGCTTTCATATGGACTACAATTTTGTTAAAATGTACTGAATTGAAGGTTGAGGAGGACATAGAGGGATGCTGAAATGTCCTGGTTTATAGTGCCTAGTACTCAATATATATTAATTTTATAAACTTATAAAAAATGAAGTACTTGTAGCTTCCCTTCCCTGATATTCTTAATCCACCAAAAAGGAAGTAGCCATATGCTTAAGATGGATGAGAAGGGATGAGATACTTAAGAAAAGGAAGGTCCAGGATATCAACTTGAGTGAGTATACCTGAATAAGAAGTGAAAAAGAAAACCAAAGATTGACAAGTATCAGGAAGAGGCTTGTTAAATTGAGCTACATGAAAATTTAATAGGCCAGGCACAAGAGATTCTACCAATGCAAATAAAGTATTATACTTACAAACATCACGGGGAAATTTTCTTTATTGAACAAATTAAACATCCATTGTCTGGGTATCTAGATGCTCACATAACACCCAAATTTTATTTATTCCTACCATCAAAATAATCATTCATGTTAAGCAGTTAATTAAATTTTCTCCATTTAAGCTGCAATGATTTATTTCTTAATTTTCAATTATAATTTAAAGAAATTTTAAGAACACCATCACACTGTAATATAATATTTCTATTTTCAAGTTCATAGGTATGACGTAGGCATTCAATCAAATCACGTTTCAATGTCAGAATTGAGCAAAATTAGAATCCCTTCTTGGTATGAAGTGGCATGAGTCTATGGGAATGCAAGGGATGGTAAGAGGATATGTGGGAAATTCAGACCCAGTTCAAGACTTTTTGATATACTACTGCATACATTTTTTAATATTTCTGATTATTTTTATTCTTTCTCTTATAGTTTTAATCTTAATCTTTAATAGTATGATTTTATTCTGAAACTATTAATACTATTTTTATATGTTTGATGCTTTTTATTAAATTATGTAATACTTAACTATATGGGTCTAGCTCTCTCTCTCTCTATCTCTCTCTATATAAGAGAGAGGCTACAGGCAATATGCATGCATACATATATATTATTTATAATTTAATTTTTGGAATTTAGGAAAACCTAACTCTCCTATATATCAGGTTGGTGACAGAGTAATGTATTTAAAAATTGCTGACTCAATTTCTTATCCTGTAAATGAAGAAAAAGATACATTTTGGGTTGGCTATGAGATTTAAAATGGGATGAAAGGGGATATACTGGTGAATTTTGAGCAAAGAAATGGTACAAGCTACTAGGAAGATCATCATTCTCCAACATGAACAAGAGACAGTAGGAATATAAGGATAGAAAAAGGGGACACACAATTCAGAAACCCTGACAAGAGATGATTACAGCTCAGAGTGTGGTCACACCAAGATAATTATGTAGAGATGCATTCAGAAGTCAAAGATAATAGAATCTCTTGGTATATTAGATATAGGGTAAAAGAGATATCAAATATTTTGGCTTCAGTAAATGAAAGAATAGAATTACTATCAACTAATGGAGAAATTACAATTTAGAGAATGATTCAGTTTATTTTTTGAAATTAAAAAGTCAAGACTTCTGTTGGATCTTATTCCAGCTGTAAACTACCCTCAAATTAAAGGTGTAAACAACAATCAACTAACTCATAATGAGTTTGCAATTTTGTGAGCTCTTCATCTTGATTGTGGTGACCTCAAGGCTAGAGTGACATAGCAGCTGGATTCTGGAGTCATTTGAAGGTTCTCTCACTTGTAACGCCTGATAATTGATGCTGGCTGTCAGCTGGGGCCTACTAGGGTTATTGATTGGAAAACTTGTATGTGGCTTCTTCATGGTACTTCTCAATTTTCTCACAGCCCAGTGTAGCTTCTGAAAGCATCCCTAGAGAATCAGTTAGAGGTTTTATCTCCTTTCATGATACAGAGATTATACTATATCATCCACCACAGTCACAGCCTCACCAGATTAAAGGGTATGGAAAAAGGGTTCAACCTCCATTTGGGAAAAGTGTCCATGTCATAACATAAAAGAACAAGCATGCAGAATGCCAAATATTACTGTAATGATCTAGAAAATAAAATCTGCTGCATGTCTCCAGATGAAAATGCTGAATATACAGGTGAACATAAAAAATCTAGAAATCAGGAGTAAGACTCAGTCTAGATATAAATACGTTTTGGAATCCTTAACATTTAGGGGAGATGAAACTAACAAAAGAAGGGAATTGCACCAACAACGGAGCCTTGAGGAGCTCCACCATCAAAAATTTAAAGTGAAAAAGAACAAAGGGGAACGAAGGGAGAGTGAGTTGGGATGACCACTGAAACAGAACAATCAAGACAATTGGTTTTCTTTTGCCTCCTAATGTCTCATTGAATTCCACCCCTCAAGAGCTTTCTTCATAATAGAAACTGAGTTTGTGAGGCACCCAATGTAAGTTGCTATGTCTAGGCCATTAGCCCAGACCAAGATGATGGACCATAACATTTCAAAATATGTCAAGATAATACCTTCCCTTGGCTAATGACTCATCTGAGGATGGGGATGCAATTCATTTCTGACTGAGGAAGATCAAAGGGATTAATAATAATGTCTTTCTTCCCCCAAATGAAGCAAAAGAACTTAGCAAGAAGAAGATATTTTATCCTCTTCTCTTCCTTCCTTAATCACACACATGCAGCATGACAGTACATCTAAATGCTGTAACAAGGGGACAATAACACCAAGCAAAAGAAAAAAACACTGGTTAGTAGAGACAGTGGTTAAGAAATATAAAAAGATAGTCAATGAAGTGAAATGCTACCAGCAACCATTGAATTTGAGACCTCATTTATTCATGACAAAGAGCTCAGTATACTCTAGCTAAATTATTACTTGCATCCAATAGCATTCTCAATGAATGCACTTAAGATTTTATATTATAATCTTAGTTTTAGCATAAAATATGACAAATTTTATGATATTTTTCTATAATAACCTTCTTTGTTTTTCTATCCTATAGTATTAGTATTGACCTGGCATCATTTACTAAAAAAGCAAAACAAGTGATAAATACTGGAAAAAGTACACACCACATATATTATAGAAGGTTGCGTACTTTCATGAAAGTTGATTTGATGTTTTATATAAATGACTTAATTCTAATTCAGTGTTTTTAGTACATATTTATCTAATGCACTTTTTTTTACAACCATAGAGTCACTTTCATTCCAAAAGATACAGAAGTCCAATTTACATAAAAAAAAATTCTTCTCTTAAAAAAAGTCTTAAATGGTCTAGCACAGTGGAGCACACCTTTAATCCCAGCAAGTCAGGAGGCTGAGGCAGGAGGATCAAAGTTCCAGGTCAGCCTCAGCAATTTTGCCAGACCCTTGGCATCTTGGTGGGACCCTTTCTCAAAATCCAAAATGAAAAGGTCTGGGAGTGTAGAAAAGTGGTAAAGTAATCCTGGGCTAAATCCTCAGTACCAAAACAAACAAACAGACAAACCTTAAGTGATGCTGCAGTAACAATGCAAGAAACACAGTATGAGGAGTAATATTGGACTTTAAAATGGGGTAAAGTCTTACATTATTGTTTAAGAGGAAAGCAGTTATAATAAGCCTACTTATTCTTTAACAGTCATTTGTACTAAGCCCTGAGGATAGATAAATACATCAAACACAAATGGCTGTTCTCCTAGAGTTAAAGTATAATAATAAATAATAGAAACATTTCCCAACCTAGTGAAATACACAGCTACTTGGCAAATAAATTTAAATAAATGAGCAAATATTAGTGCACAGAACTTGCAAACATAAAAGTTGTAGGTGCTATGGGGTCATAGAACAATCTAACCTATTTCCAAAGTTATAGAATGATAAAAATTTTTAGCAAAGTAGGACTAGGAAGAACATTGAGAGTACACGGAAGAGGTTATACACAGTGTAGAAATGAAAGAGATTAAGAAATACTTGCAAATTAACCAAAGCCCAACAATGATGGATTGAGAATGTAAAAGTGCAATAGAGGGTGTTTGAGATGAAAAATTTGCACAGTACCTGGTTAAAAAGGATCATAATAGAGGTTTTGGACTTTACACAAAAGGCAATGAGAATTCCTTAAAAGGACTTAGGTAAGTGGATTTATATATTTAAAAAAATTAATCTAGCCTTCACTGAGAGTAGGAGACCAAATGGGAACTTATTGCAAATGTGTAAGACAAGAACAAATTCAAATAGGGTGGAGGCAGTAAAGACATAGAATAGTAGATTAAAAGTAGAATTATTTAGAAGGAAAATAAACACAGTCAAATATGGTGATAGATTGAATGCTCTTCAATTTTATATGTGTGTGTGTGTGTGTGTGTGTGTGTGTGTGTGTGTGTACAGTTTGTGTTCTCATGAATTTTCCAAATAGACAGGTAGTTATACTTATCTACAACTCAAAATAAAATAAGCAAAAACTAAAACCAAAATAAAAGAGAAAAGGAAAGAAAGAATAAATGAAACAAAAAGTTTGGATGAAAATGTTAGTTTGATAATCATAGGCACATAAACAGATATTGTAACTTCAGAAACATTGGAAAACTAGGTTCTTAAATTATTATTTCACTCATTCAATAAATAATTGAATATCTAATTATGAAAACAGATCTAGGAGAGAACTCTAAATTGAGAACCTAGAAATACATTGATGTTCTTATTTGGATTAACACATATAAAATAACCACTTAATAATGACTTTAACAAATATGTACTAAAATATGTATAAGCAAAGTAAAAATAAACTTTATTTTCTCCTTAAGATATTTTTAGTTTTTTTAGGTATTATAAATAAAACTAAATATTAATACAATATTGTGTTTTATTTTTCCTAATAAAACTCAAGAAAACCCACTTATGACCCAGAAGATAAATATAAATTTTAAAATTACCCTTTCTCTGGGTGCACAGCTATAGATCTTGGTTGATCCAGGCCTTGAGAAATAATTACATAACGGAAAGAGCCATTGAGTCTTGCAACTTCAATTAAGTTAAAGCCATGATCTGTCCAATATATGTTACCTATGAGAAAGACAAAATACAGTTTATAATACAGTTGTGAGATAGGAAATTATTTATTAGTTATGACTAAAATTAAATTTCTGAACCTTCACATAATAATTAAAACATTATTATGGTTCTACTCTCTTTTATCATTACTTTCTAAACAGAAAGTTATTAATACACTAATATTCAAAAACTCCCAGTCCTAATTTCATGTCTCTGACTAAACCATATACTTATCTATTTATATGTTAAAAATATATTGAAACTTTCCCCACCCATCAAAGGAATCTATTTTAACTTCAGACTTACTTCAGGCAAAAAAGAACTAACATTTTTGTTTACCTGCCTTATAAAGCTCTCAGGAGATTTGGGCAAACTTCACACTACATAATCTCCTTCAACATAAAAACACTATTCAAAGGCTCAATAGCATTAGAAAGAGTGGAACCAAAAGTAAAAGAGACTATTTACCCCCATGGCTAGAAGCATAAAAAAATTGTTAGGAGTCAGAAACAGAATTTTTATGAAGCAGATTGAGCCCCAACGAAATAAGTATGAAATAAAAAGAGAAAAAGTTATAGATTATACCAGCAATCCAGTCAATAGCTATTCCTTCCACTCTTCCCAAGCCATTGGTAATGATATCTTCTTTCCAAGTCTGATCTCTTTTAGCTCGGCTGATTTTATTGAAGCCCATGTCTGTCCAATAGATGGTATCATTTTCTATGAATAAGACAGAAAAAACACACATCCACACACTATAAAATGTATCAATATATGTATTAGGATCCTATAGCATAGTATCTTTAGGGTTATCATCTTGGGTGTGCTAGAATAAAAGTATTCTTCAGGATAATTTACAAAATTATACAGCAAGAAAGGTACAGAAAATAATATGAAAGAATCTACATTTTAGCCAAAAGATTTTTTTTAAGTATTATCTGAAATATTGGGGAAATGACCTATCACATTCTTTATTATTTTTCTTCATTTTCCTATTCATTTTAAAACAATAAATCTTTTTCCCCCATGAATTTGCAAGTGTGATTTCAAACCATGTTATTTTGGACCATAATTTTTCTCTTCACAACCATATCTGTGTCAGAGTCCGCTAACTATAAAAAGAACATTACTGAGATAGTAAACTCAACAATGTCTCAAAGGAGACAGACAATGGAAGAAAAAGGCTATCAAGGGTATTTAAAGCATAATGTCACTCAAAATGTGTAAAGCCTTACCATTCAATTATTCCTTCTGAGGTACTAAATAGCTTCCCAAATGTCAACTACAACCACCTCATATTTCAAACTCTCATCGTACAAATGGGCTTAAGGATATTTGAAGAATTGCTATATGCTATCATAGTGTCTTTAAATAACAGTGCTTTTTGTATATTTGAATGAAAAATGTGTCTAAAGACTATAAATGAAATATATTACATGTGCATGCATATGCATAAGGCATAGTAATTATAGACCAATGATTTTAAATATAGTCACCAGAAAGACACTGGGGACAAATCATTAAATAATAAATTTGCCACCAACTAAGGAAGCTTTCTTGTTGTGACCTACATGGCCATTTGAAGAACAAATCCTTTAAGATATAATTTCCCTCTGGCACAGTGACAGACTAGGGAAATAAAGAAAATGTAATTAGTATAATAAAGCAATTCATCAATAAGTTTTGGAATTCTTTTTCCAATGAAATATACTATGAATTCCTTGATTATTTTTGTAGAAAGATCCCAAACACCTCCTTTTCAACAGTGGTTAAGTCAGATACAAAATTGTTTGAATCTCAACAGAGATCTCAGACCCCAAAAAAATGTATCCAAAAAGCAAAGATATTTGATATTTCAGTTTTGCAAAAAGCATTAGAAAATGTGTTTTCATTATTAAAATAGACAAAAACATTATTTTTCATAAATAGTAAGCATTGTATATTGAATCAAATTTTTACCCAAATATTAAATCCATATATCTACTGCCTACTTTCTCTATTTGTGGGTAGAAAAGACAAGATATAAATGACACATTCTGGATTTTTCTACCAGGAACATGGTTCTAGGAGGATTTTTCCATGGTAACTGCCCTTGTATTAGTGATATGGACAGCACCTCCTTTCTTTGTTTCTTGACCTAAAAACCTCAGGATTATCTGATCATTTTTTTTCCCTCATATTCCACATCCAACTCATCACCAACTACTTTCATATTTAATCCATTTCCAAGAAGTTTTGGTCCTTTTTATTCTTCTTTCAAAATGTAATCATCATCTAACCACCT
Source organism: Sciurus carolinensis (assembly GCF_902686445.1). Classification (NCBI taxonomy): domain Eukaryota; kingdom Metazoa; phylum Chordata; class Mammalia; order Rodentia; family Sciuridae; genus Sciurus; species Sciurus carolinensis. Next base: position 92,736,322 of record NC_062215.1, read on the forward strand.
CTCATCTCCTCTAGTTCTATTATCAAAACTACCATTAACTCTGGCCCAAAGTCTTGTAATAGCCTCCAAACTGGTCTGACCTGTTTGTATTTTGCTCCTGTCCTTCCTTTCCCATAAGTATTTTAAACACTTCGGGTGATGGTTACACATTTTAAAAGTGAGTAAAATCAGTAAGATCGTTTTTACCCCTGCATTCCAAATCTAATCATTTTCTGTCTCATCCATGGTAAAGTCAGAGCTCCTCTCATGAACTTCCTGAGGTACACACACCCTTGGAGACCTCTCCTACCTGATATTCCTCCACTCTTCACTCATCCATCTCTTGTAACACAGACCATCCTGTTCCTAAGGCAAACCAAATCCTCCTCAGTTGGTATTTTACATAATTTTTCTTCCTCTCTGGAATGTTCTTTTCCCAGATATCTACACAGCTCTATCTTGGTTCAAATATACCCATCTTACAGAAAATTTACATGACTATCCTATAAAAATTATTCCCTTATCATGCTCTATGCCCTTTAAACAAATTTTAATTTTCTCCACAGAACTTATAACTATCAAACACAAGAGGTACTTATTAGTTTCTGTGCCTCCCAGGAATGCATTTCTTGGAAAGTTGGAACTTTATTTTGCTTACCACTTTATTCCTAGCATCTGGTGCATAGTTACATCACAGTAAATATCTGGTTAATAAGTGAGCAAATGTCATATGCTGTATAAAAACTGGTTTGGAGGTAGGAAGACCCATGTCTTGCCATGAGAAATAAACTTTTAAGGACCACAAGGTATGCACATGAAGAAATGACAGAAAATTTACAAGAGTATAAGATAAGCAGCATGCAATTTGGGCAGATACATAATGGGCAGGTTTTAAGAAGACAATAACAGTTTTCACAAGAATAATGAAAAAGGACACTGAGTTTATAAATTATATTTATATTATTTTTAAAAGTTTTTTTAGCTCTGAATAATTCTATTCAATATAACCATAGAACATTCTTTCCACCACCATCTCTTGCACATATGTTCCTTTATTATCATTGAACAGAAATATTTTTCCTTTTTATGTCTCTTCTCGGAAGTGTAAGATAGAGACTATAATTGGGTCAACTTCCACCTATGTGTTACCTGTAAAGCAGAAATTTTGTAATACTGAGTTTGTATCTAAATGGTCAGTTCTATTGGACTACAGCACTGAGGAAACAATAGGTTTCCTGGTATCTTTTGTATTAGTATTTAGAAAATTGGTGAGCAAATCAACCAGATGATGATGCAATAAAAAGAAAAAAGGGAATGGAAGGATTAAATCACTCGTTCTTAGTCACATCCACATCCTTACCAATTTTTTTCACATATTTACTTTGTGCTTATACAAATTCTCTAAATGCAATTTTTGCTAAGATATGAGAATATATTTTTAATATCTGTGAATATCTGAAAATAAACATGAATTAGGTAAAATAAAAGTGTCAATTAGGATGAGAATCAAGTTAAAAGATGAAAAAAATTATAACTATAATGATAAAAGTCAAAGTTATACATAAAGATGAAAAGTAAAGACTGTAATAACCATCTTGAAATTTATTTCAAAGTATGAACATTTTTAACTTCACCTCCATTTAACAGATTCTTTTAGAATACTTAGCATATGCTAAGAACCATTGTAGATATAAGAATATGGTAGTGAACATAACAGACATGGAATTTAAGTTCTTGGGTAGAATTTAAAATAAACTATCTTAAGACATATGGTAACTTGGTAATATATAACTACAGGAATGAAAAAGAATTTGCCATTTAATGTAATAACAATTTGAATTTCCTCCCCATAGTAGGAAAAATAGATTCTTTGAAATTATTATCAAGACTTCCATATAGAGAGATTGGTCGTCAGCTATTGTGTATTTAAATTCATTAAACTCAAAATTAAAGGTAAAATCAAATATTGTCATGGTGATATTTATCTGTAAAAATCTTTGACAATAAGAAAAGGTGTTTTCTTTGAGTTGAGAAAATAAAATTTACCCAGGTGTTTAAAGCTGAAAGGCTAACCAGGACACTCAAGTCTCTAAAAGACCTTTCACCCTTAGTGTCTATTTTTTTATAATTAGTTAACAAACATGTATATACTGGCCACCTGTTGGAAAACATACTCTGTTCCATTTTTCCATGAGCTTCTGGGTCCTATAAAATTTAAAGTTATGTTTCCTGATCTAAATTTAATTTTTACTTTTTCCCAAACAGCACATACATGTGAAAATACACAAGATAAAATATAAATTATATGTGCTATGTTTTTTTCTATTAATGAAACAATTACCAGCACACAAGGAAAATTGTAAAATAGAGAACAAGAAGCCTAGGGTTGGGTTATTATTTTTCTGACACTTACCATGGAAATTTCACAAAGTTCTTTGTCCCTCCAGTTTTATTTTTCATATAAACAAATGCACTCAAGTACACACACCCACACACACACATATGCATAAATATATTTACGTTATATATGTGAACATGGTATATACATATATATATACATTTGTATGTATATGTGTATTATATATACATACCTTTCATTATGTACATATATATGATGTAAATATATATTTGTATAAAAATATATATATATATATATACATTCTAACAGAAGGTAAAATTTAGATTACCTTTAGTCTCTTGCAAACCTGATTGTCTAATGTTAAAATTTTATTTTTCACTTATAATAAATGGAATATAGTAATCCACCTTATAGTATAAAATATAGTTGTTATATAGATCTTTTTACCCACTAATTTTTACTCATTTAAATAGCCCTGTTGTTTGGAACCAAAAAGGATGAAGTATATAATTTTCCTCAGAATATGCTACCAGTGGCTGTTAAGTCATATCTCTTATAAATTTCAGAACTTTACATTTATCCCTATTAAATGTCAACTTGTTAAATTTGATCATGAATCCTGCCTGTTGACATTTTAAAAAATCATATGTTATCCAATGAATCCTTTCAGTGATGTCTACAAATTTGATAACAAGATTTTCTGTATCTTTGTTCAAGTCAGAAGTAATGGTGCTGAATTAGATCAACAATGCATTTTTTATATACTACTGAAGACCCATCTCTGAGCCAAATTGTTTCTTTCATTTCATTATGTCTTAATGATTTATATTTGTATTTATTTAAATGCATAAATCTTAAGAATACATCTTGATGAACTTTTGAATATGGGAAATATCCATGTAACCTCTACCCTGATCAAGAGGTAGATCATGGCCAACATGTTTTGTCCTGTTCAGCAGCATTCCTCTTCAGTAACGGGTATCCACTATTCTGATTACTACTAACACTGAATAGTTAAATACAGTATGTACTCCTTGGTGTGACTTCTGTCATTTACCATCATGAGTATCAGATTCATCCTTTAAGTTTCCTGTATATTGCTTTTCCACAGTTTTAAAGCATCACACTTTATTTTCCCATTTTGAACATTCAGATTGTGCTCAATTTCTGGCCATTATGAATATGTCTGTGAACACGTTGATCCATGTCTTAGAATGAACATACACTGTGATTCCTGTCAAGTACATGCCAACACGTGGAACTGCTGAGTCATAGTATAGTGTTAGTAAACAGAACTTATTTTAATTAATTAATTAACTCAATTCTCACCAAATTAAAAATCTGTCATCTTACACTTTAACTATTGTCGACTTATGCTATTCCCTTCATATTTGGCCAATTCAACCATGAGGACCTATAAATACAATGAACAGGCAAGAGATTATGAAGATTTTCATTTCTAGGAACTTGTTCAACATAGTTGTCTACCTTGACTGAAGCTGTTTCCTTGCCAGACAAGGGATAAATAACTGGCTGCAACTATGCAGTGACTTTAGAGTGTATTGTTATTAAACAGTGAATGGAAGCTAATTATTTCAGTTTCTTCTACAATGACCAGATTTTTCTTTTCTTCACCAGAGGAAATTGAAAACAACTGAGAGGTAAATATTCCAAGACACTGGATTTTTTGGTGAGTTTTTTTATAAATATTGTAATAAAAGAAATACATATTGTATAAAGAAAGAAAATAAATATTGTATAAAAGAAAAAGAGGAAAGAGGGAAGGAGGAAAGGAAAGAGGAAGGGAAAAAAGAATGAATGATATTTCTCCTTTTTTAACACTGGCATAGCTTCATCCATCTGCTAACACAATGTATCAGGGAATATTAGGGATATGAGGAAGTAAAATGAACTGAGAGGTTCTATAACAGAATTCTTTTTAAATTCTGTAACTGGTGCTAAAAGGAAGTTCTATTATCTCATCAATAATTCATAACCAGTTGTAACTGCACTGTCAAAATTTGTATTGTGGATCTAGCACCTAGGGTGAGTAAAACTATTAAATAGTAAAAAATAAATTTACTTGTTGTCAAGCTACAAATATAAGAAATTACCCCAGCATATATTAAAGAACTCTTAATAAAGGCTTCTTTTTCTTAATAACAAACCCAAAAATCCATGGCATAAATAAACTCTTTTGGGAGGATCTGAGTTTGGTCATTAGATCTGGTATTAAAAACACATTCCTTCATAATAGTTCCTAAAACATTTGATGAATGAAGTCATAAGATTTCAAAATCTGATTGACATCTGGGAGACTTATTGTTTTCCAAGTATAAGAAAATTGTACAAATTTTTGCAGAAAACAAGAATCTTTTGTAATTGATCCTGGTAATATTTTCTTAGAGACTAGAGTTTCTTTAAGAAACTCAAGTTAAATATATAAGTTGAAGAATTATTTAAGAATATCTCTACATAGTGAGGACTAAGTTTTATAATTTTGTCTACTTTATATATCTAGTTTCATTGTTTACATCCTATTCAATCCATTATATTCTTATATTTTAAAAATATGTAACTATGCACAGTCACAGAAGTATATGTTAGGGCTGAGGGTGTAACTCAGTAGTTGAGCACTTGCCTTGAGCACAGGAGGTCCTGAGTTTGATCCCAAGTACCATAACCACAAAAAACAAACATACAAAAACTACATGTTAACTTATATGAAATTCTATATAAATATTTCGAGTTTAATAAATTCAAGGCTTGGGTGTTGTAAGGCATTTTATATAAAACCATACGCTTTGCTAATTAATGAACTCTTATTGCATTATAGAGAAATCTACTAGCAAATTTGTTATTTTTCTTGGATCTTTGACCTTTGGATATTATATAGAAAAATCTTTTAACTGTATAGAATCAAGATAAGCTCCTAATTCTGATGCATATACAGAACCTGCATTATAATTTTGATTGTTGAGATGGGGGAGTAAATATTGCTTGTCCTGTGACCCTCCAGTCATCAAAATTTTTACTTGATCTTTAATTATTTTTTTTTACCTTCAGATGACCTTGCTGTAGATACCTATTCTCTTCCATTGTAAGAAATAAAAGCATGTTCCATAATTTTTATTGTCATTCATTAGCAATGACCTTAACGGTTAGGCCCAGAAGTATAACTGTTATCACATTTACAAAAGGCTGCCTTAAGGTCTTAAAATTTATTAATTCTTCTGGCTTATCTGTGATAATGGTTTCCAATCTGTTTCTCATTTTAAAATTTTGACAGATCTGACAGTTAATTCTAATGCAAACTCCCATCTTCTGCCCTTTCAAAAATTACCTTCTCTAATATATTTTTGGAAAGAGGAAGTTTTCTTATATTCCTCCTACATTTTTCAATCATCAGACTTTACAATATGATAGTTGGTGATTGTTCTGTGCAGTTTCAACCCTGATATCTAGACCAATCCTTTTCCTTCATCTACTTCTTACTCCCCTACCCACACTGACACCCACATAGAAACATTCAAACAAACATGGAATACAAAAGTGATAATATGACTGATGATAACATTAAAAACTCCAAACTAAAAATTAGATCATGTAATTTATTCTATAAGGCACTCTGGTGAAACCACCTCTAGAGGTTGGTGTATGGTAATTTCATATTGAACCCAAATCTTACACTTTATTTCATGTCCAAACCTTATTCATATCTCTGGATCCTTCTCTCCTCTTTTCTCCATTTCAACCTATCATTCCTTCCTTTTTCTGATTACTCATTCTCCAAAGAGAAATTCTCTCTATCCTTTGCTCTTAACCTCACAGCAGGACAGGGTTTGCATACTTTAAATTCAGTATTTCTCAAGTGACTGCCCATAAGAATTGCCTCAGGAATTAAAAAGAAAAATAAAACACACACATGATATCTTATGCTACAGATTTTTTACCTGAATTTTTTTGCCTTTAAATTATTTAGACATTGTAAATCCTGAAGTTGACATACTTCTGTCTTTACACTACCTATTAAAAATACAAAAACAATTTCTAGTAAAAATATATAGTTATAAATTGTGCATTTTATCTCTAGCTCCATTTATTTTTCTTCCCTAGATTTTCCCTTACTTCTCATTCCCTCACATTTTAATTGTTTATTTTATCCCATTTCCCTCACTTGGAGAAGGTGTATAAAACGCCTTTTTAAACAAGGTTACATATATATGTTTTAACATATCAAATCATATTTTATAGATGTACTACTTCAAAGTTGGGTACACAGACTTTAGGGAATAGATAGAATTACCAGGAAAATCCAGGACATTGTAGAGTCTTAATTTTTATTTTTTACTTTTGTATTCTACATTTCAAATGTCTATTTGTATGTTGTGCATGTACATATATATATATATGTACATATAATATGTATATATATGTATGTATATATATGTATATATGTATATATGTATAAATTATAATACTTACTATAATAATAAAGTATATACTACTTGAGTAATTTATTAATAAAGAATAAATACATTTTAAGTGAAATCCTTTTAGTTTAGCTAGTAAATTGTGCAAATAAAAAGTTCAGTATTACTGATGCAGCTACTACATTAAAATCATTTTTCACAAAGTAACACTTGGATAATTAAGATATTTTTATGCTACAGAAATTTCTTATAGAATTTCTTCTAGAGGATAGGCCTTAGATCTCAGACTAACCCAGGTCATACCTCACTGCCCTGAGGATCACTCACTGTCTCTCTAAACTCAGCACCCATTTGGCACACTATTGAGACATGACACATAGTTGAAACCTCTGGAGATGACACTAAGAGTTGAAAGAATTGAGAAGAAAAGAGGGCCAGCAAAGGTCACCAAAGACAACTTTGGAGAGGAGTGAGACTTTCACTGACTCTTGAAGATTGAATAGCAATTGCATCAGAAGAGATATACAAGATAGTTCCCTAAAACCTAGTTCAGATAAAGAACCAATTTACTAAATGCAATCAGTTTTAGAATGAGAAGGAGAGACAAGATCGTTTCACTGGGAGTGATGAGCATTAAGCTGTGATGACAGCCAGCCCACAAGCCATCCAATGCCTGGGTACAGATAGGAATGCAGTTGAACTTTCTATTCTTTCCAATTTTTGAAAGAATTTCTTCAAACATTTATAAGATTAATAAAGATCCAAGTTCTCGATATTCTTTATTAAAAGGGATTCAATAATAAAGTGCTAACAAATTACATTTGTTTCTTTCATCTTGAGAAAGGCAAATCAATACAAACGTTAATGGGCAATTATCTTATAGCAACAAATCACTAAGAACTCCATCTTTGTGAGTAAATAAACTCTGCAGACTTCAAAGGTTTTTAAATATCTTAATCCCCTTAAGGTACAATGTTATGAAAACTTAGATAATGTACATTCTCTTTTAAATTACTATTTCATCAAATAAGAAATATAAACCTGTCTGGCTTTTGTGTCCTGAAAGGAATTTGCATTAAACATACTTATAAAAGCAATTCCACTCTCAGATTTGGAATGTTTCCTCTCAGGGAAAGGAAAAGAACCTCTCATATTTTCTTAAGCATTCATTCTTTTTCTTTTCAATACAATTGTACTATGCTGTTTTCATATGAATTAAGTTAGTTCTCATAGTCCTAGTATGGCTAATTTTGACTTTGTAGTAGCACATGAGAAATAAAATGTATTGTCATCCTTTCCTCTTCTTCAAATAGAAGAGGACTGAAAGCGCTCCAAGAAGAAATTGTTTTAATTTGTTCTCTTGTAGCATCCCAAAGGTAAGCTGTAAAACTGCGATAGCAGGTTGCATAGCTGCATCTTTAGGAGACACCTAATAACACATTTCTTCAGGAAAACATCAACCTGTTTCAGAAAACACCGCCATTCCATTTCAGTTTTATTTTTCAAAAGGGAAAAAGCCAACATTATTTCTTCAAATGCTTCATTTCTATGTCATGCCTTAAATAACTAAAACAGACAAAGGTGGTATATGCATCATAAAAGATTTTTCTCAGCAAATATGTTTGAATTTTTTTTCACCATCATGACTTGTGAAAAAAATTAAAAGACTTACTAAATAGAGGAATACATGCTAATTAAATGCTCAGCTATTGAGTTCTGATGTCTTATAAAATCTACTACTTAGTGGCTGTATAACATGGGCAAGTTTTTAAACCTTTCTGTGGAGTTTCCCAGTATGTGAACTGGGAATAACAAAACTGCTTTGAGTACTAAATTAATTAATATTTCTTAAAGTACTTATTATTAAGCACATAATAAGTGTAGCAATGTGTCAATTGTTACCAATAAAAATGCAAAGTATATAAATAATGACAGAAAAAAACATATATCTATTTACTAATAGATTTGGTATGTATTATACTATGTATATTATATACCAAATTCATTATTAAATATATTTTATGCCCCTTCAAAGTTTTAACAAGGTTTTAGTTTAACATAATATTGTCTCAATTTAAAACTAAAGAAAAATATCTTGGTATTTCAATTTAAAAAGGAAAAGGATCTTTTCCAAGATAATAAGAGAAAATTTTGTGAAAATAAACCATGAGTCTTTGCTATATTTTCAGCCACTATCCATAAATTTTTAAACTAAAATTTAGCACTTATCTGGATGCATAATGGCATCCCATATGTTTAGAAAAGTGCAGTTTTTTCTAAAAAGATTACTACCCCCACAGTAAATTGCTCTAAATTTTATTTGAAATTGTCCATAGTTATTGTAGAAAGGTAGGTAAAAAACTAATCCTTTTTTAGGATGAGAAAAAGATTTTAGTAATACTATTAAAAATCAATAAAGTTATGATTGGGGGTGTGCCTTAGTGGTTGAGGTGTTGCCTAAAGTGTGTTTAGTCTTAAACTTCATCTGCAGCACCCCCCCCCCATAATACAGTCAATCAAAAATCATTGCCATTAATGTCAATGGTCATCCTAGATGTAAATGACACCATTTTCTTACACATGACACACATATAATATACATATTGCATTAGCCAGAGTTCTCTAGAGGAATGGAATCAACAAGAAGTATGATTATAAGAGATGATTTATTAGATCGACTTACACGACCAGAAGCTGGATAGTCCACAATGGCTGGCTGCAGCTGGAGAGCTAGAAGAACCAGCAGCTGCACAGTCCAAGACACAGAAGCCCCAGAATAAGAAAGATCAACAGTGCTACCCTAGTCCAAGACCAAGGTTTCTGGAAACTACTTGGAGAATCACTGGAAGAGTCTATTTTGGAAGAGTGAAGAAGCAAGAGTCCCATATCCTGAGGCGATCAAAGCAGTGATCAAGAACCCATTCAAGAAGAGTAGAGCTTGCATCTGCATCTGCTTCCTTGTTCTTCCAACTTTTATTCTATCCTATTGGGCAGTGCTGCCCACTCTTAGGGAGGGTCTCCACTTCAATTCCTATCCCACATTCCAATCATTCCTAGATACACCCTCATTGACACACCTAGAAGCCTCTTAATCTTCGGTACCTCTTGATCCAATCAAGTTGACAATTCAAATTAACCACTACACGTATGTATATTTTATATCATTATTTTCTAATTTAACTTTCTTATTGAACTACACCTAACATTTTAATAAAGTACGGCATATAAATGCTTCTGCTTGAGCTTTTGGAAAACATAAATTCAGGATATGTTAGTGAACATATTCCCGCAAATACTAAAGAAATATAAATCAATACCTGTCAATGAGAATTATGTATATACAAAAATGACCAGGTAGCCTCCTTCAATCATCCCTGAAAATAATAACTCTTTTTTAAGTACTTGATAGCAGTGCGCATTGCCTATCATTTTTACAGTAAGTTGCAGTTGCTTCTCGATCTATATTGGTGGTATTGAAGAAAGGTTTCATAATTTCTTCAGAGTAATTAATTAGAGAGATTTAAATGGTTTGGAAAGTATATATACAAAAGTTTGATGAATAAATGATCAAGCAAGATGGCCTTCTTGCCATGAAAAGTTCATATTCAATACATCAGAAGATGAATCTATCAGTACTGCCTTAAATTTGCTCATTTACTTTTGTTGTCTCTCATTTGATGGTAGGAACATATCCCCTATAGCCTGAACTACAAGAAGGCTTCAGAGTTTCTTTCTGTAATGACATTCATCTAACTGGTACATCCAATTAATCACTAAATTCTGTATATTTTAGATCCTTCATTTAAAAAACCTACATAAGGACTATCATTTCGCTCAGACCCTCATTGTCTTTGTTTTGAATACTTCCCACAGCCTGACAAATGGCCACCCTTCCTATAATTTTGTTCTTCTTAAACTCACTCTAACAACCCTCAGAGTAATATAACTAAAATTGAGATAAGATCTTTTTGCTTAACATTCTTCATGTCTCTAGATTCCTTGTGCTTATAGGATGAAGTCAACTTCTTTAGAAAATCACAGGAGGTGATCTGTGATCAGGTACAGTGATATCCAAACTTTTTTGATAAGTAAGATAATTTGACCACTTATCCTCATTAGCTAATACTAATCCATTACACATGTTTGCATATAAAATATGAACAAAAGTATAAATTATTTAAAATGTTCAGTAAATGTTAAACATCAACAGTTGAAATATTCCCTTCTCTATGTTTGATCATCTCATTCAGTACCCAGGAATGTGCAGTGTTCCCTTCTCTTGGAATACCCTGCTTTATACCATAAGTACATCTCTGCATCTGTTCTGCACATCTTCCTGCTCAGGCTTTCTCTAGTAGCACCCCCATTCCTTGTGCGTACACACACATCATGCAATTTCTTTCCTCTGTGCCTTTTCTCATGTCATTTCTTCAATACTTTTTAGATAGAAAACTATTATTAGGACATTAAGACTCAAGAACACACTCTTCCAGAAAGCTTCCTGACCATCTCAATCTAGGTCATTGTTATGGCTTGATCAGTTTTATTATGTTTTATTCCTTGAAAGCTCATGTATTTAAAGCATAATCCTCATGCAGAGAAGTTCAGAAGTAACCTTGAGGTTCAGGCAATGATTGGATTATGAGGGCTGGACTTCATTAATTGGTTAAGTGGATTAATCCATTGGCAATTGAATGGGCAACAGGGAGGTGGGACCTAGATGGAGGAAGTAGACACTGGGGGCATACCCTAGGAGCCTTTAACTTGCCTCCAGGCCCTTTCTAACAATGCCCTGCCTCCTCTCAGATCCAGAGCAATGGAGTTGACTGACCATGGACAGAGAGTTCTGAAGCTGTGAGCCAAAATAAACGTTTACTCCTCTAAATTATGCTCATGAGTTACTTTGGTTACAGTGCTGTGAACCTAACACAGTCATTATCTCACTCTAATAACAATCTGTACTTTTCTTGCAAGTTTTACTTAACACAGAATATTACACAGTTCACTGCTTTAGTACTTTACTTTCTAGTAGATTGAGATTGGTTTTGTTTCATATTAAACTTACAATGTCTGCCTCTAGCTTTCCTTACGTAGTAATTGAATAATTGTTGGTTTCCAATTAACAATAATATAAATAGAATCAAGTAAATGGTATAAGAATTATTAAGTAGAATATTATCTAGAGTAAGAAGAGTAAGGTAGGTGTGGTGATATGAAGTCGCTCTCCCACAATCTACTAAGCTCACATGTGGGGGCGGGAGGCGGGGGTTGGGGGCCTTGTGGCTTCACCCTGTTCCTCAAGGCCATCTAATTTGGAATCAACCTGACTGATACCCAAAGTGGGGTGGGCAGCACTTTTGGAGGCTATTGTTACCCTGCACCTTGTGGAATTGCCCAAAGAGCCAACTGAGGGCTAGGAGAACAAGAAGACATTTCTGAGAAAGATGTACAGCATACTGCTGGAGGTGGGCATGCTGGAAGGTGTGCTACAATGCCCAGAGTCTGGACATCTGTTCCCCATCAGTCACAGGACCCTCCAACTTGCTGCTGAATGACAAGAAACTGAGACTTGACTGTCAGGCACCAGTTTTACATTTTATGACTTTGTGCATCTTTGTTGTCATATATTCTGTTTGCTAGTTCTACAATGTGTAGCCCCAGCCCTTGAGCCTGACCAACAGTGTTCTTGAGCTCCATAATATCTCTTCTTTTTCTCATTAAAGGTTGAAAACCAAAAAAAACCAAAAAAACAACAAAAAAGGAAGGTAAAAAAAAATTAATGAAAAAATAAATTGTTAAGGTAGTAATATTTTAGCTAATTTTTAAATCAGCTAATGCAGTAATAAGAATTTACAAAACTATTTATGAAACTATATACATTTCCTCCTATGGCAAAATCTTAAAATCAGGGGGCAAGCTATGATTATGGTATCACTTTAGAATAAATTTAATTATATATCAAATATAAGTTCAGTGAGAAAATGTGATTCCATAGAGGTTAAGTGCAAGAATCAGAGAAAATTTTTAAATTCTGAATATTTAATTGACAAGCCATACAAACGAGATACAGTATTTGTTCCATATTTTTTCAAAGACTTAAGGGAGATTGTCTTGATTTGCTTCAATCAGGTGAAATAAAATCGCCACAAATTGAAATTGGTGGAGGACACATGGAAATCTCATTATTTTCTTCTTTTAATTTTTGAGAACTTCCACAATAAAAAGTTTTGAAAATTCTCCAACACATTGAAATGGATTCCACATTTTGTTGATCTTTCTTAATTAGAGTCAGAAGATTTATGATAATAAAATATATGAGAAAGCTCTAGGTAGTATTTGGTATATTTGCCTGCATGAAACTCTCAGTATACTACCCTTTCAGATAATCAAGAAATTCCAACAATTTTAGGAAATAATTTGCCTTAGCTACATTATATTGACATCAAAGTTTCCACTTTAATAGTGAAGAAATGAATTTTTTCAAAAAGTAAAAAACATTCACATGAGCTAGGTATATGTTAAAATTAGTCATATTCTTGGTCTCTGCAGAATCCAGAGTGGGCTTCTAAAAATATATGGAGTGCTGAGCAGCTCAGTCAAGGGATGATTTCACCTCAATTAGACCATGTACATGCTAATGAAAGGATAAAGTTTAGATAAGAAAATTTAGCTAGGATGAAATGAAAAAAAAATTGAAAAGATCCCCATATCAGTTGGCATTATCACATAAATGAAATCAAATAAAATTTAATTTAAAAAATGCTTAGAGGTTTAAAAACTTAGAATATCTCAGAGAGATTTTTTAAAATCAAGATTTTTTAAGAATCTTGAGTGAGAATACAAATGAAATATTTTTAGAAAGTTATGATAGACATCTTAGGAAGGGTAGATCAAGGACAAAGTCTTATACTAAAGTAACTAACTTGCAATGTTTTGAATTATCAAAGTTGAGACATATCAGTTCTGTGTGTATGTGTGTATGTATCCTTTCCTCCTCCTATATTTCCTTCAGCTGTAAGTCTCTTAGATCTTGAAAGAAAACAGGGACAGACTAGTAGCTAATTGGAGAGGAGTCCACAAAAAAGGAAAACTTAGTGCTTCGGGAAATCCAGTGAATGACTGAATGAACTCACTACCTTCCCTCAGACTTAAATTGAGTTAATGCATGTCCTGAATGACACTATTTCATACAGTACATGAAGGGGAATTTTATCATGTAAATTCTACAGCATATATTTTATATCGTTTGCCTTCTTTCTCACTCCAAAGACTTTTAGATGCCTGATTTGTATGAAAATGAATGATTAGATCATAAAGCTAAATAATGAAAACTGTTCAGAAAATTCTATGTATAGCAATGTCTAGTGTTATTCCTACAAGTCAAAACACAAAAACAAAAAACAACAACAAAAAAAAAAAACTGCCGACATTCATCAATGTAACATGGATAAACAGATTGGTACAGACATAAAAATAACATTACTTAACAATAAAAGGAAGCATTACCAGAGCATGCAAAATATGATGGATGTCAAAAATATTATGTGAAGTGAATTAAATACACAAGAGAATATATATTGTGTGGTTCTATTTATATAAAATTTTAGAATAGGCAGACCTAACCAATGGTGATAAAAATCAGAACAGTGACTGCTTCTGAGGACAGGCCTTACTAGGTAGGAGCAAAGGGGAACTTCCTGAAATGATGAGATATTCCATGTCTTGTTACACATTCACCAAATCTGAAAGGCATACTTAATAATTTACCACAGGTAAATTATACCTCAGTACAAATGAATCAAAATATAGGAAAAAGATGCTTTAAAAATCCCTATGGTAATTTTAAATGGAAAATCAGGATTTATTCTAAAATATGAACGTACTCAGGGGTACATTAGGCTAAACCTGAAGAAGAAATTGCAGTATAGAAGAGCATTCATAGGATGGTAAACCATAATACATGGAAGAAAAGTTCACTGTCAATCCAATGGGACAGATAAATTGAAAATAAGCTCTTACTGAGTAATAGATTCTTTGAAGGGACCTTTTTATCATTATGGAGATACAAATATAAATCATACTTTAATTCCACTCTCTAGGAAAATGAAATTTAGAAAGGTAATAAAGAAATATATGTGAATATATGTAAACTAGAAATTACTCTAAAGAAAATATTCAGAAATTCTAATGAAATCCAGAGAAAGGAAAGATTACATCCAACCAGGCTTGGGAGAAACTCTGAGAATGTGACCCCAGGGAGCATGCCCTTCATTGAAATATGAGGAAAACGATTGGGAAGAATAACAAATCAGATTTAAAGGATGAATTGAACTGTATAAAATACCTAGTTCACTTGTTTTGATAAGGCAGCTTATAGTAATAAAAAATTTTTTCAATATAATAATGATCAGAATTGGGATGACCTACCAAGTCAGTTGGTCCAGGACTCTGACAGTGAAAATTCAATTTCACAAGAAGTGCCTTAGGACTCAATGTAAGCCTCTAAGATCTTTAATTTTAGGTTGCATAATTGAGAGATGGTCCTAGCTGCTGTGTTCTAAATCTACCCCCACATTTGCTCCCAGGCTGCTCTCACTGTTGTCTATACAGGGCAGGAATGTGAGGGTATGCTCCATCTTGCAATATATGAAGATCTGACAGTACCTGGGCTTGACATCAGTTTGCTAAAACTTTCTTGAAACTGCACCACAGTCTAAAATGTTTTCTATTAAGCCTGCTCTCTTTGCCTCTCTCTTTCATGCAGGTCAGATCTGCATTGAAGTCTGAAAATGCTACCCACTTTTCTTTCCTCACAGGTGTTTACTCAAGAAAATCCTTCCATATCTAAACCTATCTTTGATATGCTTCTCAAAATACCAAAATAATTCAAATGGTGGCATGAGAGGTCTGAGAAAGTGAATGTTGAATGGGTTTATGTGTTTGGCTCCCTACCACTCAACAGGTAGCAAAGAAAGCATATTCTTAAGCAGCAAATGAGGCAAGGACAGTCCTGAACTCACAATGTTCAGTTGCTGAGCATATTGTGAGCAGTGATGTAAGAAAACATCTTACTGAAGGGGAGACATCCTAGCAGGTGCAATGACTCATGCATTCAAAAAACATGGAGGAAGTAATGCCTACAAAGGCAGCAGAATTGGCTGGTTACTGCTACATCGCAATGACACTCTCCAGAGGATAATGTAAAACTGACAACTGTTTACAAGCAGTTAAGAATGAATGTGAGAGCCAGATTTGGTAGATTACAAAGAGGCCTTCATTCTCCCCCTACCTCTCTAGCCCACCCACTCCGCAGTAGTGGACACAACTGAGTAGCAACAGAAGCTCTAAGGGTTAGAACTCTGCAGCTCCAAAGATGTATAAATGCTCAACCAAAGGAGTCATGTTACATTAAAATCAGAGACCTAATTACAAAGAGCTAAAACCTGAAATATCGGTGGAGGACATCTGGATGTGTCTCCTGAAAAATCGCCAGCTATCCTCTGATAAACCACCTCGAACTATCAGTTTGCAGACACAGCCCACTTTTTCCTAGTAAATTCAATTACATCCTTTGTGCTGAAAGATCTCACAAAAATACCTCACCTGAAAAGCAATATGTACCCTCTTAGCAGTTTTACCCACCTCTTGTCCTGGCTACTTGACTGATAACTATGGTTAAATCCCAGTAAAACCCAGATTGGTTTACTAGACCTCACAAAGAGGGAAAGATATGACACAACAAAAATACCACAAAATAGCTGCTATTATATGTAACTATAATGCCCTAAAAAAATAAAATTGGTGCATGACCAACAAGAGTCAGGGGAGCATCTATGAAATTGGATATTAAGGGGACTTGACTAAGGGTGTCTAGAATATAAGACTGGATCAGCAAGGGTTGTTTTACTTGGGGGCATGTTTTTGTAATATGGGGATTAATACTCTGGTGGGACCCAGGATGTGGAACAAAAATCTCGGTTTGGGTAACTTTTTTAGAGACATAGAGAAGGAATGTCTTTCATCATGTAGAAATATCTGCCCTGCTAGATGGATGAATAAAGAAATGCAAGCATATTATTTGAGGAAAGAAAACTCACAAGCCATGGGAGGTTTCAGAGGACACACCATCATCAAGGCTGATGGTAATATAGTAGTGATAGGAAAATAAGCATCACTAAGAAATTCAGTGATGGCTCTATTCAGTAGGCTAAGGTTGGCACTATGAGGTGCATTGACAAAGCTTGACTGTTACATCTATAATTTTGATCTGTACTCTTGCCCTACTCCTAAATTAAGAAAAGTATGCTGTTTTACTTAATTTCCAGCAACCAAGAAGCCACCTTAGGTGGCAAAGTTGAAGAGACAGGTATGGATGCTTGATCTGTAGGAAATGTGTGGACATTTAATAGAAGACAGTCTCCTTAAGGCTAAAACAAAAAAAAAAAAAAAAAAAACAAGAAAACTGTTAGCCAACAAGGGTGATGCTTAACATCTACAACCTCCCAAAACAAAAGTGGATGAACAGGAGCCAGAGAGTAGTTGCTCTAAGAAAACATCAGGATTACTTGCACAGGTCTTAGTCCTAAACCAATTTTCAGATGCAGAACACACTGACTGAAGTAATCAAAGTCCTAGGTAGTAGGATCCTGCAACATTGTAGCTATTATATGACTATGATGATCCTTCTAGTTCTTTCACCAAAAAAAATATGATCATTTATTTGGCAACTCAATATGGGAGAAAGAGAAATGCTCAGAAATTTTGAAAAAAAAAAAAATGGACCTGGTATTTGAGTTAATATTAATTCCACAAGATGTAAAGCATTACCATGTACCAGTGTTGCAGGATTGGGATAGGGGAGGTTTTAAAGACTAAGTAATAAATGGAGTAACATTCTGAAATATGAGTAGAAAATATCTTGATATAGGTGTCATAGGGTATTGGGGTTCCTGAAAAACTGCTGAGAACTATTAGAATTTTCAGAGGTGACCCATTTTTTTCTTCTAGTAAAGTTTAGTAATTCTATTTTGCTGAAAAACATCACAGAAATACATAACCTATAAGGCAATATACGCCCCCGTAGGAGCTGTATTCACTTTTTTTCCGAGCTACTTGACTGATAACTGTGGTTGGTTCCAAGTATAAAACAGGTTTACTGAACCTCACGAAGGATGAAAGAGGTGACACACCAAAATAGCCACAAGAAATAGCTGTGTGACCAACAGGAACTGGGAAAATATTCCTGAGATTGGATTTTAAGGAAGCTTGTTGTGGGTTCACTGGGTCTACAGACTACATAGGTGTGGGGGTCAGATTCTCAGTTCAAGTGTATACAATTTAAGTTGATATACATGGCAGTTGGGTGAACTCCAACATTGGGTTTATTGCCTCTGGAGTAAGAACTGTCAAAAAAAAAAAATGCAATGGGGATAGTTCCAAATTACCTCCCTTCATTTCCAACACCAATACCATCTAATCTGGATGTTTAAGATAGTAAAATCTAGTAACAACTCTCAAGGAGGATGAGGGGTGGATAGAGGAATTTTGTGTCACCATCAAAGACGAGTTGCATGGATAAGTGATTACTATTTCATTCCTGTGTAATTTGACCTCTGGCTACTACAGAAATAGAATAGACTTTTTAAAATGACTATAGGCCAACACAGGCTTAAACAAGTAATGGCTCCAGCAGCAGCTTTTATGTGAGATGAAGTATCACACTAGAGCAGATTAGTAAGGTTTCAGATGCATAATTCACAGCCATTCAAATGTTGAATGCATTATTTCTAATCTAATGCAAGAAGACAATCAGAAAGAGTTTTAATTCACTTATGATAGATAATATTTATTTTTAGTTATGCCTCAGGACTGTGTTAACTCTCTTACCTTGTGTTATAGTCTGAAGAGATCTGAAATCTGAACTCCAGAGAAAATTATACTGACACATTATATCAAAGATATATTGCTCAGGCAGAATGAGCAAGTGACAGTCAGAATGCTGGAGGGAGGCACTGGAAAAACACAGATTCCAGAAGTTTGGAGAGAAATTTTATGAAAATTCAGGTACTTACTCTTTTGGTGATGTTTTACAAGTTCGAATGGTTAAAAACAACAACAAAAAAAAATATCACCTTCAAGGTAAAGATACTCACTAAAACTTGCTAATAATACCCCAAAGAAATAAGCAGAGTACATGACAGGTCTCTTTGGAATCTGGATGTATCACATTCATTCCATGTCTGGGATGACCCTCAGACCTTTTCTCTGGTCATATGGAAAACTGATAACTTTGAGTATGATAAACCGTGATGCAGTAGGTATAGGCTGATACAAGGGTCACTTGAGCCAGCAGAACGTATAGTATTAAAGGTGAAAGTGGCAGTAAAAAATAAAATACAAAGTTTTTGAAAAATCTCTGTGAAAGAATCCCAAGACAGTTTCCTGGGATTCAGTAATAAGGCTATACCATCTGTACCAAAGAATTCATGCCCTTTATTAAAATGTTCCTTGGTCCTGGAAGAAACAAAAGGTTGACCTTGAGGTTCCAAGTGACCTTGCATCCTGAACTGCCCATCATAAATTATCATATATGCCATCATATAGAGGTCCCTAACAACCAGCTGAAGAAGGAAAAAAAAGAGACAATCTTGTTTTATGAATCATTCAGCTCAATATATGGCTGTAAGCTAGAAATGAATTATATTCACATTTAAGAGCAGCTCTGAAAGTTACTGAATAAATAGAAAAAAAATTTTCCCTATGCAAAAGTTGTGAGCAGTCCACATTGTGTGAATGAAGTAGGCCAGTGTGTGAACATATATAAATTCCCAAGTCAGTGACCAGTCCAGGTGATCTGGTAAATGGATTGGAAGGAAAAAAATTAGGAAATAAAAGATAAGGAAGTCTAGGGTAGAAATGTGCGGACTGACATATGGAAGTGGGCAAGAAATCTGAAGATTTTTGAATAACATTACTATCAACAAGAATACAACCACTACAAAAGAAGCACTGACAACCAAACTACTTTGGTCAATTGACTTAATCTTCAACCACTCCAGAAGAGGGTATAGGAACAAAGGGGTCATAGTGGCACAGAAGTCATCTTAATGTTATAGGCTACCAATTATCAAGGTCAATTAGAACAGAGGGTTCCTTCTATGGCACTATTTCTTAAGGAAACCAATTGACCAGTTGGTGGCAATTGATAGGCACCTTCTAATCTGGAAGCACGAGTGTTTCATCCTCATAAAGATGTAAAACAATTCCAAGTGTCAGTTTGTCTTTTGTGCTGCAGGCCCTTAGGTAGCACCATTATTCCAAGGCTTTTGGAATGCCTAATCCATATGTGTGAATCCCATACAGCATAAAATTTGCCCAACAGACCCAATTCCCAGAAAAGGAGGTAGAAATGTGGTTCAATAGCCATGCAGTCCACTGGCTAAATCATATACTACACCAACCAAAAGCAGCTGGTCTTACAGAATAATGGAACAACCTTCTCAATGTACAAATGAATGAACCCTCAGCTCAAAAGCAAGTGCCTGAAAGTATGGGGTACCATCCTCAGGATACAATATATTCATCACTTTAGCAACCCTATATGGTTCTGTATTATCAACAGGAACAACTCATGACTTTAGGAACTACCGGGTGAAAACTGCAGAGACTTTATTTTCTATCACTCTCAATGGTCCAAGGGGGATTTTGTGCTTTTTTGCAATCTGAACTAGTAATGTCAGTCCTACTGATATCAAAAGGAAAGTATGCTCTGCTAAAGGGACACAGCAAGAATCCCATTGAACTATAAGCAAAAGTTGCTGCTAAGATTCTTTGAACTTTTAGTGTCCAGGGATCAGTCAGTAAAAAGAAGAGCCACCATACTGTCACAGATAATTGACATCGTATCCATTGTGGCCTGAAATCAGCTATAGCTGTAAGTCTGTAATTATTCTCACTAACCT
Organism: Sciurus carolinensis; assembly: GCF_902686445.1. Taxonomy (NCBI): domain Eukaryota; kingdom Metazoa; phylum Chordata; class Mammalia; order Rodentia; family Sciuridae; genus Sciurus; species Sciurus carolinensis. Next base: position 92,757,054 of record NC_062215.1, read on the forward strand.
CCCTCTTCTAAATTTCCTCACAGGAAAATAAGTCTACAGGAATTATGGAGGAACTGTTTATCAAACCTGTGAAGAGACTTAACTCTTTGGCACATGGGAAGTCTGTGGCAGCTGAAAACATGCATTTTAAAATCTCTGAATGGGTACAGCATAATTGACTGAATATACCATTTCATTCATAACAAGGTCCCACCTCCCACAACATTCCCAACCAATGACTGAGTCTGGTAAACTGTTGAGGCAGATCCACTCCTGTGAAATGCAGAACTCCTTTGGATGGCAACTTTGGCTCAAGTACTCCTAATCTGCTTTGCTAAAAATTTTTTTTGGATTTCACTGTTAAGACCTCCTTCCCTTTCTCTACAGAGGTCAGTCTTATATCACATTCCAACAGATCTTCTAATCTCATTTGTCTCTGTTCACTCACTTTCCCCAATCAACCTGATGCACGCCTAGGATATGAATATTTAGAAAGTTGTATGACACCAAGTATAAAATCTCAAACTCAATGGCCTACATCAAAGAGTTCCAAATAAACGTGTTTTATTTAGCCCATCATTATTTTCTACCATGTTATTTTCTCCCCTTGGGGAAAAAAATTAGTAAAACTAGCAATGCAGAACTGCCAACATTAGATCATGATGATGATGTGTTATCTGTCTCTAATAGGTCACATGCAATATAGTCTGCTCCAGTTTTAACTAGACTTCCCTCCCTCCATACCTTCATTCACATGTGAAACTTTTCAAACTGTCAGTCATTACAGTTAGGGACACTGGTCTAATAATCTCAATGAATTGAGAGTCAAAGGTATCTGTTTATAATGAGATTGAAGATTTAAAGTGGCATATTAAGTGTTGTTTCCCTATAGCTGGGATGGAGAAAGAGTACAGGCTTCATGGGGAGCTGGGGATTTGCAAAGCAGCTATGTCAGAAAAACAAGGTGTTATGGTTTGAATATGAAGTATTCCCGAAAAACTCATGTGTGAGACAATGCAAGGGGATTTAGAGGAGCAAAGATTGGGTTATGAGAGCATTAACCTAATCAGTGAATTGATTCCCCTGATTGGAATAACTGAGTGGTAACTGAAGGTGAGTAAGGTGTGGTTGGAGGAGGTGGGTCATTGGGGTATATATTTGGTATCTGGTAAGTAGAGCTCTCTGCTTTCTGACCATCATGTGAACTGCTTTCCTCTGCCACACTCTTCTGCCATGATGTTCTGCCTCATCTTGAGTTCTGAGGAATGGAGCTGGCTGTCTACAGACTGAGACCTCTGAAACTGTGAGTCCGCAACTTTTCCTCCTCTGCAATTGTTCTGGTCAAGTCTTTTAGTCACAGCAGTGAAAGAGCTGACTAAAACACAAGGGGTACGATGATTTAGAGTACATTATTTAAATAACTGGCTGAGGAATATCAGCTCTGTAAAAATGTAGAAAACAACAAAATGGGTGAATGAAGCAGATGGATCAGATCACCGAAGCTAATATAAGGACAAAGAAGTTTCTGTGGGGGAGGAAATTATAAGTTCATGTGAAGAAAAGGAAATTTCCATTCCTTTCAACTTCCCTGTTGGAAAGGTCAAGGAATTAAGTTTGCACATTTCAGTTTAAACAAATAATTATCCTGAGAGACTGAATTTCCTATGATGTTTAAGTCTTCTTTCCAATAAAAATGTCTTAAATAGTTATTAGTGATAATTGGTTTTATAATATATTTGAGTATGATAGTATTTGCTAGAACTACCATGAAATATATCACAGATCAGTTAAGATAAGCAATAGGAATTTGTTTTCATGGTTCTGGAAGGCAGAAGCCTGATATAAAGTTGTCAGCAGGGTTAATTTCATTCTAAGAATTCCCTCCTTGACTTGAACATAGCCAGCTATATCCTTTGTGTTCATGTGTTCTTTCCTCTGTTGTCTATGCCCTACCCTCCTCTTTTAATGACCTGTTATATTGGACTAGGACCCATTCATATAACCTCCTTTTACCTTAATTATCTCTTCAAAACCCTGTCTCCACATGCAGTCACATTCTGTGCTAATGGAGGTTAGGATTTTGGAGGATACAGTGTAACCCATAACAAATATTCATACACATCTTTGAGATTTTTTTAATTCCCCATATGAATGATGCTGAAAACAATTTTAAATGACAGAAGATTTCTAAGCAAATTCAAGACATTGTATACATATTAGCATTTATGTTATGTTCAAAGATCACCATTCTTCAAGATGTAAGAAAGACTAGTCCATATGCAAGCCTACTGGAAAAAGAACTATGTCTGCTTCACACTTCCAGGTCATACAAACATCAGAAGGATCTTTTGATAAAGTATGTCCCACTCCCATGCTAGGGATAATAAACATGACCAAGTGAAGACATTGCAGGCAATGGAAAACACTTGATTAATCGGTATAGTATATAAAACTATGCAGAGTAGTCCAACAGAAAAAATTAGAAAATACCAACTAAACCAAGCACAGTGGCACATGCCTTAGTCCCAGTGGCTTTGGAGGCTGAGGCAGGAGGATCACAAATTCAAATCCAACTTCAGCAATTTAGTGAGACCCTGTCACAAATAAAATATAAAAAAACATGCTGGGGGTGACTGGCATTGTGGTTCAGTGGTAGAGTGCTTGCCTAGCATGTGTGAGGCACTGGGTTCAAGTCTCAGCACCACATATAACTAAATAAATAAATAAAATAAAGGTCCTCTGACAACTAAAAAATTATTTTTAAAAATGGTGAGGATGTGGCTTAGTGGATAAGCACTCTTTGGTTCAATACCTGGTACTGAAAGGAAAGAAAAAAAAAAAAAAGGAAAGGAAAGGAAAGGGAAGGGAAGGGAAGGGAAGGGAAGGGAAGGGAGGGGAAGGGAGGGGAAGGGAAGGGAAGGGAGGGGAAGGGAGGGGAAGGGAAGGGAAGGGAAGAAAAGGAAGAAAGAATCAACTAAAATTAAATCTGTCAGTCTGAAGATGCCAGGAAAATATGTAATATCAGTCCCAGGACATTTCATTTAAAACTTTAGCATGCATACTAGTATTAATGGGTCAACTTATTTATTCTGCAAATCACTTTCAGCTCTTTGAGATATTTTGTTATACATAAGTTAGATCAATAACTCTGAAATTAAACAATCTCTGAATCCCTTTCATATGCAATTAACCATGGAACATCCAAATTTACAAAGTAAACTAGGTAATTAGGAAATTTTCCCCAGCAAAACAGCAAAGAAAAGATCTAGTTCTATTATTTGTCAAAGGACTAATGTAATTGATTGAAATGTACAGGGGAGGGTAAGGAAGAAAACTTGGTGTTATGATGCTTAGAAGATATGAAAAGATGACCGAGTGTTTCTCTCTTCTAAGGAGCATTCTTCACATAGTACTTCAAATACTTTTCTCTTTTGGGGCTCATTATAATTAATAAATTTCTAATTTTAAAAATTTATCATTATCAGTATTATTCTAAATAAACATTGCATTAAATAATTGTTTAATATATAATTTAAGAAATATATGTTAAAATAGTTCCCAAACTTTAGCATCCAATTAAAGAAATTACAAAAGAAAAACAATTAAATTATTGCTATATTAATTATAGTGGAATCCAAGAAATATTTTTGAATTATGAATATGAAATATGAATTATGAATATAATTCATAACTGTATGTTTTGTATGTATTATCAATGATGTTTGATATTGGCAATATTAGAATTATACCACTAGAAATTTTTAATATTAAAGTATTAAGGGTTTACTTTATATACTACATTCACAGAAATTTCAAATGCATTTATTAATATGTCCAGCTATCTACTAACAATGAAATGTCACCAAAACTTTGCAAGAAATTTGCATTATGACTCTCCAATCTATCTTCAAAGCAAGAGTTCTTTTTAACATTACTAATCATTGACTGGGGGAATTTCGGTATTAAAAATAAATTAACTAATTCAAAATGAGACAAATATTATTTTTAAACTCTTAGTCATGAACATTTCTGTTATTAATTTGAATTAGGTGGAATAAATCCTAAAACATGAACAAATATTTACCTTGACTATCTTATGTTTGCCTATACATTTGACAATTTTTAACCAATGAGCAAATTCTTAATACTTTAATTTGGAGTGAACTGATATTTATGAATAACAAAGTGTACACTAAATAAAATGGGCAGCTCTGAAACTACTTTCCAAGTGATTAAAGCTTGCCAATAGGTGGCTCATCTTTGGATGCGTTTTTTAAAAACTATATAAAAATACTTGAAGTAAAACTGCATATGCTTACATTTTATGCTTAGGTAGACATGCTTGTACTAGTGTGGATCCAAACTGAGGTGGGATTTATATTCTTATAAAGTAGACACATTTTGAAAAATACTGCTCTGAATTCAATGAATTCTGCTTTTCCTGGCCAATGCTAACTGCTTACTTATTTTTCAGCACAGGTGAGAAGTCTCCATATTTTATTGTGGGGAAGAAGAACTGGTAAAACTCAATGGTTTCCTTGGTCTCCTATAACACAGATTGCTTCACTCTCAGAATAAATTTTCATAACAAAGGAAACAACAAAGTTTTTAATTCATTCGAATTGCTGAAGTAAACAAAAGATAAAAAGTAGTTCTCATCCTGCCTTCAATCCCCAGCAAAACACATGCGCGTGCGCATACACACACACCCATACACACACACACACGCAAATAATTCTGAGAAGAAAGCTCAGAGTTTAGAAACAAATACTTTGGATCCAGATTGTCTGTATTCAAAATTCAAATTAAATCAAACCTCCTCTTTAGCAGCAATATCCTTTATATCCTTTTAAAAATTTTAACCTCTCCTGTGTCTCAGTTCCCTCATCTGTAAAACAAGAATAATAAAAGCAACCCCTCACAAGGTTTTGATGAGGATTAAATGAGATAATACACTCAAAACATTTCATACAGTGTCTGGCCTACAGTATGTGTATTAAATGTTAGCTATTAAATTCTACTCAAAAAGTCAAAGAAGGTAGAGTAGTAGTTGCCAGGGGCTAGAGAGGGAAACAGGGATATGTTAGTCAAAGAGTATAAACCTTCAAGTATAAACTTGTTACAAGATGAGCAATTCCAAAGAATCTGAGGTACAGATGATGATAGATGAGTTAATTTACCAGGTATGGTAATCATTAAAAATGTGCACCCATGTCACATCATCATATTATAAATCTAAAATATAAATATATTCTTTTGCCAAGTAAATGTTTAAGAATACAGAAAAAGAATAGTGGCAGATAAAGACACATTTTTATGGGAAATTTCCTTTGTGGTCTGACTATTGATGTTAAAAGTGATGAAACTTAAAAAATGATAAAATTAAAGATCAGGTTATTGCCTTTTCACTCATGCTACCCAGGAATAGAAGAAAAATCAAATTCCACCCAAATGTGGTGGGAATTTACCTTTCAGCTGGCTCAGCTCACAGGGCTGCTGCCTATTGGTTCCATTCTAGTGTATAAGCACTATACACTAGAATGCCTTCCCCTTAATAGCTTCTTCCTTCATTCAAATGTTTGTTAAAATTCACTTCCAGTTTTTCCTGACTGTGTGATCTAAACTACAGATGCTCTGAATTTTTCACTCTGTAAAATCGTATTTTTCCTCCTTAACACTTCTCACTACCTGACATCAAGGTATATCTTGGAAGGACATGTTTGTTTCCTGGCTTTCACATTAGACCATAAGCTCCACAAAATAGGAAGTTTGCCAATAGGAAGTTTGCTGCACCCTTCACATGTAGAAATGTGTTTGATATACAACAGGTGCGCAATATTGTTGAAACAGTGAAATCAGCTACCAAATAAAAGCTCGTTGCTAATAATATTGGATTCTAACTATTTACTGCTTAAAAATAATAAAAAGTATATTATCATTTTTAAAACTATAAAGAAAATTATCCTGGTAGAGAAAGTGGCAGACAAGTAACTCTGAGGTAAAAATGAGATGATCTTATTTTATGGAGAAAATTCATGGAAGTAAGGTATATAAGGAAGATTTTAGTCCTCAGATTTTATATTTATACCATAATATTTCTTCTAAAACACTAGTTTTAAAGAAGATAGATACAGGTCCTTCTCTGTTTTAGTCAGATTTTTTGCTGCTGTGACTAAAGGACTTGACCAGAACAACTGTAGAGAAGGAAAGTTTATTTGAGGGCTCATGGTTTCAGAGGTCTTAGTCCATAGAAGACCAGCTCTGTTCCTCCAAGGCTCAAGGTGAGGCAGGATGTCAGGACATTGTGGTGGGAGAGTGGGGCACAGGGAAGAAGCTTACATCATGATCAGAAAGCAAGGAGAGACACTCCACTCTCCTGATACAAAATATAGACCCCATCACCACGCCCCCAATGACCCACTCCCTCCAGCCATACCCTGCCTGCCTCCAGTTACCACTCAGTTAATCTCATCATGGATTAATTCACTGATTAGCTTAAGACTCTCACAACCCAATCATTTCTCCTCTAAACCTTCTTGCATTCTCTCACAAATGAGCTTCTGGGGGACACCTCACACCCAAACCTTAATACCTTTCTAAGAGGACCCTCTCTCTTCACTGAGAGTGATCCTTTCCTCTCTTTCTATACCTTCTAGTAAACACATGACCGAAACTCTGAGTGGCATGTCTGAAATCTTTCTGACTTGATCTCAAGAATCTGGGGTGAAGAGAAGTCTTTGTGCTACATCAGTTTCCAAAAAGGTCCCAGTCCTGTAATATTTGGTGTTTTTACCTGGTTATAATGGGTTACTCCAATTCTTTTTTCGTTGCTTTGTCTTTGAACCTTTTCTGAACCTCTATTCTCCACCTAAGAATCTTGATGACCAGAGGAAAAATCTTGAGATAAGTTATGGTTTGGGGCTGGAACACACTAACTAGTAAGGACTGAGAGATCTCTTGTTTGGAACTCAGACACCAGTTTTTAGGGACAAAAGAACATCATGGAACCTCACACAGGGCTAAAATCAGTGGGAACTATAATTCCTATCTATGTATGATCCCTACCTTATGTAAGTCTCATCCAGTCACATGCCAACTGCCACCATGGATCTCTGGACTGTTCTGATGCTACCTACCCTTAACTGTCCAATGCCCCATATGATAGAGAACAAGGACTTCAGGGTCACTTCCCCCTAGCTTTGCCTTCTCTCAGCAGGAAGTATCCATAATGAATCAATGTCCAAATTTCCTAAGAAAATTTAGAGACCAGAGTCCTTAAAGGGGGATATGTTAGGTAGTTACCCAGTCATGAATGGGTAGGCATGGAAAAGATGACGAAGAGTAAACTGAACACTGTAGGGAGCCTTATCTGACAGATGAGTACCTGGAACATGAGGTCTTGGGATGTAAATCTCCCCTAGCCATGGTTGCACCCCTTTAAGAAAAAAATATTGTTTCAAGATCATGTCTCACCCTACCAGGTGGCCTTGACCCCTCCTTATCACCAGAAACTGTGTCACAACCCCTATCACCATGATAGCCAAAACATCAAGACCCTCACAAAACTTCATGGGGGATACTCAAAGGGCAATGAACTGATTCAGGAAGGAAGAAATTAAGACAAAAGCAGGGAAACTCTGATAGCAAACCCATTAAAAGATCAGGAAATTGAGACAAAACAGGATAACTCGATTTCCTTAAAATCTCAACTCTGTGAGTACCATATCTTCCTCTCTTGTAGGTAATCCATGTAGTTCCTAAGCTGTCACTCAAGTCAAGAGTTAGACCTGGATGGGCTCTCTGGAAACTTCCCTGGGACTCCCAATAAACTATAGGGCAGAAGAGGCATGCCATCCTTATCTCCTCTGAGAGGACCAACTCTGTCCCTTAAGAGTGTCCCTGTCCCCTTTCCTATCCTCTCTAATAAATGTATGCCTGTAACTCTGAGGAAAAAGAAAAGAAGTTTGACATATACCAGGAGAATAGTAGTAGTAATTTTTGTGAAAAAAGATCAATCTTTTCAATGTAATTAACTATACTGAATTTAAATATAAAACCTAAGTCTAATTAGCCAATTTCTATGACTTAAATTCTTCCAATAAAGACAAAATTTGGTTCTTTTTTGTGTTCTATAGCATGAAAATAATCAGTCTAATCTGATTAGGCACCTTTTTAATTAAAAAAAACTATAAAATTGCTTTCTTCTGTCAAATTACTAGTGAGCTCTCCTTTATTTTGTTAAAGTTTTACCTATTTCAAGAGTGATTTGCAAGACAAGTAAACATTGCTCTGGAGTGTGTGTGTGTGTGTGTGTGTGTGTGTGTGTGTTTGCACACATGCTTGTTAACACATTCTATTTTGTGAGTTTTTCTCTTCCTTCTCCTCCAAGTTTTGTCTCACATCAGATTGTTCTCTTTCATGAAACTGTTCCTTCTTAAAACTTCTCACATGCTCTACTGTCCCATCTCCCTCACCTATAACCCAAGGCAAGAGGCATTTTGCTATTACTCATATGGAAAATATATCCCTGGTCCACTTCTCACAACGACTATATAATTAGCTTGTATATATTATGTAAGCTTATGTTAGCTTGTATTTTATTAGCTTGTCTCAACCTACAAAAAGAAGCAACTCAATAAACTAATCTGTTTAGCAGAGACGTTATGGTAATATGGGAAAAACATTAACTTAAGACACGCGACTAGAATACATACTCCCACATGAAAGCATTTAGGATGGGTTACTATGAACAAGTAACCTCCCTGGGACTAGGTACAAATCCTATAAGCAAGAATCTGGCCTGTTACATAGGGTCATTGTGGGGTTAGATGATACCTATGGGACACTGTCCAGCCTTATATTCAACATATGATTTATAATGTAGTTAATAAGTACCAAAAGGACCTTCTGGAAATTATAGTGGTTCTCTATTATAATGATGAAAGAAATTTGGGAATAAGAAATACTTAAGTATTTCTCCAACCCTCACAAATAAACTTCATTTTTTTTTCCTTACTACTTATAGGGTTTGAAAAAAACAGTAATAAAATATGATTGCTGCCTTTTTACTAGGAGAAAAACTAAAACAAGAAATTTTAAATTCTTTCTGAGATAAAAATTTAACACATAACTTTTCTCATTCCCCTATCTGATACTGCATCAAATTGTAGGCTTTTTTCCCTCCCCTAATTGTTTTATTTTGCTGGCCACCTAGACTGAAATCGTTAAAACCAATTTAGCTTGAATCATAGTTGAAAAATCCCAAAGCTTGGAGCTCTGATAATAACCTGGAAATAATGCAAGTTATGCTTCACAAGGTTAACTTGTGATTAATTCTGTATTTTATTGTGATTATTCTGAATTTGCAAGTGCACACAAGAGATTCATTTTTTTTATTTGAGCACTTAATTTCTCACTACATGCATATGTGGACAGGGTTTGCATTCTAGATTATTTGTTAAAGCTTTTTAGTTAGATTTTTGTCAGCAGCAGAAAAAAAAATCAGCTTATACAATAAAAAAAATGGAAGACTTTTGGTCCTGACTTTCAAAATTAAGTTATGTTCATTAACAGCAAAGACTCTATAGTAGCAATGAGGAAAAATGTCCCTGGTATTTATTTTCAAACAGCCTTATGAAAAGCTAAACAATGCCTGAGAACACATCCTAGTATATAGAACAAAACATGGTAAAATAGAAAAACTATTAACTCCATAATCAAAACCCATATCAACTACTGCTATCTCTGCTGCAGCTGTACATCTCTGGGCAAATCACTCTTCGTCTCTGTCTCTGGGATTCTGGTAGTTTGTACTCCTGGGCAACAAACCATTTCAAAAGTCAGTGGTCAATAGCAACAAGACTGATCATAAATCTTCAATATAGGCTATGTTTATCAAGGGAAACTCTCCCTTCCCTGAAGTTTCTGCTCTACTTACAGTCAGCTGAGATGGGAACATTGGTAGGAAATATGATTACGTGAAGGATCATTCACTCATCTATCTGGGAAAATTCAAACAGAGTTGGAAGAGATAGTGCTCCACAGGTATTTTGTTTCTATGTACTCTCTCTGCATGATCTGTCCAGCTTGAGGCTTCAGTTTAGCTGGACTTCTAACATGTCAGTTTAAAGCTTCCAAGGCATGTGTCCCAAGAAAGAGCAAGGTGGAAGTTGCATGGCTTTTTTTTTTTTTTTTTTTTAATGACATAGCCTCAAAAGGCACATAGCACACCAATGTCACAGACCTGCCTAGATTATACTGGGGGTGGGGAGGACATAGATTCTGCTCCCCCAAACTCCTGCCATCATCTTTCCAGGGAGAAATTTTAATGTCATGTTGTAAGAAAACCATGTGGGATAGAGGTTATTGGTGTAGTTATGTTTGGAATTATAATCTGCAATTGTCTTCTTTATTTCATATGAAAAATAATCAGATTTGAACAGATATTTTCTACAATCTCTTTCATGAATGAAAGCCCTATAATTCTGATTATATGGAAATAAGTGGTTCCAGAGTATTCCAAGGCAGTTAGTATAGTTTTAACACATTGGGATAGAAGAGAACTTCAGACAATGAGTGCCTATGGAAGTATGCAAAGCATTTAAATCAGCAAATGACACTTTTTCAGTCTCAAGGATTATATGTGGTTGCAAATACAAGACTATTTTCAAAGTATGCAAATTCCAGAACATAGGACAGGTTGATGGTTCCATGCCATTTAGTCTTTCTGTTTAACAACATAATTATTATCATGGCTCCTTTATACTTTGAACACCAGATGTGATACCAATAGCTATTAACACATTACTATTGCTAGGATTTTTTTTTTTTTAATTTGGTACTGGGGATTGAATTCAGGGGCACTTGACCACTAAACCACATCCCAGCCCTGTTTTATATTTTATTTAGGGATAGTGTCTCACTGAGTTGCTTAGCAGCTCACTTTTGCTGAGTCTGGCTTTGAACTTGTGATCCTCCTGCCTCAGATTCCCAAGCGGGTGGGATTACAGGCATGCACCACCACATTTGAATGCTAGGATTTTTGAAAGTACTATGACTCAACACAGAGCTATAGGTATCTCATAGGATATGCATATATATATATAAAACTATGTATATGATATATACAACTATGTAAATATAATCACTATGTTATCAATTCATGTGAAAATTAGAGTCAAAATAATAGAGTACTTTTTTTGCATGTCTATCCTTGGCTCTAATGACTCATCTGATACTAATACTGATACTAATGCAACTACTGGTTAAAAATCAATGCTAACAATGTTAAGTTGTTGTTGTTGTGTGTTTTTGTTTTTGTTTTATTTTGGTAGCAGGGATTGAATTCACTGAGTCACATCTCCAGCCCCTTCCAATCCGCTTTTTTTTTTTTTTTGGTATGTTATTTAGAGACAGGGTCTCACTGAGTTACTTAGGTGCCTCGCTAAACTGATGAGGCTGACAGGCTGACATTGAACTTGTGATCCTCCTACCTCAGCCTTCTGAGGCACTGGGGTTACAGACATGTGCCACCGGGTGCTAATTTGTTTTTAACAACAAAAATTAACCTACCTGAAAATCTAGAAGATCACATAAATCATTTATGGTGAATACATTGAATAGGCCATGGAGAATTCCCTAAGGCAAATTGAATGAATCTAACTGCTTTATATATATTTATATAAATTTAAACTGTTATGATTTCAGGTTTCATATTTGTTTTAGTACATAATGAGTCATAATGAGTCATTTTAGTATTAGTGTTGTTATATATTTGCAAGTCACATTTATATAGACAAAATGTTTATGATAGCTTTGAGTAAATAGATTACTTTCCAGTATAGGAAAGTTTATTAAATAAAGCATGGAAACCAGCTTTTCACCATTTGTTCTAATAGAGTTATTTGTATTTTACCACTTGGAAAACTGAATGCATAAAGGCTAAAGTTCATATCATTTATCTCCCTCAACCTTGTAACTTGTTGGTTCCTATGACATGTGCCTGCCTTTGAGTTCTGTACATTATATCACTCTATTATTTTGCACAAAAAGAAAATGACACAAAAATGAGATAAAATTTCAGATTAATTCTGCAACTATCCCTGAAATAATACCTATAACTATGCAAAGCCATTTATTATCTAAGTGAACTTAAGTAACATGGAGATGTATTGAAATGACTCCTTTGATTGGAACAGAGCTTCCTAGTAAACTGCAACCATTTTAGACATCTATTTGTGATCTGAAGGTAAAGTTGTGCTATTTGCTTACAGGGTAAAACTTTTCACATGTGCATTCTGTTCAAATAGAAACTCCATAAATTATATGGAAAAGGAACTAGACTATAGCAATACAAAAGAATTTTCATACATAAAGTTGAAGAAATTACGGTTCAATAATTCTTTGACAGTGAACATAAGTACACAGTGCTTCATCAAATTTTTCTCCATGATTTCTAGGATATTTGTTAGTATAATTTTATCTTTAAAGTCTATATAAATTTCTAATTCTAATTTCTGACTCATGTTTGATATAAATATAAAAATAATATCTTAACATTTTCCTAAAAATATTTTCAAGAACAACTGATGTCAAAAATTGAATATTGATCCTAAGTTTTCAAATTGCCTTTCAGTTACTTGTCACATAAGAGATATTTAAATCCCATTTTGAGAAAATAGCATCAATCTTAATAAAAATCACAGTTTTATTTTTGAAGTTTAACAATGAAAAGAGATTTTTTACTTGGAGAAAGATGTTGGAATAACATTTGGCTCACTATTATTCTTGAGATTCATTTTTCCATTCTGGAATATTTCTATAAGTAAAGCTGTCACTTTTATGGGGATCTCAGGAAAATCATTACTACATATAGCAGAATAAACTCATATCCATGTAGGAGATATATACTTTACCACACTAGCAATAAAAGAGCTTTATTATAGTTTATATCTATTAGTCTGAATGGGAAAATATCAGTTAACAAACACTTAAAGCTACTATATAGGATACTACTAAATATAATTATAGGAAATTATAGCATATTAATGAGCCATGTTTTATAAAGGATTGTATTTCTTTATATATTATTTGTCAATAACAGTATCAGAATACATCAAATCATTTTTTAAAAGAAATTTTATACAGAAGATCTAAGTTCATGGCAAGGTTGAGAAAAAGGTAGAGATTTCCTACAGACCCCTGCCCCAATACATGCACAGCCTCTCCCACTAGCAAAGCTCTACACCAAAGTGGTATGTTTGTTAAAATTGATCAATGTAAATTGACACATCATTTCTCAATGTCCATAATTTACATAAGTTTCACCCTTGATGTTGTACATTTTATGGGTTTTGACAAATGGATAATGACATATATCTACCATTGTAAGATCAAACAGAGATGTTTCACTACCCTAATAATCTTCAGTATTCCACTCATTTCCTCCTCTCTGGCCCCTCACTGGTGAACTACTTATTCTTTTACTATATCCATAGTTTCACATTTTCAAAAACACCATACATATTGAATCATTTTAAACAATGACTCTGAATTTGCAATTGTATGTTCATAGAAACATTTTTCCATTGCTGATAATTTTTTAAAGTATAAGAAAATATCTGTAATTGATTACCAATGAAATCTATTACAATTTATTTTCTTTTTTTTACAATTATTTTCTACATATAGACATCTTTTGTGTCTATGAGAACACTTGCATAACTTGTCCCATTTATATTGACAATTGTTAATTCTAAATATGCTTTAGTTGCATTTTGTTGGGTAAAGTCATAAATTAATATGTAAAAAACAATGAGAATTTTATGAACTCCAGATAGACTTATGCAATAATCTATGCATCTAAGAGCTGAAGTACTTCAGAAATCAAATGCAGAAATATTTTAAACTGAGATATAAAAAATCATGATAATATGAAATCTATGACTGCATTGTTACAAAAAAATTTTATTTTCTTACAACTGTAATACCAATATTCATGTATTTGTTCAATGACTTAGCAAATTTTATGTCAAATCTTATTTCTCTTTAGTAAAAAACAATGTTACGTATCTCCTCAAAAACAATTATTTAAATTAAGATTTAGCCACTTCTCATATTTCCATACAAGTTATATGGAAACACTTTTTCAGAGAGTACTTAGACAATGCTACCTATTCACAGCTGTGAGAAATGCTGAGGAGACAGGTCACTGAATGTTGGTGAAAATTATTTGAAAAGAAAAATTAATCTCTGGAAATTGACCTAGGAGAATATGCACATGAATAAATACTTATTTAAAAACTTCTACTAAATCTTAGAACAGTAAAAGTCAGTGGCACTTGAATTACAAAGTAATCCCTCCATAAGCCCAATTCAGTTTTATGAAGGCTCTATTATATACAAGAGTAGACAACAAGTTGGGGACCCCACTCCCCATGTTTCCCTATAAAGCATCTCACCAGGAAGGGCAGGATGTTGTCATTTCTCATAGATTCCAACTGCAACTTGAGTATTGTAAGAGCTCAGGAACTCCATTTTTCTACCATGCCCTTACTCAAAGGGGGAATACTGCCCCAAGCAAGGAAGCCCAGAACACTAGGACATCATTTGCCCTCACCTCCTTGCTGGTAGGGTAGAAATTCTGTGCCAAGAGACACAAACCAAATGCCAGCCCTGCTCCTAGCGACAGGAGCAATGACTCAGATTCTGCCCATAAGGAATCTATAGGAATAGAGGATTTTAGAGCTCTCCCTGAAGACACTGACTATATTTGAAACAGTGTGAGGGAGTTCAAGCCTAAGTATATCACTAAAACAATAGAGATTTTGCTAGTAAGCAATTAAGAGGAGGTTTTATGAGAGCAGCAGGCTACACTGTAAGCCAGCTTGTTTATTATAGTAAACCATGGAAGGAGAGCAATAAAAGGTCTTATGGAGTGAAAAAACCTTACAACCACTGGTCTCAAAAACTATCTCAGCTGGAATTTAATTGGATCAAAGTGGAAAAATTAATGATGGAAAGCACTGCTGAAAACAGAGCAATCGGCTAGCATTTAGTGTACACACTACCACATAAGAAAATCAAACTCGGTGAGGATTAAAATTTTATCAACTATGTTCTCTGAACACTACGGAGTTGAAATATAGATCAACAACACAAAGAAAAGTTGTAAAGTCACAAAGAAGAGGAAATAATTGAGGAGTCTAGAAAGAAATCATAAGGGCAATTAGAAAATACTTTTAGATGAATAAAAATAAAGATTCAGCATACCGACATTTATGGATTGAATCTCAAATAGTTCTTAGAGGAGAATTCATAATTATAAATGCCTATATTAAATAAAAAGACACATCTCAAATAAATAACCTAAACTTACAGCTTCCCAACTAAAAAAGAAAACTAAACAAGCAGAAGGAATTAAAAGATATACAGTTGAAATTTTTAAAATTATAAATAAGAAAATATCAAAGAATTCCAATAAAACTAAACGTTGTTTCATTGAAAGGAAAACAAGTTTAACAAAATTTTAGATAGACTGAACAAAATAAAATGAAAGATGAATTAATTGATCAAAATCACAAAAGAGTGGTTAAAGGTGTAACTCAGAGGTAGAGCATTTACCTAGCATGCATAAAGCCCTGGGTTCAATTCTCATCATTGAAAAAAGTAAAATAAGTAATACTAAGAATAAGAATAAGAATACTGAAGATTCATAGAAGAAAATCAATTCTTCAAATACTCTTCTAAAAAATAGGAGAGCACCTCTTAATTCATTCTATGAAGTCAAGATGGCAGAGATCAGAGAGTAACTTTCCAAAGTGCTTCATGCCACAGGATCAGGAAAGAGTACAAACAGCTTTTCTTTGAGATCAGTAAAAAAAGAAAAAAAAAATCCTAATGGGTTTTAATACCAGATTTTCAGAATAGCCTAGGGACACAGAAAGTTCAATAAAATAAAATTGAAAAATAAAGAAAAAATCCCATCACCAGCACTAGAAGCTCCCAATGCTGATCCACTGCAGGCAGATCAGAGAGAGAGAGAGAGAGAGAGAGAGAGAGAGACACTAAGTTCAAATTTCAGATGGCACCAAGGCATGTTTTGAAACAGAGATGATGGCCATCGAAGACGTTGTCATGATGATCCAGGGGTTAGCTGTACTTTGCTTTCCTGTGAGAGGGACTCTGCATGTTTCCCAGTGACCTGTGGATAACAGGATGAGCTGCAATTTTTTCTGCTGTGGGTGCAAAACCAAACTCCCACACTTGTGTAATTACAGCTGGGTCCAAAAACCTGACCTGGCAGATGCCCACCACATGACACATAGCATGACTAGAAAACCAGGTGAAATATTGGCAAGGAGAGTGTTGTACCCGGGGAATTCAAGAAACTCAGACTTGAGAGATCCTGGCTCTCACACTTTGAGAGTTCTAGTTCAGAGGACCAGCTGAGGATGACTGTGGACTTGATTTGGGGAGAGGAGTGGGCAGTGAGTGTGCACTTTGGGACTGAGCCCATATGGTCTAGATATAGGAGAAATGGGAAGTGGATGGGAGAAAAGGACTGACTTTTCTACCACTGGAGCTAAACCCAGGGGAGAATAAAGTGGTAGACATCCAATAAGGACCAGAAGCAGCCAGTCTCTGGAGGTGTGCTGATTTAAAAGCTTCAGATGAAACATCATTCAACACCCACACCCACACCCTGCCTCTAAGAGCTCCACCTCTGGGAACCCCTTTCACAGAACTCTATAGCAACCCCTATTTATGAGTATAATAGACAAACTCCTCTGTATTAGTCAGAGTTGTCTAGAGGAATAGAATTAACAAGAAGTATGATTATAAAAAGGGAATTTATTGGATTGGCTTACACCATCAGAAGCTGGATAGTCCACAATGGCAGTCTGTAGGCTAGAGAGCTGGAAGAACCAGTAGCTGCATGGTCCAAGAGGTAGAAGCCCCAGAACAAGAAGGATCAACAGTGCTACCCTAGTCACAGACCAAGGCTTTTGGAAACTACCTGGAGAATCACTGCCTGAGTCCACTTTGGAAGAGTAAAGAAGCAAGAGTTTGATATGCTCAGACTATTGAAGAAGCAATCAAGACCCATTCAAGAAGAGTTGAGCTTGCATCTGCATCTGCTTCTTTGTTCTTCCAACTTTTATTCCTTCTAAGCCACAATCCTATTGGGTAGTGCTGCCCTCACTTAGGGAGGGTCTCCTATTCTGTTCACTATCCCACATTCTAATCATTCCTAGATATGCCCTCACTGACACACCCAGAAGTCTCTTAATAATCAGCATCTCTTAATCCAATCAATTTGACAATTCAAATTAACCATTACACTCTCCAATCCAACCCACCCCATATTGCTGAGAAGGGAAGATGAGAACAGGCATCAATGACAAGCTCCACAAAAAGGAGAAACTGACAGCTCCTAACTACTATTCTTGTACACAATACAAATGTCAGAAAAAATTTAAAGAAAGAATTAGGAACTAAGAAAGAATACATAATATTATGGAAAATTTTCAACCACTGCAACAAAAATAATCCATTAATCTTCCATCTAGAACTTTATTTTTTTAGACTTTCATAGGCTGAATGGTCCATGAACATTTGAATATACACATATTTTTCTCATTCCTTTTATTTCAAGCATTTCTTGAAGGTAGTTATTTTCTTGACTCTGTCTTTTGAGGCCTAAGGTTTTTTTTTTTTTTTTTTTTTTAGGGTTTTTGATTAGTATAACTTGGTTTGGATTTATATTTTTTTTAATTTGTTATGTATTATTTTCTCCTATTTCCCTTTTCTTCCTCTCTTTTCTTTCACTAATAGCCAAATTCTATTGTTCTCACTTTCACTCTTCCTTTAACTCTTTATTACAATTCTCATCATTCCTCTCAATTATTATATCCTATGTCTCCTCTATACTCTTCCTCTTCACCTTTTTGAAATAGCACATTCTTTTGTAAACATAGTATCTCTACTGTTGGCAGTTGTCTACCATGCCATTTCTGTTTATAGTCCAATTAACACTACAGTTGCCAAGATAGGAAATAAGAATTTAGCTTACAGCTGAATATTTATTGTATTGGTTATTGTAATTATTTGTCTCCTTCAAAAAACATGGGATACTAGAAATCTTCAGGAACACTATAAATTCATAGGGTAGAAGTTCTACCACCTCAGATTCTTACTAATAAATTGATAGACATACAAACAACATGTAAAAGCAAGGGAACAAATCAAACAAATCAAAATATCTCATTAACAGAATCCAATGATATCATAGTAAAGGAAATGTCAGAGAAGGAATTTAGAAAGTTTAAAGTTAAACTGGTCCATGAGGCCAAAGATGATGTAAAGAGTGAAATCAGAGAGTTAAATCCAAGAAGTGAAAGATCACTTCAATAAGAAAATAAAAATCCTGAAGAAGAATCCACTGGAAATTCTCAAATTGAAGGAATCAATACACTAAATCAAAAATTCAATGGAAGCATCATCAGCTGACTAGACCTCTGGGAATATAAGAGTTTTAGGCAACGAAGAGAAAATCTATAATATGGAAAATAAAGTTGACCAAGGAGAAATAATGTTAAGAAAAAAACAAACAGAACTTTCAAGAAATATGGGATAATATGAAAGAACAAATTTAAAATCTGTCCGAATGGATAAAGTCTTGTCTCATAGGCAAAGAAATCCACAGAAAACATATCATTCACATGAATCTCATAAACAAGCAGAGGTTTTTATCCTCATATCACATAAAGTGGACTTCAAAGCAAAGTTAATCAGAAGGAACCAAGAAGCTCACTTCACACTACTTAAAGAATGATACATTAACAACATATAACGATCACAAATGTATATGCCCCAAACAATAGATCACTGATGTACATCAATAAAACTTTCTCAATTTCAAGATACAAATAGATCACAATACACTAATACAGGATGATTTGAACACACCTCTCCAATCACATGATAAATTCTCCATATAAAAGCCAAATAAAGCAGCTACAGAAATAAGAAGTACAATTAACTTAGGATTAGCAGACATATATAGAATATTTTACCCATCAATGACTGGATATACTTTCTTCTCTGTTGCACACAGATCATTTTCTAAATTAGACCACATATTAGGCTAAAAAGCAATGCTCAGAAAATACAAAAAAGGAGAAAATACTAATAACAAAATTAGAAATCAATGATATAAAAAAATAGCAGGTACTTTAACACTTGGAGACTAAATAATATGCAGTTGAATGACCAATGGAGAGCAGAAAAAAATAATCAGGGGTGAAATAAAAACTGCTTACAGGTAAATGAGAATAGTGACACAATGTATCAAAATCTCCAGGACACTACTAAGGTGGTTCTAAGAGGAAAGTTCATAGCACTGAGGTCATTCATTAAAAGAATAGAAAGTCACAAATAAGTAATCTAACATTACATTCAAGGATCTGGAAAAGAAGAACAAATCAACAGTAAATGCAACAGAAAACAGGAAATATTTAAATTGGAACCAAAATCAATGAAATTAAAATCAAAAACAAAAATTAAAAAAAATCAATGAAACAAAAATTTGGTTCTTTGAAAAAATTTAAATTGATAAACCCTTAGCCATGTTAATCAAAAGGAGGGAAAAAATCTCAAATTTCTAAAGTTCATGATGAAAAAGAAATATAACTACATATATTACCACTGAAATAGAGGATCATCAGAAATGATTTTGAAAACTTATTTTCTTTAAAACAGAAAAACTTAAAAACATTAAAAAATTTCTAGAGAAATGTGACCTACCCAAATTGAACCAGGAGGACATAGAAAATTTAAACAGATCAATTTTAAGCAATAAAATTGAAGATGGCATCAAAAGTCTACCAACAAAGAAAAGTCCAGGACTGGATAGATTCTTACCTGAGTTCTACCAGACTTTCAAAGAACACAAATCCTCCTCAAACTATTCCATGAAATAGAAAAGGAAGCAACCCTTCAAAATTCATTCTATGAAGCTAGGATCACCTTGATTCCAAAACACATCAAGGAACAAAAACTTCACATCAATATCCATGATGAACACAGATGCCAAAACTCTTGATAATATACTGGCAAATCACATACAATAACACATTAAAAAGATAGTGTATCATGATCAAGTGTGGTTCATTCCAGGTGGTTCGACAACCAGAAATCAACAAATGTAATTCACCACATCAATAGACTTAAAGACAAGAACCACATAATCATCTCAATAGAAGTAGAAAAAGCACTTGACAAAATACAGCATCCATAGGAAAGACAGTTGAAAGACAGTTGTACATGAATACAACACAGCAAATCTCTATGTCATGTAGAACCATAAGACTGGGTTCCTAAGTAGAATAAGATGTACTCCATGTTTGTATAAATAAGTCAAATTATACTCTAGTATCATGAATAACTAAAAAGAGCAAAAAATAAAAATATTAAAAGAAGGAAACAAAATAAGGAATAAAAAAGGAGGCAACATCTCTATGGATCTTATAGAAATAAATCATATTATAAGGGAATACTATGAATAATTATCTGTCAAAATTTACATAGCTTAGGTGAAAAGGATGAATATCTCAAAAGACACACATCATCAAAATGGAATAAAAAATAGAAAACCTGAATGGACCTAAAAGAAGTAAAGAAATTACATAGCAAATCTAATCACCAATAAAAACCCAGATGACTTCACTTAACAAGGGTACCAAAGATTTATAGAAGACAACCAATTCTTCAAACACTTCCAAAAATAGGAGAGCACCTCTTAACTCATTCCATGAGGTCAGAATATTTGTTATGCTGATACTAAAACTAAAGCTATCAGATGAAAAAAATTGGCCAGAATCTCTTGTGAATGTAGATGTAAAATATTTAACAAAATATTTTCAAACTGATTCCAGCAACATATTCAAGAGGACTATGACTTTAACCCTATGGCATTTATTCCATTTATAACTAAAACAAGGTAACGTTAACATTTTCAAAATATATTAATGTGGTACATCCTATCAACAGAATAAATGGTAGTTATATGATCATCTAAATAAAGAAAAAACACTTAATAAAATTTAATATCCCTTAATGATACAAAATGCTCAGCAAATTGGGAATAGAGGGGTCATCCTTCACCTGAAAAGAACATTGCTTTAGTCAGCTTTAGTCAGCTGCTGTGACTAAAGGATTTGACCAGAACAACTTTAGGGAAGGAAAAGTTTGTTTGAGGGCTCACAGTTTCAGAGGTCTCAATCCATAGACAGCTGATTTCATTCCTCAGGGCTCCAGGTGATACAAGATCAACATGGCGGAAGAGTGTGGCTTATGTGCTGATGGGGAAAGAGGAGGTGGTGGGGGAGAGACAGTCCACTCTCCAGATACAAAATCAAAATATGTACCACATAGACATGCCCCCAATGAACCACTTCCTCCAGCCATATCCACCTGCCTCCAGTTACCACTCAGTTAATCCCACCAGGGGATTAATTCACTGATTGGGTAAAGACTCTCACAACTCAATCATTTCTCCTCTGAACCTTCCTGCATTGTCTCACACATGAGATTTTGGGGGACAGTTCACATCCAAACCATAACAAACATCCACAAAATAATGACCGCTAATGTCATGTAGTTAGTGGATAATGTTTGGGTGCTTCCCCCTTAAGATTAAGAACAGGGCAAAACTGTTAACATAATGTCATTAATGGATAAAGCCTGAATGTTTTTCCTTTAAGAAACAGGGCACACTTGTCTGCTCTAACCACTTCTATTCAACATTGCTCTGTAGGCTGTAGCCAGTGCAATTAGGCAATAAAAGAGGAAGAAGAGAAGGGAAAAAGGAGAAAGAGGAGAAAAAGAAGAAAACAGAAGAAGGGGGAGGAAGAGAAGAAGGCATGGAAATGAAGAAGCACTTATTTGCAAATGTATGGTGCCATGTATAGAAAAACATCAGGTAGCCACAAAAATCTTTAGGAAACAAATTCAGCAATGTTTCAGAATAAAATATCAATGTACAAAAAAAAATAAGTTGCATTTCTAGATATCTAAAATAAACCCCAAAAAATGAAATTTAAAAGTTCTCAGTTAAGATAGCATAATAATCAGGAATAAATTTAGCAAAATTAGCATAAAGTTTATACCTTCAAAATTGCATTTTTAATTGAAAATGACTGAAATAGGAAGATACAACATGTTAATATGCTTGAAGACATAACTACTGTTAAGATCACAATACTTCCCAAGTTTTTTCTACAGATTCACCACAATTTCTATCAAAACATCAGTTGGTTTCTTTGGAAAGATGTCATACACTTCCTAAAATTCATAAGGGGTTAAAAACAGCCAAAATGATCTTAAATGAAGTTGGGGGCTCACAGTTTCAATTTCTAACGTGACTACACAGCTACAGTAATCAAGACAGTACTCATAAGAATAGACTTATAGAATAATGGAATGGAATTGAAAACCCAGAAATAAACCTACACATTTACAATCAATTGATTTTAAACAAGTTAATAAGATAATTCAATAGTGGAAAGAATACTCTTTTCAGAAAATGGTGCTGGGATAAATGGATATCCACATATGAATCTATGTAGATATCTACATTCATATAAAAAATTAAATAAAAATATATTATGTACCCAAATGTAAAAACTAAAACATAACACTGAATAGGAATATGGCATTTCATCTCAGTGTCCTTGTGTTTGGCAATGGTTTCTTAGTTACGACATTAAAAGCACAAGCAACAACACAAAGAGTTAAATTGTAATTCATTAAACTTTAAAACTTTCTAATCTGTGTACCTTATATGGGAGATTTATCTAAAATATCTTAAAAATTAAATCCTCAGCAGGTATGGTGGTGCATGCCTATAATCCCAGCAACCTGGAAAGCTGAGGCAAGAATATCAGAAGATCAAGATCAGACTCAGCAACTCATAGAGGCCCCAAGCAACTTAGTGGGAACTTTTCTTAAAATAAAAAACAAAGAGGACTGAGAATATATCTCAGTGGCAAAGCACCCCTGAGTTAAATCCCCAATATAAATTAAAAAAAATAAAATTTTAAATTAAATCCTCTATTAAAAAAGGAAAAAGATCTAAATAGTCATGTGTCCACATAAAATGAATGATAATCACATAAAAACACTCAACATATTTAAGAAAACAGGGGAATGCAAAGCAAAATTAAAATGAGGTATCTCTTTCTACACATTAGAATGACTATAATCAAAAAAGTTCAACATGAACAGGTTACGGCAGTAATGTGGAGAAATTAAAACTTCCATACACTGCTGATGGGAATGCAAAATGGTTTAAACAGTTTAGAAAATAGTCTGAAAGTTTCTGAAAAGGTTAAATATATTGTAACCATATGACCTGTTAAGTTCACCCTTACATATACAGCCAAGAGAAATTAAAACCTATGTCCACACCAAAAATTATACATAAATATTCCTGGCATCTCTAGTCATAATAATATGGCAAATCCACAGGAATGACAATAAAATTATGAATAGGTAAATAAAATATCATATATTCACAAAATGGAATGTTAATTAGTTAAAAAAACGAATTATTAATATATGCTACATATAATTGAAGGTTATGCTAAGTGATAGAAGTCAATCAAAAAGGACCATATTTCATATGATATATGGAAAGACATCATTTTGAAAAAAATATGAGTGAGTGCTAATTTCTATAGGATTTTTAATGAAAATAGTCTAAAATAATCAGAAATCTGATTATACTACAAACAACTGAATTGCATATTTTAAATTGGTGAATTGATAGTATATAAATTATATTTCAATAATGTTAGAAAAAGGAAATTCTATTTTGAAAATTTTCACAGGTGTTAAAAAAGATTTACTGCCCCAAAATGGAAACAATAAATATGTCCAAAACCGTTAGGTGTTTTAGACAGTTTTTTCTCTCTGTGATTAAAAGATCCAACCAGAACAACTGTGGAGGACTAAAAGTTTATTTGAGTGCTCATGGTTTCAGAGGTCTCTGTCCATGGACTGAGGTTCCATTCCTTGGAGCTTGAGTAAGGCTGAACAGAAGTATGTGGCAGAGGAAAGCAGCTCACATGATGATCAGAGAGCAGAGAGAGAGACTCCAGATACCAAATACAGAACCAAAAGGCACATCCCCCCAGGGACCCACCTCCTCCAGTCACTCTACTGGTCTTCAGTTACCACTCAGTTAAGTCCACCACCTCAGTTAATTCACTGATTGGGTTAAGGCTATCACAACCCAATCATTTCTACTCTAAATCCTCTTGCATTGTCTCATACATGAGCTTTTGGGAGACACCTATGGTTTGTTCTAAACCATAACAAAAGGTTATAAGAAATGTATGGTAATCCACATGATACTGTTGTATTTGATTAAAAATAGTATTTACAGATTGCTAGCAATAATATTAAAATATTCAAAATAGAATGATAATTGAAAGGAAGAAGACAAAATAATTTAAATTAAAAAGTTTATTTATCCTTTGAAAACAGCAGAAATATTATTATAGCAAATATTATTATAGCAAATTATAATTAGCAAATTATAATATAGCAAATATTATTATAGCAGCTTATAGCTGCTGTCTGTGTAGCAGTAGTAGTAGTGTGATGATTTTTGTTCAAACTTGTTTCTGTATGCTAATTTTCCAAATTTTCTATAATTTTAATAAAATATTTTTAACCAAATAAAGATATCTATTTAAACACAGATTGAGTCTGCCATCAATAAGTGATAGCTGAACTAATGATTATTACTCCATCAACTCATTTTAATAATGTTTAATGATGATTGAGTGGATAGATGATGTACTTTTAAAATTTAATCATAATTATTTTGAACTAATAAGATTTTATATAAAAATTACTAATAATTGAGTATGCAAATATACTTATTAGTATCCTCTATTGTATCTCTAAATTAAAATCTGTACCAACTGAGCTAAGAACATGCTGCTTTATCATTAAAATAGTACAATGATACTATAATGATACTATAATTCTACAGTCACATTTAAAATAAGGTTATTAATAAAACTCACCAATAAATCTTAGCTATTATATTCCCTGTTAATAAGAATCATATGTCATAGGTGACAAAGTAAAAATTATAATCATTCTTATTCAGAAAATATAGAATAAATTTTTATATATATTTAAGATTATTGACTAACAAATTTTTAAAACAGCCTGTACATTGTGACCTATGATGTTGTTAATAATGGAAGTTTACTAGTAAAAATGAACAAAAACACAGAAGAGGAGCTCCTTATTCAAGAGAGGTCATTTTTTGTTTGCTTTATCTTAAGTCTTTAAAACACCCAGGGCCAGAGAATCATGATCCTTAAATAATTTATTCTAGCTTTTTGTGTACTGACAACCAAGTTAGAGTTTGGGTTCCATCTGAGTTTTTTCCAACTTGATTTATCTCTATCTCCTCTTATTTAGTATTCAATAAAATTTCAGAATAAACAAATTTCTAAACAAATGAATTTTGTTTTTCTGATATAGTATTTGCTGAATTCACTGACAAATAATATTGATCAGTGAACAATTGGACATAGCATACAGTAATGGGAACAGGATATGCACAATGGCTCTTGTGCATCGTTATGGGCATAAAGAACTGGCAATAGTTGTCAGGTACTTTGTAGCTCCCTTTTTGGTTACAAAACTGGACAGGAACACTTGAGGTAATATTAGAACTCAATCTAGCTAGGCACAGTGAGCACACCTGTGATTCCACCAACTCAGGAGGCTGAGGCAGGAGGACGGCAGGTTCTAAGCCAGCCTCAGCAACTTAGCAAGACATTAAATAACTTAATAAAACCCTGTCTCAAAATAAAAAAAAAAAAAAAATTAAAAAGGGCTGGAGACATGCCTTAGTGGTTACATACCCCTGGGTTCACTCCCTGGTACAAAACAAAGAAACAAACAAACAAAATTCACTCTAAGTCTAGCTAGCTTCAGTCAACCCAGAGTCTGCCTGATGACAAAGAAGAAAGTACCTACACTAATAGCTTAATAATTCCATTGATGTTGCACATTTCTGTATTCCAAAGGCTATACTAGTCAGCTATAAACAATTTCTTGAAAGAGGTTTTCTTAAAGAGTTTCAGTGCCAGAGAGTTATCAGTAAAACATTTTACGTAAGTTAGTATTACATGAAGCCAAACACTGGACACAAACTGTAAAGGGTGGTTGTAGAGAGTTGCTGCCTTCTGATGAAGATCTTTTGGAATGCTGGACAAAAGTAAATTTGGCAAGTGCATGACATTAAAAGCTAGGTGATGAGGAATGAAGTACTCAAAATAACAAATAATAGCTTAAAGAAAAAGACATTGTGGTCCACTACTACCAAGGAAGATAGAGGTTCTAAACCTAGAAATACAAATCAGAATCATCTGAAATTTCTGTTAGATTTTTTTGCCCTGGCCTAGGTGTCTAAACTTTGACACTATCAGCATTTGTAAACGTATAATATTTTGTTGTGAGCAACTATCCTGTGCATTGTTTAACAGTATCCATGACTTCCTCCCAATAAACGCCAATGTGCACCCTTTTAACTGTGACAACCCAAAACATTTCCAGGTATTGCAAAAATGTACTTTTATACTCTATTGATAATCATCCAGGTAACAGATTGCTGAATCAATGACTATTACTCCACCAACTCATTTTAGTAATATTTAAAGTCAGATTCTTGGTACTAGGACTATCAGCTTCTCTATCCTAGCGTTCTGAACCCCACAAATTGATTGCTCATATCTTTGAGGCTTTTCTCTTTATAACAAATATTTTTTTTATTGTTGATGTTAAACATCCATTCTTATTTGGATGCATCTGAAATATTTCCTTACTCTTTTATTACTCTAGCACTGTAGTGTGGAGAGAGCTAGAATTTGGAAATACATGTGTGTGATTTCAAATTCTAGCTTTGTCTCATTGTACTGTATTATCACCACTCACCAAAACACTGATCCCTGATATTACCTATTCATAACTGCAATGAAATTAAAATTCTTAATATGAAACTATCAGGGATGACATGTTTATCATTAAACTTTGGGAATTCAATTCTTTTTTTTTTTTTTAACATCAGAATCAGGGGCAAAACCCTAAAGGTAGATCCTGAATAGTTTAATTTGGAACTCACAAGGCAATGAACTCTTGACACCCTTATCTCCTTCACAAACCCAGTTTCTTCAGTATTTTGAAAAATGAAAAGACAAAAATATATGTTTCCCTAATTTTACTCCTGTAATGTAGTAGTAAGTGATCAAAAAAATTGAGCTTTTATTGTCATCATTTTAATTTCTTCTTCTTCCAAATGCCCCTCTTTCTGATCCTCCTATGGACTTTAGTTTAATTTCCAAGATTTTCCTATTTCATCAAAGTTCTCATTCTTAAAGCACTAAAGAATTCATAGCACCAACTGGTTCTTTTTTTCCCCTTCAAGTCTCAGAAGGACCCACTTACTACTTATTGCCCTTGGATAAAAATAAGGCCAAATAATAAAATTGAATTAAATATCTATTGCTTAAGATCAGACCAAAAGTCAATTAAATGACTTCCCTTTTTCTCTATTAACTAGAAAATTTTCTACTTGATTAAAAACTAATGGCCAATAAGCTCAGGAGCTGAATCATAAGTTTTTTCCATTTTTTTAAAGAAAGAATGTCAAAAAGACAAATGGACCAATATATCCTTGGTTTTCTTGAATTGGGGCAAGGGGAGAGAAGCAATTTTTCAAGGTTAAAGTTGTACTGAAAGACATGTAAGGCACCAATGTATTCAAGCTAACAGAGATTTCCCATTATCATTTGACCTGACAGTATATTCAGGGCTGAGTTTTTGATAATGAACAGATGTCAGTCTATTGCCTAAGAGTCATTGCTTTGAAAAAAAAAATTACAAAAGATTGACCTATTCATAAAAATACTTTCTTCACTTATCTTTCATGTGCTTTAGTTGAATTCACAGCAATGGATTAAGATAATGTGGTTTACTCAAACATATTTAGTAAGAAAATTTGTCAATCTCTAGCAGCTATTAATCATTTACTGTGAATTAGTATTACCAGGGCTTTTGAGAACAGGATTCTCAACCAATCAGTTTTGATAAAGAAGATGGTAGAGAAAGACACTAGGGAATCAAATGTCAATATTGCTCTGCTAAAGAGAATCTTGAGGAGCCCAGAGGAATTATAGAAGAAATGAGGAAAAAAGAAACCAGATGGTTTCTTATTTGATTTTAATTACCCTAAAGTTGGTATTAGGACCTTTACATACCACAAGAAGAATTGACTTTGTTGTATGAGTTTCATGACACTTGCATATTTCTCTCAATAATACAGTAAATAACATAGATCCCAGATAAGTTGGCAAAAGCTTTAATCTTAGTAATTCAACACTGTGAATCTTCTGGGACTTTTTAATTTTAGGTAACATACTGAAGAATAATTCAGATGTCAAATAGAAGTTCATTTTAAAAATAATTTGTGTTTGGAAATTATGGGAAATGATCCATCTAATATTTCTAATAACTTGATAAACCTACGATGCCTAATACTACTTATGTTCATGACATTTGTACTTTAGGTTGTGTTAAAAGGTTTTGTTTTCTTGTGATAGTGCTTTGCATCTTGAAAGATTTACTAGACTTGACCATCTACAAATACATACAAACTTCTCACATGATTTAAAAATATATTCTTGAAGCAAGTTTGAAATGACAGCACAAAGTAATTTTGGTTCACTGCCACAAGAACAAGAAGAAATTGAACCAACTCTAAAAATTCACTTTGTAGCCAAGGAAATGGTTTTTGTAAAATTGAAAAAATGTCCCAAAGCAACAATATTGTATTTCTTAAGCTATTGCTGTTACTGACATAAAAAGAATTCTTTCTATAGTTCTTCTGTGGCTTTAGTTGGTGAAAAAGTCCTTAAAGGAAAAAAAAAAGAAACTTGTAAATAACTGCTTTTTATTAATTTCCAGGCATAAGGAAAAAAAAAATCTGTCAGTTGAGTGGCAACTGCTTCACTTATTAGATGGGTTTAAAATCACGTGATTCAGTATGTAAACCAAAATAATAAATGATCTTTAACCAGCATGAATTTTCAGAAGTATAGGTGATTGCATCAAGTAATGTCAGGTATAATCTAAATAAAGTTTTGTTTCAGTAGTTATACATGCAAGTGGCAAACTGGAAAGAGCTGGAAGTAGGGTATTCTATTACCATACAGTCTCTAGATCTTCATTCCAATATCTTTACCTATAATTTGAGGAAGTGCTACAAATGGTATCAAATACTTTTTAAGGTTACCACATTCAAAGATATTTTGCATATAAATACTGTGGGATTATTAATAAGGCATTTTTTATGTAAATAGTTAATATTTGCTGTGTAAATGTGGCAATGATATGTTGTCACATATTCTTCACTTTTTAAAAAAGACTTTAATTTTTAGAGCACATTTAGGTTCACAGCAAAAAAAAAAAAAAAAAAAATCAGAAAGTACAGAGTTCCTACATACTTTCTCCCCTAACCCACATGGAGCCTCTCCCACTATTAACATCTCACACCAGAGTGGTGTGATTGCCATAACAAATGGCCCAACACTGACGCATTCATAATTTACATTAAAGTTCACTCTTAGTATTGTACAATCAAAGGGTTGGACAAATGTACAGTAGTCTCCTCTTATGCACACAGCATATGTCACTCCCAGTATATATATCTGAACCCACAGATAATACTGATCCTTATTTATAAGAATTACAACACCAAAAATCTGCCTGGGAACAGAGAAAGCTGTTAAATGACTAATGATAGGGTAGTGTATAAAGCATTGGTATGTGGAAAACAGTTGTGACTGATGTTCCAGATAGGATAAAATGAGACAACTAAAGACTTCATGCTACTAAGACATTGCCTAGTTCAAAACCTGTGACTGTTTTACTTCAGGAACTTCTCATGCAATATTTTCAGATTATGGTGGACCATGGGTAACTAACATCACAAGAAGTGAAACCACAGATAAGGAGGGAACACTGTACAATAACACAGGCATTCAGTGCTTTTTACTGTCTTAATAGTCAGATTACTATGTGATTATATTAAAAGGGTATTAAATTATTTCTCTTAATGAATGCCAATGATACCCCATAATGGACATTATACCTTGTTTATCTTTCACAGCAAGTTAACTGGGATGTTCTATATTTAGTAGATAGTAATCAAGATTTGCTGGCTGGACACAATGTTAATGCCTTTAATTCCAACAGCTCAGGAGGCTGAGGCAGGAGGCTCGACAGTTCAAAGTCAGCCTCAAGAGAAGTGAAATTCTATGCAACTCAGTGAGACCCTGTCTCTAAATAAAATACAAAATAGGGATGGGGATGTGGCTTAGTGGTGGAGTGCCCCTGAGTTCAATCCCCAGTACCAAAAAAAAGAAAGAAAAGAAAAAAGAATAAAAAAAGATTTGTTGAGTTGGATGACCCAAATTTGAACTAAAGATATAAAAGATTAAAAAAGAATATGTTTGAAATTTTCGATAAATCATTATTCTTTTGAGTAGAATGTTCTCTATTCAAGTAAAAACATATTGTTTTGCATTATGAAAATGTTGCAAATAATCCCTAAGGAAAAGGGGACACATAGAGCATTATTTGCTGAAGATTATATAACTAAACGGAGCAATGGGTTTTGTTTTGAAGGTTCTTCTCCTAACTAAAATATCTTTTACAGCATCAAATGCAGTACCCACTCATAAGAAAGAATACTACTGTTCAGGCAAGGATTTTCAAAGCTCAGTATTTTTCCCCCAGTGGAATGGAACTTTTCCAGTGGAAAGAGGAAAATGCTGTGAACAGTAAATCTAGCCACAGGGTCTTTTTTCTTTTGTGAATAGTGTCCAAAATTACTTCATCTGATGAAAAAAAAATCCTTTCTCCGCAAAATGTTTTAATTTATTAGGATTAACCCAGTGAGAATCAGATCTGTTAATCCTTGTGAAATTTACAGGTTTAAACAATATAGCTCTGTGAAATTGCAGTATGGAAATGATAGCAATAAACAGTGATACTCGTACTTAAAATATAATCTTCCTCTACTCCATCTGCCTATTACCACAGAGCTGTTTAGTTAAAATAAGGGGTAACTGTGTCCTTCTACTTTGCCATTTAGAATTTTTTAAAATCACTTGTTTTTGTTTTTACTCAAAGAAGCTCTGTTGGAGGGATGTGTTTTTATTATATCATCCTAGAGACAAGAACATCAGGGAGGTTTGCACTGATTTGACCAAAACCCTTCACATTAATCAGCTAAGAAGGTTGAATTTTAAGCTAAGGAGGTTGACTCATGTTATACTCTTTCCATTGAACATTCTGTCTAATGGTTTTTCGGTTCATTTTAAAACTTTTGTTGAAAATATAAAGTGGCCAGGTTGGTAATGCACATCTGTAATCCTGGTGACTCATGAAGCTTAGAACAGAGAATCCATCACAAATTCAAGGTCAGCTGTGTAACTTAGTGAAGGAAGGAAGGAAGGAAGGAAGGAAGGAAGGAAGGAAGGAAGACAGATTTAAAGTGAAGACGTTCTAACATTGCTACTGTGGTACTAGAACACAAAACATGTAGGACAGAGTATAAATTATTTTCATTTACTGAGTTTTCTGGCTGTCTTTTGTTTTGTAAGTGACCACTTTGAAATTTAGTGGAAATGATCATTATGTTCCTAAGGTGAGTATCAGTAATAGAAAAAGAGGAAACAATATCTGCAAGGGGAATAATGGTGGAGAAACTTACAATCAGGTGAAACATGAATATCATGGATCAAAAGAGATAAATACAGACAAGGGCATCAAAAATTGTTCTCTAAGGAGCAATAGTTATTTCTATTTCTTCCTTCCTGAATCAACTTCTCTCCACATAGTTACAGAAATTGTATATTGTCTTTAATGTTCATTGGTCAAGTTGCTGACTTTTGCTCTGATGCCAATACATTTTTTATATTAATAATTTTTTATAAAACACATTAGGTAAAGGATCAGACTGTACAGTAGGTAGAACCACAAAGGTTATGTGCAGAAGTGATTGAAAGCTCCTATCACTACCAGCACCATCTTCCTGAGTAGTGTTTGAACTGGTTCATTGTCTAAGTACAACATGTTAGCTTCTCAAATATCACAAGTATCACAGATTATTGCTACCTTTTCTTAATATTTCCACAGCCTTCAAATAAGGAATCTCAGCCTTGGAAAAATTAGGTAACATACCAAGGACACAGAGCTAGTAAATGACTGAGCTGGCATTGTAAACCAATTTTCTATAGCTAAACCCGGAACCATTCTCATTATGTGGTTTACTAGTTTCTAGATCTCAGTTGTCTTTGGTTTCAAAGCAAGTATTGCATTACTGTTTTCTGATGGTTGAGATTTTAATAGATTCTTGAGTCTTCTATCTATCTGTCTATTCCATATGCCAACATATTTTTTGCAGTTAAAAGAAACAGATTTCCTAAAAAATATTTTTTCTAGGAATGTAAATTTAAAATATGGTAGGTACATATGAAGAACATGTTGTTTTAACAAAATGACTAATTCCTCCTGATGAAAAGCTATTTTGATACGAAATAAAACTATGATATTAATAAATACTGGACATTTTGTTACAAAGAGGCTACTATTATCTGTGAATAACATTATATTCTATCTTTTATCATAATATAAAACTACCATTTCAGGATCACAATAGAACCTCAGAGAGTGAAATTCACCTGTTAAAATGACCAATTTAGCCTTATAAGATGCAAGGTATTTACTAATGAGGATATTAAGATCAATAACTTTTACTATTTCTACCTCACAGAAATTTATCAAGTACTTTCAATAATCATTATGAATTTTTTAAAAAGGATTCAAATATATGATGCTAGCTAAAACAATGGGTTTTGTACTAAGCAAAAATATATATCTTAACACAAAAAAATTTTCAGTAAGTTCAAGTTTTCTAAATTTTGCATTTGATCATAATATATGATAAACTTCTAAAGAATAAGATTTATATACATAAAAGCAGAGTAGTTCATATATCATAAGATAATACCCTTCAATGAATAATTGGTTTGATCAAATTTTGATTAAAAATCACACTGTGATTTTAGAAAACTTAACCACATTTGTCTGAATTCACTGAGATTGTGACAAAATTAACATTTCACTTAATTAAATATATTGTAACTGTCTGAAAGGCTCTTTTTAAAAATGTATAAAGTTTACCTCTATGTGATTCCAAACATTGTGGGCAAGATAATTTACTTAAGGGAAATCTTTGAGCCATTTGTGAAGTTCCCAATAATTCATTACTTTGCAGCCCAGGATTTCATTAACACACGTTTAAGCAACATGTTTTAGAACTGAGAGAAAAAGCTTACTACAAGAAAACCATATGCCGATGAATAGGGATTTTTTAATATTATCATCTAGTAATATAAGTTAAAATATGGGAGGCAAAGGAAACAGTTAGGAACATGAAGAGAGAGCCTACAGAATGGGAGAAAAATCTCTGCTATATTCTTTGGACCTAAGATTAACATCCAGAATAAGTATAGAATTCAAAAATCTTAACACCAAACAGAGAAACAAACCCCCCATATAACCCAATAAGTAAATGGGTAAATGAACTAAATAGATGTTTTTCTAAAAGAAAAAATACAAATGACCAACAAATACATAAAAAAATGTTCAATATTTTTTAGCAATCAGGGAAATGCCCATCAAAACTACACTGAAATTTCATCTCACTCCAGGTACAATGGCAATTATCAAGAATACAAATAACAATAAATGCCAGCAAAGATGTGTGTGGAAAATATACATGTTATGGTTTAGATATGAGCTGTTCCTCAAAAGTTCGTGTGTGAGACATTGTAAAAAATGTTCAGAAATGAAATGATTAGATTATAAGAGGTAAAATCTAATCAGTGAGTTAATCCACTGATACCAATAAACTAATAGTAACTGTAGGTAGTAGGAATGGTTGGAGGAAATAGGTTACTAGAGTGTTTCTTTGGGGTTTATATTTTGTCCCTGGTGAGCAGAGCTCTCTTTTTTTCCTGGTCACCATGTCCTAAGCTACTTTCTTCCACCACACACTTCTGCCACAGTGTTTTCCCTGGCCTTAGACCCAGAGCTATGGAGTCAGCCTACAATGGATTGAACCTCTGAAACCATGAGCTAAAACAACTTTTTCTCCCCTAAATTGTGCTCGTCAGGTATTTTTGTCACAGCAATGAAAAAGCTGACTAAAATGGTATATTTATAAATTATTCATAGAACCAAAAATTAGCACAACCACTTTGGAAAAGCAGTATGGAGATTCTGCAAGACTAGGAATGGGACCATCACATGAATCAGCTATCCTACTCCTTAGTATTTATCAAAAATATCTAAAATAAGCTTTCTGTAGTGATACAAGCATATCATTGTATATAGCAGCACAATTCTCAATAGCCAAAGTCTAGAACCAGCCCAGATGCCCATCAACAGACAAATGCACAAAGAAAATGTGATATTTATAAACAATGGAGTTTTGCTCAGCCTTAAAGAAGAATGAAACTGTGTCGTTTTCTGGCAAATAGATAGAACTGGTGCACATCATGCTAAGTGAAATAAGCAAAACCCAGAAAGGTTGAATGTTTTATGTTGTATGTAGAAGGTAGAGAAAAAAGCATAAAAATAAAATAGAGATCTCACAAAAATAGAAGGATGATCAATAAAGTAGAGGAAGGGGATCCAGAAGGAGGAAGTATGGGAAAGAATAGGGAAGTACTAGGGAACAAAATATACCAAATTGGGCTATTTTCATGTATGAATTTTATATATATTTTAATTTATATATATATTTACATATATTTTAATTTATATATATTTACATATATTTTTATTATTTAATTTATATATATTTACATATATAATGGTAATGCATTTATTAGAATAATAGCAATAATAATAATGACAGAAGGGAGATCAATAAAGTAAAGCAAGTATGTCAGGGAGAAGAGGAGAGGAGGAAAAGGAAAGACCCTCAGGAATGATATTGAGCAAATTGTTATATATATGTACAAAAATGGCATGATGGAATTCCCTATTACATGTAATTATAATGTACCAAGAAATATTTTTAAAAATATGATAGGCCCAATATGAAAAAATGAAGTTTTAACTGAAAAATTAATTCCTCCTAATAAAAGCTACTTTGATACAAAATAAGATTATTATATTTAAAATAATTGAGCATAGATGTTTTTAAAAATATTCTAAACCAAAGAGCAATTTGCTTTTGATGTTAATG
This sequence comes from Sciurus carolinensis, assembly GCF_902686445.1. Taxonomy (NCBI): domain Eukaryota; kingdom Metazoa; phylum Chordata; class Mammalia; order Rodentia; family Sciuridae; genus Sciurus; species Sciurus carolinensis. The sequence continues at coordinate 92,792,443 of NC_062215.1, forward strand.
TTAAATAAACTTATGTCTTTACAAATATGCAAACATTGGGAACTTACATAAACACATTAAATATGAAAACATTACCTCAGGAAATGTATGACTTAGTTAAAATGAGTGATGGAAAGAGTTTTACAAGATTTCTATAATTTTATTAGCACAAAAAACTAGTTTACTTCAATAAATTCAACAGTGTCTACCATTAATTCTCAGTCATTCATTTGTATTAACTAAAAGCCAGTTTCCTGTGTCTTTCACCCTATACTGAAATGTAAGAGGGAAATGTAAAACCTGACTCCAAAATGATACACATTGTAATAAAAATAATTAAAAGTGGTTTAATATTTATAATATTTTCCATTACTTAGGTTGCATTTGCTACTTCCTGTATTAGATTTAGAAATCATATCCTGAAAATATTTTGATTATAATTTTATTGTAGAATAGATCAAATGTTTTACATATCTTTGTATTTCTAACTAGATGAAAGTATTATGTCATTTGAAAAATAAAAAAATAAAAATATATAACCAACAGCTAATCATAACATATTAATGTACTTTCAATTTAACTACTATACTTTAGGAAAATTTTACTTGTTTTTTTCAAGCAAAACATATTTAAGACAATTTGTGATAGGTTTAAATATATATACCTCCAATGTGTTTTCTTATTTCCAACTTAATTGTCACAGTTCAGATAAAAAGTTATATTTCCATCATGCTTAGTAAATCATATGAACATTAAACCTATATCATAAATAAAATGTTATTTACCAGCATGGAAATCTATTCCCACCGCAAATGAAGTTCCAGAGATAGGCATCAAAGCATCCATTTTGTCACTAGGTTCAAGAGGTATTCCCCTGATTCCTTCATGAACAGAGTACATGAGAAATGATTCTATACCTAAATTAGGATGGAACAATGTAAAAATAAATGTTTAAAATTAAAATAACTTAATTATTATTTAAATTAATAACACATGTCTTAGTCTTTTAAATTTTTTTTGATGGTACACTACCCTTCCTTACTAGCTAAAAGGCAGGGGATTCATGGTTATCATCTTGAGTATACAGCACAATCTCCTAGCAGGTTGGTTAAAACAGCTTCCCGCCCTTTTCCAGGGACCCCATAATGTGGAATTCTAAAAATTTCCCAGTTGGTAATGATGCTATTACTATGGAAACACTACTTCCATAGCATGGAGATAAATAATTCCTGGAAGATATGACCTAAAAAAAACTCATTCTTTCTTCTCTAGACTCCAAGCATCTTTTTGCTTATATATGATAATAAACTTTGATTTCAAATAGCTATATCACTATTGTTTTTCTAATAGATGTTTAGATTTTTTAAAGGAAAGTGAATTTCTTAAGTCCTTTTGAACACTAAAAACGTACCAACTTCTTAACTTTTGCTATTAATATCTTAGTTTTCCAGCATTGAAAGTATGTCCTATCCCATACTTTCTGGAGGCTGAGGCAGGAGGATTACAAATTCAAAACCAGCCTCAGTAAAAGCGAGGTGCTAAGCAACTCACTGAGACCCTGTCTCTAAATAAAATGCAAAATAGGTCTGGGCATATGGCTTAGTGAACAAGTGCCCCTGAGATCAATCCCCAAAACCCTCCCCCAAAAAACTATGTCCTAAAATAAGCACATAAATATAAGCCTACTATGAGGATAAGTGAATTATATGTATAAGGTGCTCAGAACTGGACCCAGCATATAATAAGCACAATACAAATAATTTATTTAAAATTTAACAAATAGTAATACTGACATATATATTTTCAAGTAATATAAAAGATAAAATTTAACTCTAATCACCAGATATAAAATATTTTTCCGGAACCAATGTTCTTTGGAACAAATAGAACTAGAGAATACAAAATAAGAAACAGCAAAGTAGATTTCTTAGGTTGAATTTCTTTAGTAGAAATGCTACTGTCCCTCAGTTTTGCAAATCTAGATCTTATATTATCTTTTATGCTTTCTATAAATTAGTTGAAAAGAAGTAAACAAAACTAAATCAAACTGTACATTAATTCCAGTCAATCAACCATTTCTTTTAACTTCAACTTTTGCCTATTCAAGTTGAATGTAAAAGCTACTAGATTTGGTTAATGTTTGATAGTAAACTTCATTTCCTCTTATTTCCTTTGCAGGAATATTTTATCCAAATGTGTCACATAAATAGCTGTTAAATTATATTACTAACTCAATTTAAAGATTTGCCATAAAAAGAAAGTAGGCATGTGTATATGTATTTAATTTATTTTCAAAGCAAGGAAATAAATTTTTCTATTCCCCAGAACACAGTTCTTCCAAAATATGTTTAAAACATATGCATAAGAGTCATTCAATTATTTGGTATATTAATTCTACTTATTTCTGTATAGTAACTGGAAATGATTTTTAAAATTAGGAATTCTTATAAGAAAAAACAGTGATACTTCAAATATTTCAGATACCCTAAAATTTTACATGTGTAAAACTAAGCAGTACACCATTGTCCTAATAACAAGATTATATTATTTTTCTGATATTTAACTGACCTCAGTTGCATAAAATCTGTATGGCATATGGTAGGTGAAGTAAATGCATCAAAATTAAAATTTTCATACCTTGACATGACATGCGGTTCTTTTGGAGATAATATCCCACTGTACACATGCAAGTCCTTGTAGTTTCAGATGTTGGTAAACAAAGCTGTGAGCAACCACCATTATTTAGGTGGCAAGAGTTGCTGCCTGCATAAAAGGAAAAGAATTAAAAAACCCATAAATAAGTGTTATTCAATGTCAAAAAGTAAGCATATATATATATGTTTACATATATATATAACATATATATGCCTTTAATTCCTAAATGTAGCTGCTTCATATTGATTAGTATCACATTTTGTTCTTCCAAATAATTTGAATTAGCAAATTATAGTTGATTTCTGCCCTTCAAAAAGAGCAAATAAAATATATGAAAAGATTATAGTTACAGAAAAGTAAAAGGGGATTGATCATTCCTGAACACCATCATAGGTCTTTGGTGCATTTTAAGATCATGGAAATCAGAGAATATTTATTTTTGATTTGGAACTTTACTTCATCTCTGCAGTTATTTCCTTTGCAAAGATGTTTTATCCAAATGTGTCACATAAATAGCTATTAAGTTATATTACTAACTCAAATCAAAGACTACGTCATTTCAAAAATGAGATGTGTGTATATGTATATATTATATTTTAAAAAATAAGGAAATAATTTTTTTCCGTTCCTAGGAGCATAATTCTCCAAAATATATTTAAACACACTCATGATAGTCATCTAATTAATTGGCATATTAATTCTTCTTACTGTTCTATAGTGTCAATGACAAATATTAGTCAGGTAATCACAGGTAGGCATTCTATAAAGATGTTCTTTTGAATTTACTAGGCCCAATGTGCTAATTAAAGCTATAGTGTGAGGTTTAGTAATTTATAGTCTTACCAAGCAAGTTCATTAAATATCCAATTTTTACAACATTTTTATTATTCTAGGACATGCAGTGCCATTTACTGGATGTTCAAGTTCTGATACAAAGTGCAATAAATCCAGTGAGAATTACAAAGCATGATGAAAGCTATATATCAATAGCACTCTATGGGAAATTTAAAATACCACTGCAGTTCATTATTTCTCATCTCCCGAATTCAAGATAGTCTGATGGGATTTAATTGTTCATTCAAACCTGTCACAATCTCTGTCATTTTTGAAGTGTGAAATGCTCTCAATTTGGGAGATTTCTCATCAGGATATCTACCACACTCTCTGCTCATTTCTTTTAGTTACTATTCTGCCAAGGCTGAACTTTACCTTAAGTAACCCAAACTTTTCAAATTGTTGCTATTACCGTCTATATTCACTAATGAAGACTAATTGATAAATTCCTCCCCCCCGCAGCTGACTAAAGATGATATTTCAGATTTCAGACTTTTAAAAATAATAAGACAATTATATAAGTGTGTGTGCAATAATTCTTTATTGACCATGTATTTATTTCATTTTATAGAAAGCATGTGACTGCACATTAAAATAATGCCAATATATAGAGATGTGCACATAGATTCAGATTTATTTTAACTTCCACTAAAGGCTGAAAGATTGTAAAGAGATTGACAGATGATACCTAAGTATAAAATCTGAAGAAATATCACATGGAGAAGAAAAATAAGGGAACGAAGTAAAGAAACAAGTTAGGGAAGAGAATGAATTCATAAACACAAGAGAGAATGAGGGGTTATATAGCTTTGATAATATCAAAAGTATGTGAATAGAATAAACAGGAGCTTCTGGGATGGTATAATTTTTAATATAATTGCAACAGTAACAATGTATTATACTCTTTATTTGTTGATAAATAATATAATTAGTACATTTTAATAATTGTGTTACACACCAATAATGTACATTTTACATATAGCTTTATTGGAGAAATCAAAGTGAGGGAAACATAAAATAAAAGAGTAATTACAAAGTCTCTAATTATTTACAGTAAGTATCCTTTCCTATTAAATATAGGTGAAGTGGGAAAATATCGTAGTGATTCAACAGTAATAATTCATGCAGTGATTATCTATCAAGTTAGAAATACTAGCTTGAATTGAGATTTTGTAATGATATTGATGTTCAAACCTCATGCCCCAAATGACTACTGGAGCTAGAAAGTCCATTTGACTAACAAGAAGTCTCAACTCTCCAGTGATCTGTGTCAAAAATGATAAATGAAACAGCTAATTGTACTTTGAAATCCAAAGAGATAGTAATGTTAACACCTTAAAGAGTCCTAAATTGCTCATATTTCATACTAATGAAGCTTTTAAGCTACCTGCAGTGACTCTGTTAATGGGATTGTCTTTAATATGGATGATTTTATCAGCATATTCTTCTAGAAAAAATGGTATTTTCACTGCATATTAAACTTGGTAATATTACATCTTTGATTTCTAAGTGCTAGGGGTCTGTTCATAGTGTATGGAACACTTATCTGTACCTACAGGAAAATTTTTTTAAAATAAGGGTAACCTGGTTAATAAAGGTTAGCTAATAATATATTAAATATTTCCTCCCAGAAACTCCATTTCAACTGGATATAGAAACATTCCAAGTTAATTTATAGTTTCAAAAAAGCATGTGCCTATTTGCACTTTGAAAGAGTGATATCTATTTTTTAAAATGTCCTGTTTGAAATTGGAAATCCATTCTCATTTATTCTCTCCTTTTTTTCTTCTTCTCAGTCTCCCTTTTCTCCTACTCCTCCTGTTTCCTCTCTTTTTCTATGTAGTTTTTCTAATTTTATGTTTTCAGATACAATATTATATGTATATACTGTGCAGAATGCACATTCAGAATTATAATGGCATTGTAAATTTTTGCATTTAACAAATATATTCTAATATACATCCATGAGAATATTCTGATGTAGTTGTTTACTGACTACCAGTTTTTTATTCCCAATTACATTATCTATTCCTTATGGTTGGAATATCAGCAAAATTATTTATTTTGTTTTATTTATTTATTCGTTTGTTTATTTTATTTATTTATTTATTTATTTATTTATTTATTTATTGCAGTTCAAACCATCAAATGCAGGGTCTCACACATTTTAAGCAAATTCTCTTCCACTGAATTACCCTTCCATCCAAATTAAGTTCAGTAAACATTTAAGATTAATTGTTGAAGCAATTATTTTTTAAGTTTTTTAAAAATTTCTTTTCATGAAAAAGAAATACATTTCCCTCTAACCCTCATGAGTAAGGCTTCCAGACCAAATCGGCTCCATCCTCTATAAGGGAAGGCAAGCGTTGCTCTTCTCCATTTTCTCTCCTGTTGTGCAAGCAGGCTCTTGATTGATATCCTCAATGAATCCTGGCTGATGGTTGTCAACTGTCTTCAGCAATACAGATCCTGTTGGATCTCAATTCTTCCACCTACTCTTCTGTTTTTGTCTATCTGCCCCAAATCATTTAGATGAAATAATTTCTCAGTGTCCCAATTCTATTTTCTTGAAGTTTTTCCTTAGAAATAAAGTACATGAAGCTAAAGATTTTCAAGGCAGAGACTAAAATAAGGAAGTGAAATACATAAACTATTTTTTAAGGGAGAGAGTTGTACTAATGTCATGAATAATGAAGCAAAAACTAAGAAAGAGCTAGCAGGTGTGTAGCTGTACTGGATGGCAGCTCTAATCCAACTGCCATTTGGGCAAGGTGACAAGTCCACCTATGTAAACCATCTGTTCGTTCTCTCACTCCATTTCACTACACACCATTTGGACAAACAAAACAAAAAGGCTAAATGCTTATAGCCAAACAATTCAATGTTTTTCCATATGAAATTTGTGTATCTTATATCCACTTTGTCAGCTTAAATGACCATATTTCATTTAGTTTCTGGGCTTAATTGTATTTTGTATATACTTTGCGGGATATTTTTCTTATTCCTATTTTTTTAGTAAAAAAGAAAAATAATAGAAAATATTTCTTTGAAGACCTGACAAAACCACAATTTCTAAGACAGTTTTGCAAATATTTTGAAAATTTATTATGTACCATATCATAAAGACATTTCCCCTACCGTATTAAATAACATTTTCCTTGTTTTTTTTTTTATTAGAAGCAAGAATAAAAACTTCTATTGCTGAAATGAGGAAATATTATAAAAAAGAGAATATTATATGCTCAAAAATTGGCATGAATTTCCAAGTGTGACTTGCCTTGCTGTGCTTCTTTATCATATACTTTCATATGAACAACCCCAGAAGTCTTGTTTCGAAGGATGGTGGGGTTTCTTCCATCTCTTTTGTTACAGGTTCCCAGCTGAGCTAAGTTTTGGTCTGCCCACCAGAGTTTCTTATCTATAAAATAAAAAGGATTTTTAAAGGATAATATATTCAGTTTATTAAATAATACAAATAGCTATTAAAATATAATATATTCTGATTTCTTTTGTTATATTTGAAATCTAAGGGAAATATTAAAGTCACATTTATTTTAAAAATGCAAACTATAGTGACATATTATCCAAATTTTCCTCCTCTTTCCCCAAGTCTTTAACTTTTCTTTTCCCAAAAAAAAGAATTGATAATATTTTATATATCATGTAACTGATATTGTATCAACAAAAATAAGCATACTTCAAATCAATATGCAATACAGATTTTATTATTTATATACTTCAACATGACCACAGTAGTTTTGTGCTGTATTTGCAAATAAATAGCTAAGTGTAACAAAATAGCTAAAGAACAATTACAAACAGTACTGATCTCCAGTTTTCTGTTTGCTAAAAGTATGTAAGCTTTTAATAACTTTCACTTTCCATTACTGGATTCTTCATAATTGTAGTAATTATTTTTTTTTCTTGCACTGTTTTTCTTCTTCAAATTTTTATTTATTCAACATTTTAGGGAGATAATGGCATGACTTAAGTTCTAGATGAAAACAGATTTGCAAAGAAAAAAAAAATGGCCTAAACATTAAGTAATTAATGAAAAATTAAATAAAAGATACTACAATTGTTCTTGATGTTATTACTCTTTATATCTTTTCAATGACCCAGAAGTTAAAACCCTGGGCCAAACAAAAGAAATATAATTCTAAAATATAATCCTAATAAATGTTATTTGTTTTCAGTTTTTAAAATTAGCCTTTAAAGAAAACACAGAAGCCTTGCTGAGATTGTGATGTATAAATGCATTCTACTGTCATGTATGACAGATCAGAATTAATAAAAAAATTTTTTAAAGAGAAAAAATAATTTTGCAATATAAAAATAATGTAAAGTTGATGAAAGTTTTTATAAATAAATAAGAAATTGATTTTAGAAAGAATATTCTCATCATATAAAATAAGGAATTAAAGGATGATTTTAAAAATAAATAGCAAAGTAAATAGACATTTAACATAGTAGATATCATTAGAAAATGCTTAATAAAAGACCAAAAGCATTTAAGTAGAAAACTGGAGAGGAAGAAAAAAATAGGAATAATACAAATTATTTAATTTTCATCTTTCAAATCAGAAAAATGCATGATACCTAACACCGATAAACAAATATCACATACGCTATTTGGTAGAACCCTGGAAGAATTGAAATAGCTATAAAAGAACTGTCTCTGAGAACTGAGACTGAAGCTGGGAGGGTTGGAATAAGTGATATTCTACAGATGACAATCTCTTTTGTATTATTTGTTTTGTTATGTGTATATTACTTCAGAATTAAAATTCATAAAATTAATAAATTAGTAAATTAAAAATAAATTAAACCCTGTCAAGAGGATATAAGTATAGGACTCAGAACCTTCTCGGCTGGTCTCTCTGAAACAAGACTAGGTCTAGAGTAAGCTTCTAGCTTTCAAAGTAGCCCAAATTAAAATGTGTTCCATTTCTATCTCCTGGACCAAAGCACTTCACCAATGAACATTGATAACTGAGTGAGATAAATATCATCACAATGGAAATCTATGAAATTTTGTTCAGGACCAGCATTAACTGAAAGCACCACTTAGTCTATGACTGTTCCTTTATTACTTACCTGCTACAGAACGGCATGACAGTAAAACTTAAAAGAGTCAAGAGGCTGGATGATTTTCAAAACTGTATCTCTGTGCAAATTCTCATGTTTCAGTGACCTATGACCTAACATACTATGACCCAGGATTCCATTTATTCAAATCTGAATATTTTAACAAATCTCTATAGCAAGATTACACAAATTCTCTTCTGATTACTTTTTTCCCCCAATTGCTACAGGAGTTCAATTAAAAGAAAAAAAAAAAAAAAAAAAAAACAAGAAAAATACTTCCTTGACTTCCTTTCTTCCTATCTTCCTATCTAGAAAGTGCCACCCTATGTAGACACTGTGATTGTTCACCCAACAGCCATTCCCTTTTGTTTTCATCCTGGTAGAGAAGAATAATTTTCATAGATAACAGTCAAAATGCCAGGTACTCCCTTTTGTGGTGTCCTGGGCAGTAGAGGTGGCCATGTAACACAATTCTGTATTAATTTTTTTGATCAGGTAGTGCTTCTAAGAGTAACCCCAAATCATGTCAAATTCCCAGTTACTGAGAATAACCAATTAAATTCTGTTCGGGTGGTACAGGACTGCTAAATGAATGGGAGAAGGGACTAAATACAAAGAACCATGTCCTTAAGGACTATGACCAAAGAGTCTCTGGTCCATGAAAGACCATTAGGACTTCAACAACAGGCATTTTACCAGTGACCAATGTGACACTGAGACCCCAATTATTCTGAAAAAGCTATTCTAGATTGTTACAGTCCTTTAAAAACCTATTTGGTTTACTCCTAATTCTTAAGATTATTCAGAACCTTCTAATTACATTGTTTCAAATTTGAAATTCCATATCATTTTTAAAGTCCTACATAAATTGAATTTATTCTACCTACTGAGACCTCTTTCCATCTCTCCAGACTTATTATCTCATGATATTCATGTATTTATTTATTCCACTAATATTGTCCACAGAACATCACCAGATGTGGCCCTGAACACTGGACCTGCAGAACTGTGAGTCAAAGTAAACCTCTCTTTTTTTTTTTTCATTAAAATTTATCCTGTCTGTAGTGCTTTGTTATTAGCAACAGAAAATAGACTACTACCAGCATCTATTGTGTGCTATTCTAGATGGTGAGAAATTGACAGTAGACAAGACAAATAAGATAGCTGCCTTTATAGATCCTATGTTCTACTGACAGAAGCAAACATGAATAAACAATTATAAAAATAAATAAATGAAGACTATGATTAATGGCATAAAGGAATTGGGCACATTCCTTTATACCACACTACACTTCAAAGGATAAATAAGGACACTACCTATAGTGAAGTATCTCAGACTCCCACACTGACACCTCTACCCCTCAGTGACTGAAAGTTCTCTATAGACAGAATTATATGGCTTTATATAATTCTTGCTGTTTTTCTTTGTTTCACTTATACTGATTTTGGCTTCTTATCTAGAGATGAAAGCTCCTGAGAGCAAAGATCCTGCTTTGTACTCCTTTGTATTCCTCACAGAATCTCAAAAATATGTAATAAAGTTAAAATGTATGTGATGGTAGGCCCTGATCCAATATGATTCAATATAACTGGTGTCTCCAAAAGAAAGGAAAATATGGGTGCATAGAGGAAAGGCCATGTGGACACAAGACAGCCAGCTAACTACAGGTCAAGTAGAGTAACCTCAAGAAAAATCCCGCTGACACTTTGATCTCAGACTTGTCACTTGCAGAATTGTGAAAAAAGTCTCTAGTACATCATCCAGTCTTGGGGACTTGGTTATAACAGCTCTAGTAAAGTGATACATTTGCTAATAGAGATTTCAAAGGAATCTTGAAATCTTCATAGGAGAGAGAGAGGGAGGTCCAGAGGGAAAGAGACTGTCAGTCTAAACATTGTCATAACTATTATATACAGAAGGATAGATGATACTGTTGAATAAGAACCTACTACATTCCAAGTCTTTTGCTAGACTTTGAGTACGAGCAAATAAGATTGTTTCATTTAATCACCATAAATGATTTGTGACAGTTAATATACTTCCAGTCAAAGATGAACAAATGGAAAGTCAGGTAACCTAAAGGTCACACAAAAGGAATGTGACACTAACTCCCAGTCACTATTACTTAAATCTCAACATTATTTCTAGTGCACAAATGCACTGAACCTAATAACACTACACTCTGCAATTCAAACTTAATCCAATAAATACAAATTAAAGTTTTATTCCAAAATAAAGAAGTTGCATATATAAATATTTTGATTATTATATTTCAGAATAATAATTATAAAATTTTTATAATGCTTTACTTCTTAAAATGTATCATTAAAATTTATAACCTACTTTTGAAATATTGAGAATATTTATTTTGATCGAATTGTACCAGAGTTGTTAAGATCCATGATTTAAAATTAGATTTTCTCAAACACTAGTCTTTCACCTTTAAAATAGAAAATATAATGCCTAGATACATTTGAATTTCAGATAAAAGACCAATAATTTATTAATATAAAAATTTTATTATTTATTTGACATTCAAGTTCAACTGAATGTTTTGTGTTTTACCTGGCAATTTTATCATTTCTACTCTCTCCTACAACACCAAAATGTACAAGAAATTAATGAAAAACCCATAAATCTACAAAAATAAGAAATAGGAGAGAAGGCCAAGGCAATAAAAAAAATAGGAGGTTGAAGGTAGATTATAATCGGTGACTGATTTTACAGATAAAATGAAAATCTACACTTGCAGAAGAAGGAGGCAGATGCAAGTTAATTTTTACTGCAGAACTTCAAAATTGATGAAAAATTGTGGGCCTTAAGACATTTAAGGAGGATTGTTTAGTCTAAGAAGCAGAGTACAGTATAGACTGCCAAGGGAGCACCCTCCTCAAGCCAGGACGTGAGTGAGGATTAAGTAATAATCTATATTAAAAGATGTGAGTGAGGATTAAGTAAGAATCTATATTAAAGGATGCCAAATTGGAACAATATTTGTAATTACCTAGAGGGTTTGTTACAATACAGATTTCTGGGGACTCCAGGACTGATGATTCCGTAGGTCTAAGGTAGGGTCCCAGAATCTGAATTTATGACAAGCACAGGTGAAGCTGAGGTACTGATGTTGCTCATTTGGTGTGTCTTCGCTTGAGATAAACAGTAGAATCACCTGGAGGATTTTTGCAAACATGCCTGGGTTCTGCTACCAGATATTTCTCTGAGTTGTTTTGGCCTATGTGGTCAATCCTATCAGCAAATTTCAAATCATCTGCTACTCAAATGTGCAGCTAAGGTTCAGAACCACTGACCAAGTCCAGCACAGTGGCATGTCCCCTTAGTCCCAGTGACTCCAGAAGCTGAGGCAGGAAGATCACCAAGTTCAAAACCAGACTCAGCAACCAAAAAAAAAAAAAAAAAAGAAAAGAAAAAAAGAACCAAACTGCTAAATGATGAGACCCAGTCTTTGTCTTCCAGATGAGCTATTAAGAAGTCTCCCATTTGGGGAAAACTATCCAGTCCAATGCTCTGAAGAAACTGATTGATAACTGAGGGATTCTTCCTCCCAAATGAAACAGAGAGGGAGAGAGAAAGAGAGAAAGGAATGAAGAGAGGGAGGGAAAAGCAAAGAAATAGAGGAAATAAAACCCATCAGTGTAGGTGTTTATTTAATTTATTAATTTTTTTATTTACTTATACCAAGTATTGCCAGGGCACATAACAACTGCACCACATCCCAGCCCTTTTCATTTTGAGACAGGGTCTAGCTACCTTGCTTGGGTCCTCACTAATTTGCTGAGGCTGACTTTGAACCGTGATCCTCCTACCTTAGCCTCCCCAGCTACTGGGATTACAGGCATGTACCACCACACCTGGCTCAATTTAGGAATTCTAGATGACACTAACTGTTACCTATCCCTGCCTCTTGAAATCCTAATTTCCAATAACTGTCAGAAGGATGGATAAAAAGTCAACATTAGATAACTGAAAAAATGACTACTGCATTAGTCAGTTTTTTCATTACCGTAATGAAATTCCAGTGAAAGTTTCACTTCACAGAGAAAGAGGGTAGTCAGCTCACAGATCTGGAAATTTAAAGTCCGAATGGCATAGTGCATGCTCTGTGGCAAGAGCTACCCCCTGGCTGCATCATACCATGCACATAGCACTGGCAGGAGCACATGCCAAAACAAGATGACTACATCTGAACAAGGAAGCCAAATGAGAGAGAACAGTTAGACTTTGTTTCAGTCAGCTGTTTCACTGCTGTGACTAAATGATCTAACCAGCACAATTATAGAGGAGGAGAAGTTTATTTGAGGGCTCACAGTTTCAGAGGTCTTAGTCCATAGAAGGCCTGCTCCATTCTTAGGGGCTTGAGGTGAGGCAGAACCTCATGGCAGAGGAAAGCAGTTTGCATCAACAGGAAGCAGAGAGAGTCTCCATTCTCCAGATACAAAATATATACCCCAAAGCCATGCCCCAGTTCCAATCTGCTCCAGCTACACCCTATCATTTCAAATAATCCCATCAGGGACTAATTCACTGATTGGGTTAAGACTCTTAACTACTCAATAATTTCTCTCTTGAACCTTCCTGAATTGTCTCACATGTGAGTTTTGGGGGACACATCACATCCAAACCCTAAGAGGCTTGTTCCTTTTATAACAATGCTGTCATGATAACTCAAGGATCACAGGAGAAATACCTTCAAGGGCAGGAACCCCAATGACCCAAGCACCTTCCACTAGACCACAATTCTTAAGGATTTCATCACTTCAATACCACTACCCTAAGGGACCAGTTCTCCAATCATGTGGGATACTTTGTGGACATCCAAATTATATTTAAACCATAGCAACTTTATCATGACCTAGAGACCAAACTAATGAGTAGGAAAAGAAAAATACTCAAAGAAAACAAAAGCAACAGCAAAAATAGAAAATAGAAAAACAAAATTAAAATGAATCAACAGCCTGACCAAGACAACATGCTTGCAGGATATAAATATTTGAAGAAACTAAACTTTGAACCTTTAGAAATTAAAAGCATTAGAGTTGAAATACAAATTTTGATAGAAAGTTTATATTTGAAAGACCCAAATAAATTTTAAAAAAGGAAGGGAAACCAGAAACAGAAGATGAAATTTCACTATCTGAGTTATGTGAATTGAGAAAGAGAAAATTGAAAAATAGAGGAAAACTATCAAGAACACAACATTGTTTTTCAGAATTGAAGGACCTCAGAATTTAGATCGAAATAGCCAAATACATTCATGATAAGATGAAAGAGAAGAGACACACATTATCATGAAATGCCAGAATACTGCTTCTTTCCCAGTAGACTCTTCATACTCTCATATGAGGTAAATACTGGTCATCTTTTTCTCCCTTCCAACTCCACTGTCTCTCCCAAGCTCAGTGTAATCTGAGCAAGCTCACATAATTCTTCGCCCCTCTTATCCCATGGATGCATTACACAGAAACTCTTTAGCTCAATGTTTTACCACTTCTCATGTTATTTTCTTTGGGGTAGGGGGGTACTGGGGATTGAACTCAGGGGCACTTGGCCACTGAGCCACATACCCAGACCTATTTTGTATATTATTTAGAGACAGGGTCTCACTGAGTTGTTTAGTGCCTCACTTTTGCTGAGACTGGCTTTGAACTCTCCATCCTCCTGCCTCAGGTTCCAGAGTTGCTAGGATTACAGGCACGGGCCACCATGCCTAGATACTTCTGATGTTCTGGACTGTCATTGCTCAAGCAACACCAGGGCGATCTTTCTGAAAGGTAAATGTGAGCACACTGCTCTGTCTCTTACTTTTCCTTAACTGGACCTGGTGGCACATGCCTGCAATCCCAATGATTTGGGAGACTGAGGTAGGAGGAACACAAATTTGAGGCCAGATTTGGAAACATAGTGAGATCCTGTCTCAAAATAAAAAAAATAAAAAGGGCTGTGGATGTAGCTCAGGGGTACATTACCCCTGGGTTCAACTCCCAACACCACAAAAGCAAAACAAAGCAAAGGCTTCTTCCTACCCAACCCCTTAACCTGTCACCAACCATGTTATGATGTGTGCTTAATTTTCCATCACCAGATTACTGTCCTCTGTGGTCTGTGTTCTAGGAACATTGAGTTTCAATCAACTTTCAATTTTCTGGGGATAGATTAACCATGATAGGATAAAAATAGGGAAGAAAATAACCAAAAGGCAACTTATTTTAAAGGGGAAAAAAAAAAAAAAAAACCTGCCATGAACTAGAGAGGTACCTACATATTAGAATGAGTCAGTATTTATAATCATGGAGGAACCATTACATTTTTATATTGTACCTATTGCAAATCAGGAACGCCCCTCCACCTGGACCATCAGACTGAATGCAGTCCTCTGCTAGCTAGTTTGTGAGCTGCTCTTTGAAAGAGCAACACTCTGTAGTTCTGAAACCCTTTGCAAAAAAATTGTTTCTTGTGGCAGTGAAGGGACCAGAAGTCTCCTTTGCTTTTCCTTCTCCAAGACTTTTTCTTAAACAGATAATTTGGAGAAAGACAGGAAAGGTGGCATGGAGATCACTGCTGAACAAAGCCCAGATTTATTTTGAAGAATTTGTGACCTTGAACTGACAGATATGGCCGTAAACTCTTTTCCATTCATTGTTAGAGTGAGTGACTTGCCTCGTTGAGAGCTGAGAGGGCAGTCCTGGGTTACATGGAAGAAAACTTGAGAATGGCAGGTAATTTAATTTTCAAGTTGATGGCTTGGCTGTATTGCCAGGGAACTAGTATTTGTGCAATGATGAAGAAGAGAAGGACAGTGAGAGAGAAATTCACTGACAAAAACAAGGCAGCTCTGGTGGACTGCTTGCTGGGATATTTAGAAAATACAAAGCAGGGTTTATTCTATGAAAACTTATGTTCCCTACAATTTCCAGTAGAAAAATGAGGAAAAGAAGAGAAAGAGAGATAGAGTAGGAAGAAAGAACTATTCAGCTCTGATAACAAAATTGACTATTTGAACATTTTAATTAAGTACACTTGTATTAAATATCCATCTTACATCACAGCTCTGTTGGTACCTGAACTATCTTATGATGTCCTCCCATTTTCTATTCCCCAGTTAATAGGTTATAGTGTTTATAGTTTCTAAAATAAATTTTTGTACTGAGATTGACCTCAGGGATATCTTATCATTGGGCTACATTACAAGTCCATCTTTATTTTTTTTATTTTGAAACACAGTCTTGCTAAGTGGATGAGGTTCTTGCTAAGTTGCCAGCTCCTGTCCCAGCCTCCTTAGTTGCCAGGATTATAGTATGTGCCACCATGCCTGGATCCAAAGCAACTCCCAAGCATACCTACTATAATTTGGATGTGATTAGAGTGTGTATTTAAATTGTGAAAACTTAAGTTAATGATGGTTTGTAAAGGTGAGGCTATTGGGAGGTGTTTAGAATTAAATAAGGTGATCTGGGTAAAGGCCCCATGATTGAATACTGCTGGCTTTATAAGGAGAGGGAGAAAGGATCAAGACACATGTGTATACCCTCTCTGTCTTGTCATCAGATGCTCTGTCCTGCCTTGGAACTCTGACCCCAAGAAGACTACCTTCAGATATGGCTCCTTGACCTTAGACCTCCAGAACCAGGAGCCCAAATCAACCTCCTTTAATAAAAAGTTACCCAGTCTGTGGTATTGTGTTACTGACAACAGAGAATAGATTAATACCATTCCTGTGCCTTTTTGTGTTTTCCTCTATTTCCTTCATTTAGAAATCTTACATACATGATACACCTACCTAAGGTCTAGTCATATGCAAAGTGATGATCTATTAGGATAAGGCACATAAAATGTCAGAACTTCTGTGTGTTTATATATAAAACTGGTGTGAACAAGTGAGATTTTGTTCAAAAAAATTTTTAAGCTTTCCATATGTACTGTTTAAGAAAAAGTTTTGAGACCATCATTTTGCCCCACTGTTAAAAAGCTGTTTAAGCTAGGTCTAAAGTGAGATTGTGTCCAAAAATTTTTTTTTAAAGCTTTCCATATGTACTATTTAAGAAAAAGTTTTGAGACCATCATTTTGCCCCACTGTTAAAAAACTGTTTAAGCTAGGTCTAAAGTGAGATTGTGTTCAAAAGCTTTTTTTAAAGTTTTCCATATGTACTGTTTAAGAAAAAGTTTTGAGACCATCACTTTACCCCACTGTTAAAAAGCTGTTTAAGCTAGGTCTATAGAGAGTAAAGTTAGTGGATGATTTTCCCTTTTACTGAAAGGTCAAGTGTGTTCTCCACTTAATCTGTGTTCCTCAAAACTCCTATGCTAAAACCCTAAGCCCCATGACTCTGTTTGAAGATAGGGTATTTAAAGACATAATTATGATTAAATGAGGTCATAAGGTGGTTCCTAAACCAATGGGAAAACAATGGGGACATGAACACAGAGAGGAAATACTACATGAGGACATGGTGAGGATGTGACCATGTGCAAGCCAAGAAGACCTTAGAAGAGACCAAAATGGCTGATGCCTTGATCTTGAACCTCCAGTTTCCAAAACTGAGAGAAATTAATTTCTATTATGTAAGTTCACCATTAATGATATTCTGTTATGGTAGCCTTGAGAGGCTATTACAGACTGCCATATCAACTTATCATTAAGGTAGGAGAGAGTACTGTGAGGTTTATTATAATGGGTTTGAGACATTTTGAAAGTCCAGTCAGAGAAGAACCACAGGATCCACTGAGGGAAATCTTAGCCTATATGAAAGTAGGTCTCATTGTTACCTCTACAACATATTACAATTACCTACCTCCAAATATTTCTCTAGACCTCTACTCCATTTTCACTGCTATTAAACTAGTCATAGCTATCAGAGTTTTTCTCAGCTGAACTCCAATAACTTCTAAAGTTCTCCAGCTTCTAATCATACCCTACTCCACACAGCATTGAGTCCTTTTAAAACATAAACCCAGGTCCAAAACTCCTCCACTGAATCTTTCACCTGGCTGTTAGAATGAAGAGCTCAGATTTACTATCAGACATCAGTCCCTCAGAATCTCTTTTCTCTGAAATGAAGCTCCTGCCACTCTAGCCATATTATCTACAGCATGCCAAGTACTTTCTAGATTTCAGGGGGGTTTTGTTTGTTTGTTTATTTTCCTCTATGTAGAAAGGTCTTATTTAGAAACTTTTACAAAACTAAATCTTTCTTGTCATTTAGGTCTAAGTTCAAATAGCACCTTTTCAGCGGAAGGACTTCCCAAACTACCTTTTTACTTCACACCACTTTTCTCTGAAATTTTCATATGCATTTATCAAATACTTCAACTAAATGCAAGCACCATGTGCAAGGCTCCATTCATGGCCTGCAAAAACAAAAAATTACAAAATTGTTTGAACTACTAAACAGGGAAATCTGACTTCAGGAGCTCACAATTATGAGTTCCAGAGATTGCCTTAAATATGTGGGTTGCCCTGCAGCTGATTCACCACTGGAGTTTGAATGCAGGCCCTAGATGTGGAAATGACCTGTTAGAGACAAATGGCTTGCTTATCTGCAACCACCCATCCTATTTTTCACCAAAGAAACTCCTACTGGTCCCCTTTTGATCTGTACTGCTATATATAAAGAAAACACGGCTCATTCAGTTGTTAGAGTCAGACCCTTCTGAACTGGTCAACCTGTCAGACCCCTATTCTAAAGATAATTCTGTCTCCTTTTTTTTTTTTTTTTTTTTTTTTTCTGTTAAATAAATTTCTTAACAGCCAGTCCATCCCTCCAACAGTAACCCTTTTCTTTGCCCAAACAGGACATGCGGCAATAGTCATGAAGACAGGGTTTGGAGTTGCCTTGTTTCAAGTTTGTATCTTCAGCTCTCTGGAGAGATTTAACATTAAGAATGTTATTCTTTACTCAACAGAAATTCTGGTTCTGAAAATAATTTGGGGTAATACTGAATGCACTCCCAATTCACTCACTCTAGTCCCTAGAGCATGTCTGGGCAAAATGACTGTGAATAAGAAAATGAGCTGAAGGACTGAAAAGTTGACCATCTGATGGGGTATGGACAGCTGTTTTATGGAGTTTTCTTTTTTTCTGGTTTTGTTTTGATATTCCTAAATAAATGTTGACACTAGAGAAAAGAATTTCCTCACTTTTTCTTCAAGGAACAATGGAGCCTTGAACTACTGACATGAATTTCCATCAGTGAACCTGTGAGGACTGTGAGTCAGAACAAACTATCCATAGATATGTATTGCTGAGGTTTAGATCTATTTTGTATCAGATTAATCTTCCAGGTCTGTTGGTACTTACTTGCCAAGCAGCAAGTAACAAGTTGCACTGGTCCTCCTGTGGCAAGCACAGTGAATGGGGACATTCCCCAAGTTAGATGCCAGCTCTCTTGTAGGCAGTGAGGTATGGCTGGAAGGGGGAACTTATGAAAATCAACAGTTAAGATCTTCCTCAAGAAGTAACCCTGAGTTCCTCTAAGAGATTACAAACAATACAATTAACTTGAAATCAAATTAAGCAATTCGGAGCATCCTGGACAATTTCCTAGGCAAGTTATCTTAAAGATTGAACATCCTTTTATTCTAGGCAGGTTGTGACGTGGAATTACAGTAACGTGACTATTAGATTTATATGGTGTTATTTTATCCTGATAGTCTGACAATCTCTGGGTTTTTGGTCATGCTTACTTTAAACCAACTAAGTCCTATGTTTATATTTTTAGTAAGTTCCTCTCCCACTTTGGTCATTTCTACTCATTTCCAAATGGGGCAGAAGGAGCCATAATGGATTTAGGTCAACACCAACTATCAATGAATATTTACTGCTGAAGTTGAGCTCTATTTTGTATCAGATCAATCTTCCAGATCTCTCTATAAACTTAGCCAGTGAAGGAATCAGAATATGTCATCCCATAATGCTTCTTTGGCTTAGGGATTAAATATAGTCCCTGACTTAAAATCGTTCAAGTCACTATTTTTCAACCATACAATGGTACAAAAGTGATACACTTTATGCAGAAATTGTACTTCAAATTTTCGATTTTAATCTTTTCCCAGGGTAGTGATAAGCAGTGAGACACTGTCTCAATATTTCATGCTAGCTCCCTGTCAGTCAGGTGATCATAAGGTGAAACACCAAAGCACCAGAGTATATGCTTGGATAAGCTATGATGTAGGTTACATGAATTAAAAGCATTTTTGACATAATATTTTTTCACTTATGGTGACTTTATTGGAATGTAAACCCAGAATAGGCAGAAGAGACCTCTATTTTGAACTGAAGGCAGCAGATGCAGGAGGAATTCTCTGCCCTCCCCGTTTCTGCCTAAAAGTGGGCATAAATTTACCTCTTAAAGTGTTGCTCTGTCTTCTACAAGGAAGAGGAGAATGATTAGATATCCAAGGAATGGCACTGAGATAAGCATATATAAACTTTATTTAAATAACCCTCATCTTCCATTAGTTTCTCTTATATTTCCTAGCCAATTCCTCACAATTTATCTACCATCTTTCAAACCCCAAAACATCTTTCCTTTGATAAAATGATATATTAGTTCCCAAGTCTAACCCCTTGGAGTTTCACTTCTTTTTCACTGTGAATTCCATGTACATAAAATAGTAACAAAACCATGTGACTTTGTCCTTTTAACCTGTCATTTGCTAGTTTAATTCACAGGTATTCAGACATTGATCTGAGAGGGAAGAGGAAAAGATTTTCCTCCCTGACACCTTGCTGTACTTGCCAATCATGAATTATGTTGAAATTTCCATTCCATCTTGGGAGCATAGGTATTTTTCTAATAGACACTTTCGCTTATTAAGTAAAATAACAGAGTAAAACACTCTGTTCCTAATAACTGAATTTCATATATAGTAGTGCCCAGTAGTATTAACCTCAGTAGACCTTGCCCTAAATATATCTTCATCATTACATTCAGGTCTTGGTTTTCAGTTTTTTGAGGACTCTAAAAGATGTCTTAGAATTTAGCAATTATGATGGACAGGGGGTAGAAGAAACATGCTATTGTGAATGAAACAAACTAGGTGTCTAACCAGGTATTTCAAGTCAGGGGAGGAATAGAGGAAGAATACTGAGTTCATCAACTGACTGACAAAGTATCATAATCCAGAGAGCAAAAGAGGACTGATTTAACCTTAAAAACTCAAAACCAAACCAAACCAAACAAACAAACAAAACACATTCACCAGAAATGCTGTATCTAAAACTATACCTAAGCTCTGCAAAAAAACTATTTATATGGATGCTAATCACAACAATTTATATAAAAAGAAAATAACAAATGTACACATATAGGTAATAATTTAATTAAGTATATACATAGAGAGGAATATTGTATAAACATTAAAATACTGACATAGAAACCTATTGACCTGCAAAGTAAAGCTTATAACAAATTAAAAGTGAATGGCAGTTTATACATATATTTTAATCTTTTATAAATTTTAATATTTCTAGACAAGGCTTTAAACCACAATTTTACAAAAAAAAATCCTGATTCCTTTAAATATTAGCATTTAAGCAGTAATCTTTGCAGTTTGCTATATCAGCAATAATATTATAAAAATTAAACTTTGATAATAATTATTCTAATTCCTCTTTACAATGTGCTTATTGAATAAGTTTTTAAAATATAGAATGAGAATCAAAGTCAGCATTTTATTATTTTTTAAACACACTGTATATTATCAGGTTTCAATATTTTAAAATTTGACTGTACTATCTTGGATAATTTAATGTTCTATTTTATTATTAAAATATGAACATCTTTCTTATAGTTACTACACAATTCTTGATACTGCCAAATAATTAATATTGTAAAATTCACTGACTTGAAATATATGTGAGGGTGTACATATCAATATATTTCTAAGAAAAAGGTGAAAGTATAAAAACTGTCACAAATGAATTTTGGTACTCCCATTTGCCATGTTCTGTCTTTTCCAACTTATATATTTATTCACTTGAAAATGAAAACATATAAAATGTGCATGTTGAAACATATTTCTGGAGGAAATGTCCATTTAAACAATCAGTTGCTAAAATATTAGGTCACTGCAACTCAATACTCTCAGTTCAATTAAATGGGTCATCAGCCAGTTGGAGCAACATTTTGAATCAGAAAATAAAACTGCTGTTTGTAGAGTAAGCAACATTCTACAACCTTTTTTTATAGTTTATTATACCATGAATGTTATGTTTTAAATGTAATTCTTATAATAAGCAAAGTGAATTTAATCTGTATAAAGTAACTCTGAATGAACATCATTATGTTATCACTTCATTGTGTCCTCATTTTCATACCTTAAGACCCACTAGATATGTTCCAGATAAATCACAATATATTATTACTATATAAGGAATTTAACTAAACATGAATATATATACAGTTCTCATATTTGGAATGTAAAGAAAAATAGTCATCTTATACATTAAAAATTTTTTAAAGAGGATAGTAGATGAACTAGACATGTGATTTTGTCACTAAACATTAAGTATTCCCCAGATTTGACCAGATTCCTGACAACCAGAATTCTCCCTAAAAAATATCTGGATTAACAAAACACCATGAGTTAAAAAAATATGAAATGTTTAGATTTAATTTTTGTGGAAATAAATTGTAGGCATATTAGCTATTTCAAAAAAGGAAACCATATTTCAAGGGAGCTGCATAGATAACTTTTCAAAGAATAGAATATGATTAAATAACATTGAAATTTTACTCACTAGTATTTGTTATTACTTTCTGTGACCTTTTATGTTGGTCTTATGTATTATATTGTTTAAGCAATATAAACGTAGGAAATAATCCAATAAAAAACTCTTTAGTATTAATCCACTGAAGGCAGTAATACTGGAGATGATGAAGTCAAAACAATCTTTTTTTTGAAAAAGAGTTTTCTTACAAAGTTCAATCTTAGAAGTCCTCACCAGGTCACATGTATTATTTATCTTAGTATTACTCTCTAACTAAAGAGTATCCCTATAAAGGTTTCTGGGTCACCTACATGTTCTAAATTTCTTCTCATCTTTTCAGACAATGCTCTGTCTCTCTACTGTAAGATAACAGAATCTTTTCCCTCTCAAACATGATATCATTAGGAATCAATTCAGCACAAAATAATCTCATCACTGGCCTTTTGAATGTTGCCCATCTTTAATATGTCTACCTTGAAAACTCCATAAAAAAATTTACCTACAATTTAAAAACCTGAAAGCATAGTATTTTCAAAAGTTGCCTCCAACTATGATTTCTTCATTTTTCCAATATTGCATAAGATATTTCTTGGTTATAGTTTAAACCATGGAAAAATATTAAGTTGAAGTCATATACACATTTGTTTAAACTGTGTAATGTTCAATATTCTTCTCATTGTATATTAGATTATGCTCATACACATTAGGAAATATAGAAAATAGCTGGGCACAATAACACATGCCTGTGATCTCAGCTACTCGGAAGGTTGAGGCAGAAGGATTACAAATTCCAGGTTAATCGGGGCTACTCACTGAGACCCTGTCTCAAATTTAAATAAAAAAGTAAATAAATAAAAATGGGGAACTGGGGATAGCTTGGTAGTAGATCATTTGCCTAGCATGTTTGAGGCCCTGTGTTCAATTCCCAGTACCAAAAGAAAAAAGAAAAAAAAAAAAAAAAAAAGGGAAAAATAAATTTAATTTAAATGTGTGATACTGACACAGATTAATTCTTTAAAATATCTAAATCAAACAATATGTAGCTCCAGAAAATCCTGTGGTCAATTGCCATCTCTACAAGTATAGTCTGGGTTGAATAAAATTGCCCAGAAAAAGAGCTCAGGTATCACTACTCAGTTTCAGTTTGAGTTTCTGTCAGCAGATCATGACATGATGCCCAGGTATTTGTTTCATTCCAACCTGAGACAATACCTACAGTATGTAAGTGGACATCTGGAATAAACCTCTTTGATTCTTTGATATATTCTCGCCCTTTAATTAACATGAATTTGCAATTATATTGTGGTTCTACTCCCCTTATCTTCAGTTCAGTCCACTAAAGTCCAAAAATACTAAAGGGAGAATTCTAGAAATAAATAATTCATAATTTTTAAAGTATGTATTCTTCTGAGTAGCTTAGTGAAATTTTAAGATCTTCCAAGCCATTCAAGACATGAATTATCCATCTGGCCTATGGAACACACTGTATATGCTACCTGCCCATTAGCAACTTAGTAGCCATTTGGTATATTAGATTGACTGCCATGGTATTTCAGTGCTCATATTCATCTACTCTCATTTTACTTAATAATTATCTCAATGCACAAGAGTGTAAAGGTGGTAATTTAGATATACCAAAAAAGGTTATAAAGTACTTCATGTAAGTGAAAAGGTGTAAGTTCACTCATAAAGAAAGATTAATTGCATGCTGAGATTTCTAAGACCTACCAAGAAGAAATCTCTCCAAAAATCTTTGAAGGAAAAAATAAATCTGTACTATGTACTGTTACATTTGACTTGTGACAGTCACAAGAGTTAAGAGTTAGTCAGTCATCTCACACATCATGCAGGCATTGTGCCATCTCACATCAACACATGAAGAAGGATGAGTACAGTACAGTAAGAGCAACCATTCAAAAATTTTTATTATAGGAACTCAGTTATTATTTTTTATTACTAGATCTTATTTATAATCATTTACTATCATTATTCTGTAAATTAAACTTTGTCATAGGTATGTAAACATAGAAAAAAATCATGGTGTTTGCAGGAATCAGTACTATTCAGTGTCAGGTACCCCTGGGGGATTGGAAGACATCCCTGAGAATGAGACAGGACCACTGTAATTCAAAAATCTATTTAAAATATACAGCATTCTATTTTACTTTCTACTCTAACTATTCCACTTCTTTTAAAATTAAAAGATAATATGGGGCAATATAAGATACTTATCTCCCAACTAAAAAAGTAGTATTGCAAATTAATGTTTTTAAGTACTTTAAAACATAGAGCAATGTAAAACTTTCTCCCTGAAAATAATTCCAGATAAAGTTGACACTTAGCAGTTTACAAGTGGAATCACTATTTAATGCTTCTAAGAATGATAAAGCCAAGATAATTTAATTATTCCATTTATGTTAATGAGAACATTCTCTGATCACTAATTATAGACTGGTTATAAAAACAGTACTATGATGTACTCTCAATTGTATTTATCCATTCTGCTAGGTAATTAGTATTGGGAAGAGCAACATATTGGAACACAGCATTCTAAGGTGACAAAAATTGCTGGAGAAGTATCACATATTGTCCTTTAGAGATTTCTCACAGTACTTTTAATGTAAATTTTGATGGGCTATTACTTTTCATTAATGCTGGTTTGAGTACTTAGAGAAGACAACTACGTACTGTACTTAGTGCTGGGCAAATTGCCTGGATATACTTCATATATTACTGTTACTTTAATGAATAGTGTTATGGCGATTAGAAGACTGATGGCTTAGAAAATTGAGGTGCACGTATTTGAAGTTCCTGGAGGTAAGTGACATTGCTCGGTGTGTATCAAAAAGTA
Organism: Sciurus carolinensis; assembly: GCF_902686445.1. Taxonomy (NCBI): domain Eukaryota; kingdom Metazoa; phylum Chordata; class Mammalia; order Rodentia; family Sciuridae; genus Sciurus; species Sciurus carolinensis. The sequence continues at coordinate 92,817,578 of NC_062215.1, forward strand.
ACACCTCTTTTTAAAAAGCATGATGAAAGTGGAGTCATTTAAAATATACAGTAAATTTATAGTGCATTTTAACACTGGATTGCATATATCAAATTATATATGGAAATGAAATACATGTGTAACAATTACTGGATCTTTTGCTGAAAAGTGGTTGAAAACAAAATTTTTAAGTGAATAGGATATAATTTGAGTCTCTTAAAATGATGTTATTTACTGATCTTTTCACTATATGTATTTTTAAACAAAACATACATAAATCATTTCTGTATAAACACTATAATAATTATAAAAAATCCAATATAATTCCATAAATGAATGATAATTCATGTATCTAAGAAAACTGTTTTTCTATCCATGCCACAGCAACTAGAATTACTTTTCTAATTTGTCTTAAAGTCTTAATTAAAATAACTATTCTCAAATATTATATTCTATGTTCCACAAATGCTTTCTACTGAGTAATCTTTCTTAAGTACATAATTTTAGAAGACTGGTATCTAGAGATAATTCTCCCCCCAAAGCCAATCTTTTTCAAAAGTAAGTTTTTTTAAATCTACCTAATTATAACTGACAAAATATTATTTCATAAACATAAATCTTCGAAGCTTACAATTTTAGAACATTTAAAATTAGAACAACAAGCTAAGAGTTCTTCAAAGTTAAGTTTACTCTAAGTAATTATAATTGTTTTCTTCATTTGCCTGATTTTATGGTTTATTATTTCTATAAACATTAACTCTAAAAGCTTGAAATAATCATGTTTACTAAAAATTTCTTTCCTATTGAAATGCAAAATCAGTAATAGTAACGGGTATAATAAATTGGAAATAAAGTAAAACACATGAAGTATAACTAATTTCATCATCATTAAGAATTTCATACACATGAAAGCTGAGCATTCATTTAAAGAAGTTATTGTAGCTTGTTGTTAATACATGCATAAGTTAACCATATATCTCACAAATTAATGGCAGCAGTGAAATCACATGAAATATCAGATATTTTTTAACCATGAAGTTCTACACACAGGAAAGTAAATTCTATGCTTGTGGCATTTAAACAAACAAATATTTAGGCTCTCTTCTAAAAGCAATAGTGTCTAAAAAAAAGTTCATATAGTCAATTCACAGTTTTATTCTTTTATGCTGTTTTCTTTCTGTTAATGAAGTTTGACCTTTCATGTGCTAAGCACAAGTTCTGCTCTACACTGAGTGACAACACGCAGCCAAAAAATGTATTTCTTGATCTCTCTTTCATATGTGCTCTTCCTCAGATACCTGAGAGATTCACTCCTTAGTCCCTCCAGATTTTTACTTAACTATTGCATCTATGAGACTCTTCAAGACCTCTCCTCTTAAAATTGTAATGTGTCTATTTCAGCCTACCCAGCTCTGCACTTCCAATTCATATACCACAGTTTAATTTTTTCTTAATATCTGTCACCATCTGACAACCCTGCATTCAGTCTTTATTATGGTTTAGATTTTAGGTGTCCCTCCAAAGCGCACGTGTGACATAACTTAAGAAAATTTGGAGGTGAAATGATTGAGTTTTGAGAGTCTTAACTTAATCAGTGCAGTACGGTACTGATACAGATTCACTGAGTGGTAACTGTAGGCTGATAGGGGTGTAACTGGATAATGTAAGTCACTGAGGGCATGCTTTCAGGGTTTATATATTCTGTCTGTGGTGAGAGGAGCTCTCTCTCTCTCTCTCTCTCCCTCTCTCTCTCTCTCTCTCTCTCTCTCTCTCTGTCTTTCTTTCCTGGTGTCATATCCTGAGCTAATTTCCTCTGCCACACTCTTCCAACATGATATTCTGCTTCACATCAGGCCCAAAGCAATGGAGTTGGTTGTCTGTGAACTAAGACCTCTGAAACTATAAGCCATAAATAAACTTTTACTCCTCCTCCTTGTTCTTATCTGGTCTTTTGGTTGCAAAAGTGTAAAGGCTGACTAAAACAGTCCTTCATTTGCTTTTTCATAGTTTTCCACTACTGGGAATATTAGCTGCTTAAAGACAGAGAAGACCTGCTGTGTTCCTAGCACCTAAATAATACCTGGCTTATAATAGGTGCACAATAAATTATTGAATCAATAGATGAATCAAAATTTGGACAATAAGTATATTAACAGCATCAAATCTGGTGTGCTAGCTTACAATTGCAATCCCAGAGACTCTGGCGGCCAAGGCAGGAGGATTGCAAGTTCAAGGAAAGCCTCAGCAATTTAGTGAAGCCCTCAGCAACTTATTGAAATTGTGCCTCAAAACAAAAAAAATGAAGAGGGCAAGAGTGTAGCCTAGCGGTAAAGAGCCACTATGTATTTTTCAGTACCAAAAATAAATAAATAAATAAATAAGGAATATTAGCAGTACAGGAACAGTATATGAGTGTAAAGACAAGGAAAGACAACCCTGACTCTTTTTCATTTAATTACATTTAAAAGAAAGGAAACAGGAAAGAAGTACATAGTCTTTTCTCCCTTCTCTGTCACTCTTTCTCTCAAGATAATTCCAAACCATCATTTTATAAACAGGCATTTTCTTTCATTACTTTTTAAAATCTGTCTTTATTACTTTTTTGTTTTTTTTCTTTTTTGGTGCTGGGGATTGAACTCAGAGGTTCTCTATCACTGAGTTACATCCCTAGTCCTTTTCATTTTATATTTTGGAACAGGTTCTCACTAAGTTGTTGAGACTGGACTCTAACTTGTGATCCTCTTGTCTCAGTCTCCAAAATTCATAAGATTATAAGCCCAAGTCACCATAACCAATTTAAAGTGATTCTGTGTTAAACAAAACAGTCTTAAAAATAGGCATCATAGATGTGATTAACCTGTAAGGATTGGAGGAGTTTTTTGGTATCATGAGATTTCTCAACCTGGGGCTATTGACATTTTGACCCACATATTTATTATAGGGATCTGCCCTGTGCCCAGTAGGATGTTCGAAAGTTCCAGTTCTCTATTCACTAGTTGATAATAGCTCCCCTTTAGCCCTACATTTATCACAATACAAAATGCCTGGAAACATTTCCCTGATAGGCAAAATTGTCCAGGGTTCAGAATCACTAGTGTAATAGAAAGAACACTAGCTTTGTAGTTAAGAGATTTTTGTTAAAGACCCATCTTTGACCTTGGTCATTTCACAGTTTTCAGAAGTAATACAGGAGTCACTTTACCTCCATTGCATGGTTACTGTGTCTATTAGGTCTAATGTGTGTAAATCATCCAAAATAGAGTAGATGCTTTCTAAATAATAGTTATTAAATTAAATACTACAGAACAGTGGTTAAGAACACATTATTAAAATAATGCATACATGTGATAAAAATGGAAGCAGTCTTTACCAGCTTCCAAAACCTGGCTATTTGCGATTAAAAGTATATTTTGAAAATCAATAAATCAAAATGCAAATGTACTATGGACTGATTTATATCCACCCCTCCTCTACCCCAGATTTTAGACTGAAACTGTAATTCCCAGTGTGATATTATTTGAAAACATCTTTGGAGGTGACCAGTTTTAGATGAGGTCATGAGGGTGGCGTTCTCATCATGGACTTGGTAGACATTTTGTTTTTTCTTCTTTCTATGTGAGGACACAGCAAGAATGTCACAAAGGAGGAAGATAACCTTCACCAGGAACTAAATCAGCCTCCATCTTGACCTTGTACTTTTCAGCTTCCATAAATTTATATTATTTAGACCATCCATTCTATGGCATTTTGTTAAGGCTACCAAAATTAAGACAACCTCATTTTTAATAACTGCATAGTATTTCACTGTATGGATTTCACTATACGGATATACATGTATGGAATATATGGATATACATATATGGATATACATGTATGGATATATATGTATGGATTCACTACAGGAATATACAAGTAAATCTATGAGTGATTTGGCTAATTTTTTTATAATAGGCATAGGGCTTATTTTATTTTATTTTACTTTTGCTGTTACAAGCACCAATGTGAAAAATATTCTTTGCATAAATCTCAAAGAGCATATAACTTTTGTGGGTGCTTCTACAGGACAATTTCCTAAAAGTAACATAGTATTTAAACCATAAGCTTAATAAATTAGAAAGTGGTGCTATCCTATTTATTAACTATTTAGCCTTGTGCAATTAAGTTAACTGAGCCTCACCTGGGATCAATGCTCATGGTAATTCTCTCACAGAACTGCTATAAGAACTACAGGACTTAAGATTTGTAAATTAAATACTAAAATGTTTTATTCATTTATACTCTTGATTATTATTATTAAATAGAAAAATGCTTTTAGGCCCAACTGTAAGGCTACCTTTATTAACTTAAAAAACTCCAAATACCAAAGTTTTTGTTTTGTTTTGGAAATCTTTCACTTCTATTTGTTTATGGATTTCCACTGCTTCCATTAAGCTGTTTTGTTTCCTTAAAAACATACACAATCCAATATATGTCTTCTTTTCTAGCTTTTCTATGTATATATGTATATATAATATGTGCCAGACATGATTAACTATATTTTAAATATAAATATCAATGTTTATTTTTGTCCCTTTTTAACCAATTCTTATTTTAAAATTTTTATTTTAATATAAGTTTCAATAAATATTTAAATCCATCAGTGTATTAATGGCTGTGTTCACCCTCAATAAATATTTCACTAGATTACACTTTCACTAGAATCGTATTTTGCTCACAGTGGTAGATGTTTTTGAGTCTAAATGGTCATTGTTTCATTTATTCAAATGTTCTCCTCATAGTTATTGAAAAATATTAAATATAAAGCACCTTGATGAGAGTTATGAGTAATGTATATGTGAATAAAATGTGATTCCAAGTTGTGGTGAAGTGAGACATGTGTGCACATGGCATTATAAGAAACAAAAATATTCCAGGACTGGCTATATATAGTTCAGGGGTAGAGCACTTACCTAGCATGCATGAGGCCATGTGTATAATTTCCAGCACCAAAAAAAAGAAAAAAAAAAAGAAAATAAAGAAAATTCCATTATATCAGCAAAAATACAAATAGGTTCAGAGCAAGGAAAGGTCTCAAATTACATTGGGGAAAAATTGAACTGTCTTGAGTGGTGGATGGTATTTCATCCATTGGATGGCAGTCATGACTCCAGAGAATTAAGTTGGGCCTAATCAGATAAAGGGAAACAGTTTACCTGGATGTTCTGCACCTGACAGAAGTAAGAGGGTAGAGGAGACAAAAGTAAAACAAGAGTTGTGGAAGGTGAAGATTCTTTCTTTAGTGGAAACAGTACTTGACTTGAGTCAGGATACTGGAGTTTAGGTTTCACAATACTGAGTTATAAAAAATCTTGCTAACTCTAAGTTCCTTTTATTTATAAGTCAAGAAAAACAATTCAAGGAAAAAAGATTTAGGGAATAAAAATGAGATAAAATGATCATTTCAGAGTAAGTTGTGTTAGTTTCAGCCTCAGACAGTGGCTGTACTGGTGGTGCCATTGTGCATCCTAACACAGTAGATCTTGGGAGTTTGCAGAATAAAGGATGGTGTTAATCATATTTAAAAGAAAACAAAATCCAGAAATCCAAATACATTTGAGTATCAAGGAAGGAAAACTCCTATTCCCTCTGAGCTCAAGGCTGAGCATCTGGAGGAAATTACAGAATTATGACAGAAAAAAGAACATTAGGGGACAAGCTGCTTTGGAAGCAGGAATTCAATTTCATTCTACTCAATGAGCAATTTTGCAGAGGTTATCAATGGACAGTGTTTATTCCTTTGAGGGAATTAAGGAAATTTGTAGGACTGTGATTATTACCAAAATCACCAGGGAGATCCCAAGTATGGAAAAAAGAAAACAAAAACAAAAATCCACCAGGGAATATCAGTGACATTTAGTGGGCAAGGGGTCAAGTGTGAGACCCCTTCAGTACACTTTGCAGCATACTAAAAATAAAAATTGTTTTATTTCCTACACGACTATTGGGAATATTCGCTCTACCAGTAGACATTTGTATTGAGGAAAAGCCTTGTCTATCATTTTCTGAACCCATAATTTGATTCTATTTTATATCTAAGTATAAGGCATTTTCTACATGATTTTTAAATGTACTTAATATTCCAAGAATAGAAATGTTCTTTATACTGTTCACAATGTTATGAAAGATGGTTTTCACCACTTTAGAAAAGCCAAACAAACCATCATCAATTTTATTGCTTATTCCAGAGTTTCCAAAACAGCACTCTCTTGTCAGTGGGCTTTTAGTGATTTTATTTCCAGGGATTCTTTACATGAGTAAAGGCATCTGTTTGACCATATCTGGTTGTATCCAAGCATTTGCTCATTGATTTTTTTTTTTTTTTTTTTTTTTTTTTTAAGTATCAGGGATTGAACTCAGGGGCACTCAACCACCAAACCACATCCCCAGCCCAATTTTGTATTTTATTTATATACAGAGTCTCACTGAGTTGCTTAGTGCCTCGTTGTTTGCTGAGGCTGGCTTTGAACTTCTGATCCTCCTGCCTCAGCTTCCCAAGTCACTGGGATTACCGGTCACTTTTATGGAAGATGAGAAGGAGAAAGTGCACAGGTGGAAGTGATATTAAGCAGCCTCAGTCCGGGCAAGCTGCTCCCCTCACTGTGCTCCCTCCCTGCCTCTTGCATTCTCCAGCATAAAAGCATCATCATCTCTCTTCTAGGTCTCTACCCATTCTAGCTTTCATAAGTGCCAGTCTCAATTCCAGTCTTGTCATGGCGGCCCCCTCCAAAGATACTTGGTGTTATCACTTGCATTTTTAAGCTATGATTTTTATGGGTATCAGTCTATCTTCCCATCCTGACTATGTTTTGAACCCCATGCATTATCCTACAGTTTTCTTTGTTCCTTCATAATACTTAACCCCTGAAAAAGTGTAGTCAGTTTTGGTCTTTTTTTCTATTTGATCCACAACAAGGTAGTGCTTTTCAAATTCTTTAAATATTGAAACTTTTATTTTAAACATGATCTAATGCAGAAGACTATTATATTGACTCTACTCCTCAAAAAACTGCCCCTCCACCAAAAAGGATGCATTGATTATATTCTGCTGGGTATTTCACAGAATTCCCATGTTTCTGTGGGTCATGGTTGACTCCCATCGAAGTAGCAGATATTTCAGAATGTGATTGACTCAAATTACTTTCAGAAAATGAGAATATAGAAAATTAAAGTTGTTAGCTCATTAAAAACTATATTGCCAAAAAGAAGAAGAAGAAGAAGAAGAAGAAGAAGAAGAAGAAGGAGGAGGAGGAGGAGGAGGAGGAGGAGGAGGAGGAGGAGGAGGAGGAGGAGGAGAAGAAAGGCAATGGAGACCTAAGGTAGGTCTTTTCTATCTATATAGAAAAAGAGGAATTTAAAAAAATAAAAGGAAACAAGAAAGGAATCTCATAAAAGCATACACTGAAATTTTAAGTTTTAGCAACTTTTCACATTCAGAGGGAGAGAGAAATTTAGTGACCTTTCATGAAATATAATCTACATTTGACAATATATAAAAGGATTTGCATCATATAAAACAGAGGAAGTAACTCCTTAAGGTGGACTATTACAGAAAAGAACTTCCAATTTATCAGACTCCCCACTGCTAAAAGGCATGGTATAGAATCCTTTCAGACTAGATTTCAGTGAGAGTCTGCAAGAGCTCAGTCTGAGGATCTTAACAAGATTAAGTGCCTCAGACCTGCAGCCTGTCACTTGTCATCATTTATAATGTTTGGTAGATGTCATGACAACTTGCCATAATAATTTATCTTAGCAAGTAAAGTAGAAAAAAGATCCGATGATTTCTGCATGCCAGTTTTACTAGGTTGTTTATTATGTGCCTATTTTTAATTCATCTATCATTTTTTATAAAGTATATTATATATCTAATGAAATTCATAACAAGTGTGCAAATTGAACACTAGACATGTTTTATTTTTAATAAGTCCTAACATTATTTATCATGCTAAATAATATCTTGCTGAAATAGAACACAGGTATAAATTTTAGAAGTGTTTCATTGAGAAACCAGTTGAGAACTTGTGTTAATGTAGGTGAAAATTAATTTTTGCCATTAACTGTGACTCAGAGTCTTTCAGTCAGCAGAGAGGTTAGGTTTTGTCATAGAAAGTCTAGTGGGAGCATTTGAAACAATTAATCCCTAACAATATTAACACTGTATTCATTCTTAAGCAAATGAATATGACATCCTCTGATATTCATATAATGTCTAAGAGCATTTTAATCTGACAGCCTTTATTTTCCCATGAGCAAATTATCCATGTGCTGTGAATCTTCATAGCAGCTATCATGATGAATTTTGAGTTTGTGATGAATTTTGAGTTTGTAAGGTAAGCCCAAAGTATGAACAAATGTCCTTATGGGTTAGATTTACTAAAACCTTTCAAGGGTGCCCTAAAGGACGGATAATTAGGTTATTTTGTTAACATTGATTTAAAACAAATATCCTGTGCATAATAAAATCAACAGAAGCCAATTTTCACTTATTACAGGGCTAAATCTATTTATCTATTTCAAACAAAAGAGTGAAAACACATGTAGAACATGCCTTTTTCCCCTCTCTGTTGATCCCAATAGTAACCAAAAATAAATCTCTCTCTAATATTTACTTATTATGCCTACTTCTGGCAAATTGCTTCTTGAAACAGATCAATAATGTAATATAGTTAAGTAGGACTGATAACAGCAAATTTCAGCTGAGAGAGATTAAGTATTCATGGAAATTATATAAACTTTTTTTTAAACTGTAGCTCAAGGTTTCTATTTTTTTGTATAGAAGTTCTTAGCCAATTGCAATGAGTTCTAAGATTGGATAGGTCCTGGAGATGGTAACAGAGATGCTTATAAAAAGCACAAATCTAACCACAAAAAAGAACCTACCAATTTTCTGTTATAAGCACCCACCAAATTCTCAACTAAAAGTCAAAATTAAATTATCTTGCCTAACTTGTAAAACAGGTTAATATGAATTTGGATCAACATAACTTTGCAAATTAACTATATTTTTATTTATAATTTTTATCATCTCCTCTGTGTTGATTCAACCAAATACTTTATTTAAAGTTACTTTCAGTGACAGAGTGCTTAACTAGCAATGTAAAAGACCCTGAATTCAATCCCCAGAACTACACACAAAAATAAATAAAATAAAACTACTCCTTGTACTCTGAATCAACCTGCCATTAATAAAATCATGCAAGAAAAACACATGGTAGCTAATGTTTTCAAGTTTCATGATTTCACAGAATAGAAAATGAAGCCCTAGAGTTTATTGACTGTCCCAGATTACATGGCTGGTTGCAATCTAAACTATACTTCCCTACTTATCTCTATTTAATCCTAATAGTCCATGATTTAATCACATAATGAGGACTCCTATCTCATTTTGTGTCATGGATCTATATCATTTCAAGTCATATAGATATAGATGAGGGTGTATGCATAATAGATAGATAAGCATATGTATACTGGACCAGATGCGTCCCCACATGATTCACGTGTTGGCATCCTAGCCCCAGTGTGATGGTTCTAGGAAGTAGGGCATTTGGGAGGAAATTTGAACATGGGGGTAGAGCCCCCATGGATAGATAGGATAAATGCCTTTGTGAAAGGGGCCCCAGGAAGTCTCATTGTCTTTCTCCTTTTCTCTCTTTCACTTTCCATTCTATGAAAATATAACAAGTCAACGATCTACATTCCAGAAGACCCTCATGAGAACCTGATCATTCTGGCACCCTAAACCCAGACTTCCAGACTCTAGAACTGTGAGAAAAAAAATCACTTACTATTTTTATAAGCCAGTTTATAATACTTTGTTACAGAAGTCCAAACTAAGACATATAAATATATAAATAAAATGTATACCCTTGACCATCAAGGATAAAATGCAATGATAATTTTGGAATCCTTATCTAAAACATCAAGGTAAATATTATATCCATAAATCATATAGCAAAATGAACATCAACAACAAAATTAGATACACAGTATATTTAAATGGTAATAATAGTGCATGCAATGAACTAGAAGAGAACAATGAACAGCTCATAAGGTGTGAGGGTGGAGTGAAGAGTTCAATCCAAGCTCACAGCCCTTGGACTACTTAGAACTCAAACTCCTGACTTAATAAAACTTAATAAATTACTACACAACACATTGTGACAGACTTCATCAGGATAACTTATTAAACAACCATTTACTGGGTGTGAAATTCACAAATGTTAATGATTTTCTATAAAGACATAAGAACTTTGCATTTGTTTAATATCTGTACCTTTACTTGAAATCTGTGATTGGTATGTCCTACTCAGTCTTTTCTTTCACACCCTAAAAGCACAAATACAAATAAACTGCAGTTTTCTGAATTCCATTTTCTTTTCTCCAATGACCAATAAACCTATCTCTGTTATTACATTTGTTTTATATGTATATTTTCTCTCAGCTTCATGAATTGGTTTTTCTAACTTTCTCTCCAACATAAGCATATTATAGGCAGTTTGCTCTCAAACTGTTTATGTGGGGAGGGAAAAGGAATAGCATGTTAAATAAAATCCACAAACAACCCACAAATCCTAATTTTAGTGAACAGTTTTAGCCTCCTCCTCACAAAGGCACCCAACAGTAAAGAGAAGCTCGATTAATTTTAATTTACTTCACTAACTCAGGCAGGTATTGATAAACAGAACAATGTCAAAAAATGTGAGAATAAGGTGAATAAAAAGAAACAAAAAAGCTCTATATCTGAAAGCTAGGTGATCAACAGTTAAAGAGTTACATAGCTAACTCTACACTATTTTATAACACAAACTACTTCAAAATCATGTAGGAAACTCTTTTAGAGTATCATTATGTCATGAACCTGAAGTACACTTATAAAAGAAAAATCTCTTAAGAACTTACTAAATACTGAGAAAAATATCTAAGAAACAGTGGTAGATGTCACTTTGGAGCCACGAGCTATTCTATTTGAAAGTGGAAGCTATTGTATTTGCAATGTGTGACAGTTGAGAAAAGACAATCAACAAGAGCACCTTTAGAAATGGGGAGGAATTTGATGTTCAAAGTTATAGGCTGGTCAGGAACCTGAAAGGTGTTAAGAGTCTCATCAAACAGTCATTGTGTACAACGTGTAAATCACATCTGACCAAGTGAACTTGCCAACTCAGAGAGCTAATGAAGCACACAAAACTCTCCTTTTAAATTGTTGCAAACTTAAAAGATATCTAACTTGGTAAGCTACTGAAATCACATAGAAATATTTTTTTCAATGTAATTATATATCTTTTATATTTTTTAAAAAATTAAAGCACTTAACAATGATGTAAAAACTGCAAAATAAGCAAGTAACTGAAGCAGTTATTAGTTCCCATTGCATTCCTTCATACTTCCCTCAACTTTATCCAGAAGTTGCTGTTGTAAGGATCCTTTCATGCCTACTCAATCTAATATTTCATCCCTACCACATGCATTTCCTTATCTCTTTGCTCTGTTATTTTCCACTTACACTTAACTATCATACTATATATTTTTTATTTATCTTCTTTGTTGTCTTTCCCCCACACTACTGTGCAGCCTTGGTGTAGTCAGTATTCTTGCCATCATATACCTAAGTGTATATGGCACATACAGTAGGCAATAGTACACATTTATTGAAGAATGAAAGAATGAATGCATTAGATAGTCATTATTGTTAGGAATGCAAGATCTGAATATAGCAATTGCATTTTTTTCCCAAGAACTAGGGGTACTAACTCTACTCACTTAAGAGGTATACCTAATGTTAGTATGTTCTCCATCTTTATATAATTTAGGCAGAATACATGGTCTGGTCAAAGAGCATCATAAAACCTTGGAGAGAAATCATACAAACTGTCCTCTACAAGAGAAGCCCTTTCGCTTCTGTAAATTATGCCAGCTGTACTACATTATGTTTCACTTTCCACCCAAATCGCTTGCAATGGCACAGCTAGGCATTAGCCATCTTCACTTTATCTTCTTCTCTCAACAACTCAGTATCACCATATAGAGGATGAGCAAATTGGAGGTGGCAACTGGTGTGGACCAAGTGAGCACAGGGAGTTGTGTTGCCGGTTTTCTTGGCTTGTACACTGTTAGCCATCACAGTTAAGCCCATACAGTATGTTAGCCTGTGTGGTGTTTTCTAAAAAGGAATGATCACTTGCTAACATTTCAAAGTTACGTGTTTTTATATGAAATTCTGGACTTCTTGCTTCTCTTTTAATGAAGTATTTGGCACAAAAGATTTATGTTTCTTAGGGCAAAAATGAGTGGACTGAGAAGTTTTCTACCTCACATGGGGTGGTCTCCATTTGTCACACTTCCCACCTCTCCAGAGAGAGTCCAGCTACTGAAGCCTGCACTACGTTCCTCCTCAACATCACGTTCTCCGAATGAGCTTACTTATTCACTGTCTGCCTGACTTGACTAAGCATTCAAATATTTATGATTGTTTACAAATAATTGAGTGCTCTGGGGATGGAGTAACATATGAATTAGTTATTTATTGCTATATAACAAATTACCCTGAAGCTCAGCATCTTAAAACAATAAATATTTATTATCTCACATGGTTTCTCTAGGAGTCAGAAATCTGGGATAGTTATGTAGGTGGTTCTGGTTTTGAGCTCCTTTGAGGTTACCTTGATCTTATTGCCTTTCATTTTAGTCTTTTGAAATCCTGACAGGGACTAGGACTCCTGGTTTGAAATGACTGACTGACTTGGTGTTGGCTGGAGATCTCCCTCTTCTTGTGTGTGTGCTTCTCTACTGAGTTGCTTGGATGTTCCCATAACAGGCAGCTGGTTTTGTTCAGAGTGAGTGATCCGAGAAGAAGGGCAAGGAGAAGTCTTCTGCCTTTTATGACCTTGTCTCCACAGCTACAAATCATTATTTTTGCCTCAATCTGTTTATTAAAAAGGAGTCACTAAGTCCAGCCCACATTCAGCAAGAGGGAAATTAAGCTCTACTTCTTGATAGGAGAAACATAAAAGCATTTTTTTTTAAACAATCTTGTTCTTGGAGTTTGAAGATCGACAGAATCATCAAATAAGTGCTTTATTTTGATCTGCGTATTGCCAGATACCTTCTACTTTCTCTGACTTTAAATTCCAAAATTCTTTTCCATTTATTTTGATTTACTATTCTAAGAAAAACTGGGAACCCCAAGTGTTACAATTTGTAATTATCAAGGATTAAAAATTGATTAATATTGTGTTCAGACATTTCTACCTTAGTTCTTAGGAACAGTTCTCTTAAATTTTAGTGAAACATAATCTCCTGGTTGTTTATTATCCATTGCCTATCTAGTCTCTCTGGGGAGCTGTCATATACTTCTACATAGGAATCACCTCACAGCACAATTACTTCTTTGTTTTCTGGATACACAATTTCAGTAGCACTCTAGGCAAATTTTTTTAAACATTTGTAACTGCAATCATCAGTAATCCCATGGATAGTGTGAAGTTGCTCTGTTTTATTTTTTATTGCCTTTTTTATGGCCATTACTATTCATCCTCAGCAGGAAGCAGTCATCACCCTTTTTTCCATTCTCAGAGAGAAAGAGTAGAGTTGCGGAGTAAAGGAAAGGAAGTCGGAGCAGAAGGGGGAGTTCAGAGTTTGCCAGGAAACTTCACAGAGATTCCTCCCTTACCTCTCTTTGGTTGCATTCTCTATATTTTAAACACCTGAAATACTAGATGTATTTGACATATCCAGTTAACATGTTGATAGAATAGGCCTTAATAGATTTTTTATATTTATTTTCACTTATAGGTTTAATTATATTGTAGCGGCATGGAGAAGTATGAATACATAACCATTCACTTGTTAAAGATTTTAATTTGTGCAAAGTCAGATTCCCATGAACAGATGATGCTACATCAGATTCACAACATTGACACATTGTATACATTATAATTTCACCCAAACTTTCTTCCATTCTGTCAGTGAGCAAAACCATCTGACTTTCTTTTTTTGCTAAAAAGGACTCCCTGATCCATTTCTTGATACTATTCATACTATTGAGCTCTGTAACTCGATGGCATTATAGAAGTATAGCACTAACTTCCTAGTTAGAATAGGGTCTTAAGATTCCTATTATCAAGAATACAAGCAACAATAGGTGTTGGCGAGGATGTGGTGAAAAAGGAACACTCATACATTGCTGGTGGGGTTGCAAATTAGTGCAGCCACTCTGGAAAGCAGTGTGGAGATTCCTCAGAAAGCTTGGAATGGAAACACCATTTGACCCAGCTATCCCACTCCTTGGCCTATACCCAAAGGACTTAAATCAGCATACTACAGAGATACAGCCACATCAATGTTCATTTCTGCTCAATTCACCATAGCCAGATTGTGGAACCAACCTAGATGCCCTTCAGTTGATGAATGGATAAAGAAACTGTGGCATATTTATACAATGGAATATTACTCCACAATGAAGAATGATAAAATTATGGCATTTGTAGGCAAATGGTCGAAATTGGAGAATATCATGCTAAGTGAGATAAGCCAATCTCAAAAAACTAAAGGATGAATGATCTCACTGATAAGCGGATGAGGACATATAATGGGGGGTGGGACGGGCTAGCATTAGGTTTAGGGTTAGGTTTAGAGTTAGGCTAAGGAGAGCAGTAAGAATGAAGGAAGGAAGGACTGTGTAGAGGGAAAAGAGGGGTGGGAGGGGTGGGAGGGGTGGGGGGGAGGGGAAAAATATAATAAACATCATTACCCTAAAAAAAAAAAAAAAAAAAAAAAAAAGATTCCTATTAAAGGAAATAAACCTTAATAAAGTCTTGAATTTTTCTAAAAGGCCATGATTTTTATAAATAAATACTTTTTATTATACGCTTACATACTATAGATACTATATATTGTACACAATATATAATATATACATAGTCAATAAAATTCAACAAATTTCCTTAAATGATTTTTATGATTTTTAACAGTTTTCCTGTAATTTATTGGGTTATTTTCTATTGTTTACTATTTTGGGTTGGTTTTAAAAAATAATGAAATTCAATTTTGAATACATAGTGTGATTATTCAACCATTTTCAGGGATTAATCTATTTATTTTTATTCAAGTGGTTTAAGATATGTAAAAACACACAAATATAAATGTTCTTACTAATTCGGAAAGGCTGAATGATATAAAAACACCATTTTTCCATTTTTAAAATTGTCTTATAGGTGTTAAAGAACAATTCTAAATTAACTACAACTCTAAAATAACACAACTGTCAGGTACAACACAACTGTCAGGTACAACACAATTGTCAGGTACAACCCTGACACACACACGCACTCACAATGTGTGTGAGTGGTGCATGTGTGTGCGTGTGTGTGTAGCTTCTGGACTCATAAATGAGAAGAATGTCAACATGGTGCTAAATGAACAGCATAGGTATGGCCCAAAGGCTAGAAAGAAAAATAGGATAATTTTTTTTAAAGTTGATTTTATGTGTACATGTTTAAGTTTCTCATCTGGAGGAAAAAACACTATTAAAAAAAAGCTTCATGAAAGCAAGAGCTGGAGAACAATTTAGAAAAAAACTACAACAAAAGAAAGTCAATAAAACAACTGCTACAGCATCTCATCAGACATCTGAAAATGTCCAACAAGGTACAACTGGAGAGGGCCTTATGCATCAAATCAAGTGGCATAAGATTTCATATTATACACTTGCATAGAACTAAGTTTTTATAAGAATATTATCTATATAATATATATCCATATATATATTATCTATATAATATATATCCATATATATCTCCAAGCTATTCTCACAACTTTGTAACATAGGCAGATATATTTAATATCTGTATGTTCCAAGTATAAAAACAGACATAAAGATCATTTCAGCAATTAATGGTTAGTTGATATATACTTTCTTACACAATAATTTGTGTAACATATCTAAACTTTTTATCTAGACCTTTTACTTTCTGTCAGATATTTTAATGATTAGAAATCAAAGATGATAAAAATACATTTTTATCTAGAAAATGAATTCTCACACTTTTCCACTAATAACTAGTTGCTCATAAACATTACTAATGAATATTGTTACCAAAAAACAACATGTTAAATCTGGAAATGGTCAAAGGGCTAAAATTAAAGATTATAGGATATATAGAACTAAAAGATCTAATTTATTATCTATGTAAATAAACTTTAAAAATACATTAGAACTGACTTTTCACAAGTAGTATAAGTTATCCTGATTATATCACAATATTAGGAATTGTAAATATGAAGTAAATTTTCTGATTTCCTGTAACAAATGTAACTACTGATATTTTATATGGAATATTAATCTTCATAGGCTGACCTGCAATGGACTTTAGCCTAGAGCCTTCCATTTACAAAGTAAAAGCACAATCATCTTCACCAACGAATATTTCTTATTGGTATTTCACTTGTGTTTGTTTTAAAAACTGCAAATATCTTTTTAAATTAAAGTTACATTCCAAAAATTAGTTTCTAATAGAAACATGGTAGAGGTTGTTTATTTGTTCTAGGGAAAACATCTCTTTTAGATTCCTGATCACTTATGTGCCAGGTCCCTTTATTTTCCAGAAGACTGAACAAAGTCACGAAAATGAAACAAATCAGTAACCTCTCTGTTCATTTCTAAAGATAAGGTAGGGTTATCAGGTTGAGGGAATAATTTCATTAATTTACCTTCATTGGTCAAATTGATCCTGTTCCCTTAATTCTCAAATTATCTATGTGGGTCAAAGCTATGCTTTCTAAACAGAAGTAAACCAGATTTGACTTCAATGTGACAAATATGCAAGGCTCTTACTCTTTAGAGCACTGCAGTACAGCATAGAAAAGAACCATAAAAAAATACTAGTCACAGTAAGCCAAGAATCAGTCACAGTAAAGTTAGTATTGCTAGCAGTGCTAAGTCCCTGATCTGGATAGTCTTAGGAGTCTGTTTTCTAAAGCTAAAAAAATTAAAAAAGAAAAAAGAAAACAAGAAAGAAAGAAAAAACTCTCATAAAGATGTGCAATTTGAATGTGCTTTTGTTGTTAATGGAGCAGTAACTTTCCCAAGCTTTTAACAGGTAACAATTAATCAACCTCTAATCGATAAGAAGCATCTTACCTATAGAATCATTGCACTTACCCATGATAGTAAGGCTGTAGCTTTTGTTAATTCTTCTTTCATTGACTCTATTACTTCTAAATTACCACATCCAGGTTGCATCTATTTATGGTTCCATTTCCTGAACTGATCCAATAAAGCTTGTTTTCGACATAGTCTATCGATAGACCTGTAATTAAATTATACAACTTAAAGATAATAGCAATCACTTAATAGCAATATTTACTGAGCACCACTGGATTTGCGGGGAAGAAATAAGTTGAAAGTTCAGATTTTTGTCTTAAAATAAGAGTCGGTTAATTGGGAAATAGTGATATACTGTCTTAACTGACTGAGAAGGATAATTCTATAAGCCCCTAACCAGTATATCTGTTGATAATCAGAGCAGTTTTGTGACACTGAGAGGAATGATAGCTCCATATTATGGATGAGGAGAATAGTGCCTAAAGCATTTAAGACATCTGTATTCTCAGGACACATCTACTTTATTTCTGGCATGCTCACTAAGATCATGGTCCACATAATAACAATTGCCTCTGTGGTTCCATGTTCGCCTCTGCGACCCAGAACTACTCTGGAAAAGCACCTGTGTATAAAACCCACATATTATTCCTTGGTGCTCATTCAGAGGATGAAGTAAAAAAGCACAAATGATAGCTTCCTTTGAAAAATTAAAAGGAAAGAGAGGAAGGAAACAAGGAAGAAACAAGGAGAAAATAACATGAGTTCAGCTGCACCCAGAGAGGTTCAAACATAGCCTAAATAATTGAAATTCCAGTGAGTCACAAACCAGAGTGGCACTGATTTACCCAATCAGCTTTAATCAGTAGAAATAATCCAACAAGTTTATATACCATTTCAGATATTTTCTGACTTATGCTATGCTTTACTAATAGAAGACTGGAGGGTTCACAAGAAAATTTTATATAATTAGATATTGCAGGGATATAATTTTTGGATATTCTTTCAATGACCAGAGTAGTAAATTGGTTTTAATTACTAAGGAAATACTACAGAAATAAAATTAAATAAAAATTACCACTGTCATATTCTATGATGTAGTATCTTGAGGGTGAAAGTCAACAACATTCAATTTTTTATGAGGGAGAGTTTGTTTATTCTGCAGGTACCTAAATCACTTCAATGCACACTTTCTAATATAAATCTAAATCTCAACTTTCTAATAAGCAACAGATTTTTCCTTTGGCTTAGTTGTTTGTCTAACGCACAGGATCACAAAACTCCATCTTTAATCAGTAATAAAGAACACATTCAGTACAGATTAATGGCACAAATACACAAACTATAACTGCAGCATTTCTGTTGCCAAATTTTTTAAAGGAGTTGAGTGAACATATTTATTTATAGAGAATTCCTTTAATATATGTAGGTTTTATCTGTGCCCATGGGTATTCTAAATTGCCTCTCTCAATCAAGCTAAACCATCAGAGAACTGCATTTTCAAATTTCTGTGCTTTTGTCCCTTCTTGATGCTCTTTGTTGAATTGGGCTTTGGCACTGTGCCCTTGGTTTGAATGAAAGATGTTGTAAGAAGTAGACATAAGGAAACCCTGTTAGACTTCCCAGGATACAGTGTCGGAAAGCAGTATATTATACTGTGACCTCTTTATCCAAGGACCCATGGGAGAAATTTCTTTCAGGGCTCCATGCCAGGAAAAACCATATGTGCAAAATATAAATTTTAACTGGCCATATTTCTCTCTTTGCTTTGGCTGCAAAGAAACTGAAGAGTCAGATTTGTGACCCATAACCAGTAGTTGTAGAGGAACTGCATTTAAATTCTTCGCTTTACCCTGACTTTGATAGACTAATCTATTATATTCTTTCACCTGGATTATTGAAATCAATATTCTTGTCTAATCTTTCTTAGGAATACATTTGTTTAAGTTACCTTAACGTCTTTTTTGGAAGAAGAGTGTGCATTCATACTGAATGAGCCTCACTCCAAATTGACCTACAGTGTCAGAACCTTATCATCCACCTAATACCCTGCAGTTTCTCTTTTCTAATTCATGTTATACAAAGCAGACTTAAACAGAGCAGGGAAGTTACAGAGACTGGGTCAGAGATTGTGAAGGCCTATTACTCAACAACTTTGCTTTTGAACCATAACTGCATACAGGAAAGTGACTGTGACATAGTTTATTTTTTCACTGCCTAGTATGATACCTAGAAGATAGAACACAGTTCATGAGCATAGAATGAATGGATTACTTAATTAAGACCATTATGAAATTGTAAATTATTTCAAGGAGTTCTCCCTAGCAGAGTTATGCTCACAACTAAATTTTTTGATGGACTACTTGTAGCCAGATACTGTGACAAATAGGGAGAAAGAACTGTAATTCAATTGGTCCACCTCGTATGGCTTGAATTTCTATATCAATTGGAAGACTGAATAGTTTTAGAACAGTAGTTTTACAATTCACAGAATTAACATATCTAAAGTTTCTATATTAATCTGTATGTGTGCAAGATAAGTGTCACCTAGCAACCACATATTTCTTTCTCCTGTTAAACAAATTTCTTTAACTTTTGAATATTCTTGAGTACATTTATTCCCTAGATTATGAAATAGAATTGCAATTCTCCACAAACCCTACTAAGAATTCAAGAAATTGATAAAAATGTGCTTTATATTAATTGATATATGCATGTTTACAAGCACATATTAAAGTTTATTAGTATATTTTTACATCATATGATTTTTTTACCTTGTTAATATCATATGCTCATTCCCATCAATACTGAAGAATTAACTGAACACATCAAAATAATTTCTGAATCAGATCTCAGTTGTGCTATTTCAAAAGATAAATTACATAGCAGAAAACTAATAGTTCTTTAATGCAATTGGAAGTACTCAGTGATGTTAAAACATTAATTCAATAGCAATAAGAAATCAGGTCAAATGTGAGCAAATTTCTAAAATTTCCCTGGAAACTATGCAAAGAAGTCTAATTGTATCTGTGATATAGGATCAACAGAGTGGTTGAGAATTAAAAATCTTAAAAATGATTATATGATCTATCTGAAGAAATGCCAGTAGTAACATAGGCCCATTCTGCAAGACATGTTTATTAATTTTTAAAATCATGTGATGCTGATTATCAGATGATGAAGTATAGATAAAACAATGTAATAACTGTATGAAAGAAGAGAGAAGTCATCATCTAAATTGAAAGGTCTTTATTAAAAGGAAAATTACTTTTTAAACCCATTTTAGTATTCTTATAAAAACCTATTTAATCCATATGCTCTGATTTTACATTTTTTAAGTCAAAGAATTCCTTTAATATTTTATTAGAACATTTTATTTCAAACAGATGAGCTAATTTTTTGAGACCCATGCAATTTGTTAACATTATGTAGTTTATCTTTTAACCAAAGTAACTCACAAACTGATGTACAAATTAGTTACATAATGGTTTTAAGTAAGATAATTTAGCTTTACCATATGTTACTAAAACCACTTTAAGTTGTGTTATGTTTAAGAATGAAGACTTCATTTTATATGTCTAATTTATTTTCTTTATAAAGTGATTCAAAATCAGATTAATATAATATTCAGTATGGAATTAAATTTAAAATGTACATGAAGGTATATGCAAAAGGCATTTTAAAATTGAATTTTTCTAGAGATAGCAACACCTAATATTTTCCATCACATACCAAATTTTACTACAATATTTTCATCCTTATCTGTGAACTATGCTTATCTATAAAGCCATTAAAAATATATTGATCTCTGAGTCCCACTTCCAGAAATTATTATTTAACCGCTTTGGTCTTGCCCTAGCCATCAATATTTTTTTTAATTCTCAGGTAATTTTACAATACACAATTGAAGAAATTGCTTTTAACTACTGCATATTTTAATCTTTCAAATTTGAATTTTTGTCAACTCAACAGGTCTTTTAAATTTTGATGCAGCATTATAATGGTGAGATCTTAGGACAGGGGAACACCAAAGTTTTATGTTGGGAAGAAGATATACTGTAGACATTAAGATAGAGATGAGTCATTTCAAGTCCTCCAGATAGTAACATAAATAACATCAAAGTCATCTAAATATTCTTTTTGTTGTGCTGTGTTCAAAAATTTAAGTACAAAACAAACCCTTTTGCTTCTGGGATTGTAAAAGTTATAGAAACTGTCCATTGAAAATATATTTACCAAAAAGAAAAAAAAATGAGAATATACCAAAAAGTTCCATCCCACATTACACCTGTAAAAGAATTATAGTGTTCTGAATAGTACAAAATGGAAATCTTTTCAGAGTTTGCTGGAATGTCATGATTATTCCTGGGGCAGAATTATTTGAGAGGTATTGAATTTAGCTCTGATAGAGGATAGTTACTCCATTGGGGGAAAGCATGAAGCTAACTGCCTATTCACTAGTTTCTCAAGAAATGCTGTATAACTCCTGGGAATACTTAAATTCTGTTAAATAATAGATGTAATGAGAAATCCAAGCATTCTCTCTGCTCCATCCCCAACTTCTCTCTGAAGTGAACACAAATAAGGCATCACCCTTAATTTGCCTTTGCTATGTGCCTCTGGCAGACTTGCTTGATTACCCTCTCACTTCACCATTGTGAGGTGGCTATAATAAGGATAGCTGCCTCATACAGAGGTGTGGGGCACACAAAAAGCACTCAAAGACTTTTAACTATTTATTAGCAGTACAAGGGTTTTTCTGTTTGTTTTTGTATTTCCCTCAGGTAAAATTGTATTTGAAAACCTGTAACCATCTCTGAATATCTCTATAACCCATAATTTAATTAATAGATTATTCTTCATAATTACTCAAAATATTTCTTGATTTGTAAAACAAGCAAATCAAAACTGAAACTTGTTTGAAAGTTGATAAGATATACTTCTGTCTGGGAGAAAATATCGTAATCCACATATCAATAAAACACAAATATCACAAAATAATTATCAAAATTTAAGCTCAAAAATATTCAACTGGACTCTGGCACAAGCACACACCTGTAATCCCAAGCAGCTTGGGAGGCTGAGGAAGGAAGACCACAAGTTCAAAGCCAAAAAGCACAGCAACTTAGCAAGACCCTAAGAAATTTAACAAGACCCTGTCTCAAATAAAAATTTAAAAGGACTGGGGATGTGGCTTGTATTTAAGCACCCTTGGACTCAATCCCTGGTACAAAAAAATAATAATAATTCAATTGGAAAATGAGTTAAGACTATAAACACAATAAATCCATCAAAAAATTTTTTAAAAAACACATGAAAAAGTTTAACATCATAAGAAATTAAAGTAGAAATTATATCACTGTATACTTAATGGAATGACTAAAATTAAAAATTACATTACTAAATGCCCATAAGGATGCAGAGAATTGGTCACCGATACATTGCTGGTTCTGGGAATGAAAAATGGCACAGCCACTTTGGAACAGTATCTGGCAATGACTTATAAAACTAAACATACTATTACCTGAATCAGATCCCACAACTGCGCTCCTGGAAATTTATCCCAGATAGATGAAAACTTGAGTTCATGCAAAGACCTGTACATGAATGTTTATGGTTTTATTTGTAATAGTCAAAAAGTGGAATCATCCATCTGTTCTTTAATAGGAGAACTGTTAAATTTACTGTGCTGCACTCATATTTTGTGATATCACTCAACAACAAAAAGGATCAAACTACTGATACATGAAATAATCTCAGTGACTCTTCAGGGAAAAAAGTGAAATGAAAAAAAGCTAACCTTTAAAAGTTACATATTCTATGGGTCTGGTTATAAAACACCTTAATATGACAAGATTTTAGAAATGGAAGACAGACATCTTGGGAAGGAAGTGAAAGGTGATGGCAGGAGGGAAACAGATGAGGCCATAGAAGAGAAACATGAAGGATCATGTGGTGCTGGAATTATTCAGTATCTTGATCATAGTGGTAGATACAGCAACCTACACATGTGATAAAATTGCATTGACCTATTTATACAACCACACACAAATGAATATAAGAAAACATGAAATCTGGAAAGAATTATGGTCAACAACTAAGTTGTGGTATTTCACTATAGTTTTGCATAATGTTCAAATTGGAGAAAACAGTAAGGTGTACATGAGAAGTCCTGAATTATTTTTAATAACTCCATGCAACTCTAAAATTATCCAAATAAATGTTTTATTTTTTAAAAGCATACTATTCAACCATTAGTTAAGTAATTGCCCTTATCTTGACCTTATCTATTTTTTCCTTGAAATAGTCCTCCTCAATTCATCTTATTTTAAGAAGTCATCAACAACATACAGTTATTGGGCTAAGTTTATAAACTGATTCTTGTTGCTTATCAAGCTAAGATTTCAGAATCTTTTCCTTTCTCCTGTATAAATCATTTTACAAACAATATTCCTAGCACTTGGTGATTGGCAAAAAATTATGAGACTTGTGAAAACAGCACATGCAAAAATGCAGGAAAGATCAGAATCAAGATCAAGTTGTTTCTGGTGAGGTGTTTCATTTTAAAAACATTTAAATGACTTCAATGCTTATAGTCATATAATACTGACCATATTTTACTGCCTGATAAGTAAAATTGAACAAAAGATTTTTAAATGCACTGTGTTGGTGTTGTGCCATTCAAATACTTTAAAATTGTGGTTCTCACAATTGATGCTAAGTACTCTCTTCTGTTAGATTTTTCCCAGTCAATGTAAAAATTCAGAGCTTTCTACACATATCAAACTATCTCATGCCTTTTATTCCTAGATTTCCTTTCTAGAAAAAAGAAAAACCCCTTCTTCATCTGTCATTTCTTTAAAAACAAAAGTATGTTATTTTTTTCTTCAAGGTCTTGTGGATATTTTAAAACAGCATCTATTTGGCTATAACTCTCCCCTATTTTCCTTCCCCACAAAGAATTTATTTCTTCTGTGTTCATAGTGTCTCTGAAACTATTTTTATGAAAAATATTAAGTATTTTCATTTCATTTTACTCTACTGAAGATCTCACAGAATTATCCATGATGTTTTCCTTCACTGGATGATGACCTTCTTGAGGATGGGTCTGAAGGTTTTGCTACTAGTTCTGGGTATGCACTTTATAAGCATTGTTAAAAATAACCTTTTATTTCACTTAACATTTGAAATCACATGAAAGCCTTGTAAATTTAAATTGGTTATGTAATTATGATACACATGCATGCACAAGTTCTCTGACTATTTTTGAAATCTATTCTTCATATTTTCATCAATATAAATATCTATTTATTGAGTGAACTTCCTAAATAATAAAAATGACTATGATGGTAGCAAGTGTATATAAATAACAAAACTCTGTTATATTGAGCAAGGAAACATATCTTGGAAATTTTTAAATCTTATTTTTAAACAATGAAATATTTCAGATTTTCTTAATGTGGTAAAAGATGCTTGCAAATCCTATCCTTGAATATGTTTTAAAATGTACTAATTCAGCACAGAAGTTAGAATGATTAAATAAAAGGATATCTTTCAAAGACTTTAAGATTCAAAGACTTTAAGAAGTTGCACTTGAAGTTTAAGTAAACAAATAATTTTCATTGACATTATATTAAAAATAAAAGGTGAATGTCAGGGAAATAAAATATATAATGCACTAGATCCTTAAGAATAAGTCATGTAGGATAATGCTGACTGACAAAGTTGCTTTATATGAGGCTTAAGGGATAAAATTCATAATATGAAGGTATTTTAAACATGGAAATTACTTAAAGTAGTAAATCAAAATCTTCTACTATGTAAACTGCCCCAAGCACTTAATGTATCCAAAACTGAGCAATAAATCTTAATTGTGAATATTTAGTTCAACAATGGTAACTGGTATGCTAATTTGTATTTAACAGAAACAACTTATTTAGCCCCAGTTGCTGAAGACAGCAATTACTCAGTCTTTAGTGATAAATATTCATAAAATGCCAAATTGAGAGTTTTGAAAAGATTATGATGCATTTCTGTATCAAATATGTCACACATCTGGATTTAACCGCAACTAAGCAGAGTTGAGGAAGGGGACCAGGGGCAGAGGAGAGAAGGGAAAGGGACCATTCCAAGGAACAAAATTGACCAAACTATGTGGTAATAATGTATGTATGTACAAACATGTAACAACAAATTCCACATTGTGTATAATTATTTTGTGTACAAATAAAAAAATTAAAGATAAATATAAAACTTCTCTACCAAAAAATCAAAAACAGAAACTAGCAGATAAATAGGTAAAATTAGTGAATTATTATAGGAAAAGAGATTTCAACAAGTTAACAAAGTCCAGTGTGTCAGTGGCATAGCCACTTAAAACTAACTTTTAGAAAATCAGAAATAATTAATTGTGAAGCACAATTGTCACAGAGGTGAAATTGGTTCTTGCACATTCCTGGTTGCTTAGAAAAGCTGACTGCAATGTCCTTATTGGATCTCCATTTCTCAGGGGCACCTGCATTTGTCTCTCTTTTTTTTTTTATAGTATTTTTTTATTGTAAAAAAATGGGATACATGTTGTTTCTCTGTTTGTACATGGCGTAAAGGCATACCATTTGTGTAATCATAAATTTACATAGGGTAATGTTGTTTGATTCATTCTGTTATTTTTTCCTTTCCCTCCCACCCCTCCCACCCTTCTTTTCCCTCTATACAGTCCTTCCTTCCTCCATTCTTGCCCCCCCCAACCCTAACTCTAACCCTAACACTAACCCCTCCCACCTCCCATTATGTGTCATCATCCACTTATTAGCGATATCATTCGTCCTTTGGTTTTTTGAGATGGGCTTAACTCACTTAGCATGATATTCTCCAATTTCATCCATTTGCCTGCAAATGACATAATTTTATCATTCTTTATGGCTGAGTAATATTCCATTGTATATATATACCACAGATTCTTTATCCATTCATCAATTGAAGGACATATAGGTTGGTTCCACAATCTGGCTATTGTGAACTGAGCAGCTATGAACATTGATGTGGCTGTGTCTCTGTAATATGCTGATTTTAAGTCCTTTGGGTATAGGCCAAGGAGTGGGATAGCTGGGTCAAATGGTGGTTCCATTCCAAGTTTTCTAAGGAGTCTCCATACTGCTTTCCAGAGTGGCTGCACTAATTTGCAGCCCCAACAGCAAAGTATGAGTGTACCTTTCTCCCCACATTCTCGCCAACAACCTGTTGTTGCTTGTATTCTTGATAATCGCCATTCTACCTGGGGTGAGATGGAATCTTAGGATGGTTTTGATTTGCATTTCTCTTATTACTAGAGATGTTGAACATTTTCCCATATGTTTGTTGATTGCTTGTAGATTTTCTTCTGTGAAGTGTCTATTCATTTCCTTCTGTGAAGTGTCTATTCATGCCCATTTGTTGATTGGATTATTTGCATTCTTGGTGTAGAGTTTTTTGAGTTCTTTATAGATTCTACAGATTAGTGCTCTATCTGAAGTATGATTGGCAAAGATTTTCTCCCACTCTGTAGGCTCTTTCTTTGCATTGCTGATAGTTTCCTTTGCTGAGAGAAAGCTTTTTAGTTTGAATCTATCCCAGTTATTGATTCTTGCTTTTATTTCTTGTGCTATGGGAGTCCTGTTGAGGAAGTCTGGTCCTAAGCCGACATGTTGAAGCTCTGGACATACTTTTTCTTCTATAAGATGCAGGGTCTCTGGTCTGATTCCGAGGTCCTTAATCCATTTTGAGTTGAGTTTCGTGCATGGTGAGAGATATGGGTTTAGTTTCATTCTGTTGCATATGGATTTCCAATTCTCCCAGCACCATTTGTTGAAGAGGCTATCTTTTATCCATTGCATATTTTTGGTCCCTTTGTCTAGTATGAGAAAATTGTATTTATTTGGGTTTGTGTCTGTGTCCTCTATTCTGTACCATTGATCCACCTTTCTATTTTGGTACCAATACCATGCCGTTTTTGTTACTATTGCTTTGTAGTAGAGTTGAAGATTTGGTATTGCGATACCCCTGCTTCACTCTTTCTGCCAAGGATTGCTTTAGGAATTCTGGGTTTTTTATTCTTCCAGATGAATTTCATAATTGCTTGCTCTATTTCTGTAAGGTACATCATTGGAATTTTAATTGGAATTGCACTGAATCTGTATAGCACTTTTGGTAGTATGGCCATTTTGACAATATTAATTCTTCCTATCCAAGAACATGGGAGATCTTTCTATCTTCTAAGGTTTTCTTTAATTTCTTTCTTTAGTGTTCTGTAGTTCTCATTGTAGAGGTCTTTCACCTCTTTTGTGAGATTGATTCCCAAGTATTTTACTTTTTTCGAAGCTATTGTGAATGGGGTAGTTTTCCTAATTTCTCTTTCTGAAGATTCATCACTTATGTATAAAAATGCCTTAGATTTATGAGCATTGATCTTATATCCCGCTACTTTACTGAATTCACTTATGAGATCTAAAAGTTTTCTGGTGGAATTTCCTGGTTCCTCTAAGTATATAATCATATCATCAGCAAATAGGGATAGTTTGAGTTCTTCTTTTCCTATTCGTATCCCTTTAATTTCTTTCGTCTGTCTAATTGCTCTGGCTATAGTTTCAAGGACGATATTGAAAAGAAGTGGTGAAAGAGGGCATCCCTGCCTTGTTCCAGTTTTTAGGGGGAATGCTTTCAGTTTTTCACCATTTAGAATGATATTAGCCATGGGCTTAGCATAGATGGCCTTTACAATGTTAAGGAATGTTCCCACTATCCCTATTTTTTCTAGTGTTTTGAGCATGAAGGGGTGCTATATTTTATCAAATGCTTTTTCTGCATCTATTGAAATAATCATGTGATTCTTGACTTTAAGCCTAAACTGAACGAGGAGGACATACACAATTTAAATAGACCAATTTCAAGTAATGAAATAGAAGAAGTCATCAAAAGCCTACCAACAAAGAAAAGTCCAGGACCAGATGGGTTCTCAGCCGAGTACTAGAAAACCTTTAAAGAAGAGCTCATTCCAATACTTCTCAAAGTATTCCATAAAATAGAAGAGGAGGGAACCCTCCCAAACTCATTCTATGAAGCCAATATTACCCTGATACCTAAACCAGACAGAGATACATCGAGGAAAGAAAATTTCAGACCAATATCCTTAATGAATATCAACGCAAAAATTCTCAACAAAATTTTAGCAAATCGCATACAAAAACATATTAAAAAAATAGTGCACCATGATCAAGTGGGTTTCATCCCAGGAATGCAAGGTTGGTTCAACATCAGGAAATCAATAAATGCATTTGTCTCTTTCCCCCTTTCAAAGCTTGAAAGAGTACCGTGTTTATTCCCTGGTCCTCGCTTGAGGTCAGGTTATTACTATTACTATGACCAGCCTGTGTAGTATAAATGGTTCAGCTTTAATATGGCTTTGGAAGAAATAAACTTGTATTTGAATCCCAACTTTCAATGTGGGCAACTAACTTGTTTCAATGAGTCTCAGACTCTAAATCTATAAAGGGAAGATAAGAAATCCTTTCAGAAGTGATTGCAGCGAGATGATCAATGCAAAGCATTTCCCCAGCATTTGACATCTGTAAGTACTTAAAAAGTATGCAACATAACTATATTACTTTTGTTGTCAAATACTTATCATTCTATAGAATCAGAGATCTTACATTCAGTGCATGCAAACACAGAGGTGTGGCTTCATGGTGAGAATACAGGTCACATTAAAAAGTTAAAAAAATAAATAAATAAATGTCATGAACTACTACTGCCCCAACCTCACCAAACAGAGTATTGCTTTCTCTTCACTTTCTGGGAAAAAATAATAAAATCACAACATTATTCTTGAGAAGAAACTCAGCTGAGCAGTGGCTCCTCCTTTCTTAATCACCTAATTTTCTTCATGGGAATTATTTAAGGACTGCAGTAGGCAGGCAGTTTAAGCCCGAGTTCATTCACCTAGGCAAACACATCATTAAATAATAATCATAATAATTGCTTGCAATGGGTAAATAAAATTATAATTACTAAATGATGTGGTGATAAATGTCTCCATATATATATACCTATTTCATGAGTATGATAAGCATGTATAACAGCAAAAACAGATTTGAATTTATTTTTTTCACGTATTCATATGCCATTTGCAGTACTATAAAATTCATCTTAATAATCATTTCAAGGCAATAGTTCTGAAAGAATCATGGGATTGCCATGGCATGAACTCTTCTGTAATTGTGTCCTTGTAAGATTTAACCTTGATTGTACATTAAATAGCAGTTTAAATTTAAATATAATCAAAAATGTTTGTATAATTGTATCACAACTTCAAACAGTTCCATAACCAACAGATATTTCTATTAAGTATTATTCCAATACCACACATTCACAAAGTAATGTCATTGAAATAAAATATGTGAATAAATCAGAGTTTCATTTACTCCTTTAAAAATGTCTTTAAAGTAATTTTTTAAAAAATCTTTAAAAATGGAGCACACATTCTGAACTATTTCAGTATTCCATCTGGGTTAGTAAACAATATAAAATATTAAATGAATTTTAAGAAAATGGTTTGGGCACACATAGAGAAAATATTACTTAAAAAAAAAATATATATATATATAGGCAGGCACAGTAGCTCATGCCTGTAGTCCTAGTTAGTCAGGTGGCTGAGGCAGGAGGATCACAAATTCAAGGTCAGTCTGGACAACTTAGCAAGGCCCTGTCTCAAAATAGAAAGAATAAAAGGGCCAGGGTGTCATCCAGTGATAGGGCACTTGTCTAATATGCATGAAACCCTGGATTCAGTTTTCAGGACTGGAAAAAAAGTTACCATGAAGTGTAGTTTTAATCTACTTTAAACACTGCAAAGCCTTTTGGTATAGGAAAAAAATGCATCAAAAACTCTGGATGAGGGTTTGGATTGTGGCTCAGTGGTAGAGCACTTGCCTAGCACATGTGAGGCACTGGGTTCAATCCTCAGCACCACATATAAATAAATAAAGTTAAGGTATTGTGTCCATCTACAACTAAAAAAAGTGTATTTCAATAGATGCTAAGAAAGCATTTGATAAAATACAGCACCTTCATGCTTAAAACACTAGATAAAAGAGGAATAGTGGGAACATACCTCAACATTGTAAAGGCTATCTATGCTAAGCCCAAGACCAACATCATTCTAAATGGAGAAAAATTGAAAGCATTCCCCCTAAAAACTGGAAGAAGACAGGAATGCCCTCTTTCACCACTTCTATTCAACATTGTCCTTGAAATACTAGCCAGAGCAATTAGACAGACCAAAGGAATTAAAGAGATAAGAATAGGAAGAGAAGAACTCAAGCTCTCACTATTTGCTTATGGCATGATTTTGTATTTAGAGGATCCAAAAAACTCTAGAAAACTTCTAGAACTAATGAATGAATTCAGCAAAGTAGCAAAATATAAAATCAAAACACATAATTCACTTTGAATTGTTTTGTGCATGGTGAGTGATAGGGGTTAAATATAATTCTGCTACACATGGTTTTCCAGTTTACCCAGCACCATTTGTTGAAGGGGATATCTTTTCTTCAATGTATGTTTACGGTGCCTTTGCTTAGTATGAGGTTACTGTATTTATGTGGGTTTTTCTCTGTGTCTCCTATTCTGTTCTATTGGTCTTCATGTCTGTTTTTGTGTCAACATCATGCTGTTATTGTTACTATAAGTCTGTAGTACCATTTAAGGTCAGGTATTGTGATGCCTCCTATGTCACTTTTCTCACTAAAGATTGTTTTAGCTATTCTCAGTCTCTTATTTTTCCAAATGAATTCCAAGAATGCTCTTTCTATTTCCATGAAGAACATCTTTGGAATTGTAATAGAAATTTCATTAAAACTGTATAGCACTTTTGGTACTATGGACATTTTGACAAAATTAATCCTACCTATTGAAGAACATGAGAGATATTTCCACCTTCTAAAGTTTTAATTTCTTTTACAGTGTTCTGTAGTTTTCATTGGAGAGGTACTTCACTTCTTTTGTTAGATTGATTCTCAAGTATTTCTTTTTTCTTTCTTTTGAGACTATTGTGAATGGGATAGTTTTCCTGATTTCCCTGTCAGCTCATTCATCATTGGTGTATAGGAACATAGTTTATTTATGGGTTTTAATTTTATATGCTGCTACTTTGATGAATTTTTTGAGTTCAAGAAGCTTTCTGAAGGAGGTTTTTTTGAGAATTCTACATATAGAACTATGTAATTGGCAAATAGGGATAGTTTAAGTTCTTCTTTCTCTATTCATATCCCTTTAATTTCTTTCTTTGGTTTAATTGCTCTGGTTAGGGTTTCTAGGACCACATTGAATAGAAGTGGTTAAAGAGGGTATCTCTGTCTTCTTGGCACTGTACAGAAGGAATGCTTTCAAATTTTTTTCCATTTAGAACGATGTTGGCTTTGGGCTTAGTATAGATA
This sequence comes from Sciurus carolinensis, assembly GCF_902686445.1. NCBI lineage: Eukaryota > Metazoa > Chordata > Mammalia > Rodentia > Sciuridae > Sciurus > Sciurus carolinensis. Next base: position 92,849,162 of record NC_062215.1, read on the forward strand.
GCTTTACAATGCTACAATGTTGAGGTATGTTCCTACGATCCCTAGTTTTTTTCTAGTGTTTTTGAACATGAAAGGTACTGTATATTGTCAGATGTCTTTTCTGCATGTATTAAGAAGATCGTATGAATCTTAGTTTTAAGTCATATTGATGTGGTGAATTACATTTATTGATTTCCAAATGTTGAACCAACCTTGCATCCCTGGGATGAACCCCCTCAATCATGCTGCACTAATCTTGTAATATGTTTTCATATATGATTTGCCAGAATTTTATTAAGAATTTTTGCATTTATGTTCATCAAGGATATTGGTCTGAAATTTTCTTTCCTTGACATATCTTTGGTTTAGTATCAGGGTGATACTAGCCTCATAGAATGAGTTTGTAAGTGTTCCCTCCTTTTATATTTCTGGGAATGATTTGAGGACTGTTGGTGGAAAGTTTTTCTTTGAAGGTCTGTAGAACTCAGCTGAGCATCCATCTGATCTTGGGGGTTTTTTTGTTGGTAGACTTTTGATGGTGTCTTCCATTTCATTTCTTGAAATTGATCTGTTTAAATTTGCTATGTCCTCCTGATTCAATTTAGGTAGTTCATATGTCTCTAGGAATTTGTTGATGTCTTCTATTTTCTTGGAGTATAGATTTTCAAAGTAGTTTCTAATTATCATCTTTATTTCAGTAATGTCCATGGTGTTACTTTTTTTTTAATCATGAATTTTAGTGATTCGCGTTTTCTCTCTCTTTTTATCCCTTAGCTTAGCTAAGGGTTTAACAACTTTATTTATGTTTTCAAAGAACCAACATTGTTTTGATTATTTAAATTATTTTTGTTTCAATTTCATTGATTTTGGATCTGATTTAATTATTTTCTGTCTTCCTTTGGTATTGATTTGTTCTTTTTTCTAGAACTTTGAGATATAAAGTAAAATTATTTATTTGGAAACTTTCTATTCTTTTAATGAATGATCTCAATACAATGAACTTTCCTCATAGAATTGCCTGCACAGTGTCCCAGGTATTTTGATAAGTTGTGTCACTATTCTCATGTTCCTCTAAGTATTTTTTTTTAATTTCATTTCTGATTTCTTCAGCTATCCACTGGTCTTTCAATAGCATCTTATTTAGTCTTCAGGTGTTATAGTAGCATCTTTTTATTTTATCATTCTCATTTCATTCCGTTTTGATCTGATAAAAAGCAAGGTATCATCTATATTTTTTTATATCTTCTATGAGTTGTCTTGTGACCTCAGATATAATCTATTTTAGGGAAGGATACATGTGCTGCTGAGAAGAAAGTGTATTCATTGATGGATGAAGCATTCTATATATGTCTGTTAAACCTAAATTATTAATTATACTTTTTAGTTCTATAGCTTCTTTTTTTAGTTTTGGTTTGAAGGATCTATCCAGTGATGAGAGAGGCATGCTGAAGTCACTGAGTATTATGAGTATTATTGTGTTGAGATCTATTCAATTCCTGAAATAGTGAAAATTTTGATGTAGATGCTCCACTGTTTGGGGCATAAACATTTATGATGGTTATGTCTCATTGATGATAATTACCTTAAGCAATATTAAATACCCTCCTTTGTCTCTTCCGATTAACTTTGGCTTGAAATTTTCTCTATCTGATATAAGGATAGAAATCCCTGCTTGTGAATGATATGCTTTTTTTCCCCCCCATCCTTTTACCTTCGGTCTGTGTGTCTTTGCCTGTGAGATGAGTCTTGGATGTTAAGAGCTGTGAACAAATTGTGGACTTGTCTGAGCCATCTCTAAGTGGAGGCATGCCCCTTGGAGAACTCTCTGTGTCATCTCACCAATCTGAGACCACTCTCTTGCCTTGGCAACATCCTGCTCAAAGAGAATTCTATGATATACCTTGTAATTTATTGGTCCAAACAACCCTAGATTCAAGCACAACTCTCCGAAGGTGGAAAGAGATACCAGTGAACCCAAATAGCCTTGAGGTGCTAGCTGCCTGACAGAGGCATTATTGTACAAGTGATAAGTATCCAATCAGGTCAGTTTCCCCATAGCCTCTCACTTCTTGTTTAATCTTAAAATCCTTTTTCTCAAAATAAATCCCTTCAATGTGCTTCCCTATTGTAAAGCACATGGCTTTACAATAAATGTAAAAGTGCTTCCTAAGTAAAGCACATGGAGCCTCATTCTTTAAGATTGGATTCACCAGGTCCATTCCTTCCACAATGTCCTTGCTGTGAAACTATTTTCCTGTGCATTTGTCTTTTCTTTTTTATTAATTATTTCCAACTTTAAATTTCTCATCTGGCTCATACCTCTATGTGGTTATCTGATCCCTCATTGTGCAAGACACAGCGACACTTTGAGACAGCATTTTGTTGAGTCTTGCTTTTTAATTCAATCTGCCAGTCTGTGTCTTTTGATTGAGTAGTTTACGCCATTTGCATTACATATTTTTATTGAGAAATTACATTTTTCCCTGTCATTTTGATTTATTTCCTTTTTTTTTTTTTTAAATTCACTTCTGGGTTTTTTTCAACTCTAGTGTAGTTCTTCCCTTTGCCAGTTTTCACTTTTATTTGTCATTTCTTCTTCATGAAATATTTTGTTGCATGTGTTTTGTGGTATAGGTTTTCTAATTATGAATTCTTTTAATCATCGTTTATTGTAGAAGATTTTTATTTCATCATCAATTCTGAAGCTTTATTTGCAGTATCTAGTATTCTTGGTTTATTTCCATTTTATTTCAGGGCTTGGTATATACCATTCCAAGACCTTCTAGCTTTAAAGGTCTTGGTTAAAAAAAAAAAAAAAAAAAAAAAAAAAAAAAAAAATCAGCTGCGATGGAGATTGGTTCCCCTTTAAATATGACTAGTCATTTTTCTCTGACATTCTTTAAAATTCTATCCTTATTCTATATGTTAGGCATTTCACAAAATGTGCCTTGGTGTGGGTCTGTTATCATCTTGTATATTTGCAGTCCTATATGCCTCCTGTATTTGATTTTTCCATTTCATTCTTAAGACTTGGGAAATTTTCATATACTGTTTCATTGAAAAGATGGTGCTTTCCTTTGGTTTGTATCTCTGAGCCTTTGTCTATCCTGATAAATCTTATGTTTGGTCCTTTCATGTAATCCCATATTTCTTGAAAGTTTTGTACATGTTCTATTATCTTCTTTTTTCCATGGGCACCTTTATTTTCAAGATCGTATATGTTGACTTCATCACATGAAACTCTGGTGAATAAGTGGTCTAGCCTGCTGGTGATGCTTTCCAGTGAATATTTAATTTGGTTTTATTGATTCCTGCATTTCAAGGATTTTTGCTTAATTTTTTTTCAGAATCTCTATCTCTTTATTGAAATAATCCTTTGTTTCCTGTATTTTCTCCCTCATATCATCTTTTATCTCAAAGATTAATTTAACTGTGAACATTCTAAACTTCTTCGCTGACATTTCTTCCATTGTGGTAGTGTTGGATTCTGTTATTGAAGTATTTTGGTTTGTTTGGGGTGACTTTCTCCTTTCCTTTTTCATGTTTTTGTGTGTCTACTCATCTAAAAATTGATTTTGAAGCAGTAGAGTTTCTACCCTGTGAACTTACAGGGTCACTGAAGGTTTCTAGTACCTCACAGGTTAGGAGAAGACAGATAGTAACATCAACCAATGTAAACAATACACAGCATTAAAGCAAATAGTTCCTGGTATAGAATCTACAATGTTGTCACAATAATCAGAAAGAATATGATCACTTGTTGCCCACAATATAAACAGTAAGTTTACAAAAGAGTTTACAATTTCAGGTGGTGAATAGGGGTAGAACAAAAGTGATGTAGGATATGATGATTATGAAAGAGGGGATAAAAAAATAGAAGTAAAAAATTAAAGGAAGAGTGAAAGAGAGATCAATAGTGATTGACTTAGCAGAGGAAAAGAGAGTAAGAGAGTTAAGGGAAACAAATAAGTGACAGAAAAAATATATAAAATAAAAATTAAAAAATAGAAATAAAAGAATAAATGAAAAATTGTGGAGACATGTTTAAGTGACTCTAGGATGGCAGCTGGTGTTGGGCCAAGAGGTGGTGCATAATTAGTGTTAACATGGCATAATCTCATGACCTTTTGCCTGATTGGTTGATGTCTCTTCAGCCCTCATGGTCAACACGTGTTCCTCATTCTTTCTTGATTGGTACTGTGGCGTGTGCTCTAATCGTTCTGCTAATCCTAAGCTGATTGGCTGCCTTAGTGTATATAAGACATTCTCTTCACCTGGACAAAGGATGAAGGAACGCATCTATAGGAAGCACCTCTGATAAGCAGCACCTCTGATGGGACATAGGACGCACCACTAAGACATACCTCTAGAACGCACCTCTGGCCACACCTCTAAGACGCCCCTCTAAGAAGAAGCAGCAGACCTCTAAGAAGTAGCCTCTCTGAAAGCATAGCCTCTCTGAAAGCACAGCCTCTCTGAAAACATAGCCTCTCTGAAAACATAGCCTTTCTGAAAGCAGTAGCCTCTCTCTGAAAGTGTAGGACCTCTAAAAGCAAGCAAGCCTCTCTTCTTCTATAAACTAGCAAACAAGCAAAAAAGCAGCCGAGAAATAGAAGTAGTTCATTCCCAGTTCGCCTCCAATAAATTCCCATGGGATTGTTGCTGCAGGCAGCAACAAAAAATGATAAAAACTAATTAAACATCTTTGTTCTTCAAAAAATGCTAGAAATGAGAAAAATAAACATATGAAAATGTATATGTGTCTAAAGATGTAGTTCACTGAGGGTAAGAAGACGAGATGGGTGGTATAGAATAGTTCATAGATTCAAAAGGTGAAAAGGGTAAACGCAGAGGTGATATAGAATGTGTTTATGAGTAGTGGGGGAGAAAAAACAATAAGAGAATTAAAGGAAGGTTGAAAAATGAAATTATAGGGAACTATAGAGTTTGTCTATTAGCAAGAAAAAAGAAAAAAATAGAAACAAATGGAGACAGAGTTGTGAAACAGATAATAAAAAATCAACCCAAAATATACTAATCAAAAACCTTAAACCTCAAAAACAGAGCATGAAAAAATAACTATCTTCAAGAAATGATAAAATTCCAAATGGAGAAACAAATATATATATACAAATGTATAAATGTCCATCATGTATCAATCAGTATATTTACAATTGTATACTAATCAGTGTAAGTTCAAAAACAAAATAAAACAAAATCAAAATGAAAACAAAAACAAAACAACATAATAGTCAATGAGAGTATATGCTTGTGTCTGTTCCAAACTGTCTTTCCATTTCTCAGCTTCCCTTTTCAGCAGGATGCTGTGAGGAGCTGTAGAAGATACTTTAGGCTTCACTTCCAAGGTATAGCTGCTGATGGGTTCTATAAGATGAGTTTCTGCAAGTGAAGCTCCAAGGAGCAGGGTTCAGGTCTGGTATTGCCCCAGGTATTTCACTGTGTGGGGAGTTTTTGGGTGATAATGAATTAATGCATTTCTAGAACTGTACCCCATTACTCTCTCCAGGGCACCACTTGTGGGAAGGAGTCAGTCTTTTGCCTGTTCTGTTGTTTGAGATACTGTCCTTTATAACCTCTTGAGGACTGTTTCTGAGCACTGAGTTCAGTCACTCTTCCTGTTCCAGATTCCTGAGCCACTCCCTGTTACTGGTCCTGGGCACTGACAGGTTCAAGGGAGTTGGGGAAAGCAGGTTTTCCCCAGCCTCTCTGACCTGTATTACCCCCAGAAAAAATGGTATCCATGTCAGAAATTCACCCTACCAGAATTTCTCCTGCTTTGTTAGGTTCAATTTAGATCTCATGGTTGGCATCTGCAGGATTCCTATATTGTTTTCAGCTCTAAACTCAAAAATCTAAGTTCCCTGTCTGAGTTGGCACCAGTGCTGCATGGAAGTACAAAATGTCTCCAGCTTGAACTCCCCGTGCACAGCAAGCAGACCAAGTTACATTTGTGCACCATTTTAATGAGCTAAATAGCCTCTGGGTCAGCCCAGGGGAGGCTATCCCTCTGATCCTGGGATTTACCACACCAAGACTTTCCCAGTACCTTACAGTATTTTCAGACCTTGTGTACTAATTTTCCTGCTTCTGCCAGGAGCTCAGTTCCAATTCTGTTTCTTATCCTTGTCTTATGTATCCCAAATTTCCCAGTATTCAAGGCTTTCTATCCAATATTGAGTATAAGAAGAATGCTTTTTTCACTCACCTCCCAGAGAAGTACTTTTCTTGATGTTTGAGTCCAGAGTCAGAGCAGTGAGAAAAGCCACTTTCTGCTAATCTGCTGTCTTGTCTCCTCAGCTCTGGGATCTTTATCTTAAACATGCACTAAATTTTACTATTAAAATACCATTTGATAAACATGAATGTTCCATTTCTAACATTATTAATGTCTCCTCCTAAAGAAAATTTCTATTATAAAATTGATGTTTTCATTTCCAGTTACTCTTGTCCATAGTTTTATAACTAGGTACATCAATAAGCAATATATATTAATGTTTTGCATTTCATTTTTAAATTATACAAATAGTATTACGTGCTAAGTATGTAAGTATGATTCTTCTGCTTAGTTTTTTCAATGATTTTGGCATTGATTTGATGAAGATTTAGGGGCTCTCTCCAAACTTTTTATATTATGACAAACAATGGTTTAACGAATAGCCTTGCATTTGTTTTCTAGAACACATAAAAGAATTCTTTGCTGTATCTAAGTAAGTATGCAATTAGTGGAACATGAGATATTGCATATACACCTTACACTCCCATTTAATTTCCAAATTTATATACTAATCTATTTTATAGATGATTAAACTAAAAATCAGAGTTAATAACATCAAAGCAGGGATTTATATATAGATTTGTTTGACTCCCAAACTTCCTTTCCCCAATGATGCTATCCCTCAAATACAGCATAAGGCATATTTCATGTGAATATGATAGTTGCTAGAAACTGATTTCCTGAAGTTTCTACGAACTTCTGAGTTTCAGAATTTCCTTTGTTCTCTATACTTAGACCTTGAACAATTTAATTTAGATTGCAGTTAAGATTCAAAGGAGATGTTAGCAACCTACAACATAGAAACGATACTAAAGGTAGGGAGCTTAGGAAGAACAGGTAGAAGAGACCTCATCTGATCACTCTTTACCTCCTTGGAACTAAAGTAAGGATTTCTGTACCAGACAAATACAGGACAGAACACAGCAGACTGGGCATTTGTCACAGAGTATCTTAATTTTGGAAACAAAAAAAAGTCAAATAATTTATTACACATATTTATGGATGAAAGTTTCATCATTTCATTGTGCAGGGGGAAGACCACTGATCTTAGTTCCTGGTTAACATGATTAGTTAGCTAGAATAAGAAGTTATTAGAAGAAATGTCTATTTGTAAACCACAGCCAGAGCAAGGTGATGACCCAGTTGTCTTTTTGCTTGGGTCTATGTTGGGAAGAACAGAGAGGAGAACCCAGGTACCTCGAATTTGTTTGTCTCTGAGGATTAGCAGCAAGACACTGTAGATTTACACCCTCATATTTTCCTAGAATTTTTAATCTCACAGGTCCATATAGTTACATATATTTACTGTTAGATTTCTATGAAATTTATTTCATTCATTCTTCCTAATATAGCTTCCTAAAGGGCTAGATGTTTATTCTCGTGAGTTTTTCTCACTCAATTCTTCATGTGAACTTTAAAAATAAAAAGATGTTTTGTCACGATTATATTGCTAAGGAAACCAAGCACCATTAAACTAACAATTAACTTGTTTAAAGTTACAGAATTAAATTTCCTTAATGGAAACTAAAATAATTTAGGTTTCTCTGCCCTTAATGGAAAAGAACAGTGACGAATTTTTATCACTAGACCCACTGCAAAATCTGGTACTCAGTAGAAGTCTATTTATGGAATAAATGAATGTCTGACTCATAAGCCAAGCTTGATGTTGATCTAAGATGCAGTTTGTAATAAGGTTCTGAGTGACATATGCAAACATGAGGTTCTGAGTCCTTTAAGCCAAAACAGTATGTCTTGAACAAATTATAATGCTTTAGTGCCATTCTGAGATTGCATTTTAAAATTGTCAAATACAACAATAACTGGCCTGCAGTAGATATCCAATATTTGTCACTGAATGCTGAATCATCATTATATTTATAGTCAAAATATATTTGATACACAGCATTGAAGTGACCAACAACAAAGTGCAAATAGTGACATTAATTCTTCCCTTACAAACTTGTTTTTTTAAAAAAGTATAAGCTCTTAAGAGTTTTTACTTAATTTATTTTGAGTAGGAAAATGGATATTTAGTATTAAAGGAGATAAGGTTTTCCTAGTTATAGAAACAAGCATATAAATTAGCATTTAGGTTTAGGCCACAGCCACTAAATTATAGTGTAAAGAATTTATTTGCTCATGTTATTTCCATCATACTTTTCAGTATTTAATGTTCTGAACAACCCCAGATAAGTACCAACTGAATTGCATTTGTTCAAATTAAGTCTTTTGTATGGCCCTAATCTTGTGGAGCCCCTTGTTTCTTTTGTTCTATCATCTTCCACACAGAAGCATTAGCATTTCAATCTGCCTTTAATTTCTAACACTATCCTGAATTTCAATTGTGTACAAATCTTAGAACAAACAGTCCAAAGAAAATAGCTGTTAACAGTATCATTTTATATCAAAGGTTTACTTCATAGACTACATGAAAAGAATTATATATTTCAAATCTTAGTGATATACACCCTTATTGAATCATTAATATTGCCAATGAATTTCTTCAAGTCGTTATATTTTCACATTCTTGCAACTAAAAAAAATTGCTGAAAAACTTCATGGTATATTATTTTCTCAGATTAAAAAAAATATACTGCAAAATTATGATTTCTGTCATCTAGTTCATCATTTGTATATTTAATGTAGCATCAAAATGTAGGCTATTATTGAATTTTTTAAAAGGTACTTTGAAAGGACAAATCAATGGCATGATAATTCTTGCCTCTCAAAGACATACATACATACAAATATGAAGAGTGATTAAAGGAATAATATAATGTACAGATATCTATGTACAAATATATAACATTTTCTTCCGGATTTAAGATTTTCAAGGTTTTTTATGGGAAAAAAATCAGGGTTTTCTTTAGTAATGTGTTTTATTTGATAATTTGCAAGAGTTGGTGAAGGTAGCCAAATGAAATAAACATCTTGTAAACTGAATGAAAACATCTGAAAACTACTAAGTTTTTAAACCCAGACCATTGTTAACTATTAATAATGACACAGGAATGATGGCCAAGGGAAGCCTTAATATGTTGTATTGACGCTGTAATAGTATTTCAGATCCTTATCAGTAAAAATAACTTCTTTACTAATTATATTACATTTTTAGCAAACTCAGTACTTAATACAATGCAAAAATTCTCATATTGGAAGGGCCTATTTTCCTATGCAGATAAAAAGTATTCTCTCCTTTACCTGTGAAGGGATTAAGACAAAATGTGAAAAAATATTGGTGATTTCAACTTGTGATTACCTATGGAACTGTAGCTTCACAAAGGGCCATTTGGCCTGTATTGTCCCATATGCAACAAGTCATAAAATTCTTGGTGAGGAATGTTCTTTGTGTACCAAGCCTTGAAAACTGTCTTGGTCATCAGAGACTGTAAATTGTGGCTAGAGTAAACCTGAACACACAAACTCCGAAGTAATCCTTATCTTCCAGTGGCTTTTACATCCCTACCCCATATATCTCTTGGTAATATCCCTAGAATTTACTACCCTATTCTGGATATCATCTTTTCTGCTTCCCCTTCATAAATTTATTATTGTTCTCTGTCTAAAATAATATATATATATATATATATATATATATATATATATATGAACCATACTAAAGTCATTCCTTCAGACATTGCTCTCTTGTAAGGATCCCCATGTACTATGTAAATGTAAAACTCATAAAACTTGTATGAATTTCTCTTGTTAATCAGGTTCCTAGATCATGCCCAAGAGCCCACATAAGAACTAAGAGATAAGAGGGGATTTTCTTCCTACACCTCAAAGAGAGACAATAAATTCAATGAAACTCATCAGTTCCTGATTTTTATTACTAATCTGTAATGTTTTCTTCTGGGCTCCAGATCAAAAGTGTATTGTACATGAAAAGGTTTGTCACATTGAAAGCAGCTGTGATTAACTACTAAAAACATAATACTTACCTACTGGTTCCTTTTGATTCTGAAAAAGAATCTTGCTATTACTGCCATCCATATTTGCCATGTTAATTGTATTTCCATCTGTCCAGTAGAGTTTCCTTAATTCAAAACAGATGTGGATTAAAAATATTAGATGTTGATATACTTGATAAGTATTAAAGTATAAAGTAAATGCCATTAATATAGTCCTTATTTGGGATTAATTCTTTTCAGAAAGGTCTAAAATTGTCAAGCCATTTGTTGCCTAGGAAAAAAAGCACCACTCTAGCTTTTGTTTGTCATTGAAGGAGAATTGTCTCATTCTCCTTTTCCTCCTGCATTCAAAACTGAATACTTAATTTTGACTGCAGTAACTTTCATTCATTTTAAGTAATTAATTAAGATTGAATCCTCTTGACTGTAAAAAGTCAGACACTAGATGGGAATAAATTCATTTGAACAATTCTTGTTGGAAGGATTGGAGAGAATCTCTTCTAGCCCTGTATATGCTCCCTCCAGGGTACATGATGACTGACCAGAAGATTGGAGAATCTGATCTACTTAGCAGTGAATATTAAAAATTGGCATTCAAAATAAAATCAACAACATTCCTCACATCTCTTTTATTCCAAGTTGCCACTCCATAGAAACATAAATTAATGAGATCTATCTATGTATAAATACATATACACATACACATAAATAATATTTTTTGCAAATAGAAATGTAACTAGGGAGCTTGCAATTACCATATGTACATTTGCTTTTTTAACTCTACAGCTGATATATATACATAAATATCAATAATGGTGATAATAGTCTTAATTAAACAGTGCTTTCACATAAAATCAGAACAAAAGTATGGAATTTTGAAAAAACTTAAAAAAAAATAATCATACTTTACCCCCTCACTGGGTGAGCTGCAAGACACTGTGGCTTATCGATTCCATGGATAATTGAGGTTTTTAAAGAACCGTCCAGTCGTGCCACATTAATTTGTGTTTCATCAAATTCTGAGCTAATCCAGTATAAATTATGGGAGACCCAATCCACTGCTAGCCCTCTGATACTCTGAATATCTGTAAAAGAGGAAAAGGAAAATTAAAAGTGAATGAAGTTTCTCATTCTCTTGGCTCTTCAAATAAGTTATTTTCTGTCTAAGGGAAAATTTAATTTACACCTTAATTTGTTAGCTAAAATTGTACAAGATGGTAATCTCATTCCCTTATCAAACCTTCTTAAAGCATGAATAGTCATTAAGGTCTTTCTGCTGAGGCATTTGAAAACCTGAAGCAACAATTAGCATTGAAATTACACTAACAGTCAATGATTCAATAGTAAACACTTTGGAACAGACATAGGCAGAAGTCTTATGGGCCAAGGTGACCAAAATTTAAATTAGAGTAATAGCTTCTCCAGTTTGCAGCACATAGTTCTAGTTAGGAGAAAGTACTCACTGGTCATCAACAAATGGGCTATTTTATGTTTTAAGTGGCAATTTGTTCCTGCAATGAATAAGATAATTCAACTTTCCTAAAAATCACTAGAGTTGAACAACTTTCAAAATAGATAATTAACAGGAATTGAATGAGATATGAGAGAATAAACTAAAATCCTGTTAACATTCCTCCAACGTGAGATGCTGCAGAAATTACTGAAATCTAATTAAGTTTGAATATAGTACAGCCCATATAAATATTTGGGTTGCTATTCCTTGATTATTAAATTAGGCATCTTTAAAAACAATGATGAAGTTTAGTCTTAAATATAATTACACATTTTAACTAAAGAAAAAAATAAAGTGTTAAAATGATGAAGATTAAAAAATCTTTAAAAAAATTGGTCCTCAATCTATGGTAATTGGCTACTTTGGTTTTTATTTTATTTAAAAAGTTTTAATGTTTTCTAGCACATTTCACTTCTAGAGTGTTTTACATCACTATTCCTTAAATTTATAAGATACTTGTAAGTTTTGCTTTACTTCCAGTCAAAGTCACAGAACATTTATGACTTGACTCTAGTGGAATCACTACAACTTTTCTTTCTTCTCTTTTCAAAAGAAGTCATAAAACTAGATCTATTTTTCATGTGAAAGTGAAACTTCACAATTTGTAAAATTTGCCAACTAGTTCAAAATTTAAGGTAGCAAAGTAAGTTATGGAGACCCAGTAGTTCTAGAACTGCTGTAAGATACAGCTGTGGAATGGTAAAATTCCACTGCATGTTTAGCTTCTCAAATCTCAGTTGAACCTAGTTTTCTGCTCAAAAAATGAATCTGACATAACTTTCCTATGTACATAAATGAATACACCACAGTGAATCTCACCATCATGTACATCCATAAGACTGGAGTCTAATTAGAATAATATATATTCCATGCTTGTATAATTATGTCAAAATGGACTCTACTGTCATTTATAACTAAAAATAATCAATTAAATAATAAAAACCTTTCATTATTTCTAAATAACTTTAAATCATGATATCCTTATAAAATATTCCCCATACTTCCAATTCTTAAATCAGCTACCTGGTCACTCTGCAAGATTCCCTTCATCATTAATTTATTGGTGAATTTTTACATTTTGAATGTGAACTTACTTCATTTTTCAACCTCACACTTCAAGTTTGTTATTCTTATTTGTTATCCTCATCTAGTTTGTGTGTTTATTCTTTCTTCCTTTTTTATTCTCTTTCTTTCTTTATATTCTCTCTCTCTCTGTCTCTCTCTCTTTCCTGCCTTTCTTCCTTTTCACCATAGTAATACACCACCCCTTTAAAATTAAACTTTCTAAGACTTATTTGCCTCACTTGGGATCTTTAAGTATTTGCTCCTTCATCCTCTGGAGTATTGGTTGTTAGGCAGTAACAACATAATAAGTAGTGAGATTTAAGTTTGGGTTCCAGGTTGGGTGCCTGTTTGCTTGGTTTTTTTTGGTTTTTTTTTTTTTTTTTTCTTTTTTTAAAATCATTGATAAAATTATGTGAATGTTTTTCAGTCTCTTTTTTCATCTGTAAAATGAAGTAACTTAAACATTATAGAAACTGTTGTGAATATTAGATGATGTGTGTTTATGTATCTCAATGTAGGGCAAAGGGACACTTTACCAGTACAAGCACCTAATACTTTCTATATTTTGTCCTATATTGCTTGGTATTGGTAAAACAAACAAAAAAAAGAAATAGAAAGAAAAAAGGAAGTTTTTTGATTATTTCTACTCAAGATTATTTCATTCGTTTCTGACTGATTTGATCATAAGATCTATGGAATACATGCTACTATTAAATTGTAAAACATAGCCAAATGTAAGCTACTAATAAGTATTTAGTACTTGTTGATTCTATATTCTTGCTCTTTCAAATCTATTTCTATCTTTAATTTTGAAATACCATCTCGTCTTTTCCTCTTCCTAGCAACTGATTTAGTTGCTTCCAGATTTTTTTTCTCTGACTAGAGAGTTCTGGATTTCAACCTTACTTTGCTCCAATGTATCCAAAAGCTTCCAACCACTCAGAAAGTGAGTGTATAAATTTCATAGCTTGTCTTTCTTTGTAGTCTAAATATAACTACTTTCCCAAATTATTTCTCACCAATTACCTACACATCATCACACTGATGTGTTTTCCGATTTCTAGACTTTTCTGGACCTTTACAAACTATAGGGGAACTATTTGGATTTCATACCCTTGTCCATCTTGCCTATTTGTATGCAAAATAGGTCGGTGGACAGGCAAAATTGCCCCTTTAGTCATGAAATCTTGTTCATTTCTCCTGTGTATCTCACCTAGAAAGATGTTTATCATCTACCTAACTCAACATGACTGTATCTGGTAGATCACCTTCTAGCTAATGTGATAGTTATTTAGCAGCTATTTTATCATTTACATGTGATTTTATTTTTTATTTTTATTTTTGGTACTGGGGATTGAACCCAGTGGTACTTAACCCCTGAACCACATTCCCAGACTTTTTTATTTTTTATTTTGAGGCAGGATCTTTTTAAGTTGCTTAGGGCCTCGCTAAATTGCTAAGGCTGGATTTAAACTTGCAAAACTCCTGTCTCCTGAGCTGCTGGGATTATAAGTGCAAACCACTGTGCAGCTACATAAGATTCTTGAGGATTAGCTGCTGGCTAATTTATCTTGATAGCTCCTCATTCCAAACGTAGACAACACTGCCTTCGATATAACTATTTTTAGTGAATTGGTGAACAATTCATAACATGTTTAATTTAGAATTCTAAATATATGTGAACTGAGCTAAAAAAATCAAACATAAGTTCTCAAGTCTATGTTAAAGTATACATATCTAAACACAAACATAGGCAATCTAAATTCTAATTTATTATCCTTACCTCTTCTTTCTATCCATCAGATTGGAGTTTCTTATTATCAGTTCAATGGCTAAAATAAAATTTGATTTTTTTGTCCACCATATACTGACCATGTATAATTGTTTAAGAGTACTCTGATAAGTGCCACTTAAAGGTAAGAAAGGAAAAAGATAAAAATCACCATGTTTGATGATATTTCTCTGTCCTTGATAAAATATTGAAATAATAAATTTATGACTCTTAACTTCTGATTTCAAGAAAGTCAGACCAATACCTATGAGCAAGGTTTTTTTAGAAAGTTCAATTTTCTATTTCTGGGATTTTCACTTCTTGAACTAACATAGATTACATATTCTGAAAAGCCCTTCACTGCCACAAATTCTCTGATAAATGATAAATTTTAATTTCAAATGCATGTCAAAAATCTTAAATCAGACAGGAGAAACTATGTGCTATCAACACATATTCACAGATTAGCTTAAATGTCAAAAGAAAGCAAATGGAGGCAAAATCTGTACTGAGAATCTAGACATTCATCTAATATTAGTTGCTTGAAGTGAAAGATCAGTTCTTCAACTTAAAGAATTGTAGGTCTACTCAAGAAATATACCAGGGATACTGAAAGGGAAATATACCTAGAATAGTAGGTAAGTAGGAGGCATGGAAATTGGCCAGTTTAAAAAGAAAAGTAACTAAAAACTTTTCAAAAAAAATTATTTTTACTGCTTTCTCTAGGCACAAAACCAAAGCAGAATTTGTGAGTAATTCTGTCCTTGGACAAGAGATTACTAGTTTAAAAATCAAGAAATCTACTGATCAGATAGCTAGGAGAGTAATCAAATTAAATTGATTTCTTATTTAAACTGCTTTGCTTTTTCTCCCTCAATTGCAAATTTCATTCCTCTGTGAGAAAAGAAATTGCTCAATTTAGGCCCTCCCTCCTAATTCTCAAAGTAAATTCATTATCATAAGAGGTTCAAACAAAAGAGAGAGAGAGAGAGAGAGAGAGAGAAAATAAATATACATGAATAGAAACAAAAGAACAACAGGACAGAAACAGCATGTTTAAACCTGTAAGTTTTTCATATTTAAAAATTTTTTATGAAGGATAAAGAAATATGAATAAAATATTAAAAAGTAAAAGATGTTTTAAAATAATAAGAAAACTTCAATAATTTATTTTAAAATCCTTTTAGAAAATGTAAATGAGAACCAAAATATAACTTGTAATATTAAAAAGTTATTCATTGGCTATATTAATCAATAGCTTAGGCACTCTTCGACTAGTGAACTGCCAGGCAAAATGAAAGAAGGTAACTTGAGCTAGTACAGAAAGAAGAGAAGATTCAGGGAGCTGAATTATAGAATGAACGAAGTAGCACATCTAAGCAGGGTACACCAAGGAGAGACTGGAGAGGGGAGGTTAAACAAAATTGAGATAATACTTGGGGCTTTTCCTCCCTGGGCTCATGAAACACAAAACCTATAAAGAGGCACAATAGGCTTAATGAAGTAAAATAAAAACATTGTAAGGAGGGCAAAAGAAAGATGTAATAAGCAACAAGAGAGTAAAGACACATCACCAAAAAAAAAATAATAATAATAATAATAATAATAGAAAAGTTAATTAAGTAAACATGAGGATTCTCATACACCAATAGAAGCCAAAAGACAGTGGCATAATACCTGCAAAGAGGTAGAGAAAATAACTTCTGATTTGGAAGTTTGTACTTCAAATTACATTTCAAACTAGAACTGAACAACAAAAACCCATTTAAAAATGGGCAAAAACCTTGAACAGATATTTCTCCAAAGTAGACATTGAAACACTCAATTAACATCCTGTGCTTTGCATCAGGGAAATGTAAATCAAAACCTCAATGAGAGAGCACCTCACATCAGTAAGAATGACTGTTATTCAAAATACTAAAGATAACAGGTGCTGGTGAGGATATGGAGAGAAGGGCACATTTACACACTGTTGGTGGGAGTGTAAATTAAAATAGTTATTATGGAGAACTGTACAGAAATTCCTGAAAAATAAAAAATAGAACTATAATATGATCCAATAATCCCACTACTGAGTATGTATCCAAAGGAAGTGAAATGTATGTTTAATAGACATCTGCATTATCATGTTCTCTGCAGCATTATTCACAATAGCCAAGAAATGGAAACAATCAAAGTGTCCATCACATGATACATGGATAAAGAAAATTTTGCTACATATGTACAGTGTAATACTATTCAGCCATAAAAAGGATAAATCTTGCCATTTGCAGCATGGATGGAACTGGATAACAACACAATAAGTAAAATAAGTCATGAAAAAGACAAGTACCATTTGATGTCACTCCTATGTAGAATACAAAAAAGTTGATCAGTTTTGTGGTTCAGTTGTAGAACGCTTGCCTAGTATATGTGAGGCACTGGGTTCGATTCTCAGTGCCACGTGTAAATAAATTAGTAAAATAAAGGTCTATCAACACCTAAAAAATTTTTTTTTAAAAGTTGATCACATAAAAGTTGAGAGTTGAATGGTGGTTACAGAGGCTCCTAAAAGGTACTAAGTTATAGTTAGATATGAGTAAGTTCTGGTGTGTTTTTGTACAGTAGTTTTTTTTTTTTTAAATTAAAAAAAAAGATTAATTTGGGCTCATAGTTCTGGAGGCCTAACATTAAGAATAAATATCTAGAGTCAGTCATTCTAGAGTTAGAATGGCTTTCTTGCTGGCAGAGTCCTGAGGTGGTGTAGGGCTTTGCATGCCGAGAGACAGAGAGCACATATATGTTTGGGCTGGTCTCTCCCTCTTACAGAGGTACCACTTAATCAGGAGGGCTCCGCCCTGATGACTTTATCTGATCCTCCCAAAAACCCATTTCTAAATTTGTAATAGTATTAAGTTTCTACTCTCTTAGTACCTCACAATGGGGATTCAATTGCAATATGAGTTTTAGAAGATGCAAATCATTTTTCTCTATCTTCGGGAGAGATTTCTGGAAATTGTGTCAGAGAGACAGGAGCACAGCTTATATTTTGAGCATCTATGTACTATTAAGTGGTGACAGTAGGGTTTTTATAATAATAATGTATTCTGTTATAAATAACACTAGAAAAATTATTGCAAGTGTTTTATTACAAAGAAATGACAATTTAGGAGAGAGATGTTTAACATGATTTAAATATAACACAATGTATGCATACTTCAAGTTATCATATGCTACCCTATAAATACATATGGACTTTGTGTGTTTAAGATTTTAAAAAATTAAAATACACCTAAGAAAATAATTGATTATCTGAGGAGAAACTGAACCCTTGTATGCTGATAGGGGGGTATGTAAAATGATGCACCCACTATTCAAACAAAATGGTGCTTCTCTGTCCTCAAAAAGAGAATTACACATAATTGGCAATTCCAATTTTGAGTATATGCCCCCCAAAAGTTGAAGGCAGTGTCTTCAGGAAACAGATGTATTGCCATGTTGAAGCAGAATAATTCACAGCATCGAAACTGGAATCAGCCAAAGTGTCCATCAATGGATGTATGGATGAACAAACATGGAGAAACTTGAATTAGCCAAAGTGTCCATCAATAGATGAATGAATGAACAAAGATGGCTCATGCACAGCCTTAAAAAGGAAGGGAAATCTGGCACATGCTACAACAAGGAGAATCCCTGGGGACATTATACTAAGTGAAATAAGTCAGTCACAAAAAAACAAATACTGTATGATTTCACTCATATGAGGTACCAGAATAGTTAAATTCATAGAGAATGGAAGTTGATAGAGGTTGGTGAGAGGAAGAAATAAATTTAATAATCAGAGTTTCACATTTGCAAGATGAAAAGATTTCTGGAGAGTAGGTGCAAAATGTAAATGTACTTAATACTACTCAAATATATATTTTTTTTATATTACATATATTTAACCACAATTTGAAATGCTTTCTTTCAAAAACTAATACTAAATAATTATATCTTCAAATATCTGGAATTGTCACTAACAGAGTCTCACTAAACTACAACAACAACAAAAATACCACTAGTTCCTTATTTTTATATGAGGTCATTTGTGATGGCCCTCCTAATAACCTAGTTCACTCTTCTACAAAGTCTAGCTACCCCTCCTTACTTGCCCCTCTTTATGTGTGAAGTTTTCAGATCTTTGTGCCTATAGATTCCACACCATGGTTTGATTTTGCTACTATTTTGGTACCCTTCATTCCCCAAGACCTTGATTATTATATCCTCAGTGAGTATGTCAGTAAACCATGTAAGAATGCAATGCATACTCTATGTTCTAATTTGCTGAGAAGAGGCTTACATCCTTGCAAACTCCTTACTTCATTTAGCTTTATATGTTTTGTTAATTATTTTCATTCCTACTCTTTTGCCAGGCATGAAGTACCTTGTGGTTATGAACTTTATTATTTAGCTTTGAATAATTGACATCAACTCATCAATTGACTATCCCAGATAGAATCTAGAACATGGAATGAATTTTTTAAAAAAAATCTCATGTAGTAAAACAAAGTAGGATATTTATCTTTCTAACTAAAACATATAGAATAAACACAAAGTATGGCTTAGCAACTGTAACTACACTTAGCAAGTGTAAATACAAATACATAGTTCTCTATCCAATGTCAAGTATGGGTATGGTTGTAGTGTGCTTTTCCTTTCTTTCTCTTTCTTTCTTTTTAAAATCACAGATGTTGAAAAAAACATCTGTGATGTTCTTGCACCGAAAAACATCCCAAGTGAAAATGAAAATTGAAAATTCTGCTCAGAAATAAGCAAAACAACAGATGTTCCCTATCAAAACTTTCTACTTTAATTCAAGGCCTGTTTCCAAAATCTAGATCTCACTGTTATTACTGACCTGCTTTCATTTCTTTCATTCTCTCTGTACTAATTTTCAGAATTGTTTTTATATTCAAGCATTGTTATTACTGGGTACAACTAAATATAGTATCTTACAACATAGAAGGAATGAATCTTTGCTACTCACTGACAAGATAATTGTTGGCATAAGTGGATAACATTTCAAATATGAATGGATATCTACTCCCAAATAGGTTCAGTTAGATTTAAACCACCATACAGAATTACATTTTATATAGTAGCAAAGTGACCATAAGGTCTGGGGTTAAAATAGTCTATGCATTTGTAGGTAAAAACAAAATATATGACTATATGACTATATGATATTTCCTACCACATAAGAGAGTATTTTTATAGAAATAAAAAAGCTACATTTCTAATTTATATTTATCCTCCTTTTTTATCCATTTTAACTTTCTGCTTAACTCAACCTAATAATCCTGTTAATTCAGACAGATTAGTATTAAAAAGATACTTTGCTCAAGTAATTGTACTTGCCCAAAGTAGTCCTCACTTTCATTTTCAAAAAATGGTGCTTTAAAATACACAAGAGGTGCTCTTTCCAATAAGAATGAGATTCTGTTGACAGTGACCTAGAATCTCATAAAACTGCCCACATGTCCTTAAAAGCTCTTCCTCATATTTCAGAATAATCAACAAAAGCCTTGGCAAGAGAGTGAACTAACCTGGGTACTTCACCAGGATGCTATTAGGTCATCTCTGTAGAGAATGCAAAGTGTAAGTGAAGTGAATGGCAGGAAGGAATACTATGCACTGACCATGCAGTTATAGTTAAAGCTCTTTCAACATGGTCAGGTTCCTTATTTAGAAAAGAAAAGGATACTCAAGGAAAAGGAGCACGACCTAGGGACCAAAAAGTCTGAGACCAAATTTGGATGCAAAATGTTCTGGTATTTCCAAGAGTGGAAAACCTGAATCAAATTCTTCTTCATCTATAAAATAAGAGTGTAATCTACACCTCAAAGTACCACACAGGGAATAAATGTTACATAAAATAAAGACATTGTGGATAAAAATTTGAAAGGTCAACTGTAATGTTCCTGGCTTATATTAGGAATTTTAAGGTATGCTAATGTCTTTCTTTTTTTCTCACCATGTTATTTACAAGCAGTACTTTTTAATTTGGGGGATGAATCTGTTATCTAATAAAGTATAATTCTGAACAGTACATTAATTTTAGGGAGGGGGAGTTTGTGGAAACATTTAATAGGACAATACCCACGGGTGATGTAATTAGTCCCCAGTGAATAGGATCAAGTCCCAAACCCTCTTATTATAGAGTGACCAATATGACTGAAGTTTTAAAAATGTGGTCCTAAGAAAATATTTGTCTCTATCATTTCCTCACTTTGACTTTGAGGCAGAGTTTTAGCTTCTGTGAGTTTTTTTTATCTGCAGAATGGAAATAATTCATTCATAATAACACATTTGAAAAGATTAAATACAATAATAGTAACATCACATTAATGACAGAATTCTTCATCATATCAGATCAGTAAGCCCAAGAACACAAATAACTGAAAAATATTTGGATGGCACAGTGAGCTAAGTAGGAAAATAATTGCCACCAGGGGACAGAACTACAGTCTGCTAACAAGAATTTTGTCTTTAATTCTTAGAGTTGTATTTTTCTTAGAATAAATTTACCATTGTTTTTGTGAAAAAGGAAACAATCTATACATATGTATGTGTATATGAGTATGTTGTATGTGTTGTGATTTAAGTATGAGTTGCCCCCAAAAGCTCAGGTCATCAGAAAGTTCAGAGGTGAAATGATTGCGCTATGAGAGCCTTAACCTAGTCAGTACATTAATCCATTGATTGGGATTAACTGAGTGGTAACTGTAGACAGGTAGGATTTGGCTAGAGACAATAGATCTATAGAGGCATGACTTTAGGGTACATATTTTGTCCCTGGTGAGTTGAGCTCTCTCTGCTTCCTGTTGCAATGTCCTGATTTGATTTCCTTCTCCACACTCTTTCATCATGATGTTTTGCATCACCTCAGGCCTGAATGATGCATCTATGGACTGAGAGCTATGAAATCTTGAGCACCAAATAAACTTTTCTGCCTCAAAAAATGTTTGTCTCCGGTCTTTAGCCAAAGAGACAGAAAAGCTGACTAAAACAGTATGTTTATATGTACCTACTACATTTATTTGTTGTTACTAAATTATACAATGAATGTGTCTGTAGTCATGTATTTCTCCTCATAATTGAATCGGACCTACTTCAAGCTACTTAACAGCAAGTAAATCAAGTGGGCAGTATACAAATTAAGAAGACCTCATTGTTTCAGGATGGATAATGGTAAGGTGGGCAACTCTTCCTCAGTTCCTTCAGAAAGCCTGAATCAATCAGTATTTCCCTCAGAAAATGATCCCCTTAGGAACAAAATAACAGGAGATAGTTGTAGCAATAGATGCATTAGGAGCTCGCTTCATATTAGATGAAGGAAGATGAGGAGATAAAGTTTCAGAAGAAACAGTACTAGAGAGGGAGAACAGCTAAATGAGAAAATAGAGAGGCCAGCAGTGTAAAAAGGAGAAGCAAGTTCTCTAGAGAGCCATTCATAGGAACCTCAAGATGAAAGGATAAAATAGAGTACAATTACTGTCGGATTTGAGAGGCTTTAATGAACTCAGAAACTGAACTGTCAAAAATTCTTCTCAAGTTTTGTTGCTAATGGAAAGGTGTATCAGTCCTTAACAAGCTTTTACCCTGGAAGAAGAAGGCTACCCCGTTCAACCTGTGAAGCAAATCAGAAACAAAGGAGGTGTCCTTGATAAGGCTGTTCCTCTATCTTCAGGTCCAATTGTTTGTTAAGTTCCTCTCTATATATTTGTACCGTTTGATATCTATATTCTGTCCATATGCCTCCCTCTCTGTTTTTCCCTCCCTAGTCCAGGCTTCTATCATCTCTTTCTAGAACTACCACAGCATCAGTTAGCCTATCCTTCAGAGTGTATAGTGGACTTCTCTCAAGCTGGAACTCTCTATTAAGACCAAGACCTACAGTAACCTTCCACAGGCAAAGTAAATGCATGCTCCACCCTCTTTAAAACACTTCCTCGAGTCACACTATTTTAAATATTGACATAAAAATCAAAAACTTGTCCTAAGAAGATTGACATCATTTGTTTTCTATTTCTTCAGCTCCTTCAGATTATATAGGTAAATCCTGCTCATTCTGTACTTTGTACTCTTCATTCCATATTTAGTTCCCTTCAATTTATTCCAATACAGGAAATATCCCAATATTTGTCCAACTGACTGAATTAATAATTATTTATATGGATGAGTATACGTATTAAATGTTAACAAGAAAATATTAGTGCTAAAATTTTGGTTAACCTGTAAGTTGTCTGCTAAATGGAAACAAATTTCTGTGATTTTCTTGAAGATGAACTAACCAAATACTGCTAGATACTAATTTGCAAAATTGTCCCCAAATGTTTTTTACACACATCTTCATCTGTATACAATTCAGAGAGCCTTTTGAAAAGTATTTTATATTCATTATAAAGTTGGTTGGTCATTTCCTGTTAGGATATGATGAATTTTTTGTGGGAGGTCTACCTAACCTATTGTCCTTTTACTGGTCTTTCAAGGAGTTTAATTGCTTTCAGTCAGGCACTGTTACATGCCCACACATACCTTGATCAATCAAAATCTATAAATGCATTCTATTGTCATGTATAACAAGTTAGAACAATTAAAAATTTTTAAAAATATCCAGCACAAAGAAGAAATCTTTGTATTAGCATTTTATAAAAGCTTCCTTTTTTTAGCAAGTTTGAAGTGAGTATTTGAACAAACTTATGACCGAGTCATTCAGGGGAGTTGCTTTAACAATACTAACCTGAGATCAGCTAGCCTAAATACAAGAGTAATAGGGCACTCAAACTACTCTTCTAGTATTATATATAGAAAACTTTCTTGAAAAGGACTCTGAATTTAAAACTTTCCCTTCTTATTGCTTTCATTAAGAAGTTGATCATTGCTCAAATGCAGTTTGATTTTACATTTTCAGTGTACTTCAAAGCATTAAGCGATTTGGTAAATCTTTATGAATTGCTACACTTTCTTCCATTCCTTGATGAATCCCTCAAGAAACTGTGCCTTGTTTGGATTTATAGTGACAGCAAACAGTAAGTACTCAATGAAAACTCATTCAAACATAATATGCCAAAATGTAAGCAAATATTAAACTAATTCAAGGCTAAATTTACAGTTCAGTTACAGCACTTACATGTATGTCTTACTTAAGTTATACTTCCTTTATTTTTTTGTACCAAGGATTGAACCCAGGGTCATTTAACCAATGAGCCACATCCCCACTCCAATTTAACTTTTTAAAAATTTTTGAGACACAGTCTGTGTTGCTTAGGACCTTGCTAAATTGCGGAGACTGGCTTTGAATTTATAATCCTCCCACCTCAGCCTCCCAATTCTCTGCGATTACAGGCATACGCCACCATACCTGGCTTCAGCTATGCTGTCTATGATTAGGAAAAGTAACATTTTTTTTAAAAAGGTGATTCAACATTTAAAAAGTACCTATGATTGAATATGCTGGGTTAGGGGATGGGTAGAAACAGTTTTCCTATCTTATTTTAATAGTTACTTTCCATATAAATGTGCAGAAGGAGAAGTTTGCACTATACTTGTCAGAAAAGGATATCAGGCCTGCCCAACATCTTCTATTACCTCTGCAAAATCATGCACCGATCAACAAAAGTCTTTAAACCCATTTATTTAGATATCTCTAAATTTTAAATTACTGATTTTTTTTCTTCTCTAGCTATCAGTCTGCTGTGTGCCATTTAATTAGAGCATTCTAAAATCATAAGGATGGAGCATGTTACCAAATCTCTAAATAATCAATTCCAACTTTCAATTAACAGTATAGAGTAGAACAATATGGAAAGAATATAAAAAAAGACTTGTGAAAATTTTAGGTTGAATAATATACACTTTTATATGTGCAGATTGTGCAGATCTTTTACCTCTTGAAATAACGGTTTCTAACCCAGTTCCATTAATAAAAGCCCGTTTAATGGTTTGAGTTTTGATATCAGTCCAGTATAAACGTTCCTCAGAGGCATCGAAGTCTATCACAGTAACATCATCAATATCAGGGACTGTAAAGGCCGTGATAAAGTTAAAATATGGATTGTCAATATCCACTCCTCTGATTTCAGAGCGCCTTGCATAAAGAAGAAATTTTTTCATTTCTAGAAAAGGAATAGAAATTGGGTGTTTTTTTTCATACACAGTTGACAAGTTTTAAACAGAGTAGAAATTCTAAGGTATTACTTTTTAAATAAATTACAGAATTTTAAAACCAAACATAACAAATATTTGATAAAAATATTCATGTAGAAATTATATATTCTAAATCAAGGTACTTCACAGAAACAAACAAAAAACAAAGTACAGTCCTTAAGTCATCATTATTTATCTAGAAATGCCAAGAAATTCTCATAATTGGTGTGTTCTTAAAATTCCAACCAAACTTCTTAAAATACATAGGTGATATAAATTTCAAATAAACATGTTTTTACATAATTATTACAATATTTTATCACATTAAATCCTTTTTGAAACAATCTGTGAACATTTTTTCTATACTGCCACTAAACAAAACAAAATTAGGCATTGCTTTTAAAACTCCTATTCATGTTTCCCCCATCAAAATTAGGGCTTAACAAATTTAAAGTATGTTTTTATTGTAAACTTTTGTAGATTTGCAGTAGCTGCACTGTGAGGAGTTGAATCGTTTTTACTTCCACAGTTATTTTTCTTTACACTGAGTTTGTGAATACCAGTGGATCATATAGAAGTAGGAGTTACATATATTCTATTCAATTTCCCTCTCTCAATTATTAATATTTTTATTTGAGATATATTACTATTATATAAACTTAAAACCACATGTACCCAACGCCCTGGATTAATTTCCGATGAATAATTCTCATTTCTGCCCATAATATTAAGTAATTGCTTTACAAAAAATAAGAATTAATAAAATACTCTGATTTTCATTCATAAATATTTTGTGTTTTAGCTTAAATGTTTTAAAAAATCTTTCCATGTCATATATTTTATTTCATTTTATCTCTTTCAGGTTGATAATCCTCTACAAAATGATGCTAAAATGACTTTCAAATAAGAGCAGGAGATTAAAGCTGTTAAGTACCTCTTTTTCATGCAGGTTACTTACATCATCATTTTCTGATAATGCACTTTCACTTACAAATCTCCCTGCTTTGCAGAGATAAATTCTGCTAACACATCAAATAAGAAAATAGCAAGAAAAAATGAATAAGGTAATAAATAGCAAAGTGCAACATATCACACATTCTAAAAATTTGTCACTCTCTCTGGAAGTGGACGAATCATCAATCGTTGCTGGAAATAGCAACAACTAAAATGTTTTTAAAGATGTTAAAATCCTCTTTTACTTTCCTTTGAGTAAAACCTAATACAATTTGAGAGAATTCAATTTGAATTTTAGTTAAGAACTGTAAGAAATTTACCATAGCAGGTCTTCTTGTCTGAGGAAAGCTTCATCAGGTGGGGACAGGCACAAGCGGCACTCCTATTATGATTGATCAGACACATGTGAGAGCAGGGCCCTTTGCCATCATTAGCTGCACAAGGATTGGGAGCTGCAATTACACAGTGAAATATTAACAGTGAAGATGGAAGAATGTATTAGTGAACCTCTGAGGTTGACAGAGGTTATTCACTTAATGATTCAAAGTAAAGTTTCCTTTGTAGCACCCATTACTAGGGTGATTAATATGACAATAATAGGCAATTGCACACAGTCATTACATTACTAAAAACATTTTTCCCCCTCAAAGATAACAAGAAAGACAACTTCCTTAATTTCCACTAAGATGAAGAGTCTTAGTAGCAAAGACTTTTTAAAGTTTTAGTTTGATAATCAGGAATAATTACTGAATCTAATAAACTGAATTTAATAAACTCAGGTAGACTATAAAATAACTCAGTCATTGGAAATTCCAATGTGGCTATTATTTTCCTAATCTCCCTTCTTGCCTTAAGATAACACCCCAAAAACTTTCCCTAGGAAACTGCTCTTAAATATACACCCTTTCCTCAAGCCCCCTGTTTCTGAAATCAGAGGTCTATTGAAAAAATGTATGCCTGACTTCATTATTAGATTAACTTCATTATGATTTATTTTTCTGTATCAGAAGGTTCCATGACTAAGTTTGCCCCACACACATACTTGCTAAATTTCATTGTATAAATAACTCATGATATATTCAAATTTATCACAGAATATCAAATTTGCAGTTCCATGTCATGGTCTTATTGTTTTGTGTTTCTTGTTCTATCATGACTATTGGATAAGATTTTAATTTTAATTAACCAGTAACTACTCTTTAATTTTATTTTTAATTGTTTAGTAGAATAAAGTTTTTAGTACTGAGCTACTAAATTGAAGGCAGAAAAAATTATAGCTTCAGACCTCACTAGCAATATTTTAGTTTTGACTAATGAATGTTATCTTTCTAATGGGTAGACCTATTGCTCTGAGAAGTGACAGGGTTGAGGACATGCTACCCCAAAATATTTCACCTAGGCATATTGAAAAATGGCAGAGGCAGAGAAGTTTCACTGACCTTCTTCCTATCCTTCTTTCCTGAGGCAGGTCATAAAACCTAGGAAAGATTTTCTGCTTTTCCCTGAAGCATCTCATGTATGAATTGCCCTCTGTATACCCAGAGGAAAGGAGTATATTCTCATTTCTGAAAAGGTCTAGGAAAAGAATCTGAAAAAAAAACAGGCCTTGCTAGGTTCCCCCTAGCTCATTACCATTAGATCTAACTCCTTTGTCTTATTATATTTCTCCATACCTGCCTATTCTTCATCAAGTCTAGCATGAAAATACATAGGTTTTAATCATTTATTTGGGTCTTCATTTCCTCCTCAAGGATCCTCATCTATAAAACCTCATATGAGATTGTGTTTTTTCTCTTTTTAATCTTTTATTATAGTAACTTTATCCAAGAACCCAGTATGGGCAGAGAAAAAGATACCTTTCCTCTACAACAATAGTTACAATTAGTCTTCTAAGGCACTGAAACACAAAGAACAACATTATCAAAGAACTATGCCTTTAGAGGATATAAGAAATAACTGAATTTGATAAACATTCAGTGTGAATTAGGCAATCTGTTGCACTCCCTACATCAACATGATAAAAGTAATGCATTTGTTAAAAAGAACAAATAAATAAAAGGAAACGAGAGATTCCCAAAGAATGATATTCTTCTAAGAAAATCCATTAACAACAACAACAACAAAAACGGTTAGAAGAAAGCAAATGTCCTGGAGATTCTTAGTGCATGTTAACAGAGAGAGCACCAAATAGTATGCTCTTTCTTACTGTATAATTTTATCTGTTGTAATTGGAGGCCCCAAGGGATTTCAGTTTAGGGAAGCAGAGGGTAGGTGTTCAGGTTATGGAGGTGACAAGATACTGCAAGAGAGAATGCCAAAGAAGAGGTGATGGTAGAGAACTATTAGAAAACAAGAATTAGGGTTACCTCTGTTATAGGTAGCAAGAGATTTTCCCACACTTGGAGAAGATAGAAGAGAATGAGGAAGAAGAACAAAAGAAGAAAAAGAAAGAGGAATAAAGGAGAGGAAAGGAAAAGAAAGAGAAGGAGAGATTGGTTTAAAAACAATGATACAGGGGATGATTCCTCTTAGGGAAATTAAAGGCAAAATTTATGACAGTACCATGACAGGTACCTGAATTTCACTTTGTATATCATTGTTTTTAACCTAGAATCATATCACCTCTTCTCAGCATCCTACAATTATGATAAAATACATTTTTATAATTGAAGATACTAAACTATCTACATAGAAAAATATTACATTGACTTTGTAAATCTGTATCTATACTAATAATAATACAGTAACATATAAGTTATATTTTTGTGCTTCACAGTTCGGAAAATTCACAAATAATTTTTACTTTCCCTTTTAATTTTTTCGCACTTTGAAATAACATTGTTAATCCTTTTAAAATGCTTTTTCTAACTATTCATTTGAATAGAACTATGTATCCTAATTAGTAAATCAAGGAATCTGGTTCAGAATACTTACATTTGAACATAAGGCAGGGATTAACAGATGGTGCTCCCTGGTCCAAATTGGGTATACTGATGTTTTTGTAAATAAAATTTCATTGACACATCCAGGTATGTTAGTTGACATATTATCTATGTCTGTTTTTACATTACACAGAGTTGACCAGTTTCAGCAGAGACCACATTTCTCACAAAGGCTAATATTTATTACCTAGCTCTATAGAAAAGGTTTATGTACCCTTAATATAAAGCAATTAACTATTTCAAAAGAAATACCTGTTATGGTTTGATTATGAAGTGCCTCCAAAAAACTGATGTGTAACACAATACAAGAATGCTCAGAGGTGAGATCATGACATCTATAAACTAATTGGTGGACTAATACACTTGGCTGGATTAACCGGGTGGTAAGTATTGGTAGGTAGGGTGTAGAAGAAGAAGTAGGTAACTGGGGACATGCCTTTCAGGTTTACATTTTGTCCCTGATGAATGGTGCTCTCTCTGCTTCCTGTTTATCATGTCCTGAGCAATTTTCCTCTGCCATGCTCTTATACCTTGATATTCTGTCTCACCTCAGGCCCAGAACAATGGAGTCAGCTGACCACAAACTGAATCTCTAAAACCCTAAACCAAAATAAAATGTTCCTTCTCTTAATTGTGCTTTGAGGTCTTTTTGTCACAGCAATGCAAAGCTGACTAAAACATATAATGTTGAAATACCCAGTATCAATACAGAGGTTGTGAACTCCCATAACACCAAAAATATTCCATTACATTTGGAACCAGGAGATGGAAAATGCTGACTTTTCAATAGAATGTTCTAAGAGGTCCTAAATTATGAAATGCAAACATAGCTGTCCAACTGGTTTCACTGATACTTTATATTATCTAAACTCCAGATTAACAAACAAATAACCTTAGAGGCACTTGTAGCACCCTCCACCTTTCATTTATACATTGTTTAAATATTTACAAACCCCTATTTGTCTCAAACATGATGAAAAGAGCTGGTAGATGAAAGCAGACAAGACAAAGAACTCCTATCAAGTAGCTTAAGTTTCTACACTTTAACCCTGTCCTCCATTCTCTCTAATTCTCTGTTCACCAGTTTATTCAGTTCAATTCTCCATCTTCTCCATAAGTTAGAATAGTAAATTTCTAACTACTTTCTTGATCTCTAGTCTTTACCCAGACATTTAGTTATCTTTCTAAAATACAGACTTGACCAGATATCTGATATGTTTAACAATTTTAGATTATTTTCCACTGTCTAGCTCACAAATTCTCATCCTATCTCCAACATTTCTTCTATGATACCTCAGCACTAGTCAGAATGATCTACCTGCTACTCCTATTCACTCTCTAGTTCTTATTCTTTATTCTAGTTTGCATAAGACATGCAAACTACTCAACTCTTTTACCATAGCACTAGTCCATTATGTTTACTTTTGTTAAAAAAGTCATCAGTCTTGTAAGCAAACCTTTTTCACTTATCTTTCTCTACCATATTTAATTGTTTGTCAAGTATTGTCAGACTTTCCTTAATATGTGTTTCTATTCCATTTTGCCCTATCCCCTTACAACAGAAAATACTATTTTCTCATCTTTGAATGATGGCTACAGCCATGTAACTAGTATTCCATCATACTACCCCAAATATACCATTTTGTCTTTCTAAGATACTAACCTGTTTTCCAGTTTCATCTACCAGTTTCCTTCTGTATACATATTGTATACACACTAAAATGGATTCTTCATTGTTCCCTGAAAACCTATAGCTTGTCTTTTTCCACTTCTACCTGATCATTTTTCCCTTAGAATTCCATCAACATATTTACATTAATCTTCCTTAAGACACAGTTCAAATTCTTTCTCTGTCATGAAATGTTTTCTAATGAAGCCAGAGTTGCTGATTTTCTACTTTGGAATATTAATTGTTATTACTAATGTTACAAAACTTAAGATCATTTATTGTTTATTATCATATTTTCTATTTATCTTCTTTCTTTTCCTCTTTTTCCCTTCCTTTCTTTTGGTGATGGGAATTTAACCCAGGTCCTCCTGCTTGCTAAGCATCTGCACTACTGTTGAACTAAACTCCCGGCTGCTGCTGTTTTCTAATTTGTGGCAAAAATTCATATCTTTATATTAATATACACATCTCTCTCTAACTAAAACAATAATTGTCACTCTTTTTTGGAAAAGGCCAGATGGTAATATTTTCACTTTGGCATGCCTTATGCAAACTACTCAACTCTTTTACCACAAAAGTAGCCAGGGAACAATGGTTAAATCAATGGCAGTGGCTGCCCTCAAATAAAACTTTGTTTATTAAAAAGAGAGGAGTAAATTTAGGCTGAGGTTATAGTTTGTCAGTCTGAACTAGATGTATTATACTGGCAGGAACTATGACTTATATACACTTAAATTGTTTTTTAAAATTTCTATGATAAAGATTATTTTCAGCCCTAAGAACATTTTAACTCATTTGCCTGCTCATGAGTGCATGTTAGTATATGCTCCAAAATGGCAGCAATCTGAAAATTAGGAAAGTGAGTTAATATTCTAAAGCACATCATGGCTGAAGGTAAAAAAGATTCAATAATGCATAGCTACAATAATTTACAGGAGAACCAATGTTAATTATGAAAACCCACAAAACTGATGTGTACCTTGTGAAGAAAACAATATTGTTCAAGATATTTTCTTATTTCATGCAACCTATTTTTAATTACAGTCCATTTCCCATCAGGAAAAATTAAATGCCAAACAATTTAATGCCAAACAATTGGTTTATCTAAATAAATTCAAATAAAATATATGCTAATGTTGATGCAATATAAAATATGCTTGATATTTATTTACCTAATAAAGCTAGGTTCAAGGCAGAAGAATGCCAGAATCTAATTTGTTCAATAAGAGGAAGATTTTTCTCCATACAATGTAGACATTTTTATATTAATAATTAACCTTAATGAACTTATTGGCAGACAAATAATTACTAATATGATAAAGTAATTTACCCATATTAGCAATTTTCCTTTAGATACGAATTTAATATTTGTAAAGAATGTAATTTTAGAAGCACTTTGTAATTAAAAACTAATCTAAATTCCTGTTTTCCCAATGCAAACATCATCAAATGACGGTTTTGACATTTGACAATGGAAAATTCAAGTGAATTTCTTATTTTACTTATTTATTTATTTATTTACTTACTTACTTCTGTTTTGGAACTCAAACCCAGAGCTGTGCACATGTCAAGTACTCTAACACTGACTTACACCCCTAGCCCTAATGCCTTATTTAAAATATACACACATAAGAAAATAGGTGCAAGTAAAAGATATTCTTATTGCTTTATTTTCATCAGATTCCAGTGATACTAGGTATGATCCAGCAGCTACTTTCATCATATTATGTCATATTTTATGGATTAATTTTATAATGTATTCAATTTTTATGAAATATAAAAATTGATATTTATACTATGTAGGGATAATTTTATAAAGAGACAATTACTATATCTATTTATTTTTGCACAAGTCTTTAAAGGGGTGAAAATAAGAAAGTACTATCATTTTATAGGTGAAGTGCATCTTAAATCACCAATAAATTTTCAGTCATTCTAAAGGGGTAACTTGTCTTTCTGGTATCTTTATTTGTTTTTTGTTTCCCTTGTTATGCACTTTGAAAGAACAACCATTTTTGACAAGAAATTTTCCATCATTCCAGTGAATTTTAGCATTTAAAAATAGCATACATGTCAAATAAAATAAACGTCCCAGGAATAGTATACAAATATATGAAAAAAGGGGCCAAGAAACTGTCTCAATGGAAGAATTCTTGCCTACAAAGTGAGAAGCCCTGAATTTATATTCTAGCAGAAAGAAAGAAAGAAAGAGAAAGAAGAAAGAAAGAGAGAAAGAGAGAAGGAGGGAGGGAGGGAGGGAAAGAAGATAGGAAGGAAGGAAGGAAGCACTACACGGTGGGGAGAACCATATTTTTAAGCATTAGTAATGTACATGTTAATAAATATATGTGTGTGCATTTAAGTATATATGAGAGACTGGAGAAAAAATATGGTTGATATGAAGCTTATTACTTCTTGACAGAATGAACTGTAGAAGATAACAATTTATACTGATTGCAAATTTTTGCAAATCTCCACTGTGTTATTCCAAATGGCAATGGTATTCCAGAAAGAAAAAAATAAAATTGTGATGTGTGAAAAGAACATTGACAAGAATTGAGTAGATGAGACAAAATCACAAAACCAACAAGGAGATTTCTATTGAACTACTAGGTGGGATACATGGGGAGAGGAAACATGTCATAGGGAGAGGTCATGTCAACTCACTTCTCTTGAAATGGAGGAACTCAAGGAAACAGGAAATACATTCTTTCTCATAAATCATTCTCTACTCCCAGTAGTTGTAGGGGGTGGAGGGCAGAAGGAAACATAGATATGTCCTCGGTGTTCTCTTATAATTGACCTGTCCTTATATTTAGGCAACAGATTCCAAACTCAAAGACCTTATACAATATCCCACAATGCCTTGTTGATGCAATGGTGGTGACTATTTGTAATAGAGACTTTAGTGTAAAATCCTTAATTTTCTAGGACTTTCTTATTTATTTCTATGTGAAGAAAAGTAGTAGGGGAAAGGGAAGAATTTTGATCTCTTGTAAATAAAGACTGAAATCACTACCATCATAGTATAGACACACACACATACATACACACATAATCCAAAAGTTATTTTACAGTTCACATATTCACATATTATGTAATAAATATGAAAACACTTTCTGGGCAGTTAACATGTGACAATCACTTACCCTGTGGCTGACGGCTAGGATGATATATCTGAAGGTCAAAAGGCTGTGCACTGGTTTTCTGAATCACACTGACATTCTGTCCTGTCCACTTATTGGCTTTGGACAATGTGTTGGTTCTCCAATCTGTCCAATAGACCTCACTCCCATATAGAGACACAGCAAAGGGATGAGAAAGGTATTCATGGCCTCGGATGATTTCTATCATGTTTGTTCCATCATAGAGGGCTGAGTAAATAGCATCTGACCTAGAGAAATGTAAATATATCAGTAATTGATCAAACAGTCCAATGATATAATAGTGTAATTAAATAAATAACAGCAAATGTTTTGTAAAAATTTTATGGGCCCGTATCTGATTTGTCTAAATAATAAAAAAAAAATCACTAATTTCAATGTGTCTACATGATAATACTGTATATTAGAACACTTATCAAAGTTGTTAATATTATGAGGAGAATAAAAGAAAATACGGAAAAGAGATCATTTTTAAACCTGGCATCTGTCCAAACTATCCTTTTCTCAAAGTGGTCCACAGTTAGTCCATTAGGCCAAGCCCCAGTTTTCATGTCTTTGTAGATTGTTTTTCTCCCAGCACCACTCATAGAGGCAGATTCGATGCGAGGAAAATTGGCATCCCAGTCTGTCCAGAAAAGAATTCTGAATAAAAAGAAATTAATGCTATTGTTTCAGTCAGTCATTTCCCAAACATTAACTGAAAGCCTACTATATACTCAGCACTTGGTAAGTGAAAAATCACAGGAGAAATGGTATAATATCTCACCTAGTAGTTTAGTATCCAGAGCAAGAGACAGACTAAATAAATCCATGAATTACAACTTGGGAAGTATTTTGAAGGAAAAAACAGCTATGAGAGAATGGCATTCGAGTGCCTACTTACAGGTGGCAATCAAGGAGAAGCACTTTCATGGGGCTTGTGTTATGGTCTCTTTTTTTTTTTCTCTGAGGAGGTGATATTTTGAAACACTGTGGGTTGAGAACTTTAAAAAGAATTACAGATTCATGGACAGTTTTGGCCATGAACTATTTGAATAAATTAAAATGTTTGGAAAGGATAAAAATGAACAGTAACATCCACAAAGACAAGGCTTTAATTAATAATGTTGAAATTGGGTAATGGATACAAGAGAGCTTACTATCTTTCTCATTTATATATTTGATCATTTCTATAATCAAAGTTTAAGCATAAATGACTTGAAATAAAGTAGATAAAATTTTTTTAAAAATGTATACAAGGACATTTATAAGAGGGTATTATTGGTTTATTTTTTCTGAAAAGACTAGTCCACTTATAAGATTACATTAGTATAAATTAATTTATATGTAAAAATAACCCCAAAATAATATAATGTGGTGCCATTTAAATACAAAGTTGAACAAAAGTTAATGGTATAAGGTTGATAGGATTTTCAGTTCAGTAGTTAAATGTCTTTCTTGAAATCAATGAATGTGAAATGGACTATGTCTCACTACAAAAGTAATTTGGATGCACATATCTTTCATTGTCATCAGATTGTTATTTGTCAGCTTTTATTTAAAATAGCTTTAGAAAATATGATTTAAAAATAGAAAAAACACCAACATAGCATCAATCAAATTTATGGTGATAGCTTGATAAATAAAATTAAGTGGAAAGGCCTGCAAGTTTTAAAAAGGAAAAATAATCCCTGAAAACAAGTTTAGTGAATTTGAGAGGCATAGGTAGCCTCAGAGTAGTTGTGGAAGTGCCACACCAGATTTGGATAAGGCCACCCCTTACACTTTACAATGAGACTCCTGAAGCATCTTTTCCCTGTATAACAGAAGGGAAATTATTCTCTTCCTCTTTCTATTCAGTTAAACCTCAGACAGCTACAGCAAGTCTAATTCATGTATCAGTAGCCCTGCAGTTCTGTATTTTCTATACTTAGGTTTTTCGGAAATAGTCATGATGGACTCTAAAAGATGTTTTTTCCACTGGGGGAAAATACGGCTTGGGACACTTTGTAGCATTCTAATGTAAGCGAGCCTTTCATTTTTTTCACTAATCATTCCAAAGTTAGTAGACTTTTTCTATACTGATCACTAGTCCTTGAAATATTTTGGTGGGAAACTTCCAACACTTTTTATAAAATAACGTGTTCTGGAATTAGTTAGGTTAAAACTATTCTTAATTTTGTTATGAGTCAGTTCATACGACCAATCTTAAGGGTTGATTTCAAGGATCATTGTTCCATAAAATTCTAGGCACTTGTACAATGAAGTATTTTAACAAAATCATTTTTTGCAATTTCTTTCTTTATATAGTTAAAATATATTAGCATTTTAATAATTGCATTCTTTCATTAAATATACAAAGACTGAATATCTCTTTGTACAGGAAATATTGAAAGGTTCAGCCACAATTGCTTTTAAAAAAGAAACTGGAGTCTCAGGATTCTGCAGTTTCTACATTCATGGGCTAGTCCGTATTTGGATTAAACTGAATCAATAGACCATGAACAACTTGTACCATTATAGGCATGAAAAGAACATTATCATATTATCAGGTCAAGCTGCAGAAGGTGAAAAGAAATTATCTTTGCAAAAGCAAAGAAATTATTTATCTAAATCTTTAGATTATCTAAAACCAAAAATGAGTAGAAATTAGTTTTCTATAGAATATTCCCAGATAAAATTAAAATTTTATTTAGCTGTCTCATGGATCTTCAATCACTTAATTCTGCTTTAACCAGAGCAACTGTAATAGCAGAATCCAGTTACTAACATAAATGAAAACTAAAGACTTGTAGTAGAGCAAGAAGATGCCAGGCGGTACCTGAGAATAAAGGCAAGGAAAATTCAAGAACTGACCTGAGTACCTTGCTGGTGCTTACCACTCCTTCATAATAGCTCCATGTTTAAAAAGGATTCCTGTACTCTTTCAGGTCACCTTAGCAATAAATGCAATACCTTAGAAGGGAATGAAGGAAAACTGGCTCCTCCCTAAGAATCCCAATTTACCATCTTAGAACACCTTGTTACTAGAGATACTTAGAACCCAAAACACTGAAGGAGTGTGGCATGAAGGCAGATAAGCTTTATCACATAGAAGGAAGGTGAGTGGATTTGATACAAAGGAAGCAAAGTAGTTAATTGGAAATACTTCTATTTACCATCTGTAAAAAATATCACAGAGCTCTTAATTGCTATAGGAAGTTCATATGAAGTAAATGTGTTTCATGGGGCTCATGTTATGGTCTCTTTTTTTTTCTCTGCCATGCTAAGCGAGTAAAGTGGCTAGCTGCAAACCTTCTTGTCCTTCTTGTCCTTTGTCATTGTAAACAAAGTTTATAGAATTCCCCATTAGCTGTCTTTTACTGTGTACTTTGTTCTTTAAAGTGTATTCTTGAGTTCCTGTAAGTTACACATAAACAAAGTTCATACATATGCATACATTCATTTATTTAAGAAGCATTCATTGAGCACCATTATATAGGCCAAGAGTTATGGTGGATTTCATAGACTTGGAAACAATTTCTCTTGCCATGAAAAAAGCTTATAATTTAGTAGGAAAAATGATAGTATTTACACAAATTATACATCTCAAAAATTATCCACTAGATTTCTCCTAAAATATAAACTTTCAAAATAAGTTTAAATGCCTTTTGGAGTTCCTATCAATGCTGATTCACAGTTTCCTTATATATTTCATGAATAATTTGAGAAAAAAGGGAAAATCATACGTTTCTATTTTGCATAGCACAAAGGCAATAAGTAACTGAATTTAAATAAAATGATTTTTCATTGTTTTTCTTGTGCTTAGTTGAACTTTGCTGTCAGTGTGTGTCTGTGCATGTTTGTGTGTGGGTTTGTGTACTTACTGTTCCTATGTTCTCAGTCTACCTTATGAAAGGTTCAATGTTTTAAATAATCTCAAAATGTTTTACTGAAATAGCCAATAAACCTCAAACTATTGTAATATGTGCACTAATTTTGTAAATGTAATTGCTACAACAATACTTTAAGGTGTTCACACAAACCTTGTATCTTAATCATATCAATATTGAATAAAATAATTTTAATAATTAAAAAGTTCTATCTAATAATGACAGCCAAATCTGTAAACCTTTCGAATAATTCTAAGACTGGAATGATTTAAGACTGTCATCTGAACTTTAGACATGTATTTCTGAAACAATTTTTAAGTGTTATTTCCTCACCCTATTTTTTTAAATTACTTTATTGCCTCTGTAATTATCTTAAATAATCTCACAATTTCATAGTAGTAGCTGGTGATAGAAGGCACCATTTCTCCCAGGAACATCGTCAGATTTTCCCTATTCACTGGCTAGCTTTCTGTACCAGCCTTTTGGGCTCTCAGATGATAGCTAACTTCTGGAGATCCCTTTATATCATGGAAATAGTATTTGGTATTCTTATTTAAATGGCAGTTGGTATGTCCTTTGTGTTTCCACGTTATTTTTTCCTATCAGGTTGGATATTCTCAAATAAAATGAGTCAAACAAGTTTATTCTAAGCATTGTTAATACAACGCTGTAAGAAATGAAGTGTCACCCCAATCTTCTGGTTTTTGTTTTTTTGTTTGTTTGTTTTTTGGTCATACCATTCACAAAACTTTTGTAAACTTGTTTTGATTCTGTTTTTTTTTTCCTGTCTGTACCATTTGTAATTTGTGAAGTAGTAACATTTTACATTTTATTTGGTTGTATGTGCTGGAACTACATCTTTCTCCAAATGTCTCTTTATCATTGTATAGAACATTTCTCATGTACATAATATTCTGAATGTGGAATGTGGTGGCACATACCACCTACAAGCCCCAATAGTAGGGAGGCTGAGACAGGAGGATCACGAGAAGTTTAAATTCAGACTCAGTAGCTTAGTGAGACCTTGTGCCTCCTACAAAAATAAATATATAAATAAAAAGGGCTGGGAATGTAGCTCAGTGGTGGAGCACTTGCTTAGCATGTGTGAGGCCCTGTGTTCAATCATCAGTGCCACCAAAAAAGAAATATGAAAGACAAAAAGAAAAGCCGAGAGTGCATGTCAGTAGTGGTTACCCTGAGGATAAACCCTGTTAAACATGAGATAATCCTTTGCGTGTAGTACAGGATCAGGATCAACAGTGTACTTTTATCTTGGGAATAAACAGTTGAAAAATAATGGCGTTTCTCATTAAACTTAATAGGTCTTTTCAGGAGAATTGTTGTTATAGCAGGTAGTGAGTGAAAAGGGTGAAGGTAGATTGGGTAAGCTAAAGAAAATACCTCTAGGCTAAAAGAAATACCCATTTCTCAGTTCATTGCTGCCAGATCTCCCTAGTTTCCAAAGAATCCAGAAAAGTAGGGATTTTTGTTAATTCTCTCAACATTTTAAATGTTGGCAAACGATCAAAGAAATTTCAAACACTGTGGAAAGTAAATTAAAGCAAACACCTCAGTGAGGGTTACCAATTTGGAATATTCTCTCTAGACAAACTGCTTCGCCCCTTTAGTTTATGTTTGAATTGAGGAAAAGGAACATGAACTTCCCAATCTATTGGTTCCTGAATCTTGGGCAGAGATCAGAACAAAATGCAGAGCATGGTCAGAATGCTCACTTAAACACAGAGAAACTTTCCTCTCTTCTGTATCTCACTGAACAATCTTTTGGCTCACTTTGCTCTCTTACCAATGCTCCCTGGACTTCATATTACTCAAAAGTACAGAGCCAAAATTTAGCAACTCTTTGGACTTGACAATGGCTTAGAATTTGAAAACTAATTATCAAGTAAGCAAATAACAGAAATTAGAACTTTCTTTCATATTAGTTGTAATTTATTTGCCATACTGTCTTCAAAACCAGACTAATGAAGACAGTAATACTATTCTTAATTCAAGAGAAAATTAAAATTGAAGAGAAGACAATACACTTGATTTTCCCAAAAAATAAGTGACTGAGTAAGAACAGGAACTCACATCTTCTAACTCCAAATCTGCTTCTTCAAAAAAGAACAATCAAGGGAACCGTGGGCAAATATCCTGCATCACTCAACATTTAACCTTTGTTTTCCAGAATCATGTATTTTGTCTTTCAAAACACCTAAGAGTCAGCATTACAGTGCTGGACTCTTTAAAGCTAAGTTTAATTTTCTTTTAAACGGACTCCAAGAACATACAAAATAAATAAAGGGTGAGGGGTTAACATCTGTGACAATTTAGAACAAAGACTGGCCCTGTGGTTTGCAACCATTAGAAACAATTACAGCATCTCTTTGGCAGGGGCAAAGAGGAATTCATTAAAGTACTGCTTTGAAAAAGAGTTGCAATAGCTTCTAATAGGGCCTAATGCCCATATTTTGAAGAAAAACCTTTTCAGCTTCTAAAAGTAACTATGTAAATAATCTTGCACCCATACATGTGATAATAAATTTAAATTTGTTTCTATACTGTATATACAACTATACACATAAACACAAAGTCATACACATATACATATATATGCATAAAATAAGTATTTTAACTCATATTTTATGAAAAAGTGAATTCAAAATTAAAATGAAAGTATATATGTTTGTATATATTACATGTATACATGTGTATATATATATATATACACACACACATATACATATGAATATATATGCTGACCAAATTATATATTATTATAAGATCATTTAAAAATTAATAATATTAAAAATTACTAACATTTAAAAATTACTAATATATAATATATATATATATTGGTACTAGGGATTTAACCCAGGGATGTTTTACTACTAAGCTACATCCCCAGTCCTTTTTTTTGTTTATACTGAGAAGGGTCTCCCTAAATTTCTGCTTGATTTGTGATCCTCCTGACACAGCCTCCCAGATCACAGGGATTACAGGCAGCCAGCAATGAAATATTATAGTTTTGATGCCAAAGTGAATTCTTAAAAGTGAAACTCCTTTACCCATATCTTGGGTCCAAAGCAATGGCCCTAGGGTGTTCCATGGCTCCTGCTATTAGTGTAGTTCTGAGGGAACCATCCAGTTTGGCCACTTCAATTTGGTCCAGATTACTGTCTATCCAGTATATGTTGCCTGCTATCCAGTCCACAGTCAGGCCTTCTGGGGTAGCCAGGCCATGCTCCACAACCACCTCTATTGCACTGACACCTACAAGGAAAAAGAAACCAACATGTACGGTGCATTTTAGAAATGTGTAAAACCCTAAAGAAAATGCCTCTCTGCACTCAGCAGTACAAACTACTTAAACATTATTTCACTTTGAGAGAGATTGCAAAAGTGTTACCTGGCACAGAGGAAACTAAAGATACCCAAACTTAGAATTACTGATCTTCCTCACTAGATATATTTAATCTTGTAAATCCTTGTAAATCCTGTCAGTACTAGTGCGATGGAATTTTTAAACAAGGGAGAGACTAATAACAATAACAAGGTGAGGTTATAAAAACAGTTATTTTTTGTTTCTACCTCTGTAGGAAGAACAAACGATTATGGAAACAATAAAATATGCTCTTTAGAATTAGTGCAATTTAATGCTAATGTTGATCTTCAAGGGTAGAGTAAAATAAGGAGAAAACGTCTACCTGGGGCAACATACATCAAAGCAAATAAACATTCTTACTTTTTTCTTTTTGGAAACATGACAGATAGCAGAACTATTACTGTATTTAACTTAACAAAGATAAGCTCAAATCACACCCTCCTCCCCAGGGCACAAGACTTTTAAAGGATATAGCAAGGAGGCAAATAAGAGAAAAAACATCGCTGTGAAGTGAAATAAAAGCAACCAAATTGGCAATGTCCACCAATATTTGTATTATCCAGTACTTACTTATCTTACAGAAATTTTTAAGATCTCATTTTATAAATACTTTTCTAATTGAATAACATCAGAGTTTATGACACTGCTAAGACTTTTCGTTAGACATTTTAACAGTGTGATTTGTTTACTTGTTAACCAACTAATCCCATGGATTTAAATTCAACATTTTAAAGAAATATGTAGTAATATGACAGAGCAAAAATTCACACATCATAATTATATTGTTTACATATTGCTATTTCTCAAAATTGCAAAGATGATTTAGAGAAGAATTAACAATTTGATGGAAATACTTTGCTCCTGGAATGCTACACACATTTCCAGAGAAATATTGTATATATTTATCTCAAAGCCTTGCTACTTAAGAAAGATCTAATTAAGACAAAAGAGCTAAACCAAACTATAGCAAAAATAGTTAGTACATGTTAGTGGTCTTTGTAATAACTTTTTCATTATTCTTTGAATAATGTTGAAAGAGAGTGATAAAATAAGAAACAAATTGTTTTACAAAAAAATTGACAGCTAGTTTGTAGAAGTCACCCCTATTCAAATGGTAAATAAATGTGTTCACCATAAGTATATGGGGTGTCCACACTGAAAATGGGGTGAGCAGCAGAGTCCAGTCCTGTACTCCAAAATTTCTTCACACATGTGCTTGACCTCTGTGATTTTACATATAATAGAGCTATAAAAATGCAAAGTCAAAGGTGAACCGAAATTCTTTCTGACAACAACATAGTTTTTAAAATTTTTCACTTAAAAGTAACTTGAACATTAAACTTATTATGCCTACCTCCACTCTCTGAAAGCTTGCCCCGGTATATCCTGTCTTCTACAACATCTGTCCAATAAAGTAAACTTTGATTGAAGTGAAAATCAAGTGCTATGGTGTTTCTCAATCCAGGAACCAGTAGACTATAGTCTCTTTTATGAAGATCAATTCTTCGAATTTCATGGCGAATAGAAAAGATGATGAATGCTTCAAAAGGATCTGAAATTAAATTTATTTTTAATAGGCTTAAGAAAATATTTATATACTTCAAGTAAGTGAAATAAAATTTCTGAGCTAAAAATCCATTCGTTTTAAAGTATAATTGATTTTATAGTTCTCTCTTAAGAGGCAATTTCTTTCAGTCTAACATTAAAAAGAAAGTAGAAAACCTTAGGTTTATGTATATTCATTAAAGTGAATGAATAAAATAGATGCATATTTATTAATGTGTTTTTATTTGTTGAATTTGTATACACTGACTCTAATGAAAGAATACAAGATTAGTTCTAACAGAAAGACAAAATGGAAGATATTGTTTTCTTAGATTTTCACCAAAGCTCAGATACATCACGATACAGATTGTGAAGAATTGACTCAAACTATCTCTGTCACTCTTAGCCAATCACATATCTACAGATCTACTAAGGTAAAAAGTCCAAAAAAAACCAGACTTTTATGAAGAGAGTTATTGGGCTTACATTTTAATTAAGAGTGCTTCCTACAGGAAGGAAGATAGAAGGTTTCTACACTGTCCTGAAGTTTCTACACAGTCCAAAGTGCTTTCCACATGAAGACAGAAGCTTACCATATACTTCCCTACTAGATTTTCAACCAAGATCAGGCCTGAGTTAGGAGAAAGGGAACAACCTTTGTAAACAAATACAGGGTTATTTTTTAAATTACCTAACAGAAAAAAAAATGTATCAACACCTAGAAGTTACTAAAATTATATTATTATTTCAAAAACGTGTCAAATCTTACACTAATCACTGTGAGACCTACTAATAATGAACTGGGCATGAATTTTGTTAGATGAGCACACATTTTGAGAAAGGGGACACCTGTACTCAAATATTTCCTGTTTCCATGTCAGTGCCACATTTTTTTGAATTACCCTTTAAGAACATCAATATTCTTCCCAAGTCTAAACCATTTCTTAGAATATGGGCTGCTGTAATCATCACTCCCCATAGAAAT
Source organism: Sciurus carolinensis (assembly GCF_902686445.1). Classification (NCBI taxonomy): domain Eukaryota; kingdom Metazoa; phylum Chordata; class Mammalia; order Rodentia; family Sciuridae; genus Sciurus; species Sciurus carolinensis. The sequence continues at coordinate 92,892,364 of NC_062215.1, forward strand.
GTGATAGGTCCAAGGTGTAGAAACTTCCAGTGAACTTTTCCTACAGACCCAGAGTCTCTTTTCCTACAGAACTCTGTACTTTGTGCTGCCAGCGTTCATATCCTTGCAATTAAAAATTGTAGAAGAAAAAAGAACCACAAAGAATGAACCAGAAAAGACCTGGAGAGAGACCATTTCCTATGGAAATCCAAATATGTAGTTCCTATTGTCTTTAAGGCTAGTTCCTCTGTATAAAGCCCCTATATGTTTCCTAGGCTTTGAATATGTAAGCCAAGGTACTTAATCATTTATTCACTTAATTTCAAGTGGTTTTCTGTGAACTATGACCAGGTTTATGTTCTCATTAATCTCATTCCCTCATGGTAGTCTTTCCTGATTAGTTTTCTAATAAATGCTCATCATGGTAAGTTTATATATCACCATAGCCTTTTTATTCTCTTTGAAGTGTACTTTCAAATAAGTACTTACTTGTTTATCATCTCTCTTCCTTACAAGACTATAAACTGAGAAAACAGGGATCATATCTTGACTGTCTTGTTCATTATTCTATCCAAACATCTAGCCCAGGGGAAAACATTAATACCAGTTCTTATATTCAGGCGAGTGTTAACCTAAGTTGTTAGCCCTTGGTGTGGTGGAATCACTTCACAATTTTCCGCTGGACTTGAATCTGCTTTAGGAAGCCCTGCCATGTTCAGCAGGGCCACCTCCTTGACCTCAAGCTGACTACAGGATATAAGCAATTTCAGTCAAGAACAGAAAAACTGTTCAGAAGACTAGCAGACCTATTGGCAAAAAATACGTGTCCTATTGTGACCACCGAGGATATGTACTGCATAGCCTTTGCCCTTCATTGCACAATGCTGCTATGATGAGTGACACTGTGGAAATTGGGTGTACAAATGAGAACAACTTGTCCTACCCAACTAAAATAGAACCAAGAGAACACACGTAAAAATCATTTGCATCCCAGATAAAGGTTCCACACACTGCCCAGCCAGGCCCAGCACGCTGTGAGTTTTTTAAAGGTTGAATACACCCAGCAACTGATGATAAATCAGACAACATAAAATCAAGACTAGCCATGTTTAGTTGCTACTATCACTGATACAAATGCTTAAAAAAATTGAAATTCAGATTTCAGGCTTTTCAAAATAGAGAAAATAGTTGTATTAGATGAGCAGTTTCATGAAGAAAGAATACCTAATTTTAGAGTAGGAGCCCTTGTTTGATTTTTCTGCAATGGGTATAAACTGCTGTTTGTAAAAGTCTTTATCTTTTCAGGAATTAATTGTCCTTACCTGTAAAATGGAATTAATAATAAATTCTTTTCAACCTAACTTGAACTATAATCAGAATGCAGTTAAATAACTATGACAATTTATTTCATAAACTGAAAATAATCACAGTAAATATAAAGGTAAACTATGATGTAATCAAAAAGTAATACATTTGAAATAAAAAATTGTAAGGCTTATGTTTGCTCCCAACTAGCACTTAAATTTGAAAAATTAAACACTCTGATTCTCAGGGTTTTTTTTTTAACTTTTATAAAATATGCAATATATTGTTACCTTGAAAATTGTTGACAAAAGAGTGAACACTTAAAAAAATCTTAATAAATGCTTAAAAATTATTATGAATATTTAATCACAGACATCTCTCAAAGGAACAAACAAAAGAAATACTGCATAGCAGAAAAGGTTGCAATGATACATCAAGAAGAAATCAGATATTTCTAAACATGTATTGAAACTAGTGAAATTTCAACTCTGAAGAAATTCTTCATACTTTAGTTTATAGTTTGCCCTTAGGAGTGAATTATAGGTTCAGGAGCTTCTTGCTAGAGAAACTTACACCTAATTCATGTTAAAGGACATATAGTTTTAAAATGGCCCATTAATGATATCATACCTTAGGAAATCACATTAGAAGAAGAAATAAACTAAAAAAAAAGAAAGGGGGTGAGGAAGGTCCATCTTTAAGATAAACTTAAAAGACATCTGTTGCCAAAATGCTGCAATATTAGAGGAAGGGTGAAAAGGATGCTGAGATTGTGGAAGGTTCTGACAGAGGACGGTGGTAGTTATAAATATTAAAAAGTGCCCGTGGAGCACAATTCTCAGAGAAGGTGGCTCACCCTTAGTGATAAATCCCACAATCCCCTGGTTAAAAAATTGAATAGAAGTAACAACCAGGTCTCAGAATCTTCTCTGAGTCCACTGCCTATGAAGACTCCAAAAGAGAGTCTGAATAAAGAAACAAACAGGCATGCAACATTAGTGAAAGAAAACAAACTCGAAAAGCTACATAATGCATGCTACTGTGATGTATAACTAATTAGAACAAGTTTAAAAATTAGAAAAGAGAGAAATAAAACTACATACTATATTATTCCCTTTCTTTGATATGCTGGCAAAGGAAAAACAATAAAAACTAAAAATAGAAAAGTAGATGCCAGTAGCAAGACCAGCAGGGTGAAGAGCTTGATTATGAAGGAGTATGGAAAATTTTAGCATCTCTATTTTAATCATGGTGGTGATTCTGTGAGTGTGTGCATTTGTCAAAACTATAACCTAAAAAGGGTGCATGTTACCTTCTATGAATTAATTATAAATAGTTCATCACTAAAACCAATAGAAAAGAAAACCTAGGAAAAAAAAAACTACAAGAGAAAGAGAAAGAACAGGAGAAAGGACAAAACAATTACTGATGTATTGATATCACTTATGATTGCTGGATAAAATTTCTATTTTAAACATTATCAAACAAACAGCAAAGGAAGGAAAAGTGTTATTATGGTCAAATGAGGCTATTTTGCAATTACAAATATATTTCAATAAAGTCTATTAATGATTGATCAGGCTAGTATATCAAAAAGAAAATCATTTATCCTCTGAATATCCAAATTAAAATGATAAAGTTTAAAATCCATTCTGAATGATAGCTTCAAAATTAAAATATGTGAATGCTTCTTTAAAAGTATTGACTTGTATTATGCATGCATAAATATATGTGTATAATCTATTCATAATCTAAAATTCAGCATTATGTTCAAAAAGGAATCAGTGGAAGCAAGAAGAAAGGTCAGAGACACCAACACTACCTTTTCACATAGTTCTCAAAGTTCTAGTTGATAGAGACAAGGGAAAATAAAAAGAGTTACAAAATGGAAAGGAGGAACTCAAATTCATTGGTCTACCTAAAGGCAAAGGCAATTGAGAATACAAAATGGGGAAAGAATAAATGTACATGATCAACAACAGCAAAAAAGAAATGAAATATAGGAAAAGTCATTAAGAAATATATAAAATGTACATGAGGAATCTTAAGACACTAATGAGAGGAATAAGAAATTCAGTGAATGAAAAAGCACGTAGGTATCATTAGAAAAAATGAACCTCTCAAAAGATTTTTCTTCTGCCAGAATTAATTTATAAATTTACTGTAGTACTAAAAATCTTACCAATGCCATTATTTAAAATAACACACAGTCATTATAAAGAAAATCACTAGAAAAATTCTAAGAGACATATGTAATAGATATTAGCTCTAAAATGTAGTAAAATATATTATATCAGCGACCTGCAGCTAATTGGCTTAGCAGTAGGTAGTTTTAGAGAACCTGGAGAATAAATAACTCAAAAAATTTTCTGAATTAATACAAAAAAATTTCAAATGACTTCAAATACTGATATAATGAATGAAACAAACTTTTAGAAGTAAGAATTGCTGAATTATATTCAAAACTCTAGAATGAGGAAGGACTTCCTGAATTTGACATAACCTAAAGAATAAAATAATGTTTAATGTACATTAAAAAATTATAGCAGAAAAATAATAAAATATTAAAAATCAAATGACAAGGCAAAATATCTGAAATATAATAAGTAATAAATTATTTAGTATATACGTGTTCCTGATCATTAACAAGAAAAGTATTCCAATAATGAAAAATGTTTATTAAAAGGATAATTTATAAAAAATAAAATATAAGCAACTTTTTTTTTTCATTTGGTGCTGGAGGTTAAACCTAGAGGATCACACATGCTAAGCAAGAACTCTACCTCTGAGCTACATTTCCAGCCCTTAAACAACTATAAACCAAGAAGTCTATAAAAATAAAAATAATAATAATGAAACAAAACAACTATAAAATTTTAAGAAGTGTTCAATTTCTCTAAGAAAATGAGAAATGGATTTTAAAACAATGGAAATGTTTGGTAAGATACTGTACTGATTAGACTGTAGAGAAGAGAAACACTGATGCATTGATAATGAAAAGTGTACACTATTCTAATTCATATGATGAGTTGATGGACAATATCCATCAAAACTTAAGTATATATGTTTCTTAATCAAGTAAGTCAATTGGTAGGGAATGGTTCCAAAGTAATAATTGTAGATGTGAAAAATTGTTGATGAGCAAGAAAATGCTTTGCAATAGTATTTGTAGTAGCAAAAGCTTAAAAACAGCGTAAACATTCATCAACATATGGCTGGATAAATAAAGTTTGGTACAGGTACATAATATAGGGCCATGTAAATGAATGTAATTGATGCACTGGTATTAATATGGAATGATGTCCAATATTTTGTAAGTTAAAAACAGCAAGATACAAGATGTATAGCAACTAAGTTAGCATGTAAATTTAAAAATAAAAAGATTTTCTAGACTTATCTGAAATTAAATCATGGAATATTTCTTGAAGGTTTAATGAAGGAATATTGTTATATCTGTCATGAAAACTGATGAAAGAAAACTAATTTTCACTTTATTTTAAATTAGTTGATTTTTTTAGCATTAACATATGGTTTACTATTAATGCTCTTTTTCTTTTTATTTCCTTTTTTTTTTTTTTTTCCAGTGCTGGGTATTGAACTTATGCTAGGAAATTAAAATTGCTCTACCATTGAGTTATACCTCTAACCTCCCAAATTAAACTTCAGGTACAAAAACTCAAACAAGTTAATTGAAGGAATTACCCTTTCCACATTCTTAGAAACACTCATAAATAAAACAAGAATTGTTGGAACATGACATATATGCTGATCAAGGTAATTCAAGATAAATACTGTAAAACATGTTTTTTTCCCTTCAGGAAAGCTCATATTTTATTATAGTAATATTTAAGAGTTCAGTTATTGCTGTTACTTTCTTGGTCTATTTGAGAAAGTGTTGTACTAAAAATTACTGACTTCTGTTCAAACGGATGTACAGAGAAACATTAATAGAAATTCTACAATAGAAGACACCGATTGCTGCAAATATAGGGAAGGAAATAAAACTATCTGTATCTCGCTATCATTATTTATAAAATAAATTGTGTGTGTGTGTGTATGTGTGTGCGCGCGCGAAGCATTTGTTTTAACATTTTATGAATGAAGAGCCTTGGTTTCCTCATGAATCAAAATTAACATTAGCTAGCATAGACTTCATAGCAAATAGCCTTTATAGAAAAAAAGTTTACTATCACATGATAAGAAAATAATTCAACAATAAGATAAAATTCCTGAAATGGTCGTGGGTGATAATATAAGCAAAAAATACATAAGGCTAAGTCTAATAGAATTAAATGGAGAAATTGTAAGCTCATTATCATATTGTGGAATTTTAGCCACCATACTCTCACAAATTTATAGAGCACATAAAAGAAAAATTATCATGATAAAGATGATTGGAATAAAAAGACTCAACTCACAAGAAAATATATTGAAATCTATGCATAAAAAGAGGGGACATATTCTCTCTCTTTAAGCACAAAACATTTTACAAAATGGGCATGTTCTAGTTCACAGTCTCAAAAGAAAGCAAATAATTAATTTAATAATGAATACATGCTCTGAGTGCAGTGTAATTAGATTAAAAGTCAATAACAATAACTGTCATCTCCTTATATGCTTTAAAACTAAAAATAATTTTAAAACAAAAATAATTACTAAGGAATTTCTTGAGCACTATGACCTCACATGGAAATATGAGACATTTAATAGCAGGCACATTGAAAACCTCAGAAACCTATACCATTCAAAAATAAAAAGAAACAGATGGCACCAAATGTATATATCAGAAAGCATGAAAAATTAAAATTTAACAAGTTAGACAAACAGCTCCTGAATGGTTTAGTAAGGAGTCCAAAAATTCTTTCTTTCCTAATAACATGAAAAGATCAAAGCCTTGCAAAATTCCGTGAGAAGTTTATTTAAAACAAACAATATATATAAATACAAAGAGCATAATGTGTGGTGTTTTAACAGTATTTATCCTATCACTTTCTTCCCAGCTTAATCATAGTCTTAAATGGCTCATAAATCATCAGAGGGGACACAGCAGTTTGGAGTCACCCCAAAATCCAATTCTCAGGAATTATTCAGTGACGGGTGGGGGTTCTTTTCAAAAATGGTGCTGGGATAACTGGATGTTCACATGCAAACAAATGGTGGAGCAACTGATCTCATACCATATCCAAAAATTAACACAAAATGTTTCATAAAAATGTGAGAGCCACAACTATACAACTACTAGAAGAATACATAGGAATATATTTTAGTGATCTTCAATTAGAAATGGCGCATTAGTTATAAACATAAGCAATAAAGGAAAAAGTAAATTGAATGTCATCAAAATTAAAAACTTTTGTGTTCAAAAGGAACAATTTAGAATGTAAAAAGACAACCAAGAGATGGGAAAAAATATTTCCAAAACATATATCTGACTAGGGAGTTGTATCCAGAATTCATAAAGAACAATTATGATTCAACAATGAAAATATGAATTACCCAATATAGAAGATCTGAATGGGCATTTCTCCCTGAACAATACAGAACTGGTCAATAAGCACTTGAAAAAAAAATGTGCATGGAAACATTAGTCATCAGGAAAATGTACATCAAAAGTACAATGAGATACCACTTCATACCTAACGATGACTATAATCAGAAAGATAGATGGTAATGACTGATGGAAAGGATGCAGAGAAACTAGAACCCTCAAACAATGCTGGTGGAATTTGAAATAATGCAAGCACTTTGCAAAGCAGTTTGGCTGTTTTTCAAAATGTTAAATATTACCATATTTAGTTCTATATGACCCAGCAATTCCAATTCTAGTTATAACCCAAGAGACTTGAAAATGCATGTTGACACAAAACCTTGCATATGAATATTCATAGCAGCATTATCATAATAACTCTCAAAGTGGAAACAATCCATAAGCCCATCAACTGATGAATGGATAAAAAATGTTGCATATCCATATAACAGATACATTATTCATCAATGAAAAGAAATGAAGTAGTGATATACACTAAAAATAATGAAAATAATATTCAAAGTGAAAGAAATCAGTCATAAAAGAAAATATCATATATATTGTATGGTTCCACTATAAAATGTCCAGAATTGGCAAATGTACAGAGGCAGCAAATAGATTAGTGATTTCCAGTGTCCAAGGTAGGTATTGATGGGAGTGATTGCTAACAGGCATGAAGCTTGTTTTGGAGTTGATTAAATTATTCTAATTTTAGATTGTGGTAACGGTTGCATTGAATTGTACATTTTGAAATGAATTTTATGGTATGTGAATTATATCTCAATTCCTCTTTAATTAAAGGAAAGAATTATGGTTGATGAATGTCAAAATTTGTATAAAAATTGTACAAATACTCTTTTAGTTTACGGTTAATAGTACAGGTTCACATTGCATTACATGTTTTTACCTCATTCAGACTTTCTGTATAATTGTGCTCATGTCTGAATATTTTGTCATGTACAAAAAGAAAGATTAGCTGGGCATGTTGGTACATGTCTGTAAACCCAGCAGCTCAGGAGGCTGAGGCAGGAGAATTGCAAATTCAAAGCCAGCCTCAGCATCTTAGGTCGTAAGCAACTTAGTGAGATCCTATCTAAAACTAAAGAGTGGGAGTTGTGGCTCAGTGTTTAAGTGCCCCTGGGTTCCATCCCCAGTACTAATAAAGAAAGGAAGATTAACACAGCATGTTAAAATTTTGGTGCTGTTTCTTCTCTGTTTGTGCTACTTGAATTAAATAGCAAATCAATTCTTTTAAAACTAATATTTCAACTAAAGAATTCAAAAAATAAAGAACTAACTGAAAGAAATCTTAAAAAAGAACAGAAATTGATAAAATAGAACAAAAGAGATTATCAAGAAAACCCAAAGCCATTTTCCACAGGAAGAAACTGAGGCACAAAAATTTGTATAGCTAACATATGTTGTTAATGTAGTTAACAAGATGAAGAGAAGGAATTTGATCCTTTATGCTGCCTAGTGTTAGCAACAATTGAGAGAATCAGGAGCTCTCATAAATTGTTGAGGACAGTGTGTATTTCTATGGCCATTTGGATGTATTTGACTATAATAGAACAGAACATGTGCAACTGAACATGCTGACATTTGAATATGTGGTTCAGCTTGTGTACAAGTAAACATCATAAACACGTTCACTATAACATCACTTGATATTGCAAAACACTGCAAACAATCTCCAAGGCCTTAAAGATGAGAGAATTGACCAAATTATAATCTGTTTACAGAGTAGAATGCTACAGTAAATGCAGGAAGAAATCCCAAAATATGCATGAGTAAAAAGAAACAAGTTTCAGATGTGTATACTGTGTATGACTTGAGTAATTTTTCTTATTTTTCTTTTGCTGGGGAATAGGGTATTGGGATTGAATCCAAGGCCTTACAGGTTCTATAAAACCACTCCATCACTGAGCTACATCCCCTTTTTACTGTTTTTTTTTTTTTTTTTGAACATTGAGATTATTTATTCCGATTTCTTTTCTTGCTTTTTTTTTTCTTTTTTTTTTTTTTAAACCAGGGATTGAACCCAGGTGCGCTTACCCACTAAGTTATGTCTCCAGCCCTTTTTTGTGTTTTCATTTAGAGACAGGGTCTTGCTGAGTTGCTTAGGGCCTGGCTAAGTTGTTGAGGCTGGTTTTGAATTCATGATCCTCCTACTTCAGCCTCCTGAGTCACTGGGATTACAGGTATGTGCCACTGCATCTGGCTCTCCCTTTTTACTTTGATTTGAGACAGATCCTTGCCAAGTTGAGCAGGTTGTCCTTGAACTTGTGGTCCTCCTGCCTCAGACTCCCCAGCAGTCAGGACTATAGGACTGTACTACCACACAAGCAATATTGCATGTTCTCTAAGAACACAAATTATAATAAAAGAACAGATATACCAATTTAATAAAAGAGTATTAGGAATATAAAAATACATGCATAGAGCACTTGAAAGTTACCTAATATTTTATTACAATTAGAAAATGATTTAAATCATGAATGACAAGTGCTGAATATTTAAAAAATATTGACTGAATATATTGCTCCCAACTGTTTTCAAACATGTTTGAAAGGTTTCATGATGAATTAAAAATCAATTAAAAAAACACATTTTGCATTCTCTGAAAAATGTCTATTTTATTAAAATTGCTCCATGATTTTTTAAGTTCTTAGATTTATTGTGGTCAATTTTGGGCTGAGATAATATCTCTTTGATAAATATTTACTTGGTTGCACTTGACTAAATTAAACAGTTTAATGGAGATAAAAAATTAATAATTTTCAAATTCTTTCAGAATTCAACTTTGAATCTAGATAACATCCCAAAGTACCTCTACTTTTCAGATTTCTATTTATTGATTAAATTATCATTTCCCCTTTGAGAGAACAAAGTTATAATGAATAATCCAATATGTCATTTCATAAAGTAGTGGGATATCATGAATACTGAATTTTAAAATCCCAACTTTTGTATGATTTTTACTTTAATCAAAAGAAACCCTGCATAAAATATTTGGAGCTAAAATACAATAAATAAATTTCAGGTTTATTTCAATTTTGATGTAGCTATAATAATGTCTTTGGGGGAAAACTCAATTTGGAATGAATATCAGAAATTGTGAAGGAGTCATCCATTTTTACTGTCTTCTAAAAATGCTTTCAGTATGCTAGCTCCTGTCTCATAAATGACTGAAGTTAACAGCTCAAACCAACATATCACATTCTTAAAATAGAAGTGGCCTGTAATTTTTCTGCTGTAACACAAGAGTTGACATATGTATAAAACAAAGGTTACAATTTACATTTTTATAGTGATGAATTTCATGTTTATAAATGTAGTATAGAGCAAGTAGACACTCAGAGCCTATAGTCTTTGGTCTACAAATCTTTCTTTGATTTTCTTTGGGTCCCACTACTGGTTCACAGAATAATTTTTGTAAGTCATAATATGAAAGCAGAAGATGACTTGTCTTAGAAAAAAGACTTTGTTATAGGACTTTTCAGGGCAAATTGTTATTATAACTATACAACTAGCAATTCTATATGAATAGTTCCGATTCTTCATCGGATATAGAAAATCAGACAAAAATGATATTATAGTTAAAATGTTTTTCTCTCTCATTTTAGAGCTTTTACCGTCTTTTCTGTTCTTACATTTAAGAATTTATTGGAATTTCTCTGCCCCATAATCAGATAAATTTACTTTACAGAGCAAAATCTTATAAAGTGGTAAATGGTATATCGTTTCTCTGACTCAATGTATGTTATTACTACCTTTTCCACATTCCTCAAGCTACAACCACTTTGGGAGTGAATGATAGTCAAATATTACTGCAGTATGATAGACATAAAGGCATGGAGAATAGACTATATGGAATAAAGACCAAGATGGATTCTCAAGTATTATTCAGATTGAGTCCTTTGGATTGTGCTAACAGTTCCCTATCAATTTTTTAGAGCATTTTTGTTGTTTTCCCTTCCTTTAATAACTTTCTAGAAAATTTTGAGATATTTTTTCTTTATATGTCAGTGTTCCTTTAAAAATCACTTATTCATTTCATTAACAAGTGCTATGAGTCTGTATCTGAGGGTGTGTGTGTGTGCGCATGTGTATGTGTGTGTGTCATAGAGAGAGAGAGAGAGAGAGGGAGAGAGAGGGAGAGAGAAAGGGAGGAAGAAAGAGATATTGATCATTGGAATAAAAGGTGAAGCAAAGAATAAAAACCTTTTATATTTCTAGGACAAGTACAGTGTCTTACTTGAATGATCACATATATGGATATAAAATTATTTTAACAATCAATAAATTAATGTTTAGCCAAGAAGATGTTAAATATGAGGAAGATAAAAATTATCTCTCGAAAAAGTAAGCAAAGAGGAGTGAAGGGAGGGAAAGGGGAACGGGGGAAGGGATGATAGTAGAGTGAAACAGACATTATTACCTCAGGTACATGTATGACTGCATGATGATGTGATCCTGCAATATGTATAATCAGAAAAATGAGGGAGTACACTCTATTTATGTAATGTCTATCAAAATGTATAAATGCACTCTGTTGACATGTATAACTGATTAGAACAAATAAAATAAAAAATTTAAAAAAAGAAATGAAGCAGAGAATTGAGTAACTGAAGCAGAAACACAAAGAGAAATTGTTTAAGAAAGGTGAATAAAATTAGTGAATTAGTGATTGGATGAAGAAGAAATTTGAAATATCCATAATTTGGGACATAGAGTTAATTCCTACAAATTAATAAGAAAGTGGAGTAATCTGAAAAGAAAAAGGGTCAAAGTAAATTAAAGAGCATATAAGGCTAATAAGCCTATGGAAAGATGCTCAAACTTGCAGTATTAAGAAAAATGTATGCTAAAATAATGTTATATTAAAATACTCATATATTAGAGAAAAAATAGAAAACTGGACAATTTTGAGAGCTGTCAAAGATATACAAGCTTGAAAACATAACGGTACAAATGTAGATTGTGCAAGTATTCTGAAGAGCAACTGGTCCCACTTTGTCTTAGAAAATGTTAAGTCCATTCTGAGATTCATTTAGAATGAATGATCTTAAAGAAAATGTCATGCAGCTCTATAGGAATACAGGTATATGTATGTCTGTAGAAGCATTATTTGTGTAGCAAATGGTGTACAAATGGTGGGCAACTTGAATGTGTTTGCATGGTACAATTGATAAGCAAAAATAATAGGTACAGACCATGATATTCAATCTAGTGATTAGAAGTAATGTGTTAGTTGCACATAGAGCAGAGGCAATAAAAATATAGCACTGATTGAAAAAGGAAGTTGACAGATTATAATATACATGACACTATCTTTTAAATAAATTAAAAATGTGCATATGTAAGCATATATATATATATTTATAATATGTGTTTTCTAAGAAAATACAAGAGCCACATTGAAATGGGTTCCTCTGAAGACAGTGATGAGGAAGAAAAGTGGGCTTTAGAGACAAAGATAAAAAGGTCGAGGGAGCGGACAGAGAGAGCAGCAAAGGATGAAAATGGAAAAGATAAGTTCAGGATGTGAGTTCTGAAAAAAATAAAGAAAACTGGAACCAAACACAGAATTACAGACAACTGTAAGAGTATACATTTAACTAATTAATTTTGTGGTGAGTTGTTGCTACCTGGGGACATAGCACTGGATAAAAGGAAAGGTGGTATAGTTGGACATGTAAGTGTCACAATCACCAGATTTTACATGAGAAAGGAAGTTCTCAGAACGACAGGAGCTCTCCACATAAATATACATAGACATATGCAAGAATTAAGGTTTCAGTGATGGCCACAGTGTACCAAATGTTGATTATAAATTTTGTGCATATATCCATTATCTCTTTACTAAAGAACTAAAGTAAAGTGGAACATAAATGTAATTAAAATCTAAAAATAAAAAATAGGAAAATAAGAATAAAGAAATTTAATAAAAATCTAACCTAATTCAGGTGAAAATAAAAAAGGATTGCAATAATAATATACTTGATATATTCTTTAAATATGATGCGAACTGGCAAGTAGGACACCTTACAACCAGCAAAAAGAGAAAAAATTGCAATAAGCACTAATATTCTGAGTGTTCATAAACTTTAAAAAAAAAACAATATTTCAGGGGAGAAGTAATCAATAAGTTAAAAATTAGAGAGGAAATGTGTAAGAACTGATAAAATATGCTATTGAGATATCCAAGAAAAATGAGACATAAGACATTAAAAATAAAGGTCATAAAAGTAATATTTATGGAAGATCATTATATTTAACTAGCAAAATGTTAGGAATGAACTTAATGAAAACAAACTCAGGTCAGCATTGCATAAAAACCCAGATTATAAAGAATTTAATAAATATTGGAAAAAAACAAGAAAATATGAAAATTCAAGGGAGAAAAGAATGGGGGAGTCGTGAGTGTAACTGATGTACATCATAAAGCCTACAAGTGTTTTTTATTAATTTTTTAATAATACCAAGATGAGTAAGCATAGGTATTGCATTCAACAGAAAAAAAATAAATTAACAAAAGAAATAATCAAGTGAAGAAAGATGGAAGAAAAGAAAGAACAAGAATGAAGAAATTTTGTTTTTAAAGTCCAGTATTTAATGCTCAATTCATTTTTTACTGAACTATGAATTTATTGTTTTTCCAAAACTGATGCGCCAAATGAAATACACAATAAACTCATTTTTATACACACAAAATTGGTTCAAATAAAAAATAATTTTTAATAAATTATTTTTATTAAATAAATAAATTTGTAAATCATGTAAATATTTTAGGCATTTTGCTCATTCTCTTTCAGGAAGGGATTAATTATCAACTGGTGAAACTCCTCATTGCAGAAAAGTTTCATTTAAATTTAAAAGATAAAACCTATGTTTGCTTTTCTCCTAAATTATTAGCAAAGCGAGGTGTAAAATACGGCAAGCAATGAGTAATGACATGGTGTGTTTAGAATTTCATTCTGATTTGAAATAAAAGAGGTCAATTCCAGTAGGGCAGTTATCTTTGCAGCTGCTCACTTATAATCAAATGTTGAATTATTCTAATATTAAACTTGTTATTCATTTAATATGATACAAAACAACTGCAAATATGCTAATAATTTTATCATATATATCCAAACCAGTTATGGAGATAATGCTCATATGAAATATGATTATAATTATTTCTGGGTCAAAGTTTGATCTCTCATTTCCCCATTCTGAACAAAAATGAATTAAATGACTATTGTCATCACAACACTTTGCTATTTTTTTCAGTTTCTTATGCCAATTATACTGTATAAGAATCTTAGAGAAAAAAAAGTAAAATAAATGTCTGCTAAGCATATGTTCTAGGACTTAAAAATTAATAGGAGAAAACAACCATAAAAATAATTGCAAAACAAAATAAAATTCAAAGTAAAAGATTAAAATAACTTAACTGCTTTCAAAAAATGTAATATTTCTTAACTGCATATTTTTCCTGGAACTGATCTGGTCATGATATGAAACACAAGAGGAAAATCTATGACTTCAGAATTCTTATTATTTCATTGGAGAGATGAAGAATAAGGAAGAAAGACAGATAGGAAAATGTAACAGTCATCTACATATGTGACTACACTTTTCATGAACAATATATTCTAGGTTTAAACAGGAGATATAAATGGATAAGAAAAATATTTGGAAAAAGGCTTAATTAACGAAGAAAGATTTGAGCTACTAGAGCTAAAATAATATCCAGGATTTCTAGAGAAGAGGAAAAGGAAAATTCTAAGTAGAAGAGAAAAAAATGAATAATGATTTATGATGAATGGGTTCTTAGCAGTTTAATGAAGTCTGTAATCTTTTAACAGAAAGTTTTTTAAAGTTTTGGGTGTGGTAGCTCATGCCTGTAATCCTGGCAGCTCTGGGAGCTGAGGCAGGAGAATTGAGTGTTCCACTGTTCCAAACTAGCCTCAGTAACTTAGCAAAGCTGTAACCAACCTAGTGAGACCCTGTTTCAAAATTAAAAAATAAAAGAAAAAAGGGCTGAGGATTTGGCTCAGTGGTTGAGCATCTTTGGGTTCAATTCCTGGTGAAAGAAAGAAAGGTAGGAAGCAAAGAAGGAAGGAAGGAAGATAGGAAGGGAGGAGGGAGGGAGGAAGGAAGGAAGAAAAACCAGAAAGTTTTAAAAAGTTAAAAAACAGTTAAGAAAACAATTTAAATATACATAGACAAGAAAATAAATATATTGAAATATAGTTTTCAAAATTAAATGAAACACTTTGTATGTAGTTAAAAGGGCCTCCTTATTTATTTTTATGATAAAAAATTTAAGCTCCACTTGCTAAGATACTTTGGTCCCTATTGTCATTGTCCTCTCTTGGAAAAAGCTGAGAAGATAGTTCCAAAGACAGAATTTTATTAATGCATTTGATAACAAGATAGAGCAATGGGTTTAAGTAAACCCGTTGTTGAATCAGTAGTGATTTTCAAAGGCTAAATGAACACAAGTAATATTGTAAAATATGTACATAAATGTCAATTATTTCTATTGGACAAAAATTCAGAGCTGTTGATAACTTCTGTGGTCTTCTCGCACATTCAAAATTGGAAGAAATACTAATTGTCATCTAGAAATTGAAGAAAATGAAAGTATAATATTTCATCCAACAAAATTCATGGACCCCTTCAATTATATCCCTGAACCTACAAGTATTCACAGATTCTGACTGAGAATTTGGAGAAGACAATGGCAGGCCATCATTCTCAAAGCATCTAGGCATCTGATGGGTGTGAGACTCTCACAAGTAACAAGTGCTTTGTTTTTCTTGTAATAGAATTTAAGGAAAAGAATTGTTATAGTGGGCATCATTCCATGAAAAATGAGAAAACTAAGGTTCAAGATGTTTCATGTACCCTGCCCAGTGCTACATACATAACAAATGCCAACCCCAAGAATAGAATTCACATTTCAAGTTCTAAAGGCTTTATTTGCTTTGCTCCCTAAGAAATAAGTAAATGCTTTGGAGCACCCTAAAGTACATATGTGGAAGATTTGGTCAAGAAAGCAATCTTTAAGGACAAAATGACCTAATGATAATAATTCCATGGGCTACAGCAGTAAGGATTTTTCTAAGATTCTCTCTCCAGAGATTTTTGTAGTAGGTCTAAAATGACCCATTACAGTTAAATACCACATCTAAAATGAGGTGAATTCTTTTATTAACTCTCCAAAGGTGTTTTTTTCCCAAGATCTATTTTTAAATACAGCCAGACACAGAAAACGCCCACTTACCAACACTTGTGCAACTTTCTCCATCCACATCCAGTTTCCACCCTTCATAACATGAGCATTTGACTGTGTGTTTGTGCTGCTCGCACACTTGGCTGCACTTCAGATGATTGCTACAATAATCCACAAGTTCACATGTTTTATTGTCTTTGTTAAGTTGAAGTCCTTCAGGGCAGGAACAGACAATTCCTCTTCCAGGAACTACGGAACAGTGGTTGCTACAGCCTCCATTGTTCAGTGAACATTCATCTATAAAAGGAGGGGAACAGATTATAGGTCATATCAATTGATTTCCTCAGTTAAATACTAATTCTTGAACTCAGTGCTATAAACCTGGAATTAGTCAAGATATTGTGAATGACTATAAGAGAAACCTATTGATGGTTACAGTAAGAATAGAGATAGAATTTATCCAATGATAAAATTTAATTCTAAATGATTGTGAATGGGAACGGAAGACTTTTATCTCTAGAAAACTTTGGACTATAGTTTGCTTTAGCCCATAGACATAAAATATATTCAATATTTCTGTAATAACTGGAAAGATTGTACTTAGCTATTGAGCAGCTGGGAAATACAACTGTAGATGTTTTCCAAAAACACTGATAATACAAATACTCGAATTACCTACCACAAGGCCTTAAATAAACAAGTACACATGCATAATATCTATATATGTTCCCATAGGTATCATCTGATCTATAGTGATAATGCAGAATGGATTTTGTTGTCCTTTACTGTTCAGAGGTATTTATTTTTAAGGTAGGTAATTTATATAATATGTCCTATAATTGGTTATTATAATTAACTAAATCAGACCATGGAAATAAAATAAGTAATACACTAAAAATAAAAGTCATCCTGGTATTTTGGCTGAAATAATGATAAAAAAGTTCTCTCTGCATTGTTAATATCATTCATTTAAAGAGACCTTTTCTTACATAGAATTCATATATATGGAATTACATTTTAGATATATTTATTTATCATTCTACTTCATCTATAAATTTTAAGATCCATGAAGGCACACAAAATTTATGTGTTCTGTTCACCAGTGTATACTTAGCAGCTAACAGTGTCTAACATTGAGTAAACAAAGAAAAATATTTGTTGGATTTAAAAATATTGTCTAAAAGCATACAATTGCCCTCCGATTTAACCAAAATTATCTACTTAGAGAATTTCAAAATGACATGCTTAAACCTTTGCATAAAATAGCAGATGACTATATTTGCAACCATACTGCCTACCACAGTGTGCAGTTAGGTACAGAGTAATGAGGTCAAAAACAGCTTAGTCTTTGTTTAAGTATATCCAAGTGATTTTCAAAGCCAGTTTCATTGTGTGTATCTTGAAATGTGCTAAAAATACTGTTGTCTAATAATTTGTAAATTGTGGTAATATCTATTTGTATGGGTTGAATATTTTCTGATTCTTATAAAAATGTATGCATTATAAAAATTGGGCAGAAATGTGAGGCTTTCATAAACATTTCTACATCTTTAATATTTGTAGATGGATCAGCTCATTATTATTTGTCATCATCAAAAATGTTACAGTAATAAGAAAAGGAAATGACTGTATCAACTGTTTTCTTTAAAAATTCAAGTTTTGCATTCTTTTAGAAGGAAAACAATAGATTTATTTTTTGGTTCCTCAAAATGTGTTTGCTCATACTGATTATTATCAGTAATCATAATCATTTTGAAATAGTAGCCATTTCAAAGTATTTGCCCCATTTTAGTTCAATTGAAATTCTCTTTTCAAGAGAATTACTGTAAAGAAATGCCTTTGTACCCAGCAGAGAAAAACATTGTTACAATGTTTTTAGCTTATTTCAAATACCATTGTTTTCTTAGTACTGAAATGTCTTCTTTCTGATGTTATCTGCGTAATTAAATGATAGATTTTAGGATAAACAAAATTCATACTGAAACAAACCTTAATATATAAATTTAAGATCAATACTTGTACAGCCAATTCCTTGTCAATTTTTCTTTAACCCAAAACATGTCATTAATCCTGCAGCTTCTTAACAAAATTTTTATGAACTGACAAGACTCTCTCCTTGACCTTACTCTAGTCAGGTTCATTTCCTCTCTAATAGGTTCATTTCCTCTCTAATAGGCCCTACGTGTAACATACTAAAAGACTTAAACAGACATCAGAATATTGTCTCGGAGTTCCGTAAAAGGACCACCAAACCCTTACAGTGTCTACAAGAAAAAGCTCACTGATGAGAATTCACTATTTCTTCTGGCCAAAATCTGGTGATAGATAAATTCCTGAACCTCCTCTTAATTATACTGGAAAACTTGCAATTATAAGTCCATTCTCTACCAGTAACAATAAATATTGGTTAGGATGTGGGGGAAAAAGTACACTCAAACATTTCTGATGGGACTGCAAATTTTTGGAACCATTCTGGAAAGCAGTATGAAGATTCCTCAGAAAACTGGGAATGGAACCACCATTTGACCCAGTTATCTCACTCCTTGGTATATACCCAGAGGACTTAAAGTCAGCATAGTACAGTGATGCAGCCACTTCAATGCTTATAACAACAGTTCAATCATGATAGCTAAGCTATGGAACCAACCTAAGTGCCCTTTAACAGATGAACAGATAAAAAATGTGGTATATATACACAATGGAATATTACTCGGACATAAAGAATAATGACTTTATAATTTTGCCAGTAAATGGATAGAACTGGTGACCATCATGCCAATCCTAAAAAACTAAAAACCAAATGTTCTCTCTGATATGAGGATGCTAACACACAATAAAGTGGGAAGGAAAGAAATGGAAGTTTACTGGATCAGACAAGGGAAAATGAAAGGAAGGGAGGGAGAATGGGAGTAGGAAAGACAGTAGAAAGAAAGTGACATAATTTTCCCATGTTCATATATGAATACATGACCAGTGAAACTCCACATCGTGTACAACTACAACAATGGGCTCCTAATTAGAATATGTTATACTCCATGTATGTAAAATAAGACAAAATACACTCTACTGTTATGTTGATCGAAAAAGAACAAGTGAAATAAGTAAATAAATCCATTCTCCACCTCCTTGAAATGTAAATCTTCTACCATCCAGAACTGTCGTCTCAAAAAGAAGAGGTTTTTTTTTTTTTTTTGAAATGCAAACATTCACAGTGATAACTTACTTTCCTTGCTCTGTGGATACTTTACTTGACTTGCTGCCTCTGCTCCCTGTCATAAAGGTAGTTTATGAAAGAGTGTAATGAGTTTGTTTCCCTCCAGATAAGCACTAGTTAACAAACTCATGGTCAAGTCACAGAGTTAATATCATTTAGTGCCTTTATACATTCCAGCATTTCAATATTTCAAGTTTTTTTCTTTTTTGGTTTCAATGAAGTTGAGTGAAATTCACAAGAAATGCTCTTTCCTATTGCAGCAGTTATTAATGAAGAAAATCTATTCTTACTGCTTTAACTATGTCCAACTTTGTGTACATGGCATATCTTTATAATAAGGATAAACAGCTCCATTTTTGAATGATTCAAATCTCTTCTCAGTTATATCGTAAGTGCATATTATTAAAAGCATCTAAAATTCCCCTGGAAAAATACATTTGTTACTAGGATTAAGATATATTTATATTCTTGGGTTCACTTCTTCCTGACATATACATACGTACACACACACTGGAAAGCAATTCAATGGCTCTACTAGTGTTTGCTTTTAGCTTCGTTGCTCTGGTTCTCTGGTGTGTTTGCTATCACGAAGGGCAGGGAATTGACCTCTGTAGTTCCGTATGCTATTGTTCTTTATTTTGCAATCAGAACAAAACTGTCTTTATATATCCTCTGTGATAGTTCCACAACTAGCTTCCTTCCACTTTTCACTCTGTAATCCTTTGAAATGTTTAAGCAAAGCTCCTTAGCCAAAGAATATAGTGACTAGAAAAGCAAGAAATTATTTTCAATTCTGAAGTAGTCAAATGGATTTATAAGAAACTTCTTTGCTCTTTTACAATTCAGAGAGTGGAGGATAGGAAAACAAGAATGTGTTTTCTTATCACTCTCTTTATTTTTGGTAATTTCTGTATTTTCACTCCTTTGCTGTTTACTTAATCCATTTAACTTGAGGAATGGAGAAAAGGTGAAGTATTCCTCTATACCTGTGGTGTGTCAAGCATTGTTACCATGGTTACCTGATAGTAATCACTGCCTTCATTGTAATTATTAGGAAATTAATTGAAGTAATTGAAGAATATAATTTTAGCCTGGCAAAGTCTAGACTCTTTTCATAATTACACACTTTCTCTTTTACAAGTATCAATAGTTTCCTTCTTATAAAGCCTTTCAACAACTTGCTCGTTTGAGAAAAATCTTGGAGGGAAGAAAGTGAACACAGAAAAGTAAATCCTGTCATCTTCTATTTGTAAATATTTTATCATTTAATTAATTTTAGTTTCAAGGGATTTTATTTTAATTTTTTTTGTCCAAATCTTTGTTGCTTGCATTTTAGCCTCACTGAAAGAAGATGATTGCATCATTTATTCTTTCAAGGTTAATTTATAGAATTACAAATCATTTGAAGGAAAGGATGTTTTATTGCATAAATTTGAAAGATATTAACAGTCCTTTTGTCTCACTCATATACTCTTCATACTCAATTAAGATGAAAATGTGATACCTTAAGGTTTAAAAGCAGCTGTCTTTCCTACTTTTGCTCGGTCTCATAATTTCTAAAGTCATTTTCTCACAACCTCCTGTCATCTTTGTTGTTTTTATACTATAAACTTGACTTCACTGCTCTATTGATGGAAACTTCAGTATTATCTACAAAACATGCTTAAAAAATATCCTTGACAAATTTCTGATCTCCCCACAGAAGAGAAAATGTAATTTTCTTCTTTTATATGCACTGTTTGGCACAAGGGAAATGACCAGTCAAAGTGACTTCAAAGCTCATTGAAATCATCCTTTAACTAGATAAGCATACTAAAGAAAGTTATTGTATGAGAACTAAAAATTGAGAGAAAAGTATACCGTATTGGAGAACTTACAACATGTTTCTTCAGCCAGTATATTTCTTTTTCTAAAAAAATTGCTTCTATCATAATGATGAGGAGGAATATCAAAATCCACAGACTGGTAGTCAACCATGTCCCATAGATCAGTAATAAAAAGGTTCCCTGGTTCTAAGCGTCTCACTGACAATAATAATCAGTTCAGTTGCAGGAAAAGCATGGACCATTTTGAGAAATAAATGCTATGCACAACTCTGCAACTGTTGAAGGAGCTGGATATGGTCTAATTTTGTTTTGTTTTAAGAAATTTCTGATTATAAATATTTTGATTTTAAAATGATTTAAATTTCTTATGTACTATGTTTTATAGTGCCTAAAATGTAAGTAAAGTTCAATGCTAAAAGTTACATTTGAAGGGAATGAGTGTGAGAAATGAATGATACTCTAACAAGTAACAGCAAATGGGCTAAATGGTTCTAATATCCAGATTTAAGCAAATGCAATTAAATATGTAATACCACACAGATCGCCTTCATCAGAACCATCAGGACAGTCCTTTTTCCCATTGCAGAGTTTCTCTGGCTGTAGGCACACTGAAGTATCATTAGCACAAGGGTACTTGGGTGGTCCACACAGGAAACTCTCACAGTCTTCTTCATCTGATTGATCTTCACAATCAATATCTCCATCACATACCCATGCTTTGTTGATGCATCTCCCTTAAGAGAACAGAAACAATATGTGTTTGATTTTTGTAATTAGGTCACTGTACTAATGAGTGACCATTATTGTTTTTAGTCAAAGGCAGAATGACTTGCCATCAGCAAAAATTCTTTTTGCCAAGAGTTTAATAGTTGGTTTTCATGATAGAATTTCAATACCTCTCACCCTGGTTGATAAAATGCTCTTAATGTTTAAGAATTGATATTTTCTTTAGTTTTAAGTTATTTTCATGTATTAGTAAATAAAGTTTCTGTGGCTAATTAAGAATTAATTAAAATACTTTCAGAGGTAAAATTAAAGTAAAGGTACATCTGTATATCAATAGCTTTCTTTCTTTCTCTCTTTTTTTTTTTTTTTTTTTGGCACTGGGGATTGAACCCAGGAACGCTTAAACATGAAGCCACATCCCCAGTTCTTTTTTATTTTTATTTTGAAACAAGTTCTTGCTAAGTTGCTTAGGGCCTTGTTAAGTTCCTAATGCTGGCTTTGAACTTGAGATCCTTCTGCCTCAGCTCCCTAGCTGCTAGTATTATAGGCATGCACCACCACACCCAGCAATCAGTGCCTTTCAAAACCTACAATTTAGGTAAATCTTATCAGTGCCTATCAGAAGCCTAGTATAGGTAAATGTTTTAGCAGAAGTTGTTACTCTATTTACATTCTTAACCTTAATACCTCAACTCCTCATGCTAGACATATATACATATACTTTTATAATATAGTATCATATTATTAAACAATTTGGTAGCTAATGTATAATTTCTAAATTTATATAAATGTGTTTTCCTTTATTGCTTTAAAAGAAAAAAATAAAATGGTCATTGTTTTCCAGAGGGAGTGAAGGGAGGGGAAGGGGTATGGGGGTAGGATGGATAACTGAGTGAAACAGACATTATTACTTCATGTACATATACAACTGCATGACCAATGTGATCCTACAATATGTACAATTAGAAAAATGAGAAATTATACTCCATTTATGTATGTTTTATCAAAATGCATAAATGTATTCTTGCATTCTACTGTCATGTATAACAAATAAAAATATGTATAACAAATAAAAAATTAAAAGATAAAAAAGTCTGCATGAAACACATAAAGAACAATAGTTACTGTCTAAGTAAATATATTTTTTCACTGCAAATTATTCTTCCTTTCTACATTGTTTCAATTTCCTCCTAATTATCTTTTCTGAATTACACATTATTAAGGTATTTTAAAAAGTACCTAAAAATAAATAATAGTTATTTTCTCACCATATACAGACATCTCATAAAATAAGGAGTGTAAATGAAAGAAAAATGGAAAGTACTATATATTTCCAAAGTCATCATGTATTCAAAGTGACTTCTTAAATTTTAAGAATTTCTGAATTTGAACATAATTCAAATATTGGTGCAAAAGTGTTTATTTATAGAAATGTATTAATAATGTATATATTAATATACATTAATTATATATTACATATATTAATATATCAAATATAAAACAAATGGTCAGTGCCATAGTTAATGAAAATATATTTGATGATATTCAACATTAATTATAGGTAAAATACACTTAAAATAAGCACTGACTGATACTTTGCTGATGGATTTGACATAAATGGAGAAACATTATATACTTTTACTTAAACATCATTTAATAAAACAATGTTATTTTAGATTGTGGAAATGCTACTTCAGGTAATTATATAATAGAAAGAATGAGGTAAAACATTAGAAGAGAATATCAAGAAATTTGAAACTATAATCGTAAAATCTATTAAAACCAAAAAAGTAAGAAACTAAGAATCAAAATATTGCCAGTTTCAAAAATTATATAAAAGTCAATAGATCACATATCTACCACTGTACATAATAGAACAAATACCAATTAAATTCCACTGTAAAATAAAGTATTTGGGATTGGACTGCATAGATCAATGTAACATTTATCTGAAAAATATAAAAATTCTAAATGACACTCAAAGATTTGAACAAAGTTTATGACTGGTCTTCAAGAGGATGATTTATTAAGGTAAAGGTATTCATTTTTCTAAATAAATACAATTCTTCTAAAAAAGAGTAACAATGAGTTTATTTTTTATATTAGCAATATAAGTTTATTAGTTTATCCTAAATTTATGAAAATAATTCTGCAAAATTTATTAGAAATCTTCAAAAAATTAAATAAAATAGGAAAATTGATAAGAATGAACTACATATTCCAAACATTTATAAGCAGTCATAGAAACTTAAATATTTTTATAAATATTTATAAGTCCTAGAAACTTAAATATTTTTATAAAAGAATATCAAAAAACAGATCAAGTATCAAATAATAAGCTGGGCACAGTAGCACATGCCTGTAATTCCAGCAGCTAGGGATGCTAAAGCAAGAGGATCATGAGTTCAAAACCTGCTTCAGCAAAAGGTGAGGCACTAAGCAGCTCAGTGAGAACCCGTTTCTAAATAAAATACAAAATAGGGTACTGGGAATTGAACCCAGGGGCTCAGTGGTAGAGTGCCCCTTAGTTTGACCCCAGTAGCCCCCTAAAAATCAAATAACAGAGATATCAGAAAAAGAGCCATTTATTTATATGTTTTTAATACAGAAAGATTACTTAAATAGTTGAAAATTTTAATTGCAAAATTAATGGTTAATGATTTAGGATCACTATCTAGAAGTGGGCATGGTGGCACACACTTGTAATCCTGTGACTCAGGAGGCTGAGGCAGGAGGATCTCAAGTTCCAACCCAGGCTCAGCAACTTAGTAAGGCCCTAAGCAACTTAGAGAGACCCTTTCTCAAAAATAAAATATAAAAGAATTGGAGATGTGGCTCACTGGTTAAGTGGCCTTATGTTCAATTCCTTGTACCAAATAAAAACAATAAAACAACAACAACAAAAAACTAAAACCAAATCTCTATTTGACTTCTTATTCCATAATAAATTCTAGATGGATCAAAAGGTAAGCATTTTAAAATAATTATAATAGAATCACAATCTTTTAAAAATGATATTAAAAAATTGAAATGGCCATTATACAAAACCAGAAACTGTAAAAGACACATTGGTAAACTTAAATTCATATATTTTTTATTCTACATTATAACAATAAAATCTATATGCAAAGACAGTAAACAGTGACTAAGTCAGAAAAAATCACTATACTTTTTAAAAATAAATTATTTCTTTGAAGAAAACATTTGAAAGTTTATATGGAAGCACAAAAGATCCCAAATAAGCACAACAATCTTGGACAAAAAAGACAAAACCGTACACATCACATCACTTGATTTCAAGAAACACTACAGAGCTGTTGTAACAAGAAAGAATGGTTAAGGTTTAGATTAGGTATTCCCCAAAAGCTCAGGTGTGAGACAAGGCAAGAAAGTTCAGAGGTCAAATGATTGGGTTATGAGAGCCTTAACCCAATCAGTGAATTAATCCCATGATGGGAATTAACATGTAGTCAGTCACGGTATGACTGGATAAGGTGAGGCATGCCTTTGATGTTTAGTTCTCTCTCTGCTGCCTGATACCATGTTCCCAGCTTCCTTCCTTTGCCACACATTTCTGCCATGATGTTCTACCTTACCTCGTTCCCCAAGGAATTGATCTGGCTGTCTATGGACTGAGACCTCAGAAATCATAAGCACCCAAATAAACTTTTTCTGCTTAAAATGGTTCTTGTCTGATCTTTTAGTCTTAGCAGTGAAGAAGTTTACTAAAACAAAGAAGGTACTGGCATGGAAACAGAGTCAAAGATCTGTGGAAGGGAGTAGCGATCCCAGAAATATGTGGACATATCTACTGGTTCTTTACACTGGTGAATGATCAGAATCTATGATATAAACTGCTGGAATAACTGGGGGTCTATGTGTAGAGGTTTCAAATCTCACCCTATCAATTTTTTTCTGCCTGTTTTTTTTTTTTTATTTTGGGGGGGGGTGGTCCTGGGACTGAATTTAGGGATGTTTTACCACTGAGTTACTTCTTCAGTTCTTTTTACTTTTGAGACAGGGATTTGCTAAGTTGTTGAAGGTCTCCCTAAGTTGATAAGGCTGGCCTTGAATTTGCAATCCTCCTGTCTCAGTCTCCAAAATTGCTGGGGTTACAGGCATGTGCCACCATGCCCAGCTACTCTTATCTATTGTCCGGCTTAAAATAAACTCAAAATGGACAAATATAAGATCTGAAACTCTGAAACTACAAGAAGCAAGGTCAAGAAACTGTCCTAGGTAATGATGTTTTAGATATGAGCTCAAATGTATAGAAAATAAAAGCAAAAATTAACAAATGAGATTACATCAAATGTGAAAGCTTCTACACATCAACAGAGTAAAGAAACAATCTACAGAATGGGAGAAAATATTTCCCAACTATTCATCTGACAAAGGATTAATATTCAGAATACATAAGGAATTAAATAAACTCAACTAGAACAAGTAATCCAGTTTAAAATATGGACAAAAAATCTGAATGAATAATTCTCAAAATAAGAAATGCAAATGAGTGACAAATACATGGAAAAAATCCCAATACCATTGGCCATCAGGGAATGCAAATTGAAACAGCAGTGAAATTTCTTCTCACCTCAGAATGTTTATTATCAAAAAAGAAAACAAAAACTGGTAAGGATATGAAGGAAAAGGAACTTTCAGACACTGGGGAACATAAATTAGATAACCACTATGGAGGATAGTAGGGAGGTTCCTCAAAAATCTAAAAATAGTCCTGCTATATGATCCGTCTCTTCCACCTCTGAGTTTATATCCAAAGGAAATGATACAAGTATACCAAAGATATGCCTGCATATCCATGTTTATCACAACACTGCTGACAATAGCTATGGCATGGACTTAACCTAGGTACCCAACAATGTATGAATATATAAAATGTAATGCACAGACACACACACACACACACACACACACACATTATTCAGCAGTAAAGAAGAATTAAGTAGTCTTTTGTAACAAAATGAATGGGGCTAGAAGATACTAGTGAAATAGGTCAGATTCAGAAAGACAAGAAGTGCCACACATTCTCTTTTAATTGTATAAATTAAAAAAAGAAAAACAGACCTGAATGTAGAATAGTGATTACTAAAGGTATTGAAGATGGGAATGTGTAAATAAAGTGATGCTATACAACTGTGTAGAAATAAGTATCACACTGGACCCAATAATGTGAACAATTAATTTATGAAAATCAAAGTATTTCTTAAAATACAGTTTTTTCACCTCATTAAGACAAAGATCACTAATTCAAGACATGATGAAATAATGATGGCTTATAAACATAAGTGGTTCAAAAGTTCTTTTAATTAAAACAGTAAACGAAAATGACAAATCAAGATTATTTCTTCTCTATTAAATAAATCAAGATCAAAATGTTGGATAATAAAATAGATAATTTTGATAAGGGTATAAAAAGCAATGGGGCTACAAAATCACATAACCTTTCTGTAGGGCAATGTTACAGAATTCAGCAAATAAAATGTACATCAATTCTCCATCCCAGAAATTCTAATTTTAGAAAAGTTTCTCATTACTATACTTGCACGAATGCACAAAGATGCATACACATGCTATATATTGCTATTTTGTATATATGAAGTAAGAATGGTAATAATATAGGTCATCATTGAAAGACAGGTCACATGAATTACAGTGTATCCACACTGAAATCACATGCCTGAGTGGAATAGGAAGAGATAGTCTACACAAGTTAATTTTTTAAAAAATCTCCAAAATACATAAATATTAAAGGCATAGAACTGAGTATGTGTAGGCTTTCTTATATGTTAGAAGGCATTTATGTATTTATCAATATGTATGACTCTATTCTCATAAAAATATCAATATAAGCGGATATCCACAAAAATCCACAGGGGATTGTTTATAGGGAACCCCAATGGACTTTGCCAAGGCTCAGGTTATCTATAATAAATAGCATAGTGTAGTATTTGTATATAACCTATGTGCATTCTCCCATATGCTTTAAATTACATCTAGAAGACTAATTCAAGTACGTGATATGTAATTAATATATATATATTGTTTAAGGTATAATGTTCAGTACAGATGCAAGTTTAAAAAATATTTTAAATCAGTAATTGGTTTAATCTACAGATTTTGGAACCCACATATACAGAAGGTTGACTGTACACTAATAAACCTGTCTATACATGAAATTTTCTGTAAGGTTACACAAAAAATAGGTAAAAGAGATTGCCTCTGGAGAGGAAACCTAGAGTAAGAAGAAAATGGACTTTCCACTGAATATTTATTTTCCTTTTGCCATGTAAACTTTCCAAAATATTGTGGGTTAGTTTTAAAAAATGAGGAGGTTTAAATGTGCATACATATGTCATAAAGTGATAGATTCAATGCAACTATTACAAAGTTGTACATTGAGGTTACTCTGTGCCTTATACTTTGCCTTAGAAAACATAAAAAAGCCCTCAGACCTGCTTCTGTCACCAAAGAGATTATAATCTAGTTAGAAATACAAGATCAATACACAGCATATGATTGTAGTCTAAAATATGATATTCTAATTAGATATTAAATTGTATGGAGTCAACTGTAGGTATAGGAGAATGAGCACGGAGTTCAAGAATAACATTCTTAACTATTGACTCTAGAATGGACTTACAATTATTTCAATAAATCCATAAAAAATCACTATCAATCTTTTAGAGTAAGAATAGTAGCAAAGTTATTTGCCATCCATGATTTAAATACTGTATGGAAAAGGCAAAAGAGTCATATTCAGAAGACTCTAAACCTGTAGCACAGATTATTTCACCAGAAATATGAAAAAATATGGCATATAAATTATATAAAACTTCCAAGTTTAAAAAGCTTCCTCTCCCTGATTTTCTGCAGGGGAGATTTGAAGCTTAATTATTTCTCCTTTTCTTCTTTGTATGGTTTTAATTCTTACCAAAATGCTGATAAGAGTTACTCAGGTAAGATAAATTTAATTAAATTTCTAAGTCATGATCATTAATTGGATAAAGCCCAAAAGCAAATGACCTCAGTAAACATATTGAAAGAATGTTGATTTTTTTACTCACTTCATATCAGGACAAATTCTTAACTACTCAAGTCATTAGAAATGAAGTCTTCAATAATCAAATACTACAGATTTCTAGTTTAAGCACCCTAATTTATATGTAAGAAACTTTAGACATAGGGCAAATTAGTATTATTAAAACAAGTAGGGATTAATAATACTAAAATGTGTTATTGAAATTATAAATTTTCAACATATAAAAAAACCAAAATCTTTAGTTTCCAAAATGTACACAAGTAAATTCAATAATGAAAGAGCTCATGCTGTGTTTACAAATTGTTCCTTAGAATATACTGAAAATCATATTAGATGATTTTTATCAAGTGGAGTTATGCATATATTCTGATTTATTTATAATTATGAACTTAATAGCTATATGAGCAAGACTCTGTTATGGTAATTTTAGGTTTACCGTTTGAGTAAAGAAAATAAGAATGACCAAGTAGCAACAACAACAAAAGCCAAGAAATAACAGAGAGCGGCATACTGTTATAATGGCACCTAGCACAATCCCTCGCACACTCAAGATTTGTGTTGCCTTCAATTATGTGATTTAGGTTAAACACCACCACAAAGTCAACAGCTCCAGGGAAATTAAGTATTTTTCGAAAAATACATTAGTTCCTCAAAATAAATTATATGATCTCTTCTAGGGTTTCTGTTTTCCTTGTTCAAATGTTTTGACCATTTTACAAAAATAGATGTATCTTTTTGTAAGCTGATTCACTTACTTTTATTTAATGAAAGACACCACCTGCTATTATAGAATAGCTTCTGTTCTGGGATATGACTAGAAGTTAAAATTAAGAATATGAGCATGAAAAGAAATGAATCTTTGAAATTAATCCAAAGGATTTACTCAATAATACATTTATAATGCCTTTTTGAATACTCTCCCTACTATTCTACAGGATATGTCAGGGCATAGATACTGAATGTAAATCTCTTTCTTAAACTGGTCTCTTCCATTTTAGAGTGAATCTCTTATAAAATTCTATTTTGAATATTTCTAAAATTTTTTGCTAATGTAAAATTTAGCAAGTTTTCTCATTTTAATAATGTATGTACAAATTACCACCAGCACTACTTTCATAGAAATATGTATATTGAGTTTTAGGAATGACTTTAGGAATAATTTTGAGTATGAGCAGTTTTAGCCTTTTTATTGAATACAGTCCACAGAAAGATGCCACTTAGTAAATACATAAAGGCAGAAGAGGATTGGACCTTTTCAAAAATCAACAATGAAGCAGTGTGGAGCCATAGTTCATGAAATGCTGACTGCTAATTCAAGAGGTGTCTTGTAATCATTATATAATGGAGACTGTCCATACCATTCTTATAACCTTACTTTCTAAAAATAAAGTATGTGCTCAGGTTACAGACTAAGAAGAGGAAACTAAAATGTGTCTAGAATGTATTGAACTTCATGACTGTTGGGGAAATCATGGTGGACCACACAAAGATCAGAGTGAAAGTGGATCAAGGGTTCCTCTTCAGTCACCATGCTAAGAAGGAAAAATGTAATGGGAAATGCCAAGGCATTGTAGGGGCAGAACCAGCAAGAATGGAACTTAGAAAACAATCACAAGTATGGAGTGTTGAAAGGTGCTTTCTGCTTTAAATCTGAATGTTCAGAGGATTGAAAATGCTTCTAACAGAAAGACAGGAATGAGGAAGAACTTCAGAGAGAAAGTAGGTTGTTCAGCAAAACATTCTAAAAAATGGGTCCAGAGTATGGGGTGATTTCAGTGATATATATTGTAAGGCATTTACCTGAAGGCAATAGTTGAAACTTTGTGAACATTAGAGATTGCTATGGAGATCTTGCAAAAAAATAAGAAGAAGTAAAACAAATAAGAGAAACTGTAATAATGCTTGACCCATATTATGTATTCAGGAAATACTTTTTAATTAAAAACAAAGAATAGGCAGGAAAAAAAAAGGGTAAGGGAAAGTGAAATAAAAACAGAAGTCAGAATGCTAAGTGGGTAAAGAGGCCAATCTAATGTGAGAACACATAAAGAAGGCAGCTCCGTGGAAAGGATTTGCAATAGGGTCAAGAATGGCAGTATTAATACATAAAAATATCATTTATTAAGCTTATTGCATTCTAGGCATTCTGTACATTTCATTAGATGTTATTTTTATCACTTTTGTAGATCAAGAAACTGAAATGGGAATTTGGCAAATTAAACACATGTTGTTATTGAATGGAAAAGGACCACTCAAGACAAAAAGTATGAACTGAAAAATCATTCCTGGTGATCTCTGAAAAAGCAATTTTCATCCACCATAGGGGCTGGTTGTTAGATTGCAAGAAATAAAGGGATGAGTGAGATGTAAAGCATCTAGGTACACGACACAGGTGACTTAATGAGGGGAGGAAGAAAGAAGAGAGGTAATAAAGGCGGTGTTTCTCACATTATTGGACTAGATATGTTATGGAGAGGAAAAGAAAACTAGTGTGAAGAAAGAAATAGAAGATCAAGAAACAAAAATGACTAGGGTCCTATAGGCACCAGGAGGCCGCAGCATCACTATTGAACCTATTAGGCAAAAGGAAGGACAGGCCTGAAGAGAGAGATCAGTGAATATACATCCAAAAGATTAGAACTGCTACTAAAGCCAGGTGGGGTGGTGCACACCTGTAATACCAGCAACTAGGGAAGCTGAGACAGGACAATCACAAGTTTGAAGCCAGCCTCAGCAACTTAGCAAGACCTGTCTCAAATTAAAAATAAAAAGAACTAGGGCTGTTTGCAGTTGTAGAATGACCCTAGGTTTCTCCAGAGTACTGGAAAGGAAAGGACAGGAGAGGATAGGAGATGGGAGAAGAGGAGAGGGGAGGAGAGGAGAGGGGAGGAGAAGGGAGGAGAGGAGAGGGGAGGAGAGGGGAGGGGAGGGGAGAGAAAGGAAGGGAAAATAATCAGAGGACAATATACAAGGCTCACAGAAGAAATATATAAAGTATTTAATTGGTTTTATGACTTGAAGACAATGGAAAGCTAACCACATCATTTCTGTCTGAAATAAATAGACATATTCCATGAGGTGGGTTACAAAAAAGGAAAAACAAAGTACTATGTTTAAAGAATCTTTCCTATAAAGTTGGACACAGTAATATACACCTATAATCCTAGCAATTAGGGAGACTGAACTAGGAGGATAAAAAGTTCAAGGCCAGACTCAGATATTTAGCAAGACTCTCAGCAAAATTATGAGATCCTTTCTCAAAATTAAAAAAAAAAAAAAGAAAGTATAAAGGATTGTGGATGTAGTTCAGTGTTAAAGTGTCCCAGAATTCAATTCTCAGTATCAAAAAGAAAAAAAAAGGAAAAGAAAGAACATTTCATATACAATCTATCATACGAAAATAAATATAACAAAATCTTTATTCCATTGTAGTATATTATTGGTTCTAATTTTACAGATTGATTTTTAATAAAACTAAATTCAACATTTCACTTTATATTTGCTAATACAATAACAGGAACAGAAAACAAAATAATCCAAACATACACAAGTATAATGCTTTGCCCTTCACAGGAATCCATAGTGGATTTTCATTATACATTAGGTCACAACAGAGCATGATGCTACTGTCAAAGTTAAACTTCCACATGTACTAGTTAGTTTTGTTATATTCGCTTGCTAAAGATCACTTAAGGATGCTTAATCCTTAACCCTACTATGGGATTTGACTTGAAATTGTGCATTGCTTATTCCAATGGAATTCAGAGAAAAAGTGTATGGGTTGGCAATCTATCACAACTCTTAGACAATCAATCAAAAGAGAATCCTCAAGAAGTATACCTTCTTAGGTTTATTTCCCTTAACTACCCCTTTCCTCTACATAGAAACAACAACAACAACAACAAAAAGGCAATGGTTTCTAAGAAACTTTCCTAGAAATAATACTTATTATAGAAAATACTATATTTCTATTAATATTCTTTACTTTAAACAAATGTTACATACTATGCTCATTGTTCTGGTCTTCACTTTTTACCTAACACTGAATTATAAGGAAACATTCATGTCACTGCATTATAATGACTTCTATTCTTTAAAATCACTGCAAGGTATTACACTTAATGGATCTATTATAACATTTGTACCTAGTGCCTTATTTTGACCCATTTAGGTTATATGCAGCATCTAATTATCAAAAACAATTTGGCGGCAAAAAATCATATGAAAAGATGTTCAATATTATATGCCAGTAGGGAAATACAAATTAGGACAATAAGATACCACCGCAGTACTCCTAGAATGTCAAAAAACTCAGGGACAACACCAAAGGCAAGCAAGGATCTAGAGCTATAAGAGCTTTCAGTCATTGAAGGTGGTAATGCAAAATGGTGCAGACACTTCAGAGGACAGTTTGTCAAGTGTCCACACAAAAACCCTTACACAAACATTTATAATAGTTTTATTTATAACTGCCAGAACTTTAAAAAAATGTCCTTCAGTGGTTGAATGGTTTAAAAAAATGTGGTATAACCAGACAGTGGATTGTTTTTCAATGCTAAAGAAAGAGCTATCAAGAAATGAAAGGACATGGGAGAAAATTAAGTTCATATTACTACGTAAAAGAAGTAAAAATTAAAAGGCTACATATAATTTGATTCCATTATTACAACATTCTGGAAAAGGCAAAACTGTAGAGTAAAACATAGTTTCCAGGGAGTAAGGAGGATGTAAAGATAGATAGGCAGGGATCAGAGCATTTTCAGGGAGTTAATACTATTCTTCATGATATCTTAATAGTAAACACATATCATTATATATTTTCCATAATCTGTAGGAGATATAGAACAAAAACTTGGACTTTAGATAATGTGATATGTAGATGTAGGTTCACTCATTGTAACAAGTATACCACTCTGGTACGGGATATTGATATTGAGAGAAACTGGAAATGAGACAATTGCCCAGGATATACAGGAATTCTCTGTAGTTTTTGCTCACATTTTGCTGGTAACTTAAAACTGCTATAAAAAATAAAGTTTGTGCTTTAAAAAAACATCATTCCAGATATTTTGCTGTGTAATACTTCCCATTTTATGTGATTCTAAATATTTACAAATATGTATTATGATTTCTTTATTAACCTATTCATTAACTCAAAGTATGATTTTGAGTTTCTAAATGCATGTTTTGTAAATTGTTTTGATGCCAATTTCTAGTTTGAGTTCTGTGCCTGTAGAATGCTTTCTGTAAATTTCAACTGCTGAAAAATTTTAAGGCTTCTTTGAAACCTAACATAAGGACAAATCTCAAATATTTTGTGTGTGAATTTGCTCAGTTTCTATATGCATTGACTTAAGCATATTAAACACATTACTTAGAGCACTGTAAATTAAATATTTTGTAATTATATATTTTTATACATCTTGTTTCTCAAATGCATGTTTATTTAATAAATTCTTGGAGGTAGAATTGCTAGTAAAATAGTAAGCACATTTTAAATATCGATTGATACATACTTCTAAGTGGCCTCCCCTAAAGGTTTACCAGTATCTCCTAACCTAAAGTGTCTGCTTCATCTACTCTCATTGACACAGATATTATTCAGTTTGTTAGAGATCACCCAGCTAATATGGAATAAAATGTGATGCCATTATAGTTTTGAGTTGCATTTTTCTCATTATGGGTGTTATGAACTGAATTTTTGTGTTCCAGAAAATTCATATTTAAATTTTAACCCCTGTGTATTTGTATTAGAAAAGGGGAAACTGGCTTAGGTCATGAAGGTGGATATCTTGTGCAATGAGAAGAATGATCTTTGCAAACCCAGAACAGTGCCCTAACCATACAATTAATCTGCTGGAGCCTCCACCTTGGAAATTCCCAGCCTCCTGCACTGTGAAAAATAAATGTTATTTAAGTCACCCAGTTTATGGTAATTTATTGTAGCAGCCTGAACTAAGATTGTCTTGTCACCTTTTTCAACTGCAATTATTCTGCTCGTCATATTATATATTATAATGATAATGGCTATATTATAATATGTACAATATGTAATATGACAGCATAATTATAATTTTCATATATATGTCATATGTATTATTTTCTTTGTTTTTTCTTCCATGATCTCAACATAATTAGTCTAAAATTTTTAGACGTGTATTTCATTTTCATTCAATCATGAGTAATTCATTTTGCAATTAGTGTTTTGAGAACTGATTTCCTTAGAGATAGCTTCCTTCATAAGTTTTAGAATTTTGGTTCAAAATCTCATTTTGCCTGAGAACTTTTATTTTTCTCTTTACACATTTACTTGTTCTTGTCTACAGGTTTCACTGCTTACACTTCAGCCTACCCCATTATTTCTAGCATTCTTGGTTCAGAAATACATCTTATGTTTGTTTTTTGTAGGATTGTATCCCAAAACAATATAGGATTTTTATCACATTTGATCTTTACATCAGACAGAGGCTTGCTTGTCTGAATTCCAATGCCTGTGTCCCACCATCTCTTTAGGTACAAGACTTCAGTTAGGTAATTTGTCAGTAGCAGCTGAGATACATAGACAGACAGACAGACAGATGGATGGATGGCTATGACAATATTGAATGCACAGCTCAGCATTCTATATTCTCTTTTATTTGTATTTCTCAGAGTAGTAAATCAGCATGTCTTCTCATTTTCTCTTGCAACATGTATCACTTACATGTGTTTCAGCAGTAGAGAAAGGTTTCAAAGTGTGAACATAAAGTCTTAATTTTAAATGCATTCCTTTTTTATTCCTTCTAAATGACATTGGAGTAATTCATTGTATGACTACACTATAACTTTTAAGTAGTTCCCTTACCAAAAGGCAATGCATTGTTCAAATTTTTTGCTATCAAAAACAAAAAAAAAACTTCACTGAATATATTTGTGCATATATAATTTCATATATTTCTGATCTTCCCTACATAAATTTCTGTAACTGGAAATGCAGGGTCAAATTAACATTCCTTCAACACCTGAAGGGCCAATTTTCCCTATATCCTTGACATTACATTATCAAACATTTCCTTCTTCTTTTAATTTGAAGAATGGCATCCTGAGTTTCTTTTCCATGAGGGGTAGACTTGAAACTCTCTCCCCTGACTCCTCATTTATAATATAAGTGCTATTTATAGGTCTGGGGTATGAGAGACCAGATGTAGTAGAGTACACTTCCTGGTCAGATAGCTCCTTTGAGATTAGAAGTCCTTAAATGTTAACAGTTGTGTTGTATTTTAATTTAACTCTCATGCTCTTTTTTATACTAATACAAAACTTACTAATGTGCCTGTATTTGAACACTAATTAAGAGATAGCAATTTATGTATAAAAGAAAAACCATTCTAACTAACAAATGTAATTTTATTACTTTGGAAACTTTTACATGTCCAAGGTAGCATTTAATACATCGTTGAAAATAAACCTGAACTCTAGATTGAACATCTTGAGTAATTTAAAGATCTTTTACCTGGTAATTTAATTAACATAAATGTGTTGCTTTTTTTTTTTTTTTGTGAGGTACTGGGGATTTGAACCCAGGGCCTTGTGCTTGGGAGGCAAACACTCTACCAACCAAGCTACATCCCTAGTCCCTTAATTAACATAAATGAAAAAATATCAAAAGTACTACAGATGCATATATATTTAAAGCTTATGTCTGTGATTTACTTAAATGTTGCCAATATTCACAAATGTCTATCATAAATATGAATATGTAATTGAGCATTATGATTCTTTTAAAGTTTGGTAAAATTGTGATTTACTATATCTAAACTATGGATTAACTAGAAACAAATGGATTGGTAAAATTAATACCTTTTATATTTTTCTTTTAAACTGAAATATCAGTTGTATCATAATTGTGTTTTTTTACATTAAATTTTGGTTTACTTGGTATAGGAATTTTGTTTTATTAATAATATTGTTAAATGTACAATATAAATCCTAAGTCAACACATGTAAGTATCTTAAGAATCCAGTTTTCCAAAGATAGCTAGCCATCCTCAGTATACTACAGTTTAATCTTTGAGTCATATTCAGAAGAATTTGTCTGATTTTGTTTCAAAAATCAATAAAGATTATTCATTGCACACTCGAAATTATCTATTGTTTTCTTAATACTCATTTATTATTTACATTTTCGCTGAATATTTTCTAGGTATAGAAAGTTCAAACAAGTTTTTACTGATATCATAGTTCTTAAAGTATATGCTGCTATGAAGCTCTCTCTCCATATATTTTTTTAATTGACACAATATAATTGTACATCATTTATGAGATATGGTATGATATTTCAATACATGTATACAATGTATAATGATCAGATTAGGGTAATTGATGAATCCATTATTCAAATATTTATCATTTTTTTGTTTTGTGATCACTTAACAGCTATTTTGAAACATACAGTCGACTGGAAACTATAGTTACCCTACTGTGCCACAATACAGAGAATGTTAGAAGTTATTCCTCATGGCCAACTGTACCTCTGTAAATACTACCTGTTCTCTCTCAACTCTCACACCCCTCATCCCTGTCTTCTGGTAACCATTATTTTGGAAGCTTTCTATACTTACTCATAAAAAAATTGCAACCTGATTTTATGACTTACATCTAAATTTGCCAGACATTTTTAGCATATGCAATTAATTAATCAAAATTTCCATGTCAATTTATATGTCAATTTGTTTTAACATAGTTTTGCCAGTTTCTTATTAATACATATATATTGAAGACAGTTCTTTGCTTTGTTTCAACATTAGACTAATTGGGCAAAGGATAGAAATCATAATGGAAGAAAATATATGCTTTGAATTATGTCAATCTGAGTTGAATAACTGGCTCTTTGGAATTAGAATTAGTCTATTGAATACAAAATTGTTTAGGCAGTCAAGAATTTATTAATTTAACAATAACTTATCTATTGATTTTAACTAATAGATATTCAAAAAGATAATTTCTATACTGAAAATCACATTTTAAAAATAATATTCCCCAAATAAAGAACTTTTATGTAACTATTGAAGGTAGTAACAAGTTTGAAAAATGATTTGGACACACAGTTCCCTCATTAGGAATGGGCCTCAGAAGTATTTATTCATGTAGATCTATCCTAGTTTATATCTACCCTTTGGTTTTTATTTAAATTCTTCAGTGTAACCAAGAAGTTTGTTTAGGTAAAGAAACATGATGCCTTTTTGTATCTTTAAATTCACATTGGCCATGTGGTTTCCATAGTGTTTGCTTACTCATAGCTTTTTCTCTCTACCCATTAATTGGAATGGAGAGCAAGAAGAATCACTAAGAGCTCATGATTAATCAATTCAAAAGCAATTCACATTAAAGATAAATTCCAGAGATGAACCAAGAATATTTCCTTAAGTTTATTGAAAATTCTTTGCCTGTGTCATTGGAATTATACCAACCATTTCTCAAGTTGTACTACAACAGTTCATTGCATTCTGTTTGTTTGCTAACCTTCACCTCATAATCTGATATAGAAAGGAAAATAAGTTTGTCAGGTAGAACTCAGTATTTGTAGGAAAACAAAAGTCATGATATAATACCTTTGTAAAAAGTAATAATTATCTATGACTCTTAAGTCAAAGATATGAAGGGCAACCAACAGCTGAATCATAATGGAATTAAGTAACAGCTCAATAAGTTTAGGAAACTAGTTCAAATAAACATATATATAATTCTGCCTTTTCTTTCTGGTCATTTTCATTTAAACTTAAAAGTGAACCTTATCTACAAAAAGAGAAACGCTGCTTATGGGATTAGCACACTTGTCTCTTTCTTGCATCTGAAATTTGAGACTGAATCCAAATTGGTTGGTTTCAAATCTCAGTTGTGCCATGCCAGCATTGTGAATTGGAGCATATTAAGAACTCTTTGCCTCCTGAGTTCATAAAGAGAAAACTCATAGAACTCTGCAGACTAATAATACTGCTCGATAGATAATGGCTATAACCATAGTTAGATATAGAATGTGAGCAGACCTACTAGAAACATAAGAATGCATTTTACAAAGTTGAGAAACAGACTGTAGAGGAGCACAAAGGATTCTGCATTTAGGGAATGCAATGGAAGTTGAAAAAGTCACGTTCTGCTCACCTGTATTCCGACAGGAGAACTTGGTTTTGTGATCACACACCCGTATGGTGCCGTTGCAGCCTTTTTCATCACTACCATCTTCACAATCTTTTTCTCCATCACAGCGCCACAGATCAGGAATGCAATTTCCATCAGGATGGCACTGGAAGTGATTCCCATTGCAGCCAGCAGGAGCACGAATCTCTTGATTTGAAATGAAGGAGAGAAAAGAAGAGGCAAGACAGGAGAGAAATTATTTTAAGATAATTTTTTCACATTTTTCTTTCTTTGGGCATTATTATGCTAGAGATAATCTATATGTTATTTAGTTCATAGTCATAATACTATAGCATTTTCAAAATCATTTTGAAGCATTAAAAATTAGAGAAAAGCATCTTATCTCTCAAAGAATTCTGGCAAATACTATATGAAATTAAGAAAGAGAAAGTATGATAATACATGAATATTTTGTTGTGATTCTAATTAGTGTTGTAAGAATGAGATCTGTGAAGAGTTTTTCTCTAAGGTACATACAACCTAATATTATACTCCTAATGATGAGACTGGTTGATTTTTTTTTTTTTTTTTGACACTTCTTGGGTAATTGTCAAATTCCTAAGAGGTAAAACACTGAAAAAAAAAAGTACTTTCTTACAAAATCTTTGAAGAATAAAATATAAAAATTTGAAAAAGAAACAAAGAAAGAAACAAAAAACCCAGTAAACACAATTTATATAAAAAACAATAAATACAATTTCCTCGGAATGTAAGATTTTAAGTCTAGAATCAGAATAGACACTAAGACACGGGAATGTAATGAGACATTATACATTCAAACTTGATTATTTATTACTATTTCATCAATACAATAACACTATTGTCCAAAACCTGCAAATTGTTGTACTACACATGCTTTACGTATAATAATTAAAGATTATGACTGTAATCAGCAATATATTAAAGTTTGTAATATACATTATCATGAGACATATTAAATATTTCCAAGTACCATTATGAAACAAAGATATTAGTGTACATTTATACTCAAGTTTCAATGTAATACACTAATTGTAAATATCTTGTTCAGGAATACATAGTAATTAATCTATAATTTATCCATATCAATAATTAATATATGTATCTATAAGAAAAATTTGAAGTAGGTTCATATAAGTTATTCATTGTTTAATGTGCTGGTTGGTAGAGACCTATAGTAATGATTTAAAATGAGACTCACTTAAATTCAAAGCTAATAAAAACACTGACCTAACCAAAGCAGCTATATAATCTTTTAAGATCTTCATTTATTCTACTGGAAGATGGACAAACTTTCAGTGTTATATTGTGAGAATTAAATCAAATATTTGTAAAGGATTGTTTTAACTACAACGTTTTGCTGAGTGCTGGTGAGTGCATGCCTATAATCCCAGGGACAGTATCCTGAGGCAGAAGGATTGCCAGTTTGATCCCAGCATTGACAATTTAGCAAGATCCTGTCAGAAATTAAATTTTAGAAAAAGTCTGGGGATGAGGTCAGTGGTAGAGCACTTGCCTAGTATGTGTGAGCACTGTAAAACAAACAAACACAAAAACTGTTGGTGTTATTTTCTGGAAATATAAATAGCTCAGTTCTTGATGAAATTTTCTCTTTAATTAAAGATTTTCAAATATAATCTTCCAGGTTAAAATAAAGACAAACATGACAGACTTGACTCTGCTTCCCAAGTATTCCTAGAGCAGTAATACTTTAATAGTAATCAAGAAAATGCATCCTTACTGAAGCAAGGATGAAGATGCTATGTTAGTAAATAATAGGAGCTTAAATTCACAAAAAAAATCTACATGATGAATTTTCTTTTTTTTTTATTGTAAACAAATGGGATACATGTTGTTTCTCTGTCTGTACATGGCGTAAAGGCATACCATTTGTGTAATCATAAATTTACATAGGGTAATGTTGTTTGATTCATTCTGCCATTTTTTCCCTTCTCCCCCTCCCCTCCCACCCCTCCCCTCCATCTATACAGTCCTTCCTTCCTCCATTCCTGCCCCCCTCCCTAAACCCAACTCCAACCCCAACACTAACCCTTCCCACCCCCCATTATGTGTCATCATCCACTTATTAGCGATATCATTCTTCCTTTGGTTTTTTGAGATTGGCTTATCTCACTTAGCATGATATTCTCCAGTTTCATCCATTTGCCTGCGAATGCCATAATTTTATCATTCTTTATGGCTGAGTAATATTCCATTGTATATATATACCACATTTTCTTTATCCATTCATCAATTGAAGGACATCTAGGTTGGTTCCACAATCTGGCTATTGTGAACTGAGCAGCTATGAACATTGATGTGGCTGTATCTCTGTAATATGCTGATTTTAAGTCCTTTGGGTATAGGCCAAGGAGTGGGATAGCTGGGTCAAATGGTGGTTCCATTCCAAGTTTTCTAAGGAATCTCCACACTGCTTTCCAGAGTGGCTGCACTAAATTGCAGCCCCACCAGCAATGTAAGAGTGTACCTTTCTCCCCACATCCTCGCCAACACCTGTTGTTGCTTGTATTCTTGATAATTGCCATTCTAATTGGGGTGAGATGGAATCTTAGGGTGGTTTTGATTTGCATTTATCTTATTACTAGAGATGTTGAACATTTTTCCATATGTTTGTTGATTGCTTGTAGATCTTCTTCCGTGAAGTGTCTATTCATTTCTTTAGCCCATTTGTCAATTGGATTATTTACATTCTTGGTGTAGAGTTTTTTGAGTTCTTTATAGATTCTGGAGATTAGTGCTCTATCTGAAGTATGATTGGCAAAGATTTTCTCCCACTCTGTAGGCTCTCTCTTCGCATTGCTGATAGTTTCCTTTGCTGAGAGAAAGCTTTTTAGTTTGAATCTATCCCAGTTATTAATTCTTGCTTTTATTTCTTGTGCTATGGGAGTCCTGTTGAGGAAGTCTGGTCCTAAGCCGACATGTTGAAGCTCTGGACCTACTTTTTCTTCTATAAGATGCAAGGTCTCTGGTCTGATTCCGAGATCCGTAATCCATTTCGAGTTTAGTTTCGTGCATGGTGAGAGATATAGGTTTAGTTTCATTCTGTTGCATATGGATTTCCAATTCTCCCAGCACCATTTGTTGAAGAGGCTATCTTTTCTCCATTGCATATTTTTGGCCCCTTTGTCTAGTATGAGAAAATTGTATTTATTTGGGTTTGTGTCCATGTCCTCTATTCTGTACCATTGATCTACCTGTCTATTTTGGTACCAATACCATGCCGTTTTTGTTACTATTGCTTTGTAGTAGAGTTGAAGATCTGGTATTGCGATACCCCCTGCTTCACTCTTTCTGCCAAGGATTGCTTTAGCTATTCTGGGTTTTTTATTCTTCCAGATGAATTTCATAATTGCTTGCTCTATTTCTGTAAGGTATATCATTGGGATTTTAATTGGAATTGCATTGAATCTGTATAGCACTTTTGGTAGTATGGCCATTTTGACAATATTAATTCTTCCTATCCAAGAACATGGGAGATCTTTCCATCTTCTAAGGTTTTCTTTAATTTCTTTCTTTAGTGAATTTTCAAAAGCAACCACTACTACAAACTTGTACATTATCACACCTAATTTATAATATATAGGAAGAATTGAGTTTTGGCTAGTTTTGAAGCACCTTCCCAAAAAAGGACTTTCTTTTTCTTATTTCCTAGTCTTCCAAACAATTTTGGATATATAAGTTGGAAATATTATTGTAATGGTTAAACAAAATACTTGATGTGCTCATATGCAATAAATAAATGTGGACAAGTCTGTGTACAAATGGAAAACATACGTGCAATGTGATACAGCAATTTCCCATCACATTTAATTAGTATTTGCAGAGTATTATGCAGAAATTGGGTTAACTACTACAGTAGTAAAGAATTAGTTTTGGGAATGTTTTCACAAACAAGATATTTTAAAGGCTTTAAACCAAGGACATAACTTAAAAATCTATGCATCTTCAGCATTCAGGAAGAAGACAGAATATGTCAAATGGCCTTCAAGGCCAATTGACTTTTAAGGAAGTTCTATGGTGAGGATAGTAAGCTCTAGGCAGTAGTGGAATGACCTTTTTTTTTGTTTTTTGTTTTGTTTTGTTTTGTCTTGTTTTTTCTCGTACTGCTTAACTTGTCTTGAAAATAGAACAAAACAAACCTTGACATAGCTGAATTTTATATCCTATAGTATGAGTTCAACCAATAACATACAAAAGTTGTATTTCAGGTAATTGTCACTCAGTGATTCCAAATATTTAATAAAGAATAGAAGATATCATCTATTGATTTTTGTACATTCCCTAAAATAAGGGTTGAAGACTGGCAGCTCACTTATTGAATCTGTCCCTCACTATGTTTAATTTGGCAAACAAACTATTGGCCTTTCGAAAATTTGATACTTTCTTATAAAAATCAAGATTCTCCAATACCTTGAAAAATACGACAAGTTTTGGGATGGCACCCTTGCAGGGTACTGACTGCTACCAGCTTTATTGGTAGCAAACTGAATTATATTAGCAGTTCCTGATTATAAAAGAGAACATATATACCTTTTTTTTTCTTAACTTGAACATTATATCATTTTCTTCTTCTTAAATATTTTTTAAATGAGACTACTCAAATCTATTGCTTTTATCCCTTGTGGACTTTT
This sequence comes from Sciurus carolinensis, assembly GCF_902686445.1. Lineage (NCBI taxonomy): Eukaryota > Metazoa > Chordata > Mammalia > Rodentia > Sciuridae > Sciurus > Sciurus carolinensis. The sequence goes on from NC_062215.1 coordinate 92,936,037, forward strand.
TTCTTTGGTGGATTGGGGTTGGGAAATGACATCTTTTGTTTTTGAATTTTGCTTCTAAGAAGCCATTAAAAAAATCTTAATTTACTCTTGCCTCAATATTAATACTATTTTTACTATCTTACACAAACAGATGTTTCTTCTTATGAATTCTTTTCATGGAAATTTGTGAATAATCCTGAAACAAATTATGCTTCTTTGCAATGACTTTTTAGCTCTTAGAACCAAATTTGTTGACTTTTTTTGATTGTATGAATTTGTTTGAACCAATCTATAACTCAGATATATTTATGAATCTTTAACCTGCCTTTGTAAAGTCTCCTCTTATAACCTTAATCTTTCATGGCAAGAGTCTGTATTATTTCTAGAAATGATCAGAGAAATAAGTAAACAAATCAACATAAGAGTGATAAGTAAGAAATTTTGAGAAGAAATAGCACATTTATTTTAAAATTTACCGAATTTGGGAAATGATTTCTTAACTTCAACAAAGTTAAATAGTATGTATTAATTTCTATAGTATATTTCCATTACTCTCCTTATCTTTTATTTCTTTAGGGGCTCTGTTGCCTCAAAAAGGTCAAAAAGATGGAGGGAATTTCATGTTTAACTCATTATTATAAGTACAATGTTTTGACTCTTTCAAACATATTTTGGCTGGGTTGCCAAAAGCTAGTTATTTTAGATCCTATTACCATTAACTCAATGACAAAAATGACAAATTCTCAAGAGAAAGATCACATAAAACTTATAACCATAGGCAAAGTAACCTGATTCAGGAGGAGATATGCAGAAGTTTCTGCTTCTAGAGAAAGACTGGCTTTATTTATTTATTTTTTTTGGATTTTATTTTTTTTTATTTGAGGGATTAAGGCATTGAGCACAGTGTGATGTTTAGACAACTGAAATGAATACAAGGAAACAGAGAATTTGCTTTTCCAGAAAGTGAAAGAAAAGTAGAATCTGTTTGCTCTTGAAGTCAAAATATTTTGATGAGCTTTATGGTAAACAAAGCAGCTTGTAAGCTTATACCTGTTATCAATAAGGCAAATATGATATTTTTAATAGAATAAGTCCTACCTTCTGATATTGTAAATTTAAGATTAAGGAGCAGAAGTTATAAATATTTGCTCAAGGAAATACAGGTATTTACAGCAGATTTAGAACTGTGGCAAGTTTATTATCTAGAACCCTCCTCTTTTAGTTCAATGTTATTGACAACTGAGAGTTAGCTGTGATCAGAAAGATCAAAGCAGTCTTTGGAGAGTCAAAGAAGAGAAAATACTGCTATTGTTTTTTTTTTTTTATTTTTTTAACCTTCATTTGCATTTCCCTTGTTTTGCTTCCTTTTATTTATTTATTTATGCTTCATAAGTAAACCCATTCTTTCATTTTTTTATTCCAAATAAATATTTACTTTAAAACTTGAATGAGAACGTGACACTTCTCTGGAGATTTGGTTTCTTCTTTCTGTTAGTTTACTCATGTCCAGATCCCTATAGGTTGGTATAACACCTATTAAGAACCACCACAAACAATCAAACTGCAATAAGTTTAAAACAAGAATACAGCCTGGAGGAGAAACTCACATTCTGTCATTAATAACATCCAGATCTAAGCAAAGAAACTTTCCACACACATGCTCACAAACATGCTACTAATGTATAAATTCTGTTCCTGGTTACTTGTTTTTCCCAAGCTGGATTTTCTTCCTGTCTTCCTTCATTAATTTAAATAATTTTGATTAAGACCAACTTCCTCAGAATAAAAGTGTGTAGTGTTGTTTTCTAGGATTGGATCTCTTATTAGATTCAAGAACTTCATGAATAGATAGTACAGTGTTCATGAAATTATAGAAATTATATGTGATGCTTTGAGTTGATACATATTCTTTCCCCTGTATAGTATATTCAAAGCACTATTTGATTTTCAAGGTAAACTCCAAAAAGAATGCCAAAACCTCACATGTCCCTGAGTGTTTATCTCCTATTCTGTATATCTCACAAGGAAAAAGAGATCACCCATCTGCTCCCTGATACCTAAACCAGACAGAGACACATTGAGGAAAGAAAATTTCACACCAATATCCTTAATGAACATCGACGCAAAAATTCTCAACAAAATTTTAGCAAATCGCATACAAAAACATATTAAAAAGATAGTGCACCATGATCAAGTGGGTTTTATCCCAGGGATGCAAGGTTGGTTCAACATCAGGAAATCAATAAATGTAATTCACCATATCAATAGACTTAAAATCAAGAATCACATGATTATTTCAATAGATGCAGAAAAAGCATTTGATAAAATACAGCACCCCTTCATGCTCAAAACACTAGAAAAAATAGGGATAGTGGGAACATTCCTTAACATTGTAAAGGCCATCTATGCTAAGCCCATGGCTAATATCATTCTAAATGGTGAAAAACTGAAAGCATTCCCCCTAAAAACTGCAACAAGGCAGGGATGCCCTCTTTCACCACTTCTATTCAATATCGTCCTTGAAACTCTAGCCAGAGCAATTAGACAGACCAAAGAAATTAAAGGGATACGAATAGGAAAAGAAGAACTCAAACTATCCCTATTTGTTGATTTTGATTAAAAATAAACAACAACAAAAAAGACTTGTTGAGACTATCTCATTTTATAGAATCAGATACTATTAAATCAATTTTCCAATAGTCATAGAGTTGATAAGTAGCAGACATGTGATTTGAAACCACACAATTAATTTCAGATCCTGTAGTCTTTATCATTATACCATCATTAACTTCTTGAAACACTTTTTTCTTTTCCAGGTTCATGAATGAAAATATAATGAGCTCATTTAATAATCAAGAAGACTATGGAACCCATTTAATTTTTACATATAAACTACTGCTGTTCAACCTATTTCTTTCTAATAAAATTTAACATTTATTTTATTTTGTTGTAAGGTAACAGTAAAATTTATTTATTTTTATTAAAAGATCAATTAATTGCAAGTTCCATAAGGGCATCTAGTCTTCTCAGGTTTGTTCCTACAACTGGATGCCAATCAGGACATTTAGATGATGATATCCATGATCTAGTCAGTGATTTGAGAGCTACAAAATTAATTTTATTATCTTTAAAATCAGAATACTGGTCTGAATGGTTCCTTTTATTTGTTCTTTCAATATATACTTATTGTAACCTGCTAGGCATCCTTCCAGGCACTAGCCTCAAGCAGATGTCAAGGCAGAGGTATTACTGGTCTCACAAATCTTACATGAGAGCAGAGGAAGTATGAAGACATTTAATAAATAACTACTTAAGAAAAAAATGTTGCAGGAGCACTGTGGTAACAGGCAAGTGAACCATTTCCTTATTTCAAACCAGAAATCACTTAATTGTGACTGTTATTATGTATCCATTATGAATTAGGGGCTAGATATCCTCATCACAGTCATTCAAATTCCTAAGATGATTGATGGATGATCATCTTACAAGATTATGGTTATCAGAAAAGAGGGAAAAAAGGGTTCTGTATGGTCTCATGTCAAGCTTGAAAAGAACACATGTTATTTCTGATCAAAATTCATTGGAAAAACCCAATAACATGGAGTAGAGTCCTAAAACATTGCTCCCCTCCAACCACAAAAGTCCCAGAAAGAAGTCTTAACATGTGACAGAAGAGGAGTTAATTAGGAATATATTGTGAGAGTCATTGATCATTGCCATAAAGAGTGACTTGGATATAGGGCACATATTGAAAAGGGTGATTATAGAAGCTGACATTTGAGTCCAAAGTGATGAGACATAGATAGTCATGGAAGAAATTAAGACAAGGAGCATACTAGACACAAGGAATAGTAACTGCAAAGACCCTAAAGCAGAAAAAAACTTTAATTTCCACAGAAAAATGAAAGAAGTGAATGGAAGTGGGTGGGTGAAAATAGGTATGAGAGGTAGGTAGGGCAGAATCTTGTAGGGCTATATATTAACTGTTATGGGAAGTTAAATGGCATCAATTTTTTGGAGATTTTTAAAGGGGACTGATGGAGATATAATTCAATATACATTATTTTCTTTGCTGTGTGGAGAAAAATGGATTCATGAGTGGAAGTAGAGAAACCAGATGAATGACTTTTGCTAGAACGCAGGTACAAGATGGAAAGTGGAGTTCCTACCTTTGAAAAGAATAGAATGATAGGTATACAGGCAAATAGAAATGCTTGCAGTTGCAAAACTCCATCAGAGTGGTATGGTAGGAGAGAGTACCATGAGAACACACAGAGGAAAAGCAACCTGTACCTGGGGATTTTATGAGACATTCTTAGAACAAAAAGCAAGAAGAGAGTTTCTGGTCATGATGAAGAGCAAAGCAGTAAAAACATTAAACAGTAATGTAAGATCTTCTTAGTAAAACTAGCTCTATTTATAAAATCATGTGTAGTGTGTCAGCAGAGGAAGGGAGAAAGAAAGTTACACAGATGAGCAGACTAGACCTTGAAAATCAGTATGTCTTATGCTAAATGATTTAGATTTAAACCTGAAGGCAATTGGGAATCATAGACTTTCAGTTAGATTCTGATGTTTTAGATTACTAGGGAAAAAAATTCTCTAAGATACTTTCAATTTACAAAGGTATATATAAAGATAAGTAATTCGCATAATGTATATATATATTCTCACATATACATATTAAACATTTAATTTATTTGAACAATTGAAGTTCACTCTGATGTGAGACTAGTACACACACACACACGCACACACTTTACACTCTCATATTTTTTCACTCCTGTCTTTTCTTCTCATTCTCTCACAATAGATTAAATTACAGTGGAATGAATCTGACATAATTTTCCTATATACATTTATGAATATACCATAGTGAATCTCACCATCATGTATATTCAGAAGAAATTAATTAAAACAAATAACTATGCATAAAAGGGAGGAGGTGGTATGAGGAAGAGAGGGGAGGAAGAAGTCCTGGAAACTGAATTAGAACACGATATATTCCAAGATTTCATAATTATGCAAAAATGGATTCTACTGTCATGTATAACCAAAAAGAACCAATTTTTTAAAAATAAGAAAATTAAAATACCTGAAACCTATTTCTCAATGTATTTTTTAGTTTTGAGTGGTGTTAAAGTTAAGAAGTTTTGGGAATGCTGTCCTTATCTGCCAGAAAATATTAAAATAAAGTCATAGAGTTTTATTTCTTCTTACATTTCTTGCCAAATGAAATCAGATTCTATTAAGAGTTGTTGATTTTCCTCTGGATGGAGAGCAAAATTCCTCTGAAGAGCCTGTGATGACCATTGCAACCTGAGTTCCCAGTCTATGTAGCTCCCCAGAGTCCCAGTTTCCTAAGCTTCAGGGTTTGGCACGCAATCAATCTTTGTGATAAGGCTCTCCCAACAGAGTGCTAAAACGATGACTATGTTTATATGTATATACTCATGCTGTTTTACTGTTAAGTTTTCATATTGCTGAGGCTGGTTATATTTTTAACTAATGCAATTTTATTGTACTTTCCCCCTGAAGCTATTTAAACTAAGCGTAGAATTTGGGAAATCTAATAAATAAATAAATACAGAGCCCTGGAGGAAATGTGGCAACTGATGGTGGAATCTATCCCAATATTTAAATGAATTCACTGTGACTAAATATTTGCAGTTGGAAGACTAGCAACTGTACAGAAACAGAAAGAATATTTTCCTCCTGAAGTTAAAAAAAAAGAAAGAAAATCAGAATTGCAAAAAATATATCTATTACTAAGTGTATTTTTTTTTTTTTATCTAGAATACATTTTTGGTTCAAAGAATTGTTAAAGTCACCCAGAAAAAAATAGCTAATAATGGTGCTACAAATATGATAGATTATTTAAATTGCAAGACAAATGGAGAGATTCTTTTCTATTTTTTAACACAGTTTATACCTTAACTTGCCATTCATTGCACAGTACTCTTAAAAGTAAAAGGCGCTACATATTGCATGTGCAAGAAGCTTCTTGCATTTCATATAATAATCATGTGTCAGTCTTTGCCCTTCCTAGATTTTCAATGAATCATTATGTATTAATAATTCCTCCACCTATGGCAGTTATTTGCTGTAGATTTCTTCTCCAGACATTATTCTTCAGACCTGGTAGTACTGAGAAACTGCTCTTGCAGCATATCAACAGCCTCATTTCACTTGCAAACAGAATGTGGGCATAACCTTTCCTGTTCCTGCCTGAGGAGTATCTTAATTTCCCCCTAATATAGTTAGGTTCCCCTGGTTTCTAGAAATCTTCAAGAGGCTGGTACTCATTAAAACACCTCAGATCGTGGGCTGAGTGGAGACTATACTGGGGTGGATAGGGGTATACTGCTGTGCTCTTCTATGTGGAACAAATTTCTCAGGGGATGCTGCTTCTGACTCTTGGAGGCTACTGTGATCTCTGCTATAAACTAACAACAAAGACAAGTGTGGGTCATTCCTCTTAAATCATCTGTCCTCATCTCATTGGATCCACTTTCCAGGGAAGGTTTCTTATTTTGCTTTTTAGTCCAACAAATTCCTTTTAACCCCTCATGTGTAGCCACCATATGAGATTATGCTAATAAAATGTTGGATGGAACCATTGAAACCATTTATTAGTATATGTGACTTGATAAATTTAGTGGGAGGAAAAATAACAACAGATTTAAAATTTTCATGTTTACTTTTTGGGTCATTAAGAAAAGTTGCATAGAAGGGAATGAAAAAAAGAATGTGTGGATACCTGTGGGCAAATAAAATTATTTTTAGTGTTAACACATGTGTGCTCAAAAACTATATTGAAACATAAGTTTCAATTCAGAGTACTAAATATCCCCCTAGAATGTTAATGTAAATTAAAATGGAGTCTACATAGAATATTGGTTCTGCAGAGTGCTGTGGTACACACCTATAATTTCAGGTACCCAGTAGGCTAAGGCAAGGGGTCACAAGTTCAAGGTCAACTTGGCCAACATAGGGAGACCCTGTCTCAACATGAAAATAAAAATGACTAGGAATGTAGCTCAGTGGTAGAACATACCTGGGTTCAATCCCCAGTACCACAAAACAACAATAAAAACTAAAAACACTGGTTCAGTTTATTCAAATGGTAGATTTTGGTATCTGGACTCTATCCTCTATCGTGAACATTTAATTTAGAATCTAATTATCATGGGAGTGATGAACTCCCATATTATCTAAATATAAGTGAACAAAATGAATTAATCTATTGAATTAGCTGTGGAAAGTAATTGAGAGTTTAATTTTCCCCTTATTGTTTAAATTAACCGATAATCTTAATGGGTATGTTAAATATAAGATAATAAGTAGAAAAATAAGATGTCTGTATTTTACATGAGGAATTTACATTTTGGCTTACCAATATGCATGCCGCACAGTAGGAAAAGACTCACTGGAACAAACAACATCAAACAACAATGAAAACTGAAGAAAAGATGATGCTATCTAACTGGATACAAATAACGGAGGACACTGTTAGTAGGAAGAATACTCAAAGCGTGTGTGTGTGTGTTACAAAAAATACCATTTAAAATTTATTAAAGATTTATGTTTTCTAACTTTGGCCCTTTCTTTTTTCTGTATATATTTGATATTCTGTGAAAGATGAATATAGAGTTATTCAAGATTATGGTTACTTCAGAATTTATGTCTACTTATATTCTCAATGAAAGTTCAGTTACAATCTGTAGACCAATTCAAGTACAGTCTCTTTTTATAAATAAATTTTTATTAGAACACAGCTACTCTTATTTGTTGACATATTGCCTCTGACTGCTTTCAGGATAAAAGAGCAGTGCTGATATTTGCAAAAGGCAAGAACTAACATGTTTCCTATTGGATCCTTCATAGAAAAAATTTTTCATCCTCTATTGTAAACTGTTTTAAATTTTGATTGTGATTCAGAGAATGTCCTATTCACATGTGGATACATTTTAAAAAATAACATAAATATGCTGTCATGAAACTTCTAATACCAGTGAATATTCCATGCAAAATAAATTCTGATACTTTAAATGAATGGTTCTAAGCACCAAAGTTATTTCTGGAAAGCTATGGATGCAAATAATGATAATTTTTCCTTAGGAAAGCCATCTATTTAAAAATAGAAACTTGCACCTCAGATAAGTGCTCTAACAAAAAGGGAATAATCTGGCTATTATAGTGCAAGAAGATAATATCTTAGTGAAAATTCAGTCAACATTTCATGTAAATAAGGAAACAAGTCCTGACAGTTTAAATAGAATCTGAAGGGATCTAAATACTATTTTTGGAAAAGATAATATTACCATTGCTAATATCTTTAATCTCACAAAATCAGGCATATCACTCAATTATTGAGAGGTGAATTAATTATTTTGCAATTTATCCATGTCTGTCCTGTCTACAGTGTGAGAATGAAAACTACAACTTAAATATAATGGAAATTAATTGACTCTTTCCATTATTATTTCTTAACTCTGTTAAAAGATCAAGACAACAGAATGAGAGTCTTCATTATAAAAAGGCCTTTTGTTACCTATTGATTTTAGTTGCTAATTATATTTTTTAAAAAATAGACATTTATTTGATGTCAAGGGATATAATTGTTCTCTTTATACAGAAGCTAAATTTATGTAGGAACAAGTATGACCCCATTGTTACCTACTTTCTGCATAGCAAAGATGAAGATAATTGGTTTCTTCCTTTTTCTATGAACCATTTTTAATAGTTCATTTTTGTATATTATATTTATCTGATTCTTTTTAATTTTCCTGAAAAGCACATTACAAGAAACATTATAGATTTTCAAAACAGGCTTTTTGTTACTAATTGAATACAAATCCTTGAATTTTCCTTTCTCCTGATGAAAAGTTGTTTGCAGCATTAAGGTTTAAATGACCTTTGAAGAGCTATTTTGTTCTGGAAAACAAAAAGAGATTTCCTATGGATAAAATCCATTAATAATTAACATTGTTTTGATATCTCAGTATTAACATTTTCTAAAGAAAATAAATCAATCCGTGAAAGAATAAAGTTAAGCCAGACAATTTATATTTCATTGAAAATAGATATTATACTTCTCTACAATTAAACAGCTTAAATTGGCATTTCATTGTATTTTGTAAGGAAATAGTCCCTTGTTTTGTTTAAAGTGAGTAATAAAAAAACATTAGAACAAAAGAGTATATGCATTTTGCTGAATTCTTAGCATAATTCATAACCCCCTAAAATTTAAAGTCATTACTTCATCATTAAAACAATTTAGTTCCTGGAAATTAACAGCAGTTTTTTTCTTTGATTGTTTGAGTAAAAATAAAATTGAAAGAGAACTCTGGGAAAATTGTGGAGTAGGAAACAGCAGAAATATTTGTTCTCAGTCAGACGAGAACTGCCTGGCAAATTCTTTCTGATGTAACTTTTTAAAATTTTATGGTCTATTGAAAACTCAGAACTCCTAGACTTGAAAGGTGATTTATGGTAAATTTTGGTCAATTTCAGCATAATAGAAGCTAGTAATTCTTCAAATCTCAGCCTCGTGGTAAACAATCATATATGTGTTCCTGGAGCATCTTGTAAAATCCACAGTTGGTGAAAAGGACCTTGTCTTCCAAATATTGGAGAATCTGTGTTTTGATTGTCTTCATTGATCTCAAAGATTCAAAGAAATGGCATTCATATTATTACCTTTGCTATTGTTTATAAATCCCTTTGCCTCCAGCTAAAGTGATTTTCAGTGGATTTAAATGACTGACTCTTCTTTTTACACATCTTCATTTTTCTCTTCTCCTTTTTATGGTCCACATCATTACCCTATGTATGTGTATGATTACATGAATGGTATGAATCTACATCATGTAGAACCATAGAAATGAAATGATGTACCGCATTTGTGTACAATGAATCAAAATACAGTCTAAAAATTAAAAGATAAATTAAAAAATAATAAAATAATTAGTATATTTAATCACAACCACTTATACAGGGAAAATTAGAAAGATACCATGGATGCCCCAGAGAAAATTACAAACTAAGAAAAATTCTGAGACATTTTACCTCTCATGTTAATCTTTGACAGAAACAATATGCATAAATAAGCAAGCAAACAAACAGAAAATTGGACTTAAGCGCAACATTAAGATGAACAAATGTTTTTCTAGAAGAAGAGAATTGGTGGAAGAAAGATTATTTGAAGAAATAATGCATGGAAATATTCTAAACTGATGAAAGATATGAATATACATATTCAAGAACCTCAATCAATTCCAACTAGAAGGAACACACCAAAACCTGAATCCAGATATATTATAATTAAACTTCAAAAATCTAAAACCAAAGAGCATCTTGAAAGCAGAGCAAGAGAGAATAGATTGATCATATATAAGAGATATTCACCAAGATTATCAGCAGATTTTTCATTAGAAATTTGGAGTCAGTAGATAGTGTGGGCTGATCTATAAAATGTACAAAAGAAAAAAAAAGTTGTCAACCAAGATTCTGTATCTGAAAATACTGTCCTATCAAAATAAAGGACAAATGAAGACCTTCCTAGGTTAAAAAAAAAAAAAAAAAAAAAAAAAAAGGCCAAGGGAGTTCATTCATATTAGACAAGAAATACTTGAGGGAGTCCTGCAGGTTCAAAGGAAAGGGCACTGGACAGTAACTCAAAGTTGTATGAAGAAAAACAGTTATCCATAAGTTAACATGTGAATGATTATACATTACTTTAGTAGTGGGCTAAAACTGTATTTTGGTTTCTTGAGGATTTTAGAGACTAATAATTTTTAGCAATATAATTAATGATTGAAAAGCTAATATTATTGTAACTGTTGTTTAAAAAGCACATTTTGTTTTATATATAACTTAAAAGACAAATATATTTAAAATAATTAGTTTACATTTTAGATACACACACTAAAAAGGGACAATTCTATGACATCTAAAACTGAAAGCAGTGGAACAGAGATGTAAAGAAACAGTGTGTGTATGTTATTAAGTTTAACCAATATAAATCCAAATTTGAATTTTATAACTTTAGACTGTTCGGTGTAATTCCCATGAAAATCAAAAAGGAAGAAGCCATAATATTTACACAAAAGAAAATGAGAAAAAAAAATTGCAATATTTTGTCACTCACACACACACACACACCCACACACACAATCAGTTGAAGAAGGCAGGAATTGTGGGACAAGGAAAGTTATAATGTGTATAGAAAAAAATAGCAGTTCTTATTTATCTATCAGCTTTAAAATGGAAGAAATATTTCCAAATGCTACAACACTGCCAAATCTTTGATCATTATAAAAAGTAAAATATTTCAGTCATAAAAAGCCAACACTTATTCTGCTTACAATAAGCACTTAGCCTAAAGCACAGAAATAGAAAGCAGAGTGTGGTTTCCAGGTGTTGAAAAGAAGAAGGAATGTGGGGTAACAGTTTAATGGATGAGGTTTCAGCTTTGCAAGATGAAAACAGTTCTATAATCGGTGGGCAGCTATGCTTGCTGGACTTTAAATATACTTAGTAACACTGATGTACATTCAAAATGGTTAAGATAGTAATTTTGTGCTATACATATTTTATCATGATATAAAGAAAAAATGAAAGTTTCTTTAGAACATTTCAAAACCAAACAGTTGACTGAATGAAAGTGACAATGTACAGTAATCTTGGTTATTTTATTTTCCGTATGGTACGGATTTCACTCTCCTAAGGACCTGATGGTTGAGCTGAGATGGGATATCATATAGGTTGAAAGTCAAAAGATGTTAATTTCAATTTCTGTTCTTTCCAAGACTAAGTACATAACCCATGCTTTCAGTTACTAGTTAGGTGTTTTTGTTTTTGTTTTTGTTTTTTTATTGTTGTTTTTTGATACTGGGGATTGAGCTCAGGGGCACTTAACCATCTGCCACATCCCTAAACCATTATTGTATTTTAGAGGCAGGGTCGCACTGAGTTGCTTACCTCGCTAAGTTGCTGAGGCTGACTTTGAACTTGTGATCCTCCTGTCATGCCCAACTACAAGTTAGGTTTTGATAACTGTTTGAGTGTATCCAGCCTCCTTTGATAGTATATGGGTGTCTTTTTAGTTGACAGTACTCACAAAGTTTCCTTGGTCTTTCACAAATAACTTAGCATAATCATTTAAATCCAAAATAATCCCTAAAAATGTCTATTTGGTTCAAAGTCCTAGGTCTCAATATCTCTCATAAAACATTTTCAACTCCTTCTAGGAAGTTGTACAGTATTTTTTGTTGTTATTATATACTCATAAATTTTATATAGCTGAGACCTTTCCTCATTTACATAATAAAAGAACTGAACTAAATGATCTTTTGATTTTTTTTTCCCCAGCTTCCTAAATTTTCTAAGTCTATGAAGTAATCAAAAACATCCTTTGGGTTACTAAAAAATTGCCTGTAGATCATAGCTACAAGAAAAAATTCCAGAATCCACTTTATTGAGGTGAATTGTGAAAGATAAAGGAGAAAAGAATTAAAAAAGAGTGACAGTCAGAATTATTGTGACTATTGAATATAAGGACCAAAGTCCCTTCTAGTGCCCATTGTGAAATTTCATTGGAATGCCATGTAGTAAGCAGAATGATCTTTTCATTTTCTCATAATTAAGTGAAACCGAGTATACAATTCAGAGCAAGGTATTAATTATTTGGGAATCATATGAATGCTTATTTTAGAAAAAAGAGATTATATTTCATAGTTGCAGAAACAGACAGTTGGATATAGGACTAAGAAGCACATAATCCTTATGTAGAACCCCAGCTGTGTAATCCTAAGCAAGCATCTTAACCTTTCGAAGTAGTAGTTATTGTGATGATTAAATGAAGTAACAAATATGAAGTATCTGACAGTTAGTGGGTCAATAACATGTGTTAAGTCCCTTTTCTTTCCCTAGTTTATCACTAAGGTAATTCCTCCCTGGAACTCACTGCTAAGCAATAGTTACAAAAAGATCTAAAATTTGCTACCAATTGGGCAGAAAGGACCTAAATGAAAAGAAATAAATGATAATAAAAGATTTAGGAGATATCTTTTCAGTTTTATTTTATTGATTCCAGAGCTGAGATTGTCAATATTTATTTGATAAATGAAAATTATTACATTTTACTGACAAAATGTGCATGACTAGTTCAGTACACTCAGACATCTACATTATTATGAGGATAAAGTCCAGGATCTTGGGGTAAAGCAAGGAAAAAGAAAAAAAAAAAAAACTACATAAGACAGAATGTAAGGACTAGAGTTAGTCATATAATCAAATTTTGTGTCAAGAAATAAACTCATTCGATTGACAATTATTTGCTGTGTATTTAGTAGTGTGCTAGCCTATGAAAATATGAAGTTAAGAAGAGATTATTCTAGTTTCTCAAGTCTGGGACAAGCAAGTAGTAAGGCAAATGAAGGAAAGAAGACACAGACCTATAGAAAGAGGACACAGACCCATAGAACAGGAGAAATTTTCAAAGCAGGAGCAAACATAAAGAGCTAAAACAGAAGAATATGAGCATGTGTGAGCATGGGTACTAATAATATTATACTCTTAACTGCCTAATGGATTTGGAAACATAAACAAAAAATCAATACATACTTAATTTTAAATTTGTTTTTAAACTGTATTGCCATGTAAATAAAAGATCATATATGTTCCAGCATCACTCAGCTTGTTCAATTATTGCAGCAGGCAGCATAACAATTACATAACAATGACAATAAACCAGGGTCATATGTCCCTTCAAAGTACAAAATACAAATATTTGAGGATCATTTAAGTTGCTTTTTAGGAAAAATTACATATTTTAGGCAAAACATAATTTAGGAGAAAAACCATTTCCTTCTATATCAAGCCTATGCTGAATTATTTGGCATAAATTTTTACAACAATTTCTGAATGTAAATTTACTTAGAGAAATAGCTGTCTAAAAATACTGAACAATTTGCATATGCTTACATAAGAAATACCTTTCTCCAGAATGAAATATAGTTTAAATTTATGCAAAAAAGCATGAGAATGGAAATTATCATAATTCAAATGAACTAAACTGTCAAAAATGAGATAAAATTAATTCTCTGTATTTGGTATTTTGTAAGTATGAAATATGCAGAGTATTCTTATTTTACTATTGTAACTAGAGAATAAGAGATTTGTACAAAGAAAGTCTGAAGAATCACTTTAACTTTATTCTTGTTGTCCTTAGAGGTTAAACCACCCTTTTACAAGAACCTTTCAACATAGCAACAAACATTTGGGTCAGTTCTAGAAACAGTTCACTGGTACCAAATCCTGAGAGTCCAGACGTACTGATTTTTCCACTTGTAAAACTACTATTCACCCAGTAACTTAAAACAAAGGGGAAGGGGGTCACTAGAAAAATAGGTAGCAACCAGAGGATTCAGAAGTAGAAAGAAATGAGAACTAAGTGAAAGGCAGGCATAGAAACAAAGGAAGGAACTGATTTGTTGCGGATTATCTTTCTATTCTACCTTTACGTGTTCTTGTTTCTTCTCTCTCTCTCTCTCTCTCTGTAAAACAGTGAGTTTCTGAAAGCTTAATATTTCTGAAAACATGTTTTTTTTTTCTTTTGCATATAAGGAAGTTTAAGAATGAGAGTAAAGAACAGCATAAAACTAAGAGGGAAATAGATAGGTGAAAATCTATCCAGGCAGGGAAAATCCACTTAGAGTTCCTCATGTATTCATCATATTGATGATTAAACATTGATCATCACTATAGAATTTCTTCTCTCTTGAAAGTAATGTCAGAAAGAATGTAAATTGCATAGGGATGTTCTATAAAGAAGGTTATATATAACTTCTATACTTACTGGTATTTCCTGTTTCTTTACCATTTAGAGTCAATTCAAAAGTATTTTTACCCTTTTGCAAACCATTTGAGTTTAGAGAGACTGCACCATATGCTCTGGCTGCCCAGGCAGTGTAAAGCAAAATGCTGAGCAATCATGTTGTGGATCTGATCCCTTCTGACAGCCAGCCCTGAAACTCAAGCCAGAAACCCCTGATCTTTCTTCCTTCCACAGCAGTTTTGGGACTGCATTATATGACTAATTATAACAGATTTCTATTTCACCTCAGCAATGGCCTCACAAATCCTGGATGTGCAAATGACTTTGCCTATCAGCTTTAACAATCTTATGTGTCATCTTTGCTTTATGACATCTACGACTTTTATGTCATCTAAATAATGATGGACAAAAATATGTAAATAATTTGGATTATCTTATATTAAAATCAGAATGTTCCCTTTACTTGATTCTTGTCCCTTTTATTCACCTCATGTAGAATATTTGATTAGGGAATCCTAATGCAATTTAAAATTTGATAAACAGAAATCAGTTCAAGAATTTCTCCTCTTTCTTTGCATGGAGTATGTTCAAGAATCATGTAGAATATCCACATCATTTCCTTAGTGTTCTACCACAATGATAAAAGAAATGCCTGGCATTCCCATTTACAGCGTATCCTTAACAGTAATATGTTAGTGAAATTGAGGTGCTTTGAAGACGAAGACCATTGTTGACATTACAGTGCCACTGCATATATAACAATACAAATTGAAAAACTATAGAGTAAGGAGGGGGCATGACATTCACTTGGGACAATCGTGGGCTAAGTCAATTGGTAAAATTTCATAATGTTCAATGAACATTTTAACTTAGAGACAAAAACATGTAGAATAGAGGGATGAGATCTCACAAGATGTACATAAATTAACTTTGGGGCAATTTATCTTTCACAGCATATTATGGGGCATTGCCAGCAGGTCACAGATGCACACCCTATGAGGAGTCTAAAAAGACATCTGTGAGGAGGGGAAAATGAAGTTTAAATTGTAATGTAGTAATAAGTAGCAACTATCCTTCAGATGACTGTTCACATATTTTTTAAAAGAAGGAAAAAAATCTTTTATGTACACTTTTTTACCATGCCAAATTAATGATAAGTAAAATGTCCTAGCTCATATATACACAAGGAACAACTAAATTAAGAGACAAGGAACACTGGGATGAAGATAAAGAGAGAAGTAAGAAAAAAAATAGGGAGAGGGGACATGAACTTAATACATTGTAGAGAGTAAGAGACATGATTTTAAATAGTAACTTTATCTATAATTCATAATTCTCCTGATTTTGAATCAAAATTGAGTTTAAATATGTTCATGCTAAATCTTATATTATCACAAATAATTCTTAGTCATCTTCTGTTTTCATTATACTTTCTATTATATCCACTGCCTGGAAAAGTCATGACCATTAACCATGAGGACATGTGTTTCATTACCTCATGGCTCAGGATCATTATTTAGTCACATTTTGATCATTGTTATGATTCTTGTAACCCAGGTCATCCAGGTAAAATAAAAATTAAACAATACATTTTAATATAAGTAACTGAGACATCCAAGTTATCTCATAATTCAATAATACCTTTTAAAATAAACCATTTAGAAAATCTACCCAAAAGTCAGGTCTATTCTTTAAAAATCTATTTTATGCAGATAACTTTAATAGCTACTGATTCCAAAATTTACAATTTAGAGGTATGAGAAATAAAAGAAGACAAAAATGAAATCATGGAAAAGAAAATACTTTGAATCTTTTCATCATATAGGTTGTTAAATACTTGCACAAACAGATAAAATTCCTTGGGAAGTACTTTGAAAATTCAGATTCTACTCCTATGATCACAGAGTGTATGATTCCCCCATGCCATCACATTAATAATTCACTTTATTATTTGCAAGCTAGATTTTAAAACTAAACAGGGACCATGTTCTGTAATCCTTTTTGGTTATATCTTAGTATAGGATAAATATTTATGGAAAAAATTAAAAAAATAAATAAAATTATTTTAATTTCTTAAAGAAGAAATTTTCTTTAAAAGATAGAACTAGTTGCATGGTAGTATAACAAATTGATGCCTTTTTCCTGTGATTTTTTCCATTATTATTTCTAACCTATTAACATGCAATATGACTGATTAAGCTTTCCACAGAATTATCTGCTAATGACATGGTCAGCCTCCTCTTGACTATGCTGAAGACCATGGGCACAATTTCCTTCTTTCTCTTGGCTTGCATTCTAGAAGTTCAGTACTTGGAAATACATCCTCCGTTTAATAAAGGATTATTTAAAATCATAAGAAACAAATTTTGTTGTGGAAATGAAAACAAAATTGTCTCTTTCTTATTCTTTTTACCCCTTTTGGAATGGCTTTAGGGTTCACAAAAGGAGAAAAGAGTAATAAGTGAAGCATATGAAGTAAAGATAAAAAATGTATTGAGGTGAGAAACCTGAGAGATAAAAGTAAAAAGAATGAAAGAGATTAGCAGATCATTTTACAAAGTTCCTCATATGTGTTTTAACCTGATGAGCAAAAATTCATCTTTTATATGATGAATTACAGGTGAATAATAATTCATTCTGAAGTGCTATAAATCTATGTCAACTTAGAATGAGATTTCCTAAGTTCACAAAATTACTAACCTTCTTTGGTACAATTGACTTGGGTTTCATCACTGAAGTCCCCACAGTCATTGTCACCATCACAAGCCCAATGGCCTGGGATACATCTGCCAGTGGCACATCTGAACTGGTGATCAAAGCAAGAGTGAACACAGCCCTCCTCATCACTCCCGTCACCACAGTCGTCATCTGGAAAGAAGAGGCAACAGCAGGTAGTGAAAACAGATCCAGGAAGAAAAGCTTTCTTATATATAACTTTTTCTTTCCGAATAGAATTTGATTTTGCTTTTGTAAAAGGAATGATGAATCTGATCACCATGAGCAGTGAGAGAATCATTTTCATCTTTATAATAGTATTGCTTCTCTTCTGGTATAACATCAACTGCTAAACTAAAAAAAAAAAAATGGATTTTGAAGCTTAATTTCTATTTCGTTCTTAAATAACTAAACATTAACTGAATATTTCTATGTTGCACAAATCAAAGGGATACTGGTGATTGTAGCAATTTCATGAAATGATACAAATAGTTATATAATTATTCTGTAAAGTCATTACTTAAGCCTATAATCCTTATCCCACAGAGTTCATAGCTGTATTTCTACTCAGACCTTTTCCATTCTCCAACATGAGAACTTATATGCATTCCTCTCCCACTATCTACTGTGCCTGTGTATATGCCTGGAAATTGCCATGTAATATCATTAGAAATGATTTATATTCTCTATTAACAACCACTGCAGGAAGAAGGGGAAGAGGAATATGAAAAGAAAATAGATTAAGTTGAACTAAATAACTGAAAATGCATTGCCTCATATGTAACTATTTTATTTTACAGTCTGCATTTTGATTCATTGTACACAAATGGGGTATGTCGTTTCGTTTCTATGGTTGTACACAATGTAGATTCATACCATTCTTGTAATCATACGTGTACGTAGGGTAATGATGTATGTCTCATTCCACCATTTTTCATAGGATTCATATGTAATTGATTCATGTATATTTGGAATAATTTAGCATAATGTATATAATGAACTGTAAGAAAAAACATCACTTGTGCATTAAAAGCAAGGTGACAGTGTTGAGACCATATGGATAATTCCATAATAATATATAAACTACTCCACCCTGAAGTCATATAAATGATATGAGAACCTAAATTGTCCACGTTGAATTGTCCCCTTCACTTCATCTTGACAGATTCAGCTGTGTCCAACCTAATATCTGAAAAGACTTCCTATCACAGCTCCATGGGACAAATTTTGGTCTCCATTATCCTTAATGCTAATCCCCACTGATGTCCCAGCTGCCCTCTCACCACTCCTCTTAACCATTTTGCTTGATCTGCAGACTTCTCTTACAAACCATCTCTAAGGGAAGCCAGGCAACTCAGACCACCAGCTCCCAATGAAATCAGTGGTATACAGTGAACATTTGGTACTTACCAGAATCACAGTGCCATTTGCTGCTAATGCATCTTCCACTTTTGCATATAAATTGAGTTAGTGGCTCACAAGTTGGGAATTCTGTGAAAAACACAAAAGAAACCACTAGGAAACATGTCATTAATTTTTTAATTTTTTTTATACTTAATTTGTATCTTGTTTGTTAATGCAATCAGAATCCCGCTCCTGTTTTCTACAAAGGCACAGATGAAAGAGTGGATAAACAATTATAGTGACTGTAACTTCCTCAGGACATAGCATACACATCCTTTTAATATCTTTTAAATGAGTACTTTCCAGTACTGAAAGCCTAGGAGAATCATTTGATGAAGGATCATTTAGTTTCATTATAGTACTGGATAAATGAATAGATGTCAACTCAGTGCATCAGAGTACTCAACCTTCTCTCCGTGAAAAACAGGAGATAAAAAGCTCTGCATGTTGGCGCTGCAAACTAATGTGTTTATGCTTCAACGTACGAAGATTTTTAATAGAAAAATCTGAGTAGTAAAGTCAGGTCTAACACTGGCCTCTGAGAGATGTGATGTCAATATCATATAAGTAAAAAAAGAAAATAATTTAGTAAAATCAGCTGCAAAGACTTTGAAAATGTGAATTCTGCATCCAAATAAAAAGCAAAAAAAAAAAACCTGAAAAAGAATTAAACTTCAAAATAAAATTTCAAACAATTATATCAAAACACTGATTACATTAATTAAAATTTAAGCAATTAAAACAGTAAAAGACATGGAATTATCATAAAATATTTTAAGAGATAATTAACTAACTTAAAGTATTTGTAAGTCCAGAAGTTAGCATTTACTGAACAGTGAATCTAAAACATTTGGAGTAATATTATTTCCCAGGAAAGAACTTTATTCTATTTCATATATGGAAAAAATTTTACCTAAAGTTTTGTGAATTTCTCAAAACCAGACCTTTCAGTTCCCAGGAAAATAAGCATGAAATCATAATTCCTCACATACCTGAGCTTATTTAACAGATATTAAAAGAAAAAAACAAGAAACCAAAGAAACTCCATTATTTCATTCATATAAAGACAGAAGAAAGTGCTAAGAAATACTATTCCTCTGACAACTGAAGCCAAAGACATTTTATGCAAAGTATTTTTTTCTCTTTAAGAATTGACTTGGGGGGGGGGGTTCAAGATGGCAGACTAGAGGGTGGCTGCATTTCATGTTGCTCCAGGACTCAGGATTCAAAAGAGGAGATGGTGAGAGACTTGGGACCAACTCAAAGCCGACGGGTGAGTCTCTCCCCTTGGGGAGGCGTCCCAGATGGGGCGGTAGTCCTGGAACGCAGGGAACTTTGTGAAGTAGAGTTGCCTGGCGAGACACCCCTCCCCCCACTGGAGCAGTGAACTCACACAACTGGGAGCATCGTAGAGGTGGCTGCTCAGCACAGCGCTTGGACTTGGAGCAACCACTGGGGCTCTGGGCGGCTGCCTAGAGGAGGAGCTGCGTGGCGAGCTGTTTGGACTCAGAGCAATAGCTTCTGAACACCAGGGGGCGACCCAGAGGAGGAGGAGGAGCGCGGCAGGTTGCTTAGACTCGGAGGGACTGCACCAGAGCTACAGGCGGTTGCCAGAGGAGGAGCTGTGTGGCGAGATGTTTGGACTCAGAGCGATCGCACCTGAACACCTGGGGGGCTGCCTGGAGGAAGAGGAGGAGGGCGGAGGGTTGCTTAGACTCGGAGGGACTACACCAGAGCTACAGGCGGTTGCCAGACAAGGAGTTGCGCGGTGAGCTGTTCATACTCAGAGTGACCGCTTCTGAATACCGGGGGGGTTGCCCAGAGGAAGAGGAAGAGCGTGGCAGGTCGCTTGGTCTAGGAGTGACTGCATCAGAGGTCCGGGTGGCTTCTCAGAGGAGGAGGCGAGTGGTGAGTTGTTTGGACTCAAAGAGACCACTCCTGAACACCGGGGGCCTGCCTGGAGGAGAAGCGCGGTAGGTCGCTTGGTCTCGGAGTGACCGCACCTGAACACATGGGGGGCTACCCCAAGGAGGAGGAGGAATGGGGCAGGTCACTTGAACTCAGAGTAACTGCATAGGGCTACGGGCAGTTGGCGGGAGGAGGAGACGCGAAGTGAGTTGCTTGGACTCCTAGTGACAGCATCAGAACGCCGGGCGGCTGTCCGGAGGAAGAGGCGTGTGGCGGGTTGCTGGGACTCGGAGCGACTGTACAGGGCTCCAGGTGGTTGCTCAGAGGAGGGGCCGCATAGCCAGGTGATTAGGTGCAGAGCAGGGTCCCAGGACCTAGGCGGCTTCTTGGTGGAAGAGCCGCACAGAGACACGCTTAGGGCGGAGTGATGTTTCCAGGACTGCAGGCAGCTTCTCTAAGGACAGGCAGCCTAAGGAGACTCATCTGCGAAGGGTGAGGCTCCCAGGCCCAGGAAGTAGATCCGGGTCCCTGGGAATGTTGCAGAGGAAGGCAGCCCAGCCCAGGTGGTAGTTGTAGATTGAGGGGAAACTCTAGGAGGGGAACTGACCAGCAAGACCTCCCCACTGGGTGAGTCTTCCCTGCCGGGTGAGGTTTTCCCACAAGGACAGTAAAACCAGAGACACTGGCACAAACAGGCCTTGCCTCAGCCCGCAGTCTAGTTCCCCTTTGGATGACCATTGGTCAACAAGTGGAGGCACCTCTGCCCACTATCAAGGAATATATCCCACCTGAAGGTCACCACCCCTAGAGAGGCAGCTTCCTTGTGGAGCACCGCATTATCAACTTCCTCCAAGATTTCAGGCTACTGAAGGATAAGAGGGGATATACTAGCAATCTTCAGGGACATTATATGTCAATAGAGGAAATTTGCAATATCTTAATGGTCCACTGATTCCTGAACAATATGAGAAAACAAGGGAAGAAAATGCCCCAAACAAATCTAGATGTTACATCAATAAAATCCAACGACAGCATGGCAGAAGAAATGACAGAAAGGGAGTTCAGAATGTGCATAATTAAAATGATCAGGGAAGCAAATGATGAGATGAAAAAGCAAATGCAGGCATTGAATGATAAGATGAAAGAGCAAATGCAGGCATTGAATGATCACACCAATCGACAGTTAAAAGAGCACATACAGGAAGCAAAAGACCATTTCAATAAAGAGTTAGAGATATTGAAGAAAAAAAAAAAAAACCAAACAGAAATCCTTGAAATGAAGGAAACAATAAACCAAATTAAGAACTCCATAGTAAGCATAACCAATAGGATAGAACACCTGGAAGACAGAACCTCAGATATTGAAGACAAAATATTTAACCTTGAAAACGAAGTTGACCAAACAGAGAAGATGGTAAGAAATCGTGAACAGAATCTCCAAGAACTATGGGATATCATGAAAAGGTCAAATTTGAGAATTATTGGGATTGAGGAAGGCTTAGAGAAACAAACCAAAGGAATGAACAATCTATTCAATGAAATAATATCAGAAAATTTCCCAAATCTGAAGAATGAAATGGAAAATCAAGTTCAAGAGGCTTATAGGACTTCAAATACACAAAATTACAACAGACCCACACCAAGGCACCTTATAATGAAAATACCTAACGTACAAAATAAAGACAGAATTTTAAAGGCTGTGAGAGAAAAGAACCAAATTACATTCAGGGGGAAACCAATACGGATATCAGCAGATTTTTCAATCCAGACCCTAAAAGCTAGAAGGGCCTGGAACAACATTTTTCAAGACCTGAAAGAAAATGGATGCCAACCAAGAATATTGTACCCAGCAAAACTTACCTTCAAATTTGACGATGAAATAAAATCCTTCCATGATAAACAAAAGCTAAAAGAATTTACAAAAAGAAAGCCAGCATTACAGAACATTCTCAGCAAAATATTCCATGAGGAAGAGATAAAAAACAAAGAAGCAAATCAGCAAAGGGAGGAATTATCCTAAAGGAACTGTCAAATAAAGGAGGAACCAAGTTGTGTCAAAAAAATAAATAAATAAATAAAATTTAAAAAATGAACCAAATGACCGGGAATACAAATCATATCTCAATAATAACCCTGAATGTTTATGGCCTGAATTCATTAATCAAAAGACATAGACTGGCAGATTAGATTAAAAAGAAAGATCCAACAAAATGTTGCCTGCAAGAGACTCACCTCATAGAAAGAGATACCCATAGACTAAAGGTGAAAGGATGGGGAAAAACATACCATGCACAGGGACTCAGCAAAAAAGCTGGAGTATCCATCCTCATTTCAGATAATGTGTACTTCAAGCCAAAGTTAGTCAGAAGGGATAAAGAAGGACATTTCATACTGCTTAAGGGAAGCATAAATCAGCAAGATATAACAATCATAAACATCTATGCCCCAAACAGTGGCTCATCCATGTATGTCAAACAAATCCTTCTCAATTTTAGAAACCAAATAGACTGTAACACAATAATACTAGGTGATTTTAACACGCCTCTCTCACCACTGGACAGATCTTCCAAACAAAAATTGAACAAAGAAATCATAGAGCTCAATAACACAATCAATAATTTAGACTTAACAGACATTTATAGAATATACCATCCAACCAAGTGTAAATACACTTTCTTCTCAGCAGCACATGGATCCTTCTCTAAAATAGACCATATATTATGCCACAAAGCTAATGTTAGCAAATACAAGAAGATAGAGACACTACCTTGTATTCTATCAGATCATAATGGATTGAAGTTAGAAATAAATGAAAGAGTAAAAAACAGAAACTACTCCAACACATGGAGATTAAACAATTGCTATTATATGATGAAAGGATAACAGAAGATATTAGGCAGGAAATTAAAAAATTCTTAGAGGTAAATGAAAACAAAGAAACATCATATCAAAATCTCTGGGACACTATGAAAGCAGTACTTAGAGGAAAATTTATTTCATAGAGCGCATTTAATAAAAGAAGGAAAACTCAACAAATAAATGACCTAACACTACAGTTTAAAGCCCTAGAAAAAGAAGAACAGACCAACACCAAAAGTAGTAGAAGACAGGAAATAGTTAAACTCAGAGCTGAAATCAAGAAATTGAAACAAAAGAAACAATACAAAAAATTGACAAAATAAATAGTTGGTTCTTCTAAAAAATAAACAAAATTGATAAACTTTTAGCCACACTAACAAAGAGAAGACAAGAGAAAACCCAAATCACTAAAATTCGGAATGAACAAGGAAATATCACAACAGACACGATTGAAATACAAAACATAATTAGAAGCTATTTTGAAAATCTATACTCCAACAAAATAGAAAATTTCAAAGACATCAACAGGTTTCTAGAGACATATGAATTGCCTAAACCGAACGAGGAGGACATACACAATTTAAATAGACCAATTTCAAGTAATGAAATAGAAGAAGTCATCAAAAGCCTACCAACAAAGAAAAGTCCAGGACCAGATGGGTTCTCAGTCAAGTTCTACAAAACCTTTAAAGAAGAGCTCATTCTAATACTTCTCAAAGTATTCCATAAAATAGAAGAGGAGGAAACCCTCCCAAACTCATTCTATGAAGCCAATATTACCCTGATACCTAAACCAGACAGAGACAAATCGAGGAAAGAAAATTTCAGACCAATATCCTTAATGAACATCTACGCAAAAATTCTCAACAAAATTTTAGCAAATCGCATACAAAAACATATTAAAAAGATAGTGCACCATGATCAAGTGGGTTTCATCCCAGGGATGCAAGGTTGGTTCAACATCAGGAAATCAATAAATGTAATTCACCATATCAATAGACTTAAAGTCAAAAATCACATGATTATTTCAATAGATGCAGAAAAAGCATTTGATAAAATACAGCACCCCTTCATGCTCAAAACACTAGAAAAAATAGGGATAGTGGGAACATTCCTTAACATTGTAAAGGCCATCGATGCTAAGCCCATGGCTAATATCATTCTAAATGGTGAAAAACTGAAAGCATTCCCCCTAAAAACTAGAACCAGGCAGGGATGCCCTCTTTCACCACTTCTATTCAATATCGTCCTTGAAACTCTAGCCAGAGCAATTAGACAGACCAAAGAAATTAAAGGGATACGAATAGGAAAAGAAGAACTCAAACTATCCCTATTTGCTGATGATATGATTATATACTTAGAGGAACCAGGAAATTCCACCAGAAAACTTTTAGAACTCATAAGTGAATTCAGTAAAGTAGCAGGATATAATATCAATGCACATAAATCTAAAGCATTTTTATACATAAGTGATGAATCTTCAGAAAGAGAAATTAGGAAAACTATCCCATTCACAATAGCATCGAAAAAAATAAAATACTTGGGAATCAATCTCACAAAAGAGGTGAAAGACCTCTACAATGAGAACTACAGAACACTAAAGAAAGAAATTCAAGAAAACCTTAGAAGATGGAAAGATCTCCCATGTTCTTGGATAGGCAGAATTAATATTGTCAAAATGGCCATACTACCAAAAGTACTATACAGATTCAATGCAATTCCAATTAAAATCCCAATGATGTACCGTACAGAAATATAGCAAGCAATTTTGAAATTCATTTGGAAGAATAAAAAATCCAGAATAGCTAAAGCAATCCTTAGCAGAAAGAGTGAAGCAGGGGGTATCGCAATAACAGATCTTCAACTCTACTACAAAGCAATAGTAACAAAAACGGCATGGTATTGGTACCAAAATAGAAAGGTGGATCAATGGTACAGAATAGAGGACATGGACACAAACCCAAATAAATACAATTTTCTCATACTAGACAAAGGTGCCAAAAATATGCAATGGATAAAAGATAGCCTCTTCAACAAATGGTGCTGGGAGAATTGGAAATCCATATGCAACAGAATGAAACTAAACCCATATCTCTCACCATGCACCAAACTAAACTCAAAATGGATTAAGGACCTCGGAATCAGACCAGAGACCTTGCATCTTAAGGAAGAAAAAGTAGGTCCAGAGCATCAACATGTCAGCTTAGGACCAGAGTTCCTCAACATGACTCCCATAGCACAAGAAATAAAAACAAGAATCAATAACTGGGATAGATTCAAACTAAAAAGCTTTCTCTCAGCAAAGGAAACTATCAGCAATGCAAAGAAAGAGCCTACAGAGTGGGAGAAAATCTTTGCCAATCATACTTCAGATAGAGCACTAATCTCCAGAATCTATAAAGAACTCAAAAAATTCTACACCAAGATTGCAAATAATCCAATCGACAAATGGGCTAAGGAAATGAATAGACACTTCACTAAAGAAGATCTACAAGCAATCAACAAACATATGGAAAAATGTTCAACATCTCTAGTAATAAGAGAAATGCAAATCAAAACCACCCTAAGATTCCATCTCACCCCAATTAGAATGGCGATTATCAAGAATACAAGCAACAACAGGTGTTGGCGAGGATGTGGGGAGAAAGGTACACTCATACATTGCTGGTGGGGTTGCAAATTAGTACAACCACTCTGGAAAGCAGTGTGGAGATTCCTTAGAAAACTTGGAATGGAACCACCATTTGACCCAGCTATCCCACTCCTTGGCCTATACCCAAAGGACTTAAAATCAGCATACTACAGAGATACAGCCACATCAATGTTCATAGTTGCTCAGTTCACAATAGCCAGTTTGTGGAACCAACCTAGATGTCCTTCAATTGATGAATGGATAAAGAAAATGTGGTATATATATACAATGGAATATTACTCAGCCATAAAGAATGAAAAAATTATAGCATTTGCAGGCAAATGGATGAAATTGGAGAATATCATGCTAAGTGAGATAAGCCAATCTCAAAACCAAAGGACGAATGATATCGCTAATAAGTGGATGATGACACATAATGGGTGGTGGGAGGGGTTAGTGTTAGGGTTAGAGTTTGGGTTAGGGAGGGGGGCAAGAATGGAGGAAGGAAGGACTGTATAGAGGGAAAAGAGGGGTGGGAGGGGTGGGGGGGAAGGGGAAAAATAACAGA
Source organism: Sciurus carolinensis (assembly GCF_902686445.1). Taxonomy (NCBI): domain Eukaryota; kingdom Metazoa; phylum Chordata; class Mammalia; order Rodentia; family Sciuridae; genus Sciurus; species Sciurus carolinensis. The sequence continues at coordinate 92,962,944 of NC_062215.1, forward strand.
ATGAATCAAACAACATTACCCTATGTAAATTTCTGATTACACAAATGGTATGCCTTTACGCCACGTACAGTGAAACATCATGTATCCCATTTGTTTACAATTAAAAAAAAAAAGAATTGACTTAGCACAATGAATCCCACTATTTGTGCACCAATAAAATTTCAATCCACAAAAAGAAGGTATTCTGTGTATTAAAAACACATTATTTGTATTCATAATGTTTCAAATGATACTAACTTATGCCAATGTATGTCCACTGATATGTTATCAGGAGACTAACTTCAGAAAATAATAATATAATTTTTAAGAAGATAACTAACTTATAATCATCTAATATATTTGATGGAAGGTAAGGAACCATAAATATCTTCAAATTATATTCTGTAGACTGTCTCAGAACTATCAAAGATATCTGATGGCTGAGCAGGCTGGACTTTACTGTCCAAAATTCTTCAGACACAAGTATTTTCCTATCTATTTATGAATCTATATATTTGACTAATATATATATATATATATAATTTTAACTTTTCAATTTTGAAAATAGTTTGGAAAAAATACATAAAAAACAAAGATGTATTTCTCAGGTTTAAAAGATGACAACCACTGATTCTGTCCAATCATTTAGTCCCAAGGCAATTGAAACTCAGAAAACTTAAGTCTGAGTAATGTGACAGATATCTCCTTATCAAAAAACATGCCTAAGAATTCAGGTCTTCAAACTCTCTATCCACTCCCCTTTCTACTATATTCTATTGCAAATTTAATTTGTCACTATAAGGTACCTAAGCTATTTTGCTCTATTCATATTTTAGCATAAATTATAAATACTAAACATTTTTCATAGATTGCTTTATCATGCAAAATAACACTTTCTTACTATCAGAAATGTGTCTCTATCATTATTTTTTGTATTTTGTTTGCTAATTTTTGTACATACCAGATACTTCTTCATAATTTACAATTCTGGACATTTCTATTATTTATAGGTGTTTGATCTTTAAATTATAAAACTATCAATTTTGGGGGGGTACTATGAATTTATGTACATTCTCCATTGAATTACGTCCCTAATCCTGCTTATTTTATATTAAGACAGGGTCTCCCTAAGTTGCCCAGGCTGGCCATGAACTTGTGTTCCCCTGCCTCAGCTTCCTGACTCCCTGGGATTAAAGGCGTATGACAGTTTGATTTTATTTTTATAGAGAGGATTGTACCAAGGTTAATGCAATCATTTTGTCATACTTTTTAAGGCCTATTCCTGATCATCTTTTGACTGGTTGGAGATATCACATAGTGTTTTAGGAAGCTGTTCTTTTCAAAATTAGGTTATGGAATATTTTCCTAATAGTTTGAACAATGAGGCACATCAGTGATGATATCACCAGGAAATAAAAATTTTAAATGACATTGCTGCAAGTCCTCTAGAATGATTTGAATTTCTACCTTAAAAACTATATTTTTAAAGTTAAAAGCATATTTAACCTACAGTTCTTGCAAATCACCCAACACTGAAATTAAAGTTTAGTGGAATTAATAAAAGAGGAGCAAATCACTTTTGCATGATCGAATCAAAGAAATATCTTGTATATGATTCTTAAAGTAATATCTTAAATTAAAATCAGAGGTGTGAATATTTATACCTTTCCTTAAAGTAATGAAACAACAAGGCAGTTTTGGAGCCTTCAAGCAGACTGGGAAAAGATAATTCCCTAGGGTGACCAGTAGTGATCAGCAATGAAAAGTCTTCAGATATTAGCTGTCTAACTTATGCCATTGATAAGTTGCTATTGCTTCACAAATAACCTGAAGGGAAAGTGATTGCTTTTTCCAGATTTAGTAGATAGGATATTCTGGATTTCTTCTTTTTCTTTACATCTTCAAAAAAGTAATTTCTTTGTATAAGTTTGTATTAGAGTATATCCATCTGAAGAACTGATTTATGAATGGAAATGTTTCTAAAACTAAACAAATATTTATTAAGTTTCATGAATACCAAACTGATATCTTGATATATAAATTTTAAAATAAATTGAAAATTTTTAAAACCAGACAATGTCATCAAGACCAAAAAATGATTCAAATAAAAAGGTAATAAGAATGCTCTGCTTGATAATGAAGTAAAAGGGAGACAAAGATTATATCAAAAGGTTTACTTAGAAATCCAACAAATATGCTGTTATAGAAGGAGATACAGCAGAAAGACTAGTAAAATGTCCAAGGCACAATTTAATCAATACTTTCAAAAAAGCTTCTTTTAAGATAATGAGAACTTACATTTATTTTTCAAGAGTCAACAGAAATATCGTACAAACTATGTTTTCTCTTACATAAATAATATGTGCTTAGTGTACAGAAGTTCTGTGATATGAATCAGGGAATTTGAACAAGGTATCAATTAGTTATGACTCAAATAAGCAAAAAACTGCAAACTTACAACAAGATGAGATGCATTTTTTTAAAGTTAATATTATATCTTTTGGGATTTATAATGCATTAATTTACATTTTCAGTCTAAAGCATATCAAGCAGCATCAAAAGCTTTACTATGGAAAATAAATCATCCTAAGCATCTGGAAATTTCTGATACTTGGCGACACTTAACTGGCAGGAAAATTTTCCATGTGAACTTTAAGATTGTTTATAACTGTTAGATTTTAACTCTAAAAAACAACCGATAACATAACTGGGAATTAGCTCCCTATAAGTAAAAAATTCTCATAATGAAGAAAAGAATCTTAAATGCAAAATATCTTTAATACATCTTATAGAAGAAACATATCTTCCATTTTGCATACACATAATACAAATGTGTTCTTAAACAACTACATATCATATCTCATTATTTTTGCATGATACTTAAGTTACATCATTTCTTTTGTCAACCTTATATTCTGATTTAGCTTTAATGACCAAAATGCAAATTATTATGTGGAAAAACAAATGGGAACTAGAGAAAAGAATGTGACAAATTACTAAAAAGAATGAAGACATTATATGAAAGGGAACATGTAAAGGAATAAAATTATAAATGTTTCACTCTGATTTCATTCTCAAAATATGGAACTTTGAGCAGATCACTCATCCTCTCTGGTCACAAACTCTTGATTTAAAATATAACCTCTTATGTCCTAAATATCAAGAAGTAAGAATAAACATCATCAAAAGATGCACAATACTCTGAAAACATTTAATATACCTGAAATAACATCTGGGTTATCACAGCATTATAAGAAAGCACCATTATTGACTTTCAGAAATGGGAGAATACAGAAATGCAAAAAATTGCCTTGGACTTTTCTGTACTTAATAATATAGTCGAATGTAAATTTTTGAAAGAACTGTGCAAAAAATGTTAAGTGAAATATAGGGCCACTCATTCTTTTACTAATGTATAAAAATAGTCTGTTCATAAGTCCTTATTATCCTATCAATAGTCTAGTGACGATAGGGAAATGAGGTCTACCTGCAAAACATATTTTCCTCTACAATAAAACAAAACTAAAGCATCTTTAAAGAAATTTAGTATTTTTTCTGTCCTATCATATTAGTGTTAATAGTTGAACATAATATTATGAATAATATAAATATTCCAGTTGGTTTCTAATTACATACCCTGTTCAAATATCATTGTGAATTTTTATATTTGATAAAGGTTTCAATATTACATATAGTCTTGCCTTTCTTGACTTTTTACAAATATTCTTTGACTTTAAATCTTCTTTGAACACAAATTGCAGGATACTTGGAAAGACTAACTGACTAATTCTGAAGAAGAAAAAATTATGAACCAAGAAAGCTTACATTTTATCATGTTACAATTACAGAGAGAAAAATAAAACTATATTTTATCTTAGCAGTTACTTCAACTTCATAAAATATTTAATATGGATTAATGGACTGTTGAAAATATTTTATTGTTGCAGGTAGTATGCTCAATTTATCTATTATATCTTTTGTTTTAAATTTATTGTCATGTTATATATATGCCATTATGAAAATGGCTACAATTTTCTTTCTCTCTCAAGAGTAATCATAGTTGGTATGATACTTGTATTTGTTCACTATCTGAAGCTTAGAAGAATGTTTCCCAGGATGTCAGATTTCAAATCTATTTACATTCTTTTTCTGTCTCTGATTTATGAATTGTCCTACCTATTCCTCCATTTGCCACCAGGAGAATGAATATATCTAAGTATTCTGTTATTAAAGTCTCAAAATTCAGTTACCATGCATTTCTTTGAGATCATGCAGTCACATCCTAAATAGATGAAGTTAACCTTCTCAATTAAATATGTGGAATCTTTATAGAGCATTCCTATTAAAATGAATGCAAGATAAGAATGTAATAGGAGTCTAGTACTAAGAAAGTGTTATCTTAACCAAAAGGAGAGTATAAGCATATTTCTTGTTATTGTTTATTGAGTATGTGGTCCTTGGCTAACTGTATATGTATATTAACTATGCTCCTCACAACAGCCCGGCAATTATTATTGCTAACAACAAATTGGAGAAGAAAAGAGTGCATCTTCCCTAAGAACATATCATATAATGAGGAATGACAGAATAAAATTTGATTATTTGTCTGACTGATGTCAAAATGTCTTGTTTGTTCATTATACCATTCTGATCATTACCAACATCTTTAAAAGAATACTATAATATAAAAAATGAGTTGAGGAAAAATTAAAAGTATTCCTCATTCTGTGGTTTCTGTCTTCCAGTGAAACTGCAATTTTGATGTTAACCTTCTCTAATGTATATAATTAAATATTATTATGGTATATTAAAAAGTATACATACTATAGAGCTATGTATATTGAGAGAATAAATACCATTTTTTTTAGATACTAATGCTAACTTGACTCTTGAGAATTGGTACTTAATACAGGACAGACATTGATGATCCAATATAAAAACACATTTTAGTGAAAATTACATCAGCACTATACTACAAATTATTTTCATTTTATTGCATTCAGAGTTTTATGTAAAAATATGATTTTATTATCATGTATAATCTGAGGTATAAACACAAACTTTTCAGGGAAATAGACCTGAGTTTAAATCCTGGTCTTATCACTAATTAATGTGAGATCTTGGGCAGTTACTTAACCTTACTGATTTCATGTTCCTAATCTGTAAAATAGAAGGAAAAGTTTTATTCTTTCAATAAATTTTATTGAGAACTTTATACAAGATAGAGTTCTAGTACTAGAGGCAGATCACCTAGAATGAATGAATGAATGAAAAAGGTAGTGATGGGTACTGAGGCAAATATGTAGTTCTCTTCTTCACAGTGCTTACAATCTAGTAGGAGAGACATTTGAATATAATTAAATAAGTGACTTAATAAATGTCTGATAAACAGCCAGGAGTGGCAGCACATCTGTAATCTCAGCTACTTGGGAATCTGAGGCAGCACAATAACAAGTTCAAGGCCAAGCTTGGAAGCTCAGTGAGACCATGTCTCAAAAAAAAAAAAAAAAAAAAAAAAAAAAAAAAAAAAAAAAAGAAATGGGGATGTTTCTCCACAGTTAGAGTTTCCCTGGTTTCCATACTCAGTATGGGGGGGGGGATATCTGATAAAGGCTATGATGTAGGCAGTACTGATAGTGAGTTGTTCAACTTGATGGTTTTTCAGTTTTATGATGCAGAAAGGTGATGTGTGTTCAATAGAAACGGGAATTAAAAATTTGACTCTTAATGTTCCCTGGGCTTGTGATGTGTGGTTTGACACTCTCTCATAATACTGGGCAATGGCTACCAACCTCAGCTGTCAGTCATTCAGGATCATGAGAGGGAACAACTCATACTCCGCAGTACACAGTGCTGACAACATTTTGAACACAGGTATTTAAAAAAGTGAGATATTCAACTCTTCATTCTAAAATAATCTTTAGATGACTTCGTGCAACTCTAGCCTAAGTAAGTTTTCTGAGCACATTTAAGGTAGACCTTGTTAAACTATGGCGGTTAAGGGTATTACATGCATTTTTGACTTAGGATATTTTCAACTAAGGATGGAATTATTTTGGCATTTAATTCTGTCATATGTCAACAAGGATATTTAACAATGTATTATTGAAAAATAGAAGCTCAAAACTAATTTTAGGTGGTTAGACATTGCTTCCTAAAGGAAGTGATGTAAAAGCTGATGTGAATGATGTGTTCGGGTTCAATCATATCAACAGGAGAGAAAGCTTTTAGAATGTTCCAGAAAGAGGGACTGGGATCTGTGGAAGCCCAGAAATGACAATACATAAAATGTTGGAGAAATTGATATATATCAGAATGGCTGCGATAGACTTGGGAAATAGACTTGGAAACAATCACTATTTAGATGACAAAGTCTTGGTCAAAGAGAACACCCATCTGGTATGTATAGAATGAGATTAATAGAAAAGCTAGCAAAAAATATTGAATAGTTCTGGCAATATATTAGACAAATGAGAAATGTTAGATAAAATAGCAACCAAACATTTTAATATGTAGGTGAATACGTACGAAAATAATATAAATTTTCAGAGACCAGAAAATAAAAGGGGTTGAAAGTTAAGAGTAAATGAACTACAATAACCACTGTTTGTGTGTGTGTGTGTGTGTGTGTGTGTTTGTCTCTTTGTGTAAATTTGCCTCTAAAGGCAGTAATGAAAGCTAGAGGTAATATAGATGTTTGGATTTTAATTTCAATATGGGACTAGACATAGTTCTTCAGTTCTCCATAAGATATGCATTTCAACATAAACTCAGGATGCTCCATGTCTAGACCCTGAGTGTAGAGGTGGATTAGATAACATGTCCTCCTAGCACAGACAATGTCTCACCTACACACGGAGTGGGGAAAAAAATTGTCTCACCTGAAAATTATAATCATGAATCTGTGTCACAAACTCTACTCTCTATGATATAGGTATTAAGGTAAAAATCAGTCCAGGTTTGTAGTATTTCAGAGGCATGGCAGGATGTTTACGGACATAACTATAAGAAAGTCTCAAGATTTTCAGAAGTGGCAAAAATTCAAAATTTAAAATTATAGATGTACTAAAAATTCAAAATTGCAAAAAGAAAAATAAAAAAATAAAAATAAATTTAAAATATGAAAAAGAATCTGATGTGTAATGTTCAGCAGATAAGAGGATTAGCTTCATGAGAGCTTTAGATATTTAAAAATTATATCTGTAAAGACTTTATATCTTTATATTTATATAATTTATATAATTGAAATCTGATAGGCAGTATAAAATAGATGTCAAAATATATTTAAAAGGTAAAGATAAATATTGAAATCATACAAAAATACAAGTTGAGGGGAGAAATAGAAATAAAAATGAACAAAATAGGAAATAGAAAAATGAAAACTAGTGTCTCAGACTTAGGAACTGCAAGGGCACATTAAATTAAAAATCGGTGTATTTCAACAGACATTTACCATACTGGAAGATCTGATGACATTTCCCTGGTCACAGTCCAAAGATTAAAAGTAATTATTATAGCATTTTTGAAAATGTAATTCAAAATATTCATAACTTTATCTAAATAGTTCAGTACAGTGGCACATGCCTATAATACCAGCTACTTAGTAGGCTGAGGCAGGAGAACCATAAGTTCCCAACCAACCTGGGCAACTTAGCAAGACCCTCCCACAAAATAAACAATAAAAAGGACTGGGATGTATGGGATATAATTCAGTGGTAGAACAGCCCAAGGGTCAATCACCAATACTACCAAAAATTAAAAAAAGGTAATGTAAAGGAGATCAAGAATCAAGGATAGAGGTTAGAATAAAAGGCTCTAAAATTAAATTAACAGTTCTAAAACTGTGAAAGACATAAAATATAGATAGTAAAATTCACAGATAATACCTTGGGATTTCCCAGAATTTGTGAGAGACATGGCTTTAAATTCAAGAAATACAGTCTATCCTCAGATAAGTAAAAAGTAGTTCATATATAGAAACATTGTAATAAAACATGGGAATGACATTTATAAAACCTGAACTCACCTGCAAATATTAAATCTGGAGTGAAAATTGTGCCCATTCCATACCATCCCACAAAAATAAAGTGAGAAATATTTAGAAAGTAATTTATCTGCTTTCTCAAAGAAAAATAGTTCAAGAATATCTGATAAGGCAGGGACAGAGGAGTAAGAAAAATTTCAGAGGGAAACCAAGAACTATTCTGTGAAGGCAAGAAAAAGTGTTTCCAGGTTAGCCATTTTGAGGGCTGCTTAAATAGTGAGAAACCAGAGGTACTCTATATCAGGTTAAAGAAAAGTCCTTGCTGAGTTTGGCAATCAGTTTAGGTAGAGTGGTTTGGAACAAAAGCAAATTTCTAGTCTATGATAGATGGAGTAAAATATGAATATATATCATTTTATGTAAAATTTCTAAGAAATTTAAATGTGAGAAATATAATAAATGTGATAGCAGTGAGAGCTATAGATCAAAAAGAATTATGCTTTGATCTTTTTTAAGAAGGGAAAAGTTGAACTTACAGAAATATTGATGGGAAGAAATGAGTTAAATTAGAATCAAAAACATAGTAAAGACACATTACATTTTCTGTTTTTCTGCAGATTTTAGGGCAGCAGAAAAATTTTCATTCCAAAGAATGAATTAATATCTAACAGGGGTAGTTCTCTCTGGCAATTAAAACAATTAGTAATAAAATAAACCAATGCTCAGTTTAATCCTGAAGTCGATAATTAAACAATGCATTTAGATTCTAGCATTCCCAGAAATGATTAAAGTAACAACCTTAGTAAATTAAAAATGTTCAATGAAATGTGGCAGATAAAATCAAGAATGATTAATGATTAATTTAGTTTCTATAAAAGTACAAAATACATCTGAAGTATCTCAAGTAAATTAATTGTCACATATTTTTAAGTCTGTATTTCAGAAAATTTCAATATTTTTATATTGTGCATAATACTACACTTTCCATGAAAGAAGGAATAAAACAATTTGGGGGGAAATTACAACCCTTTAAAATTACAGAATATTAAAAACAATTTGTCACATGGTATTTTACCCTATTTTCTCATTCTTATTCATATTCGGTGATTATTAATTGTAGAAATGTGTAGACACATAGAACAGAGACTTCTGTTCCCTGAAAGAGTGGTCAGATTGAGGTGCTTTTTTTCACTTTCCTTTTTGCTACTGTAAAAAATAGCACATTATCAATAAGTAATTTTTATCAAATTGCTTATACACATTGACTTTTTAGCAAAAATTACATGGTTTGGTATTCCTTATTCCTACCTCCATGTTTGATTGGTTGATATCAATTTTCGATGTTGATATTTTGACCATGTTTACACTATTCAGGCAATTGCCTTTTCTTTTACATACAGGAAAAGCAGAGCACTCAGGAGAAAAAGTAAATAACACTTGTAATGAATCATAGCTTGGCTATCTCCAAAAATAAATTAAACTTGATATTATATCAAAGTAAAATTACATTGGTTATACCAAAGTATAAAGGATCAAGATACAGTTACATATACACACAATTTTATTTATTTCTTGTGTTCTACCACTGGACTACATCCCCAACCCTAAAATGGTTTCTAATCTTCACTCTTGCTCAATCTAGTTATAGAACTTTCCCCTCACATATAAAAACACAAGTGTTCCAAGCAATCAAATTTTATTGAGCTTCTCACTGCCAGACCTTGATTGCAAGTGAGAGATCAGTGTCAATAAATGAGGAACTTCAGACATCACTGGAACTAGCCCATATTTTTCTATGTTACCTGACACAGAAAACATACAAAGCCACTACATAAAAAGAAGGTAGAAAAGGAAGAACGTACTCAATGAAATGTACCCATGAGAATTATAGAAATACAATCAGGGGTAAAGTGATAGCTATGTCTGATGGCTTACCCATGTTTACTACTGCATGTTTACAGCAAAAGAGTACTGGTTCCTATATGCAAGCTTTCATTACTACAAGACAGAAAGTGAAAGATAGGGTTCCAAATACATTATTGTACTTCAAAATATGATTGTCTATTTATGAAATTATACATACCTATTACTGTTGCCAATTCTCAAAGATAAATTTTAAAATTTAATCAAGGTTGATAATTGTAAATTAATTTAAATTCTTTTTATATAAATTTATATTTATACAAGTTTTATTATTTAAAATGGTTTTACAGATATTAACCTATTAGTAGAATTAAGAAACAAAAGAAAGAGTATTACTACTAGTTAGCCAAAGAGAAAGTAATACAATTACATTTTATTCAGTGTGTTTGTGGTTCCTATTCAATCTTTTCTTTTTTTTTTTTCCTTTTGGTACCAGGGACTGAACTCAGGGGTACTCAACCACTGAGTCACATCCCCAGCCCTGTTCTGTATTTTATTTGGAGACAGAGTCTCACTGAGTTGCTTAGGGTCTCACAAAGTTGCCAAGGCTGACTCTGAACTGGCATTCCTCCTGCCTTAGCCTCCAGAGTCACTGGGATTACAGGCATGTGCCACCATACCTGGCTCCTATTCTCTTTATGAAAAAACTATGTGTAGTTTTATTACTGCTATTTTACATCTAAAAATTGAAATACATTTCAAGAATATTAGTTTTTATTTTTTAAGTCATCCTTAAGCAAGAAAATAAAAATAAGAATACATACAATACTTACAAAAGAATTAATAAACTTGATTAATATCACCTACCTATCCAACTGCCTTTTTTTTTTTTTTTTGGTATCAGGGATTGAAACCTGGGGTGCTTTACACTAAGCCACATCTCCAGCCCCCTTTTAAAATTTTATTTTGAGACAGGATCTCTAAATTTCCAAGGTTCACTCTGAACTCTTGATCCTCCTTCCTCAGCCTCTCCAGCCATTGGGATTACAGACATGGGCCACCATGCCCAGCCATTCACCTAAATTTTACCAAACAAAAAAGACCTACTCTCCTGGTATTCATGGATGAATTCTATAAAACAATCATTTCTATACCCTATAGAAAATCTCAATAACTTTCAAAGAAAGAATCTACAGATTTTTTCCCTCATATCACAATTAAATAAAATTAATATCACTTTAATTTGAACAGTAGAAAATCACAAAAGACTGACATACATTCTTCCTGATTAAAATATTTTGAAAGAAATTTTTGATATATCAGCAATATTTTCTAATTAATTCTTGTTATGATACACCACTTGAATTTTCTTTACTAAAAATGAGACATTTTACTTCCTTCCCAGATATTCCTTTTCTCGTTTTCCTAATATAGTTTTGTCATTGCTTCTAACCATACCCTGAGATAACCAGATCTTACATTAGTATAACAATATATTATATTCTATAAAGTTGCATAGTATATTATTTATTTACAATTTTATTTTAAAGCTTTTAAAACTTTAAACTTTCAGCTTACAATATATTCTAGTTACGAGGAAGTCAACTTATAAGTTTAATTTTAAAAAATCAAGAAACTGCTTAAACATAGTAAATGGAAGTAGTGAGCAGAAATCTTGGCTCAGGGCTGCAAATGGGTCCACTGGTAGTAGTGGAATGAGCAAGGTAGAATAATTATATTTTCATTATAAGGATTTATATATTATCTGTTTTTCTTTAACTAAATATGTATACATGCACACATATACACAAATGTATCCTGTTTAAAAATTGGTAGTAGAAATTGACTAGCATATGAACGTAAATGGACCCAGATTGTGATGCAGTTCTGCTGCAAAATGATTTATACACACCAAACAGGAAGTGTAAAAATTATTATTTTTTAAAAATGTAGCAGTCCCTAGGAGACTCACATAGGATCACATTAGGTACAGAGGGTTTGGGGTTTTTTTTCCCCTCTTTCTCCTAACCTCTGAGTGCAAAAACTTTGCTTTCTTTTCTTTTCTTCCCTTCAGACCCAGCATCTAGAACAGAGTGGATAAAAATGCCAGACCTAGTCTAATATGGGAAACACATTATAAGAAGATTATAAGAAAACAATATTTGAAGAACAGATCAATAAAACTCTGCACTTGAAGTTCTGAACAGGAAACTGGCTCAGGATAACTCACAGGAGTTACATCCTGGTTTTCTATCTGGCAGTGCATCTAGGGTAGGGTCTCAACTTCACTTGCCTCAGGTCTGCTTGAATTCTGGAAAAGGGTTCCTTAAAGATATGAGCACTAACTAATGATTCAAATATGGTCAGGTTGTCTACATATGGGCTACTGAACAATGTAAGGCCAGTCTCCTAGAATGTTCAGCAGTGGAGGAATTTGCTGTCTTTCTCTTTTGCAGTAGAATGTGGTCATTTTGTTGAAAACTGGAAGGAATAAGTGAGACAAATACAAATGACAGTTGATGACTGGGGCTGAGGAGCCAAGAGGAGGAGCCATTTTTATAGACAAACTGGAGCCCTAAAATACACTGCATCAAAGTACAGAGAGCAGTTAAGACCTTACAGCCACTCTAAAGACAGATTTGAACATCAATAATAAAAAAAAGTTACACTGACAAAAATCACTTACTGACGCATTGGTTGCATCTGAGACAAGTATGCATGGAACCTCTGTTTTCAAAATGCCACCTCAGCATCATAAACTGGTATGTTCACTGAATCAATATAGGACTTCAATCTGATACCTTTCAAAGAGTAGGTTTAATATTTAGAAAAGGAAGTATTTGAAAAATGGTATTTTGGGAATTTTTTCAGATGGACCAACTCCAATATTATATATATATATATATATATATATATATATATATATATTCACATTTGAGAGTAGAAAAGTATTTGGAAAACAAAAGACAAATTGATATCCAGCTTTTTATTCAAGGACCATTATGTGCCACCCACTATCTAGATTTCTATATCTATTTGTCTCATTTGACTCTGTGTATATATGTGTATATGCATGCACATACACATGTGTGTTTTGCCAATGAGAAAATCAAGTAGCTGAAGTCACTAATGAATTCATTCTTACTCTTGATTACTCTTGATAGAAATTTAAAGGGCTGTACTTCTGGAGCTAGAATTATTATGACCTACTGTCTGGTGAGGCATCAGCTTATTTCCGGTAGTGCAAAGCTTTAGATAGGATGGAAAAGCAAGAGCAAGTGAGGGTGGAAGGGATGTAATAGAGAGATACTGTAAGAAGTTAGAAGAAAGGGATTAAATAATAGTCATTAGAAATGTGTTTCACAGGAGCTGAGGATATAGCTCAGTTGGTAGAGTGCCTTCTTGCATGTACAAGGCCCTGGGTTCAATCCCCAGCATTACAAAAAAAAAAAAAAAAAAAAAAGTGTCTCACGAATCTGGATGCATATTCAAATCATCTGAATACATTTTAAAGACTACTTACACCAATAACCACTTGAGGCTGAAAGAGTCAAGCAAAGATTTTCCCCTAGATCCTTTCGAGGAAGCTCTGCTGACAGATGAACTTAAAGATTTCAGAACTATGAAAGATTGAATATTGTATTAAGCCATCATGTTTGTGGCAATATTTTTTGTGGCAGCCCTAACAAATCCTAATTTGTAAGGAATTCTGAAATTTGAGTTTAAATTCTCTTATCTTGATTTAGATTAGTCCTCACATGAGGTGTTTTCCTCCAAAGTTCAGATTCCTGTACTCCATCTAAGACTTTTGAATGGGAATCTTTGAGGGAGAAGAGGGAGGAGTCTAGGAATTTCGACTGCAACAAGTACTGCAGATGATTCAGATCCTCAAGCAAGAAATTGGGGAAAGGCTGAGTTAGGCCAAAGATATAAAAACTCTTTTTAATAATTTCTGGCTATTACTTCTAATAGATATGCTTAATCTACCACTTTTCCTCAGACTGGGTCCTATTAATCAAGTATGTACAAAAGAGATAACTGAAAAGATAATACAAAATAATACCATATACTTATAAGGATAACAAGAAGATAACTTAGCATGAGGTGTATATCATCTCTAAACAAAATAATATGAGTTTTCAAATAAAGACATATGGGACAAGGGGAAAAAAACAACAGAATAAAACAAAACTAACATTTTGATCTCAGAATATTGACGATGAATTTTTAATTAAGGAGCGATAGGGAAGATAAATTTAAAAAAAGAGGAAAAAGGACAATAATATCGCCTCAATTTTTATGCTGAGGAAAAATTTTGAGACTCTAAAGAGGCATAGTTTCTGCAAATCTCTGGGACAATAGTCTTAAGATAAACTTGTTTAAAAAAGCACATTGTCAGTAACTATAAAAATACTATTTGATCATGAAGAAAATAAACCACTTCATTCTAAATGAACTTATTATTTGCTGATGCAAGTTTTCAGTAACTACATATCATGAAAATGCCCTGCAGCATTCCTCTATTTTTATCAACAATTTGAGGAATCTTCTCACAATAATTGAAATTATTATACATACAAATTATAGGTGGAATGAGTAGTAGTTGGTTCGAAAAACTTCATTCGCAGAACTCTAATTATCAGATCAGTTTTCCACATGCTATTTTTAATTGACAACAAAAAGGTTCACACCCTTGCTATTATTGTCTTAAAATTCATGCTTAGCAAATCTTTGAATTACACAAAGGTGGGTGATACCATTAGTATGGTGAACATTGGATTCAAATTGCAAATCTGCATGTAAGTGTTGTAAGAGATTAGAGGACTATAAATCTCAGTGTGTAGTAGAGCTAATGACACTCAGCACATATTCTGAATTGCATGGATAAGGGAAAATCAGAAAAACATCAAAATAAAACTTTTTAAAACCTTAGAAATATAAACAATTGAGGTAGCCAAAGGATTAATCTAATTTATAAAAAAATTCTTAGGTATTTTAATTGACTGAAAACTCAATATGTCAATTGTACATGAGGCACCTATTCAAGTCTACCTTAGTAGATGCCTAAAAACTCAATTAGTGAAGCTAATTAGTCCACTATTATTTATTATATGAAAAGAGCATACTATTATTTTGTTTATTTATAGGCTATGAATTTGCTAATTTTTCAAAATTCTAATAAAAACATAAAATTTACCATTTTAACGATCTTAATTAAACATTTCACAGATGTTAGCTATATCAGGATATAGTGCAAGAGATCTCTACAACTTTCAAATTTTACAAAGCCAAAATTATAAACATTAAACATCAACTTCCCATGTTAGGTCATGAATTTTAATATCACTAAAAATCCAAATTAATTCATAGTAGGATGATTGGTAGGGAAAGATCCTGCCAACATGGATATGTAAGGAAAAGTTGAAGGAAATTGTTTAGCCTGCAAAGACAAGGATTTGGTAGATAAAATGGTGTTTTTGTTATTCTAAGAGTCAGACTGAGGACAAAAGTTATTGATATACAGAGTTAAACTTCAGAGGACAGAGCAAGTATCATTGCATAGAAATTTCAGGAAAACAGGCATTGTCTCCACAAAAAATGTTCTAACAATTGATTACTGTCCAACAATAAAATTAGCTACCCTATGAAATGGCTAGTTCTTTGTTCCTGAAAATATTCAGTGATGGAGCAAGAATCTCCAGAAACAGTTTTTACAAATCTCCTATATGTGAAAAGAGGTTAAATTAGATAGCATCTTTGTCAATTTCTAAAGTCTCTGATTCTCTTAGAGCAGACAACTAGGAATGAATGGGAATAAGCTCCAAACTTGCCGTGTCTACTGACTCATTAGTCTCCTTGTTTATAACGTTAAGAGTAAAAATGAATCATTTTTATTTGTTTGGAAATTTCCATACATTTAATAAATATACACACTCTGTGTATTGGTAGGCACATGATGATCTGCATAATGGGAGTCTAGATGGGAAAAAGAGAAAGGGAGAAGGCAGGAAGAATGAGTGAACGAAGAGAACAAACATGTAATAGTGGGATTGGTCCTGTTGCTATGGTGCTGGATCACTTAGACCTAATAAGAACAAGGATATGCCAAGTCTGCCCACATTCTGCCAGTATTTGGAACCATTCTGTAAAAGAAGAGATTACTACAAAAGTCAGCTTTGCAGAGACCAGTGGACCAACATTGTGGAAAGGTGTATTGACTCAAGGAAAAGAGAGTCACTGAAAATCATTCACAGAATTTTGTGAGTGCCTGAGAAAAGAAAAATAATCAGAAACCTCTCAGGAAATAGACTTGTCCTTTCACCCTGTCTCTAGGATAGAAGAAAGAACTGGAGAATGGTAACAGTTCCAGGAGATGCGTCGCTGGGAGAACAACCTGCTCACAACACTTGGGAAAGAAAAATAAATGGACCTAGAAAAAGACAACAAAACTGTTTTATTCCCTCAGATAGTAATGCAATTAAAAGGCAGCCTGGCTGACAAGGGGATTCTTTCAACTTAAAGCTAGGCTATATAGGTCCAATGGTAGGAAGGAAGAGGAATGGGGGAAAAACATTTTGAGCAATGTGCAGGGATCTAGCAGTGTGCAGGAAGAATGGAGAAAAATAAAGAGGAAAAAATGGAGGAGAAAGAATATAAGAAGAAAGCAGGAAGATAAAGGATAAAGAGAAGAGGAAGGGGTAAGGAATAGAAGGAAGAGAGAAGAGAACAGAGGGAGGGAGTTTAGGGGACTCTGCAGAGGGGTGGGACCCGGGCCTCCATAAAGGTCTCACAAAGAGTTTCTCAAAAGAGCTGCATTTCCCATGGGTCAAAGGATAGTGGTACTCAAGAAGCAAATGCAGGTTTCCCTAGACCTACTTTGAAAACTTCCTTCATCTCCTCTATCTGCCTAAAGAGCTGAGAATAGATTTGAAGAAAGGCAGAGAGTGAAACATGAGGACACATTCCCTTTTCTATATCAAGTTCCTAGAACCTCAAGTGTAGTAGCAGTGGGGGAGAAAGCTTTGCATAAAATATGTATAAAAATGGATTAGACTAAGTTACAGAAACCCGAACTGACCCCAGGCATTGTGTTTGCCAAGAACAGACTGAGAAACAGTCTGAAAAAAGTGTTTGGCAATCATCATATTTCATGTTAATTATATTGGATTAATTCTCATCATTAAACTTTTTATAGACACAGAGTTTTTTTAATAAAATAAAAACTATTTAGTTTATTAGGATTTTTGTTTTTCTGATAATTTGGGGAAAATAGCCTAGATATAAAATTTGCATTGATTTAACCTGATAATTTCTAGTGTGTACTCATCTCCTCTCCTTTCCTCTTTTCCTTGTCCTCTCTTGTCTTCATGTCTGGTATCTGTAAATTTCTTTTTTATATTCTTGGCTCCTCAAATATGTGGATTAAGCACACATAGAAGCAAGATGATGAATACAGGAAACAAAATTCTATTTTCAAGGATTAAAATGACCAACATCTATTGTGAACTGAGTGATGTTAACTTTGCAAACCCTAGTGGATTTTTATTTCTACTCCATTGAATCATCCTTCATATCTGCTAATAAACTTTAGGTAATTACTAACATGTAAACCTTTGAACAAATTGAAATTACCAATTTATATTAAAGCACACCTATGAAAACATAATAAACATAAGCTATGTTGAGATACTTGGAAGATAGAATAAGCCATGTATTGTTATACTAAGGTTTATAATAAATGACTATATTGTTTTGGCTTATAAATTTTCCAAAGGACAAAATGTATCTTTGAAATATTCTTGCATTTACTCATAAATTACCCTTATATTTAATTTTGTAATTTGGAAATGGAATGAAAACTTGTATAAATACTTGCTTCTTCCATCTTAAATTATTTTTGCATATGAACACAACTGTCAGAAAGTTCATGTAAGATAAAACCAAATATGCATGTTGGTTTCTTATAACGGTGGTTCTTATAATACAGTCCTTAGACTAGTAGTATAAGGATCAGTATCAACTGGATATTTGTTAGAATTGTAAATTCTTAGGCTCTACCTGAGGATTCACTGGATCAGAGACTCTGGAAAGGGGTGTAACAATCTGTTCTATTAGCAAGGCTTCTAGAAAACTTCTCCAACATTTGCTCAAGTTTGAGAATCATAGTCTCATGTTTTTCAAACTTGTGTGTACATCTATACCACTGGAAAGTATTTAAAACACTCATTTTTGGGATCTTCTAGAGAATTTAATTTAATGAGTCTGGAATAAGGTGTGGGCAGGTTATTTTAAATTTCCCCTGATAATCTTTTCATAGAGAGATATAGTTGAAAACCAATACTAGTCTTATCCCTGAAATAAGATTGCCTGTTCAGATACTTGACAAAAGGTCATCTTTTAGCACAGGCTTCAAAATTTGAATATGTCCCCTCTTATTTGCAGCATGTACTCACAATGTCTTCTTTACACATGAGACAACTACTAAAAATGTTAAATGATGACTTAAAGATTAAGGCAGAATCCTCAAAAGGCCTTCCTAATTATGTGAGTGTTTGCCCACATATAATCTAAATCTAGTGTGCAATTAACTTATAATGATAAATGCAAGTAAAATGAGTAAGGGTTATAAATAGATATTGGTGGATTCCACTGAAAATTTGACCCTGAGTTGTATCTTCATTTTTATCAGGAGCATTTCTAATCATAGATTTTGCATTTTTTAAATCTAAATTTTAATATTATTTTCAGAGTAAAAGGCTAGTATTAAATTTAACAAAGATTGTTCAGGGAGCTGAAGTGTGAAAAAAAAGTGATTACAGAATTTTCTGGTAGGAATAAATCTTAGGGAATCTGGCCTATTTCAAGAGCAAAAATGAAATATTGTCAGTTCAAATGTTATAAAGATCCTTAGTAAAATGGGGAACTAGTAGAACCTGAATTCATTTATAAACTAGCATCAGATATGTTAACAGATTTTAAAAAACTGCAGTCTTTATCATTTTTGCATATAGTGCAATGATAATTTCTGTTACAGAAATCTATTCTCCTCTACAACATTAAAAGTGACATTGGGCCTACTGGAGTTTCTCTGTCAGCTTCTGTCCCCATGTAAATTTTGATTTAAAATGACAATGTGAAAGGTGAATGTATGTTATTAAAGATGGGAACACATTTGGACATTTTCTTCATTGTAAAAAAGAAATGGTACTGAGACTAACCCCTGCAGGTGGTTGGCTGACACTGTAAAATGTGTCCATGATTCAGAATCAAAATATTTAGCAGCTAAATTGTCACAATGCATTATACTTGGTTGTGGGCTGGAGACGTCTATCAGAATGTGAGATCTGATTTATAAATTTTCAGGGATTATATGAGTCAGTTTTTAAGCACATGATATTATTAAAAATAATTAATTATCATAAATTTAAAAGGAAATAATGTTTAAAACAAATATAATAAATATCCAAAATTCATAATTTCAGAATAACTTTACTAATGGCTTTTAAAGCTATTTTAATTTATTGCATCCATATATTAAGGATTCATATATTTTCCCAATTTCATGTTTAGACAGTTTTATTGTGGGCAACTGGATATTGGCCATGATAGGTGTATTTATAGTCCCAAACAAGGAAACACCCTCAGAGTTCCACCCACCAGGATATTAAAACATTTACCAACATGCTAATCAATAAGGTCTATTATAGGTGTTTGTACATTAAAATAAGACATTCATGGAAATATAATGCTATCAAATGCCCACTTGTACCCATCGGTGAATCTCAAAACAAAGTCAACATGAAATGATTGGGTTTTAAATTCAAGCATAGTTAGATTCATAATCTAATCTTGTTAATAATCAGTTTGGGATCTCAAGCAGTTTGCTAAAAGTCTCTAAGTTTCAATAATTTTATTTCTAAAACACAGTAATGTATCTCATAGAATTGTAAAGATTCAATAAAAAATATGTCTCTGGTAGACTTTCCAATACTTCTTCCCCTCACTTCATGAAACATAAATGTCTGTTGGTATAATTGCTTAGAATATTCAAAGTTTAAGGCATTTTCCCTTCCTTTGATTCAAATAAAGTATCATTAGACTAAAGAATGATGTTTTTTCCCTAGACTTATTAAAATAAAATTCAAAAAATAAAATGAATCAGGCCAAAAACCTAATAGAAAATCTTAATGAGCACATTTCTGCTTTATATTGCTTTCATGTCATTGCTTATCTAAATTGGGACTCTGATTCTAAGACTGCTCTGTATTTATTTAATGTTTGCAGAGTATACAGATTGTTCACTACTCTTCTGCTATACCCTTGATGCACATGCTCAAAACAGGAAGGGAATCAAGTTTTTTGAAAATCATACAGCAGCCTAACCCAACAAGCTAACTTTTGGACCACAAGATTCATGTGGACTTTGGAAAGGAGATTATACTTCTCAACCCTTTATTAATCAGACTTGACATTTTACATGTAAAATGTTTACTTAAGTGTTTATTGTGTGATTTTTCTATTGCTTTCTTTTATACCACTTTTTTTCTTTACCATAACATTTAGTATTGTTTTATCTATACTTTATCCCATATTCATAGGTTATTAATTCAAACTGTACACAGTGACTTAATAGTCTATTTTAAGAATAATTTTAACAAAGAATAATTTAGGTAAAGAGAGAAGGCATTCTCTAAATAGTGACAATTCAATAAAGGGGTTTAAAAGATCTTATTTCCTACTGTTAATAGTATCATAACAGGATTAATTATTAAAATGTATACTCAATTGAATCATCATTATTATAATTCTTTATTGTTTTCCTTTCTAGGGATCAAATCCAGGGACTCTTACATGCTAGACAAGCTCTAACATGGAGCCATATCTCTATCTCTAATTGCGTTATACTTTTAATAAGCGTGCTCTATACCTCTCATTTATGGATAAAGTTTTCTAATAGTAATTTTATAAATCTATTGCCATGACTAAAATAAAGTGCTTCTTAGCAATCTTGGTTAATGTCTCTAATATGTTTGAATATATGTTATTGAGATAGATGATAATAACACATATGGAAACATAAGTACAAAAGAGAATAATTAAATTTGCAACTTAATACAATAATAAATTTTTACTGTTTTTAGAAGTCAGAGAATCAGTGGAAAGTGACTGGGAATGTTACCATCAACAAACATATTATCTTAAAGCAATAATGATCTTTGTGGGTCAGAATCATGACTACGTAAATGCAACAAATGATTTACTAACTATGCAGTCTCAGTCTAGATTGTTTATTGCTCTTAGAACACAACATATACATGCCAACCAGAAACACGTTTTCCTCATTTACTACGGTGTTACCCCTTGCATGACTTTGACAAATTTAATCATTATAGGCATAAGATTAATACCAAACACTTAAGAATGTCTTGTTAGCCTTATGTAACTCCCTCTTAATAGAAGCTGCAATGTTTGGATTCATTTGTTTTAGCAGAGGATGTTGCTACTGCTTCATGAATGTGTTATATTCTTAAGCTGTTGTTAAAGGACACACTCATGTCTGAAGGGCTATAATGAAAGTAACATATCTCTGCCTTGTTGACTTGTATTTATAAAGAAATAGCCTTTTAAGGGGATTACAGTGATAGAATGTTCTATCTGACAAGATCTCTACTAAGAGGATATTTCATTCACAACTTACCACAAGATGCCATTTCATCTGTCTGGTCACCGCAGTCATCTTCTCTGTCACACAGCCATGCTCTGGGAATACATCGTCCATTTCCACAAGAAAATTGGTCTGCCTGGCATGTTCTGGCTGTGATGATCAATTAAAATACAAAGACTAAATTTAGAGGCATTTTGAACCACATTAAGCATATAATAGAGCATACAGCATTTCTTTTACACATAAGACATTATGTTTCTCTACTAAGATGAAACATTTAAAAAGGAAATTTTATTTAATGTTTCACAGCACCAGCTTGCTTATCTTCTCTAAAGTTCACATTTTTGACCTTTAATTAAAATGACTGCTAAGTAACAAGATCTTCGACATTTCTCACACAATTCCATAAATGAAGCTATGAAATCATTATTTTAAAAATTTTGCCTGGCACATGCTTATGAATATATGATCAAATTAAATTCCACCCAGTTTTTGATTAATAAAAGAGAACTTTGTACAATATTTGCCAAAAACCAAGATAACTTTTGCTGTAATGTTAAGAGGAACCCTTGGGAGACTCTCAAGATATCTAGTTCCTAATCATGGAATCAGAATTGTCCTTTTCCTCTAACATTTTAAATACATTCACTTCTTAATCTCAAAATGGTCCACTGTATGGTGTGAGAATACAGAAAGCATTTTCTAAAACATACATTTAGCCTTAAGACATTTTTCTAAAGTTCACTTTTTGCACGGTTGTATAAATAAATGTATGGCTTTTAATCAAAGTATACTAATGAACTTTGCTTTGGGCTCCCTTAAGGGTTTCAATGAACACAAACATGGAACCTTACTTTCTATGTTAGCCAAAGGCAGTGGTTTAAAATTATTCAGTAAAGGGGTTATGTTCTACAGGGAATTTGATTGCCCTTTTCTATTACAATCAGGTCAACTTTTGAAAGCATGAAAGCCTAGATAGCTTCCCTGCCTCTTTCCCTAGGCCTTTGGTGGTTACACACTTTGTTTTTCTGTTTGATTTTCTTTCTACATTCCTTTCATCCTCTGAACAACTAATCTGTCTTCATGAGTGTCTGTAACCCATTCACACTTTCCTTTCATTAGACTAGAGAAAAAATGGAATATGTTTGGAAGAAGACACTGAAAACGGTGAGTATTTTGATTAAGTGAAGTTTGGATTGATGAGGAACACGAGAATCTGGGTTTCTGTAATCATAGAGAAAGATCTGGCATAGAGTATATACTTCCTCTTGTTTCTGGGCTTGCAGAATCAAAATGATGTGTTTCTGCTACATCAAGACACCTTGTGAACTTGAGAACTAATGCTTGGCACAGGGAATAGCTCAAACTGAAGTCAACCAAACATCCATAAATCAGAATTTCAGAGCTCAGAGGAAATAAGACATTAAGAGACCTATACAGAAAAAAGTGTATATGCAATGTAAAGGTATTTATCCATTATTAGTGAGTATTTTAAAGACCACTCAAGAAAAACAAATTAAAAATTTATTGGTTGATTTGATGTATTGGATTGGATATACTGTTGTAATTATAGTGTGTATAATTGAAAATATTAAAAGATTATTATAACATTTTGCTTTATGTGGATAAGGTTATCAAGTCTAAAATATTTTATGCAATGTCTGATTTTTTCCCATTTTTACAAATTGATCATTTATTCTAAATCAACAAGTTTTAAGTTTTCTAGCAAACATATGTACAACAGAATTTCCACAATTAAAATTTGAGGTAGAAGTAAAAATTTCTGTTGGATAATTTAGCTAATTCAACAGAATTTCTACTACATCAATCTAATGTTTGGAATAAGAACAATAATGTCCTTAGGTAATTTCTATGTAATTATGTCTACTTGGGAAAATATATGAACTTGTGCAAACTTAGAGAAAGATGTAGAGGAATACACACAAAGTATTGACTGAATTTACTTCATAGGAAGGGGTAGGAATAGAAAGGGGGGAAATTGATAATTTTATTCTTACAAAGATCTGTATTGTTTCTTTGGTTATAGTGAATACTTTTTACCTTTTCAGATTTGAGAGAAGTTTTATAAGAGGATATTTCAATTAAAATTAAATTTACCTAATCTAATATTCTTTTATTTGATATTCTTATATCAGTGAATTCTCTCCTAATAATTTCAGTTTGGCCCTAGCAAAGCTTTCTCACTGTTTCCTTTTATTTGGAGAGCTATGGTGATTAAAGACAAAAATGTAAAGAAATTCAAGAACTTTTGTTATATAGTGTATGATTTGTCATTGTGAAGGTGTGGGAATTTGTGTATCACCTTATTAAAACTCTGAAGCTGGAGGAACTGTTATGATCTATAATTCCAGAGAGATCTCTGTATTATTATGGGGAAATATTGTGCCCAAAAAGTATATAACTTCACTATCTGTTTTAATCATGGAGAAATTTATTTGTTTTGTCTATCTCGGAACTTAACTGACTTCAGATGAGAAGAATGTTCATTCCACAAATCTTCAAATACTTGTCTATATGATATAACCAGATTGACTGAATTATCACTTTTCAGTTAATGGATTTGTAGGAAGGATACACAACTTTCAGTTTTTCAGTTTTCATCTCCATTAGATCTAATTAGTTTGGATGTGAGATTAGAAGAGTAGCCCTAGAGGACTCTAATTTTATAGCAAGTGCTGCTCTGAGGAAGAGAAAATTTACACCTCCTACAAGAGAATTGTTTATCTAGCAGTAAAATCAGAGATTCACTGTCACAATGTGAATATTTTTAACCATCACTAATCATGCTTCTCCTGTGGTCATGTAGCAGAAAAGGTTTCCACAGTGCACAACAAAAATACAGGGGGAGGACACAGAGCAAAATACACTGTTTATAAACTTTATCTTTGTTGCATTTTAATCAAAACAACCCATTCAAGCAAAAGTATATCAAATTATATCAAAATGTACTCTGTTTTATCTTGCAAAAATGTCTGATTTTTAACACACTGGTTTATTTTAATGTAACTATATCTTTCTAGTTTGAATTTAGTCAAATTTTTGGGAGGATGTGAGAAGCCATATTATATAACATAACCAGAACTCTGTGGTAGAAGACAGTAGCTACACAGACCCTGACTCGGTCTGTTTTCTCTGGTCCTCTGTGTTTGTGCTCTTTCCTTTTCTGGGTACATTCTTCAACCCCCTCTCCCATTATTCATTCCATTCTACCCTTAGCAATATATGCTGGTCAATTGGTCTTTTTTTTTTCCCAGTGAAATACTTCTTTCACCAAGAGACTTAAAGAAAATATCATCATTAATACCTGCTCACTCTCATATATCTATAGAAAATATATTTTCCCTGTATTTGCTATATATTTTAGTTTTATTTAAGAAAAAATGTATTATAACATTATATATGATTGTCTTTTAGTTTTATACTTCACATAAATATTATTTTTTATATTCTTCAACTGTTTGAAATTCATTCCTGTTGATATATGACACTAACTCATTTTGGTAGCAATCTGTCATGCAAATATAATACATACATCTATCCATTCTTATATTTATAGATATTTGAGTTGTTTCAAGTTTTATTATTATTAGCACTAGAACAATGCATATTTTACTTCTGTCTCCTTGTGAATAGGTATTAATTAGAGTATAAGCCTAGAAATGAAAATAGAATTGAAGATACAAAAGTCTTCACATTTATTGTATTTAGCCAAATTACATTCTGATGTGAAAAATTGATTTATACTCCCAGTTCATTTTCTTAACAATATTGTCAATATTTAGTTTTATTAAATTATCTATTTATCCTAATTAAATGACTTTGACTATTACTCAGTAATTTCTCTTATGTGTTTTTTATTTGTTTATTTATTTATTTACAGTACTGCAGATGAAACAGAGGGCCTCACATGCTAGGTAAACAAAACTCTCTGAGCCACATCCCCAGTTCACTTACATTTATAGGTTCAGTGTGGACCCTGACTCCAGATAGCCAGTCTTTTCAGATAGCCAGTGATTCATTTCTTTATTCTTCCCATGTGCTAAAATGTGGTTCCAATTAGCACTTTGACAACTGCATTAGAATAGCCCATTGGCATGTCTTTCTCCTAAACTTTACTCTTAATTTCTTAACGAATTATGTATTTTTCCTTATTTTATCACGAGTACCTTGACAAATACTATAGCATCATTAGATTGATGAGAAAGAAAATAGAAAATTGGCATCTTGTGGGAAAGGATTTTTTTTTAGATATAAAATGGCTGGGATGTTAATGAACATAGGACAGTGCATTCAAGTGTGATATGATCCCCCCCTTTAATTTTTTTATATCTTGGACACATACCCAGGTATACATTTTGATTTAGGAAAATATAGAAATGATGGAAAATATGCATATGGATTAACCATTTTTTTCTAGTATGGTAAGTTTTGTCAACTATTTATTTTGGTAAAATGAACTGGAAAATACATAACCACTCACTTCATAATTTTCAATGATAAAAGGCATATTTATTTTTTCTCTGTTCTTTTTACTCAAGTTCATCAGGTATCCAGTGATCATAAGAGGTTTCATAAACATAATGAAAAGAAGATCTAGTACTGAGTGCAGACATCCAGTGATATCCCCAGAAGAGGCACTTGAGCCAAGTTGTGTTCTGTTTCTTAGTGAACCACAGGACTTGATTGTCTGAGATATCTTACTAATTAAGATTGATCATTTCATTTGTTCTTATACATAAGCATTTCCTACTTTACCACTATAAATAGTTAACTAAATACAGATAGTCCTTTAAAAATCATGTAGAAAAAAGCAAAAATTTTAAATCTAATACAAATAAAGAAGACATGATATTATAAATTGAGCCACTGGTGCCTTCAATTTTATGATAAAAGCAGACCTGTCTGTTTAAGATATAATGAATCAATGTTTAAATTGAACCTTAACCTTAAAATAATAGTAATTGCACTGACTTAGAAAGATGTTTCATTATGTACTATATTCATATTGCAAGAGCAACCTCAGCAAAGTCAAACTGACTATACCTAAAATTATAGCTAATCTGCAGGATAATGTAGTTTTGTATGCATAACAATGGTCTAGCAGACAGAACACAGATTGAATTTCCCCTAAACTCTTACCAAGGATAAATATTTAGGCAAGTTCTCTCTCCTATGTTCACCTATAAAATGATCTTGAAAGTAGGCACCTAGGACCTAATGATCCCTAGAGATCCTTTTCTTTAAACAAAGTCTTTTTGTAAAACAATCTTATAAGACATACATGAAAAATTTTATTAAGAAATTCATTTACTCCAAAATGTCAAATAGAGTTTTATATGAAGGAACAAGAAACTACCTGGCCCATAGATCCTTTGCAAATATGTCATTATGCAAAAGGCCGAATATACATGTAAGTTAGAATTATGTAATGGTGATTATTTTGCTCTTGCCATTGTTGTTTTGTAGGTGATGAAAATCTCTTCAGAAACAATTTCTAGTTAATTCATACTCTAGCAGAGCAGACTGAAATGCATGAGGAAAGTGAAGAGCAGTGAGGTACAAGTTTTTCCAAGAGAAAACCAGTGGCAATGACAAGAGCAGGAATCAATATTGATGTCTGAGTCTTTACTCTGTTTTCTGCTCTATTAATTTTTACCAGGATTTTATAATAATTTTTATTTAGTAAGACCTGTTTTGACAAAAAGCGAAAAGAGTTCAGGAGTGGTCCATGTTTTGATGTTGCTATGTACCATGTTTTTTTCATCTAAATCAGTTTTTACTAATCATATCACTGTGTCATTCAGCACACTAGTTTTACTCCATCATTTAAATAGCAGCAAGTAGCTGCTGCTAGTCAGTATCATTTTTCAACTCTTATCTGACTAATAATGACCTTT
The DNA here is from genome assembly GCF_902686445.1 of Sciurus carolinensis. Taxonomy (NCBI): domain Eukaryota; kingdom Metazoa; phylum Chordata; class Mammalia; order Rodentia; family Sciuridae; genus Sciurus; species Sciurus carolinensis. The sequence continues at coordinate 92,990,353 of NC_062215.1, forward strand.
CTGGCACTCTGTTGTAACCTGTACCACCAGCTGTATATTTCCATTCAACAAGAACCTGGCTAGGGATTCAAAGATTTATTACAATGGAATAGATTATATGGAAATATAAATAGGCTTAGTGGTCTTGGGATTTCATGAAGAAAAAAAAAATGCTACCTCACATAAATAATGTGCCATGAACAGAAAGTTATTCACAAAGGTATTCCATAGTAGACAAAATAAAACTTATAAGTTTTTTCAAGGTAAAAAAAAAAAATCTTCCTTGTGAGATGGCCTGTATCACAGCATGCTAAAGAACCTCACCTTCTACTGCCAAGAACGATTTAGTAGGGACAAGTCATATACAAGAAGTGTATCGACAGTCAACCCATATGGATGGAAGAAGTGCCAAATTATTTTGGAAAGCAGAGTAATGCCCAAGTATTAAATAAAGATAATCTGTATTTGAGCCTTTGGGACATCAGACTCTGAATTCACTTACTACTGCCATAATCAGATTTTCAACCCTAGGAATGTCAGGATTAGTTCAGAGCTCTGACCTGAATTTTTATGGTGAACAACTTTGGAAGTGATTTCTGTACGTATTCAAGCAAACATTTACCTGCACAAGTTTGATTGGATTCATCTTCATTGCTCCCACAATCATTAGCTCCATCACAAAGCCATCTCTTGGGGATACAGCGATTATTCTGACATTTAAATTGATCATCAGGACAGCTATGATTGACTGGGAGAAAGGGGAAGGAAGTTTAATTACATAAAATTGGATAAAGTTATGAATATTTTGAATTATTGTTACATAATGCTATAGTAATCATAATATTATTAAACAATAGAATAAATTCTTGTCTCAAATTTTACAGAAAATAACAATAATCTACACATTGTTAAAATATAACACTTTTGTAGAAAACATCATGTAACTAATTCTCAGATAAAAGGAAGTGTATTCCTTTCCCAAGTCTCCAATATGACAAACTATATCATTAAGCCTGTTTCCTATCTCTCATCAGAACTGGTGACTCATTTCCAAAATATTTACCAAAAACATTTAAAATTACCCTCATGTTTTAATATTAAACATAACAATTATGTCTCAAAATAATTTTGCTATATGTAGTTAAAATAGTGTTTTCTTAATCCACACATCAACTCAAATATTTCTTATATTATTAAATAAGCCAAATATTATTCTGTTTTATCTAATATATTTGGGACTGAAAAGAAAAATAAAGAAATGAAAATATATATAACTTATGACCTAGAGCTGATGCTAAAAATGTGATTTTATATAACTTTAATAACAAAAAAGGATTATCATAAGTTTTATCTCCTAATACAAACAAGTATGTAACCACAGAAAACACAGAATGAGACCAATCCTCACATGGGAAGCTGTGCACAGCTAAGGATTAAATCAACAATATCTAAACACAACAAGGGGGCCATCTTACTGTTAACCTTCTATCAGTATTTTTCCAGAATTCTAGAGGTATGCTCTTCAATATTTGTTTTGCAATTTCAACTTTCTTTTAAAAGTAATTTTCCCTATGCTCAGTAGTTGTAGCTCTGTATGATAAAATGAATTTGTACAATAGTTTCATTTAGGATTCAAAAATTATCATTTTTTCATGCTGTTGCATAATAAATGTGTGCATTTCTACTCAGTTCCTAGACAAGATTTTTTTCTTTAAAGTAGTATGCATGATAAAGTTGTTTCAACACCTTTTAGAAAGGTTGCATTCATGTAAAGTAAGAATAAATAAATAAATAAATAAATAAGGGAGAAAAATAAATTCTCTGGAATTTGAACATAATTAACAATTTACTACCTACTGTAAGGGCTTTAGAAGAAAGAGCTACCCATGAAAAATAAAAGTCATCCAATATTTCAAAGGGTCAATATTTTAAAATATCAAAATGATGCATATGCACCTCAGTGCAATTTTTGTCAACAAAGTAAACAGGAATTCAGACATAGGTTTGTAGTTTAGAGTTGAGACATTGAAGGATAGAGGAGAATGATAACAGAATCCAATGTTGGATATTATGAGTGTTTAAAAATCTAAAGTAATCCTCTGAAATGATGTATGTAGTATGGGAATACCAACCATGAAACCCCAGAAATAGAATATTGTTCAGCATGACTGTACAGGTCAGATAAGACATCCTACTGTAAGATATCCAGAGATCATTAGCCATTCATTGCCTTATTCAGTTAGTCATTCATTCTTCCAGGTGCCAGGAGCTATGGTGTGGATCCTACTCTGCTAAAATGTAATGTGTCTCCTCAGGAAGATATTAATCTATTATTAGATGCACCAATTAAGCAAGCATATACTTACAACATGATTTTTTTAACTACTATAATAAAGCTATGTACAGGAAATGAATGTTGAACTCCAACTTGGATATACTGAGAGTTTTTGATGGTTAGAAAAAATTTCCCTAGGAAGGTAATTATAAACAATGCTGGATTCCTTAGATCAGGAAAAGTCACTGTAGTGTAATAAAGGAAAAAAAAATAGAAGGGTATTTTTAGAGATCTGCTTATACTTGAATTTGATAAGAATCAAATCAAATTTTTAGCATTAGCTCTAGGTCATAAGTTATATATATTTTCATTTCTTTATTTTTTTTTCAGTCCCAAATATATTAGATAAAGCAGAATAATATTTGGCTTATTTAATAATATAAGAAATATTTGAGTGGATGTGTGGATTAAGAAAACACTATTTTAACTACATATAGCAAAATTATTTTGAGACATAATTGTTATGTTTAATATTAAAACATGAGGGTAATTTTAAATGTTTTTGGTAAATATTTTGGAAATGAGTCACCAGTTCTGATGAGAGATAAGAAACAGGCTTAATGATATAGTTTGTCATATTGGAGACTTGGGAGAGGAATACACTTATGCATAAGAGACTAAAGGATAAACATGTATATACAAAAGATAACAGGAAACATGTAGGAGTCAGTGGATTTCAGAATTTGTCCTCTTGGTTGTTATTGAAATAACAGTTATAAAATCATTTCATAAATAATATCCTGGAAGCATTGCGGAAAGTGGGTTTTAATTAAGGGAGGGAGAGTGGTAGGAAAAAAACAACACTTGCTGTGTTAATCTAAGATGAAAACCTAATTTAGCCAATGAATATTGAGAAGATATAAAGGTAAAAAAATTAATTATTTAGGTGATAGAAGAGATAAGATTTATTAATAGAAGTGAGTACTGATTATAAGTGAAATGGAGGATGACAGGAAAAGCCCTGGACTTGGGTAATGGAATAGAAAATGATAACAATAATCAAAATATATACACTGGCAAGAATTTTAACATTATAGTTAACACTATAAATTCAATGTCCTCGTACACATAGAAGAGATGAGCTTTCCAAATACAAAAGAAATAACAGAACGTAGATGGAAGCATGGGCTTAATGAAATAATACATGAACATTATGATGAAATTTTGTGCTCTTCTCAGGCATTGGATTTATGTGAATAGAGAGGAAGCAGATATGTAGTAAGTATGCATTAAAACCATGAATAAACATTATGAGACAGAAGAATTGAGGCAATTAAGTTATTCATTAATAATGCATCATTTGTGTAAAAGAAGTTAGGGAATAAATATTCTTTATCTTCAGATGAAATGCTTTTCTCACTCCAACACTTTTGACAATTGTTTCAATTTAGTGTTTAAGACTTTATTTATAGGCTATCACTTTATAAAAAATACATTAGTGGAGTTGAAAATAAGACTTTTATATATTGAAGTCATGATCCATGCTTTGAGTTCAAGAGAAATTAGTGCTGCATTTATATAATAAAATCGGAAAATATTTATAGACATCCTTATTCTTGGAATTTTGTCTCAAAGCACAAACGGATGCATGATGTAGATGCCCAGACCAATTTTGTACTTTCTTATCAAGGGGCTTTAAAACTTTTTTTATTGTATTTTTTTCAGTGTTGGATACTGAAAACAGGGCCTCACACAATAAATAACATTTCCAGCACTTTTTAAAATTTTACTTTGAGACAGGGTCTCACTAATTTGCCCAGGCTGTTCTCCAACTTGTAATTCGCTTGCTTTAACATCCCAAGGAGCTGTAATAACAGGTATGCGCCACTGCATCCAGCTTAAGCTTTTATTTTTAAAATTTTTAGTTAAAAAATAAGAAGATGTAATACTCTCAATTAACTCTTAGTTCAGCCACTTTAACCTGAAAACTGTCTGTTTTAAAACAATCTACTAAGGTTAAATCAAAAGATCAAATATAGCATTTGCCCAACATGTCTCTCCCTGTGTAAAATAGTTTATCTCAAAACCATTCAAACTAATCAAATATACTTTCAAAATGTTACTTCGTGTACTTTTAAAGCGTTTTTTTTTTCCACATCTATGAAAACTTACTTATCTCTACCAGAAATATGAAACTATTTCTAACAAATGATAAATAGCTAAATAGAAGCCAAAGGATCAAAGGGTGGGAGGAAAAAACCTTTTATTTATATTTGAGTGCCCCATATGTGTTTTCTACCATGTCCTGAACCAGTGAAGCTAGGTGATAACGTTCCAAATTCACGTGTGTTACCTTGGATCTTCTTCAAGTTTCTGTGCCAAGGAACAATGGAGTGGATCATGACCTTCTGTACCATTTATTCAGTCTTAACGGTGTTTAAATTGACTTTCCATATTTTAAATTCAAAGATCCAAAGGGGTCTCCTATAGCAACCCTAGAGGGTAGTGTGGTAACACCAAAACCATACAATATGAAGGGAGAAGATTTTAGGAGCAACTAAAATGACAATATGAAGGCTGGGGAAAGATGAGGAAAACAGTGCTTTAAAAGTATGCAAAAAAGGCAATCTCTAGTCTAACGTTTATGCAAAAGGATGGCTGAAAAATAAAACTGAGTTCAATTTGCATCAAACATGTTTTCAGATTTTCACAAAATGCTTTGAAAATCTACACACTCAAGACTCAGTTTTAATGCAACTTTTAGATTATTTGATGGGGAACATACAGCAATTGACTGAGTCCTCATCACTTCCATCTAAGCAGTCATCATCACCATCACATTTCCACCGAGCTTGGATACAGTGTCTGTTTTGGCAGCGAAATTCTCCAGCTTTGCATATGTGAGGTAATGCTTCTCCAGGATTAACTAGAGTTGAAAGAAAAAAGAAACATTTAAGACATATGAATAATATTAACTAGATTCAGTCCACTAAAATCTGGATTTTGTGTATTTTTGTTTCACGTATATCTACTTGTAAATGAAGTCATACAGTACCTTTTTCTGATTTATTTCACTTTTTATAATGTCCTACAGATTCACCAAAGTTGTCATAAATGATATTATCTCCTTTTTCAAGACTGAATAATGTTTCATTACATGCATGTTTTCATGTGCACACAAAGACACAATTTCTAAGTTAATTTATAGTGTAGGTTGGAGAGGTAATGGGGAGTTATACCTCAAAGGGCACAAAATTGCAGATATGTAGATGAATATGTTTGCAAGTCTAACATACAATATGAAGGATATAGTTATAATATCATAACACGTACTGGAAATCTGTGGAAGTCATATTTTACATGCTATTACCACCAACAAAAAAATAACTAAGAAATGATAGGCATGTTAATTTGTTTGGCTATAACAACCAGTTTGCTATGCATATCAAAGCATCATGTTGTACAACCATAGATCTATAAGATAAAAAATGATATCCCCCAATTTAAAATACACCACTAAGATATAAGGTATCCCAATGAAAATCACAGTTTTTTTAATGTTAAATAAAGCTTAATATGATCTAATACACAAAAAAGATTAAAAAGGCAATTTTGTTATAACAACAAAATACAGCCTTAGAAAACACCAAAAACAACATTGTACACCTAGCAGTCATCTCTGGAAATGACAAATTTTAAGATTACATGACAATAATTTTCTACCAAGAATCTTGGAGATTTATTTAAAAATAACCATCACTAAATAGCCACCACCACAATACAATACCACTTCGTGTTGGTGACATGGCTTCTGACTCAAGTAGCCAGTCTACTAAATCCTCAGAGAGAAGCAGCGGTGGAGCCGCAGAGAGGCTGCCCCAGGGGTCTCCCGCATGGGCTACAACCACAGTAAGGGCTTCCCAAAGCCCATCATGCATGCACAGGCTGAGGAGCAAGGAGCTAGGGCGTGCTGACCTGTCACCCTCCGGCAGCCCAACCCAGGCTGGAGATGCCCGCTGCAGAAGCCCATGCTGTATAGTGCCACAGCTCAGAATCCTGCCAGCAGCCATGATCTCATGACCTCAACTAGCAGTGGGAAAACGGAAGGGAAGTGAGGCAGACCTGAATTGGATTTCTGGGCTAACAAATAGTGTTGGTACTTTTTCAAATCTTGGTTAGCATAAATTTGAACCAATAGTGTTAATATTTTTCCAAACCCTGATTAACATATATTTGGATCAATAGGTTGACTCAAGTGCTATATAAACCACTAGACAGCACACTCAAGTGGCAACCCCATCTTGGGTACTGCCCTGACACAAGTTCTGTGTCTATTGACACCTGAATTAATCCTAATTTTAAACTCCCTTATCCTCATCTTTGATTTTGCAAGGCAAGAACCCAGTAAGAAGAAATTGGTGTGGTGAGTTGCTGGAATCTGCTGCAACACTAGAGGGCATAGCCTGCTGTTAAGATTTGCAACATGGTTTTTGCAGAGGCCTGCAGCTTGTGCAGACCCCACCTGCTAGCAGAAGTGGAAAAACTCCAATTTCATTGGGTTTGTAGTTTTGACTTTGAAAGGATTTTCATTCATCTTTCAATTCATCATTATGATAACCTTAGGTAGGATCAAGAATGTTACAACCTTCATCATATAGATGAGTACACTGAGAATTAAAGTCGAAAAAACAAAGCAATAGCAGAAACCTTGATATAACCTATGATGTATTTTCTTTGCTGGGCTGAAAGTAGTAGAAAAGTAGGATCAGTTAAAGGTTCGAGGAAGTATTACGTTAATCAAAATTATCTCTTTAAATACATGCAGTGTTTTTCCTTCATATATTTCATTTTCTCTAATCAACTGCTAGAAATTTATTTAATTGAGATTTATTCACAAAACAAAGTGTTATTATTCTACAGTACTCATTGAGTTGTTTAGATAGTCTAAAAAGAGAAGGGAATGAGTGGCAATGGTTAATGAAAATTATTTTAGGTTTCATGGTCTGTAAAAGGTTTTGAATTCTATCTAACAGGTTTATTGTTAGGAGAAACAGAAGTCAATCTTTCCATCCCTGTTCAAATGGCTTTAAATTTTATTTTTGATAACTGGTTTAGGCTGATGGAATGTCGTAAATCTTATGCACACCTCAATAAGAAGTAATGGCAAGGCAAACATACGTGGCATTTCCAGAAACCTTTGCATAACATTCTCTGAACTTCTGTGTGTCCCCTGCAGGCAGGAGTGGAAGAAAGAATGTGACTTTTGAGCCATGTCTACAGTGAACTGCTATAGAGATGGCATAGCAGGGCACAAGGCAAGTGGATTTGTAGGGATAGCAAGGAAAAGCTACTGTAATCTAATCAAACTCTGATTAAAGGCAAAAAAGAATCACTATAGTGAACAAAATAGAACAAAGATGACCCTGTGTTTCTTGTGTTTCTTCTGTACCTTCAGCTAAGCTAACACTGGATGCATGTAATGACAATAATATTTTCTTCTAATTCATTCTCATAAGAAAACACTGATACAGCAATTTCTTTATGTTGTCATTTCTCTAGTATAACTTGAAAGTAAGCAATTTCTATGTGTGCATGGGGAGGTGAGGAAGGGGGAGTGAGGGAGAGAAATATTTCACATAGGAAATGACAAAAACATAAAAGCAAAAAAGAAGGTAATTTGGTTTTCTATTCAAATCTAAGATGACTATTAAGAGCAGCAACTGGGAGTGAGACCAGGAATCCCCACAGTGGAAGTATACTCCGGGATACTTCCAAACTTTTTTCTCTAAATCTCTGGAATGTTTTTTAACTCATTTTTATTGTAAACAAATGGTATACATCTTGTTTCTCTGTTTGTACATGAAGTAGAGGCATACCATTTGTGTAATCATACATTTACCTAGGGTAATAGTTTTTGATTCATTCTGTTATTTTTTTCTCCCCCCCACCACTCCTTCCACCTCTCTTATCCTTCTGTACAGACCCTCCCTTCCTCCATTCTTGCCCCCCTCCTACCCCCCATTATGTGTCATCATCCGCTTATCAGCTAGATCATTCCTCCTTCTTTTTTTGAGATAGGCTTATCTCACTTAGCATGATATTCTCCAATTTCATCCATTTGCCTGCAAATGCCATAATTTTTAAATTTTTTATGGCTGAGTAATATTCCATTGCATATATATATACACACACCACAGTTTATCCATTCATCAACTGAAGGGCATCTAGGTTGATTCCACAATCTGGCTATTGTGAATTGAGCAGCTATGAACATTGTTGTGGCTGTATCTCTGTAGTATGCTGATTTTATGTCCTTGGGTATAGGCCAAGGAGTGGGATAGCTGGGTCAAATGGTGGTTCCATACCAAGTTTTCTAAGGAATCTCCACACTGCTTTCCAGAGTGGCTGCACTAATTTGCAGCCCCACCAGCAATGTATGAGTGTACCTTTTCCTCCACATCCTATTGTTGCTAGTATTCTTGATAATCACCATTCTAATTGGGGTGAGATGGAATCTTAGGGTAGTTTTGTAAATCTCTAGAATTGATCATTGATAACATGCAAATGTTCTTTATTTTGAGTTTCACGTCTGCTATATATTAAGATCTTAGAGAAACCTTTCTTTCTTCTTCTGATTTCATAGATGCCCAGCTTAAAATTGGGCAATTAATAATGGATGAATTTCTATTTTACAATCATTAATCTTAATAGTGAATAGTCTTTCAATTAAAAAATTCCAGGTTTACAGAAGAAACCTAATTCAGATGCTATCCACTTTCTCTCCCACCTACATTCAGTTTTCATATTTTCTAGTTTCAAAAGGGGAGATACAGAGGAACGATGCGGGTCAAATGCTATTGCTATATGGTATACGTGTACAAATATGTGACAACAAATCCCAACATTATGTACAACTGTAATGCACCAATAAAAGTTTAAGAAAATATTTTCTGTACCCTGTAGTTTTATTTCAAAGAAATAGTAAGGAGAATTTGTTGTTTCATTGTGTTAGGATTGCAAAACCCAAATGGAAATGCTCTGATAACAATCGCACCAACTAAAAAAGCTTGACCTTCCCATTTTATCAAATATCCTAACAAAGTTTTAAAAAGTGATCAAGGATATCCATATGCAAGAGTGAAGTTATTGTTACTTTTAAATAATTAAATTTTTGTTAGAGGGGAGTATGACTTCCAGTAGAGACAACTACCTAAAACAAATGGTACTGGAAATTTTTTGTCTTAAAAAAACTAATTTAATATAATTTAAGTCTAATTAGAGTTCAAATGTTTTTGAGTGATACTTAGATTATTACAAACTAAATGTTAAAAGGCAGAATTTTCAAACTCATTTTAGACATCATTTTAAACATGCATAATCAATTTTGAGATATTTGTGTTAAAAAGAGGGAAATTATCAAAAAACTGTCTAAAATTTAATTTTCACTTTTCATAATAGGCTATGTTTAATTGCTTAAAAACCTCCTGAGAGGGGGGAGGGAACAAGGGTATGAAAAATGGTGAAATGAGACAGACATCATTACCCTATGTACATGTATGATTACATGAATGGTATGAATCTGCACTGTGCACAACCATAGAAACAAAAAGTTGTACCCAATTTGTGTACAACAAAGCAAAATGCAATCTGTATAAATAAAAAAAAACCTCCTGAGATAATTTCATCTTTTTATATTACTGCTTCAAATACTGATCTGTATCTATTATTAAAATGTATCAATATCACTGGCAAAAACAGCAATTTCTTGTTAATGCAATAACAGATGTAATGAAACACACACATAAATGTATCTTTCCCTTTTTAATTTTTTAAAATTTTGTCTATAATTCTTCTAAAGCCTATTTTGGATAGAGGCATTTCTTCACATCTTATATATGTTTTTATTCAACAGTTTATTTTTTTAAGGATATTTTTATAGTATAACCCTTGGCTTAAAGTTTTTCTTTTTCTGTTTTGTGGCACTGGGGATTGAATTCAGGGTCTCCCACATGCCAGGCAAACACCGTACTAATAAGCCACATCCCTGCTCTATAGTTAATAGCCTTGGAAAATAGAGGTAATAGACTGGGCAGAGGGCAGAATTTTTTTTTTAAATCAAGAGAGTATGGATAATATCTTACTCCACTATAATTGTTGGGCAGAATTCTTGGCACATGAAGATCTGGGGTTTCTAAGCTAGAGCTTCTTCAGTTGGTATGCAAACTCACTGTATTTGCAGAATTTACTTGAGTTGCTTGTGCATTGCCTCCATATGACTTGAGAATGGAGGTTTAGGAGAAGCATTATAAACATAAAAGTCATACTTCTCACTCTGTCATGAGTGATAAAATAGTCTGTGTCTGATCTCGGAATTGTGTGTCACCTGTCAGAATCCATGGATCTCCTGCAGTCTGCAAGATTCATCTTGCAGGCAAGATGAAATCGAAGATAATTACCATTCTTGACATAATAATAAGATTTTGTTTTTGTTTTGTTTTGGATATTGAGTTTTGACTTTTAGGGTCTTCTAGGGCTTAAGGCATCTGATTCTAGCTGTAGTCTAACTCTCCCAGGTGTAATTGGTAGTTATGTCAAAGAGAAATCTTGTTTATCAATGCTGACTACTGGGTTTGTTCAGCATTCATGCTGATAGAAGACAGGGTACTTTTCAGCTAACAATGTCCGTTCCTACAGAAACAAGGAGGTATGTGGTAATCTGGACAAAGTGTTGCTTAGAAGTTCAATACACATATTTTTCCTCCAGCATTACCCTTACAGCATAGAACTGGACGGCAAGATGGTAGGACCCCATCTCAGGGTCACAAAATCCACCAACTTTTAAAGAGTCAGTGAGGCAATGAAGTAAGTATAGTTAGCATCACATGAAGGACAAAATAGCTCCTCTAAAAATTATTTTAACATTCTTTGTATAATTTACAAAATCTCTATGAAGGATCTCACAAATCTGATGTCACCATTTGAGGAAACACTTGAATGTGGGAAGGACAATGTCATATACATAACAGAACAATGCCTCAAATAGAACAGAACACAGGGATACAATTGAAATCATTGTTGCCCGAATTACTGAAATTAACACAGATTGCCATGATTGTAGTAAGTAATTTTTGTCTTTGGGACTATGTAATTCCTTTAGGAAAACAAGATCACTTCAGCTGACTCAGCAGCTGATTCTCTCCTCTCATCACTCAAGAACAAAACTGATGTCAATTTAGTTTCAGTAAAAAAAAGATAGGTTTATAGATAGGGAGTAAAGAGAGAAAGCTGACCCCAGGGTGCTCAGAGGTGAATACACTGTTAAAGCTCCACATTTAACATGTAGTTCCCATGCTTAACATGACTGGATATATACAGAATTTGGTGTTTATGGACAGCCATAGTCACTTTTCGGAATAATAACAAATGCTGGAATTTCAAACTTTGCTTCAGTGGTGTGCATTGAACTATGAATTTGAAAAGTGATAGAAAACCTGTAATTCTACTGCCAGGACGACTTCTGGTAAAAATATTACAACATGATCTCACCAATAACAAACTGACAAAGTAATAAATAATCCTTTAATTTAACCAAGGTCAGAAACAAAATAACATGAATCATGACTTGCCTGGCATAAAACTGCCAGTTCTCATACATCCTGTGAAGCCTGCTGTTAGAACAATTAAATCAGAAGGCCTATGTCTAATTCTCCAAGACACTATGAAGGGAAAAAAAGCGTTGTAGAATTGCTTATTCATCTTTGGTAAAAACTGACAGTGATTGCTGCAATTAATGTCCAGATTATAATGAAGTAAAGGAAGAAACACTAATGATAAATTGCTTTATTTCAGTTTAGGTTTTAATCATCAGAGATTGGGATCTCAGTTCAGCAATTGAACTCGATACATGTTCCCAACCTTGCTTTGTTAGGCTGTACTGTCTGTGAGCAAGTGCCTGTGTTTGTAACTTGGCTTCTCCTCTTTCCAATCCTAGTATGATGATCTATGCTAAACTAATTCCTGTCTCTTCCTCACTTGACTATTTGTTGCTAACTGTACAAAATTTATAATTATTCACTCATAACAGCATTTGTCCCAGTGCAAAAAAAAAGTTTTTCCTATTGATCCTAGATATCTCACATTAAAACATATTTATTTATTCAACATATTGTTTATTTCACTTTGCACATGCACTTGCTGTCTCTATATTTGAACACTGGAAGAGAAAAACTAAAAAGAAAACTTGACATTGTGGCTTGTTGAATGTTTTCATATAAGGAAGATAGTGTGAAATGCTGCTATGGCTTTTGGATTTTCTTCTTTAGATCATATCAAGATGACCTTTCATTAGATAGAGTGGTCTTCTGAACAGCCAACCTAAGTGGTACATAATCTTCTGTGAGTTCCTATGCACAGAAGACCATAAATATTCATCTGCATAGGGCTTCTAAACTTTTTACTGCCTTAAACTTTTTACTACACATTAGATTGCATAAGTCCAAGAACATAAGGCTTGTCACAGCTGAACAGATAAATGGCTCACCATCATGGAGCACTGTGTCTGACAGAGGAATATATCTTGCGTTCAAGAAGGTGACAAAGGTCACAGAGAACCAGTGACACATAATTGTGCAATACTATCCCTTAGATAACTAATATTTTGCAATGTTCGAGTTGTTCTTTTGGAAGTGAAGCATACTGGAAAGTACTATCTTTTCTTTTAGGCAACTGAAAAAGCATTTAATAATTATTATTTCATTACTATAAAAATGATCATGCTTTCTGTTGACTTGATAATTGGTCAACTAGCTTTATATACACTTCTCACAGGTTTTAAGTTCCAAGTACTATGCTACACAAGACAGTGATTCTAACTGTGGGAGGATTTGACCCTGACAGACAATATTCTCAAGGACAAAATGTCCAATCTACTCTCAATCTTGGTTCCTTCCAAGAGTGGCATTAGAGTTCATCCTTAATCAATCATGTAGCATGCCAATATTTTCCTGTTGGGTGCATGCCTTTTCTGGCATAGCTTTGTGCTGCAAGTTCATTAAGAAGAAATCCTTGGTGTTTAGTCTGGCCAGACCATCTGCCAATGGATTTTTGTTCATTTGATGTTGATTCAATAAATCTGACTGAAACCAGGAAGACCATGTCTCAGTGGCTATAACACCTCTCTTGATTTGCTGGTTAGATTCAGATTATGGTTAATCCAGTTGACTCAGTCACAGGACTATAATCTAGCCTGCACTAAATCAGAAGCCCAGAAAAGTGGGCACTAAAAGAAGTTAGTAGCACTAACTAATATTGGTTTTGCCTTCTACTCTGAAACTATGAACTCTATTTATAGACCTCCAGCATTTTAATTTCTTCATATGCAAACTAAGATTAGCATAGCCTTGAAAATGTTTACCACTAAATACATAGGAACTGAAATAATTTATATAAAGACACATTGTTTCTTTGCCAGAGTTACTATTCTGTAGTTGATGATTTTTCCCAGTGCATTTCAAAGGAACTGAAGCAAGTTGCATGCCATAGTAAAAGCAATAGTAGAATTTTTAATAGTTAAAAGTAACAATTAATTCTGAAAAAATAACTCACTTGTTTTTATTGGTTTAAGATTGTTTAATGTGAACAGTATACATAAAATTCTTTTTATTTTTCCTTCTGTGTCATTGAGGTTACCTCATCCATGAATTATAGATAATAGAAAAAGACTAACAAGCTCAAAAAAATTTCCTCTACTTTTTACCAAGTGTATAATCACACATGTACAACAATAGTAAACAAATGTCCTAACATCAGTTTTATAAACAACATTGTGTACAATATTTTCTTATGAGCCAAAGTAACCTAATTTTTATTTATAGGAAGATATCCAGTGATAGCCTGAGTTATGTAGAAATAAAAATGTATCTTTCTGTTGCTTTCCCCCCCATAGTTAAGCCTGTCAGTATGGATCATTCCAAGTGTTCCTGGAGTGTGTTCTCAGCTAGAGTTCCTTTAAAGATATTTGTATCTCTGACTTCCAAGAAAATATTGAACTTGTTTTGTTTTTATATGGTTTGGCAGTTATGGTAGGAGAAAAACTACATAAGGCAGAGTGTTGGATGAAAGGCCAGTAAGACAAAAGAAAGACAGGGGCAGGAAAACAATAGTGAAAAATCATCTATGGATTTGGGGAAAGCCATAGGGCCATTTCTAATAGAGTACAACACTTGAGCAAATATCTCCTGTATCTTCTCCTACCATGATATTTAAGCATGTGGGAAACTTGTTAAAATACGAATGAAGGACAAACTTGGCCAAATAGACATCTTTAACTATGGATGAAATAGTGAGGAAAGAACATAAGTGAATAATTAAAACACACTTTCAATTTAAAGCTAATGATGAGGATGTGAGGAGAAGCACTGCTATTGTCTTGATGATACCCAAATGTAGCATTTGAGTAGTTTATATGTGACTACTACAACAGCAGGAGGGGATGCCAGGTACTCCTCCACTCTCTCTTTCATAGGCTGACATCAATGACCACAGGTTGAGTTAGGAGTCAGTGTAATTCCCAGTAAGTCTTTCAATAGTCTACTCGGTGGAGGCAAGAAAGCAAGTTTTGAACTTACAATGGACAAGTGACTGACTCTTTTTCCTGAAACCCCTTTGGTTGTTCTTTTTAGATATACATATATGTAGAACCTATTTTGATATATTTGTACAAACATGGAATATCTTAGTCTAATTAGGATCACAGTCCTGTGAATGCACACAATGTTGAGATTTACTGTGGTGTATTCATACACATACAGAGGAAAGTGATGTCAAATTCATTCCTATTCCTATCCCCATTCCCTTCCCTTCCTTCCCCTTTATCTAATCCACTGAACTTCTATTCTCCCCTCCCCCATCTTCTTGTGGGTTAGCATCCAAATATCACTTAGAACATTCTACCTTTGTTTTTTTGGGATTGTCTTATTTCAAATAGCATGATAGTCTCCAGACCCATCCACTTACTGGCAAATGTTATAAACTCATTCATCATTATAACTGAGTAATATTCCATTGTGTATATATACCACAATTTCTTTATTCATTCATCTGTTGAAGGACACCTCATTTGGTTCCATAGCTTAGCTATTGTGAATTGTGCTGCTATAAACACTGATGTGCTTATGTTACTTTAGTATGCTGATTTTAACTCCTTTGGACTGTTAATCAAAGGAGTTGGTTCACTGTTTTTGAGCCACAAAAATGTACATGGAAATAGGAAATTTATATAAATAGCTAAATTTATTAAGATAAAAAATTATTCTGGCAGAGTTTTACTTCCTGTATTTTCTATAATAGTAGTACTTTTGGTTTTGACTTCTGCTTACCCCAATTATGTGTGTGTGTGTGTCTGGGTATTTAAATGAACCCAGGGTCCTGCACATATAAGGCAGGTACTCTACCACTACACAGCTCAATTTTTTTCTGTTTATCTCAGTTGCTTATACCAGCTAATTTTTATATTTCCAATGATTTTGCTCTCAGTTTATGATTTTTTCCTCCATTTTTTGGTAATATTATTAATCTATCAATATCATTTCTATATCAATAACTATCTGTGCCTGCTCTAAAGTAACTCATAAATTTTTAATGCAGCATAAGAATAAAGGAAAGATGAAAAATAATTAAAAGGCCTATGAACCACATAATTGCAACTGAGAAGCTAAACAGAAATTTTCAAGCTTAACATGCTATCTAGATGCTAGTACCTGACGAATACAGCCTCCCCTCCACTTCCTACAATGAACAAAAACAAAAATAAGACACAAGATCTCTGAGCTCATTCTCTTGATCATTCCACTGACATTATTATAAGGCAATCTTTTTTTCAAGGTCAATAAGACTAGGTTTAAAAATTCATTCAGGATCCCCTTAAACATGTCATTTGATATTGAGTAAGCCTTTCCAATTTCAGGCAGGAAGATAGATTTTTGTACTACATAATGGAGTGCAAGTCCTGAGCCACTGAAAAAGAAGGTGCTTTCAGATATATCTCCCATTCTTGGCAGGGAGTCTAGGGCTGGAGTAAAAGTAGGATAAAAACAGGCTCATAAAGGCTAACTCTGTGTGTGTGTGTGTGTGTGTGTGTGTGTGTGTGTCCTACCCATTGGAATGTCAAAGTTATCCTTTGGGTTAGCAGAAAGTCCCATATTATTCCAGAAAAGCAATTTTAAATGAATCCTTATAGAAAATTAGAAAAAAAAAAAACTATGAAATGTACATTTTAACTGAAACTTTCCTCTCAAAGATTAAAATAATGTCAGTCAAGCAGGCACCTTGATAGACTTTACGTTATCTAAAGCCATGTTTAAACTCTGTCTTTTGGTAAACAATTAGTCTCGACAGGTCCTTTTCTTCTGATAATAAGATAATAAATAAACTACAAGAAAATAGGAATAAAAAATTATACCACAAAACAAAGGAAGAGAAACAATCACCTGGCAACTCAAGGAAAATATATCTCTGAGAATTATCTCTTACAGAAATCACATTCTAGGTAATTTTTAACATTCCTTCATGAAAGGAAAAAGCCTATGCCAAGTACAGTGGCACACACCTGTAATCTTAGCTACTTGAGAGGGTGAGGCAGAAGGATCTCAAGTTTGATGCTAACTTGGGCAATTTATTGAGACCCTGTCTCAAAGTAAACTGTAAAAAGGTCTGGGGAAGTAGACCAGTGTAAGAATTTTTTGCACATGGTCCTGTGTTCAATTCACAACACAAAAAAGAAGGAAGGAAAGAAGGAAGGAAGAAGGAGGGAAGGAAGGAAGGGTGGAAGAAAGGAAGAAAGGAAAGAAAGAAGAGAGAGAATGGGAAAAATAAAAGAAAAGAAAAAAGAAAAAAGAAAAAAAAACCCGGTAAGAGAGATAAAATTCATATTTGTATTTGGAAGCATGCAATTCCAGAATAAAATTAAAAAAATTTTCTAGAATTTTGAAGGGAATATTTGTTTAGCTCAGGATTCATACTCAAAAATATTTCTATTCACACAACAAGGTAAAGACAGATTTGAAATACATAAGAATTGGACAATATATATTTTATACACACTTCCTAAAAAAAACTTCAAGATAGATTTCATCTATCCTACAAATTAGTGAAAACTAACAAACCACAGTGTACTAAACATCAGAGGATTTAAAAATATACTTAATGAAACTCTATTTTAGTTCTAAAAATATTGTACAATATTATAAAATTAATTAATTGTCCAATGTCAAAATATAAAGAAACTGTCTGATTCAAAATAATATAATTGATCAGAAATCCTAAATTATAATCCTGAATTATAATTATAATATTAAAAATATATTATAATTATATAGTGATATCAAGGAAGAGAAATAAAGGGGCAGAAAGAAAACTAAAGTCTTCATTTCAAATAGTTGGATTTCAAATAACAGCAATAGAATTTAAACTTATAATAATATTACAAATACCTAAGGAAGATTTTACACAAATGGACCATGAACCAGAAGGTGAAATATAGAAGGAATTATAAGCAATAAAAAATAGATAAATACTTATCATAATGTATCATAAAGAATATAAAACATCAAATATGGAAAGAAAATTAATAGCTTAAAATGTAGTCATTAAAAACCATGTTCACAAAGAATAGTCAGTAAAGATGCTGATGCTTATATTAAGTAAAATAAAGAACAAAATAAATTATACTGTAGTGATTTTTCAAAACTGAAAAAGTACAAGATAATTAAGAGTTGACTCTGCAAAATGAAATAATTTGAGGTCCAAATACCCAGGGCCCTTAGGTTCTTCTGTGCCGTTAGAATTGAACTGGAACATCAGCTCAATCTATACTGGACCTATACCACCATATCCAAATCTCCAGCTTGTTGACTGAAGAACTAAGATGTAACAGCCGCCATAATTATGTGAGCTGATTTCTCACAGTAAAAACCTTCAAACTCTGTGTGCATGTGTGTGTGTGTGTGTGTGTGTGTGTGTGTGTGTGTACATCCATCTATCCTACTAGTTCTGATTCTCTGGAGAACTTTTTTTTTATATTTTTTTTATTTATCTTTTAATTTTTTACAGACTGCATTTTGATTCATCATACACAAATGGGTACATCATTTTGTTTCTATGGTTGTTCACGATGTAGATTCACACCATTCATGTAATCATGCATGTACATAGGGTAATGATGTCTGTCTCATTGCACCATTTTTTATACTCCCTCCCTCTCATTTCCTTCTACATAATCTAAAGTTCCCCCATTCTTCTCTCCCTCCCCACTCCCATCCCATTATATATCATTCTCCACTTATCAGGGAAAACATTTGGCCTTTGTTTTTTGGGGGGATTGGCTTATTTCACTTCGCATGGAGAACTTTAATTAGCATACATTTCAAGATTAAATCATTCAGAAACTTTTATATAGAGATCGATGTATGCATAATAATTGTTGTTGTTAGTGTGCTTATGGGACACAATTTGTGGTAGAAATAAGAAATTTCAAGAGTCACTTTGGAATTATAAGACACAATAAATTGGAGAATGTCAGTCAAAGTTAATAAAAGTACCATTAATCCAGGACAATCATTTCAGTTAATCATTTCACAACTTTGATCAAGTCTATAAATTCCTTATAAGTCTTTCTTTGCCTACTTTCTTGCACTTTACCACCAAAGAGAGATAACTGAGCCCATTTCAGTAATTTTAAGCCTATTTTATACCATCTATATCATGTACTATGTGATTTCAGTTGCAGGTAATGGTGAGGTTCTTCTAAAATTTCATTAAATATTTGCTTCTTTGGTATATACTTATTTAATTTTGTTTTTGCCAAACTATATGTAGCACTGATGGGATACTTTGCCCACTTCATCATTGTCATTATTCATCTGTTCATTAGAAATTGATTCAGTTAATAATTTGCAGTCTGGAAAGAACTATATCTAAAAAATTTCCTGGATTTCTCCTCCAATTTGATTTTAATCCCTTTAGTTTCCTCTGTTTCTAATCTTCATAAAAAGTCATATTAAAAAATGTGTGTGACAAGAAAAGAAACTTACATGTGCAAGTTGTTCCATTTTCATCCAAAAGTTGATTATCTGCACAAGCACAGACTCGGCCTGCTGGAATGGCCAAGCAAAGTGTACTACAGCCCCCATTATTGACTCGGCACATATTGTCACCTGCAATTGGAGAGAAGGAAATATGTTAGAGAACCTTGATTCTAACCAGTCAACCTTATGCCCACATTCTTTATAGTAGATATACATAGGTATAGATATATGCATATTAATATGCTATGTGTATTATATATTCAATAATTGTAGTCAGGATTCCTGCTGAATTGTAATGCTATTCAGAAACATTTTTACATATGTACTGTTTTGGTAGAGGAAAAGAATTTCAATGTTCATTTCAGAAAAAAGAGATCTGTGTATAGTTAGGTACAAGGAAGAAGAAAAAGAGGAACAAATACTTCTGTCTTTATTCAAGTCTGAGTTCTTTGGAAAGTACACTACTGACTCTTGGATTGCAGCTCTGGGTCTCTCATGAACAGAAAGCAAAAAAGGGGCAGGGCTGAGATATTTCTTTTGTACAACGAGTATGCTGGCATGACAGAGTATTGAGGACTCAAAAGAGCATAGGATATCTGCAGGTTGGTGGCCAGAGAATGTACAAAACAGAAGAGCAAATGTGTTGTCTCATAAGGCCTAATGTGCAGAGGCAGTGATGAGGCATACAATGAGTATCAATTAAATAGGCATGAGAGGAAATTATATACATGGAAAGCAACTTTGGAGACTCTCAGATAAAACCCAGCAAATTTTTGAAGAGGTTGAAGATTATGTTTCATAAAGATATAGGTAAGAGCACATAAAATTATGGTAATCACCATTTTGATGTTATGTATTCCTGCAGGTTAGAAAGACAAGGAAGAAAATGAACTGAGCCATACATTTGTCCAACTTTACAAAGAACTCTACAATACTAACAACCCAATTGGCAATGTCATCAACAGGGTCGTTTACACTATGTTGTATTTTCAAAGTACCAACAAAAAGTTTTGACTATATCAGAAGATATTTTTTAAATATTAAGAACGAAAGACTTTTAATTACACAAGGTCATAGAACAAGATAAGAAAATGACTGAAATAAAATTGGAAGTTAAAGTGCAAGTGACAAAAATGTGATTAAAATGGCAGAGGGGTTATACTGAGAGCTTCAGGGGTTGGATTGCTATGTAGAGATAATAAGCAAGGAAAAAAATACTTTCTAAAATGCTGCTGTATGCAATAAATATTCAACACATTCCCACAGATTATCATTGTGTATCCACAGATCAGAAGAAATGACCTAAAGTATATTATTGTGTCTTTTAATTTTTCTGAGAAGTAATTTAATTTGTTGTTTGTAAAAATATAAAAAATACTTGGAGGAGAAGGAAGCTAATAATACAAGATATAGCTTCATTTTTTAAATTCAGATGGTAATTAAACTAAGTTCAGGTTTTTTTCAATATGCATGCAGCAATGTCTTAAGTAGTCTCCAGATAAGGTCATGTTTATTGTAAAACTGAAGTACTCCATAGTTCACTCAGGTGTACTGTCTTTGTTGTGCATATTATGTATATCATTAAATTATGTATTCAATAGTCTAGTAACAACTGGATTTTGGAAAATTACAATGAAGTCAAATATCTTAGGAAATATGAATAACAAAGGCAGTAAAAATAAGAAGTTACTTACAATAAATATTTTCTTTAAACCAATTGCATGATTCATACTTACATTGTCATTGAATATTAAGTTTAAGTATTTGAAAATGAATTATCATTTATTTACACTTTGAAATATATTCCCATTCTGTGAATACTGCATATTAAATTACTGGAGTCAGTATTTGTGCTATCATGATCGAAATCTAAAATCAAAATAAATTATAATAATTCCATATTTCTCATAAGAATGACTCAAATATTTTTATCTTACAGTGTTCCTCTATATTTAAATTTTATTACATGAACTTTTTCAAGATAGAGCTCATGTGATAGACTTTTTTTTGAAGGTTTTACAGCTTTCAAAACATTTCAAATAAAAATATCTCTAAAGAAAGATTCAGTGATTATTTTTCCAATGCAGTATAAAAACTTATACATAAATATCAATGGAAAGAGTTACTAATATATTGCTAGTCACATTAATGAAAGTCCATAACATATCAATGCCAGAGATAGTTGTCTCACATATATATTTAATTCACTTCAATAAGAATATAAGGGTTGAATTGAATTTTCTAATGTCTAAAAATTAGTAATACTCCTTATTAAAATTAGTATTTATGTCTAGATAATAACTATCATCACCATTTTTATTTCTAAATTATTAATAAAAGAATGTTTACTCTAAAATTGATCTTATTTAACCTATCTGATCAAATGAACTTAGCTCAACAAGATACAGATAAAATAATATGCTAAAAACAACAAAATAGAATTCTAGATTAATTTACTTTGGAAACATGTACTTTAAAAACCAAATATGCAAGGAAAGCAAATAAAGACTACTTTCAAAATCTAGTTCGAGATAGTTATCTTTCTGTGCTTTTTTCTCCAATTTTGTACCTTCCAGAATAAGAATTATTCTGTTTTACGAACAGTATCTGACCCAAAGTGTGCATGAAATATACATTACTTGAGTAAGTGAATGAATAAATAAAACTTTCCCTTACCAACTTGAATAAGAGGAATAATTATTTGGGGTGTATATACAAGATTCAAGTGTGTGGAAAGATATTAGTCAGTTTTAATAGTATGAAGGGACTTCTTCATTTCTATGTAAGTCTAGATATATTATCTTTGTATGGACTTTGCTTTTCAGGAAATAGTATTTAATAATGTTTTATAACTTCCACAGAACAGTAAAACAGATACAAATGATACCTGAAAACATATCACAAGCCTGTATTAACATCTCAATATTTCTAGACCAAAGTAATTTAACTTTTGTTAAGAAAGTTTCTCTTATTTCTAGCAAGTGTTAGATTGTAAACCAGCATAAAGCAATCCATCACCTATTTTCCCTTTATATCAATTTTCTTCAGAATAATGGAAGGAAGAAAACCTGTTTTCTGTATATTTCCTGGACTCTTGACTTCTCAGGGTTTTAGTGTAAGTGAAATTAGAAGTCTCTGCACCTAATGCGAAACACAGAGAACCAGGAGGAGTTTCCATTTAATGCAGGGATGTTCAAGTTTGCATTTTAGAAAGGACACTAGATAACATGTTTACTTCAAGAACTCAAGACCAGCAGAGTGAGATCCTTAGGCCAGATGAATCCTGCATTTATTCTAGGATGATTCAGAATTGACTTTGAATGGTGTAAATCTGAGGAAAGGAAAAAGATTTTCTTATCTTTCCTTCTGTTCAGAATTACATGCCACTGATATATTTATATTTGACTTGCTGTGTGTTGTGTGTGTGTGTGTGTGTGTGTGTGTGTGTGCACAATGGTATTAAGAAACTAATTAATATTTTGGGTTTAAAAAAATATGAAGATAAAAAACAAATTCTGTGATGGTGGTCCTATTATAAAACCTAAATGTCATTTGACCTATAAAATAATGTGGCTAAAAACCTGTAATTCATTAAATAGAAATTGCTAAGTCTGTGATACTACAGTTCTGTAAGCCAACATGGCTTAATCCTGAATTCTATAGAGGTAGCCAAGGGCACTTAAAAATTTAAAAATGTGAATGCAAAACTTATCAATAATATAACTACAATTACCAATGAAAACACATGATCTTTTCCTTCCATTTACAAGTAGAATAGAGATAAAATTTGCGTGAGTAAAATTGGCCACACAAATTAATCACTGAGAAACACTATGGCCAAACAGATCTAAATTTTAATCACAGTTTCATCCCTGTTTTACTGTGTTTCCTCAGGGAAAATGGCCAAATTTGTCTGATCTTTGGGTTTATCATAAGTGTGATAGAAATCATTAGTACCTTTCTTAACTATCTGTTGTGAGGTTTAGATAATAATGATTATCCCACTTCCTAGTAATTATAATGATTACAATTAATTAATGGTTAACAAATGTCATCTGTCACAAAATGATCTATTATTATAAAATAGATATAGGATATTATTCTTCAGTCTTTGTAATTGCTTTAGTGCTTGGAAAATTATTTATTGTTTTGTTTCATTTTGTTTTGTTTTGCTTTGTTTTTGAGACAAGCTCTTGCTGTGTTACTGAGACTGGTCTTCAACCCATAACTCTACTGCCTAGGCCTATTGAGAAGCTGAGATTAGAGGCACCCATTACTACAGTCACCCATTGGGATTAGAGGCACCCATTACTACAGTCAACCATCAGTGTTTCTTAGAATTTTACTTAATTCGGATTATTTCATTCTCTAAATCACAGGAAAAATCAAGGTGTATTTTTGAATCTAGGGAACAGAAAGATAAACTATATTATTTTATACAGTTACTGTTTTTATATGAGGAATTGTAGAAGAGCATTACAAAAAATTAGTTGATATCTAATGTCAATAGAATTGTTCTAGATATCTAATTTAATAATATAATTAGAAATAAAATTTTAACAGAAGACATGACAGTACCATATGAGAAAAAATCTTGACGTTAAATCCCTAAGTATGTTTTAGGAAACATTCTTAGAGTTAGCTTTCTGTTTTATGAGGTTATAAATCTTCTATCTACCTTCCTAAAATAATTTGGTATATTAGGAAGTGATTAACATGTAACTTTCCTGATATGAGGGAAGGGGGTCTGATTAGCTGACTCACTTCGTGACACTCGAATATGTTTAGTTGCTGCATTTTTAGCACCTGTGAATATTTTCATGGTGTTACAGACAATTGATATGTATATCTGTATTCACACATGTATGTAAAAATACCACTTATAAATATACTGTATATATACTCTGTTATGTGAAGTTATAGAGCCTATATTTTCTAAGAGAGAGAGAAAGTTATAAAAAAAATAGTTTTATGGTTTGAATATGCAATGTTTCCCTAAAACTCCTGTGTTAATATAGGAGGTAAAATAATCAGATCATGAGAGTTTTAATCTGATCAGTCCATTCTAATTTGAATGGACTAAGTCTGTCATATCTTTAAGCAGATGGGGTATGACTGAGAGAGTAGGTCACTAGAGGCATGCTTTGAGGGTTTTCATTATGTACCTGGTGCCAATCTCCACACTACCCCACTCTCTCCCACAGCTCATGTGTGATTCTGCCATGTTGTTCTGCCTTACCTCCAGCCCTCCACAATGGAGCTGGTTGACCCTGGGTTCGAACCTATGAAACCAAAATAAATTTTTCCTTCTCTAAGTTATTCTTATCAAGTGTTTTGGTTATAGAAACAAAATACTGACTAACGTATGAGTGTAATGGGAAATCCTATAACTAAAATTGTGTATTTCCAAATATTCATTAATATCTTACATTGAAAAATGAAACACTGAAAGAAAGTTATATCATGGTAAGATAACATGCCTACATTTAAACATCAGTGTGTATTTTAATACATAATCTTATTACACTGATCCATGTAGTAAAACACAAAAAATTGGATCTTGAGTAGATTATCCAATTTTAATGTCTATTGAAAAGGGTGCTAACCAGGCATCCTTTGCATATCAAATTGTCTGTTCAAAGATCACTATTAAAGAATCTTGAGCTATGTGAATAAGACGGGGTAGAAAACTCAATCTAAGTGACAAGTTCATCTAACTTAATGAGAAATAATCAGCTTGGCTGAACCTATAGTCTCAGTAAAACAGAGCATAATGACTTCTTAAATAAAAGTTTATAATTTAGTAGTTAGGTCTAAGTTTTCTTATTTATTTATTAATTTATATAGCAGTAGTATGGATTGTCCCTGGGGAACTACCACTGAGCTACAATTTCAGTCTTCCTCAAAAATTTCTTACTTTGAGACAGGATCTAACTAATTTGCCCAGGCTGGATTTGAAGTTCCCATCTTCCTGCCTTGGGAGTTACTGGGTTTGTGGGTGTCTGCCACCTTGCCAGGCTGCTAAGTGTCTATTTTAATTTATCATTAATTAAAAATCAGGGAAAAGATCTTTCAAAAGACCACTGTCTATCCAAAGAATAGCACTGCACATCTGTTTATTAATGGCATCTTTATGAAAACCAGAACTATGCCTCTATTATGTACTTTGTTGTATGATTCTGAATATTAAATAAATATTTAAAGTGCTTATTAGGAGAGAAATTTTACATAGACCTTTACATAAAACAAGTTTTCCTTATATATGACAAATAATTATTTAATCCTTACAGAAATTTTATGAATAAAGTTTTTCTTATTTTTATCGAATCTTTCCTGATGACCACAAGATTTCAGAAAAAGAAAGTATTAGGATCCAGATGTGAGCCAAAGTTCATGTTGTAGTACATCAGGATGTTTTTCACTATGTTGCACTTAACTGATGAGCTCACCAAAACAACTGGACATTTAAACAATATGTAGATTATAAAAATGTTAGGGAGTTTGACTAGAAGAATTCAGCAAAGACATTCAAGAGGCATAATATCTATGCAGGTATGATAGTGCATGCCTATAATCTCTGCTGCTTGAGAGACTGAGGCACGAGGACGGCAAGCTGAAGACCAACTGGGACAACGTAGTGAGATCACATAACCAAAAGAAAAGGAACAATTTCAGAAGAGAAGGGAAATGGAAAAAAATAAAGCATGTCTATCCAGGTGTAGTGATACATGCCTGTAATCCCAGTGACTCAGAAGGCTGAGGCAGGATGATTACAAGTTCAAAGCTAGTATCAACAACTTAAGGAGACCCTGTCTCTAATTAAAATATAAAAAAGGGCTGAGGATATTGTTCAGTAGTTAAGCACCCCTGGGTTCAATTCCCATATAAATATATGTAAATATATATACATTGTGGAAACAATAGTTGTAAAGGCAGAAAAAAACTAATAATCCTGAAAACAAGATCCTGCAGACAATAAGAGTTATCCCTGTTAATTTTTGCTTCCAGTTCAGTATAGACAAAATATAATGGTGATGTGGGCAAGGACAGGGTTGATAAGAATTTAACAGAAAATATTTTCCTTTGAGGAGTTAGCAATTGTCTCTATTTTCAGCTCTTGTCCACAGCTATAACCTATGCTATCCCAAACAATTCCATTTTTATTCCTTTTAAAGATAATTTTATTCTTTTTTAGCTGTTAATATTTACCATGTTATTCACTCCTATTATTTTATAACACTGTGTTTGTGTCTCAGTGAAGCAATTTTAATACACTAAGAAAAAAGAAAACCTCTGGAATGAGGGAGTTTATTTCAAGATAGCTACTTTAGCTAAAATATGATCAAAAACTTGTTGGTAGATAACTTCCTATTGACAACATACGCACCAGAGAATGGAGGATATAATTCATTCATTCTGAATTTATTGAAATGTATCCTCATTAAAATTTTACAAGGATATTGCCATAAAAAGAAAGAAATAGTGACTATTTAGACTCATAAAAAAACTGCCACATAATTTACTAAGCTGTTTTCTTTGTTTAATATCTATGCTATGAATCATGCTATTTGTGGTGGCATAACAAACATTAACAAGTCATGACGATAAAACATTAAAAAACTGTCTGATTCTAATAAGATATGAATATTGTCATAGTTATACAATCAAATCATCTCAAAAATGACATGTCCTTTAAATATACATAGAAAGTAATCAGAAATATATATTGAATTACTTTTTTAAATAACACTTTTCTTGTATAATGCATTTTTAAAAAATTTTTCAAGGCTTCTCAAAGTAAGGAAGTTTTGATTAGTGCGCACAGTAATTACGCTTTAAAAACAGGTTTTTTTCCTTCCCCCCCCTTTTTTTTTTCTTTTTTTAAACTTTAAGTAACCAAGGGCATTCTTTGGGGAAAATGACATGAAAAAGAAAATATTTAAATGTATGATTACACAAATGGTATGCCTCTACTTCATGTACAAACAGAGAAACAAGATATACTCCATTTGTTTACAATAAAAATAAATAAATAAATATTTAAAGAAAACCTTGAACTTCATTCAGAATCCCCAAATTTAGAACAATAAAAAATATGTTTTTATGGTAACAAAATGAAGATTCAATTGACTTAGAAGTGATTTGGACACCTTTTATCATAAAACATTAACAACACTTTCAAAATAAAACCTTTTGCAATACTGTGAAGCATTATTATATATGAAACACAGAAATTTTTTTAATCTACTTTTTAGTACCTTGTTGCTTTCGTGGATCATAAATCTGAAGTCCAAACAAAGGTGGTCTTTCATGCCTCAATAATGTTACCTCACTTGTTATCAAATCTAATTGAAAAATGGAACCATTCATATAATCAGTCCAGAACACATAATTCCCATGATGTGACAATCCAAAGGGATGATTCAACTCTTTTCCACTGTATACAATCTGTAAAATATAAACACATTGTGAAAAATTAGAAATGACCATTGAAAACATAACTTAATATTTGGAGAAAATGATGTTTAAATAAGCATAACAGATAATGACCTAACTAATGTCTTAATTCATGTTTTCTTCCAATAGATTTGAATAATGAATTTCAGAACGTAAGCGTAATTTTGTTTTTACACCATGCTATTTGGAAGATACTATCTATACTCTATCCATTTCAATTCTCTCAAAAATGGAACTTAAGTACAGTGAAGAATGCAAACATAAAGACAATTTTGCCTAATATTCATTCCTATCTCTTTTCCTTATTATATTACAGTACCATATCCTTGGAAAGAAACTGAATTGAATAATTAATGTCATATATATTGCAATATTGCCCATCCAATGGTCAAAGGGAAAGAAACCATTGTAAAGGCAGTGGGAATGAAAGGGATCCTTCTGAATTATTTGGTACCAGGAAAATGAAATAATCTAGGAGATGAGAGAAAAGATGAAGACTTATCTTTGAAGACAGAAAAGTTCATTTTTAGTAACAGGTAAGTCTCAATGGCATAATTTCAATTTGATTATCTTGATAAATTCATTTACATTTGTGAAATGTTTTGTTGATGTTTAAATGGAAGAATCAGTGATATATATTTAAGTTCTGTTACACATGTAGAATTCTAGAAGACAAATAAATAATATCTCCAATAATAATACTTTTTTACCTTCATCATTTAAAAATAATATTGTTAAAATATGAGAAGACATTGCTATTAAATTATTTGTTAGAAAATTGAGGAAGTTATTTATAATATTTATGATTAGAAATTTATACATTGCATAACTAAGAGAGTTTCTTAAATTTTTTCTCACTTTAATGTAGGCTAAAATATGCTGACATTAAAGTGTTCTGTATATTGCATACATATTATCATATTCAAAGGAATTGTAAATATTTAGTACCTGTTAAATACATTACATTTGGTTAAATGCCAATAGTTTTATCTAACTCTGGGGAAATATTTAGAACTGTGAGAGTAAACCAATGACTGAAATAAGCTTAACGGATGAGTATTATTTATTTCTCATACAAAATCCACAGTCAGCAGGATTAGCCAATTGTGCAGATTTCTTTCCACAAAAGAAAGAAATGCAATGTTAAAAGAAGTATCTTGGTGATTTCTAACATGTAATTTTCCCATTATTTAACTAACAGTTGAAGTTCAATAATGCTGTCGTATGTGGTTAAGTAATTATAAGATGAAATATAAAGGTGATGTCTGGTCAACTATACCTCTCCCTGACAATCAACTGCATCTTCCTCAATTTTATCCAAGAACATCAAAATCATCCTTATATACATTAAATTTTAGCTGCAAATATTGAATGTATTTGTATAGAGTTGAGTTCTTTGGTCATAGAAAATTCATCAATAATGTAGGAAAAGTGCATTTTAAAACAGTTCTGATATCCTGAGAGCTTCTTTTAAAAATCCCACAAATCCTGGCATACCACAGTGAGCTGGGCCTGGTCTCCTGGAGGCAAGTGCCAGCTGCAATGCTTAATGCTCAGCCTCAGTTAGCCACCCCACAGAGACTATTGGCAGCTACCTCAGAGGGGTAAAAATAAACTTGAAAGTATTTTTAACACAACACAACGAGACTCTGTGAAAGAAGAAGCCTGTGGGTTAAAAACAGCAGCATTTGTCTTTTACCTTTCTGTGAGTTCCATTCAAAAACACTTTTTCAATATGATCATAATAGGCATCACACCAGTATAATGTGTTGGTGTGAAAGTCCAGAGTTAAACCGTTTGGCCACAGCATCTTTGAAGTCACAAAAATCTGCCGATTGAAGCCATCCATCCAAGCCTTTTCGATCCTTCCCACGCTGTCATCTATTTCATCTTCCTCCCAGTCAGTCCAATACATCCAACTAAGACATGAAAACAAGAGTGTGTACATGTTATTTCAACCAGCCACCATATAGAGAGACACTTCCTCAGATTTGGCAGTTCCAGAAAATCTATTACAGTCTGATAAGTTCTATCTAAAATGCTTATCCTTCAAAGGGAGGGTGCAACTGTGAAGTTCTAAGGGAAGTAAAGGTTTGACTCATTGAACCAATCCATTTAGAATCATATGGAAAACTTACTTCCGCCACTCCCAAGCTTATTGACCTCGTGCATTAAGTAACCTGGTGGTAAGCACCAAATATCTGTTTTATTTGGGGTTGAGATCAAGTCAGGGAAATGATTTTTTGAGGCATTACTGTTTTTAAATATTGTTTACTTCACAAAAGATATAATCAATTATGTGATTAAAAAACAGATGGACTGACATGAGAACCCATGGCACTCAGTTAATGATCTACTCCAGACTTTATTTAATTTCAAATGAATTATTATTTTTAAGCAGGGAGTTGGATTGCCTTTGTTCTAAAGGACACAGTCACACTGTGTTTGTTTGGTCAGGTCCAATTTGTCATCCTGATGCAAATTATCTACGCTTTATTGCTGCTTATTATTACCCCAAAAACCTACAAAAGATGATTTAGATGCACATAAGTTTAATAACAGCAGGTTGACTGACCTTGAGATTTTGAGCTTTAATTTCTATCTCAAACAAAAGCACCTGCCTTTAAAAACAAATCTTTTGTGTAAGCTGTAACAGTAGGAGAGTGGGCCTTGAGCTAATGTTCCAATCCCCTCATGAATAAGGTTAAAACCTACCACATGTGTTGTTTTGGGGTCATGTGAAAGTTCCTGCATTATTAATTAAAATGTTGGTTTTGATTCACTAACCTCACACACAACTTTATAAAGCTCTGAAGCTTTTCTAAGCTGCTGACCCTAGAAATACCCTTTATTAGATCTCCTGCTTCCCACATTTTGTGCTCCCTAAAGAATTTCTGAGGTTCTTTGGGTAAAATCTCTACCCATGACTAAGAATCCTACTGTGTTCTAAAGTGGCAGATTTGAGAAAATTGGGGTTGGAACAGATCATTCATTATTTTATATCAATTAAGTTCTATTTAAATTCCTTAACAGTTTACAGTTATGTCAATATGACTTTTCAGACCAAATTATATTGAGACTATTGAATTCCATGAATCCTAGAAATAAACACAGCAATATGCCTATCTTTTGCCCTGCATTTCTTTAAGGTTGCTTTACTAGTGGAGTGACCTAGGAACAAAGAGGAGAGATATTCTGTTTACTCTAATTCTACCTTGGTAGAACTAATTGATTTCAATTATATAAATCAACTATATAAAAAGATAGATACTGTTTTTCACCTCTATTCATATTTACCTGAAATTATCTTATATAATGTTAATGCAGTTTAATTTCATCCCTTATTTGTAATTTTTTAAAAGTACAGTAATCTTTCTCTATAGGTATTCCTCTTGATCATGGCAAAACTCATAACTCATTCCCACCCCCTCACCTGGCTAACTCGATCCACATATAAATATGCACACATTTATATACACATGTGAGGGGTAAGTCTGAGTACTTTGAAAATACTGGATATTGTTTTGCTGTTTGAAAAAAGAAAGTATTGCATTTGAACTGATCCATTTCCTAAGATTGTTTTATTCAAACAAAATGTAAAGAGAATATTTTTCTAAATAAGAGATGCCCATCTGATAAAGGTTAACTATTAAAAGTTATATTAGGAAAGTTTTATAATCAATATCAAATGATGATAATCTTAAACACAAAATACAAATATAATCAATAAAGTAAGCAGGAACTGATATGAACATTTTTGTACGTAGAACCCTGGGTATTCCCCAAATAAAATTTAGGTTAATCTGACCTTCTGATAATACAGCAATAAAAATCCTACCACTATTTCCAAGACCTATTCAAACACAATTTTTTATGAAGTCTATCCTCAGCCTTTATGCAGACAAGAACCAAAGTAAACCCTTTGCTCTGTTTCTTAGTGATGCTTTTTAGTTTTTTGTAGTATTTATTGAACTTGTACCTATATAATATTGAATAATATTGCATGTCTGATGATTTCAATTAAAATTAAAACAAGAGAAGGGATTATTCTTTTTCCAAAAATGTACCCTGGGATACCAGGTGTGGCTTTGCTGAGATTAATCATGTTCCAAATCTAATTGCATTATTGAGTGATCAATATTAGAAATGTTTAAATCTTTAAAAGCTTCACTGCCATGGAAGTAAAATAAATGTTTCCCACTGCAAATTTTAATTTGGTTGCTGATATACTATATAGCTGTTAGCTAGGGAGGTATGGTATTATTCATTGAGATATGTACATAGAAGGATTCTTTTGGGGGAAAATATGTACTCAGATTTTTGACATATTTCATACAGAGGTGATTTTGAGAAGTCAGAATTGGAGATGTAGAGTCTCTGCTATTGATATAAATTATGAAATTATTGTAAAGAAATAAGATCATTTGTAGTTATCAGCATGAGGAACTGTGACACCATAATCTATTTGTCCTGAAGTTGTTGAGGTCTGCCAATCCTATTCTTTCAGTGTCTCTTGATTCAATGTCCACTGATCTGTTCCTATTACAAATGCTATGTTTAAAAATGAACTCCTAATAGATACCCTTCTTCAAATCTATTGCATTTCTGTCATATTGCCAAAAACTGTTTATCTTGAATCATGATTTTAAATTGTGGATTTTATTTTTAAAATCTTCCAATTACCCTGTCACTTAAATAAATTCAAACTTCTTATCAATATGTTGAAAACATCTGCATATTTATAGTTTCATCTGCTGTGATGTTTCTTCACATGCTCTCCGTTCTGTACTTATTTATTGTTACACCTTCCACTCCCCACCTTCCAGAAGACACCGGCTGGTTCCTGAGTGTTAATAAGCCTATGCTTGTTTTTGTAAACCACTGTATACTTAGCATAGAACTCTGAACCTGTCATATTGTTAGGGAAGAATGTGTGTGTATGTTTGTGTGCGCTTAAATAGGCAAATGTGTGCACATGCACGTTTTTGCTTATACACACATACATGTGGTTTTTGTTTTTGATGTTAATGCATAGCAGCACCATTTCGTCTTAAAAAATAATATGTTTGATGAAAGAGGTAGAAAAGTAATTCTTTATAACACCAGAGGCAAATGTAGAGTTAGTTGGTAAGCAGACTGACAGGGATGCAGACATTTTCTTAATGTAAAAAATAAATTCATGTCAATCAAAAGTGCCCCCAAATAGAATAAGTTATGTGGATGATGTAGGTTTCAAACACGTGGTAGGTTTGCCTACCACAGAGGTGTTGAATGGGGTTTCTGAATTGATAAGAAAGATGGAACTAGTGGCTTCTAAATTTTCTTCCAAGTCATATGATTTTATGGCCTCAATATTTAGCTCTCTGAGGACAATAAAGAATGTTTATTTGAATAATGAATTAGAAAACATTTTTCTCTAATAGAATACTAAGAATAAAGATGCCAGTTAAAGACATTTGAAATTTCTTATTTCAAATAGCTCTGGACAATTTGGAATATATATTTTTTCTTAAAACTAAAGGTGCCTTGGTATAAGGACAGACAACAGCCTTGGTTTGAAAGTCACACAGTAGAAAAAAAAATTATGATGTCTTCACATAAAACCATTGAACTTCCTTTATTATAATTATGCCTTTATGAAAACATACAATTTGTTCTTCCACAGCCTAGAAGAAACACCTTGATTGTGTTTGGATAAATTCTCAACCCAAATGGTTCTACGAATTGCACTTCAATGACCTCTGTTTATGAGGGTTTTCTATTAAATTAAGTAAATATTTTCTTTATGTGTACAGTAAGGTATAAAGAATTTTGTGGTGCTATTTTGAAGAAAACATGATGTATAAGTCATGGAACTAGAAACACACAAACTGCACATAAAATATGTAATGCATTCATTTGATTCTGAATTTCTGCTGGGAATTTCCACGTTTTTTTGATATTTCTGTGAGTATAGTTTTACATTCAGGTAATAATAGCTCTGAATAAAAAAAGAAAGGGAAATATATTATCAAGAATTGCATAAAATATTTTGTCCTAAACAAGAAGCATGTACTATAAAGTGATGTCTGTGTTTGGAAATTATGGTCATATCTAAAATTATATGATTATCAACCTACACTCTCAAAAGCAGTGGAGTGCAGTGGCTAAGAATAAAGTCTTGAGACAGAATGCCTGGGTTTATAGAACTAACTAACATACTAATCAAACGACCTTTCACAGATCAGTTAGCTGTTTCTCCTTTATGAAAGGGATAGGGTAGGATGATAAAAGCAAGTAATTTATAGGATTACTGTGAAGATTGCAGCTAGGAGTACAAAGTGTCTTGCCCACAGTAAATGTACAAAAATATTTGTGATTTTTTAAAAAATACTGTAAATTGCAATATCATTTTTAAAAGTAAATTGATGGATATCCTGATTAAACAGATTAATTATCTTGGTGTCAGAGTGCCTAACATGGAGTATTACAGTGCTCTGTGAGTAAATCAAGTAATAAAGACTACACAAATAATTTATTTCAGTTCAATGCATTTTGATATTTTTATTCAATATATTTTCTAGAAGAAATCATCAAATGAGTAACCTTTCCTAATCAGACCACAGATGTGTGAATTCACTTATTCATATGAAATTTAAATAAAATATACCACTACCAAGAAAACAAAAAATTCTTTAGTATCATTTTTCTGATGTAGATTTTTTTATTGCATACCCATTAACTGGATCCACCACAATTCCTCTAGGATGTGACATTTCTCCTTCTAAAAGAGTCTTCCGACTCTGAGAAGCCTTTTCTAGCCTGGCCACATTAATTGTTTTCCTATGGCCATCATTTGTCCAGTAAAGGTTATTTCCAATCCAGTCCACAGCAATTCCCTCTACGTTATCCAGATCTGTAAAAAAAAAAAAAAAAAAAAAAAACAAAGAAAAATAAAACAAAAACAGTAAAGAAACTAATTTTTAAATAGCAGTGAAATTAGTGTCCACTACTGATATTCTACTTAGTAAAGTGTTTATTTAATTCAAAGAGGAATGAGTTGTGATCCATCAATCATTTATGGATGTAGTTTTCTCAAATATCACTATTCCAGAAATATTTTTCAATTTTATCTTTATGCCCTTTCATGTGAATGATGGATCCTCTCTCTTCAAATAGATTTCTCCATTTGAAACAAGTGCGGAGAAATTAATCATAATGGTGTTTTAAATGAACTTCAATATATTGTTATTGAGAGTTATTTGCAGTAAAACAGGAAAATATAAATAATGTGAGCAAAAAGGCATAAATACAAATAATGAAAATACAGTATAGACTGTGAAAATATAAATCTAGTACTATGATATCATGTCCATATTTATAATGTGTAATCTGAGTGACCAAAATAATCATAATGCCTTCTTGTCAAAAGACAAACAGATACATCCAAAGTATTTAAAAGACTAAAAGAGGGTTTCATATCACAGAGTTGCATGAACGGTGAATCTTAAAAACTCACTGAAACACTTCTGTATATTTTAGGCTTATTTTAAAAGGACTCTATTATAAGCTTCTATAAAATACAGACAGTGATAAATCAAAGGTTATAAACACAGAATATTATGATTTCATCTGATTCAAACCTTTTTATTTTACAAAAGGGGAAAATCCAACACTTCAATGTGAAGGTATCTTCTTATGGTCTATTACTCAGGAGACAGTAGAATTGGAATAAAAATCTAAGTTTCATGACCCCAAGTGCAGAGACCTCCAAAACTGCTCTTCTATGGTGAATTTCTGCAGCATCCTGTCCTCACTTTATGCCATTTTGTTAATCACACCCCAAACTCCCCACAACATTACTAAGATAGTTCTACTCTTGTTCTGCAAGAAAAAAATACTGTGAATAATGTCTTTTTTTTTTTTTTTTTTTTTTTTTTTTGTGTGTGTGTGTGTGTGTGTATGGTGCTGGAGATTAAATTCAGGGACTCATACAGGCCAGGCAAGTACACTGCCCTGAGCCAAATCCTGGACCCCAATTTGTCTTCCTTCAAAACCAAGAAGATACGAAACTAGAACTTACTGGACAAAACAATAAGTAATGTAAATTAGAGACAGAGCTATGTATTCACACATACTGAGAAATCTAAGCTCACAGTTCCTCATAAGCAGGTGTAATGAATATTTATTTTTATCATATTTACTAGTAATGACTCCTCTGGTTCTGAAAAAAAAAAAAAATTATTTTGTGACCCTTTCTACTAATCAACATGTGCCCTGACTCAGGATGACTAATAAAAGTGATTTGATCTAACTCAAAATCCCATTATAGTGACTCAGATATGTTCTCAATTTCACTAAGCTATCTGCTTCATTACCATACAATATGAGGAATTTTCACAGGTTAATTGTCCTTATGCTTAGAAAAAGTTTAATTTTATCTTCACTTTATTGACATTTAATTTTACTGAGCACTTTGCTGTTCTGACACAATGGAAAGAGAGCTGCTATTTACTTTCTTTTCTATGTGTCATAGACTGCAGCTGATTTTTATTTTGCTAGTTGGTTTTTAAAAATTATGTTGCACTTGAAACCTGCTCAAGCATGGACAGTCTTCAAGTTGGATAACCCTCTCAAATTTAAAACTTTCCTTTTGACATCTGACTTGAGACTTTTTTATTTTTCCATAGAAGCAGTTGCAATACAGGATGGATGGAAAATTCACATTTGGCGCTTAGATAAATATGTGAGTCACTCTCATCATTAATTTCTCTATGTGTAAGATGAAGATAAAAGTAGCATCTGTCCCTAGGGTGATGACAAGGAGTAAATTAGCTACTGCATATAAAACATTTTAACATAGCCCTGGAATATAGTAACTTATTAATACATGTTAACTTTTCATCAGTGTATCAGGATTTTTTAAAAAATTATGTATGCTCTGGCTATTTTCTTTATAGATGCTACTAGATAGAAATATACCTTTATGTTTGTTCAATAATATTTCCTTGCATTTTTACCAGCTGCCGACTTCAACTAGAAATATTACATATAGAGTCATTCATGAATAAATAGGGAAAACAGAATAGAATTCTAAGAAATTGAATTTGGAAAGAAATATTCTCCAATTGGTGTATTTTGTTTTTGAAAATTGGAATGCTTGAACAGTGCAATGAAGTAGTGATTAGGATCAGAAGTTTGGGAACCACACTGCTTCTCAGGATCTAACTCACTAGCTGAGTAACTCATTTATTTTCTTCTCTTCATTTTCCTTATCTTTAAAACAGATGCAATGACAATGTTTAACCCACAGGATTTTTGAGGATTCAATGATTAAAGATAAGTGAAATTCTTAGAACAATGGTTGGCATATAGTTAATGGTATATAAATGTTGCCATTATTATTATTAATAGTATCATAATTATTAGTCTTCCCTTTAGCTAGCTATCTAGTCCATTAAGATAGTAATGAAACAATTAGCCTAGAGTGTTTTTGTAATGTATTTTATTTGTATTTCAAGTTTTTTTTCTGTTATAGGGCAAATGAGGTTGAATTTAATTTTAAAATTAGAAAACATAAGATAATCTATATGCAAATTTGAAATCTTTTTATCTATCTTTATTGGAGCAGGGAAGAACTTTCTCTCTTACTGAAAAAAAAGCCTGA
Source organism: Sciurus carolinensis (assembly GCF_902686445.1). Classification (NCBI taxonomy): domain Eukaryota; kingdom Metazoa; phylum Chordata; class Mammalia; order Rodentia; family Sciuridae; genus Sciurus; species Sciurus carolinensis. Next base: position 93,027,791 of record NC_062215.1, read on the forward strand.
ATAATCAATTAATCTGTATCTCCACAAACATACATTGATAAGTGAATCATTCTGCATTTATATTATTTGGTCTCTGCTTTCAACTAGTCTATGACTTAGAAAGAACACGAAAATATATGTAGAACATTTTACTTTTATTCAAAGTTAGTTTGGGGCTTGTCTGAGATTTACTAATAAGAACTCTAATGAAAAATTTCTTGGTCAGGAACATATGAAGATTTATGGCATTCAAATGCCAAATAAACTTAAGTAAATATAGAAATACTATTTAATATATCAGGGAAACATGACTATTCAATGCAAGGAAGATGTTGGGTAAAGAAAAGAAAATAAAGTAGATTGCTTTTCATAAATTTGGGAGTTCGGTAGTCTAAATCCTGAAATCCACACTCACTATAATTATTACTATTTCATAACCAAAGAGAATGATTATTTTCAAAATTTGGTCCAAATCTCCCTTGGCTTTCACAAAGTACCCCTTCTCATATCAATAAGCAAGGATTCTCAACATGTTTATATATCTTAAAAATAATTCCAGTAAATTTGTGTGTGTGTGTGTGTATGAAAAAAATAATTCAGATTAGATTTTGAAGCTGGGGATATTGCTCAGTGGTAGTGCTCTTGCCTAGCATGTTCAAGGTCCTAGATCAGATCACTATCTTCCATGCTATTTGAAGAAACTGGACATGTCACCATATACTTCAGAGAAAAAGCAGATTTTTTCATTAACTACCTGAATATTTAAGATTAATCCCTAAAGTTGGGGCTGGGGATGTGGTTAAGTGATAGAGTGCTTGACTGTCCATGCTTCATAGCCTGGGTTTGATGTACAGCACTGGGGGAAAAAATTAACCCATTAAGTTTTATGTTTTCAATTCTGACTATTTCAATGGAATCAACACAAATGTATTAAAATAGGTTAGAAATCATAATCTGGAGTTCATATATGTTTTATGTAAATATTTTCAAATCATTCACCTATTTCTTGAAAAAAGACTTCTAAAATTATCATGATGATTTCATTATTCCATTAAGTGATAAAACTTCTTGTATAATTTAAGTTTTTATTGGTGTTGCACATATGGGACAATGGGGAAAATGTATTAATACATTATTTTTCCTCAAATTATTAGAATTTCTATAACATTTTCCTTTGTGAAACACTGTACTAGTAATTTCAAAATAACTTAAGTAAACGCCATTAGGGAAACACAGTGCCTACAGTTTTCCACATTATCCAAATACATCTGTTCTTAGCATGCACATTATTTTTCTGAGAACAAGAAGTGTATATATGAGTGAATAGAATAGTAACTTACCTTAAATAGTTAAACCTGCAGGCTGCATGTAACATGCCTGCATGTCTTCAGGTGCCAGTGATGTCTTACCTAGCCTCAAGTCAGCACTTGGACAACTCTCCTGCCTCTTAGTCTTGTAGTTCAATTAATGCAGGTTCTCTGTGCATTTCAGTATAGCCTGAGGCATCACAGCTCCTTTGTTTCTGACATGAGTGAATGATGTTGATTTAATTAACTCTGGCTGGTTAAGTTTGCCTACAGAACTTGCTATCTCATGGGGTTTCAGAAATTTTTGGCCACAGACTTTAGTGTTCTTGTGATCTGTCCCTAATAGCCATTTGAGGTTGATGCTCTCCTCATTCCTATCCCAGGTCTCTCTTCAGTCATTAGTCAGGAAGTGTGAATAGACAATTACATTCAGTCAGAACAAAAGATCTTGCTGTTGGATTTAAACAAAAACATAGACTGTACAGAAGGGTCTTATATTCCAAATAGAACATATTAAAATGACAATTTCCTTAATTATTAGTTACATTTTGTCAGTTTTGATGGGTATGCATAGAGTTATCTCATCTTTTATATGATCAGCATATGTAAGAATAAAAATAGTGCCATTGTATGCATCACAGTTACCAGTAAATTAATTGAGAATAATAATGAAAATGAGAAGTGTCAAGAATGATAAAGAACCGAGATTTTACCATACTTTCAAGCTTAAGAGTTTGCCTGTTTGTGTTTCATAGATACTGGTAGAAGACATGAAATCTGCAGGTCAGATATAAAGAACTTTATTACTCATGCTACAACAAGCAGCATGATCTTAAGCAGATTGATGTCAGCACTCTTTAATTCAAAGTCTCCTAGGGTCAGCTGGGGAAGGACCGTACGGATGTTTTCCCACACAGTGAATGGGAAACCCCTGAATTTAGAAAACCCAGGTCTACCACAATAAGATTGTAAGCAGATATGCTATTAGCACAGGAGGGGGACTCAATCATCCATGACTTTTTCTATACAAGGATCCTTAAAAGGACACTACAGAATAAAAGGAAGTAAGTGTCTTCTAAGATTTGGGCACTTTTATTGTGTTCCCCTAGGCTTAATGTAGTGAAATTTATTCCCACTGTCAGGCATGAAGAAGGTTAAAACTGTGGTGTTTAGAGATTTCAGGGTGAGGGCTTTGGGAAGTGATTAAGATTAGACAATGCATGTGTATGATAGAATATTACTCAGCCTTAAAGAAGAATGAAATTATGACATTTGCGGGTAAATGGATGGTGCTGGAGAATAGCATCTCTGTGAAAAAAACCAATCCCAGAAAACCAAAAGATGAATGTTTTCTCTGATAAGCAGATGCTAATTCATAATGAGGGGTCTAGGGAAGAATAGTAACTTTAGATTAGGTAGAGGGGATTAGAGGGAGGTGAGGGGTATGGGGATAGGAAAAATAGTACAATGAATCAGACATTATGACCCTATGTACGTATATAACTGTATGATTGGGTGAGACTCTACATCATGTATAAACAGAAGCATAAGAAATTATGCTCCATTACATATGATGTATCAAAGTGCATTCTACTGTCATGTATAACTAATTAAAACAAATTTTTAAAATTTTTTAAAAGATTAGATAATGTCATTAGGGTTTTGCTCCATGTTGAATCCTGGTGGTTTTGTAAGAAGAAGGAGAGATACCAGAAAAGACATACACACACATACATGTTCCCTGTCTCCGGCAATGTGGTTTCATGTTTCTGCTTGGGACCTGTCATACCAGAAAATAGGATTCTTAGATTTGGGCCCTCAAACTTGGACCTCTAGACTGAATCAAGTAAAGCTCTTCCATTGAAACTTACATACTGTGTAGTATTGGGTTATTAGCAACAGAAAAAAAGAGAGCAATACAGTATCTCAATTAAGATATGAAAAAGTGTTAGGAAGTCATGTAGAAAAGTTCCTGGAAACTCATTATTTGGGATCAATAATAAATGCAGTCAAATAGACCAAATAAGTCTGTCTAAAAATATAAACAAAAATATTAATTTCCAGAATCCATTTTATTTCTTCCATGTAAATTTTCTATTGATTTGTACTACCCTACCTTAAAGCATATTGTTTATGTTGCTATGTGTGATGACTGATTTCGCGTGTGGATTTGCCTAAGCCACGGTAAGCAAATATTTGGTCAAATGTCAATCTGAATGTTGTCATGAAGGGAGATTTTAGATAATAGTAACATTTCAATCAGTAGACTTTGAGTAAAGCAGTTTGCCCTCCATTATGGGGATTGGTTTCATTCAATAAGTCCAAAGCCTTCAGAGAAAATAAAATGAGATCTCAAGACAAAGAGGAAATTCCTCTCCAGACCGTCTTTGAGATTGAGCTGCCATATAATCTCTTCCTTGGTTGTCTAGTCTGCTGGACTTCCCTGTAAGTTTTGGACATTCCTGCCTAGGCCATACATATATATTGCAGTGGAGAAACCTGACTAATACAGCATTATCATGCCTGTAACCCGGAAATGTTCCTCCTGAATTACCTGGGATGAGAAAAAACACTTTTCACATTCATGTCCTTCAGGTGAAACACAGAAAATTATCTATTATGAAGGGCAGAGTAACTTCCAATTTAAGAAATCCCCTAGAGATATACAATGGGTTTATTATTTTATATTATTCCACTAAAAACTTTGGGATAATATCAAAGACCTCATTGTGAATTGGGAGAAAGTCATTTCCATGAACACCCTTTTATTACCCAATTCTGCCTACTTACCAAATAAGAAAAAGGGATAAAATTGCTTTATCTTCTTGAACACAAAATATCATAGCTATTTTTAGGCATTTCTTTTGCTCCTGTAAAATATTTTTATTTTATAAAAAAAATAAGAATTTGGAACCTATCACATCAATAGTAAATTATTTGATCTCTTTCATATTAGAGGAAAAAACAACTCTATTAGTAGCCACTTCAGCAATTTAGTTTCTTAGAAAGTGACTTTTTTATTAGATGTATGTTCTAATATGTTTCATGATTTTGCACTAGGTCATGGAAACATTCAAATAGTTGCTTCACTTTAATTGATAATTTCCACTGAACATTTTTTATGCCTACTGGGGATTTAAGCTCCACTCTTAACCTTTTTAAATTTTATTCTCAGGTAGGGTGATCAGAATTCTTTCTCTGCTTCCTGTTGCCTTGTTCTGAGATGCTTTCCTCCCCCAAGCCCTTCCACCATGATGTTGTGCCTCACTGTGGACCCAAAGCAATGGAATTGAATGCCTGTGAACCAAGAATTCTGAAACCATGATCCCCAAATAAACTTTTCTTCTCTACATTTTTCTTGTCTGTTCTTTTGATGACAGCAATGAAAAAAAGCTAATTAAAACAGTGTCCTCCCAAAATTTATATGTTAACCATGAACTTGTTGCAAGATATTTAGGTTATGACAGTAAAATCTTCACTACTGGTTTTTGCGCCCTTATGAGTGGCCAGACAGCTCTCTAAGTAAAATAATGCAGAGCAATTTATCTAATTTACATAAGTAAGCATGTAGTACAGCACTCTTCAAGGAACATCTGCAGGTCTGAAAGAAAAAGTATAATTTGAAGCCAGGCAAAAGGAAGCTGAGACTTTGATTCAGGAAAGCATGTTGAAGAGGTGACTTGTTTGTATTAACTAAAAATCATCATGCATTTTTAATACAAATATTATAAAATTTTAAATACATTATGATAAATATGTGAAATTTTAAGACATGCCTAAAAATTCAACAGGGAAGATGATTATAAAAACAATTTTGGTGAACACTAAAATAAATTTTCAATAATCAAAAACATAAATTTTATTGTTCCTTATTTTAGAACAAAAAGTAAACGTTCTCCATTCTTAATTCCCTTTTATCAGTATAATTACTATTTCAAAGTAGATACAACCAAATTAAGTGCCTGTTCAACCACTTAATGAATGTTTATTAGCTAATATATGTGAGGTACTGTTTAAAAATAAAGACTTATCACTGAATGAAACATAACAAAAAATTCTCTGACCTCTGGAAACTCCCATTCTAGTAGCAGGAAATAAGGAATATCCAGGATTAGCACTAAAAATAAAAAGTAATGAGGTAAAGGGGATAAAGATTTGGGCTGGGTACATGTGTGGATGTGCAGCTTTGTGTGGCTGGTCAGAACAAGCTGAGTAGTTTGTAAGCAAAGCTCTCTAGTAAGTAAAGATTTGTATAAGACTATCTAGTCAAAAAACATTCCAGACACAAGGAACAATGTGCAAAAACCCTGAGTGGACCATGCCCAGGGCATTCAGGGGAAGACAAAAAGAATATTAGAATCACACAGATTTTAAAAGTTACATGCAGAAAGACGACTTTAGCAGCATTTCCCCCACACCATGAAAATAAAAGTCATTTTGTGGGACACTTGAGAGGTAATCATATGTGAAATTTCCATGAATAATAGAAATAATTAAACCATTTTTTAATTACTTGCATTTATTTTCAGAGACTTCTTATGGTTGCAGGAAAAGGCAGTTTTTAGTCTACCTTGAGTGTCCCTGAACATTCTAGCATAGTTTGCCAAATGGCAAGGCTTATCTGTCTACAGATTCCAGCGAATTTGTACCGATTAGTCACAGAGGCAACCAATTCAGTCAAGGGGCCTAAAGGACAATTGCTGAGTAACTGCTCACTCAACAGAGGAGGGGACCAGAGAGCATGCTACTTGCTACAAAGCTGGCTGCTAGCTCAGAAAGTGCTCATCCCAAGACCCCAGGGGAACTCAGCTGTGACATAACCCACTACTTAGCATACATCCAATACATCCAAGTACATCATGTCACTCCATGAGACTCTGAGAAAGAATTTTGTATGACTATGCTGATACTCATACTGTTTGCTGTGCTTTGAATAACGAGCTGTCCTGTCTCATCTTGTTTTCTATTTTTGCCACCTATGTAGTGGTGGCAGGTTGACTCCCTGAAATAGTGTGTCGAGGTTTCTCAACTTTGGCACCACTGATATTTTATATCTAAAAATTCTTCATTGCAGGGGTTTTTCTTATGCATTGCACAATGTATAGCAACACCAGTCTTGGTCTATCAGATGCCAGTGGCACCTCCCCCTCCTTGTGGATCATTTGGGTATAATGGGCTTAGTGCAGTGCCCTTACAAGAAATGGTCAGATAGCAATGGAACTCTCTTCCCTTAAAATAAATTCTTTTAATTGTATAGTGACACCACAGAGCCTTTTGGTTTGTTTGTTTGCTTTTAATAGTGGTACTGGACCCAGGGATTTGAGCATGCTAGGCAAACACTGTACACTTAGTCATATCCCCAGTGACCACAAATAAAATTAATGTATAATGATTCCAAATGTTATCAAATGTCCTATGAAATACAAAAGCACCTTGCTTCAGAAGTTGGACTTTTACCTTTAAAGTAAGTGATATTTCTCATATAATTTTAGTTCAATATGATTTCTCTAGACATAATTTTTTTTGCTTTCAAATAATGTTTCTCATCCATTATGTGTGTGTGTGTGTGTGTGTGTGTATGTGTAGGAGCCCTGGGGATTGAACCCAAGGATTTGCACATGCTAGCAAAGAGCACTACCACCAAGCTATATCTGCAGCCTACTCTACATAAGAATATTAAATTAAATTTTGGGAGTTAATAAAGTAGTAAATACAATTTTTTAATAAAGAATACAACTGCAGAGTGGGTCAAATTTTATCAAAATTCTACATATGTAATATACTTTAAGAAAAGAAATGTTAAATATATCATGGCTAATTGCAATGGAAAATAATTTAAAATAGTTGTCTTAGCATGATATATTTTTATGTGTAGCCCTGTATATCTTTTCCTTAAAACTTAAAAAAGAATACTATTTTACCTGAAATAATATCAAGTTAAATCTTAAAATCTGAAATTCTTTAAAACATAATAAAAATATCCTAAGAGTTAAAATGTTAATGCGACAAGTCCCCGAACCAACGGAGAGCTTCGATCCACAAGCAGCCTCTGGGATCAGGGCAGGGCAGCCAGAGACCTCTTCAGGCGGCTCTGCCCACTCCGGCCGCAGGCTCTCTTCACGGGGCAATCCAAGATGGCGGCCTAGAGGGTGACTGCACCCCCAGTCGCTCTAGAACCCAGGAGTTAAGAAGGGGAAGCATTGAGAGACTCGGACTGAAATAGAGCCACAGGTGAGTCTGCCCACAGGGTAAAGCTCGGCCCGGGTGGCAGGCCCAGATAGAGGTGGCTTATCGGAGCCGGGCAGGGCAGCTAGAGTCTTCCCAAGGTAGCCTTCCACACTCTGGCTGTGGGCTCCTCCCACACGGCCAGCTGCACAGTGCAGGCCCACAGTGAGAGCATTTCCGCACAGAACCAGTTCCAAACCGTGGAACCAGTAGGGGGCTAGGGGCAGTTTTCTTCGGATGCGCTGCTTTATCAGATTCCTCCAAGACATCAGGCTACTGAAGGCTGGGAGGTGATACACTGGAAATCTACAGGGACACTATAAGCCAATAGCGGAAAACTGCAATATCTCTGGGTCCCACTGACAGCTGACCAATATGAGAAAACAAGGGAAGAAAATGTCCCAAACAAACCTAGATACTACATCAATAAAACCCAATGACAGCACAGCAGAAGAAATGTCAGAAAGGGAGTTCAGAATATACATAATTAAAACGATCAGGGAAGCTAATGAGGAGATGAAAGAGCAAATGCAGGCATTGAAGGAGGAGATGAAAGAGCAAATGCAGGCATTAAATGATCACACCAATCAACAGTTAAAAGAGCAAATACGGGAAGCAAGAGATCATTTCAATAAAGAGTAGAGATACTGAAAAAAAACCAAACAGAAATCCTTGAAATGAAGGAAACAATAAACCAAGTTAAAAACTCCATAGAAAGCATAACCAATAGGATAGAACACCTGGAAGACAGAACCTCAGACATTGAAGACAAATTATTTAATCTTGAAAGCAAAGTTGGCCAAACAGAAAAGATGGTAAGAAATCATGAACAGAATCTACAAGAATTATGGGATATCATGAAAAGGCCAAATTTAAGAATTATTGGGATTGAGGAAGGCTTAGAGAAACAAACCAAAGGAATGAACAATCTATTCAATGAAATAATAACAGAAAATTTCCCAAATCTGAAGAATGAAATGGAAAACCAAGTACAAGAGGCGTATAGAACTCCAAACATACAAAATTACAACAGACCCACACCAAGGCACATTATTATGAAAATACCTAACATACAAAATAAAGACAGAATTTTAAAGGCCGCGAGAGAAAAGAATCAAATTACATTCAGAGGGAAACCAATAAGAATATCAGCAGATTTTTCAATCCAGACCCTAAAAGCCAGAAGGGCCTGGAACAACATATACCAAGCCCTGAAAGAAAACGGATGCCAACCAAGAATCTTATACCCAGCAAAACTTACCTTCAAATTTGACGATGAAATAAGATCCTTCCATGATAAACAAAAGCTAAAGGAATTTACAAAAAGAAAGCCAGCATTACAGAACATTCTCAGCAAAATATTCCATGAGGAAGAGATGAAAAACAACAATGCAAATCAGCAACAGGAGGCACTAGCCTAAAAGAATAGCCAAATAAAGGAGAAACCAAAACATGTCAAAAACAAATATGAGTCAATTGACTGGGAATACAAATTGTATCACAATAATAACCCTGAATGTCAATGGCCTGAATTCATCAATCAAAAGACACAGACTGGCAGATTGGATTAAAAAGAAAAATCTAACAATATGCTGCCTGCAAGAGACCCATCTCATAGAAAGAGACACCCATAGACTAAAGGTGAAAGGATGGGGAAAAACATACCATGCTCACGGACACTGCAAAAAAGCTGGAGTATCCATCCTCATTTCAGATAATGTGGACTTCAAACCAAAACTAGTCAGAAGGGATAAAGAAGGACATTACATGCTGCTTAAGGGAAGCATAAATCAGCAAGACATAACAATCATAAATATCTATGCCCCGAACATTGGCTCATCCATGTACGTCAAACAAATCCTTCTCAATTCCAGAAATCAAATAGACCACAACACAATAATACTAGGCGATTTTAACACACCTCTCTCACCACTGGATAGATCATCCAAACAGAAATTGAATAAAGAAACTATAGATCTCAATAACACAATCAACAATTTAGACTTAACGGACATATATAGAATATACCATCCAACAAAGAACGAATATACTTTCTTCTCAGCAGCACATGGATCCTTCTCTAAAATAGACCATATTTTATGCCACAAAACTACTGTTAGCAAATACAAGAAGATAGAGATACTACCTTGTACTCTATCAGATCATAATGGATTTAAATTATAAATAAATGACAGAATAAAAAACAGAAACTTCTCCAATACCTGGAGACTAAATAATACACTATTATATGATGAATGGATAACAGAAGACATCAGGAGGGAAATAAAAAAATTCTTAGAAGTAAACGAGAACAAAGACACATCATATCAAAATCTCTGGGACACTATGAAAGCAGTACTTAGAGGAAGATTTATTTCATGGGGTGCATTCAAAAAAAGAAGTAGAAATCAACAAATATACGACTTAACACTACAACTCAAAGCGCTAGAAAAAGAAGAGCAGACCAATACCAAAAGTAGTAGAAGACAGGAAATAGTTAAAATCAGAGCCGAAATCAACAAAATCGAAACAAAAGAAACAATTGGAAAAATTAACAAAATAAATAGTTGGTTCTTTGAAAAAATAAATAAAATTGATAAACCCTTAGCCACACTATCAAAGAGAAAGAGGGAGAAAACTCAAATTACTAAAATTCAGAATGAACAAGGAAACATCACAACAGACACGAGTGAAATACAAAACATAATTAGAAGCTATTTCGAAAATCTATACTCCAACAAAACAGAAATCCTCGAAGACATCAACAAATTTCTAGAGACATATGAATTACCTAAACTGAACGAGGAGGACATACACAACTTAAATAAACCAATTTCAAGCAATGAAATAGAAGAGGTCATCAAAAGCCTACCAACAAAGAAAAGTCCAGGACCAGATGGGTTCTCAGCCGAGTTCTACAAAACCTTTAAAGAAGAGCTCATTCCAATACTCCTCAAACTATTCCATGAAATAGAAGAGGAGGGAACCCTCCCAAACTAGTTCTATGAAGCCAATATCACCCTGATACCTAAACCAGACAGAGACACATCGAGGAAAGAAAATTTCAGACCAATATCCTTAATGAACATCGACGCAAAAATTCTCAACAAAATTTTAGCAAATTGCATACAAATATATATTAAAAAGATAGTGCACCACGATCAAGTGTGTTTTATCCCAGGGATGCAAGGTTGGTTCAACATTCGGAAATCAATAAATGTCATTCACCATATCAACAGACTTAAAGTTAAGAATCACATGATTATTTCAATAGATGCAGAAAAAGCATTCGATAAAATACAGCATCCCTTCATGCTCAAAACACTAGAAAAAATTGGGGTAGTGGGAACATTCCTTAACATTATAAAGGCCATCTATGCTAAGCCCATGGCTAATATCATTCTAAATGGTGAAAAACTGAAAGCGTTCCCCCTAAAAACTGGAACAAGGCAGGGATGCCCTCTTTCACCGCTTCTATTCAACATCATCCTTGAGACTCTAGCCAGAGCAATCAGACAAACCAAAGAAATTAAAGGGATACGAATAGGAAAAGAAGAACTCAAACTATCCCTGTTCGCTGATGACATGATTATATATTTAGAGGAACCGGGAAATTCCACCAGAAAACTTTTAGAACTCATAAGTGAATTCAGTAAAGTAGCAGGTTACAAGATCAATGCTCATAAATCCAATGCATTTTTATACATAAGTGATGAATCTTCAGAAAGAGATATAGGAAAACTACCCCATTCACAATAGCATCGAAAAAAATAAAATACTTGGGAATCAATCTCACAAAAGAGGTGAAAGACCTCTACAATGAGAACTACAGAACACTAAAGAAAGAAATTCAAGAAAACCTTAGAAGATGGAAAGATCTCCCATATTCCTGGATAGGCAGAATTAATATTGTCAAAATGGCTATACTACCTAAAGTGCTATACAGATTCAATGCAATTCCAATTAAAATCCCAATGATGTACCTTGCAGAAATAGAGTAAGCAATTATGAAATTCATCTGGAAGAATAAAAAACCTAGAATAGCTAAAGCAATCCTCAGTAGCAAGAGCGAAGCAGGGGGTATTGCAATACCAGATCTTCAACTCTACTACAAAGCAATAGTAACAAAAATGGCATGGTATTGGTACCAAAATAGACAGGTAGATCAATGGTACAGAATAGAGGACATGGACACAAACCCAAATAAATACAATTTTCTCATACTAGACAAAGGTTCCAAAAATATGCAATAGAGGAAAGATAGTCTCTTCAACAAATGGTGCTGGGAAAACTGGAAAACCATGTGCAATAGAATGAAATTAAACCCCTATCTCTCACCCTACACAAAACTAAACTCAAAATGGATCAAGGACCTTGGAATCAGACCAGAGACCCTGCATCTTATAGAAGAAAAAGTAGGTTCAAATCTCCAACTTGTTGGCTTAGGATCAGACTTCCTTAACAGGACTCCCATAGCACAAGAAATAAAAGCAAGAATCAACAACTGGGATAGATTCAAACTAAAAAGCTTTCTCTCAGCAAAGGAAACTATCAGAAATGTGAAGAGAGAGCCTACGGAGTGGGAGAATATCTTTGCCAACCATACCTCAGATAGAGCACTAATTTCCAGAACCTATAAAGAACTCAAAAAACTCTACACGAAGAATACAAATAATCCAATCAACAAATGGGCTAAGGAAATGAACAGACACTTCACAGAAGAAGATGTAGAAGTAATCAACAGATATATGAAAAAATGTTCAACATCCCTAGTAATAAGGGAAATGCAAATCAAAACTACCCTAAGATTTCATCTCACCCCAATTAGAATGGCGATTATCAAGAATACAAGCAACAATAGGTGTTGGCGAGGATGTGGTGAAAAAGGAACACTCATACATTGCTGGTGGGGTTGCAAATTAGTGCAGCCACTCTGGAAAGCAGTGTGGAGATTCCTCAGAAAGCTTGGAATGGAAACACCATTTGACCCAGCTATCCCACTCCTTGGCCTATACCCAAAGGACTTAAAATCAGCATACTACAGAGATACAGCCACATCAATGTTCATTGCTGCTCAATTCACCATAGCCAGATTGTGGAACCAACCTAGATGCCCTTCAGTTGATGAATGGATAAAGAAACTGTGGCATATTTATACAATGGAATATTACTCCGCAATGAAGAATGATAAAATTATGGCATTTGTAGGCAAATGGACGAAATTGGAGAATATCATGCTAAGTGAGATAAGCCAATCTCAAAAAACTAAAGGACGAATGATCTCGCTGATAAGCGGATGAGGACATATAATGGGGGGTGGGAGGGGTTAGCATTAGGTTTAGGGTTAGGGATAAGGAGAGCGGTAAGAATGAAGGAAAGAAAGACTGTATAGAGGGAAAAGAGGGGTGGTATGGGTGGGGGGGAAGGGAAAAAAAATAAACATCATTGCCCTATGTAAAAAAAAAAAAAAAAAAAAAGAGTTAATGCGACTTCTTAGAAGTTTGGTGGCCCCCGAAAAAGACACCAAAATCCCCAATCTTCACTGTTCTTGGTCAGATAAGTGGGTCTGCAGAATAATTCAGTTCCCATTACTTGGTGATGGACAAGGGACTCAGTGAAAACATTTGCAAATTCTACAAAAAAGAACTGCAACAAAACAATATCTAGTAACTCAGAGCTCCATCCTGAACTAAGGTGTAGGAGAGAGAAGAAAAAGCAAGTGAATTTAGGCAAATAGGACCCTTGGTACCCATCACTACTCAGAGCATCTATTTCCATTGTTGGTTTAAGAGGCAGAGATCAAGAAGTCTGACTGCCACCACAAGTCACATACAGATCATCACCTGGAAGCCCAGTGTTAGAAAGAACTGAAAATTCACTCCTCAGATGTTAATGGACTGTGGACTCAAACGATGACTCCCACTTCTTAATTTTCCACAGTAGGTAGTAAACCTACTATGAAGGAAATTGGATTCTTGCTGAGAATAAATCAACACTGCACAATATGGGTATCTCAGGATGAGAAAATAGCTAATAAAATGTGTCAAATTGCAAAAAAAAAAATAATAAAAATAAAATGTTAATGTAATTTTTGAGGAAAGGCAGGCATATTATTCTGTGATTTAAGATGAAGATTTGTGAAAACTCACTTTAATAACAGAAATTAAACTACCAATTCTGTAGATAGAAATGCACTGCTATCCTGTGAATACAAATTTACACTAAATAAAGAAGGGAACAGATGTGTATTAAAATATTTCATATGGTTATCAGACCATTGTCACACATTAAATATGCTAATGTGATTGCAATATATTCCTTCGAGTTATCTAAATATGGCATGCTACACTACATTAGATGGCATCTATGTTGATACTTTGTATCTGTAAATTTCAGACCCAAAATGTGTATTTTGATGAGAACTTTCTTTCCAACAACATAATAAGAGTGAAGCAAAAATAAGAGATAATGGATAAAGATAAAAGTGCTTTGATAAGATTTTAACTTAAGGAACATCTGAGATAATCATCATTTATTTGATTTTGTTGTTTTGTTTTAAGAAGGTAAAAATATAATAGAGTTTCCTAGTCTCTCTTAGTCTAGAATAGACCTGATCTGGCAAAAAGAGATATTATGAGCTAGTTAGGTATCATAAATCTGGAAAATAAACATAACTTTGGTTAAATAGCAAACCATTTTGAATACTGTAGTCTCACACACACTGCTTTGTAGTCACAAAGAAAGGCTGTATTTTCAAGATACTTCCCAATATACTGTTTCCAAGATATCTTCTGTCTTGTTTGTAGGTATATCCCCAGGAATTCATTCTTTTCCTGTATTTATATAAAATATCCTCAATAAAAACTGGTTGCATGATTGAAGATATAAATGAGTGATTATCATCTCATGAATAATTCTTGAATTCTTTTAGTGATTAAAATGTCTTTCCACAATTATTTGCCACTCATCTTCACTCATAAGCCCTATGATCCAAGCATCTACACCATGTTATGGTAACTGTTAGCTAATTGATATGCTATGTTGGAAAAAACATGGGCTTTGCTGTCAGAGAGAAAATGGCTTCCTTACTTTCAAACTGACATTCATTTTAGTCTTTGTAAGAATTTTTACAAATTTTCCTTTATTTTATTTATATAAATGTAAAATGAAATAATGTAGTATACAAGGCACCTGTGAACAGGGTAAGTGTCAGGAATGTTAGCTCATGACCCTGCTCCCACATGCATGTTTTACTTTCCCATCACTGTGCCATTTCTTCTTCCTATTCCCTCTCTTCCCCTGCATATTTGCATTTTTAAATCCTTCCGTTTCTGTAATACCAAGAATATATTTCATATGCTACACAATTCTTCTCTTATTCTTCCCTATAAAATTAATCTACTCTCCAAACTCCCTTAGTACTTGTTTAGATATGAGGTGTCTCCCATAAAGCTCATGTGTTAGACAATGCAATAAAGTTCAGAAGTGAAATGATTGGGTTATGAAAGCCTTAAACTAATCAGTGTGTCAATCCACTGATGTGGATTAACTACATGGTAACTACAGGCAGGTAAGGTATGACTGGAAGAGGTGGGCACCTGGGGGCACATCTTTGGGATATATATTTTGTCCCAGGGGAAGAATGTTCTCTCTCTTCCTGTTGTCATGTTCTGAGCTGATTTCCTCCATCATGCCCTTCCACCTCAATGTGCTGCCTCACCTTGGGACTAGAGCAAGGAAGTTGCTTATCTATGGACTGAGACCTTTGGCACCATGAGCCCCATCACCCCTCCCCCTAATTTTTTCCCTTTCTACACTGTTCTTTTCAGGTCTTTTGGTCACAGTAAAGAAAAAACTGACTAAAACAGTATTACTTTTGCATCTCATTCCTAATATTATGTACTGACTTAAGTGTAATGAAAAAATGGATATATCAACTTTTCTATTCATGTCCACTGAATGGGAAGGCAGCATAAGAAATAATTCCTGCCTACAATCCCAAATAGAAGACAATAATTAAAGGTTTGGTAAATATTTGTAAAATGAAAAAGAATTACAAAAAAAAAATGTAAACAGTATAAATATGTTTGAAGGAAAGAATTAACGGACTTGGGAATGGTGTTCCCCCAATAGGGCTAGCTTGTTCAGTCCAGAATATCAGAAAAATATATTTCCCTATTTTTTCAATATTATTATCATTTAAATATACATGAATCATATATGTAATATTAATTACATATAATACATTATACAGTAATATAATCTGTTTTATAAAAATGATATATCTTAATCACAAAGAAACCAAGAATAAATATTATCCCAATCAAAACAAAGCAAGAAGAGGTTATATAACTTAGCAACTAATAAGTCATGAAGAATTCCAACTTTAATATTTTGAGTTGTCCTGTCTTTTAAATTCCCAAACTCTGTTACAGGATCTTTAAGGAAATTTCTATTTTTAAAATTTATTAATCAACTAACTTGAGATTACCCTCAATGTTATTTTATGAATACTAAGACTAGGAAGGTATTATGGGGGCTAGAGAGAATATGACACTGAAATCAAACAAACAAATTCAAACCCCAGCAGAGTATAGAATAAGCTGAGTAAAGAGGACTTTTCTTATATCCTGTGAAATGCAGGTCCCTAATTTGATCAATATGTAATATCTCCTACATTCAAGGATTGCCTTGAAGATTCAGCATTGTTTACATGAAACATCTGGTACATAATAGGACCTTAGTGAATGTTGTTATAATGAATATTTTGCTCATTAGATATGAATTAATTTGGTTTAAAATATAATTTTAAATGTTGATATCATTAAATGTGTAAAAATAATAATTTTCCTGAAGAAGTTTATATAAATGAGTTTATATGTATATATATATATATCACATATGTAATCTTCGGAAGGAATAAAATTTTTAAGAACATCATTAAATTACAGAATTGAAGAGCATTATTTAGTTACCTCAGCTTGGTAGTTCCAAATATTTTTTCATTTCCTACCTAATCTTTAAATATTTTAATTTGATATTTTACCTTTAAAATTTAAAAACTATGCTAATTAAGAGAAAAATTTAATGTCTTCTTGCTTCATCTGCATTTTATAATTCTCAAGTTAGTCTCTAGTTAAAATACTATATACATGAAAATAATAAGTATTTCTATATTACAAAAAAATTTGCTCCTGAAGATTTTTTTTAAAGAACTACTTAAGTTCTCATTGAGAGTAAACAGATGTTTGTGAAGATATAAGAGGCAGACTGTAGCAGAATTAGCTCACAAAACACCTTGATTTGGAAAAAAATTTTCATTTAAATATAAAACAAAGAAAACTACAAAAAGACATTGGGGAAGAAGTTCAGAAGGCAAAAGAACTCAACTAAAATAATTCCCATTTTAGGGGAAAAACAAACACTTCAGAATATTTTTTCTATAAAGAAAATAACTACCATTGTTTGAAGTAACCTACTGACATTAATGTGAAAAAATAAAGTTCATGGTCTCACTAATTCCATAAAACTCCCATATCTGTGTTTCTTCATTATTCTTAATAGTTACATTCTTCTTAATTCTTAGCTAAAATATGAACATTTAAAAAATATGCAGTTTCTTAAACAATAAGTGAAATAATGTTCATGATCCTTTCTAGAACTTATCACTATTGACAGTTTATTAATTCTCACAAAAATTTTAATACATTTGCATAAATAATATCATTCTTCCAAAAATATTTTTGTTACTTTTCTTGCTTATGTTTATATTGGGCTTTTGTTCATGTATGTATATAGTTATTCTTCATGCATTTTAACTGATACCTAAGTTTTATTCTGTTCATAGCATACGCACAGCATTCTTTCTTTGATAGACATTGACATTGTTTCCAATTTCTTTATTATTACAAAAAATACTATTTTTGAACATGTATACACTTCTATAAAATAGATAACCAAAAGTGTAATTGTTTGAACATTATGTGCAATTTCACTTTTGATAGGCATTAACAATGTTTCAAAATCAAGAGGAAAATGTATATTCTTCCAAATAGTTTATTTTCTTTTCTCCTCAACAAGATTACATATCATCTATCTTTTTAAATCTGATATGGGTAGTAAAAATTATATTAATATGATCATATGCTGTTGAAAATTTCCATATACCCATTTAAGACATTTGTGTTTCTTTTTCTGTCAATTATTTTAAAAAATGCTTTTGACTTTTTTCCTTAACATTTCTTAATTTTATCTATTTTGTAATATTTTATTATATTTGTTAAATATTTTTTATATCTGCATAAATATTTTTGCCAAGTTTATCCTCTGTGT
This sequence comes from Sciurus carolinensis, assembly GCF_902686445.1. Classification (NCBI taxonomy): domain Eukaryota; kingdom Metazoa; phylum Chordata; class Mammalia; order Rodentia; family Sciuridae; genus Sciurus; species Sciurus carolinensis. The sequence goes on from NC_062215.1 coordinate 93,045,634, forward strand.
TTTCATTTGGTCATAATGTACTTTGTCATGCAAATGTGTTTTTAAATGGTTTAGTGTTGAAACTTATGTATAGACATTATTCTAGGTTTTGTCTTGCTTAAGAAAATGTCCCACACCCTAATATCATAAACTATTTCTTATATTTTTCTTTGTGCTCTTTAAGCTTTGTATTTGTATGATTTTTTTTTTTTCTTCCAAACAAAATTATCCCAGTTCCATTCTTTGAGTGCTTCTGGGCGGTGTAATTAACATCAGGAGGATGTGTTGAACTGGATCCAATATTTTCAATGTGGTTAATCATTAAATTGTTTAAATGATTGCCTGAAGGTCTCTTTTCCCAATCCCGTTTAGTTTTGATTAGGACCATCGGGCTATTCTTTTTTAACTTTTATATTTTAAGTTTGTACCTGTAGGGATTCAGGCTATTTGTTCTAGTGCTTGTCAGTCTGGTCCAATCTGTATTCTAGCTAGGAAATTATCATTATTTCTGATGACAGATGGTACACTTTTCAATTTGCCAGTGTTTTTACAAGGTTTTATAATAAAATATATTTTCAGTAATTTTTATGGATGTAAAATGCAATGAAAAGTTGAATTATTTGCTTGTCCTTATATTTAGTCCTTTGCCTCTTTGGTTATCTGACAGGTGCATTCACGTAGAATGCAAGCTCCTCCAAACAAAATCTTATAATTTCAGAAGAACACCTTGTCTACTATCTGACTGATATTTGCCAATTAAACAATGTCTTGGTAAGCAAAAAATGGAAATTTGCATAATAAGTATCCAATTTTGGGATAACCCTTAATCACTGCACCACTTCTATTTAAAGAAATATTTTTTTCTAATAATGTGATGCATAAAGTGTTTTTTTCTCTTTTTGATATGAAAACTCCCACTGTTAATCTTATTTATTTATTTATAGGTTTAAAATACTGCAAAATGAGTTATTGGAAACAAACACAAATCATTTTGCATCAAGTGAAATGTCTGTATATATATAAATTGTGGATATTTAAAAGCATCACAGGTATTCATATATGTGCACCAAAGTACCCAGATATTTTTTAATTGATTCTAATGGCAAGGTAAAGGTGAAGAAAGCAGCTTTAAAAATATTTCAATATTGCTCTTCAAATTCCCATTTACATTAAAGAATCATAAACATTCTGAGTTAAACTGTAGTCACACTACAGAAATACACAAAGAATATCGAAACACACAGTAATAAAAGAAGGCCAAATAACCCAAAAGACCAAACTTTTCTCACATCTAAACAAAAGATGAGATTCCAAGACAAAATGAAATGCAAAAAGCAATAGGCGTCTTTCAGGAAAAATAAGATCTATGAATTGTTGCTCTGTTGGCAGAGCACAAGAGAAAGAGCCAACTACCATAAAAGCTGATTTGGCAAAGGTAAAATGGTAAAGAATTTTTAAAATTGAATGTGGTTTGAAAGTTTAATATCCCTGGGAATCCCTGATACAAAGGACTCCTTTCACTGAGTTCACAGTAAAAGACTGAAGGCAGAACAGGAAATGTGAGAGAGACTCCTGAGTAGCTCAGGATAGGAACCCCACCCAAGATCTCAATCTCTAATTAACACAAAAGAAAACTCTTACACCACTGGGCAAGGCCAAGAAGACTTTCCCACTCCCAGAAACAAGGTGAAGAGCAACTTCCTGTGAGGCAGGTATGGAAAAGCAACTAACTATCCCCCACTAGGAAATCTCTTCAGAATGGAGGTGATAGTAAGAGGCAAAGGTAAGTTGTCAGCAAAGGAGGGTAAAGGCCAAAGTCACATGACTCTGGGAAATGGGTGGGAAACTCCCCTTATCTCACTACAAGGTCATTGCTCAGAGCAAGCAATACCAGTCGACTGCTTGGAGAAGGATAAATTCTCTGCCACCACTCACACAAAGGTCCCAACCCTGAGGAAAGAAATGCACAGTCTGTGCACTTGGAGGTGGTAGACGAAAGCTGCTTGGATACACAATTCTAGATGGTATAGAAAGTGAGTGTTTGCATCTTCAAAGCCTTCAATTTTTTTCTTTAGTGCTCTGTAGTTTTCATTGTAGAGGTCTTTCACCTCTTTTGTTACATTGATTCCCAAATATTTTATTTTATATTTCTAAGGCTATTGTGAATGGTATAGTTTTCCTGAGTTCTCTTTCAGTTGATTCATTGTTGGTGTATAGAAGCACAACTGACTTATGGTTGTTAATTCTATATTCTGCTACTTTACTGAATTCATTTATGAGTTCTAGAAGCTTTCTGGTGGAGTTTTGGGGTTCCTAAATATAGAATCATGTCAATGTAAAATAGGGATAGGTTGAGCTCTTCTTTTCCTATTTGTATCCCTTTAATTTCTTTCTTTTGTCTAATTTCTCTGGCTAGGCATAAGCAGAATTAATATTGTCAAAATGACCATACTACCAAAAGTGCTATAGAGACTTAATGCAATTCCTATTAAAATTCCAATGATGTTCTTCACAGAAATAGAAAAAGTAGGATGAAATTCATTTGGAAAAACAAAAGGCCCAGAATAACTAAAGCAATCCTTAGCGAGAAAAGTGAAGCATGAGGTATCACAATACCAGACCTTAAATTATACTGTAGAGTTATAGTAACAAAAATGGCATGTTTTGGCAAAATAACAGACATGAAGACCAATGGAAAAAATAGAAGACACAAAGACATACATAAATGCATTTATCTCATCCTAGACAAAGCTGTCATAAACATACATTGGAGAAAAAGTAGCCTCTTCAACAAATGTCCTGGGAAAACTGGAAATCCATATGCAGTAGAATGAAATTGATCCTCTATCTCTCACACTACACAAAACTCAACTCAAAGTGGACCAAGGACCTAGGCATTAGACCAGAAACTCTGAGCCAACTAGAAGAAAATGTAGGCCCAATTCTCTACCATGTCAATTCAGGAACCAACTTCCTCAATAAGACTTCTAAAGCACATGAAATAAAATTGAGAATCAATAAAAGGAATTGTATCAAACTAAAAGGCTTCTTAACAGAAAAGGAAGTAATCAAGAATATGAACAGAGAGTCTACAGAATGAGAGGCTTTACCACCAGAACTTCAAATAGAACATTTATCTCCGGGATATACAAAGAACTCAAAGCACTTAACACACACACACACAAAAACAAACAAACAAACAAACAAACAAAACAAAACAAAACCCAATCAATAAACCGGCAAAGGAACTGAACAGACACTTCAAGAAGAAGAAATAAGAATGTTCAAAAATATATGAAAACATGATCAACATCTATAGCAATTAGAGAAATGCAAATCAAAACTACATTGAGATTCCATCTTACCCCAATCAGAATGGCAATTATCAAGAATATAAGTTGCAAATTATGTTGGTAAGGATGTAAGGTAAAAGCTTCATTCATACATTGCTGGTGGGATTGCAAATTGGTGCAACCTCTATGGAAAGCAGCATGGAGATTTCTTTAAAAATTTGGAATGGAACCACCACTTGACCCAGTTATCCCACTCCTCCATTTATACCCCAAAGACTTAAAATCAACATACAACAGTGTCACAGTCACATCGATGTTTATAGCAGCATGTTTCACAATAACCAAGCTATGCAACCAATCTATGGACAAAGGAGATGTGGTATATATATATATATATATAATGTAATTTTACTCAACCATGAAGAATGAATTAATTTATGGCATTTGCTAGCAAATGGATTGAACTGATGACTATCATGCTAAGTGAGATAAGTCAGTCCCAAAAAATTCAAAGGCAGGATGTTCTCTCTGATCTGTGAATGCTAACCCATAAATAGTGAGGGGAAGATTAGAAGTTCATTAGTTATAGAAAAGGAAATGAAGGAAAGGGAGGGAGGAAGGGAATAGGAAAGACAATGAATGGGTCATAACTTTCCTACTCTTATATATGATTACACAACCAATATAACTCCACATGATGTACAACCACACAAATGGGATCCTGATTGGAACAAGTTATACTTATTCTATATATGTATGTCAAAATTCACTGTGCTGTCATGTATATCTAGAGAGAATAAATAAATAAATAAATAGAATTCTTCTTTAGTAACTGATCAAACAAAGAAAAGAAGTAAATGTTTGCTATTCCTTCAGGTAGAATAGATTACCTCCTTCCCCAAACCTCTCACAAGTATACAGCAGAATGTAGTTGTCAAGCAAGAGGAGTTTTCCACTTTGAAGACAGAAGGAGAAATTCAGATGAAGACTGTAACAAGCAAATGAAATGCCCCTCTTGCACCCACCATGAGTTTCCAGTGAGTAAACAGGTCACAGTCCACACCTGGGAAAGGACAAGAGTGTGGAGAGTGATCCTTCAGTGAGAGGAAGCCTGAGGAATGAGTGGGAATATGCCAGACACAAAACTCAGCATAGGTGGCATCCATCCACCACTGGAGGATCCTGGTTCACAGTGCTAACCTGAATAAAAATAAAATCCAAACCCAGTTCATTACTTTACTAACCAAACTCTCCACACCTAATAGAAAAATACGCTTTTTCTCTCTTTCCTTATTGGAACCTCCAAAGTTAAAAAAAAAAAGGTGGGTGGGTTGGAAATGCACTTCCCATCTTAACTTTAGTAGTGGAGCTTTGATAGTACCTCCAAAAGAGCTTCAAATTAAGTTTTTCTATAGTTGCTGTTCCCAAATGCATGAAACTTATCTCAGAATATCTCATGTCTACCTCATAGCTGAGAAAGGTAAAGCAAATTCTGGTGGCAGGATAAGGTTGGCTGATTTGCACTGTCTTTGCACTCATGGAGTTTATTAGGAAAAATAGTTTGCAAATGATTCTTTTTTTTTTGGACCACATGTGAATCACATAGAAGATAATTGTTAGCATAGAGGCATCTTTGGTCTAGTGAAACAAGTTTGTTTAGGTGGGTACAGGGACTCAAACAAAAAGAGATGGATGTTCGGAGATGAAAAGTCACAAGCACAGAGGATCATGTACTTTGGCCAAGGAAACTGAAACTAGAGAAATCCAGCAGAAAACCTCCAGAAACCTTGTGTGAACACAGATATGACAAACTTAGTCATTCACACACATATCCACAACCCTCAAGAGAGTGGGTTTTAAAAATCTCTCAGGCTCCTAAAGAGGACTTTTTACCTTGGGATTAGTTCATATAAAACTGTTCCTATTGCATTACCAATCCCTAGTAATTATATTTCTACCACAATGCTGAGAAGAAAAGCTACCTACCTAGCTGGCAGGAGCAGTAAGGAAAATAAATACAGGACAGAGAAATTCAAAGATGAGTCAAATAAGTTCTCTATTACTTCTAGCAGGAAATCAGCAGAAGTAGAAGCAGAGAATACTTGCTAATGCACTGAGGTTGGAATTTTGATACATTTGTACACATAATGGGCTGAACATTTTAATTGTGTTTCTGACTTGAAGTGATGGACAGCTCTCTCTGTAGCCTTTATAAATCAAGGACTGGAATTTGACCAAGATTTGATTTGGTATGGATGAGATTATTAGATAAAATTTAAAGGTCAATGGGAGGCAAAAATAAAGTTATGCTTTAGATATGTCAGAGTGAAAATTTTCAGCATACTGAATAAACAATGTCTAACACTTCTCCATAAAATCTTCCCCTAATGACTGACTTCATGGAAATGTCATCAGCTTGTATTTTGGATGTAATCTTGTCTTACAGTGAATTAATGTTTCCTGCTTTGTAATCCTCCGAGTTAAGTTCGCCAAACTTTTTAAAATCAGAAATTAAAAATCATTAAATTTATTACAGTAGTCCTAGAATATTGTATCCCAAGTGAGTTTTGAAACACTAAATACAAATTATATAATCCTAAGAAAAATTAAATAATTGGGCTGAATACAGTTCTCTTTTAATACAGGCTGAAAATTAGTACTTTATTAAAAGTCTAAAAACTACTAATCAGAATATTTATGAATGCAAAAATTATAAGTAATAGGTCTACTATAATTTGGGATTAGCAATCATTTTCACATTCTCTCTTTTGACCTTAGCAAGAAATCTAATATTTATAAGATAATAGATTTTACAGAAGCTTTTTTTTTCAGACCTTGCATATATGTACATATGTGAGTTTGTCAATAATCCTGTAAGGTTAGGCACACTTATATTGAGTGGAAATAGACAAGGGGAAAGTGGTCCTTTCCTCCATGTTTACAAAAGCACAGTAGCTCCACAGATATTTCCATCCTTTCATGACAATCTTTTAGACCCACATTTAAGTTTCTCATAAAATGTGTACTTTGCTGACTAAAGACATATTGGCTTAAATCATGTTGGGACTAATGACACGTTAACTAACTCAGGCTGACTCCTTACTCCCTGGCAAGTGAGCAAGATCAAGTCTCAAAGGCGGTTTCAAAGGTTAATGACAATAAATCAGACCACCGTCTGGGATTGGTTAACAACAGTTCCACCAACGTGATCAGCTCCTGCTTGCCATATAGTCCTATGGGACTCTCACCTGCGTGAAGCCCCCATGCCTTGCCGACCTTTAAGCTGATTGGTTCCCACCTAGCTCCCACCCTACATAAAAGCTGTGTGATTTCCTCAATAAACGAGTTCCTGTTGTGACTGGTCTCCCTGACGCCTCTGATTGTCCTCCGCCCAGAGGGCTGGGAGCAGGCGGTCAGTCGGCCCTACCTATCCAGGTGTGACCTTGTTGGGGAGTGTCCCCTTCCCTTGTCGCTGGTCGAGAAGAACAGGGGGGCTTAAAACCCCGACAAAATCATTTATCAAATATTGCATCCACTTCTTGAGAAACATAAAATATTTTGAGAAATATGTTTTTACATTCTAAACATGACATTGATCACTGTTTTCAGGTCTAAAATATCAAGTTCTAGGAAAACAACTCATGCACAGTAAACAAGAGTGTGTGCAAACAGGTCATACCCTTGCTAAACAGTAGGATGACAATATCCATTAGATTCTCAAGAGTTGCAAACACTTGCAAATCTCTTTTTAATAGTTTTAATTAGGAGATGTCTACAACTGACAAATGTATTCATTAATTCCTTTGATGGTTGGTCAGTGTCTACATCTCTCAGGCTCTTTAAGCTTTTATGGTAGAAAAATAAAGTTGATTTTTACCTAAAAGCTAGTAACAAAGATTAAAAGTTTCTCTTAATTTTAAAATATTTTGCAAAGCATTACCACTGTTTAATACTCACAGGTACCTTCTGACATAATTCATTAATGTTATCTCAGTCCTTTATTCTGTCACAGTGAAACAAGTTTTATGAGATTCTTTTCCTAGAGAGTTATACAATGGTGAAGTTCATTGAAACCTAAGGATGAAAGGTCATTTCCAGGTGCAGAAAATTATAATCTTATTTTAAAGTCCATGCATTTGGGTACAGATTACAGAATGTGGTGTGTGTCTACCCTAGGGCTACTTACAGCAACCTAGAACAACTTCCTGAAGCAGATCACAAAAATGGAAGCGGTGTGGTGTGTGTGTGTTGGTACTAGAGATTAAAAGTAATAGAATAATGAACCATCAAATGATAATTAATGAGCTAAATATAATACCACACATTTTAACACAAAATTGTAAGGACTGCAAGATGCTGAAATCCATAGGGGGAGTATAAAGATGTTGGGGATGGGACTGAACTGAGGAATAGGACTTGACCCTTGAGACTCTGGACAAGCATCACATAAATATGGTGTTACCCTTTGATAGGATATCAACAAGTGATCTTTAAACCTGTCATGTGGAGAATATGAATGAAGGGAGAGATCGATTCCCCTTCTTTATTGCTGTTTTCTTCATAATATCATGACAGAGAATTTACCTTGGATCTTGTCTGAAGTCATTCATTATTCCTTAACTAAATGAACTAACTTAAAGGAAGACTGAGAAGTGTGCAGGAATGTGCACCTGCTCCACATCTCAATCAAGTAGAACATACCATCAGAAACACCCAAGTTCAGAACAGCAAAGTGCTCAACAGCCCATGCTCTTCTTAGTTTCCTAGGGTTGCTATAACAAGTTGCCACAAACTCAGTGGTGTAAGACAACAAAAATTCATTATTTTACAGTTTTAAGTGTCAGGAGTCTAGAATGAGTCTCACTGGGCAGAAGTCAAGATGTTGGCAGGACTTGTTCTTTCTGGAGGCCCTGGATAATGATCCATTTCCGTGCTTTTTCTAGGTTCTGGAAAGTGCTGGCATTCCTTAGCTCATGATCATTTCCTTACATCTCTCCATGCACTTATATCTACAGCTCTAATTGCTATTTCCCCTTTGCCCTTCCTATAAGTTTCTTTGTGATTTCATTAAGGGACCACTCAGATTAATCCAAGATAATACCCCATCTCAATAACCTTATTTTAATTATATATCTGCAAGTCCCCATTGTTATATGGGATAAGAGTCTCAGGTTCTGAAGATTAGGATGTGGATATCTTTTGGGCATAATTATTCAGGTTACCAAATCACATGACTTTGCATCCCAACATTGCTGAACAGAGAATTTTCCATGTTTTTTTTAACTTTATTCCCATTTCAGGAGCAGAGAACCTAAATGGCATTATAACAAATTCTACTTTCAAAGATGTTAATAAGGCAAATATCCTTAAAAATAGAGACTGTCACTCTCTGAACTAAGAGTAGGTTTGCTTTAGTCTTCATCTGGAGCAACTGTCATTATTTAAAAAAATACTCGGTGTTCTCTAACCTTGGGATTTCTCTCTTGAAACATGGTCCATTGCATGTGAAGATGTCACTTTTGTGATGTCTTGTGAAGACTCGGGTTCAGAATCCTCACAGAAAATTAATGATACTCTGGCTATGACTTTGGATCTCACTAACAATTGACTTTGCCTCAGAAAATTTTATGTCTTCTGCCAGCATCCACAAAGTTGTAGGAGATTAACTTTTTAGATTGTAAATATAATAAGATCTGAGTGTTCACAGTTCTTAACTAGCTGAATCACTTACTAGATATGTGACTCTGATAAAGTTCTTTATCTCCCTAAGTTTCAATGTCTAATATATAAAATGGAGCAACTACTACTACTGACCCCAGGGAGTTGTTGAGTGGATTAAATGGAACATTGGGCAAAAAGTGAGTAATCCTAGTACCCAGTGAGTACTCATCGAAGATTAGCTATTATTTCTGCCATTGATTTTTCTTATATTTTTTAATATTTATTTTTAGTTAACTTTAATTAGATATGGTTTACATGCAATGAACCATATTCATGTAAAATATTCAAGTTTTTTAAAATTTCTATTGATCCTTTTTAGTTATATATAAGATTAGGATTTATTGTGACATAATCATGAAAGCATAGAATATAATATTTTCTAATTCAGTTCCTAACACTTCTCTCCTTCCTTTTCCTAATGACTCATTCAACCACTGAGCCACATCCCCAGCCCTATTTTATATTTTATTTAGAGACAGGGTCTCACTGAGTTGCTTGATGCCTCGCTTTTCCTGAGGCTAGCTTAAACTCTCAATCCTCTTGCCTTGGCCTCCAAAGCCACTAAGGATACAGGCATGGGCTACCACACCTGGCCCTATGGATATTCTTGATAATGGGATTCACCATGCTATATTCAAGGATGTACATATGAAAGTTTGGTCAGATTAATTCCACTATTCTTCCCTTTTCCTGCCCCTACCACCTCCCCGTCAATGTCCTTCAAAGAGACTAGCCACAGGCAATTTTGATCTTTCCTTTGATTTTTACATCACAAAATAAATGGAATAAACTAATAAAATCAGGGAAACACAACTGGGGGACACAATGTTTTCCAAAATTGCAATTAACTATAATAAAAGTAAATGTCTACATTCTTAAGAAAATATTTTAGTTGAAATTATAAAAATGATGGTTGGGAAGAATGGAAGTTGTATAAATCTTATGTTCAAATTGTTTTATTTGTAGCATAACTTGAAATAAAAGAATCAGATATTCATTCATCAATTCCAAAACAAAAAGAATCACAGATTTTTTCATACTTTTCACCCATTTTATCTCTACATATCTATTTTAGAAAGAAAATGATAAAGAAAGCCTACATGTTATATAAAACAGTGACCTTAAGTTCCTGGTTTAATTGTAGAATTTATTGAAACTATAGTTTTTCTGTATGGCTGCAGGCATTAATAATTTTCAAACACAGGAAAATCCTCTGAAACTTTTAATGCTTTAAAGACCCATAACCATATGAAGGATCATTTCACATGCCTTCAGTTTGGATGTATATGTATATATATCCAAGCAGAATTAATTTCTACAGTTTAAAATAAGAACTGCTCTAATGGAATACATGAAAAACTAAATTGAATAGTAAATTTTAATTTTTACATATTTTTTCTCTTTCTGCTGAAAATTATAATTCATACTTCAACGAAAAATGAATCTTGGACAAGAAGCCTGATAATATAAAGTAAGTTCAATCTTATAAAAAGGATCTCTCTTATCCTTTCAGAGAAAGCAATAATTACACCTGCCAAGAATGACTACCTTAAATTACCCCCAGGTACTGTAATTCTGCCGCCTGCTGATTCTCCTTTTCTTCCACCTTCCTTCATTTTCTGCACAGCTCTTGTCATTACCTTGTTCACTTTTGTGTTTATTGTTTGTTATCTGCTTCCCACTGAGATCCAAGCTGATATGAAGCAGCATTGTCCTCTACCACACAATGCCTCTCACCTCCAAGAGCACATGGCCAAAGATGACATTCACTTAATATGTATTGACTGGACTACTAAATCAAGTAATTAATTAAAAGAAAAATGATAGGGATTTTCCAAAAAAATTGACAAGAATCCTCAGAAGGAGAAAAATACACATTGATAAATATCTTGTCATTATAAAAGTGTATTTTATTAAATCGGTAACATGCTCTTCACTTTATAGATCTTTTTAATAATTGTTGAAACGTGAAATTTCTTCAAATTAACTATCATCTTTCTTATTTATTTAACTACTATTTTAACCAGCAAAGTCAATAGGATATATTACATTGAGAGATTTTTCAATAAACCCCTAAAAAAAATCAAAGAATGAATGGAAATGGAACATTTTTGGTAGTATTGCATACTCTGTTTTTATAGAAAGAATGTGAGTATATTCAGAAGATGTTCAAGATATTTATGTTTAATTCACAAATAGAAAAATATGTATAAATTTATACTCCAAACTAGGCAAACTTTTCAGAATTTCTACCAAGCTTACAAAATCACTTGTCAAATTAAGCACTGGCTTTCAGTCTTCAGCTTGGAGAGTAGATGCTAGCCAAATAAGTGAATTTAATTTTTCTCTCTTTAAGAATCACAAGTTGTCATCTGACAATATAAACTTCTGTTTTGACATATTAATATTGTGTTGCAATATGTATTGTTATTCTCTTTAATGGAAAGAGAGAAGATAAACTTTTAAAAAAGGAATATTGACATGTTACACATATTTCAGTTATGAAAATCTGAAAAATGTTTTTGTACCCTTCATACTGTCAAACCAGCACAGCACAGATGTGCCTGGCAGTTGAGCAGTTATTAGAATCCATCTCTGTTGCTGTGGCAGAATGCAAAGAACCACCAGTGTCACTGATAAGATACTGTTATCAAAGTCAGGATCATTAGCTGGGATATTCGGGCATAGCACAGGAACTGACACTGTTGAAATTAAACGTTCTGTATTATATTTTAGTCCCTCCTGAAGATATCCAGGGTAAGATCATAATAATCCAAAAGTATCTACTTATGGAGAAGGTGCAAGTCTGTTGTCCTTCTAAAATCATCAAGTCCCTATCATCAGCTATCATATTACAGAGAAAAGATGACAGGCTTCCTCTGTCACATCCAGTCTATAGCAAAAATTTTAACTTTCATTAGACACTCCTTGAGAATGTTCAATCATGGTGGACTTCTATTGTCTTAATCAGTAATCTACTTTAAAAAAAAAAAGAACAAAACAAGGCTATTTTTCATTTTAGTACTTCATTTGCCACTCATGAAGACTTACACTTTTTCATTATTAAAGGGTTGATTTAAAGTACAGCTGAGCTGAATTAATAGTTTTCTTATGCTCCCCTCATCCCCTCTCAAAGACAGCAGAGACTAACACGTATTACCGTTCTTGCTGTAAATTATTTTAGTCTCTTTCTGCTTTGATTTTTTTCTCTTTGTGATTCATTCTACCCCCCATCATTGGATTGATCCTCCTAAAAATATCAGTTTCTTCACATTATTCTTCAGCTCAAAAGCACGCCATGTTTCTTGCTCCAAGATTTCATCCAGACCCTTCACCTCATGTTCAAGGCCTCTCATCTTTCCACTTCTCACTTACCAAAATCTGCTTTTTCACTATCAACTGCATACAAAACTGCTATTAATGACCTACTTCCAGGAGACTTGTGTTTGTTTCTTCCCCAAAGAATTTCTGGTTACAGAAATATCCTCCAATTACAACTTATCATTTGTCCTTTAACATCTATTCCAAATCCAGCCTCTTGCCCAGGAGCTCTCTGAATACACCAGTGCAAAGACATCTCCCGCTTCCTGTGGATTCCTAGAGTGTGGACAGTCTCCATTCATCATGTGTTTCTTGGGATACCTTTGATCTTATTAAGGTACATGAAGAGGATTAATATCCTCTAATAGCTAGTAAAGTGTCCTTCATATAATAAGCATACAATTAAAGTTCCTTAAATCATACATTTCTAAAACATTCAAGAAGCAAGTGGACTTATATATAAGGAAATCAATGTCTAGAATTATTAGGTAACATACTTTAAGATGATTGTCAGCTAATCAAAGATCTGGTTTGTTTGATTATTAAAGACCTTTTCAATTAGAGAAATGCAAATCAAAACCACCCTAAGATTTCATCTCACTCTAATTAGAATGGCTATTATCAAGAACACAAGCAATAATAGGTGTTGGTGAGGATGTGGGGGAAAAAGGCACATTCATACATTGTCGGTGTTGCTAATTGGTGCTGTCACTCTGGAAAGCAGTGTGGAGATTCCTCAGTAAACTTGGAATGGACCCACCATTTGACCCACCTATCCCACTCTTCGGTTTATACCCAAAGGACTTAAAATCAGCATACTACAGTAAGCAGCCACATCAATGTTTATAACAGCTCAATTCACAACAGCTATATTGTGGAACCAACCTAGATGCCCTTCAATATATGATTGATAAAGAAACTGTGGTATATATACACAATGGAAATCATACAACCACAAGGAAGAATAAAATTATGGCATTTGTAGGTAAATAGATGGAGTTGGAGAATATCATGCAAAGTGAAATAAACCAATCTCAAAAAACCAAAGACAGAATATTTTCTCTGATAAGTGGATGCTGGTACATAATGGGGGAGGGGGCAGGGTGGGTAAAGGAAGAATGTAGGAACTTTGAATTGTGTAGAGCGAAATGGGGGAGGAGGGGTACAGAAAGAAAAAACAGTGGAATGAGACAAACATCATTACCCTATGTTCATGTATGATTATGTGAATGGTGTGAATCTACATTGTGTATAAGAATAGAAATGAAAAGTTGTACCCCATTTGTGTACAATGAATCAAAATGCAGTCTGTAAAAATAAAAATAAATAAAATAAGAAAGACCTTTTGTACTTATGCTAGTGATATTTTTAATATTTTACTACTTGTGTCTGTGAAATAATTTGTGAAATGCACTAATTTTAATAAAGTATATACATATATGTTTACATTCATATAACTTCATATATGCATCAATAAAAATAGATATCAATAGTAGAAGTTTCTTTGAGGACACTGATATTTCAAGGGTAAGATTAGAAAATTTCATTTTGATAATTTGTAAAGTATAAAACAATATGCCAGAATTGCGATGAAAATGGGGACACATTTTTAATACATTCTGAGTAACAGATTCAGTATTCTAATAAGAACCAAATTCCAACGTTCCTCAGTGTTCTGTTAAATTTTGTTTTACTATCTAGCATTACAAACATATTATAGTAAATCTATATTTTCCCAGAAAAGATGGAAAATAGATCAATATATTTCCATGGGTACTCAAAATGTAGTGGAAAGTGTATGTTCAACTTTTAAATGAAGGCTTTACCTATTGGTATGTGAAAAGCAAGGAGAAATAATATTATTGAGCAAATAAAATTAGCAAATATTTTTAAATAAACAAGTGGAGCTCAGGATCTGGTTACTGCTACTTTCAAATTTATTGGATTTAATCCTTTTAAAGTCCTCTATCTCTGGACAGATTGATGTCAATATTATGCAGAGTTACTTACCATCTTTCAGAATGGTTTCTCTCTCTGTGCCATCTATCTTCTGCCGGCCAATTAGGAAACTGGTGGTGTCAGCAAAGTAGATGTAATTGGTTTCTGCATGAAAATCTACAGCACGAGGGTTTACCAGATTTTCTATGGGGATCATGTATTCATCAGCTATCTTGGTATTCAAGTCCATTCCTCTAACAATTCCTGGGCGTCCTTTTCCATAAAAGAGGAACAACTCATTCTTCGGTCCTGCAGAAGAAAGATTACAAATATAAACAACTGATGCTGCCTAATCTTCTTTGCACTGCATAATGCCACTGTTTAATTAACTGGCCCAATTAGCATTTTTTAAATTCAATACTAAAAATTAAACTCTAAAATATGCCAAATGTATCTTGATGCAAGAAGGCCAGCTAATTGCATTACTTTAATTAAAACAGAAATTACTTCAGTGAGTGGTTATATTTAGTTAATTATTCTTTTGTCTGTAACTGTCTGTATAGAAAAAACATGACAGATCATTGAATAACTTGTAACTTGTGAAATGGACATTTATTAAAACATCCGGTACATTGAGTTTTATAATTCATTACAATCTATCTAGCACTTTCTGTAGATACCAACTATAGCTCTCATTATGGTTGACAATGGTAAAAAGTTCAGAACATTTAAAACACAGTACTTCAGAATTTTCACCTTCAGACTGTCAGAGACAAACACGAAGATTCATACACTATCACTAACTTGCCTGTGAATATATTATAGATGCTGCAACTTATTCTTTTAAGAAATGAAATCAAATGGCAGTTACAGCATTATGTTTTTCTTCACATCTTAATTAGAATGTTAACACTGAGGTGCTCTGACGGTATACTGATGTATGACACAGGCTGTATCCAAAGCAAAACACCCCCCCAAAAAAAAAGCACAAAATCCCCCCCCACCAAAAAAGTCTTTAGAATATAACTTTTTCTATAGAGGGAATTGACTCTTTCAGACTGCAAGGCACTTCTCCTATTAGTAGGGTACTCTATGCTGGTTCATTCTATATGAGTAAAAATATATTAATTTATATCAAGTTATATAACATATTAATGGACAAAGAGACTAAACTTCATAAATAAAATTAGGTATAAAAAAGATTCAGCTATATTTGCATAATCACATAATAACAGATTTCAAGTAAAATAAATACAAATATTACAGAAATTTGGGAAATAAGAAAAAATAAGCAATTACTCATAAATCTAACTCCCTCAATACAAAAATATTAATATTTCTTATACTTTCTTTTGTTTCTCTTCAAAATTAATGTTATTGAGTACTGAATTAAAAAATTAACATATCTTCCTATATAGCAAAATTGAGACAAATCTTAGATACCTAACATAGATGTCAAAAGTATTATCAGGACATTGAAAAATAGGCATGTGCCTCAGACTGATCCTTTTCCATCTCAAAAACTTTCAATATGTTTTTAAAAAATACTTTTAGTTGTAGATGGACACAATACCTTTTATTTTTAATTTATTATTTTTATGTGGTGCTGAGAATTGAACCCAGTACTTCATACGTGCAAGGCAAGCACTCCACTACTGAGCCACAAACCCAGCCCTCAATATCTTGTTTATTGTGCTTATCATATGTTTTTAAGAAAAAAAAGTACATTTTTATTGTATTCCCCAACAGAAGATTGTTGAATTTTGCATGTTTGGATAGTATGGGTGAATTTTATAAATTAATTTTATTATAATTCATATTAATTCATAGTGGTTGTAGTCATAGCTCATTTTCATCACTGCATAGTATTTCTTCATACAGATAATTTAGATTTATTTTATCTAGCTATTTTTTCTAATGCATATTTAATTCTATCAACAAGATTGTTCAATATTATTTTTTTTATTATTTAATCCTAGCATCAATTTTGTTTTCTGTTACTCTATTAAACCTTACATTATTCCTGTTTGATATAAGATAATTTACCAAGTCAGTCTCCAACTTATTTTAAGCATTCATCATTATAATATTACTGAGAGAAAGTTGTTTTTTTTTTCAATCTAGCATTTCATACAATTTGCAATGGATTTACAGGGTAAACTATATTAACATCCTTCTCTCCATTTTCCTCACAGATTCTTGATGTTTATCTGATTCTAAAGGAATTTTCTTTTTAAATATTATGGATATGATTTAAAGTAGTATTGACTCATTTATAAAATTATTAACATTTTTTAATATTTTCCTGCCAATATTTTATGAATATATTTTTTTTCAAAAATTGGGATCTTATGCACTTAAAAATTTAATGACATTTGGTCAGGTCATTAGAAGAAAACTTCAAAAACAGAGAAATCAGTAGGATTGAGGAAGGGAGGGAAAGAGGAGGTACTAGTGACTGAAATTGACCAAATCATGTCATATTTATGTTTGAATATGTGGCGATATATCTCACAATTATATAATTATAATCCAACAATTAAAAAATTAAAAAACAAATTCAGTATCTTTAATAAAAATACATTAAAATTTATATTTTAAAAAGTTAAAAAATATTCTTTTCAATGACAGCATAATATTCTCTACTAGTTAGGCAATATAATATGATCAGCTACTTACCTATCATTGGCTATTTAGATTGTTTCTGATCTTTTAATATTAGAAATAAATTTGTAATTAACATTTTCAGTCAAAGGAAGGATAACTTGTCAAACAATAGCATTAGTCTTTTGGTCATTGTATTACCAAATGCCTTTCAATAGTACTACCAATTTCTAACTTCATAGTAAAGCATAAGAATGTTGATTTTCCCATAATCATTATTGTTAACATTTGTTTTTGTTTTTATTTCTAATGGATATTTAGTTGCCAATTGGTAAACACGGTACTTGATAAGTTAGGATGTGTTTCTGTGTGTGTGTGTGTGTGTGTGTCTGTGTGTGTGTTAAACACCATCAGTAACAATTTTCCTTAGTTTTCTCTATGCATTCTTCACTTTAAACTATTTTAAAGTTTTTTCCAGTCTCCCTTGACATCCTGTACTATATACAACTGAAAACTGAAAGCTACATTTCATAGACACTTGTATAACTAGGGTTCTGGTTTTGACTTAAAGAGCTGACTCAGATGTACAAGCTCAAGTTTAGGATATGCAAATGAGACCAAGGTCCTCTTTTTGCATTTTTTTCTGGTCTGCACCTGCTGCAGAAACTTAACTTTTTTACTATAGTCTTCTTCCATTCCATTCACATTTAGGAATATCAAGGGGCATGGGATGGGATCCTTCCACCACCACCACCTATAGGAATATAATTCTGACATAATATGTGACATAATTCTGGAGTTAATAGATGTGGTACAAATTTTCTAATCCTGGATCTGGGTTAAGATTACATTGTTTTTGAAGTTAGTATTCCCCTTTGTGGTTTCCTGATGCCCTAACAAGTGATCGTGGCAGGTGTTCTAGATTTCAGTCAGGCTATTTTGACAGTGGTTTGGGAAGACCCAGTCTAGACACTCCTGCTCTAGGATTTTCAATGATTTGCACCTATATGCAATAAATTTGTTTCTGTTTAGCATAGCTAGAATTGTTTGCTTACTATAAAAAAATACTACAAATCACAAACTATATTAAGGATGATCTAATCATATGTAACTGTGATTTTATGTTCCCCCGAAACATGTGTATCTACAGGTGCAGATGTGTATGAATATATGTATATGATTGTTCTTTTGCATGACAAGTCCTCATTTTCTAAGCTGCAACTAGATGCTTTTAAAAATGATGTATGTATGCACACTCACACTCAGCTTCTGTTATCTTGAGGCTTCAAACAGAGTCCTCATTTATCTAGCAGACCTTGGGAACATGAAAGCAGACTTCTTTTGTAGGAGAGCAGGGGGCAGGGGTTACTGGGGGTTCAACAAAGGTACATTTGACCGCTGAGTTACACCCCCAGCTTTTTTTGACTTTTACTTTGAGACAGGGTCTTGCTAAGTTGCTTAGAGCCTCACCAGGTTGCCAAGGCTGTCCTCAAACTTGTAGTCCTCCTATCTCAGACTCCTTAGCTATTCAGATGGTAGATACGCACCATCATGGCCAGCTGAGAACAGATCTATTTACATTTTCAGTATTTCATACAAAATCAGAAATAAAAATAAAAATGTAAACAACGTATACTTTTTCGCAGTTGAGCTTCTTGAGTTCTTGACTTGCAGCAAGTTATAGTATTAGTAAGTCTAACTAGTTATATTAAACTCTAACCAATTAGTGGACTTGTCACTGTCTTTAGCCAGCACATGACAAGAGAATGATCAAAGGGGGAGCCCTTGACCAAAGAAAAAATGTTTCCTCATGACAAGGAGGAGTTAAATTGGATACTATAAAAAGCAGTCAGCAAAACTTGAAAAAAAGAAACAAAAATGACATTAGGAACATTTAAAGGCCAGCAGTCTTTATGTGAACATGATTTCTATCGCTATCATTGTATGATATCTGATTATTAAGACCACAAATAAAACAGTGTGTGCAAATATTGTTTCAAAAATCATTTTAAAGATCTTTATCAGTTTGTTTAAATACTTAAATTTTCCTGTCATATTTCAGATCTAAAAAAAATATTTTTTTTTCTTGTACTGGGCACTGAAGCTAAGGGTACTTTTCCTCTGAGCTATACCCCTAGATCTTTTGTTTGATGTTTTTTGAGACAGGGCCTCACTAAGTTGCTACTGAGGCTAGACTCAAACATGCAATCCTCCTGCCTTAGTCTCTGGAGTCACTGGGATTATAGGAATGCTCCACCATGCCAAGTTTAAGACAAATATGTCTAATAGATGTATATCTTGGGAAATTTTTTGACAAAATTTTTTTCTTCTTCTTTGGATTGGGGATTGAACATAGGGGCAATTTACCACTAAGTTATACGCTCAGTGCTTTTTATTTTTATTTTGAGACAGGGTCCTGCTAAGCTGCCCAGGTTGGCCTCCAACTTGAAAACTTTGTGTCTCAGCCTCCTAAGTAGGTGGGATTACCAGTGTGCACCACTGCGCCCATCTTGACAACAATTTTGAAGGTATTAATATTTAATTAGTACTGCTTTAGGTATTTGAAATTAAATCATGAAGTAAATTCCACTGCTCTGCAATGCTGAATGAGTTAAACATTGTTATATGTTGATTTCTATTGAAACAGATAACACACTTACTGCTAGAGCAGTATTCATCTTCAATAAGATAAATTCTGGTCAGTGAATGAGTATAGCCCATTGACCCAAAATCATTCATTAGGGAATTTTTTTAAAAAAAGGATCTTCCTAAAATTCTTCTTTAAATTTCCTTAAAGTACAATTTCCAAAGATTAATAAACTTAATGATTCTACAGTCTGATTAAATTGCCATTCACATAGTCACAAAACTACTGATGGTGAGAAAAAGTGTCTAGCGTGTCTTTGTAGGAAAATTTCACCTGATTAAACTCATATTATTCCTGATGTGGATGCTGCTAATTAACACTAAAAAAAATCCATTCTGAAGTGGAAGCTGCCGGCAAAATGTCTGATTTTAAAAACATACTTTTGCATGACCTGCCGTCACTCCCCAAGTTGAAGCCAGTCCTGCAGCGACAGGTCCGCGTTTTGTAACTGCTGCTGAGCAGACAGATGTGCGAACATCCCCCTGGCATTCCATATGGATCCACTTCACATGCATGGCTCCTGACTGCAACACATACAAAACAACACACTTGAAATTCTCCAAAGACAAGATAATTACGAACATCAGTATGTCACAACTTGTACAGTGTAAGAACAGGGACTCTTAGCAAAATTTCCTATACCCAACTATTTAGTACCATAATCAAATGGAAAATATGGAAACCTCATAGAAGAAGAGAAAGGGAATGTCAAAATCCTCCTAAGGCTACGTTTTCTAAAGCAATTCTGAGGAAAGAAAATGTGTTTATAGCAATTTAAGTTGTTCACATGTAAGCAAAATAAAGCTAACATTTTTTTGATACACAGTTATTGTACTTGTTTAAAACCCAACCACATTTGTGTACAATTAATCAAAATGCAGCCTGTAAAAAACAAAAAAAAAAGATAAAAATACTCCCAGCCTAGGTAATTAAAGGATTTCGTTTGCAAGGATCCATCACATGAGCACCTGAACTAGAATAAATGTGATTCAATCATCATGTATACTTTATTGAGAAGTGCTGAGGTCTTTTTTTTTTTTTAATTTTGAGTTCATTGGTTTTTGAGACCCTTACTACCAAAGTGTGTGTGTGTGTGTGTGTGTGTGTGTGTGTGTGTGTGACTATAATTGTAAAATAATGGACACTGAGTTTACAAGAGGAAATTGAGGAGTAGAAAAATGTCCCATAAGTATTTAGCACTAGGGAAGAAAAAATGGAAAAAGACCATGTGGAGAAGATCAGAAAAACAAAGATGCGCCAGAGAGAAAGGAGTAGTAGGAATAATTTCAGTAAGATTTTATGGGTCATTGTAATTATATTTCTTTTAGATCAACAGAAATGAGGTTTTGATAAGTATCATGGTAATTTTTCCCCCAAATTTTTGTTGGTGCATTATAGTTGTACATAATAGTGGGATTCATTGTTGTACATTCCACATGCACAGAATTTAGCAATATAAGTTAGACATTGTGGCTCCCCAGCACTTTCCCTTCCCACCTTTCCTCCCTCCCCCTGGTCCCTTTCCTCTAGCAATTTTTGGTTAATAATAAAAAACCACTATGATTTTATAAAATGCTGCCTTTTAAAAAAATCTTTCATGGTCTAAGTGGAGAAAAAGTGCAATTTGAACTATTTTTCTCTGCCAAGAGTATTGCATTTATTTTTTTCAACCTCACTAGATCACATCTCTTATCATATAGTCAACAACTCTATTTTCTTGCTTTAATCATCACTTTTTTCTTCTTCCACTGAACTATGCCCATCAAAAGGAAAGTGTGCCATTATTAAAAAAAAAAAGAAAAGAAAAAGAAAAGGAAAACACCTTTCCTTAATTGAATTTGCCATAGCAATCCTCCAAATAATTGTGCATTTCCCTGCTTAGCTTACATCCATAGTTCTCAAAGTTAACTATGATCATTTTCTATAACTCCTTCCCTTCCTGTCTCTTTCAAACCCATTTTAACGAAATGTTCACATCACCATCAAAACTGCCCTGCTCAGATTCCCATGAGATTTGTGTTGCCAACTCCAAAGGTTAATTGAATTTAACAAGCTTCTTCTCAGTCTCCTCTTTTGGTTCCTCCTATTATCCTTGACTTATTGTTGAAGGGTCCCAATGTCCACTATGAAACTATTTTCTTCTTCACCTATATTTGCTTCCTTGGTGTTCACCCATCACCATGATTTTAAATGTTGATTATATGTCAATGGCTTCCAAATGGATGTATCCAGTCTGGACTTCTCCATTGAACTTGAATATACTGGCCTGTACATTCAAATATCTCTTTGATATCTCCACTTGGATTTATAATAGACACCTGAAATATCCCATGAAAACTGAACTTAATCTTTGCCTTAAATTTGACCCATACTTAGTTCCCCCAAACTTGAAAATAACTCAGTTCCAGTTGTTCTGGTCACACCATTGTCATCATCTTTGAATGCCTTTTGATTTATACCCTGCATCCAATCCATCAGGAAATTCTATTGACTCTGCCTCCTAAATTTAATTACTTATCCCTACTGTATGACTTCTACTCTATTCATAAAACCCCAATCATCTCTAAACTTTCACCCTGCTCTCCCCACAGCCTATTGTCACTAGAGTATCTATATTGATTTTTTTTAAATGTCAGATAGCCAAAAAAAAGAAAAAAAAAATGTCATAGCAATGCTTTCAGTATAAGTCAAAGTTTTCACAGTGGTCTACAGGGTCTTAATTGTTACAGTCTTCCATTTTTACAACCTCATTTTCTACTTTTCTTTCTCTCATTCATTCTGCTTCAGTCACAAAGGTTTTCCTGCTGCTCCTTCAACAATCAAGGCATGTTCGTTCCTCCTGGAATTTGTGCTTGTCCATCCCTCTCTCTGGAGTGCTCTTGATATACTTATTCTTACATCGCTCTCCTTCCCTTACTTCAAGTATTCATTCAATGCCATGCTTTCAAAGAGATTTCCTTTGACTCTTCAATATAAATGGCAAACTCCTCCATCCCTGACCTCCATCTCATTCTTTACCCCCTTATCTACTTTATTTTCTATAATTTACCTAGTTATTATATCTTCTACATTAGGATGCAAATCTCATGAAAGCAAACATATTTATTATGTTTTACTCACTGCTGTATTCTCAATATACACAGAATACCTTCTGGCACACAGTAGATGATCCATGAGTAGTTAGGGTTACCAAATTCTAATAAGGTTACCCACAAAATTCAAAATTGCATTTGCCGTAAACGTATTTGTGACAACACACTGCCTCAATTGCATATATGTTAACATTTTGATAATTCTAGGTTAGTTTTCATTTGAAGCATAAGTATAAAAAAAAGGATGGAAATTTGGGGTGGCATTTTTTTAATGTTCTATTTTTCCCTATGTGACTCAGTCTAAGTTGGACTGCTGAAAAGTACAATTGACATGCCATAAAAGATAACTGGTTTGTGTTTTTAAGAAAAACTTAGGATCATTTCAACTTTAACATTAAAAAATATTTTTTAATGAACATGTGTTAAAGAACTACTGGAATGTGAAATCAGGAAAGCCAATGACTACAATGAACACTGGGCAAATGTTGCAAGGACGTCACCTGATTTATTTCCCCATAATACCAAAAAAAATGAAAAAGAAAGCATCTGCATGCCTCTACATACATCACAATTGAAAGCTCCTTCCTGAGTCTAAATCCAGTCATCATTTCAATTCTATGGTTGTAGAAGCGATTCACTAGAAACTGAACAATTTGTCATTTAGACTTGTGAAGGGAGCTCTATTCCATTTTATCAAACAGACACACACATTTCTGCTGTCAAACAGAGAATTTATGACCCACCACTTTAACACCACACAGGCACAAGGACTATGTCCCCATTCACCACCCCCATTATGAAGGTTATGAAGAAGTCTTGCAACTTACCTGTTGGTTGAGTTCTTTTTTGATAGATTCGGATTCCTCGAGCACTTTCTGTTTTAATAAATGAATGGATGTCGGTGCCATTAAATCTGTTTATCCTTAAGATGTTGAAGTTATCAGAATTGGTTGCATACAGATAGTCTTCAAATATGGTTATACCATAAATATGTCTGACCTATAAAGAGCGTGAAATATAACTATGATTTTTAATTATGCTGCTTTCAACTTGAAAGAAAATCTGATTGTGATTCATACTGTATAAAATGTCCATGGTATCAGATTCACATGAATGTTATCATTTGTTTTCTCTCTAAGAATTCAACATGTACTAATTTAATTTTTCCCGCTGGAGAAGAAAACATTATGTACAAGTAGATAAATTAATTTCACATATATAGGAGAAAACTTCATTCATGTATAATTAAGAAAACAGGTTTATTGTGACTTTTCAAAGGTCAGTGAGATCCAGATTTTCAAACCTTTTAATAAGTTTATGACACTTAGTATATCTATATCTATCTATATCTATTTTTTTTTCTATCTCTCTGTATATATACACATACAGAGAGGCATATATACAGAGAGAGAGAGACTCTCATGGGTCACTTGTTTATACAATCATGGATACCTATTTGCTGCAAAAATAGCTGTGCCTATAAAAGAACCAAGGAGAAAACAAATTTAAAGTTTTATTTGATAAGTTCAAAATTCTGGTTTTTTTTTACAAGTTATGTTTAGACTAATTTTTGCTCCAGCATGGAAAATAATATTCAGAAATCACATAGTTGCAATAATTATAAATAAAAACATCAACATTTTATTGAGAAATTGTGTTATTTCTAAAACCTATTTATAATGGCAAATTCACTGTTTGCTTTGAGAATAATGGTGTTTATTGCTACCCACACAAATAAATTAGTAGTATAACTCTTCTTTGGCAGAGGATTTGGAGAAGGCATGGATATCTTAAAATCATGGAAAATTTTCTGTGACGTAGAAAGAAGCAAGTGTGCACTTATTTTCTGATAGAAGGCACATGCTAGGCACATAGCCTACTAGTATTCTTATATCATACTTAATTTTAAACGGTTCTGGTCCAGTGCTTGATGGAGTTGTAAATTGATTTGGTGTAGAGATCTGTTGAGAAGTTTTTGTCACTATTTTTACACAAGGAAACTCTTTCTTAAATAGAAGCAGATGTGTAGTTAATAGCATGTGAGAAAGCACATGTGACTGTAAGAAAACTTAGGGGAAAACATTACAAAATTTTAAATCTTAATCAGGAAACCTTGCCAATTCTATAGTTTAAGTAGAAACATTTGATGTGTTACTTTCTTGCATATATGGCTCATTGTTTCTATTCCTGGTTTTTCATATGAGATGTGACTAAAGAAAGACTGACTTACATGTTGTTCTGGGATCATATTTTATATCTTCATGTTTACTTTAGAAACAAAATATAAGAATTAACATGAAGAATTATTCCATGTTAAAGTCAAATAATCCTTTTATAAGCATATTTTACTTCACAGTATGTGTGTGTATGTTTATGTGAAGGGAAATAAGTGTTTCTGTTCTTTTCTTTCTTTTCTTTTAAATGGGTATTTCTAATATCACTTTCCACATAGCTGATATTATATTCACAAAGTATATCTATGGCCTGATTTGACTTGGGTAATACTTTTTTATATAATAATTACAAGCCAGATGAACTTGTGGCTTTGTCATTAATCTCATGCGTGTTTAGCTCAAAGTATGGGACCATCATCCTAGGGGTCTGCTTGGGACATATTCACATTTAATCTCTGAAAAACTGATGACAATTTGTATCCTAGGTGGAGAGCATAGCTATTCAGGAGACCATTGGTCAGAGTAGAAAATATGTCCCCATATTAAAAACTAAACTTTACTCTGCACCTCTCCACTGCCTGGCCTTCCTTCAGAAAGGTTCTCCCATAAGTAGGCACATTGCTGTCCACTCTACTAAATACCCACTTAGAAGAGGGAGGAACATGGAATGGTAGATAAACCACTCGACCAATATATCACTCAAATACTTCACAAAATATATCCTTACTGGATTACTTAGTGGCAGAGTTAGCATATGTTTAGGGAACCAGAAAAACAGAGGCAATAGAAGTGGGAAAACAAGGATAATTAAAGACATCAAACATTAGAAAAAAAAAACAACAAAAAAAAAAACACTTTTTAAAGCAATCATGGGAAAGTCATTTGAATTACTTATTTTTCATTTATGTTTTAACTTCTTAATGGCAAATAAATTTTTTAAAAGGTCTGCCATAGTCATGTTCATAATAAGATTCTCTAAAGGACATAGTAAACATCACCCTCCAAAAAAATAATTCAAGCATTTTAAGATGGTTGAAGGTGAGAGAGAAATAACTGGGCTTCCTTTAACATTGGACAGTTTATTGTTTTTAACTACTCAGATTAATGCATTTTTTTATCTGTCAAGGAACCAAGGGATTCCATTTTAAAATCTGTTTAGAACATAAAGGGATGTTTAGCAATATAACTGTCTTGCATTGCAAAAGAAAATAATGGAATTCACAAGTTTCAGCTTCAAATTCTAAGAATCTCACATAAAATTGGTACAATCATCAAGACTCAACCAAATTTGAAAAAACGTTCCCTAGTAAATATGGCCTACTTCTACTTATAGATCTCTTCTGGTATTTACAGAGTGTTGTTTACAAAATCATAGAATTCAGCAAGAGAAAATAATATGTGTGCGAAAAATTTTGATCTCAGAAACCTTAACAGAATCCTTATTTTACCAAGTAGTTGAATGAGTCAGAAGGCAAAATTTAATCCAAACTATTAAAATAATAAGGGTATTTTGGTGAGCAGGCATTTGCTTTTGTTAAAATATCTCCAATGCCACGTAGTACAGATGATAGTTCAGTTCCTTAAACTACTTAAATTAGTTTTTAGTAAGTAGGTCATAACACCTGCCCTGTTCCTCTTCTTTCTTGCTAGTGCAGCAATTGTGTCTTTGTTGTTAGTTGCTTTTGTTTGTTTATAGTACAAAGGACAAGGAGTAAGTGGCAACTCCAATATCATGGAAATATCACATTAGCACTGTAAAAAAAATATTCTCCCATTCAGAAAAACACTACAATTTTGTCACCCAATATAGTTTGACTTCATAAGAAATTTTCAACTTTGGACACCAGGATTTTTCATAGTATCATGCCATTCATTTCATTACCTTACCTGCATTTTCTAAAAGAAGTGTACTTACTTGTTGCCCTTGGACGATGGTATGTCTATTTTTTCCTTGGTAGTCCACTACTCCCACATAGTCCATGTATAGATCTACCCAGTAAACCAATTTGTTGACTAGGTCTAGTGCCAGTGCAGCTGGCTGTTCTGTCTTTGAATCAATTATCCTTGTTCTGTTCATCCCATCCATGTCACATCGCTCCACTTTGGCGACATTCCCGTAGTCAGTAAAGAAAAGTTTTCTGTTGAAAGAAAAGTAAATGTTAAAGTGGAGGAGAGAAAAAGCATATTTGATGGAGCCATCTGTAAAAAACAGAACTTTTCTTTCTAATTTATTTCAGTGGTTACATCTGTTAGCTTCCCATAACCATTTCCATATAATATCACTCATAAACAGAGAAATCTGCTAATGAATATTGCAGGGCATAAGGGAGCAGGTTAACCAACAACTGTAAAATTTCCTCACAATGAATGACTGTGGTGGGTTTATTTTTGTATTAGGAGAAATGTTTCTTTAAGCCTCATAGAGCTGATGCACATCCACTACATTCGGTGTGAGCTTCAGAAGTGAGCCAAGTCACCAGGCCAGGGCACGTGAGCAATCAGGCTTTATCTTCAACCTGCTTTTCAAATTGCCTGGTAATGTTTGTCTCCTATAAAAGCTATTATGTGGAGCTCAATGATGCTATGCGTAGTGGAGAATAGCAAACCTGGAATGGAATTAAGCAGATGGAAAAGCAAATGTGCTGTTTGTAGCATTGGAAATTAAACATAAATATCACCCTCCCCCAAACCTACACTAAATTCTCTCAAATATTCCCAAATCACAAAAATCTCATAAAGGAAATGAAGGTCATTTCTCCTCGATTTCTCGTGATATATTTTGAAGAAAATGCTGAAAAAGAAATGCTGACCTCTGGGATAATAATTCTTCCATGCAGCACTAACAGTTTCTGTCAAAGGTTGAAATGTACCCCCAATACTTCAGGGTCTAATATTTGATTAGTATTCACTATGTTTAGTAAACACAAATCAATTTCAATTAACCTGACAATATTTAACAAGGTTACCACTCATGAGACTAAATTACATTTGTAAATCGAAGACCATCTTGCTTTGACTTAAATACAATCTCAAGAATAATCCAATTAATAATGACTGAGCAGTAGTAAGATTACCTAATGTACAGAATATTAGATGTTACAAATTTAAGAATTAGTTTTTTGTTACTTTACTCAACATTCTTGCACTATCTAACAGTATGGGTTATCTTTCAAGCTAAAACTCAGGTTTTACACTTTAATTTTGATTTAGCTCTTTCTGTTTTGGGAGATTTTGACTAATTTTCAAACATTAATGCATACTGCTGTGTGATACTGCAGGCCAGACTTCATTATAAGTACGCATTTCCCCAAATGTTCTTTTTTGTTGTTGTTGTTGGGGGGTACTGGGGATTGAACTCAGGGTCACTGAACCTGAGCCACATCCCCAACTGACCCACATCCCCAGCCCTATTTTATATTTTATTTAGAGACAGGGTCTCATTGAGTTGCTTAGCACCTTGCTTTTGCTGAGGCTATCTTTGAACTTTTGATTCTCCTGCCTTTGCCTCCCAAGCTGCTGAGATTATATGTGTGTGCCATTGATCCCGGCCCAAATGTTCTTGAGAGATAAATTTATTACAATAGATTCAACATGATTTTTCAAGTGACAGTTCTTTCAGGCGAAGAGCTTTCTATTATGGTGAAGAGTAAATAAAAAGAAAGATGATACGTGGTTAATTGTCAAAGTAGAAGTTTAAGACTGCTTAGTGTTGTCTCTGACTCTGTGTCTGCCTATCTTTCTCTCTCTCTCTCTACATCTCCACTTTCTTTAACTGTAAAGCAATCTGTTCATACCTATGTCCAGGTTTCTGTAAGGAGTACCTCTCTCATAAGCTAGAATAGTGCCCACTATTCCTGCTAAATGAAGCTCACTTCCTCGCCCCAGACCACAATGCCTCCCTTTCTATATTTCTCTTTTCTTGTCAGTTCATTTCACAAAGAAGAGAAGCTGGTGTGTATATAGTTTGATGGGCACAGAAACAAAAGGCTCTGGCACACTATGGATTGTGTGATATATAGAAATTATGTATAGATGGTAATGCGTGGCAGGCAACGGCAACTGTCTATGTGGTGTTTAAGAGGAAAAATGAATCTGGAGATAAAGACTTTTTTTGAAGTCATTCTGAGATGACTTTATTGGATATGATCCCAAAAGAAACAAAGAGAAGAGTGCCAAGACAAGAAACCTGGAGGCCTGCTATTAGAGAAATAGGATGAAAGGAGATCAGAGGTTAAAGGAGATCAGAGGTTAGAGAAAACAGACTTTCATAAAGGCCCAAAAGAGAAAAATTTTAGGATGAAGGATTAAATCCCTGGCTAGGTCAATCATTTCACAAAGTAAAAAGGAACATTTGTTAAGGAGATATCACTGAATTTAATATTTATTCAAGAACTAGTAACTTTTAGTACTTTTGTTTAAGAAATATAGTTATCCAAGGAAAGTGAACTAGTTGATGATGAACAATAAATTCTTCTTCCTACAAAATTTTCAATCATCTTTCAGGAGTGATGTAGTTGATTCTCATATGTGTTCTAGGTCATAATAAAATAAGTTTTGTTTTTAGTAACTCTGGGTAAGTTTTAGGCAAGTATGAGAAAAGTAGATGTGTATACAATTGACCAAATTTTACCATTTTAGTGCTACCATAAAATCAGAACAAAATAAAACAGGACTCTGAATATGTGAGATGGCACTGAGCTAAAAAAAAAAAAAAAAAATGAATAATTTCTATTTTACTCCCAATCCACAAGAGAATATCAGAGACCTGAGAATCCAATGTTGCTAATTATACTAAACCAAACCTCCATGGACTTCAGAATCCAGACTATGATGCGCTCTGTACACTTTTAAATGAACTGCACGAAATGGAAGAGTTCTCAAGGATAATAGCATCACGACCTTAAACTTACCACAAGAAACTACAGAATTATAGACATATCATGTACATATTTGTTTGTTTTCATTTGTGTTTAATCTTATTTAAAATTTCCTGTAACAGAGAAAAGCTGCATTCCTAAGACCTTTTTAAGAAGTGTTACTGTATTATAACTGGCAAATAAAAGAGAAGGTGGAATGTTATGAATTGAAAAATGATTCCTTTCTTACCTGTAAAATACTTGTCCAAATCCTAGAAAAACCAAATAGTGTTTCATTAACCTGGTTATACTATTGATTACATATTTTCCTGTAGCACAGAAGTAGATTTATCTCTGATAAAGAAAGATTGTACACTTGATCTTAGTCAAATGACTGAAAAGCAAATGTAGCAGATTATTTTTATTTTTCAGATGAAACAGATTCAAAATCCATATGATTAGTCATTGGCAGAGCCATAACATGAATGTCAGATCATTTTTTGTCTCATTATTTTGTAAGAATTTCAAACTTTCAGAAAAGTTGTAAGAATAGTGAATGTCTATAGTTTTCATTTGTGTTCACCAGTTATATTTTGTCCAACCACCTATTCTATGTACTCTCTAAACCACCTAAGAGTAAACTGCAAACATCATGACACTTTATAGCTAAATATTTCAGCATATCTCTCCTAAGGACAAGGGCATTCTCTTGGATAACTATAGTACATCTATCATAATTAACCTTTCTAACAATATGAATATATATAATGTATGCACATATACATGTGCACGTATAATATAGTCCTCATTTACATTTTGCCTCTTGATCAATAATGTCTTTATAGTAATTTGTTGTTCACAATGGAACCTAGCATCATATATTGCATTTAATAGTCTTTCTCTCTAGACTCCTTTAATCTGGAGCATTGTATCAGAATTTCTTTGTTGCACATGATGTTAACATTTCTAAAGGGTAGACATGAATTATTTTGAAGAACATCTCAATTTGGTATTTGCAAGATTTTCCTCATAATTAGATTGATCATGTTATGGTTTTTGAGTTGAAATGCAATCATTTTTACCTGTACGCTTACTACCACTAGGAATCCCATGATCCAATTGAAAAGTTGTATAAAAAGAGAAAATAGATGGTTGTTTAGGAACCCACTTATTCCATCTTGTTCAGTATTTCCTGAATGCTCAACTCTCTCATCTTCCAGGGCCCTCAGTCTTATTTACAGAATATCCTCCCATAGGAACCAAGTGTGCTGTGCAGTCTGTGGTTAAAACAGAGCCCCTGGTGTACTACTCTCCCTGAAAACTTCATGGTGGTTGGTGGAAACCATTCCCAGTTCAGCCCTATGTATCATTCCCACAGAACTGGAATTATACATTTCTTCTCCAACTCTTCTTACCTGTGGTATCACTTATTTTTCATTTGTAGCAAAAAGGTAAATTGTGATTGCTCTTCTAGTTTTCTACATTTATTTTTGACAATTCTATTCTTTTCTCATAACAAAAATTAAAATAAAACAACATTCTAACTACTGTCTCTATTTCTAAGATGTCTAATTATTAACTCATAGGATAGGAACACTTCTTTTCAAAATCTCAGTTACCTTCTGAAATAAATTAAAATTTATCATTTTGAATTAATTACCTCATCACAAATGGGAAACTGATTTTAATATGACATCTTCATTGATTGTATAAGCACAAATATCATACATTTTATATAGTAGAGGACAGCAGGAAACTTTTAGTATTATTGGCAAACTTGCCTGATATAAATCAAAAGTCACAAAGGGAATACTCATAGACAGTGATAGAGCACTGTGTGTACAGAGTTATGTTTCCAATCATCCTTGTACTGTAAACCAAGCAATTGTTACACATATTGACATCTTATAGCACACAGTTTTTAGCTCATGAAAATAAGAATTATTTTTCCAATGATATTAGTTTTAAATGACACTTCTAGATTCTAATGAAAAGGACACAGGGAATTTAAATACATCAGAGTTGTGTGCATGTCTTTAAACTCTCAGCACAGTTAGCTCTGGTTTTGTGTCACCATCTTACCTCTTATAATTTATTAGAGGAATATGGAAAATTTCAAAACTAGTTCCAAACTGATATAATCTATAGTTAATTTTAACTTTTTAAAATGAGAAAATATAAAAAAAATTCAAATGAGGTTACAATTTAAGATATTTTAAATATATTGTAAATAGCAAGATATGAAATGGAGACTAGCTGAGAAGGAAGTGAGGCAAGAAAACGAAGGTCACCTATTGCCAGTTATTTATATATATACATATTCATACACATATATATAAATTCTTACTGAGGCTGAGCAAACCATCCATATTTATTACTCATATATTAATGTTGATAATTACATTTCTTTCCATCCCAAGGAAATGATACATAATTTCCATAGAAAACTTCATTTTTTATTCCTAGTTCTACAATAATTTAGTGTTATCCAAATAGCATCAATAGTAATATAACTTTATATCTGTCTTCCATTATACATACAAATTTGAACAAGAAAGACCTTTTCCACATTATATAGTGTAATTAAAGTATATTCAGAGTTAAAGTTAAAATATTAATATTTAGCATTGCAATTCTAAAATGCAATTGCAAATCTGAAAGGGTAATGAATCATTCACATAGAAGTTTAAATTCAAATTCTATTAGCTCCTGCTACTTAAGGCATGTGAATGATAAACAATTAAACTTTTTTCTCTGTGTAGTCAAGACTGTTCAAGATAGTTATTTATTGATTCTTACTTCTTTGAGGTTTTTGTTTTTGTTGTTTGAAAAAAATCTCTCTTGTGCTTGGTTTTTAGTTTATATATTAAACACAGAAATTGAACTTGACATGTAGATGCCCACTCCCAGCTGGCTACTTTATATTCTGAAAACATTCCTAGTAATGATTTCTCCAAAAGTTTTTGTGTATTAGATATGTAAAGCAAATGGCAGACCCATCAACATTCTCGTTTATCTAAATTTTATTTATGCCATTAAGTTAGTACTCCTAAAAATGGCAGCCCTAAAGGCAATAATATTATATCATTCCTCTCCTCATTCAAAGGTAATTAAGCCAAGTGAATTAAAATCTAGGTTTTGCTGAGTCATTAGGAACTTTTCTCTTAATAATTTAGACCTAAAGGTGTGGAGCAAAAGGTGTGGCACTTACCTGGTAGGCAAGTGTGCTCAAATAAGTAAGGTGTCTGCAGAGAGAGGGTGAGGGGAGGAATATTGGAGCCTGTGTGCACAATAGGGGAGCCATGAGACAAACAGGAAGAAGCCACCATGTCATCCATGAACAGGGGTTTCTTCAGGCACAGGAATTTCATTTTTACTTTCTCTGCTTGGGTCTGGGAACTCAGGAGATTATCCATATCCTTTTGAGAAATCACTAGTCATGTAAGCTACTTTCAACAGATTTCTGTACTTGGAAGCCAAAAAGGATGATCAAACTACTACTTTATTTAATTGTTGTATTTTAAAATTCAGGAGAATCTTATAAAGATATTGACCAATGAATCACAATACTACTTTAGGAAATAGTTTATACTGAAATGTTAACTCTAAATAATGCTATCATAAATTTTACATGTAATTTTCATTTAACTCCAGTTTGGCATAAGGTCACTTACAAAGAAGTATCATTTAACTTGAACTGAAAACATCTGAAATTGTTTCCTCAGTCTGCCATAATAAAACAAGAGAGAAGGATATTAATAATGAGCATGGTTTGTTAAAAAATCACCTTTCTTCTTCCCCTTTAATATATTACTCAAACTTCCGATTTCCCTGAACCCTTTTGGAGAAATCATTAGTAGGGATTTTTCCCCTCCCCTCTTGTTAATAATAAGGAAGCACCTTATCTTGTTTACTTCACAATAAAGCAAAAATATACAGTTGTCCCATCTCCTTCTGAAAGACCTGACTTCAAAAATTACCCCTTTTTCCACATCTTCAACTTCTCATTTTAAGTCTCACATTCAATATATGAATTCTCTTTACTATTTATCATCCTAAAACAACAAACAAACAAAAATCTTTCCTCTCAACCTCAAAGTACCCTCCATTCACAGCCCTTTCTTTCCATGCTCTGTGTACACCTAAACTTTATAGTTCATACACACTGACTTCACTTGTTTGCTTTATCACTATTCATGCTGCATTGGTATTTCCCCAACCCTGCCATTCCAATTTTATTTCTTACAGAAGTTATCAATTATTTTCATGTGTCTAAAACAATGGGTTTTTCAGAGCCTCGTGTTATTGACCTCGCTGTATCATCTGACCTGGATAAACCCTTCTATCATTTTAGATTTTCCTTCTCTTAGCATACTTTGTTTTCCTCCGTCTCTTTTTTGCTTTTAATTGGAAACTATTCTTTCTATATCTGACCCATGATTCTAATATGGGATTTCCCAAGTTCTGTCTT
The DNA here is from genome assembly GCF_902686445.1 of Sciurus carolinensis. NCBI lineage: Eukaryota > Metazoa > Chordata > Mammalia > Rodentia > Sciuridae > Sciurus > Sciurus carolinensis. Next base: position 93,079,730 of record NC_062215.1, read on the forward strand.
GGAACCTCTGAATTCTTACACACACACACTCTTGAAAGTTTCTGTGACTTTCATTAATAGTACAATTCCAGTCTGTCTTCTGAACTTCTAACTTATAAATTAAGTTATTGATATCTTATGTTTTGATTTGTTTAGGTATCTCATATTTTACAAATCTAGTATTAACTTCTTGCTCTTTATCTTCAAATTTCTTCTTTTATTTTTCCTTCTTTGGGCAATTATTACCTCCTTCTATACGATGACTCACTGCAGAAATTAGGCATTGATCCTTCATGCATTCTGCTTTATCTTCTGTGTCCAATTCACCTCTATTTCCTGTCATTTCAATCTTCAAAGTATATCTCAAATCCATATATTTATCTCCATCTCTACTTCTTTCCTAAGCCAAGTCCCCATTATCTATTGCATGGACACTTATATCACACTATGTTTTGGATATGGCTCATGTATTAAAAGCTTGGTCCCTGGTACATGGTATTTGGAGTTATAGAGTCAAAATAAACCTTTCTTCATTATGATTACTTGAGATAATTTGCTATGGTAACAGAAAACTGACTAACACATACTTCACTTATGTATCTTACATCATTCTTCTCAAAGAAGACAGACTTATTCTTCAAATAAAAAGTGGATTATGTACTATAAAAACTTTCTATAGCTGCTGAAGGCAATCAGAATTAGATTTCATATACTTAACCTTACCAACCATGGTGAGAGTGATTTGATCTCTATCTCACCATCTAATGACATCTGTTCCCATTTCTGAAAGTTTGGCTATCTAATGATTTCCTTCTATATTTCTAATGCCTTAGTCATTTTTCAGTTCCTTAAACAATCGGAGCAGTTTCTTCCTTTGTGTACTTCATAGATCCTGTCCCACAGCTTGAAAAGAATTTTAATATACTATTTCAAATTGGTTTTAATTTTTAATTTAAACATCAATTCCTGTGAAAAACCTTTCCTATTTTTCAAATATTAATTAGGTTTAGCTTATATAATCTCATGGTATTCTAATTTTTAATAGAACCACTCTATTTTTTTTGTAAAAATATACAGACATCTGCAAACAATAATATATTTAAAAGTTGTCTATTAGACTATAACCTCCAAAAGAACAGAGGCTACATCTCTCTCTCTCTCTCTCTCTCTCTCTCTCTCTATATATATATATATATATATATATATATATATATACCTACACTCACAGATACAGATAGTTATTCACATATTCATCAGGTTTTGGGTGAGCTCTGGACCGATTTCTTCATATTGGAATAATAAGATCTAACGCTGAGATTGAAATTAGATTAAAGGGAAAAGTGGATGAGGCCATTCTAACACAAAAATAAGTTTTCCACATTAACAAGCATAGCTCACTGGAATTCTACTGCAGAACAAAGTCATGAGTTAATAATAAATTATTGGTTTGCTTATTTTGTTAGCATTATCATTTTTGCATATATACTTCCCTCTAAAGACTTTGCAGGAAGCAATTAGGTCATAATTAGAGTTTGGTATTTTTATGTCAGGTAAATTTTCACTTTTAATGACATTTCCTCAATATTTACTTCAAATTACCTACAGATCTCAGTTTATAAAATGCACTTGGATGTATTACTAAGATTCTTAGACTATCTAATTCTGGAATCTAGCAAAAACTCTGCTTCTTTGTTTATTTCACAATAGGATATTTATATAATTGACCTGAATTTTAAACTATCATACTGTCCCCTGTGTGGTGGATTGACTGGAAATGTTGAGCAATTAGGCAGATTTCAATTTGTTATATATAGAAAGGAGAAAAGGAAACAAATGAGATATTTAAGAAATAGCCTCAGTTAACAGGATTGGATAATTACTTGAATGTTGACAAGAATGAATAGAAAGCAGCATTTCAATATAATATTAATTTTCATTAATTAAATTTATTTTGTCTTATTTTGTATTGCTGAGGATGAAACCTAGAGTCTCCCACAAGCAAGGTCAGTGCTCTACCACTGAAATGCACACCTTGCCCCTAAAATATATTTCTTTAATTTATTGTGCCTTCAGGTTTTCCTTTTAAAAAACCTTCCTATCTTACATGATCTCAGGGTGTCATTCCATTTCCTACAAAGAATGAAGTATAGAGTTTGGGCATATTACTTTCCATGACCAAAGGCAGTGCTATCTTAGGACTTCTTCAGAGGTCAGTCTGCAGGATGCCAGTACTCAAAAATTCATGCTAAATATACTTGAATAATGTGGAACAGTAAAATATTTGATGTAATATATTAGAAGTCAGAAGCTGTTCTTTGAGATATGCAGAGATGAATAACCTCATTTCTACACCTAAGGGAATAGTGTTTATAAAGATAGATAGATGATAGATAGAAAGATAGATAGATAGATAGATAGACAGCAGTGTTTCTGAATTCAAATAATACAGATGTCTGTCTCAGAAGCAATTGAGGTAAGTATCCATGAAGTTGTGGACTGCCTAACAAATCTGGCTCACTGCTATGATAATTACCAGTTAGCCAAACTGTCAATGTCTGTTTTAAATTCTTTCTAAATGGAAGAAAACAGTGTGAGGAAAAGATGAAACTTTACAGCACAGCTGACTTTCATAATATTTATTGTTTATACTTGTAAGTACATCTTATTTTGCTGTTGGAATACAATGTGCAATAATATTTCAGTGAGAATAAAATGATGTGATTGCATAGATAAAATCACATAGTAAAGACACCGGGATTTGTTGTTGTTGTTGTTGTTGTTCAGTGTTCACTGTCCCAGCTGTGAAGTGCAGATATATTTCAAAAACATATAAAGGCAAATGTTCTATAAAGCAACAATTTTTTCATAATGGTTTTGTCTTATTTTCTTGATTTAGTTATGAGCATGAAGGCAGTGTCAAGCTCAAGTTAAATGTAGATCAGACTAAAATGGCCAAATGAAGGCTGTGAAGGGGGAAAAAAAAAAAAAACCTCATTTAGTTGGCAAAACATGAATTCTGATAACTGTCAGATACTTCCAGGCTAGGGTTTCTTGACCAGGATGAGCTTCAGAGATTCCATCAACAATCAATTTTGTAGGGCTATTTTGACAGGTATGCCAGCAAAAATGTACTTCTACAGGTGTATTTTTCTTTCAAGGGGATTAATACTCAAAAAGGTAGATATCCATGCTCTAAAATAGTGATTCTTAAATCTTACTGTGAAAAATGGTCACCTGGGGAGCTTGCCAAAATCTTTAAGTCCTATAATCAATATCACGGAAATTTCGAGAGTATCTAACAAGACTGAATATTCATTTGCCCTCGGAACCAGTAATCCTTGTTTCAGAAATTTATCTTGATGCATCCTTACAAAGAAGAAATAACACATGCACTAAATTATTCATTGTGACATTATCAATAATGGCAAACTATTGAAAACCAGCTTTTCTCTCCCGCCATATTTATCAATTTCTTCCCAGAAAACTGGGCTCTAATTTCTGGGAATACAACAGGAAATTATAAAGCGTCTGACCTACATCCCTAGAAAGAACAGAAAGTAAGACCATTGAAAAGAAATGAAATTTAGAATTTATGAATACTCAGAGGTAGCTGGGAAGGATATCTCTACAGATTGTTAATTGATGGTTCCCCTCTCTTCCAACAAGCTTTATTAGTATCATAGAGAATTGAAAACAATATTCTGCTGAATAAGGATAACATTGGCCCAATTTTTGTAATTCATAACATGTAGGTCGATTAGACTTTCATTATAGGAAAACAGATTGAATCATATTTGTATTAGAATCCTTCCTAGAGAGTCTCAGGTTATTGTTTGCTGTTCAGTCTTCATGACTCCTCTCCCCACAAATGTTAGAGCCTAAGACATTCAACTTTACGTGTAAATTTAGCAAGATGGAGCCTCCAGTTATTCAAAACTAATCTAGATATTACTGTGAAAATATTTTATATAAGAAATTAACACCTATAGTAAGCAATTTTTAGGGACAGAATATTTTTGATACCTGTGTGAGCCTAATCTAATCAGTTGAAAGAATTTAAGAACTGAATTGTGGTTTCCCTGAGGTGAGATACATTCATTTTGTGGACTAAAGCGTCAACATCTGCTCCAGAGTTCCAACCTGTGCTTCCTGACTGCCTGCAATACAGAATTGAATGTAAGTAGCCAGACCCTACCACTGCATACATATACTTCTGAGAACTGAATACACATCTTCCTATGCTACTAGCTATTTCTGTGGTGGAACTCTGACTGATACAGAGCCCTAAAACCTGTTTAGGTGAACACTCTCCTCCCAGTCAGTCCACTTCATTTGGTTATACTCTAATCTGAATGAGTTTTTAGACTTGAGTGAAAACTTAAAGTAGGAAATTTTTTAAAACCATTGGATCTGAATTGGAATGATTTGTGGCTGAAACTTCTGAAGCTTTCATTAGTTATTACCTAGAAAAGCACAAATCAAATGAGAAAGACAGAGCTGGGCCTATTTAGAATCACTGAATCGAGTCAAGCCAAAGTCAGCACTTCTTGGTTTTGTTTTATTTTGTTTAGTAATTTGTGCCAATCATTCCCATTTTGCTTAAGCTTATTAGATTGGAGTTTTATAACATTTGCAAAAATGTAATGGCATAAACGTGCAAGTTTAAAGCAAATGGTAACTATCACTACAAGAAAAACAGAAGTCAAATGTTCTACTGACAAGTGTATTAAATAATTGTTGCCTATAAAATTAATTTAAAAGACAAGACTGAACTACTATAAGATAACTTTAAGTAAAGTTATTTGGATAGTTGATGATTTTGATCAATACACGAAAAAAATTCAGCAGTCTAATACTATATCATTTGTAATTTTCCAAATATTTTCAATTTATACTTTTCTCCACAATCAATACATCACTGGTAAAAGAACAAAGTCTATATTTCATTATGAATAAATGCAAAGACACCATTAGAAGAATATGCAATTTCCATTTTCCAGTGAACCTGTTCTAAAAAGGACAAAAGAAAAATTCTGTAAGGTAAATTATGAAAATCACAATTTCTTGATAGTGTACATAACAAGATTCAATCACTTTTTCAAGTTAAATTTTGTGGTTAAATGTATTTCTAAATATTTATTAAACAAAGATGAAAATTGTACAATCAAATGAGTATCAGCTAATGATCTAGTGGGCTATGTTAAAACGTCATGGCCTAAAGTCCAATTGGCTGGTGACCAGGATATTCTAACTAAAGTGTATTATCCATCCTGAACCTAGTAAGCAGTCTCCAACACTGGCATTCATTGTGCAATATACAATGCTGTGATTAGAAAATTCAGTCTGGAATATCTGCCTGGTTCATCCTTGTTTTCTTCTCAAGGCAAAGGAAAAGGGCCTTCCTTCCAGCCAGGACTTAGCCCTTACAGCCCAGTTTCCATTCTATTCCAGTCCCTCCCACCCCTGCTTCCTTTCCCTTGCTTACTAGAACAATAGTTGACACTAGTTGACACCTAGCCTGTAACATCTAATCTGTTGGATGGATTGACTTATTCAGAGTCAGGTTTTTAAAACTGTGATGCAGAAAGCCAATAGTGGCTATTAAAGTTAATGAATTTATGTAGACAGAGTATGGGTTAGAAATGCTCTTTTGGGGGCGTTGTACTGGGATTGAACCCAGGGGTACTTAACCACTAAGCCGCATCTCCAGCCCTTTTAAGTATTTTATTTAGAGACAGGATCTTGCTGAGTTGCTTAGGGCCTTGCTAAAATGCTGAAGCTGGCTTTGAACCCCTGATCCTCCTGCATCAGCCTCTGAAGCTGCTGGAATTTCAGGCATGTGCCACTGTGTCTGGGTTACCTATGCTTTCCATTGTTTGTGTAAGCTTAACAGAAAAGGCCTGTGAGGAGGAAGAGAGTTAGGGTGGGATGGGAAGAGTGCAGCTAAAATAGATCCCACCCCCTGCTAATTAAGAACAGCTTTTTCATGCTTAGAATGGAAGTTGAAGGGCTGCAACCTATTTTCCTATTAACTTGACACTAAATATTTCTGCAGTATTGAGCCAGAATTTAGGAGTGATTAAAATTTTTTTTTTATTTCAAGTGATAATATCACTTGAGAAAAATCCAATTCAAACTGTAATGCTCAATTGTACCAAATGGAAATAAACTGGGCTAATGTTGACCTATATACTACCATGATGAACTCCTTCTTTTCTCCTCCATAGATAGTAAAATTATTAAATTATAATAGAAACCTCAAGAGATAAAATGCTGTCCCAGGATCATACAGGTAAGTAATTACAGGATTTGATTTAAAACTATAGGTCTCTTAATTTATGAAAATGTGCTGTGTTCCATTTCCTTATACTATTTCCCTGTTCTCCTATATAGTGTTATGGACTTAAAAAGCCACACATTCTCATAGTTCTAATTATACTGAATTTAACTATCACTTATACGTATCAAGAATCATATTTAGGCTTCCTGCCTTTCTTTTCCAATTAGAGAATAAGAGCTCTGGGAGAATGAGTCAGTTGTCACTACAGTATATAGAACATTTTTTGTGTCTGATAAACAACAGTGCACTCTTGAGTTTCCACTAGAGTATTTGGACCACTGAAATCACTATAGGAACTCTAATGTGCTAAGTGACTGTGAAAGGTTAATTGATGCATTTGCATTATTCATCATTTTTCCTACATATGTAAATAGAGATGATAGCACTTACATGTAAAGAGCTTGGAGATTGCTAACTGAAAATGAGCATAACTCACTCCTAGGCTTTTTCATATTTGAACACACTATGGGAACCCTGCAAAAAAGATGCTCTAAAATTCCTTAACTTTGGTTTCCTTTTTCCTGCCTTCCCTCCATTTCTTTCTTCCTTCTTTACTCTTGCTTTCTGTTTCTCTCATTTCGTCAATAGGTATGAACAATTTTTCAAAGACAGTTCTATTCAGTTATAATTTGTGTGTGTGTGTGTGTGTGTCTCTGTGTGTGTGTGCTCATTTGATCAGTAATAAATATTGGTTAGGGTATTGGATTCAGATAAATTAATTTATGAAGACTAAGTAAAACTAGTCTTATGTGAAAGATGATTTGTTTATCATGAGGTATACTACTTAAATTGTTTTAAATCCAACATTAAATTAGAAGCAATTTGGGAGTAGAGACAAAAAATTTTAATGGAAGTCTGTTAAATATGATTCACTTATTTTTTAAAAACCTGCCCCATATCACTATGTCTGAATTTTCACCCCAATAATGTCAACCAATATTTACATAGTATTAAATAGGCAAATAGCTTGACCAAAATAACTTACTTCGATATAACCTATATGCTAAACAGAGATCAACCTTTCAGATTCAATATCTGTTCACATTCAGAATGTAAAACTTTATTGGAAAGCAACAGATGGGTATACTGAAATGGAGCAATGAGTGGGAGAGGCACATAAAACCTGGAATTTGGTGATTTCAGGCATATTGTTCCCTGACAGTAATTTGCCACATAAGTGGGAAGATTGACTGTTGGGTTGAACCTTTGGGTTTTCTCTGAAATTCCAAATTCTACTTTCTGGTATTCCTGACTGTTCCTGATTTTGTTTCTTAGTAGTTGCTTCTTTTCTCTCTGGATTCTTAATTGCATAATTTTGATTCCAGTCTTGTTACCTAATGTTATTGTTTTTATAATTTGATTTTTCCTGTCTTAAAACAACCTGGTATGCTGATTCTGATTAGCTTTGATGTTGCAATTTAGAACAACTCTTTGAACAAAGGTGGTAGCATATATATCAGTAGTACAAACTTTAAAGAGAGATATTTATTTATTATTTTGTTCAATACATATTTATTGAACATCCAATTTGTCAGACACTGTGTATTTCGGGCTTGCATTATTTTAAGACTTGGCATAAGATGACACATATAAAAGACATACCTGGCCTGGGTTTAAATTTTAAGTCTGTCTTTAATGAACAAATTTATTCTGAAAAAAATTTCTTAATTTCAAAGTCCAAGCTTCTTCATCAACAAAATTAGAAAACTAATACCCAGAAATAATATGTTCAGCTAAATTAAATGAAATATAGTGTTCAGCAAGCAGAAGGCACCTGACATGAATGTATAGCCTTCCTTTCTCTATTCCATAATTCTTATTTCATATGATGTTACTTTTTCTGATACTTTTTAGTTGAAATTTGGGGAAAATGATAGGAAATAGAAAAAAATTATATTCATGCATATCAGGTTATAAATGTCAGTTCGCTGGAAAAAGTAAGAGCTTGCCAAAAGGACTCTGATTTCTGTAATTGGTGAGCCTCATTTCCACACTAAGTAAGCAAATAAAATTCATGTCAATAGAAAATTAACACTAAAATTATAAGCCATGGAAGAAAAAGTGATATGCTGCTAAGAGGAACAATGCTATTTGAATGGAATTGAGCTCCAATAACATTCAAGCACAGTGCTGAGTGCTGCTAAGTTGAAGAAGTTCTCTCCCATGCCATCTTCTCATAAGCTCTCACGACTTTCATAAACACTTAACTATAAATTAGACCTTTTGAGAGCTATTGGCAAATGTATTTTTCAAACAATGGAGTGCCAATAGATAAAATATAAAGATTTTCATAAAGACTTTTATGTAATTCCACATTAAAACAACTTATTTTGCTATCTGAATGAAAAATGTGAGCTAGTAATGGCAATGGGAAAAAGAAAAATGAACACTTCTCTATGTGAAATGAAAAAGAAGATCTTTACAACTCCATTCCAGGACAAGTCTTATTTTAGATTTGTACATATCATTGGAGAGAAAGAGCACATTGAAAATGTCCAAGTTAGCAAATCATACTAAGCTTTTACTAAAAGAGTGGAGAAATGCCAAGTCAATGTGTGTAGACTGGAGAAAAATCTCAAGAGGCTGTAAGTTGGCAGAAAAATGACATATGAGTTTCAAATGAACAACTCTAAAGTAATGCATTTAGGGATAAAGAATTAAAATTATTTGGATAGAAAACTGGGCTCTACTCTTATTGCTTACTCAATTGGTTCACACAGGTGATCTCATCTTAATATTTTAATATGGTTTGTTGGAACTATAATCAAAATAAAGGATTCTCTCAGGACATCAACCTAATGTGTGGCAGTGACCAAAATAGTATATAATCAGAGATGTATTAGAAACAAAATGGAAAACATTATCTTCTCCATAGAAATCCTATCAAAGAGAAATTTAAGGGGTATGCCAGGTTTAGTTCTACTTTCAGATCTTCTGGAAAGTAAAGTATTGAACATAACCCATGAATGGGTGGTAGAGTAAGGATATTGTTGGGGTTGGCAGGTGAACTTTCCTTAAATAGAATATAAACGGATGGTTTTTTGAATATGCAATGAAAAGGTTTGACAATGAATCTGAGGAAATCTAATTTTTATGGACTCTCTCAGGCACAGTTCATTGTGACCATCTTCCCATAAGCCTTGCATTAGGAATGGACCAAAGTGGATACACTTGATGGTATGTGAATCCCACATTACTTCTATTCAATCACACTCTTGAGCTCGAGTGACTAATCAAGGTTAGGATCTGGAATCAAGAGTAACAAATACCTTTTATGCATAATCTAAAAAATTCAAATAAAGAAATTATTTATTTTCAGACGCTTAACCAGGGAATCTATAATTGTCAGTAGTGGGAAAAAGGTGGAAGAATAGTCTGACAAAAATTTTCTCACAGCTGCTGGATGATGTAAGCCTGTAATTCCAGCACCTCAGGAGGCAGAGGCAGGAGAATCCCAAGTTTAAGATCAGCCTCAGCAAATTAGGCCCTAAGCAACTTAGTGAGATACTAGTTAAAAATAAAATTAAATAAATAAATAAAAGAGCTGGGGATGTAGCTCAGTGGTAAAATATCCCTGAGATCAATCTCCAGTACAAATTTATTTAAAAATTTTTTTTTAATTATAGAAGGACACAATACCTTTATTTTACTTATTTATTTATATGTGGTCCTGAGGATCAAACGCAGTGCCTCACACATACTAAGCAAGTGCTCTACCACTGAGCTACAACTCCAGCCCACAAATTTTTTTCTTCATAGCAAAATTATTTCCAGCTTCAGTCTTCCTGAAGGCTTTACATACTTAAGCACTAGATTTTGGATTAATTATATTTAATAATGTATTCACATGTTTGACTATCATTTTTGAAAAGTTGTGTATTCTACAATTGAACAAACAACTAAAACACAAAATAGTCATAAACATGTTAACTAAAATTCAGCATGCTTAGTATTCAAATCATAGTAAAATGAATGAAGACAAAGTGAACAGGAAGGGAAAATAATAATAAAAATAGTAGAAATTTACTTATTGAATAATACAGTACTAAATAAAATCGATGAAGTTACTATTTACCCTAATGTTAACATATAGCATGTTTTACATTTATGGTCTTAAGAAAAAAATTAATTAAAATTAGTACTAATATTTATTCGCTTTGAAAAAATTACTTCACATTTATCCGGCTCCATTACCTTATCTTGAAATAGAGAAAATAATGTTTATAATTTGATTATTGTGAGAATTAGACAAGTAGATAAGAAGTTTTTAGTAGAGTACCTTGCATTAAATCCTTACACTGAAGAAATATTATTATTAGAAGCTGAAAATTAAAGTACATATATGTTCATGAATGCATGAACTTATGTCACAATGTAAAAACTAGAATGTAACTTTTCAAAATGTTTTTATGGAAAATGATTGTACCTTTGATACAGTCTGGTTAGATGTTCCCAAATCTTCAAACAGTGTGGGTGTCTCATTACCTTGTTAGGAGTCTGCATAAGCCAAATGAACTTCAGAACATGCAAAACGTTAACGAACATTACATGAAAATATTTTCCATGCATTGATAATGCATACTAAGTGCAAAATATATGCAATAAGCCACAGAGAAATGTAAAACTTCTAACACATTATCACATTTTGGTGCCGTAGGTATTGCTGTAGGTATCAATTTATATGTAGTATGCTGTGGTCTCAGATGCAGGAGAGTAAAATGGTTCCTTTTCTCTTGTGCAATTATGCCTATCTTTAGTTCATTACTTACTTTCTGTGTAGCTTTTGTAGATAGATATCATAAATTTCTATGTTGTTTACAAACTTCTTGCAGAGTAAGTCCACATCCTATGTTTACTGCTTTGTCACCAGCTTATATTGAAAATCTTGAAACTTTAACTTGAAAGAATATCTTTTATCTAGATTCATGAATTTTTAAAATGTTGCCCTTTGAGAGAAAAGAGGTAGAGGTAGAGCAGAGAGAAAGGTTGGAGGTAGAGAGTGAAAGTGTGAGAAGTGTATGTGTTTTATACACATATGCATAGACATGTCCTTTTTATCCTGTTGAACACTTGAATGAGTTGCAAACTTTATGACTTCACTTCTGCATGTATTTACAAAATAATAAGACATTCTCTAACATAAAATATAGGCCAATTTATTCCCCCACAAAAAAATTCATGTTAAAGTCCTAACCTCTAGCACCTTAGAATCTGTATAGAACCTGACTGTATTGATGTAAGGCTGTGGAAAATATAACTAAAATAAAATTAGCTCATTAGTGAGGGCCCAAATCTTATCTGATTGATGTTTTTATAAGAAGAAGAAATTAGGACTCAGAGGCACCAGGGATGCAGGAACACAGAGGAAAGACTGTAAAGATTGTATGAAGATGGCCATCTGCAAGATAAGAAACAGACCTCAGGAAACCAATCCTGCCAACATCTTGATCTTAAACTTCTAACTCACAGAGGTGTGACAAAATAAATTTTTGTTGCTTAGGTCATGCAGTCTGTTGTATTTTGTTATGGCAAACTAATACATAATTCCATTACCATTATGACAACAAATAAATTTAACATAACACAATATCTACTATACAGTTTACATTCAAATTGGTCTCAATGCTATTTTTAATTCATGTTTCAGTCAAGTTTTTCATCTCCCTCATCTCCTTTAATCTAGAACACCTTCTCTCATTCCTTTTTGTTTATGACATTGATTTTGAAAGAATAGAGATTCAGGCCAGATAGATGACAGAATGTTTATAATATGGATTGTCTGAAATACAGATTTCTCCTCCTATTTCCTCATGATTCAATTTGGATTATGAATTTTTGCAACAGTAGACAGGTGTTGTTGGTAATTTCTATGGCATTATACCAGGGGAGCATCAGGTTTATCTGTTCCCTAATTGGTGATGCTAAGTTTGATTACATGCTTAACTTGGTATCCTCTAAATATCTCCCTGGAAAGGTATATGTTTCCCCTATTAGTTAATAAGTAATCTGTGGCATGCTGCTTTGAAACTATATGAATATCTTATTCCTCAGCAAAATTTCACTCAGTAATTTTAGCACCTATTAGTAATTTTTGACTGAATCAGTGTAGACAATGATCATTTTCTACTTCTAAATTCCTTAGAAATTATTGAAACCACTATTCCCTAAAGAAGATCTTTCCCTCCAAATTTGCACATTTCTGTATTTACATTAACTTACTTCCACTCAATAATTCTTTTTCTAATTAATGTGTCATAATTCATTACCATCATTATTCTTTTTGATGTTTAAATTGTTCCAAAAATTTGATCATTTGAAGTTTCTGGACTTTTTCTTTTCTTTCTTCTTTAATGTTTATATTTTTCTTTTTAGTTTTAGGTGCCTAACACAGATCCTAATACAAAGTATATGTTCAAAAGTTAACAAAAAAGAAAAATGATTTAATTGAACTGAACTAAGAAGGTTGATAATATATACCTAAGGAGGGTAGTAAATTAGTATGATATGTTAGTATTCATATATACAATAGTTTCAAGAACTGAGGAAAAGCCATACCAAGAAAATGTCTGCACAAATACTCAGATTATAATAACCATACTGCTCCGTGATCCTAAAAGGGACCCAACAATGAGCCAGCCCTTTGATTTCATCCATCTCTTCATGAATAGACACCCTCAGCAGCTAGTCAATGCATGTTCTTTCAGTAAACAGCAGGGTGGTATCAAACATATCAATCTCAGGAAGATTGCTTATTGCTCTGTACTCCAATGGTACCCTTGTTGCCAATGACACATAATACCTGTGGAAATGGGAAGGAACTCAATGGCAGCTATTGAAGTGGTCTACAGAAATTAGTATTTGCAGAATAGGCATCCCACTTATGTACCACTGATGGTAAATATAGGCCTGCGGTGGGAGAAATGCAGATTCATCAAACTGAGTTTCAGAGGCATAGAATGTGGAATACAGTTAAAAAGCCACAATATTCTCTTCAAATTTTCAATCAGTAAGTGAAGTACACTGAAGTCTATTCATTCAAAAATTACTGTATACTTATCTGCTCTTGCACGTTATGCTGGTACCCAGGGCACACAATAAATAATGTGATGTGTATTAATTCTGATTTGTGCTCAATGTGGTTCTTCCTTTCTTTTTATTCATCAGTCAGGTTATCAGATCCAGAAAAATAAAAGTAAAGAAGAGACAACTTGACCATCCTACCAAGACTTTCTATCAGGAGAGACAATCTCTCCATTTAGATTAGAACCCCTAAAATGTATGCACCCCACCTATGTAATGGTGAATTTTGATATTCTGCTTTGAAATTTATAAGCATTTTTACTCAGAGTGAAGCATATTAATCTGTTCATTATTAATTCAATCACAAAATATTTACATAGTACCTACTAGGGGACAGCAATGTACAATGAACAAGAACTAGATAGGTGAAAAGACACATTTCCTGCCAGCAGGGAGCTTGGAGAGTATTAGAAAATCATTCATGCAAACAAACAATTAGCACTCAAGATGAGCAGGGCTTTAAAGGGGAGGAGAACGTCTGCCAGGGGGAATCAGGGAAAACTTTAGCATGTGAAGCTTGTGTGCAGACCTGAAGGGAGAATTGAGTCTGCCAGGTTGATTTAGGACAAGTTAGAGTGGTGTGAAAAGCCCAGAAATGGCTGAGCAAGCAGAACTTCAGGCACCAATTTAGTTTACAGAGCTAGAATATGGGTTATATACTGAAGATTTTATCACAAATGAAGTTCAAAATATGAAGTAAATTATCCAAAATTACATAATACAGAATAAAGCTGGACTTTAAGCCTGGTTTTCAGATTTACAGATTGTACATCTTGTTATCTTTCTAGTCCAGTGAATTATCTTCCTTGGGGGGGAACTGAAGGTGGAGTCCAAAAAGGCATTATTTTTTTCTCATGTTTGACTTAGGTGGATGGATCTATGGCATTAGGTAGGTGTATTAGAATTGCACTAGTTACATGAAAATAGGCACCCATAAAAAATCCAGTAAGAAGCATGAAAAGAGGCTCTTCTTATTTTTCAAAGAAGAAACATTATTGATCCCTGAAAAACCATAAATTTTAAGTAAAATATACATATTTTTCTCAAGCCACCATTTTAAAGGTTCTGCCTATAAATAACGGTCAGGGACCAGTGTTTTCTAAAGAAACACACCTCAAATGTGACTGCTAAGAGTCTTTTCACCCAGTGGTCACAGTAAGAAGGATTTGCAGTTCCTTCCAGAGGTCAAAAGCCATAGGATGACTAATATCATTTTGCCTCTTTGTCAGTTTCCAACATTTATTGAGTGCCTAGTAGTTAGACCATAATAGATGCTGCTGGGAACTGCAAGGTAAATAGAAGACATGGTCTCTGACCTTGTCTCACATACAATCTGAAAGAGAAAACAATACTTGGGAGCTCCAAATAGGAAAATAAACTTATTGGTACTTTTAAATTGATGTCAAAATAGCTTGGGATATCATGCTTTGCCTTTGCAACTTAAGCTGGAAGACAACACCCGAGGACCATAGCAAGCTTGATGCATAGCCCTCTGAGACAACATAAAAGGGATTTGTCTGGATCTTAAAAAAATAAAGACAAACAAAAAGTCATACATGTTATATCTTTATCAGTCTTATAAAGCTTTTTCATGACTTTTATAGACAGTCTCAGAGAAAATGGAGTAACATAAAAGACTTCTAACATTTTAAGTGACTACATGGCAATATTCTTTCAACATCTGGGTATCCTTGAATGTTCCTACAGTCATGTGTAGCCTAAAATCCATTATAGTTCGAATGAAAGGCTAATAGCAGCAACAATATTCGCAGCCACCTTTCAGGCACAGTGGGCTGTTATTTCGGGAAGCTGAAGAATTAGTATTGTTTTCTGCGATTTTAATCCCTCTGAATGTCTTTCTCAGTGTGTGATTTTCCCTCACTTTACTACTAAATTCCATTCTTTTCTACCTGGCTAAAATTAGTGTAATCGTTAGTGCCAATTCTGAATATCTCAATCCCAATATTTAGCAAACGTATTCTTTTGTAATTTGGTTCAGTGTCTGAGAATAATTAAATACTTAACAATGAAAACCTAAATGCCATTTTTACATAGTGTTTGAGGAATGTAACAGAGATGTTCCTGTAATTCATTTCAAATCCAGAGAAATGAAAGCAGATAATTGTATTTAATAGGCAATAGGTAGGATTTTAACCCTCTAAGTATGATAATAGTCTAGTATTCTGAGTTGTATCCAAGGTTACCATGTTTTCAAAGTATTCCAGTATATATAATTTTGTTTAGGTTTCCCCAGAAGCAGATCTTGAGAAGAGGAAAGTACAAATTAGGAGTTAAAGGAAAAAAAATCAGTAAGAAAGTAAAGAAATAGAGGCGGGTAGCACAGAAGGCTATTCTTAACTAGCTCCAACTGCAGGTGACCACAGTTTAATTCCACTGGAGAATTCTCAAGAATTGGAGTAAAAATTACTCTTCAGAAACTCACAGTCAAAGGGCAGGGGCTTGGGATGGTTATATACTTCTTCTTGCCCCTGATGATAGAGGAGTGCTCTTGGGGTTAATTCCCCAGCCTGCCTGGCCTACCATCCAGCAGCAAAGAGTCTACAGCCATGAGAAGAACCTCGCTGGCAAAGAAGCAACCGAACTGATGACTGAAAGTTGGGCCAGTGTTCATTAAAGCAAAGGCAGCATGAGGACACTTCGGGGACAATGATGGTGTCGGTTAGAACATGATAGGGAAAAAGAGTTAAATTCTTATAATCGGGATGTCCTAAGGAATAATTCAGAACAAGGATGCAAATTATATGCCAAGTCTAATCAACTGCCCGTCCCCCATCCTTAGCAGAATTGTGTGCTGAAAGGCTTCCGTGCCCTTATCCAGGGCCAACAGGACATACTTCACTAACAGTTTTGGCTATGAGCCCAACAGAAGGGTAGAGTCAGTTTGCTGACTGTGGATGTCTCAGGCTTTTTCAGAAAATCTCCTAAATCCTTAGTTCTTTTGTTTATCAAGAACAATAATCCATCAGCTTAGCGTTGATAGAAAATTAGTGAAAAGAAAGGCAAGAAGATTGCTACTTCTAACTAAAGAGCTATAAATACTGGATGAGAGCTAAAATAATAAACAGACGTGAAAATTTCTATTCTTTCTTGTGTTGAAAGGCAGTCTATAAACACATTAAAAGTTTTATGGAAGTATTAATTTGCACTTTTATACAACCTATAGGCAATCAAGTTTACCTTGCTCTAAACTGCATTATTATCACCAACGGGGTATAATTGTGGCAAATGCTAGACTTTGTTTTATGTTTACTACAGTAATATAAAAACTCTTTATCAAATGATTTCAGTAGTCTACATTTCTCTTAAGCATATTTAATGGATTTGACAATTCTTGGCACAATGTAGGTTCAAATCCAGTTTCTGTTTTAAGTCCCATTAGGACACAATAAGGCAAACTGGTATATACATCGGTATGTATATATATATATACACATACATATACAAACTTTTTTTTTAATTGTAAACAAATGGGATACATGTTGTTTCTATGTTTGTACATGGCGTAAAGGCATACCATTTGTGTAATCATAAATTTACATAGGGTAATGTTGTTTGATTCATTCTGCTATTTTTTCCCTTCCCCCCCACTCCTCCCACCTCTCTTTTCCCTCTATACAGTCCTTCCTTCCTCCATTCTTGCCCCCCTCCCTAACCTTAACTCTAATCCTAACACTAACCCGTCCACCCCCATGATGTGTTATCAACCACTTATTAGTGATATCATTTGTCCTTTGGTTTTTTGAGATGGGCTTATCTCACTTAGCATGATATTCTCCAATTTCATCCATTTGCCTGCAAATACCATAATTTTATCATTCTTTATGACTGAGTAATATTCCATTGTATATATATACCACAGATTCTTTATTCATTCATCAATTGAAGGACATATAGGTTGGTTCCACAATCTGGCTATTGTGAACTGAGCAGCTATGAACATTGATGTGGCTGTATCTGTGCAGTATGCTGATTTTAAGTCCTTTGGGTATAGGCCAAGGAGTGGGATAGCTGGGTCAAATGGTGGTTCCATTCCAAGTTTTCTAAGGAGTCTCCACACTGCTTTCCAGAGTGGCTGCACTAGTTTGCAGCCCCACCAGCAATGTATGAGTGTACCTTTCTCCCCACATCCTCGCCAACACCTGTTGTTGCTTGTATTCTTGATAATTGCCATTCTAATTGGGGTGAGATGGAATCTTAGGGTGGTTTTGATTTGCATTTCTCTTATTACTAGAGATGTTGAACATGTTTCCATATGTTCGTTGATTGCTTGTAGATCTTCTTCTATGAAGTGTCTATTCATTTCCTTAGCCCATCTGTCGGTTGGATTATTTGCATTCTTGGTGTAGAGTTTTTTGAGTTCTTTATAGATTCTGGAGATTAGCGCTCTATCTGAAGTATGAGTGGCAAAGATTTTCTCCCACTCTGTAGGCTCTCTCTTTGCATTGCTGATAGTTTCCTTTGCTGAGAGAAAGCTTTTTAGTTTGAATCTATCCCAGTTATTGATTCTTGTTTTTATTTCGTGTTCTATGGGAGTCCTGTTGAGGAAGTCTGGTCCTAAGCCGATATGTTGAAGCTCTGGACCTACTTTTTCTTCTATAAGATGCAAGGTCTCTGGTCTGATTCCGAGGTCCTTAATCCATTTTGAGTTTAGTTTCGTGCATGGTGAGAGATATGGGTTTAGTTTCATTCTGTTGCATATGGATTTCCAATTTTCCCAGCACCATTTGTTGAAGAGGCTATCTTTTATCCATTGCATATTTTTGGTCCCTTTGTCTAGTATGAGAAAATTGTATTTATTTGGGTTTGTGTCCGTGTCCTCTATTCTGTACCATTGATCCACCTTTCTATTTTGGTACCAAAACCATGCCGTTTTTGTTACTATTGCTTTGTAGTAGAGTTGAAGATCTGGTATTGCGATACCCCCTGCTTCACTCTTTCTGCCAAGGATTGCTTTAGCTATTCTGGGTTTTTTATTCTTCCAGATGAATTTCATAATTGCTTGCTCTATTTCTGCAAGGTACATCATTGGAATTTTAATTGGAATTGCATTAAATCTGTATAGCACTTTTAGTAGTATGGCCATTTTGACAATATTAATTCTTCCTATCCAAGAACATGGGAGATCTTTCCATCTTCTAAAGTTTTCTTTAATTTCTTTCTTTAGTGTTCTGTAGTTCTCATTGTAGAGGTCTTTCACCTCTTTTGTGAGATTGATTCCCAAGTATTTTATTTTTTTCAATGCTATTGTGAATGGGGTAGTTTTCCTAATTTCTCTTTCTGAGGATTCATCATTATGTATAAAAATGCCTTAGATTTATGTGCATTGATCTTATATCCTGCTACTTTACTGAATTCACTTATGAGTTTTAAAAGTTTTCTGGTGGAATTTCCTGGTTCCTCTAAGTATATAATCATATCATCAGCAAATATGGATAGGTTGAGTTCTTCTTTTCCTATTCGTATCCCTTTAATTTCTTTGATCTGTCTAATTGCTCTGGCTAGAGTTTCAAGGACGATATTGAAAAGAAGTGGTGAAAGAGGGCATCCCTGCCTTGTTCCAGTTTTTAGGGGGAATGCTTTCAGTTTTTCACCATTTAGAATGATATTAGCATAGATGGCCTTTACAATGTTAAGGAATGTTCCCACTATCCCTATTTTTTCTAGTGTTTTGAGCATGAAGGGGTGCTGTATTTTATCAAATGCTTTTTCTGCATCTATTGAAATAATCATGTGATTTTGACTTTAAGTCTATTGATATGGTGAATTACATTTATTGATTTCCTGATGTTGAACCAACTGTGAATCCTTGGGATGAAACCAACTTGATCATGGTGCACTATCTTTTTAATATGTTTTTGTATGCGATTTGCTAAAATTTTGCTGAGAATTTTTGTGTCAATGTTCATTAAGGATATTGTTCTGAAATTTTCTTTTCTCGATGTGTCTCTGTCTGGTTTAGGTATCATGGTGATATTGGCTTCATAGAACTAGTTTGGGAGGGTTCCCTCCTCTTCTATTTTATGGAATACTTTGAGAACTATTGGAATGAGCTCTTCTTTAAAGGTTTTGTAGAACTTGGCTGAGAACCCATCTGGTCCTGGTCTTTTCTTTGTTGGTAGGCTTTTGATGACTTCTTCTATTTCATTACTTGAAATTGGACTATTTAAATTGTGTATGTCCTCCTCATTCAGTTTAGGCAATTCATATGTCTCTAGAAATTTGTTGATGTCTTCGAGGTTTTCTATTTTGTTGGAGTATAGATTTTCAAAATAGCTTCTAATTATGTTTTGTATTTCAATCGTGTCTGTTGTGATATTTCCTTGTTCATTCCGAATTTTAGTGATTTGGATTTTCTCTCGTCTTCTCCATGTTAGTGTAGCTAAAGGTTTATCAATTTTGTTTATTTTTTCGAAGAACCAACTATTTATTTTGTCAATTTTTTGTATTGTTTCTTTTGTTTCAATTTCATTGATTTCAGCTCTGAGTTTAACTATTTCCTGTCTTCTACTACTTTTGGTGTTGGTCTGTTCTTCTTTTTCTAGGGCTTTGAGCTGTAGTGTTAGGTGGTTTATTTGTTGAGTTTTACTTCTTTTTTTAAATGCGCTCCATGAAATAAATTTTCCTCTAAGTACTGCTTTCATAGTGTCCCAGAGATTTTGATATGATGTTTCTTTGTTCTCGTTTACCTCTAAGAATTTTTTAATTTCCTGCCTAATATCTTCTGTTATCCATTCATCATATAATAGCATATTGTTTAATCTCCAGGTGTTGGAGTAGTTTCTGTTTTTTACTCTTTCATTTATTTCTAACTTGAATCCATTATGATCTGATAGAATACAAGGTAGTGTCTCTATCTTCTTGTATTTCCTAACATTAGCTTTGTGGCATAATATATGGTTGATTTTAGAGAAGGATTCATGTGCTGCTGAGAAGAAAGTGTATTCGCTCTTAGTTGGATGGTACATTCTATAAATATCTGTTAAGTCTAAATTATTGATTGTGTTATTGAGATCTATGGTTTCTTTGTTCAATTTTTGTTTGGAAGATCTGTCCAGCGGTGAGAGAGGCGTGTTAAAATCACCTAGTATTATTGTGTTATGGTCTATTTGGTTTCTAAAATTGAGAAGGATTTGTTTGACATACATGGATGAGCCACTATTTGGGGCATAGATGTTTATGATTGGTATATCTTGCTGATTTATGCTTCCCTTAAGCAGTATGAAATGTCCTTCTTTATCCTTTCTGACTAACTTTGGCTTGAAGTCCACATTATCTGAATTGAGGATGGATACTCCAGCTTTTTTGCTGAGTCCATGTGCATGGTATGTTTTTCCCCATCCTTTCACCTTTAGTCTATGGGTATCTCTTTCTATGAGGTGAGTCTCTTGCAGGCAACATATTGCTGGATCTTTCTTTTTAATCTAATCTGCCAGTCTATGTCTTTTGATTGATGAATTCAGGCCGTTAACATTCAGGGTTATTATAGAGATATGATTTTTGTTCCCGGTCATTTGGTTCATTTTTAAATTTTATTTATTTATTTATTTTTTTTTTTGACACACCTTGGTTCCTCCTTTATTTGACAGTTCCTTTAGGATAATTCCTCCCTTTGCTGATTTGCTTCTTTATTTTTTTTCTCTTCCTCATGGAATATTTTGCTGAGAATGTTCTGCAATGCTGGCTTTCTTTTTGTATATTCCTTTAGCTTTTGTTTATCATGGAATGATTTTATTTCATCGTCAAATTTGAAGGTAAGTTTTGCTGGGTGTAAGATTCTTGGTTGGCATCCATTTTCTTTCAGAGCTTGAAAAATGTTGTTCCAGGCCCTTCTAGCTTTTAGGGTCTGGATTGAAAAATCTGCTGATATCCGTATTGGTTTCCCCCTGAATGTAATTTGGTTCTTTTCTATCACAGCCTTTAAAATTCTGTCTTTATTTTGTATGTTAGGTATTTTCATGATAATGTGCCTTGGTGTGGGTCTGTTGTAATTTTGTGTATTTGGAGTCCTATAAGCCTCTTGAACTTGATTTTCCATTTCATTCTTCAGATTTGGGAAGTTTTCTGATATTATTTCATTGAATAGATTGTTCATTCCTTTGGTTTGTTTCTCTAAGTCTTCCTCAATCCCAATAATTCTCAAATTTGGCCTTTTCATGATATCCCATAGTTCTTGGAGATTCTGTTCATGATTTCTTACCATCTTCTCTGTTTGTTCAACTTTGTTTTCAAGGTTAAATATTTTGTCTTCAATATCTGAGGTTCTGTCTTCCAGGTGTTCTATCCTATTGGTTATGCTTTCTATGGAGTTCTTAATTTGGTTTATTGTTTCCTTAATTTCAAGGATTTCGGTTTGGTTTTTTTTCAATATCTCTAACTCTTTATTGAAATGGTCTTTTGCTTCCTGTATTTGGTCTTTTAACTGTCGATTGGTGTGATCATTCAATGCCTGCATTTGCTCTTTCATCTCATCATTCAATGCCTGCATTTGCTCTTTCATCTCATCGTTTGCTTCCCTGATCATTTTAATTATATACATTCTGAACTCCCTTTCTGTCATTTCTTCTGCCATGCTGTCGTTGGATTTTATTGATGTAACATCTAGATTTGTTTGGGGCATTTTCTTCCCTTGTTTTCTCATATTGTTCAGGAATCAGCGGGTCATTAAGATATTGCAGATTTCCTCTATTGATTTATAATGTCCCTGAAGATTGCTAGTATATCCCCTCTTATCCTTCAGTAGCCTGCAGTCTTGAAGGAAGTTGATAATGCGGTGCTCCACAAGGAAGCTGCCTCTCTAGGGTTGGTGACCCTCAGGTGGGGTATATTCCCTGATAGTGGGCAGAGGTGCCTCCTCTTGCTGACCAATGGTCATCCAAAGGGGAACTAGGCTGTGGGCTGAGGCAAGGCCTGTTTGAGCCTGTGTCTCTGGTTTTACCGTCCTTGTGGGAAAACCTCACCCAGGAGGGAAGACTCACCCGGTGAGGAGGTCTCGCTGGTCAGTTCCCCTCCTAGAGGTTCCCCTCAATCTACAACTACTGCCTGGGCTGGGCTGTCTTCCTCTGCAACGTTCCCAGGGTCCAGGACCTACCTCCTGGGCCTGGGAGCCTCACCCTTCGCAGACGAGTCTCCTTAGGCTGCCTCTCCTCAGAGAATCTGCCCGCAGTCCTGGAAACTTCACTCCGCCCCAGGCGTGTCTCTGTGGGGCTCTTCCACCAAGAAGCCGGTCCTGGGACCCTGCTCTGCACCTAATCGCCTGGCTATGCGGCCCCTCCTCTGAGCTGCCACCTGGAGCCCTGTACAATAGCTCCGAGACCCAGAGACCCGCCACACACCTCTTCCTCCCGACAGCCGCCCAGTGTTCCGACGCAGACACTAGGAGTCCAAGCAACTCACTTCGTGTCTCCTCCTCCCGCCAACCGCCCGTAGCCCTAGGCAGTCACTCCGAGTTCAAGTGACCCGCCCTGTTCCTCCCCTCCTCAGGGTAGCCCCCCGGGTGTTCAGGAGCGGTCACTCAGAGACCGAGCGGTCGCTTGGAGACCAAGTGACCCACCGTGCTCCTCCTCCAGGTAGGCCACCGGTGTTCAGGAGCGGTCGCTTTGAGTCCAAACAACTCACCACTCGCCTCCTCCTCTGGCAACCGCCTGTGGCTCTGATGCAGTCATTCCTAGACCAAGCGACCTGCCCCGCTTCTCCTCTTCCTCCGGGCAACCCCCCAGTGTTCAGAAGCGGTTGTTCTGAGTCCAAACAGCTCACCACGCAGCTCCTCCTCTGGCAACTGCCTGTAGCTCTGATGCAGTCACTCCTAGACCAAGGGACCCGCTGCGCTCCTCCTCTTCCTCCGGGCAACTCCCCGGTGTTCAGAAGCAGTCATTCTGAGTCCAAACAGTTCACCATGCAGCTGCTCCTCAGGCAGCTGCCTGGAGCCCCAGTGGTTGCTCCGAGTCCAAGCGCTGTGCTGAGCCGCCTCCTCTACGATGATCCCAGTTGTCCGTGTTTACCGCTCCAGCGGGGGGAAGGGGCGTCTCGCTGAGCAACTCTACTTCACAAAGTTCCCTGCATTCTGGGGCTACCGCCCCACCCAGGATGCCTCCCCAACGGGAGAGACTCACCCAGCGGCTTTGAGTTGTCCCAAGTCTCTCACTATCTCCTCTTTTGAATCCTGGGTCCTGGAGCAACATGAAATGCAGCCGCCCTCTATTCCGCCATCTTGAAAACCAACATATACAAACTTTATAGATATATATATACAAACTGATATATACATCAGTTTATATATATATATATATAAATATATATATATATATCTCCATGAAAGAAAATTCAATTCAATTTATGAAGTTCATGCTTTACTAAAGAATTAAATAAAATGTTTTTCAGTTGCCTAACAGTCACTTTTTTAAAGTTAATTTGGTGTAAATTTCAGTAACTTGGGGTCGCCGGGGAAGGCTTAAACTGATTTATTCATATGGTCAGAATACATATTTGACGTATGAATCACTTGACTTGGTTGATCAACAAAAATATTTCACTATAAATATTGAAAATGAAAAGAAAGAAGAAAAGACAGATTTTCTTTCTTAATTTGCACTTCTAATTTCCAGCAATGTTAAATTTAGAGGAGGAAAATTAAACAACTAAGGTAGGATAATTACATAGGGAGAATAGTAGATAAGCTGGAGTTACTGCATACACAAATTTGGTCAGTGATAATTTTGTTCTCAAGTCAAGAATCTCAATTTGTATTTTATATATAATTGAGGTGGAATGGAAGAACTGGAAATAAGATGAGAGAAAGAGCTGATGAGAGCAGGCAGAACCAGAGAAGGCAGGGCACTGGAAGGACTTTTAGTCTTAATGAAATGGAAAGCTACTAGAGGTTTTGAGCAGAGAAGCGATGTTTAAACCTATGTGATTTACTTATGTTTTAGAGAGATCCCTCTGGTTGTTGTGATGAGAATCATAAAATAGGGATGAGGCCTGGGAGACTAGTTAAAAGAGTATCATAACAAAATAGGCACAAAGAAAATGTCTGAACTAAAGAGTTACAAAATGTGATGGTAAGCACTTGGATTCTTAATATTTTGAAGTTATAACTGGCATAATTTGCTTGCTTTATTTGATGTAAGATATCTGTAAAAGAGGAATCTGGGGCTTTGGGTCAAATATTATGACAAATTGGATTAGTATTATTGAGCAGGGGAGTTCAAAATTTGACTTAAAATTTTATGCTTGATAGATATCTCAGTAGAAGTGTTAGATGACTGGCATACAAGTTTAGAGCACAGGTTAGGGCAGAAAATGCTAATTACATAGTAAACAATCAGAATATTGTTATTTAGAGCCACACAACTAGAAGGGTGCACCTAAACATGAATATAGGTAAGGAAGAGTAAATGAAGGATGAACTGAGAATGCTGCAAAGTTCTCAGGTCAGGAACATAAAAGAAACAACACATGCATTGGTGAAGGTTGGTAAGGCAGAACAAGAACCCAGAGCAAGTGAAATTCTTGAAGTCAATAAAGGAAATGATTCAAGGAGAGTGATCATCTGTAAAAAATGTTGATCATATAATATGTGAAAAAAATGACTATTGCATTTAGACATAATAAGTTCACTGTTGATCTGGATAAGAGCATATTTAATGGAAAGCTTGAAATAAACCATGATTGAAGTGGTTTCAGAGAGAACTGGATGAAATTTGCCTTGAGTATAGGCAACTGTGTAATGAGTCTTTCTGTGAAGCACAGACAATAAAAGTAATTGACAAGGAATTATGGGGTCAAGATATACTTTGGGTAACACAAAAGATTATGACTTGCTAGCAACCTATGAGATGATAAAGGAAGGAATATAAGCAGGAAATGATGTTTTTAAGTAGCTTATAGTCAACGAAAACTCAAGAAGAATAAAAGAAACCAACCTTGGATAGGCATTCAGACTGTGCCCTCAATGTAACAGGAAAACAGTATTTTAGATACAACAGAAATGGTTGCCTGAGAGAGTTCTGTAGAGTATTTCTTCTAAACTCTTTTTTTGGGGGGTGGGGGGTGGGTATCAGGAATTGAGCCAGGGGTGCTGAACACTGAGCCACATCCCCATTCCTTTTTATATTTTATTTTAAGACGGGGTCATGCTAAGTAGCTTACTGCCTCACTAAATTGCTGAGGCTGGCTTTGAACTTAAGATTTTCCTCCCACAGCCTCCTGATTTACTGGGATTATAGGCATACACTACCACACCTGACCTCTATAGTATCTTTTACGTGCCTTTTACCACTGAAAAAATAGGGATAGTTGTCAAAGGAGAATAAAATGTGGCAAAGAGGTAGAGGGTTAAGAGGAGAAGGGATAGTGTGAAACAGTGTAGTGCAGGAGGAATAACAGGTTGGAAGAACATACACAATAGAATTTCTGCTAAAATATGATTCATTTGGATTAAGAGTTTAGGAATTTTAAATGAGAAGAGTGCCTATGGTTTGTACTTTGCTATTTTTTGTTTTTTATGTTTGCTAATTTTTTACTTGCTGCTTCTGTCTACAATTATGGTATGTAGTGTTGGATTTAACTATGTTTGTTTTCCTACCAATAGAATAAATGAAAAGACAAGATGAGTAGGAGTATTGAGAGCGTACGTAAAATAGATAAATTTATGACTGAAAAATCAATTCAATAATAAAATTCTAAAAGTTTCATCATGATATTGTTTTCAAAGTAAGTCATATAGATGCTAAGAATCGAACTTTACAATATCTAACAAGGAAAATAAAAAGGGAACATAGTAAGGTGTATTTAATAGGGCTAAAATTATTTATATAAATTCTGATATTTGTGTGGTAGATTGGGAGCCTACATACTAAATATGATTATTTCAACAAAACTTTAAATTGATTTACTTTAAAAATATATAGGTTTACTATAAAAATATAAAATATCAAGGGGCATTAAATGTAAAATAATATATTTAAATATTTTTAAGTTTAAATTAATTTTAAAACAGAATTATCCTATCCAAATTTTATGTATATTATGGGGCAAAAAGTTTTAAATCACCTCATTTTAATGTTTAAAGGAATCACAGAATAAAACTGTGCTTCCATATGGTTTCCAGGTTTTTGACGTGAAGTATGGCACAAAGGAAGTTAAGTGACATACCTAAAATAGAGACCAAAGGTTAGATCTTGAGTATATGTTGCTGACCTCTAATCATAACCATAAGAAAGCAATTAAAGCTATTACACTTTTCCAACTGATCTTCTCAGTTGGAAGGTATATTATCCTCTGAGTAGATCAGGAGTCACACCTATATCCCCATTGTTCTAGTTTTGGCTAAATTAGACATTGTAACAGGGCAAGACTTTCATCCCATATAGTTGTTATCTATGAGCATAAACAAGAATTTCAAGTGGAAGAGGATAAAGACAAATTCAGATTTAACCAATTCAATGAAGTTGTAATCAACTGGCAATTGCAATGTGAAGAAACACTGCCAATCATTGCCATGGTTTGAAAGTGTGTCCCATAAAGCATGTGTTGTAAACCTAATCCCCAGTGCGATAGTATTTGGAGATAATTAAACCATGAGAGTGGAGCGAATAAATTAATACAGGAGTGGGTTTATTATAAAGGCAGGAGTGTGACCCTGTTTTACTGTCTCTCTCACATTCTCTTTGCCTTTCCACAATAGGATGCTATAGCAGGAAGGCCCTCATCAGATGCCAACCCTTTGACCTTGGATTTCTCAGCCTTCAGAGTCATGAGAAACACATTTCTGTTCATTATAAATTACTCAGCCTCAGATATTCTGTTATAGCAGCACAAAACAACTAACAGAGCCACCATAAGCAAAAGAGGCAGTCTTTCAGAGGAAAAGGTTTTAGCAGATTGTAAGGTAGAGTCTATAAAATATATCTTAGGATATCAATACTAAAAGTCAGTGCATATGATAAGTGCTCAACACTGGAAACCAAAAAAAAAAAAAAAAAAAAAAAACAAGCCTTTTACTTTTACATACACATTACAAATTGGAATGCAGTTTACAACTAAGGTAATGACATATGTGAAAATGATAGATAAAATATACATACTATACTCACGAGTTTTCCAAGGATCAAAAAGATCATTTTTCTAATGGGACCTCAAGGAATTTTGCCTGTGGCATGCTTTCTCTAGGGTCTTCCATTTCTGTGTCATTCTTTTCTATCTGCATTAAATATGGTTCTATTTCAATTCTTAACCTAAACCATATTGTATTCTTTATATCCTAGTTGTATTATTATAAAGTTATTTGTCTTGAAAGATTTCACATAGCAAAAAGAGCATCTGTTTTCAACCAGGGTATGATTTTCTGGGGTCTTCCTGCTGTCTTTGCTGTTTCAGCAGGTGCTGCTGGTAAGGCAGGGTCTCGCTGTCCCATGCCATGTTCATGGGACTGTTCATGAAAAGACTGGAAAGTTTTTGAGGGGGACTATTTAACTGTTGAAAGATGTGGAACAATTCTTCCTTGCTACATTCCTCAAACTACTCTACTATATTTACTTTACTGTAGTACATGATTTATTCTGAGGTATCAGTGACCATCAGACATTTATTTAAACATTGTTTTCTTTGCTGTTTAAAGCTGAAGGGTTAAATTCAACTCTGATCTTAAGGATTATATGTCTCTTTCCTATTGTAATTGCCTACACCAAATATGCTCCAACAAATTAGTTTAGGATGGTAGTTATTAAATTTCTTATAAAAACAAAGTTATTCCAACTACCAAATGACTTCTAATCAAAGGAATGATCCATAAAAAAAACAGAGTACACTACATGTTTCCAAAGGTCTCTTTTATTCGGTGCAAATCCTTGTGAGAAAAATTAGTCATATAACCAAGTAACATTTTAAATGCACAAAATTTAGACTTCATTTTTTATGACATGCTAATTGCACTAAGGCCAATAAGTCAATTTTGATGACCATTATGAGCTACATGCATCTGGCACATATTTTGTCCTGTGAAAAAAATTATAAGACTTTTAGAAAATGTATAGTTAATGATAGGTCATATGAAGTAAACTCAGGCAGAATTGATTAAAGTTGGTTCTAGCTCAATAAAAGTCCAACAAATGATCTCACTTTCTTATGCATATGTTCCTGACAGAGGTAAGTCATACCCCACTAGTCCCTTCTTGATGACTGGTATTTTTGATACATTATTAAAATCCTGTACTTCCTAGCACTACATCTAACAAACTGTAGGCCTCTGATCATATGTGACTGGAGTTACCCATTGAACTCTATACAAAGATAATCTTCGTCAGAGAATGCAGAATCTGTCTGTGGTGGGTTTATCTCAATCAGAAGACAGCTTTCAAAAAAATTTTAAAACAAACAAAATCCTGATAAAATAACAATTTTCAGATCTTGAAAGTTTCTTGAACACTTGCCATTTCTTCTACTACTTATCAAAAGTATCTATTAAATCTGAAGCCCAATGCCTTCAAGATGGGAGAGAAAAAAAGAAAGGAGAAGAAGTGGAAACAGAAAAAAAAAAAAATAGAAGAAGAAAAATGAGGGAAGGAAAATGGGAACAATGGAGCTGATAAATTTAATTGAATTCACATGTTGATTATAGTTAATTTTAGAAATGTTATATAGCAATATTTCATTTTCTTTTTAAAGAATTAAATTTAGTGCTCTATCTGAGGTGCTTGTGGGAAAAGTTTTCTCCCAGCCTATAGGTTCTCTCTTCATGTTATTGATTATTTACTCTGCTAAGAAGAAGCTTTGCAGTTTGAATCCGTTTCATTTTATTCTTGATTTTACTTCTTGGGCTTGAGGAGTCTTGTTAAAGAAGTCAGATCCTAAGCCAACATGGAGAAAATTTGGGCCTACTTTTTATTCTATTAGGCACATGTCTCTGTTCTAGTGCCTAAGTCTTTGATCCACTTTGAACTGAGTTTCATGCATGGTTAGAGATGAGGGTTTAATTTCTAAGATATATAAAGAACTCAAAAAACTTAGCATCAAAAAAAAATGAATAACCCAATCAATAAATGCCCTAAGAAACTGAACAGATACTTCACAGAAGAAGAAATACAATCGATCAACATATACATGAAAAAATGTTCAACATCTCTAGCAATTACAGAAATGCAAATCAAAACTACTGTAAGATTTCATCTCAATCCAGTCAGAAAAGCAATTACCAAGAATACATGCAACAGTAAATTTTGGCTAGGATGTGGGGGAAAAGTACACTCACACTCATACACTGCTGGTGGGACTGCAAATTAGTGCAACCACTATGGAAATCACAGTATGGAGATTCCTCAGAAAACTTGGAATGGAACCATAATTTGACCCAGTTAGCCCACTTCTTTATATACCCAAAGAACTTAAAATCAGCATATTATAGTGACACAGCCATATCAATGTTCATAGCAGCTCAACTCACAATAGCTAAACTGTGGAACCAACCTAGGTGCCCTTCAATAGATGAATGGATTAAGAAAATGTCATATATATACACAATGGAATATTACTCAGTCATAGAACAGAATGAAATGATGGCATTTGCCAGTAAATGGGTCAAACTGGAGAATATGCTAGGCAAAATAAGCCAATCTCAGAAAAACCAAAGATCGAATGGAATATTTTCTCTGATATGTGGATGCTAATTCACAATGGGGGAAGGGATAGGGAAGAATAAAGTTACTTTGGATTAGGAAGAGGGGAGTGAAGGGAGGGAAGGTGGGTATGGAGGTAGGAAGGATAGTAGAATGAATCAGACATTATTACCCTATGTGCATATATAGGACCACAGGACCAGTGTGAATCTACATCATGTACAACCAGAAGAATGAGAAGTTATACTCTACGTGTGATGTGTCAAAGTGCATTCTACTGTTATGCATAACTAATTAGAATAAATTAAAAAATTAAAGTGGTGGGAAATTTTTCATCTTTATTTTTATAATAATATTCAAAAATTATTAAAAATATTAAAATACATTATTAGAAAGGATTTTTTCCTATATTATATGATAAAATGTATCTTTTTAATGTTTCCTCATTAAGAACAGATTGGATCATTTAAAAATAGATTATTATAGTTGTTAAACTCTTTTTTTCCCTTAGCAGTGCTGAGGATTGAATATGCTAGGCAAGTGCTCTACCAGGAGTTACATCTCCAGCCCTCTCAAACATTTTCTGACTTATAAACTGAAAAAGAAAAATCTACTTATAAAGAATATTATGAAGAATACTGTGAATTTTAATTAAGTTAACAAATTCAATGAACCCCAAACTATGTGTGTGGAATAATAAATTATCAACATGTGATATTTGCCCTAAAGACTAAAGTAAAAAAATTGTGGGGACTAATGGTGATAATTTATTTTATGACCTAGAGCAAACACAACTTTTTTTAGTTTTTTTTTTTTGTCTTTGAAATGGACATAATCAAAAAGTACTTAGCATTTCATGTGATTCTTTTGAAGATCAAGTTGAGATAAACATGAAGACCTTTTGCAAATCATAAACTAAATATTAAAATGTAGCAGAATATCAGAAACTAAAATGTCTCTACTTCCTAGGCTTCTAATTCTTAGTATTTGATATCTTTTTAATTGATTATAAAGATATTTTAGTATGAAGAACATAAAATATACATATATTAAAATAAAGAAAATGACTATGACTATTACTTGAATGTGTGTGGAATATCAACATGCCCTATATTCATCCTACACTAAATACTAAGGCACTTCTTTGAAATAAGCTAATATAAACTTCCGTCTTCCTTCCTTCCTTTCCTTCCTTCCTCCCATTTTCCCATCTCTCTCTCTCTCTCTCTCTCTCTCTCTCTCTCTCTCTCTCTCCAGTGCTGTGAACAAACATAGGACCTTGCACTTGCTAGGCAAATGCTCTACCACTGAGCTATGTCTTCAACCCCCTACTCATTTTTAATATCAATTACAAGTTGAACTATTAACATTTATGGCCCATCCAGTTAGAGAAAATTGGTTGTTAAAACCAATTCGAATGCTTCTATTCACTTGTTTTCATATAACTTTCGTTAAGTTTGTACTGGGCAGCTGGCTGCTCTGATCTAGCTCACAGAAGCTACCCTGCCCTCTCTTTGGTGACTGAGTTTTTACAAGCATTTCCTAGGCAAAGAGGTTCAACAAAGAAATTCTCCCCACTTTCAGGAATACACTTTCAGGAATACATTGCAATACTTCAACAGTTCAAATGCAAATAAATTAATTTATGACCCAAGGAAATCAGAATTATGATAGCATTCACTAACTGCAAACAGGCCTAAATAAGGAGTAATATCCCCCCATCTAAGGCAGAATTACAGTAAAAGTTATTTCTAAAGATGTTCTAAAAATGACAATTTTATAAACAAACATTGCTAAAATGCTACTGACATGCTATTCAAGTTTGTTGTGAGATAAGTCTTGGTTAGCTTGGGCTCTAGTTGTCTGCTACCTGTGTGTTTCCTAATGAACACTTATATAGTACATAATTGTATCCATATTTTTAGAACTGTTAACAAAAGTGCATGAAGGGTGTTGTCAAACTAAACAGGAAAAGCATCAGTCCTTCTGGAGTAGTTAAACCAGAGAGAGATAACTTTACCACCTGGACCTCAACTCAGATTGGAGTATACAGGAACAGACCCCCTATTCTCTGGTGAACCATGAGTGTGCAATGGTATGTTATCACAGGCTGTCTTGTTCACTTTAGGGAAATGATTTTCACCAACTGCACAACAGCTGTACATTGCCACAGAGGCTAGACTGCTGTAAAGGCTTGGAATGAATAGGAACCAGAGTCCATGGGGCATTTTATTTATATATATATATATTACATTCCTAGAAAATGAATGCCGATATTTTGCCTCCTCTGTGATATCATCATGGGTCTTCATGGTCCATGAGTCCAGTTGAGGTTGTTGGCAGGACAACCAAAATGGCAGGACAGGAGCAGATTATTCTGCCATTTTTCTAGATCTTTGAGCTGTATGTACATCACATGACCTCATACTTGTTTAATCTGCCTACGAGGTTCACAATAATTTTCACAGCTATGTGATCATCAATGATTTTAAATCTACCAGTGTAACTGTGTGTCATCATCACAGGTAGGAACCAGACAATGACTTTGGAAGATGGCCTAATAAAACTTGACATTTACAGCTGTTTTTGAAATTATCAATGCTTTTAAGCGTGTTGGCCAGGACATTCTTGTGCACAATTATAGCAGCACAGATAGTGTAGAACAATGTTATTCCTACTGGGATTATTAGTGTAGTGTCAAGTAGCACTCCTTTTATTTCAGGCATTATTAAAAATAACATATGTATAAGATATATTGAATATATCCTAGAGTGCTTTCAGAACTACTGTTCACCTACAATTAATCTTCTGAACTGTTTTTCTTCAGGCTGTTAACTCTAGGTCTGTAATGCAATGCATCTTAGCTCATGTGAGGACCTCAGAACCTCAGAGTTTCATGGTGATTAAGGGGAAAAAAAACACCTCTGGTGTTTAATACATTAGTCTTCTCACCTGTGGATTTAATAGTGCTACAAACTGGTATTTTTAATTGCCATTGAAGTGTCTCATTAAGGTTTATTTGGCTTCTCAGTTCCTAAAAGATCAAAGGTCACTGATAAAATTAAGGATTATTTGACTGCAGGTTAAAATATAAGTCTATAAGTCTTAGAGGAATTGAAAACCATAATTTCCAAACACAGTATGATTGCAAAAATTTTAATATTTCAAAACCCATTTTAAAAATATTTAAAAACCCATTTAAATAGGCCAGAGGATTTGCCTATTTACAGCATTTAACACAGTGTCTCACCCATAATTGACTTTCAGTAAACATTTGTAGTTCTCCTTTGACTAAAAAAGCTCTTAATATATTCTTGTTGTCCTTATGGAAGTAACTCTTTAAATGTGAGTAAAGGCTATGCATAAATCAAACAATTTATACCCACACATTAATTTCTTTCTTGTGAAGTCTTCTTTAATCTTTTGTTTAAAAGTGACAAACAGTATGCTAATTTTAGTGGAAAAATCTATCTCAGGCAGATACAGCAAGAATAATACAGGACTTCTTCTAATGCTCCAACTCCTAATGCACAGAAACTATTATATTTCAGCTCTCACAGGGAAACTAGGATAGGTTTCAAAGCTTTCTAAAAGAAGCATGCACATGAGTTCATTACACATTACACAAATGCATTTGAATGTGCATCTCTACACATGTGTTGGCAAACACATACATGTGCATGAAGATGCACATGCAAATAAATATATATTCAAACAGATCATCTGGCTAAGAACAACTTACCTAAATGGCTGCTAGTAAAAAATCCAACAACAAATTAAAACTGAGATCTTTACACCCAGATAGCAACCTGGAAAGTATCCCACACATATACATTTGATTATTTTGAGTTCTGCCCATATTTTTCCATGCTTGGGTGAGTCCCATCCATATTTAATCACTCATAAGATTGGGGGTACCTAAACAAAGGGTAACTTTGCCTTGTATTCTTTGGCAGAATGCTTCTTGTACTGGAAACCTGTAGGACCAATCTGAGTCTTCTATAAAAGTAGAGCACAGAAAGAGTTAACAGAGGTTAGAGTCCCCTGGTTTGGGGAGTTTACATGAACACAGAAATTTATTCCTGTTTCTCCACTGAGACGGCTAAGATAGGAGGCTTGCTGAGGCTTTCATAGCACAGAGTGCCTGAGAAAAACAAAGTAGTGGACCCCCTCACTGAACTTCCCTAGTCAGTTCTTCATAAAGAATTCTGAAGAAAGCATAGAAGGGGCTTCATGAATTCCTGAGACTATTTGTGAAGAGCTTTGGAAGTAAGAAGGGAAGATAGAAGCCCTCGAGGCACCACACAAGGCAGAGTCATTCCTCTCTAGAGGAGAGACAAAGCAATGCCATTCTTCTCTAGAGGAGCCCTCGATAACTTGGAGGACCACAGTGAAATTCAAAATTACCCCAAGAAAATAAAATGAATCAACTTTTCAGAGCTCATCACACTGTCAGAGACAACTAACAGAAGATGAAATAAGAAAAAGGAGGACGAGGGAAAACCCCATGCTCCCAATAGACGAGTAGTTACATAATAGCCATGCTTTCCTTATCTTTCTACACAGTCCATTCCTCACCTCAAAACCTGGACAGAAAAGGCAGGGAATAAAGGTGCCAGAACAAAACTACAACCTTCTTTATAAGGGATTAGTGTAGGAAAAGAAATAGATTCACAGATATTCCAGTCTTCATCTCAACTCTCTAAAGCCCCATGTACCACTTAGGCGAAGATAAGGAGAAAGAAAGATGCTTAAATCCGCTATGAAATTGTAGTTTTGAGTAGCCTCAGACTTTACTAATGTGAAGTAATTGAAAACCAAAAAACATAAAATTTTCCTGAGACATTAATAAAGAATGAAAAGGCATATTAGCTCAGTTGAATTAATGGATCAGAAAATAATAAAATTGATTTATATTTATATCCCATTGAGGAGAGACTGCTTAATAAACTGATAATGTATTTAAATGAATGAATGAAATATGAGTGCACACATTTGTGAATAACTAAATGATAACATACTAGATGAAGTATTTTTCTTAAATTAACCTTTTTCAAGATCTCCAGTAAAATGTCAGTTATTATCATTCTGTGAGTCCCAGAACGTTAATAAATGATCTTCTGTACTCTAAGTCAGACTGAGTTTGCTTAATGTAATCTAGATCTTCCATAAAGGACTGTGATCACCAAAGTGGAATCCTGATGTCAATGATGTATGAGGATAGCTCTTTGCCTTTGTATTTCTTCAGTAATGAGATTGATGCTGTCACATGATAAAAATGATGGAATACATCAATTTCACAGGCTACAAGATTCTGGTCACAACTTTAAATATGTTTTACAAAATTATATGAGATGACATATGCAGAGATCTAACCTAGAATTGGTTAAAATTACAAAACTGTGCAACATCTTTAGTACTCTTGTGATCAAGTATCATGGAATTTATGAAAACAGAATGTGTGTGGAAATATAATCCATTTTTAAAGGTGGGAGGAAATACCAAGGGTCACAATTGCTTATGTTGGCCTGGGTCAGAAATCCAAGCCTATTCAATTCCCAGCATGCCTTCTCCCTTGGCTACATTAGCCACAGTAGCAGATGAACTAGAATCAGCCAATGTACAATACCTATTATTATTCAGTCAGCAAATCTCATATAATTACAAACTTGGTCGTAGAGCAATAAAGGAGATGTACTTTAAGTTTCAAACTCTTCTGCATATATCGTACATGTCCTATTGTAAGACTGATTCTAAAAGTTTTTACTTGAAATCATCAATGAAAACATCACTGCCATCACTGGAGAACAGAAGAAACTAAGGATAATAGGGTTTATCTCAGCTAAAACAGAACTGTGTTTGTGGTTTCTTGCTACCATAGCAGTGGAGGTAAGCTCTGAAATATTATCACTCATAGTTTCTTCCTTTTTACACACAACCATTACAAATATGGGCAAATGGAGACATTATGTTGCTGGAAACTGTTTGTTGGAAAAACATGGAAAAAGTTAAGACAATTCTGGTCTCAATAGTCCAGAAAACAGAAAAGAATATATGACCATAATACAAAACATCATTTAATGCAAGATTGCTTTTATAAAAGTCACTAAATTGAGGTAAAGTCAATTTTGTATATTTGAACCATTTCAATAGTTCCAACTGTCCAGTTTGGCTTTTCTTGAGCATTACTTAAAAACCTGGTGCTATTTAAAGTCTTTAAATATGAACTAGTAATGAAACACAAAGGTAGAGTGTTTTCCTTCTGAAATATCAGCATGAGTTTTGAATGCCAACTGTATTCTAATTCATTTTTATTAATACTATAATAATTTTATCATGCATATCATATGACAAAACTATAGGTAATGCTGTTTTTACTGTTTTATTTTCCCAATTTTAATTTATTTCAATGTTATTAAAACCAAATTTTAAAAGTTTTTTTTACTTTGATGTTTCATGATCTATGCCAAAGTAAATGTCATCAATGCCTGGCATTTGAGAGGTCAAACTCCATCTAGTGTGAAAAATGTAACTCTAAATATCTTTTGAAAGGATTATAGTATGTTCTCTATAAATCTGTAAATTATATGACTTGAAAATTTCAAAGAAACTTAGGAATTTTGAAAATCATCCAAAGAATGGAGTTGCAATTTTTTAAAAAGTCCCGTTTTTCTTTTGAAGGAACATTAAAATAAAGTAATAAACATAATTGCTTTTCTCATCAAGAAAAGGAAAATTATTTAAAAGACTTGTTTTATGCAATGTCACTTCTTGGCTGCTACCTCAGTATGGTTCATCAGATTGGCTTTTATCAATCATGGCAGCAACACAATTCAATCTTGGCTTCATTCACAGACTGACTAATTAAATTGGAATGTAAGTGTGCATACAAAAGCTGTGCAGTACCACACACATTCTCTCTTTTTGACTGTCTGCTTTTCTCTCACTCTTTTTGAAGTAACAGCTGCTAACTGAAAATAAGATGTAAAATTTTCCTAAAAGTGCACTTCTTCATCGGTAGCTATTTTCTGTTTGCTAATAGATGATGGATAATATTTTTAAGTCATGAAGTTTATTCAATGCTGCACAATACAACTGTGAAAGAAAGAAAACTGAATGTGAAGTTTTTCTTTAGGAGGAAACCATTTATTCTTTGGAAATAAAAATATTTGCCAATACGAATGACCTAACTTGGCAGTATATAATAGATAGATAGTGAAACGGTATTTTCAAATTACACAAAAAATGCTGTGGGCTTCTTTCTTCAAGGGGGCACCTCAATAAGCAAACCACTGTGCACCAATTACATTCAGCATTAGCCTAAAGGCTGTCAATTCTGTTGAGGAATATTCCTTTATGGTTTTCATATTCAGCATAACTTTTTTTACCCTTTAGTAGTTTAAGCATTATAATATTTAACATATTGTCTGAATTTGAATGACAACATTCCTTTGTCCAAGTTAAAAACGTTGGAAATTTTAACTTTTTTTTTAACTTTTTGACCAAGCGTCTTAGTCCTTACTTAAAAAAAAAACAAAAACAAAAACAAAAAACAAACAAACAAACAAAAAAAACGGCAAAACGTCCACTAATCTAGGCAGTAAGGCAGTAAGTTCTTGATGTCTTCAGAATCTGTTAGGTGAACAATCAGATAATGTCAATTTTTGAAAGGCCTTAAAGATACACATAAAGGTGAAATTCATTCTGGTATATTTACATACATACATAAATTTGGTCAATTTTATTCCACAGTCCTACCCATTTTCTGTTCCTTCCTCCCTCTCAATCCCTTCTTCTATTCTACTGATCTCTTTTCTGTATTCATGGACCCCATCCTCTTTCCTTTTCCTTATTTTGATCTAGCTTTTGCAAGTCAAAGAAAACATTTGGCCCTCCACTTTCTGAGCCCGGCCTTTTTGGCTTAGGATGATCTTCTCCAGTTCCACCCATTTACCAGCAAATACCATAATTCATTCTTGATATTTATCCTAATGAAACTAAAATCAGCATATTATAGTCATACAGGCACACCAATTCTTATAGCAGCACAACTGACAATAGCCAAATTGTGGATCCAACCCAGATGCCCATCAACCAGATGCTATCAAGACTGGTGACTTAGGGAATTTTCAACATAATAGAGTGACCTACCTCTGTCAGTTATACTTCTAAAATAGCAGTAGTTTTAAAATTACAACTCCAGTTGACTCATTTGAACATGAAATGAAATGGTATAATCTCATTTACAAGTGCCTTCCCGATCTGTGGGCTCAGTTTAGAGTTCAGAGTTTATGCGGACTATAGTTATTTTTAATTAGTGGTTAAAATTTAAAAATGGAATGGCAATGCAAAAATGCAGATTTACATTTTGTCTTTAAAATTACTTGATACTGGGCCTGAATCATTTCTAAGGCAAGGAATTAAGAAACAATCAACTATAATTAAGTTGGTCTTTCCCTTATTTGGATGAGAATAATAATCTCCAGTTTTGACACTTTTCTCCTTTTTTGAAATATCTGACAGCTATTTTACTTCACTCATTAACAACATATGCTTGTTTCTAGTAAGACTTTGAGTTTATGAACTTTTTTATTGGCAGCAAAATGTACTAACAAGAGATACATTCTTCCAGTACATTTATGGGCTTGAACCTGTATAAACCTCAGTTTACTCATCTAGAAAGTAGAAAATGATAATAGTCCTTGTCTCAGCAGTATTTATGATGAACAAATAGAAATGAATAGAATGTCTCAGCATAGTGCCTACATTATAGCAATATTCAGTAATTAATTAACTATCTGTATCATTTTAGATTCATTCACAGAGCTAGAATTAGGACAATCATTCATCTTTGTAGGTATTTCATTTATTTGTGGCCCCACATCAAACTGTGGGGAAAAAAATATTCAGATTGTATGAATTTCAATTAACCAGTTAATGTCTGGTTTCAATCAATTTACACATATGAATTTTGGGTGCTTTGGAGAAAGTATGTATCACTTCAATATAATTTCCTTAGTTTCTATATTTTTTTCTCAAAATCCAAACACTTTCAATTTGGAGGCTGTTAATGACTATATTAACTCTTGATTGGTTTTTTTTAATAAATGATTTTCTAGACTCTATGTCTCAAAATAATACTTTCAGACGTAATCCATATATATAGTTATTATAGTTATGTATTTGTTATGTAAAACAAAGAAGGCTTAACCTTAACTACACTAACAGAGTCAGAAAAATAAAGGAAGATAATGCAAAGTATTTTATTCTGGTTTCAATACTGGTAAATAAATTTTTATTGAACACTTTCCAAATAAGTACTCTGAAAAAGTCATTAAACACTTATTTTCTGAAATGATTGCTTTAGAGAATGTTTTAGATAAATTAAGTGATTAGTATGGCTTATATATAACATGCAATTTTGAACCTAAGAAATATTATGAAACTTGCATTGGAATAAAAGCAGTTTTCAAAATGTATTTTTTTGGTCATATGATAGCTCCTGTTTTACTGATATTGGTGTCTTACTGATTATTTGTGATATTCAGAAATACAAGAGATGACAAAGAAATCTTCAGAATGACCATATTTAATCCCCTCATCTCTATAAAGCAAAACTGATGACCTTGAGGTCAATGAAAGAAAAAGTTGGAGAATTTTTCCACAGAGAGCCAAACACACTTTTTCCTAACTGTTAAAAACTCAGAGTTGCTGAAACACCAAGTGAATATTTGAGTTATGTCATATTCTTGAAACATGCCAGCAAATAGAACAAAAGCAATAATGGAAAATACTTCAGCTTCTTGACTTCTTAATAAGGTGCTCACAAGAAATACTAAGCTAAGAAAAATAGTTACTTAAGATTAGCTATTTTAAAATAGTTTTTTATCATGTAAATACTAGTATACCAATTTAAAAAATAAAGGATACAATATATTTCCTAAAAAAGGAAGAACTTTGTAAAAATGAGCTTCTCATTTCAAGAACCATAATTATTTTATGAATTTTGATATTTGAAAATAAAGTCATTATTAATTTCTCCATAGCTTTAATATTATCGTGTCTTCTGTTGAGCTAATAGATGTTTTCATTGATTCTACAATTTTTTTTTAATTGTGTTCAATCACTTCTCATAGATTTTGTGGGGAAAAAATTAGTCTCATATTCTTTTACAATAAAAATTAAAGAATAAACAAGAAAGCAAAAGATTCTATACATACCCTAGAAGACTTAGCAAATCATATGTCATTGAAAGTTCTTTGTGTGTTATTTCAAAATAGAAAAGTAAAAATAAACTCTGTAGTTATATTTATAAAGTGATTTATACTTTATGAAATTTTCACTACAGAAAATTTTATTGTCCATTTTTGAATAATAAATTGAAATTAAAACTTGGAATATTATATTTAAATTGCATCTGATTGAAGAGCACTAGAGCTTCAAGACTTTTTATATTTTATGAGAGCATTCATTTAATGTTATCCATTTAAATAATTTATTCATTGAAAGGACACATTTTTAGAAATCTTGTAACTTCCTTTCACTTATAACAGTCTGATGTGGTCATATTTCCATTTCACAACTCTTATCATTAGAGTAGAAAAACACTATTATTTTCTTAACCTATGTATAGCTAAGTGAAATTTACTATACAGGATTGGTAAGTCATGCATTTTCAATACACAGTCAGAAGGAAAGTATAGTGCTACTGAGTACTCATTATATCAGTTTGAAAACAGACAAATGTTCATTTTCTTTTATTTAAACAGAAAAATCATCAATTAAAATATCAGGGGGCACTGGAATTTACCAACTATCCCTCAACAAGCCAGAATTTATATTTTAGTCAACACTGAAATAGGAATGGTCCTTTATTTCCTCCACTAGAATCCATGTCATTAAATGTGATTCCTTTAGGAATTTTATATCAAAACTATAGAAGCTGGAAGCAAAAATAAGAATCTCTGATAACTAGGAAAATTTATAAAATAAGTTTTGAACTGAGATAGATGGTAGAAGTTTGATAACAAAGCTATTTTAATCATTCAGATAAAAGTTGATTATAAGATAGAGTTGCAAACCTAGGTCAGTCTCAGACTTGTGTCTCACTAAACACTAGAATACTGTTGAATCTTCAGAGTTGGAAGACAAATGTTTTGGTGATCCAAAAATTATATCATGTCAGGATGTTTTACATGTACAAAGACATCAGAAATAATCATATGAAAAAGAACTTAAAAAGCATGCTACCACATACATCTTTTAAAAAAAAATCCTTGACTAAATGAATCACTACTTTGAGAGAATAATTGGAACTAAGAACTCTAGAATGTAAAAGTTGCTAAATTCTCTCAGATTTCTGAGAAAAAAATTGAAGAAATTTAAATTTAAATAATAAGTATATGACTGGTATCTCAGCAATGTATGTATCAGACATATTTCTTGAAATAACGTAGATAATGCCAATCTCAAAAAGTAACGTAAAAATAAAAGGAGAATTTAAAAGTCAATAAATTATTCATTTTATATTTTTGATTTTGACAATTCAAAATTCAAAATTTAGAGATTTAAAAATCTAAAGTGTCAAATGAAAAATAAAAAGCATGTTTTTAAAAACAGTAAATAAAATTGATTCCTGTAATAAATCATAAAAACAAACAAACCAACCATCTGAAGGCATAAGAAATGACATAAGACAAAATACATAGTACCTAACAGAAGCAAAAGAAACAGTTTCAAAAGAAAGCAAAATTACACAGATAATTTCATATTTTAAGAGATG
The DNA here is from genome assembly GCF_902686445.1 of Sciurus carolinensis. Lineage (NCBI taxonomy): Eukaryota > Metazoa > Chordata > Mammalia > Rodentia > Sciuridae > Sciurus > Sciurus carolinensis. Next base: position 93,121,542 of record NC_062215.1, read on the forward strand.
AATGAAACAAAGGCACATGAAAGTTAAATATAAAAATAAGAGCAAAACTTAAAAATTAAGAAGATAGTTATGGTCAAGGTACTCTGCAAAAGAGAATTAAATATGAGAATTTTTTTTAAAAATTATGCATGTAGAAAGATAGAAACATGAAATATTAATCTTTATAGCTTTTTTCTTTGTTTTTACATTTCTAGATTCTTTCCCAGGATCTTAAAATCCTCCATGGAATTGGGCAGAATTCATGCTGTTATTGCAGTGATACAGAAAAGAAAATATTGTAAAAATTTCATTTCCTTATGAGAACTAAAAATTCCAATAAGGTACTCAAAAGGAACAGTCAAACATGCCATAACAATGTTCTCAAAGACTAGGGGCAAAGGAGGCCTAGAAGTCTAGGAGAAAGAGACTAGAACCTTGAAAAAAAAAGGCTGTGGGAGATGAGATCAAAAGATCAGAAAGGATAGAAAGAAAACCCTCCACAGAAAACCTAACTGCTAAAAAAGGGAGGTAGACAGAGGGCTTACCAAAGCATATGAGTCACATAAAATAATGCAGAAAATCCTATCAGCTTTGACAGTGACTGAGGGTCTTGCACTAACAGCTGACTGCATATTGCTAAAAATTTATCCGGTAGAGGTTGGATGGAGATATGGAAGGGCAAGCTCCATAGAGGAGTTCAAGAGTGGGGAAAATGACCTAAATGAAGAAGAAACGTTTGTGAAATTTTTTGAACAAATTTCATAGAACAGCAAACTTTAAAAACAACAAAATAGAACCTAGACAAGTGATGGGAGAAAAATTTTTCTAAGTATTTAACAGAACAAATGTAATAAAGAAACACAGAGACACAGGATTTACTGTGGGTACATCTATGTATAAAACAATAGAATATAAGTTAAACTATCTTTCTAATTAATCTTAATGTCCATGGAATAATCAAAATAATAATCTTTTACTAAGATAAATATAATGCATAATAAAATCCCACAAGCTAATATTTAGGAGGAAAAACTCTTCTTCCCTCTGAGGTTTAGTACCTGAGGATTCTGAATTAAATTGACAAAGATAAATATAGTTTACACATACACATGCACACACACACACATATACATTATACATATATAATATACACACACACACATATGTAGATGTTAGAAGTTCATATATCTAATGCAATAGGGAAAAGGGCAGGAGGAGAAAAGACTTCAAGGGGAAGAACAAAAGGGTTTTTTAGTAAAAAGCAAATGGGAGACCAGAAAGTCTATGGTGACGTTTGTTTATGCAGGTGCAAGTGGTCTTTTCCATTTTCTTCATGGTCATAAAACTCCCCTGGAGAGGAAATTTATGGTAGTTTCGCTTTCAATGTCTTTTCTGGGAGCGCAGCCACCCCAAAGAGGGAATTTATGGCAGCCCCATTTCCCAGAATTTTCTGCTTTTAGTCAAATAAATGAGGTTCTGAGAATTTTCTATTTGTTGAATTTGAAATGATTTCAGCTTAAAATAATCTTCATACCAACTCAGGGTTCCAAGTGGATCTCCACATAAATATACAGCAACATTTAAAAGTTTTACATATCAAAAGAAAAAGTCATCTGGAAAATAGGTCTCTTCAACTCAACATTCTACTTGGGGAAGAAATTAATAGAAAAGAAAACCATCTAGTGAAATTAGCCCTATCAATTCTAGTATCTCTGTAACCACAAGGGGTGAGGGGGGACTTCATATTTAAGAAACTGTGTTATCTGACCAAATTACAATAAAAATAAATCAAAATTATAAATTTAACATGTTAAAATATCACCAAATATCAACAGGTCAATAAACTAAAATAAAAATATGTAACAGAGATGAAAGCATACACAAGTAATAGAGATGAAAGCATAGATGTATGTAATATATACTGAGCTTGTATAAATCAATAAACTTAATTCTAAAACCCCACTAGAAACACTAAGACAAGGAAAAGCAGAGAAACAAATGCAAATAGCAAACAGGGACAGTCAATCCTCATTATTCTCAGAGATTTCATATTTGTGAATTTGCTTATCCACTAAAATTTATTCTGGAATATATTTATAATTCCCAAAATAACAGTCAAGGGTAGTGTTTTCCATGTTCATTCATGGACATACCCAGAGCATCAAATAATTTGAGTTGCCCTGATGCATACCTTCCCAACTGAGGTCAAACAAGGGCATGGTCTGTCTTCTTTTGTTTATCTTTCTTATTGTATATTTCCTTTTCACAACTTTTAGTACCACAGTTCCTACATTTTAGTACATTTATTTTTGGTAATTTCCCTGTGTAAAATGGCCCCCAAGTATAGTGCTTAGGCACTATTATTTCTAACCTCTAAGATGTGCCTTATAGAAAAAAAAATTAAATAAGCTTTGTTCAAGCATGAGTTACAGTGCTGATGTTTGGGAATTCACTGTTAATGAATCAACAATTCATTTTAAATAAACTGTGTTTCAATGAAATAAATATGAAGCAAAAGCTCTATTATCCTTCAGTTGGTGAAAATGTGACCAGAAGCTTGCAAGAAGCCAACCTTGTATTTCCCCTATGAACAATGGCTTACTATTTGCTAATTCAAAGTTCAAGGTTATTTTGTAGAACATAAGTACTGAGAATGCTGAAAATCAGTTGTATTTGGAAAAATGCAAACTGGTTGATAATCAAAGAAATCCAAATCAAAAAATATAAAGCTGAAATTTGTTTATCCTATCAGATTTGGAAAGACATCCTTTAAAAAAAAATACATCAATGTTGAGAAGAATACTGTTAAATCAAGACTGACAGATGTGTAGACTGGTACAGTCCTTTGAGAATCCAGCTTGACTATTTGCATAAACAGCCTTACACTTGTTCAAACCTTTGTCTAATTCTTCAGTAATTGGTACTGATACAGTAAAAATCACTAGATCTATGGACAAATCTCTCTTTAAAGCTGTTAATTCTAGTATTATTTCTGTAACAAATAGGTATAACTAAACTAATTTTCTTCATCCTACACTTAAGTGGAAGCACACAACTTGACTTTTCAGAAATGGGAAAGAAGAAATTACTATGCAGGAAACAGTGAACCCAAGAGATTTAGAACTTTCAGAGCAACTAAAAGCTAAGTTTAAAAAGAAAAAGAAAAAAAAAAAAAAAAAAAAACAGACCAGGAATATTTCTCAAATAAAGATCCACTGAAATGCTTCTTTGAACAACTGATAGAAAGGGTGACATGTCTTAAAACAAAAATTCTCATGATGTGTTTGTTTAAAATAGGCTAAATAAAGGATCTTTTAGATACCAAATATGGCTTAGGTTTGATCTCTTTAAGAACACTTTGAGTTCTGTTTCTTAAAATTCCAATGACAATAAATCTTAAGTATCCAGCATTTGATTCTATGTGGGTTTTACTCTTGGAAGTTTCCCCCCATTCTATTTCTTTGAAAGACTTCCTTCAATACCAAAAGACCAACACTGATGCTTCCTCTCTGAGGATACATGCTAAAATGTTAGAAAAGATGGTGTTAAAAATGCAAATGCATTTTCTCAAATTCTTGGCAGATAAAATTGTGTTTTTAATGTTAATTTATATTAATTTTAAAGTGAAAAGCTATTAGTACTTCCCCATTAAAAAGAATATATAATATTACATTGTCACCTCTTTCCTTACATACTATTTGGTAGTAGTTATCATATTATTCAGATGCAGAGATAAAGTAATGGCAAAGTTTAGCTAGAAAACACATGTTATTTTAAAGCACCACAATTCCCTGAATTTCTAAAGAGAACCTACTTAACAGGTAACTCTGTCTATGGGGCTATAATAAAATATTAAAGAAAAATTAAATAAGGAAAAATGGCACTAAAATTATCATCAGAGGAAAACTCAAAATTAAGTAAATCATGTGTGTTTATGTGTGTGCTCATGCACATACACACATACTCCAAGGAAACAGGCTACTAATGCCAAGGAAATGTTCTATTTCTAACTGAGGGGCATCCCACAGCTATGCTTCATTCTATTCAAATGGCACCCCTGAAGGTAGTTATCTCTAATACATTTGTAGCAAGGTACGCTCTTTCCTAAAGTTATATTACAAACATAATGGAGAGTAAAATCAATGAAGCAAAGCTAAAATGCAGGATTATCTCTTCTCAAGAACATTCACATTTAAAACAAAATGATGGTATATTCGCAGTACATAGCAGTAGTCTTTGTTCTTCATATTATTTTTCACAAAACTATGTGAACTTTCAAGGATTACATTTATTTGAAACTGTATATTAAATATCTCCTTGTGACTTGACCCCATTCTTTCATTATCCCAGACTATTCTTACTGTACAGGCTAAGAGTAAGCTAAAGATCAACACACTCATAACATGTAATAAGAATAGATTAGGATTTAAGAAACTGAGATCATACTCCAGACTCCACTGCTACTAATTTCCTGAGGCGGAGTTGGTCAATTAATCTCTCTTTTCTAGATGATTTATCCTCTGGCAACACTAAAAATTCTGATTCCCTGACTCGAATAATATGATTCAGTATTGGCAATCTGATGAAGGCAGTGATTCACTCATTAGCATGAGAAATACTGCTTAAATACTTATATCATCATAGAACACTAAGGATTTAGTCTTTTAGTTACCAGTGGGGTCATTTTCTTATGTAACCTTTCAAAGATTTCAAAGTACAAAAACTCTTTTGTTGTTTCTGCTGCTGCTTAATGTATTTATAGGATGTGACCCAAGACCAAAATGAAGTTGGAGTTTGGTAAATTTAAGAAAAAAGAGAAAAAATTTAAATAAATCATAAAACCACCTGCCTAGTAAGGCATTTGTACTGAAATTGTTATTCCTTGTTGCAACTTCATTGACTTTATTTTCTGATCAGACTTTTTGCTCCTCACCCTGACTCACATCAAACATGGTGGTCAGTGCAAAAACTTCAGTTTCCTAAGTTGTTCTGTTTTTCCTAAACAGTTCATATTGTCTTTTCCTAAAATATCTGTCCCTTTGTCATCCTTTCCAACTCCTACTTACTCAAGACTCAACTCAGACTGTTGTGTTAAGAAGCTTGATTCATTTATAACACAATCAACTATATTTCTCTCGAAACTCTTACTCTACTACTGTTTGTTTATTTTTTAGATCTGTCAGTCCCACTAGACAATGACTCTGAATGGCAGGCCACAGGACTTCAATGCTATCTGTCCATCTTTTTATTCTTATTTCCAAATACTGGTCATGGGAACAGGTTAAAGTTTTCTTTGATGAATAAAAAAACAAGCAGTCAGTAGCATAGTTAACACATTTTTTTTTCAAACTTTTTTCCTGTTTTAAAAATTTCTGGCACTGTATTATTTTGTACATATTGGAAGCCAATTCTCTATTTATACCATATGATTAAGGTTATAAACAAGAGCAGCCTTTGCAGAAAAGTTAGGTATTTGTAACAAAATAGCTCTTAAATTGTATGAAGTATTCCAATCATAAAACAGTCTATAAATTACATTATTAGATTATAAATTACATTGAAATTAGAAATATTTGATGTCAATTTTTCAACAATTTCTTATCAGACACTTATATGTCAGGAACTGTCCTAGTAGCTGGGTATACAACCATGAACAACAATAATAAACTCTAAACTTTCAAAGCTTCAAATTTAGTAGGAAAGTATAGTCAGAAAATAATGTAAATTTGAATCATATATGCTGATAATGCTGTGGAGAAAAATACAGCATCAGAATGAGTTGGGGAACACTGGGATGGGATTTGAATCTGGTAGACAGAGAAGACTTAGCTAAAAAACAAGTATGAAAGGCAGTCTCCCTGTGGTCACTGAGGAAGAAATATTCCTGGTAAAGAAAAGGGTAAGAGAAAAAACTCTTAGGTACTAAGACTGTGGACCTCATATTAAGGACAATAAGATAGCCATAGGAGTCATGAAGTGAAATGAGAGAAGGAGATCAAGGAATCATGAGCTTAGAGAGATAAAGAATAGGGAATTGTACAAGAAATTTGTAATTGTGAAGAATTTGAATTTTGTTTTAAGGAACATGTAAAGGCAGCTCCAGGTTTAGAACAAAGAAGTGTTATCAACCAACATATTATCTAATAGCATACTGGGTAAGAATCAAATGGACAAAACCAAGAAACAAGAGAAGGTCCCCAGAAGAGGCTGCATGTGCCACAGACAGATATGATCCTGAAGGAAACAAATCCAGGTTCATCTCCATCATCTCCTACTGATAGATGTAATAGATAAATGATGAGCTGAATGAATAGTTGAGTAGAATGTTCTATTAGTAATATTGATGTTTCTACCACAAACAGCCATGTTTGATGTCTGAGGAGAAAGAAATATAAATACAAGTATGATGAAGCAAATTAGGGAAATGATAAGGTTAAGGATTAAGGTGACCTTTAAGGATCACGGTGTGCACAACAGTTTTCAATTATTTAGTATCTCTTGACTATGGTTCCAAAGCACTGTGGAGGTGTCCTGAACTAAGAAAAATACTTAACAGAAGCATATCTTACTGCAAGAAAACAAAGAAGAGAAACTTAAAAAGAAATGGATAAAGTTAACTTGGACTTTGCACCATTAATAAATTTTGAAAGGCAGAGATGGAGTGGTATGAAAGACTGGTTGTGGGTATTCCAAATGTTAATGCATGGAAGGTTCAGTCTACAGAAAGCTTTCTGGTATGGTAAAACAATGAGTTTTGTCACATGAGTGACAGGAGAAAATTTAGAAAACAAAGGCTAGATACAGTATGTGAAAGACTGAAAATATCCTCATTAATCATTAGCATTTGATCTAATGGATACCAACTGAAAATGCTAGTAACAAGAGAAGTCTGGTTGGAAAGGCTGTAGGATGACTAGTAGAAATATAGAGGATGGAATGGAGATTTGTTCAGGAAAGTGACTGGATATCTAGAGCTAAGTTTGGAGACTATTGCTTGTTCAGGTCTTTTGATACTAAAAAAAAAATACAAGAAGACTTTTTATTTAACAAAACCTAAATAAATGGGTTGATTAACAATCTTCCGATAGTCTGGAAAAGAATGATTGAGAAGAATCTTTATATACTCCCAATGTTTACCTACATTATAATGCTAATACTAATAATTCTTTGACACCACAATTCAATTTTATTCTAAATAAAAATATGAAGTTTTATTTTTTCCTTTGAAATTTACTTTTCAGAACTAATTGTATAAATGACAATATGTTTATTTTGACAATCTGAAGTTAAACATGGCAATCATTTGTGATTTCTAAAACAAAACAGTTAGTGCATTATATTTATGTACTTCTGGACTATTCCACTGATGTTATCAGCATGCTTGTTAAAAACTAAGATAATTATGAGAGGAAATTAATTATTTTCATTTCAAAATAAAATTATGTAAATGTCTCAGTTATCAAATTATGGAAATTGAATTAAAATTTATAGTTTTATGTTTACAAAAAATCAAAGCAAATATTGTATTGTTTTCTGTTCTCTTAAACACTCATTTCTATTCTATTCTAAGCAATTTAGTTAAATATAATATGGAAGTCAAATAATCTAGATAATTTCCCTTATACCACCCTTCTAATGACCATTTAATCCTCATCATTCACTTTTTAATAATGTTTCTCCAGTTATGTGTTCCATGTTTAGGTTCCCTAATTTTAATTGGTAATTCTAAGGATCTACCATCTCTAGGATAGATCCTGAAGAATTTGTACCAAATTCCAGATGCTCTTTGGGAAGCAGCATGTAAATTAGTATAATCTTCATTTTTACAGTAGCATAAATAAGAGACCTGAGTGTTTATGTTATTTCCTCAAGGTAACATGGGGAGGAATAAAACTGAGCTCAATATAATAATTTTTTTTTCTGTGATCTCAGTGTATTTTCTAATAACCAACCTTGACAGAAACTACATTGTTCAATGAATACTGGCAATTTTAAGTTACATCTGCATTCTGTTATTTCTGTAAGCTGATATTTCCATATTCTTAACAAATATTGATTGCATGTTCTGATTATTCTTGGATTACATATTTCTGATGTGTCATTGGATGTTGGTTAGATATACTTGTTGGTTTTGGTTCCAGTTGGACACTTCAGTGTAGTGCTTATGTACCCCTTCTTCAGCTGTGGTCAGTGTTACCAATGTTTGTGAATACTTTGGTAGTCTGGGCTGCAGAGATAGGATTGCAAGCTAGGTTGCAGTTCTCTTAAGCAGGTAAAATCCCTGGCAGTGTTGAGCACAGTGTATGGGTGTGGAGAACCTCTCAGTTTCTGTAGATCATAGGGGAGCAGGGCGACCTTTGTGGACCTAGCAGGGTATGGTGCAATGTGAGCAGAATACCCCTAAGTGTCTGAAGGCTGCACAGGACCCAGGGCAAATCAACCCCCCAAAGCAGACACAATAGTGTTAAAGGACTATATGCACATCATGTGGCCTTAACTTCAGAGCAGTGGGAAGGGAGACAGAGCTTACTGCCTGTTTTTCAGACACATTTAAAGGCCAAACCCCTCACAGTGGGCTGTCAAGTTACTTCCCAAGGGTGTGGTAAATTGGCTGGGACCACTGAACTAGTTCATATGATTGATTAAGCCAAGCTTTTGGGGCCAGCTGCCCGTCTGCTTCATAGGACCCTATGTGGGCAGGGTCTCAAGATGATTTTGTACAGTAGGATATGGGATAGAGAAGAGCACACTGTGGGCTAACTCTTTCTCCAGGGTAATGGAATGGTATGATAACCCATAAATTCCCAAAACTGGGCTCAAGGACTCTAAGGGCTGCAGAGTTCTCTAGAAACAAAAGCTTTAAGTGATCTTGGCATGAGTGGGGACATCTTGAGGCCTATATCTTATCCTTTCCTCATTGAACAAAGTCCCTCTTGTTTCAGAGTTCATCTCAATAGATAGCATGATAGATTCTGTGTACTTATTCCCCCTTTTATAAGTCCATCAGTTATCTCTGCTCCACAATGAGTCCACTACCTCCCCTCTGCACTCTGACACTCTGCCTTCAACACTGCAGGAAAATAGATGTTGGTTTTCCTTTGTTTTGGTTCTTTTTTTTAGAGGAAAGTGCAACAGGTCATTCTTGTCAGTCATCTTGCTAATATCCATATAGTATATTTATTAGAAAGTTTTGATCAATAATGAGGCACTATTCTCTGGCCTCATTTTAAGATTTAAGCACTATTCAAAAACAGTCTAGTTCCTACACTGAAGTAACTTTCTGCAGTACAAAAGACATTTTCTATGATGAATTTTAAGAATGAGACATTCAAAAGAAGCCTAAGCTTATTTTTTCTAATTCTAACCGAATGTTTATTTTTGCTTGAAAACAAAATGACAGTCAAATGTAGACTGAGAAACAAATAACTAAAGCACAATTCCTCACTAAGGATTGAGCCAGCTCAGTGTTTTTCAAACTTGACTTAGGAAACTTGAATAAAAATGCTACCACCTTTGTACTATCCAGGTCAATTGAATTATCTACAGAAATGGCCTAGGAATTTATATTCTGAGCAAGAACCTAGGCACTTCTTTTTAAACTAGTTTTTTTGAGACACACTGGAATAATTTTCAACTGTATTTTTGTTTTATTTATTGAACTATTTAGCACAAAGATTTATGTTTGGCTTCTTTTATGATTTCTATTCTCTCTGCTAAACTTTCCATTCTTGTCAAAAATTGCCTTCTTAATTTTGCTCAATAGTCTCTCTATATTCTTTTATATCTCATTAAGATTCTTTACAATCATTACTTTCTATTTTATTTCAGGCAATTTCTATTGTTTTTTTTTGGGGGGGGTTCTATTGTTAGAGATTTATTGTATTTCTTTGGTGTATCATGTTCCTTGTTTATTTATGCTTCTGGTGTCCCTACATTGATATGGTACACAGGCAAAAATACAGTTGAAAATAATGACAATAGAATAGATCATGCTGAAGAAAGAATGTCTGAGTTTAAAGACAGGTCTTTTTAAATATGAACTAACCCAGTTATACAAAAAAAAGAGAAAGAAAGAAAGAAAGAAAAAACAAAAAAGAGGAAAATGAAAGATAGAAAGAATAATTAAAAAGAATGAATAAGTCTTCAGGAATTATGGGAAACCATTAAGAAAACAAATTTTGAGGGTATGGTTCTTGCAGAAGGAAAAGAAAAAGAAAAGTATATAAAATAAACCTAAGAAATGAAATAATTGCTGATAACTTTTCAAATCATGGGAAAGATGTGGCCATCCAGATCCAGGACACTCAAAAAATCCCTAATATATTCAGTAAAAAAAAAATCTGAAGCAATCTATAATCAAATTATCAAAAGTATAGGACATGGATAGAATACTAAAAAATAACCATGAGGAAAGCATCAAGTCTTATACCAGGAATGCTTATTGTTTAATAGTTAACTTCTCAACAGATATCTTTCAGGCTAGGAGAAAATGGAATAATATATTCAAAATCCTAAAAGATAAAAACAATGACAATAACAACAAAACTGCCAATCATGAATACTATACCCAACAAAGTTAACCTTTAGAAAAGAAGAGAAAAGAAAATTTTTATAAAACAAGCAAAAACTGAGGGAATTTCTCACCACCAAATCTTTCCTACAAGAAATGTTTATGGGAATCCTACAGTAGAAGGGAAAATATGATAACTATTATCATGAAAAGGAACTAAAATGCAAAACTCACTATTAGGGCAGGTACACAGAATATAATTATAAAATCAATTTTTATCAAAATAGAAAATCATCAAACCACAAAGATGAACAAGAGTATAATAAAGGAACAAAAATTATACAAAACAACCAGAAAATAAATGAACAAAATCATAAAAGTTTGTCTTTTTTTCAATAGCAACCTTGAATGTAAACAGATAAAATTCCTCATTGAAAGAAATAGAATGGCTGAATGGATTACAAACAAGAACCAACAATCAATATTGACTTTAGTAAAACTCCCTTCATCATTATAGAAACATACAGACTGAAAGTAACGGGATGGAACTAGATACACTATGCAAATGGAAGCAGAATGTGAGCAAGAGTAGGGGTAAATATATCAGGTAATATAAACTTTAAATCAAAAACTAAGAAGCACCAAAGACTTCCAAGACATAGTGACCTAGAAATCAATATTACAAAAAGAAATAACAATTATAAGTATATATGCATTCAATATTGGAGGACCCAGTTATATCAAGTAAATATTATTAGTTCTAAAAGGAGAGATATACTCTAATACAATAATTATATTGTATTACAGTGATGGAAAGTCATATAGAACAAAGAACATCATGCACATAAGAAGTAAATAAACTATACTATAAAAAACATGGACCTAAAACATTGAGAGAATGTTTTATTCAACAGTTGTAGAGTACCCATTCTTCTCTTCAGTATGTGGAACCTTATTCAGTTCCACATACTGAAGAGAAGAATGGATACGTTAGGTCACATAAGTTAGGCCACAAAACAATCATAAAAATTCAAAGACTCAAAATCATACCATGTACTTTCTCTGACTACAATGCAATAGAACTAGAAATTGACAAGAGGAACTATAGAAATTATACAACTTCAAGGAAATTAAATGCTTGAACAACAAATGGGGCAATGAAGAAATTGAAAAGGAACCAAAAAACTTGCTGTAATTAAATGAATATGAAACACAACCCACCAAATCCCATGGGACACAGAAAAAGTTGTACTGAGAAGGAAATTTCAAGTAATAAGTGTCTATGTTAAAAAAAAAGGGGGGGGGGAGGGTTCAAATAAATGGCATAATGATGTAACTAAAGGAAATTGAAAAGTAAGAATAAACCAAGCCCCATAGTAGTAGAAGGAAAAAAAAAAGATAAAGATCAGAGGAGAATAAAGGAAGTAGGAATTGAAAAATAAATCAGTGAAATGACAAGCTGATTTTTTTGAAATGATAAGTAAATTGACAAACCTTTAACCAGACTAATAAAGAAAACTCAAATAAAATTAGAGAAGAAAAATAAGACACTACAAATGACACTAGAGAACTGCAGTGCCAATTTGCTGGCAACTGTATGACAACAAATTGGGAAACCTAAAAGAAAAAGAAACATGTTTGGAACACTACAAAAATTGAACTACGAAGACACAAGAACAGGCAAATAACAAGTAACGAGATTAAATTTGCAATTAAAAAGTCTACCAACAACAACAGAAAAGCTAAGCACCAAATGGCTTCACTGCTGAAGTTTGCCTAATATTTATAAGAGAGCCAACACGATTTCTTTTCAAATTATTCCAAAGTATTGAAAGGAAGCGAACTCTTAAAAATTTATTCTGAGGCCAGTATTTCCCTCATACCAAAGTCAAACAGGAAAATAGATGCAGAAAAAATATTCAACAAAATTCAATATCCCTTAAATGATAACCACTCTCAAAAAATTGGGAATAGAAAGAATTTATTTCAACAAGGGTACATAAGCATGACAAACTCAGCAAATATAGTAAGGAGGAAAACCTGAAAGCTTTCTCTGTAAGGTCTAGAACAAGATGTGGATGCTAACTTTCACTCTTCCTATTCATTATAGTTTTGGAAGTCTTAGAGCAATAAGATAAGAGAAGGAAAACACACCAAGAGAGGAAAGGAGGAGGCCAAGTTGTTCTTGTTTGTGAGTGACATGAATTAATACATAGAAAAATCTGAAGATTTCTCAAAAAAACTCTTAGAACTGATAATCAGTTCAGTAAGTGTGTAAGATACGAAAGCAATAAATAAATTCAGTAGCAATTTTATATATCAATAACAAAATCACTTAGAAATAAATCAAGAAAGCAATCCCATTCACAATGTCACCAAAAAGTCGGCATAAATTTAAAAATTAAGTGATGTCTAAAATAAAAATTATGAAACATTGGTGCAAGAAAATGAAGATGACAAACAACAACCAAAAAATATGGAAAAACATCTCATGTTCATGGATTGGAGGAAGTAATATTATTAATATTCATTCTACCCAAAGTGAGCTTCAGATTCAGATTCCTATTAAAATTTCTTTGACATTTTTCAGAAATAGTAAAAACTCTTCTATAATTTGTATGGTATTGTTTGTGAAACATCCTGAAGGGTCAAAGCAACTCTGAGCAAAAGAACCAAGCTGAGACCATTAGAAAATTTGACTTCAGAACAGATTGTAAAGCTGTAGTAGCCAATGCAGCACAATTGGATAGAAAGACACTGAGATCCGCAGAACAGAATAAAAGTCCCAAGGTTCTATACCCTTAGCTAAATTCAAGGTAAAACCAAGTATTTTCAGCCTGGTTCTTTTCTGCCAAACATAATATGCACTGGAAAAAGTCTCTTCAATAAGTGTCATTAAGAAAACTAGGTATGTATATACAGAAGAGAGAAACTAAATTTCTATCTCTCACCATATGTAAAAATAAGAAATGGATCATAGACCTAAATGTAATACCTGAAAATACTAAAGCAAACAAACATGGTATATATATGTTTCAGGACATTGGTTTAGGCAAAAATTTTTTGTACACGACCCCAAAAGCACAGCAACAAAAGCGATGATTGACAAATGCAATGGCATAAAACTGGCAAAGTTGTAGAAAAAGGAGAATTCTCAAACACTGTGTGAATGTAACTAATACATCCATGATGGAAAACAGTGTTGGCGAATCCTCAGTCACACTACTGGGTACATATCTAAAGGAATTGAAAATCGGTATGTTAAAGAGACTTTGCACTTGCACATTTCTTTCAGAACTATTTATAACAGCCAAGATAAGAAATCAACATAGGTGTCCATTGATGCATGAATGGGTAATGAATGAATGGGTAAAATGGAATAGAACATTTGTCATCCATAAACTAGAATAAAATTCTGTCATTTATAGCCACATGGATAAAACTAGGGGACATTATGTTGGTTGAAATAAGTCAGACACAGAAATATAAATACTGTATCATTTATTTGTCAAATTTTTAAAAGTTGATTTCAAAAAAGTAGAGAATAGAATAGTGGTTACCAGAGTCTGAGAAGGATGTGGGTGAAGGGCAGATGGGAAGAGGATGTTTTCTATGTATACAGGGGAACATTTGGATAGGAGAAACAATTTCTAATTCTTTGTAGCATAGAGGGTAACTATGATTGAAAATAATTAATTGCATATTCCAAAATAGCTAGTAGAAAGTCTTTTGAATGTTCACAACAAAAGTAAATGATAAATATCTGAGGTGAAATATACTAGTTACCCTAGTATGATCATTACACATTTTATACAGGTATTGAGAAGTCATATTGCACCCTACAAATATGTACAATTACTGTGTCAATTAAAAAATCAGAATACATTTAAAATACTTTCTATTAAAAGAAAGCATTAATTCCAATATCTACAAAATGAATGCAGGAGGGAATCTTTTAATGCTTTGAGAAATAAAGTTTAAAGATTTGATGCTTCAAAAGTACTCAATGGATAATTTGTATTAAATCACATTTTAACCCAGAAGCAATTGCCTAACATTTCATAGATAAAGGGGAAAATAAAAAACAAAAATAAAAACAAATAAAATCCTTCCTGAGTTTTTGTTACATGTAGTATCTATTATCACAACCCATTGCCAAATGGCTATTATTCCTTGTATATATACTTTTAAAAATCATAGTTGACTTCTAATCAGGTGTACATTACAACTTGTTTCCTTTCCATAATTAATTGACCTTTCAACCTCCTTTTCAACAAGACATTGTTCTCTTTCAAATTACTGCTCAAGGATTCATTATTTCATAAAGTACTTCCCATGTTTGTCAAGCTCCCTATAGGCCCTTTTGCAATGTAATGGATAGAAATTGCCTAAATATCTTTTTCTAAGGAAGAGATTGCAGTAATTCATTTCACAGAATTTAATTCTATGTCTAATAATAGTAATAAATTCACCTATTAAATTTATACCCTCGACCACTCTGGGTTATAAATATTTTTGAACACATTTTATTGAATTTTTTAATCTCATAACAGTTCAGTGAGATATATTTTATCTCCAATTAAGAGAGGAAGTACAAAACACCTCTTTTTATCTGAATTATTACATAGGAATTTAGGAAGACTGATTCTAAGAATATTAAGAGTAGTAAATCCTCATCAAAGCTTAAAACAAACAAACATGTCCTTAAGTTTCAAAGCAATATTAGGAATTGTAGTAGCACAATGTCTACAGGGAACTATGGAATTTTACCTAAATGTACTTAAAAAAAGAAGACGACCAAAAAAACCTGCCTTCTCAGCAGATATCAAGATTTCCATATTGTGTGCTAACTACTCAGGCTGTTAATTTGCACTAATCAGCTGGAGACAAGAGGAGAGAAAATTACACTAATTTGATGAGTTAATCCTGTGTTTTATAGTGATTGTCTTCCTGGATTTCTAAATGTTCCACCTTTAACATACTTTTGAGATATTACAGACAACTTTGTTAAAACTAGGGGACACATTTGTGACCTGTTAAAATTCTCTGAAAATACTTTCCCTCCTTATTCTAAGAAATCAAAGTTCTTCAAATTGAAATGAAAAAGCAAAGGAAAGTCTTCAGTACTTTTCCAAATCCCTCCATCAACATGGTATTGTATAACATTTCCCCTCTGCAGACACTGTCTTTAAATTGTAGAGCTCTCTATGCATAGCATTTCAAATTATTTGTATATATTCTATGAATTTTCAATTAAAAATTAAATGGGAAGCATGTTGTTTGCATCAATTGAGAGAGAGAAGAAAGTAATTTCACACTGAGGCTTGGGAGACAGTTTCATCCTCTTCCTAAGGGACTGAATCAACAATGCTACTTTCATGAGTACACACTAACACAGTCTCAAGATTACTGGGCCAAAGTACTTTCATTGAAAAGAAAAACTACATTGTCTTAGAAAAATGTAAATCAATATATTGAAAAAAGAGTGTGGGCATATCATGTTAAGATTTTAAAGATCAAACACACCTTTCAATGTTAAGCCCAAGATACTTTTTTCTCTCTCCCCTTCCTCCATTCCTCCCTCCTTTCCTTTTTTCCTTTTTTCTTCCCTGTTTTTCAATTAGTGTCAATTCAGGACAGACATTATTTGTCCACTATGTCTAAAAACTCTACTCACACAGCAGGAAATACAGTGATGAATAAGACAGAATCCGGGCCTAAAAAGAGTCTTTCATGTTTTTCAACAAGCAAAGAAGTTACTCTATCAGACTGAAGGTCTATAACAACCTTAAAGTTGTGTTCTGATAAATGATCGCCAAACTTATATTTCATGCTTCAGATAGGGGGAAAGAAGTTGTTTAAAAACAAAACAGAACAAAAAAATCTGTCTGGAAACAATTGTTTAGAAGTGTGCTTAAATATTAAAATCTCCCATTTATTACTGTTGTCCATGGAATAATAAAGGTTCTGAGAGGAAGAATAGGCATTTAACACACTAAAAACCAAAGAATTCCAGAATCAAATCTATCATATGCTTAAACAAAACAATGGATGGATTAAAATACTTTACATATTAAATACTTGTTTGTTATTTGTTGTAATATAGTCAAAACATCAATTAAGAAAATTTCTTTTTGGTATTTTGTTTATTTTTTTCTGTTGAGATTATAACAGAAAATTGTTTGGGGGCATGATATTTGGACTATTTATTTTTAAAATGATTTAAAAATGATTTTAAAATGATTTGATGGTCACACATTAATCATATATATATATATAGAGAGAGAGAGAGAGACTTTTTTATGTCTGTGTTCACTCATCTCTAAAATGGGTGTTATATTTAGGTTCAAGCATAAGATATTGACAATATTTGACCAATTTAAACCTGTACAAAGGGTAATTTCAATTCAATATTTTGTATCTCAGATACTATATATTATGATTGTATTCAATGGAATGCCTTTTGTGAAAATGTTTTCTACACTCTAGATGGCTGTCTGATACAAATAAGGTAATAAAACATTAGCACAGTCACAATTAGTCTGGAAAAGTTTCTGATGCTTTTACTTTTAACCCTAAAGTTTTGTGATCTTATGATGCCATAGTGAGCATGTTATTTTGTTCTTGGCTCTGAAGTGAAAGAAAATGTGAACTGGAGACAATGTAGTCTTTAGATAGAGTTTTTGTTTTGTTCTACTCATTGTACTTCGTCAGCCTAGAAAAGACACTGACAAGACTCCAGAACCAGCAGCTGCAATCAGAAAACATCAGGAATCAGCGAATAGTTCCTCCAACTCAACTGTACATTTTGAGTCCACTATGAATTATACACTGGAGCTCTGACATAATAGCTTTTTAACAACAGGATAAACACAATATTAATTACTTTATTAGGGATCCTGTAAGGGTTAGCTTCTGGGTTAAGCAATTTATATATTTTAAATATACAGTTTCTTCAGTGAGAGAGAGTTGATTGGGATTTAAATCCAAGCAATATTAGTTACAGGTATGAGACATTGACAAGATATTAACCTACCAAAATATCCACTTCCTCATCTGTAAAATGGAAAGGTTCCAAGTAAAAACTCAAAGAGTAATTGTTAAACTCTGTCTTGTTTAGATGTGTCTGTAAATCCTATTATAAATCTGATATTTCGGAGACTACAGTGGAACATATCTCAGGGTTTTATAACATTATCCCATTAAAACCTTTACCTCAGAAAGGATTAAATCACTTGATGTGTTGTGATTAAGATAGCCATAGAAAGGAACAGTTTGTATTACTACCAGATGGTGATTGTGTCTCTTTTAGTAACTTTCAATGTGAAATGCTAAATATGTATGTATAATTTCTTTCTTTCCTAAACTCTGTCAAGTGCCTTCTCAGATTTGTAATTATTTCCAGTTATATTCTAAATATTTAAATGCTTTTGCATTTTAAAAACCTATATTCTATAAAAATTTTAAACTATTACTTTCTCCAAATAAGCTCTCTGATTGTATGAGGAATGAAAAAATATAATGATCAAATTTTAAAAGTCATATTTTGTTTCTGAAGCATTGAATTTGTGTACTTCTGCCTGAATACGATGAACCTACTTACTTTCTTCACGATATTAATACATGTTCATTAACAAATTAAAACTTGTTCCAAAACGCTAGTTCATTTCCTTAATTACAATTTTCATAATTTTGAGATAGGCTACTATTTATCTTTCTCACCATTTTCTAGTTCCAGTTCATTAAACTCTTCCTTGGTCTTCACCTAGTTCCTTCTTAAATACTTTTCTATTTGAAATAATGGAGAAGAAAAGTATAAAGAGAATAGACATATTCCAAAGATTTAGCAAACTTGCCGATGATTAGTTTTGAAAAAGATATAGTAAATTCCAAGCTCTTTTCAGAAAGAAAACAAAATACATCCAATTTTATAGCGTGGCCATGTAAATGGACAAGAAGAAATGAGAAGAAGAGTGGGAGAAGGTAAGATAAAGCAAATAAAATAAGATAAAATTAATTTATTTTTTACTTAAAGTCCAACATTTTAGAAAGCAAAATAAACAAAACTTTCATAACATATGAAAGCATAAATAAAATTGATGGTCAATAAAAGTCTGAAGTTGATAGTGAAATAAAATATTTAGAGAATCTCACTAAATTTAGGAATTTTTAGACATTGTTTACCTTTGACTGGTAAGGTAATATAGGAGTTTAAAAATATTTCTTGTTAATTTTTTCTTTCCTCCCTTACCTTCCTTCCTTCTATCCTACTCTCTCCTAGACAATAACAAAAGAGCTGGAAACTTCTCCTCTCCCTTCAGTGTGAGATATCACTACTGCTGACTGGGGAGCACCATTTTATCTCACTCTGCTTCTTTTTGTATTTTGTGGTTTTTAGATAATGATATGTTGTATTGCTCATAAAAACAGTGAAACTTAGTAGCTTTTAAGAAACTAGAAAGAAAGTATAGTAAATATTTAATCATTTTAGGCGGGTACCCATGTTCTTTTTGAGGAGTATTTTTGTGACATTCTGCTTTCTTTTCATTTTTCTACCCAGTTTTTATCTCAAGGTTCTCCATTTTCAATGCAATAAGACCTCACTGATTTATCTGGCCTCATTCTACACCCTCTAGGCTTACCTAACCTTTCCTGTTTAGCTAACATTTATATTGTTTAGACTGGGATGAAGAACCCTATATGTCATTGAAGAGACACCTAAAAGAATCAATTACAAGGTACAGAATGATCCCATTTAACTTCAAATTAAGCAAAAGTTTTTCCATATTCTAAAAGACATCTCAAAGCAGCTTACAACCTTAATACATAGGGGAAAAAAACCAGGTTTTTCAATTCTTTTTGCTATACATCTCTTAAGAAAACAGTGAGAGATGGATTGTATACATACAAGCAGTATGCTTACAAAGTCAGCAGTATCTCTTTTCTGGACCACTAATTTTCCACTTTCCCCTTTCTAGGCTGTCAATCTAATGGCCCAGAAAATCAAGCAGTATTTGTCAAAACAGTACCAAGTTGCTTTAGAAAAATGATTTAAAAAATAGATATTTAAAGAAAAAATATTTTTAAAAGTGAAATAAGGGTAAATAAAAATCAGTTTAAACCCTAGTATCTAAAAAATAAGAAACTAAGCATAATATTTGAATGTCTAGGACAACAATGTTCTCCTTAGAAAATAAAGAAAATTATGGCACTCGCAAATAAATGGATGGAATTGGAGAATATCATGCTAAGTGAAATAAGCCAAGCCCAAAAAACCAAAGGTCAAATGTTTTCCCTGATAAGTGGAGAATGATATATAATGGGGGTGGGAGGGTGAGGAGTGAGAGAAGAATGGGGGAACTTTAGATTACGTAGAAGGAAATGAGAGGGAGGGGGTATGAAAAATGGTGGAATGAGACAGACATCATTACCCTATGTACATATATGATTACACAAATGGTATGAATCTACATCATGCACAACCATAGAAATGAAATGATGTACCCCATTTGTGTACAATGAATCAAAATGCAGTCTGTAAAAAATTAAAAGATAAATAAAAAATTATAAAATAAGAAAAGGAATTTAAAAGAAAAAACTTCTATACTTTATATAAAAAAACATACAATGTTGACCCTTTCAAGTCAGTAGTATTCCAGTAGCACCTGTGCTGAATTTAAAATAGTCACAGGTAGTTTCTACTTTTCCTCTCTGCAAAATGTTAAAGATAAACTGTATGACTGGGGACAGGCACAGCAGTATAGAGATAGCTATCAAGTAGATGTGAGCAAATGTATGTGAAAATTTTCCTCAGATATTGGGAAAATATTAAATGCAAAAAACAGGGGGAGAAGAACAGAAGTGCACCTCATGACTCATAATGTTGCTAGCATTCTGCTATTTGGTTGACTGTTTTACTTGGAAGTCAGGATGACTTCTTCCACTGGCAGGTTCTTATACATTCAAGGCACACATTACTTTTTTCTGACATGGTCCAGTTTTGAACTGCCTTCAGTGTAACTACTGGGAGAAACTATGATCCTAGCACTTAGAATACTCCTAATAGACAAGAGAATCCCATCCATAACTCTGGAGAAAAGCAAAGAAGGGAGCCTAATATAACTTTGATATGCATATAGAAAGATATGCTTCTTATGTACTTTATTCCTGCTTAGATGATGTATCTACAAGAAATTCAAGTATCATAGCCCCAGGCTTCAAGCACATGAAATTCTCCTTATCTCCTGTACCTCTCTACAACTTAGGTAACCCCTCTAACAAGCTTTTAAAATTTAGTTTCAGTCATCAGCAAAATTCTGTGCATCCGTAACCTCTTTTTAACATTCTCTTCAACCCTTTCACTGGATATCTGGTTCTCTCTTGAGAACTGTGACTTTCCTGAGCCTTCTCATCAATTGAGAGATTTTTTTTTACCCAGGCCCCAACTCTTGTCCCTTACCAAACGAGTCTGGAGGTAGATGCTCCCTTGAAGCTCACTGCAACTTTCAGATTATTCTCCATCCTTCATTCTGGAAAGTCTTCCTCTTTCTGTCTCAGGTGCTGTGCTTAGAACATCATTTTCCATCCTAGTTGCAAACATTTCTTGGCGCTCAGGCTTGGAAGTTCCTTGATATTTTTTATCCCTTCCTTAACAGTTCTCCAAAACTTCTTGTGATTTTAACACATATAAGAATATTTTTCCAATATTAGCTTTTTAGTCCTCAACCTTTTCTCCTCAAATGATAATAGTCCCTTCCATACCTCAAGTAACCATTTTCATGGTTGTAGTCTAGATTAGTCATTATCACAACAGTTAACATAACTTCAGTTTCAAATGTCCTATTCTAGGGGGGTATACTACCTTTCTGCAGGTCAGCTTCCCTAACACCTCACCTAATACCCCTTCAACACCTTAGATCGTTAGTCTACTTTCAGCTATTCTGCAGTCCCTCCTGGACCCTTACTTATCTTTACCAATCATTCACTTACTACATTAAATACATTCTTAACTTTCACATTTCTCTTTGTGGTTCAAAATTATGTTTTGTACTTACATCCACAAAAATACAGATGGTTAGAAAAAGTAGAGAATCATGCTAAAAAGTTCCATTTTACAGTTATGATCACTCCTAGTAATCACAGCAAAATGTATTATTTCTCTAGTTTACCTTCTCCCACTTTTAGATCAATGCTATTAAAGACTTGGCCCCTAGCCTCCTGGCCATCCAGAAACTGTTTGTTACCTTCCTATTCTAAGACATCTCTTAAAATTAAGGGAAATCATTAGAAAAATTTGCAGCCATTGACAGAGCAAATTTATGTCCGATGGATAGAAAAATTTTAAAAAGTGGATTATAATTTAAAAAGTGGATTTATAATATATGTGTATTTCACTTTTATTTTTGAATAATTTTACTGTAATTTATGAAAGTATCAGTCCATTACTAATTGAAAATCAAATAAGAAGAAAACATACTAAAAATAAAAAAATGTTTCTGCCTCCTCACCACAGAAGTTGTAATATACTGTCTTTCACTTTTATGTCATATCTTTAATTCCTCAAACTTTTAAATCCTTATTTCCTGTTTCATTTTATTTTTTGTGTGTGGTGCTAAGGACTGAGTTCTATCTTCAGTCCTTATTTCCTATTCTTGCTTTCAGCTTCCAAATTTGTAGGAAAAAAACACCACCACCAACAACAATAATAACAACAACAGAAGCAGTTTAAAGAGAATTTTTACCATCATCAGATATACCTGCTGACTGCATCTATACTTGTAGTTTGCTTTCTCTCCTGTTATTGAGCTTGAGCTCTCTAATGACGGGTAGGAGGCAACTCCATTTCATATTAGAATTCCTATATTCTGCTCCACTCTAGGACCTACTCCAGCAAGACCCCATCCTGTTGTCTATATCAACAATTTATCATTCTCTACAGGATTTTTCCAATATTAGCTTGTATATGTATCACTATTTCTTCACCTTGAATCTTTTTTAACTTCTCTACAACATTGTTCTTTCCAACGACCACTTTATTTTTGTGCTTCCTTCCCTTCCTCTATTATGACAAAAATCATAAAATAGATATTTCAACTTATGGTCCACAATTTATCTTCCTGGTTCATCCTCTTTTGATGTCATTCCAATCAGGCCCTACGAGATATTTCTCTGCCTTTTATTTTTCAGATTTAGGTCTATTCTCTTCCTCAGTTACTCTTCTTGCTGTACTATGCTCCCGTGCTACTCCTTAAACATACATATTTCAAGCAGTTTCAGAACACTGCCATTTCATCTTCCGTCTGGATCAGCCTTCTCGTTTATATCTGCATGACTGGCTCCACAGAGGTATTAAGTCAAAGATCACCTTCTCATTTATTTAAAACCTTGTTTAAACCTCTCTAGGTTTTAAACTTTGTTTAAATCTAGAATGCCCTGCACAAAGCACTTCATCCTCTTACCCAAATTTTTTTCCATAGAAATCATCACCTCCTTTTATACTACATCATTTTGCATGTTTTATTGCTGTCATTATTATTATTTGTTAACTGTATCCTTTCTCATTGGAATGTAAAGTCCAAAAAATGAAGAAATTCTTTGTTTTATTAATATCATATATATTGAAGAACTATTCCAGCCCCCAAAACCATGAAGCAGGAATAAAAATGAAGTACTTAAATATGATAAAGATTCTTTAGTAAAGCACAACAGTAACATTATCAATAAAGGACTAAATCTATCCCCCATAAAATCAGGAATTAAATGGGATGCCTATAACCACCACAGAAGAAATTTTGCCTTTTTACTTTGAATTACTTTATTAATTGCCTAAAATCTATTAAATGTGGAAAAAGTACAGAAGAAAATGTGCTTATATGAAACTATAAAAAGATCTTTGGATTAAATAAATGATTTGATAGGATGCCTTTTACAAAGTTGATGTTTTTCCTATGTATCCAGAAACAGAATGAAAACAGTTTCACATGCAATGTTGCTTCACCTATAAGAGAGAATACATTAATACCAAAATAATCCATTTTTTCATGAAAAACAAAATAACAGTCACACATATGAACAAAAATTCTACATTTTTATTAAGTAATGCAAAATAATCTGCACAAAAGGAGAAATAATCATGGATTGTAAGGTCTTAATATCATCAAGTATAAATATTTTATAAATTGATACACATATTTAATGGAATTCCAATCAAAATTTCAAAATGAATTTGATTGGAAACCAATCAATCATTTTAAGTTCATAAAGATAAAGAGACTTAAAAAAAGAAGGTATAAAAATCTTTTGAAAAGTTCACTGAGGAAGAACTTAATCCAGGACCAATATTAACAAACCATGAAGAGGACACTCAAAACTACAGAAAAGAAGCACATCTTACAGGGGATGCATTCAAAGTAAACCAATGTAAAGTACGGCCACCGCCACTATTGCTGTTCAATATTGTCCTGAGATTAACACCCAAATCAATTGAGAAAGAGAACGCATAAAAGGCATGATATTGGATGAGACTAAAAACTTATTATTTTCCATTGGTTTTATTTTATATCTAGAAAACCCAAGAGATTAAACTAAAAAAAATTCTCATAAACAAAAGATATTGGAATAAAATAGATAATATTATGCTAAAAGCAATATCCTTTCCATAAAGAAATAACAAATAATTAGATAATTTACTATAAATAAAAATAGTAAAATAATGAGTATGTGTCCTTTAAGAGAGAAAAGGCTGATTCCAAATTTCCTTTGGAAATGAATACAGAAATTCTATATGCAGTTTTGGAAAAGAATCACTATGACTTATTAATTTTAATACTTACTTCAAAGATAGAGTAATTGAAGAAAATGGATACTGAATTAGAAGAAAAAGATATTACAGTACTAGGAAAATTATGGAATAATTAAGAGTAAGAATATTTGCATAAGGGTATGTTCATATTTTTATTTTAAATGAAGTAGACTGGCCATTAAAAACTGCTAAATTCAATAACATTTTAAAAAGCTTACAAGAAAAAGTTCAATATACATAGCCAAAAGCCAAACTGGGAAATGTTCAAATAAATATAAAAAACAGCTAATTCCTTTAATACACATGAATAGGATAACCTTCAAAATAATAAAGTTTTCAAAGGGGCAAATGCAAGTTGTTAAACTTACAAAAGTTTGCTTTCCCTCATTCATAACAGGATAAATTAAAATGATATCTGAATGCTGTTTATATTTAATAGATTGCTAAGGATTAGAAAGTTAACAAAAAGTTTGATGTGGATATAGGTAAAAATATTTCTCTGAAATGTTTGTGAAGTCTTAATTGCTAAAACCTCCATGGAGGAATATCAGGAAATATATATTAAACCATTAAACGTTTGTAAATTTTACACCACTCTTTCCTCTTCTAGAAATGTTCTGGGATATATTGACTATAATAGAAAAAGATTAAAAATGATCTAAAAATCTATCAGAATACTATTAAATAAATTATAGTATAGTCATTCATAGACTATTAGGCAACTATTAAATATGTAAAAGTTTAATGTGTACTGTTACAGAATGATTTTCATGATAGAATATTAACAACAGTTCATTTTATTACAAATTTAAAAAGCAGAATATTATGTTATCAAATACATTTTCAAAACTATATTTGCATAAATTTTCCTATATATGTTTGGTATTTTATATTTAGGATTTTTCTTTATATATTTGTTTCTTGATAATGTAGACATTTCATTTTGGTTTAAATTTGGAATGGTTTTAATAAAATGATGTTGTTAGAATTCTAATTAGAAGGAAATAAATTCAAATAATTATTTCATATTACATACAAAATATTCCAAATGGATTAAAGAATTAATAAAAATATTTTGAAGTTATGAAAAAACATTCAAGTCTCTCTGAAATAGGCTATCATTTCTGGAATCCATTAAAAATATTAGAGAGATTTACCTACATATTATCTTCATTGAAAGAGGGAAATGTAAATTAAATAGAAATGAGTTACCATAAGATTAACATAAAAATTTTGATAGCACAGTGTAGTGATATGGGGATATCATGAATTCAGCAAACTTGCTTGGTGCTTGCTTGCTTACTTGCTTGCTTTTTGTTTTTTGCCAGTACTGTGGATTGAACCTAGGTCTTTTCACCTGTTAGGCAACCACCATACCACTGAACTATATCCCAAGGATTCACTGAATTGCCCAGACTGTCCTTGATCTTGTGATCCTCCTGCTTCAACCTCCTGAATAGCTGGGATTATTGCATGTGCTGCTGTGCCAGCTCCGACCCACTCTTACACGACTATTTCCAAAAACACCATTTTCAACTTTTTTTTAAAAAGTAATTATTTAGCACTATTATAATTTCATGTAAGAAATAAATAGAAAATATAATACAGGGTTGGGGTTCACTAGTACTGCAGTTGCCTAGAAAGTGGGAAGCTCTGGATTTGTTCTCCAATATTAAAAATATAGCTAATATAATCTTACTCCAAGGAATACAAACTATACAAGATCACCAGTATATAATGATGTTTCCACAAGTATTAAATACAATCTGCGTTTTTAAAATTTTGTGATACACAAAGGTAGACTATTGTCCAATAACTGTAGAAAGTAAAATTTTAAATCCATATATATTGACCAGAAAAGTTGAGCGTAGACACTTGTGTGTGCATGAATGTGTGTTAAAGCATTTAAACATGTGTTAACTCCTATGAGTGAGATTGAAGGGAGGAGGGAAAAACAATTTGTTTTAAATTCATCTTTGCATTGCATTGTGGACTTGTTATAATATACTAAGCACTAATATTTTGCAATGAAAGTATAAACAATAAAAATATAACATACTGGACTAGTAAGATAATTGATGTTCAGTGCTTTCTTTTGATGATGGATAATTTCTTTAAATATACCAATATCCAAAAAATACAGTTTTTTATGTTTTTCAACTTCCTGGAAAAATAAAAGAGATACCTTAAAGAATTTCAAGATTTTAAGCATACTTTTGAAATATAAGGTATTATTTTACTTGCACAATCAAAATCCATGTTGGATAACAAAAGACACTCCACATGTTTCATGAGATGAAAAATACACCCTGATGTGATTTTTATGCCACTAACACTTTTCAACAGCATGCATTATAAGTTATGTGTTTCTGATATTGTTGCTTTTTGTAGCATCAGCTTTGAACCTGACTGAGAATATGTAGCCAAAATGAAGTGACACTTAAAGGTCAGTTGGAATCACAGGAAAAATGCAAAAATCTCTTGAGACAGAAAAATCCATATTTGAATTATTCTCTCAAGTCTCTTGCACGTTATTTCCAAATTAATGCTTTAATCATAGCAACAATCATCATGGATACCTGTAATCCATGTAATACCTGTAATGTCTCTTCTCTCACAATACTTCATGCTATTTCATATATTAGCATTGTTCATTTTAATTTTCTCTCCTATACAAACCTCTCTTAAGGAAATATTCTTGAAAGAGGATTCCAACAACCCAGAAAAAAGCATGTTAGGTTTAGGAGGCTTATCAGATGGGCAATATCAGGTAATTTTCTCAACTACTCTTTTCTTTAGTTTCCTTTTCTGTAAAAAGAAGATAGTACCTCCCTCATGAGATTATTTTGAAGATTAAAGGAACAATAGCTGCAGAGCAGGTACCGCTGTGCCTGTAATGTAATAAGCACATTGCAAATGCTCATTTTTTTCTCCCTTAGGAAAGAATATCTTTGTTTTCTGTCAATGTTCCCACCAAAGCCATTAACAATATACACTTCCCTTGGTACCATGACAAACATGTATTATGTCCTTTATATCTGTGTTTTGCTTTAGTGATGAATGAATTGATGGATATCTTCCCCAGTTCTTACAATTTCAATTACTGATGATTCTGCCTGCTTTGAAAATCTAGTGCTCAGCTGTTTTCTAAGATCTAGATTCATAATCCTAATCGCCTAACTAGAAAAATCCACCTAGAGGTTTAAAGCATCTCATGCTCTATGATTCATAAAAGAATGTTTAGTATCTTCTCCCCAACCTATGTAGAAACATGTTATTATGGTTTGCATGTGAGGTGTCCCCCAAAGCTCACATGTGAGACAATGCAGGAAGTTTCAGAGGAGAATGATGGGGTTGTAACAGTATTAACCCAATCCGTGAATTTATCCCTGATGGGATTAATTGAAGTGGTAGGGCGTGACTGGAGGAGACTGGAATTGGGGCATGGCTTTGGGGTATATATTTTGTATCTGAAAAGTGGAGTCTGTTTGTCTGTCTGTCTCTCTCTCTCTCTGATTCCTGATGATGCAAGCTACTTCCCTCTGCTCTTCCAATGTGATGTTCTGGTTCACCTCGAGCCCCAAGGAATGGTGCCAACCTTCTATGGACTAAGACCTCTGAAACCAAGAGCCTCCAAAAAACTTTTCCTCCTCTACTATTGTGCTGGTCAGATCATTTAGTTGCAGCAGCAAAATAGCTGATTAAAACACACATGCACACCCACAAACCAAATAGAGTCCCAGTCTTCTCATGGGTACTTCCTATCTGTCATGGGCACTGCAGTCCACTGAATCACTCAAACAAGAACCCTGAGATCAACCTTTGCTCCCTTCCTCTATTCATCCAACAAAATCCAGTCACCTTGCTTGTCTAGTTTTACTGCCTTCAACTTTATAACCATCCTCTCTCTGCTCTGTTCCTCCTCTACACTGACTTCTGCCATCTCAGTTGGAATATGGCCACAGATTCCAGCGATGTCTCCCTACTTCAGGTCTTTGATGTTACAGACCATTTTCCAAATTCTATTATACTATCTTTTAAATAAAATCTGGTTATATAACTTCCCATCTAAAAGTCTTTGATGACATCTTCCATGAGATAAAATGCATTCTCTTTACCTGTCATTAAAAAATCCTTCAGTAATTGACTCCTGAGTTTCTGCCTACTATGCTTTTCTTGCCAACATCTCTCTGCAGGGCTATGCTCTGACCACATCAAACTACTTGAAGTTTTTCAAGTCTATTTCTTTCCTTACTTCCCTCTCACCACATCCTTCTCTTTATGTGTGTCTTCACCTCCCACTTTTCTTTTCTGTGCATTTGTATTTAACAGCCCCTACTTGTGCATCTGTCTTCCAGCTGCCACATACCTAATTATTATAGTTCTGTATATCTCAGATTTAATATAACATATGTGTTGGAACCTTGTCTGTCCCTTAAGGGGTTCACCAGGTCCAGTTCAGATTAGATAAATTGAACTGAAAGAAAAAAAAAGAATTCCTAAATAAATTACAGAGTACCTTGCAACCCAAACTAGAATATAAATCACTTATTTCTCTTTAGGGAAATAAGAGTCATCATAAAGGTAATCTGACCAAAACCAAGCAAAAGGTTAAAGAAATATATACTATGACTCTGTCATGGCCAGTGTCAGTGACACTTCCACATTCATATTCTATTTATTATTTATATATTGTTCTATATGTTATTCTTTCACCATCAAGTTTTGGTTATATGTATTATCAATGTTCATATAACCTAAAGTTAATGACACCATACTTCATAAATGCAAGGTACACATTTACCCCTTTAAGATTAAGTTTAAGATTAGTAATTTAAACATTAAAATACAAAACTGTAATCACAAGTAATCATATATGCATTTGATGCTCCAAATAGAAGTGAAGGTATCAAGTGCTACCTTAAGATAAGTCCTCGAGCCAACGGAGAGCTTCCATCCGCAAGCAGCCTCTGGGATCAGGGCAGGGCAGCCAGAGACTTCTTCAGGTGGCTCTGCCCACTCCGGCCACAGGCTCTTTCTACGGGGCAATCCAAGATGGCGGACTAGAGGGGGACTGCATCCCCAGTCGCTCCAGAACCCAGGAATTAAGAAGGGGAGGCATTGAGAGATTCGGACTGAAATAGAGTTATGGGTGAGTCTGCCCACTGGGTAAAGCTCAGCCCGGTTGGCAGGCCCAGATAGAGGTAGCTTATTGGAGCAGGGCAGGGCAGCTAGAGTCTTCTACAGGCAGCCCTGCGCACTCCGGCGCTGGGCCCCGCCCACAGAGCCAGCTTCTCCAGGTTCTCGGAGCAGGCCCCCTACTGAGAGCCTTTCTGATCAGAACAAGCTCCAAGTCCCGGAGCCAGCACAGCGTATTCTGGCCCGCAAGCAACTTCAGGGACCAGGACAGGGCAGCCAAAGACTTACCCAAGCAGCCTGGCCCCCTGCGGTGGGAGGCACCTTTCAAGGCTAGCTTCTCAGAACAGACCGCCCAGTGAGAGCCTTTCTACATAGAGCCAGCCACAAGTCCCCGAGCCAACGGAGAATTTCGATCCGCAAGCAGCCTCTGGGATCAGGGCAGGGCAGCCAGAGACTTCTCTAGGCAGCTCTGCCCACTCCGGCCGCAGGCTCTTTCCACGGGGTGATCCAACATGGCGGCCTAGAGGGTGACTGCATCTCCAGTCGCTCCAGAACCCAGGACACAAGAAGGGGAGGCATTGAAAGACTTGGACAAAAATAGAGTCACCGGGTGAGTCTCCCCCACTGGGCGAAACTTGGCCTGGGCAGCAGGCACAGATAGGGGTGGCTTATCAGAGCAGGGCAGGGCAGCTAGAATCTTCCCCAGGTAGCATTCCACACTCCGGGGGTGGGCTCCTCCAACACGGCCAGCGGCACAGTGCAGGCCCCCAGTGAGAGCCTTTCCACACAGAGCCAGCTCCAAGCCCTGGAACCAGTAGGGGGCTAGGGGCAGCTTTCTTCGGAAGCACTGCATTATCCCAAACAAACCTAGATACTACATCAATAAAACCCAATGACAGCACAGCAGAAGAAATGTCAGAAGGGAGTTCAGAATGTACATAATTAAAACAATCAGGGAAGCAAATGAGGAGATGAAAGAGCAAATGCAGGCATTGAAGGAAGAGATGAAAGAACAAATGCAGGCATTAAATGATCGCACCAATCAACAGTTAAAAGACCAAATACGGGAAGCAAGAGATCATTTCAATAAAGAGTTAGAGATACTGAAAAAAAAACAAACTGAAATACTTGAAATGAAGGAAACAATAAACCAAGTTAAAAACTCCATAGAAAGCATAACCAATAGGATAGAACACCTGGAAGACAGAACTTCAGACATTGAAGACAAATTATTTAATCTTGAAAACAAAGTTGGACAAACAGAGAAGATGGTAAGAAATCATGAACAGAATCTACAAGAATTATGGGATATCATGAAAAGGCCAAATTTAAGAAATATTGGGATTGAGGAAGGCTTAGAGAAACAAACCAAAGGAATGAACAATCTATTCAATGAAATAATATCAGAAAATTTCCCAAATCTGAAGAAAGAAATGGAAAACCAAGTACAAGAGGCTTATAGAACTCCAAATATATAAAATTACAACAGACCTACACCAAGGCACATTATTATGAAAATACCTAACATACAAAATAAAGACAGAATTTTAAAGGCCGCGAGAGAAAAGAATCAAATTACATTCAGAGGGAAACCAATAAGAATATCAGCAGATTTTTCAATCCAGACCCTAAAAGCCAGAAGGGCCTGGAACAACATTTACCAAGCCCTGAAAGAAAACGGATGCCAACCAAGAATCTTATACCCAGCAAAACTTACCTTCAAATTTGACGATGAAATAAGATCCTTCCATGATAAACAAACGCTAAAGGAATTTACAAAAAGAAAGCCAGCATTACAGAACATTCTCAGCAAAATATTCCATGAGGAAGAGATGAAAAACAACGATGCAAATCAGCAACAGGGGGCGCTAGCCTAAAGGAATAGCCAAATAAAGGAGAAACCAAATCATGTCAAAAAACAAATATGAGTCAAATGACTGGGAATACAAATCATATCACAATAATAACCCTGAATGTTAATGGCCTGAACTCATCAATCAAAAGACATAGACTGGCAGATTGGATTAAAAGAAAAATCCAACAATATGCTGCCTGCAAGAGACTCATCTCATAGAAAGAGATACCCATAGACTACAGGTGAAAGGATGGGGAAAAACATACCATGCACACGGACACAGAAAAAGCTGCAGTATCCATCCTCATTTCAGATAATGTGGACTTCAAGCCAAAAGTAGTCAGAAGGGATAAAGAAGGACATTACATGCTGCTTAAGGGAAGCATAAATCAGCAAGACATAACAATCATAAATATCTGTGCTCCAAACAGTGGCTCATCCACGTATGTCAAACAAATCCTTCTCAATTCCAGAAATCAAATAGACCACAACACAATAATACTAGGTGATTTTAACACACCTCTCTCACCACTGTATAGATCGTCCAAACAAAAATCGAATAAAGAAACCACAGATCTCAATAACACAATCAACAATTTAGACTTAACAGACATATATAGAATATACCATCCAACAAAGAATGAATACACTTTCTTCTCAGCAGCACATGGATCCTTCTCTAAAATAGACCATATTTTATGCCACAAAGCTACTGTTAGCAAATACAAGAAGATAGAGATACTACCTTGTACTCTATCAGATCATAATGGATTGAAATTAGAAATAAATGACAGAATAAAAAACAGAAATTTCTCCAATACCTGGAGATTAAATAATACACTATTATATGATGAATGGATAACAGAAGACATCAGGAGGGAAATAAAAAAATTCTTAGAAGTAAACGAGAACAAAGACATATCATATCAAAATCTCTGGGACACTATGAAAGCAGTACTTAGAGGAAGATTTATTTCATGGGGCGCATTCAATAAAAGAAGTAGAAATCAACAAATAAACGACTTAACACTACAGCTCAAAGCCCTAGAAAAAGAGTAGACCAATACCAAAAGTAGTAGAAGACAGGAAATAGTTAAAATCAGAGCCGAAATCAACAAAATTGAAACAAAAGAAACAATTGGAAAAATTAACAAAATAAACAGTTGGTTCTTTGAAAAAATAAACAAAATTGATAAACCCTTAGCCACACTAACAAAGAGAAAGAGGGAGAAAACTCAAATTACTAAAATTCGGAATGAACAAGGAAACATCACAACAGACACGAGTGAAATACAAAACATAATTAGAAGCTATTTCAAAAATCTATACTCCAACAAAAAAGAAAACCTCGAAGACATCAACAAATTTCTAGAGACATATGAATTACCTAAACTGAACGAGGAGGACATACACAACTTAAATAAACCAATTTCAAGCAATGAAATAGAAGAGGTCAACAAAAGCTACCAACAAAGAAAAGTTCAGGACCAGATGGGTTCTCAGCCGAGTTCTACAAAACCTTTAAAGAGCTCATTCCAATACTCCTCAAAGTATTCCATGAAATAGAAGAGGAGGGAACCCTCCCAAACTCGTTCTATGAAATATCACCAATATCACCCTGATACCTAAACCAGACAGAGACACATCGAGGAAAGAAAATTTCAGACCAATATCCTTAATGAACTTCGACGCAAAAATTCTCAACAAAATTTTAGCAAATGGCTTACAAATATATATTAAAAAGATAGTGCACCATGATCAAGTGGGTTTTATCCCAGGGATGCAAGGTTGGTTCAACATTCGGAAATCAATAAATGTCATTCACCATATCAACAGACTTAAAGTTAAGAATCACATGATTATTTCAATAGATGCAGAAAAAGCATTCAATAAAATACAGCATCCCTTCATGCTCAAAACACTAGAAAAAATTGGGGTAGTGGGAACATTCCTTAACATTGTAAAGGCCATCTACGCTAAGCCCATGGCCAATATCATTCTAAATGGTGAAAAACTGAAAGCGTTCCCCCTAAAAACTGGAACAAGGCAGGGATGCCCTCTTTCACCACTTCTATTCAACATCGTCCTTGAGACTCTAGCCAGAGCAATTAGACAAACCAAAGAAATTAAAGGGATACGAATTGGAAAAGAAGAACTCAAACTATCCCTGTTCGCTGATGACATGATTATATATTTAGAGGAACCTGGAAATTCCACCAGAAAACTTTTAGAACTCATAAGTGAATTCAGTAAAGTAGCAGGTTACAAGATCAATGCTCATAAATCCAATGCATTTTTATACATAAGTGATGAATCTTCAGAAAGAGAAATTAGGAAAACTACCCCATTCACAATAGCATCGAAAAAAATAAAATACTTAGGAATCAATCTCACAAAAGAGGTGAAAGACCTCTACAATGAGAACTACAGAACACTAAAGAAAGAAATTAAAGAAAACCTTAGAAGATGGAAAGATCTCCCATGTTCCTGGATAGGCAGAATTAATATTGTCAAAATGGCCATACTACCTAAAGTGCTATACAGATTCAATGCAATTCCAATTAAAATCTCAATGATGTACCTTGCAGAAATAGAGCAAGCAATTATGAAATTCATCTGGAAGAATAAAAAACCTAGAATAGCTAAAGCAATCCTCAGTAGCAAGAGCGAAGCAGGGGGTTTTGCAATAGCAGATCTTCAACTCTACTACAAAGCAATAGTAACAAAAACGGCATGGTATTGGTACCAAAATAGACAGGTAGATCAATGGTACAGAATAGAGGACATGGACACAAACCCAAATAAATACAATTTTCTCATACTAGACAAAGGGTCCAACAATATGCAATGGAGAAAAGATAGCCTCTTCAACAAATGGTGCTGGGAAAACTGGAAAACCATATGCAACAGAATGAAATTAAACCCCTATCTCTCACCCTACACAAAACTCAACTCAAAATGGATTAAGGACCTTGGGAATCAGACCAAAGACCGTGCATCTTATAGAAGAAAAAGTAGGTCCAAATCTTCAACTTGTTGGCCTAGGATCAGACTTCCTTAACAGGACTCCCATAGCACAAGAAATAAAAGCAAGAATCAACAACTAGAATAGATTCAAACTAAAAAGCTTTCTCTCAGCAAAGGAAACTATCAGCAATGTGAACAGAGAGCCTACAGAGTGGGAGAATATCTTTGCCAACCATACCTCAGATAGAGCGCTAATTTCCAGAATCTATAAAGAACTCAAAAAACTCTACATGAAGAATACAAATAATCCAATCAAGAAATGGGCTAAGGAAATGAACAGACACTTCACAGAAGAAGATGTACAAGCAATCAATAGATATATGAAAAAATGTTCAACATCCCTAGTAATAAGGGAAATGCAAATCAAAACTACCCTAAGATTTCATCTCACCCCAATTAGAATGGTGATTATCAAGAACACAAGCAACAATAGGTGTTGGCGAGGATGTGGTGAAAAAGGAACACTCATACATTGCTGGTGGGGTTGCAAATTAGTGCAGCCACTCTGGAAAGCAGTGTGGAGATTCCTCAGAAAGCTTGGAATGGAAACACCATTTGACCCAGCTATCCCACTCCTTGGCCTATACCCAAAGGACTTAAAATCAGCATACTACAGAGATACAGCCACATCAATGTTCATTGCTGCTCAATTCACCATAGCCAGATTGTGGAACCAACGTAGATGCCCTTCAGTTGATGAATGGATAAAGAAACTGTGGCATATATATACAATGGAATATTACTCCGCAATGAAGAATGATAAAATTATGGCATTTGCAGGCAAATGGATGAAATTGGAGAATATCATGCTAAGTGAGATAAGCCAATCTCAAAAAACTAAAGGACGAATGATCTCGCTGATAAGCGGATGAGGACATATAATGGGGGGTGGGAGGGGTTAGCATTAGATTTAGGGTTAGGTTTAGGGTTAGGGATAAGGAGTGTGATAAGAATGAAGAAAGAAGGACTGTATAGAGGGAAAAGAGGGGTGGGATGGGTGGGGGGGAAGGGAAAAAAATAATAATGAATCAAACATCATTGCCCTATGTATACGTATGATTACACAAATGGTATGCCTTGACTCCATGTACAAATAGAGAAACAACATGTATCCCATTTGTATACAATAATAATAATAAAAAAAGTGCTACCTTAATATGTAAGGATTGTTGTGTGTGGGTGTTTGTGGGAGGGGGAGAGAGTGAGAGAGAGAGAGAGAGAGGAGGAGAGAGAGGGAGAGAGAGAGAGAATGAGATTTCTAAAAGTAGAGATTGATAGTGAAGGAATTATATGCAAACAATTATACATTTTAGCAGAAAAGTCTTAGTCATTAATATGATCCAAACTAAATCCTTTAAAAATTTAATGGAAATACATACTTACTAGCATACAGAATGGAAACATTTAATGTAGAACACAATTGCATTTTATCTGCATAGTACAGTTGTACTCAGAATTTATTTCCTCCTAGTATATAAAATATAAAGAACAATGAAAAGTCAAGAGTGGATATCATTTTAAGTATAATGCCCTGGAAAGAGTAAGTTTTCAACTAAACTCAAAATAGCAAAGCAGAATAAATCAACAAAGAAACAACACATATTGACAGGAATAAATTAATTAAAATAATATTTTAGGTAACTGCACATACACAGACACACACACACACACACACACACGAACAAAACACACTTGGTAGGACTTACAATAAACTGAACTTCCGTTTGTTCTTAAGTTTCTTCCTTAAGCTATTTAGTGTAATAATTTATTTTATAAAACTAGCATTGTGGGAATAAACAACTTAGTTAAATTAGAGTCCTATGCAGTTATTTTTGAGAGACTTGATTTGATCATCAACTTTGAATATTACTCCAGACAGTACTAGACTCCTTTGAATCTTCCCAGGTCATATACAAGTACTGAGTACATACATATGGTGCAGCTGCAATGTTTTAAATCATTTTCCCACAATACTTCAGGGCTGTATTTCCCTCACTGACAAATGATGTATGCTTAGGGAATGCAGACTAATTACCCTAAGCAAAACATAATTAAGGTGGGAAATTTACTCTAGAAACATCACATAATACTTCCAACATACTAATAGAAATGATTTCTGAATTAGATTTTGCATGAGTCAGTATTATTGCACACAACCTGTACAGATAATAGGGAGTGGTATATTATTACTGAGAAAAAGAAAATTAAGACCTAAAGAAATCAGAGAGGGTCCTGACAAATTGAGGACAAATTGATTAAGACATTTTAAGTTTCTTTTAATAAAAAAGACATATATACTCAAATTTGTACAAAGCTTAATGCATATGATCATTTTATTAAGTTGTAGAGTGTGTCTGTGTACAGATGGTGGTTGCTGAGAATTTGAGGAAGGTTTAGCTGGAGTGTGGTAAAAATTCATACCCTGAAAGAACTTAACACTGCTTAATTGTACTGCTTCTAATTCTTCACTGTTCACTGTCATTAATGTGACTGTTTCAAACTTTCATATACAAGTCTCAGATT
Source organism: Sciurus carolinensis (assembly GCF_902686445.1). Lineage (NCBI taxonomy): Eukaryota > Metazoa > Chordata > Mammalia > Rodentia > Sciuridae > Sciurus > Sciurus carolinensis. Next base: position 93,158,376 of record NC_062215.1, read on the forward strand.
CTTCAGTTGCACAGTGATAATGAATTTCAGCAAAGCCTGAAATAAACTTCACAGAAGAAAGCCTTTCCTATCCTCAATCCCTAATCTTTAAAAGAGAGATTTATTTATTTAAAGGAAAGGTACTTTAAATTTCATTTCCTTTCCCAATATAATATTTATCTAATATGATTCATGTATTCAAAATAATTTAATGTTTTTACTATGTGCCAAATAATAAACAGAGTGGAATACTGGATATAAACGATGAAAAAAAGCAAATATGATCTGATAGTAAATTAATTAGGAAAAATGTACCTATTTGAAAGCACCTACCAAATAATTATGTAAATAGCTGATAATGCCAGTCAAAAAGAGGGAAAAGATATATAGGTTATACCATGAATTTGACTTAGATTTTCAGTATATCAGAACTTCTAGTGGTAAAGGCAAGACACATGATATGAAGATGGAAAGGTTTGTATAAATACATGAATTAAAATAAAATACAAAATGCATTTATATCTTCTATTCAATTCTGCAGATACTTTTTCTATTCAGCTGAAAGCAGAGAAATATTAAATTATAAAAACTATACAAACTGTCAAAATAAAGATGCTAACAAAATTTATACCTTTTCATTATTTGAAAAAATATAGATATTCATCTACTATGAATATCAAATAAGGCCAGATTTAAAATCATATGAAATGAGAGGTGAAAAGACTTTTGGGATAAAAAGTCACTTTCCCTTTCATAGACTATTGTCTCTTATTGTTATAATTTTAAAGCTTTGTTAAATTCAGTTTTAAAGACCCAAGCAAAAGGTCTAAATAACATCAGCCTAATACACTTAGCATTAGGAAATTAGGTTATGTGTTAGATACAGAGTAGAGAAAAGTGCCCACATCTCTGTAGGTTCTCAGAACTGCTGCACATATGTCATCATTCCTGGAATACTGGCAGAGACTGTGGCACTTCCTGGACTTAAGAGAGCCAACCGGTTACCAGAATTTCTAATCCCTTGATAAGATTCAAAGCTGTGCTTGTTGCAGGCAAGATGTAAAGGCTTCCAGGAACTGCCTGCTTCACTATTGAAAGTTAATAACACAGCAGGCTACATGATGTGTGTACATTGTGGACTGTCTGAATGAAACCAATTAATACATGCATTAACTCACACTAATTATTTTTCATAAATATACACAACTTTTTTTCATTCGAGATGTTTGAAATATACAAAATTTTATAACTTAAATTAACTTTAATTTGTGAATAATATCAAAATAAATCTGGGGACAAGGCTAAAAATCTTGCCAACCTTAAAAAATATATGGTATACATATGATAATATTGAATATTGCAATAGCTTAATAGGGACAGTGTTGCTATTTAAACCCACGTTTTAAGTTATAAGCCTAGAATTTTAACCAATAGACTTGGAAAATATTTTAAGGAATATTTTATTAGGCAAGTATTGTTATAACTCTGTTTTGCTTAGTTTTTTTTTTTCTTTTAAATCTGAAAGATATAGTATGAGAGATTTTTTCCAAATGATTCTCTGAGGTCAGCATCACCCAGACTCCAAAACCAAAGATGATACAAAAAGAGGCTGCTTCAGAACAACATTGGACATAAACGAAGACATAAAATTTTACTAAAAATTTAACAAATAGATTAAATGGAGAAATTCCATGTTTGTGGGTTGGAAGGCACAATGTTGTCAAGATGTTAAATCTCCCCAAATTGGTCAATTCAAACAATACCATTTAAAGACCCCAAACATTTCCAATGCCAATTAATGTCCCAAATATTTACTAAAAATATTGATTATAAAATTGATTATAAAAATATCAATTATTCAATTATCATTCAATTATCAATTATAAAAGTGGTTATAAAATTCAATGAAAATTTGAAACACCTATAATAACCAATAAGAGTTTCAAAAATAAAATAAAATTGGAAAACAATACCTGTTTTTCAGAACTTGTATAAAGCGATCAAAACACTATGACATTGTTGTAAAGATAACTAAATTAATAAATATATTTTTGTGTCACCAACTAATTTGTCTCAGAGACACAAAGGAAATGCTGTGGATAAAGGACAGCTTTGTCAAAAACAAATGGTGTTGGAAAAATTGGTTACTTATATGCAAATATTAATGTTAAATTCATACCTTTATCATATGCTACAATCAACTCAATATAAATCATACACTGACCTGTAAGGCCTATAATTATAACTCTTAAATTGAAACTCTTAAAAAAATGTTAGCAAAAATCTTGATGGCCTTGGGCTAAAGATTTCTTGGATTTAACACCAAATTCAAAGTTCATAAAAACTATAAATTAGATATTAATCTGCTCATCAAAAAACACTGTTGGGAGAATAAAAATATAAATCACAGAATGGGAACATATCTCTGCACAGCTTTTATGTAAAGGATTTATATACAGAATATATAAAAATCTCCAAAATTCAACAATATAAAAACAAAATCCTACTTGAAAAGGGCAAAAGACTTGAAGAGAGACTTCCCCCAGGAAGATATATATATGGCAAATAAGAATATGAAAAAATATTCAATATTATTAGTAACTGCAGACAAATGCAAATAAAATGTCAATAAGATAGAACTATATATCCATTAGAATGCCCAAAATTAAAAAATACTGATCACAACACATGCTGATAAAGATGTAGAGAAGCTGGAATTCTCATACAGTACTGGTAGAAATGTGAAAATATAGAAGACACTCTGGAAAATGTACATCTACCACATAATGCAACTCATCCACTCAGATGTTTATCCCAGAGGAAATTCATGTAATTATAAAGACTTGCACACAAATGTTCACAACATCTTCATATGTGGTAGACAAAATTATGATCCCAAATGTCCATCAAGAGATGAATACCAGAACAGATTATGGCATATATGTATAATGGAATACTGCTCTGTGTTAAAAAGGGATTAAATGCTGATAAAGGCAACAACATAACTGAATGTAAAAATAAGTATTCTGAATGAAAGAAGTCAGACAAAAAGAGAATGTACTGTATCACTCCATTTATAAAAAACTGTAGAAATTCTTATTTTTAGAGAAGAAAGAAGATAAACAGAACCAAGGAATCATTTGGCATTATTGATAATGTTCAATATCTTGATTGTCATGATAATTCCACTGATATATGTGAATGTGAATGTCTTCACTTAAATTGCATATTTCAAATAAATTACTGCATGTCAATTATATCATAATAAAGTTGTTTTAAAACTTTGAGATAATGAAAGAACCCTACTAATAGGGTCCTTACAAATATTAAATAATGTGAATTGGGTGCTATTATAGACCGAATTGTTTTTCCCAAAATTCATGTTGAAGACCTAACCTCCAACATAACTAAATATAATTCAACACAGGGGCTTTTTTTCCCTCACACATTTTTTTTATTGATGCATCATAGTAGTACATATTTATTGTTGTTACATATTCATACATGCACATAATATAACAATATGATCTTGCCAGTATCACTTCTCAGCACTTACCCCATCCCTCCTCACCCCTAAACTCCTGGTTTCTTTCCTCTACTGATCTCCTTTGATTTTCAAGAGGTGTGCCCCCACCTTTTTTTTCCTTTTTCCTTTCTAGGTTCTACATACAGGAGAAAACATACAACCCTTGACCATCTGAATTTGATTTATTTCACTTAACATGATGGTCTCTAGTTCCATTCATTTTCCTGCAATTGACATAATTTCATTTTTCTTTATGGCTGAGTAAAAGTCAATCATGTATATATGCCACATTTGTCCATTCATCTGTTGATAGACACCTCCACTGGTTCCAAAGTCTGACTATTGTGAATTGTGCTGCTGTAAACATGGTTATCTTACTGTAGTAAGATGACTTTAAAACTTCAGGATAAATACCGCGGAGTGGTATAGCTGGGTATTATGGTGGTTCTATGCCTAGTCTTTTGAGGAAACTTATACTGATTTCCATAGTGGTTATACTAATTTATAGCACCACTAATAATGTAAAAGTGTTCCTTTTTTTGCACATCCTCTACAGCATTTAGTATTGTTTGTATTCTTGATATCTGCCATTCTGACTGATATGAGGTGAAATTTCACTGTAGTTTTGATTTGAATTTCCCTAATTGCTAATGATGTTGAGTTTTTTTCATATTTTTTGCCATTTATATCTCTTAAGAAGTGTACATTTAATTAAATATAATTCCCATTTATTAATTGGACTATTTAATTTTGGGGCATAAAGTTTTTTGAGTTCTTAATATATTCTAATATATTAGGATATATTCTAATATATTCTCTGTCACTGGAGTAGCTAGCAAAGATGTCCCATTCCATAGGTTCTCTCTTCACGTTCCTAATTGTTTCCTTTGCTGTACAGAAGCTTTTCAGTGTGATGGCATCTCATTTATTAACTGTTGACATTATTTCCTGAGCTTTAGTGAACCGATTGAGAAAGTCATTGCCTGTGCCTACATGCCCGAGTGTTGACCCTGTTTTCTTCTAGGAGTTCCATAGTTTCTAATTTAATTCCTAGACCTTGATCTATTTTGAGTTGATTTTTGTGCAGGGTAAGAGATAGGGGTCTAATTTAATTCATCTCACTCAGATAATCAGTTTTCCCAGCACTATTCGTTAAAAAGGCTGTCTTTTCTCCAATTTATGTTTTTTGACACCTTCAAGGATCAGTTGACTTAGATGTGTGGGTTTGTCTCTGTGTCTTCTACTCTGTGCCACTGGTCTTTGTGCCTATTTTTATGCTAGTGCTTTGCAGTTTGTCACAATAGCTCTGTATTAAAATTTGAAGTCAGGTATTGTGATGCCTCCAGCATTGCTTTTTTGGGTTGAAATTTCTTTGGCTATTCTGGGTCTTTTATTCTTCCAAATGAATTTTAGTACTGTTTTTTCTAGATTGGCATTTTGAGGGGATTGCATTGAATCTGTACATTGCTTTTGTTAGTATGGCTATTTTAACCATATTAATTCTGCCTATCCATGAACATATGAGGTCTTTCCATCCTCTGAGGTCTTCTGCAATTTCTTTCTTCAATGTTCTATAGATTTAATTGTAGAGGTCTTTCACCTCCTGGGTTAGATTTATATAGGAAAGCTATTGATTTTTGTATGCTGATTTTGTAACCTGCTACTTTGCCAAATTTGTTTATTAGCTCTAGCACTCTTTTGGTGGAGTTTTTTTTGATCTTCCAGGTATAAGATCATATCATCTGCAGAAATAATTTGATTTATTCCTTTCCCTTTTTTATTCCTTTTATTTCCTTCTCTTGACTAATTGTTTTGGAACACAGGGCCTTTTATTAAAGTGGTAATTAAAGTTAAATGATACCATAAGGATAGGGTTCTATTTTAATTCAATAAGATTGGTGCCCTTTCAAGAAGAGGAAGAGACACCTGGGGTGCATGCTCACAGAAAAAGACCATGTGAGGTCTCAGAGAAAAGGTGGCAATTTGCAAGCCAAGGAGAGTGGGTAAGAATGAACAAAACTTGCAGGTACCTTGATCTTAGATTCCTGTCTCCAGAATAGGTATTTTGTTAGGGTACGCTAACAAACTAACACAGGTGCTTTAAAACACAGGAAGAAGTCCTAACCTGGTAAACTTATTGAAATAGCCACTTATAACAAATTTACTATTATATATAATAATTATCAATAGGCACTTGTGTAAATGTAAGATTTGATTCACACATTCCCCCAAATAAAGACCTTGTATTTTCAGTGTTCATTTGTTTTGGCTCTTCAAGGTAGCGGGAGAGAGATGACTAATCTCTCTCACAGAAAGTTCTTTATGTTGGCAATGTCTAATTGCTAAATAAGAAATTAAGAATTGAAAATGAGCTTTAGGTAAGTGAGTGATAATTATAAAAATGCATTAATTAAACCCTCTGAAACATTATCATTTGGCTAATGAATATAGAAAGTTTATAGAGTAAATTTGGCTAAGGTTAATCCTTGGATGAACTAGACTTGCTTTTTCTTTCTCTAACAATATCATGCATTTTTCTAGATCTTATAGCAAATTGAACTATTACTTAAACATAAAACTTTATACATAAATATTTCACTTTCTATGAAGGCTTTATTATTTTGACTTTCCCAAATTGGTATTACATATCAGAAGAATTAACATCATTTACCCAAAATATTTAAGATAACAAGAATGCAAACAAAGGTTCAGCTAAATGAAATTATAATAGCTTACATCTCTTTAGAGGACCTATTCATTCAAAACTTAGATAATTCTACAAACCTTTGTACTCACTATGCTATGCTACATAGGTCAGCTTCTAAAGCTCACATCTCTACAGCTTTTTATTATCAACAGTGATTATGTTGCTTTGACATGTCGGATTTAATTTCTAGATCCTCAATTAATTTCAAGACCTTATGTGAATATTAAATTGATCTAATTAGGAAGTAATCTTCCATTACAATTTCTAAGAATAAATTAAATACATGAAGAGAAAATAAAATGAAAAGAACCACTAAGAATAGTTTCTATTTGTAGATGCCTGTCAATGAAGAACTTGCTTCTTTCCTTTGTAAAGCTCTGTGTGCACTGGCCACATACACCTTCATGCATGGGCTGGAAGTGTATAGAGATGTTGATTCCCTTACAGTCCACAATGTTTCTTACCCATTTGTAAAATCATTAACCAAATGTTTATGAAATGGTTACCTATTTTATTTCAATGGGGATTCACTATCCTCAATTCTAACTGTTCACTTTAATAATTTTGGTAGAACCAGAGTGGCTCTTCTTTTCTCTCCAACTTTCTAAAGCCCTACACTATAAATTTTAGATTAAGATTGGTGGAGTTTTTTGGATCTTCCAGGCATAAGATCATATCATCTCAAGAAACATCAAAATATAATGATAGTACAGGTGGGTGTAAGGTGCTTTTGACTGCTGATAGTGAAGAGAACACACACTCTGATGAATATACAGTTCTTGGTTCAGGATGATTTTGCTACCATGAGCAAACTTCTGTCAGAGTGCATAGGAGATTAAGCAAAGGCAACTTCAGTCCAAAAGCTGATAACTTTCATTAAGAACACTATTGATACAAGATCTGGCAAAACAAGAACTATTTCTCTGAGATTAAATTTCATTGATAAATTTCAGTGGTAAAATTATATTCTTAATAAATATTAAGAAATAATGTTTTCTTCACAATCTCTCTCTGTGTATGTATGTATGTGTGGTGTGTGTGTGTATGTAACAGACTATGCATGTGCACTATAGAGTGAAATTCTCTTTTAATGGGTTATTTTACTAACTTGTTGCTTGAAACTCAGAGGAAAATATTCCACAGGAAATTTTAATACAATTTATGAAACAGTGATCATTAAAATAATTGAAGATCCTGATTCTATAAAAATACGACATATATTGACATTGACTAATAAAATCCAATGAAGAAAAAGGATCAAAATATAAAATGATTTAAGTGTGTCACTTTTTACGTTAATATAGTAGGATTTTTTTTATAATATGGTAACCATGGCCACTCTGAAATGTTATGTTTAAAGGTTATGTTTAACTACATATGACAGGTCAATTAGTAAGGTACAAGGACTGTCCTTCTTTTGTGGAAATACAAATTTTTAATAGGAACTGATCTGTTACCTGCCTCATGGTTTAAAGAGTCAGTGTCAAATAATGTTACCACCTCTTGGCTGGCCAGGAACACTTGCATATTTGGAGATTTCAGAGAAAGAGTAAGCTTAGAACTTCAGGAAGAAGCTGATAGAGGAAAATTGTTTGGTATTCTTTGTTTCTGGTCTTTGAATTCAGAAACTGTGAGGGGCATTAAAATATTTCTCTTCCTAAAAGGATAAAAAAATTAAGTAATACTTAATAGTACACAAAACCTCCAGAGAGACATTAACTCTGTCTTATGGGTTTAGTTTTGCTGAACCTAAAATAAGGTTTTTGTTTTGCTTTGTTTTTGTATTAATCATAATCTCTTGTTGCATTAGTGTAAATGATAGAGGATAAATGATACAAAACATCACATGGAGTTAACAACACTGAATTAAACATCTAAAGGAAATTTATGTTGACAATTCAACTAATCCTGAAAAAAGATTAGTTGAATGTAAGACACATTTTCTTTCTGATATAGAGGTATCCTGTCCTGGAAACTACTTTTTTTTTTTTTAACCTAGTTTTTTCCTTTTTTTTTTTTTTTTTTTGCGTTTCAAAAAATAAACAATAAATTATCAGGCCATCTTAAGGGTTTTAAATCCTGAGAAAAACCATGATTCATTTTTTTTTGTTATCAAACACAAGAACTTATAACTTCTCAAAACCAAGTCAAAAGTTATCCATTCAGAATTGTCAAAACTTATATAATGAATGCTTTTTATTCTGGGATGCCCTGGCTCTGAAAGTGAGTCTCTTTGCATTAGTCTCTTTTCCATTTTCTTTGGAAAAAAAAAAAAAAAAAAAAAAAGCCTTGACTCAGCAATGATAAATTATCTATGCATTTTGTCTTCCACAACCTCAAGGAAATTTTTTTGACCTATACACTCAAGGCAAGTTTTACACGATGAGCATTTCCAGAAATACTAGATATTGGATAGAAAGTTGAATTCCTTCATCAAGTGAGGCTACAGAGTGTATATAGCTATCCTAATCTGCAGATACCACAGAATTTAAAATCAAAAATGATAAAATGGAGCCGGCCATCTCTTCATAGTAGTTCTGAAATCTGGGCCTTGGTTTATAATCTTTCTAAGATTTAATGTCCTTAATGGTAAAGTGAAAAAGTGTAATTACTTTGTAATCTTATTGTAAGGATTACAAAAGTTGATTAAAAATAATTCATTTATTTAACAAAAACATCAGAACAATGTTAACTGAACCTTACCTGCTACCTCTTTCCTTGATGTTCATCCCAGGAAGTTTAAAGTATTTCTACTAGTCAAATGGCATTTGAAGCATATGTAGTACTACAAATCCTTTAACCCACCTTTAATATAATTTTGGAACTAGACAGTAGGTTTTATAAATTTAAACTTCATACCAGAATATCAATTGTGCCAGGGTACTTATAAGTGAAGGGCAAAATGTACCGCATCATCACATGGCTCTGCCATCCCTCAGTTTACTTCAGACTTACAGTTCCTGTAAGTTTTGCCTTATGCTTTCCATAAGGCAAATGCTTCTCAGAGTGAATTCTAATAAAGGAGAATATTACAGTACATGACACCGCAAAGATTTCTGAGGATTCTGTATGCATTAAGGCAGTAATCACTTCTGTAGGAAGAGAGAAAATATAAGTGAACTCACTAGTAATCATTTGCCTACAATCAGTATGTACAGATTAATTTTGTTTATGTAATATTAGCATGCCAAATTAAATTAATAGATTTTTATAATAAAGTTTAAATTTTGATGTATGCTTTAAAAGCTCTTGATAATTTTAAGGCTGACGTTTCTATTTCTCAAGGTCAAAGAAATTTCAGCTACAAAGTTTTGGTGAGGATGTGAATTCATGTAATAGAATCTTTTTTTTATTCTCTTTGAAGAGATTGCTTGTATAATTTCTCTGTTTTATTCCTCAGTACTGTTTCCTAAATTTTTAAAATTTTTTTATTTGTTCTTTTTAGTTATACATGTGAGTAGAAACCATTTTGATATATTTACACAAGTTTGGAATATATCTTATTCTTACTAAGATCCCTGTCTTGAGAATGTACACAGTGATGAGATTCACTACTGTTTGAAGTCACTTTACCTATGCCCACATACTTTACTATTTTATTCTTCCAGAGTCCTCAATTCTAACATGTATATATGTTGATATAAGTGTATTTATCTTTCTATTCAAGCGTTTTATACATATATGTGTGTATATGTGTACAAACATGCACACATACACACATACGTGTGTGCATGTTCCTCTGTGATCTAACTTATTCAAAGGAATAGAGCACTGAACTTTGAAAATATTTTTCCTTCAGATACATAGAGGACATGAGTATTTTTTATTACCAAAAAATGCAAATAACTTGTGGAAGTGTAAAATTTGCCAGTCTTCCTATAAAAGGTATAACTTTCTGATTTCTGGGAACATCTACTAATGGAATTATTTAGAAAAATATTTTCCTGTTTCTTTCCAGAACAATAACTACATATTCCTTACATGGAAAAGTAAATTCCTTAAAAAACAAAAAATATTCCTGTAAATTTTTGGAAAACAGAAATGCAAAAATAATTTTGTAGGGATATCTTATTTTTTTTAATTTGACATTTGGATTATTCTTTTATAGAAAAGTATAAAAATTATACTATGAGAAATGAGTTTTCAAGTGAATGTGTCTCCTCAGTCTACCACAAAAAGTTTTGACCTTTAATAATATCTTTAATTTTAGTTAAAAATTTAGAAAAAATCATTTAGCCCTTTTTTAAAGAACAGGAGAAAATAGCAATCTATATATAGGAAAAATTGGTTGAGAGCATTTAAATCATTTTATCTTTCAGGAGTGAAACAAGGCATTATTTTGCATATTGACTAGTTGCTTGTTTTGGTGTGTATAGGAATATACAAACAAAAAGACTTATAAATATTATAATGTTGACTATAGCACATAAAAATAGTTTTTTGAAAATACAGCAGAAACAGCTATTATTGATTCTCCTAAGGCATTGTTTTTTAAGGCACCAACAATCTGACATATTATAACAAAAATCTATTTTTTAAAAATACTCTAATTGGTTTCCAAACTTCTTTAACTGTCTCTCCCTGACTTCCACACTCTGAGATGTGAGAGAACCTTGACATCGCCTCTCTAGATGCCGCCTCATTACAGGCCTCTGAACATTGAGGAGAGGCTACCATGTTGACAGCTGTTCAGGACATTTAGACAAAACATCAACGATTAGATTGATTTGAGCCGTTCAATTCCTTATGTGTTTACAAACAATGGCTTCAATTTTAGTTCTTGAGCCCCTATAGTCACTTATAGACAAAAGCTTCCTGTTTGGCTATCAACATAAGAGAATCTTTCTCTTCCAAGCTTCAGCATAAAGTAACTCATAAATGGCTATTACCTCTTTTAAAAGTGCACCTTACATTTTATAGTACTAATGGTTTAAAAAAATTTTTTTTTTACAATTATAATCAAAATCTTGACTGGGAAATATCACATTGTCATAGAACTGAAGCTAAGGCCCAAGGTAAAAGACAATGCTGTTTTTAATTGTGTGATATGAATATTTAACTATACTGGATTGTTTAAATACAGAAAAAAATAAAAAATTATCATATCTACCTTCAATATCAGTAACATAAAGTAGATATCAGTAGAGGAAGATTGAAAGCAGTCATTAGAAAAAAATAAAATTGATCTATATTAATAACCCACTGATTTGAGTATTCAAGTGAACTGGTTGCCCATCCATTATCACACTTCATCTTCAATTACAATATGTGAAATAGGCAAGATGGGCATTTTTCTAACTATTTTAGAGGTTAAAAGTAAAAATAATTTTTTCATAATATTCCTATTCTCTCCTACATTTTACCAGCAAAGAAATGGAACATTAGAGATCAGTCAGCAACTGATAAAGACAAGAAAGTAAGCTAACAATTTTGTCCCTGTTGTACCTTCAGTCTCCCTAAATTTGGATGATTGCATCTCACTAGGTCTCATGGCTACATAGGTGTGGCTGCATCCTTTTGGTCATAGGGATAGCATCAAGTATCAAGACTTTACAGAAACCTTTCTTGTCACCACCTCTCCCATCATGATCTGACTTTTTCCTCACCCTGTGATTTTCTTCATAGTCTATCATTCTCTGAAATTTTCTTATTTATTAGTTTTTTTTTTTTTTTAACTACTCTATGAAGACAGGGAACTTATTGGACTTGTATACTGATAAATTCTTGGTATCTTGATCATGGTCTTAGACATACCTTTTGTCAAACAAATAGTTTCTAAGCAAGTGCCTGGAGGTTTAGTTCATCTTATTCCCTTGCCATTTATCAGACTGACTCTTCTCACTTGATAAACAGGGACAAATAAACCACTGCAGCAGAAAATTCTACTCTCAACCTCCTAGTGCTCTCTCTCCCAACCTTCCCACTTTGTATCTTATCCCCATGACAAAGTGACATCAAAATGTCACTTTTCCATGCCAGCTTCCCTAGCCATTTTTTTGTCTAGTTGAGCAAAAATACAATTCAGAAAAGTTAAATGAGTTAGTTTAGGGTTTTATATTTAGCAATTGCAGGAGTTGTATTTTAGAGTCATGTCTTTTGTTTCTCTAACTTGCTTCACTGCTATGAAGAAGAAATATTCCTAGTCAGTGTCTGGGTAGAACTAAAACTCTGGAGAAGAGTTTGGGGGTTTTATGTGTTCTTCCTTTCACACAGGTCTCCATTACACTGGGATTCCATATTTTAAAAGTTGACAATTTTAGCCGTCTGATCACTTTTTCATAAAGAAGAAAGGACAGAGGCAAATTAAACTGTATCTTATGGTTAACAGTATTTCAGAATTCTCCCTGGATGTTAAAATGAAAGACCTCATCTTCATTTTTCACAAAAGTAAATCAAGACACAGAGCAAGGACTGAGGCTGTGGCTCAGTGGTAGAGGGATTGCCTAACATACAGCATGTCCTGGGTATAATACCCAACACAGAAAAAGAAATGAAATATTTAAGTAACTAACTAACCCAATGTCACAATAGTAATTAGATACAGTCAGGATGTGAATGAAATTAATGCTGGAGTATAAATATTAAAAATATAGACTCATATATATAAAACAAAATTGATATACCATCCACAAAATAAGAACAAACTTAGCATGTTCCATTATGGAGGAAAAGGAAAAGCATCTGTCTCCATTCCTTTCATTAAGTATCCTATATCATCAGAAGATTCTACTTAACATCTAAGCCGTCTTTCCTATAGTTAAAATCTACTACTTCTTGTTTGAATGAGCAACAGCTGGTCACTTCATAACCATATACTTCATGACCCTTCATATGCTTGAAGATCATTATTAAGTTACCCTTCAGACTTCTATGATGAGACAGGCCCTATAAAAGCACCATCAGGCACAAAAATCATTAGAAGCACCACAAGGCACCATCATTAAAGTCACCATCTGGCATCACTGGAAATGTCAGCAAATAGAGAGTGCATATTGATGGGTATACTACTGTTTATGCCTTTTAACTGGTCAGCAATGTTAATTATAATTATATCTCCATCGTAGGATTTTATAGTTTATGTGGACAAATGAACATACCCTCGATTAACTAACTACAGACTAAATACAAAATGGTTCTCAGGCTAATGTTTCCAAAAGCTATTAGTACTCTTTTTGTTGACTACTATACCCAAAACCATTGATTGCTGAGCAAACAGACAAATTGGCTCTGTCTCTAAAGAGAAGTCAAGCTCTTTTCTAACTTATACATAAGTTATTGACTTACCTGCCTAAAAATTAAGAAAATAACTTTTGCTTTTGCTTTCAGAGTTTCACTGCATCTATATCAATCTAGACGATATTAGACTTGTATAATCTAATTATATGTTAATAATTACCTTCAAACTAGATGTTGATATTAAGACTATAAGTGATTAAAATAATCATTATAAAATAATATCATGAAAAAATAACAAGAATTTAAAAAAAATTTTTGTAAAAATATATCATCCATTGAATCTAGATTTTCACATGGGCTAATATATTGCAATCAGTCATCTGTGTCTGTGGGTTTTGCATCTATGGTTTCAACCAACGGGATCAAAATAAAATTGTAAAAAGAAAAGTTTCTGTATTCAACTTGTACAGACATTTTATTCTCTTTACTCCCTACACAATGCAATTTAACAACTATTTACATATCACTTACATTGTATTAGGTATTATATTCCTGTTTAGTTTTATAGATAAACATTAGTCAAAAAATAAATATTAATGAACAGATAGCTTATTTTGTTATAATTTTAAAATCTCAGGAACTTCACATCATCCATTCCTGCTAATTTCTAGATAACAGGGGATGAAATGCTACTCTAGTGTTTTACATTTACTTTTAAAAAATCAATAGTCATGTCCATCCAAGTACATTTTATTGAGATTTCGATTTGCAGCATACTTTTATAGCCTGCTATTAGGAGGGGTATTTGTCTTTCTATGTCACATAACATCAAATGATACTTTAGAGATTTTTTTTCTAAAATTGTTGCTCACCTGGCAATCTCTATTCTGGGATAATCTCAGTTCAGGTAAGAGGTATGAATGTGATCTTGTGGGTTCACAGACATACTGAAGTCTAATAACTGCATATGTACTAAGACTATAATCTGATGCCCAATGATGATTTAAATAACATGCCGATCTTCATGTCCAAGATTCTGAAGTTTGTCCCTTTCAGTACTGACATATGATTTGAGAAAATCCAAAGTAGTTGTGTGGATAAATATATAAAAAGGCAATACTTGATTTATGCAAACCTATCTCCCAAGAGTCCCTGGGAACTAACAAGATTCCTGGAAGAAAAGACATCTCATTTGGGGAAAGCAGCCCTACCCTTAGGAGGAGCCACCTAGAGAGAATAGTATCTGTGCTAGGTACAGGAAAGAGTCTCCAAATAAGAAATTCTCCTTTCGTTCCCCTAAAATATTTCTGAAGTCAAATTAAACTGGCAGACTGGTGGCTTTCATGAATCTTTTTAAAGGGGTTCACTGAACAGCTGGAAGGTGCTTGCCAAGTATGGCATGGGCCTGAGAAGCTAGAGGTGAGACTGGTTGGGCGGGAGTGTCAGGAGTGAGAGGAACCAGTAGTGGTGGTGATGAGGTGAGTGGGGCCCAAGCAGCCCCATGGCACTACAGAGATCAGGCACAAGCTTGAAAATCTACTCAGTCACTTTTCTAGGGCAATTAGTAAGGTATGAAGCACAGGAAATGAAAACAATGTTTGGATGAGAATAAATAAAGCAATGGATTGTCAAATCACACTCACAATTATCAGTCCTCCTCCAGTATCAAGGTTGACTAGTTATTTCAGAATAACTTTTTTCTGATCTGTTGACTGTATTTGAATGATTAACTCTATTTTGTCAGGAAGGAAAACATGAGCAGGTTTCTACTCCATCACCTATAAAACAAAACTTCTTTTCTACATTTTGTTTCTTTGTTCATCTCTGTTCCTAATATTCCTAATTACTGCCTTACCTCTATTTGATAGATCATAAATCAATTCTTCCCACCCACATATGTAGGAACTGTCTGGATTTCCTGATTCTTGGCAATCCATAAGACCAATTCATGTTTTCCAACTATGAGAAAGCTTTCATGGCTGAGTCACATGAAATATACTAATACATTAATTGGAAGTGTAAAACTGTGTTAACTGGTAATGTATTTTTCACATGAATGAAAAAAAAAATAGTGAATCCTTTCATCTCAAAAATCCCTATTGCTAGTCTTATCATTGGCAAGAATCTCAGGTTACTTCACCAATGGAAGTCCTAATATTCTGCTTCCTGGCTCCTTAGCTCAATTAATGTGAACCTTTGCCTTCTAACAGTAAAATACACTAATCTCTAGCTTATTATCTGTGTAAATAACTTCTCTTTTACAGATGGTTTTAGACTACTGTCGGTTCTGGGGATTGAACCCAGGGCCTTGTGCTTGTGAGGCAAGCACTCTACCAACTGAGCCACATCCCCAACCCTAGACTACTGTTTTTTTGCTCTGCTATCTTAGTCTATATAATCAAAGAAGGTAACACACATATATATATGTCATCAGTCATGAAGGCAATCACTTTTGGTATTTATGCTCTACCCTAGTTTAACAGTGGAGAGAAAGGGGTAAATAAGATAAAATTCGCATTATCAAGGAATTCACAATACATATATCAGACAGAATAGGCAAAGTTATGCTTCAGTAACAAACAACCTCAAATATGAATGCCTAAAATAGTGATTTATTTCTAGTCAATGTAACATGAAGGTTCTGGAGGATGAGCTCCAGAATTATGGTTTGAATATGGTTTGTGTTCCCTGAGGTTGTACTGTAATTAAAGGCTTGGTCCCCAGGGTGGCGCTATTGGATTGGATAGTGACAGAATCTTCCAGAAGTGAGGACTTGTGTGAAGTCCTCAGATCACTGGTGGTCATATTCTCAGAAGGGATTATGGGAATTCAGTCTCCATTCTTTCTGCTTTTGTTTGAGAAGTGACTGACTCTTTCTGCTTTTGTTTGAGAAGTGATTGACTATGTTTACACATGCCCTCACATGATGGGCAGTCATCTGCTATCCTCATGAGAGATCAAACAAATGGGACCTGCGTACTCTGAATTTGAATTCTGAGTTAAATAAAACCTTTCTTTTTAAAAATTAGTGGCCCAAGTATTTCCTGCAGTAATGCAAAGCTGACTAATACATAGTCTTTTAGGATCTTAGGGATGCTCCATTTTGATGCATATTTTCATAATCACTGAATCAGGGAAAGGAAATGTAGGTCATCATATACTGACTCTAAAAATCTATGCCTGTAAGTAAATCACGTTATTTCTGTTTACCCTTCATTGGTCAAAGAAACTCCTACATACATATCTAACTCCTGAGGAAGCAGAAACTCTTAATGAGCACAAGGATATGAAGACATACTCATCAACATATTATTTTGACTACCTATATCATATTATCAAACCATCAATAGTATTCTATTTAATGTCTTGCTAATAATTATCTAATGACTATTGCCAAGAAACAATTGCTTTTCTTTCCTTTACCTTGTTGTAGAGTTATAAATCACCAAGATTCACATAGCAATTTCTGTCTCTTTTTCAGTTATATGATTTAATCACTCAAAACTAATAAATGATAGTGCTACCATATATGCTGGAGCTCTCCAAGTCTTGGGGTAGTATCAGTTCAGTACCTTTTTCTATCACTTTCCTGCTTGATGTCTATGCTCAGCATTACTATGTACAGCTAAGTTGTCTCCATTACTAACTTCTGTCATCAGAACATAATTCAGTTTCTTTTGTTCAGGAAAGCATAAAGAAAAACCAAACGTGAAGAACAATCTCTTTTTTAAGTAATTATACAAGGCTTAGACCTGTGGCAAGATGTCCTTTCCTTGTTGACATAAATATGAGAAAAAAAACAATTCAATGAGCTATTTATTTTTAGCTATTTTTTTTTCACTGTATAATTCTGCTTTGGAGAAAGACAAGAATAAATTTTGGTATGTAAAAATGTGTGACACAGCAAGAAAGGCTCTAATTAGGTCATAATGTACCTGTTTTGTTCACTTTTTTCAAATTGTTTCTCCTCATTATTTTAAGAAGCAATATGTTAGGAAAGAAACATTGTTTACTTCAAATAGATGTAACATTTATTAACTCTGCAAAATCTTTGAGATTCAGGTTTCCTTATCTTAATTGTGTAAATAATAAGTTATCTCATGAAACTGCATTGAGAATATTTGTAAAATACCTAGAAAAGTCTTTAGCATATAATTATGAGGCTTTTAAAATTATAACTCTCTCTAAATGGAAGTAATGATGGCTAAACTGTGTTTTGTGAATGGCTACTATGTAATGTTTTCAGGAAAAGAAAAAATAATTTTACTATGGAATGAATTATTCCATATGAATGCTCCACCTCCATCCTGGACTAATGACAAATGTTCTGAGTTAGGAACGTAAGCATAACCAGTGAATAGAAAATAGGGACAAAGTGAAGGACAAATTGCTAGCCTTATAATAACTGCCCATGCAAATGCATCCACCTTAGCTCAGAGAGCAAGATGTAAACAGCACAGATACTGAACATGTGCCCAGTGAGGTTTTAGCAGCTTAATTGCTAGGGTATTCATTTATGCTTCATTGTTCCTGTCAGATTTTTACCCTGAACTGAAACTATTCCAAAAGTCTCATTTTCAAAATTTTACTATCGCATTCTGTTTAATGAATGAATAGCTGAAATTACTTGTTATATATGGACAAAGTACATTTCCTCATGTCTTTTTAATCAAACAGCAGCTTGCATTTCACTGTATATTAATAATTACTTTTAGTATTTTCCTTAGCATACTAGGAGCTAAGTCATTCTTTCTAGAATCTAAGCCTCAAGAAGTCAAGGTACAATTTGCTATTATCACATAGATCTTTTCTAGTGTTTACCAAATACTTAAGTTTTTGATCTACAAGGAGTGATGATGATAAGGAATCCTACCCTTTCCTCAAGAACCAACTTAAATACTATCACAAATTTAACTGTATTTTAAATGGTATCAAAAATTCATGTACATTTAAATTTGCATATTTCTTTCATACATCTTATATTTCCAAATATTTCAGTCATTTGCATATTTCATGCTTCCTAATAGACTGTAAAATTTCAGAAATATGTAGCTATAGTTTTATGCATCTTCTTATCCCTCACTGTGTAAGCATGTAAACTTTTTTTAAATGAGAAAAACTGAACAGTTTTTGAACACTCAGGAGATACCTTTAAGATTGTTTACATAAACTTCATCCTAGGATTTGAGATTAATTTGTGATTAGAAAAAAAATAAGACTTTGGTGAAATATACAGAGAAGAAAAAAAAAAGGATGAGAGGCAAGAAAGAAGCAAGAATGGAAGACTTCTTTGGAGTAGAAGAGTGTAAGCAGGGACGACATATATCTGCCATTCATTTTAATGGTTAACTGCTATTATTTGCTGACCTTGCCAATCTTCCTCTATGAGCACAGCAAAAAATCAATACAATTATGGTGCAGAGACAAGCTAGAATGGAAATAAGGAGATAAGTCTTCCATGTTAGCCATGAGGTACCCTGGGCATATGAACCCCTGGTGTGTTGTTTACTTTATGTTCTCTTGTTCAGTTCAATTGGTTACAAGTTGGTAGGGTCAAAAAAATGTATTTTAAAGAAATAACAAACAGGGTCTTCTCTGAGACTCTATTACTCATACATCATAGAATTTCTCATGCAGTTCAATATTAAACATACATCCCACATCCCACATTTTGAACCAGAAATCTTCTCTTTAAAGTATTTAAATGCTTAAGCAAGACGAAAGCTGCAGTATATTTTTCAATATTATTTTCTGTTAAATAACTTGCTTCTTTATCTATTTATCCAATGGTTATATTTCTTTTCTAATTATTTTTTTATTTATAGGAAAGAAATACATTGTCACAACGAGTTTTCCCTATATTTGTTGATACGTTCCTAAAACTGAAAATGTAGTCTATCTTTCCATACATAGAAATCAAGATTTCACAGCACTTCAAAATATTCAACTCTCTACAGACTCACTTTTCCTTAGTTTTCTCCTGTTTAACCAATAAAAATAGGGGGCTACCTTTAAGCAGAACAATGCTTGGTCTGGTTATTAACTCTTTTCAAAAGCTCATTTTCCAGCTCTCCTATTATTGGAGTCACTGGTTAGTTTTTACTCTGATTCTAAACAGAATTTTTCTTGATGCTTTTTTTGATTTTACATTTGAATGTTTACCATTGAAGTTCAACAATCCACAAATGAAATTAAGATCCCCCTGCTCTTTTACTTCAAGGATATATAATGAACTCAAAAAACTTAACACCAAAAGAAAAAAAAAAAATCAATAAATGGGCTAAGGAACTGGACACTTCACAGAAGAAGATATACAGTTGATCAACAAATATACGAAAAAATGTTGAACATCTCTAGCAATTTGAGAAATGCAAATCAACATAACTCTAAGATTTCTCACTCCAGTCAGAATGGCAATCATCAAGAACACAGGCAACAATAAAGGTTGGTGAGTATGTTGAAGAAAAGGTACACTCATACATTGCTGATGGAACTGCAAATTGGTGCAACCACTCTGGAAAGCAGTGTGGCGATTCCTCAAAAAACTTGGAATGCAACCACCCTTTCACCCACTCCTTGGTTCATACCCCAAAGAACTTAAAATCAGCACACAGTGATACAACCATATCAATGTTTATAGCAGCTCAATTCACAACAGTTAAGCTATGGAACCAACCTAGGTGCCCTTCAGCAGATGAATGGACAAAGAAATTGTGCTAAATTTCTACAATGGAGTATTACTCAGCCATAAAAAGAAATGACTTCATGCCTTTTGCTGGTAAATGGATGATCCTGAAGACTGCCAGGTTGAGGACTAAGCAAGTCCCCTAGAAAATAAAACTCAAATATTTTCACTGATATGTGGAACCTAACCCACAATAAGGGTGGAGAGGGGAAGCAGTGGATTAGACAAAGGAGAATGAAGGGAAGGGAGATGGGTCCAATAAAATCTTCTTCCTATGTAATTATATGAATACACCATAGTGAATCCCACCTTCATGTACGTCCATAAGAATGGGGACCTAACTAGAATAAGATAGATTTCATGTTTGTACAATTATATCCAAATGAATTCTGTCTTGTAAAAATAAAAAGAACCACTAAAAAATTACATGCAACATCCCAATTTTCATTTTCTCTTAAATATATAAAATATATGATTATAAATGCTTGTGTAATGTTATAAAAGCATATATATATACATGCATGTAATAAAAATACATAACACATTAGCAATTAATTCTGGGTTATGAAACAATGTCTAATTTTTACTTTCTTTACATATATACCTATAATTTCCAAATTCTCTCTGATCTTTATATAGTACATATATGGGAGTAAAATACTGAAGTTAAAAGTACTTTGGAGAAAAACAGCATTTCTTCTTTGGATTTGAGGAAACTGGATGTTCAAGAGGAGAACCAAGGTCACATGAAGAATCATAAATAGAAACTTGGCCTATCTATCATCTTTCTATTTTTTCTTTTTTTCTTTTTCTTGCACCTTACTTAAAAAATTAGTAACATAATCAACAGGAAGGAACACATTTTTTTCAATTATTTTTCATTTAAATATATGAAAATAACCTATCTTCAATGGGATCCTTGTCAACAAGGAGGTGACAAATCTCAGGTATGTATATTCCTTCCAATAATTTCACCAAAAATTGTGCTAAAAAAAAGTTTACTAGCCAATAGACAGATCAATTTTATTTATTTAATTGTGTTGTAAAAAAAACTTGGTAAAAACTTATGTAACTTAATCCATGAAAGTAAGGATGAGTTAACAAAATTAATCTATTTTATCTTTAAAATTTGCATTGATTTAGCTTGTGATTAGTTAACTTGTGACTATGACTTTAGTGATAAATGGAATAGTTATCAAAATCTGCACAAAATAGTTTTAATACTTGCATGTATTTCATTTATCTGGATTACAAATATTCCAGGTCTCATGACTAACCAATCACTTTATCTAAGTACTAAAAATTATTTTAATGTGCTTTTATAATTAGCTCTGTAAAGTAGGTTAAATGTTCACTATCCATGTTTTCTCACTCTTTATAGAAAGAACTGTAGTTTGAATGCAATCTTTAAATGATGAATATCACATGGATCCCAATTTTTCTCACTTTCTAATCTGTTAATTATTTATTGTACAAGTTTCAGTTGGTTCTATTGAACAATGGAATGTTTTCTTTTTAAATAATTCTAAGAATTTCAGTGTAGCTATGCATGATATGATCTAGAGACATTTGAAATCAAATCATAAAATATGAAGCAAAATATGTGGATTATACTGTTCAGTGGTTATCCAATATAGTTATAATCCTATTCTCACATCTCAGTTTCAAAAGTACATGGGAAAGGTGAATTCTGTTCTTTTATAAACAAATTAGTGCAACAGAAATCCTGTGATAGAAAGCAGCTCTACTGACACCAACTAGGTCTCTCTTGAGTCTATGCTCACCTCACTCCGAGACACTTCTCTTTTCAATTTTGTGCTCTCTGTGGTCCATCCTGAGATGCCAAGGTATCACTTATTCTGAACTTCTTTTAAGTATATACAAAGGTAATACAATGTCATGGTTTGACTTACATCTCTTTTCTTTTTTCTTAGATGTAGTACTGAGCAGCTGAAACATACATTTCCTTTTATGCTTTTTCACACAGTCGGAATCCTTCTGACTGTTAACTACGAGCATGTTCCTCTGATTCGGCCTCAGAGAATATTAAACATTGAAGTGAGTATGGAAAAACTTTATTACAGGCACTTCATTTAGAAGATATTTTTAAAACAATTGAAAGCCAAAATTGATGAAATATAAACCAGTTAGCACCACAAACTTGGAGTGTTTATAGTGCAGAGTGACAGTTGTTGCTTTGTAATTATTATTTTTTTTAGTAAGTTTCACGCCATATACCTTGGAGCTGAGGGCTACAACTCTTTTACACATTGCTAAACTTCCTAGTTGTTTGAATTAAAATTAGTGCTTAATAAATACTTGCTGAATGAATAAATGTAAAAAAAAAAGAAAAAGAATGAATGAAGAAATCAATGTGTAAAGTCATGTTTTCCATGGAAAGTACATAAGTATGTAACTCCTTCAGACCAATCATCTAGAACAATGTATTTCTCATTAATCACCTTTACACAGTCTCACTTTAGTAAACAAACAATGGTCTTCTTTATTTGCCTATTGCAAATTTCTAACATCATTTTATATTTTATTACACTAAATAAGAGGAAAAAAGGAAAATAATTTGATGAGGCATTGTATTCTCACAAACTGAGGCTAAAGCAATCTAACAGGGTAGTATTTAATGAGAGACAGAAGATCTGAGAAATTTTTTTTTTAAAAAGTGAAAGTGATTAAATTCAAAGGCAAAGGGGCAATTTGATATGGTCTTTAAAAGTCATCACTTTTAGGGGACAATCAAAGTGCTTGAAAAAGCACAAGATTTTTCTGCAGTGACAAAATTACAATCCTCTGCAAATGAGAAGAAATCAATCAAGAACTGGGGCAAGAGAAGATATATTGTTTAAAATCACATATTAGCATTTTTCACAAAGAAAACATTCTAAAATTTAAAACACAGCGACATGCTTTAAAGATGCCATTCTTGTGCATGCCTATTAATATGGCTAAAATAAAATTACTGACAATCCCAAGTATTAGAGAGGATTTTGAGCAACTAGATCTCTCCTTCATTACTAGAGAAATTGTACAGCCTCTCTGGAAAGCAGGTAGACATTTCTAAAATATGAATTTATCATAGATTTAGTAATGTCCTCCAGGACATTTGTCCAAGAAAATGAAAATTTATTCTCATTGAAAACACTATACACATATACTCATAGCAGTTTTATTGTAATAGCCTCAAGCTAGAAATAATGCAAATGTTCTTCTGTGGGTGAACCAATAAGTAGCCTGTGGTACATTCCCAAGGGGGAATACTACTCAGCAATAAAATGGAGTGTACCATTGACATACAAGGGCACTATGCTGAGTGATAATACTGAAAGGGTATTACTGTATATTTTCAATTACTTAATATTCTGGATGTAACAAACTACAATGATGGAGAACAGATGAGTGATTGCCAGAGACAGGAAAAGTTCAGGAATGGTAAAAACATGAGACTTTCTTGTGGCGTTGAATATGTCCAGTAACCTGAGTTTGGTGAGGGATGCACACACACACACAAACACACACACACACACACACACACACAAACACACAGGGTTAAATTTCAAATAGATATCTCCAAAAAATGTGCATGTAACATCTGAATGATGTCTATGAGTTAAAAGTATTGCTTCAATTCAAATTCTCCAATAGAGGCTGTTTTTGTATTATTATTTTTTATTTTTATTTTTTTGTAATTCATATTGTGAACCTTTTATTATTGGACTTCTAGGATGTTTCCAATTTTTTCTTTTTAAATTTTCACTGACTGCTAATTATGGTTATGCCAAGTGTTATGAGGAGAAGAAGGATGAATGGTACATGGGGCTCTATTTATTAATTTGATAACTTGCAGTGAGTTAAAGTATTTTAAAATAAAAATATAAAATGCAATAAAATACAGGATTCTCCTTCTTCTACTTTGTTTCCTTGTTTGTTTTTAAAAAGATAAGGTATTGGGCTGGGGTTGGGGCTCCATGGTAGAGTACTTGCCTAGCATGTGTGAGGCACTGGGTTTGATTTTCAGCACCACATAAAAATAAATGAATTAAATCAAGGTCTATCAACATTGAAAAAAATATTTTTGAAAAGATGTGAGAATATGTTTCTTAAAATATCATGAAAAAAAAAAAGACAAGGTATTGCTATGTTGCCTAGGCTGGCCTCAAACTCCCGAACTCAAGCCTCCAGAAATTCTGAAGGAGAGGCACATGCTACCACATCAGGCTTCTACTTTTTACCCAAATTATACAAAAATTACTGTAAAATTAGAATTTTTCTCCACTACTATTTATTTATTTTGCAACTTATTACTATTTAAGCCTGTATACCAAGAAACAAATATGAAATGTTTTCAACACTGATCATATTATATAAAGAGAAGTTTCATTTTCCTAGTTACTACAACACTGAGCAGTCTTTCTGGCAGACATGACATAAAAACAGAATGGTAAGCAACAAGTAAATCTGTCAAATAATCATTTTAATTTGCACAATTAATGTTTTTGGTATAAATTCTTCTCAGGCAATATTACTTTAAAATAACTAGCAGGTGGGTAAAAATATTGTCAGAAATGATAAAGTCAGTTCACTTGAGAAGGCTAGAATTCCACCAACAAAATAAAATATTGGGAGAAAATTCTCCACCGAGTTTCATAGACTTTTCCGCACTTTTTTAAACAAAGACACTAACAGCTTTTGTTTTGTGCTGTCTTTTCAAGGATGTTTGTATAATAAACAGCTCAAGAGGATAAAGATAGTGTCTTTCTCTGCAGCTGAGAAAAGATTTATTGTCTGAACAGATAATAAAGACATTGCTCCCCTCCAAGTCATTGTCTGACTGGTTGTTAATTGTGACCTTAGAAAATTGGTGATTTCCTAAACTCAGAGCTGCTTAGCTATGACAGAAACTCAGCATGTGCTTAGCTTCTACCTGTGTCCACCACTACATTGTGCCTTGAGTCACAGGAAGGAAAGGAAGGTGATGTGAATATGAAATTCCTGCTGTGTGCTGTACTGGGACAAAAAGAAAAAATTCTTTATGTGTGATTTAGGAGACTGTGAAACTTGGACAATTTAACTTGCTGACTTGAAAGTAGATTAAAATCTCAGGGGAAAGTTGTTTGAAGATTATGTAGAATTAGATTTCTTTTGAAATTTTGAGATTTCTTTCAGCCTGTTCCTAGGTACATTATTTTTCCTTCCCTATAACAGCAATCTAACATCAGCCTAATAGATACAGATTCTGGATGGCAACTTATCCAGAAGGAGAATTTGAAGGTTAAAAACTTAATTGTGCTTACTTACATTTATGAAAAATAATTTTGTCCCTCTTGTACTTGACTCTTCCAGGAAAAAGATATGATTGCAGGTAGGGAATAAGAGTGAAGTACAGCTATTTTAGCCTCTGTGAAAGTAGAAGAAGAACAAGATCCATACTTGGAGGAATGGATGAAATTAGACACTGAGGCATATGAAGAAGGGAGGGACATTAGTGATCTTTTTTCTTTTAAAACTGCCACCAGAGTCATCTTCTAGAGTGTTAACACATCTTTTCAATGATATCTGAAAATGAGAGAAATGAATAGGAAAATGCAGCTTATAGTGCCTGTGATATTTTGAGCAATAACATAGGTTATCTTATCTTTGACCCCAGAGTATCTTATCTTCTGCCAAGATGTAGGACACTCTTGCAAATTTGACTTACAAATGGGTTAAAATTTCAGAATACTCACAGTGTTTGACATAAGCACAAAATAACTCAAGAGGGTTCAGTTTAATTATATTTTGACATCCTAAATGGAAAGTATAAATTTAAAATGTAGAAACAGAAACAGCAATGCTATTCTTGTGTGTGTGTGTGTGTGTGTGTGTGTGTGTGTGTGTGTGTAGTGCTAGGGATTGATCCAGAGAACCACATGTGCTAGGGAAGTATTCTACTACTGAGTCACATCTCTTCAACTCAGTACTACTTTCTTTCCCCCCTCTGGTGCTGGGGATTGAACTCCAGGGTCTTCTCAAATAAATTAGGAAGTACTGTACCACTGATCTACATAAACAGTCCAGCAATACTGATTCTTGATGTTTCATTAATGGTACCTTTACTGATGGTTTATCACTGGGTTCACAAAAGCATATATTAGAATGTATCTGACATCCCACCATGCATCCTCTTTAATTCTTGTGTATTTGTGGTGGACAGTTAAACATGTTTTTTGACTTTCCATATATTCATAGAGTCTTAATCTTGAGCAAATGAAGTCTAGTTAAGCAGGCAAACAGAAGAAGTCAGGAAATGTATGTACTAAGCACAAACCTCAACCAGGGGATGATGGGAGTTTGTCATGGTCAGTCCTCAGACACCCAACGTAAATTGCTCTAATAAGCATTCCACGTGCTTCTCAAAAACTTCCAGAGAGAACCATGTCCCAAATCAAAGGGATACCTCAGTAACATGACCTACTTTGCCTTTTCATTCCTCATTTACTCTTCTTTATTCCCCATCCCTGCTTCCTGAGATAATCACACAAATAGCCTACCTTCACATAAGTAATTATATCAAATTTTCTCCTTTGGGAAGCACCCACTAAAGTCAAAGGAGACAACTCATTTCACAACAAATAGGTTTACATCATATACTTATAAATTTTTTTTTGCCCAAGTAATTTCACGTATTTCTATGTACTGACATTAAATATTTATATTACAAAATTTAATTTGGGTTGAAATTTTAAAAAATTAACTCCAAAAAACTGGTAATAATGCTCCTTGACATTGCTAGACAATTCTACTGACTGAGGACCACTTAGATTATATAGTAATTTATGAACTTATATTGAAAAGCATTAAGAGGATACAAGGCAACATCAGAATTACAATCCTTGGTTTAGTATCTATCCTAAATTACTAAACTCTGTAAAGGAATTCTGTATCCTGAACATAGCTAAAATTAGGTAAGTGGACATATTCTTAAAAGGACTGTAACTCTGACGCTGTCTGATTGTTTCTGTGGAAAGTCTACATTAGATACTGAAGAGAATAAGATCTAGAAAAGCATTATTCATAAGATGCTAGATTCAGTTCTTGTTGTTAATGTGAATTAAATGATATGTAAAGAGCTTTTATATGAAAAAATGAATCAAGGATTGAACTACAAAAAAGCAAAAGGTAGAGATAAAAGTTGGAGGAGTAAATCAAAATTTTACAAAGAGTTAATGTTCCTCTAAGAGTGTACTGAAAACTATAAGAACAGAGTTTTGTGTTACTTTTCTTAATTAGTGTCAGGTATGGAATGCAACTTAATCATTATTAAATTCTCCCTATGGGGATACAAGTTTGGTCAATAGTATTGAAGAAATTCCCCAATATTAAACTATATCCATCAGTGGTCACAATAAATAGCCTAAACTCATGAATAAACAACTACCTACCAGGTACATAGCTTTCTCCATAGAACAAGACATTCTTATTTGATTTAATTTTCAAAACTTTATGAGCATAAATGAGTAGATACTTTTTCATGTATTAAAATTCCTGTTCTTGAAAGTCAGATAAGTAACTTTCCCCCAGATTTTCATGAAATAATCAATAGGACATCAAACTATCTCTCAACCCAATGTATTTTAACATACATTCCATTTTTTCACTGTGGTCATTATAATTATGTCCATGTGGGATTACTTTGTAGTAATTTTTTGTTTTCTTATCTTTTCCATTCTTTTCTTTCCATCTGTCTGTCTGTCTGTCTTTATTGATAATAATAAAGAGATTCTGCTGGAATCCAGCTATTGAGAAGCAGTTTTAAATTCCTCATATTCTCCATGGAGAGAAAATGCTTTAAACTTTAGAGAACATGGAGTCACTCTAAAAAGGGGTAAAGTAATTTGGAATATAATAGTAGCTGGTCCAGAATTTTTCTTCTTATGGAAAAATTACATTATAATATTGTCCAACCAACTGCTAAAGCTGGTTATTCTTATGTTCTTATTTCTATTTAACCAACTATCTCAATGACTTAGTTTTAAATCATCTTCTAATTCTAGTATACAAACTCCCTTTTATCCTTCTTTTCTTCTCAAGGACCCATCTACTTAATGTAAAGCCAAATAACAATGACACACAATGAAACAGCTTCACTGATACACAGCTCATATGTGAAACAAAAGTCACTGTTCAAAGAGAACATGAATGAACATGAGCACTTGAATGAAAGTGCCATACTGGTCTCCAGTATGCTTCAAGGCAAAAAAAATCACAGAATTTGGATATTGAAATAAACCTTAGAAATCAACAGCAAAGAATTACTCAAATCCAAAATTGGGAGTCAGATTTTTGATTTAGGTCAGAGCTCTTCCAAATATGAAAAAGGAAAGGAAATAAGTTAATAATATCTACATGACCATTTGTGTCTTGGTCGTGTACATGTGATATGAATGACATATCTTACCTGTATGAAAACATCTTGGTCATTTATGGTAGTATCTATTAAGGTTGTTAAATTCTGTTTTAGTCAGAAATCTTATGATTTATTTTACACCCCATACTAGAGAATTGAATTTAGTAATTCTATGATAAAGTTATAATAATTTTAGAAGAAGTGGTTTGATTCTTACCCTTCATCGAAGTATGATAAAGTGAGAAAACTGAGAGTTTCAGTGGATAAATTCATTTTTCATTCAGTCAGTGTCTGTGCTGGGATTCAAACCTAATTCTGCTGGATTCTAGAGCACAGGATTAAAATTATGATACAACTAGTTATAACTTCTCTGTACTAGAAGATTCTCAAAAAAAATAAAAGCAAAAACTGAGGTTTAACTATTAAAAAGGAAAGTATGATAGTTTCATGACAACAAACTTGTTGCTAAGAAGGAAGTAACGAGAACTAGGCTATAACGAGGAGACTAAAGCAGAAATCGGAAATGAAAAATGACAAAGAATACTTCAGCACTTTTATCTGTAGTTGACAAGGAATTCTCTCATCTGGGTAGGTTAGTCTATGCTTCATCAGTTGTCACTAAAAATAAATGTCTGATTCAGCATCCTGTTTTAGCAGAAGTTATCTGACAGCTTGTATCTATTGTAAATGATAAGCATTAAAAAAATGTTCTCCATCTGCTAAAAAGTGAAGTCCTGGCCTCTATTATAACTAGGGAGAAAACGAGTCAGTTCCTTATTGTAGTGAAGTCCATTGTGTAAAACAGTGAACTATTAAACAATAATTCAGTCACCATTGCTTTTTAAAATTCTAGATGTGAAAATTATAGTCAAAACTTGATAATTCAGACTGTTGAAAGAGAAAAGGCAATGAAAGAAAATAATTGCAATAACTAGTAGTAATGGTAATAACATTGATAGCTCTATGCTCCAAAATAGTAAATTCTGCATATTCTAATTTTAATTAGATTGCTCCTGTCTACAAGTTTAAAACTAATCAAGAACTCTACAGAGAGGGTTTCTGGATTGAAGTATTGATCTTCATATACTTGGTAACTATGTGACACATATAAAGTGCTTTGTCTCTCCCCACCTAATTTTCTTGATTTGTATAATAAGCATAATAAATAATGCATACTTTATAGGCTTTAGTGAAGATTAGATCTATTACAAAAGCAAAGAAAATATACTAGAGCATGGCAGAGAGTAGATGCAAAATCCCCTAGCAGTCAAAAGAACAAACATCTCAATGTCATTTTGTCATTGAAACCCTTACTTAGGCAAAGTTGGATACAAAAGATGGGAATATATAAGCAAATAATAGGAATTTTTTTTACCAATTCCTAACCAGTCTTGAAATATTTTTTGTTGCTCCCACTCATATAAAATCACTGGTAGTTTCTCCAAACTCTCTCTACTCATGGTTTATATTGTTTAGTTTTCCATGACAGCCACAAATAACTAAAGTCAAGTGCTTGAGGAGAACTGTACTGGCATTGACACTGCACTGCATAGTACAGGAGCATGTGGGCGCAACGTTACAGGGCAATAGCAACAGAATTACAGTTATATGGTAGGAAAACAATCTTGTTCTTTCTAAGGACAAAAGTTTAAGATTTCATCAATAAAATTTTATAGGAGGAAGCAATGTCAGTAAGATTCAGAGGTGAAAAGAGAGGATTTGAGGACAGGTTGGCACAAAAGAGGTACCACTGTCTTCACTGTGGGGGAGTAAAAGAATAAAAATATGAATGGAGAAAAACTGTTACATTCTGGCTAAATAAGTTAATAATATCATACTCATGGTGGATTTGTCTTACCACTTACATCAACTCTTTATTATAGAGGACCAAAATGCCATTTGTGACTAAGTTCACATCCTGCCTTGGCTACGGAACTGAATATATCAGTACCATTCCATGGTGTGGATTTAGATCTTCTCTTCCAAAGGTGGGCTTTCCAGAATCTTGTTTTCTTATGAAGAAGTATGAAGACTTGGTAAACCCAAATATCCTGAAATGGTAGCTATGATAATAAGTCTCATATAACCCACATGAGACATTTTTGAGGCAACCAAACTACCAACCCTAGAAAATGACAGTTGAACCATTTTCATCTGCACAAGTGAATCAGTTAGTTTGTATTTTGACTATAACAAGAATATCATTACTCCGTTTTCTCTACTGTTATTTGATTTCTCTCATTCTACTCTTGTTGCTGGGCAGGTCTCACGTTGAGCTTTAGCTGTGTGGAAAAAGCAGTTACGGGTCCACTGACCTCTCAGTTTTGAAAGCTTTTTCCCTCTCCTCAAACTATGTCTTCAATGGTGAGCAAGAGTGCAGAAAATAAATCTAGATTCTACTCCACAAGAAATAACAATATTTACCCACTTCCTTTTACACAGCCATTATAAACTGCTTTGTGTTTAAAATTGGAAGTAAATATTCCCTTCAAATGCCAGCTTACTAACAAGGGCTAACTAGGCATGGGGAAAAAGAGCCCATTACTACAACCACAGTAAGAAATGGAGGGGGACATTTTTTTCCTGTGTTCTTTTAAGTTATGTTTTTAGGGAAACCACTCAAACACTCTTGAACTGAACACCTGTGGCCATGAAAATGCTAAGTGTGCTTCTTAGAGGTGTTTTGTTTTCCATTTAGGACATAGCTGAGCCCAGAAAGACTTAGGCTCATCCAAAAGTCACAGTTTAGTAGCTCTACGGATGATAGAAAAAAGGTACTTGTGGAATTTGATTGTGATTGAGTAGATCATAGAATTCCTGGATGTTAGCAAGAAATCAGAAAGATACAATTATTCTGAAGTAAGACATTGGTTTCCTGACTGATCCACAATTATAGTCGTGTGATCCTCATGATGTTTCTATTCTCTTCCTTATTAAACAATTAATAGCAGGTTTATAACATTTTAGCTATTTTTAAAGAAGTTTCAGGTTTATAGAAAACCAGACAGATAATATAGAATCCTCATATTCTTCCTCTCTTCCTCACAGTTTCCCCCACAATGATATCTTGCATTAGTGTGTTACCCAGGCTACATTTAATGAAACTATATGGATGCATTATAGTTATATAAGTTCATAGTTTATGACAGAGTTCTCTCTTCATGTTTTGACGAGTTCTATAGGTTTTGGCAAATGCATAGTGACATGTGTCAATCATTGTAGGACCATACAGAACAATTTTGGCACTTTAAAAGTTCTCTGTCCTCCACTGCTCATCCGTTCTTTTCCCCTGTTCCAATCACAGAAACCACTTATTTTTCTTTTACTTCTTCTATAGCTTTTTTTTTCTTTTTCAAAATCTTATATAACTTCTTCTTCTTTTAAATTTCCTGCAACAAATTATATATGTTATATCTATGTATCTTCATGGAGCTTATACAAACTTGGAGCTGCCCCACATTAAGGTACAAAATCCTCACATTATATAATCAAAAATAACATGTTCCTCAGGGTTGATACCCAGTCTTCTAGATGAATGGCTCATTGTGGGTATAGTTTAGTGGGAAAGAATGTAGGCTGTAGGATACCACTGCTTAAATTTGAGTCCCCACTGTAACACTTAGTAGCTCTTTTAACCTTGGACAGGTAATTTCACGTCTCCAAGTCTCATCAATAAAATGAGGTGGTAGAGTTACATTCCTTACAAGATACAATGAAGAATAAAAGTAACAGAACTGCTGGTTCAAAATAAACAGTAACATTTTTCTTCATATTATTTCTTTTCTTTCTGTCTTTGGTTCTCTTTGAAAGAAAATGGGCCATGCATATAGCAGTGAACCCAACTATAATGCATAACTATAAAGCTCTACCAAAGAAAGGAAGGAAGGAAGGAAGGAAAGAAGAAAGGAAGAAATAAAAAAGAAAGAAAGAAAAAAAGAGAAAATGGGTCAGAGAAGTAAGTTCACATTCTGAAGTAATGTAAAGTATAGGAAATAAAACTGTGAAGTTCAAAACTAGTTCACTGACTCCATTTTCCATGTGAATGGATGAAACAGTCTAGAATTTAGGTAAAGGATGATAAGATGACAAGATGCACTGGGATCCTTCAGATCATACATGAGAAGATGTTCAAAAACATTACCTCCATCATGAATTGGCTCACAGAGCAGAACCAATCTCACTCTGAACCTCAGGTAAAGAATTTACTCTCACTATCCAGGGAAGGAGGCAGGACAGGATGTTCCATGAAGAACTGCATTATAATACTCTCCCCCCTGCTTTGCATATACTTCTACAGTATGAATTATAGCAATATTCTCATGAAAAAGATATAAAGGAATATCTATCCTACTTCAAATCTTTAATAATACTACTTCCCACAAAGTGCCATGGTTCAGATATCATAAAAGTACTATTAATTACGGGTACTTAAGGAAAGAGTCTTAAGTCTGCTAAATTTACTCATAATATTACTGGCTAAAATGAATATCAGTGTTTTATTTGGGAAAAAAGGGATTTCAGTTCTAGTCACATTGTATTTAAACTCTCTTAGATTATGAAACAAGTTGTATGAAGTATTGATATTGACTGTTGTTCATCTTAATTTTATTAATTTTAATGAATACACAGTCGTTTTGTAAAATTGTGAAGCATTAGATCAGCTGATAAGTGAGATATTAGACATATAATAATGTTACAAATATAGACTTTAACAAATCAGGCATGGCTTAAAATTTTTCTCTGTGAAGCACCTTTGAATTTATGCATTATTGGTCTGCTTGTCCTATTTGGGTACTACCTGACATTGAATAATAGGAACATATACAGATTTTATGAGTAACATGATGTAAAGGAGGCAGAATTTTCATCATGTAGTTTATTTCATAACTAATCTTTCCCTTATAGTCAATCTCTGAACCTATACCTTATATATTGGGAAGTCACCAAGGATCTCTAGAGTATTGTTCCCTATGGGATACACTAGAGATATGTCTATAAATTTAGCATCTTCAAATTCAGAAACACACTTGATACTCATAGAGCTTCAGTGATTACTTTGTTGAGGTGAGCATCACCTTCACTGTTGTTATTGATGAAGTTGTCACTGCCGTCTTTGTCATCATCATCATTGTCGCCAGTATTACCATACTTATCTAGTATTTGCAGAGCTTTGATAAAGAACCCCGAAATATCCATCAGAAAGAATACAATTTTGTTCTCAAGGAGTTCATATTTCACAGCAAATATTCCCATGACATTGATCCCATATATTTCTCTTCTGTTTTCACTGAAATCATCTCAGCTTTACCTTTTTCAATTCTTTCTCCTAACAGAAACTTTATTATGCTCAGATATCTATCATTCCTAAGCCTTACCACCACCAAAGCCTGCATGACTCAGGAGAAACTGAACCCACCTGCAGATCTTGGGGTGGGCTCTGACTAATCTAACACCAACCAGCACAAAAGACACGAGCCTAACTTACAAAATCCTTTGTCTTTTCAACACTTAAAAGTTGAAAGGACAAGAAATAGTGGTGAAATATGTAAAGCCCCAGGGGGAGGATATTCCTCCCTGCTAGCTTCAGATGTAATGTAGAGCACAACAGACTACAAAGACACTCCAGTTAGAAGCATGGGTAAAGGAGAACAATGGGCAAAGCGATACTTTGAAGAGAAAAGAATGAGCCCATCAAGTGAGTTCCTAACCTACAAAGTAGGGGGTCTTCACTTTATATTCTGGCTCTGGACCAATGAATTAAGTCTGGACCTTTCCTGGACCTGGACATGCATCTGGTTCTGGACCTGGCTTTAGAACAATTACCACTGGGTAGCTCCAAATTATTCCTTTTTTAAGGAGAGGTATTTTGTTTCTTTGCTTTCTATTTTTTTTCCTTTTTTTATTTTTTATTTTTTCATTAGTCCATCATTTTACATGGATGTGAAGGGAGTCAGTGGGTGCAGATATCTTGCCTTTGGTTCATACATTGCCATTCAAAAGGACATGATGGAGAGAACTGATCATCTCCTGGAGATCTTGTACTTCAATCTAAATGGAAAGCATTCGATGTATTGGGGGTGGGGGATATGGGGAAGAGAAGCATTTAAATATCTGGTAGCCAGAGGAGAATATTCTGGCAGAAATGGTCAAGTATCCATTTATTTGTTGAAGGGAATCTAGGTTGGTTCCACAATCTAGCTATTGTGAATTGAGCTGCTATAAACATTGATGTGGCTCAGTTACTGTAGCATGCTAATTTAAAGTCCTTTGGGTTTAAACCGAGGAGTGGGGTAACTGGGTCAAAAGGTGGGTCCATTCCAAGTTTTCTGAGGATTTTCCACACTGCTTTCCATATTATTCAGTCATAAAGAAGAATAATATTATGGCATTTGCAGATAAATTGATGGAATTGGAGAATACCATGCTAAGTGAAATAAGCCAAGCCCAAAAAACCAAAGCCCAAATATTTTCCATGATAAGTTGATGATGATATATAATGGGGGTGGTGGGTGGGGGTGAGAGAAGAATGGAGGAACTTTAGACTAGGTAGAAGGAAATGAGAGGGAGGGGGTATGAAAAATGGTGGAATGAGACAGACATCATTACCCTATGTACATGTATGATTACACAAATGGTATGAATCTACATCGTGTACAACCATAGAAACAAAATGATGTACCCCATTTGTGTACAATGAATCAAAATGCAGTCTGTAATTTTTTTTTTTAATACACTTAAAAGAAAAAGACATGGCCGAGTATTCTTTGAAAATTCATGTTCCCATTTCCATAATATGATGTTGTAGCACACAAGCTTCTGCCTATCCCAGTGCCAAACTTGCCCAGTCACCTTGCATTTAGCTGTATCCATATATCTTCATTACTTTCCCCTTCTGTTAGTTTAAAACAGAATATGCCATGGACCTAAAAAAATTCTAGAGTTACAAAATGGAAAGAACTTCAGGTACAGTGGTGCATGCCTGTAATCCCAACAATTTAGGGTGCTGAGGCAGGAGAATTGCCAAGTTCAAAGCCAACCTTAGTAACCTAGCAAAACCTAGGTAACTTAGCAAGACCCTGTTTCAAAAT
The DNA here is from genome assembly GCF_902686445.1 of Sciurus carolinensis. Taxonomy (NCBI): domain Eukaryota; kingdom Metazoa; phylum Chordata; class Mammalia; order Rodentia; family Sciuridae; genus Sciurus; species Sciurus carolinensis. Next base: position 93,193,935 of record NC_062215.1, read on the forward strand.
ACAACACAAAACAGGCTGGAGATGTGGCTCAGTGTTTAAGCACCCCTGGGTTCAATCCCTGGCAACAAAAAGAAGAAAAAAGAAAAAAAAAGAAAGTACATTCCATTTTAGGACCTAGACTGGATGTTAACAGAAAGGAGGAATACCATATTTTTATTTTGCTTTTTAATTTCATTTTACATTATACAAATTTAGAAAATAAACATTGGAATTTTCTAAATAGATCAGCTGTTAATGAAGTACTCATTGTTGTCTTCATTTATTATCAAGAAGATCAGATGCAAAAATTATTAGTTTTATTTCTCCCTCAAAATATAAAATTATTTTAAGATGTTATTAGGCCATATTTACCATAGTTAATGATTTGCCTAAGCACAATTTTTACTCCAGTTGCTTACAAAGACAATTATCTCACTACCTGCCCACCCACCTTAAAAGCCAAATACCTTCAACATGTGCCTTTCTTTTCATATGGCTAAAAGACAATCTTGAGTAAAAACCACAGTACATTAGAAAACATCCATCCTGACCCTAAAGCCAGGCCAATTTGTCCCTAGTTAAACTTCTAAGAGTTTGACTAAGGGAAAATATCAAATTGGGTTCAATATCTTGCAAGTGTCAGCAGTCAGAACAAACTCAGCACGGAAGCTAAATGCTGGTTTCAGTTTTCCTCCTCCTTCCCTGGTTGAATATGGCTGTATGTCTCACAACAAATCCCAAATTTGTTTTATGTAGTAAAGATGGTAACATATAGGCAGATTGGTGCCAAATACTTATTTTAATGTTTTAATGTCTGTCTTTTCCCTGTGGAGTTTATAAATAAAGATTCAGTATTTGAAAATAACATTTGTGCCTCATACATTATTTACCTTAGAAATTTTAAATAAATCACTGTTTAGTATTTTTGTTGTTGTATGATTTGGTATACTATAATAACAAGATCTCCTCATTGTAATGTTTGCTATTTCATGCATTTTTTTAATATTCTTAGAACAACTGGATAATAGATCATAACATTTCATGTTTGATGTCCTGATCATACCTGATTGATACAGGGAAGTTGCGATAATACTTTCAAAAGTAGTAAGACTGCCACATAGAACTCTATGTAGGGAATAGCTAGAAATAATTTTAAACTACTTGAAAATATAAAAATTTTCTTGTTTAATATTGGCACCAATTCTTTTAGTATATCAACTATTCTGTAGCAGAGAGTAAGGAAGTTTTTTCAGCCACTTGAGAATTATTATATAAGTGAAACAATAATTTACTTAATACCACCCCAGTGGTTTGGAAACATTCATATAGCTTCCAAAATTGTTGGAAAATCTGAGAGAATAAAAACAACCATCAGTTTCATAAACTATTTCTTTAAAGATAAAAATAGAGATGCTAAGGTTGTTATCCAGAATGCTCCTGCCCCAGCCTCTTCTCAGTGTTGCATAACATATTACAGAAAAAATGTATTGCTTGCCTTGAAAATAGATAAAAAAAAAAAAATATTCCTCTGAAAGACTTGAAATGACCTTGGTTAGAAGGAAATGGAAGAAATCTCTAAGAAGGGGAAGTGAGGATCTGAAACAAAACAATATTTGTCCACATTCCAAACAGGTGGAAATAGTGAAATGAGATGACTCAGTGCCTGAGAGGAAGAGCTGCACCTGAAAAATGACATAAAACAGTGGTTGTATTTGATGATGTCAGTCCCTGAATTCATTTTCCTTTCTTATGCAAGCTCAGCCCCAATTTCAGTTCCATGTCTGTCTGTACTTTATCTGCTAATGGTAAAAACAGTCTAATATGACTCATTTGTGTGGACATGCTCCCCAGTTTTAACTAAGAAACAAGAGGCAATGTCTGTTCTGGAACCTTTTCCATGTTGAATGAGGAAAACTGAATTTTTTTAAAACTGAATACTATGGTTCTACATAGGATCCCTAGAACTTCAGCAGACAGCGTAGGACCATAGGGAATTAACCTGGAAAAATTATACTGAAGATCACATCACAAAGTAAAGGGGTAGGAGGAGCCCAAGTATTGAATAATATTGTTAAGTCACTGAAGTAATCAACCCTGGGATTGTCTTAAATCTACACTTTCTAAGGAAGATAATAAAATCCTTCTTATTTAAGTTATATTCAGTTATATTTCTGTTACTAAACCTATTTGTGTCAACAGCATTAATCAGAGTGGGAATTCAGAGAAGAATTTTTAATTTTTTATAGTTAGTGATCAGAAAGAGGGTTAGGAAGACACTGAATATAGTTATGCGAAACAGAATTGTAAACTCAGTATTTTAGAGACAAACTGAAAACACATAAAAAAACTTATATAGTAAAAAGAAACACAATAACAGAGTGAACAAATAGAAATGTGCAATGTTTTACATTATGTTTCCAAAAAGATATCTGTATTCCTGGGTTTACTTGGCATTATTCATAATATTCAAGATGTGGGATCATCTAAGTGTCCATCAATGGATATACATGAATATATATATATGAATTTTGTTTATTCATATACATGTATTATATATACATATATATGTATATATATAAAATTTAAATTCCCACCAACAATGTAAAAGACTTCCCTTTTTTGAAGGAGCGGTATCATTCTTAAAGACAGATATAAACTTAGTTTCCCTCAGAATATTCCTGTCTTTAAGAATGGTACCTCTTCTTCAGAAGGGGAAGTCTTCTACACTATTGGTGGGAATGTAAATTATCATAGCCATTATGGTAAATAGTATTAAGGTTCCTCAAAAACCTAACACTAGAAATATCTACCATATAATACAGCAATCACACTACTAAGTATATATCAAGCACAACTAGTCATTATGTCAAAAGATATCTGTGTTCCTGGGTTTGGTTGGCACTATTTGTAATATTCAGGATGTGGGATCATCTAAGTTTCCATCAATGGATGAATGAATAAAATAAATTCATACATATATGTGTATATACATGTGTGTGTATGTATGTACGCATGCACATACACTATGAAATATTATTCAGGCATAAAAAGATAAAATATTGTTCTCTGTGACTACATGGATGAGCCATGAGCCTAGAGGGCATCATGCTAGGTGAAATAAGCCAGTCACAGAAAGACAAATACTGTGTCTTTCCATTCATATATAGTAGCTATAAAAGTTGATCTTACAAAGACAGAAAGGAGAACAATAGTTACCAGTGGGTGAGAGCGGTGAGAGTTAGGTAGATATGGAATATTTGGTTAGTGGGAATGGAGTTACTATTAGGATAAATAAGTTCTAAGGTTCTATAATATGATAGGGTCACTGTACTTAATAATAACACTGTATATTTCTTTTTTTAATTATTTTTAAAAATTTTTACAGACTGCATTTTGATTCATATACACAAATGGGGTACATCATTTCATTTCTATGATTGTACACAATAGATTCATACAGTTCATGTAATGATGTCTGTCTCATTTCACCATTTTTCATACCTCCCCCATTTCCCTCTACATAATCTAAAGTTCCTCCATTCTTCTCTTAGCCCACTCCCCTCAACCCCCATTATATATCATTATCCACTTATCAGGGAAAACATTCAGGAGGAGCCTATTTGGGGGCCTAATTTTCCCACAATGTAGGCTGAGAAATTTAAAAGCAAAATGTCTCTAACAATTCTACTTATTTCCCATTGCAAGTAATTTTGTGAGCAAGTTTTCAATCTGGAACCTGGGTTGGCACAGAGAGCCACCTACAAAATGAGAAACCTGCTATCTTCCTTGAAGATCTCCTTATTACAAACCTTTTTCATGTACATAGACAAATCTCCTTCATTTTCCAGCTTCCTACATTCACACAGGATCTCAGATGAGAATTTTATCAGTCGGGCCTGCTCCTTGTTGACTGTTAACCTTGATTGTATTTTTAATTCCACAGCTATTATTAACTTGACCAACATAGGAAGTGCAGGTGGCTGATGGGAAAAAGTCTCGTAACTATTAAATAGTTTCTGAGGCTTGGGCTTCACTCTCTTGTCTCCTGGAAGATGGCCTGCTCTCACAGTGAACAAAGACAGTACACTTTCCTCCTATTGATGGGGAGTTCACAGATTCACAAATAAATCCTGCAAGTCACTCTTCCTTCCACTTTATGCAAGTCAAAAGTCTATCTTACATACTTGGAAAACATTAACTTTCTATTGTTTTACTTAACATGGGGGAATTTCCTCCCTCCCTCAATTAACCTTCTCACATAATTTCATTAGACCTGAGATCTATGGATTATATAAAAAGTCCCTCCAAATATGTTTCTCCCAAATTTCCAACTCCAACTTCAATATCTTCATCAAAATATCTTTTTAATTTTACTCTGCTTTCCTAATAATTATCTGACTTAAGATTAATTGGTCCCCTTTCTTTCAGTATTGTTAAGACAATTCATATTCATGATGAAAGGCACTACTGCCTCAAGTCCAGTGTGAAGGTTTTAATTTAATAGGAAGCTGAGGGCCACATCTTAGAACCAAATTCATACATGGGTGCCACTTTTGACTACAGTGACAACCTTCATTAGACCCACATACTACATGATGCACTATTGAAGCAATGTCATGTTCAAAAATGTAGTTCAACAGACAAAGATAACTATGAAGAAATTTTATTCTTTACCTGTATCTTTTGAAAAATATTGAAATTCACAGAAATGTATATTTCACAACCTGAATTGTTAAAACAGCATTTGTGTTTTTGCATTTCCCTTTGGTGAAGTTCAGGCCATGCTACCCTGAAAAAATGGCATCTTAGCATTTGAGAAAACAGCAGAAGCAGGTAGGTGACTCATTCACATTTTCCTTTGAAGCAGGCCACAAAAAGAATTCTCTGACTTTGCTGGGACAAAGGTCTTAAGACTTTCTTTCTTTTCTCATTTTTTTCTATTGATTCTTTCTAGTTATACATGACAGTAAAATCCATTTTGACATAATTATAAAAGCATGGAATATGTCCTATTCTAATTCAGGTACTATGACTTTCATGTCAGAGGTACCCACATTGCACTGGGAGGAAAGGAACGCCCTTTATCTCTGAAGACACAGGCATAACCTAGAATCAGGACAAAACGGGCTTGCTAAATCACCCCCACCCACTAGATCTCACCCTTTGGTTCAATCATACTTCTCTACAACCACCCACTTCTTCATCAAACAGCATAAAAATACACATTTCTCTGCTTCTTTGGAGTTTCATTTCTGAAGGCTCTTGTGTCATGTAAAATTTACAATAAATATGTTTGTTTGTTCTTCTCCTGCTAATAATGTCTTTTTCATAGATGCCTCAGCCATGAGCCTAGCCATGGTCCTTGTTCCCCTGTGCGCTCATACCCACAGAGGCTGTGTACGTCTCTCCTTCAACACCATATACAAATTTCACCTTCATTTCTAAGCTATGCCCCTTTTTTTCCTTATTTCCTCTCCTCTTCTTCAATACTTTATTATATGATAAATTTAGACTGTATAAAATGAACCTTTTTTTTATTATTGTAAACAAATGGGATACATGTTGTTTCTCTGTTTGTATATGAAAGCTTATAGTAAGATGGGAATGGAGCTGAAATGTGGTTATCACTGATGGGGTAAGACATTAGTCTCATCACTCTACTCATAATGTTGTCATAATTGTCGAAAATGTTAGTACTTCCTTGAAGCAACATGAAATAAAAAAACTTCTCACAGTCTATTAAAACTTTTCAAGTGTTTTACCTCTTTAATTCTCCCAACAGCCCTGAAGGCTGTGAATCATTATTCACATCTCTGTGGTGAGAAGACAAAGTTACAAAGAAGCATCCAAAGTCACACCATTTGTAGTTGGGGAAACCAGAATTTGATCACAGGGAGAGTGATGTTATTACCAAGCTCTTATCCATTAAAAAGATAGAAACACTAGTTTTGACAATGGTTGGACTATAATCTTTATGCCACCTTCTAACACCAGTAACTCCATAGAAATCATTTTTGAAAAATTTTCAAGGAGCCATTGTAAAGAAACATTGAAAACACTTTGAAAGAAGGAAGAAAATCTCAACAACTATCTCCAGAAAAATCTCAACAACTGAATTAATGAGTCAAAGTCAACATCTAAAAATTTAAGAGAATGTAAAAACAAGTTTGACTAAACAAAACCCTTCTGGAGAAATTTGAATTACAGCCTAATTCAAGTCATAATTAGAGTCCAGAGAAAATTAGTAATCTATGTCAAAACTGGAATGAACTAAAAACAAAGAATAAATTTAGAAAGAAGATAATAAGCATTCCATAACATAACAAAGGGAATACAAGTTAAGAAAATTCAAGTTAAAAATACAGCCAAGTAAATGTTAACTATTTCAATGCAGTATTTTGGGAAGTGCTGGGAGCCATCCTTGACTGGAGATTCCTAGGAGAATCTGGTGAAGTCTGAATCATTAACTAGGAATGCCTAGCCTCAGGAATTCACAGTTGGCTATCCATTGTTTGAGAATGCCTGAGTCATGTGGTATCCTGTGTTAGCTCACTGCTCAGGAGCACCAGAGATGGGAGTGACCCACTAGAGCTAAATGGCCTGCTTACCACTACCCTGTATCCTGTCTATCTTACAACTCCTACCTGTCCCCTTTGATCTGTACCTGCTATAAATAAAGCAAGCAGGCTACTTACTTGTTAGAGTCAGACCCTTTGGACAGCTCAATCATCACACCCTGGCTTCAAAAATATTCTTGTCTTTTTGTCTTTATTTCTGATATATATATATATATATATATATATATATATATATATATATATATATATATATTTGTTAGTTTTTATTTCACATTCAGCCCATCCCTCCAATGGGAACCCTTTCTCTCATGTGGGATATGAGTAAGGCAAATCTTCCATTTGCAAACCTATTAAAGTCAAACTGAGAGTTAGGTCAGATAATTAGTGTATTCTGATATTTCTGAACTGAAGTTAGGCAAACAAGTGAGAGTTAGGTCAGATAATTAGTGTATTCTGATATTTCTGAACTGAAGTTAGGCAGACAAGTGATAAACAGGCAGGATGTGTATGTCACCTTGCACATACACACCCTGCTTAGGGTGCTTAGAACATTTCCCCTTCGGCAGCTCATGTGGGTTTATTCTAGCCAAACTATCCGCATTACTCTGAAGCAAGTCCAAGTTAAAGGAAAGCTAATGGAAAACCAAAACAAAACAAAACAAAAACTACTCTTACTTTCCTAGAGAGCATCACATTAATCTTAGCCAAATTTCCATCAAGACAATAGTGGAATATAGCTGAAAGTGTTCTGTTGCACACAGACCTATATTTTAAAAGAGCAGAGCTTTTGCTTCTCTGATCTCTATAGTTCGTGATTGAAAAACTGTGCTAGAGAGAGAGAGCAAATAAAAAATTCCAAAGAACCTATTGTGATAAATGATACATGACAAAATTACATTTAAACAGTTAGTAGGCCCTAAGGAATCCAGCAGAGAATAAGTGCAAACAATGTGGGGTTTTCTTCTCCTAATTTCATTGACAAAAATGACAAAATATGGTTATTTCACATAAAGATAGGGAGAAATAGGAAGCCTGAAAACATAAAATAAGTTGTTGTTCAGAAAGAGAGATGATGTTCACATATATTTCAGATTGGCAGTTTTATTTGGAAGGGATCTCTAGATCTTTGCTTTCAAGAATGGGACCGGTTAACAGTAGTACAAAGAGAGAAGAGACACAATAGCTTTACCTCTTAACATTATAGACAAGCAAAACTATCTAAAGACTAATTTGAAATTCAGTTAGTACATCCTGGAAAAAACATGCAAGCAAATATATTTCTAAATAGGATGCCAAAAGAATGTTGTTAACACATTTGTAAATTTCCAATTCTTTCTTACTACCCTTATCCAACCACCCAAACAAATCAGTTTAAATACAACTTCTTTTACTAATGTCTTTTGAAGCATCGCTGCAGTCAAGTAACCATCTGCCACAAATACAAATAGAGCTACATTCAAGAATTATATTACACAGCCTTCCTAGCAAAGTTCTTAACGTGCAAGCTGTTCTTGTCAAAATCAGAACCATTGTGATGATGCATCTTAATATTCAATCAGACTTTAAGTAAAGAGTGACAAAAGTCCACATATGGATGACAGCTGTTTCTTCAGTAAATATTTTCCCATTTATTGAATGGAGGCTTATGGCAGTTTACGATATGTTCCATCAGACATTTCAGCCTGAACTGCCTGAGGACTATTAAAACAATAATAAGAATAAAATCCCAGTTTTCTAATCTTTGCTTTAATTTACATCTTCAAAAATAGTCAGTCTTCCAATTAAAGCGGTAGACAATGTCATTTGCTGTACAGGATTCTTGCCTAATACTGACTGATGAAAAAATTGAATTCACTGGACTCCATACCTTTTTGTTCCTCACCTCTAAAGATAACACTATGTTTGTAAAATAAAGTCATAATTTCACTATTGATTTCATGTTCTACACATATGAACAAAGTTGATGTGAAGTTAAACACTTTAGGACTGTATTTTGATGAATAGTGAAATATTAAAAAGGATTAATGAGTCTATTATCTAATAGAAGGTCATAGAGTGTAAGGCCTCTTTTTAACCAATAAACTAGATTGAAAATTAAAAAGTTAAGAAAAATAGAGATGAATTCTGATGAGGTATTTATTAACTCCATAATAACTCTGGGTTTACATATCAATAGTTATAGAAAAAAAGTTATACTATGAAATAAAAAAAAATCCCTACTGCTTTAGAATACAGTTGAAAGTATGTTGTGTTCCTTTTATAAATCCTAACTGTTACGCTGAACCTGTATTAACAGTACACCTTTCAAGTAGCATTTGTGAAATCTGCTAACTATAAGATCCCCTACTAAGTCTCAACATAGCTCATCTCTTTAACCTAAAACTATCCTGAGGCTGTAGCCTGGTGATAGAGCAATTCATAGGAGGGTAGAAGGTTGTGTGTGTCTTAGGTTAGGCCTGTAATATCAATCTGCTAAGAAATTGGTATTCCCAGCTTCTGAATGATGAGTTATAGCTTTCTTTTCCTTCCTGCAATACAGATGTTAAAATTTTTTTTTTCTTTTAAAATTTTGAGCCTATATTCTTATCATTTTCCCCAACTCTTGTCAGACGTTGATCTTTTTTTTCCCAGGGGAAACTTTCACAAACCAAATATGATAAAGAAGAATTTCTTACCCTGCTATTGGATCTACTGCTATTGCCTTAGGATTACGAAGCTCCAGATCAATCAGGGTGACACACACAGACCCATTGTAATTACAAACAAAGATCCGGTCACTGACATGGTCCACAAAATAGAGATTTTGGGTGAGCCAATCAATCGCCATTTGTTCCACATCTGAAAAACATATAAACAGATACATAAAAATGTTGAATCATAGGTACAATCTAGCATCATAAGCCAAAGAGTATACGTATGTCATCACAGTACAGGAACTTTTATGATAAGAAATTACAAAGAAAATCTCTTGCTATACCAAAATAAGCAGCTTGATTATGTAAAATAATGATTGCTTCTTCATAACTTGTTATTATCTGAAGATTGGAGATCCACTAAAATGGACAAAAGAATTCCTAAATACAGGTATTGAAAATACAAACTTCCCCTTACTTTTTGCAATTGTCCAAAGTAGTTCATTTAATCCAATGACCATAAGAGGTTCAGTGGCACAACTAAAATTTATAGTAATAAGAGAAATAAATAATTTTTGTGAACTTAAGGCAAGTTCTGGTTTTCAAATCCCTTTTTCTTTTTTCTGTTTTGGTACCAGGGATTGAACTCAGGGGCACTCAACCACTAAGCTACATCCTTAGTCATTTTTTTATATTTTATTTAGAGACAGGGTCTCACTGAGTTGCTTAGCCCCTCACTTTTGCTGAGGCTGGTTTTGAACTCACTATCTTCCTGCCTCAATCTCCCAAGCCACTGGTATGTGCAATCACACCTGGCTCAGATCCTTATTCACTAAAAACAAAATAGAAACAGATGTAGAGGTGAAAAGAGAACTATAATAATGTTTATTTACAAAAGTTTGCAAAACTTGGAAATAAAGATAAAAGAGGGGTGACAGTTTCTTTCAATGGTATACTTACTTATGCATTGTAAAAAAGATCTGGACAAGCAAGGATTAATTCTCTGGAAGAGATGAAGGGAATATCCCATATCTCTGCTGTTTAATAAAGTAGATACTACCAAATGTGTCTATTGAGCACCTAACAAATAATGCTCTGACCGAGAAATGGAATCCTTAGTGTATTATATTTTAATTAATTTAAATTTAAATTCAAATAGCATGGGAAGCTAGTGGCTTCTGTGGCTAGCACAGCTATTGAAGAATATATCTGTCTGACTTGAGCATTTTTTATTTGATTAAACTTATACACTGTGAAATTGCATGTTAATTTGTAGATAGTTATCTGATAAAAAGAATAACCCCTAAGTGTGGTTTTATTATCATGTGAAGTATTAAACATTTTTCACCTAACTTACATATCTCATTTAAATATTCTTATTATTTAAAATGCTTATCAATATCCAATTTCATTAATGCTATTACCCTAGTGATACTGGTCTGGTTCCTTCAGTAATGCCATATCTAAATTTCTGACCCTTGTTCACTCTATATTTTATGAATGCCATGCTTTTAATTTTTAGAAATTACAGTAGTCCCGCCATGCTTTTAATTTTTAAAAATTACAGTAATCCCTCCCTGTTCTTAAGAGATATATTCAGAAACACCCAGTAGATAACTGAAACTGTAAATAATACCAAAAACCTATGTACCCTGCATTTTTCCTATATATGCATGCCTATAATAAAGTTTATTTATAAATTAAGCATGAGAAAAGCAATAATAAAACATAGCAATTATAATAAAATATTGCAATGAAATGTCATATTGTAATCATATAAACGTGTTATCATGGTTGCTCTTCTCCTCTCTCACTCTGAATATCTTATTCTACTCCACTGACTACAACTGACCATAAGTAAAGGAAACCACAGAAAGCAAGACCACAGATAAGGAGGGGTTTCTATATACTTTTGACAGGTAATAGACATGAGTGAAAGGAACATGAAGCCAAGTAGATAATTCTATAGACTAAGCCTATGCTAGCTCTTTCCACATGTTTGTGTTTTTGCTTTTTAAGCAATTTCCCAGGACCATTCTGGCCTTGCTCAGCTTAAGTAAATAGAATATATTACAACTTATGATAAGCAACTTGGGTTATCAGGGTTAAGGGTAATACATGTGCAATGACTCTGTATATAGATGGAAACACACATGACCCTGACTTGGAATCAATAGGGATGAAAAGGGACATTTGTGACCTTTACATAGACCACAGATTCTAAGACTCAGGAAAATAAAATAATTAAAAGCAAAGTTCACAAACTATAAAATCTATAAAAACAAATTCACATGGATCTTTAGATCTTTAACAGATTATTTTAATCTTCCTGTAATTATAATTATTTTCCACACCCTGTCCCCACCATGCGTTTTGCTTGGTTACTTATGGGTAGAATCCTGAGCAGTATGGGTTAGATATCCTATATTATCCAACTGTCATTCAAGAGCTAGGAGGTATTGCTTGGACAGGATTCTCCAAAGACTTTCCATTAAATCTCAATAAAAGCTGGGACACAAAGAAGGTTGTTAATCTCCTCTTTGAGACAACCCACTCTTCTTTTTGAGAATGTTTCCTCTTTCCTTCCTAATACACTTTGACTAGTCCTTTTGTCTTGTTTGAAATCTCATGTGAGAACACAAGAGCAGAGAAACAAGTGTAATCCTGGTTATAGTTTGATATTTCTTTGCTTGAACGCTATATAGACCTCTTAATTGACTAAAGAGAGTGACAGGATTCATAACCGGCTTGTCTGAGATCAGGCGCGTTGGTATATTGAATATTTTAAGTTGAATGAAGTTGAGAAACAGCAAGTGTAAGAAGGGCTCTCCCTTTATCCCCTGAAGAAAGTCAAGACCCTCACGTGAAACATATCATCCCTATTTCCAAAGGAAAGCAACATCCTTAATCCCAAATGCAGAACACCGAGAAGAACCTGACTAAGCAGATCTTCCTAAATTTCCCCCAGTTAATTATCCTTAGCTCATGCCTATGTCCTACCATGTTTTTCTATGACCTTTTGTGTTCCATCAAACCTAGTATAAATATACTCACATTTAACCATTTTCTCAGGTTTTCATGTCTTACAAAGACTCCCCTATCACGTAAAACTTACACTAAATAAATTTGTTAATCTGTCCTTTTTGGTCAAATTTGCACCATACTGGAGAAACCAAAATGGACACAGGAATTTTGTTTTTTTCTGTAAGACTTAACTTCTTCAATCTGAATATAAATATTTTTCCTACTCTAAGCCTCAAAATACTTCCTCAGTAACATGCTACTTCAGTGAATGATGATCCCTCAACAGAGAGACAAACATAATCATATATGCCAGCATTACCATTCATAATGTTACATTGTGAAAATAAGGAAGAGAAAGCAGCAACTTTGTGGGAATTCCTGTCATCTCCTACAAGGATAAGCAGAAAGCACATATTACAATTCATTGCATACAGATTTTTTAGGTCATCTATTATATTTTCATTCCTGAATTATGTAGCTTTTATGAAAACATAAATATTTAAATTTTACCCAACATGCAAGGAGATTTTATCAACCAACTCAGCAATCAGGATTTTTAAAAGTCTGAATTATTTTTGTCTCCAAAAAAGCTGGGAAAGCATGCTTTGTTTTGATTTTGAATCTCTTTGCATTATTATATCAGCAAGGGCTCAGAACTCACTGCTTCAAAAGCCATTTCAAATACCTTGGGTTTAGGTAAAGTATGTGCCAGAGTCCATTCAAGGCCCCATCCCTCATGCTGAGCATGCAGTTGCTTTAGTCTGAGCAATTGTACTTTCAGACAAAAGAGCTATTTGACAGCATTCCTACCTTCTTTCAACTCTTTATCATTTCAGAAGATTCTCTGTTACTAAAACAATAGGTATCCTTAATAGCAGTCCAAGTTTGAAGTAGTGAGAGCAGTGAGGTCTCACTAAAGAGCTTAATTAGTCAAACACTTCCTAATTGTGGGGAATTGGTTTTATTTATTTATTTTTTCTTTTCTTACAGTCTAAGTTTCTGTCTTTAATGTAATTTGTATTAAGATTAGGGCAATTAGGTAATTAGACATAGAGTTCAAGCAAGCAGCAAAGAAATAACAGATGCAAATAATGTAGGTGCTCAGAAAATGATTCGTTGAAATATGTGTACTTTTCACCAAGATTGGAAGGTATCAGAAGCAAAACCTCTTGACATTTCTCCTTTCCTCTTGATTCTTTTCCCTCTTTCCCTTCCAAAAATGAACCATAGAAACTAGAATCTCTCTTTTCCAAGAAGGATCAAAGAAACCAGAAATTCTTTGCCCCAAAGCATGCCATAATACTTCCAGTAACAATGGAACCCAGAGGGAAAAAGCAAACTTTCATCCCTTCCTGGGTTCATCCCAAGCATCTCCACCAAAAGCACAATCATTCCTTCCTAACCACAATGGGCCCTGAAGGAAGGAGGTGGATAAAGAACCCCCATCCTCCCACGACTGAGGCTGGGCTCTGGACTTTGACCTTCTGCCATTGCAAATTAGTCCTGAGTGGAGGAAGCATAGTAAATAGTGGAACTCTGAGAAACAAAGAATCCCAGAGGAAGAAAAAAAAACACTGGGCAGGATTTGAGTATTCATCCCTCCGGATCTGAGCTCCCCTCTTTCCAGGTAACAGTGAGTTTCAAACTTTTTACAACTGCCTTCCTGAGTTAAAATTTTAACCTGCACAACTAGTTTCCTGACTGTCCAAACTGCATGTCCACAGTCTCCAATGATTAATTCACCCTCACTGTACAACTCTAAAACTCTAAAACTCAGACTCCTTCTGTAACCTGTGGGCCATTTCTGTACCCAGAAAACAAGCCCTCATGTGCCTGACTGATTGACTCCACTACAGAATAAAGAAAAGTTTACTGATTCAGTTGAGGTCTGCTTCTGTCCCAGTTATTTGTATTTTCATTGTGGTGGCAAAGCTCTGTTAGTTATTTTTACTTATACTTTTTGCCTTCTGTAAGTGCAAAAGGACGGGAAGCAGACCTGAATGGATTCAGAGAAGCCTTTATTCCTTAGTGGACTCTGGTGCCACTGGGGCTCATTTTACAGATAGGAAAATGGCTGTCAGTTACAGAAGGGATTTTGATTTTCAGGGTACAATGATATAATCATTGGAAGCCTTGCACGTGCAGTTTTGACCTTCAGGGGCTCGTTGTACAGGTTAAAACCAGACCCTGAGAGGTGAGTACTCAAATCTTGCCCATTGTTATTTGCTGTGCTTCCCTTTAGGACTAATTTGCCATGGGGGAAGGTCAAGGTCAGTGTCCACCCCCTTCCTTTAGGGTTCCTTGTTATCAGGAAAGGGTGCTCTTGGAGAGGTTTAATGTTTGACCAATTTCCACTCCCACCTTCCCGGCCACACTACCCTTCCATTTTTCTTGGGGACATGTCTTGTAGGAATATTATTTTCTATAATTCCACCTTCATTTCTGAAGATTCCCATGTCATGGAAAATTTTGATTAAATAAAATCATTTTGTTTTCCTCTTATTAACTTGTCTTTTGCTATAAAATCCACTGTGACTCTTATAATGGATGATGATACATATTACCCCTTGAAAGAACTCAGAAACCACTCTGGACATGGGAACTCACCGTCAGTCTGTGCTCCTGCCCAGCCCACCCACTCCTCCTGCCACAAGGTCCCGCACACATATTCTTGCCCTCCATGGGAGGTGGCTGGTGTGGAGGAAGTAACCCTAACCAGTCCAATAGTCACTGATATGTCACAGTAAGGAGTATGATATACTTATAAGAAGATTAAATGTTATTGGGGATTTATGTCTATCATTTAATATTCTATTATAGGACCTGTCATCAATAGGGTATGTGTAAAATGTGTTACTTTTTACACTGAGATTAAAAAAATTAAATGTAAATGTATTTCTAAATGTTAGTGAGACCCTGATTTGTTTAAAGGTTAATATCGTGAAACATGAAAGCATTTTGCCACTTTGCCACACAAAAGTAAAGTTAAAAGCTCTTTCTCAGTTCTTCCACCTCCTAGTGAGGGATTATTGACTTTTGTCATCTTCGTGATATTCATTGACATGTTCCAGATTCTGCAACATTTATTTTGTATTAATCTCATTTCAGTACTCATGTCTTTTTGTTCTTCTCTCATAGAAGCACCCACCCCCAGATGCCTTTACAACCTGCTCTTCCCCAGCCAGACTTCTACCATGAACTCCTCGATTGACCCAATTTTTAAAAGGGAACTCCAACCTGCTTGCACCATGCTGTCCCCTTCCAGTTCAAAGCAGCCAGAGCGGATGTTGCCCCCTGCCCTACAGCAGTAAGTAGTTCCTAAAATTAGAAGGGGGGGGGAATGAAGCCAGAATTGGGGACAGGCAGTTAGTGTAGAAATAGGGGATCAGTCAAATTGAGGAAATGAAGTCCATGAAAGCCATCTGCCTCTGGAAGTCTGGAAGTTGGAGACTGCACCTGGGAGAATGGAAGTCAAGGATCTTCGGAGTCCATTACTTACCAAATTTCCCTGCCCTTATCAAGGACTGCAAGCAAGGAGCTACTAATTAAAGCCCCCTAGGCCCTTGCCTGACTGAATTACTTTGGCTCTCCCCCTGCCCCATCCACTTCTTACTTTTTTACATCTCACCTGCAAAACGAGGTCTAGTCACAGGCAGGAAGGAGAGCTAAGGGGGAAGAGAACTGGAGAATAAAAGATCTTCTTATAAAAATAAAAATGGGGGAATATAATACAATATAAAGCTGCTCCCCCACCCTTTAGGCTGCAGTCATTTCCCCACCTCCCAACTTACAACCTAGCTTGTCAGTCTGTGAACATCCTAGCTGGCTATTGGTTCATCAGTCAGCTGTAAGTATCCTTCTCTGTTATTGGTCCCCTGTTAGCCCACAGAATTCGACTACTTAAGAATAGCTCCCTCGCCATTTTCTCTCTCTCTCTCCTCCTCGCTTTCATGCTCTCTCTCTCCTCCTTGCTTTCATGCTCTCGCCTCCTGCCTTTCACTCTCTCTCTTGTTCTCTCTCTCTCTCTCTCTCTCTCTCTCTCTCTCTCTCTCTCTTTCTCTTTTCCTCTCATTTTTTCTCTTACCCTGCAGGGAGACACTCTGCCGGTTTGCTTAATAAACTCTCTTATGTGACCACCAGCCTTCAGATTGGTGAGTTTTACCCTAGGTCAGCTTAAACACTCCTCTGCTGACCTGAGATGTTGCCGTTGATGGTCTGGTACTCTCAAGGTGGTTGAGGAATGGGGGCTCCCCCATCCACAACTTTTGCAGTTACGGCTGGCCCCCTTAGTTGACCTTATCTGATGGTGGGACCCTGATCTTTATGATGGAGATTCTTTCTCAGGGTTGAGGCTCCTCTTCATGCTTGCTCTCACTCTTGAAATCCTGATGTCAGGTCCTCAACTCTCTCAGGTTTGCCCAGCACACAGACTGATGCTTGAGTGATGACCCCTTCTCTGTGCTGCCTTCTCATCTCCAGCTGACTACTCTGACCTTGGGACGCCCTGGACACTAACTTGGCTGTATCGGTCTCCACCATGGGATATGGGTCCTCCATTCTGGCAGATTCACCCCTGGGGTGTCTAGTAGACAATCTTAAACCCCTTTACCTGACCCCCAGCCTAGGTAATCAATCCAAAATGGCCACATAATGGCAAACAGCTTCTGTGAGCTAGTGGGCAAATGGAAAAGGATTCCTTATCTTCAAGTCTTTTCTTTCTTGCACTTCTTTGCTCTTCCTGCAAACTCGAACGCCTCCTTTTGGCTTCTTCTCCTCCTCTTAATCCCTCCTCCTCCTCTGCTCCTCCTGCCTTTTACTCTCTCACTTGTGCTCTCTATCTCTCTTTCTCTCTGTCTCTCTCTCTTTTCCTCTCATTTTCTTCCTTACCCTGCAGGGAGACACTCTGCCTGTTTGCTTAATAAACTCTTATGTGAGTTTCTGTGTCTGGAGTAGTTTCTGAGTTCTTATACCCCTTATGGCCCCTACAAAAGATAGGCAGGCAGGCAGGTAGGTAGATACAAGTCTGTGTATAGATAGATTTGGACTTTAACAATAATTGAAAAAGACTGAATTTGCCCCCTCCCCCTCCAGAATTAAGAGGAACTTCTGTGGAGAGAAGAAAGTTAAAGGGCCTGTGATCCTCCCTATCTTAAAAGGCACTAAGTAGTAAGGTAGAGTGAAGGCTGTCCCTGTCCTGGCCTAACACATGCTAACTAAATCTGCTTATGTCCACTTCCCACCTTTTGTCTCACTAACCTGCAGCTACCCTCTTCTTCATGTAAAATTTTGCTCAATTTCAGGAATTTCAGAGATGGAACTTTTTAAACAAATTTCTTCTGTCTTCCTTCAAAGCTGTCTTTAAATGAAATCTATTTTTCTACCAATTTGTCTAAATATTTCTGGAGCAGGGAGCATTACAACCTAGTCTCTTTCCTCCAAGGTTTTTAGAGCTGCCTCCTGGAACACCATTGAATGTTTCCCAAAGCATAACCTTTTTTCTCATCAGCCTCGCATCCAAGGTTTTTGGAAGTCTGAATTATTTTTCTATGTCAAGAATTCTGGAAGTGATTTGAGCATTTCAGGAGACAGATGACTTTTCTAGACAACATATTAAGTATTTCATCTTTATGTGCTGAAATATAACAAAATTCATAGGAAATTATTGAACATAACCACAATCATTTTATGATGTTGCTGAAACAGAAAACTAAATGAGACCTATATTACTTTACTAGACTGGAACAAAGTTTTAAATATCTTTCTGTTATTGCATCTTCCTAGTTGTTCTTTATTCTTTCTTCAACCAAGGGTCACCTGAAATTTGCTATTGTTTCTTTGAAACGACTGTTATTTTATCACTCAGAATTTCTTAATTATCAAAAGTTATTGATATCTTCTTGTTTTTACAACATCTGAAAATACTGATTACTCACTTTCTGAAATAAAATTAACTCTAATATGAATATTGGCAAAATGTAAGAGAATAATAAATACTGAAAGTATTTCAAAACCTGGAAAGAACTATATAAATCTTAGAAATAATAATGTTTTTAAAAACTATTATTCATTATGTTTAACAACTTAAAGTTGTATTTGGTGGACATTAATTGAAGCAAAAATTCAAGGGAAAAATAATAAGAGAAATTAATGAATACTTAAATTTCAAAATTGGCTAAATGATACATCAGACTTTTATCATGCACAAAGCAAGTAATTAATTACCAGAGTTGGTGAATGTAAATCTTAAACATTTTAAGTCCACTAAAAAGCAATATATGCAGTTATGGACTAAACTATATTCTCCCCAAATTTCTATGTTGCAGCCTTAACCCCCAGCACCTCACAATGTGATTGTACTGGAAGATAAAGTCCTTACAGAGGTGATTAAGTTAAAAAGAGGCATTGTTTTCCAGCCTTATCAAATCTGACTTGTGTCCTCATGGGAATTGATGAGAACACTGAGACACCAGAGATGCATGTGCAGGGGAAAAGCAATATAAGACATGTGAGAAGGTGGCAAGGTGACCACTGAGGAAAGAGGCCTCAGAGGAATCCAACCCTGTGGGCAATCATCTTCAATTTCAAGACCTCCAAAAATGTACAAAACAATGTTTTTCCATTATTTTAGCCACAACTGGTGTTTTGTTAAGACAGCTCTAACAGACTAATAAACGTACTTCATTGTTTAAGAGTGGTCCATGCCTCAAAATTATTGAGAACTAAACTCAAATTTTGTTAAGAAAAAATAAAAATGGGATATCTATCATTTCAATGTTATTCTAGACCATTGTCTCATAGCTCAGCAAGGATTAGCTAAGTCTTCTGGGAAATAAATCTCTGATTGACTTGAAACTTAATATTGATTATTAAGTTCATTCTCTAAGAATTTAGATATTAATTTATAGATTGATAAATAAATTATAAATATTTTCCATCAGGTAGGAAAGATTAACTTAATGCTTACATTTGTATTATCCTTGATACATAGTCATTATACATTTACATAAATTGTGTTTTTAACTTTTTGGAAATTATATATTAACAAATATTAGTATTTGATTTCTTCTTTAACTATTTGCTATATGGTCTTCAATCAGCCACAAATGGCAACTTAAATGTCTATAAGGATCAGAAAGATAACATAAGTAACCAAAAATTGTTAATAGGGACTGTGTCAGATCTGGACAAATGCTAGAAATTATACACCTAACAAGTCAACCTTATCTTCATCTATTTGTTTTGATGCAGAAAAGACTCATTATTTGAAAGAAGCTAAAAATATGGATTTTTGGATTTCAGTTGAAATCTTCCAAGTTTTTATATGTTCAACTAACTTTTAAAGCTATAAAAAAAATTGTATATCAAACAAAAACTGTCTAAAATCACACTGGATCAGAGTTTCCTAGGGTGATTACAGTAAAATTGATTATACTATAATTAGAGCAAACATTATGGATTAATCAACTTAACCCTCTTATTAAAAATATGTTTTGAAAAGAATACTAACATTTAAAAGCCATTGTCCTGATTTAATCAACCAAAATATTCAGTTTAAGAAGGGCTGAGTGAATTAAATCAGAAAACAAGCATCAAGAAACCAGCAAGATGACATTCAGTAGGTGTTGCATAGATATCAGTTGCCTCCCAATGAGAAGTAAGAGACTGCCCTTTAGTTTACAACTTTATGAAAGTTTGAGATGCATGTGTCCTAGAAAATACTGCAGCAGAATTAAATAAAGAAATAAAAAGTTAATTAATGATAAGATAGGTACTCAGTAGTTTTGATGATTTAAAATATTTAAAACTTATTTGAAAATTATTTGATTTAAAAAATATTTGAAACATCTCTTTTCAAGAGACGGAAACTGATTCTTTTTTTGAGTGTGGACTATTTTTTGTGACTCCCTTCTACTATACACAATTTGATTTAAAAAAAAAAATGAAGTGGAAATATGAGTCACAAATGGCATGGTAACTTACATTTTTTTCTCTCAGGGACCAACTACCATGCTATGGGACACTTAAGGAGCCCTGTGCAGAGGTCCCTGTTACAAGGAACTGAGCATCTTACCAACAGGCACAGGAGAACCTGGGACTCTGCACTAGCAGTCCAGTTAGGGCCCTTGATTCCTGTATTGCTGGACTACATCTTGACTGTATCCTCATAGACAGACCCTAAGCAGAACCACATAAATGAGCCACTCCTGAATTTCTGACCCACAGAAACCTCAAGATAATAAATGTTTACTGGTTTAAAATCACTGAATTTGGAATACTTTGTTATGGAGCAATACATAATTCATTAAATTGTCAAATCTCTGTACTTTTAAAAGACAAATTTTGTTGAAGTCTCAGCAATTGGACCTCATCTTTAGACCTATATCTATGCTAGACTACGTACATCAATAACTGTTTAAGTTGACTTAAATTACCATAGTATAGTAGTAATGCTGAAAATAAGATATTTCAGAAATGTTCATAAACGAACCTGGAAAATGTAAAGACAGATAATCTTGAATTTTCTTGAAAATTTTTGCTTTACTTTTAAAAACGTATGGTTCTATAACAAAACTATTGCAGTTGGGCACCCTAACACATGCACCCTTTATATTGTGCTACTTTCAAGAGTAGCAGAGTCAGGTGGTATTAGTATTATGAAGAAAATAAAATAGGATAACTGAGAGAGTGAATGGTCAGACAAAGCATCTGGAGAGGGGTGGTATTTGAACTGACAATGACAAGAAATCGCTAGCCATGTGGAGATTTGAGAGTAGGGCCTACCAAGCAGAAATGAGAGTATCACATGCTAAAATAGAAAAGCCCGGTGGAAGAAGCTATATCATAGCTAAAATGTGATTAAGAGAGAAGGGATGAGGTAGCAGAAATAGGAAG
Organism: Sciurus carolinensis; assembly: GCF_902686445.1. NCBI lineage: Eukaryota > Metazoa > Chordata > Mammalia > Rodentia > Sciuridae > Sciurus > Sciurus carolinensis. The sequence goes on from NC_062215.1 coordinate 93,215,041, forward strand.
AGGCATATAATCCATGATAAGATGATGGGCTTTATTATAGTTACATCATAAAACCAGGGAAGTACTTTGTTTCAACATTATTTTTATTTATATCATGAAGTAAATGTGCATGAGTTAAAAATGAAACACCCCAACAAGACCTAAGGTAAAACAGTTTTAATTCCTTCCCTCTTTATTTGCCTCCAATTGTTTTAGTCTTTTCAATTGTACATATTTACTTCCATAATTCTACACAACAGGTTTCTACTAATATTCTTAAGTTTTTAAAATTTGTATATAACATATTGATATTTTACTATATAAGATTAGGATTTTATTCTTTATACCTCTTCACACATTTGCATATCTACATTCATACTTTCCCCTTATCGCAATTTTAAATTTAATTAATGTTCAGTGTTTATATAATTAGGACTACATTAATTTTGTTGATAAGTGAGAAAGCTTAATCTTACATATCTCTATTTTAAAAACTTTAGCTTTTTCTAGAGTTAACTGTCTCATATTCCCACTTTTGGGGATACAATTCATTATTGTTTAATTCTACAAAAGAACTCTTCTGACTCCCCTACAAATAGAAAAAATGTATCAGTATTGCATTCAGATTTTTGTCACTACTTTTACTTTTGGCATCCTTCCTGTTGCCTGCCAACTTCCTGTTCCAGTGTCAGCAGGCTGTCTCCTCAGACATGGTCTTGCGGCTTCTTCATTTTACTAGGTCAGACATTTACTGCTTCTGAAATTAAATATCAGTCTTCTACCAAAGAAGTTGTCTGACTATGTAGGGTAAGATAGGAAACCTAGAAGCCACATTACTTTTAAAACAGGTACTTTTCTTATTACTATACCCATTTTGTGTTCCCACCTTCGGAGGTACACAGGGTCTACTGGTTTGGGTTGGGTTGGGTTGGGTTAGGTTTGGTTGGGTAGGGATGGTATTTCTCCACATTGCCCAAGCTGGCCTTGAACTCTTGACCCTCCTGCTTTAGCCTATCTAGTAGCTGAGACTATAAGCATGTACCATCAAGGCTCCAGGCCTCTAAGTTTTTAGTTATTCTTTGGTTCTTTATCTTAGCACCCCAGTTGCACTAACTTCACAAAACAGAGACATATTAAACCTAATTCATTTGCCATTCAGTCATCTGCATTTTATTGTCTAAAATCACCCCCCATACTTTGCCTCTTCTTTTTTCCTTTGGGTATTTGGGTTAAAAGATTCAAAGACATTTATTTACTATGTTCATAGTGGACTTTCAAGAAAGAACAGATATAATATGAACACTTTTATTGTAGCCATGGTGTTTAAGGCAAAGTCTTTGGGGACAGTTTCAAGCAGGGAAGTGACAAATCTGTTTACCATTAAAACAAAATTACATTCTGACCCTTGTGTGGATAAAGGCAGATGATCTGAGAAATAGTCAATGGTTCAGTGAGATCTTGTGATCCCCAGGAGGGAGATATAGTAACTCTGATGAGGGTCAGAACAGTGGTGAAGTTGTGTAGCAGTTACCACATTGCTGTCATCAACAGTAAATAGATAATCATGTTAAAGAAACTTATTTAAGTTGTGTTTTAACGTTAGTGAAGGAGGCCAGAATAAGAGAGAAATTTTGAAGATCTCTCTCAAACACATATACACACACAATCAAAAAAGTTTCAAATAGTTTCTATCCAGTCTTCTTTCTTTTGTGTGTCATGAATACTTTAACTTAATGTGCTAATTTCACTCAAATATTGTCCCTCAGTCTATTAGGTTAAAAAAAAAATTGTAAGATTGTGGAGCAACTATTGAGTTTTCCTTGATTTATATCTCTTTGATGGTTTAAGTGGGAAATTAATGTTTAGGGTTTATACCACGTTTCTTTGCTAGAACATTTGAAAATACTGATAAAATGATATAATTGAATTCATCTTTATTTTCAAATGTCACCATAAATTTTATCAGGAAGCATTACTCTCTTTATCCCTAAATGATATTAAAGAAACTGAGTCAAGCAAAGTCTCCACTTGATTCAATAATTAAAATGATATTATAGAAATTCAATTAGGGTTAACTGTGACAGGCTGGAATACACTTTGTGTCTCATTGTAGAGTCCTTTCTACTTCCTTTACTTAATAAAAGAGTATCCCCTTTTAGGCTCTGATTATGGTTTTTAAATGGATAAAATGTCATCAAAATGTACATTAAGAACATATCTGATTATGCATAGATTTAAGGTCTACATAGAATGTATACATGACTTTACGGAAAAGACAAGGCAGATACTTCTAGCATGAGATGGTGGGTCAGTGTCAGACAATTATCTTGAGTCTGGGAGGTTCTTGCTTTTTATTAGGGGAAGGGGCACCAGGTGTTTCAACCTTTGCCCCTGCTCCTTCCACTTCACTCTTCCACCATTTCCCAATTCCTCTTTCTAACATAAGCAAGAGGACAATCTTATCTCCTATGGTGGGGGTACTTGAAAGGATGTAAGGATTATTCTATTTCCTCAACAAAGAGTTTACAGTTTAACCAATATGACCAATAAATCACACAAACTCATCTTTCATTCTACTGTTATCTTTGCCCACCTTATGCCCATTCTGTCAATTAGCAAATCTTAAGACTTCCACAGGAAACCATCCCTTCCTCTGTATCAGCTACTACTTGTTTGGACACTATCTTCTCTCTTCTTGGTGTCCACAGTAGCTTCTTAAAAAACAAAAACAACAATAAAAAAAACTTTATTTTAAAAACTTTTTTAATTTTTAAAATTTATTTGTTCTTTTAAGTTTTATGTGACATTAGAATCTATTTTGATGTATTTATACAAGCATGGAATATAACTTATTCTACTTAGGATTCCAGTCATGTGGATAGCTTCCTATTTGCTGCTTTCTCTGATTCCCTTCTGGGCACACTACAAAGCACCCATAATGATTATTGTTAAACCCAAATATATGATGGTACCAAAGAAGTATTCAATATTTTACAGTTAGTATTTGTTAAGCTGATGGCCAGTGAAGAAAAGTCTTCACATAGATTCTATAAAAATACTTTCTTCAAAAATACTTCCAAATGTGTATCATCAGCATCTTTAAAAATACGGGATTTTGCTGAACTGTAGCTCAACTTTAAGTCAAAATCCTGCAGTGTATTTCTCTCATGAAAATTTGCCACAGAGGCCACTCAAGAACTGAAATATAGTGGGATCCATTGGAATTTTTGTTTTGCCCACAGTTTTAGTGAGCAATGGTTTATTTACCTCTAAATATTTGGTCTGTATTTTCCAAAATCACCCTCCTTTCCTTAAAGTCTCCAATGACATTCTGCCATGCTTACTATAAAATCCTGTCTTTATTTTACTTTATTTGTTCTTCTTAGTTATACATGATAGTAGAGTATCTTTTGACATATTTATACAAACAGGGAGTATATCTTATTCTAAATAGGATCCCCATCTTGTGGTTGTACATGATGTGGAGTTTCACTGTGGTGCATTCATATATCTACATAGGAAAATTATGTCAGAATCATAATATATATAGGGGTCCATGCCCCTTATTTTCTCATAATACCCTTGCTCCCTCTATTGCAGTCACGCTTGCTTCTTCTTTACTTTTCCTCGAACCTGTGAAGAATGCTTCCTAAGATATTTTCACTTGATCTTCAGAGAAAATAGCATCTGACATGAACATGGCTTGTGCTCTCTCTTTATTTAGATATCTGCTCAAATGTCAGTTTCTCAGGAAGTTGTTTGATATTAAGAAGATCACTCACCCCTGTGTGCATGCACAGACACACACACACACACACACACACACAAAGGAACTCATCCTCATCAGTTTTATACCATTGCTGCAATTTTATTTCCTTTGTAACATTTATCAATGATAATTTAATTAGTTATTTGTGAGTTTGCTACTTTCTTCCCTTGATACATAAGCCTTATAGAGCTTAGGCCCTGTTTATCAGATTCATTGCTGTATTCTCAAAGCCCAGAAGAGTGTCTACCACATGGTAAGACCCCTGTAAATATTTGTGAATGAATGCTGTTTCTACATTGACAGTCTAAAAGACTTGGCTAAAAATCTGTGCTTGTCCCTCTTCATTGGGAAGTGTAGTAGTTATCTGAATTCAGATTCTTTGTTCTTAAATCACTTGTAATATTTTCCTTGATTTTGCCCATGAGCTCTAAATTTGACAAGTCACTATTCTTTGTCCAGCAAAGAAATTTAGAAGGATCTTAATTAGTTAATGTGGATGAGTAATTCTATGAAAGGACAATTAGGCAGGTAGTAACTTTCAGGAATGAAGGTAGTGACAATAATGCAAGAAATTACAGTACCATGGAACAGTGTAAAAGAATAATGACAACTGTGAGCCTGAGAGAATAAGAAGGAGAAGATCAGAACAATGTCCTGACAAACTGTGCTGAGGATTAAATGCCACCATACTTGCAATGCATTAAAACTGCCTTACCTTAACTTTCACAATCTTACTGTCCATGATTGTTGAGATTCTTTATTTCCTATCTATCCCCTACCTAAAATCTTTTTCTGACTCTTAGAGTCATGAAAATTTGTGCCATTATTCCTGTTTGCTAAAGGAATAATTTACTGACAATTTTTTGTCTTTGAAACTACTGATGTCCTTGAACAGTTCTGTTTGCACATATTAGATTATTTTACTTTTTGCCTGGTATCCCTGAAAACAGAGTTTTATGTTAGTATTTTTCTTCTATCTTTATATTATATATGTAATTATTTATTGTATGTCATTATATTGTTATTGATTATTATTCATATTTGCCATATCTCTTATATTACCCAGGCTATAGACTCTGAATCAGAATCAGAAGCAAAACAAATAGAAGGTCATATTTATTTCTCCTAGGCAATAGTTCTAATGTACAATAAGTGAAAAAGAGACTGGACCAATACATTTTCTGTGTAATAACTCTTTAATAAAGAGATTCAGTTAGATCAGTGATATTAGATATATTCAGTATGGGAAAAGAAATGTCAACCATGAAACCCAAAGACCAAATATTTGTAGAATGCTTCCTCAGCCTTGTTCCTATTGAAAAACACTTTAGATATTAGCCTTATTCTATTGTCAAGATTAATTACATAAAGGTCATGAAATGGCACTACTTTTTGGAGAAATATGCATTGCAAAAAATCAATAAAAGCCTTTGGATTGCTTCCTTTTTTTAAAGAACCAATGCCAACAATCAAAACCAATCACCAAGTAATTTGTTTAATTTGACATGTGCAGGGATTATTTCTAAGAGACACATTGAAGCATACTGAAAAGTACTAAGACATCTGAATTGGGGAATGACATTGGAAATATTTAGATTTAGAATAATCCTGCAATGATAAGCTTATAATCCTCTACCTTAGATATTTCTTTCCCAGAGCTAACCCCGAGTAATCCAAATGAAAATTGGGGTGATACTTTTTAAGGATTTGCTACAAGGAACTCCATGTGGGTAAATTGAGAAATAAATATAGTTATATATTTAAGACAAAGAAAGGAGAACTAAAGAATACTCAACTCACATTGATATCCAGGCATAATACATAATAATAAAATATCTGATAGTAAATTATGAAGTAACTCATAAGAATTATATCTATCTATCTATGTGTGTACACATTACATAATAGGTCCATGCCTACCTTAGGTATAATCATGTATTGAAAAATACATATTTTTAAAACTGGTTATCATATAGTAATAGCACTTGCTCTCTATCCAAGCCAAAATAAATATATTATTAGTCTTAAAGTAATGTTTCTTATAAAAGCTCCAACAAACAACTGTATGAAAGTATGTTTTATAGCTGGCTAGAATATTCTGCTAATATTTTTCAACTTTGTGTAATGATAACTGTGTATAAATCATGTGCTGGTATGGTGACCCACACCTAAATTTCAGCTACTTGGGAGGCTGAGACAGAAGGATTGCAATTTTGAGGCCAATTAAGCAAGATCCTGTCTCTAAATTAAATAAAATAAGGCTGGGCATATAGTTTAGTGTAGAATGCTTGCTTAGCATGAGTGAGCTATGAGTTCATTCCCCAGAGTCACTGTGGCCATCAATGAACAAATCAGGTGATATATTGAATATGAACTGTGAAAAATTTATTATCTGTAAAATTCAAGGAGAAAAGTTAGAAAATAAAGTTAATCAAGTTTATTAAAATAATTACATTGACTGTCCACATAATTTTGTATGAACATCATTTCATGGACTTTACTTAAGAGCTACAGATAAAAGCTCAGACTAAACATGTAGAATGAGATGGAGCATTGAGATGGTCATTTGCATAATTCACACATTAAAAGCATTTTGTCTATTATCTTTATTTTGTCAACAAATATTTTTTACACAAATTATATGTGCCTGATGTAATTCCCCATGACACTTTCCATTGCACACAGTCATGGTGCAATCCCTTAAGCCCCAAATTGTTGTGCAGATAAACATGATAGTTCTAATTTACTTGGTTATATTTTTTAACAAAGCAAGTTTTAAGATTGGAAAATTAAAAACTATATTCTCCACATAAACTTGAGGAATGAGATGATGTTTGTTAATTCGTGTGCATTCAGAAGTTTGCTCATCTTAACATTTTCAAGTGGAAAGCATAATTGTAAGAAAAAGGATTTTTGCTTAAAGTACTAATTGGTGTACATCTTCCTGCATTCTGTGTGACAAGAAGTGGTGTGGGTCACAGTGATAATGGCAGTGGCCTCATTATAAGCTTTCCTAATTCTTGGAATGTAGGTGTGTTCAATCTCATTTTCAGAGAATATAGAGGCAGCTGCAGCAGCAGCAGCAGCAGTAATGGGTTCTTGATTGTAGCAGAGTTCCAGGGAAGGCCTAAGAAATAGTGGCTCCTAAAGTGCCACGTTGTTTTGTGTGTCATTTTCTAAAGCACATTCTTCAATTTCCTTTGATCTCTTTCAACAATTTTGAGAACATTCTGTATTAAAGTGATTCCTGATTTAAGGAGCGAGTTTCTCTTCCCTGCACAGAAGCAAAACTGATACACCAATATCAGAAAAAATTATTACTTAAGATACAATGACACTTATTTAAAGAAAAATTAGAGACATGATAATAATTTAGATTTCATATACCTCTTGTGACTCCAGAATTTCTATGTATTTTTAAATAACATTAATAATAAAACTAAATCTTAAGACCAATAAATTATTCCAACCAGTACATAAAATCTAAACTACTGTATCAAGCCACAAGACATTCTATGGAGTTTTGTTTTGCTGCTATTACTATTATTTTCAAAAGGAAACAATGTTCCCCAATATAAAAAGCCTAAAATAGATTATGTAAACAATATTTGTATGTGTTTGTAAAGGTGAAAGACTAAGAGTGATTACTCTATCATACTTTAAGGGCATGTTTTAAAACATACATTTATTTATTGGTTAAAGAGTTAAGTCTCATCTCATTGTTGATTAGTAGTATATAGGAATTTCTCCACCATTTGGCTTTGAAATATATAACTCTCTTTTTATACTTTTTCTGAATATAAGTATACTGAATAATTACACTTAATACACAAAGATAAATTACTCTTAAAAAATACCTAAAAACAAGAAGATTTAAAATGTCTTGGTTAATCTTAACAGCAAAATGACTAATGTTGCAAGGTGAACTTATATAACTTTATCAAATAAATGTTTTCACTAAGATGATAAAGATCTACAAAATATTGTATGGATAGCCTAAAAGCATTTCTGAACCAAAACATAACCACAGATGCAAGATCTAACCATTATATTTGCGGTTTCAGAAACTCTACTTGAATTGTTCACCAAAGTATTATGAGACTTTGGAGAATTGTTTCTTGCTTATCGGACTCTAAAGAGACTAATACATCAGCTGGAATGTTCATTCATAAATCTATCACCACTGCTTGGATATCCTAGTGACAATTATCAACAAAAATGATCCTAAAATTTTTCTTCCTAGTATCATGTTACGGAGAAACAAACCTGAAAGTTTTTTGGAGAGACTAGCAACAAAGCACAGAATTGCATAACCCAAGCCTTCTAAGTTTTATGAAGTGTTCAGAAATTAGCAGGGTTCCACCATAAAAATTCTAAATTTTGAAAAGTGGAATACTTGTAAATGAGTTTCAAATATTATATATATATATATATGTAGTCTCTCCTGTGCCAGGCTAGCTCATACGCGGGGTAAGGGCGTGGAGTCAAGACCCAGACTCCAGGAGCTAGGTAGAAGCAGTCTTGTGGTGAGCAGCCTGCAGACTTGCTTATTGCAGGAACAGCTATACACTTTATAGGTTTCTAGCCCAATCACAATGTGCCATGGGGGATCAGACCACCAGGTTCCTATATGGGTTCCCTTGGTAACACTGAGTCAACTTGAGGCAGTTGTTTACTTCCCTAGGTGGCCGAAGCAGAATGCTTCTCCCTGCAAGTTTTCCTTACACACTTGAGACGTTCACTGCTGCCACTCAAGAACTAGAATTTCTCCCAACATATATACACATACATATATAATACACATATTAATATGTATTTAATCTAATCACATATCTCAAAATATTTATATTTTTAAAAATCCTTCACTATCTGTATAACCATTTCATTATTTAACATGGCTATTTTACCATCAAGAGGTTCTGCCTCTGTAACCTGATTTAAGACGTGAATTTTTATTATTATTATTATTATTATTATTATTATTATTATTAGTGGTGCTGGGGATTAGAACTCAGGGCCTTGTGCATGGAAGGCAAGCACTTTACCGACTGAGCTATATCCCCAGCCCTTCAATATTTTTTTTTTAATTTATTTTTTTACGTTTACATAGGGTAATGATGTTTCTTTTTTTTCCCTTCTCCCCTACCCCTCCCACCCTTAGACGTGAATTTTTTTTACAATTAAACTACATATTACTTGATACCAACTACATTTCTAAATTAGTTATGGAATATATTCCATGTTCCTCAACAACAAATCACATTTTATGTTCTTCCCCTTATGGTAATGAATTTCACACATGTCTAAATCTTTATTACATACTTATTCCTTTAAACTCATATTCTGAGGAGTCTCTGGTTTCTCACCAAAATTTTAGGGCACATGAAATTTGATCCTACAACCCTCTGTATACAGACTAAATGTAGTTGAACCCTGGGGAAGAAAAAGCTAAACTGTTTTTATAAGAAAGATCTATATTTTCTTGCATACATGGCTTCCATGGGTTTAACCACTAATATAGTAAATACATTGAAAAAAGTGACAGAAGGATCAAATTCTAAAGGCCTTCTCCCTGAGGTCTTTAAAAACATTCTGTAAACAGAGAAAATAAAAAATAGATACCTGAAATCATACATATTAGATACATATACACACTCATATTTCATTCCTAGAAACAAGAACTCATACAGAAACATGTTCACAAATCCATTACTAACATACCAATAAAGCGTTCAGAATGCAAATGCATTAAGGAAATCCTAAGCTGATCAGTTAACTCTTATTTTACAGAAGGAATGCTCACAGCTTTTTTTTATTTGTTCTTTTTAGTTATACATGAGAGTAGAATGTATTTTGACATATCATGAATACATGGAGCATAACTTCCCATTTTTGTGGTTGTACATGATATGGAGTTATACTTGTCGTATATTCATACATGAACATAGGAAAGTGGTGTCTGATTCATTCTACTGTCTTTCCCATACAGGCTACTGATATTGTAAGTCTACAATAAAGTTATATAACGTAAAATTTCTGAAACTCACTAGACCACAAAAATCACTTGCAGGAATATATTTTGCAACTAGTTTCCCAGGGTACATACTTTAGCTAATGGTACTATGAAAGGATGAGGTGTATGTATTGTGAGTGATTAACAGGGAGGAGAAAAGGAGAACATAAGAGGAAAAGACAAATATTTGTTTGTCTCTCTTTCTCTTTCTCTTCCCATCCTCTCTCTCCATAAATTATAAAAAAAGAAAGCAGAAGAGAGTAGAAGTGGGGAGTATGTTTAGATCTGGAATTCTAACAGTTAGGTGAACATGTTCTTTTGTCTTTAAATGATTTGTGTAGGTTCACATAGCTAGTTAATCACAGAGATAGGACCATGTCAACTCACCCCAAATACGGAGGTGAGGGAAATACAAAGCCCAGTGTTAAAATAAAGCTGCAAGTCACAAAATGTTACAGCCTGGGAAAAAATAGGAAAACAAGAATCTTAATCAAAAACTGAAATGCTACATGCCAGTTTTATTACCTTGCTTAATTAGTTTCCTATTGCACACTGCCTTTATTTTTTATGATGAGTTTCCAATATCTTGTAAATGTCTTTACAAGATTAAAAACTTCTGAAGGTCAGGCAATATGAGGTAAAAACATGTTCATTTTACCTGATGAAATTCCCTTAGGAAAACCCAAAATAAAGTGAAAAAAAAAAAAAACAAAAAAATGAAAAATAAAGTTAAATAATTATATTTAAGTTTAAAAAATTACAAATAAATATTAAATCAGAATTTTTTTCACTAATCTATTGCCACATGACAATTTATCTATTATCCCTTTCTCTTCTTTCCAACTTCCTTCTTTCTTTCATTAAAATAAAGTCTGTCAAGTTGAAAACACCAGTTTCAATAATTAAACATTATGGATTTCAAATATACTATATGACTAACTCATGATGAAAAGAGTATGTTGCTCTCCAAGCTTTTGACTGGTAAAACAAACTGGCTAAATATCACATGTGATGATAGGAACATTCAGAGATTCTTACTTAGGTTATTAAAATTGACTAATGAATAAATAAGACATGTGAATCTAACAAAAAATACTAATTTTTTGAAAATAGTAATTTTAATTTGAAAATAATGATTTAAAAGTTTTATACAATGCAAGCACAATTTGTACAGGCATATATTTGTCTAATATGTGTACAAATATATTTTTTAAAAGCCTAGAAAAACATGAATACAAATATTGAAGTCTTCATATCCCTAATTTCTGCTTTGGCAAGTTTCAAGCTTATTGACAAATAGCAATAAGACAGTAATAGTCTTTACAGCCTAACAAGAGTACAACTGAACTAACAACAATTTTGTAGAGAAATAGTACTAAGAGGTTTTCTTGTTCTATTTTCTCTTTATCGTTGTTGAACTAGACATTTAGAAAGGTCTTTGATGGTTATGTATTGATCGTAAATTAGAACAAGTTATTTACTTCAAAGTATAAATTTATCAAATATTGGAAAAATTAACATAATTTAATGTAATCAATTTTAAGTGTGTGGTATCAATAATACACTTAAATATCTAAAATGTGTTCTCAGACTTACATCTTCAGCAATTTTAACTTTTATATTTTACTCTCAATGGATTGTCTAATCTCCTCACTAAAATTCAAGACCCCAAGAGGAATGCCCTGTATTCATTAGCTTCACAACACCCCCCATGTTCCTCCCCCACAAAAAAAAAAACATGCAGTCGTGTCTCAGTAAAAAGTCACCTTTAATGTTTTCACATAAGTGTGCTAAAAGAAGATGAGAAGCTTTTAAAAAGCACTAAAAATATAATAAAACATGTATTTGCTTAGAAAACACAGTTTAAAAAGATATATTTGGATGTAGAATTGTAATATTCTCATGGATTAGGCGCACTTTGGCAGGGAACGCTAGAGAGCCAGTTACTGCAGCCAAAACACTTGTGCAAACTTTACCTCTCCAAAAGATATGCTGATAAAAAGAAATTAAATTCTAAACAGCTAAAAAAATCCAAGAAAAACTATCCACCTTTTTTGTGGTGGAAGAGTGGGCCATCAAAAATAAAATGTTCTTTATGAAAAATCTCACTAATTTAAAAATAAAAATGGTTGTTCTCATTGTTTCTTTAATTATTCTTAGGTATAAGCTACCAAGTTCTGAGCACTTTTTAAAACAATGCTGTAACCAGAACTAATCAATTATTGAACATGCTTCATCTCTGGTATAGAATTAAAAGCATAAATTCCCATGTTCAAGGTAGGGTGCTAATCTCGATGGGAAAGTTTTTGGAAAGAATATGAGACCATAAAGAATGATGAGAGAACAAAACACATTAGCAGAAGTGCAGGTGGTACTTTGTAGGTGGAACATAGGACTTGTGTGAAGAGCAAGAGGCATGGTAGGTCAGTTGCCTGCAGGGAAGCTGGACGATGGGTTTGCATTGTATCCCAAGAAATGGGAAGCTAGAAAATTATTTTCATTTTAAACAGTAGCGTGTTACAATCATTTCATCAGAATTGTAAAATTGAAATAGTCACATCAGTTCATGTTGAAGTGAGCAACTTCAATAGCAACTATATAAAGACCAACTGAAACAATGAGATAGGACTTTCACCAATCCAATGGAGACAGATAATGATAGAAGAACTCTCCAAACAGTTCAATATTTAACATATAATTTACGAACACAATAGGCCAAGTTTCTATGGTGATCTCTATATAATTAGGTCACAGGGTAATCTGAGGATGTTGCTGCAAAATTCCACAATCACCCTCTAAAGTGCAGACTCAATACAAGGCACTATCATTGGGGACTAGCATTTTCATTGCTTCAGGTGGATTATTGTTTCAAGATATATCTTTGCAATAGGGACACAGCCTGGTCATACTTGTCCAACCAAATCTCTGGAAGTTGCCATGAAACAGTGAAGGCAAAGAAATTTCTATGCAGGGATTAGGCAAATAGGGAGTTGAGAATATGCAAGAAAGGTTGTTACTAAGTATCTATTGAGAGATTCAATGGAAAATCTTCTCATTAACTTAGAAAAAAATTCATTTCCTTAAGTTCATTTTTCATCTATAACTGATAATTATAAAATAATTCATATAGTGTAATTTTGTGATGGCAATGAGGTAGTATGTAAAATTCCTAATGCGCATAAAAGGCATTCAGTAAACATTCTCCTATAGTATTATGTGATTATTAGAATTACTGTCCCAAGGAAAAGAAGACTGATAAAAGACATAAGGAAACTGTCAGACTTTTTAAATTACTCAATCAGGAATTTAATTAAGTAGCTTAAGGCAAAGAACAAATGTAAAATGAATTTAGAAGCAGACTAAGAAAATGAGATAAAAGCTAGTGAATGGATTTAATTCAGACACTAATAAGTCAATGAAGAATAAGAATCCTTCTTCTTCTTTCTCTTTTTTTTTTTTTTTTTTTTTGCCAGACATATTCTACTGGAGTGGAGTTGAGTCCATGAATGGATCAAGGCAAGCTAGTCAAGACCATACTAGAATGTTCAACATTATCCTCAGATTATTCAGTGTACTGAAGAATGTCACATGGAAACAGAATAAAAGTGTCTGTGGTCCAGTTGGAAGATGACAATATGGTTCTGAATCATTATCCTATTTATTTTCTCTAATGTTCCTTGGTTAATAGTCTCACTCATCTCCATTCATACACAGTACTGCTTGGGAGTGATTCTTAATATCAAAGATAGAACTCCCAAGGGGGCCAGGTCAGAATCCTTTTTGGGGACTTTCTAAATAACAGTTTTCCATCATAATTCACTTTTCCCATGTCTCTTTCAAGATTTGTATACCTCTCTCCTATTGACATTATTAGGTTTTGTACTAAGATTAGAGGGTCTAATAACTTTGGTTTGCTAAAATGAAAAAAAAAAAAGTTGAATCTAAAGGTTAGAAAAGTTAGAAAAAGCTATGAAGTTTGATCTAAACCCAAACCTACAGCCAACACTTATTGTGCTATTACATAACTTTCAAGAATCTTAGTTGTTCTATCAGTAAAAGGGGAATAATAACTGTCTTAAAGTGCTAAATGCTACATACACTCGCTTATCTACTCAATAAAATGTACATATTATTTAGGTAGATTATCTTTCTATCATAAAGGAATAAAACACAGAGTTTAGATTTCCTACATCTAGCTTCTTTTTAGTCATTCAACTTTGCCTAATATATCTGAGTTTCGAGTCAAATTTTTGTTTATTAAGAAACAGTAAAGACATTCTCTCTCCTGCATACTCCACAGAGATGTAGTGGACATACAAAGAGATAAGTCGCCCAATAACATTTTTTCACATTTTAATAAAACATTCATTTCTATATTATTATGTACGTTTTAAATGCAAGCCAGTTTGAGTTGTATTGATTTTCTCATAGGAATCCTTTGAAAATTATTTCTAAGATAATTTTTTTTCAAAATTGAATGTTCTTGTCAGGTAAGTTTAGAGAAAAGTGCCTAAAAATTATGGAGACAAAAACTGCAGAGATAAATCTCTGGAATGTGGATAGTGACTGGCATTCAAATAAACTTCATCAGTTCATTATTTTTGCTTATATGGTGTGATAGAGATTTCAAGTAATTATACATGCAAGGAATATTCAAACTTCATTATCAACTCACAAATTGTCATGGTAAATGCAGACCCCATCATATCTAATGGCAGCTGTTCTGTGACATGTTGATAACATACATGGTTTATAAGCATGACAGAGGAGCTTAGCTCTGCTCACACTCCTGCCTCACATCCATCATAAATTACTTCTGCACATTTAATCACTTTTTTCTAAAATGACTTTCAAATTGTATGGCATACTCTGACTTCATCAAAAATTATTTACTCTGATTAAAATATTTCCAGTGCATTTATTTTTTTTGACTCACAAATGAATATTCTATTTAGCGTTTCAGTGGATTGCTAGCAAAAATCAGTTTCTATTTTTTCTAGATTTGCCAAAAACTGTTTTATAAATGAAATATATTCTAAATTGCAGAAAATTTTCTACAAATATTCTGATGTGCAATTATTTGATTTTTCCCTGAATTTACTAAATAATTTTAACTACATATCAAAGAAGAGATTGTTCCCATCATTCTGGCACGTTAAGTGAAGGAAAAAGTTGCTTAGTTAAGTTTGGAAAATAATTAGACAGCTAGAGAATATTGTAGCTCTTTGACTACTCAGTATTTCATTTTCCTTTGACAAGTGTCTGGATTAGTTGAGGTAACCACTAATGTGAAAAAGGACTTGTGCCTTGTGTTCAAACAATTTCCAACTGCTGATTATGGGCAGCATTCTTTTTGCTACTACAACTTGTTATTCGCCTTTTATTATGAATGACGATTCTCTATAGAATCTTTGCAATAGCCATCATCCATTGCTCTCATTAGGACTTTTGGTCCATGCTTACAAAAGACAGCTTTATCATTTTTTATGTTAATGAGCTTTTCAAAATGTTGGACTCAAATTTTTAAATATGTCTTTTATATTTGATTAAGTATATAAAACTCATATCTTCATATCCCACTTTTACAATTATTGTCATTATTTATGCTAATCACATCAGAAATTACAAAGTATTATTTTCTTATGTTGAATAACAATCAATCACCTGTCCTATTAACTTTTATTGAATACTTTAATAAAATACAATTACTAAATTTGATCATATTTTTTTCTTTATTTTTCTATAGATTTTTATGTTGGCAGTATTTGTAGGAGAATGTTTTTTTCTGAAATCATAAAATAACTGGACATGTAAAAGTGTTCATGCATATTTCTCCAGGAATGCACAAATAAATGTTTTTATTCTCATGTTGAAAGGCAATAGAAGTGGGGGGAGAGAGAGAGAAACAAAAGGATTTCAATTTATGGTAATATGCAGGAAGGAAAGGACGGTCATTAGTCTGTCAAATTTATGACATGAGAAATCAAAATTAATCACAAATCATAAGTTACTTTTTTGGAAAATGATGTATAAAACTGATATGCTTGGAAAAAAGTCAACAAACACAAGTAGTTACTACCAATTAGCATAAATCTAATAGTTTTTAAGGTATTTTTAACAAATCCTAAAGATGATGAACTTATAATTTACAAGTCAATTTCTTGTTTTTTTTTGTTTTTTTTTTAATCACACCTTCTCTAGCACATTGTGAACTGCCATTCAGTGAAAAATCACAATTCACAGTTAGGTGATACTGTAATAAGCATTAAAGAAAGAATTACAATTAACTCCACAATTTACTACTTACATAAGGAGAATTACTGAATGTGTGTGTGTATATTTTTAAAACATATAATTGGTGTAGTCATTTAGTGGGTTCATATTGGCACACGTAGCTTTCCAATGTTCATAAGCTATGCTAGAAATCTAAGAATGATAC
Source organism: Sciurus carolinensis (assembly GCF_902686445.1). Classification (NCBI taxonomy): domain Eukaryota; kingdom Metazoa; phylum Chordata; class Mammalia; order Rodentia; family Sciuridae; genus Sciurus; species Sciurus carolinensis. Next base: position 93,231,241 of record NC_062215.1, read on the forward strand.
TTACTGGTCTATAAATTAAGTCCTTAAAAGGTAATAGAAAATGTTGAATTGAAATACTCACTGTGGAAGGACTGAAGAATATTGATTGTCCATTCATCTGTTAATCTTCCTGTTTTTGTTATCTGAATGCATTTGAGTTGATTTGAAGAGTCTCTGGATTCAATCCAACAAATCATTTCTTCCTTGTAAATAAAATCCAGAGTGTGAATTTCATTCCTGTTGACTGAGCTTATAGTTGCCATTTTACTTCCATTAAGATAGAACACCTCAATGGTTTCAGAATTTGCAATTAATAACATAGGCGGCCTATCTGTAGGTTCTGGAATAAAAGAGAGAAATGAGATAAATAAGGGAGCTGCTTTTACTTTTTTAAAAGTTGCATTACTCATTAAAAGTCATTCCTATACTTTTAAGACATGTGTAAAACTTTAAAAAGTGCTTGCAAAACAACCTACTTAATAAACCATCTATATGCTTCACTGACTATTTTAGCTCACTGGGAAAATACATTACACTGAGCACTTGTATTCCTTATTGCCTTAGTCATAATGTATTGTCTGAATGTGAAGACAATGCTATTTACTTTTTCACTGGCAATAAATAAAGGAATGCTATGAACTCTCTAACAATGATGATGGATCTGGACTGACCTCTCCACGGTTTCCCAGGTTTCCCTTGTGTGCAAGGGTATGCTGTTTTGAAGTGAATGAATGAGGTCAAAAATAGACTCTCTGGAGCGGAACATACACAGCTCAGGCTCATAAAAAGAGTGCACCTGTGACCTTGGCCTCTTTGGCCCCTTGGCCAAACAATCACATATTCCCTTATTCACTAGATTATGATTACTGAGCCACTTCCTTCTACATTCCTTCCTGATAGCCAGAAAAATGATATTCTAGGTGTAAAAAGGACCTGCTCAATACTATGTTTCTGAACAATGCAACTTTGCTGCTGTCAGGAGTGCAGGGTTTTTGACGAAAATGCAAAAATGATACCATCTTTTAATAGCATATTTAAAGGTGGTAATAAATCCCATATAAAAGTAATATTGAGAGTTGGAAGATGGTGGAACAGTCTTTTAACTGTTTTCCTGCCTGATATCTATGCCTCTTCAGTGTTTCTCAACACAATAGGCAGAACTGTGTCATATAAACATAGGGCAGATCAGAGGAGTCCTCTACTCAATCTCTTAAAGGCTCCGTTCCAGTTAGAATAAAAGTCACAGTCTTTATACTGATCTGTAAAGCTCTGCCTGATTTGCATTCTCATTCCTTCTTTAACTTCATTTCCTTCATTTCCTACTACTTATCCTTGTTCATCTCACTCCAGAAACACTACACTCTCTACTGTTTTTTAAGGGGGCCAGTAAAGCTGCCAGCGCAGAGACCCCACTTTCTTCTTGGAGTACTCAGGCCCTGATATCAGATTGACTGACCTTCTCACCTCGGTCAGGTCATCATTCAGATGTCATTGTTCTGGTGAGATCTTCTCTTACTATTTTGTTTTCTAAAAATTGCAAGCCTCTATACTCTTTATACTTCTTCACCGTTTTATTCCTTGTTATTACCAGAAGACTAAGTGTGCGTGTTTATTTATGATTCATTATATATCTCTGTGGCTGTATTTCTAGCATGTTTCAGAAAAAAAAGCCTGGAACCCAGTGCCAGTAGTACATTAATACAAATTTTCTCAATAAATGAGGTGGACACCAAGAATTATTACATAAAAAGTTTATTTAGAAACCTTCTGCGGAATATAGCAAAATTTTTTAACTATGAAGGGAATCCAGAGAGAGATGGTATTCAGAAAATTTCACAAACATCATTTGATCATCCTGTAAGAAAGTGCTGCTGAGTGCAACAGTGTAGGACAGAAGAAAATAAATATACCGTAAGCAATGTAATTAAATACGTCTAATGTTTCAAAGCAGTATTACTCAGTGGTCTTTATCTTTCTGTGGGTTAAGGCTATGAGGTTCCTTTCTTTCCCTCAGATGAAAGAACCCTCCTATGAAGATGATTTGGAATCCACCCTGGTGAACTTAACGTCATCAACCCTAAGATGCATCCAGAATACTCCATGAATATTTGAATTCTTATATCTAAGGAATGATCTCAATCAAGTCACAGGACTCCTCTCTATCTTCAGAAAAGCACCATACATTTTGGACTGAATGAAAAGAACAAAAACATTAAAACAAAAAGCAATATATTTTCCCTGATAAGTGGATGATGATATATAATGGGGGTGGGAGGGTGGGGGTTGGGAGAAGAATGGAGGAACTTTAGATTACACAGAGGGAGATGAGAGGAGGAGAGGGCAGGGTATGAAAAATGGTGGACTGAGACAGACATCATTACCCTATGTACATGTATAATTACATGAATGGTATGAATCTACATCATACACAACCATAGGAACGAAAAGATGTACCCCATTTGTGTACAATGAATCAAAATGCAGTCTGTAAAAATAAAACAATAATTTAAAAAAGCAATACAAAGATATACAAACAAAATGCAGTGGGATTGTAAAACTAAGTAACCCAACAGGTTTTTACCAATGGATACAAAAGGCTTATCCTGGAATGCCTGAACATAAGCCAACAAAAAGAAGTCTCATCAATGCTAAGGTCACTTCCACTTCAGGAACAGTAAAACTGTGAAGCATCTTGGCTTAGAGAAACTTTGTCGACTGACCACATCTGAACCTGGTTAGCAAGTCACCTTCTCTTCTAGTCTCTTAAATCCATCTGTAGACTGTATTATGCTTGACCTTGCCCTTCCCTTATTCAAAGGTCCAGATGTGGTCTCTTTCCTACAATCCTATTTTTTTTTTTTTTTTTCATTTTCCAGGTGACCTTGTGACTCCTGAAGCCTATAAGATCACAGATTTTCCAGAGAAGAGTCTTCAATGCTGAATTATCAGGTTAACCAAGACATGCTGGCACTAATATCAAGTCTTAATGTCTTCATTTGACAACTCAAATGAACTTTAGCAAAACTGTCTCTCACTTAAAATGAGCCACAATTAAAAATTTCTTTTCTGAAAAGCTTAATGTAAAGTCTAGACTTAGACCACCATTTCTTAGCCAGGTACACATGCAGTAAATTCACATATGTCATAAAGATTCTGTGAAGAGAAGTTGGAATATAAAGGAGTATTGAGCTTCCCCTGAGAAAATGAGATTAAAAAATCAGTTAATTGTCAGCACAGGCAATATTTAATTGATAAAATTAATCAATTTATTTGATTCATAGCTGATTTTAAAAGAATCATGTAATTTAATGAAAAACATATAAGATCCTAAATAAACAGAATACCAGTAGAGACTATGATCATATTATTCACTATCTGACATACTTTGATGTAATAATGGTGACTTTAAAAATAAAAATGACATAGTGGAGGAAAGAGACTTAAAATGTTAGTTGTGAAGTGCTTTACTGAAGAAATATTTATGTACCTTTGTTAACAATTAACTGTGGTTTCCCTAATAAAATTTAAGTTTTAGGGAGGAAAGTCATGAAAATATAAGAACCCACAAAAATCTTCAGGATCTAAGGCTACAAACCTTCTTACCTAATTCATTATGCAAGTCAACATAGCCCTAGCAAAGACTGTAGCCTCTTTCTACCTGCAGTGCATCAGATCTCTACCATGCTTCATTACCTCAAGTTTCCACATGCCAGCTAAAGAGCACCATTAGCTTAGGTAATGAGGATACAGACTGACCAGAATAAATGTGATGTCCTTCCTGGATGTCATTCTAAGAGTCAATGAACAGTTTTCCCAAAGGAAAACACATTACATGACTTTAGTGAAAGGGATACCTAAGTCAACATTTAGTAAGGGGAAATAAACATTAACCTTCCACATAGAAGAGACTGGAACTCAAGAAAGCACCACACCATGGATACCCAAGATTTTCATTGACTAACCCTCTACAACAGCCTGTCAACAAATTCACCGTGGAGAAGCAAACTTGCCCTCATCCTCATGACCACACCCCCCACACACTGACATTATTAAAAGTAATGTTTTCTCTTTTTAGTCATAGAGAAGTGCATTTGTGCTCTGTATATTAAAAAAGCAATCTTATTTTTTCCAATCATGTATGATAAATTAATCATTGGCACAATCCTTGAAGACTAATTTTATAACTGAGAACTAAAAAGAGAAAATTGGAAATATGGATGAGCTCATTACCAAATTAAAAAAAAATTATCTAAAAAATCCTTACTTAAGTACCAAGTTATTATAACCAAATCCTTGCAAACATCCTCATCCTCTCACACTTGAAAAAACAATAAATGTGTATCTATAAACTTATAATAATAAGACCTTGACATATATTTGATGTTAAAGAAATGTTTCCAAAATAAGCAAACACTGTCACTTTTAAGGTTTCATTTAAACCTTAAGTTTTTTTGTTCATTCAATTATAAAAATATTAATTAAGCTAGTTTCAAGTGATACAAAATCTGAATTTGGATGCTCATAAATCAATATAAAGCTAACAAATTATTAATTCAATTATAATAAATGTACATCCTCTATTTGTACCATGTTCTGATATCCCTTAATTAAACCTGTAGTTGTGAGCAATTATCTCCAATGAGTAGAGATCAGCAGGTTCACCTCAATATTTGCAGAGTCCTGGATAAAAGGTTAAATAAAGACTTGCATGTAAAATATATAAAATGAAGTGTCAAAATAAGACTAAAATAGGAAGAAAAGAGAAAATTCTGATCTATACAGCCCAAAGAATCTTTTTCAAATCAATATCAAGTTGAAGGTATTCAAAGAGGAAATTTAAACGTTTTAATTTTATTCTAGCATATGCAAATCATTTAAAGGCTGTAAAATAAGAAAAAGTGTATGGAGTTAGAAATGATAAGGAATTGTAGTAAAAAAATCATACAAACTCACAAAGAAAATGAATTACTGCTATATGAAACAAAATATAAAGCAATCTGTATAAAAAAGACTATAAAGTTTTTTGTAAAGAAAAGTCTTTTAGACTATGTAAAGAACAGAAAAATATTGAATATGTACAAATTAGAAGAAAAATCTACTTTTTAAAAAAAGAGAGTATTTTGCAAATTATATACTAAACCATAAATCGAAATCTACCAAACCAAACTCAAGTATCAAGTTAATACCATGTAAGGGAAAAAAGATAGAGGTTTTTTTTCCATATATTTATACAATTGTATATATATATATATACAATTATTTTTCTCAAAACTTTTATTAGAAAGTTTATCTATCAAGTGAATTATATTAATGATCTATTATCAAATATAAAATGAAACAATAATATTTTATATAGGAAAAAATAATATATGGGTCAAACATGAAAAATAAAAATGTGTTAAAAATGGTATTGGGCAGAGCAAGAAAGTATGTTTTACTACATCTATGCTATAATTTATCTCACACCACTTTTTATTGTCATATGTATTTATGTTGACCTGCTCTCTAATTGAACAAAATATTTAGTTTTATTAATTTATTAGTATTTATAAATCTTAATTATTCAACTAGAATTTGACAGAGATCAGTAAGACAGTCTAAAGAAAGATATAATGTAGTAGAAAGATAAAGGTATATGTGCAAAGATGTATATTTTTATAATCTAGTTGGTTCCTATGATGAAAGATTCATAGTGTCATTGAGTTTCAGAATATGTTTATATTCAACTGTTTAATAGAGTCAAAAGTTTCCTAATGATGATGATATTTGATCTCATTCATCCTTTAATGGAAGAACACGGATTCGACATTCAATAAGAGAAATAAAGAAATCAGGTAAGAAAAATTACTTTAAAAAACACTAGGGGGGTATGAAAAATGGTGGAATCAGACAGACATCATTACCCTATGTACATGTATGATTACATGAATGGTATGGAGCTATATTGTGCACAACCATAGAAACGAAATGATGTACCCCATTTGTGTACAATGAGTCAAAACGCAGTCTGTAAAAATTTTTAAAAAATTAAAAAAAAAACACTAGAATATGTTGGGAAGATACTGATCTCAGTTAAAGTTTTCTGGATGGGAGAGCATACGTGACTGATAGAAACATATCATAAAGCTTCTAATGATAGCTCACATGCTGCCTATTTTTTTTTATTTTATACTCATAGCAGCACCATGAATCAGATGCTAATGTTATCCACATTATTCAAATTAGAAAACTAAAGTATATAAACTTTAAGTAACTTGCTTAAGATCATATAGGAACTGAGATAAAAGAACTGTATTCAAAATCACAGCATTTTGTAGTGGCTGAGAAAGTAAGTGGAAGACAAGTTGTACAGGTTAACCAATGTCAAGTGGATAGTCATTTTTAATTTGGGGTGCAATGGGAAGCCAGTGTTCATTTTAGAAATAGATCATAGCATGATCAAAATTGTGCTTTAAGAAGGTCAAATCAGAAATAATATATGGGATACTAATGTCAGTAAGATGCAGTGGAGAGGACAAGTAAAATATAGTGGGAAAGATAAATTTTCATTCAACCTTCCAAATTGTCTGTTTTTAGTTTTACTTCTTAAGTGGTGCACTGTAACTCATGTCAAATGGGAAGGTAAAATATAAAAGTCCTCTTATACCTGGTCTTGGTAGCTGTACTCTGGAGTTAGTTGGAAAGGAGTTAGGTGAAAGAAAGAAAAAGATATCTTTGCTCCTGTTTATACTGATGCAGAGAAGAAAGGAACAATGGCTATATGTGGCCACATTCTTACTGGAAGCAGAGATCATCACAGAAATTGAATCCCCAGAGAATCTTCAAAAAACTCCTTGCAAATGCTTTAGAGCACACTAGATTCCATGCATTAGATGGAATGCTGCCAATCTCATTTTTAATTATAAAAAAAGGTAATCCTAAATTATGAAAAAAGTTGGTAACAAGGGCATCAGATACTGGGATGACTAAAATAGTAATGCCATTTTATTTTCTCAGAAGATAGGTAATGAGCACCTAAGCAAGAGGTATTGAGATCTCAGGGAGACATGGATTTGATGCAGTGAGGTAGACATTCTGAACTGTAATGATTTTTGTATTGCAGATGATGAGGGAGATGGGGGAGGTCAAGAATTGTAGATACTTTATATTTGGGTGTTGGGGACAATGGTGATAGCATTAAAATAAATAGTAAGGAAAGTAGAGTCAGTTTTAAGAGAAGATGCAATACTCAGTATTGGCCCTTTAGTTCAGTGGCTAAAACTGTGGGTAATCTTGTCTTTGGCATTATAAAAGCTCACTTAACCTACTGAATAACCTAAGTTAACTATAGACCCTAAACAATTTAATCACATTTCCATTTAGACCTTATTAGTGAAATACTTGTACCTTCCTTTAGAGAAGACTTCAATTTATAATGCACTAATTGTAAAGCAATAAAATTCTTTGCTTCTAGAAAGAAAGCTGAAGATTCATTTTGCAAGAACAACAGAAATCAATGATCTCATGCCATAATAAAAATAAGTACAGCCTTCAAGTTTTGCAAAATAGTAAGAAGAATTTCCCTGTTTCATAGAGACCTGGTGTACCAGACCAAAGAGATATTTCTTCTGTTACATGAAGATCTTACTTGACCCATGGTTAAAGTGTCAATAGATGAATGGAACTGGGGGTGGGGGGTATGAATATGGATTCTCCAGTGTTTTAAAGATATCTTACTGAATTCATTAAATATAAAACTGTGCATGTATTTAATAAATACAGTGAAATAAATAATATACTGTAATTACTATCAGGAAAAGGATGAATGAAATTTAATTGGTAACAAAAACAGCACATCTCAAAATCTCAGAGTATAATTATTCAATATTTAGGTTATTAAGTGAATATTGCAACTAGTCAGTCCAAGAATAATTAATCCATTTTAGTTCCTGATAGGTAGCCAATGGCTACTTTAGGGACTCCTGGTCACTTTTCTAATTGTAACCACCAGGAACTAATTTAGCTATAGGCACACAAATTTTCAACACAGACATATAACATATTGCCTATGTTATAAATAGGCAATATTTGAATTATAGCAGATATTAGCTTATTTGAAAATAAGCTAATAAATTTGGTTCAAGTAACTCCTATTCATAAAATATTTCATGTTTCAAAACACTTGTCCCTTAAAATGCCACATTTAATTTGACTCCTAAGAATAAAATATTGCCTCAGCATTTATTTATTTATTAGTTCAACAGATATTTATTGAGAATGGTTATCTTCTCTAAGGCTTTGCTCTAGATGCTAGTGATAACAGCAGTGAACATAATTAACTAATCCCTATTTTCATTTGATTGGGTGAGACAGATGTTAAGCAAATAAACAAATGCTATTCAATATTGTTTGACAGTTATAAATTCAATGAAGATAAATAAAACATAAGTATGAGGATAAGGGTTGCCCCTTATAAAGACTGGTCCAAATCAGAATGTATTTAAGTTAAAGGCAAAGGATTTGAGAGAAGGAATGGGGTCCAAGTGGACTCCAGAGCTTTGACCTGAAAACACAGGGAGAATGGAGGGTGACAATTACCAAGATGGTAAACACTGAAGAACATTCCTAGTTGAGAAAATCAAAGGTCAGTTCAGGATATGCAGAGCTTGGTATTTCTGCTAAACATCCAAAATGGAAATACTGAATATACAGTTGAATCTGTGAGTCTGGAGGTTAACACAAAGGTCAGAACTGGTGATAAAAATTTTGAAGTCTCAGTCTCTAGATATTTTTGAAGCCAGGGAAGAAAGGTATTTTTTTTTTTTAAAGCAATGATACAATGAGAGGACCTAGAAGTCAACAAAGAATATATGAAAAGGACGGAGCTGTGGGTCATGCTAAAATACTGGCAAAATAAGAATAGTACAGCAAAGAAGGTGAGGAAAAATGTTCAATTAAGTAAAATGAAATTTGAAGAATGTAGTGCTTTAAAAGAGCAAGTATTCTGGTGAATGCCTACAATTCTAGTGACTGGGGAGGCTGAGAAAGGAGGATTGCATGTTCGAGACCACCCTTAGCAACTTAGTGGGGCCCTAAGCAACTTAGTGAGACTCTGCCTCAAAATAATTATAATAATAAGGGCTGGAGATGTGGCTTACTGGATAAGTGACCATAGGTTCACTTCCCTATACAATAAATAAATAAATAAATAAATAAATAAATAAATAAATAAATAATAAAAGAGCAATTACTCAAAGAAGAGACTAGTATCAGTTTTATGCTAAGGACCAGTAACAAATTAAGTAGGCAAATGGAGGTCACTGGTGACCTTGTCAATAACTATAAATGCACATTAAGAATAAGGTTAGAACCACAGAGATGAGTTCAAGAGAAGGGGAATAAAAGGGGAAAGAATACTCACTTCAGGAGTATTGCTGTTATGGGAAAAGAAAAGTAGTCATAGTTGGAGATAAGAGGGGATTAAAGAAAATCTTTTTTATGTCATCTTTATAGCATACTTGTATGCTGTAGGAAATGATGCAGAAGAAAGGAAAGTATTAGTGATTTTAAGGAATAAAGAATATAATTGTGTGAGACTAATCCTGCAACAGGTGAGAGAAGATGGGATTGGTACACAATGCAGGAATGATCTTTTTTTTTTTTTTAATTGTAAGCAAATGGGGTACAACCTGTTTCTCTGGTTGTACATGAAGTAGAGGCGTACCATTTATGTAATCATACATGTACATAGGGCAATGGTGTTTGATTCATTCTGTTATTTTTTTCCTCTCCCCCACCCCTCCCACCCCTCTTTTCCCTCTGTACAGTTCCTCCTTCCTCCATGCTTGCCTCCTTCCCACTCCCCATTATGTATCATCATCTGCTTCTCAGCAAGATCATTCGCCCTTTGGTTTTTTGGGATTGGCTTATCTCACTTAGCATGATATTCTCTGATTTAATCCATTTGCCTGCAAATACCATAATTTTATTATTCTTTATGGCTGAGTAATGTTCCATTGTATATATATATACCACAGTTTCTTTATTCATTCATCAATCAAAGGGCATCTAGGTTGGTTCTACAATCTGGCTATTGTGAATTGAGCAGCTATGAACATTGATGTGGCTGCATCACTGTAGTATGCTGATTTTAAGTCCTTTGGGTATTGGCCTAGGAGTGGAATAGCTGGGTCAAATGGTGGTTCCATTCCAAGTTTCCTAAGGAATCTCCACACTGCTTTCCAGAGTGGCTGCACTAATTTGCAACCCCACCAGCAATGTATGAGTGTACCTTTTTCCCCACATCCTCACCAACACCTATTGTTGCTTGTATTCTTGATAATCGCCATTCTAATTGGGGTGAGATGGAATCTTAGGGTGGTTTTGATTTGCATTTCTCTTATTACTAGAGATGTTGAACATTTTTTCATATATCTGTTGATTGCTTGTAGATCTTCTGTGAAGTGTCTGTTCATTTCCTTAGCTCATTTATTGATTGGGTTATTTGTATTCTTGGTGTAGATTTTTTTGAGTTCTTTATAGATTCTGGAGATTAGTGCTCTATCTGAAGTATGAATGGTAAAGATTTTCTCCCACTCTGTAGGCTCTCTCTTCACATTGCTGATAGTTTCCTTTGCTGACAAAAAGCTATTTAGTTTGGCAGCACATATACTAAAATTGGAATGATACAGAGAAGATTAGCATGGCCCCTGTGCAGGAATGATCTTTAATAGGAGAAAAATAAGTTTGTTCTTGAATTCAAATAAGAGCAAGGTGGAAATATTGGTTCTAGATTCACACAGAGTGGAAGATTGATGGACTTGGAAGGAGAAATTTCTCTTAATTGCTGTATTTTTCTCAGGGAAATATGAAATAAGATCACCATCTCGAGAATAAAGAGGAGGGAGGTAAACAAGATAACTCATTATATAGAGGAGGGAGAAAGTTAAAGGTCATTTAATCTATTTCACTTTTTTTCTGACAGGGCTGCCAAACCATGTAAAAGAGTAACCTATATTTAGGATCACAATTTTCTACATTGCTATTATAGAGGTAAAGTACTTTAAATTCTCAATGCAGATGATATACCAAACTTCTGGCTATGTTACCAGATATGTTCTTTGTTGTTACCTAATGGCACATTGTTCTAAAGGTCCAGAGTATTAAAATACAATTTATTTACTAATGTGATGAGAATGATATTTCATGGAAGGCACAGACAGAATCTGTGCTATGTGAGTCTTAGTGCTAAGAAGAAATGCTCACACATTTAAAAGTGAAATAAATGCAATAGATTTTTTCTACTCATGATTAAGAGACTCTTGGCAGCTTGACTAGAGGGAATATGCAGAATATTCGTCATCCCAGCCAAGGGTAAGTATGGTCTCCAGGGAATGAAGTGTCCACTGAACACTGTCTAACTCCTATTATTACTCCAGATTGTTTCATACTCTGTTGATTAAAATTGATACAAGTCATGCCTTCAAGGGTCTCTGAAAACAAACCAACCAACCATCCAACAAAAAACAACACCACATTTTTTCTTTTAACAAAAGACAAAATTATTCTGTCACCTTCTTGGTTTTTAATTTTCTTTTTCTTAAGGATTTCAGTAGCTATGTACTTCTACACTTATCCTGAATAAAAGAATATGCATTTGTATATCCTTGCCTCATCTATTTAAGCACTTGTAATTTATATGAATCTGAATGTGATTCGCTTTTTTTATTTTTCATGAGATTTATTCAATTTTATGAGACTTAATTGTAGAGCAAGATGTGCTTTATTGAACATGCTAAAATGAGGATTTAATTAATAGATTGACAGTTATTTTATAAAACATCAAGTAGCATGATAGAAATGTGAGAAATGTGTGCCTTTTGTTGAGTCATTTGTAAAAACTGTTTATTTAATGTCATATCTAAAGTCTATAAATATGGCTATGTAATTCTTCATACCTAAAGAAGTTCTCAGCCAGATTTCTATAAAGATGTAAATGATAAAGAAAGAGGAAGATATGCATGTTTTCCATGTATGATATTTTCATAGACTATGAGTAAATGGAAGGTGTGAGGACAAATCAGAGCCCATGATTGTGTTCTCTGTTCCCAATCATGCAACTCTGTTGCTGGAGAAAAAGATTAGAAATGTCAAGAAAGGTGCTAGACTGTGAAGATGATGTCCTCTAGCAAAACACAAACAAACAAAAAATTGAAGCCAGCATAGAATATTCATGAGGAGTTTTTACACTCCAGCAGTGTCATACTCATTAACAGTGTTTGGGTAGGAAAAAAAATGTGTAATTTGGGTGATGGCAATGCCAGCAGAAATCCTTGCCTTTTCTTTCCATGGAATTTAATTTCCAACTCAGTGATGAGCCAGAGAAGGGATGGGGTAGGGAAAACTCCATGAAACAGAGAAATATTTTCAATGGACAAGTTCCCTGACCAGGATTTCAAAGGCATCCTGGGAAGTTATAGAATTTCTACAGGCAGAGGCTTAGGCAGTACAGTCTGATTGTAGATAGGTTTGCCCTGCAGCCATATTTGCCCAGGTAGCACACATCCCTTTTAGGGAATGGGGTTTGTCTCAAAGGGAGATATTAGTGGAGAAGACATAATTAAGGAGATTTTTGCAGAGTTGCCTGAACCACTTCTTGAGGCCATTACTGTACCAAAATTAGAGTCAGTCCTGAATATTAGGGCAAAACTGGCAAAATGTATTTCTCCTTTGAATCCCTGCCAGTTTTCTGAGTCTTCTATTCTTGATTCTCAACGTCCCAATAGTCTGAACCTGCTTCCCAAATGATCAAGACATTTCTAAAGCATGTAATAAGCACTTGCCAAACACATACTCCATTCCAGGCACAGAAGTATTTTTTTTTTTTTTTTGCTGCAATTTATTATTTACCATAGTGTTCATGTGTGGTAGAGTAAAGAAAAACTAATCTGCTTGTGAAGGTCTAGTAGGCTCACTTCTAACTAAGAGCCTTAAATATACCACCATATCATCAAGTGCCATTCATGATTGTGGTCCAATAAAATGACAAATTATGCCAGAACTAAACCTTTGCTCTACAAAACAAAAAAATAAAAACAAAAATAAAAATAAAACCTGAATGTTATATCTTTGCATATCTTTCATTCTGCAGGAAATCATTCTTATCCAGATGGTGTTCTTGAACAGATTTGATACATTAGTCTCATCAATTACTAAGGTTAGTATGATTTAATTTGTTACCCTTCCAATAAATACTATAATTTGATATAAGATTCTTTTTAAAAATAGCAAGAGAAGAACATTTTTTTTCCCCCTGGGGATACTGGAGAATGAACCCAGTGGTGCTCTACCACTGAGTTACATCCCCAGTCCTTTTTTAAAAAAGTAATTTTGAGATAGGGTCTCACTAAGTTACTTAGGGACTCACTAAAGTCAGAGGTTGGCCTTGAATATACAATCCTCCTGCCTTGGTTTCCCAAGTCACTGGAAATATAGGAGTAGCTGATCTCACACAGCAGAAAGAACATTTTATTAATTGAACACTAAACAGTATTATTGTGTGACTGATGAGAGGATGATAATGTAAGGGAGAGAATTGTTCTCTGTTATACAGAAACCCTATTTCTCTACAATCTAATCCAGCCCTGGCAGCAAATATAGGTGGTTCCTCTACCACCACTCCCAAAATTTAGACTATATATAAGTAAATATTAAACTACCACTAGAACTTTGAAGTAGAAAGGAGTTATATTTTATTTATGTCATTTTACAAATTATAACAAAGAAAACAGCATAAAATATAAAAACATTCCCTTTCTAACATTGTCTAGAGGAGAGATTCCTTGGATTATACAGGGATTATGATTACTATTCTTACACTGAAATATTCTATTGCCTAAACAGTCTTTTTTTTTTCTTTTTTTTCTCCTAAGTAAATGAACAGTAACATATAAACTGTAATAGAACCCTGACGTTACTAAATGGTCTCATCTTTCACTGCTCTAGTTGTTCCAAGTCACAGAAATATACTCTTTCTCAGGGCACTGTTTGATAATCTGCCTCTACAGTGATGAGCATAAAATTTAGAGTTCTTTATAGTGTTATTACTTCAGTATAATCATCAGAACCCTAGTGGTTTGGGAGAATTTGTATGCTGAGGCAAATGCCTGTAAGTTAGCAAGTGGTTAGGAGATTGGAAAGTACAGTTTAATGAGCCTGAATTTATCAGGAGTAAAGCTGCCAATGGTTTTTACGTTAAATATCCTCATTATTACCTTTTATCCTATTGTTTCTACATATGCTGGCTTTCTATCCCACGTGCCTACATTCAACATGTATTTCTTCATCAAAACTAGTCTCGGTTAGAAGGAAGAAAGTTGTATTGAGGGCCAGTTGTAGGGCACTTGAATGTGAGAGGCCCTGAGTTCAACTCAGTACTTCCAAAATAAAACTTTTTTATTTTCAAATATGCTTTGATTATTAGAACTATATTCTCAAAAAAAAAGTAAAAATAAAGAGGAAATTTTACTGTGTACCTGTAATGGTTGTTTTAATTTATTTTTCCAAATGAAAAGTCTATTTAATCAGAAAATTACTAGCTTCTTTTAGTGTATTTCATTCCAAAGTAATGAATACTGCCTCATAAAATTTATTTTTTCATTTTTATTATGTCTCCTCTATAAAATTATTAAAGTATATACATTTAAATTAAAGTTAATTTTTAAAATGTATGATTTAGACTTTCTTTCTTTGGGAAATTACTTATTTTGTGTCAATAAATACAAATTTCAAGTGCACAGTTGGGCTAGATTACCTCTGAAGTTCTTCTAACTCTGAAAAGATTGACTCTATTTCAGAGTCAGAGTCAACCTTAGTAAAGTATAGAAAGAAAAAAAAATGTTACATGAATTAATAGGAATGAAAAGTCTTCCTACCTAACATTAATCTTTGCTCCCTCATCTGCCACAGTGCCTAAAATTCTCTCTCTCTACTAGAATTATGTCTTAAAGATGCTCATAAGGCTTATTAATTTTACTTGGGTTCAGGCACTATGTTGCAAAGGAGATATAACCAATTAATTTATATTAATGTATCTAATTACTGTCAATTGTCACCTTGAAAATAAGAGCCTTTTAACTATTCACCTACCTTTGAGGTGAATAGTTAAAAGAACACAGGATATTAATTTATGTTGAATGACCTCAGCACCTTCATAAGCACCTTCACCAATTGACTATGCCTATTCACATAAAGACCAACTTCTAGGAACTTGGATCCCATCTATCATTTTGTATGGTCCTTGCAGATTCCACTTTCTGGGTCTAGTTCTAGATTCCCTTTGCATCATTTGGGCTTGGTATTCTATATTGTTGTGAAGCATGGAGATCTTTTACATAAATTCAGTATCTTATTCAGACCATCCTGGCTTTCCCTAGTTTTCCACAATCCCCAGTAGCTGAAAGCCCAGAACTCTGACTTGACTCAGAGAATGTCAGATTCTACAGTCGAGGAGGATGGCATTAGAGGAAAAATAAACAAAAAGAGGGGGCCAATCTCAGTCAGTTAGCCAAAAGGAGGAACAGTAGAGAATTAAGACAGTGGTTTAATTTATAACATTTTCCTAGTGCTAGCAACACTATGATATAACAAAATCACAAAATTTTACACCTTGATGCATTAACTAGAAGTTTACACATAACCAAAGCCAAAAATTTCATTTGGTGCATTTGGTATTAAAAAAAAAACTAAAACCAAACTGATAGTTTTCCTCTTGAATTATACAATGCATTGGATACACACGTGACCCTCAGAACTAGTTAGTGTTTATTACAGACTTGTTATGCTTATATTACTAGCAATTCATTTTCCTTCTTACTACAACATCCCCATAACAACTGTGTATTTATCAAACTTTGTAGGACAATTTATAATCAAGTTAAGGACCTAGAGTTGAAGTGATTTACATATTTTATCATCAATTCTAGAGTTGAAAATGTCCTTGATGTAACAAGGTGATATCACGTACCATCCTTCTCTGGTGACATATTACTTGCAGACAACCTTGGAGTATAGAAGAAGAGGAAGTGTTTCCTCTTGTTAAGTTTATCACATTTCACTCTCCCAGAGTATCCAGAGCAATATTGAGTGGATCAATAGGCACAGCAGGAACAAGCCTTTTACTTCTTCATTCCATCAGTGTTTTAAGTCAGAATTCTCAGTGTTGAGAAAAAGGGGAGCATATAATATGACCTAATTTTTCTCTAAGATTTTCCCTCTAAAGTAAGCCAGACTTCATAAGCCCCAAGTCAGTAATTTAAAGAAGTAAAAGAGTGCTTCTTTCTCTGTGCTTTTTTTACATAAGTGTGTTTTCTAAATGATCAAGTACACTATCTCAGGGAAATCGTTGAACATAACATGAGTTTATATGTAAAGGAAGCCAGCAGCAGCAGCTTGTTGAGCAAATTCAATACTTCACTCAATTTGGCTTCAGAAACAAGAATTCTACCCCATGCCTAATTTACCAAGTGCTACTAAAGGGTTGGCGTAGAAAAGGCATTCATTAGTTAATCAATACATCATAATTTGAAGATGACTTATACAAAATCAGAATTATGGGAATTTAGAAGAAGGCAGATGGAATACCATGTATAATACCTCCCTATAGTCTTCCCAAGCTACTTCAACCTATCAAAAAAATTAGTATCATCCTATAGTTTCTAGTACATCTCAAAGCTATTTCATTAGCTGATCAACAATATGTACTAAGTGTTTAGTGTAGATGAAAACTGTGTAGAAACTACAAAGCTTTATTTGTAAGTAAGTAGCAAGGGTTTTGAAATACAAAAGTCAAACATTTAAGAGTGGAGCACTTATTTTGGTACTTTTAATTGGAAAAAAAATTTCATTCCATCTTCCTTTCCTCCCTTTGTTCCTTTCTTTATATTATTCTGGAAAAATCATATAATAAATAAACAGATACCTAAATGAGTATTTTAAAATGGAACTGCTATAAGGAAAACAGAACTTGGAAACATAGTGATAAAGTAGGTATTTGTAAATAAACAAAACTGGCAAATAGAACATCAGAGAGGGTGTTCACCTTTAAATAGAATAGATAGGAAAGGTCATTCTGAAATTGGACATTTTAGCTGGGGTTTGACTGATAAGAAGGAGATATTAATGTGAATATCATAGGTAAAAATACTGCAGGCAGACAAAATGGCAAGTGGAATGACCTCAATGCAAGACCAAGCTAGTTGAAGGAGGTTAAGGAAACCAGTGTTGTTGGCACTGATGAAGAAAGGAGAGAGTAGAGAGAGGTGAAATTGGAAAGAGAATGGTGCAGGATAATTAGACTGTTAGAGTTCACTTTTTATTCTCAGGATGGGTGAAAGTTATTGAGAGATTTTAAACAAGAGAAGAACATGATCTGGTTTATTTGTTAGTAGATAACTTTATCATGTGAAGGATGAATTTTATAGGCAAAGTGGGAGCTTATAGAAACCTGTTAGGAATCTATCATTGTAGTCCAGGAAAGAGATGGGCAATTCAAACTAATCAATCCAGCTTTTTGGAACAGGTTTTGCTCATTAGAAACTTCCTATAATGGAAGAAGTTGTGTAATAATCAGTGACAGCTGAAAGAAGGGCTCTGGATTTTTAACTATGGATCAGTGTACAAAAATGAAAGAACATTTATCCCCTCCAAATCCACATTGCTATACTACATTTCTAATGTAAAGGGGCTGGGAAAAGGAAACAAGAAATTTTGGGCAAAAAAGAGCATTACTTACCATTTTTAGCCTTGCAAGACCGGTTGTCTGGCTGCATTAGATAGCCCTCCACACAACTGCAAGCAAAGGATCCATATGTATTTATGCAGGTCTGGCTGCATGTACCATAAGTGGTACATTCATCTCGATCTAAAAGGAAAATTGGCATCATTTCTAAGCAGCTTTATTCTTAGACATTTTTATTTCTCCTTGAAGAAAACATGTATTTTTGAACTTTGGAAACAGATTCTTGCTTATGAAAGAAAGCACTAACAACAATATGACTTTTCAAGACCACACTAATTGAAAGTCAAGTTCATTGTTGCTCTAATATTTACAAAGAAAAAAAGATCAAATTTAACATTAAACATTTGTTATAATGGAAGTTTTATTTGCATTTGTGATGGGTAGGTGAGGAATTCTCAGATATTTTTGTCAAGGTATGAAATGCACTGCAATTAATATTTATTGAATAGTTCCAAGGTTCATAATACTCTTTTTACTATTTTAACAATGAATTAGTCTTGTGACATGGTTTTCAATCCACAGATTAAATAAGAGTTCTGAGCCAAGCTATGTAATTCACCCTCCATAATTTAAAAAGGGGAAACTATCAAGCACTTATTGAAACCAGACATTTTAATTAAATTTAATTTTAATATCTGTGTTCCCTCCTTCTTCTACCATTTAGTTTAAATCTCCATGAACAGTAGGTTCATGGAGATTTAAACTCCATGAACTCCATAAACTTCATGAACTCCATGAATCATTTAGGTTCAATGATTCTTAACTGACCAAGCAAACAAAAATACATCTTGTCCTACTTAATTATTTAGACAAAGGTATATTCAGTCTTTTCTGTGTCCCAACCTCTGTACTAATCCCAGAAGACGACAAAATTGAAAAAAATCTGTGTTGTCCTTAATCAAGACAAGTCCAGTGAGGTATTATTTTGATACTATTATAAAGGCATATCCTAGTAATAAGAGAATCCTAGAAAAGGAAGTGGTTCTGCATGGGCCTGGAAGAAGAATATTAAGTGAAAACTTCATATTGAATTGAGTTCAATGAATAATCTAGATTTTCTCAGGCCAAAACAAAAACAAAAAAGAATCAATGGAAAAGAACATTTCAGTTAAATACAATAGGATGTAAAAGACATTGGGATGATGTAACAGGGGTTTCATAGAAGCACAAAAAATCAAGTAAAGCAAAGGTGTATTAGGGCAAGTAATAGGTGATGAGAATGATAAAGTACTTTGTAGGACAGATAATGAAGCACTTTGTATACTGAACCAAAGAGTGTATATTACACAAAGGCATTTGGAAAGTAAAAACTAGGTAAGTCATATGATCAACTTTGCATTGTAAAACTAAATAAGTTCAGATGAAAAGATGAATTGGTGAATGTAAAGAAAGGATCCTGGTTAGATTGATTCCCAAGTATTTTTTCCGAAGCTATTGTGAATGGGGTAGTTTTCCTAACTTCTCTTTCTGAAGATTCATCACTTATGTATAAAAATGCATTAGATTTATGAGCATTGATCTTATATCCTGCTATTTTACTGAATTCACTTATGAGTTCTAAAAGTTTTCTGGTGGAATTTCCTGGTTCCTCTAAGTATATAATCATATCATCAGCAAATAGGGATAGTTTGAATTCTTCTTTTCCTATTTGTATACCTTTAATTTCTTTGGTCTGTCTAATTGTTCCAGCTAGAGTTTCAAGGATGATATTGAATAGGAGTGGTGAAAGAGGGCATCCCTGCCTTGTTCCAGATTTTAGGGGGAATGCTTTCAGTTTTTCACCATTTAGAATGATATTAGCCATGGGCTTAGCGTAGATGGCCTTTACAATGTTAAGGAATGTTCCCACTATCCCTATTTTTTCTAGTGTTTTAAGCATGAAGGAGTGCTGTATTTTATCAAATGCTTTTTCTGCATCTATTGAAATAATCATGTGATTCTTGACTTTAAGTCTGTTGATATGGTGAATTACATTTATTGATTTCCTGATGTTGAACCAACCTTGCATCCCTGGGATGAAACCCACTTGATCATGGTGCACTATCTTTTTAATATGTTTTTGTATGCGATTTGCTAAAATTTTGTTGAGAATTTTGCATCAATGTTCATTAAGGATATTGTTCTGAAATTTTCTTTCCTCGATGTGTCTCTGTCTAGTTTAGGTATCAGGGTGATATTGGCTTCATAGAATGAGTTTGGGAGAGTTCCCTCCTCTTCTATTTCATGGAATACTTTGAAAAGTATTGGAATGAGCTCTTCTTTAAAGATCTAACCAAAGAGGTGAAAGACCTCTACAATGAGAACTACAGAACACTAAAGAATGAAATTAAAGAAAACCTTAGCAGATGGAAAGATCTCCCATGTTCTTGGATAGGAAGAATTAATATTGTCAAAATGGCCATACTACCAAAAGTACTATACAGATTCAATGCAATTCCAATTAAAATTCCAATGACGTACCTTACAGAAATAGAACAAACAATCATGAAATTCATCTGGAAGAATAAGAAACCCAGAA
The DNA here is from genome assembly GCF_902686445.1 of Sciurus carolinensis. Classification (NCBI taxonomy): domain Eukaryota; kingdom Metazoa; phylum Chordata; class Mammalia; order Rodentia; family Sciuridae; genus Sciurus; species Sciurus carolinensis. Next base: position 93,251,514 of record NC_062215.1, read on the forward strand.
TAGCTAAAGCAATCCTTTGCAGAAAAAATGAAGCTGGGGGTATTGCAATACCAGAACTTCAACTATACTACAAAGCAATAGTAACAAAGACGGCATGGTATTGGTACCAAAATACACAGGTAATGGTACAGAATAGAGGACATGGACACAAACCCAAATAAATACAATTTTCTCATACTAGACCAAGGTGCCAAAAATATGCAATGGAGAAAAGATAGCCTCTTCAACAAATGGTGCTGGGAAAATTGGAAATCCATATGCAACAGAATGAAACTAAACCCATATCTCTCACTGTGCACGGAACTAAACTCAAAATGGATTAAGGACCTCGGAATCAGACCAGAGACCCTGCAGATTATAGAAGAAAAAGTAGGTCCAAATCTTCAACATGTCGGCTTAGGACCAGACTTCCTCAACAGGACTCCCATAGCACAAGAAATAAAAGCAAGAATCAATAACTGGGATAGATTCAAACTAAAAAGCTTTCTCTCAGCAAAGGAAACTATCAGCAATGTGAAGAAAGAGCCTACAGAGTGGGAGAAAATCTTTGCCAATCATACTTCAGATAGAGCGCTAATCTCCAGAATCTATAAAGAACTCAAAAACTCTACACCAAGAATGTAAATAATCCAATTGACAAATGGGCTAAAGAAATGAATAGACACTTCACAGAAGAAGATATACAAGCAATCAACAAACATATGGAAAAATGTTCAACATCTCTAGTAATAAGAGAAATGCAAATCAAAACCACACTAAGATTCCATCTCACCCCAATTAGAATGGCGATTATCAAGAATACAAGCAACAACAGGTGTTGGCGAGGATGTGGGGAAAAAGGTACACTCATACATTGCTGGTGGGGTTGCAAATTAGTGCAGCCACTCTGGAAAGCAGTATGGAGATTCCTTAGAAAACTTGGAATGGAACCACCATTTGACCCAGCTATCCCACTCCTAGGCCTATACCCAAAGGACTTAAAATCAGCATACTACAGAGATACAGCCACATCAATTTTCATAGCTGCTCAATTCGCAATAGCCAGATTATGGAACCAACCTAGATGTCCTTCAATTGATGAATGGATAAAGAAACTGTGGTATATATATATATATATATATATATATATATATATATATATATACAATGGAATATTACTCAGCCATAACGAATGATAAAATTATGGCATTTGCAGGCAAATGGATGAAATTGGAGAATATCATGCTAAGTGAGATAAGCCAATCTGAAAAAACCAAAGGAAGAATGATCTCGCTGATAAGTGGATGATGACACATAATGGGGGGTGGGAGGGGTAAGTGTTAGGGTTAGAGTTAGGGTTAGGGAGGGGGGCAAGAATGGAGGAAGGAAGAACTGTATAGAGGGAAAAGAGGGGTGGGAGGGGTGGGGGGAAAGGGAAAAAATAACAGAATGAATCAACCAACATTACCCTATGTAAATTTATGATTACACAAATGGTGTGCCTTTACTCCATGTACAAACAGAGAAACAACATGTATCCCATTTGTTTACAATAAAAAAAAATAAGAAAGGATCCTGGAAAGTTAATAAAGTCATTAGAAATGAAAATGGAATGGACTCAAAGTTTTTAAAAAAAGTAGAATAGATAAGATTTGAAAACTGGAGGTAATTGACATGAATGGTGGTCCAATTTTTCAATAGAGAATATAGGAGTACAGATTCGTGTAGAGATATGATGAGAGGAGATGATGAGTTTGATTTGATTATGTTAAGCTTTAGGTGTCTAGAGCATATTTCAGTAAAGGTGTAATAAGCAATTGAAGATACTGGACTGGTAATATAGACTGAGATCTCTCCTATAGCATTTGGGACTGAACAATGAAGAGATAATAAACAAACAGAAGATGGTTATTTCCTACAGAAAATGGAAAGTGAGAAAAACAAATAACTTGACTGGAGTAAATTGTTATCAGATGCTAACATGGAAAGGACAGACAAGAAAAAGGAGTCATGAACCTACAACACAGGGAATTTCAAGACTACTTCAGGAAGAGTTAAGAACAAAAGAACTTTTCCAGAATATCAGAATTATTTTTTTTATAATATCAGAATTATTAAAAGAATTACATGCAATGAAGAAATCCAACAAAATAAAGATTAAATTGCCATTTGGATTCCTTAATTAGGACACTGATTGATGTAGTGATCTTGGTAGTGTAGAATTTTCTTGTTATACAGAATCTTTACCCACCACATTTTCAAATAACTCTACTATAAAGGCAAATTGGCTTGTTTGAGTGGATTTTACTTTACAGTTTTGCAGGACTCTATGTAGAGTTGAGTTTCGTTTCTCGGTTGATGAGTGTGGAATGAAGAAAGTTGTCATATGATCTCAAACTTACATTTTTGTGTATAAATGGGATGGTGGAGTTTGTAGTGAAGATAATCAAGAACATTGGTGCTCTGGGAGACTCCAGATAAATTAAGAAGTCTCTAAAAGTATTATGTTATAGGATTAGAAACCAGACAGGAAGGAAGGATGGAAGAATAAAATTGAAATAACAAATTGAGAATGTAAGTATAGTCAATTGTTAAATTTCTTAAATAATTAAAAAGAGGTGGGGACAGGAACGAGGCTATAAGAAGAGACAGTATCTGAAGTAGATGTTTGAGTGTTTCTTCTTTCATTTTTCATGTATTTTTTATTGGAGAAATATATACTTAAATATTGACTATAATGTGAGACAGTGAAAGGGCATTATTTAAACATACAAAAGAGGCAGAAATTAATGGATGAAGATATGATAAAAGTTCAGCTGGGTAGAAATAAAAAATGGGAAACAAGCAAATTAAAAAAGTGAAACTATTTTGAAATGAGAACAAAAGAAACATATTTGGGTACAAATGCAAATCCTGAGAAGAAAGGAGAGAAGTTTGAATTAATACCTTATGGTACCTATAAAAATTTTTACAAAATAAAAAAAAATCATTGATAATATGAAAGAGAATAGATGATGGAAATATACTTTAAGAGAATGAAGAAAGACTGAAGTACCTTTTACAAGGGATGATCAAGGGGGCTGTCACAGATACTGTCTGCTCACGTCCTTCAAATCTGTATGTGTATGTCTACACCTGTGGGGATCTTTCATTGTGTCTGAGGGGTAAGCAATCCCTACTACAAATTCTCCCATGAGAAGCTCTGCTAGGATTAAAGGCAGGTAAAAAGTTACAGGAGAGATAAAACACCCTCCAGCACACAACCACTTACTTCTTGCCTATTTGGAAATGTATACAGAAACCCAAGTTCCCTTGTCCCTCATCCTAGAGAGAACACACATTTCGGTTTCAGCTAAACCTTGTTGTAGACAGCTTAATGTTTATTCTTTCTCTAGATCACCTCCTACTGCCATTATAAAAAAACAAAAATTAAAAAAAAAAATAAAGAACAGGGGTGGGGCACAAATAAAACTTTAATCTTGAATTCTTGTTTCAGGATTGGTTTCTGGGAAAACCCAAGCTAATAAAGGAACTTACTAAGGGAAAGCAAAAGGATAGCTGACTAGCACAAGGGACTATTTAAACTGGGAAACTACACATTTTTATGGAATTAATTCGCACTATTCTCTGATTTCTTTAGTGTCCTGTAATAACCTGCAGCCATGGATGGCTCATTTGCAATAAGTACTTTTATAAGTACTTTTGGAACTCAAAGAACAGTGTTTGGAATTAAGTCTATGCTAGTTTTGCATTGGTAAAATCCAGTGTCTGGTTGCAGAAATGATTCTTATCTATTTCCACAGATTTTTCAACTTTAATAGTATTGGTTTCTATTTCAGCATTTCTGATATGATTATATTATACAGGAGAGAAATACGATTAATGATTTCTTTTGTTCTTTCTACATAGACAGAATATACTGATGTGACATTGATACAGCTCTACAAAATTGGCCACAAAGGAATTGACAAGTCATTAGTTGTGATACTGCCTTCTTTTTCCTTTAATGACAGAGAAATGACTGGAAATACAGTTTCAGGGAAGTATAAGTGATTCTCAGACCTGGCCATCTATATGTGCAGAGAAAATAAAATGAGTTCTTTTTCCATTAGTGACTTCTGAAATAATTATTATGCAATTCTTTATTAATGTTCAATAGGAGGGATCAACTATGGTTGTACTTCTGCATTTAATTCAAAGATTAGGGAATTCAAGATTTCAATTCATCCTTGCAAAAGGAACTGTAAATCCTGATTCCTACTAGAGTAAGGTATAGTAAATAAGAGAGAAATATGCATTATAGTACCTAAATCTAACACGTTTAAATAGTAAGGGCTATTTTGAACCACAAATTGCATGCATGCAAAGACACCATTTATATTTGAAGCGATGTACATCAGGCTGACTTTTGTGATTATGATGGATATATCATTGCACAGGTGTTTTTCAAAATGTCTTAACTTTTATGTGTAGTTACTGATTTATCAGTGTTGGTTGAAAAAAATATGACACAAACATATGTGCCCGGGTCCTATTATAGCAGACTGTCAGTCTAATAAATAATAGCAAATATTTCTATAATATTTGTATTATACACAAATAAACAAACTATAAACTAAAGTTCAAACCACATGTGTACCTGAAAAGACAATAAACCTCTCTGTGATAAAAATAAGACAACTCTGAAGATTGGAATTTTAGTCTCAACTCTATCACTGAGAAGATGTGTAAATTTAAGCAAGTCAATTAACTTCTCAGGGCTTGTCTTTGGTTGCTTTTTTCATCAGCATTTTGAACAATAATTCTCTAAGGATCCTTTCAACTTTAAGATTCTGAATTAAGGTAAAGTGATAATATTGAAGCAAAGGTTATTAAAATAACCAGCAAAGCACAATTTCTTTTGAAAATATTCCATTTATTAGTAGTTTCAGCAATGTAGCTGTGCCCTGATTTTACACACACACACACACACACACACACATACACACACACACACACACAAAAGATTTGAAATAAATATAGATGTATGGATAGAATCTAAGTATCATACCAATAATTCACATAATAAACTTACATATTTATAGTATATATATGTGTACTGCATTGATACACACACACACACACACATATATCAGTTTATATATATACATAAGCATATATATATATATTCATATATATATATATATATAAAACTGAAGTCAATATAATGAAGAAAAAGTTTTCACTAAGTACAGGGATTCATTTTGGAGGGTAACCATTTACTGTAGTGTAGTCACAAATTTATAATCAAGAAATAAAATGTATCAATATTTACATTCACTATTAGTGCTATTGGTAAAATACCTGCTACCATAATTACCAATGCAAAAATTATAACTTTACATAACTAGCAATTATTAAATTATTTAATAACATGCCAACTAGACTGTAGCCATATGACTGCCATAAAACATTTAGAAATTTATAATAATTAAATCTATTGTATTAATGGTACGACTAAAACATTTGCCCTTTTTGACATTTTCACATATTGATATTATTGCAAATATATTGAAAATGTATGGCTATAAATTCATAAATGTAATGTTTATGTTTTGGGGGACATATTAACTTTTAAATCTAAAAACAAACAAAAGTTAACAAACTTTAAGTGGAAAACATGGTAAGTGTTCAAAGGTATATTATTTTCTATTAACTAGACCTCTATAAAAAAGAGTGTTGCCCCACACTCCATGTACTGGAGGCTTTATTCTCCAGCAAGGTGTTTATTAGAGGTATGCAGCTGTAAAGAGGTACACCATAGTGACAGGTCTTATACCACTGAGGGTGTGCCCTTAAGGGGGATTGGGAGATCTATCTATTCATCTCTTTCTTCCATTTCTGGTCAGGAGATGAAGGGGTTTCATCCTTTATGTGTTTCCACCATGATATACTGCATTGGAACAGGTCCAAAAGCAATGGGACCAATTAGTGATTGAAATCTTCAAAACTGTGAACTATAATTAACCTTTCCTCAATCTGAGTAGGTCAGAACAGGTATTTGTTATAGGAATATAAAACTGAACACAAGTAGAGTTAACACAAACAGAGTTAAAGTTTACACTTACCTCTACAGCTTCTCCCATCTTCTTTGACTTCAAATCCATCCTCACAGTAACACCTTGTACTATTTCTCACCATTGCACATTTATACTGACAATTCAGCTGCTGGCAATTGGGTAACAACTCTGTAGTTAAAAAACAAATATAGTCTCTATGTTAAACTGTGAACATACGTGTATTGCTAAAATTTAAATATTTCATATGTTTATTTAATATATAATACTAATAATACAGTTTTGATTATCCTTGCAGTAAGATTCCATGATTAATCTAGAGAAGAAACAATATCTATTCCTTTAAAATATATTGAATTACATTTGTTTGAAGTTATGTTAATAAAATTTAACATCAATTTGTTTGGTCTTTCACTTTTTTAGCTTATCACTATGTTCAAAGTCACAAATCCTTTCCCTTTAAATTTCTAGTAAATTAAATTATTTTAAGAGGAAAAAAAGTCACTCATTGGTTGATTTTTACCATCAATGCCTTTTTTATCTGATACACTAATTGATTTTCTATCTTTTGAGACCTTGTTTTGATTTACCAATCCATGTGTAACCTTCATAGAAATCAATGTGAATTTATTCCATTTGAATAATTTATTTTCCATTGGTGCAAAAATATTATACAAATACTGGGCATCATATATTTCATTATATTTGGACTCTTTAAGAAGTAATACATTATTGAATCAAAACTTAGACCAGAGCATCTTAAGATTCAATGTGATAAATGCATAAAACACAGATGATGTAACAGGAGCATATATATTACAAAAATAATTTCAAACAGGAATAAGATTTGTTAACCTAGAAATATATTTAGATGAATGCATTACTGATTTTACTGTCCAAAAGAAGGGGTATTAATGTAGGGATATTAATGAATTCCATTTTTTTTTCTTTTTTCCACAAGAGGAAAAAAAGTATTTGAAAATTAAATGACTCAAAATATGTGGTTATTTGTCATAGGCTTAGCAGGCACTCCTGAAAAATTATAAATTGCAATAAAAATGAATAAAAATTCCAAGGTGGGGAAAAGAACTCATTTGAACCTCCTAAACTGAACATTGGGTATTTTACTGAAACAATAATTATCTATAGTATTCCTTTAGTTTTATTTTTTTTCAACTCTCGTGTACAATTATTACATACTCCTTCCAAATATTCACTTATATATGTCAATCTTGCTTCCTACTTCTTTGAGAAAACTAAAGAAATCAGAAGAGATTTTCCAGGTTCACACTGCCCATATAACTTTTGGTGCATATTCTTGTCCTCTCAACATTTCAAATTTAATAAAATTCATTGTAAAACTCCCACACTACCTATGAGGCACAAATTCCATCTTCACTCACCTACTCACAGATTTCACTTGAACTGTGCTCCTCTTCCTCCCTAATCATTCTTTTTTTCCCCTTGATATTAAGTTGGGGTTCACAAACTAAAGTCCCAGCCTGGTTTTTATAAGTTAATTTTCATTGGAGCACAGTCACGTCCATTATTTACATGTTGCTGATGGCTGCTGTCACTCTACCTCAGAAGTGGTTGGATCTACAAAGCCTAAAACAATTTACTATAACCCTTAACAAAGAAAGATTTCTGAATTCTGTACTAGTTCATGCTCAGTGGCAAACATGCTCTTATTTATTCCCAACTTACAAATAAAAACCCTGGGTCTCACTTACCCAACAGTCGATACTGCTCAATCCTGTTTCTCTTAAAATAAAACTTAATAAAAGAAAAAAAAAATACATACACACTGTCTCTTCCTCTCTTTCTACTTTAAACCCAACTATTCAGCTTTAACCCCCAGTGCTTCATGTAAAAGTCTCCAATAACGTCTATGTTGATAAGTGCAGTGATCTTTTCTTAGTCTTTCCTCTACTTGAACTATCAGCAGCATTTGACAGAGTTGATAACTATTTTTTTCTCTTTTGTTCTCATGATTCTGCTTCCAGGCTGCTGTGCTCTTGGCTTTCCTATGTCACAGCTTTCTTTGCTGGCTTCCATTTCTTCTCATCAACCTAAGGTTGGAGGGTTAGGGTAGAAACCATAGTACCCTTTTCATTTCTATTTGCCACTTGTGAACTAAGTAAGTTTCAAGACTTCCTTTCTGTCTGCAACATAACTAACCTACCTTAACTTGAAATCTAGTTGTGCTCTCCTCAATTTCTAATTTTTACTACCCCAGTAACAACTAATATTTTATGTCAAATTACTTTTCTCTCGAAATACCTAAAACAGTTTTGGTTTTCTTGATGTAATTTCAACTACTATACAAATCAACTACACCTAATTTGTAATCTTGCATATTTGATTAATGCTGTGACACATTAAATAATCATTAACAGTTATTTAATATACAAATACCGTTGATTTGTCTATAAAAATTATACTAATACAATATGAAATAAATGATGCTTTGTAAATTTCTGTTCTTGCCTGTAACTCCAGCATCTCTGGAGGATGAGGCAGGAGGATTGAGAGTTCAAAGCCAACCTCAGCAAAAGTGAAGCACTAAGTACGTCAGTTACACCCTATCTCTAAATAAAATACAAAATAGTGCTGGGGCTCAGTGGTTGAGTGTCCCTGAGTTCAATCCCTGGTACCCAAAAAGAAAAGAAAAATCATGTTCTCCCCATTGTATGAACCCCTACAAATTTAGAAAGTACTATATTTCAGGTTCTGTAAACATGCAAATTTTTTGAAACATCACATTTTAAAGAAGAGGAAACTGGTAGCTGATAACTAGCCCAAGGTTACATAGTAAATATATGACACAACAAATATATGACAGAACATGCCTTTAAAACAAAGTCAGTGTCACCTCACAGCGCACTCTGGTAATAATTGTTCTGATTCTCACTGTACAATCTGGGATGGTTCAAATCATGGCATGTCCTTTAATTAATTAATTTTATTTGTTTATTTACATTTGTCATTCTCGACTTAGTAGTTTACGAAAGATATAGGAAGCAATGCATACTTTTTGTATTGAATCAATAAATAAATGAAATAGCTTAACTTTACAAAGAGAATTAACACTAGGTATTATTTCTAAGATACTTCCCAAAGATAGTTCATTTATCTCCTAAAGTAGGTAATCAAGTTGTCAAATCTTGTTTCATTATGGTGGAATTGGTCCAAAGTTGGCTTAAATTTATAAGCTATTTTAGTTATTTATTGAGCACCTAGTCAATGCTGAACACTCTGCTAGGGCTCCTCAAATGCAAAATTGTTTTAGATACATTGAGGATTTACAATGTGACATGGAAAGTAGCAATGGAAAGGAAAACTAGTATAAACTATAGTTATAATTTATGAGTGAAAAGCACAGATAGTAAAAACATATACTATGTTTGTCTTTGAGTATCATTGTAAGCAAAAATAACCAACATGGTTCTGGCACTATTATGAAAACACAAATAACCAGGACAGAAGCAGATCTCAAATGGATCAGTAAGCTTTCCTTTATTCTATAGCAAGTCAGTCAATCAGGCACCAGAGGGGCTCATTTTCTGCATAGGAAAATGGCCACTGGTTACAAAAGGAGTCTGAGTTTTACAGGTTACAATGAGGGTGAATTAATCATTGGAGACTGAAGTAGAATGTGTTGGTTAGACTGTCAGGAAAAAAGTTGTAGAAAATCTGAAACATTGTTATCAGAAAGGGATGAAAGCTCAGAACTCAGTCTGGAGTTAACTCTTTATCTTCTTCCTCTGGGACCTATTGTTATCCGGAGCTTCACTATTTGCTCTTCTCCTTCTAGGACTCACTGGCAATGGGAAAGGGTAAAAGTCCAGGACCCAGCATTTCAGTATCTGCCTCCTCCCTTCAGGAACCACTGTGGTTGGGAAGGGATGAATGTTGCTTTTGGTGGAGATGAACCTGGGAAGGGATGAAAGTTTGCTTTTTTCCCCTTGGATCCCATTGTTACTAGGAAAAGGATTTACTGAACGAATTAATGATTGCCTTCCTCCTCCCTCTTCCTCCAGGTCAGATAGTTTCAGGAGATTGTCATTTCCCTGTCCTGGTGGTGTCATTTCCCATATCCTTCAATCTTTAGGTTTACATGTTCACTATATAATGAGAGGAGCTAGGAATTTGGTTTTATCTCTGAAAAAGAAATTTGGACCTTAGATATAGATATGGAAGTCATAGCATGAAGTTGGTATATGGAATCTATCAAGTAAAGGATTGTCCCTTTAAAAACTGTTTGAGATACAAATAAAACCCAAAGGGAAACTGCCACATGTGAAAATCAAACATAAGAGATCAATAACAACAAAAAAATCCTGAAATAATCAACTGCATAGGTAAAGAACTCAGAAAGCTTCACAAATCTAGGAAGGTTAGTCCATACAAGTAATCAGAAAAATCAATGTTAAATTCTATGAGAAATATACATGGATAAAGAGTAGAAAATACAGGGGATTTCCTAACAGGACCAAAATGCCTTAGGAAAGCAATTCAGTGTGACCGTGAGGACAGAAGTGAATGCAATAAGGGGTTGAAAGGAACAAAGAAGGAAGAAATTTTCTTGTAAAAAACACTTAGATGAAGTTATACATGAAAAGAATGAAGGTAGGGTGTTGTCTAATTTATTGATCTTAATATTAAGGCAGACATATTAAGTGATTTAAATGCATTGTTTTTCTCTTAAATGCCTACAAGCAGCTTCTCCTTTTTCTTTCTCAATCCAAAGTAGAAACTCCAAATACTTCTGTTCTCTTCTTTCTGCTTTTTTTCACTCTTGAAATGTCTGTAGATGAGAGTATGGTACACACTGAAGAGGTGTCAGTGTGGAATGGTGATGGGGTTGGTTGACAAGAGAGGGGGCGGGGGGAAATGAATCTGAAAGACAGACCTTAACCTGGTGCTGGCAACTAGGTGGTGGTTTTGTAGATGAAGAGAGAAAACAAAACAAAACAAAAAAAAGGGTCCAGAGCAACCTTGCTTTTGGTTTGTATCCTCTACAAGGATTAGTTTATTGCACATAATAATGGTAGTGAGAAGATTAAACAGTATATGATATTATGTAAACATAGTAAATATTGATTCTGCTAACAGATCATGAAGAATTATGAAGAACTAATAACATGAAAAGTAAAATTTAAAATTTGACTTGACTGTGCAAGCAATACTAATTATTATAAAGTTATTTGTTTGAACTGCTTAGCATTTATGCTTAATTACATGTAACACTGTAATGACTATGTGCATAATTAACAGAGCATCCGATTAATTTTGTTAGAAAGCTTATTTGAGTACAACAGAAAATTTTGAACCTGAGTCATTAGTTTTCACAGAGTGATTTTCATAAAGCAGAATCATTGGCTCATGCAATATTATCATTGGTTTGGATCTTAGACTGAAGTAGGAAGACGATTAGTACCTAAGGGAGTATGATATGAAAGGGAGAAGACAGACATATAAACATGATATCTGATCTCCATTCCTCAGTCTTATTACAAAATATAACTTTCTCATTAATGGAATAGAGGAGTTATTGTAGGGATTAAATGTAATTCAGTTGATAAAGATTCTCCTAATACAGGTCCATTTATCCTATTTTCAAGGAATACTTCATGTCCTCATCAAAACTGAAAGAACAACCTGAAAAGGAGAATATTAATAAATGTGAGTATTCTTTCTTCATCAAATGCAAGTTAAAGTTTACAAATAGTGGGTAGCTTTGAGGCAGCTAAGTTTCTGAACCATCCTTTCACTTAGAAATAGGTTCAAGAGATAGATCTCTGAATTTTTATCACTAATAAGTATTAAGAGGAGACTAGAAGATTACAAAATTAATTTAACACAAGAGTACCATAACCCTAACTTTGGTTTTAGTAATTCTGGGCTATGTGAAAGTGACAGAAAATTCCTAAATGTTCATCAATCAATTTCTTCTTGGGCAAGTAAAAAGATGACATTTTCCAGTTGTGCAGTTAGGTTGTGGGTTGCAGCTATACATCTGGATTCTAACCAATATATTGCAGGCAGAATTGCTGTGTGCCATTCCTTAATTTGACCCTTAAAATACTCTGAAAATTTTCCATTCTCTTTTCACTTGTGAGCCACCTGGGGGCAGGAGTCCAGTAGGAGATTTCTGAGACCTTGGGTTGGCAGAAGTCAAAAATGAAAGCAATCTGAGATAGCACATAACAATTGCTATGGTATTGGATATGATTTTACTGTGCCTGCCAAAGTTACATGTGTTGACATTTATTCCCCAATGTGAAATGAAGATGGAAGAAACCTAGTTGACTATGGTGATAAGAGGTGGGATTTTTGGAAGGTGATTAGGATTAGATGAAGTCTTGAGGGTGTAGCCCCCATGAATGAATTTTAGTAGTTTTATAAGAAAAGGGAGAGAGGCCATTAAAAAATCACATGCACATGCACATACACATTTTGTCTCTTGCTCCATGATGCCAGCAAGAAGGCCATCACCAGGTAAGGCCCCCAATCCTTGATCTCCACAATTATGAACCAAAATAAATTTTTAAAAATAATTCAGCCAGCATGTGGTTTTGTTTTATTGACAATAGAAATGATTACTACAGAAACAGATAAGCCAGTTGGCTGTTACATCTGTGAAAAGGTGAATTAACTTTTTTGGGATTAAGCACTTGAGATATCAGGGTTCTTTGTTACATAATACCATGATGATGGTCTACTTACTATAGAGATACATGTTTTGCCTCATCCCTAAATTGGGAATAAATAACAAATTGCCTCAGATGTTGTGACTCTTAAATTAGTTAATGCAAATTTCTTATAACACTGTCTGACACAGAGCAATACTTTTCTTTAGTATTTTTTAAGTTGTTGATGGACCTTTATTTTATTTATTTACATGCAGTGCTGAGAATTGAACCCAGTACCTCACACATGCTAGGCAAGCGCCCTACTACTGAGCTATAACTGGCCCAGTAACTTATTTTCATTATAATTTTCATTATCATTCTACCATTTAATGTTACCCATTGAGCATAACAAAATATCTATTTTTAATACTTTTATCATAATTTGTATACTGTTGGAGCAATTTGTGGTTATGTCCTTTGTATATAGAAGGGTTTTCTTTTTCTTTTATTTTAGGTTGTTACATGACACAGTTCCAGCTTTGTCATCTTTTGAATGGTACCTTATGAATAAGCTTTTTTGTTCTGCTTTGTTTTGGTCAAATTCTCCTGAGTTGTCTATATGAATGCAAAATCACCAACAGATAAGAAAACACTAACCATAGAAACTAAAGATTTTCTGTATTGACCTCCTCCTTTCTGTAAAATATGATTATTGCCCTCTGAAGTAATATATATCTACAGATAATTCATCATGTAATCACAAGCCAATTAACAATTCAGACAAGTAGTTTTCACCAAGAACTTATGCTAATCTGTTTAGTCTGCAGGGATGGTAATGCTTTGTAACATCATTGGGGTTTAGGGCACATTTCCACAAATGAATGCAAGTATATTACATAGGAAACACAAATAAATTATTGTGACCTGCCTCCAAGTAAAAGAGAATGACAGAGATAGATGATTCGAAGTTGGAAATCATATTCCAACAATTTCAGGTTATTATTTTTAGAAGGTTTCTTTCCTCATTAGTCTTGTTTATTTAAATAGCTCTCAATTGGCAACCACCACTGGGTATTTTGTTATGTGCAGCAATAGGACCCAATATGTTGTTGGCAATAGTGTTATGCTTCTACCTCCACGACAATATTGACCAAATCCCAGTGACCATGCACTGGAGTTAGCAGAAAAAGAACAGTAAGACAGTAAGAACACAGTTGAACTATTTTATTTATGTGCTTCAGGTTATATGTTTCTCCCTGAGGGGAAGTTAGAACGGTTAGAAACTCTTTGGAAATACATAATAGCATAGGCACCTTTTCAAATATAAATTACATGAGACACTATTTTACAAAATGGGATGGTGTTTCCTTCTTAATTTTAATAATAAAACTACTCCTTGAATTCAGCATGTACAAAAATGCCTTTAAACCAACTGTAATCATGGTAATGAGGAAAAAATTATTCATTCCTTATGTAGCATGTCAAAAATATAAATATGTCTCTCACTTTTTGTTCTTGGAGATTGAAAAGCTGATGCAGCTGCTTACCATGCCAGACAGTCCCTCTTGTCAGCAGGACGAATGCTTGACATATTTAGAGTGGTGATAATTTGTGTCACATCATTCATCCTCTCGTCCCTGTTTCCTTGGCCTAGTAAAATTCAGTGTGAGCTGGCTAGCAGAGATTAGGATGCTGCTTATGACTGTTAACGTGGATTTCTTCAGAGTCCTTTGTCCTGGCCTCACCTTCTCTGTGTATTCTCATATAGCATAGTATAACATTTGGGCAGTAACTATTATTTTTTGGTAGTACTGGGGATTGAACCCAGGGCCTCACACGTGCTGGAAGCACACCACTACTGAGTTACATCTCCAGCCATAGGAAACTTTTAAGACCTTTTTTGTTCATGTTGGTTTGATGATATAATTCATATATAGTAAATACACTCTTCAAGGTTTTTTTTCTTTCTTTTTTTTTTTTTTTTTTGGTACTGGATTGGTACTGGAGATTGAATCCAGGAGTGTTTTACAACTGAGTCACATCCTTTGTCCTTTTTTATTTATTTACTTATTTATTTTTGAGACAGGGTCTTACTAAAATGCTTGAATCCTCACTAAGTTGCTAAAGCTGAACTTGAATCCTGCCTCAGCTTCCCGAGGTGCTGGAATTACAGGCCTGAGTCAATGCATCTGGCATTTTACAAGTTTTTTACAAATGTATAATATATAATTGTCAAAAGTATATACATCAACATCATCATCAAGATATAGAACAGAACAATTATCCTAAAATATTGCACTGTGTGCCTCTCCAACCAATTCATTTCCCTGACACCAGTATTTGACAATTGCTGATCTGTTTTCTGTCTGAAGCATTTTGCCTTTTCCAACCTGATAAATAAATGGTATTATCTAGTATGTAGCATTTTGAGTCTGACTTCTTTTACTTAGAATAATATATTTGAGATTAAGTTACATTATTGTCAGTATCAATATTTCTCTTCTTTTTATAGCAGAATATCATTCCATCATGTGAATGTCCCTTGGTTTGTTTGTTCATTTCATTGATGGACATTTAGGTTGTTTTCAATTCAGGGTTATTATCAATAAACTTGCCATAAACATTTACAGAGAAGTTTTCTTGCCAATATAGATTATTATTTTATCTGAATAAATCTGAGATTGCTGAGTTATATGGTAAATGGATACTTCACTTTAAAAGAAACTAACAAACTTTTTCCAAACTTGCGGTCTCTCTTTGTATTTCCACCACAAATAAATCTCCTTCATCCATTCTGCATTCTCCCCAACACTTGGTATATTAGCTTTTAATTTTATTTTTACTTTATTTTGTAAGCATTTTAATAGGTATATATATAACCATTTCTACTACACTACACCATTCTCATTTTAATTTACATTTCTTGATGTCTAAGGATAGTGAATATATTTTCATATGTTTATTTGCCAATTATCTGATATTTATGATGAAGTTATTGTCCATCTTTTTAACTATGTTGTTGGTTTACTTATTGAGATTTGCGAATACAAACACATCCATACACACATACAATATGTGTATTCTGGGTACAAGTGCATCATGAGATATGTGATTTGTGAATACTTTCTTTCAGTTTAGTTTCTCTTTGCATTCTTTTACTAGTGTTTCTCAGATAACAGAAGTTCTAAAAAATATTCTTACCTTTAAAAAATTCCAATCCTAACTTTTTTTTTTTATGAACCCTGCTTTTGGGATTCATATCTAAGAAATCCTTGTCTTGGATGATTTAGCCTATGCTTCTTATAGAAATTTTAGAAGCTTACATTTGTGGTTCATTTTGATCTAATTTCTATATATATGGAAATATATGGATCAAGGATTATTTTTCATTTTGTATGTAAACTTTAAAGTTTTTGAGTTCCATTCATTAAGAATATTAACTTAGTTCCATTTAATTACCTTGGCACCTTTGTTAAAACTCAAACAAATATCTGTGAACATACTTTCATAGTCTTATGTTGTATTAATCTTCATGTTGGTCCTTTCAAATATATCACACTATTTTGAAGACAATATATTCTGAGCCCTGGAAATATGAATCTTCGTGCTTTGTTGTATGTTTTTTCTCAAGATTGCTTTTAATATTCTAGGTCCATTATATTTCCATAAAAATATTAGGACCAATTTGTACAAAATCCTATTTTGATTTCAATTGGAATCATGCTAAATTTATAGATTGGGTAAGAATGATATCACAATGCTGTTGAACTTCCTAATTTACAAATATGTATACACATGTAATTATTATGGACTTTTTGATTTTATGAGTTTTCATAAAACATAAAATCTCAAACTATACCAAAATTTTCATAGTTTCAACTTTTTACCAAAGGTATTGTTTATTTCAATTTAAAATAGATCATTACTAACATTTAGATATATGATTAGTTTTATATATTGAACTGTGTCCTATGACCTTGAAAAACTACACAGAACAGAGAAAACTAAAAGGAAATTACAAGTATCAAATTACAATTCAAACAGATCACAAATATCAGGAAGGTAAAAGTATATCACTATATAGTCTACAAAATTAAAAAGAAGCTTTGCATGGTCACTCATATCTGTAATCCTAGAGATTCAGGAGACTGAGGTAGGAGCATTGCAAATTTGAGATCTGCCTGGTCTACTTAGCAAGACCCTGTCTCAAAATAAAAAGTAAAAAGAGATGGGGGTATGGTCTGGAACTATACAGCTTGGGGGTTAAGTATCCTGTACCATAAATAAACAAATAAACAGAATATGTTACAATTCTGTTCGCATAGATTGGAAAAATCACATGAAAAATATAAGCTCCTTGACAGACACAACTGACAATGCTAAATTAACAAGTAGATGATATGAACAATCCCATATATACTAAAGAATTAAATTTATAATTAAAATTCTTCCCACAAAAGATTGCAATAGGTTTTTAGAGCACTACTAACAAGTATTTAGTGGAAAAAATAATACCAATTCTACACAAACTTTTCTAGAAAAGAAAGGGAATAAGAAGATTTTCCAGTTTATGAAATGATAATTACTGTATTCACCAACAAAAGATCACAGAAACTTTTACTTCTATCTTTTCTTTTCCTTTTTTTAATATTTTTAGTTTCAGATGGACATGATACCTTTATTTTGTTTATTTAGTTTCATGTGGTGCTGGGGATTGAACCCAGTGTTTCACGCTGACAAACACTCTACCACTGAGACACAACCTCAGCCCTTCCATATTTTCTTAAAACAGAAGAATAAACCAAGGCACAGTGGTATCACTAAATGTGCTCTAGAGCTGAAGTAAAACATTTTTGTTCTAGTGCTGGAGGTGTAGCTCAGTGGAAGAGCTCTTGCCTAGCATGTACGAGGCCCTCAATTCAATTCTTAGTGCCAAATAAACAACAAAGAACAGACATCCATCTCTCTCTCTTACAACATGAATAACTAAGGACTAGTTTTTTAACCTTATTGTACCTTACATTTTGTCCTAAAAAGTCTTGATTTCTTTAGGGCTATAAAAGATACAGAGTGTAAGCATGCTGCATAATTTGTCAAAGATCATATGAATTATGAGACATGAATAGGTATAGAGAGGGATTAGGGGAGAAAAAGTTGAACTAACTGAATCAAACTGGCAAGACCAGGGTGTTTGGGATTATAACATGGGTTGCATTAGTGCTTTGCTTTCTTTCTTTAAATATTTCTTTAGTTGTCCATGGACCTTTCTTTTTATTTATTTGCAGTGCTCAGAATCAAACTCAGTGCCCCTCATATGCTAGGCAAGTGCTCTACCACTGAGCCACAACCCCAGCTATCAGTGCTTCACTTTTGATTAAGGATGTATATTAATCTATTTTGTTACTATAATGAAGCTGTGCATGGTCACTCATACCTATAATACTAGACATTCAGGATTAATAAAGTAGGTTTATTAAGTTTACAGTTTGGGAAGTTCAAACTCATGGCACCAGTATTAGCTCAGCTCTGGTGAAGACTTTATAGCAGATGCTGTCACTATAGCAGGAGTGTATGTGGGAGAAAAAGATCATATCTTGAAACAGGAAGCTAGGGAGAGATTCAGGGGTCATGCTCAAACATTTATAAAAACTTTCTCTCATGAGAACTCACTCCAGGACACCTGTATTCCTTTCTGAGGAAAGAAAGATATCTGATGACCTAAAGAGATCCCATTAGAACTTATCTTTTAAAGGTTCCATCTGCTCCCATATTGCCACACTGGGTGTCAGGCTTCCAACATATGAATCTTAGTAGGATACACCTAAATCATATTCAATCCAAATAGTATGTAATGCTAAATTTATTAATAAAAAATGACTGAAGTTATGTCTTTGCCCGTTCAACGGATAAAGAGAAACTATGTGTGAGAAAAGAAGTCACAAAATTTACCACAAGGGCCTGAGAAAAATACCATTACCAAGCAGAAATTGCATATACCCTATAAGGGAGTTTTTCATGTCTAAAGGCAAAAAAAAAAAGCAAATGAATATATAATTGAAGAGAAATAAAAACATGTAAATTATATGTGTATTATGTAGTTATGTGAGAGAAACATTATAGGATGAAAGTAGTAGCAGTAATTGGATTAGAGTAGATGAGGCAGCAGAGGTAAAGTAACCTCTTTGTGCAAAGGGAGTTCAATTTCAGTAGCAAAATTTCTAGTTCTTCATGTTTAATATGTTGTTGGTACTTGTAACTAAGCCTATTCAGAATGCAAATATCAAAGCAATATTTTTCTACACAGGGTAAAACATCTTTTCTTGAATCCCCATACTAGACTTCAACTATACAAGACAATGGTAACCTACAGATGGTATCTCTATGTTCCACACAATGAAAATGAACAAATGCAAAAGCCTAGATCAACTGAATGCCTGACACATATTAGATCAAAAGGTGCTGAGTAACTACATTAAACAGAAAATGAATACACCTTCTTATCTATGCAAAAAGCCAAAATATCAATAAAACGGTAATAAAAATAAGAAAAGGTGGACCCACAATGATAAAAATATTAGGAAAGAAAACTAGAGAAGATAAGTGACATTAACAAAAATTTTGAAGGAAAAAGCAATAAGTGAATGCTAACTGAATTTCATACATATCTTTGCAGTACTGAGGAAGTAAAATCTAGGATAGAAGTCAAAAATGATGAGAGAGATGATAAGGGCTATTACATTTCCCACCACATAGACTGTGCACTGCACAACTTCAGGAGACACTCTTAAATTAACTCTGATGTGAATGACTTTCAGGAAGTTGTGTAACATGGAATCTCTTGTAGGAGAACCAAAAAGTTAATGGATACAAAGACAAACTACTGGAAAGACTCAGAAATTGGAAGTACTTTATACCCTTGAGAATAGCTGAAGTCAGAGTAGCCTTGGGTGGTGATGTGAACTGGAGAAGTAGTTGAAAAGAAAACACCAATCTCCCTATGTGGAGAGGTATGAAGCAGCATAGAAACTCTCAACAGAGAACAGACCAAGAATACCGAGATCCAGATGACTTCACCCCAACTCATTGGGTAGAAATTTCATAACAAGGGAGACAAGCCAAGAACACCATAGGAAATTACTTGAAGCCAGTAAAGCAGAGGTATCACTTGGAGAAAGGACATTCAGTTCCTAACTCCAGTGAAATGATACTCCACAGTAATAAAACGATTTAAATTGTTAGAAAAAAATAGCCCTAGGAAGGAAGATAGTCTTAAGTAACAGAGAGCTGGAGCGTTCTCCCCAGGAGAAATGACTTTATGTGTCATTGATCATAGGAGAGTTCAACCTAAAAGGTACCATAAAAAATGGTATTTTCATAGCAAGTTAAGACAAAGGTGTTACCTTCACAGGAATAAGTTAAAACTTAAGTTGAATAGGGGAAAAGACAACCAAAAGAACCATTAAGAGGTTAGAACGAAGTTCAGAGTACACTACAAAGAGGTAGTTAAAGTTTTGTTGAATAGGACAGGGGAGCAATTTACTCCAAGGATTTTTTTTTTTAAATGAGGAATCAGTTTAAAATTAATACAAGTTATCTGATAGATGTGATAACAAAAAAGACACACAGCTTAATAAAGTGATCAGGGAAGGATAATCCCACTAGTGATCAAAGGTAACCCCACTAATTCCACTGTCACCCTAGGGTGACTGTGTGCATGCCCACAGCAGCAGCCTCCAAGGTAAGCATTGGTAAATGCGGGCTGTAGGAGAAATGGATGTCACTTAAATAGTTTAAGTAATAAAATTTGAACATGCAAACAAAAACAAGCCTTTCCGTGGGGGACAGGGAACAAAAACCCACAGTTGCTAAAATAAATTATTTAAAATGTTCAGTTTTCAGCACTGAAGGTGTAGTTCAGTGGTAGAATGTTTGCTTAGCTCATGAAAGGTCCTGGGTTTGACCTACATTATTATTTTTTTTTTTTAAAGTATGAGACACGCTAAGAAACAAGAACATGTGATCCATACATAAGAGAAAATTTTAAAATGTGTAACAGAAACTGCCTTTCAGAGGGTCTAGATATGGGAATTAAGAGATTTAACTTGAAATCTGCTATAACAAATACCTTAAAAAGACTTAAACAAGCGTGCTTAAACAAATAAAGGAAGAATATGACAATAGTACAGGCATCAACAACAACAAAAATAAGTAAATTGAACCTTGTCAAAGTTAAAACTTATACATCAGCTAGGATCAAAATGAAAGTCTACACATGGAATGGGGGAAATATTTGCAAATCAAATACATCTGATGAGATTAATATTCAAAATATATATAAACAACCCATAATAATAAAATGATTAAAATTGTCAGAAAACAAATAGAACTTCTCCAAAGATAAACAATTGTCAGTTATTGAATAAAAAGGTGGTCAATATTTATAATCACATACACACTGAGATACAACACAGTCGAAATGTTGAAAGGAAAATCCCAAAGGTGACAAGTGAAAAACTATTCAGCTCATTTCTCATCAGACACTACGTAGGTCAGAAGGCAGTAGGATGATATATATTCAGAGTCCTAAGGAAAAAAAAATGTCAACCAAGACTTTAATATCTAACAAAGCACTTGTTCAAAAGTGAGAAGGAAATAAATGCATTCTCATATTAAATGAAAAAAATGTGTTGCTGGCAAAGTTGCTTTGCAAGAAATGCTAACAGAACTTCTGCAGGCACTTACTTTCTTTCTTTCTTTCTTTCTTTCTTTCTTTCTTTCTTTCTTTCTTTTCTTTCTATCTCTCTAGAGAGAAAACTATTAATAATTGTATGATTGCAAAATGTATGATTACAACTCCATAGTTCTCTTTTTTTTCTCTTGGCACACTCATAATGCAATTATACAAATTAATAGGTAGGTAATTGCATTTTGGGACCAATATGGAAATGTGATAGCACAAAATCAAAATAAGAAGTGAAGCTGTATTGGAGTAAGAAAATGACACAAGATTGTATTTCAAACACAGGAACAAAGGAGGTAAACAAGATAACTGTGAAAAACAGAGGGATCAATTTAACAAATACTCCCTATGTTATCGTCTTTAAAAAATAAAATATTATATAAATTATTATAGCAATATATTGTTGGATTTATAATAGTAATGTAATGAACATAACAATAAAACAAAAACAAAGAGAGAATAAAGTTATATACTACTAATTTATATCTAAGTATAGTCTGCAACTGAAGGAGAATGATAAACAGAGGGATATATTTTATGCTGGAGGGTAACCACTAAAAACTATTAATGGGTAGTTTTGATTTTCATTTCTCTTATTACTAGAGATGTTGAACATTTTTTCATATATCTGTTGATTGCTTGTACATCTTCTTCTGTGAAGTGTCTGTTCATTTCCTTAGCCCATTTGTTGATTGGGTTATTTGTATTCTTGGTGTAAAGTTTTTTGAGTTCTTTATATATTCTGGAAATCAGTGCTCTATCTGAAGTATGAGTGGCAAAGATTTTCTCTGTAGGCTCTCTCTTCACATTGCTGATAGCTTCCTTTGCTGAGAGAAAGCTTTTAATATTCACTTAAGGAAAACAAAACAGAAATGGAAAAATAGAAGAATAAAAAACAGGAGATAAAGAAAAAAATGTAAAGTTTAAAACATATCCAACTCTCTCTCTCTATACATATGATAATAAGTAAAAGGATTACACAATATAAAGTCAAAACTAACAGAATGGCTAGAAAGGTAAGATTCAATTATTTGTCTTCTCTAAGCAACAAATTTTAGGTTTAGATACAATAAGTAGAAAAAAAAGCTTAGGAAAGATATTATGAAAACAAATCATAAGAAAATAGGAATGACAATATACTACAATTTGACAATAGAGATGTTAAAACAAAATTATGAGATAGAGGGACATTTTACAATGATTAATCATTAAATCAAAAAGTAACAATTATAGATATATATGCACCTAAAGACAGGACCCCAAAATATATTGAATGAAAATGGGAAGAATCACAAGGAAATGTATAAAGTCATCAATAAGAGCTATAGACTTCAATGTAGCACATTAAATAATAGCTAGAACAAAAAAAACAGCAGATCAACAAGGAATAGAAGACTAGAACAGAACTATAAACCACTAGACCCAAAAGACAACTATAACATTCTAACAAGTTTGTCCCGTGAGTTATAATACAAGTTCTTCTCACATTACTACAGAGCATTCTCCAAGCCAGAGATTGTTTCTATCAATGTGAAATTTTTGAAATCATACTATGTATTGCCTTCAAAAAATTAAATGAATAAAATGATGTTAATAATAGAAAGTAATGTGGTAATTCACAAGTTTGTGGAAATCAGCACACTTCTAGGTGACCAAAGAGTTACTTAAGGATGAGAGTTACCAAAGAGTTACTTAAGGATGAGAAGAAACCACACAAGAAATATAATGTCCGATAAATGAAAAAAAAAAGAAAAAAAAAAAAAAAAAAAACTAGACAGACCAAAATTTATGAAATGCCCTGAAAGAAGTAAATGCCTCTATTAAAAAAGATCTCAAATCATTAACCAAATCTTTGAAGCAAGACAATGGAAAAACAAATGCAAGTCAGAGACAGGAGCATTGAGTACAGCCAGGAGAAGCAACATAGTAACAAATTCTAGAACATGAGTTCATGAAATGAAGAAAAGAATCAAGAATTTCTTTGAAAAGATCAGCAACATTGAATTAGCAAACCTGTAGAATGAACAAAAAAAAGAGAGAGAGAGAGAAAAAGGGATTAAATTACTATAATTAAGAGTGAAAGAAGCAAACCACTAGGGAACAAATAAAGGTAAACAACCATGTGCCAGTAATTTATGTAAGATGGATGAAAAGTTACTAGAAAGAAACAATCTACTAAAACTAACTCAAAGAGAAACAGAAAGTCTGCAGAGGCCTATAAGTAATCAGACTAAATTAAAAATTAAATCCAGGCAAGGTGGTACATGCCTGTAATCCCAGTGGCTCTGGAGGCTGAGGCAGGAGGATGGAGAGTTCAAAGCCAGCCTCAGCAAAAAGCAAGGCATTAAGCAACTCAATGAGACCCTGTCTCTAAATAAAATACAAAATAGGGCTGGGATGTGGCTCAGTGGTCAAATGTCCCTGAGTTCAATCCCAGTATATCCCCTGATCCCGCAAAAAAATATTAAAACATTTCTGACAAAGAAAAGTTAGATCTTCATAACTTCACTGGCAAATTACACCAAATATTTAAAAAAGACTTAGTACCATTTCTTCACAAGTTTTCCCCAGAAAGTAAACTAGGAAGAAATACCTTCCAATTCTTTCTCTGAGGCCAATATTATTTTGATATCAAAACCAGGTAAATACATAAGAAGAAAAGAAAATAATAAACCAATATAAATTATTAACATAGATACAAAAAATCTTAACAAAATACTAGTAAGCTAAATTCAGAAATTCATAGAAAAGATTATACACCATTGACCAAGTAGGTTCTATCTCAAAGTTAACAATTGAAAATAAATAATGCAATACATTTGATCAACATAATAAAAGATTTAAAAAGCAGTACTGCTTCAGTAAAAACAAAAAAGGAATTTTGCAGTTTAGTAACCTTACTTTAGAAACACTTAACAAGTATGAATGGAATGAACTTTTCAATCTGATAAGAACATGCATGAAAAACCCATAGCTATCATCATATATGAGCAAAAGACAATGTTTTGATACAAAAAAACTTACTAAGGAATTAGGCAAGATAAAGAAATAAAAAACATCCAGACTGAAAAGGAAGAAGGATAATCCTAAAAAAGTCTTCTAGAAAAAGCATTAAAACTAGTAAACGAATTCAAGATTTCAGGGTAAAATATATTAAATTGTAAAATATATAAAAATGCTTTGTACTGATACACACTAGCAATGAACAATCTGAAGATGAAATTAAGAACAATTTTATTTAATGTACTCTCAAAAAATAAAATAATTAAGAATAAATTTAAAAAGAAGTACAAGACGTACACTGGAAACTAGAAAATATCATTCAAAAAATATCTAACATGAAAGGTATTCTGTGTTCATGAATTAGAAGATTTAATATTGTTAAGATAACAGCACTCTCCAAATTGATCTATAGATTCAATAAAGGCACTAAAAAAAAAAAAAATTCCAGTTCCTTTTTCTACAGAAATCAAGAAGATAATTCTAAAATTCATATGGAAATATGAAGCACACAAAATAGAAAAGAATGAAACAATGTAAAAACTTAAAAAGAACAAACTTGGAGGACTCTCATTTCTCCATTTCAAAGCTTACCATAACTCTACAATACTCAAAACAGTGTGATACTAGCACAAGGCATTAAGGACAGATAGAAATCAACACAACAGAACCCAGTGCAGAAGTAAGAAATAAGCTCTCATGTTTATGGTCAATTAATTATTTTCAGTGTACCAATAAAACTCTATGGCTGAAGGAAATTTTTTTTTTATAAATAGCATTAAGCTAATTGGAAGTCCACATTAAAAAAACATTGTAGTTATAATCTTCCTTACATCACAGAAAAAATTAACTCAAACTGGATCATAGGCCTAAGAGTTAAAATAATAAAATTGTAAAGAAATATTGGAGCAAACCTTTGTGTCTTTAGGTTTGAGAAAGCCTTAAATATAGCATTAAAAGGCACAAGTAATTGGGGAAAAATATGAACTGGACTCAACCAAACAAAATTTTTTCCACTTTAACACAATTAAGAATGTGAAAAGACAATCTACAGAGTAAGAGAAAACATTTGTAAATCAAATATGATTAGACACTTGTATTTCAAAATACATAAAGAACTCTAATAGTGAAAAGAAAAATAACAGGATATACAAACAAGGAAATGATCCAAATAGATATTTCTACAAAGAAGTTATTCAAATGACCAATAATTATGGAAATGGATAGCCAATATCTGTATTCACTAGGCAAGTATAAATCAAAATCACAATGAGATTATCCTTCATACTTAATATGATGGTTATAATCATGACAGACATAATGACATGTGTTGGTGAAGATGAGCTAAATCCTAAACACTGGTGAAAATGAAAGTGATCAACTACATTGGAAACTGCTTTGGCAATTTCTCAAAAAGTCATGCATAAAATCACCATATGTCCCAGCAAGGCTACTTTTAGACATAAACCCAAAAGAAAGTAGAACAAACATAAACTTTACAAATGTTGATTTATATCAGTATTGTTAGTAACATTCCCAATCTGGAAACAATCTGAGCCTTCTTCAATGATGAATGGGTAAACCAAATGAAGTACATCTATGCAAAGGAATATTATTTGGCAATCAAAAGGAATGAAGAGCTAATATAAGCTACAACTAGGGTAAACCCTGAAAGCATTATGTTCATCAAAGAAACCAGTCACAGAAGACTACAGATTGCATAACTCCACTCATGCAAATTGTCCAGAATAGTAAAATCTATAGATGTGCAGTATAAAATGACAGTTACCTATGCTGGGGATATTGGGGTGATATCAGGCATTACTATGAATGGATGAAGGAGTATTTTTTGGTGTATTTAAAAAAATTGTAAATTGGATGTGGTGATAGTGCACCACTCTATGAATATACTAAAAATCGCTAGATTTTATGCTTTAGGTGAGTGAATGGTATAGAATGTGAATTATATTCCAACAAAAACCACCTGCAAAGGATTAGAGTTAAAAATGGCACAAATTCAGCAGTAGAAGTGGAACTCAGCATATAGTAAGAAATATCCTAAATCCTAATCTATAATTGCTTCCATCCTCTATTTTATTTATTTATTTTTTTTGGGGGGGTGCTGGGGATCGAACCCAGGGTCTTGTGCTTACAAGGCAAGCACTCTACCGAGTGAGCTATCTCTCCATCCCCCATCCTTTATTTTTATGCATGGAATACACTTGTCATTTGAGAGAACAAAATAAAGATATTTTCAAAAACATAAGCCCAGCAAAATTTATCACCCAAGCAACTTCTAAAAAAGCTCATACAGAAGCACCAATACAGATATAATAAAGTAAAGTTAGAAAAAGACTAGTGATTCAGAAGACAAAGCAGCCAGGACATTAAAAGAAAAAAATTCCTAGGAGATTGGTGAAGGGATATCCCCAGATACCACTTATGTAGCCTGTCTAAATTAGAGAAGATGCATAGAAGGTTTAGAAAAGAAATTTTTTCATAGTATAATACATGACTTCTCTCTGAAGAATAAGCAAAATATAATGATGAAAAGTTAATATTAATTTAAACAAAAACTGTGATGTGACAATTTTGGAAGAATATATAGAGTGTGTTAAGAGACAATTTCTATGTAAACAAAAGTAATCATTCAGTGAGAAGCTAGATGGGAGTACCTAATTCTGAAAAATTAAGGAATACAGACCAGGCATGGTGGCACACACCTGTAATCCCAGCAGCTTGGGAGGTTGAGGCAGGAGGATCTAGGTTTGAAGCCAGACTCAGTGACTTAGTGAGGCTGTAAGCAACCTAGTGATACCCTGCCTCAAAATAAAAAAATTTAAAAGGCTGGGGATGTGACTCAATGATAAAACACCTTGGGTTCATTCTCTGGTACAAAAAAAAAAAAAAAAATCAAGAAATATAATAAGAATCTTATTTCTTAAATACACAGATTAGAAAACAGAAGAAAGCTGAGAATGGAATGTTCTTGGGGAGCAGGAATCATGGATGAGGTAGAATGAGGCAAGTGGTTATTAAGTTTTATAGAACTATTTGTCTTTTAAGCCATATTATTTTAATTTCAAAATGATTAAAAGTATGAAGCAGATGCCATCTCTAGAATGTCTTTATAAACATGTTTATAATTTTGTTTTTTTTTTGTGAGAAATTTCATAAATCAAAAGTCTTTATTTTGATAGGTCTTATAATTTTTGACAACAACCCCCTTAGTAACTTCTACTCACTGTCTTTCATAGGTATTTTAATAGCTTCATCTTTTCTTTGCCTTCAGTGTGATTGTGAATACTGTTGAGACAACACTTAGTAATAGAGCTCCAGGCTGTGATTAATTATACAGTAAAGCCACAGTAAAATCTTTAACTTTGGGAATGAAACATAATTAGTTATATAATTAGGAAATAATATATTAAGGTAGGCATATCATTATGGTTGTTTTGCTTTATTTTTTGTTAGTTTTGTTGAGTTTTGTTTTTTAATCAAGATACATAGGTCTGATTGGGAAGGCCTGTGACAACCAGGGGGGAAAAGAAGGGGTAAAAGTTTCCACCCAAAGAGATCACACAATTCATTGACTACTGAGGAGTGGTGCAGACAGAAAGATAATTAAGGAAGAGATTAGTAATTAACCACAATTGCTACCCACTAGGGCAGATTACATTAATTTGCATATTGAAAGGCAAACTGCATAAACGCTCAAACATTGAGAAGGAAAAATAGTAGCCTTATGGGGCATTTTAATGACATATAAGATTAATACAATGCACACTTCTTGATAATAATAAAAACCCATTATTTTAAAAATGAAAGTACTACAGTAAAGAATGTTATTTTGATTTCTGAGCATGAGTCATACTTACAAAATCTGAATTATCCATAATTTTCATTTCTTAGGCTCATTATATGTACCAAGATAGAAATATAGTGAAGTCTTCCTAAAGGACCAACTGTGGCTCAAGAGTTCTGAAAGAGGCAAGGGGAGCCTCTAGAAATGAAAGGAATAGACATGCTTCATCTGGAGAAGTTATCTTGAACTACAAATAGCCAATAAATAAATGAAAAAATTCTCAGTATCATTAACCATCAGGGAAATGTAAATAAAACTACAGTGAGATGCCATCTCACACCAGTTAGAACAGACATTATCAAAAACAAAAAAATGACAAATATTGGCAAGGATGTGGAGAAAAAATAAGGCTTACAAACAGTTATTAGGAATATAAATTAGTAAAGCCACTATGGAAAACAGTATGCAGGTTCTTAAAAAACTAAAAAAAGAACTATCACGTGATATAACTATTCCACTCTTGGTTATGTATCCACAGGAAATGAAGTCACCATATAAAGAAATAGCTGTGTGCTCATTTTCACTGCGACACTATTCACAATAGCTAAGATTTGGAATCAGACTTAGGTGCCTGTCAGCAGATGAATGGATAAAGAAAATATGTTATATTATAAGCAATGAAGTATCATTCAGTCATAAAGAAGAATGAAATTCTGTCATTTGTAGCAAAAAGATGAATTTGAGGACATCATAAGTCAGACAGAGAAAGACACATAGCATGTGTTCTCTTTCATATGTGAAACCTAAAAAAGTAAATAAAAGAAAAAGAAGAAAAAAAATTCAACCTAAAAGAAGAAGAGGAATTACCAGTAACTGGGAAAGGTGCTAGGGTTTGGAGAGTGGTTAGAAGGATAGATAGACAGGAGCAATTTGTGATTCACACATGTGGAAATATCAAAGTAAATCACATTAATCACATTTGTGTAGTTCATGTGTGTGTGTATACACATGTGTACATAAACAAAACAAAACAACAAAAAAGAGATACTGTTTCCTACATCTCTCAATTCATGCCACAATTTTTGGTAGGCTGATTTTACCTTATTTGGAGCATTGTCGTTATGATGAGTTTGGGGACCATGCTGACATTCTGCAAATTATATTCATGATCATTACTTTCTTAATCTAATATAACTCTCACCAACTAATAAGGATCATCCTTTTTATTTCTATATTAAAGGAAAAAGAAAGAACCCAAAGGCTCTGTTGTGTGATAGGTAGAGTTCAACAGTGTTCTGGCTTCCTTGCCTCAGTCCTAGTAAAGACAGGCATCTTGGTATACAAGTGTCAGCTGCAGAATAAGTCTTTGGATTCCATTTATATGGTGTTACTTTAATGGAGTGATCTCTTTGGCCTTTAATTTTAAAATTAATGAATCAATACATCAATTCAATATTTTGCCATTTTTCTGGGTAAGCAAACAGGGTTTGGGTTACCTAAGTCTACAATCTTAACCCAGAAAGGAAGGTTAGTATAACTTTATGCCTAAAAAATGAGAGTGATCTCCTCCATTTTTTATTTTTATCTCATTTAGGTATTAAATTGTTTAGAAGAGGCAAAGGAACCTTGAAGATTAGTTCTTCAGATAGCAATCTGACAACATCTGAATACTAAGAAAAAGGAGACTTCATAGCTTTATAAATTCAATTTTTAAGGACCAGCAGATCAAACACTTGCCTGAACTGGTCTTCTATTCATCTTCGTACAGTAAAAAATAAGTCTATGTAATTTCCTAATTTTACTTCTTTCCATGTATCTCTGGCCAATACTTTGATCAGTACTGAGTTCGGTTAATTGTTCTTAATTTCTAAGGTACGTGGGATCTCTCATAGACTGAGTGTGGCACTGGAAGAAAACACTTGGTTTAGTTTTATTTCAGGGGCGGGATATACATATATACCTATGCAAAAGTTCTTTAAGTTAGCTCACAGAGGTATGATTTAAGTGTTCTAATTAATTTGTTCAGGATTAATTCTTATAAATATTTCATAATTTCTGTCATTCTGTAAATAAATGGGACATTTAAAATTAACACTTTTTTTGAAGACAGGAATCTTGTAAAAATGTGGTAATAAGAACCAGGTTTTTAAAAAGATGGAAAAAAATTAAATGAATTTTTCATGCACATAATTTTATAATGCAGTATCTTATATATTAGGAAAAATCAGTGCATGTCAGAGTATGCATATGAGAAATCCAAATGCAGTTCATGAAATTATTCCAAGTCTTAAAGTAAATCCTCTTTAGCCAATGTATGCTTGGTACTTTGGAAAGTATCCAAAGATTGGTCATAAGGAAGTGATTATTCAAAGAGTTAATTTCCTTCTATAACAATTCAATTTGTCAATGGCATAATAAAATGTGATTTGTTTGGAGTTGTCACAAATTAGAAAACAATTGAATGAAAGCATTGCAAGGACAAATGCTGGACCTATCTGTTGCCTGTAGTATCTTAACTAATACATGAAACATGTCAGAAGCAGCACTGAATGAAAAGTGCATTTCTATCTTATTCATTTCTTATTTTGAAGCCTGGGGAAAAAAAACTGTCCTTTTAAAGAGGATGTCATTCACTCCTTTACCTTTTCTAACACACATGAGCTATGAATTATCATTTGTTGTCTCATGAAAATGCTGACACCTCTACCATATTGTGAGTCTCTGCGTCATCTAGACCATACTATATTTATGTATAGCTTAAACTTCCAGTGTAACGTTTCTCTTATTTTAGTAACTTGGTAAATGTTTGGTGTTTGTGAAAGCACAAATGATGGTAATTAACCTGGAAGTTATTTTTGTTTTAAAGTTAGAACCAACCTTACGCGGTAGTAAAAAGACATTTTTTGTTAGCTGTCAAGTAAGCTTCATTTATTCTTGCATTCATTAAATACCTATTAATACTGATTGATTATACAGTATATTCAATACATTGCAAGATTTACTATGATGAGCAAAAGAAAACTCCATTTCATCCTTGTTATGGTAGTCTACTGAGGAGACAATCTAATGATACAATAAATTAAAACTGCAACTGTAATAGCCATAGATAAGAGGAACTTAGTAGAAGAAGTTAGTAAAGGCATCCAGTGAGAGCCATCACTGATGTGTGCTCCAGAAAGCAGAATGAATTGAGAACTTATCTATTGGGACTTAAAACGGTATAAAGCAAATCACCTAGGGAATTTGTTAAAATGTAGGCATTGATTCAGAAAGACTGGGATGCTGCCTGAGATTCTGCATTCCTAACAAGTTTCCAGCTGAGGCTGATGCTGTTGTACCACACTTTGAATAGCACAGATTTTTCAGTGGTAGGGACAATAGAATAGATTCTTAAAAAAAAAAAAAAAAAAAAAAAAAAAAAAAAAAAAAAAAAAAAAAAAAAAAAAAAAATCATGAAGATAAAAACTTATGGTAACCTGGATAGTAAACCAATAGAAAACTATCTTTTATAAATAATTCACTTCTCTGCTGTGGTAATAAGCTTACAGACCAGAGTCCCTTTTCTCTGCCACTGCTGTTGATGTGTGCTTTTACACAGTAAAAACCCCAGTAAGCAAGTGTGAAATCTTTTAAGTGAAGATTGCAGGTAGTTTCAGACTTTTAAAAGGAGACTTTGGGAATCTGGGCCACTTCTTAATACCTCATGTGACTTTTTCAAATTATTAATGGGTTCCAAGGAACACACATGTGTGGGCCCTAAAGTACATTACCTTTCCTCAAAGTCACCGAATAGCCCCAGGAGGTAGGAGCATATGAAATGAGTGCAAACATTACACCTTCCATGTGGTTGGTTATTTGATTTCACATAAATACATAAGACACCCTGCATGGGAAGAAAATTAGTAGGCTCTCATACTTGATAGTTTTGAGTTTGTCTTTTTATGTAATATTTCTTTCTGAATAGTGATCTAACGCCTATAATAGGCTACGTTAAGAATTTAAAAAGCAAACAAAAAGTATCAAAACAATCAACATGAAGTTTATATTATAGTTTTATTGAGGATAGAATGATTAATACTGACTTGTTTAAAGACACAGAAATAAAAATTTTAACACTATTTTACAATAAGAACAACTTCTAGCTAGTCAATTTTATTTTTGAATGTTCCCATATTTCCTAAATTTTGATAACATTCATGTTGCACTTTATAAGAATAAAATATGGATTTTATTAAGAAAAATAAAGAGATGTAAGGAGTTTCTAAAATATGCAATAAACCTAGACTGAAAAGAAAATTGATTTTTGTAGCAGACATGATAAAGTGATCAGCTGATTAAAGTTTGTCAAATACAGGTCCTGCCCATATTTCTATTCAATCCTTAAAATGACAGTGTCACAGAATTTTTGTTCTCTTATTGATTTATATTTTCATGAATTTACCTGATCTTATCATAATGTTATTCATTTCATGTTTATATTCAATATTCATGCTCAAGATACCAATGTCTAGACAGGTCTTATCAAATACTGTTTGCTTTTCCTAGTTCATATTCCGCAATTTTAGAAGTATATTCCTTTTATAGATTAAGCTTTTTACTTTAATTTACCCTAAGCCTTATTTTCATTCATACAGAACTTTCTTGTTTTCTTTTCTGACAGCAAAGGGTACCTTGATTGATAGAATTCAATCCC
This sequence comes from Sciurus carolinensis, assembly GCF_902686445.1. Classification (NCBI taxonomy): domain Eukaryota; kingdom Metazoa; phylum Chordata; class Mammalia; order Rodentia; family Sciuridae; genus Sciurus; species Sciurus carolinensis. The sequence continues at coordinate 93,284,425 of NC_062215.1, forward strand.
TTGGTTGAAATAATGCAGCTGGTTTTTATCTTATATTAGTAGTGTTTTTATTAGCCTTACCTATTACATGAGAAAGAATGTGACAAAAATGTAATGATCTTAGATATCCCACCTGAGTCCATAATTCTGTCTCAATTATAGAATACAGATTTTGTAGAAAAGAATATGAAAATTCTGGGTAAAAGTTGCAACGGAATCACGGTAAAAGTATTAAATGAGACCAATGTAAATATCCTCAATCCCTAATTCTAAAATAATACTCATATAACAGAAAGTCACAAATTTGAACATTTAAACTTAATGAATTAAGTGTTAATAATATTTTAGTTATAAAAATTCTCTATATTTTATTAAATCATAGTTTCTGAAGGAGGTTTTTAAATAGTAGAAAGAGGATATGTACATTGTTAAATGAGTTATCTTTAATCCAGTCAATGTACATAATAATACTCTGAACATATTCAGACTTTACACAATCACATAATGATAAAGATATATTAAATAATCTGAAATTCAGAAAAATAATGAGAAAAAAGGCAGTGTAGTGCAGTAGTTAAAATATACTTGATAATAGATTGATTCACATCCAAAGTCTGCTCCTTACTATTCATGTGAGATGCCCCTGAAGAGGTTGTCTGGTGTTTTTAAGTCTCAGATTCCTTATCTGTAATTTGGTCACAAGAAGATTCACCTTACAAATATCTTGGGAGAAGAAAAGTAATATAATTTTAACCCTGGTAAATAGAAGCTACTTTTCTAAAAAGTATATTTTGTTAAGTTTTCAGGATTCAATTTTTAAAGGTATATTATATCTGTACAATTTTTTTAGTCTATGGTGTTTTAAAATTATATTTCATTATCAAGATGTCCAAGGATATGAGAGCATTGTGTATTATCCATAATTAAAACAGAGTGGAGGTTATTGTGATAGAGTTGAAGAGACTAACAGTCTTCTACTTATTAGTTTGATGACCTTGACAAAGTCAATGGAAGCTATTTTGGACCTTGTGTATTTTTTCAAAGGTAATGCAGTTAGTATCAGTTATGCCCACTTCATGATATTACTGGAAATGTTGAAGAACACATTGTGTATAAGTACTTAATGCACTTCCTGGGGCATAGATAAGCTAATCAAGAATTTAATAAAACACTGTTCTACAATTGTTCAGGATAAATTGGATGTATATTTTACTGAGCAAACTCAAAAACAGATAATGAATCTGAGGGATTCAAAATAATGGGCAGAGGTAGGACTGATAGTGTAGCTCATAATATTTTTTAAAGAAATTATAATGAAATTCTCATGAGCAAGATACTTTCTACTACATAATGGGCCTTTGAAGGGTCACACACATGCTCACACACACACACACACACACACACACACACATATGCAACATAATTATATAATATCCCCATCTTTTAGGAACTGTCAATTTGAAAGGTGATATAGTTACATATACAAAGAGTTAGCCAAGTCTTTATATGAATATCAGTGTGTGATTTCTAATCCCTGGATGGTTCTAATACTGAATTGCTACTTAAGTTCAGAGGAAGGAAAATATCATTGTTCAGAGCAGGTTGAGCAAATTTGCTTAATGTTAATTTCTAAATGTTACTTATGATTATCGGAGTGTCCATTATTTCTGCAAAGATTCAACAGCATGAGCAAAATTGGAAAGAAAAAGCATAAGATATGTCCAATCTGTAATCTGTAGAAATGTCTGATGTGTGTGGAGGTTTAGACTATAAATTGTTGATAAATTTGAAAGGTAAAGGGGTCCAAGTACCATGGTATGGCACAGATGTAACTTAACTTATTATGGGGGTATCCCAATAAATCCATCGCAAATTTTAAAAAATCATACATTGAAAGAAATTTAATACTACTAACCTACAGAAATGAGAAAATGACAGCTTGGCAACAAGGTACAGCCTGAAGTATCTCGTTTACCCTTGTGATCCTGTGACCACCTGGAAGCTACTCATGAAAGAGCATCTTACCACTTTTCACCAGTCTGAGAAAAGATAAAAATCAAACTGTCAAAGTATGGTTTCTACTAAATGTGTACTGCTTTTACACCATTGTAAAATGGAAAAAAATATTAAGTTAAGCCATTATATGTTGAGGATTGCCTATATTTATATATTAATATTTTCATTGTTAGTTTACATTTTCTTTGTCCTCTACTAGGCTGAAAAATCATTAAGAGAAGAGAGTGTCTTTGATCTCATTCAGATATATAGCATAGTATCTGGATTCTTTATCCAGTGTTTAATTAATCTACTTTATCCATAAGGTAACTGTACTAATAGCATTTGCAGACCTGATGATAAGTACAAGTGAGAATTACAATACCAAATGGAAGTGTTATGACAGGAAAAATTCAGGGTTCAGTGGGGAAAAAAAAAACTCTGAGGGATGTTTTGGAATATTTCCAGAAGAAAATGTCATCCCAATTGTTATAGTTTGGATGTGAGGTGTCCCCCAAAAACTCACGTGTGAGAAAATGCGAGAACGATCAGAGGAAAAACAATTGGGTTGTAAGAGTACTAACATAATCAGTGATTTAATCCCCTCATAAGGATTAACTGAATGTTAACTGAAGTGGTAGGGTGTGACTGGAGGAGAGTGGAATTGGGGTGTGGCTTTGGGGTATATATTTTGTATCTGGAGAGTGGAGTCTCTTTCTCTTTCTCTGCTCCCTTATCACCATGGTATGAGCTGCTTTCCTCTGCCACCCTCTCCTGCCATGATGTTCAGACTTACCTGGAATCCCAAGGAATGGAGTCCGCCTTCTAATGACTAAGACTAAGACTTTGAAACCATGAGTCCCCAAATAAACCTTTTCTCCTCTACAATTGTGCTGTTTGGGTCCATTAGTCACAGCAGCAAAAGAGTCGACTAAAACGTAAATCGAGACTTGGGCAGTATGCAGAAAAGTACCAGGACATGTAGGATAAAGAAAGATCTAAAAAAAAGAATAGCATATGAAAATATTCAGAACTGAGAAAGGGCAAGGCATAATTAGAAAACTAAGAATCTTAGCTGATAAAAAATATATATTAGAAGGGAACAACAAAACATAGCTTCTAAGTTTAAGAGTGTAGAAATTATCACAAGATTATTAACAAAGCCCCAAGAATTAAGAGAGTGACAAGGATTAGCCAATTAGGAGAAATGAGAATGAAACAGAGCAAATTCCCTGAGGATGGCAGAACAAAGATAAAGAGAGTCACTTTTAAAAGAAGGAATAGTGCCTTATCTCATGAAGAAAGAAAGGGAATAATATATGCGTAGCATGACTGTAGGTACCCTTATTGTTTTAGATGATACTAAAAGATGGGGCTTTCATTGTTCAGCTCCTATACTGTGTTAGAAAGAGGAGATGAAACCATGTGATGAGAACAAAGGAGAAGGTGGCACGAGCAGGGGGTTACAAAGAATGAAAATGTTAGAAATAGTCCTTGTGAAAGGCACAAATGGAGCTCAATCAGGGAACATTGAAGTATTTCTGGGCAGCTTTGAAGTTTGAAAATAAAAATACACAGTGATCTCAATTTCCACACTTATATGACTCCCCCCAAAAGTACAACAGAAAATTAGAAAGCAGTTCACAGACGGATTAATCAAGGGTTGGAAACTTGATAATGAAATGAATAAAGAAATAAGTGAATGAATGAAGCAGTAATCTGTAATAGGCATGAGGTTTTACTGGAAAATAATAAAGAGATTTAATCTCTAGTGAAAGTGACACCATTGAAAATGTTTATCATGTCCTGAATAAAGCAATTATTTAGAAAGGTTTGTATAGTGTGAACGAAACACTGGAAGGACACAAAAATATGAGAGTTGGTTACATAGTTACTGAATAGTTCTTATGTAAAATAAGAAATTTTTGTAAGTGCCAGAAAGAGTGAGAGAAGAAAAATAGCTCTATATTTTGCTCCCAAATCTTGTTAACATTCCCAAGCACAAACATAATTGAAAGTCTTCCTTAATAAGCTTCATGATTTTAGCTTTTTTTTAGCTTCATGATTATATCGTGGAAAATAAATGTAGAGTTTCATTTATTATTTTCCATATAGCTTATGTAGATACTCCAGCAACATTTGTTGGAAAGTTCTTATTCTCACACTGGATTTCTTTGATAATTCTGTCAAAAATCAAATGATGGGGTTCCCTTTGACATAATTGTACAAACATGGAAGTTAATTTGCTCCAATTTAGTCCCTAGTATTCCCCACCTGTTCCTCCCTCCCCCTGTTCTCTTTCCTCTAGTCTACTGGTCTTCCTTCTATTCATTTATATTTCTCTTTTGTTTTCTTTTAATAGACAAGGTTATGCAATAAAAATTTTTATCAAAATGGAAATGTTCCAAATCTGCACTGCCCAATATGGCTCTCTATGCCACTGAGGACTTGATATAAGGCTAGTGAGACTGAGAAACTAAATACCTTATTTTATTTTACTTTAAATTAAATAGCAATAATCAGAGCAAACCATGTTGGATAGCAAAGATTCATATCTCTACTGATAACTTCCCTTTCATTTCTGATGCTGAAAATCTGTTTCCCTCTATTCTTTTCTTCACTGGTTTAGTTAGGAGTTTATCAATTTTATCGATCTTTTCAAATGACCAATATTAGATTTATTATATTCTCTGTTGACTCTTTTTGTTGATTTCTGCTTTTATGTTGATTATTTCATTCCTTTCCTTCTGGCTTTCCTTTGCTATTATTTTTCCTAGTACCTGATGGGAGAATTTAGATTCTTAATGCTAGATATTGTTTTTCCCCTTATATAAAAAAATATTTTGAGGTTCAAAATTTCTCCATAACTTTATCAATGTTCACCAAATTACTTTTTCTCATTAAAATATTTTCTGATTTTCCTTTTGATTTCTTCTTCATCCATAGACTATTTAAAATAATTATTTAATAGTAAAATATTGGAATAATCACAGAAATATTGCTGTTATTGTTTTAAAATACTTTCCATTGTGATCAGAGAATGTATTCTGCATGATGTAAAGTATTTTCAAATTTTTACAACTTTTTAATGGACTGGTATATGGTTTAGTTTTGTCATGTGAATTATGCAACTATTAGGTCATTTAGTCTACATTTTTACTCATTGGTGAGAAAAGGGCATTAAAATTCTTTGCCCACAATTATGTAATTGTGTATTTCTAACTTTAATTCTACCAGCTTTACTTCCTGTATTTTGCATTTCTGTTAATATGCACAAAACTACTTGTGACTACATCGTCCTCCTGGTTGATTGACTTTTTCATGTTGTGCAATGTTTTATGTATGGCAAGCTTTTATGTACAGATATCTATTTATGTAATACTTAGTCATTCCAGTATTCTCTTGACTATTTTTAGTATGCAGCTATCTTTTTCTATCAATTTAACTAACCTATTTGCATTTTAATATTTATTTCCCTTAGGTAGCATATTAATGGGTTTTGCTTTTTTGCCCAGTTTAATAATTGTAATTAGAGTATTTAATGTTAGTATATGTTATGCTCACAATGCGAGATATTCCAAGAAGGTTCAGAGAAGAGATGATTGGGTTATGAGAGTGTTAACCAAATCAGTGATTTAACTCTCGATAGGGATTAATTAAGTGGTAATGAAGTGGTAGGGTGTGATGGAGGAAGTGGGAATTGAGGCGTGGCTTGGGTGTATATATTTGTATATGGAAAGTGGTGTCTCTGCTTCCCCATCTCATCTGAGCTGCTTCCCTCTGCCACACACTCCACCATGATGTTCAACCTCACTTCAAGCCCCCAGGAATGGAGCTGGCCTTCTGTGGACTAAGACTTCTGAAACCCTGAGCCCTAAAAAACTTTTCCTCCTCTACAGTTGTCCTGGTTGGGTCATTTAGTCACTGCAGCAAAAAAGCTGATGAAAACAATCTTTAATATAATTATGTGTATGGTTGCATTCAGGTCTACAATCTTATGACTTTAGTTTGTTCCCTCAGTATTTTCTTCAGCATTGTTCAAATTCTACCTTCTATTGGATTTTATAAACTTTTAAAAATTTATCCCATCTATTCATTCAGTTATATCTTTGTTTTGGATGGGGGTACAGGGGGTTGAACTCGGAGACACATAACCACTGAGCCACATCCCCAGCCCTATTTTGTATTTTATTTAGAGTCAGGGTATCACTGAGTTGCTTAGGGTCTCACTGTTGCTGATGCTGGCTTTGAACTTGAGATTCTCCTACCTCAGTCTCCCAAGCTACAGGGAATACAGGTGTGTGCCAACCCACTCACACTGAGTTATATCTTTTTGAATGTGTGTTTGTATGTTTGTGTGATGACTCTAAGGATTACAACGCACATGCTTAGGTTTTAGGCAATTTAATATTGTACTATGTGCACACAAAATGCAGAAAACTTTTATCTGTATAATTCCATCTAAGGTCTCTACCACTACCTCCCTGATCTTATACTTTGCTACAATTGCCAGGTAAACCAAATCTATAAAATTATAAATCAGACAGGAAAATATTATAATTTTTGCTTGCAACCATCCTACATACTTTATATAAATTAACAGAAAAAAAATCTGTTTATTCAATTATCAAGACCAAAAAGAAGGTGACATTAATCAAAATTTAAAGTCATAAAATAAATAAGTTTTCCTTCCACAAAAAATGCAATGAAAAACCAATTTCCACAAATCAAAACTTCCATTGAATAAGGTGAGAAAGAAACATAAGAGAAAAATAGCCTAAGTAACTTTTCATTTCTTTTCTTCTTCTTCTTTTTTTTTTTTTTTTTTTTTTTTTTGGTGTGGACAATTGAACCTAGAGGTACTTAATCACTCAGCTACATCCCCAGAACTTTTTATATTTTATTTGGAGACAGGATCTCACTAAGTTGCTTAGGTCCTCACTAAGTTGATGAGGCTGGCTTTGAACTTGCAATCCTCTTGCCTTAGCTGGAATCACAGAATCACAGGTGAAATAATTTTGCATGCAATCTTGTTTGTATTTACTGTATTGAAAGGATACAAATACTATTGCACTGGGGGCAGAAAGATGGAGCCAAAACCTTGTAAACAAAGAGTATATACCCTACTAGTTCCCTAGTTTGCCTGAAACTAACTATATTCAAAGATTTGATCTTGTGCCCAAGACACATTTCAATTTTTTTTTCTAACCTTATCTACTTATGATATTAGCTTTCAGCTTATTAGACGACCAAAATTCAAAAATCAGCACATATTTACAGCTTTTTCTTCCTGGCAGAATTTACTTCATTGGAATAGAACAAAAGGAGGTTTTACTTTTATGGCTCTGGGAGGAAGGCTTTCCTTCTAGCTCCTTAGTATTGTGGACACAAAGAATAGTGATTACTACTTCTGTGCCTTCTGCTTACTGAAAAGTGATGAGATGACCTTGAATTTTATGTTGCCCAAACCACTTATATCTCTGTATTCGCACGTGGAATTTGGAAACTAAATAGCTATTGTTTTTCTTTACTACTTGTAGAATGTTTTGATAGTAACACTCTAAGGAAATATAAAAAAAGTAAAATATGTAAATAGCAGTGTTTTAAAGAAATAAAAGGCATAAAAGGTGTCTTGATGCATAACAAACTCACATAAATTACAAAATGGTACTTAAATACACTATTGCTATCATTATTTCAACTTGCCCTTAATTGTATTTACTTTTGAATTTTATATTTAATATTAAGGAATTCATTCATCATAGTTTCAGATATATAATAATCTTAGCAAAGGAAAGGGCTTGACTTTAGAGAAAATATACTATTTTAGAATACTTCATTTCTTCTGTTTATGTAGTATGTATATATATTTCTTTATGCTGTGAATATTCTAAAAGATTTAAGCTAGGTAAAAATAGGACAGAAAAGCACAACACAATAACAATGTATTTAAGGTTGTAAGTATACAGAAGGATCTAAGATTCTGTTTGGAACTTGTAGACTATCTGACTACATGAGCTTGTTTGCTTATTTCTCCTTATTCCCACCTTATGTGAGCCAGTTACTAGTGATAGCAATGTGCCAAAAGCTGTTTGTTCCATGCTTGTTTACGTTTAATCTTCATTGCGAATCCATGCGTTGAGTTAGTATTTTTTTCCAATTTTATGGATGAAGAAATCAAAGCTAAGTAAAGTTAAATAATCTGTATTAGTTCTCAAAGTTCATAAGTGATGGAATAATAACTCAGTCCAAGTTCTGGAAGATTTCAGTGTTTGCTCATGCACATTCAAAATACTTCTCGCTTCTGCTTCATGAGCAAAACAGAAAAGAAAGGTTATCTAAAGAACCCTGGGTGGAAAATTTTCTTTGTATTTAGAAAGCATTAGCTATATCATGAGGAAATATCAACAGATATGGAGGATTTAACAAACTACGTGATTATGATAGAATGAATGTTAAAACAAATGTCATCCACTATGTATTCTGAATACCAGAAAATGCTAGTTTTTATTATTTATGTTTGTAACCTGTGTTTTAGATAGCAGACAATTGTTCATTTAACAGTAAGTTGTTAACCTGGCACATAACCTTGGTAACACTTTTATTCCTTGCCTTCATTCAGGGTTGTATTTATTGTAACATGAAGCTATTGAGTAACTGTAAATTCCACAGCCTTGACAAGCAGTGTGAAAAGTGAAGTAAAATTCTGAGGAAGCATGTGACTAATTGTTCTAATTCATTTAATTTCTGCTGTGGCAAAATTCCTAATCTCTTACTTAAAATATTTAGACCTGCAAATATTAAGCAGATATGGGCAGCTCAGTAGGAAAATAAACACAAGAGATAATTTTTGGAAATTTTTGAAAAACAAAGATTTTTTAAAAATTTCCATTAGGGGAATAAATAAAGATTTCACAATAAAGAGGATTTTTACTATGTGGCATGAGAATAATTTCTAAGTTCAAAAAAATAATAAGCCCAAATATTATCAGGAGTATATGCCTACATTCAAACAAATGCAAAATGTCATCTTTCAAGTCAAGCAAAACAGAAGAACCTCTGAGGAAATTTATCTTCATTCATGGGTATAAGGTATGTCATTTCTCTCTTCAAGACTACTTATCTCAAAGGCAATGTTACCACTCTCATTTCTGAGGCAGAATAAAGGGGCTATTCTTCAAAGTCTAATTCTCAAATCAAAAACAGAAATTCAAAGAACAAGAAACACTCCTGAAAGAGCTATAAACCACTTTTAGATAGATATCCGTTGTCTCAGATAATTTTAGATTGTTTTTACCCTATTGATAGATGCATATTTCAGAGTCTATTTTATTTATGTAATTAAAATGCCTTATATTTTGTGAAGAAATTGTGACCAGAATCAATATGAAGGTATTTTGCCTTTATAAATAGTTTCATAATAGAGTTCCTTAATACCTATGTCTTCATGAAATACTTCACTTCTTTCAATTTGACAAAACCGCTCAGATTTTCATATATATGTATGCATACTTATATATGTCTGTATATATACATGCATGTATACACACACACACACATACACATACATACAGAGCTTGTATACTTTTAAACAAATCATTCCATTGATTAAAATTGTTGGATTTTTTTTCTATCAAATTTCCTTACTTGTTGAACATATGTGGAAAATAAAGTCACATGTTTAAAGATATATCGAAATGTTATGGCAAAATACATTTCAAAATACTGTTCAGTATGCTATATTGACTCATTAAAATTTGATTTGACATGCAAAATTCTGACTTACTATACAAATATCCCTTTGTTCAACAAATCTTTAACTCAATTTCAGTTAAGTAGACAATACATTCTGTGATAGGCTCCTGGGGTACAGAGATAACCACAGCTCTCCCTGTTTACTACAGTAGTTCAACATGATGAGACGAAGAAAAAACAATCAGTATCCACTCCTGGATAAACAAAAAAGGTTCACAGGAGAGAGAGAGACAGGAGTTATCTAACTCTAAACAGAACTGAATGGAAAAAGAGAAAAAGAGAATAAGTTTTCTCAGGGAAAACATGGAAAATATACCTCAGCCAGATGATCAAAGTGAACACCAAAACTCACAAATCATGCACCTTTGACATGCCTTGGTGAAAGTGTCACTTTCCCTTTATGATCTCCTTCTCAATAACCTATAACCCCCAGTGTTATCAGAAGGAAATCATCAGAAAAATTCCAAAAGCAGCATCAACCTACAGAACCTCTGATCAGTATTCCTTGAAACTGTCCAAATCATCAAAGACTGAGAAACTGCCACAGTTAAAATGAATCTGAGAAAACATGACAAATGAATGTAACATAAAATCTGGGGTGGAAGCCTAGAACAGATAAGGGGAATTAGGTGAAAAGTAAGGAAGTCTTAATAAAATGTGGATTTCAATTACTTGCAGTATATCTTTATTGGCTAATTTGTTAAAATGTACCATATTAATGGAAGATGATAGTAATAGGCAAATTGGGTATGGGATATATGAATAATGAGTAATATAATCTCAGTTTTTCTGTTCTACCCTGTTCTAAAAATTCTAAAACTTTTTTTAAATAAAGTCTGTTTTTTAAAAAGTGTATCTCTAATCTCAATAGCACCATTTTTAATGGTGAGAAGATGTCAGATGGAAATGGGAGATATGTCTTTCTGGTATGAAGAAAGATGTTCAGAAAGAAAAAAAACAGGTGAAATTTATAGGAGAAAGGGAGAATGACTGTTCAGAGAAATAATAAGTAGGTTGATATGACTCATTTCATATATAACAATGAATATCTATAATTGTACTGTTTCCCCAATTTAAGTAAATTGAGGAATAAAAAATAAATAATCAAAATTCTTTATTTTTCTTACTCTTCAACTCAATAGTTATGTGTTTTGGCAAGTCCTTTGCTCTTTCCAACATTCTGATCTCTGTGATCACTGGTAAAATAGGTATAAAAATGCCTGTTTTATGAGAATCAAGTATATCTTCTATACAACACAGCATAACTTATGAATGGTAATGAATAATTACCATACATTGCAATTGTGCTGTTCAAAAGAATAAAACGTATCTTGGCAATTATGTTTACAAATTTTTATTTATTTATTTATTTATTTATTTATTTATTTATTGGTATCCAGGGTTGAACACAGGGCACCTAACCACTGAGCAATATCCTTAGCCCCATTTTTTTGTATTTTTATTATTAGAGACAGGGTCTCACTGAATTACTTAGGGCCTCACTAAGTTGCTGAGGTTGGCATTGAACTTGCAATCCTCCTGCCACAGTCTTCTGAGCCACTGGGATTACAGGCTTGTGCCACTGTGCCCGGCCTAAATTTAATTTATCAATACCAATATTTGATATATGATTTTTTAACATGAACTTTACTTTTGTATTTTAAATTGATATGTTCTTCAAACATATCTTAGTATTCAATATATCTCAGTAAAAAGGGAGAAATATGTTTGAAGATGAGTTACTTGCCTTATTAATAAATAATCACTGAAATACAAAATATGGAAAATTTATACTAAGTATGTTCATGTTATTTATAACAGCAAAAATTTAAGACAACATTAATATTTAATAATAGGGAGATGGTAAAGCAAATAACATCTACCTATATATAAATATAAATTTGTGTATAAGGTGTTTTAGCGTCTAAATTTAAATATATGTGGCTATTTGAAAAGAATTTTAAGAAAAATTTAAAGCATGGCTTCAAGTTATAGGTTCTCTAAAATCATGTTTTATTTAAATGTGACTAGGGGGACAAAAAAAGAGAATACAAAGTAAAAGTCAGAAAATGCTAGGAATTATGAAACTAAAGTAAGTAAAAATACTTTTATTTTCCTGTATGTTTCTAGTGTGTTTATATTCATTGTATGATTATAATTCAAATTTTTTTTAATATAGAATATGTGTTAAATGATCCCAGAAGTCTGACTCCAGTTAAGAGTTAGGAAAATTTTACTTTGAATCAGAAATAATACAGACATTTTCCCATAATAAAAATAAAAATAAAGAATTTAAACAAACTCATATAAAACGTTGCAATTGCATAATAGAATTTGTCTTAAGATAAATAACTAACCAAGTATGTAATCTAAAACAATATTTGAAATCCCCAAATGAAGATATGCTGTGAAATTTTTCAGAAATATAAGTAATGAGAAATAAATTCTAATTTCATCTCCCTTTGCTTATCAGACTATTTTTAAATTAAATTATTTTGTTAAATAGATTTTGCTAATAAGTTTTGTTACTCGTAAAATGTAACAAATGTAAAATGAGCAAAATTTCATCAAATAAATTGCATTTAAGTGATTTTCACAATGTTATATTGGATTTAATAATTTTATAAACATATTTTCAAAATAGAAAATTATTTTTATTAGTATCACATCTGTCCATCTATCTTTGTGGACCTTTGTACAATATTATTTTATTATGACATTGTGCTGATATTAAATATTTCTTTCCTAGAGTTCTGAAATCTTCTAAATCATAGGTAATGTTTATCAAATATTTCTACTGGTACGTTTTATCAAGTTTCTTACCTAGTGATGTTCCCTAATTAACATGATCTTAATTCCCATTCAATCTCATTTCAAAATGATATGTCTCTAAGATTTTGAGAAATTATGAAAATGTTCATTTTTTGGATTACAGAAAAGAGATTTTTTTGATTATATTCTTTTCAGTTATCACTTTTATTTTAATACAAATCTTCCTTAGGTCACATTGAACATATAGAGTTGACTTGGGTTTTAACTCATCTCACAGTTTAAGGAAAAATTATTGTCAGTGATCTGAACTAATTATATTGGAATCAGTATCAGTCAATAAAGCAATTGCTTACTATCTCCATGACATCTGTTTAGTATTTCATTCCTCTGATCACCAACTCTACCTTGATCTATTGAAGTGAAGCATGAGATTCAGTAGGACAGTGGTAAATTGGCCTTTACTTTTATCTTTATGGGAAAGCAATTTCTAGAAGCTTTTTTCCTGAGTCATCTCTTGTCAAGAGGGAAATGTCAAACAAATATCCCCAACTTTACTATGAGGGGAAAGAAAAAACAACCAACATACAAAAACAGTGGGGTGCCTAGCCTCTAATTCCTGCCAAGCTCAATTTTCTGTTGCTGACTTCAGAAGACTTCCTTCAAAGTACAGCTTTCTAACAGTGCCGTAATGAATTGTGTCCTCCACAAGAACTCATTAGCCGAGGTTGTGGTCTTGGTTGAATTCCCCTTAGACAAAAAGGTTAACTCCATCATAGTAGATTTAAAAATTTTAGCTAAGGAATAACTTTAGGTTTCAATTAGCATAATAAGAAACACATATAAAGTTTTCATTATCTTGCATTTGACTGTCTTCAAAGTTACTTTCACAGAAACAAGCAAGGCCCTGCTATTAGGAACCACCCAAGATCATAAAAAAATCATGGAATATTTTAATGATTTAAAACTGTATAAAGATTTAAATTTAAATACATATGTATTTAAATATTTATATCATATTTATATTGTATTTAAATATATATATCATGTATAGAGATTATATAGGAGATTTTAGTGGCCAGCTATGCTAACCCATTTTAAAATGAGAAAACTGAGGCCAAGAAATAAAATTATATTGTATGTGTTGTATTAGGAAAAAATAAGGCCTATACCAAAATGCATTCAATATTAAATTATTAGTATTACATGAATTAGAATATTAGTTTTAGATGAATTATTCAATATCTCTTTTTAGCTTTCACAGCTGTAATAGATAAGTACTTTCATCATTCATATTTTACATATGAAAAAACTTAGGCACAGAGAGATCAAGTGATCACATAGACAACTTTGTAGCAGACCTGGCATGAAAAAGAGAATCAAATCCAGGATACCACTTTCTAAGCCACTATTCTATAACTACCTACAGTTTCAATTCAAGTATTTAAATGACTATAATGTTAACTACATAAGGGAAGAGGTTTATTGCTTTATTCACTGCTGTGTGTCGATACAATGCCTAGAAGAGGTTTGGGATAGATGGTTAATATGTGATTATTTATTGCATTGACTTATGTATATATAATATTGATGGTTTTATAATTCTGGTTTGGGGAAGTACTGAGAGCAATTATTTTTTTGAAGAAAAATCATAAAGTTAAATTAAATTCAGTAGAATCTAAAAATAGTCTATGGACAACATTACTGAATCTAGTTTTGATTTAATCAACTGCAAGCTATTAAATATAAATTCATGTGACTTCCTTTCAAGGTCTTTCTTAAATCCTAAGTTTATATTAGTTTCTGGTCTTTTTTCATCATAAAAATCCCATGAATCCACCTATCTTATTAATGATCTTAATTGTATGGGGGTTTATGTAATTTTATTCTCATGTTTTCTCCTTCACAAATTTCATCAAGGCAAGGACCAGGTCTCTTTTGTTTGTTGATTTTTCAGTACTGGGTAAAAAGTCTGTTAGAGTAGATACTAAATAAAAAGCAAGTAAATAAATAATTGACCATAACTGAATAATTGTATGAAACATTTGGAAGTGTGCAGTAAAAATAAAAGTACTCTTTTTGTCTAAAGGAAGTTCTTACACTTGTCCATACCATTCTGGAAGGTGATCTGTGCCATATCTGATAAAGTATAAATTTAGCACAAGAGCTGACCACTCTAGACTGACTAATCATATGACTTAGGGTGGGGGCCTTGGGTCTTGCTATGTCAATGGACCTGGAAATTGAAATAAATCAGCTGGAAAATCAGTCAATCAATCATGACTATGTAATAAGGTCACAATAAAAATTCTGGACAGTTGAGCTTCCCTAGTTTGTAATATTCTATACTTTCTCACACATCAATCCTGGGAGTGTCAACTTCAGCGGGGAGGACAACAGAAACTTTGTATTTGGAATCCTACTAAACTTTTCCTTGTATATCTCTTCTTCTGCCTAGATTTAATTATGTAGCTTCTCCCTGTAATTAACTGGAATTGTGAGCATAAATGCTTTCATTGTGATCTGTGCATCCTTATAGTAAATTATCAAAATGGAGGGTGAGTTTTCTGAAACCTAGCCAACTTTTAGTTAGTGTCTGAATTAAAGTTGTTCTTCAACCTTTGCTGTATGGCTTGATTGGAAGACTAAATGATTCTTGCAGTGCAATAATCAGAGCACATAATATCACATTCATGTGGTATCATTTTATGACAAATATGTGTTTTAACTGTGGGAATGTAATTTAAGCACATGGCTTAAATTTGTAATTCTAAATAACACTGGTGAACCTGATATGGCTAATTTGAAGAATATGTATTGTCCAATTATAGAATAGCAAAGAAAAATGATACGAATTACAACTGTTTATTTTACATGTGTGACCCTTTCTAAGAACTGGTACTTGAGATTTAATGATCTTATTCACTTTTTCCACTGCTTTATAATTTAGATAGTTTTTGTTGGTCATATTGAAATTCCCATTTAGTCATGAATTTAGTCAAATTTAAATTGTTGCAGAATCATAGGTCATTCAAATGTTATCCTTCTCCCTTTGAGCAATGATTGTACGTAGAATATCTCAGAACAGAATGAATTCTACTTTTAAATATTGCCAAAGAAATAAAATTCTAAAACTTCACCTCAAAAAGTCCATTACAAAATTAATCAAATATCTCTGTATGTGTTACTTAACTGGTGGAACGAATATAAAAAAATACTTATATTAAGAAGTTTAATCAGAATGTTTCATTGGGTAGGCCCAAGATATCAATATTTTTAAAAGGCTTATGGGTAATTCTAGATAACAGCATTACTGGTGTGGATGAAATGTGTGTATGAACCAAATTTCATATGCTGAAATGCTAACTCCTAATGTGATAGTATTAGTAGATAAAGCATTTGAGAGGCAATTTGTAAGAACATAAAGGTAGAGGTTTCATGAATG
The DNA here is from genome assembly GCF_902686445.1 of Sciurus carolinensis. NCBI lineage: Eukaryota > Metazoa > Chordata > Mammalia > Rodentia > Sciuridae > Sciurus > Sciurus carolinensis. The sequence goes on from NC_062215.1 coordinate 93,300,368, forward strand.
GAAACAGTGTTCTCACACTACAGATCTCAGGAAGCTCTGTAGTCCTCTTCTGACATGTAGTGATAGAATAAAAGAAAGCTGTCTACAACAGAAGAAGACCCTAACCAGAACCTGACCATGTTAGTAGTCTGATCTTGGACTTAGCTTTAAGAATTATGAAAAATAATTTTTTGTTGTTTATAAGTCACCCAGTGAATGATATTTTGTTATAACTTGACAACTGCTTTGGAGGTACCCAAAAGACTGAGGAAATCCGTAGGTCATCTGAATATCATACAAATTTTAAATTTGACTTTGATTTTCAGTCATTTGAGGTTATATATTGGACTGGTTCTAATACAAAATAATAGAAAAGCATCTCTTTGAGTTAACTCAGGAGACTGTAGGTTTAAGAAGTTAAATCTGAAAAAGAGATTATAACTAAATAAGCCAAAACTAATCGGTATTTTATTACATGATACCTAAAAAAACTTATTTTAGACAAAAAAAAACCTTTGATTAAATTCATACTGTTCTTAAAACTAGATCTATTGATTGTATATCTTCACAAATTCTAGTTAACAATTTTATTTTAAAAGGACTTGCATATAATAGTTAAAAAAAACTAACAAAAAAACCCTTTGCTTAAAAAAGACTATTTTTCCACAAGTAGTCTTCAAAAGGAAAAATCTGAGAATAAGAATTTTTCAATGCTTTTTTATTCTCTAAGTGGGATGAAGAGTCTGGACAACATTAGCAACAGGAAATATATTGTGTTCTGGATTATGTGGTTTTATATGACTTAGAAGAATTACCCTTAAAATTTTCCAAATACTTTCCTATTATTCTACATTGACTAATTTTATCCTTATTTGACTTCCCAGGAACTCTAACATTATTCAAGGCACTTTAGAGATTCATGCTTTGTACACTGGAAATAAATATTTTATATAAATCATCAACTGGTTTCCAGTTTTACAGGTTGATTTCTTACAAGTCATGTTTATCACAAAAGCATTACATTTAAGGTCCTATAAGCCTAAAGACTGTAGTTAGAGGAAAGGTAACGTCAGGTATGATGGCACCCTCTGAAGCCAGTGAAGGAAACTAGCCCTAACTATCGAAACGTCTCTGAATCACTGTTTTGGACAGCTATTTTGCTGCTGTGACTAAAAGATCTGACAAGAACAATTTTAAAGGAGGAAAAGTTTATGTGAGGGCTCACCGTTTCAGAGGTCTTAGTCCATAGAAGCCCAGCTCCATTCCTTGGCTCAAAGTGACTCTGAATGTCATGGCGGGAGAGGGTGTTGGAGGGAAGCAGCTTACATCACAGTGATCAGGAAGCAGAGAGAGACTCCACTCTCTAGGTACAAATATATATACCCCAAAGCCATGCCCCAATTCCATCTCCTCCAGCCACACCCTACCTGCCTCCAGTTACCACTCAGTTAATCCATTAGACATTAATTTTCTGATTAGGTTAAGACTCTCAAAACCCAATCATTTCGCTTTGAACTATCTTACATTGTCTCACACGTGAGTTTTTTGGGGGACATCTCATATCCAAACCATAACAATCACATTCAACAAAGGCAAACTGTCTGACATCTAATTCCATTATCCAATAAACAGAGTGTCTCAGTGTGTTTTTAAATGTATATAACATCTTTATGAGGCACAGCTTATTATTCTCATTTTCCAAATAGAAAAGGTAAGACCTACAGAAATCAAACAGCTTGCCACCACTGGAAAATAAGTTTCCAATTTGGGTCTGTAACAGCTTACTTTCTGAATAATGCAGTTAGCCCAGGAATATACACACTCTATTGATTATATACATCTACTGGCAAGATGATCAATTGCTTCAACATACTTCATAGTTTGCAGGCATGCATGTGAGTAGCCTGCAGCATTTCCACTAAACATCCTGCACTACTGGGTAGATTAATCTTTAGACCTCTGTGAAATCATAAAGAAGCGGCCTAAAAATACAGACCATTTGGGGGAAAATTATTAAAATTCCTACTTTCTTGAAGTCTGATACATGGAGAAATATCCCTCAGTTTGAGGTACTTCATGTAGCTGAATATAAAAGGAGGAAAACAACTATGATGACAATAAATAAATAAATAAATAAATAAATAAATAAAATAAAAGCGGAGTGAGCAAGACTAACTCATATGAGTGAGTCCTATTTTTCTAAGATAAGTTCCATTTTAGTTTCTCATGTTGACATATACCATTTGTTTCATTTTCCACTGTTTTTTAATCAAAGGCAGTATAATATAACAAAAATCTATAAAATTATCTAACTCTGCCATACATCATTGTCAAGTCTACTTGAACAGATCATGTTACTGTTTTTTGCTGGGGGGCAGGCTACTGGGGATTGATCTCAGGGGCACTTGACCCCTGAGTCATATCCCCTGCCTTATTTTGTATTTTGTTTAGAGACAGGGTCTCACTGAGTTGCTTAGCACCTCACTTTTGTGAGGCTGGCTTTGAACTCATGATCCTCCTGCCTTTGAATTTATGATCCTCCTGCCTCAGCCTACAGAGTCACTGGGATTACAGGTGTGCGCCACCATACCTGGCAATCATGTTAGATCCTTTAGACAAGATAGCTTTAGTATCACCTGGAAAACTATAGTTTATTAATTAATAATGAAATTATTATGTCTTAATAATGAAATTATTATAACTCAATTTTTTATTTAATTTTTAAATTTGTTCTAATTAGTAATACATGAGAGTAGAATGCATTTTGATAAATCATACATAAACAGAGTATAGTTTCTCATTTTTCTGACTGTAGATGTTGTAGGATCACAACAGTCATGCAGTCATATATGTGCATGAGGTAATAATGTCTGTTTTCACTCTACTATCTTCCCTCCCTTCACTCCCCTGTACTTAATCTAAAGTGACTCTGTTCTTCCCTAGCACCACCCCCTCTTTTTGTGAATTAGCATCTACATATCAGAGAAAACATTCAGCCTTTGGTTTTTTGGGTTTGGCTTATTTTGCTTAGCATGATATTCTTTTAACTGAAGGAGAAGGAGAAAACTGATATATAATGAATTCTTAGAAGTAAAAGAATGTTCTTTAGTTCTCAGGTAAATGCCACATGTTCCAAATGCCACGAACATGTTTGCTAAGAGAAACAAGCTTAAAAATGTTCCACATGAACATCAGTACCTATACAATAATTATAGATCATTTTAAAAAAATGACTCAGAAGAAAAATTGCATTACTTTTATAGTAGTGATTACTCCTATAACAAAATAATATAGGGAACCAGCATTTTTGGCTGCCTAGGATATATTTCTATATATATATATATTTCTCTCTATATATTTTGATAATCTTGTATTTAGTGATGAGTCCTTCTGGAACAAGTGTTTGTAAGCGAGGCTCCTCAAATAATTGAGGATAAAAAATAGCCTTTAGTTAATTGTTACATTTCCTTTTTTAAATTTTAGATTGATCAGTTCAGGAATGGGTATATAACCCTATCATATTCAATGAGATGCAAAAGTAGCCCATTACTATATAGTACTTGAACCTGAGAAGATTTAAACTTTGATCTGCTGAGAACTGAGAATAGAGTCAACACAGTAGAAAAATATGGAGATAAGAGGGCCTCAGGGACATTTTTTGAATCCAAGCTCATGCCTGGATTTCCCATAACATATGTCAAATTTTTTTCTTTCATGCTCATAAGAATTTGAATAGTTTTTTATGAGCAAATTATTTCTAATAATAACATGAGGTATCAATAAAATTATATGTGCTTCCTGATTCTTCAACTCCAAAATCATTCTGGAACTTAAACTATGCAAACATGTACTATACATTTTTATTCTCACTGAGAAAAATCATAAGGGAGTCAAGGGATTTTGTATTTAATATATTCATATTATTTAGCACTGTTTATTGTCAACATCAAAGTATTTTACTGGGTTGGGAAACCAATTAAGTATAGCTTAACATGTGCTATTGATATTACATTAATAAAAATGAGTTTGGTCAAAAAGTAGCCACATTTTAAATTTTTAGCAGATTCCTCTACCACATACATAACTTCTAAACATTTAACATGTAGGATATGAAAATATTTATTTGTCTTTTTAAGAAAACTACCATCACTTCATATCTTTTCTATCACTTCATATCTTTTCTTCATATAGATCAACATACAAATTTGTTATCAAATAGTCTTATACTCTCATGTGAAACTATAATAACTTATTGAATGCATAATACGTGCTGAGAATTTTCACATACTACTTGTTTTAACCATCCTTAAAGTCAATATTAGATGTTATCATTTTTGTTATAACTTTAGAATATCAAACAATGAGGATTAAAGCTAAGTAAGTGGTGGCAACTGAAATTCAAATCCAGGTAATTTAATGCCAATTTGAGAATTTGTTTTCTAGCACATAAAATTATTTTTTTGTCAAGTCTTGGAATCTTCATTGGACCCACCTGTAGTACACCACAAGAATTTTCTATGGTATATTTTTATAGCTTTCTAGCTTGATTGTTTACAATAGATCAAGTTCTTTTAAACATCAGGAAACCTAGATATCAATAACTTCTTTTTCTTCTACTTTTCAAAATTCCACATAAGGATTCTGATTGTCATGGCTTAAATCATCTTCTGCCTTCTCTTACCACAAATGAAGAAAAAAGTAAAATTGGATATGGCTAATGTTACCCCCACAATTTATATACTGAAACCTATTACCCTATTACCTGTGTGTTAAGATTTAAGAGGTGGGGCCTCAAGGAAGAGATGAAGTCATGAAGGCTTCTTCCTAAAGAATGGGATTAGTGTCTTTATTAAGAAGGTTCAAGTGACCTGTCTGACCCCCTCTGTCATGTGAGGATTCAATAAGAAGATACCATCAATGAGGAATAGGCACTCACTAGATGTCATGACTAGATGTCTTAGACTTCCCAGCCTCCAGAACTATATGCAACAAAATTTCATTGTTCATAAATAACCCAGTATAAGGTGTTTTGTTATAATAACATGAATGAATTAAGTAAGTTATTGTAGGGAGCAATGATCCAAAAGAAAGGGGATAATAAATATTCTCTATGAAGAATATTAGGTATACTAGGTGACAAAAAAAAAATACAGTCACTATTTACTACAACATAAATGACTGGGCAGAAGCAATGAGACTTAAAAAATGAAGCCCAAACATTGGACAACATTAGCATGCCTTATTTTAACAAGTATGGTTGTTAAACTGAGATGTGTCAAAAAAGATGCTCTTTGATTTGAACACAGACTTGAGCACTGTATAATTTAAGGACAAAACATAACTTAAGGGCACCTGATAAGCTCTCACTAACTGTTCTATGAAACAATTGCAGAGAACAAAGTTGGGCAAGTGACACTTAGAGATCACAACATAAATAAAAATTCACATGAAAACTGGTAGATAAACACCTCTGCCACTCACACACAGAAGACTGAAGAATGACTAGGAAAAATAAAGAATAGGCTTTCAAGTTTCATGACAAGTTAGCTAGTCTGTTAACGTGGCTTGAGAGACTAAGTGATTTAGATGATTTCTATTTAAGAGATTTGTGCAATTCATTGATGCCTGTGATTGCATGACAGATACTGATACATTTGAAATCAGGAGGAAAAAAGAAGAGATGAAAATTTAAAATTTGAAGTATGGTTTTTACTGAATGTGTATCATTTTCATACCATTGTAAACTCAAAAAAATCTTAAATGGATCCATCATGAAGTCTGGGACTAGCTGAATTCATGCAGTTTATTTCCTGTTTTCTTCCTACCTTTATATTTCTCTATCATTAAACAGTCTGGCTTCTTTGTTTTCTGGGTTTCACTTTTGTTGTTTTCCTTCCAACATATGTATTAGTTTTTCATCACTGTCTTTTTTTTTTCTCTCATTCTCTAAGTTTTCATGCCATCAATTCCAAATCGTACTTGTATAAATGTTTTTCCAGTGCATTATACTTACACACAAAAGTGGGGTTCATTTTGATATATTTATGTGTGCATGAAAAATATTTTGTTCCTTTCTATTTATAAGAATATATTAAGACACTTTGTTCATTATATTTTTCATTAGAATTTTACTTTGTGTTTTTTTTTTTTTTTTGGTTGGCATTAAAATAAAAAAAAAAAAATTACCTGTCTTAATGTATTCACCTCTGTTGCAGTTGAAAACCAAGACTTCTGTATGGTGAACTTTACTATTTTTATATTCTGTATCATGAATCCTAAATAAAAACATACACTTAAGGTTCTTCAGCAAATTAGAGTTTTAAAATCTTTCAGTCTACCTGGGTTATCTCTGTCTTCCAATGATTTTTCCTCAGATGTTTGAATATTATAACACATATTTTAAGAAACTCTATAGAATGATAAATTCACTCTTACTTTTAAAGTAAAATGCACAATTTTATGATCTCCAATTCTTCCAAATAATGGCAAGTCAATTACATTTTGCACAAAATATGCAATTTAAAAATAGTCCTCTGATGGATGAATGGCTAAAAGAAAGTTAGGAGATTTTTCTTTTTGCTTTTTTGTAAAGTAATTTGTTCCTGATTGAGCAGTACTAAAAAAAGTGACAAATAAGAAACATTCAAAAAATGTGGCATCTTTCCAAGAGCATACAATTTTAAGATTATATAGGCTAGAATAAAAAAGAAGGGGAGAGAATAGTTGTGAGCAATCTCCTTATGATATATGAATAATATATCCATACTGCTAAGGTAATCTCACAAAGAACTTTGGACTTAGATTGAAAATAACATATTTATCCTTAAATCTGACCTGAATTTGATAAAGAATATAACTTTTTTGAACTTAAACATAAATATAAAAATGAACATAATAAAATTCATTATATACTATTATTAGAAGAGATAAATAACTATTGTGTATTATAAATGTATTGTTATGTAGAAACTGTTATAATGGATAACTTGGAGAATACATTGATAAAATGCAGAAATTTCTGCATTTGTCACTTTCTTCCTTTAATATCTCCGTGTTAGTGTCCACAGGCTTTCTGGAATACTTTTTTAAATTGTGAAGAAATCTCATATGTAAGATGATTTTCTATTATATAGAGTTCATCATAATAAACTCAAAACTATATCATTTTTATTCCTTCTCAAAGAATTTCAGTAAGAGATTTTATTCATGACCAGAGAATAATCCCCCAGTAATTTAATAAATGTCCTTTTCTATTTGAACTTAATGGGGAGTTAATGATTTTGACAAGAGTTGTCTCCTGTGTTGGATAGACTTATAAGTTTCTTTTCTTTTAAAGTCAAGTTATTTTGATTATAAATGTCATGTCTCCCACAGTACTAGTTGCAAGTTTGTCTTTTCAAATTAAAAATGAAGTTTGAAGGTTTGATGCCCTTGTCATTTAACAACATCATTATGAGGAATTTTCTGCTAGCTAAAACAAGGAAGCAATAAGCTTTGCAGGTTCACAGTATCCTTTTCATTTCCATGGTATCATTTTAAAAAGGAACAGTGTCTTTGAAGAACTCTTGTGTAAGTAAAAACATTAAAAATATAGCACCCAAGATTGGAAAGATTTCTGGATAAAGGCACCTTGCATTCACCTGCTCCTCCACAAAGAAGAACCAAAGCAACAGGTGTACAGCTGCATAATGAGGTGCATGACCCTGGAGGAACACTGAATTCAACATTAGAAAAACAGATACCTTGTAAAATCCAGCAACCTGGGACAGTGGCATAACAAAATAAATTACATATTCCATAATCTGGGGGTAGGGGAAATCTACCTTCCCCAGGGGAAAAGGTGAAAAAGTTGCAGGCAAACAGTATAGATACTAGCAATAATAGCAAATGGAAAGTTTTGCTGCCCTTTAAGACTTACAGATTAAATAAATAAAAGAATTAAAATGCATTGCAATTTCACTTTGGAAAAGGAATTGATCTTGTCTCCCAGCAAATATTCAGGATATCATAGCCAGACACCATCTTGACACCTACTGTCTGAATTTGGACTTTGCTAGAGTTAGAGAACCCTACACATATCCATCTCTGGGACCCCTCAAACATTCCACTACACTGACTCAGTGAGTAGCAGCTTCACCAACCAGACTTTACTGGAAGAAATGGCTAAGACACAAATCCACTGAGGTTGCAACTTGGTGGAGAATGTGTGTTACCACACAACAGAAAGCAGAGGTGACTTCCCTTAAGAACTGGGCATAGAGGAGCCTAACCCTGAGACTTAGGATGTGGCCATAGCATGTGGTTTTGCACAAGTCCCAGGACAAAGCTTGGTTGCCCACACAGTTTCCCCAGTCTTCTCCAAGGGCCCTCAGTGGGTAGTTGTCGCTAATAAGGTTAAGAAAGAGCTCTGAGTTTCCACTGCTCCCCCACCCACAGAGGTGTATGGGGGCTGATTTGAGCAATACTGTTGAGGTTCTGAGGTTCCTGCTGCTGCTCTGCCCGCAGGGTGCACAGACTATGAAGATTCAGAGACAAATTTTGCCTATTACCAACCACATTTAACTCTCCTAGGCTCCTGTGAGAACCTCAGTCGAGAGGAATTTTACCAGGGTCCTGGTGTGAACAACTCTAAAAGAAACCATGGTGGGCAGTACAACTAAAGAATGAGGGGTCATAACCCGATCCCTGGATTTGCACAATTGGGGATGTCTGAGGTTCTTCTCCAGGGTGGGCATGCCCATAGTAGCATTAAAGAATAACACAACTCTACTGCTACCACTCCTATATAATTCTCTTGCATCAGTTGTCCCGCACTGTATTCAATTGTACACTGCTGACAAGACTGGATATGAGTGACATAGAGGGGACATTGTGATTCAGCCCCAACATCTCCCTCTTTAAATATCTGGACCCAAACCAGTATCTATTCAGATTATCAATACTCCAGCCCCTATTGGAGCAGCCAGCACCAGAAAAGTAAAACAGCCCATAGCAACAATGCCTGAGGAAAACCCCATTAGCAGATGGGGCCACAACTCTCATTGAAGGAGTAACCACACAGAGTGCACTCCACACACTAGTTATCTATACCACATATGTCTGAAGTCCTAGAGTATACCCACACTTTCATGACCTCCAGAGACAGTGGGTTCTCTGACACTGATACAATATGCATTGTACCCCAAAAAAGCAAAAGAAGCTAAAGGGAGATCACACTACTTTACTATTCTGAAAATAAATGCAACACTGAATAACAAACTGAAACCTCAAAATACATCTTCAGGAGAAAGTCACTTACTAAGAAGGCTATCATATAAAAGTAGTAGAAATATCCATTCCACTTGATGTGAACATTTTAATATAGATACTGTAGGTTCACAGGAAATAATTAAAAATAGTATAATACATACTAAATATCATAACTCTCTAGTAACAGACTAAGATAAAGATAGCAAAGTGAATGAAATACCTCATAAAGAATACAAAGAGATGATTTTTGGGGGGAATACTAGGGATTAAATCCAAGGTAACTCTACCAAAAAGCTATTTCTCCAGTTCTTTTATTTATATAGTTATTTTTAATTTTGAGGCATCATTTTGCTATATTGCACAGGATCTTGCTAAGTTGCTGAGGCTGACCTCCAATTTACAAGCCTCCTGCCTCAGCTTCTTGAGCCACAGGGATTATAGGCATGTGCCACTGTGCCCAGAAAAAGGTTGACTTTTTTAACAAGATCAAGAACTCCAGGAGAATACAGATGAACAAAAGTAATTTGAAAGACAAAGAAGTATATGAATGAGGAATTTTTCAACAAAGAGATAGAGATACTAAAGAAGAACTAATTTGAAATCTTAGAAATGAAGAACTTGATATGCCAGATTAAAAAAATCAGTTAAAATCTTCAACAAATAGTCTCAGAGATTGAACAGAGGTATTCTGAAATAATGCAGTCATATAAAAATAAAGAGGGCTGGGGATATAGCTCAGTTGATAGAGTGCTTGCCTTGCAAGCACAAGGCCCTGGGTTCAATCCCTAGCACCGCAAAAAAAAAAATAAATAAATAAAGAAAACAAATAATAAAGGTTGAAGAGAACATTCAATATTCTTTGAATACCACTAAAATATCAAATGTCTGCATTATCTGAAATGGAAAATAAAGATTAAGAGCATAGAAAATTCATTAATTGAAATAATAGCAGAATATTTCTCCAATTTGGGAAAGGTACAGACATCAAGGAACAGGAGGTCTACAGGACCCCAAATGTACATGACCATTAAAGATCCTCAACAAAACATATTATATCATTAACAACAAATTATAGTTAAACTTTCAAAGGTATAGGACAATTAAAGAATCTTAAAATCTATATGTAAAAGTACCAAATGACATTCAAGCCAACCCCATTAGACTAACAGCAGCTTTTTCATCAGAATTCTACAGGTATTGTGGGTATAGAATGATGTATTTTAAGACTAAAATAAAATAATTTCCAAGCAAGGTTACTATATCTAGCAAGAGTATCCTTCCAGGCCAAAGAAATAATAAACATCTTCCAAGATAAGCAAAAACTGAGGAAATTTATGAACACTAGACCAGTCTTACAAAGTCCTCCACTCAGAAAGAGAAGAAAGATGAACTCCACTAGAAGATTAGATATACAAATGATAAATAGAAAGAGCCACATTATCAATACTACAAATCATCAAACCATAAAGATGAATAAGAGAGAAAAAAATGAACCAAGAATATTCAAAACAATTAGACAAAAATCAATAAAATGACAGGCAATATTGCATATATTTTATTACTAACTCTGAATGTAGATAATTAATTCTCTGATTAACAAATATGGAAACTGGATGAATTAGAAAACAAGACCCAATAGTATACTATTTATAAGAGACTCACCTTGTAGGGAATATTCCTCAAGCTTATATGACAGCAGTCACTGACACCATGGTTTAAATAAACCTAACAGTCTAAATGGAGAAACTGAGGAAATGGTAAAGACTTGACGTGGATTATAGGCCTTTGCAGTTACTGAGGCTGAGCTATGAACTGAGGGAAAGCCTTGCTCAACAGGCCTCACAGCAAGCTGTGATGTGAGTTGACCCGTGCTGCCTTGCCTCATGCTGTGTGCTGGAGCTTGCCCTTCCCCCAGTCCTTTGTCTCAGACTTGTTGTAGGACACAATCACTTAGGGATACTTGGTTTGTTTACATTAGTACAACGTACAGCTTACCTATAGGTTGACTCTGTTATGTTTTAACAAGCATCTTAACCTGATTAGATAATGTGCCTATATATGTCTTGTATAATCATAAGTAAAATTAGATCTGTGCCTTCCAAGCCTGGTCTCTGATGTCTCTGTTTACTGGGAGACACTGCCATCATCGTCAGCAGGACTTCCGTTCCAAATAATAACATCACCTCTTCACTAAAGACACATGAAGAATGAAAATGAATAGATGGAAAATGATATTCCACATAAATGGAATCTAAAAGGAGGTAAGAGTAGCAACACTTACATTTGACAATATATTTTAAGTCAAAACCAGTAAGAAGAAACAAAGAAGGTCATTATGTAATGATAAAAGCTTCAATTAATCTAGAAGACATAACATTAGGTATATAAATTTATTTTCTTTTAAATATCAGAGCATCTAATTTTATAAAACAAACATTATTAGACCTGAAGGGAGAGATGAACTCTAACAAGATAATACTGGGGGATTTCAATACTTCATTCTCACCAGTGGGTAGATCATAAAGAGAAAAAAGTTCAAAGAAACATGAGACTTAAACTAAGTTATACTCCATATATGTATAATATGTCAAAATACAGTCTACTATCCTATATATCTAAAAAGAACAAATAAAAGAACTACACTATGTAGATTAAATAAACTTAAAAGATAATTACAGAGCATTCCATTCAATAGCTAGAAAATGCACATTCTTTTTGTCAGCATATGGAACTTTCTTGAGAACAGACTCTATATTAGGTCACAAAACAAGTCTCAACAAATGGAAGAAAAAATTGAAATCAGATCCTATTTTTCTGATCATATGGAGTTAAACTAGAAATCAAGAGTAAGAGACTGTACAGAATGTACAAATGCATGGAGATTGTAAAACACATTTTTGAATGAATAGTTTGTCTTTGAGGAAGTCATAAGAAAAATTTAAAAATTCCTTGAAACAAATAAATATAAAACATAGCATACCAAATTGTGGGCACAACAAAAGATGTAGTATGAAGGAAGTATTCCCATTAAAATAATAGATTTCAAATTATAAGTCTCATGATGTATCTTAAGGTGTTAGAAAAACAAAACAAATCAAACACAAAATTAATGGAAGGCAAAAAACAAAAAAGATCAGTACCAAAATAAATGAAATTGAGTCTAAAAGAACACTACAAATGATACATGAAACAATGAGTTAATACTTGGAAGATATAAAGAAAATTAACAAGCCTTCAGGTAGAAAGGAGAGGAGTAAAAGGGAGATAAGGAATAGAGAAGGGAGTGAGAGAAGGAGAGAGAGAGAGAGAAGGAGAGAGAGAGAGAGAGAGAGAGAGAGAAAGACCCAAGTACATAAGTTAGATGGAGAAGGTGACATTATACTATAGTAATTCAATGGATTCTTAAGAATTATTTAGAAAAAAATTGTTAAAAAAATTCAAAATATAGAGAAAGTGGACAAATTTATGGATGCATATACACTACCAAGATTGTACCAGAAAATATTTAAAAACCCCTGAATAATAACAAATACTAAGATTGAATCAGTGATACAATCTTTTATCAAAACAAGTTCCAGACCAGATCACTTTATAGCAAATTTTACCAAACTCTTAAAGAAGAACTAATAACAATGTTTCTCAAACTATTCTATAGAATTAAGAGGGGGGAATCCTTTCAAACTCATTCTATAATGCCAGTCTTGCCCACTTACCAAAACCTGATGAAGTTATAACTAAAAAGAGAACTATACAACAATATTTCTGATGAACATAATAATGCAAAATGCATAATGCAAAACTTCTCAACAAAATAGTAGAAAATTAAATTTCATAGCACATCAAAAAGATCATTCACCATGATCGCATTCATTTCATTCCAGGAATATAAGAATGTTTTAACACAGGTGAGTCAATAAATATAACACACCACATAAATAGAGTGAAGAATAAAAATCATATAATTATCTCAATAGAGGACATAACATTTGATAAAATTCAAATTTCCTTCATGATGAAAACCCTGAACAATTAGGTATAGAAGAATCATACCTAAACATAATAAGAAATCTAATAAAGACTATGACAAACCATAGTTAGTATCATATTGAATGGGAAAAAAATGAAGGCACTTTCTCTCAAAGCAAGAACTAAATAAGGTATCCACTCTCACCATTCTTAATGAATATATGACTAGAAATTTTAGCTAGAGCAATTGTCAAAAGAAATTAAATAAATAAATAGGAAAAGAAAAGCCCAAATTATCCCTGCTTGACAGATATGATTGTATACATAAAAAATTTAAAGATTCCACCGAAAAATTATTAGAACTGATGAATGAATTTGATAAAGTAGTAAGATACTATGCCAATGTAAAAAAATTAGGAGTTTTCTATACACCAGTAATGAATTTGAGAAAATAATAAAAACAATCTCATTTAAAACACACTCACACATAGAGACACAACATACACCTAGAATTAAACTGAAATAAGAATGTAAAATACCTTTACAATGGAAACTATAAAACATTGCAGAAGATAATTGAAGAAACTAAAAGATCTCCTGTGTATATGGGCTAGAAGAATTATTTAAGTTAAAATGTCCAAACTACCCAAAGTGATCTACAGATCCAATGAGATCTCAATCAAAACACCATTGATATTTTGCCTAGAACTAGAAAAAAAAATCCTAAAATTCATATGGAAATACCCAAAACACCAAATAACCAAAGCAATCTTGAGCAAAAGAGCAAACTGAAGGGATCACAATATTTGATTTCAAGGCATGCTATAAAGCCATAGTAACAAAACAGCCTTGTATTGGTATAAAAATACCAATGGAATGGAACAGAGTACCTAGAAGTAAATGCAACCAGCTACTACCAACTGATTGTCAAGATGCCAAAAACAAACACAGGTGAAAGGCAACCTTTCTAACCTATGCTGCTGGGAAAACTGGACATCAATTTGCAGAAGCCTGATATTTGATCCCTCTCTCTCATTGTGTACAAAAATCATCTCCATAGAAATAAAAGAACTTAATTTAAGACCAGAAACTCTGTACTATTAGAAGAAAACAAAGAGAAAATGCATCAAGATATTGGTACAGGAAATTATTTTCTGGATAGGATTCCAAAAGCACAAGAAACAAAGACAAAATCTGACAAATGGTATTATGTCAAACTAAAAAAACTTCTGCATAAAAAAGGAAGCAATCAACAGAATGAGTGGACAATCTATAGAATGAGAGAAAATATTGCCACTCTTGAGACTCTTCATATTGAGACTTTATAAAGAAATTGAAAAACAGCCAATATCCAACTAATTCAATTAAAAAATGGGTTAATTAGTTGAATAAATATTTCTCAAAAGAATTACAAATGGTCATTAATAGATGAAAAAATGCTCAAATCTTAGCCCTTAGGGAAATGCAAATCAAAACTACAATGAGATGCCATCTTACCCTATTACTAAATGGCAATTAGAGAAGAAAAGGAAAAAGTTGAAAAAAAAGTTGGTAGTAAGGATAAAGAGAAAAAGAAACTCTTTTATACTTCTGGTAGTATATGATCTAGCTATCCCACTCTTAGCTATATATTCTAGAAAAATAAAGTTAGCATTTGAAGATATATGCATGCCTACAGCATTGTTATTGCAGCATTGTTGTTTACAATATCTAAGATATAGAATCAGAGTAGATACCCATCAACAGACGAGTGAATAAAGAAAATACGCTGTGTATACCCAGTAGAGTATTATTCATTCACAAAGGTAAATGAAATCATATCATTTGCAGGATGATTGAGGGAACTAGAGGGTATCATATTAAGCAAAATAAAGCAGAAACAGAAAATCAAGTATTACATGTTATATCTCATATCTGGAAATAAAGGAAAAATCATCCTGAAAGAAGAGGGATTACTAGGGATTGGAAGTGCTGGTGGGTAGGGGAGGAGGTGAAGGTAGAAGAAGGATAGATGGACATGATCTATGCATATGTGAAAATATCAGAGAATCCCATTAATATGTACAATTAATAAGTGTTCAAATAAATTAATAATGAAATTTAAAAATATGTAACATCCCCAAAAGAAAATAAAAAGAAATTGTCAATTACAAAAAAAGAAGTAGGGCAACTACTTGTCTAAAACCAGTTTTACTTTTGTACAAATACCTTGCCTAATTCAAAGCTGAGGTGAATGTACCACATATACTATGAAAGATATTATAGAAATAGAAAAATATATAGAAGAAAAGAGAAGAAATGATCACCAGAGAGTTTGCTTGATGACTCTCATTAAATTGATCATCTTTTGATGTGTGTTTTCCATTCATGGGGTTGTGGATGATGTAGGAAAACAGCCCATAGTGTTTTAGATTCATAATACAGCATTCTTTTGCAATTCATAACATACCTAAGAAAACAGAGTTGATAGTAAATATTGGGCATTTTGGCTTTACAAACTGGCAGTGTTTGTATTTGGCAAAAGGAAGAATGTCAAATATAATCTATAAAGGTGATTCTACAAAAGGGAATCATAGAGGTTATAAAGAGATGCCAAATTTGGAGCCTCAGGAGCCTTGTGTCCTGCACTGGGAAGTGACTTGGCAGACATAGTAAATATTCAATAAATACCTCTTGATTTACAATGATTGAATGAGGCTGCCACACAAATCACAGAGAAATTGTATTTCTAAATAATTTCCTGGCCACTAGATCTAAGAAAAAAATTTCCCTTGTATGAATGCAATTTGATTTTTAGTAGTATCACTTTATTAGTTGGCTAGGACTACTAGAACAAAATACCACAGACTGGGTAACTTAAATGAAGTTTATTTTTCAATTATCCAGGTGTTGGAAATCCTAGATCAGTGGAATGGTCTGAATGACTTCTCATGAGTCCTTGGGTTTCTTGTCTTGCAAATGGCCACCTTCTTGCTTTGTCTTCTGTACATAGCATGGTGGTATCTCTCCCTCTTTTTATAAGGTACCAGTCAAATTAGATTAGGATTCCACCATTCTGATCTCGTTTAATCTTGGTTAACACTTTAAAAGCCCTAAATCCAAATACAGTCACAGTAAGTGTAAGAACGTCAACATATTAATTGGGGGTGATGGTAAGGAATACTATATAGTTCCTAATAGCCTCCTTTGAAGATGATGTATTGTAAGCAGAATGGTACACTGGAATGAGGATATATTTGGTTGTCAGCTACAACTAGGTACGAAATAGTGTTGTAAAGTTATTATTCTAGCTTTTATCTTGGACAAGATAACTTAAAAGACATGTCTGCAAAAGAAAAAGCAATGTTATTAGTGATCCCATGTCAAGAGTGAAAATTTCAAATGATCAAATGGGAAATATAACCTAGCGCAAGACTTGGTAACTGACAGTGACAAAAAGTTCCCTCTGAAGTTTAACTGATGTCATAGATTCTTAGCATTACCTCAAAACCTGAGTGCCATTCTTGATGTATGAGACTTAAAATAAGGATTAACCTTTTAATTGAATCGAGACATTTTTGCACAACGGACACCTTAGGCTATCAAATCCACTAATAACTTAACTTATGATATATTCTAAACAGATTTGGGAAAACCTGGAAACTAAATCAGATTTATGTTGAACAACTGGATTCATCTACTCTATTACTGACTCATTCATTTGAAAAATAATTAGATCAACTAAGTGTGTGACACTTCACTAGGAATCACATTAACAGAAAAATTCATAAATTATGTTGGTTGCCTCTCAATCAGGTTAAAAAATATGCTATGAATACAAATACACACAAAGCTATATGAAAGAAAACTGAAAGAAATCGTGAGGTTCAATATAAGAATTAGCATCTAAGAACGGAGTAAAGAAAAATCACTTTTACCTAGAGGAAACTGAGGTGATTGTCTTAAAGAATTTAGATTTATGATAATTCTTTAATTATGGGAATTAAAAAATAGAGAGTGGTTGTGAATCCAATTAGGAAAGAAATTATTCTTGAAAACATTTCTCCCACTTTAAATGTATAACAGGAGTTTTTACTTCTCTCACATGTCTCTCTTTTAGATAGTACAGACACTGGCTCTTTCACCCTGCTCTCAGGAAATGGAAATGATAATAAAGGCTTGGAAGAGGAAAAGCAAGAACTGCTTGAGGAGAAGTTTGCAGGTGGAAATTTGAATGTTACTTTAAAGGCTAGTTTAAGTAGATGAGAGCTCCTTTGAAGGATGAACCCTGGACTTGCTGAAATATCTTCAATCAACTGTTAAATCTCATCCATCTTTATCAGCTGAGATTAGGTGACTTACTCTACAGATGCTTTACTTAAAAATCTGCTGATATAAGTCTGCACTTTCAAACCTTGTAAACCGTAGCCAGGAAAGATGCCCATGTATTCTTATTTGTTTAAAAACCGAATCACTGAGATAAAGTTATATTCATTAGAAACCCAAGGACAGAACAGCTTTTCAATATTACTATAGCTCTCTTCATGATGCAAAACAATTCAGCAAAATTAAGCTGCTTCAGTTTCCTTCTGCTTACTGTGACAAAGTAGGAGATCAGAAGTTGTTTTATCCCTTTCCCTAGATCAAATATTATCAACAAATATTTCATCACGAGTCCTTTTATTTCTAACAACTAAGGGTCATATTGTATACTCAAGTAGAGCAAACACATAATTTTTAATATAATCAATGAATATGGTTATTCCTAAGGCTTAAAGCCTATTTTTCATTGTTTATCATAAACTTGTCCTAAAATTTCTTTACTCTTTGATCATCAACATTGTCAAAATAGGGATAAAATGTGAGCTCATAAGGATGATTTTATTTTCTACTGTCATAAATAGTAGAAAATGTTTTCAAGTAATATTATAATTGTAAATTATTTCAGGCCATGTGAGAGAAATCAAAATAAGTCAAAATTTCAAAATAATTTTCTTTTAAATCTCTTCATTTAATATCTCAGATGGTATAAAGTGAAAGTGAAGTTTATAAATTTGGGCAAGAAAATGCACACACAGCTATGATATCAGACTGGGATTCCTCATGGAAGTTGCTTAGTAAGCAAAAAAAATTCTTATGTACTAGTTTGACCTTGAATAAAGGAGCATATTTTTATCAGTCAACTTAATCGGCAGTAACTTTGAAGATTAGCCAACTTTTACCATGCATATTCAGGTGAATAAAACAGTTGTCAAAAGTATTCTTTTTGATCCATAGTCTGTCAAAGAGTATCAAATTGGGTTTCTTTTTTCACTTTTCCATAGCAACATATAATACACGAGTCAAATGTGTCTTGTTGCTTTATAAGAAAAAGAGAAGAACTGGAATTCAAATGATAATATATATTGAAAAGACCTAAATTCCAAGCAACTAGATTTTTAATTTTAATCAAAAAGAAGATGTCCCTATCCCACGATATTCTGATCTACAGCAGTGCTTTTCAAACCTAAATGAGATAAAATTACCTGACAATCTTGTGAAAAGACTAGTTCCAATTCAGGAGATCTGGTATAGGGCCTGAAAATCTATATTATTAATAAATTCTCAGATGATGCAATCATTGCTAGAATTTGGACATCTTAAGTAGAAAAGTTGTAGAGCACAATTTTATATACTGTCATAAGATTTCATAATGCTCTTTATATTCATAGACATATGACACTCCAAAAGAGCCATAATAATGCATACTATTTTAAAAAAATTTTTGCAGTAACTATGTAGTTTTTTTACTTTATTCTACTCAGTCTAGCAATTAAATTTTCTCCTAAAATCACTTCTTTGTGACTATAAGTAAAGTAAATGAAAAACACATCTTTTTAACTGCCATGTATGATAAACATCAAAATGGATAATTACACAAATTCATGCAGGTGACACAAAATATTTGGGGACTATTTAGGACTAATGATTTAAATTCCCTATGCCAACTCTTGTAGAGTGCAGCAGATAAATAAAGGGAAAGAGTTGTAGAATTAGTGATGCTACCTACCATGGATTGATGCTAATGTCCATAACCACTCCTATTTCATTTGGGCTCTGCTCCTCTATGCAACTAGCTACCCTGTGATCAGAGTTCATCTTACCTGCAGAAACCTATAGCATGGATCTGTCCAGACAACTACATGTTATCTGTTTGTTAAGATGTTTAATGAGAAGTGTCACCAGGTAACTGGCTGCACGGTACTTTCATTTGCAGCAGAAAAAGTTATGATGTACTTCCTCATTATGTTGACATTCTACCTGCAGGACTTGAAGTTTCAAAGCCAATTAAAGAAAACATATACATCCCCAACTACACCAACCCCTTCATTGTTTATTATTAAATGATTCAATGAGATGACATGTGAGTTTTATTTTACAGGCAAGGGACAACAACAGTCTTATGGATAGTGTGTTTCTAAGGCTTTAGAATTAGAACTGTGTTTAAGAATAATCTAAAGAATTTCACTTTTTGAGGGCTTATAAAACATAAGGACATTTTCTCTTTTTTAAATGCTGTTCTTAGTCTAACGTTGTTTTCATTTAGCAAATATTTATTAACTAATTACATAATTAAATGGCATAAAATAGGTGAAAGTTAGTAGTGTTAAAGCTGAGGATAAAGGACATGTAAGGTTATATTGGTTATCACAAACCTGAGTACTTAGTTGGAATATTCATAGAGTTGGTTACCTCTACTGTCCCAAATCATTCAGCAATTCTTAAAGACAAATTTGTAATAAACATGTAAAAGAGAAATTCACTGGTTCATAAAACTAAAAAGTTAAGAAATCAGGCAAAGTTTTGGAGGTGCAGCTCAGTGGTAGATTGCTTGCCTAGCATGCATGAGTTCTTGGGTTCAGTCTCCAGCACCACCAAACAAACAAAAAACAAAACCAACAAGCCAACCTACCAAGAAATGAACAAAAGAAAATTGGTACAGCTTTATTAAAGGGCTGAAAAATGTCATAAGAGCTCAGTTTTTTTTTCCATTTTATAACTTTGATTTTGGCTAAGCTGACTTAATGTTCACATTCCATAAGGATTTTCCCAATAGTTCTAAGTGTAGATTGTCTCAACAGAGAATATAAGCTCCTTTTTCAATAGTACCAAAAGCAGTTCATTGTTTCTCATTGACTGTGTGTCACTTGTATGCCCATCACTGAGGCACTAGCTGACTGGCCAGTCCTAATCCATGTGTCCTGCCGAAGTCAGAAGTGAAGTAAAATAAACCTAAGTGGGTGGAGTGAGAGTTGTTCCAGTCACAGAAGCATACCCTTCACATCTCTTGATATGGGCATCGATCCTAGATGTTGCCCTTTTGGATCTGTGCTGTGGCTGTTTTGCATATGCCAATCCAGACAGTTAATGAAAACAATGAGGGAGGAGGGATTGTAGGTATTGTCTCCCTTTCCTAGGAGACAGTGCACTTCTCCAGTGGGTGATTTGGCACAGGATTCTTCACTTGCTTAAGTGAACCTTTTTTGGAATGGTACTCTTTGCCATCTTTTCATCACTGTGACCAAAATACCTGATAAGAACAATTTAGAGGAAGAAAAATTATTTCAGGCACAGTTGCAGTGGTTCAGTTCATGGTTGGCTAATTCCGTTGTCCTTGAGGTGAGGCAGAACATCATGATGGGTGTGACAAAGGAAGCTCAGGGGTAGCCAGCAAGCAGAGAGAAAGGGTGGGGAGAGGTAATGAGTGAACACACAAAAAGTCAGGGACAAAATATATTTGTGCAAGGGTAAATGAACTTCCTCCAGCCATGCTCTATCTACCTAATAGTTACCAAGAGTAATCCATTGAAAAGAATTAATCTACTGATTAGGTTTCAGGTCTCATAATCTAATCCTTTAACCTTAAACATTCTCTAACATATGAACTATTTAGTTCACCTCATATCCAAACGATGACAAATACTACAATCTGAGATCCTTCTTGCTCCAGTCCTATTTCTGTCACTCTCTTCTACCAGGAATGTCATATTTGATTGAAGCCCAAAGTTTCCTTTCAGTTTCTCCTTTACACTCTGTCAATACATTTCTTGCATTTAATCTTTTTTGAGCATCACCTTCTTGGAGGATAAAAACTAATGCAAGAGTGTATAAGTCATATATTTTCTTGGTTTTCCTGTAAATCTTTTTTACAACAAAATCATGAATAAGGCACAATATGCATGCTTATAGAAAAGGCTTTTATATACCCAGAAAACACTGTGGATTAATAAATCACTAAGTAAACCTTATTTTATCAAAATATCTATGAAGATACAATCTGTCCAGATTAAAAGGTTATCTAGATAAGTATTTTATTAGCTCTCTCTCACTGTTCACATGAGTTATTCTGTCAGTTTTGAATTGTCATATAAAGTGATAAAGATTCCTGGAATAAAAGGTAAAAAAAATTCCATATTTGTTTATAGCTCTGAATTATACAGGCGAATGAATAGTAATTTTCCCTTATCGATATTTTTAAAACATTTTAAAATTTGTCCTAATTAGTTTCACATGATAGTAAAATGCATTTTGATCCATCATACATAAATGGAGTATAACTTCTCATTTTTCTGGTTGCACATGATGTAGAATCACACCAGTCATGTAATTATGTATGTACATAGTGTAATAATGTCCAATCTTTTGTGTCTCAGAGAATACAAAAGTGAATTCTAACAACTTAGTATTTTAGATACATGGTTTACAAAATCATGGTAATGGTTAAATATATGGTTTATAAAACAATGTCATCTCTATTATCTTCCAACAATATAAACACATTTTATATATTTCAGTGTACGTTAAAAGAAAGGAAATTAGAGATGTTATGTGACTTGTTCAAAGACATATATGTAGCTCTAGCTTTTAGTCTTATATGTGAAATGACCTCACCTATTTTCAAAATGGTCCCATTTGACAAACCCACAGAATATAATACCCTCTTATTCAAGGTTCCTTCTGTTAATAGTGACTTTGACTATCATTCCTCTGAAATTTTTGAAATTAATATTAATGTTTAAAAATAATAAATCAGTGTATTTTTTCACCCTAAAATCTTGTTTCCTACTTTGGAAAACTAATCTCTAAGTTTTATCACTCCAAGGGAAAGGATAGATAGATATATGACTCTTTAAGCAAGACAATAGAATTTAGGAATGAACAAGAGAAAAAATTCTTCTAATACAGGACAGTGTTGCAAACATTAAGCCAGAGGTATGCTTCCCTACAACAAAATAAGTATTTAAAATAAGAGAATCAAAAGAAAATTTCCAACTATGTGGTACAAGGGTTATTTTGAGGTAGAAGAAAAGAGTCAAATATAACTTGACTTGACACTCAGATTTCTCCAATTGCTGACCAGGTATGCAAATTGTTGAGAGGAAAACTGAAAGCAGAGCATGCATTAACCCATTTTTCTTTTGAAATTAGGGGTGAAGAAGCTCTGTATGGTGATTCTTGACTCAGCATGAACCATCACTTGCATAACTAAATATATCTCTCTTTAGAATGAATTGTGGAGAGATAGCATACTTCTCAATAACTCACATTTTATCTTGTAAAATAACATTGGGGAAAGGGTAAAAATACATAGAGGGGATTTAATTTTATGTAAAGGTAGTTTTTAATGGATTTTTCCCATTAAAATCCACTACTAATGAATTTTTCCCATTAAAATCTAAGGGTTTAAACTTTGTAACCTGAGCTGTAAGTAAATTTATAATCTCCTCTTCACACACTTCTTATGCCATTATTTCTTCATTAATAAATACAGAATTGAAGGCATTTCAATTTTAATTCCAGAAATTTAAAAGCTGTGACACTAAGCTATTGGTATTTCAAAATAACATGCTGATTAACACATGGGTTTTGAGGTTGGATGCCCAGTCCAGCTCTGTAACTTATTTGCTATTTGAACTTAAAATTTTTTTCTGTACGTCTGTGTACTCATTATAAAATGAATACAATAGTAATACCTTCCTCAGCAGGTTCTAAAGAAGATTAAATAATACATATAAACTGCTGAGCTTTCTAAGCAATATTCCAGCAATCACTACTAGAACTAATGGCTGCAGTGTTTTTTCATGAGATAGCAAACTGGCTAGGACGAAATATGAACTCTTGCTACAGATGAAACTGTTGAAGTGATCTGCTTATTTTTTTTTTTCCTATAGTTCCATAATGCCTTCAATCTCAATCCTCAAAATAAAAATAGTAACATGAACTCCAGGACACATCTATAGTACAGGATATTTCACATATCCCAAAAGCTAGATATAAAATAAAGCTTAGTGTGTTTTAATGATTTGATGATACATTTTCAAGTGAAAAAAGAAAGCCCTTTAAGAGAAAAACACAAAATCTCAAATATTAGCCTGAAATTTGAATCCAAACTCCTGGGAGGTAATGATTTTCCCACCATCTTTTATATTTTTGTCCCCTAGATCCCTGTATTCTGACCTAAGACATAATGTGTCTTCTTAAAGATTTCCACTTTCTCATGTAAGAAATATTAAAAACCTGGTCACAATGCTTTTGGTCAGAAAAATTCACAGATCATTTATGTAGACTCAAGAGGTATTTGCCAGTTTCAATAAACATCTAGACTTCTAGATGTTAACCCCAACTTGGCTGAACCTCTAAACCTCTTAGAGTTTCACTCATCATTAATTTTCTGGTCCAGTGGAGCATTACATAACTTCTGCCTAACCTTTCCACAAACCTAAGACCCAGTTTAATGGGAAAAAATAGCTGTCGAGGAAGTATAAAAGTTTACACACACACACACACACACACACACAGAAACCAACCCCCAAACAATAACATATACAATGATAAGAAAAATGAAGTAACCCTAACTATAAAGGAAACATAGAAAATGAACGCTCATTCCTTCACATAATGAATTATGAAAAAATATATATACTGTTAAAATATACTTAATATACCCACACAAAAGTCTAGTGCTTTCTTCATGGTTTTATCATATTTGTGGTAAATATATTTTTGTTCCTCTCATGTCATTTCAGATTATGACTCCAAACAACTAATCATTTATATGCTTTTTCTCTTTCTCTTGATACCTCAGTTTTAAAAATTTTATCAAGAAATCTAAAAATGAGACTATTTTGACATCAGATTAAGAGAACTAGGAAAGAAAATGGGTTTCCATTAAGGTGTTATTTGTATATCACATTTTCACTTCAAAAGGCAAGATGCTCTTGATATTGTCCAACTTTGTAACAAATGCTACTAGATTACTGACTGAAGACAAAGACATGAATCATGATTTTGAGGACATTCTGCCTTTCTTTTATTGAAAAATCTAAATAAGAAAGAGCAATAACATTAACACTTAAGATCATGGCACTGATTTCTTCATGTAGAAAGAAATTGGTGAGTGCAATATTCTAAAAGTTATAGCAAGTACAAAATAGTACAGTAACCCCCTGCTCACTTTTGTGTTTTGTAAATTCAAACAGTTCCAAAAAGAATAGGAAACCAAATTCTTCTTGAGAGTAGAATGTTTGGAACAATGTGGTTTCATAAAATATAAATTTAAAAAAAATCACCACCCCAATCATGCTCTTAAATTCACAGATAGAATACTAAAGCCTACTTTATTTTTGCAAATGAGATTACAGTTATAATACCTTTGTTGCAGTTCAGGGCTAACACCATAATCTGATGAGATAGATTTCCAAATTCTCTACAAGAAGGATAAAATACACATTGGTTTTCATGCAGATACCATTTTAAAAATGTACTGTCATCCATAGGCATCTGTTTCTTGCATTCCAAGATAATAGAGAGCTGCAGAATAGAAATATTTTCCCTAGGTACTAAATACCATCCAAGGGTTAAATCTGTATCTTAAGCATTTTTTTTTCTTTTCACTGGAAATTGTTTACAATATATAATATATTTCCATGATTACCCAAAAAAGGTAATATATACAATATCTCTTGAGGATAAAAAGCTCATTGTAAATGGCCATTGTCTCAATAGCTTATTTCTATTTGCTGTTTAGATGTTTTCTCTTAACCTGTATTTTCTGGCTGGTTGTCTTTAATGGATAGATCTTTGTATTCCTAAAAGTATTTTCTCTCTACTTGAAATAAAATGGGAACTGAAATAATTTGTGTAGCATTTTGTAATGAATGGAGGAAAACAGGCATAGTTTTCTTATGATGAAGGGAAAAATGAAAATGACATGAACATGACATGAACTAGACACCAAGGAAGAACTGAGATTGAATTGACCTTTAGGGAGTAGAAGAATTTACACAGGTGTAGAGGCCAGAGACCTACATAGGAGAAAATGGGAAGGACTGAAGCTGGAAAGCAGTAAAACTTGAGCAGACAACATTTCAAGCAGAGTCATGAGAAAGGAGGGGGTTATGGAAGAGCAGAATATACTTAGGAAAGCTGAAGCAGTCAGATGGCTGAAATGGAAGGTTTCTACAAAGGAAAGCTATAAACTATCATGAGTATTTTTGTGGGGAAGTAAAAATGCAGCAGCCAGATCAGGTAGAATAGTGGTTCAAACCTGTGGATATTTGTCTCCAGGAAGTATTTGGAAACGTTAAGGCACATATTTGGTTGTTACAATGGCCAGACAGTATACTGACATCTACAGGATGAAGGCGAGAGACACCGCCATATGTCTTACAGTGTCTAACTCCCCATCCACACACACACATAACACATTCACACGTGAACTCAGACACACACTCACAACACACAAAACATACAAACATACACACGACACATGCCACTAAGGATTATCTGGCCCAAATAGTGCCAAGTCAGAGAAACCTCAGAGTGCTAACCCAAAGAATGAGAGATTTATCAGGAAAGTTCTGATAAATCATTGAAAGGTTTGAGGCCATGCAGTAACACATGATTTTCATTTACACGCATCTTTCTGGCAGCTGTGTCAGGGCTGGATCAGAGAAGTCAGGGTAAATATCAGGGTGGGAGGCTCTATTTTTAACCTATTGCATCAATCTAGTAGAATAATGATGGTGACAGCCAAGAGAGGAAAAGAAAGGAACTAACAGAGAGAGATAAATGAGGGAGTTTACAGGGCTTGGTGACTGCATGTGGCCATGAAAGGAAAGAATCCAGAATGACTCATAGATTTCTGCATTGAGTAATTGAAATAAGACTGACATTATTCAAACAGGCAACACAGGGCAGAGGGTGGTTTTGGAGAGCAAAGATGATGAGTTGGTTTCAGGCCTCTTAAATTGGTGTAAGTGATGGATACAAGGGTTTACCAACAAGTATTTGGATACCTCAATCTGAGTGAAGTAAAATGCAAGGAACTGCTAAATGCAGTCAGAAAACAGCAAGAACATTCTCAGGTTAGTAGTGCCAAAATGATGGATATAGTAGTGGAAGGGTGAATGTTGGAGTCATTGAAGAGAAAACAGGGATAAAGTAGAATTCAAGTGCATGTTGTATAGGTAAACAAACTGAAGATTAGCAAACCTTAATAAATTTCCCGAGATCACTTGACTATTTAGATTCAAATTCACAGTTCTCAGAAAATATTATTTTTCTTGCAAGTACACAATATTATCTCTATCAGTTTATTTAACTATACACTCTTTGCTGGCATCTTTCAAAGAGAAAGGAATATGAGATGATTTGTCAGAGTTCAAGAAATTGTTTGGACCATTTTTACTGCTGTACATGGTCAATGAATATTAAAATATGAGCTTTCTTTTCCTCTTCTGTATATAGCTAGATCTATAAATTTATTAGGATGTATGCCAGAAATATGCTAATTATTTAATTTATTTTCCTGCCTTTCTCATTCTGTCTCTATATAGACCAAGAGATATCTATTATATAAGTATGTACACATAAATGTATATTTGTAGGTGTGTGTACTTAAGTCCTCTAATCTGATATATAGGAGAGTCCTGTATTAGGATATTCTGATCCTGTAACAGTATTAATAATGTGGTCTTCATATCTCCTTTGGTTTCTGGTCTAGGAGTATTTCTCTTGAAATACTTTTCAGCATAAGAAGGCTGATTAGAAGGATAAGATACCGACAGTCTTTATCAGAGGCCATTGTATCAAGCACTCTATACTCAGACAAAGTCTTTCAATCCAAGAAAAGACTAAAGGAGACACAATCTGACTTGAAGCATCTGAGGAAGTGGGAGGTGATTATGAGCGTGCTTCTAGAGAAGCACTGAGTTTACTGAGAAGCCTAGCCTGAAAAGCATAGATTCTGCTGCTACCTTAATTTTCAATGAACTGATGACCTCAACCAAATAACTACCATTTTGAGTTCTTGCTTTTTATCAGTAATACAAAAAGTTCATGTAAATAATCTATAAAATCTCGACCCTTAATAAATATATCATAGAATATAAGACAGTGTTAGAGGCTTTGTGATTGCTATAATTTTTGGTGGTGTTGTTCAGTTTGTGGCTTAGGATGAGGATACCAGAAGCCTGAATTCCAGATAAGTGAGTATCATAAATTTGGATCAAGAAAGGACAAGCTTTAGCTGAGCATGGTGGCACACACATGTAATCCCAGTAGCTTGGGAGGCTGAGGCAGGAGGATCCAGAGTTCAAAGCCAGCCTCGGCAAAAACGAGGCCCTAAGAAACTCAGTGAGACCCTGTCTCTAAATAAAATATAAAATTAGGGCTGGGGATAATGCTCAGTGGTCAAGTGCCCTTGAGTTCAATCTCTAGTACTCCCCTGAAAAAAAAAAAGACTAACATCATCCAGATATAGGTTATTCAAGAGTTCTTATTCATTAAGGGTATAAAGTATTTGTTAGAAAGGAAGACATCATGATGAGTCATCTCATGTACTGAAAATATATGTTCCATGCAGAAATACAGGGTATTCTCTCTGAATGTGTGTACATCTTCTCTATGCTTAATTCATTTGATGACTGGCATAATATCACACATGGGTTACATCAAGTATTTTCCCCAAAAGTGACTAATATAGTAAGAAATCTTAGCTAAATGAGGTTATCCTATAATTTACATAGTGAAAAAAGTGGGTAACTGAGAACTAAATTTAGAAGTTTTGTTTTTATTATGGTGTCCATTCATAGAATACTTGACTATTAGAACATGATTGCATCATAATTGCACAAAGCCAAGTTTACTATTATAATTCAGCAACATGCCTTCTTACACATGATAAAATACAAACATGTCCACAAAGCTATGTGTTCCAATTATATTTTTAAAATATAAAATTGTACATGAACAGTTTATACAATTTCTGCTTTGGCATAAAAATCATTCACCTTAGAACAAATCAAAACAAAAGTCTGACAGTCATAACCTCACATTTCAAAAACTCTTACTCACAAAAATGAAGCTGTCAATGTATTTTATATGTGTTTCACATGAAAAATTGATATTCTTTCTTGAATATAAAGGAATTCAAGAAACTCAACATCAACTATCAGAATAGGCACATTATGTGGTAAAATTTTAAGACTGTGGAATTGATTTATTAGTACATAATAAAATGAGAGCAATACTTGTTCTTTTCCTAACTCCAGGGAATATGTTTTTAAAAGTCCCCAAACCCCCGGCTCGACTTGTTTGCAAAGCAATTTAATTGTAAACTTCAAGATCTTTTAAAGGAATCTGACAATATGAGCCTTTTTCCTAGCAAATCCAAGTAGATTGACAGGTTACTTAAACATAAACATCATAGGAAAAATATATTTTGGAGATCTGCTTTTCAATAATAACCTGAACCTAATACCTAATTTCAGGATTCTACCCAATTGTATTAATGTGTAGGTAAAAGCTTTGGTGTATAGGAAGTGCATTGGTGCTTTGTCTACATTCTTTTCATGTAGTTTCTCCTGCCTGTCCTTGATCCTCACCTACTGTCAAGTGCTCAAGCACTTTCTAAGCACAGCTAATCTCACCAAACACACTTCCTTTGATAGTCTGGTAAAGAGAAAATAGGCACAAATGAGTTTAGACAGTAGAATAGTTATGACCCGGGAGAGAGCATGAGCTTTATTCAAGGCAGTTTTTTGCTCCCAAGTTCTTTTGGGGTGTTGCAGTGGTGGGACTTGGTAGAAGTTTACACACATGGTGTGACTGTACCAGCAGTGAGGAACTGTGAGCTCAGAAAACTCCTAGTATGAAAAGGCTGCAAACAGCACCTGTCCATTTTCTTCTCTGTGGAAGAAGAAGAGTCTTGTGAATGTAAGCAAAGCTTCTCTAAAGAGGACAGGGAAAATTCTTTGTCTTCATTCTGCTTTGATGTTTCTGGGAAAGGAAATCTGCTCTA
Organism: Sciurus carolinensis; assembly: GCF_902686445.1. Lineage (NCBI taxonomy): Eukaryota > Metazoa > Chordata > Mammalia > Rodentia > Sciuridae > Sciurus > Sciurus carolinensis. The sequence goes on from NC_062215.1 coordinate 93,329,883, forward strand.
TCTTTAATATTCAAGAATGTTACTAAATCAAAGAAAATGGTCTGTTCTTAGTTCATACCTAATCCTGGAAAAATGGGTAGGGAAAATGGAGATTTGGCTTTAATTCCCTGTCCCAAACTAATTGCCTTTGTTCTTGTCAAGTCTCCTTTTTGCTGTCACCTAGCGCTATTTCATATCTTCATGCTACAAATGTTTAACTTCTTTGTCTAGCAAACTCTTACTTGTATTTTAAAAATAATCTCAGAGGTCATCATTTTCTGGAAACGTTTCCTAGATAAGGTACTCAGATTTGCTTCTCTCATTTCTTTTTTTGCTTTTTAGCATTATGACCATATACCAATCTTGATATCTATGGACTGTACTGTAGACTCCTTCAGGACAAATCTCATTTTACAGATTTTAATCTCTCTCTCTCTCTCTCTAAAAATATACATATATATATGTATATGTATGTATATGTATGTATGTGTGTGTGTGTGTGTGTGTGTTTCTCTTTATATATATGTAGTTTCCTAGCACAAGGTCTGATGGTTTTTTAAATTAATTAAGTTTTCTGAATCTGAATTTATCCTCTGTGAAATGAGCCTATTACCATCCAGCTCATCATAAATATTTTATAAAACCTGGATACAATGTCATTGTAGAATTCTAATTCTCTTTTGTTAGTATTAACTAGTAATGCTTACTCAATGACCTTAGCTTTTTCAGAAGCGTGCCTCATCCAGGCACATCATTTCTTTTATATCTAAGGGGAAGGAAAAAGCACAGATTTATGTTTTCCACATAAGGTCTGCCTGAATATATGCCAGCCTGCCTATCTATCTATCTATCTACCTATCTATCTATCTATCTATTCATCCAACCATCATCTAACAGAACTTCATTGCCTCTCAGTTTTTAGTTAAAATTGCTGTTCTAAAAAAGTAGCAGAATGTTCTCATTGTTCTTTATCCTTCCTATTCAGAACATTTCTTTTCTGCTGAAGACAGATGGGTCAAAGACATTACCCCTGACCAGCATTTCTCAATCAGGTCACTGTGGCCTCTTGATTCTTGTTTTGTTTTTGTGTTTTTATTGTTTAGATAAAAGATAGTTTTCACTGCTTGTTCTCCTTGAAAGCCATTTTGTATTCCATGCCTATCTTTTAAAAATGAAATAAACAAACAGTAAAACACACAAATTGTGCCTCAGGGCACAGCAATCACCAAAGCATGGCAAAATCACAGATTTCTTCAGATTTTCCTTTCTTTATTTCATTTCTTTTCACTTATTAGTAGGCAATTCAAATTAGTGCCCATATTGCTTAATTACATGATTTTTTTTAGCTCTTGGTATTTGTGTCTTTCCTTGATTTTCACTTTTTAGAAATCATTATTTTTTAAAATATCTTTAAGGTAAACAAAAGTCAATGAATGTAACATTTTATTTATAGTATGTTTATTTATGTAACATTTTATTTATGTTTATTTTACTTTTTAGTACCATAAGCATTTATCCTTGAAGACAGGAATGTTTCCACATAGCTGTAAGTCTGGCATTCTTTTCCAGCTGGAAATGTAGCAACTACTCAACTGGGTACACAAATTTTGGCATCATGATGGAAATATCCCAACTTCCTAACTTTGTGGATTAGGATAATAATTCCTAAAACTATTAATATTTCTAAAATTATCTATTTCCTAATCCAAAAGTAGAATCAATTACCTCATTTTAGAAAATGGAGATTACAGAACATAGATTTATATCAGCTTCTTCTGTTCTTGAGTTAAAAGAATATGGACACAAACTATTGATAACCAAGAGACACAACTTTCATGAGGAAATTGAAAAAGGCATAATGGCTCAGAGTTGTAGATTTGAATTCCCATTCAACCTCTTTTACAAGTAACTTGACACAACAGACTTAATTTCTTCCTATATTAAAAGGGGGAAGGGTTAGGAAACATGCTAAATTTCATTGCATTTTAACACTATTAAGAGTTGGGGGCTATTAGGAGGTGATTAGGCTATGAAAGTTCTACTCTCAAAAATGGATTGATGTCATTAGCTTTGGAGTGCATCCATTATTGTAGGAGTAGGTTTATATTATAGAATGAGTTTATCCCTTATGTGATCTCTGTGTGCATGAGTACATTCTCTCTTTCTCTCTCTCTCTCTCTTTCTCTCTCTCTCTCTCTCTCTCTCTTCCTCCTCATCCTTCTCCTCCTTCTACTCCTCCTCCTTCTTCTTCTTTTTCTTCTTCTTCTTCTTCCATTCTACCTCTGTCATGGGATGATACAGAAATAATGATCTGTGCTGAATGCAGATGACTTTATTTTGGATTCCCCAGTCCTCAGAATCATGAGTCAATAAATTTTTGTTCTTTATAAATTATCCAGTATTTGGTATTCTGTCATAGCAGCACAAAATGGACTAAGATGGAAAATGTAAATACATAAAAAGTAATTGTTAATAAAAATAGATTTTCAACACTCTGATAGAACATATTACATAAACAGAGTTACTATATGACTTCGGGGGAAAAGGCAGTCAACATGAGCAAATACAAGAGTGAAATTCCCATCAAACCTTCTAGGCAGGGAAGGAAAGTGTGTGTGTGTGTGTGTGTGTGTGTGTGTGTGTATTTCTTGTGCACCAAATACAATTTATTCTTATATATAGACACAGATAAAACAGTGAATGATAATTTCCAAAAAGTGTGTAAAGTTGTTAGGGAAATTACTATTGACCAATTTTGTTAAAACAACATGAAGTATACTAAACAAGTTTCAACTTGTCCATTGTGTATCCTCAGTCTTAGATATTGGTCTAGGTCTAGATACAAATCCTTTTCCAGATAGGAAATCCACACATATATGCTCCCAGTCTGTAGATTATTTTTTCATACACTGAATAATCTTAACAGTATCTTTTGCAGAATGACCTTAAATTTTTTCAATACCAATTTATTTTTTTCCTTTTATATACAAGGCTATTATGTGTCCGATCTAGGAATATCTGGCCCATTTCTAAGTCATGATAATTTTCTATGCAAATTTTATTTTACTATTAAGCCCAAACAATAATTCAGATATTTCAATTCATCATATTATTGATGAGATACCTCATAAGGACTTTAAGTATATGAGATTAAATAATAGATACATCAGAACTGCCAAAAAACCTGAAGGAGAAATAATCTGGATGTGTGAGAAAGTACAAACGGAAGAATGATCCTAGAGTCACTTCCGTGGCTACTTGCTTCTTCCTATCTCTTTGATGGTGTTCCCTAGTATGGGAAGCCAACCATGACTAGCAGAATCCATGACTAGCATGTCCCATGGTTGAGCCATGGGACACTGAAGTCTGACTTCCAGGAATTGGCAGTCATGAGAGACTGTTTCAGATAGCCTGGGGTATGTGACTTCTGTGCAGAGTGGCTCACCATCTGAGAAAATGCTAATCCTACTGGGATGACCTACTAAAGCAAATGGCTTCCTTAACTCCACCCCATCCTGTTCCTCACAGAAGCAGCTCCTTCTGGTCCCCCTTTACCTGTAGGACTATAAATAAAGGAAGGTGGGCTCCTCCATGATTGTTAGAAGTCAGATTTCAGCATGGTTCAATCTTTCATGCCTCCTTTGATTTAAAAAGATAATTGTCTCCTGTGTTTATTTTATTAAATAAGTTTCTTAGTGATTAAACTACAGCTGGTGCAACACTCCAACAGAAGCCCTTTCCCTTACCCACGCTGGATGTGGAAGAAAACCTACACCCTAGGATTCTAAATTCACCACTCCTCTTAGACTCTAACTTGTTCTGGAGTCCTTGTATAATTTTTAATATGTTCTTAGATATCTGGTTGACACCCCAAACACCACTTAAAACTGAATTCATCAATTTTCCATGAAACCTACTCCTCTTTTTTGTGTTATGAGTCCTTTCTGCTCTATCACTTACATCAGAAACATGGAAGTCACTGTAAATATGACTTCATACCGTACCTTCATCTTACCTTCATGAATCTATTAACCATTTTTGTTAATATTTATTAAAAAGTTCTCATTGTCTATCTTAATTATTCCACTTTAAATTTTCTTATTTTCATTTTTTAAATTATACCAACACATTTTGTTTTATACAGAGTTCTATAGTTTTAGTACATATATACATTCATGTGCATGTCACCAATAGGATGTAGAGCAGTCATGTCACTTTCCAAATTCCTTCATGCCATATCTTTATAGTCATAACCTTCCTAACTTAAATCACTGTCAACCACTGATTTTCCTTTATAATTTTTTGGAAATGCCAAATAAAAAGAAAGTATACAATATTTAACTTTTGGAGACCGACCTTTATGAATCAGAATATTGCCATTGGGATTAATCCAGGTTGAATATATCCATAGTTTATTATTTTAATTGCTCAGTAGAATTCCATTATATGGATACACCCATATTGGTTTATGTCTTGAAAAGCAATTGGCTTGTATTTAGTGTATAGTAGCAAAAGATTACATTCAGTCTTTTATGTAAGCAAATTTTTTAATACAAAAGCCCAGGAATGGTATTGTTAGATCATATAAGAGTATGTTTAAATTTATAAGAAACACCAACTATTTTAAGAGTACCTGTACCACTTTCTATTTCTACTAGCAAAACAAACATTTTAGTTGCTCTCCATCTTTGCCACTGTTTTTTCATTGTCAGATATTTTTACTTAGTTAGACTAATTGGTTTATAGTGATATGTCATTCTGTTTATATTTATTTATATTTCCCTAATGTTTAATGATGTGGAATATCTTTTCATGTGCTATTTACCATTTTAATATCTTCTTTGATAAAGTATCTGTTTGAACCATATTGTCTACTACTTCTTAATTTTAATTATCTTACTGTTTATTTTGAGTCAATGTATCTTGGATACCAATCCTTTGCCAGATATGGAATTTACAAGTATTTGTCTCAGTATAGTATATCTTTTCAGACAATTTTCACCATGTCTTATACAGAAAAATGGTTTTAAATACTTTCAAAGTCTTATATTTTTTCTTTGATGGATCATATTTCTGTCATATCAAAGAGCATTTTGCCTCAAGTTATGATTCTTTCCTCTGTATGTTTCATCCTACTAGTAATGTAAACTATTAACTTGGTTACTGTTATCAGGTTTAAAATTTTCCATTTTTGTTTTCTTTATGTTTTCTATTTCTTTAGTGAGAATTTCTAGTTTTTCATTCAAGAATGTTCATGACTTATGACTTATTGTTATGTTTTTTAAAAAATCTTCTCTAAAGTCCTTAATAATAAAAATATCAGTGTCATGCAAATTGAAATTCCTGGTTTTTACAGTCAAATAATTCTGAATTATGTCCTATATATTTTCATTATTTTACTATGAAATTACCAGTTTTATTTTAAATCCTATGAAGGATGTTGAGATTTCATAGTTAACAGAAAGGCTTCAAGTTGCAATTTTTCTTCTGCTGCCTGTGGCTACAGTGTCACTTCATAAACTTTGCAGTGCTGATCAGATCTGATCTCCTGTATACTACTGTGGCTAGTCTGGGACCTGTTTGATGTGTTAACTCAGTTCACAAAATACACCCAATCCCTTGACACCTAAGCTGTACCCAGGTTCTCTTCACTAGAGTTTAAGTTTCTCTGGGATCTATTAGCTCTGTTGCCAACACCACTATGATATTAGTTGGGGCTTGGAACACAAGAGAATGGAAAATAGAAAGAGGAGGGGGAAAAGAGAAGGTAATTTCTGCCCTTTGAGCAAGAGGAGTTTGCTTTCCTACTTCTCTAGCAAGAACTAGAGATTTCTTCTGGAGTTCTTCCTGTCAGTATCATATGGTTTCATGATGTGCTTATGTCAGATAAGGGGATACTGGAAGGTGACAGTAAATTGCAAACTGATTCAGCAACAGCATCTTAAACAACGGTTTCCTGCTTCAGTATACTTGTTACCATTCTTTTACTGCAGTCCCACGTAGCTGTTTCATACATTCTGTTGAGGTTTGCAGGGGCATTCAGTGAGAGAAAATGTGATTCTATCTTACCCTGAATCAGTAAGTTATTTTATCTCCATCTTCTCCACTTCCTATCTGGGTTTTTCAGAAAGCCTAAATCATTAGAGGCTGGTTTTGACCTCATCACATCCATGCTCAAATCTTGCTACAGGGAGCTATATAAAAGGAAAATTGTACTGTGTCACATCCCATTTAAAACATTCCAAGACCCTCCCTGATCTAAAAGGAGACAAAATCGTCTTCGTGTGATGAAATATTCTTTTTTGACTCCTGACTCTTTCTTCTACATCTAGTGTCTTTCCTCATGACATTCCCCTAATAATCGTAACTAGTTTACTATTCACAGGGTGTAGCAGATGCCCATGACTCTTATTTCCTTATGTTTTTTTTCTCTGTGGAAATGTATTCTCCTCCCATCTTCATTTGGCTTAGGTCTAGAAACCAAGTGCTGAAGTTCATAACCCTAACAAGGCAAGTCCTGGATTTGAATAGGTCAGTCAGACACCCCAAATCATGAAATTCCCTATTTTGCCATACTGTTTACACAAAGATTTTAACACCTATGTGTATTTCCGGTAATTTTTCTTTCTCTGAGTTACACTAAATATGGGCACAGAATGACAACAGCAAGATGAAAAGTTTGTAAGTAGTTCAGATCTAATGAAAATATTAAGTAAGGATTAAATAAAAGGAAACAGTTACATGTCATAAGTATTTCAGGCAATCAGGGACATGGATTCCAGGAAATCATATGGCAGAAATCACAAATCTGAGCTGAAAGACTTGAATCAGAGACCAAGAAAACACATGTGTGAAGTCAAACAGCAGAAGCAGCAGTGTTCCCTGGGAATTTCTCATCAATGTATAATTTCAGGTCCTACCCAAGACCTATAGGATTAGAATCTTCATTGTAACATGATCCACACCTATTTCACAGACATTAAGTTCTGGGAAGCAGTAGTCTACTGCTCTGGGCAACAAAATTCCAAAGAGACAAAACATCTTAATAATAAATAGACACACCTGCAGAAATAATAAGCAGGGAACAACAGAAAGGGGTTGTGACACAGAGGACATTCCTCATATGTTCTCTAAGTACTTGGTGAAACCAGTTTCAGATTGAATTTGGAATGCTTTCAAAATAAAATCGTTCAAATTAAAAGATATGTTTTCAGATAGTTTTTCTCCTAAAGGAAGCCACAGATTAATAGCAAGAAATAACTACAATATAAAGCCTCTCAGACCTCTTTCTCTCCTTTGATCTCCCATCTCATTTACAGCTTTGTAACTAACTTCTGTGGCTTCTGTGTAGGCTTGACCTAACAAAAATTCTGTTCAACTTTAGAATAGTTTGGTGTAATACCTGCTAAACTGAAAAGAACAAGAAAGTCTATTTCTTCTGATTACTTGTAATTTGGTATCCAATTTTATTACAAGACCAAAGTCAGAAGCATCAGGCAGTACTGTTTGCTGACAATATAAATTCTTTTCAAATTGTTCTATACAATTCAAAGTCTCAGCACACAAATCCCCCCCCTTTTTTTCTTCATATGAAGATAAAAAAAGGGTACATAAATCTTTAGGAAATGAGGCTTCTGAAACAGCCAGAATAATGCAACTCTCAATATGTTAAAAGCTGCTTTAACACTTTTATAAAATTCTTATATAAGCAAAAATATCTTTAATAAATGCAGTGACCCTGATATAAATGTAAGATTACTATATGCATATCATTGCAAATGTTCTTAAAGGTTTTATGTAGTTCTTCCCTAATTCAAGTCATCTCTGTAATGAGAGACTCCAGTTACTTCATTATCATAATTTTATTGCTGATCCACCAAAGAAAAGAGGGTAATGCAATGTGAGAATTATCTTAGCTCTCTAGCATTCTTTAAGGAAGGGAATTCAAAACAATCAATACCACCTGCAGGGTACTGATCATTCAGTAGTACCTATTTCAACTTGACAAGACTTAAATAGTTTCACCTTTGGTCCAGATGCTATTTCAAACAGGAAAAAAAGAGGATAACAACAACAACAAAACCCATTCTGGAACTTAGAAAAAGTACTAAAGAAGCATTTTAAACTCAAGTGAAGAGTTTACCCATAGATATAGAAATGCATATTCATTATAGCTGAGTTTTGATCTGCACAGATAAAACCAAGCCTAAATGCTTGAAATCATCCAGTGACTAAAATTATCTAGATTTTAAGATGACGAATCATGTCAAACACAAGAAAAAGATAGTGCTTATACATGAGTTACCTAATTAATTTGTAATTCTTATCATAAGCTAGGTACTATTTGTATTTGCATTGTTTAATTGAGAAAAATGAAGCCCCAAATCATTAGCTGTTTAGCACATACCAAGATGGAAATGTAGAATACTAAACAATGCCTGGTTTGCATCATTCTGAGCATCTAAATATTGGACTGAATAATCAGGTAGGGAAGTCTAGCTGTAATGATCTCTAATGATTGCTATAGGGATATTTTTCTAAAAATTCTGAACTGGATTAAAAACAAAGTTATGAAAATTTTATATTTGCATATAACCCCTCTCACCCAAATTTTGTTCTCAGATTAGTTCCTAATTACTTCTCAATAAAGAAACAGCAGAGATGAGCCTATATTTGCATTTGGTATTGAATCTTTTGTCTCTCTTCTCTACTTTTCTCTCTTCATACTACATGACTCACTATTTTGCATCTTTCACAAAAGCCTTGCTTTCTTTTCAATTTTATATGCCCCCCTTCATATTTCAGGGAATTGGGCAGAGACTGTCTAGATGTTAATCGATATAATTTTCTTTTCTTGGTTACGTAACAGCACTACATATTTTAGCTTTCTTTGTACTTAAGTGGGGACCATATGACTCAGTCCCATTCATTGTGGATAGAGGTAATGTGAGTTCCATCACACACACACAAATCATCTGTGATATTAACCACAGTTTCTCCCTATCCAATGCTATTTTGAAGCGATGTCAGTATTATAAAATGGGAGCATTCAAGTTCAAGTCACTGTTTCAAGGAATAGTACCTGAACTGTATAGATACAGATTTTGTGCAATCTGTAATGATGTTTGGATGGTTTACATGAAAGCAGCAAACATCATTATCCTGAATAATACAATATTTTAAGACCATTTAAAAGTATCTTTATCTTCTGTCACTGGCCTGCCACAGATGTCTCAGTTCCTCATGACTACCTAGAACTTTGGTTCAATCTCCTGAGTAAATGGAAACGCATTATGGTGAAAAGGCAACTCATGAAATGATTAACACCTTACCAATATTTGACAGAAAAAAAACACTAATGTAAACCCAATAAGGTCTGAAGATCTGAGCTGTGAGACTAGTTCTGTCACTTACTTTTTAACATTGGAAATCTAACACATTTTCTGATCTTCAGAAATCTTCAGAAATACCTTAAGTCATCTAGTCATTTAGTATGCTTTTGAGAAGAACAAATTAATAATTGTGATAAAATACAAATTCAAAATTCTATTCACATCAAATATATTTTTACTATCATCAAATTATTCTGCATACAGGAAAGAAAATGAACTCTTAGAGATTAGGTTCCAAGGTGGTAAAAAACAACATAAGAGGAATATCAGAAAATTTTCACAGGGATGGAAGAATTTGGTAGGTCCTTACTGTTAGAGTGAAGATAATAACAGACCTCAGTTTGCAATTTTTCATGGCCCAATTCTAATTAAAATGAAAACACTTTGGTTTTCCCTTTTCTGTCAATATTGTGAAACATCACTCATACCAAGTCTTTCAATACTTGCTGATCTCTGCTCATGCAGATATGATTTCATACTTTCTCTGACTTGCCATTCACAAGTTGTAAGCAAATAAAATGTATGCACTAAAGTTAATGCATTCCAGCTGAATACCAGTGTTAAGCTCATGAGTTCTAGAGTTATTTAGCTTGCATACTAAGAGCAGCACCCTATGATCAGTGCTGCATTCCTGTGAATTCAATTTAGCTTCTTTCTTTTCAATGCCATTCCATCATCAGAGCTCTATACAAAAATCGCCATTTTTTTTAAAGCAATGAACTTCATTAGTTTATTTCCCTATTCTACAAAATTCTGAGACAGAAAGAAATGATAAATATTCCATAAACAACCAAAAATTCAGTGGCATAAGTGCTTATTAATAGCATGTGAGGTTCTAGAGGTTAGTTGAGGTTAGCTCTGTGGCTTTGCATATTTTGTTTTGGGCTCACTCATTTACCTGGGAATCATTTGATGTAGGTGGGTTCAACTGGTTCAACCTGGTTTGATTCACATGCTCATCCTCTTACTGGAACTAGCAGAAGGAAGTTACTTTTGGTGGGTGCTGATTGGGAAGAGGCAAGAGTTTGTGTTCAGGTATAGCTATAGATGTACTCAGTTTGAAAAAGTTTATGAAGTTTCACTTAGAACTTGGGTGGTTTTTCTTCTATATAGTGTTTTTATGTATAATAAGTATATAATTAATATTATTTTAAACATCAGCTAAACATCTTTAAACATATTTAACTTAAAAATGGATCTTTGGTGAACACATGCTTTTCATTCAAATATTTCAGGGTTAATCGTACATTCAAATTGTTCACAACACTGAAAGTAGAAATACGGTTTGCTCAATTAATTCAGAGTCATGAGTTATTTCTATATTATTTTTGAAACCTAGATTATTCAAATAAATTACTTCATTTTAAAATTATCTAACTTGATTTTTTTTTTTTTTTTTTTTTGTCTAAAAAACCTGATCTTAAACTAAATCATTAAAACAAGGTTGGGTCTTAAACATGTTTGAACATCAAATGGAGTTACAATATATAAAACTGTACCTCAAGTATTTAAGTTGTTTTATTAGTTTCTCTATATCATTACTGTAATGTGTTTAAAATTACATATAGAGAGTTGAATACTTTTAGAAAGCAAGTATTATTGTACAGTTAGCAGATAGAAGTTGGAACCAGATATCTATCTTAGCTGTTGGTTTTCTCCTGACTCTTCTTGCCTAGCAGCAGTGCCACCACACTGCTTCCATTTGGGGAATAAGTTCATTTTGCAAAAGGGAGGATAAAAGCTAAAGATGTAGTCAGTAGAAGGGAAGAGTGCTTGTCTAGCATGTGCAAGGCACTGAGTTCAATCCCAGTACTAAAAAAAGAAAGGAAGGAAGGAAGGAGGAAGAAAAGGCAGGAGAGAGAGAGAGAGGTTAAAAGGGAGGGGAAAAAAGACCCTCTAAAACTAAACTAAACAATACAAAAGGAAGGAGTTTCAAGATGGCGGACTAGGGGGCGGCTGCATTTCACGTTGCTCCAGGATGCAAGATTCAAAAGAAGAGATAGTGAGAGACTTGGGACCAACTCAAAGCCGCTGGGTGAGTCTCTCCCATTGGGGAGGCGTCCCGGATGGGGCGGTAGCCCCGGAACGCAGGGAACTTTGTGAAGTAGAGTTGCTCGGCGAGACGCCCCTCCCCCCCGCTGGAGCAGTAAACACGGACAACTGGGATCATCGTAGAGGAGGCAACTCAGCACAGTGCTTGGACTCGGACAACCACTGGGGCTCTGGGCGGCCGCCTGAGGAGGAGCTGCGTGGCGAGCTGTTTGGACCCAGAGCGACCGCTTCTGAGCACCAGGGGGTTGCCCGGAGGAAGAGGAGAAGCGCGGCAGGTCGCATGGTCTAGGAGTGACTGCATCAGAGCCACAGGCAGTTGCCAGAGGAGGAGCTGCGTGGTGAGCTGTTTGAACTCAGAGCGAGCACTCCTGAACACCGGGGGGTTGCCCGGAGGAAGAGGAGAAGCGCGGCGGGTCGCTTGGTCTAGGAGTGACTGCATCAGAGCCACAGGCAGTTGCCAGAAGAGGAGCTGCGTGGTGAGCTGTTTGAACTCAGAGCGAGCACTCCTGAACACCGGGGGGTTGCCCGGAGGAAGAGGAGAAGCGCGGCGGGTCGCTTGGTCTAGGAGTGACTGCATCAGAGCCACAGGCAGTTGCCAGAGGAGGAGCTGCATGGCGAGCTATTTGAACTCAGAGCGAGCGCTCCTCAACACCGGTGGCCTGCCTGGAGGAGGAGCGTGGTGGGTCACTTGGTCTCGGAGCCACCGCTCCTGAACACCCGGGGGGCTACCCCGAGGAGGAGGAGGAGGAACAGGGCGGGTCACTTGGACTTGGAGTGACTGCCTAGGGCTGCGGGCGGTTGGCGGGAGGAGGAGACACGAAGTGAGTTGCTTGGACTCCTAGTGACTGCGTCAGAAACCGGGCTGCTGTCCGGAGGAGGAGGTATGTGGCAGGTCTCTGGGTATCAGAGCTATTGTACGGAGCTCCAGGTGGCAGCTCAGAGGAGGGGCCGCATAGCCAGGCGATTAGGTGCAGAGCAGGGTCCCAGGAGCTAGGTGGCTTCTTGCTGGAAGAGCCGCACCTAGACATGCCTGGGGCGGAGCGAAGTTTCCAGGACTGCGGGCAGATTCTCTGGGAGAGGCAGCCTAAGGAGACTCGCCTGCGAAGGGTGAGGCTCCCAGGCCCAGGAGGTAGGTCCCGGCCCCTAGGAACGTTGCAGAGGAAGACAGCCCAGCCCAGGCGGTAGTTGTAGATTGAGGGGAACCTCTAGGAGGGGAACTGATCAGCAAGACGTCCCCACCGAGTGAGTCTTCCCTGCCTGGTGAGGTTTTCCCACAGGGATGGTAAAACCAGAGACACAGGCACAAACAGGACTTGCCTCAGCCCACAGCCTAGTTCCCCGTTGGATGACCATTGGTCAACAAGTGGAGGCACCTCTGCCCACTAGCAGGGAATATACACCACCTGAGGGTCACCAACCCTAGAGAGGCAGCTTCTTCGTGGAGCTCCGCATTATCAATTTCCTCCAAGACTTCAGGCTACTGAATGATAAGAGGGGATATACTAGCAATCTTCAGGGACATTATAAGTCAATAGAGGAAATCTGCAATATCTTAATGACCCACTGATTCCTGAACAATATGAGAAAACAAGGGAAGAAAATGCCCCAAACAAATCTAGATGTTACATCAATAAAATCCAATGACAGCATGGCAGAAGAAATGACAGAAAGGGAGTTCAGAATGTACATAATTAAAATGATCAGGGAAGCAAACAAGAGATGAAAGAGCAAATGCAGGCATTGAATGATGAGATGAAAGAGCAAATGCAGGCATTGAATGATAGCACCAATCGACAGTTAAAAGAGTAATTACAGGAAGCAAAAGATCATTTCAATACAGAGTTAGAGATATTGAAAAAAAAACAAACAGAAATCCTTGAAATGAAGGAAACAATAAACCAAATTAAGAACTCCATAGAAAGCATAACCAATAGGATAGAACCGCTGGAAGACAGAACTTCAGATATTTAAGACAAAATATTTAACCTCGAAAGCAAAGTTGAACAAACAGAGAAGATGGTAAGAAATCATGAATAGAATCTGCAAGAACTATGGGATATCATGAAAAGGTCAAATTTGAGAATTATTGGGATTGAGGAAGGCTTAGAGAAACAAACCAAAGGAATGAACAATCTATTCAATGAAATAATATCAGAAAATTTCCCAAATCTGAAGAATGAAATGGAAAATCAAGTCCAAGAGGCTTATAGGACTCCAAATACACAAAATTACAACAGACCCACACCAAGGCACATTATCATGAAAATACCTAACATACAAAATAAAGACAGAATTTTAAAGGCTGTGATAGAAAAGAACCAAATTACATTCAGGGGGAAACCAATACGGATATCAGCAGATTTTTCAATCCAGACCCTAAAAGCTAGAAGGGCCTGGAACAACATTTTTCAAGCTCTGAAAGAAAATGGATGCCAACCAAGAATCTTATACCCTGCAAAAATTACCTTCAAATTTGACGATGAAATAAAATCATTCCATGATAAACAAAAGCTAAAAGAATTTACAAAAAGAAAGCCAGCATTACAGAACATTCTCTGCAAAATATTCCATGAGAAAGAGATAAAAAAACAAAGAAGCAAATCAGCAAAGGGAGGAATTATCCTAAAGGAACTGTCAAATAAAGGAGGAACCACGTTGTGTCAAAATATAAATAAATAAATAAAGAAAATTTTAAATATGAACCAAATGAGCAGGAATACAAATAATATCTCAATAATAACCCTGAATGTTAACGGCCTGAATCCATCAATCAAAAGACATAGACTGGCAGATTGGATTAAAAAGAAAGATCCAACAATATGTTGCCTGCAAGAGACTCACCTCATAGAAAGAGATACCCATAGACTAAAGGTGAAAGGATGGGGAAAAACATACCATGCACAGGGACTCAGCAAAAAAGCTGGAGTATCCATCCTCATTTCAGATAATGCGGACTTCAAGCCAATGTTAGTCAGAAGGGATAAAGAAGGACATTTCATACTGCTTAAGGGAAGCATAAATCAGCAAGATATAACAATCATAAACATCTATGCCCCAAACAGTGGCTCATCCATGTATGTTAAACAAATCCTTCTCAATTTTAGAAAACAAATAGACCATAACACAATAATACTAGGTGATTTTAACACACCTCTCTCACCACTGGACAGATCTTCCAAACAAAAATTGAACAAAGAAACCATAGATCTCAATAACACAATCAATAATTTAGACTTAACAGACATTTATAGAATATACCATCCAACCAAGAGCGAATACACTTTCTTCTCGGCAGCACATGGATCCTTCTCTAAAATAGACCATATTTTATGCCACAAAGCTAATGTTAGGAAATACAAGAAGATAGAGACACTACATTGTATTCTATCAGATCATAATGGATTCAAGTTAGAAATAAATGAAAGAGTAAAAAACAGAAACTACTCCAACACCTGGAGATTAAACAATATGCTATTATATGATGAATGGATAACAGAAGATATTAGGGAGGAAATTAAAAAATTCTTAGAGGTAAATGAGAACAAAGAAACATCATATCAATATCTCTGGGACACTATGAAAGCAGTACTTAGAGGAAGATTTATTTCATGGAGCGCATTTAATAAAAGAAGTAAAACTCAAAAAATAAACGACCTAACACTACAGCTCAAAGTCCTAGAAAAAGAAGAACAGACCAACACCAAAAGTAGTAGAAGACAGGAAATAGTTAAAACTCAGAACTGAAATCAACGAAATTGAAACAAAAGAAACAATACAAAAAATTGACAAAATAAATAGTTGGTTCTTCGAAAAAATAAACAAAATTGATAAACCTTTAGCCACACTAACAAAGAGAAGACGAGAGAAAACCCAAATCACTAAAATTTGGAATGAACAAGGAAATATCACAACAGACACGACTGAAATACAAAACATAATTAGAAGCTATTTTGAAAATCTATACTCCAACAAAATAGAAAATTTTGAAGACATCAACGGGTTTCTAGAGACATATGAATTGCCTAAACTGAACGAGGAGGACATACACAATTTAAATAGACCAATTTCAAGTAATGAAATAGAAGAAGTCATCAATAGCCTACCAACAAAGAAAATTCCAGGACCAGATGTGTTCTCAGCCGAGTTCTACAAAACCTTTAAAGAAGAGCTCATTCCAATAGTTCTCAAAGTATTCCATAAAATAGAAGAGGAGGGAACCCTCCCAAACTCATTCTATGAAGCCAATATTACCCTGATACCTAAACCAGACAGAGACACATCGAGGAAAGAAAATTTCAGACCAATATCCTTAATGAACATCGACGCAAAAATTCTCAACAAAATTTTAGCAAATCGCATACAAAAACATATTAAAAAGATAGTGCACCATGATCAAGTGGGTTTTATCCCAGAGATGCAAGGTTGGTTCAACATCAGGAAATCAATAAATCTAATTCACCATATCAATAGACTTAAAGTCAAGAATCACATGATTATTTCGATAGATGCAGAAAAAGCATTTTATAAAATACAGCACCCCTTCATGCTCAAAACACTAGAAAAAATAGGGATAGTGGAAACATTCCTTAACATTGTAAAGGGCATCTACGCTAAGCCCATGGCTAATATCATTCTAAATGGTGAAAAACTGAAAGCATTCCCTCTAAAAACTGGAACAAGGCAGGGTTGCCCTCTTTCACCACTTCTATTCAATATTGTCCTTGAAACTCTAGCCAGAGCAATTAGACAGACCAAAGAAATTAAAGGGATATGAATAGGAAAAGAAGAACTCAAACTATCCCTATTTACTGATGATATGATTATATACTTAGAGGAACCAGGAAATTCCACCAGAAAACTTTTAGATCTCATAAGTGAATTCAGTAAAGTAGCAGGATATAAGATCAATGCACATAAATCTAAGGCATTTTTATACATAAGCGATGAATCTTCAGAAAGAGAAATCAGGAAACCTACCCCATTCACAATAGCATCGAAAAAAATAAAATACTTGGGAATCAATCTCACAAAAGAGGTGAAAGACCTCTACAATGAGAACTACAGAACACTAAAGAAAGAAATTAAAGAAAACCTTAGAAGATGGAAAGATCTCCCATGTTCTTGGATAGGAAGAATTAATATTGTCAAAATGGTCATACTACCAAAAGTGCTATACAGATTCAATGCAATTCCAATTAAAATCCCAATGATGTACCTTACAGAAATAGAGCAAGCAATTATGAAATTCATCTGGAAGAATAAAAAACCCAGAATAGCTAAAGCAATCCTTGGCAGAAAGAGTGAAGCAGGGGGTATTGCAATACCAGATCTTCAACTCTACTACAAAGCAATACTAACAAAAACGGCATGGTATTGGTACCAAAATAGAAAGGTGGATCAATGGTACAGAATAGAGGACACGGACACAAACCCAAATAAATACAATTTTCTCATACTAGACAAAGGGGCCAAAAATATGCAATGGAGAAAAGATAGCCTCTTCAACAAATGGTGCTGGGAAAATTGGAAATCCATATGCAACAGAATGAAACTAAACCCATATCTCTCACCATGCACGAAACTAAACTCAAAATGGATTAAGGATCTCGGAATCAGACCAGAGACCTTGCATCTTATAGAAGAAAAAGTAGGTCCAGAGCTTCAACATGTCGGCTTAGGACCAGACTTCCTCAACAGGACTCCCATAGCACAAGAAATAAAAGCAAGAATTAATAACTGGGTTAGATTCAAACGAAAAAACTTTCTTTCAGCAAAGGAAACTATCAGCAATGCGAAGAAAGAGCCTACAGAGTGGGAGAAAATCTTTGCCAATCATACTTCAGATAGAGCGCTAATCTCCAGGATCTATAAAGAACTCAAAAAACTCTACACCAAGAATGCAAATAATCCAATCGACAAATGGGCTAAGGAAATGAATAGACACTTCACAGAAGAAGATATACAAGCAATCAACAAACATATGGAAAAATGTTGAACATCTCTAGTAATAAGAGAAATGCAAATCAAAACCACCCTAAGATTCCATCACACCCCAATTAGAATGGCGATTATCAAGAATACAAGCAACAACAGGTGTTGGCGAGGATGTGGGGAGAAAGGTACACTCTTACATTGCTGGTGGGGCTGCAAATTAGTGCAGCCACTCTGGAAAGCAGTGTGGAGACTCCTTAGAAAACTTGGAATGGAACCACCATTTGACCCAGCTATCCCACTCCTTGGCCTATAGCCAAAGGACTTAAAATCAGCATATTACAGAGATACAGCCACATCAATGTTCATAGCTGCTCAGTTCACAATAGCCAGATTGTGGAACCAACCTAGATGTCCTTCAATTAATGAATGGATAAAGAAAATGTGGTATATACATACAATGGAATATTACTCAGCCATAAAGAATGATAAAATTATGGCTTTTGCAGGCAAATGGATGAAACTGGAGAATATCATGCTAAGTGAGATAAGCCAATCTCAAAAAACCAATGGACAAATGATATCGCTAGTAAGTGGATGATGACACATAATGGTGGGTGGGAGGGGTTAGAGTTAGGGTTAGGGAGGGGGGCAAGAATGGAGAAAGGAAGGACTGTATAGAGGGAAAAGAGGGGTGGGAGGGGTGGAGGGGAAGGGAAAAAAAATAACAGAATGAATCAAACAACATTACCCTATGTAAATTTATGATTACACAAATGGTATGCCTTTATGCCATGTACAAACAGAGAAACAACATGTATCCCATTTGTTTACAATAAAAAAAAAAAGCAATACAAAAAAATAATAAAAAAAGAAACCCTACAAATCAGATGAAGACAACATGATGCAAAACCTCATGTGCAAGAGTGGTTCGGGAGAGCATGAGAGATGCCACAGATTTACACTGAGAGTCTTGCACTGGGATGCTGAACAGACCGTCCACTGCTTTAGCTATGAACCTTTTTTAATTGAGACAGAATAGAGAGAATAGAGGATTGCAGGCCTGTCCCAGGGCCTGCTTAGTGTGCAAAAGCAGGTAGGGCAAATCCTTGTCTTCACACAGCACTGGGAGTTATAGGATGATCTTTAGGGTCTCAGTGTTCATATACCACATTGAACTCTGAGATGCCCCAGTTGAGGGATTTGGTCACCTCACTGACTTCTTTCCCAAGGTGCTTGCTGTTAGTTACATAATTGCTAAACCAGGAACCTGTCAACCGTTTCTTGATGATGTGGGTATCTGTAAGGGGCAGGGCTTTGGATTTACATTAACCTCAATCTTGATCATCCCATGAACTCACAATGCCTGAGGAAGTGCAACCACAGGTTAGAGACATGACTCAGTGTGGAACACTTACCTACATGTGTGAAGCCCTGACCCCCATTCTTAGTACTGTAAAAAACAAGAACAAAAACAAAAACAACAAAACAAAACAAAACACAAAAGCTTGAAACTTGACAAAGAAACTATTCAATGCCTTTTTCATAATTGTTGGTTAGAATTGACCAATGAAGCCATCTAAGACTGCAGTTCATTTTCAGATAACACTTTTGTTATAGCTGCATATTGAATTCCTTTAATAGATGTAGGATTCAGGATATCTATTTCTTTTGAGTGAGTTTTGATAGTTTTCCTGCCATTGTCCCCTGCACTTCCTTTCCCTCCCTACGGAATCCCTTTCAGATGTCTGAGTTCCTAAAGATGGAAATCTGAGGCAAAGATAAATCTGATTGTTTCCCCAAACTTTTATCGCCTGCATGTGGACTTTGGAGCAGCAAGCAGACAGACCTGGGTCTGACAACAACAGGACTTCTGTTGGGATCTTTAGCCCCCTTGCTCTTCTCAACCAGCGACAAGGGAAGGGAGCACTCCCCAACAAGGCCAGACCAGGAAAGGTAGGGCCAACTGACCGCTGGCACCCAGCCATCCAGGCAGAGGACAATCAGATGCATCAGGGAGACCAGTCACAGCAGGAACTCGCTTATTGAGGAAGTCACACAGCTTTTATGTAGGGTGAAGGCTAGGTGGGAACCAATCAGCTTAAAGGTCAGCAAGGCATGTTGGCGGGGGCGGGGGGGTTCACGCAGGCGAGAGTCCCATAGGACTATATGGCAAGCATGAGCTGATCACTTTCGCTGAACTGTTGTTAACCAATCCCTGATGATGGTCCGATTTATCATTAACTATTGAAACCGCCCTTGAGGCCTTGATCTAGCTCACTCGCCAGGGAGTAAGGAGTCAGCCTGAGTTAGTTAACGTGTCATTAGTCCCAACAGACTTCCAGATCTCTTTTCTCCCTTCAGGGCGACAGTTGGAGACTGACTGGGAGAACCTTGGGTTGCCAAGATCTGGAACATTCTCCATGCAATAGCTGGGGTCATCAAAAGCCCACTTCCTTTATTTCCTCTCACTTAGGGATAGTGCCTATTGTTACAATGTGTCTAATGTCTTAAAATTCTTGTTTTGTTAATTTGTCAGTTTGGTTTTTGCTGTTTTTGTTGATTTATGTACAAAGGCATATCTCATCTTGGTCACTTTCTCTTGGTT
Source organism: Sciurus carolinensis (assembly GCF_902686445.1). Classification (NCBI taxonomy): domain Eukaryota; kingdom Metazoa; phylum Chordata; class Mammalia; order Rodentia; family Sciuridae; genus Sciurus; species Sciurus carolinensis. The sequence continues at coordinate 93,349,845 of NC_062215.1, forward strand.
GGAAATTATGTCATTCCTCTACTTAGAAAGAATCTTCATTTCCCAACTCAGTAACAACCCAAATCCTAACACTTATTCAGATTAGCTGGGCCCTATTATCATTCTCAATTCCTCTCCTACAAGTATCCATTCAATTATCTGGCTGATCCTCAAAGGCCTTCTTGCCTTCTGTTAAGTAAATTAGGCATGCTGGCCTCGCAGGGCTTTCAGTCTTACTGTTTCATACCCTTGGAATATTCTTTCCCTAAGTAATTAGATAACTGACTCTTCAAATATAAAATTATCATTGAGGAACTTCGAGGTCACCTTATCTAAATTTGCAACCCAAATCTCATATTCCTTATTCGATTTTCTTCATTTTGCCTGTTAGCATTATCATATATGCTATATATTTAATTTTTTAATCTATTTTTTATTTTCCCTCCATTGAAATGCAAACTTCATAAGGATAAAGATTTTTATGATTTTCCCGGATGTAACCACAGTGTCTTTAAATAATACATAACATATATTAGGTGCCCAATAAATATTTATAAAATAAATTATGAGTAAATAAATGATGAATAATCATTTCTGTGAGATTAGTATTTTTATAATTGAAAACTTAGAGGATATTGTGGTAGGCAATTAATGCTCTTCCCTCTCAAAATGTTTATTTAGATCCTATCCTAAGAACCTGGAAATATGTTATACTGCATGGTAAGAGGTAAACAAGATTGCAGATTTAAATTAAGTTGCCAAAGAGATTGAGATGAGTAGATAATGTATGTTATCCAAACAGACTTAATGTAATCACTTGGGTCCTTACATATGAAAGAGCAAGCCATACATGTCAATGTCAGAATGATACAATGTAAGACACACTTATCTGGCCAAAGCCAGCTGAAACTAGGGAAGAGGGTCTTGAGCCAAGGAGAGCAGGTAGATTTTAAAAACCAGAAAAGAAGAAAATGGATTTGCCCTTAGAATCTTTGGAGAGAAACACAGCAATGTTGACAACTTGATTTTAACCCAGTGAGACACATTTTGGACACCTGACCTCTAAAATCATAAGACAATACATTTGTGTCGTTTTAAACCACTAAAGTGTACTGAGTTCTTGTAATGGCAGTAGTAAACTATTACAGATATTCTCTTTGTCTCCAAAGCTATTGAACTTAAAATGTAATTGGACACAATTTTATTTTCATTCATTTTGCTAGGCATCAGATAACTTCATAAATAGAAACTCCTATATTTCTAGGGCTTTCTTTTATTATTCTTATTATTATTACTACCATTAATTTTATACTCTATTTTCTTTCATTTCTGGAACACTTACAAATTTAGATACTCCCAGGTTAATCCTAGATTAATCTCTAATTTTCTTATATTTTCTTCCCTTTTGAATGAATTTCTATTCTGGGAGAAACTCATATTTTTCTGTTATATCATAAGTTTCATTTTCTTTTCTAAATATTCCATTTTTAAGATGTAGTAGACTTTGTGTTTGTTTGCTTGCTTTGGATACCAACATATCTCCCTAAGGTTATTATAGCTTGTTTTGTTTTGTTTTTTTATCCACTCTGTTTCTTTCAAGTGTTTGTCCCCCTGTTTTGTTTCAGTCTTAAGTTTTCTACAATGATAGTCTTCTTTCAAATAGACTATAATGCAGGTTTTGCTCACATTTAAGAGTGGGGAAGCACATAATTACTATTATTTTAATAGCGAGCTGGTGTTATTTGCCACTTCTGGGATTCCTTATCATTTGATCTTTGCTATAATGTGATGAGATCGTTCATTTAATTGTGAGACATCCAGTATTAGTAAATTTTGGTGCTTTCCTGGGTAGGCAGGCTCCCGAGATTACTTTTCTAATCTTTGTCTTAAAAGGTCCAGTCCTTCTAGGACCTTACTTATGTTCTTCTGGAACTAAATAAAGGAAGAGACTTAGGGTAGTGGGATCTTAGCATTAAGAATTAAGTTCATTTACTTTTTCCTATTTCAATACAAGTGAGCCGTCAGGTACCCCTGAACCAGGTATCTGTCTCATCTTTGTCATAGAATATTTACCTTGTCTATTGATGTGACTGAGAAACAATTTAAACATCTCATAGGAAAGCTCTAATTTAAAAAGTACCTGTTTTCATTTCTATATTGAGAAACACCTTATGGTACCAAATCTTAAGATGTTTGAGACTTTAATGACACGAGACTTTTAATGAGATTCCCATCTTTCCTCAATTACCAGTTTCAAATTCAGCTTTAATTTTGGTACAATGCATCCATCTATTAACTTCCAAATTGTGTTTTTGCTTCTAGTCTATTGTCTACTTCCCTATATCCTTGTGATTTTATACCTGGAAAACTTCCTTTAATGTTTTAAAGGAAGGGAAATTGTAATCAAGTATAATTCACCATTCTTACACAGAATTAAAATGTTTATATTAACAGGTTAAAGAACCAAAAGCAATTTAAAAGAACTATTAATATAAAAAGTCAGAAACATATGCTAAAGAAAATTAACATGTGTGATCTTTATTAAAAAACATAAATTTTCTATAAGTTAATTTGTCTTTTAACTCTAATACAAATCCTTTTCTAAACATTATATCAGAAGAAATTGTGGCTTGCCTTTACACTGGTTACATTCTAAGTTAAGTATAAATTTTTTTTTCCATTTTACTTGTATTCTGATATGTAGTAGGAATTTAAGTGGCAATTACAATGATTATAAAGTCAATAAAAATCAAACTTTAACACAATGCAATCTCAATTCTTTCAAAAAACAGAGCAGGTATCTCCTTCAGTAGATTTAAGAGCTTTGATTATTTTATCCATTGGGAGTTGTAGGTATGTGTTAAATTAACTATACAGTAACCTATTACCATTTTCTGAGTAAAATAACAATAGGGAATTACAAAAAAAATAATTTAATTTAAAACTCAACATGGAAGCTATTGTACATTGTAAAACCTATTCCCTTGTTAATATAAAAACATACTTGCTTTCATATGTCCATGTAAATCAGGTATAATTTAATAAATTTTTTAAGTTTTAATAAGATCAACTCAGTTCCAGAAACTATTGTGACATTTCATTTGCTTTTCAGATAAATCAAGAAAAGTAGCAGTGCCTTGGAGTATCATAACTACGGTTATTTCTGTTGAAGCATAATCATTCAGCTACTGATATATTCTCAAATCTATTTGCATTTTTTGGTTGGAGTCATGATCTAGCAATATTTTTCTGGTATAACAAACTATAAGGATGGAGTATTAAAAACTAAAATCAAGATAAAAAATTTCAAATTGTTACCTTGAAACTTTAATCTTCCAAAAGTTGAACAGATATAAGTACTTCAAATAACAGGTCTAAAATATTTCTTGAAATAATGAGATGTCACTTCAGAAAACAGAATAGCCCTATCAAATCAGACCAGTTACTGAACAATGACCTAGGTAAATGCAGTCTTCAATACCCACAACAACCTGGATTACAGAAACCTACCACATTCTGAGTCAGAGTTGTTTGTAGATGTAAGTATTTCAGGTTAAAATTTCTCCACTAATTTCCATGTCAGCTTTTCCCATTGTCAAGGTGAAAGGGGAATTTGGTGGTGAATATATGTCCATAGATTAACAAAACAAACAACGACTAAACTTTCAGTATAGTAGTGAAGGAATGGAGAGAGAGGAATTTAAAAGAATGCACAGCTAAATTTTAAAATGTATATTAGAAACAAGGATTGATCAATTAAAGTATTAATTGATTAAAGTATTCTAAGCACAGAATTAGGTTATAATTCATTTAATAAGTTAGATTTCAAATCAAAAAGGTGTCAAATAATATAATGGTCAAATACTAATAGTCTAAAATTAATAACTAAAACATCATTTTATATATATTAAAATATATATATTGTACCCTAAAGAGGTAGGAAGAACTGTTTTTTGTTTTCTTTTTTTGGTACTGGGGATTGAACTCAGGGACACTCAATCACTGAATGTCATCCCCAGCCCTATTTTTTGTATTTTATTTAGAGACGGGTCTCACTGAGTCGCTTAGCACATCATTGTTTGCTGAGGCTGACCTTGATCTTATTCTCCTGCCTCAGTCTCCTGAGTGGTAAGAAGTGGTTTTGTATGTTGTTTTATAATAATGTAATAATAATGTTGTTTTATAATAATGTTTAATAATATAGATGATTCATTAGTGTTTTTTTAAACAATAATTTTAGAGCACAAATATGTGCAAGAAGTCTGCCTTAGAGGATATCTATGAGGAACTTGTTATTGAATGTGTCAAGTAACACATTATAAGAAAATAAAATTATAGGATGTTCCTGAAGATTTTGATCCTATCATAATGAAAATCCTAAGTTTCAAGCATATCCTCACTTTGTTAGTCTGTTTTGTGTTGGAATAATAAAATACCTGAAACTGCCTCGGTAAGGAAAAATCGATTTTCATAGCACCTTCACTGAAAGTATGTTATGAGAATTAATTTTGTTTAGAGTACTAACATCTGCCTTCAGACCACTTGGATGTTTCTGTCCATTTTATTTGGTTTTCTTTTTCTACCATAATCTGATTTAGAAATTATATTAAAGAATAGTTTGGATAAAAAAAAAAAAAAAAAAAAAAAAAAGAGGTCTATTTAACTACTAGTTCTGGAGGTTCAAGAGGATGGTATCAGCATCTGCTTGGGTCTGGTGAGGGTTTTACCATGGATGTCATCACAATGAGAGGAAGAGATCACATGGTGAGATGAAATGCAAGATCCTGAGGCAGAGAAGTACCAGACACACTCTTCTTACAGCAATTGCTCTCAAGGGATTTGAACTATTCCTACAAGACAAGACCCACTTCCAAAACATAACATCATTAATCCATTTATGAGAGTGGAGTCCCCATGAACTAATTATCCTTTACTAAACCACATACCTTAATGGTTCCTCTACCTAAATACTGCTCTACTGGGAACCAAGCTGTGATTATCTCTGGAATGAACTAAATTCAAACCAAAGCTACAGCCTTCTGGCCCTGGCCCTGGCCCCCAAGTGTCAGTTCCTTCTCACAATGAAAAATATAATGGTTCTATCTTCAATAGTCCTGAAGTCTTCACTTGTTCTAGCATTAGTCAAAAATCCAAGCTCAAAGTCTCATTGTAGATTCAAAGTAATCTCCTTCTAGCTATGAGCCTAAAAAGCAATAAAAAAAGTAATATGCTTCTAATATATAATGGTAAGGCAGAGGCAGGCATAGAATAAACATTTCTAGATATATGTCAAAAGAAAGAGGTCATAGGCCTTAAGTAACACCAACACACATGTTAGTATAATGTGCACACTTGAATAAGGGTAAACTTCCAAGACCTCTGAAAACCCTGCTTCCATGCCTTTGCTTGACTGATCCCACAAACCTGCTTTCATGGTTAGGAACCCAGCAACCGTATGTGGCAAGGTGGTCATTTCATGTTGCCAGGGGATCTACATTCTGATGGTCTGACTATGGATCCACACTTATAGCTACACTAGGCATTATCCCATTGAGGGATTTATGCAGTGACTCTGCTCCTTCAGCAGGCATGGCTGAACCTCCTAGGCTTTCTTTCAAAATTTCGATGAAAGCCACACTCTGTACAGTTTGCATACCTACAGGATTAGCACCCCATGGATACCACAAATGTCTGCCCTTGCTTCCTTTGGAGTCCTGATATAAGCCATGCCCTGGGATTGCTTGAACCAGGGAGAGCACACTGAACCTGCTTTCTGACATCATTCCATACCACAATGTAGCATAGAATTTGAAAGATAATTGGATGCATAGAGATGAGGCCAAGCACATGTGGTCACTTTGCTTAATAACAACCCACTTTAACAAAAATGAACCCAATCACATGGGACCTAAGACATTCCTGTGACATAATATTAATCTATTCTTGACCTAACTTAGCTTCCACTAGGCCCCAATCATAAAGGGTTCAGTACTTTAGCATGATTATAGCATATGAGTTTCTAGGGGCACACCCTATGTAAACCAAAGCACTTGTGAACACTGACCATTAGTGACTAATCAGAAGAAATGGTCACAGGATCTCCCATCTGTTATGGTTTGAATATGGAATATGAAGTATCCCCTAAATACTCATATGTCAAAGGCTTGGTCCTCAATTTAGCAGTGTTCAAAGGTAGGAATTTTGGAAAGTAATTGGATCATGTAGGCTTTGATCTTATCAATGCATTAAACTATTGAAGCATTCATAACCGAAAGGACTACTGGAAGTTGATGAAAACTATAAGAGGTAGAACCTAGTTGGAAGAATAGAGTCCTTGAAGGTGTGCTCAAAGAACTACCTCTTGTCCTGACCCCTTTCTCTCTTTCTCTGCTTCCTGCCTGCTATGCCTGCTATGAAGTTAGCAGCTTCCTTCGGCCATGATGTTTCTGCCTCACTACAGACCTAAAACCAATGGTGTCAGCAGACCATTAATTGAGACCTCTGAAACTGTGAGCCAAAATAAACCTATCATCCTTTAAGTTGTTTTTCTCAGGTATTTTGTCATAGCAACAAAAGTTTCCAAATGCACTGTTTAGTAAGCTTTTTCACTGAAATTACTAAAAGACCTGAACAATTTTAGTGGAAGAAAATTTTTTTTGGGCTCAGAGTTTCAGAGGTCTTACTCCATAGACAGCTGGCTCTATTCTTCAGGGCTCAAGCTAAGCTTAACATCATAGCAAGACAGTGTGGTGGAGGTAAATGGCTCAAGACATTACACCAGGAGGCAAAGACTCCATTCACCAGACACAAAATATGTATCCCAAAGGCAGGCCCCCTATGCACACCTCCTCTAGCTATACCTACCTGCCGTCAGTTACCACTCAGTTAATTTCCATCAGGGGATTAATTAACTGATTGGGTTAAGGCTCTCATAACCCAATCATTTCACCTCTCAATCTTCTTGCATCATCTTACATATTAGCTTTTGGGAGACACATATCAAAACTATAACATACGCCATCCACCCTTTAATATAATATCTCTGTACACACATGAGCATACACATACACACACACCAAAGCTTAATTTGCTACTATCTCAAAATTCAACTTTTAAGGTAGAATATCTGTGTTTTTTAAAGTAGATGGAGAATAAAAATCAATATGAGGGACAAGTTAGAGGATATTTTTTAAACGAGTGGCATGGTGTGGGGGTCTTTGATTTGGGGATATGGATGAGAACGATAATAGTGATTTTGATAGAAATCCCTATCCCTTCCCCTGCACCAAAACAGCTACCTTTAGAGCAATGACCTAATAGACAAATTCTCATGAAAGTTGTATGATCTACATGTATCCGACATGCAAGATGTAGCTCTATGTATATGCTTGAACTGGTTCAAGAATGTCTTCTTCAACACTGAATATCACTTTCTGAAAATTGTATATTTTAGATATTTCTCTGAGTACAAGTCATATGCATGCTCTATTTAAAATGTGACTTTACAGAGCAAAAGATGACTGTGCAGGATAGGGTTAAGATGTATGAATCATTAAAACATGTTTTTAGTTCTAGCCTCAATTTCTGACAGTTGTCAAAGAATGTCATAGTGAAGATATGGGAAATACGATGCTTTTCTAAAGAAAGTGAAATATTTGGGGTTATGAAAAACTTTTCAAAGGGGCAAATAGAGGGGTAGAGAATGCTAATGTAGGATTACCAAAGTAAAAGGGTATGAGTTTTAGCTCATTATGAGGGCAGTGAAAAGATGGTAAGGGGAGATTGAGAAGAAAGTCACTTGAAACAGGAAAAGTTGCTCAAAGGGAATGTCTCAGAGGAAATGTGGGCTATTTCAATTGCTTGCCAATGTTCACATTTGTCCAGATTTGGCTGACTCTCTTTCTCTGAATTCTGGATGGATACACACAGATTAGAGTCCTTAGGCATGTTGACTTTTTCAGCTGCCTTGAATTCAGAAATCATAGAAAACCGTCCTTTTGATAAAATTGACCCCAAATCTCCAATTGAGACATTAAATTTGGAATAATTTTAATTGTTATTTTACTCATACTTTACATGAAAATTGGGACTTTCAATACTTCTTCAAACTTTTGTCAGGTTGAAAACCATTTTTATAATGCAAAGCAGGAAATCCTGAGGAAACTAATTCTCAGTTTACCATATTCTGCACTTGTTTGAGTAAGTTACTTTAATATGTTTTCCTTCCTCAAAATACTCATTAGCCACAGATTCTTCCACATCAAGTTATGCATGACCAATGCAGATCATCCTTAATGATGATATTACCTACTTTATGTGAAATATAGAACAACTTATCATGTTCTTTTAAACCATTTAAAACAGGTGACTATTGTAACCCTTCTCCACATAAGAGATTTCTCAAAAATATTTCATTGTGCGTGTGCTTTGACAATAACGTAATCATTATAACATGCATGTTCATCTGCCTGAGATCCAGTTTATATGCCTGTTTGTAGGTCTTACCACATCAATCTGAACAGTATATTGTAGCTGAACTCACCTGTGTTAACTTGGTATAATGGAAAATAAGCACTAGATTAAAATCAAGATAATCAAGAGAATCACAAATTAACATTCTTATTTCATTCTACTCCTGACTTCTTACATGTCTTTAAGAAGTCATTAAATATTTCTGAATTGAATATTTCTTTTATGTGAATCACAGTTTCTAAGATTGCTTCTAATGCAAAAGTCTATTATTTTATTAAACTTTTCAAGACCTTATACTATACCTTAAAATTATCTTTTATCCCTTTATTCCATTCTAATTTAACTTTTAAAATACTGAATATCTGTTACTTGCTTCAAATCTTCTAATCAAGCTGTCTCATATACGTGAATTCATGTTTTCGATAGAGTATATATATATAACTTGTACTTGGAGGATTATCTATATGATTTCTCAGAGAGTGATATGCAGTGTTAGAGGAGACATTTTGGTACCAGTTCAAGCAAATACATAGACATCTTGTGTGAGAATTTGTTTATAGGGTCATTTCTCTATAAGTAATTGTTTTGATCCAGGGGAAAGGAAGAGGTTTGTATTAAAATCATTATTATGCTTCTAGTAAACTTAAAGACTTTTGCAGTTCCCAGCAGCTATCATATCATTTCTAAATCTTAATCCAGGACAAGTTCTAATTCTTTTAGCAAGCTCCCCTGGAAAACCCAACTCCATTGTACCATATGCAATTTTTCATTCATTCATTCACTAAGTTATCAAATACACACAAGACCTACCATATATCAGGCACTGCACTTTGTACTGGAAATACAATTGTCGCGCTCCCTGCCCGCAGAGAGACACGACACCTGGTTCTTTTCAGCCCTTTTATTGCGCGCACCCCCATCCTCTCAGTTCTTCCTTTGTTCCTCTTTTGAGGAACTTACACTCCAATATATACAGTACTTGTAACCAATCAGCATTTTTGCACGAGGGGAGAGCATTAACAGATACAGGCAGCGAAGGCAGGCATATAGTGGACCTGTACTGTCCATCAGGGAGCTTAGCCAATCCCTGGAACTTCCTCAAGATAATGTCAGTTGTTTGTGCAAAAGTTAACTGCTCTGGCTCACTGCCAGGCGCCATCTTAGCCTTGCCACACCTAGGGCCAGGGGTCCGGCCGAAACCCCGACAGTTCCCCCTTTTCTCTTTAAAAGAAAAGGAAAGCTCGGGACCGTGCCTGTCTTAGGCGGAGTGGTCAACCACCGTCCTTACCCGTCATCGGATAACTGCAGAGCATGCTACAGCTCCTGTCTTAGGTCGGTACAGTGGTCACCTCCTTCCTACCCGTCTGGCTAGCGATCCAGCCTCGTGAGCCATACTTGTGGGGAACTGCCGGCCTCTAGGGCAGCTATGGCCTGATGGAAGATGATACGATCTCTAACTTGATCTCAGCGCATGCGCATGATAAGGCGTGTGAGGAAGATAACAGTAATAACCATGAACATACAAAAGGCTCCCATACCTGCCCATTGTTTTACAAAACTGAAAGAAGAGGAAAGCCAACTTAGCACTTCGGACATAGGGGCTACATTAACTCTAGTAGCATTGAGGCTAACAATTTGAGATCTAAGAATAGCAGTAAGATTATCAAATTCATAAGACCAGTTGGAACGTAGCTGAACAGACAAGATTCTAGACAAATTTGCTGCATAGCTGAAGTTATGGTAAGCTACAGGTGTAACGCACAGTCCCGCCAGATGATAAATACATCCCACGTTTAACAGTTCCTGTAAAATGTCCATTTGTTCTTGAAGTAAGTCCACTCGCTGGTTCATAAGGAGTATGCCTGCTGTTAGATGTTGGTTTAGGGTCTCTTTAGTCTGTAAGGCTGCAGCTATATTTTCGGCCAAGTGATTGACTGCTGTTGCTGTAGGTATGGCAGTTGCTAGTGCTGCTGTTGCAGAAACCACTATTGCAGTGACCATAGCCGCTGTGATGTCAAATTCTCTCCTGTTTCTTGATAGTAACACTGGCAATTTTGCATCTGTAACAGAGACTGGGACTGGTAGGAAGGTAGGAACACACATTAAGTCTGCCAGCAGGAACCTAGAAGCATTTTAGCACAACCTAGAAGCATTTTAGCACAAATCTAAAGTACAATTGAAAGAAGCAGTTGTTTTGTTACATAGTTGAACTGTTCCTCCTAAGAGACTAAAAAGAGGTAGTAAGTTAGTTTATTCCGTGGAAACACACAAACTGAGCCGCAGCTCCAGTAAAGCACCGGGTTACCCTTATTACCCAGAGTTAAAAAAAAAACCCCAAACAAAGAGACAAAGAGAAAGTCTATCTTTAGGGGACCTGAAGGTCTCCTCTATTCCCCCTTTTTGTTTATAAAGAACATTTTTGAGGGTGAGATGTGTATGTTCAACAATACCTCGTTTTTGTGGGTTATAAGGTACATCTGTGGTTAGAGTTATTTTAATTTTAGTGAGGAATTGGTTCTTACCAATTTTAGTTTTTAAAGAAAAATTTAGACTTTATAACGTAGTACAATCTTTAACAGTTGTTTAACCATAATTGTATAAACCCCTATTTTTAATAAAACTTAAGAGACACAAAGTTAAGAATGAATTGGTGTTTCTAAGAAATCCTTGTCATTTTACCATGTCATTTTACCATATAGATTAAACTTTGGCTTATATCAGAACATTAGTATTTCACCTTAGGAAAAACCTTAAATAGCTTTAGCTGTTTTACATACACACAACCAACTTAGTTACACACAGACTTGTTGAAACTTGCCCTTTGTTACACACAGACTTTCTTATCCAGAAACATATTCTTTTCCTTTTTATTAAATACATTTTCAAACCCAGAACCTTTTATTTTCTCTTTCCTATCAGTTGACCCCTTTTTGTTTACATTCTGAAACAACTCTTATGAAATTTCTGAATTTAAATAAGTCACCCTATTTTAATAAGATTAAATATATTGTTGTTTATAGTACTCTTAATTGAAACACAGTTGAAACTTTTGGGACCCTATGTATATAGAATTCCACTTGTTAGGACATAACTTTTAGTAACCTTGTTTTTAGTTTAGTGATGACACAAAGCAATTTTAAACCCTTTTATTTACCATCCTATGAGAACACCAATAAGGTTTAAGTATGATACCCCATGGAATTAAAGGAGTTAAGAGTACCTGATGTTATTTAACAATTAGCATTTTAACTTTGTAAATTAACCAGAAGTCTCTACAAACACATTTGAGTAATCCCATACATGTTAACTCCAATTTATTTATTTTATAAAACCAAGATATCAGACAAGTGTCCTGAACAGGATCTGCTGCCTCTTTCCTGTTAAAGAAAAGTCCTAGAAGCAATTGATATTAGACATTGTTTAACATTAACATTTCATTAGTTTGACCACCTGGAGACTTGTAAGTTATTTTTAAAGACATTTTACTTTTATTAGTTTACTCAATTTGAATTGAACCCTTTTAAATCACGTGAATAAAAGTATTTGGATCCATTTTTAAATTTTAATTTAAGAGCTCTCAGTTTTGACGCAGACAAGACATGACATTAGACAGCACAACATAACATATAACACAAAATTAAAGGCCTTGTAACTTTATAGGTAAATGTTCATTGCAATGAAACAGCTGTTCAAAAACTTCAGTTGAATAAAAAATAGAACTGATCAAAAATAAAATCATTAACCTAGGTATGTAGGATTAAAATTATGAGCTCAAAAATACAGCATTAAAGAAAAAACAAAACAAAACAAGAATCCTGAAGAATAAGTCAGTTTTATGCAGCGGCCCAGGAATTTAAAACGGACACTTTTTTTCTTCTTTTCTTCTTATCTTTAGGTTACCCCCCTTTTCTCCTTGAGACTTTACATTCCAATGTGGCAGGGGGAGGGAGGATCACCTAGGACTTTTTAACCCTTTTTTTCCTGGTTGAGAAATCAGGTTAGGTTTGAATGCAGAAAACCACAAAACATTATTTTTTACTACTTTCAAGGAATGGAGCTGCTGAGCTCTCTGCCTAGGGGGACCCTCCCCTAAACTGATTTCCCTCTTTCTAACAAGTTGTTCCTTACACCCACTTTTATTTTTATTTTAGTTTGTCCCTGATCTTATTGACGCCCTTTTTGATGTTTTAGACCTTTTCTCTTATATTTTCTCCAAAACCTGACTGCCCTCAGTCAGAGGCTCCACAAAAGAGTGTTTTTTAACTATTGCCCACAGGTCTCGAGTCTTCACCGGTGTCAATGTCCGTGATTCCCCAACAACTCCCTAAGAGGCTGCTACATTCCAGTCCCAGACAGTTCTGTTCCTATGATTAAATCTTACAGCACTAAGAACTCCAAGCACACAAACAAGCCACACAACAAACACAAAAATAACACACCACACACACAGTTTGGTACCACTTCATAAATTGAAACTAACTAATTTTACCGGGCAACGAACCTGCCTTCTGTGAACTTTTACCGGGCTTAAAGCCTATTAATTTTTTCTCTGTTACCGGGCTTAAAGCCTATTAATATTTCTCTGCTACCGGGCTCAAAGCCTATTAATATTTCTCTGTTACCGGGCTTAAAGCCTATTAATATTTCTCTGTTACCGGGCTTAAAGCCTATTAATATTTCTCTGTTACCGGGCTCAAAGCCTATTAATATTTCTCTGTTACCGGGCTCAAAGCCTATTAATATTTCTCTGTTACCGGGCTCAAAGCCTATTAATATTTCTCTGTTACCGGGCTCAAAGCCTATTAATATTTCTCTGTTACCGGGCTTAAAGCCTATTAATATTTCTCTGTTACCGGGCTTAAAGCCTATTAATATTTCTCTGTTACCGGGCTTAAAGCCTATTAATATTTCTCTGTTACCGGGCTTAAAGCCTATTAATATTTCTCTGTTACCGGGCTTAAAGCCTATTAATATTTCTCTGTTACCGGGCTTAAAGCCTATTAATATTTCTCTGTTACCGGGCTCAAAGCCTATTAATATTTCTCTGTTACCGGGCTCAAAGCCTATTAATATTTCTCTGTTACCGGGCTCAAAGCCTATTAATATTTCTCTGTTACCGGGCTTAAAGCCTATTAATATTTCTCTGTTACCGGGCTTTCTAGCCTTCCATACTTTATTACTTTATTGCTTTATTATTTTATTACTTTATTACTTACCACTTAACTTACCCTTGTCTGTGAAAAATTATTGCTCTTTGGCTCCCGGGTTTCGGCACCATTTGTCGCGCTCCCTGCCCGCAGAGAGACACGACACCTGGTTCTTTTCAGCCCTTTTATTGCGCGCACCCCCATCCTCTCAGTTCTTCCTTTGTTCCTCTTTTGAGGAACTTACACTCCAATATATACAGTACTTGTAACCAATCAGCATTTTTGCACGAGGGGAGAGCATTAACAGATACAGGCAGCGAAGGCAGGCATATAGTGGACCTGTACTGTCCATCAGGGAGCTTAGCCAATCCCTGGAACTTCCTCAAGATAATGTCAGTTGTTTGTGCAAAAGTTAACTGCTCTGGCTCACTGCCAGGCGCCATCTTAGCCTTGCCACACCTAGGGCCAGGGGTCCGGCCGAAACCCCGACATACAATGAATACCCAGATCTCTTTTTGCATAGAGCTGTAAGTATAGTGGAGAAGTCAAATATATAATCAACACTTTATAACAGATTATATGCATGAATTAAATTAAAGGAGAAGCATATAATAATATCATCTTGGAATTGTTTAGGGTTGGTGAAACAATGTGGATATTTAGGCTCAAATGACTGATATGAACCTGTCAGAAGAAAAATAAAGGTGTATGAGGCAGTAAAGAGGCTACTAAGAATATGACCAGGAAGAGAAATGCTATACATATGAGGAATAAAGGACCAGTATTATTACATAAAAACCCAAGTGTTGAGCTCTTCAGTTACCTCAATGAAATTCATATAGTTACATTAAAATAGGCTGGAAATCATAACATGGAATTTATATGTCTTTAACATATATTTTCATATGTATACAAAAATACAAATACATTTTTTCAAATGCTCTGATATTCATCTATTACTTTTCTCAAAAAAATAGACCTCTAAAACAGAGCAATTATTTCTTTGTTACCATAAGAAATAAGTAAATTTCTTAATTTGTTTTTTAAATTTTTTTATTTGTCCTAATTTGTTGTACTTGACAGTAGAATGCATTTATACAATTTGATAGATCATACATAAATGGAGTGTAATCTCTGCATTTTTCTGATTATATATTTTGTAGGAATCACATCAGTCATGCAGTTAATTTGTTTTTATAGGTGTTCTACATCTGGGATGCTGGAACAAAATGGGTTAAAAATTAAAACAAAAATACCTTAGAGACCTGAGGGAGCACAGAACATTTGAGAAACTGAAAATATCATTCCCATAGAGAAATGAGTTTGGGAATAAAAGCATAAAAAGGTAACAAGAGAGGTAAGAGTATCATGAATAATCTAATTTCATACTTCAGAAAAGTTAGTTTGCTATTTCAAAGGTTGATAATAATTAGAAAAATCAAGTTAGGAAGATCAGTTAGTAGACCCTTAGTTCATTTTTGTATTAGTTAGATCCATTTCAGTTGACCATGTATGGTACTAAAGTACTAAAATAAAATCTGCAGATATTTTTAGCTACTTATACACTGTTGTACTCTGAAAGTAGTCAATAAATACTTATGAATAGAAATGTGTTATAAATTTTATTTAAAGTAATGGTATTATGTTATATGTACCAGCTTTTCTGTATTATTGTTTTAATTTTGAAATAATTTTTGAAATACAGAAAAGTCACAATTATAGTACTAAGAGTTTGCAAATGTTTCTCACTCAGTTTCTCTTGTTAGCATCATCTATAACCATGGTTTAGGCATCATTTTGATTCCAAGAACAGATAATATTCTATTAAATTCATTGCATTTACACCCTTGTCTTAAGTTGGAACAGAACTTTGGATCACTGATTTAAAACTCATAAAATATCTAAACAGATGCTTACAAAATTATATGAATTCACTTATTATTAAGGAGATATTATCCTATAAAATAATGATTATTACATTTTACATTAGGGTTATATCAACAGAGGTTTACTAAAATAGAGGTACTACACGCTAGGTCATAATCTGAAACACTATCTAGCGAGTCATGATCTTTAATCTTTATTAGACAAAATAACCAAAATATCTGATACAATGTCTCAGTAGTAGTAGTGGGAGTTGACGCAGAATAGCAACAGATTTAGGAATTGATGGGAGCAGCCTATTACATTTATATTACGTGTGATTAAAAGTATGACGCTTTTTAGTTACCTTTAAACATCAGAAGTAGTATCATTTTTCTATATCAATTTATATTCCTGTACTATGTAAAATTGGTTATAGATAATACACAGATAATTTTTATTTTTAAAATCACACTTTTTTTAATGTCAGAGATAAAATTACTACTTTATTTTCTTTTCTTTGGACACACAGAAAGAACACATTTCCCCCAAAATCCCCTGTCATCAGGTAGGGGCTATATCACTGGATTCTAACCAATAGCATGTAGGACAAAGTTATCTACACCACTTCCAGGGATGGTTCTTAACCTCACTACATTATCATCTTCATCTTGGTCATTCCATCATGACATAAAAGAGCAAGGGGTTATGATAGGAGGCACCTGCATCATCTCTAAGACCTTGGCAGGGAGCCACCAGCCATCCAACCTATCCAGGACCATGAAGTGACAAGGAATTAAAATGTTCTATCAAACTCTGAATTTCTGAGAGCATAACCTATTTTCATATCCTAAAGCTCTTTTTTCATTCAGAGAAAGATCTTATTTTCTAGGTTTCTTTTTCAATTTGTTTTTTAATAGCATTCCAGATTCACAATGAAAGACAAATATATTCTGATCATCTAATATTCTGAGCATTGAGAATTCTGACATGAAAAAAATGCTCATAGACAGCCTTGTATATTAGAATCTAATGCTTATGTTACTGTAAAACAGTACAGATGGAAAATCCCCTGGATATATAAGATTTTTAATTTAATTCTCAGAAATGACAATTTTAAATGGCTAATCTTGAATATATCATCTTTCTTGTACTTCATAAATGCTCAGTAAGTGCCCTTTTCCATCTATTTTCTGCTTATCATTTTATGACTTCATTCATTGATTCACTATTGTAAACATTGACTATTCTAAATATAAATATTAGAAAACATTCAGCATAGCCACTTTCATATCATTGACTTCCAATAGAAGTCATTTATACTATATCTTATAGATTTGCAAAGAGATCATAACAAAAAGGAAAACTAACAAATGTTAAGAAATACTGGCATTTGGTAACTGAAACCATTAGTTAAAAAACTGTTTTCATTTTTTTCATAATCTGGTCACATCTAAGTCATTATGGAGAGTAGGTCCAGGAGATCTTCAGAGGTGGCATTAATTCAGAAAAAAATGCACTTATCTAATAAAATATATGCAGAATCCATCACTCAGGGGGTCACTGAGACAATACACAGACAAGTGTATTGCCCAAACCTACACACTTTACATAGAACATAAAAGTCCTACTAAGTATTCAGTTAAATGACAAAATATGAGAGTAAAAGAATCTTTTTAAGTGATTGCAGGAAACAATAAAATAAAGTAAAGCAATACAATAAAAGTTAACACTTCAGTGTTAAATATTCTCACAGAACTAGGGGATGTGTTTGCAAAAGGGCTGCTTTATTAGCATTACCTCTTAAATAAGAAAGGGAAATGGGAACATACAGAAGTGGAAATATGTACTTCAGTCATAAGAAAATATTTTTTAAAATTAAAATATTAATTGACGTAATGGCAATATTCACAATAGTCACTCTTTTGGCAAAATCGGCTTCCACTCAAGTAATGTGCAATCACCCTGCCACTAGGAATAAAAAATTTTGAAAAAAAATTCAAGGGAAAATTGGAAACCTATAACGATAATTATAAAACCATCTAAGTCATTTATAATACTATTCCATAGTAGAAATTTTTAATAAAAATAACTAGAAACTGAATTAACACTGTCTAGCCAAGTTCTTTATTTAGTTTATTGCTGGTAGCAACAGATTTTTTAAAAAGAACATTTTTTATAATTCATTTCCTTCTTAATTATTGGAATGTCTTCTGGGGCTATTCCACAACTTTTCAAGTCTCAATGGAAACTTATTCATTGGAAAAGATGATAAATGATATGTGATAAGAATTTTAATTTCATATTTATATGTCTTATTAGAGTGCTGATATATTTAGACAAAGTACCACCATGCACTAAATGGATTGAATAGATAAATAAAATTAGACTTGTGACCATCTGTCTATCAATCTGTTATCCATAAGAATTTCATTTTAAATTTCATATCAGCATATTATTTTTCAAATGTAGTATTCTTAAGAATTGTCAAGTTTTTAAGCAAGCTTAATGAATGGATATCAGGATAATAACAGTAATGCAACTGATTTAAGTTTATAGTCTTATTTTATACATAAAAGATGAATTAGAAATTAAAACGTAGACCATCAGACTAGAATCTAAATTAATGAACAAAGGAAAATGTCACTCTTAGAACTGACATTATAAAATGCAGACTATTTCCTAGAATTTTATCTGAATCAGTAATTAATACAGATTTTAGAGAAGAGAGTCATATTTTTGATCTTGAATATTTATACCTTTTCTTAGACTCTATTCATATCTTTCATTCTGATATTTCCCCAGCCACAGTGTAGTAGGCATTTTTCATACTTTTTTAAGTGTTCATATTTTGAACCCTTATTCTATGTTCAGAGTTTACTTGAGTTGTATTTTCATGAAGAACTCACCTCATGATGTGTGCCCTGAAAAATTCCAAATATGCATTTGTCTAACTGTTCTTCTTGTAGAACACGAGCACATATGCTGGTCTTTGCTATTTAGGTAACCCCACCTCAGAATGTGTGTCGGAGGTAGATTTGTGAAAGAAGGAAGAGCAAAGATTTCGTTCAGATGGGTATACGACTACGAGAAAGGGAAACATCTAGCTACCAAACACAATAATAGTAACACATAAAAATCAACTTTTAACATTACCCATGACTCAAGGAACATAGATGAGCTACTTCAAGAAAAACTGCAGGAATATATATATATATATATAAATATATATTCATTCAGATCATGATAATATTTCTATTGCTTCCTCAGGTTAGCATAAGACTTTTTATACATAGTGATACATTTGCTTTTTAAAAATTAATAACATATATCTAGGTGACTGCATCCTCTGATATTGCTTTCACTAAATATGGAACATAATACTGTGTGATAGCAAAAGTAAACATGGCATATTCAGTATTTTTTTCAAAAAAATGATAAATCATTATTATTAAAGTATGATAAAAAACAAAATTTTATTATATTTTACTCCATTTCATTTTTGATATTACTTTTTTACTTATTACAGATATTACAGATATTACTTTTTTACTTAGTATTTCAATGAATTTATGAATGTTACCAGAATTTGGGGAGTTATTTAAATGACTATATTTTTTTTTAAAACTTTTAAATTTATATATATAATTATACATATCCATGGGATATCATTTCATGTTTCAATACAAGTGTAGATGGTGTTACCACCTTAATCATTTAGATTTCCTAAAACATTTACCAGTTCTTTATGGTGAAAACATGCAAAATCTTTTATAGAGTTTTAAGATATACAGTGTGTAGTTGCTATTAAGAGTCACCCTATCATGCAAAAGCACAACAGAACTTCTTACTCCCATCAAAATACAATTTAGTGCCCACTGACCAACTTCTCATCCCTCCTTAATGCCTCATTCTGCATCTCCTGTACCTACCATTCTGCTCTCAGTTTATATGAGATCAACTCTTTAATTTTCTAGGAGTAAAATTACAGGGTTCTTGTTTTTTAAACCTGGCTTATTTAATTTAACATAATCTCCAGTTGTAAGAAAGATTTCTATTAGAAAATAAAGAAGAAAGAGAAAATTAAAACATTTTAGACTACTACAGTAAAAATATTTTTTTCATTTCTTCCCTTTCTGGAAAAAATGTGTATAAGTCTAGAACTATGTTATTAATGTGATGTTTAATTGTGGAAATAAAACATTTTAGGCAGGAGATGAAAATTATGCTAAGGAAATACTTAGATATACAGATTTCTATGTGTATATGTTTGGTTTTTCTACTGGAATTTTTCACTTTACCAAAATATTTTAATCCAATGTGCCTTGCAAGATTGCCACATAATACCAATATCATTCTATCCTTTCACATTTTATGTCTTGAAATTTCCCATTTGATATTTTCAGACCATGGTTAATGATAGGTAAATTAAATTATAGAAAGCAATACTTCAGGTAAGGAGGGATTACTATATAGGTACAAATATATGCAAAAGGTTTGAGTTGTCTAGAGAATACAATAAATAAAAGTAGAACTGATTTTCTAATCATTTGTACTGGCCTGGGTTACAAAATGATATATTAATAAAATACTTAAGGAAAAATGTCCATCTCTTATTTTCTAGGCAATGAAGTCTCTCAGTGTATGTATACATAACAATTCATTGCAATGAAGTATAACATGAAATGATGGTACCTTTGTTCACCAGTATATAATGGAGGCAGAAACAAAGGGAAAGAACTCAGAGACATGAGAAATAACAAAAAGAGCTGGAATAAGTAGGAGAATATATATTTAAATGCAACCTCATTTTATAAAATATTAAAAATCATTTGGCAACCTTTGAAACAATGCAAACATTTTGAAGTTAAAAACATTCATCAAGAGTCATATACACTTTTAGCTATAGACATAAGCTATGTAAAATGACTAATGTACTGTTTTTATGGCATTGACACAAATCAGTCCCACTTTATCTTTCTGTAATTCTTAATTTTTGTTTGATTTCATTTCAAATTAAGCAATATTTAACTCTTTGAAACCTCAGATATTGGTTCTTTTTCAAAGAATATTAAGATCTGAATTGAATATATACTCTGATATACAATTTTAGCAGCATATAGTTGAGGATCTACATAAGACTCTTCAGTGAGATTAAAGTGACAAGAGTTCCTGCCATTCATCTCTGGTGATGAGGTAAGACTGCTGATTATATAGATGGAGAACTCTCCCTCATTCAGATTTGATTTGGTGATAGCAATTTAGAGTTTTTAATCATCTCATTTCTTACTCAGGATTAGAGGTCTTAGTATAATTTGGAGGGTTAATAAATACATAAAATCAGAAAACTGACATACAAAATGGAGAAAGTACCAGTAATGGAGGCCATTATTACAGAATATTACTCTTGTTATTTTTCTCTTTTATTTTTGCATGTTACTATTAATGCTAACTTTTGAAACTCTTCCAAGTGTATGTATTTTGCTTATGTTATTGTATATGTATATATGTACATATATATGTCTATAAATACTAACAATTTCTCTCTACCTTTCTATGAAGGAAAGTGCAAACCAAAAGTTTAGGAATATGATGAAATAAGAAAATTAGGAAATACAGTTTGAATCTATCCCAGTTATTGATTCTTGCTTTTATTTCTTGTGCTTTGGAAATCATGTTAAGGAAGTCTGATCCTAAGCCAACAAGTTGAAGATTTGGACCTACTTTTTCTTCTATAAGTTGCAGGATCTGATTCCAAGGTACTTGATCCATTTTGAGTTGAGTTTTGTGCAGGGGGAGAGATAGGGGTTTAGTTTCATTTTGCTGCATATGGATTTCCAGTTTTCCCAGCACCATTTGCTGAACAGGCTGTCTTTTCTTCATTGTACATTTTTGGCACCTTTGTCTAGTATGAGAAAACTGTATTTATTTGGGTTTGTCTCTGTGTCCTCTATTCTGTATCATTGATCTACCTGTCTATTTTGGTGCCAACACCATGCCATTTTTGTGACTATTGCTTTGTAGTATAGTTGAAGTTCTGGTATTGCAATACCCACTGCTTCACTCGTCCTGCTAAGGATTGCTTTAGCTATTCTGGGTCTCAATAACTGAGATAGATTAAAACTAAATAGCTTTCTCTCATCAAAGGAAACTATCAGCAATGTGAAGAGAGAGCCTACAGAGTGGGAGAAAATCTTTGCCAATCATACTTCAGATAGAGCACTAATCTCCAGAATATATAAAGAACTCAAAAAACTCTACATCAAGAATACAAATAACCCAATCAACAAATGAGCTAAGGAAATGAACAGATACTTCACAGAAGATCCACAAGTAATCAACAGATATATGAAAAAATGTTCAACATCTCTAGTAATAAGAGAAATGCAAATCAAAACTACCCTAAGATTCCATCTCACCCCAATTAGAATGGCAATTATCAAGAATACAAGCTAAGTGAGATAAGCCAATCTCAAAAAACCAAAGGACAAATGATATCGCTAATAAGTGGATGATGACACATAATGGGCGGTGGGAGGGGTTAGTGTTAGGGTTAGAGTTAGGGTTAGGGAGTGGGGCAAGAATGGAGGAAGGAAGGACTGTATAGAGGGAAAAGAGGGGTGGGAGGGGTGGGGGGGAAGGGAAAAAAATAACAGAATGAATCAAACAATGTTACCCTATGTAAATTTATGATTACACAAATGGTATGCCTTTACGCCATGTACAAACAGAGAAACAACATGTATCCCATTTGTTTACAAAAAAAGAATACAAGCAACGATAGGTGTTGGTGAGGATGTTGGGGAAAAGGTACACTCATACATTGCTGGTGGGGTTGCAAATTAGTGCAGCCACTCTGGAAAACAATGTGGAGATTCTTTACAAAACTTGGAACGGAACCACCATTTGACCCAGCTATCCCACTCCTTGGCCTATACCCAAAGGACTTAAAATCAGCATACTACAATGATGCAACCACATCAATGTTCATAGCTGCTCAATTCACAATAGCCAGATTGTGGAACCAACCTAGATGCCCTTCAATTGATGAATGGATAAAGAAACTGCAGTGTATGTATATATATATATATATATATATATATATATATATACACACACAATGGAATATTACTCAGTCATAAAGAAGAATAGAATTATGGCATTTGCAGGCAAATGGATGAAGTTGGAGAATATCATGCTAAGTGAGATAAGCCAATCCCCCAAAACAAAGGACTAATGATCTCGCTGGTAAGCGGGGGGGTGGGAGGGAGGCAAGAATGGAGGGAGGAGGGACTTTATAGAGGGAAAAGAGGGGTGGGAGGGAGGCAAGAATGGAGGGAGGAGGGACTTTATAGAGGGAAAAGAGGGGTGGGAGGGGTGGGGGAAGGAAAAATTACAGAATGAATCAAACATCATTACCCTATGTAAATGTATGATTACACAAATGGTACGCCTCTACTTCATGTACAACCAGAAAAACAAATTGTACCCCATTTGTTTATAATTACAAAAAAAAAGAAAATTTGGAAATATAATAATAAATCAGATTGGTTATTTCAGCTGAAGTAGTTGAAAGCATACCAATTCTTTTTCTGATTTTTAAAATATTTTTAGACTATCGTTTTCATGGGTTTTGTTGTTGATGATGTTCCTAATTATTTATTTTCACTATATTGCAGTCATATGTTAAGAATGTTCAGACAAATATAGGTCCTATTCTTTCACTCACTGAGTGTAAGCACAAGTGGCAAAATTTGCTAATTTTAACATGATTTTTTAATTTTCTTTTATCTTCTTTTTTCCCAATACTAGGGATTAAACCAGGATCTTACTCATGCTCAATAGTACTCTTCCTCTAAACTGTATCCCTAGACCAGGACTTGATATTTTTAGGAAAATATCCTATGAAATACTATGATACTATCGTTACTCTTTTCATCAGTTAAAAGAGATATACTATCCCGTTCTCTTATTATCAGTATTAGACACATTCCATTTCCACATAGCCCATCTTAGTGGCACTTAAAAATTGAACCCCATGCTTTAGAAAGGAGTTTATAACTCTTAAAATGTTGTTTTATTTATTTAAGTAATAAAGTAAATATAAGATACAATCATAATATTAGTTAATAAGTATTAAACAATAAGTGATAGATATTTCTTAGTTCTTTATCTAATTTAATGTATTGAACATAGTTAAAAAGTTATCATTTGTCCCAAGTAGAGATAAGACATATGCTTTTTGATTTTGTTATCAAATCAGGAATGACTGATAGTAACTAATTTTAGGCAAGCACTCATAAAAGCCATACATATTTAAATAGGACAAGAGAAATGCCACACAGGAATGCCAAGAAGGTCTTTAAAAGTGGAATATAGAAAGTCACTAGAGATGAAAGGGCTACAGATAATAGGGGAGAGTCTTCCAAGTGACCTAGAGCCTAATACGTAATAAACATCATGCATAAGCCAGAGTGCTTCAAAAATAGACTTTCCATAATAACTGCAAAAGATGTTTATAAGTATCAGAGAAGGTCTTTTAATGAAAGAAATTTTATGACACAAAAATTTTACAATAAAAACTAATTAAAACACATTCAGGTAAGAGTGAAGACAAACTTAAAACTTCCTGCTATGGCAGAATTTGTGCATGTAATACAGAAAGAAAAATGAAATAGAAAGAAAAGTCTAGAATGATTTAGTGAAATAATATATCAAGCAGACCTGAGTACAAATGGGGTTGCAAATTAGTGCAACCACTCTGGAAAGCAGTGTGGAGATTCCTCAGAAAGCTTGGAATGGAAACACCATTTGACCCAGCTATCCCACTCCTTGGCCTATACCCAAAGGACTTAAAATCAGCATACTACAGAGATACAGCCACATCAATGTTCATTGCTGCTCAATTCACCATAGCCAGATTGTGGAACCAACCTAGATGCCCTTCAGTTGATGAATGGATAAAGAAACTGTGGCATATTTATACAATGGAATATTACTCCGCAATGAAGAATGATAAAATTATGGCATTTGTAGGCAAATGGTCGAAATTGGAGAATATCATGCTAAGTGAGATAAGCCAATCTCAAAAAACTAAAGGACGAATGATCTCGCTGATAAGCGGATGAGGACATATAATGGGGGGTGGGACGGGCTAGCATTAGGTTTAGGGTTAGGTTTAGAGTTAGGCTAAGGAGAGCAGTAAGAATGAAGGAAAGAAGGACTGTGTAGAGGGAAAAGAGGGGTGGGAGGGGTGGGGGGGAGGGGAAAAATATAATAAACATCATTACCCTATGTAAACGTAAAAAAAAAATAAATAAATAAATAAAAAAAAAAAAAGAAAAAAACCAAAAAAAAAAAAAAAAAAAAGCATATAAAGATATACCATTTCTTTCTTTGTTTACTCAACAACTGAAGAGACGTGAAAACATTAAATTGAAATTTCTATTTTTCATATCTTGAAGTTTTAAAAGTAATATTCTATGTACCTCCAAAAATGGACAGTTTGAGTGCATAAAACATGAAATTTAATTATAATGAGTAGGATTAATAGTGATTTGGAAAGTAGTTCCATTTTCTAATGGAGGTTACCAGTAGGCTACTCAACTTAATCTCACTTTCATTTTAAATTATCAAATATTAAAATAAATGAACATTTCATTAGGAGCATTTATTAGAAATATGAACTTAAGTGACAACTTCAGTTAAAATAGAAATATTATGGAGATCTTGATCTACATGAAGAAGCCTATACTTAATACCATTCCCATATACAAAATTTATATTTTATTCACATTCAAAACCAATTTTTAGTTGTTTTCTTACTCCTTTCAAAATTTGTTATCTTTGGGCTGGGGTATGGCTTAGTGGTAGAGTGCTATAGTCCTGCATTCAATCCCCACTACCCTTACCCTGAACAAACAAACAAAATCTTTACTGTCAGAATATCTTTTATATTATTTCTTGATTATCTGAATTTTAAAATCATATTAACATATTTAGACAAGATATGCTTTTACATACATATGTAAATTCTATTTATATAAATTGTCATTTTTAGGAGTGATTTCCTTAGGGGAAAGATATTATGGAGCATGAATTATTTTAAAATATTTTAGAAACATTAATGATTACAAATATTCAGAAGTAAAACATATCTAAATGTGTCTCTATATTGGACATCATTTGTTTTCTTTTAGTATTATTTGTCATTTTTTTTTAACTAAGTAGTTCATGGTTTGACATATTTGCTAGTTACAGATAGAAAGATTTTTCCTCTTTCAAGCATCCAAGACATCTTTTAATGCCTCAAAAAGTAAATTCAAATTAGCTGGAGAAAAATGCTGTGGGCCTTTTAGAAAGGTCTATTTAAGCAGACTTTTTAAGTGATATTTTTAAAATGTCTATGATTCATTCCACCACATCATTCAATTGTCACTTTTAGTTTTTGGCAGAACTCAAAGCTTATTATTCTTTCACTCGTTCTTGTGCTTCCACATCTCCAATACAAATACCTGACCTGGTGATAGGTTGTTTTAAGATAAATTTAACCATCCTGCCAAACTGGATATATTAAGAGATGAAGATTTAATTGCTTCAAGAAGTCAAATCAATTCACTATTAATCATCTAGAATGTTTGGAGGTTAGCATTAAAGAACAAAGATGACCTTTTTAACTTAATAAGCACTTTTTCTTTTTCCCAGATTTTTCCTGAGCGTTTTATAGTCACATATTTTTACAGTCTCTCATCTTTTTTTTTTTTTTTTCAAATCTGACCATTTATTTATTTATTTATTTTTTTAAATGTTTAGTACTGGGGATTGAACTCAGCAGCACTTAACCACTGAATCACATTCCCAGTCCCTTTTTAAATATTTTATTTAGAGATAGGATCTCACTAAGTTGCTTAGAGCCTTGCTAAGTTGCTGAAGTGGATTTGAACTTGTGATTCTCTTGCCTCAGGCTCCTGAGTTGCTGGAGTTTACAGGTGTGAGCCACCACCCCTAAATTTGACCATTTTAGAGCCTTTCTTGTTTAATACAAAAATCAAATTCCATCCAGTAAATACTGTTATTCTAATAATGTCATAAAGCTTTCCAGTTGTCAACTGGTGATCCTGATCCATTCTTTGCATTCATAACAGTCATAAATAAAGTAATACTTCATTAAGGAGAAAATAATAACTTTAAAAAGTCACTGATAGTTAAGAGGTTCCAAAACAAATGTTTTGTTGAACTTTTACTAAAATTTTGGTTTTGTTGACTGAGTAATACTAATTGCTTGTTGGGTTTAGTAGTTTCTCATATTAGCTCCTATGTCCCATTTGCTCATCATAAAAGTCATGAAGTATTTCTTCTGTGAGGGAGGTGCCAAATGTGTTTTTGTAGTTGAACATTTTGTTAGCTTTTTCCATAATACTGCTGCACCACAGTTTCAGAGGTTCAGTTCATAGATGACTGACTCCATTGTTCTGGACCCAAAGTGAGGCAGAACATCATGATAAAAGAGGGCAGAGAAATACAGCTCAGGACACACCACCAAGAATCAAAGAGAAAACACAAGTTCATCTTTATAAGAATTATTTATATGACCTCTTTGAACAACATTTACACTTGTTTTGGCCCTAGTAGTAGGAAAAAAGGTTTTTTCCTATCATTTTCTGAAAAGAGAAAGAGAGAGAGAGAGAGAGAGAGAGAGAGAGAGAGAGAGAGAGAGAGAGAGAGAGAGAGAAAAGAGGATATATCACATGCATATGATACTTACAATTTGATTAGTAATGATGGGGCGCATTGCATTTTGGGAAGAATGGTTATAACAGGTGCATGGGGCAACAGGAGGGCATCACAAGTAGCCAGCAGATGGGTATGGCAGTGGGAAAGGCCCACCAGGTAATCAGCAGATGGACCAAGCAGAAGAAAGGCAATTCCATGTGAGCAGTATGTGGCTAGACCAGCAGTAAAACTTTGCCACTTGGCATATGGTAGGAAGCTCATTGCATCAGCTGGAATTTGTACTACTACATTTTGGGCCAAGACAGGAAGAGAGATTTCTAAAATCTGCATATGACATTTGGTTCAAATTTCAATGATATTTTCATAAATAATATTGCATATTCTTCATTAACAACTTGTATTTTTCTTTTTTGGGGGGCTCACAAAAAACTTTGACATTTTATACCCATAACACAATTTTGAAACTGAAGTCAAGATCCACACAACTTACCAAAAGACAAATAACTAATGTGATTTTCTTAAAGCATCCAATGACATAAATATATAAAGAACTTAAAAATAATATGTTTCATTCTGGCACATGTCTAATAAAAAGTTGCTTCCATTCATTACAGAAGACTGGTGAAAACGTTAGCACTTTGATACAACACAGCAACTTAATCTTTCTGAAATACAACTGTAATCATTCAGTCTCCAGCTTAAAAATCTTTTTAAAATTGATAGTCATTAAGGGTTGAATTATTAATGCGAATTTAGACACCTCCACAATTTGGTCTCAAACCATCTTAAGAGTCATATCCTTTATCCTGAGCTTTGTACATGTCCTATATTTTTTTTTTATTTTTAAATAAAATAAAATTAAATATTAAATATTACTTTAATTGTTGGCCTCTTCCACCACCTAAGACTAATTAACCATTTCTGTCTAATTTTAACCATTAATTAAAATTCACTGCAAATTGTTTAAATAGATTTATTTTTATTCTCTCTATTCTCATTGAACTAACTCTAAATTTTTCTAATGATATTTATAACATTCTATTAATGCATTTTTAAAAGATCACTTTTTTCTGTTACTAAATTGAATTCCTTTAGGAATTATTAAACTTGGTCTACCATACTGTTTTATCCATAGTAATATATGACAAATAAAAATGAATACTTGACAAATAAAAATTTTCAGTCACAGAGAAGTTCTTACAAAAAGAAATACATTTTTTTAATTTAACAGATCATTCAAATTGATACATCCCACTAATAGTAGTGTTTTCAATACTTCTTAAGACTTCTTTGTTCTTTAGTATATTTTTTGTAGGTTGTGCTTACAACATTTTTGAGAGTGCATAAAATACTTTTTAACTTAAATTTTGAGGGGAGAGCCCCCAATTAATTGTTTAAAATGTATGTTCATTCCATAAATATTTTTTTCTTAACAAAGATATATTCAGCAGAAATCATTTTCAAATTATGATAAATTCCAAGTGAGTAGAATCAAATTGCTAGGGCTTTTCAGACTCAATTTGCTCTTTCCCTAGATATACACTTCTACCTCATCCAGCATTCAGTCCTTATCTTTACTCAGGCTCAATAAGTGAGTACTTTCTGTATATAATAATCAGCATTCCTATGAGATTTTATTGTTCAATAAATCACATTTTAAAACAATCTAGAAAAACAGCAGTCATAGCAAGAGCTTCTTCTCTTATGAAGAACTGGGCAAAGTAAAATGAAGGAAACAATGAATAAAGTAAAGAAAGCCCACAGATCAAAATAAAACAGGGGCTAAGATCCAACATATCAAAAGAATACTAACAAATTAAAAGAAAGAAAACAAGTAACTCAATTAGTGGCAAGGGACCTGAATAGACATTTTTTTCTAAAGTACACATATAAATGGCCAACTGATATCAGAAAAATGCTCAATATTGCTAATTATCAAGGAAATGCAAACCCAATGACAATGAGATATCACCTCAATATTATAGAAAAGCTAATAACAAAAAATAAGAAAATAACAAGTATTGGTTAGGAAGAGAAGGAAGGGGAACTTCTGTGCTACTATAGATGAGAATGTGAATTAATGCAATTAATTTGGAAAGTGGCATGGAGACGCCTCAAAAAATTAAAAATAGAACTACTATAGGATCCAGTGATTCCACTTCTGACTACACATCAACTCTCAAGCTCACTACAGCATTGTTCACAATAACAAATGTATGAAGTCAACCTAAATGTCTGTTAATGAATAACTGAGTAAAGAAAATGTCGTTTATACAAATAATGAATACTATTCAGCATTTAGAGGAAAACATCTTGTGACTCATAAAATCATCAGTGGAACTGGAATACATTATACTAGGTGAAATATGCCATGCACAGAAAAAAAAAATACTACAGGGTCTTTGTAGGATCTACAAAAGTTGCACCCATTTGAGTAAGGAGTGAGATGGTTGTTAGAAGGAAATAAGAAGAAATTAGTTAAAGGATATAGTTTCAGTTGGAAGGAATAGGTTTTGGCAATGTATTATACAGTATGATGTCTAAAGTCAATAATAATGTGTATTCAAAAACTAAAAGAGTACATATTTAATTTTTTCACAAAATTCACAAAACATTATAAATTATTTAGTTATTTTCATGGCTCTAGATTTTCCAATATATTTAAAAATAAGGAAGCAATATTCCTAAATTAAAAGTGCAAAGTGTCATTAAATCAAAATCTGAATATCCCCCTTTGGATAACCAGGTGCCCTGTTTATAGTCACCAACCATGTACAAGCACCACAAGATCCTGTCTGACTCTGGACTTGATTATGTAGGAAAGAGCCCAAGGCACCCGTGCAATACTACCCTTTTCTTAACTCCAGCAGACAATTACTCTTTCCATGTCGTGCTATCTGGTGTCAGGGGAATAATGGATTGAGTAGTCCTGTGTCCATCAATGCTGCAAATGGACCACACCCAGAGCCCAGAGCCCACTGACACCAGCACAGTACTGGGACAACACCATGGCCCATGATACTATTGACTATCTACCTCTGAAGTGGAGTTACTGTCCCAGGTTATTGAAATCAGCTATAGGTGATACTGGATGGAATAGAAGTCCACTTGATTGGAGCGCCTATGCCTACCGGATCCTAGAGCAAGTTCAGAGGCTTTGGCTGTGAGCCCTTTTCTATAGACAGAGATGGTTAGTAGCAGCACAGTGTTAGATTTCACAAGTCTGACTATGAGTTCTAAGACATTGATCTGTTCTGTTTTTGGTCATATCTCTCCAACCCTCACTGTGAGAGAAGACTTGCTCTTCACTCTGCTGCTTGAGGTTTGAGGAGGAGGGGTGGAGCCATTCCCTTGGACCCCTGGCTAAGATAATCCAAAGGCTCAGTCTGTGGGTACTTGCCTAAAAGTAGAGGCTGTGCCACTTCGGCATATAACATAAGCACAATGAAACTTACGTCTGTGATTTATAATCTCACATATAATTCATATACTTGAAATATACACCATAACTAGACTTTCATATATCATTATAAGTTTATTCCTTCTGGAATACCCATCAATTTCAGGGAATTAAGTCTATTTTCCTTACATATACCTGAATACTCTTAGAATATCAATTGGTACCAAAATGATATGGCAACTATTAGAAAAAATCGTTAATTTCAAATATTGAGTTTCCAGTTTGTATTTTCATGTAATATATTTATATAAAAATAACTAAAACTCTATCATTTAATATATCCTGTGTTCTTAAACTTCTTTTATCTCATAATATGCCTTATCAGTTTCCTTCAGGAAACCATGACAGATTTGACCATTCTTCAATAAAGGAGATTCAAATGAAGAACAAAAGCTATAATTGCTTTTCTCAAACAGGTTTTCTATTGAAAGTAAATTTAGCAAAAAGTGAGACCTCACTATAACTATAGGGGACACACTATACTAGGTGAAAATACAAGGTCATTTCTCATAAACACTGTCAAAAGTTGAGTGGAACATTGTATTTGGTATTTCATTATGATACACATTCAGTTGATTCTGCTTTTCACCCAACTGAAAGAACATTATTTCCCCACTCGTTTGCAGTTTTGATTACTGTGGTTCCAGTTACCGATCATCAATCACAGTCCAAAATTATTCAATGAAATATTATAGAAATATAAAATTAATAAATTTTAAATTGCATGCCATTCAGGATTGCATGATGAAATCTTAAGCCATTCCTCTTCATCTAATCCAGGATGTGATTCACCTCTCTGTCCAGTGTGTCCAAACTGTATTCAATACCAAGCCATTTGTCACCTATAAACCTTGGTCATCCAATCAATTCTCTTGATATCACAGTGCCTATGTTCAAGTAATTCTTATTTTATTTAATAAAAGGCTAAAAACTCAAGAGTTGTAATGCTTGCTACAATACATATGCCAAAGTTAAAATGTAAGGTGTTCAAGTGAAAAGATGAAAGTACTCAAATGATAAAGGAAAAAATATATGCTTAGGTTGCTAAGAACTACAGTAAGAACCAATTTTTGATTTACAAAATTATAAAGGAAAAATAATTTTCACTACTTTTGCTGTAATATCTCAGTCTGCAAATGTTCCACACACAGTGCATGGTAGGCCACCTTCCCTGCATCTCATTACATAGATATTGCATCATTTCACAAGAAGAGTGAGTACATATTAGAAAATTCTTGAGACAGAGACCAAATTCACATAATTTTATACTGTTATTGTTTGATTTATGTTATTGTTGTTATTATTTTATTGTACCTCTTTTATAAATTAAACTTTATCTTAGGAATATAAGAATAGCAGAGAGTATATATAGGGTTTAATACTATCCATAGTTTTTGGCATCTACTTTGAGTCTGAGAATATATACCCCATAAAGGGGATCGCTGAAGTACTGCATCATCATGATGACAGGAGAAAGAAAAAACTGATGAGTTCTAAAGGGTACAGAAGGGATTATTGGTTTTCTTGTTGATCAGTCGTTATGGACTTGCCTGAACTTCCATATAATGCCCAACTTCAAAACAGTCTGGAAAAGAGCTATAGCTGCTGGCTGCTTCTCTTAGCCAGTGATAAAGCATATGATAGAATTCTAGAATTAGAGCAAATATTAAACTTCATATAGTGCAAGTTGCTTATTCACATTTAATATAATGTGAACTTCACAAATAATACCTTATTTATAGTGGCAAAAATAATAACAATCATGAGATTTATCAAATTATGTTATAGGCGTATATGAATTGGCATGATGAATCCAACTCTTATGCATAATTATAATGGACTAATAAAAAATAAAAATCCATGTCCCCTAGTTCAGCATTTTCCTCATTATATCTATTTTTCATACTTTAAGTCCTATTATTTTTGTATGCATTAACATTTAGAATTTAAAACAGACAAAAAATCCCCATACAAGAAGCCACATTGAAAGGGTTAAATTTCCTGGGTTTAATATATACCAATGTTTTTCTAATTTTTAAAAATACTTTGGTTTTAGTTAGACATTTGAAATTAATTTTACAACCCTCAATGCTTATTAATAAACTTCATCAAATATAAGTATGAAATGGTTAGAAAAAGCAAGACCATATTTAGTAAAGAAAAAATACTCTTGTCAAAATAGAGCATCATACAATAAAAAAAATGTAATTTAATAACAAGTCTAGAAATGTTTCATGCGAACAATGGTATAAAAGCTTCACTACAATATGGCTAATCTAAATGTTTATACTTCACCATACCATTAAATATGGATTTTTGTCTCTTTATAGATTCTTTACTTTGCTACTAAATCACTAGCATTTCAAATTTTAAAAAATAATCAGGTTTTTGAAGTTTAGTAAAATGTAAGATTAAAGTGACTATTTAGGATATTTAATGTAATATAAAATTAAGTGGGAAAGCCAGTTAATCAAAGCACAAATTATAGAATATCTCAAGCTACTCATCAAGGTCTCTTGTTTGTAGTGTGCATATCTGTGATTAATTTGTGAATGTCTGAGATGCAGGAATTATCACATGGTTTAGATATGAGACCTGCCTGGAATTACACTATTATATTTGTAGGGGTAAAGAAAATAAAAAAGAATAGAAAACACTGAAAAATAAATTACAGAAGAATATGTATAAAAGGAGTAAGCATTTATCAAACTGGTTATCCTAGAGAGCAGAAAAGTTCCTTGTTGATAGAAAAGTTCCTTGGCTTTCATACTACACATACATCACATCAGGACAGAAAATATCACAGATAAATATTACATTGTATACTATAGTATTCTGAATATAAATGAGAGAGATTCTAAATGTCAATGCATAATAGATATCTCACATGTGGCTTTTATTCTCATTTCTTTCGCTGATTTTACACTTGAGAATGTTCCCAGGTTGTTGGTTACTTTAATGATGTTGCCCTACCACAGTTGTGATTTCTTATTAAAATTTTCATTCTAATCTTCCAGTTCTCAATTATAAAACTATGCATATCAATTTATAAAGCTATTATGTAAGAATAGGTGAATCTTATTGACAGTGAGTATGATTTAATATAATTAAATATTATGTTAATAGACAAGGTACCATGACCTTTAAATGTTGCTATAGAGAAAGATTATTTTTCTCCAAAGATTGACAAGTCTACATATTTCAGGTACAGTTAATTCATCTTAATTTGTTGGAAATAAAATTATTTTTCTTCAAATAATATAGAGAAATATATTGACTTAAAGAAGATTATATACAAAGTACTTGGTAATATAATTAACATTTTGTAGTCAATTTACCTGGCAGACTCAATAATATCAAGTCATGTCATTTAGGGACCACAAACCAAAACAAACATCAAGATTAAGTCCACAGTCTGATAAAACAAACAAACAAGTAATAAGATCTTCATTTAAACATATTTAATTTCAAATCCAATTTATTTTCTTTTAATGGATATTGTCTCTAACCAAGGAACTTCAAACATTTTCCTTTAGGTCTTATAATTTCTATTATTATTGAACAGAGAAAAATATATTTCATATTTTTAAATTTCCCTTCAGATAATATGATATTCCCTATGTATCTTTGCAACGAATTGGATTATAATATTATCAATCAGCTTGTTATAGGGACATTTTAAGAAGCATATTTGGAGGAGTTTTGAGGCTATTTTCTACCATATCAATAAATGCCTCCTATATAAAAGCAAACCAACTGAGACAAGCCTTTAAGATATTAGGAAAGTCTAGACTTTCCTTAAATGGTTGCCTTTTTTGTTTCTTTTTTTCCTAATAATAAAAATTTGTAATAGACCATGCTGTATTTTGGGTTTTACAGTCATCAAGTTCCTAGACAAATTTGAAGCAGCAGTATAACAAGCTGTCACACTACAACCTACACCAAGCAACAAAAGCAAACCTTCAGGGGTGGGAAGAATCTGATATCCAAAATTATCACACTATAGGTTTTGAAATGTCCTGTGAACAACAACAACAAAAAAAATATGAAGCATACAAAGAAAACAAGATGATAGAGCCCATGTGAAAAGGAACTAACAGAAGCTCTTTAAAAGACATTGAACTTTAAAACCAAGACTTTACAATGAAAAATTAAAACACTTAAATATGGTCAAAGAGATGAGAGCAAATATGGACAGAAATCTACAAGATACCACATTATGGTGTCTGAAGAAGCTGGAAATATTAATAGAGGTAGAGATTATAAAAGCAAACCAACAAGAAATTCTGGTAGTAAAAAGTATAATGACTAACAATGAAAATGCACTAGATGAATTGAATACCAAGCTTGACCATGCAAAAGAAAGAAAAAAGGCAAACTTGAAAATATGTCAATTGAAATTATTTGGTCCAAAGTATAGGAAAGAAAGAACAAAGAAAAATGGACAGGCTGTAAGAGACCTATGCAGTACCATCAAATGGAGCACCATACATGTAATGGAATACCAGAAGAAAAGAGACAGAGAAGGGTAGAGGGCATATTTGGAAAATATGGGGATATTTCCTAGTTTGAAAATGTACTCATTCAGGCATCTTGATAACTCCCCCCCCCAAAAAAAAATAAACACAAAGAGATCTACCAATGTAAATGTTAAAATCAAATTTCTGGAGCCAAGGACAAAGAATTTTGAATGCAGAAAGAAAGAAGCATCATATATAAGGGATCTCAATAAGATTAATAGTAGATTTTTCACCAGAAACTATGCAGGCTATAAGGGTGGGATGACAATTTTGAAGTGCTAAAATTAAGAGAGAGAAAAAAAATTAACATTCAAGAATGACATAGTCTGGCTAAACTATCCTATAAAAATGGAGAAATCAAGACATTCTCATTCAAGCTGAAAGTGTTTGTTGATAATAGATCCATCCACCCTGAAAGAGAAATGTTAAGGGGATAGAGTGATAAAAGCAAGATGGCTTATCTCACTTAACATGATATTCTCCAATTTCATCCATTTGCCTGCAAATGCCATAATTTTATCATTCTTTATGACTGAGTAATATTCCATGAGATAAGCCAATCTCAAAACACTAAAGGACGAATGTTCTGGCTGATAAGCAGATGATAACACATAATGGGGGGGTGGTAGGGGTTAGTGTTAGGGTTAGGGTTAGGGTTAGGGTTAGGGTTAGGGAGGCGGACAATAATGGAGGAAGGAAGGACTGTATAGAGGGAAAAGAGGGGTGGGAGGGGTGGGGGGGAAGGGAAAAATAACAGAATGAATCAAACAACATTACCCTATGTAAATTTATGATTACACAAATGGTATGCCTTTACTCCATGTACAGAGAAACAACATGTATCCCTTTTGTTTACAATAAAAAAAATAAATTAAAAAAAGCAAGATGGTAGAATAGGAAGATTCAAACTCTCCCTTCATCTATGACTGTACCAAAATAAAGAGCTAAATATGGCTCAATCTCCTCAGAAAGAAATCAAGAATTTAGTTGAGAAAATGCCCACATTTACACAGGCAGGAAAAGGTGACATATACTCTTACCATAAACCTAACCTTCAGCATGTCCATGGAAATGAGAAGAAACTATGAACTTCCAGCTTCTCCCTGAGGAGGAAAGGGTTTGAACCACACATCTAATACCCTATCTTTATGATTGCTATCCTTTGGACTGGACCCTAACTCTCCTAACTCTAGCAGTTGTCAGAGCTCTCAGCATTCCTTAATCCGAGTGTACTACAGAAAACAAAAAAGGTAGTTATAACTGGTACATGTGCACTTACCAGAGCTTTTCCTCTTGAAACAGTCCTGAATAATCAGATACTAAGCAGGCAATAAAGATCAACTCCTAGAGTCTTCTTGGAAAGGGTTAGACTATGTATCTACTGCCTCACGTTTCCCTATAGATGCCCAAAGGTCTTACATCTACTCATTCATCTATGGGAGCTGACTCTGTTATCTGGGAGTTGAAATGGGTATGGAGGTATTACCCTGAGTTCCTCCCCTACATGCTCTAGGAAAATATGAAAAGCCTCCATCTTCTCCTCAGAAAGAGTTGGATTCTATACCTAGCATCCTGACAATTCCTGTTGGTGCCTGAGTATCTTACCTTCTAACTTGCCTTTCTCTTGGAACAGTTGTGATCCAGCATTTTCCAGTTCCTCAGGGTCTATAGATAACAAAACCACAGTATGGAACATGTCTGTGAGTTATTCTTGGAACTCCACCCCTGAGTTCTCTAGAACAGAAATTCTAGCTACAAGATTCTCCCTGGAAGGGGTTAAAACTGCACATCTCACACATAAATAAATTTCTCAGCTTCTGCTTCAGGTTCTGGTTTCCAATTTGCCTACTCTGGGAATTAATGGAGGACTAATCACTAGTCACTGCAGAATTTGAATGACATGGATTTACTTCCCATGGCTCTTCTCCTCATTTTTCTCCAGTAATAAAACCAGGTCTTCAGCTTTTCCCTATCAGAGTCAGATTAGGTATCTGTCATCCATCTGTTCTGGCACTTATCTAAGGAACTGACCACTCTACCAAATGTCTCTGAGAGCTCACAGGACTTGGAGGTGACAAAGAGCAAGGGAAAAGTTTGAAAGAAACTTCTAAACATGCATGCATACATTTCCCACAGCTTTTCTCCCTACCTCAATTGCAGTGAGTGGGTAATAATCTCTAAGCCCCATATTTTCCCTGAGATATGAAAGAACTGAACCATATAGGTAGGAAAAACAACAGCAACATCAGTGACAACAACAGGATGTTATTCAATGGTTGGGGCTTGTATTCCAACTATCTTGGGGTACTGACTAGACCTGGAATACTCCATTCTTCTAAGGGAAGCAAAGAATAAAGATGGCAGATTGTATGAGCAAAAAGGTTTGGAGACATGTGGAATCTGCTGAGCTGATTGATGAGGTTAATCCCCTGTAAGAGGTCAGTATGTGAAGATTGAGAGAAGTTTTAGTTATATCTAATGTGCAGAAACCAACACAGAAAATCAAAGGAACTGAGGAAATAGGGAAATATGTTCTGAATAAGAGAAAAAGAAAAAATCTCCAGGAACCAACTTAATGAAATGGAAACAAATGAATTGCCCTGGGGAGAATTCAAAATAATGACTATAAAGGTGTTCCTTGAGTTTAGGAAATTAACACTGGAACAAAGTAAAAATTTCAATACAAAGATAGGATGATTTAAATAAAAATTGCAAAACTGAAAAGTATTATAGAAAAAGTCAATGAATAGTTTCAGAACAGACTTGATCAAGCAAGAGAAAGGATCAATCAATTCATATAGTACATTGGAAATCTGTCAGAGGAGCAAAAGAAAGAAAAAGTAAAAAAAAAGATTAAAGAACTTCTGGGATACTCCAAGGGGACTAATATATGGATTAGGGAATTCCAAGAAAAAGAATAATGATAGAAAGAGGTGAAAAAACTTATTCAATAAAATAAAAAATAAAATTAAACTTCTTCTAAATCTAGGAAAGGAAATAGTCATCATCTAGATCTTGAAATTCCAAAGGATAGCAAACAAAAATCATTCTATAAAGTTCAGTAGCATTTGTATAAGCAAATAATGAATTCCCTGAAAAGAAAATCAAGAAAGCAGAGTTTTATTTACATTAGTATCTAAAAGAATGAAATATTTTGTCATGTTTTGGACATTACAGAAAGCATAGGAAACTATGTCAAACTTGAAAAGTTTCTGCACAGCAAAATGAATCCTCAACAAAATGAAAAATCCACTTAAGGAATGAGAGAAAATACTTGAAAACAATACTTCCAATGTGGGGTTCATATCTAAAATATATAATGAATTAATATAATTCAATAGCATGAAACAAATAGACAAATTAAAAATGAACAAATAACCCAAATAGGTATTTTTCCAAAGAACATATACAAATAGTCCATATATGAAAAGGTGCTTGATACAATTATTCATTGGATAAATGCAAATCAAATCCATAATGAGACATCATCTCACACCTACCATTAAGGATATCATCCAGAACTCAAAACATAGCCAGAGTTGGTGAGGATGTGGAAGAAAGGGAACCCTTGCACACTGTTGGTAGGAATGTGAAAGTACTTAGCAATCATGGGAAATAGCATCTAATTAAAAATGGAACTACCATATGATTCCACTTCTGGGTGTGTATCCAAAGGAATGAAATAAATATGTCAGTGTGATATCTGCACTTCCATTGTTTATTGTAGCATTATTCTCAAAAGTCATGATATGAGAACTACCTAAGTATCCATCAATAGATAAATAGATAAAAGAAAACATGATGTATACATACAATGGAATACTATTCACACTTTAAAAATTAGGAAACCCTGCCCTTTGGGAAAATATGGATGAAACTGAATGAAGTTATGCTCAATAAAATAAGCCACACATGAGATAAAAAATACTTAGCAATTTCATAATTTCATAGAAGCAGATGTAGAATGCTGGTTAGCAAGGAGTGGGAGGTAGAGTGTGAAATGAGGAGATAATGGCCAAATAGCCCAAAGTTCGCATGGGGGATGGCTAATTTCTAGAGATGTAATTAACAGCATGGTGACTATAATTAATAATATGGTATTGTAATAGTGTACTGAAGTTTGTCAAGAGACTATATATTAAGTATACTCTTTATACTCACACACATACAAAAGGTAACTATGCGAGGAGATGGATGTGGTATTTATCTTGACTGCAGTAATCCTTTCATAATGTCATCACATTGTATACTTTAAATACATGCAATTTTTATTTTAAAAAAGATCAAATGTCAAATTGTGCTCTAATTATATACCAGTGCTGTGGTACTATTTGTACAATACCTTGTAATTGCAGGGACATTTAAATGTGGAAACATGGAAAAATAATGTTAAAGGCAATGCTTTAGATTGAAATGAAAGGACACGAGAAAGTAAACTGAAATAATATAAAGAAATAAAGAACTTTGATAATGGTAACTACATAATTTTAATTCTAAAATCTAGTGTTGCTTGTGGGAATTCAAAATGATTCACCTTGTGTGGAAAATAATTTGGTTATTCCTTAAAAAGTTAAATAGAAAATCATCTCATGAACCAGGGATTCCTCTCCTAAGTATATTCCTTAATTTAAAACAGGTATGCAAACAAATAAAATTTTATGCATATTCATAGCAACATGAGTCACATTGACTGAATGGAAGAATGAGCCCAAATGCCCATTAATGAATGGAGGATAAACAAATTGTAGCATGTGCATATACTGGAATATTATCCAACAGAGATTGTAACATGTTTGAAAAACTGGACCATCTTTAGTAAAGTCGGAAGAAACTTACGGCAGGAAGGTATGAGTGATCAGTCTTATATGCCATATTAAATGATGTGGACCTAATCTTTAAACTCATGAAAAGCTACAGAAAAGCTTTATGGAAAAGAATGTGATGAAGTTTGTTTTCTGGAAAGATGACACTAGGAGAAATGCTAGGAGGCTATTGCAGCCATTGAGAAGGCAAACCTGCCTGTGCTTAAACATGGCAACAGAGGTAGAAAAAAAAGCAAACAGAGAGAGATTTTAGGACTAGAATCAACAAAATCAAACATCAAAACAGCATTTTTATCAATTCTTTAGGAATAGAATCAACAAGATCAAACACCAGAACAAAAACTTTATAAATTTTCTAATTATTCTAGAGGCTACTATTAATCCATTTCTTTCATCACCTTGAAAGAACTACTGGTTTATTTTAACCCTACTATGTACCCTCTTGTACCTATGTATAACTAAATAAAAAACATTTCTCTCAGCTTTACACCTGAGGTAAAATGCACCTCAATTCAAAATATCAGGAGGGAACAGGGTGTAAAGATGGTTGCTTGGTTGACTATGGTGCCTGGAAACCTGAGGATTACCTGAAGTCATGGCCTCTGAATAGAGTGGTTAAATTGGGTTAGTCTTGGGTTACAAGTAATAGACCTGCTTGTTCAATAAATCCTAAATAGTTTCTGTTACTTAGTTCTTTAGACTTAATGTTTTCAATACTATCTTACAGACAGGTATAGTTTACCATACCACTCCATACTATTTCACATGTAATTTTAGATAAATTATATATACCTTAAGGGGGGGAGCTGTCCCTGGGAGCAACACACTATTTTGAAAGGGCTTGTGGAAATCTAAAGTGAGTGGCATATATATACACTGGAATATTACTCCTCCATAAAGAATGATAAAATTATGGCATTTGCAGGCAAATGGATGAAATTGGAGAATATCATGCTAAGTGAGATAAGTCAATCTCAAAAAACTAAAGGACGAATGATCTCGCTGATAAGCAGATGATGACACATAATGGGGGGGTGGGAGGGGTTAGTGTTAGTGTTAGGGTTAGGGTTAGGGAGGCGGACAAGAATGGAGGAAGGAAGGACTGTATAGAGGGAAAAGAGGGGTGGGAGGGGTGGGGGGAAAGGGAAAAAAATAACAGAATGAATCAAACAACATTACTCTATGTAAATTTATGATTATACAAATGGTATGCCTTGACTCCATGTACAGAGAAACAACATGTATCCCATTTGTTTACAATAAAATAAATAAATAAATAAATAAATAAATAAAATGTTAAAAAAAAAAAGAATGAGTGAACAAATGTAAGTGGTAAAACACAAGTTATCCTGCTTGATTTGTGAGTCTTGTCTGTCCTCATCATCAACATGGTCTTCTCTTGTAATTAATCAGCATACCTGGGCCAGGGAAAGGGGCTCATCAAATGGCTCTGGAAGTCTGTCCATGTGCAGTTTCTCTGTAAGAGTCCAAAGAATGCAAGGTGTGCTGGAAGCCAAATGAAGCAAGCAGGTCACCCACATAAGACCTGATGTGGAAATCTATTTTGAAGCTGTCCTTAATCTCAGTGTTTTGTCTGTTTGTTTTGTTTTCAGTGTCAACCTGAGAAGACTGGTAAATT
The DNA here is from genome assembly GCF_902686445.1 of Sciurus carolinensis. Classification (NCBI taxonomy): domain Eukaryota; kingdom Metazoa; phylum Chordata; class Mammalia; order Rodentia; family Sciuridae; genus Sciurus; species Sciurus carolinensis. The sequence goes on from NC_062215.1 coordinate 93,391,481, forward strand.
CCACCTCTAAGAAAGATTCAGTGAGATTAGTTTACAATTCTGGTAAGATGAAGGTCTTCCAAATTTATAGGTTATGTGTTCTTTATGAATGCTCAGCACTTAGGAATTTGTCTGTGAAATGCACTGCCAATTCCAGAGAGAACCCAAAAGTCCTCCAAGGACAAATGAGTACCAGGCAAATAATTTCTTAGTTTCAAAAAAGGAAGTTGAGTCCACATGAAGTACATCAAGGTTAAGGTCTTTATGGACATCCTGAACCTCAGCCTCCTATAAATGAAAATCTGTCTGGTTATCACTCAAAAGCTCCTGGCATAATACCTTGCAAGGATTCTATGCAGCAGCTATTTTGAAATAAAGGTCAACACTAGTGGAGATGTTATTGGGCAGAAGCTTTAAGAACAAAAAGATCCTTAAAATAACGTGTAGATTAAGTTTCTCTATTAATTAGCAAAAATCTGAACCTCTCTGGAAAAAGATGCTTAGAAACATGGTTAATTAAGAGTAAGTAAAACTTTAAAAGTACTGAAATGTAAGTTAATTATAACACCACAAGTCACACAGGAGTATGTCAGCTCTACCTAGTTCACCGTTATCAGATAAATACAGCACTTTCTTCTCGTTTGCTGTTTTAAAGCTTACTTATTCTAGGTCAGTCCCCAGATTCAATTAGCAATTAATGCCCAGTAATGTTCCCATGCACTGTGCTCTCTGACTGAATTACCTGAAATAAACATGTATCTCCATTTCTTACCTTTTCAAAATAATTATTCACTCATCAGACATTCATTTTCATACTTTCCCTTCTGTGAGTATATGTATCCATTCAATCAAGAGAAAACAACAACTACTACACAAATTTATTGAACTCAAGCTCGGATGGACTAAAAATTAAAAACTGATTTAATAATATCGTGTACACTCTGGTTTGAAAGATATATGGAAAAAATGCAACAAAAGAACAAAAATTACAGTAGTAAATTCCTATTACATGTAGAGCTAATAATATAAACTAAAGATAATAAATTGATATGTATATTTACATATATCACATATATATGTAATATATACAATATAAAAATATTCAGTTTTGTTTTCTCAAAAATCCAGAAATTTTAGTATTGTATTTATTTTTAAAGATTTGTATTCATCCTTTGAAACATGGAGTATTAATATTTACCTCAGTTAATGTACCTAATCTAAATCTATAGTGTTTAACATTTAAGTGTTAGGTTTGTAAAAATAATATATGCATTAGACTGGCTATACTTTGTTCTTGACTTAAGTTCTAAACTATAATCACCATTTTAAAAATTGAATAAGATAAAATTTAAATCTAACTATCATAAGGTTCTATACATTGTACAGAACATCCTGTATTTACAAATTATATAATGATAATTATGGAAAAATTTAATCTTCCTTTAAAATTGCATCCAACAATTATTTTTTTTAAATTTATGTTTATGTAATTGGATCAACTTTTAGGACTTTTCAAATAAAATAAGAAATTTTTAGTCTTAAGAGATCATGAAAATTGTATTAATTTCCCTCTTAAAAGAAAATTTTCTTTGCCAATGGCAAGCAGTTGTGATTTAAACCTGCTTTGATAGTAAACCCTATAAATCAGACTCATAATAGAAATTCTGACAGTCTTCTTTACCATAGCTCTTGATAATATGTGTTTTTAAAAAATCTTTTGGAATTTAGAAATTTCCCTGTTGTATATATACCAAGGCGTATTTCCCTTAGCATGGCCACCAGGGAAGAATTGGCCAGCCTTCATAGTATCTAAACTACAGTAGTTTCAGTTATTATAATACCTATAATTTGAATATTAAATGATGTATCAATGACAACACATGTTACAGGGAATTTGGGATCCGAATAATTGGTCCTAGAGGTACAAATCTACATTGTTTTTCAATTGTGTGAGGTTTAAAAGCTGGAACTTTAAGCTTAAAAAAATAAAGTCTGAGCTTTAAAACTTAGACAACTGAAAAAGAAAAGATTGTTCCTGGTGTTTTACCATAACAGAGCTTACATTTTAGGTGTCAATCTTTAGTACTAGTTACTGGAGTCCAAAACTCTTTTAATGAGAAAGTAAATTAATTCAACACAAAATACAACGTCTGCAGTAAGAAAACTTACAGTCTGGGTAGGGATATGGACATATAAACTATTGGTTACAACGCACATAAACAAATACTCCTAAATTTTTCTAAGACACCATGAGGACCCCAAAAGAAAATCATTAATTGTACAGATGAGGCACATTCTTGCCATGTGAGAGTTTGGAGAAGTTTCTTAAATGGCAGCTACAAACTGTCTAGGTAGATAAGGTAAGCAGAGGAAAGAAAACAGGAGTTTTAGGACAGCATGAGACACAAAAGCAGAGAAACAAAAAATAGCAGATATTGTACTCAGGAAGGAAACTATTTCAGAATGCTGATAATTGAAGGAAGTGGTGACAGGTAAGGAGAAATAATTCAAGTCCTGATGTGATAGCAGGTTACAGAGAAAAGAACCACAGGATGCAGTTGCTAGGTAAAAGTGTGTCCTTGGGCAAGCCTTTCAACTGTTGTGCATCTGTTTCTTCATTTTTTAACTGAACAAATGATTAAGATGACCCCTATGATACTCACAAGTGATATAATTAGTAGAGTCTGAATACTAAGGCTATTATTTTTAATCAGTATGTGGTCAAATTTCTAGAGTCACAAATGAGTATCTGAACCTGCAAGTAGTTTTACATTCCCAGATATGCTCTGAAATAAATTCAAGGAAGCTGACAAGAGAACATTATGAAATCACAACAAAACATAATACATTCAACATATAAAGTTAGGGATAAGAAAAAATAGAACATACACAAGGCATCTAAAATAATTATCAGAGTTGATCTTCAAAATTGCTGTTGAGTTTCCTGTCAGACATGTGAAAAATTATATATTCTCAATTATTACTCATTACCAAAAAATAGAATAACAGGGCCTAAGCAAAACTTTCTTTAGAATTATATTGTAAATTCTTTTTTTCCTATTGTTAATTGAATTGTCAATGGAGAAAGGGTGTGTTTTTTTTGAGGAAATTACTATTATTAATGAAGCATTACTTTTTGTGCCTATGTATAAAGCCAATCCAATGATAAAATTTTCATCATAAAAATATGATGGGATTCCACTGAGGGACAAAGCTAAAATAAATTACTTTTGTTACTAAGATTCTCACTTTATTCATAAATAAAGTTTGAAGATGTTTGTAGATACACCTTAGTTCCTTCATAAATATTGTTCCCAGCTGACATTTGATAAATGCTACATAGGGAAAAACTAGGTATACTGTATTTATATTAACACACATTAATTATCTTACTAGCACATTTATATTAGACAACAATATCTTTAGAAAAAGTTACAGAAGATAGGAAGACCAGACAAACAGATAAAAGATGTGCTTTCTACATGTAGAAAATTGTGTACAAAAAGAGAACTTGGAACTCTGATTATCTTTTTACTGTTAACATAAATGTGATTTAACTAAAATTTCAAAGTAGATAAAGTAATGAGAAAATTCAATCAAAAGAATTTCTTCCTTCTTTTCTTAGTTCCCACAGTTAAAATTAGTGATGTATAATACAGTTTATATCATTACCCATGTATCCATTTCATTTGGCTCCAATTTCATAACATACCTAACCATTCTCCTACAATGCTACAAAGCACAACATTCAACTCATGATTTTTTAGAAGGAAATAGAGTAAAATTAGAAATTCAGAAAAAATAACATTTAATATTGTATAAATGCATAAAAGGAACTAACTGGGTAGGAAAATAAAAAGCAAAAGGCAAATGCTGAATTAGGCCAAGGGGCATTTTGAATTTTTCATTATAATATTTAAAATGATGCTAATACGTACATTTCCATATGTAAGCTTTCTGAAGTAACCTGGCTCATTTTCACATGCCATTGATAAAAGCACAGTTCAAACATTTGTGTGCACAAAGTCCCATGTGCTGCAGGCTGGTGATAAAAATATACTCTGTGTGTGTGTGTGTGTGTGTGTGCACGCCCGCAGGTTAATGTCTAGTTGCAAAAGTATACAAATAGATTTACCCTTTCACCTCAAAATAAAACCATATAGCCATATATCCACTGAGGAATGGAAAGATATTTGTTTCATTTTACATTGAATCTCATTTTCTTATGTGGAAGTTTAATCATATAAGCTTATCAATAAATGTTAAAAATATGAGCTAATTAACATATACACTGAGAAAGAACTGAGATGAAGCATTGGATTTAAAGTACAAATTTGAGAGTAAAGAATAATGGGAGTACAAATCAATCCAGTGAATATCTATCCATAGAACATTTAAATGTTCTAATGTCTATTGAAATGACAATGTCAAATGTTTTCCAACACCGGCTAACAGTGATGTTCACCATGAACAAAAGACCAAAGAAAAAATTTTAGATGATCAAAAGCTGACCAAAAGAACGAATGTGACTATACCTCAAAAACTTGCAATAGAGATACTTATTTCAAGAAAGCAAGGTGTGTTTACCAGAACTATTTAAAACAATGTTTAAGAGAAACAGAAAGTAAATAAAGACATTTTCTAATACAATACCCAGCTCAATTCTCTAAAGTAGGCACTGCTATTGTACATATTTTACTGATGAAGAAATGGATTCTTAGAGTGGCAGGTGACTAACCTTAAAAAGACACAGCTAGTAGGCAACAGAACTATGAATAGAACTCAGGTCTCTCTGGCTCCAGAATCCACTATCTTCTGGTGCCTACGGATGGGTGGTAGAACAACAAGAACTGCTACCTCATTTGTAGTAATAATCCAGGAATAAGAAAGCTATCACTTATCAAGTTCCATGTATATTTGAGAGACTACTAGGCTCTTTTCCTACATTATTTTTTTTTAATTTCTCATTTCAGTCTTATGGTTTAAATATTATTTCACAAATAAACAGTAAAAAATTGAGACTCAGTTAAACTATATAAATTGCTTAAGGTTAGAAAGTAAGGAAAATTCTTCATAATTAATGAATTTTGAAGCAAAGATATTACCTCAGATATACAAAATATATATACTAAATATTAGTTCTAAATATTACAGATTACCACAGTAGTATCAAAGAGACATAGATACTCTGTTTTCTGTACATTATGCTAAATTCATTAATGTGTTCTATTTATTTTCAAAATCGTTATAATTTTTGTCTCTGTGATTTAAGTGAAACCTCTCACTGTCATATCAAAATATATAATTTCACATAAATATTATAACAGCACACTTTGACTCCATGTTAACCAAGGCCAAATTCTGTAGCCTGAATCTGTCCTTTCCACAATGTGGTTCATGTTTAGTTATCAATTAAGCATAATCCCACTATTCCAAAATAAGTGTTTCACTCCATTTTCAATACCTTGATTTGAAATATTCAACTTCCTTTTATCTCTTTGATTCTGCTTATTCAATTTCAACTTGGAAAAGGTACTTTACTGCAATTGCCTTTTCAAAAATTGGTAATTAGAGTTAAAAATTCAGTGTTTTGCAATATCTTCTGGCCTATCTGCAAGCCCATAAAAGGTGACAAAATATTCCCTACCTAGCATTAAAGCACTGATTTATAATATCTCTTTTAAATCTCTACTGAGATGCTTTTATATAGCACTTTTGAGAGTAGTTTCAATTATCTACTTAAAACTGTAGGAGGAAGGAAAAGCTATCACATGAATGGTAGTCATCAATATTGTTATTATTTTTCTATAAATATGGTTATAGAGTAAATCCTATATATATAGAATATTAGGGAAGTTTGGGGATATTATTTTTTAAAAAACATCAATAACTGCCTTGCTTTACTGAGTTTGTCAGAATACTGAAAATGCTACATCTATCCATCACAAGACATGATGATCTTTTGGAGGTCTGTGTTGAGCAGATGGTCAAAGTCTGTAGCCAGCATGCCTGCCAGTGTTGCACTGCATTTGCTTCTGCTACAATGAATGCATCATCAGCTCACACTCCCCATCTCAGAGGCTAGAAATCATTTTCACATTGTCATCATTATTTTCTTCTGTTTTCCGACATGAAAGACTAGCATGGTTTCTAAAATATGTATTTGTTAAGTTAAGAATCAACTTGGCAACACTTTGGCTTTGGATATATTTTGTGGAAGTCAAAATGAATTTCTCTGTTAACATTTTCATACAGTGGGGCAAAAATACCTGGCACTAACATGTGTTTCAAGGATTGTAGACTTGCTCTTTCATCTCCTCATGAGCTTCCCTGATCGTTTTAATTACGTACATTCTGAACTCCCTTTCTGACATTTCTTCTGCTGTGCTGTCATTGGGTTTTATTGATGTAGTATCTAGGTTTGTTTGGGACATTTTCTTCCCTTGTTTTCTCATATTGGTCAGCTGTCAGTGGGACCCTGAGATATTGCAGTTTTCCGCTATTGGCTTATAGTGTCCCGGTAGATTTCCAGTGTATCACCTCCTAGCCTTCAGTAGACTTATTTTTTTAAAGTTATCTCTGCTTTCCTAGAGGATTTTCTAGCTGTGTTTTTGCCCAGTTGACTACCCTCTCCTATTCTAGACCTCTAATGAGCTGTCTAATGATCTTCAACAAATTTTTCAGACTTAATCAATCTTTCAAAATTTGAAACATAAAATTATGTAATTATACATAAACAAATATATAATATTGTATGATATATAATAGAGTATATGTATCATATATGTATTTTGATGCATTCTTCATTGTGTACTTTATTTTTAGAGAAACAGTTTGTCAACATGAGATGTTTTATCCTTCTATTACATAGTTATTTGAATCAGGCTATCTCTATTTCAGATTGAATCAGAAGCAAAGGGTCTGATTTTTTCCTTCTAACTTTTGACTAGTTAAGGTCATCCTTATGCATTTTAACTTAGATCACATTTTTTGGTTCTGTTTTGAACCATAAGCATGTTATCTCTCTCCCACTTTGAAACTAGACTAAGTTTTGGCTAATATTAGAATGGTTCCTCAAGCATACATTAGGCTGACCAAATCAAATGCATATAATGGACATGAATGTATTTGGCCCAAATATTTCTTAAGTGAAACTAATTAAGTATAATAGAGAGTAGGACCAGTCGTCAAGAAGTATTCATTTCTAAGTCTTTGAATACACTTTTACTGAATTATTTTAATAAATGAGAGAAAACTAGAAATAACACTATAGTGTTAACTACAGAAATAAATATTTTGGGTAACACTTATAGAAATAAATACTTTGCAATGAAACTAAGAACCAAGATGAACAAAAGGTGCATCTTTTTGTATTCTTTCATTATTTCTTTTAGTATTGTGTGTGTGTGTGTGTGTGTATGTATACTAAATCAAGAAACTTGCAAACTATATAACCTTGTAAAGGTTTTTAATAGTGTTGTTATTATTGAAGAAAGATCATTCACAACCTTTCTGGTTGGATTATTAGTTTAAGTTTAGAGGAGTTATTGAAATATTTCACAATGATCTCTAATAGTAAATCAGTTATCTCTGGAATAGTGTCTTTGCACACAAGACACAGCAAACCCAACTTTCCAGGAGGTTCTAATAATTCCTCCTCTCTCTTCACACATATCTAGTCATTTTTTCCCTGCTACACTATCAGAGTCTTCTAAATTCTGGGTTTGAGATGGTGAGGAAAGTGGCAATTATTAGTTTCTTGGAGTGAAGGTATTGAGATATAGGTTAGAGTCTTCATTTCCTGAAATTTAGGATAAGCACTGCAGAATTGAATGAAAATAAAAAGTTTTAAGGAGTAATATTAAAATCCTGAGTTAAAAGTAACAAAAACAAAACCAAACAGCAACCTATATGGTCTATCTAGTTAGAAAACAGATTAGTCCATTAAACACGTGTGATCCAGATAGTATTTATTTATTATGTTCCACAGCAGACTTAGTTGCTTAAAATACATTACAAAACTATCAGTCTGTATTTTACATTTATTTAATGGAAAAATCTAAAAAATTGCAAAACATTCATTTTTATCTCTGTTTAATTCAATTCTGAGTTTTACAAAAAAGTCAAAAAGTATGTAATATTAGTTATTTAGAAGTATGAAATTTCAATCTATTTCATATATGTGAGGCTTACTTTTAGATATAACCTATAGTCAACTTCCATTTTTCTCAGCAACATAATACATAAATGGAGTTTCAAATTTTAGCTAAGATTACATGAAGTTCTTTAGTGGATCATGAAATACTTGGGTTAACTGAAATACATTACAGTGAGACAGCAGTTGTATTTTGACCTTAAGACTTCAGTAGTTGCTAATCTAATATGATATTTTCTTAGGAGTCTTTCAGAATCCATAATTCCATTATTTGCAATAAAAAATCAATTTTAAATCTGTAATGCTCAAGAGTTTAATGACATGGCTGATTCAGATCTCTTAAAGATCATTTCTGAATATGGTTTTGTTTTATCCCACATTTTTGCATGCTGTATATATACTTTAAGTGTCTCTGCAAATTTCTCTCCTGAAGTAAGCATAGTCATTCTGTCCTACTTCTGATTCCATCTCAAAGGTCACTCCCATCATCTGAGAATAGTTAGTCTCATAATCTTCCCAAAGAATAAGAAGACAACTCTTCTCTTTTGCATTCTTGTGTTTTGATTTCCAAATCCTTCAGGTAATCTACCCAGTGTGGATTTTATATAAAAAGAAACTCAAAAGTTTAAGAATTGTCTAAATCATTAAGTCAGACAAATTAAGATTAAAATACAGTAAATTACTTGTCAATACCATTATCCATTTGCATTTTATCTCAAACATAAAAGTGGTTAACTGTCCAAAGCTCCAATCAATGTCATTTAATATTATAGACCTGAGGCTAGTCTTCAGAGTCAAGTCTCTGATTAGAAATTTCAACAATCATTTATAATATAATATTCTTTGATTGATGAGGATGGTAGCAGTTAGTTTAAGTAAAATCAGTGTATTTGTTTGGTTGTTTGTTTTTTGGCTTTTTTTAAAAATGCTTTTTAGTTGTAGATACACACAATATCTTTATTTTATTTATTTTTATGGGATGCTGAGGATAGAACCCAGTGCCTCATATGTGCTAGGCATGTGCTCTACCACTGAGCTAGAACCCAAGGCCTGTTTTTTGTCTTTTTAACTTCCATGTGCAATTCCAGGTATTTTACTTAATCTATAGTTAATTTTCATAGGAATAATCCTTAAAAGGAAAGTAACAGGAAGAAACGTAGAATGTGCAGGAGGAAAAAAAAAAGTTGAATAAGTTCTATGAATTTAACATATTCATCTGTTGTACATTTTAGCTTCAAAATCTTATTTTGTGTGACTGAGCTGATTTTTCTTTTTCTGATGATGTGGGTTTGAATATAGCATGTGATAATAAACCAACACTAATATTCTAGTGGAAAAATACACACAGTTGAATATCTTCTAGGTTATCATCAAAAGAAAATAACTATGTATATAAAGTAACAATTTGAAACAGTTATTGAAATAACTAAAATGTAAGTTAATAGTACTGTTACAAAAGGCTTGTGCAAATGAAACATTAAAATCAATCTTGTAAATTTAGGGTCAGTACTTTTTTACTAAGTGACAGTGTGCATACTTGAAAAAAAATGTGGACTTTTCATTCACAAGTACGTAGATTTTTATCTTGGTTCTATTATTTACAGGTTTGTGACCATGAGGAATTTATGTGACATTTTGAGCCATTTATTTATTAGCAAAATGGGAAGTATAAAACTGATTGAAGAAGGTTATTTTAAGAAATACATGAAACAACTTAATGTAAACCTCTAGCACTAAAAGATATTAAATAAGGGTCTGTTCATTTCTCATTTCCTTATAGGGCATAAAACCCTGGCCATGGAGCATTCCCATAAATTTTGCATTCATTCAAGAATATTATAGCACAATTGCTAATTGTATAAAAATATGCTGGATACAGTAGTACAAGGAATGACAATATTTCTGTTCTTATGGAACTCATATTCTACAAGTCAGAACAACAAAGTAAACAAATGAATAAAGTAATTTCAGACAGTAATAAAAGCTACAAAGAAAATCTGGGTGATGTAAAATATAATTATGTGAGAGGGATATAAAAATTGTGAGGTTGGGTGGTAGTGGGTGGTATCTCTGAGGAGATGATATTTTGACAAAGTAAAAGAAGAATTCAGCTATAAAACAGCTTGCTAAGAGAGTTTTGGGCAGGAGTAAACAAAAACAACATGTTTGGGCTTAGGGAATTGGAGAATAGATTTGTTAAAGACAAATTTGTGTTATGTAGAAAGTAAAAGGTAGCAAGTCTAAAGAAATGATGGAAAGTCACAAAGTGAATGTAAATTCCAGGAGAGAGAGAATATTAATAAGTAAGAATTATAGATGAAATAAAACCAATCTATAATACTGAAGGTGTTTCATTTAAGATTTCAAAATAAGGCAACATGGCTTCCAACATTCAAGAAACTCCTTTAGATAAATTATCCCAAACTGTAATATGTTAAACTAAATATACTTTTGTTTGTCTTTTGAATTCCACTTCTATCCTAAGACATGAATGAGAGGGTAATAATGTATTTCAAAGGATTAATTATGGAGATTCCTCAGAACACTTGGGAGTGGAACCACCATTTGACCCAGTATCCACTCCTCAGTTTATATCCAAAGAACTTAAAATCAGCATTCTATAGTAACGCAGCCACATCAACGTTTGTAGCAGCTCAATTTACAATAGCTAGATTGTGAAACCAACCTAGAAGTCCTTCAATAGATGAATGGATAAAGGAACTGTGGTATATATATACAATGGAATATTACTCAATCATAAAGAAGAATAAAATTATGGCATTTGAGGTAAGTGGATGGAGCTGGAGAATACCATGCTAAGTGAAATAAAACAATCCCAAAAAACCAAAGGCGAAATGTTTTCTCTGATAAGAGGACCCTGATGCAAAATGAGGGGTGGTGGTTAGGGAAGAATGGAGGAGTGTTGGACTGCATAGAGGGAAATGAGGGGAAGGAAAGATAGTGGAATGACACAAATAACATTACCCTATGTACATATATGAGTACACGAATGGTGTGAATCTACAGTGTGTACAATTATAGAAATAAAATGTCGCACATTTGTGTAATGAATTAAAATACATTCTATAAAAATGTAAAAAAAAGAAAAAAGTAAGATAAAAAATATAAACCACCTAAGTATTCAGAAATAGGGAATATGTAGAATAAATTATTGTCTCATCTAAGAGAATACTATAAGTTAACTTAAAGATGATTCAGGTCTATAGTAGCAAGACAATGTCATCAGGGAACGGAATAAAATTCTTGGTTTTGTAACAATGCAATATAATTTTATGCAACATTTGTAAATTTACACACCTTTACTTAGAGATGCACACATATGTCTGTATAAAACTATACACATACATATTTCTACATTTGTTATTATTCTCAACCACAACCTCATTACGAGTAACTTCAAGCATTAGTATTTTTCACTGAATTCATACTTTAAAAAGTATTGGATTTATGTTGTAAATTCTATTTGCAATAAGATTATATGTTGCAAAACAGAATATTTTCCCTGAAATTTAAGTTAAAATATCTTAATAATAAGTACTTTGACTACTGTGTCTCAAATATCCATGCATCAGCAAACTTCTCCTGGTTTGGGGTTCTATAAAAGCTTTCCATTAATTTCAGATCAACTACATAATAGTGTACTCTAACTAAATTATGGTTTTGGAAGTACTAAAAAGTGCCCTTTAAATATTGTTTTTAAAAACTCTCTTAAGGAGGCATATTTTTCTGAAAGAATATTTAAACATGCTGATACCTTTACATTATTTGAATTTTAGCTTCCATTTTTAAGAAGACAGACATCCTTAAATACTCTTATAAATCACTGAACCTCAGAGAGGAGAATAGAAGATAAAATATACTGTGAACTTTTAAGAAAATAATAGTTAATCCTCATAGTTTAAATGATACATTAGCCATATTGACTAAGGGTTAGCTCTTGCCATTTCTAACAGAGAAGCTAGCCTATGATATAGTCAAGAAATTGCATCATAGAAAATTTAAAGACAAATTAAAGATTCAAAGACGGGAATATAACAGCTGTTTAGATAGCTGACATCTGATATAAATACATCCAATGTCTTTTCTTTACATTTCATATTAACCTGGAACAGATGAGGAGATACTCCAAGATACAAAAGAAATTTAAAATAACTACCTATTCCTACCCTTGAAACAGGAACAATATTGCATCACAATTGAAATTGATATGCTTTCCAGTGTCAGACTTGTCTTAAACAGATGAAACACAAAACCTTGGTTTCTTTTGAACATTTACAGCTGTTCTGATACAGCGTCTGTATGAGAATATTTGTGCGTATGCGTACTCATGCTGGCAATGCAGTTGATCCAACAAATTCAGCTGGCTTTCATCTAACTTCCTCTGACTTCCAGTGTCAAAAATTGATTATTATCAGAGACAAGAAAAGTAATGGAATATAAAGCATGGCTGATCAAAACATTACTCTAAATATGTCAAGAGAAAAAGTATAAGCCAAGCAAAGAGTGCTAGAATATATTGATTTGTTAAAAGCAAAAACAGAATGCTGTGATAAGAATTTTTTAAATACTTTTTTTTTTCCAATGTGGAGAATTTGATTTGAACCAGAATATAAAGAGAACAAGGTCTTCATGTGTTTTCCATGAACAACTGTACCTCATATCAAGTGTCTGGAAATATGAAAAGAGCTATCACATTATTTTAAATTAACCTTCTGTTATGTAGAATTTTAGCAGTCCCAAGTCACCTACTGCTAATCAAAAAACATCAGGCAGTTTTACCACAACCAGCAACTATTTAGAAACTGTAAAACTATCAACTTTAGTTAAGGGAGTTAAATAGCATTTTCAACCAGCCTAAGATTATGACTTTTAATTCCAGGGCAGACTGACCTCCTCATCTAAAAGAACCTCTATAGCTTAAAGCCCTGTTGAAGTCATTTTCTTAGTTAATCAGATTTCCACACTGGGGTTCCACAGCAGGAAAGCAAATTCATACAAATGAGCTCTTTCCCCACCTGCAGTTTCTCTTTGGTTCAGAAGAGCCTTACGCAATAACGCAATAATTTATTTCACATAAAGAATTATTCTTGACGAGTGCAAAGGTAACTTTCCTAAGGTGAAGCACATATTCATCCAGATCTTTAGCTCCAAATATCCCATGGAGAGGAGTTCAGTATTTTCACTATAAATTGTCATCATCAAGTGTTATTTTTATCAAGTTCTTGTGTAAATGCTGTACTCAACTGAGAATAAAGTTATTTCTTGTGAGTTAGTGTAATTTTTAAAAGTATACTCGTATCATGTAAAATTTTTTAAAAGTATATTTGTATCATGAAATACCAATATATTTCCAAAAGTCTTTTATTCATTCTACTGTTAGAGTTTTCCCAAAAACTTTGGAGGAATATAAATAATAACTAAATCAGGGTAATCAAAGAGAAAATCCCATGCAGGTAGAATCACTAAGTTCTGAATCCCCTAAAGTTGAACATTTCCAATTAGAAGATACAGAAAAGCAGGATAAAGGCTCCCAAAGGTGTTGATGTCCTAATTCTGGAATCTGTGAATGAGTTAAGTTAGATGGCAACAGTGGACATGTGATTAATTAAGGACCTCGAGATAGAGAGATTGTCTTGAATATCCAAGTCGAATCTATCCAATCACATAAATCCTTAAAAGTGGAAAACTGCACCCTGTTGTGGTCAGAGCAGATTTTGGAATAATGATGGTCAGAGAGAATCACTGCGGATGGATTTGAAGATGGCAGACCAAGGTCATGAGCCAAGCAATGTGGGTGACCCTGAAAAGCTGAGGAAGACTAAGGAATGGATTCTTCCCTAGAGTTTCCCAGGGACCCACAGGCATGCTGACATCTCAACATAGCCCTGGGAGTGGTGTTTTACTTCTGACTAACAAAACTGTAAAATAATACATCCGTATTATTCTAAACCAATATGTTTGTGGTAATTTGTAACAGAGAAATAGAAAACAAAACAAAAGCTAAGACTTCCCCCCCGCTTACTCACTTTCCGAGGTCTTAGAAAAAGCGGAGTAAGCTTACCCTCTGAAGACTTTGCTTCAATACTGTGACACTATAAAATGGACATTTAGACTCTGATCTCCCCATCAACCCGTCCAATGCCCTTGCTATGGTGCAGGCATTATTATCCAAGCCATATAAATGAAGCTTTAGTCTTTGAGCAGTAATCAAAGAAGGAAGAGAGAGGTGAAACTTAATTTCTGCCACTTAGAAGCTCAGAGCTCCTTTGGTTTTTGTGATTTTCCTGTTAAAAGTCTTATTATCCAACTCTTCTAAACAGAGATCACCTCTCTTATATTCATCCAAATAATAGTTTTGCTGTTGGTGTTGTTTATAACCAGTATAGGTCTACTGTGGTTTGCAAACAAAGAATCTAAATCGTAAAAATAGCGATCAATTTTATCTGACTATTTCAGAGTTGTTTCTGACAAGACTGACACAGTTGAAGTAATTAAAGTACATTTCCCCGGACTATTCTTTCTTACAATCCCTCTTTATCTAATAACCCCCACATCTAGACTTTTCCCACTTAGTTTTTCTCATATTGAAAATTATTTGTCATAAAAAAGCAGATTTTTTTCTAATTCATATTTCTTCAAAAGAATAGCTAATAAGCAGATCCAATAAGAGATGGTAATGATCATCCTAAATGTATATACTACTGTATCCAGACAATCCTAAATGAAACATATTTCTCAAAAGGATACACCATGGCAATTCATGAGGAAGCAAAGTAGTTACTGAGGAGACCAATTAGTTACTGATTAAACTTCCCATGTATTCATTTCAGTTCTTCTTTTTACTTTAAAGTTTACTTATACAGAATTGTCTCCTTTCAATTACTTCTATTTTGTTTTCTTTTTTATGTTTTTATTAGTACATTATAGTTATGTACATTAATGGGTTCGTTTTGACATAATCATACATGCATGAGATATAATTTGCTGTACTTCAGCAAAAATTACATGTTTAACTCTGGAATATGACAATTTACATATTAAAAAATATACAATACTTTCTCTTTTTTCCACTCCTCCATCTCCCGAATCCCTTTCCTCTATTTCAGAAAATGGAATATGATTGCAGAGAGTCTCCCTCATAAGACTGCTGGAAGTTCTAAAGCTGGGAGTTCTAAAGCTGGGAGATTCAATAGAGAAAGCCCTCAGGGTCCTAATGGTGGTAAGATCTTCAAGAACCATAAAACTGAATTCAGAGCTGGCTGGTTTTTGCAAATAGAACCTAGGAAAGTAAATTTGAAAACCCTTTGAAAGCACATACACATTTCAGTTTAGGTTTATCTCACGACTACTACCTATCTTTTTAATATGCCCTCTTTAATACCAACATGATGATAATGACCTAACATTACACATATTGCCTTTAAATGTTTATGATCTCAAGAGAGATGAAATTTTAGCAAGCGTTCAATACCTCTGATCAATACATGCAATGCAAACACCATATAGTTAAAAAAAAAAAAAAAAAAAAAAAGAATCCCTGACGGAACTTTATTTACTAGGTTGGATTTTCTGAGGCAATATAGCAGAGTGGTTAATACTATGAATTCTAGACTACATGAGACTGCCCAACATCAAATTTTGGTCCTATTGTTCAAAAAATAAATGACCTTTGACTAATAACTTAATAATTGTGTTTTTCATCTCTAAAATAAAATTTATAGTCTCTCCCTCATAAGACTGCTGGGAGTTCTAAAGCTGGGAGTTCTAATTTAGGCAAGACATATAAGCTATTTAGCAGAAGTCTTTGCCCACAATAAGTACCCAATATTTGGCAGCTACTATTTTTTTTTCATTTGTATGTTTACATCTTCACCAGCAGCTTTTAAACTGTGTTCTATGAAATTCTGGAACCTGGGAAAGAAGATAAGGAGTTCAGCACATACTTGACCCTCTCCCCAAACATGCCCCTAAAGGGAAGGAACAGTAGTTACATTTGTTTGTAAAACTAGCATTCTCAAAATTTTGCAGAGGCAGAATCTGAAAAGGTCCCATTGGGGAATAAATTGAAAAACTACTCTGCAATAATTATTGGGGTTCTATATAACAAAATTTCCTTTATAAGAAACAACATTGAATATAATGCTCAAATATACCAGCTTTCATTCTCCAATTAATTATGCTTAGTATATTATTTACTGTATTTATCTTGAAATCATTATGTCTAAGCAAAAATTGACATGTTTAATTCTGGAATATGACATAATTTATATATTAAAAATACCATATATATGCAAAATATGCATATATATATTGGTAAATACCAATATTAGAAACAGAGTTTTTTGAAATGAGGTATAACATACAAAAGAGCTATCATCTTAACAATTTTAAGTGTTTTGTACAAAATTGTGAATTTTAAGTACAACATTGTACCTCAGATATCTAGAACATTTTCATCTTGTATGAATGAAACTTTGTAAACACTGAACAGAAATTTCTTATTTCTCAATCCTCCCAGTCCCTGGCAGCCACTTTGTTTCTTTGAGTCAACTGTATTAGACAAGGAAGTAGACTCAGGTAGCATTTGTTCATCTGTGATTGGCTATTCACTTAGCATAGTATCTTCAAGGTTCATATAAGATGCAGCATATGAAAATATTTCTTTTCAGTAGCTGAATCATATTTTGTCGTATACACAGATCTTATTTTCTCTATTCTCAGTTGACAAGCATTTAAGTTGTTTCCACCTCTTGATTATTATGAATCATGTTGCAATGAACATGCTAGTGCAAAAATGTCTTCAAGATCCTGATTTTAATTCCTTTGTATAAATACTCAGAAGTGGGATTGTGATATACCACATGAATCTTTTAACAGTTCCAGTAAGAGCACTGAAGAATTCAATACTTTTTCCATAGAAGATGAACCATTTATGATCTTTTTTGAACTTTTGAGAATATTTATTTATTTATTGTTCTATTTAGTTATACATGACAGTAGAATGCATTTTGATTCATTGTACAAAAATGGAGTACAACTTTTCATTTCTTTGGTTGTACAAGATGTAGAGTCACACCATTCGTGTAATCATACATTTACATAGGGTAATTATGTTTGTCTCATTCCACCATCTTTCCTTCCCCTGTCCCCTCCCCTCCCCTCATTTCTCTCTACACAATTCAATTTCCTCCATTCTTCCCTTACCCTCTCCCCAGCTGTTAAGTATCAGAACCCACTTATCAGTGAAAACTTTCTCCCTTTGGTTTTTTGGGATTGACCTATTTCACTTAGCATGACATTCTCCAGCTCCATCCATTTACCTGTAAATGCTATAATTTTATTCTTCTTTATGGCTGAATAATATCCCATTGAGTATATATATATATATATATATATATATATATATATATATATACCACATTTTCTTATCCATTCATCTATTGAATGGCATTAGGTTGGTTCCCATAGTTTAGCTATTGTGAATTGAGCTACTATAAACATTGATGTGGCTGTATCTCTGTAGTATTCTGATTTTAAGTCCAGGTGTAAACTGAGGCGTGGGACAACTGGGTCAAATGGTGGGTCCATTTCAAGTTTTCTGAGGAAATCTCCATACTGCTTCCCAAAGTGGTTGCACAACAATGTATGAGTGTACCTTTTTCCCCACATCCTCACCAACACTTATTATTGCTTATATTCTTGATAATTTCCATTCTGACAGAAGTGAGATGAAATCTTAGTTTGATTTGCATTTCTATAATTGCAAGAGATGATAAACATTTTTTCATATGTTTGTTGATTGATTGTATTTCTTCTTCTGGGAAGTGTCTGTCCAGTTTCTTAGCCCATATATTGATTGGGTTTTTTTTTTTTTTTTTTTTTTTTTTTTGGTGTTAAGTTTTTTGAGTTCTTTATATATCCTGGAGATTAGTGCCCTATCTGAGGAGAGTGTGGTAAAGATTTTTTCCCACTATGTAGGCTCTCTCTTCATGTTATTAGTTGTTTCCTTTGGTGAAAAGAAACTTTTAAGTTTGAATCCATTCCGTTTATTGATTCTTAATTTTACTTCTTGCACTTTAGGAATCTTGTTAATGAAATCAGATCCTAGGCCAACATGGTGAAGATTTGGGCCTACTTTTTCTTCTATTAAGCTCAGGGTCTCTATTTTGGTACCTAAATCTTTGATCCACTTTGAGTGGATCTTTGTGCAGGGTGAGAGATAGAGGTTACTTTCATTATTTTTACATATGGATTTCCAGTTTTCCCAGCACCATTTGTTGAACAGGCTATCTTTTCTCCAATGTGTCTGTCACCTTTGTCTAGTATGAGATAACTGTGTATGTGAGTTTGCTCTGTGTCTTCTATTTTGTACCATTGGTCTGCATGTCTATTTTTGTGCTAATATCATGCAGTTTTTGTTACTATTACTCTGTAGTATAGTTTAAGGTCTCATATTGTTATGCCTCCTGCTTCACTCTTCTTGCTGAGGATTACCCTATTTTATCATCTTACCAATAGTCCATGAGGTTTCCCCCTCTCTTTCTCTGTGTATTTTAAATGACCATCCTAAGATATAAGGATACTTCATACCTCATTATCATTTTGACTTCTTGTTCAATGAGTATGATTATCCCTATTGATCATTTATATATTGTCTGTGCATGTCTTTTGCCCAGTTTTAAAACTGATATTATTAATTGCCATATTGAGTTGTATAAATTTCTTATATTTTTTGATATAAATACCTTTATCTATATATAAGCTTAAAATTACTTATAGTTTGAAATATTTATAATTAGTATATTTAGTACATATAGTTAAAAAAACAAAATATTTATATATAACATATATAGTTTGAAAATATTTCTTCCAATTCTTAGGTTATCTTTAGACTTTGTTGCAAAAGTGTTTTAGTTTTATGTAATTTTACTTGTCTATTTTTACTTTTCTTGCCAATATTTTTGGTGATATATGCAAGAAATTATCAACACAACCAACGTTATGAAGCTATTCCTCCATTTTCTTCAAGGAATTTCATAGCTTTTGAATTTACATTTCACTTTGAATGGATTTTTGCATGGTGAAGGATGGAACAGAATTATATTTTTTTACCTGTGGATACCAGTTACCCAACAACATTTGTTAAAGAGGCTATCCTTTCCTCAAATAGGGCTATAAGATTGGCAACTTTGTAGAAGATCATTTTACAAATGCAAATATATGTATGAGTTTATTTTTGGACATTCTAGTCCGTCATTTGGATTATGCTTGCCTTTATAAAAATACCATACTCTTTTGATTATTGTAGCTTTGAAATATGCTTTGAAATTAGGAAGTGTGAAACATTCAGCTTTGTTTGCCTTTCTTACAGTTCTTTTGGCTAGTCACCATTCACCTCAGTTCCATATAACGTTTAGGATTGATATTTCTATTTATTCATAAAATGGGGTATTTATAGAGGTTGCTCTAAATTTTTAGATCACTTTATGTAGTTTGAATATTTTAACAGTAACAAGTAGCCCAGTCCATGAATGGGTGGTATTTCCATTGATTTCTTTCTCTCTCTTTTTTTTTTTTTTTTGGGGGGGGGGAGGTTACATGAAGCAAGAGAGGGCAAGTTTTTTTTCACCTTTAATTTTTTTAAGCAAAGTTTTATTTTTTCATATCCTTGGTTAAATTTATTATTAAGTAGCATATTTCTCTTGATGTTATTATAAATGGAATTGTTAATTTTCTTGATGAGTTCATTTATTAGTTCTAATTCTTTTGAGTCTTTGAATTTTCTAGATATAGGATCATGTTTGCTGTGAACATAATTTTACTTCTAATTTGAAAGACTTTTATTTTTTTCTCTAGTCTTATTGCTTTAGCTAGGTCTTCCAATACTATTTTGAACAGAAGAGTGAAAGTGGGTATCCTTGATACTGATCTTGGGGAATAACTTTTAGTTATTCGCTAGTCTTTATGATGCTGGCTATTAGCTTGTTATATATGACAATTATCCTACTAAAATAATTTCCTTCTGTTCCATCTGAATTTTAAATCAAAAAATACTCTTAAAATTTATGAAATGCTCTTTCTATAGGTAGTTTTAATTCTTTGAAGGTTTTGGTAGAATTTATCATGAAACCATCAATGTCTGATCTTATCATAAAAGAATGAGTATTTTGCTGCTATTGGATGAATTTGTCTGTATATATCTGTGATGCCTCTTTGGTACATATAGTTCATGAAGTATTTGCCTTCCTTCTCAATCATCTGTATAGATGTACTTCTCAGTTTTAGAAATGAGACCATGAATTCCTATAATGTTGTTACTATTTCTCCTTTCAGTACTCTCATTGTTTGCCTCATAAATTTAGATGCTCTCATGTTGGGTGTACACATATATGTAATTGTTATATCTTCTTGTGAATTGTACATTATATAAGTATATAATGTCCTTGTCTCTTTGGATTGACTCATATTATATTTTACCAAATTTACTTATGTCCAACCCTTATCATTTCTTTCAAACTATTTTAGTAGCACGCCCCACTCTATCCCTTCTCTTTCAGTCTTCCATATGTGTGTCCTTTAATCTTAAGTGAGCATCTTCTAAATAGCATCTATTTGGACCTTGGTTTCATTATTTTTAAAAAATCCATTGTGCCATTCCAAGTCTTTAGACTGGGGGATTTAATTCATTTATGTTTATAGTAATTACTGACAGGGAGGAACTTATTTGTGACTTTTACTAATTGTTTTCAGTATTGTAGTTTTTGGACACTTCTTCTCCTCTTGCTGTTTTCCTTTGAGTTGTGTTGATTTTTCGTTCTGACATACTTTGATTCTTTGCCTTTTTATTTAGCTTAGATACTATAGGAATTTTGTTTGTGATTACCATGGGGTTTACATAAAACACATTACAGTTATAATAAAATAACTTTAATCGTATAGTATACCATTCTATACTTTTATTTCACACCCAAACACACTTTGCTATTGATGCTAAAAACCATGACTTTTTATATTGTGTATCCATTAACATTTTTATACACAAATGTTTATACTCCTGTCTTATAACTTTTAAACAAGAAAAAAATGACTAATGTACTACAATCAATCTAGAACAATATTCTTTGTTAATGTTTGTCCTTAATGAGCTTTGTACTTTCATATGCTTTCATCTTGCTGTTTTAGTGACCTTTTCTTTCAACTTGAAAGAATCTCTATTACATTTCTTGCGAGATAGTTCTATTAGTGATGAGCTTCTTCAGCTCTTGCTTATCTGAACAAGTCTTTAATTCTTCATTTTTAAAGAAAAAAATTTGCTAGATAAAGTACCTTTGACAGTTTTATTTTTTTATTTAAAATTTTTTTAAATTTTTATTTTTACAGACTGCATTTTGATTCATTGTACACAAATGGGGTACAACTTTTCATTTCTATGGCTGTACACAATGTAGATTTACACCATTCATGTAGTCATACATGTACATAAGGTAATAATGTCTGTCTCAGTCTACTCTCTTTCCTTCCCCACCCACTCCAGCTCCATTTTCCTCTACATCATCCAAAGTTGACAGTTTTATTTTAACACTATTTTTATTGGTGCATAATAATTATACAGAATACTTTTACTTATACACACAATTTGCTGAATTTCAATTTCAAGTACATTAACTCTTTTAATACATCATTCCTTTCCTTCTAGTCTATAAGGTTTCTAGTGAGAAACCCAATGATAGTGTTACAAAAGTTCTTTTGTAAATTAATTTCTTCTTTATCTTGCTATTTTTAAATTGTATCCTTCTATGTGAATTTTGAAAATCTGATTATTTGGTGTCTCATGTGGATTTATTTGCTTTCATCTTAATTTGATCTGCTGGGTTTCCTGGACCTGAATGTCCATTTTCTTTCCTGGACTTGGAAATTTTTCAGACATTCTTCTGTAAATATACTTTCTCCCCCTTTCTTTTCTTATCTCTTTCTTGAATTTCTAAAAAATATATATTGATCTACTTGATGATGTCCTACAAGTTTCTGAGAATTTTGTCACTCTTTCATTCTTATTCTTTTATTTAGTTCATCCGGTGGGGTAATTTCAATCACCTGTGCTCAAGTGTGCTGAGTCTTCTGATAAGTTCTTCTAATAATTTCTTTTCAGTGTTGCACTCTTGCTGCCAAAATTTTAGAATATGTTTTCTATTCTTTGTTCATATGTAAACTTTGTCCATATATCTTTTTTTTTTTTTTTTTTTTTTTTTTTTTTTAGTTTACCAAGCACCTTTATGATGGTTAATTTGAATAGTGTGTCAGGTAATTTCCATTCTTTCATTTTTTAGGTTCATTTTCTGGAGATTTATTTTGTTAATTTTATCTGGTCCTTTTTTTTTTTCTTTCTTTCTTTCTTGTTGTCATGTGTTTTGTAACATTGTATTGGGATACATATTTTTGAAAATACATTCAACTCTCTCAGTTCTTGTGGACTAATTTCATGGAGGATAAAATCCTTTACCCTCAGTCTAACTAGAGATTCTGGAAGCAACTCCAACTTTGGATGTGGAGATGATATTTCTCTGATCCTACATGCAATTAGAGAGACCTTCAGATACTTTTCCAACAACTTATTTATGTTTTGACTGGTAATTTTCTGTGGCACTGTGAGTTTTCCAGTTCTACAGTAGCAAGTCATCTTACCTTCTTTTCTCTCAGTAGCCACAAGAAATACAAAGTACTCCAGCTCTCTGTTAGTGCAGCAAGTCTGCAAAACATCGAGTAGTCCCTTGGCAAGACCTCTAAGAAGCTCAAATTTTGCATGCATGCTCCACTTCTTTACCTTCCTTCTGATGAAGCCTCACATTTGTGCTTCCTCTGGATTTCATCCAGTCCTACTTAACAAGCTGCTACTCTTCTTTGTTTTCAGTTACCTCTCAGTTATCCAAATTGTACTGGTTCATCCATGCTTCAAAAAGCTCTCATCTAGCTATCACTAGATGCATCATTCCATCTTCTTTTTCTCCTGAGGGAGAGGTAGTGAACTGCAGAATTTTTCCCTGGTACTGAGTTGTGATAGCTTCAGCAATGCTGAAAAAGCTTTTCTTATTACTTTTCTTATTCCTTTCAATATAGCACTTCTTGGTTTTGTCCCATCTCTACAGTAAAACCTTTTAACTGGATTGTACCATTACCATAAAGGTATTTTGAGTCAGTCATGTATCTAGTTAAATCATTGTCTCCAGAGAAACAGGGTTGGGGTTTCCTATTCTGCCATCTTGCTGTCATGTCTAAAGGTTTATTTTTAAACACTTACCAGAATTTACTTTTAAAATTTACCTTTCTAATCTTTGTTTATTAAAATAATTTTAAAATTTAACTCAATAGATCTTCAAAAATAACATTTTAAAGGGCTAATAATAACATTCAATGGATATATCTTACAATGAGAATTGTTCAAACCATATCTAACAAAAGTATGAGTTTTCATTTGGGCATTTGAGGATAAACATCATACTACCAGAAAATCTCTGAAGATACAGATTTTGTTTTATTTCTGTATTCAACAATGCCTAAAATAAGGTCTGTCATATAGATGATCAAGAGTGAATGACAAGGAATATAATCTTGATATGACTCAGTGACTCACATTTTTCATCTACAAAATTCAGAAAATGATAATTTGTATTACATACAGTTATGACAGGTAAAGAGTTAATAGACATGAACCACTCTTTAAATTTTGGCTTTACTATTATTATTATTTTCTGATGTTTCCTATAATACTAACATCTTAATCATAGAATGGATTTGAAACATAATTGAATTTAGAAAAAATTTACTGGAAAAATAAGGAGAGATGTTAAGGGAAATATAAGAATATCATAATCAAAACTGTAAGTCAGTGGACCTACAAGTTCATAATTTTTGAGAAAGCTGTCTTGAATGTTTTCTTGTCTTCATATCTACTATGTATTTAAGCATGAGCCATTAAAATACCATTGGGAAATTAGGATGATAATCTTTTTAGGTGCAGACATGATTATGCTTTATAAAATATATGAATGATAATATAAAATGAAGTCTCATAAAAATTACACAAACACACTAAAATATTCACTCTGCATTTGTTGTCATATTTATCCATAACTCTTAAGTACATATTTATCTTTGTATATAGATCCTTTCTTATCAGTCAAACATAAAATTTATGCTTACAATAATTAATGACAATATCATCTGTTTCCTAACTCTCCTTTCCTCTTTTTTTTTTTTTGTCGTGTTTCATGATTAAAAACTCACTGATTTTTCAGTAGACTAAGACATTTTCTATCACTCAAATGTCTTGACAGCGTAGAATATCTATGAAGAGATTATAGTGGAAGTATTCTACCAATTTTTCAACTAAAAGACTTGATGGCAAAGATTCAAAGAAAAAAGTATCTGATCGTGCTGCTTGATAATTGAATTAAATCTGTTATAGAAAGTCAGAAGACGAAAAGCACATTATCCACTGCATTCTGGTAGTGTGCTCTTCAGATACACTAGCACTATGAGACTACAGTGTACCTATCTGGAATGAGCTGTTAATAATTGCCCTCTCACCAGGCAAAAGTCAGAGATTTTTGTATAGGATAGATATCTCCCACAGCTAATACACAGATGGCTCAAAATGGAACACAAAGACACTGGAGAAGACATGGGACTATTTGAACTGTTCCATCAAGATATGAACATCTAACTTCATAAAAATCCAAAATAGCTATTTCTGGGCTGGGGTTGTGGCTCAGTGGTGCAACATTTTCCTAGCACTCATGAAGCATTGAGTTCGATTCTCAGCACCACATATAAATAAATGAATAAATAAAGGTCCATGATCTTAAAAATATTAAAAAAAACAAAAACAAAAATAACTATTTCTGAAGCTCCCCAAAATATTTCATCTTATATTTTTTAGCAAAGGAAGCATACTACCCTTATTTATTTTCCATAGTCCAAAGTTTTTGGATATCAAAATGACTATTTAAATGAAAGGAAAGAGTTTCAACTTGGTATAGTAAAACAGGTAGCAACAACAACAAAAAAAAAACCTAACAAAATCTCCAAGTGCATGGATTCCCAGAACTCACTGTATTTAAAGTCAATTGAAATTTTTAAATTTTATGAATTCTTACTTGAGGATCAACCTATGCTTTGAAACTAATACTAATTTTTTTAATCTCTCAATTACATCTAATATAATATGGTTCACATTACTTTGGTTATGATTTCCTGTTTGTAAAATAATGCCTACATTTACATATGCACATAGTTTAGGTATAAATATGTAGATACTTTGGGTTTTTTGAGAAAATATATTATAATGAAATATATTTAGATAAAGTGACACATTCAGTAGCAATGACTTAAACATTTAACTTCTATTTTTAAGGAAAAATATGAGTCAGTCAAAAATATAATAACATATACAGAAAGTTGTTAGGACAACTGAGTTCAATGGGGCTAATGACATATTCAACTGTTAGAAGCAGCATCCTCTAAATTTCTATGGAATTATCCATTATGAGCTTTCATCTTAAATCACTGTTTCAATGACACCAAACTTTTGAGGGAGTTATAATCTATAGGACATTGTGACCTGTAACTACAGGGAACTGGAATTCTAAGTCTTCATTATTCTACTTATTCAACTCTGACAGGCACTTTGAATAAATTAAATTAAAAATAATTGTGATATACATTTTATGTTATATTACCTAGTGATTTTAAGTCAAATGACGGGTCTGGAGCCTTCCATATTTTTCATTCCTTCTATTCTAGCACATCGACTTCATTAACTCTGTTTGACTACAAACCTTGCTCTAACAGTGTTCTTATGGACCAGAGTTCAATAAAAGCCAAATCTATCATAAATATATTGAAATATTATACAAATTTCTCAGTAATTTACTCAATAGACAATCCTACAGTATTAGCCCTTGAGATAACCTTCAAGAAACCCAATTTACTTTGAAAATCATAGGAATAAGATATTGCACTGAAGATATTTCAAATAAAGTAAGCATGAAAATTACTTAGAGTTGAAATACAGGTTTTAGAAAAATGACATTCAATTTGAGTACTCTGAAGTATATGAAATAATCAAGTCCCTGTTTGGATCCATATCCTTATTCTAATCTCACAAAAATAGAATAGCAAAACTTCTTAGAATGACAAAGAAATAAGAGATCTATGTGAGTAAGTGATAAATTACATTCACAGGTTAGAAACAATAACCTGAGGTTAGCAGGGAGAAGCTGGAAAGGTATTTTTCTCTTGTTCCCTTTTCTTCTAGATTACCTGCACATTTCATTTAGAGTGTGAGGTACTTTCAGTTCAGGCTTTTTTTCTATTAATATATTTAGTGAAATTTTTTTAGCTAGGGTTTCTTAACTGAATCAAAAAGTAAGGATTAAAACAAAGAAAAGAAATGTGATTTATATAGAAATTTTTCAATATTTTATTTTCATACAGATTTCATGACCACAAACTTTTTTATTGTATACATTTTTATTCCATAATTCTTTACTCTGACCAAACAAAATAAGCATCAGTATTAAAATTTTATAAAATACACTATAATTTGATGTTTAATTTGTGGAATATAAATATTATAGATTATATTCATGGATGAACTTGAATGAAATATGTAATATATCCATATTACCATAACTTACATGTAATAGTATTACAGAATAATGATAAAAAACCAAACTACAAATATTTATTTTAGCAAATAAATCTATAAATATTTACACTAGGAAAACAAGGTAAAATGACCAAGATATGTTTCACAATAATGGAAAAATATGATGCTTATAATTATGGATTTGATTATACTGTCAGCAGATTTCAAAATTTATGGCAAAATTACTGCTCTGATCAACTCACCAATACAAATGTGAAAATGACACTCTCTAGCACCTATCAACAAATGTTTATGGGATGTTTCATATGTGTATATTAATAAATGTTTAATATATAAGACATTCTTAAGCTATAAGGGTTTTCGTTTTTTTGTGTGTGTGATATGTCTGTTTATATATTTATTCAGTTGTTTTAAAAATTGGTCATGACTGGAAAACATTACTGGATTCAAAAAATTTCACTTTAACAAATGAATTAAATAAAAACTTATTGCAATCCTTAGTTTTTTCATCTCAATATAATCTGCAAAATATTTTATTTTTGTGATGATAGTACACAGAAGTGAAATAGGAAGTGATTGTGTAGATAGAAAACTGAAATAGTCATTTTTTATGAATTGAAGTGATTATTTTTAATGACTATTATATGGTGTATCTCATAGAAGTTATAGAAAAATAAACCACCCCTTTCACCAAAAAGCCCTCTAATGACACTATGAGCAGTCTTGTGTGTTTGTTTAATATAGTGCTTTTCGCATGTTAGAATCTGAATGTCACTACCATTTTTATCTTTCCTTATCTATCATTTGATACTCTTCAAAATCATTTCTTGTATCAGTATGTTAAATAATTAAGTATCTTGCTGTTTGAACCCATTCCATGTCTAGCTTTCTAACTGACCTATGATGAGCGATCCGTTCACTCAACTCTGCAACACAATGGTAGTTTCACAAAGTCAATGGTACCCAGATCAACCTTTCTGTTGACAAATTAAAAGATTTTAAGGGTGATAGAACATCTTTTAAGACCCAATACTGAGCTAAAAATTCATTAATAGGGGCTCACAATTAAATTGCGAGGTCTTTTGTCAAATGAAACAAATAAATGATCAATCTTTCACCACATCATATATGATATTTAACTCACTTGCCTCTACTGTTCTAATACTTCTTAAATGTTTTTAATATTTTATGCTCCCCACAATGTCAGTATAGGTCCTGTGATGCTTTGGCTTCCCCAGAGAGTGTTAATACCCCTTTCCAGTGTATACGTACAAGCCCAATTACTAACATGTCCTTCTGCCAGACAGTTGTGTTCTGACCAGTTCACTAACAGGCACCTTGTTCATCATTTCTCACCTCTCTGTGTATTAGGGTATCTCTAGTGATTAAACTGTCCCCATTAAAAAATAAAATATGTATAATATTCTACCTATTTCTAGATTAACCCATATATCAATCTGCCTAGATTTGCTTGGAGTTTTCTTCATGTTTTTTGGATCAGCAATTTCCTATCACTGATCCATTTCTTTTACCAGACCTATGAGCTGACCAGGGATCTCTCAGAAGGGTTCACCAATGCCTTGGTGACTTTCATAGCACATTTCACTAGCATTTCCTTGTAGATGTAGGTGATTGGTATTTTAACACAGAGAAGAAAAATTACAAGAGAGGCATGTGAGGGTAGTTCTTGGGTACTCCATGTTAAGTGGGTATAATAATAAACATCCAGTATTATACTGGGTATTTCTACCCATTGATTTCTATCTCATGAAACTACTTAAAACTCAAAATCCTTAAAAATTCTGAAAGGAAAGGGGCTATGAATGTGGCTGACCACTCTGAATGTGGGATATGAGTCTATTTGAGGAAATTTGGTCCTTCACTTCTACTTTTCTCTTCTTTCATCCCTATTAACAGATTATGCTGTTTTATGTAAAACCTAGCTCCCACCATACTACCTAAAACGTGCATATTCAAATTCAAGAGAGTAAATGTGCAAAGTACATAAAGAAGGAAGGGAAAAGAAAAATTTACTATCTGGGAAGTGTCCACTGATGGTTTCCCAAAATCAATGTCATCAGAACTGTGACATCTTGCAGAATATTGCCTTAGTGCATGTATAGCATTTTAAAGAATACTTGAGTCTTATGTCTTTCATATCAGTGTAGAAAATCAATTTTAACTAATGTTTAAGATCCCTTGTGAAATCAAGAAATATTTTGAAGAATTAATATAAGTAATACTGCAGAATAAAATAAAACAGATCTAATTTAAAAACAAATAATGGGCTATCTAAAAATCTAAGGTATTTTCAAATGCTGGTCAGAAAAATCAGGGATATTACTCTGTATTCAGTAGAATCTTCTAAGATAATTTAATCATCCAGTAGAGATTAAGACACTACGTAGAATATTAAATATATTCCCCAAAACCCCTATTCATTGGGTAAACAATCAAATACTAATATAAGTGCATTTGAGTAGAGATTTTATAGAGGAAACTAGATTGCTAATATGACTTTAAAATAGGAAAGTTATTCTATATTTTTCTGGTGAACTAATGGAATCCTAAAAACCCTTAAAGGTGGAAGAGGAAGGCAGAAAAGTCAGTCAGAGAGGTGGAGAAGTAGAATAGTTGTAATGTGAGAAAGATCCTGCATACCATCACTGATTCTGGGCTAAATGCAAAGATCAAAGAGAGGCTTCTAGTTGTGCAGGGTGGCCCTCAACTGAAAACCACTGTGAAAATGGGATCTTAATGCTATAGCCACAAAAAAACTAATTCTACCAACATACTAAATGTCCCTGGGAGCAGATTCTGAGAGCCTTTGCATATCCAAAGGATTTTTTTAATCTCTTGTCAGTTTCTGCAAAGTCACCTGAGATTTTGACAGTGATTGAGTTGCATATATGTGTGAACTTGGGAATATTGCCATTTAAACAATATTAAATGCTCCAACACAAGAACTTAGGATTTCATGTTTAGGTCTTCTTTAATTTCTTTCAACAATGTTTTATAGTTTCTACTGTATAACTCTTTGATGTCATTCTTTAAGTTTATTCCACACAATATTTATTTTAATGGTATTTTGGATTCAAATGTTTTCTTCATTTCCTATTTAGAATGTTCACTTCTGGCATATAGAGATACAATTGATTTTTTATGTTGGTCTTGTGTCAGGCACTTTTTCTTAACTCATGGAGAAGTTCTAAGAGGATTTTGTTGTATTCTTTAGAATTTTCCATATATAAGATCATGTCATATGCAATTGAAGATAGTTTTGCCCACCACCATCTAGATGCCTTTTATTTACTTTTCTTTTCTTACTAAGTTGACCTGACTAGAACCTCCATACAATGTTAAGTATAAATGGAAAAGGTAGAAATGAAACAAGTAGACATTCTTCTTTTTTCTGACCTTAGAAGACAAGTATTCAGTTTTTCAACTTTCTAGTATGGTTCCTCTTTATCAAGTATTCAGGTTTCACTCTCTTCTCTTGATTAATTGCGCTTTTTAGTGATGAAAAGATATTCGATTTTTTCGCTTTGCCATCTATTTTTTTCTGCATTTATTTAGGTGATCATGTTTTCCTTTTGCTATATTATTTTCATTTTTATGTTTTTTTAATTTAAAAAAAATTTCTAATTAGCTATACATGCATTTTGATGTGTCATACATAAATGGGATATAATTTCTAATCTTTCTGATTGTAGATGTTGTAGAATTACATGGGTCATGTAGCCATATATGTACATAAAGCAATGATGTCTTTCATTCTACTATCCTTCGTATCCCCATATTCCCTCCCCTCTACCTAATCTAAAGTGACTCTATTTTTTTCTAGTCATACCAACACTTATTGTGAATTAGCCATCCACATACCAGAGAAAACATTCAGCCTTTTTTTGGGGGGGGGGGCTGGGATTGACTTATTTTGCTTTGCATGATATTCTACAACTCGATCGATCTACCAGCAAATGCCATAATTTCATTCTTATTTAAAGCTGAGTAATATTCCATTCTCTTTATTCATTCATCTATTGAAGGGCACCTGGGTTGGTTCCCTAGTTTAGCTATTGTGAATTGAGCTGCTATAAACATTGACATGGCCTCGTCACTGTAGTATGCTGATTTTAAGTCCTTTGAGTATAAACTAAAATGCAGGGTCAACTATTGGTTCCATTCCAAGTTTTCTGAGGAATCTCCATACTACTTTCCATAGTGGTTGCACCAATTTGCAATCCCACTAGCAATGTGTGAGTGTACCTTTTCCCCACATCCTCACCAACATTTATTGTTGCCTGTATTCTTGATGATTGCCATTCTGACTGGAGTGAGATGGAATCTTAGAGTAGTTTTGATTTGCATTCCTCTAATTGCTAGAGATGTTGAACATTTTTTCATATATTTGTTAATATATTTTTTCATATATTTAGTGAGGTGTCTCTTCAGTTCTTTAGCTCATTTATTAATTGTGGTTTTTTTTTTGGTGTTAAGTTTTTAGAGTTCTTTATATAATGATTAATGTTTTTGCATTTTTTTAAATTTTTATTTTTACAGCCTGCATTTTGATTCATTGTATACAAATGGGGTACAACTTTTCATTTCTACAGTTGTACACGATGTAGATTCACACCATTCATGTAATCATACATATACATAGGGTAATACTGTCTGTCTCAGTCTATTATCTTTCCTTCCCCCACCTCCTCCCACCCCATTTTCCTCTACACCATCCAAAGTTCCTCCATTCTTCTCTTGCCTTTCCCTGTTATTATCTGAGGTACATGTGGTACAGATTTTCTTCCAGTCTGTAGGCTCTCTCTTCACATTATTGATTGTTCTTTTTGCTGAAAGGAAGTTTTTTAGTTTGAATCCATCCCATTTATTGCTTCTTGATTTTACTTCTTGCCCTTTAGGAGTCTTCTTAAGGAAGTCAGATCCTAGGCTGACATGGTTAAGATCTGGGTTTATTTTTCTTCTATTAGGCTCAGGACCTCTGTTCTGCTGCCTGTCTTTGAACTGTTTTGAGGGGAGTTTCATGCAGGGTGAGAAATAGAGGTCTAATTTCATTTTGTTCCATATGGATTTCCAGTTTTCCTGGCACCATTTATTGAATAGGCTATCTTTTCTCCAGTGAATGTTTTTGGCACCTTTGTCTAGTATGAGTTACCTATATTTATGTGGATTTGTCTCTGTGTCTTCTGTTTTGTACCATTGGTCTTCACGTCTGTTTTCGTGCCAATGTCATGCTGTTTTTGTTATTGTGATGCCTCCTGATTGACTTTTCTTGCTAAGGATTACTTTGGCTATTGTTTCTCTTATTATTCCAAATAAATTTCATGATTGCTTTTTCTAGTTCTATGAAGAATGCTGTTGGGATTTTAACAGGAATTACATTAAATTGGTATAATGCTTTTGGTACTATGGCAATTTTGACAATATAAATTCTGCCTATCCAGGACCATGGGAAGTCTTTCCATCTTCTAAGGTCTTCTTCAATTTCTTTCTTTAGTTTTCTGTAGTTTTCATTGTAGAGTTCTTTCCTCTCTTATGTTAGATAGATTCTCAAGTTTTTTTGTTTTTTTTTTTTTTTTTTTGAGGCGATTGTGAATGGGTTAGTTTTCCTAATTTCTCTTTCAGTGGATTCATCACTGATGTATAGAAACACATTTGATTTGAATGTTGATTTTATATCCTGCTACTTTACTGAATTCATTTATTAGTTCTAGAAATTATCTGGTGGAAGTTTTTGGATCTTCTAAATATAGAATCATGTCATGGGCAAATAGTGATAGTTTGAGTTCTTCTTTACCTATTTGTATCCTTTTAATTTCTTTCTTCTGTTTAATTGCTCTGGCTTTAGTTTCAAGAATGATGTTGAATGAAAGTGGTGAAGGAGGGTGTCTTTGTCTTGTTCCAGTTTTAAGCAGGAATGCTTTCAATTTTTCTCCATTTGGAATGATGTTGACCTTGGGTTTAGCATACATACCTTTTAGGATGTTGAGGTATTTTCCTACTATACCTAGTTTTTCTAGTGTGTTGAACATGAAGAGATGTGTATTTTGTCAAATGCTTTTTGTGCATGTATTGATATGATCATATGATTCTTGTGTTTAAGTCTATTGATATGATGAATTATATTTATTGATTTCCATATGTTGAACCAACCTTGCACCTCTGGGATTAACCTCACTTGCTCATGGTACACCATCTTTTAAATATGTTTTTATATGTGATTTGCCAGAATTTTGAGAATTTTTGCATCTTTGTTCATCAGGGATATTGGTCTGAAGTTTTCTTTCCTTGATGTGTCTGGTTTTGGTATTAGGGTGATATTAGATTCATAGAATGAGTAGGAAGGTTCCCTCCTTTTCTATTTCATGGAATACTTTGAGGAATATTAGTGCTAATCCTTCTTTGAAGGTCTTGTAGAACTCAGCTGAGAATCTGTCTGGTCCTAGGCTTGTCTTGAATGGTAGGCTTTTGATTTCATTTTCTATTTCATTACTTGAAATTGATCTGGTTGATGTGTACATGATAAACAAAATTTGCATTCCTATGATAAAGCCCACCTTGTCATGGTGTATTAACTTTTTAACATATTGACAGTTTTGGTTTACTAGATATTGTTGAAATTCTTTTGCATATACTTTCATAGGGATATAGGTCTATAATATTATCAAATTTGATGTTTCATCTAGTTTAGGAATTAACTTGGCAATTTCTGCTTTTCTAGAAATATGTATATTTTGCTTAAGTTTTTTAATGCATCAGTAGTGTTCTCTTAGTCTCCTAGTTTCTCCCTTATTTACATTTCTGTGAAGTTGGTATTGATGTCTCCTCTTTCATTCTTGATTTAAATTTTTTTTTAATTATATTTTTCTTGGTCAAGTTAGATTTGTTAATTTCAATTCGTTTCAAACCACCAAATTTGGTTTCATTCTTTTACTCTACTAACTTTATACTTTCTATTTCACTAATTTGCATGCTAGTTTCTATGATTTCCTCCTTTGTACTACCTTTAGGTTTATTTTACTACCATTTTCCAGTGTTTTAAAGTGGAATTTTATGTTATCTGAGGTCTTTCTTCTTTCTTTCTTAATATATATGGATACAACTTTTTTTCTGAGAACTTAAATTTTTGTATTTATTTTTCCTTTCAATTCAAAGTATTTTCTAACTTCACTTTTGATAACCTTTATGATGTATCAATTATTTAGGAATATGCTTATTTTCTATACATTAACATGTCTTCCAATTTTTTGTTTTCAATTTCTAATTTATTTTCATTGCTTTTAGAGAATATATTTTGTATGATCTTATTTATTGCAAATTTATTGTGGCTTAGTTTATGGTCTAGCAAGCAGTCCATCCTGGGGAATGGTCCATGTGTACTTTAGAAAAATGTGTGTTCAGCTGTGTTTGGGTGGGTTGCTCTATAGATATGTTAGGTCTAGTTGGTTTATCATAATAGTCAGGTTTTCTATGTCTTTATTGATCTTCTGCCTAGCAGTCCTACCACCATCATTGAATTACCTATTTCTCCCTTCTATTCTGTCAGTTTTTGCTGAGTATAAAATTGTTGGTCGATAGATTTTTAATTTCATTATTTGACCATGTCATCCCACTATCTTCTGACCTCTATCTGTTCTGATAGGTCAGCTGTTATTTTTATTGAAGTTCTCTGTTACTTGACGAATTGTTCTCCTGCTGCTACTTTTAAGGATTTCTCTTCATCTCTGGCTTTCAACATTTTGACCATGAGTATCTAGCTGTGGATCTCTCTGCATTTATATTATTTAGAGCATGCTGTTTGTCTTCAATGTATACATTAGCTATCCCATTAAATTTTGGAAGCTTTCATCTATAAATTCTTTGAATATTTTTCTTTCTGCCTATTCAGAGGAACTTGGTATAGTCAATAGTGTCTCATATTTCTCTAGATCCCTGTCCATTTTTCCATTTTTTTTCCTTCTCTATCCTTTAGGTTACATTACCACTCTTGATGTAACCTCATGCTTTTAACTTCTGCCAGTTCAAATCTACTATTGAACCCCTTTAATGAATTTTTAATTGGTATACTTTTATTTCCAGATTTTCCATTTTTTATCAATGTATTCTATTATAGTTTATGTATGAGCTGTCCCCCAAAAACTCATGTGTGAGATAGGGCAAGAAATGATTGGATTATGAGAGCCTACACCTAATCAGTGCATCAATTCAAAGATAGGGATTAATAGGCTGATAATTGTGGGCAGGCAGGTTGTGACTGGAAGAGGTAGGTCCCTGGAGATGTGCCTTTGGGGTACATATTTTGACCTTGTTGAGCAGAATGCTCTCTCTACTCCCTGTTTGCCTCATCCTAAGCTACATTTTTTCACATACTCTTCATTGTTATGTTGGATCTAACCTTGAACAAAAAGTTAAGAAGTTGGTTGTCTGTGGACTGGGACCTTGAAACTGTGAGCCCCAAATAAACTTTTCATCCTCTGTGTTGTTTTTATCAGGTCTTTTGGTCACAGTGATGCAAAAACTGACTAAAACAGAAACTGGTACCAAGGAGTAGGGTTGTTGCTTTGACTGACCTGACCAAAGAAGCCTTTGTTGCTGGTTTGCAGGGGGAGGAATTTTGAAAAGTTTAGAGATGCAAGCTGGAAAAGCTTTAGAATGTTTCATTTCTATTTTTTGGGTTTTTGTTTTTTGTTTTTTGTTTTTGTACCAGGGACTGAACTCAAGGGCACTCAACCACTGAATCACATCCTCAGCCCTGTTTTGTATTTTATTTAAAGATAGGGTCTCACTGAGTTGCTTAGTGCTTCACTTTTGCTAAAGCTGGCTTTGAACACATGATCCTCCTGTCTCAGTCTCCTGAGCCACTGAGATTACAGTTGTGAACCACCACTCCCAGCTAGAATTTTTTAAGTGGAGGTTAATGGGCATTTCTGGTGGGAGCTCAGAAGATAAGAATGCCAATAAGACTGTGGACAGTAAAGACTGTGTTCTGGAGATTTTGGAGGAAAAGAAAGACTCGATAGGAAATTAGACTAGAATCCATTCATGTTATGTTCTGACTAAGAAGTTGTCTACATTTTACCTATATCCTGATACTTCTGTATGACAATGAATTTAAAGATGATAGCGTAATTAATCTGGTGAAGGAAATTTCAGGGCATCATGGCATTCCAATGGTGGCATTATATTGCTGCCTGCTTCTAGTCAAGTTTACTATGATGATCAGAAAAAGAAAAAAGTGCATAAAGACCTGAAAAATATGCAGTTTGTCCAGAAAAGTCCAATTAAAGCTGGGGTTAAGGAAGTTGTGGTAGTTAAAGAGATTATAGCCACTAAGGAAATGCTAAGTACTTTACCCAGAAAGAGAAAATATGGCTTTAGGGCATCTCAGGAATTGGCAGGATAATGCCCATCTCAGTCTCAAGGGTGTAAGAGTAAAAATTTCTTTGATAAAAAAAATGGAGGCACACTTCATGAATAGAGGGGTGCCTGGAAAGTTGTTTCACCATGATCAGCCACCCAGTCACTCAGAAGCTACTACAGTCATGATCCCTGGAGGTTTGGCTGCTGTAGCTCAAATTGGAAGCAGATTTTATCATCATTACATTATGCTGGTTCTCCAGGAATGCAGGATACTGGAATTAGAGGATCATGATGACTTTCATTGAGATTTCAAAGGAAGGGCTAGGAGGCAGGGTAAGGTGTGGCAGGGTCAGAGTCCCTACAGGCTTCCCATGAGAGGGCAATGCATGAAGATGTGATAAGGACATTGGAACTATTGGAATTATAGTGGAAATCTTCAGGAGTAAGAGATGTCATTAACATGGAATATCAGTTGAAGAGAGCTATAGGAATTGAGCAGAAACAAGTCAAAGAGAGAGGCCACATGAGCTACAACCAGGAAGTCCATAGGGGCAGAGCTACACAAGTCCTTCATAGAGAAAATCATGATGCCATGTGCCCAAGATGCTGGATGTGGAGCTATAGGACTTGTTTGCTAAATGGGATTTTGGTTTTACTTTGATTCCATCCTTTCTTTCTATGCCCCTATTCCTTGTGCAATGGAAATCTTTACTCTGTACCATTTTACATTGGATATATGTAACTTACTTTTGATCTTAGCTCATAGTCAAGAGATTGTCTTAAATCTCAGAGGAGATTTTGGACTTGGATTTTTGGATAATATCAGAGCTGTTAAGACTATGGGGAGTCTTGAAAATTGATTAAACATATTTTGTGTTGTGAGATCGGCATGAAATTTTGGGTACCAGGGATGAACTGTTATGGTTTGGATATGTGATGTTCCCCAAAAGCTCATGTGTGAGACAATGCAAGGAAGTTTAGAGGTGAAATGATTGTGTTTGTGAAAGTCTTCAAGTATTTAATACACACAAATAGATTAACTGGGTGTAGGCAGGTATAATGTTGCTGGAGGAGGTGAGTCACTAGGGGCATGCCTTTGGCATATATATTTTGCCCCCCCTGGAGTTCTCACTCTCCTTCCTGACTACCATGTTCCAAGCTACTTTCCTCCTCCACACCTTTCTGTCATGATATTTTGACTCTTCTTGGGCTCAGAGCAACAGAGTCAGCTGTCTATGGATTGAGACCTCTGAAACCATGATGCTCACATAAACTTTCCTCCTCTAAAATTATTCTTGTCAGGTCTTTTAATGACAATGACAGAAAAGCTGACTAAAACATATTTATTCTCTATATGATGGAACATTTTTAATCATACCTTCCTTTAATTCTTTAAACATTTTGCTTTAGGTCTTTAAACATATTTATAATAGCTGCCTTTAAGTCTTGGTTTCTAAATATATAATCTGGGTCCCATCACAAGTGAATTTATTATTTCTTTTTTTTCCTTATGTATATATCACATTTTCCTATTCATTTCCATGCTCCCTGATTCTTTTTTGAGAAGAAAACTAGATATTTCAGATACTGTAGCAAATGTGAATAGCAAACCCAGGACATGGTGGTGGAGGCAGTTCTTTTCTTTTGCTCATTCACTTGTCTGTTTAGTGACTTGGCTTAACTAATTCTGCAACATCCATTTCTATAATGAGCAATCTATTCTGTTCTTGCTCAGATATTTCCTCTTTTATTAAGTCTGGCTACCCTGTGGCCATATCTGGGTTACCACAAGCTACTTATTAATAAATGAGAGTGCTTTAACCCCCTTAATAAGTTTGACTTTTACCTTTTGCTTTTGATTATATATTGATTTAGAGCTTCAATTACAGACTAGGGAGTGTTTCCCCCTTTACATTCAGTCAGGGAAAATTTAGGAACTCCTTCTTTGTTTGCTCCTAAGAGGGCATAGCAGTGAGCATGCTTACAATCTTACAATTTGATAAGGATGATTTTATTTTAAATGTGCTTCCTAGGGGTTACTCCTAGGTCAGATTAGTTTATTATTCAGTCAGTGATCAGGCAGAGGTTGTGATTAAGTCCTTTACTGTAGGGAACTGTGCACCCTGTGTTGATGGATCTGCATGACTAGGGAATATCTTCAAGCCTTGCTTTAATTGTTTCTAAGTCCATATGCAGTCAAATGAATATGCATGACCTGCCCATCCCCAAACCAGAATGTCTCGTAGGAAGGTTCTTCAGAGCTCTTTTTGGCTTCTTTGCTACATTACTTGTATCTTGGATTTTCCATGTTCCTTGTAATTGCTTTCCATCTAGAGTTCCACTGTTCTTGACAAAATAATTAGGCATGGAGTTCTTCTGATGCTGGCCCAAACAAGATCAATGTCTTCAGGTAGAGTCATAGACGTTCTCTCCCTACAATTTGCCTTTCCCCTTGAGCAGAACTCACTACACTGGTGCTGGGTGGGAAATCGTTTTCACTGAGTGTGACTTCTATTCTATGAGTAGACATCAAAGAGAGGTGGTGGCGTACCTGCTTTTCTTGGCTTGCTCCTCTTGGTGTGAAACTTCCATTCTATGAACAAGAAACTGGGACAGGAACATCAGAACCCAATATTCTCAGCTTGCTGTGCCTGCAGTAGGGCTTCTGTGCTGTGAGTTGGGACTGGGTGGAATAAAGAAGAACTAGCCTTCTTAATGATATGTCTCTGGATGAACTTTGGCAACCCAGGGTTGAGCAGGTTGGAAAACACTAGCAGCCTGCCTCTATTGGGTGGGGCTATTGTCCCAGAATGCAAACTGGAAGCTACCATCTTCTGGACTGTAGATGACCTCATGAGAATTTTCATAACAGAGATGAAAGAATGGGAAGGATTGGGGTAAAAAAATGGGTCGTGGTACAAATGACATAGATTCTTGCTATTCTTTCAGAGATCTTGGAAGTTTTCATTCATTCATTCAATTATTTGCCCAGCATTATTGAGGAAAAATAGTAAAACTACAGTATAAATACTTAAAGTGTACAAAATGATGAGTCCATATACACACATATGTATACATTATGAAATGACAACACGTGATTACGATTAACATCACTATAAAATTAGCATTTTTTAAATGTGTGATGAAGACAATGAACTTTTACTCAGCCACAGGATCCTGAAAGACAAATACAATTTAATATCATTTACATGTGGAGTCCAAAAGCAAAGAGTTGCATGGT
The DNA here is from genome assembly GCF_902686445.1 of Sciurus carolinensis. Classification (NCBI taxonomy): domain Eukaryota; kingdom Metazoa; phylum Chordata; class Mammalia; order Rodentia; family Sciuridae; genus Sciurus; species Sciurus carolinensis. Next base: position 93,430,922 of record NC_062215.1, read on the forward strand.
GGTTGCCAAGGGCTGGATGGTCAGGGAAGCGAAGAGATCTTTGAAAAGTATACAAGATTTCAATTGGTAGATTTTCTTGAATGAATATCTCTCTATCTGCTCAATGCCCTTAGGTCAATTTCTGGAAACTTTCTATTATTTGGGTTGTTAGAAAACATTTTTTACCAGTTAAATTATCATTTTTCCTGGACAGATTATTGAACAAGATCCTTCCAGAGGACCTGCTTTACAATGGATTTTCTTATTCCAGTGTACTTTCAAAAGGATTTTATTATTTTACTTGAATTCTAAACTTACTTTGAAATTTATCAGTAGATAAATTCCTGGGATAAATTTCCAATTAGATTCTTAACAGACAAACATTTTAGCTTTTTTGAAAAACAGTTTAGTTTCACAAACAGAGGGTAAAAGAGTAAAACACTTCTACTGGCAGCATTTCATATGGAGTTACATTAGTAATAAAGCTACACACATAGTACTTATCAGAACATGGCATCTGTCTCTTCAGACAATGAAAAGCACCTTTTGGATAAGGATAATATATTGTGCTGCATCACTGGGTTTCTCATCTTGGCACCTCCGTAAATCTAATTATGAGATATATGCAGCAGTTGCTAACTCCCATTAATGAAAATGGATGCATCAATGAGCCCCATTTTACTGAGTCTAAATAAACTAATACTCTATCTCTAAAGCACACCCAAGCTATTTAAACATTTCTCCCCTGGCTAAGCATAAGAAGAGTAAATTATCATAAATCAAAGATCACTGATGTATATATGACAACAGAAGCACATTATTAATACATGAATATTGCCATTCATTCCCCTCCCATTTCTGCTAAGGAGGACTTGTGAAAAGGTTTCTGTTAGGAGATTGTATAATTCAGATTAGGAGAAAAAGTTGGACTGGTAAGCAAAGGAAGGAAGCCAAGTAAAGGAGAAGATTTTGAGGGGAATTCTGAAAAAAATAGTGAAGTATTCAGCAACTGGAAAGAAATAAAATGGAGCAAAAAGGAGAAGTTCAAGTGTTCTTATTGCTTAAAATTCTTCTTTTCAATGTATAGGAACAATATATAATGAACTTACATTATTTTGAAACTGTGTATTAGTCATCAGACTGTACTAGTCCATAAATTCATACTTATTTTGAATTACTCTGATAACTGACTTTGATAGTTTTCCCAAAACATTGAAATATAATGCAAATTATTATCAATAACATGAGTTTAATATTTTTAAATTTTTTATTCTAAGAGAAAAACTTAGAACTATAATATTTTCCAGACTGCATTAGTGTTAAAAATCCCCATATCAAACTAAAGCAGTATTGTCTTCTCAGCATCCTGGCTCAATGTATGCTGTTTCTATAGTACAAAGTATTCAAGCAGAAGTGGGGAAAACAATGGGTTCCATGCTAAGCATATTCAAAATCCTAAACAACTCCCTTAAAAATTTTTATATGCGAACTACTAGAGCTTAGACCCTCTGTGAGGCTGTATAGTAAACTTTACATTAAGTATACTTAATGAGTTTACATTTTAAGTGCAAGTAATTATTTGCATATTATAGAGCACTCTCTGACATAACACATCATGCATAAAATTCTCATCGTGGGGATTCTGGGTGGCAGGGGTCCATTGATTGCATAGCATTCTGAAGTAAAGCTTCTAAATTAAACTATTTCCCACAGCATGTAGATAAGATATTTCTAAAATAACACTTAAATGTAGATTTCTAATAATGAGCTAGACCTATTCTATTTCTGTATGTGTTGAGCACTGTGGAGGCCAGGGAGTTGATGCTAAGTCAATCCTAGAGTCCCTTTATTTGCAAGTCAATAGAATATTTGTATGTCTGTTTTACTACAGTGCACTTTTCTTAGCTTGAGTGTGTGTATGTGTGTGTGTGTGTGTGTGTGTGTGTGTGTGAAAGAGAGAGTCAGAGAGGTGTATACATGTGTACTGAAATGTAACAATCACCCAGAATATATAAGTTAATACATAAATGAGTAAATGAATGAATGATTCAATTACTGAAATATCTGCATAAATTCAGCTGGGATTTTCTCTTATTTACTTACAGGACCAGAGTGGTCAGTACATATGCATTCATTAGTTTCTATTCACACCAATGCTTGACACCTACTTGAATGAACTCCATGACTTTTATTTCTTTCTGTCTCTCCATAGAAGTATTCCTAGACAATGACCAAGAGTTAGGGAAGAAGAACTGAAAGTAGTAAATGACAGGTCATATGTAGGGAACAGCTTTAAATATCTAGTACAGAATAAGGATTCAGTTTCCAGGAACATAAGAATACCAGAGATTAGTGACAATATCCATTCTGGAAAGGGAACCAGAGGCAAAGCCAGATTACCATGTAGAGTTAATAATACACACACACACACACACACACACACACACACACACAAATCTAAGGAGTTAATTTCAGCTAAGAAAAAGAAAAGTCAAATTAAGAGACAGAAATTATATTTGGTTTTAGCAGACAATTAAAATCAGGAGCTAAGGATTTAGTTAGCCAAACAAGTATATATCCTAGACAAGAACATTTGGATATGTAGTTCATATCTTAGTATTTTTGCTCATATTTTAGTATTTTGCTTCTTTGTTTTTGTTTGTTTGTTTGTGTGGTTTTGAGGATTGAACCAGGGTCTCACATATGCTAGGCAAACACTTTACCACTGAACTATATCCCCAGTTTAAGACCACATTTTAGGATGAAAAACAAGATTTAACAAGGCCTTCCTGAATTTGTACTAGCAGTATTTAAATGTTTCATGCTGAGTTATATAACTACCAGTATACTACTTTTAGAATATTTGAAGAATGAAATATAAAATTTCAACCATTCATTATGATATGCATAAAATTCTACTTGAAAAACAACTCACACATCACAACAATTTAATGTTTAAAAATGTTAAGATTTCTAAATGTTTTGCCTTAAGGAAACTGGATTTTTTTTACATTACCTTTCTCATGGAAGACTATAATTTATTATGTACCACATAAAAACAATCTACATTAAAGAAGTATATGTGCTTTAGTTGAAACTTTCCATATTATTATTTTTTCATCACTTATTAATTTTCTTGCAGGATTTACCAAAGGTAACAAGAAGGAAGTTTTAAATCCACTTATTTCTGAGGTGGAATTGTTTTTCTCTCTTAAAATTCTTATAGATAACTCTGATGATTCCACTCAACTAAAATCAGCAAGTATAATGCAATGAAAGCAAAATAATAATTGAAAAATCCAAAATTTAATATTTGAATAATATGTAATGGCACTTAGAACTGCCATTGTGATTGTTTTGGATAATTATACATTTTACTTTATGCAGCTAACTACATGGCTCACTCCTAAATTGGTTTTAAGTTATAATAGATCAACAGAAAGTAACATAGTCTATTGCTCAAACTAAGATCTCAATGTAGATAGACATCATATGAGGAGTTTTCTGTTAAGTTGTTTTTCTGTGTTTAGTCTTCTGTAAAAAGTCAATGAATGTGTTATTTCAAAGGAAACACACACACACACACACACACACAGCTTTATGTGTAGTACTTAGTACTGAAAATAAAATGTCCATATAGTAACAAAAGACTATTTTTTTCTTTCCTTTCTTTTTCATTTTTTAATTGGGGGTCTCACTATACTTACCCCATACTTCCCAGGCTTGTCTCCAACTCTTGTAATGCAAGTGATCCTTCTGCTTCAGCCTCTCACATAGCTGGGATTAACAGGCTTATTCTACCATAACCAGTTAAGATAGATTTATTTATTTATTTATTTATTTATTATTATTATTATTATTATTTTGTACCTGGGATTGAACCCAGGGGCTCTCAACCATTAAGCCACATTGCTAGCCCTTTTTTGTTATATATATTTCGTTTTGAGACATAATCTCAGTAAGTTGCTTAGGGCCTCGCTAAGTTGCTGAAGATAGCTTTGAACTCGAGATTCTCCTGCCTTATCCTCCCAAGTCTCTGGAATTATGGACATGCCTGGCCCAGTTAAGATGTTTTTAAAAAGGAAGACGGAGCAAGATAGAAGCTCAATAACAAAGCTCAATGGCTTGCCTCAGTTAAAAATATATCCAGAGACAGTGTCTAAAAATATTTCTAAGGAAATTTTTGTTTTTATTCAACAAATGAGTGCACAGCTAAGTCTTCAATTTTATAATGACCTAAATTAAATTCACCAAGAGAAAAGCATCAAGATATGATCCTAGATCACATACAAATTTGCTTCTTCAATGTGAAGATGCCCAGTTATTTGATCTGAATGCTTCTATATCAGCTTAAATTCTAGAACTACTATCTGTAATAACTTTTAATCTAATTTATGATAATGAAGCCAACTTTTCCAGACCTCAGTTTCTTTTCGTCAGACTCCAAGAATGTATCTCTTGTTGTATGACAGGTAGGATAGATAGATAATTGGAAAATATTTGCAGTCAGGTAGGATGGGAATTCAGAGATCCAGCCTTAACAAAGATAACCATCACTTGATCAGGGGAAGAGAGAAACACACTAAAAAGAGAGAGTAAAAGTGTTCACAGCTATTCTCCACATCAAACTTAAGCTAGACACACACATTATCTAGTTGACAACATCAAACAGAAATATGACAAATTTTAATAATCCCTTTTGTGTAGAGCACATAGAAAATTACAGGTCCCATCATCTACCAATATTATTTGTCCTCCAAACCCTTGCCTGTGGTACAGAAATCTGTGTAACCATTTTAAAAAGGGATAGAGCTAGATTGAGTGATTTCAGTAAGGTCACAGAGTGACAAAGGCAAGAAGTACATCCATCCTGGCCCTCCTGCTTTCAAGAATTGTTAAAGGAATGTTTTCTTCTTACTGTGAAAATTGGCTATTTCAAAGACTGTCCTCCTGCAGTGTATCCCTTCTCCTTGAAACTCTGGAAGCCCCAGGCCTGCCAATGGATAAGTCCAAAACCCACAGGACATGGAGGTGAAAATGGCCACACCCCTGCCCTTGTCCCAGGACCTTAGAGAGTCACTTTCTCCTGTGCCCTGGGCAGCTTCCGATCAACCCTGCTGGAGAGGCAACAATCAGGATGGTAATAGGCAATAGGCCACAAACAAGAATCACATGGGAAGGTACAATGTGACCTGTCTAACATGCACCACAAGAGGTTTGTCTTAACATCCGATCCGCTCTGCTAACCCAACTCTCCTCTAGCATTTACCCCTCACGGGGCATATCCTTCACTGTCTCCATTCTGAGCATCTCATTTATATCTTATACACCTGAATTAAATCTCTGAGTTAACTGGAGCGTTGTGTTTTCCCATTTTCTCTTATCATAAATCTGAGTCAATGAAGAGATAGTCATTTAAAGAACGTGTTGGGTCTATAAATCTAATGATTTTGTGCAAAGCTATGGTTAATTTTAACAGGTTGCAGTGAGTTTTAAAGGGAGCAGTACCCCCTTCCTTGTCTAGCTATGTTGGAAGACCTTTTTTCATTGTTACAGATTGGGAGAAGGGGGGAAGTTTGCTGTTAAACATTGCAAAACACATGGGGTAACTCCCCAAACAACAACAATAAAAATGGGCCCCAAATGTCAATAGTGCATTATTTGAGATGTCCTGGGTTATGGAAACACCTGTTTGACATTACTGGCTTTCTACTGATCTTCAGAGATTCTAAGGTAACTAAGAAACACATCTCTACCTCAAAAACCTGTACACCAACTAATCAGAGTTCTAATTTCATTAAAGATATTCATTTGCTTTGTAGTTTGAAAGAAAAAATTTTAAAAATGTGTTGAAAAAAACTCACATCAGAAATTTTAATTCAAAAGTAGTCCAATGCCTTATCATTCCTAGCATATACACATCTGCAAAAATCTATAATGGAAGTTAATGTATAGAATAGTTAACCTGGGACACTTCAAGAGAATCAGTAAATAAGAATCACTTTTAGCTGTATAGTTTCATTATGAAAACAAGGATATTGTCATTAGAGTCTAGAAAGATTTTCAATAATGTCAGTTGAAACAAGAGAGTTTTTCAAGTAACAGCATGTTAACCAACAATGACAATTTGTCAGGACATCCAAATGTGGTTAATCAAAGTTTTCAATTAATTTCTATGACATTTAATCCATAAATTTTATCTTGGCATAAGTAAAAATGAGAATGTCGAAAAAGCTTTTAAAACAGCATCCAGGAGCAATTACCCTACATTTGCAGATACAAAGAAGTCTACTTGAATTTTGTCTCTTTGGAAAAAGGCATTGTAAAAATCTTCCATCACTCTTAAAATTTCTAATAAATTTCAATAAACTACTGCGAATGCTTTTTCTTTCCTATTTCTAAAATCTACACTTTAGGAAAAAAAAAGAGAAAGCATAGTTGATTGCACTTCTTTCTATAAAATGTCTTAAATAAAAATATCTATGGAAAAGTACATATTTGATAAGTATTCCAAACAGCAAAATATACTTATAAGAAATAAAAAAGTTAAGGTTTTTCATATATCTTTTGTTCAAACTATGTACTTGTATCACATAACAATTTAAATAGAGTGAAGAACAGTGGAAAATATGCTACTATTTCCTGAAAGTTCTGTATGTTTTAATCCTCATATAATGTTCATATATTCAAGAAACTTTTAGGCCTTTTTAATCACTTTGAATTTTGAAGCTATCCAATTTACCAAACCAGGCTGCTGAACTTTCCTTAGAGTAATATCCTTACTGAAGAACCTTTGTTAATGAAGATTTGTGGATTTAAATGACATATCTCAGGTAACATTTACATGGTAATTAACAAACTATGTGAAGTCTTCCTTAATTTCAACAGCCATTACTTTTTGTGTTATATCAAGTAATATATTACTTGACAAGATGTGCATTTTCTTTTTTCCAGATGGAAAGACAAATAGAAATGTATTTTAACTAATCTGTTATACAAATTCGGCATTTCTACTTGATTATCTTATGAAGCCCACCATTTCCTGGAACATTTATGACATTTTCTGGCATGTAATTTCAATTACAATGTTATGACTATTGAATTGGCAATTGGGAAGCTGAACACAAATGCAAATAAATTTGGAATACACAAATTTATTGAAATACTGCACTATAAGAAAAAAACATTTCTCTGGAATTGATGTTTGATGAATCCCAAGTGACTCCTCCAAACCTTCTATCTTTTTCTATCTCTGATTTCATTGGCATTTGAATTTTTCTTGTCACTAACACTTCCTAAGTCTACTTTGCTTTCCCTGTATATTCCCATCGAATTGGTTGTAGGGATCAGAAAGAGTAGTGATGCATGAGCAAGAGAAGACAATTGGAACAATGTTGATTTAAATAAATAAACCTGCATTGATTCTGAAATATTACAGTTATATTATCACCTTTTTTAAAACATATATTTTATTTCAAATTAAGCAGAATAGTAGCATTTGTTGTGGGCATAAGGAGAGGTTTACTCTTTTCCTTGAGATGATAGAATGGTTTTCTTGGTTTATACAAATATTTCTTGAATGCACTATTGACCTTTGGTACCAGATTATTCTTTGTTGACAGTGTTGTTCTTTATATTGTGGGATGCTTAGTAGTATCCCTGACCTTTACCCATTAGATGCCAGTTGCATCTCTCAGATATGACAACTAAAAACCTCTTCAAACATTTTCATATATTCTCTGTGTGGCAAAATAGACATCACAAGTTTAACTAGTTCTATCTGTGTGCAAATGTATTCATTATTAAAGAGATGGGACAAATGAAGGAGAGATGAAGAAAGAAAAGGAGAGATGATGAAACATGAAATAAAAGGGAGGAAAGGAGGACAGAAAAAAGATAGGGGACAGCGATCTTCCCACAGGTGCATTTTACACTTTCTGCTGGCCTTCATTTACATCAAATCTTGCCTAATAAATATTTAATTAGTTTAGATTTTCAACAAGTTATTGAATGAAAGTACAGTTTCTAGAGTTCGGTCAATGATCAAATTTCAGTTCCAGTACATGCCAGTTTATAACTTTTTAATATTAGGAAAAATATTTAACCTCTTTAATCCTCAGTTCCCTCATTTATAAGCAAGAGAGTATAAAGGTATTGATACATATATTTGTGGTTATAAAGGAGTTAGTGCATCTGAAGTATATACTAAGATTGAAACTCAAAATTGTTTAATGTATATCATCATTAACTTCACCACCACTGATAAGGCAAAATCGTTTCTTTGGTAAAAATGCTATATTATAAAATACATATATAAAATTAATGAAAACATCAAAATTATTATTAATTTTCCAAGTATCACTAGGAAATAACTTTTTATGTTTAACAGGCTAAAAATGTTAATTTGTACCTTTTAAAGTATACACCCACATAAGTAAATCTTCACTTACTTCTAATGAATTTGGTAGTGGGCAGTATGGAATCCTAGCAAGGTATTCTTTTCTACAGATAAATTTTAGGGCAAAGGTAGATTTTTTTTCATCATATTCAATATGTTTATTAACTCTAAAGACTCAGCAAAATAGAATCCTTTAAATACTGACTGTAATGCCCTAGGTTAAAAGTGCTTTAAGTATTTACAAACAATTTCATATTTCAAGAAAACATGTTCCTACTAATAGGGATCAGTTTAAAACTGGGATAACACAATTATTTATTTGACCTTCACAATCCCTACAAATGCATTTCTAAACTAAAATATCTAACTACCCTCCAGCAAATAGTACATACTTGCAGAAAATGCCTTGACCATGTTCATGTTGGAAACACTAACCTATGTATTCCTTAGACAGAAAACAATTTATAAAATAGCAGTTCAAACCACTTGGATCAACACAGTTTTAAAGGTATAGTTTTAGTGAACCAGCATCCACTTAGAAACTCAGTGTTGGAAAAAATTATTTCATGTGAAACAGACAGAGCTTATTGAACTTATAAAACAATAACAGAAATAATTGTCAACAGATAGCTACCTAGGCTAGTTATATTGATAGCAATAGATAAATTAACTAATTCAGAACATAGATGTGGAAAGCCTACTCTGTCAGAACTCCAGGCATTTGAGAAAATTCATTGAATAATTGTGACAACAAAACATTCCTTGTGGAATTTTCCTACATGGTATACCTAGTGGATATAAGCTATGAAAAAGACAAAGAGAAGAACTTTTATGCCAAACATATGTTACAAATTCAATTTTCTCCTTAAAATAATAAACCTTATTTTAAAAAAAAGTACCAATTTTTTTATTGGTATATTGTAGTTGCACATAATGATGAACTTTTTTGTTACACATTCATATATGCATACTATATAACATTATAATTTGACCAACGTCACTTCCCAGTATTTACTCTCTGAAATTTTTTTGAAATAAAAATTTCAACCTAGAATATTTTGCCAATATTAGCATAAAGCTACAACCTATAAATCCACAGATTCAAACAAATTACAGGAAAGTTTTTGCTGAATGGCAGGAACACAAAGAAAGGCAATGAGCTCAGTTTCTTTAGTGACCTTCTTGGGTAAATTACCCAAGTCGGACTCAAGTATTTAAATTTCATTCATCTCTTCAATAAATATTAAGTGCTTATTTTGTGATTATTTTAAACAACAGTCATGGGACACAGGAGAATGAAAATTTCCGTAATGTTCTCACTAATTAGCATGATGCAAGACTCTACAAATTTTAGGGGGGGTATTCATTTCAATAAGGTGAGGTAGCCACAAAATTGTTCATACAATTTGAACTAAGGAAGCTAGACAAAAGGGATGAGGTATAGAGTACTAAGATATTTCCTTAAATCAGCAATTGTACCATGAAAAAAATCTTAAAATTATAACACAAGCTCAAAAATGAGCATCCTTCTAGTCTTGATATATATTGGGATGATGGGGGCCTAACTCTGAATATTGGTGATGCCTGAAGGGAAGAATTTTTTTAAATGATGCAAGTGTTCATATCTTTCAGAGAAATAATAGTGTATAGCTGTTATTAACTAGTCCTTAATTGCATAAATTCAATAAAATTGATATTCAGTCAACATAAACAAGTTCCTCAATTCGTAATTCTACACCATTTCCTTCATCCTACTCTTAAACTGCTGGATGCAGCTTCATTGGCATAAATTTTCCAAGAAAGCTAGCACCTACCTCAGACAGAAAGTTTGAGGTTTGGAATGAGGCTGAAATGTCTCTACTTTTTCCCAATATTTTCTCGGACCTCTGCATTATTGTCTATTATGTTGGTCACCATTTTAGAACCCACTTGCTCACCTATAGCTATTTTTCAATCATCTTTGGATGAGAAACTAAGTGTAATCCTGAAAACTGGCTAGTCATCTTATCTTGCTTTCTTGTGCCTCCTTGGTGTACACTTACCACTTTTGTATTTCCTGGAGGTTAACATGGACTACCTTAGTACATCAAAGCCCTGTTTTATACAGTCTTCCTTCAAATTACCACACTATCCTAAGTCCGAGGTTGAGTAAAAAGAATAGAGATTTGAATACATTTCAGTTTTCCCAATTTGTTAACTCTATTCCATCCACACAGAATGCTTTATCTTTCATTTCTTTCCTTTGTTCAAAACTGATATCCTAATATTATTTATCAATTGAAGTCCCTATTTTATCAGACTTCCATAGTTACCCAATGTTGGTAGTGACCTTCACCTGAATTCTAATAATACCTCACGTGCATATCATGCAACAAATGCTTACTGAGGTAATATTAATAGCTTTGGTGGAAGGAGATATATCTAATATTTGATAAACATTGTTACCTCTCCTTATGAAAGTGCTCTAATAATTATTTTGAAATGTATATATTGAATGTTCTCTTACAATTATTCTTTCTCACCCACTATCTAAAATTAAGTATAAGAATTATGTACTATATTTCATTGCATTTCCTCATATTATCATACTATCTTATCATTGTTCTCAAGTATGGATTTAAAATGTTGAAAATACTTTTAAAAACAAAACAAAACTTGGCAATTAATTTTTGTCCCATATAGTAAGAAAAGAAAATCTAGGATTGAAATTATACAAGCTGTCTCTAAATCAAAATATAATTTTATAAACCAGTCAATTAAAATTGTTGAAAATACACCAGACTCTCAGACATTGCTGCCAAAAATGTTCTATCTTTTAGCCACATGGTTTCTGTCTTGATATTGAAGAATAGAAGTTGTAAAGTTTCTCTCACAGTGAGTGAAACATATAAGAGTAAAACAAGGGATGTGCTGTTAGGAACTTACAACCATTTATTAAGTCCTGTACCCACTATCCAACTCAGGTATTATAAAACCACTTACATGGTTTGTGCAAAAAAAAATCCTTTTTTCTCTAACACCCCTCCATCATGACTTACATTAGCATTTAACAGTTTAGATTTGTCCTTTTTTAAAAAAAATACTACAATAAATCATCATTAATATTTAGCATAGTATTGCTGTAGGGATTGGGACTGTAGCTAAAGCATTGTGCAAGGACCTGGGTTCCATTCCAGTATACAGTACAGCAAAAGAGAGAGAGAGAAGAAGGAGGAGGAGGGGGAGGAGTAAGAGGAGGAGGAAGAAGAAATGGGGGGAGAAAAAAATAGTATGCTTTATAGTTGCCTACATATTCACTAATCGTTGCATACCATCTCTCCTACATTACAGGACAACTTGTTGAGACCACTCTTGTACTATCTAAAGAGCAGCCTTTATACTTTTATAAGTGAAGGTCAGTAGGTGACAACTTTTCCCAGTCTGTTTTGAATGCAAATGTATTAACTCAGCATATATGTCAGAGAAGAGATGAATACTACTCTAGGGAAATATATGAAGATTGACCAGTTTTACTTGAAGGAGGTTCTTCTCCTTATGTTTACAAAAGGCTATTGTCCAAGACTAAGAAGGTCAAGAAAAGCCTCTTGTACCATCTCTTTTATTTACAATAACCAATCATGTTGGTCAAAGCTTTTAAATGCATCTTTCCTTTAATCTGCCATCACCAGACTGCATTCAAAATGCAACAGAAAAGACCACAGGTGACCACTCAACCTTACTCTGCAGAATTACAATTGCCAAGATATTTCGTGAATGTGAATTTATACTGTATTTCATTTTAGGGGAGAAAATGCCCACAGTTACTTCAATGTATGCCTGATCATAAACCTTTTAAAAGACTAATTTATTTAATCAATTATGGTATGTATCTGATGCCTACCTATTTGAATAAATATCTTAAAGGGACCATTAAATTAAAAAATAAACAAGGAAAAAATTTTGTATCCTATTCAATTCACATATTTCCCTAAAAAGCTATTTCCAGATTTTTCTTTTTCTCTTTAATGGGTGAAAAAGTAAAATGCTCAGTGGAAATATATTTCTCCTAACCAGTTTTTCAGCAGTCAGTATCTTCTTAGAGTTCAGTAAGTTTTCAAGTCAGAAACACTTCGGCCTGTGCAGGAATAGCATATACTATAAAAGGTCTTAATCCTTAATCCTTAATGAATTTCATTCATTTTCTTTCTTTCTTTTTTAAAATATGTGCAGCCAGAAAGAAACTATGAGAAAGTTGGGAAGGGTCCAAGGGTAGAAGCAAGCATTCTCCCATCAAGAAATCTAAATAGTAGACTGGATCACAGGACAGGAATATGTTTTATATCCTTAATACTTAGTATCCACAGATGTAAACTGTGCTAAATAAATCAACAAATAAATTAGTAATTATTAATAATGATGATCTTTGAGATACTCAGCTAGGCACAAGCAGGACAAGGGTAATGAGGCAGACCAGTAAATACTAGGGTTTGAAACTCTACTGCCATTTAAATTTGAATGTGAAATATGATAATGATATTATCTATCATTCTGAGAACACTGAGTTTTCCCAGCACACTACAAGCTATTTTATCTACATTATCACTAATTACCATACTAGTTCATCAAGGTAACATTACTGCCTCATATAATAAATGAGAAAATCAAGACTTGAAGCTGCAATTACAAGACTCCAGTCTTGTGAATGTGACCAGCAAGTGAGAAGCAGAGAATGAAAAGGAGAAGATGAAATTTTTTTCTTCTCCATTGAGACTTTAGTCAGCATCAGTTGCTTCTCCATGGCCCTAGATGTCATGGGACAAACTGGCACCAATACCGTCTTCTTCTTGTTTTCTCTCCAGCCTGTAGGTGAGAGTGTTTTTGTTTTTGTTTTTGTTTTTGTTTTCCTGTTGGCAATTTATGTTATTTCATCATCTACTGTTAACTTTCACTTTTATTCCACAACTAGTATAAAAATTCTCTGCCTTAAATTCCTTCTCTTCAAATACTCAGAGTGGTTGCTGTTTGGATCTTGACAGATGCACTTATGATCTTCACATCATGTTACACAATTTCAAATAAAACAATGCAAAAGTCATTAAAATCATTTTGTAACTTGTTTACAGACCTATTTTCTCCTCAACTGTGGACCTCTTGAGATTAGACAACACTATTCTATTTCTAAATTCCCCACACTTAGCGCATGGCCAAATATCTTAAAGAGACTAAATAAGTACTTTTTGAATAAATGAAGTATTGAACAAGTGAGTAAATGTAACGTTACAATAAGACTGGAAAAAGCAGGCATATAAAGGGCAACTTAGTTCAAGAAAATCTTCCAAGAGATAAGATGCTTACACTGAGCTTCAAAAGATGAGCAACCATTTTTCTGGGTGGAGACGAACAAGATCTAATACTCAAGTGTTTCAAGTAGTGGCTGTGAGAGACACAAATCCAAAACACCATTGAATAGTTGACACAGATCCAGGAAATTTGGGTTTAGTTCAAAATCCATAGTGCATAAGAAGAAAGGCCAGAAGAAATAGAAAACTGAAGAAATAGGTCAATTATGGCTGCCTTGCTAAGAACGTGATTCACTCAGTATTTAAATGAGGGATTAAATATTCAATTCACACTTAAGAAAGATAGTTTTGTCTATTAGCCTATAGATTGCATGGGTTAGGACAGGCAATTAGAAACAAAGTGTGAGGCTATTACTTTAACACACTGAAATTTTATTATGAACAAAACTAAATCAAAATTAATTGAGATAGGTAAAAGTAGGTAAAACTTTAAGTTGGTTAAGAGTGAAAATAATTTGAACTTGGTGACTCTTTTGGGTCAAGTGAGGGAAAAATATGTTATAGTATAGTATCACGAGCCTGGTTGGGGTCACTGTATGGAAGTGATACAATTAGTCAAGCTAGACAGAAGGAATAGCAGGTTAGGGTAAAATATGATGAATTCAGATTTGGACATGAGCTTGATATGCCCGTGGGGCATCCATGTGAAATGTGTAGGAGACATTCAGAAATAGATATCTAGATCTCAGGAGATAAGAAACAGGGAAGGAAGGAGTCATGGTCAAGTAGGTGGTAACTAAAATGGATAGGATGATTCAGAAAGATGGTACAGTAAGAAGAGCAAAGCAGAAGATGGAATCCAGGGAAGAACAAGAACTTGAGAATTGCTGGTATAAAAATAGAAAAGTTTGTGAAGCAGAACTTTAGGTGGCCAATGGGTTCAAGACAACTCAGGATATAATATAGTATGGTAGAGGGTGAGATAAGCAGTTAAAATCTCTAGATAGAATAAACAAGAATAAAGAGTATTCTTTGTGAATCAAAAATAAAGGTACTGTGTGTGAGCTGGTTTATTTTCCTCCTGCAGTAAACTAGGCTTTGAAAAGAATGAGAGATGGGTCAGCTCCTGGAGTATAAAGGTCATCTTATATTAAAGGCATGGCCTAATACTGGGTCCCAGGTTTAGCACAGGCTTCCATAAAATAAATGAGAAGGGGAAGGCACTGGAGAATGAAACTGACCAAATATGTTCTCTGCATATTATATAACAATGAATATGACTGTTATTTTTAGTTATAAGGAAATAACAAAAATGAGAAAAATAAATGAATGTAGAAAAAAAATCCTAGACAGTGCTTGTTTTGAGGGATTTCTACTTTTCTTTTTAAGCTTGCATCAGAATTTTCAATATAGACCACAGAAACAGCTTAGGACTGCCTGGCTCATCATATTTGAGTAGTGACAGAGCACAAAAAATCTAGGAGAATAAACTCAAAAAGCTGCTATTCTTGCCAATTCATCATCCATATATTTTGCCAGGCAAAAGCTCACTACAGCTAATGTGTGTACTACTTGTCTTATATAAATGTGACATTTTGTTTTAGGGTAAGTGAGTATTGTTTCCACCACACACAAAAAAAAGGGGAAGAAAATACATGAGCTAGTTCCCCAATTGATTTGTTTAAAATAATAAAACATAAAGAAATCAATATTTAGCCAATAATTACTTTATCACATGCAGGTCAGTTGCCTTAATGTTTGGATATGTTAAACATTTATTAAAAAGAATAACTTTTTCTTGAACATAGAAAAGTTATTTTAGAGAAACGATTTTGTTATTCAAGGTTATTCCCAATATACTTTAGTGTGTCCTACACAGGTTAATGTACAAGTGGACCTAAAGGGTTAAATGTCTCATATTGAAAGATGTATTGCTCTCACATTTTTTTTCTTTTGCAGAGTAAGAGATAAGGAAGAAATATCCCTCAGTTGCCAGTGAACAACTTGCTCTTAAGAATCCTAGAATCAACAAAATGTCAAATCAGAAACACCCTGATTGAGAGTGTTGATTACCGATCAATAAGTTGGGCTGAATTTTGCCTCCTGGAGCTGAACAGAATCTTAGGTTAAACCTATGTAGTTGACAAAGCTCCCAAGGAAACTTCCACTTATCAATTGCTACAAGTGGCAGTATATGTTGAATGGATTGCACAAGTTTCTTTAACTTAGACTATAGAGACACAAGTTTAAATATATATACTTAAATGACCATATAAAGGGATATCTTGACCAAATTCCTAAATAAATTGGAAGATTTTAGTATAGGGCTTTTGTGACCTGGTGTAACTGTGACTACTTCATGGATTCTGCTATCATTCTGCTCACAATAGAAAACAATATTCTGGAAGGTATTTTATTTCTTATTGATCTTAGAATTTGAAACCAGACTAAAGCACTACAACAAATATATACAAACACTCAGAAACCTATATTTAGCTGGTTCCTAAAACTTTGAAGTGTTTTCTCATGTTCTTGCAAGAAGTTGACATTAAATTTCAATCCCTTCAGAGGACTTTTTTCTTTTTTTTAAAAAAAGCCAATCTATTTATTATCCAAGATAATCAATTTTCCATTATAGAAATTGCACATTAAAGTCTTTAGCTTTGTCTGATTATAATCATTCTCAATGAATCCAATGTTAATAACAAAATGGGTTTTTTCCCTTCCTGTATAGATCATTTTGTGTAAAGGATGTAAGGCAGAAGCATCCTGATGTATTTAACAAACAGAAAGAAGGCTAACATACTTGAAAGAATAAGCAATTCACTGGTTGGGCCATAGTAAATTGAGATTTAGTCAAATAAGGAGTGCCTGGATTGTATAACTGGATTGAAAGTGAGTTTAGATAAGGAAGTTTTAAATTAAGAAATGAGAGAATGTGAAATATATTTCAAGGATAGTAAATTAACTGAGAATGTATATCTTAGTTGAAAGGTTAATAACAGACAAAACTGAGGTATGTGGTAAAGAGTGAAAATAAAATTAATCTGCATGTCATTTGCTTTCCTGTTTGGGTTCAATTGTGTAGGTAGAAAAACAGAAAAGGTGGAGAGATGATTTTAACTAGAATTTTGTCTTTGCCAAGTGAATATGTGGGAATAAGAGAGTAGTTAGGAAGCTCAGAGACAAAGTAAGTGTAGTTGAAGGGTTATGGAAAATAATATTCCTACAAGATAGCTCCCCAAGAAAAACAAAGGGACAGTGTGGGTGGGGAGGGGAAAAGGGAAATTAGCCAAACATTAAACCTCTCCCAGTGCACCCTTTCCTGATAACAATGGTCCTTAAAGGAAAGGGGCAAATACTGAATGCTGGGCCCTAAACTTTGACCATCCTCCATCACAAATTATCCCTAAATGGAGGCACAGCAAATATTGAAGCTCTGGGAAACAATGGATCCCAGAGAAAAAAGCAATGGGCAAGATTTGAGTATTCATTCCTCAGAATCTGGAGTTTCAACTGTTTTACAACTAACCTCCTAAATTAAAGTTTTAACCTGTACAACCAGCCCCTGAAGGTCAGAACAGCACATACACAGCTTCCAATGATTACATCATTGTACCCTATAAAACCAAATTCCCTCTGTAACTGACGGCCATTTTCCCATCTGAAAAATGGGCCCCAACAGCACCCAAGTCTGCAAAAGAATAAAGGCTTCTCTGAATCCGTTGAGGTCTGCTTCCTGTCCTTTTGCACTTACAGAAGTGATTACATGACAGACCAGGAAACTTAAGAAAATAAGGGGACAAGTCCAGGACTTAAAGAGTGTGTAAGCCTGTGGAAAGTTGGGAGCATAAACCAATAAAATGCTTTTGTATATTTTAATGGTGAAAATGAACAAGGAGTAACCTTAAAAATTAGGTTGTAGCAGACAGAGAAGATTGTATAAAGTCGAGATGACAGAGCATTTGGGAAAGTCTGGATGTTAGAGAATAATAATTAATACAGGTAGCTGAAGTTTGGTCCAGAAGATGAGTGGCTGAAGTATTAGAACATTATTTAAAATCATGTTAAATTCAATAAGAATTAATACAGAAGTGATGTTTATAAAAATGTGCTAAAATAAGAAACAAGAGGAAATGGCTTCTGTGTCAGTAGATGATAATATTAAAGCATAGCTGTGTATAAAATGACATGATATTAGGAAAGGAGAATGGTTTACAAACAATAATGAAGGAAGAGGAGAATAATTCCAGTCTCAGGTCCAGGAGTAGGATAAATGTTTGAGAAAAAAAGAAGTTCATTTGCAAAGTCTACAGAGGAATCAGGGAAGGTCAACTTTCTTTATTAAGATTTTGAGGGATTTTGAGAGATTGGTAGGGTATACAGAGGTCTATAAATAAGACTAAACCTCCAAACTAGGGAACTCCAAAGGGCACAGGGGTAGACTGAGGAAGGAAGGCAAAATAAGGGATATTCTGCGCCTTTTGATTTTAGTTATGTGGTAATAGGCATATATGGGGGAAAGAACATAATGACTCAAGGTGACAGAGGCGAGGGGTAGAGAACAGTGAATTTCTGGTGTTTCCTCTTAACTCCTCATGACTACAGGGAGGGGGCCCAAAGAAATGCAGTTTCAATTCTTTGATTAAAGAGGTGTTTTAGTCAGCATTCTCTCTGCTGTGACCAAAAAGACCTGATGAGAACAATTACAGAAGGAAAGTTTATTTTGGTCTCACAATTTTAGAATTTTTAGTCTAAAGATAGCCAACTCCATTCCTCAGGGCCCAACCTAAGGCAGGATATCATGGCAGAAGGGTGTGCCGGTAGAAAGCAGCTCAGGACATAATGATCAGAAAGTAGAGAGAGATTCTCATCATCATGGACAAAATATAAACCCCAAAGGCATGCCTCCAAAGACCCAACTCCTCCAGTCACTCCCTACCTGCCTACAGTTACCACTTGGTTAAACCCAGTGAGCAAGTTAATGCACTGATTAGGTTAAGCCTCTTGTAACCCAATCATTTTACCTCTGAACTTTTGTTCATTGTCTCACACATGAGCTTTTGGGGACACCTAATCTAAACCATAAAAAGGGGTTAGCAGAAATAGCTTCATTTTTCCTGGACTGGGCCCAACATGAGCCAATAAATCCCTTTTCTTCATGAAGGTTTTAAAGGGCTAATGGTCAATTGCAAACAAAAGTGACCAAAAAATACAACTTGTAAAAATTTACAATGGGCTTCTTGATTATTTAGTGTCCAAAAGGGGGATAAAGACACATGATAATAATGTGATGCTAAGAAAATTATGTTTATCCTAACTATAGTATTTTCTCTAAGTGATGGACAGATTTATAATTGATGCATCACAGCCTTCCTTTTAGTAAGTCAAATTTCAGGTCTGATTATGGTTTTTCTAAGTGCAATAAAGTATTTGTACCAGCATTGTGACCACAACAGTTTACAACTACCTGCTAAGTAGCTGTCTCTACTTACAACTCCCCAAGGGCAGGAAACACCTGGATGTCCACAGAGCCCAGCACATTGGCCCATGTTGATTATATTTTTTACAAATATTTATTCAATAGGTAAATAAATGAACCAGCAAGGCAACAACATTTTGAACAATATGAAACTGGCATAAATATGAAACTCTGAGGAAAAAAAAGTCTCTGAAATATCAAAAACCCTCCTCTTCTGGAAAAAATAATAGTCTGTTTTCCATGCATGATTTAAGTCCCATTAAGACACAGTTTGCATCATCTAACCACAAAGATGAGATGAAGATGTTGGAGTAAATAAATAGTCATCATACAAAATAGTTTACATTGGTTGAATCAGCTTGGGAATTTTTTTTCTCTCAAATTCTTTGTAACCCAGGTCAGATTAATTCCCTGCATTCAAAGGACAAAAACATAATCTTTCGTTTATACTCATTTATACCCATTGGCTGTTAACTTCATGGTAACTTAAGTCTCCAGGACCAATTTTTCAGGTTTCAATTCTATTTTAATGAAGTTTGTATAAATTAATTTCTCCCTCCAAAGTCTTCTGTCAGACATAAAATGTCTTGTCTTTTATTTGCAAGACCATCCATCCATATTTCAAATTTGTAGTTTCTTATCTATTTTACCTATTGTGATTAAATTAATGACACCTAGTCTAGTCTGTATCACTAAGTTGGGCCTTCACAGAAGTACCTTTAAAATACTTCTAATTTAATTCCAACAGTACCTAAAATTGAATATTTATTTAATATTTAAACACTTCAGTTCAACTACAGCTTCATATCTGATCTTAGAGTATATAATTCTCCTGCTTTACAATAAGAATAGATGAAAATGCCTCATCCATTTCTTATATTTCTGGAAAAAACGGGCCTTAAAATACAGAAAAAGAAAGTTTAAGTATCTGTGTTGTGCCTTGTATGCTACCATATTAGCAGCAATCAATTTCCTAAAGCCAAAAATGTAATAATTTTCCCAATTGGAAAGTAGACAACATATAATTTAAAATGTTGAGTTTGAATGCTATTACTGTGTAAAACATGGTCCTACACCTCACAGAAATTTGCATCTATGATACAAATATATTTTGTAAGTTTTTGAAAGGTGTGGGACTACTTCTGAAACAATTTTCCAGTTTGGACTTTATTAGAATTGGAATAGAGTTGCATATCCAGCTATATTGAGTCAGTAATAAGGAAACGACCTTCTGTGACCTCATAAAGGGTCTGATGGTACTTTATTTAATGTTCTAGATCACTAAACCAAAAATCCTCAGGCAGTTCTTGTCTAGATTAGCACTGGTGCACAGTAGATATGTTGTGTCTTGGTTGTATGCAGTGAAATAAAAGAAAACTTCAAAGTGTTTCAACATCCTAAGTCACTCACTAAGTGTTAATTGCCTCTTCAAAAGAATGATTACATATTCCATCTGTATCTGAATAGCAAAGAATTGTTGTAATTTTGTACATTGGAAATATTTATGCTTGTTTGGGGAATTATTTTTCACAGAAACTATTATATATCCCCAAAATCATAGATGACAAATGGAAATAGTAAAAGCTTCAGAAGAAGTAAGGAAAATGTTTTTTTAGTGAAAAAAGAAAACAAAAAACAATAAACTAAGCAATCAAATAGCAAATGCTTATATGTCAACAAGAATAGTTTAGCCAGGAAATCAAAAAGTGAGAAGAGACTCTGATACTCAAAAAGGATATCTCTGTAGTTAGACTTTTTTAAAGGGGAGTAGTTTCTTCCTAACAAAGTAATTATTTTAATTTGCATGAGGAAGATAATGATATGTCAAGAGTTTAAAAATACAATTCATGTTTCCTATGTGAGCTCCCAGTTTTGCTTTGTTTTGTTTTGTTTTCTGAGTTGATGGGCTGTGAAATCCTGTGCAAGGTACAAATTAAAGTACAGTGATTCCAGGTTGGTGTGTATTGCTCACAGCCCTTTGGTAACACCTGCCTTCATCTCTGGGCTCCTGAAAGACATGAGTTGTTAATACCAGACAAGCCATTTTGTCCTGGCTAGTTTATCCACACTGATCTAACACTCAGTAGCCTATTGAACCTCATTTTTAGAGGTTCCCCACTGTTCACCTGTCCCCTCAAAAGGGAAGCACAACTCTATAGTGATACGGGTTTCCTTTCATTAACAATGAGAAAAAATATATGTGGCTAAGTGACATGCATAGGGAATTCAGTATGATTGCTAATAGTTTTATTTCAAATTGTAATTCATCTAAGTACTTAAGATTTATCATCTTCATCCTCTTTTCTTAGACATCAAGGTCTTTACTACCTATAATGGGCATCCATTGATACTATGAATGCTATCTGATGTAATGTTTTCACTATACCTTTTATTAACAAGATCTGGTCCAGTGCCTATAAAATGCCTACTTACTCTTTAGAACTTTGTAGTAAAATTGCCTTTATTAGTTGGGATCTCACATGTAGAGATTCATGTGTGAGTGTAAAAAGTGTTAGAAGTAATGTCTGGATGGAAGTTTCCAAGGAAACTAAAGAATCTTCCAAAACAGAACAAAAATAGACTTGGAAGTATAGCTCAGTGAAGAGTGCTTATTCATCAAGTGCAAGTCCCTTGGTTCCATCCCCAGTACTGTCAAAAAAGCAAAATAAAACAAAAATAAATAGTTGTTAGAAAGTTTGGGTATATTTGATCAAATATGAGTTGGCTTAAGAAAGCCAAATAGAACAAAATAAAATAGAAAATTTACCATCAGAAAGAGAGTAAGAACCATTTAACATGGCTTCACATATTTAACCAAGTTTGGCAGACTAAAGATATTAAAAATGCACAGACAATCATAAGTCACACAGTTAAAATAAATGATAAAAATTGATGACTTATCAGAGACATGAAATAATCATAAAGATTTTGAAGTTCATACTAGTCATTTTGTAGTATCTCAAGAAAAAAATCTGAATTTGAGGCATAAAAATGAGAGTATAAGGCTGAAAATACATGAGATATGCAGCAGGGAGGGATTTTAAGGGAAAAGGAAGAGAGAAGGAAACAATGGAGAAGACAAAAAAGAAAGAAAATGGGAGAAATGGAAGGGGAAAGATAGCTACAGGTGAATCTTTCTCTCATAAATAACTTTAATTGGGGTTTCCTGAGGTAGTAGGCAGCCCTCAAAGGATCTTCTGCAACTATTCTCTGCATTTCCATAGGTATTTAGGAACTCTTTGCTACAACACAGCATGGATTTTCCCTTATACATTTCAGATATACTGAATATTTTAACTTCTTTATGTAATTTTATATCTGGAGGAAATCTTAATGATATTGTCCAAACATACCATTGAACTGGTGATCAAAGGAACAGCTAATTCATGACCAGTTCTCTGTTATCCTCAGATTCTACCATGAATTTTATTAAACATACTAGGATTCAACACCCAGGTGGTGAGTGATCAACTTTCTCATTGCTTTGTTGAAATGTAGCTTAAAGCACTAGTTACAACCAAATTTATATTATCCCCTTCTTTCAAATCAAAGTATATTGAAGCACTGTTTATCCACTTAAAAAGTTGTATCTCTCAGCCCTTTACACAAATAACTATGAGCTGAAATGAGAGACATGCAGATGTTGTTCCATTAGGTTTCTGGAAAACTCCTTACAAATGGGATGACTTTCTAGGTAGGAATATTTTATTCTTTTTCTCCCTTCCTCCTGGAATGTAGATGTGATATTTAGAGCTGGAGTGGCCATTTTTTTATCACTAGTGATATTAGTCACTTTCATTGCTGTCACCAAAATACTTGACAAGAACAATTCCCAGAAGGAAAAATTCATTTTGGCTCATTCTGTCAGAGGTGCTTAGTCAATGTGACCATGGACTCTATTGCTCTAGGCCTAAGGTGAGGCAGAACATTAATGGTGGAAGGGAGTGGAAGAGAAAAGCTGCTCAGCTCTTGGTAACCAGGAAAGAGAGAGTGAGGAACCAGGAATAAAATATAATATCCAAGGGCATGTCACCAAGTGATCTGCTTTTTCTAGTTACACTCCACTTGCCTATAGTTACAACCCAGTAACCCATTCTAATTATTAATCCATCAAATGGATAATCCGCCAGTTAGGTTACAGCTCTCATAATATTATCATTTCACCTTCCAGTATTGCTGCATTGGATATCATGTATTCAATACGTAAGCCTTTTGGGGTACACTTTGTATCACAACCATAACGCTAGACTGCATTGAGGATAAAGACAAGAGACAAGTTTGGCAGAACAGAAGTAAAGAAGGAGTCAGGGACACAGATCATGTCATGGAATCATCTTACCTCTATGTAACATCTACTTCTGGACTATGTAGTTTTTACCTGCCAGGAAAACAAACCTGTGTCTATGTTACCAGTCTTTTTAAGACCTCTGTTTTTCCCAACCAAATGCAATTTCTCCAATTCCTCACTGATATGACATACTATGCAAAGCAATGCTCAAGGTTTCAAAAAAAAAAAATGAAAAAAGTATAGCACTCAGAGGCTACAGCGGTCAATTACAGTGAGCACTAGATACTTAAACTGTATCTGGGTTAGTTGGAGGGTATGACGTAAAGGTTTGGGAAACAAGGCTATGTGGAAAAATGCAAGAAAAACATGATTAAGCTATAGAACTACAGAATCTGTTGGAAGGAAAAAGGCTAAAAACAGCTAGCTTAGTGAATTTTATAATACAAAATGCTAGTATTTGCAGGAGGTACAAATTGTTAGGCATTGACTACATTTCTAAAGAAATGGTTATTAGAATTCCTCTCCCTGGAGACCTTCCAAATAGGGTAGAGATAGCAATCTGTGTAGAGAAGTTGGGTTTAATCCAGCCTGAAGGCAGATGGATGAACTGGATGACCTCTGAGAGTCCCTTCTGGTCCTATTATCCTACAGTTCTATTTCACATGGTGAGAAAGTTATTGCTGCTTCTTTATTTGTAGTTATAGTCATCAAGAAGACCTTTGCTTCCCTTCTGCATACTGCAGATATTTCTGGTAAACAAGAAATCACAAAACAAAAAGGAATAAATCACTTATAACCAAACACAGAAGTGAGTCTTTCTAACAAAGTGCACATTGTTTGTTGGAGGCCAAGGATTCCAGCGTTCAGTATAGGACACACCATCCCCTAAATAACTCCAAAGCACAGTCCTGTGCACTTTCACGCTCCATCACTCCCTCATGACTACTTTTGTGCTTGTCATCTCTGCAAGTTTATTGTGTCCTTGTGGTCAGGTCAAGCAACCCAGGTAAGAGTTAAATATAAGTGTATCCCCCCACCTCTACACACACACACATACACATACAGGACAGAAAGAAAAGATAAAATAAATTGAGGCACATTTGCATTGAAAAGCTTATCTCAAAAGGTAAGTTATACTGGATTATATGGAATTACTAGAATTTCAATCTAAACATATTTCTGTACATTCTGTTTTGTACAATTAATTTATATGAATAGGATACAAACTTGATGTACTGAAAAGGAACCAATATCATTTGACTGGGAGTAGGACATAATACTCAAAGAAAGATCATGACTAGTGGAAGTCTCACACTGGTTTTGGAAACACCAACAAGTGAAATGATAGCAAGCAAAAGGCATAAAAATAGAAATATATTTTAATCACATGAATAATCCTTTCAGCTGGGTATTCCATAGACATAAGCTAGAAAAATTCCAAGAATGCACACTCATATACATATAAATTTATATATATATTCCTAAACAATATATTTTATATTTATTTTTATATTAATAAATATTTAGAGGTTATTACATAAATCATGTAGAATAAACAGCATTTATACCTATTCATATTTCTTTCCTGACTTTCTATAGATAGCTAAACTAATGTTTAATAACTAGCTAAAAATTAGACAATTCAGGTTCTTAGTACTTCCTCTCTGAGATCATTGGAGAGTTCCCTGAGCCACTTCTTAAATGGTATAGATTTTTTCTTGGCACTCTCTAGTTTCATAACTACCCTGGATGAGAACACACCACATGTTTCAGCTAATGGAACTGAAAAGTGCTCTTTAGGGCTTGTCACTCCCTGTGTCTAACACTCAGACCTTGGCTCACAGGAACACTGACCTAATCCTGAGAAGCTCAGTGAACAGAATGATCTCACTTTAGTTGGCAACATTTGGTTTCCACGACCACAGCAGTTGTCTGGACTGGTCTTACAATTTCTGGGGCAGGGAGAGGTCAGTCATTAGATTCCATGCTTTTTCTTAATCACAAGCATAATGGGGAGATGGAATACAAATTTTAAGTTAATGCAAATAAGTCTAAGTGGTTTATTTTTTTCTCAAAAGATTAATCTTTAATGAAGAGTTGTAAATATCTAAACTCAAATATGCAAGTACATTTAGAAAGTCTGGGGAAATTTAAAATATATACATATATGTTTCTGCATCTCCATAGGAGTGAAAAATAAATAGCTGTTTGATTTGACTCTGAAGGCACTGACTATGGTGAGCTCAGTAGTCACCAGTATCATAGTTCTTACATTTTTCTGAGCATCACTCAGTATATTGAAATGTTCCATTATGATGGCTTTCTAACTTATTTAAGCTGCTAGAAAACAAAAATAGCAGAGGCTCAGTAGCTTAAACAACAAAATTTATTTCTCACAATTCTATGGGCTGGGAAGACCAAAATCCAGTGCAGGCACTTTTAATATTTGGTGACCATTCACTTCTTGGTTCATAGAACTAGGTTTTAAGTTACATCCTCACATAATAGAAGAGGTAAAAGTGTCCCCTTGGTCCTATTTTATAAGGCACTAATTCTATGAGTTGAAGGTTCTGCCTTTATGACAATAATTACCTCCCAAATGCCCTGCCTCCTCATTCTATCATCTTGGTAATTAGTTTCAACACAAATTTCAGGGTGACACACATTCAGACTATAGCAGATGGCATTAATATACATGTGATTCAGTGAAATAGGGTTTATTATATAAATGTTAGCAGTGGATTAGAGAAAAGAAAGCAGAAGTAGTTTTTCTCTGAAGTTTTGTTAAGCATTGAAAACACTGGCTTAAAGGTTTGAAAATATGTAACAATAGATCCCAGCATTATGTGTAATTATAATGCACTAATAAAAAAGTAGTTTTTAAAAAATTTTAAAAAGAAAAAGAGAAAGAACTCTTGAGAATGTCCTCTGTGGAATCTTTAAGATTTTTCTAGAATTTCAGATTTGTCTTGACGAAACTCAATTCCTCCAAATATTTATTAGTTAGTTCTCATCAGAACAGTATTATGTTGTTATTTAGATAAAATTTAAACTTTTTTCATTGAATGAAATCCTTCCAGATCCCATTATGAAAGCTGAATTCCTAAAGGGACATTTTTAAACTTCCTATTGTTAAAAGTGGAGCTTGAGTTAAAAGAGTTAAAATAAATTTCCTTCCCCTTCCACATCCCCCACCAAATGAAAGCACTAATTTTTCTCAAGGGGACAGAGCTAACAGTCAGATTGAGACATTGAATTATGCAAGCTGGTTATACAGTCGTTCAGCTTGTTGTTCACTCAGCACATTTTCTTCTGTTCAATCAATTAATAAAACTGACAGGGAATATATAGTTAGTTCAAAAATGTCTTTCAGTTGATTTTCTACAAGCCCTCTTGCTGCTTTGAGAACAGGTCAGGAAGGATGCTGAAGCATAACAATTTTTACACCTCTGTGAGTTGTATGTTAAGGCCCAGTAGTCAAAACTAGTGGACGAAAATTCAAGGTCACAGTGTTTAAACTTTGCTCTCAAACTGATATTCTCTGTGACTCCTCGGGATACCATTCAACATCAGCTACCTACTTTAATTCCTTGATTTTTTTAAAATATCAAACTTCTTGTGTCAAAAACCAAATAATGAATCATAGGAGATTTAGCCTCACATTTGAGGTTGAGTAGAGAGCTGAGTGACAGATTGTTATAATTCATATTTTTGAATAATATTGAAAGAGTCATATATTTTCCAAAGTTAAGGGACAAGAGAGCAAAACTTAGGTATTATCCAACCAGGTAGCTTTTCACTGGATTGCTAACTATGGAATTCTGGTTGCTTAAAATAGCGAATATACCTTCCAAATTACTAGCTTTTGTATGAAAAGGGATTCATTTAATATGGTCCACCATTGTGTCCACTTTGAATTTCACTTAAGTGTACTATATCCAAATGACTTATTTGAGAACAATCCCAGATACACATCGATTTGAGTGTTGATCAAAATGAAGAGACATGTGCCTGTTTAGCCCAATGCTTTATGGTTATAATAATGTACTTTTTACTTTCTGGGAATAAATTACCTAGTCTGCTACAAATGTGCAATAATTCTAGCTTTCATATGCTTAATATTTAAACACTATCATACAACACCCCTATAATACTATTGAGAATATATCCTAGTATCATTTTTCACTTTCTTGTTCTTTACAGTTTTATGCAACGCATTTTAAGTAGGTTATACTGCATGCATTCTTCTTCTAATATAATTCCTCTATGTATGTTACAACATTTTTTTGGCCTCAAACTCATCTATCTCTACTCAGGATCCTATACTTCATTTTTATCAAAGAACTCAGAACTCTCTTGAGCATACACTGCTTCTCATGCATTTGTGCCTTTGTGTATGTAGTTCCCTATTTTTTAATGTTCTTCCTTTATTCGTTTGCCTACTCAACTCTTAGAGTGAGATGCAAATCAACAATCAGCTCTCTTGGGAAATCTTCCTGTATTCCCGTAAGCAAAATTAGATCTTCCTCATTTATTCTTCCTCAGCAATTTTGACCTGCCTCCATTATAACATGTGAATTCCATGAAGGCAGAAAATAGGACTTTCCATATCCCCAATGCTCAGAATATTGTCTGGAATATTGACAATGCTCAATAAAAACTTATTGAAACTAATGAAGTAAATGAATATAGGGAAAACTTTATTGTGCTTCTATTGGCACATTTTAAAAATTCATTTTGGCCACATACCCATTATTATTTCCTACATTATTTATTTCCCATCATATCAGGAAGGGAAGAGTGAGGAAAAGATACAAATAATGATTCCCAAGACTCATGAATATTCATATAAACCAGCAATTTCAAAAGTGGTAGACAATCAACATTTCTCTTCTGTGAGAGAGAGATGATTATGGGTAGGAAACCCAAGTTTTCTGTTTTTGTGATTTTGCACAAGCCTTCCTGGGGTGCCAAGGGTCAAATCTGGTGCCTCAGGGCTCTCAGGCAAGTGCTCTGCCACTGAGCTGAACCCCAGCTCTACACAAACTTTCTAAGAGTCTAGTGCATTTGGAAAATAGTCACCAGAGGATATTTTCACACCAAAGAATAAGCTCCATACTAAAGCAATTGGTAATTCTGCTGTTATAGATATTAGGTGAACCCACATAATTAACATTCTATTGGGGTAGAAGTGACTTGTTTTTCCCTTGCATCAAAACTAACTGAAAATAGAGTGCAATTCAACATGCATCCATGATGCACCAGGATTCTAATGACAGAAATGACTGAATCAAAAATATTGAAAGGAAAAAAACAAAAATATAAACATGAAAATAGTTCAGTTTGAAAATAGTTTCAAGAGAGAGAGAGAGAATCTAAAATTATGTTTTAATGAAGAAACCCTCCTCTCTTTTTAAAAGACTTCTGTTTCACATTATTTTAAGCTATCCATAGGTTTATACATAATTTTTTAATATTTACTTTTTTTGGTTTTCATAGCTTTTCTTATAAAACAAATTTGGGGCCTGAGAACAAGAATTTAGTATAATATTAGCATTAATTAAAGTATAAATCTTCCACAGAAGGTTTCCCTTCCAATCAACAAAAAACTATTTTAGATTACTCTTTTGAATGTTCATCTGCAATATATGGTCAAATTATCATTTTTTCCCAGAGGAGTACACTTTGCCAGTTATCTGTTTCCTTAAGTCCGCACTTACAGTCAGTTAAAAAATTAATTCTAAAGCTCATCAGTAGGATTAGTTTAGCAATTATTATACCTGATAAATCACTGTTAAGAAGTTATATATCTGTACAAGAGTATTTCTCATTTTATAGTATTAATAGAACTAAGACCTAGACACACATATATATATATAATATATATACACATACACAACATCCATATGTATTTATAAGAGTCTTTAATAAGTACAAAAGCATCATTTCATGTAGGTTGTAGGTATCATTTGTCATTGTAAATAATATCACCCTCATTTGATCATGACATAGTGCTTGCATGTATCGAATTACACTATGTCCCATAAAAATACAAATATTATGTTAACATTTTTTTAAAAGAATGAAACATTTGTCAATAATTTATTCTTCCTAGGAATTATTTTGCTTCTGAGAAGCATTAAACTTGACCTTGAAATCAATCGGTGTTAAGAATCCAACCTTTACCTAACAATTATTTAAATCTTTTTGAGAGGACATGCTTACACGTAGGATAGATTTGAGACTAACTGATCATCTTAGCACAAATCAACACAAATAAAATAAAACAGAAATAAAAGGAGACATGTAGTCCAGTGGAATAGAACAGAAGACCAAGAAATAAACTCATGCCATCTAGAACAAACTGATTTGCACAAGGGTGTCAAAAACACACTTTGAAGAAAACAGAGCCACTTCAAAGAATAGTGTTAGGAATACTATTCTACATTTGCATGTAGAAGATTGAAACTAGATCCCTATCTTCTACCCTGAACAAAAATCAACTCAAAATAAATCAAACACATTAATGTAAAACCTGAAAGTCTGAAAATTCTGAAATATCTAAGATATTGGAACAGGCACTGACTTCTTGAAAAGGCCTCTAAACCTCAGGAAATAAATGGAAGAATTAATACATGGTACTACATCACATTAAAAAGCTTCTGCACAGCATAGGAAACAACACCAGAGTTTTGAAAAAGCACACAAAATGGACAAAAATCTTTGCTAGCAGTTAATCTGACAGAGAATAATAGCCAGAATTACAAAGAACTCAAAATTTAACAACAAAAGAATGAGTAATCTAATCAACAAATGGGCACATGAGCTAAACAGACAATTCCCAAAAGATAATGTTCAAAATGGCAGACAAACATGAAAAAAACACTCATGTTTAGCCATCCCGGAAGTGCTAATCAAAAGTACCTTGAGGTTCCATCTCACCCCAGTCAGAATAGTTATTATCAACAAACAAACAAACAGAAGAAAACAAATTTAGGCAAGGATGTGCAGGGGGATGGGTGGGGAGCTTTACATGCTATTTGTAGGAATGTAAATTAGTGTAGCCTCTATGAAAAACAGTAAGGAGCTCCTCAAAAACTGATTACCATCTGATCCAGCAATCCCACTGCTGTTTATATACCCTCAGGAAATGAGGTCAGCATACAAAAGAAGACACCTGCATACCGAGGTTTATTGCAGCACTATTCAAAACAGCCAAGCTACGGAATCATCTTGGTGCTCATCAACAGATGAATGGATAAAGAAAATATAGCATGCACACACACACACTCACACATACACACAATGGAGTATTATCACCCACAAAGAAGAATTCAATCATGTCCTTTGAAGCAAAAAAAGATTCCCTGAAAATCACAGAGTGACTGCTAGGGATATGGAAAGGGATCAGAAAGAAGGAGAGAACTGAGGATAAGAGGTCTATACCTACATATATAGAAATATCACAGTGAAAACCAGTCATTTGTACACTAATATACATTACCAGCTCTAGTAAAAATAAAATAAAGTAGGATTTATTCTTTGGCTGCAAGAGCTTTACTAATCCAAAGTGGTCTGAGCACACAAACCCAGGTCTTCCTGGCTAACTCCCCTTCTTTTGTTTTGGTCTCTAGGCTTATTAATATTTCAAGTAAAACACCCTGGTGAAGCTCCTCTTCAGTGCTTAAACTTCACAGAGCTTCAAATACTCTTTCTACAGGATTGCTCTCAATGTACCTTTTCTCCATGGTTTTATTTAAATACATCACCACTTTGCACTGCAAATATAATCTAATTATGGTTCTAAGTAAAAAGAGGCTCTTCTTCCTTTATGTCCTCTTAAATATTAACTTAATGAATTATATTATGAAGGTCAAATTTTAAAATAACATTTTGATACATCTTGGTAGATCTAGTCTCTATTATTGATTTTGCTCACTTCTTCCAGCACTCTTTGAATGATGGAGAGGATTTCTGTAGAAATATCCTGTCTTGAGAGACCTTGTATTTTATAGAATATTTCTTTAATCATGCAATTTAGATAGGGTGATAATATTACTACTTTGAATTATTGTGTAGGAAGAGATGAAAGTTTTGAAAATACAATGTAGAGGTTTTACAAGTTCTTATTGTAAAAGTTTTACAAGCACATATTTATATATTGCTATACTCATATAAAAATTCCATTTTTCTTTCTTCAAATGGAACCAAATTATGGAGATTAAAATATCAATGTTATAGAAAATCATTAATAATAGATATCTTTTCATTATTTTCACTAGAAAGAAATTGATTTTTCTAGGAAACATTCAGAAAACAATTCAGTTGATACAGAATCACTCCCAAGACCAGAATATAACCTCTGTTATATAAATATAACAGTGTTTTATTTTTGTCCAAATACTTTGGTTTTATTTGAGTCTCCTACTTTACTATAAGTATGTACCCTCATCTATGAGATCACAAACTAAATTTTATCAGAAAACTCAGATATATTTTCATATTATTCATAGCACTGAAATATGTCTAAGATATTCAAATTTGTATAATAACATCTGAGAAAGTATTTGGCGATGTGAAAACTTCATTGTTTTAAAAGCTTAGTCACACATATCTATCTGAAAAACATTCAATGAATGTAATAAGCAGCTTGAATTATATCTAAAGGGATAGAATTAGATTCCAGAAATTATAATTAATTTCTGAAAAGAAAATTAAACTCTTAAAATCCTCTTAATTTGTAATTCTGTATTTTATTTTTGTTAAATTCTTCTTAAATATATAGTTATTAAAAAGAAAGCATGTCACAAATTCTTTAAATTAAACAAAATCTTGTTCTTATTACACATGTATTCATAACTGAAACTAAGAACTCTTTCCATGATCCTTTCAGAGTTCAAGGTTAAGAAGGGAATGGAAAAGGAAGGAACCTGATGAAGACCTTGAGCTTCCCAATGGAATCTGGGAAGCTATCCCCAGAACCAGTGTTTGTCATCACTTTGGAAAGAAGGGAAAGATCCAATTTCTGTGGTATTTCAACATCCCCACCTCTTCAAATAATCTGAGATCTGCTGTTCTTTTCCCAGTATAACACTCTGTCTCTGAACTCGAATCCAGTTTACTTTAGTTCAGAGCTGAGAAACTACTTGCGTGCTCTGGCAGGTGCCATCTGTTTTGTTAATTGTACAAAGTTTTAAAAAGTAGTTGCTGATTTTGAACACTTTAAACACATATAGAAATAAAGATCCTCCTGGAAAACTGCAACTTTTGGTGCCTATGACCTTTCCCCATATACTAGTAACAAGATTGTGAACATGTCCAGAGATCAGACATGGATCCCCAGATTCCTACAACCTCCTCTATTCTTAATCCCTAAATGAGGGACAGGTTCCTACTGACACCTTAATTTCGTTAACCTTTGTGTTCCATTCAGTCTGAGAAACTACAATAGAGACTTCTGGTTTAGTTTCTTTGCTGGTCCCATCTTGCAGCCTGATTCACTTGACTGATCCCTTAATTCTGTTTTATTTCTGGGTCCTTACCTTGATCCTTGATGGTCTTTCCATGCTCACATTTCTTGGTCTCATGTTCCATTCTCCCTGCTCCATCCCAACTTTATTGGAATGTACCAGTTACAAGTATTTGTTTAAACTTTCTTAGATTTTAATTATTTCTCGCTCATCAATACACAGGTAAATCTTACCATTGCAGAATTTAGATGTTGATTTTTTAAAAGACAGAAAATTAAGAGTAAATTATCATGGATACATCTACTAAAATATTTTGTAGCTGAAATGTACCTTTGAATACTCTTTGTTTAAGCAAAGGTTCAGAGAAACAAATTTGTAACACTGTACTGTCAGTCTACTGTGACAAAGACTTCTTTATAAGAGGTACATAATTGTTTAAGGGCCCAACTTCAAAGTCCAAATGTGTGTTTGTTTTTTGCTATGTTTTTCACACAATAATTACATCTTTGAAATGCATATTGAGTGACTGGCAATGAAATTTATGCTTTCTCAATAACAGATGTGATTATGGTTGAAAGAAAAGGCAGGTTACAGGTTCTCTTTGAACTTTCATTACTATGCAGAATTTAATATTTCAGTTGCATTGTTCCAACAAGCAGACTCACCCCGGCAGTGTATTCCTTCATCATACCCATCTGAGCAGTCCAGGACACCATTGCATAGTTGGGATAAATGAACACATTCGTTGGCACCACGGCAAGCAATGTGATTCAAGGGGCACTTGATTTCTACCTCCTCGGGACCTAAAAGAAATGCAAAAAAGAATTACTAGTACTAGTTTACAAAACTTCAGAAAATACTAACAAAGTGCTGCTCTGTTCTCAGAAACATCTAAATTAGCCTGGGTGATTAAAAACCTAATTTTCAAAAGTTGCATAGGAAATGAGATACCATATATTTTTTCATAACACATTAAAATATAAATATGCTTTTAAGGCATTGAAAAAGCATGAATTTAAAATCTGAGTGTTGGTTTGCTCTCTTATCCCTAAATTGAGTAAAGTACCTAAATTCCTTCGATCTCTATTTCCTCAACTAGAAAATATAGATAATGGCAATTTCTTAGCAGGACTCTCAGAATTCCGGTGACATGAATAAAAAGACTTTATAGGTCAAACATCCCTAAAACAAAAATCTAAAATATAAATGCTCCAAAATCTGAAATATTGGCAGTAATTAGCAAAGTCTATGCAAATATTCCAAAATCCAAAATGTTCCTAAATCTGAAAGCATTCTGAGAAGAATATTCAACACATAGTAGAAATTAGAAGAAGTTGTACCAAAATAAATTTACTTTATATGTAATCTAATCTTTAGAAAATGAAGAAAGTCTACTTATAAACCTCTTGATATATAATTTTTTGTTTCAAAAAAACTTTTTCTGCATCAATATAATGCACTAGAATTTGCTAGAGAACTGACAATGAACAGGGCACACTCATTAAGTCTACCTGCTGGTGGTATCTATTTTGTACACTCACTCTTTAATTACAGATAAGCTTTTTAAAAAAGAGTTCTGTTTTAAAGTTCATGAAATCTAGGTCTTTACCAGACATCTAAATTGTATGTTGTCTTTTTGAATTTGCAATTTTGAATTTTCAACTTCTAGTCCTATGCTCAATGGAAACTCCCCCAGTTCCCAATGTGATTCTCAGTCTTACCAGCTGTTCCAAACCCAGAGTAGTAATACCAACCTGGTCATGATAATGTTATCAATGTTATATTGATTATTGTAAATACCCAATTCAATGATAAAACACACTTGGGTTTTAATCATGTTCTACAATACAAAGGGACATTAATTTATTTGATTAGGTAATAATTAGTATTCTCATCTCTAAAATGGAACTATCTACTGAGCCAGTTTTTTAGGTGCTCTGTTGTAAATGACCAGAGTCATTGATTATAAAGCATTGAGTACTGTGAGATGCAGACTCAGTGTAGGAATTCTATATGTTATTCATGTTAAATAAATGCAGTATACCAGAATGGCTAATAGACCTAGAGTCAGATTCCTGGATCCAAATCCTGGCAACCCTATTTAGAAGTGGCTTAGACAAGTTGTCTACCATGTTTTTACTTCACAGACTTGTGATTAAAGTTATATCAGGAGGGGAAGGGGCATGGGAAAGAAAGGATAGTAGAGTGAAACACACATTATTACCTCATGTATATATTGCATGACTGATGTGATCCTACAACATATACAGAGAAATGAGAAATTATGCTCTGTTTATGTATGATTTATCAAACTGCATAAATGCATTCTGCTGTCATGTATAACTAATTAGAACAAATAAAAAAATTTTTAAACTCTTAAAATATTGCCTGACAAGCACTAAATAAGTGTTTGCTATTTTCACAGCTTCAAAGAACATTCTAGGAAGGAAAATTGAGTTTTGGTAAATACTTAAGATGTTCTATTCTGCTGCAAGACTCTAAAGGATTAAACAGCTCAAAAACTGTATGTTTTGCTTTCACAACGTAGTTGATGCAAAATAATAATAAAAAGTCAACCTAACATATTCTAGCATATGCAAAATTATGAGAATTGCCAAAGATAGTGTTGTAAGATATAAAAAAGCAAAAATAGTATGTAAGCAAATCAAAAACAAAAACTATGGTTACCAAAAGTAAATATATTTTTGAAACTTCATATTAAATAAGAATTAAAGGTCTAAGTGATTTCATTTAATGGTGAAACAAACTTCTCTAATCTTTTGTATTTTAGGGGATGTAAAATATTATGATATTGCTTCATTAGCTAAAGTACTGCCATTAACAGATTTCTCTGTAATTTTTCATGTATATTTATATAATTATTGCTATATAAGGCTATTAATTTTGTCAAACACCTGTCACCACAAATGTATAACTCATTTTTATATAATAAGTTGTGGTATTTTGAGTATCAATATTTCTAAAAATTAATTTTTTCATGTATATGTACATACATTTCTATATAATTAAAGTATAAATACCCACACTTGA
Source organism: Sciurus carolinensis (assembly GCF_902686445.1). Lineage (NCBI taxonomy): Eukaryota > Metazoa > Chordata > Mammalia > Rodentia > Sciuridae > Sciurus > Sciurus carolinensis. Next base: position 93,466,869 of record NC_062215.1, read on the forward strand.
ATCCAAGTTACAGTAATAAAGGCAAGTGAAACATTCTTTTCACAGAGTTTCCAACTATTTAGTCATATATTTATAAGATCAACATCATTTAAAAATAAAATTATAAAGCTGTAAACTCCTAGTGTCAATGGTTATAAAGTACCTTCTATTAAAATTAAATAGCTGTTTCTTTAAAAAAAATTGAAACATGCATCCTTGCATAATTGTCAAAGTGGTGTTTAGGTCAGTTATATTTAGATCTCTGTAAAATTTCAAAAATAACCTACACAAAGAATACTTCATGAACTTGGGAATTATAGAAATTTTTGCAAGAAAACAAAAATGACTTAGCAATTCTTATAAAACAGCAAGGCTTTTTTTTTGTTTTTTAAGTGACACGTTATCTCAAACGAAAATATTCTTTTCCATGTTTAAGTTTGTCAGGTAACTGATAAAGATGACAATGACAACAGAATTGAAAAACACATCTGGTGGCCAGAAGAACTTATAAATTTTGACAAAAGTGTAAAATAGTTGGATTGCTCAAAAGCAATATGTAGAACTGTTAAGATTATTCTCAGCAGTAACATATAGGGTGAAGAGAGAACTTAGTTTGGGAGAACTAAAGAGATGTGGTTTTGGTATAAACTAACTGGTATAGTCTTCCCCATCTCTGATTTACTTTTATCTTGGTTTGTATTACTTCCAAGTAACCCATAAATAGCTAGACCAGTACTTCATGGACTGCACCTTAACCAGTCCTTCCCAATTTTTTATATGAAAGTACAGTAACACATGATAAAATTTGGAAGGCACATTGAAATAAATGGAGATTATTTGTACAAGTTATTCCAAACTTTGGAAGTTAACTTCACAATTGAAGGAACCAATGTCTCATACCCTTTGACCAGTACTAGTGTACTTCAATTGGAAAATTACTAAAATCATTATTGTTATTTCTTTAAAGTGGGGATAGAGATAGGAAGTCTGATCAATATCAATGCCTACCTCAATCAAAATCCTCCTAGAACCATACAACATGGGTAGTTAGTGTGCTACTGTTCTGCAGAATAACCCATCCTGATTGCCAATGATCATATGTAGAGTGAAGGAGTATCAATCCCATGAGGCTCCTTTAGTCTATTCTCTCAATGGACAGAAAAGCCAATCTAATCGATGCTTAAACTCTTCTATCTGTGTCATGCAGAAGCATATTAAAATGGAGGTTGAACAAATTTCTGAAAATATGCCAGTGCTGCATAACATTATTCTTCTATGAAGGCTGCTATGAACTCAGAACATTTCACAAGGGGAGATCATTTACGGGACTATAAAAGGCACAAGGTTGGGGACTCCCTGACAAAGCTGCATTTCCTCTTTAGTTGTTGAATCATGAGAATTTGGAGGGTACCCCTGGTAGGGGTTAGGGGTGACAAGGTAGCAATAAAAGATTTCAAAATCATACAAAAACACTTCACAAATATGCAAGATAGAGTAGTCCTAGTTGGAATATCAGCTCAGCTTCCAGTAATGCACATTCAGTGAACATCACCAATGCCCAAATCTAATTTCATATGACCTAAGCAATATAACAATTTAAAATATAATAACTTAAAAAGAAAATCTTCATCATTAGTGAGACTTAAATTATATCAACACATGAGAATAGTATTTATACATTATTCATATGTATTACCCAATTAGTTGAAATAACTACATTTCTTAAATTAAACTTGTTCTACAAACAAGTCTTCTAGGATAAGTCAAGGATAATGGGATTCATCTCTATTCTTTTGAATGTTTAAATTATATTTTAAGTATAAAGAAAATATTTTGTTTTGATCAGTAATAAGAGGTAAGAAAAACCATAGCCTCATCAAATATATTTTCTGATTAAAAGTAATTGACACAGTGCATTTCAGACAAAAGGAGATTTCCCCCCTATTGTAGTGGCAAATACAGTCAAAGATCTGCACTTGTCATATCATCACATCTTGGAAGAAATAGCATCACTCCTTTTGTGCCAAACTTAACCCCACACCTTACACTGTTATCATTACTGTCTTGGTCTTGTTAAGAATACCCTCTTGGTTATATTTCCAATTTATAACTTTCCAATGGTTTAAGTCCTCTGCCTGCAGTGTCATTGAATTTTCATAACCTAACATAAGAATAAAGTCAGTTTGTTGCTTGAACTTTCCTTTAAGTAGCATTCCTTTTTTCTTACTTTAAAACTTGGCTGCTTAGCTTCTTCAAAATACAGCTGAATCTGCTGCATCCCAGAGCCCTTCTCACTCTGGTCCTGCCTCCAACATTCTGCTGAGCTTGTTCCCTCCAAGTTCTCAGTAGTTTTGCTGACAATGAATTCAAAGTTCTTCAAAAACTGACCAGACGATAGAGGTATCTTTGTCACATATACAACTCTCCTTCCCCATGCTCCTTATAGTCTGGCCACACACACTTTTATTGTTGATGTTATTGTTTATAAAATTCCATGGACACACCTGGGTGCATTTCACACATGCTCCTTCATAAACTTCCCGCCATCATCTGCCAGGGAAACACATAATCTTCTTCAACATTGTACTATCATTACTTTTCCTTCTAATTTTTACTGAGTTTCCCAAACTGTGCAGCCTGTTATAAATTTGTCTATGATTATTATTTGTAAGTATTTTTCTTCAACATGAAACTATGATATATCTGATGTCAGTGATTATTTCTCACTCATCACCATATTATATGAACCTAGCACACTGCCTGACATGCAATATGTACCTGATACACAGTTATTGAATGAATACATAGTACATTTTAGCTGTTGCTAATTTCTTCTTTTCAGACATACTAGAACCAACCTTTTCCCATCGACAATGCATTCTCAGACCAGGTTCTATTTTCCACTTTCCCTCTGAGATTGCTGTCAAAATTTACAATGGTTTTTCACTGCTGGCAACAACAAAATGAAATTTCTTTCTGTGGTTTCATCACCTAATTTAAATTTAATTATCATATGTACAACTATTTTTGAGTACTAATACCCTACTTCATTCAGTGTCATCTTTCACTTTCCTAAAATATCCCCATTTTTTACCACTTCTGAACTTTTCTTCATGTAGTACATCATTTAGAAGGTAAATCTTCTCTTGTTATTTTTCATCCAAAACACTCCTACAATGTCAAATTCAAACCCTGGCCTTTCCTTAAAGTTTTCTTTATGAAAAACAATGTAACATAGTGGAAAACATTAGAGATTGGGAGACCAAGGGCTTGAATTTGAGTTTTTATCTTCTACTTAGTAATTTTTATAAACTTAAATAAAGTACTTAACTTCACTGAGACTCTTCTTTCACATTTGAAAATGCAAATCCTAATACTGTCTACCTCAGAAGATTTTCATAAGGAGCAAAGAAAATCATAGATGGGGTGTATTGTGTAAACTGGAGTTTATTGTCCTAACTTTGCTCTACTAATTTGCATGGATATTGTTACATTTTAACTATTTTATGACATGTATAATCTTTCTAAGGTTTATGAACTATATCAAATATTCAGGTTTGCATATACTTTTCAAGGCTCAGGGCCTTTTGTTTATTTTTTTCTCTTCTTCTTTACAGTATTGGGTCCTCTAATGTGGGAGAGAAAACATATTGGTCATGAGTTCATATAAAATCAAGTGAAAAATTTTTAAGTAAAGACATCATAAAAATATAAAATGTTTTTAAGATTCAGAAATTTAAAATTATTCAATTTTGGTCTTTATCAGATTATACCTATCCATTCACTTAGGAAATTGAATTTTGATTACACTTTAAAGAATTATTTAAAACTGTTTTTAGTAAAGTTTAGTACTGACTGAAATGGACTGAGAAGTGTAAGGATTATTTCTATTGACAAGCCTACCTTACAATGTTTAGCTTTCGAAATTTAATCCCATGGAAATGTTCCCTCATTAAATATTCTGTTTCTAAGAATTTATGACAAGAGTCTTAAAAATTAACTTTGTAGAATTGTTTCAATACAAGCATTCAGTGTTATTATAACTAAGCTATATGTTAAGATTTCTGGAGAACCATTAACCTGATTGTAAGTGCTTAATCTTTTCTATTTAAATGCTTTTTCTTTTCTTTTAGGAATGCTTTTCACATAAATGTAGACAATTTTGTGGGCATATAACAAAGATCTTTAGTATTTAAAGGAGAAAACTAATTCTTATTTAAATAAATCTATATAAGTGTAGCATTATAACAGCTTTCTTAATTATCATGACTGTGATATCAAAATAATTACTGCAATCTAGACCACTTACAAAATTCATAAAGTATGTAAGCAGAATTATTTATCATTCCATGTTGCTTGAGAAAATTAGTATACCATATAAAGACAATATCACAGATCTGCTTATATTTAACATAAGATTGGGTCGTATGTCATCATTATAAAATTAGTACAGCTTTTGTAACCTGCATTTGTTTCATAAGATCTTGGTCTTTCTTTTTAAAACTATCTATTTGTGTATTTATTGAAGTGCTGGAGATTAAACTCAGAGCCTCAAACTTGTTAGGTAAATGCTGTAGCACTGAGTGCATTCTTCAAACCCCCATAATTTACTTCTGCATGTAAGCTACTTTACTCAACAAACTGATATTATAATTCAAGTGGAAAAAGTAAAAGAAATTTACAGTTTCAAATAAAATTAAAATTGGATTTATGAGCTTCAACTTCTAAATAAAACAATATTAATTCATATCATTTGTTAGATTAATCTATATTATTATACTTGAGGGTACAGGAATATAAATGAGCTAAAGATTCATGTGTACTCAATGTAATAGTAACTCACTCAAATAAAACAATTTCCATGTAAAACAGGTTTTGGTAATAGTTTTTGTGTTTACATATTTTAAATGGATGCTGTGAAGATTCAAGAACTGGAAGAGATGTAAAGGTGATTGATTTTGTCCAGCTGCACTACCCTTAAGCCATCTGTGACATCTGTCCTATTTTTCAGAGCCTTGGGGAAGAAGATTTTGCAGTCTTGATAACTTGTTTCAGGATTTAAAATTCCTTTCTCTTTAGTTCTTACTCTTCAGAAATCTCAGTGTAGGAAAATTCCTTGCATCTAACATACAGGGCTTTATTTTATGTATTTAATATATAGAAAGCATGACTGGTCACCCAAGGAAGGTTGTGCCATATTAGAATAATTCTACTATGACCAGAGTAATTATTATATGTACTATTATGAATAAAAATAAATGGATAGCTAAATAAGATTCTTTTACTGAACACTTCTAGAGCTCATCAGGAAGCACTGTTATATTGAGAGTCTTATATTTGTGTGTATTTGTCTGTTTTGTATGTTTCTACTAACTTTAGAATATATCAAATGATTTTTATCAGTTTAATTGACTGTTGGCAACTGAATCTAACAAATATATGATAAGCTGTAACATTCTCCTGCACTGAAACTATAAACATGTAGAATACAGACAAAATTGGCAAATAAAAAATAGTGTACAGACACATTCAAAACATTGTCATTAATTAGACCCTTAAAAATAAGAAATGTCTCAGGTCTATTGTTTGTCTTGCTTTCTGACCTTCCAAAATAAGGGAAAATAGATTAAAAAAAAATACATGAAGTCACTGTTCTATGAATGATTGTCTTTGCAATATTGTTTTCACTAAACTTAGTGCTAATAGAGGGGACTCAGCCTGAATGATTAAAAAATCAGTACTAATTTAGAGTTTCCAATATTCCTTTCTTTCCTCCATGCATTCTTTACATGATCCTGGAATGCTGGATTACCACCTGCCACCTTCCCGCACACACTTTGTTAAAAGCTCAAGAAGTTCCTTTCCACATCCTTCCACCTCTGTCAACCTCGGTTAAAAGGCACATGTATTTTTTTTTTTTTTAATCACTTTGTCCTGCTCTCTGCTAGCCAACTTAGAAAACTAGATTCTGTCTTTCACAGGTACTGCATTTGTATTATATAGGATTCTTATAAAAACAATGGATTTATTCTGAAGATCTGCATTACAGGCCCTTTCTGAAAACAAGGGAAATATTTTTGTCGGAGAGAAGGAAATTGACTGTTTGGTACTCATATCACACTTATTGGCTAGCAGTTTTGCCAATTTGTAAAGTTGACTCTCAAGTCTCTGTCTTTTAAAATAATCAACACATGTTTAATCAACGAATAATTTTTGAAAAGATGCCCTTCTCTCTTGAATTTCTAAAAATCCTACCAAGACCTCAAGAGGCAAAACATATGTTCCAGTCATCACCTGAAACTCTGTGTGAGCAAAGATTTACCCAATTTGCAAAGGAAATAGTCAAATAAGCAGAAGATCAAATGTTTCATTTGGGAGTATCTTTCCTCTGAATTACTGAATAGAAGTTAAGTGTTTCATCTCAAATGGCAATGCTTTCTCTTCTTCTTTGGGTTACTATAGTTTAATCAGAAGACAGCTCCTGATCGCAGTTTTGAAGTTCAGGCCAGGGTGGAACCCTGCCCAATTTGAAGCAGAGATGACTCCCTGCTAGGAAATACATTAAGGGCCGGTGCCAATAGGAAAAGACAAAATAAATCATATAGTCTCATACAATCCTTAGAGGAAAAGGTTCTTACTGCTAAAAAGGTACATTGAGTAGGAGCAGTCAACTGGCTGGTCCACATTTCTGATAACTAAGAGTTGTTTTTTGATTCCTCTAAATGTGTTAGAGATTGCTTCTGAATCAAATGCTGTACACACCAAACATTGCTACTGGCTTCTCTACAGAGATTTAAAAGAAAAAATTTGGAAAGGAGCAGGGTTGTTTTTTCCAGTCTCTTCTTCTGTAGGCTAAGATAATAAAAGGACACACACACACACACACACACACACACACATACACACACACACAGTTTCCAGTAAAGGCCTGAAAAACTAAGGGTTGGGTAATGCCAGGTGATCAGTGAACAAAGAGTCTTGGTGGTATGCTGGCCAAGTGAAAATAGTCAAAGGAATTTTCAATATATGAATCATTTTCAAAGTCTCTGAAAAGTACTATTTAGTTAAAAACAAACATTAGGTAAGAAAGCCAAGAGTTGATGACTAAGAAACCAAACAAATAAACACAACATTAGTACTTTCTTATTCTCAGAGAAGAAAAAATGAGGACTACCTTGAAGATCCACAAGAAGCATCATTTTGTGTCAAATTAGCTGTTCAGTGTAATTTACAAGGAGGAAATCAACTCCTAAAATACTGGAAAAAAAGTGTTATTGTTTTTTTTTTTTTATTTTTTTTTTATTTTACAGTTCTCCCTCAACACAGAATAAGAAGAAACCTATCTTAGTGACTTATAAAGAAGTTGTATCTATGACCCATGTTCAAATGGCCTAGATTCACTCTGGTATATGCAACAACAGATACAAAGGTCTTTTCTGATTCCACTGGCATATTTATCACAATAAAAGTTATTTAATAGGACCTGCTTATTCATTATTCTATTTGGGGAAAAATAAGTCTGATATTTGCTTGAAAGGAGTTGATAAGAAAAAACTGAGCAGACAAAAGAAGAAATAAATATATGCCTTGTATCACTTCATCATATTTTAACAAAGGAATTCTATACTGTTTGTGAAAACAAATAAACAATTGTTTGAGAGATCTGATTAGCATATAAATAGTATTACACTAAGAGGGGTGGCTTAGAGTTTCTGTCCTTCTCAGGAACAACCATGGTGTGAGACACAGTGACTTCTATATGCCAATTTATACTTCAAAGAAAGACAGAATGTTAAAAAATCCAATTTGAAAGCCATAGAATGATGTGAACATTCTTAAATATAACAATAATGAATCAGTGGTAGAATATGCATATTGTATATTTCAGACCAAATGTGAAATGTTGATGAAAGACGTTCTTCAGAATTTAATTTTTATGTCATTCAAAATAACATTAACTCTGAAAATGATTTTATGATGTACTTTTCAAGAAGATGAACTGTTCCTTATTGTGTTATTTAACAGGAGCATTATATTAATTGTATAATTGCTGTGTATTGAGTACTTCCTATGTTCCAGGCTCTGTGGTAAGCACATAATGTCCATTATCTTAATAAATCCTCATAAGAACATTATGAATTAGGTATTTAATTCCTACTGTATAGAAAATTGGAGATTGTAGAAGTTAAAAACCTTCTCCAAGGTTGCAAAGAAATACTATTATTTGAATTCAGACCCCATGTCTTCAAATCCTGGTTTCTTTATTACTATATTATAGTGTGCTACATCGAGAGAGAGAGAGAGAGAGAGAGAGAGAGAGAGAGAGAGAGAGAGAGAGAGAGAGAAAGCCTAATTATGTGTCCCTGTCTGTATTTTCTATCTTCTTTGAGAAGAAGACAACTGAATACTATTGAGGAAAATGAAAGACATCCAAATGCTAATAAGAGATGAGATACACTGTGCAGGCTATGGGTTCTATCTCCAGTCATAGGAAGGAAACTTGAGGGGAATCTTGGCCAGTCACATAAACTCTTGCTGTGGGAACATCATCAGTTCCAGGTGTCTAGCACTATTCTGAGGAGGGAGAGGGAGATGGGGACAGGAGATGGCAAATGGGCACCATGACAGGTTGGCTGACAGGCAAGTAGGTTGAGGAGTGCCAGGGTAGCTTTTTGCTCTGCCCACTTGTGTCTGGAGGATCATGAGATTATTTAAGGAGTCCCATCAGGGAACTGGGTAGCAGCTGTTTATAATCATGATAGAAGTGTTTCAACTTTATGTGAAATATTTGGTTGTACCACATATACCAGCTAAATATCAGTTTGTACGTAGAGGAGTTATTTTGTTTATTTTCAGCAAATCCTAAGAAGCAATTGTATTGTCTATTTGCAGCAAATTCTAACTAAATCCCACATGCTTTGCCTTGATGACAGAACACTTATTCACTGCGACCCTAGGTTGTCCTACAAAGGCATGGATATGAATGTTTTTTTAATACTGTGCATTGCTAACATAAAGCTCAACTCTTCTAAAGATCAGCGAAATACCCATAGCTGAGAAATCCTTCCTGTAACCTGTTAATAAGTCTATCACCACCTGCTTATTTCCCTTTGGTGGGCTATCCTTTGGGATCAAGTGGACTGGCCACATGACAGCTGCTACCTCTCCTTGGTGAAGTCCTGCTAGTTTTGCCACTTGGCACAGCCTCACTGTCTGGGTAGCTTGGCGGGTTGGAGCACAGCAGGAAGGATGCCAACATCACAGGTCCAAACAGCATATGGTACAATGATCTGCCTTTCTGTTTTGCAGTGCTGATTTTACCTCGTAACATCTGCCACCATGCATCCTCTTCATGGTAGAACTGACACATGGCAAGTCAATATCTTTGAAGCAATACAAAACCCTAAGAGGAAGAACTGATACCACTTAATAATCAATTACATATCAAAAAAAGATGAAGCCTTAACTAGCTTGAGTTCGAGCTCAATGTGCTAACACTAAACATTCATCCAGATTCTCCCTGGGAGACCCTGCAAGAAATCACTACAGGGCCTTTGAGTGTGATCATATAACTGCTTCAGTTCATTAAACAGCACATTGGCTCCCTTGTTTTAAACAGAGCTGAATGTCTCCAATTTATGTGAACAATTAAACAACTGCTAAATAAACAGTATCTAGTGAATAGTGAATCAGCAAAACAGGTTTGTCTTTTCTCATAAAAATCATCTAGCAATAGTCACTTTTCTCCAAATTTTATACAGCAATTACTCCTTTCACAGCATACAAGATATTAAGGTTTCTGTAGAATTAAAGGAGAATATGGAAAATTCAAGGATTCAAACTGAAACACATACATACAGAATTCTAAGATTATTAATAGCAATACTGATATCGACTCAATAAATGGTATCCAAATGGCCTAAAAAAATTTATCAACTAGAAATATCTATTATTTAGATACTTGAGAAGAGTTCCTGCTATATATGAACAATTCTAATAATTTTAATATATGTATGACCCCTAGAAAATGTCATGGACTCAAGAAGAAAAACAAAATATTAACAACAACAAAAAAAGGAAATTTTTGGTTATCCGTATTGAGGATTATGAAAAAGATGGGAAAAAAATAAAACAGATATATAAACCCAATACAGATAAGCTTCCTTAATTCATCAACCATTATTTCTGAGTGATTCCAAAGCTGGTCAATTTTACTCTTAATTCTGTTCTATAGTAAACACTGTTTTAGTAAGTTACTACTGAGTCTCATCTTTTCCACCAAATCTTTTTTGTCAGACATGTTTGCAAAGAATACCACTGACTCACTTTTGTTTCATCTGCCCTTTATGACCCATTCATGTCCATGGTAATGAGTAGAAAAATGGTCAATGGTATCTGAAATAGGAGGGATAAGGAAAAGTGAAGTTCAAAAGAAATGTGCAGAATGGAAAAGAAGGTGATGGGTAAGAGAATTGGCCCAGTTTACATGTGGCCCTAAATTCCTAACATGGTTTTTGGAAAGGGTTTATTCTGTACAAGTTTTAACAGGTACATACAAAGAAAATTTTTCCAGAAAATACAATGTTTTTATACTTTTAAATGTAATGCCACTAGACACAGTGGTGCCTGCCTGTAATCCCAGAGACTTGGGAGACTGAGGTAGGAGGATCACAAGTTCAAGGCCAGTTTTAGCAATTTAGGGAGACCTTCAACAACTTAACTAACCTTTTTAAAAAGAAAAGTTCAAAGGACTAGGAATGTAGCTCAGTGATACAGGGTGCCCTTGGATAGCACTGAAAAAAAAATACAAAACTAATGTTTATTTAATCTGTAAATGAATTAAACAATTCATTTGTCAGTTTAAAACTATGACTAGAAGAAATTGATTGAAACCTCATTGAAAGCTGATCTTTGCATTTTTGATCAAACAGATTACTTTGGTAAACTAAAAAATAATATTCTGCTATAAGCAAATACATAATACAAAAATAATATATAAAAGTTCTTTTCTGCAGCACTTTTCTTGTGGCTCCATCTTTGTTCTCATTATGATATTATCTGATGAAGTTGATAAATGATAGCAATTAAGGTAAAATAGCACAGTATTTAAAATAGAAAGAGTATTCCATAGCATTTCTTTAAAGATGCCTCACTTACATGTAAAATTGACTTAGAAATGTTTTATTAGAGTATTTTATTAGCAGTAAGTCATTTCAGCTGGGCTCAGTGGCACATACCTATAATCCCAGCAGCTCAGGAGGCTGAGGCAGGAGGACTGCAAGTTCAAAGCCAGCCTCAGCAATGATGAGGTGCTAAGGAACTCAGTGAGATCCTGTCTCTAAATAAAATACAAAATAGGACTGGGGATGTGGCTCAATGGTTGAGTGCCCCTGAGTTCAATACCTGGTACCAAAACACAAAAATAAAAACAAAACAAAGTATTCATTTCAAATCTTCATTAAATATATAACCTTGAAATTATCCCAGGATAATATCAATCTTGGTATTTTATGCTTAGGATACTTGAGATTATTTAACATTCCACGATTTTGCTACTGTGATCTGATTTTCATGGATTACATCTCACCTGAACATTTCCCCACATGTTTCACTAAACTGTTGGTCAATGCCACATTCATGAGTCATGCTTTATACTCTTACACAAGGATTTCCAAACTTCAATGTACAAATGAATCACCTAGTGATCTTTGAAAAGTACAAATTTTGATTCAGGAGATCCTGGTTAGGACCGAGTTTCAGCATTTCTAAATACTCCCAACTGATGCCAGTGCTGCTACTGCACAGGTTACACTGAACAGAAAAGCTCAAAATCCTCCTTAAAATGGATTTAATATCCAATGTGAATTTTCTGGAACTATGCTCTTTGAAATAGAGTTCCTAAACAAATGGAGCACCTAGGCTCATTCGATCATATATTAAATACAAGATCACCTTTAAAAAGTCAAAAGTACATAATTTTAATCTTTTTATGAACATTAATATATTGATATATCCCAGAAAAACTGGTCTGCAGTGACTTCTTGTAAATGATTTTGTTTTTGGAACAGTATATGCATTCATACATAGGGATGTCTTGTTAAGTATCACACAAGAATTATATACCAAGAACAAATAAGAAAAAAATGTCATGAGTTATAAAATGGAGAAACAGATATACAATATGAAGAAATAATTTTAAAAAGTCATGTGTTCTGTTGTTTGTTTTTCGAATCCAAGAACTGACAGAATGAAAGTACAAATGAAGAATTTATGGTATGATGTCAGATCTGACAGCATGCTTATAACTGCATTAGTCCTGTCTAAATCTGCTGCATATTATACTTCAGGGTTGAACAGTTTTCATAGCCATGAGTCAGAACTTGTGACCTAAGAAACGTAAGAGGTGGAAGACCAGCTTCCATCCTATCTACAACTCCTTTTATGATATATAGGAACACAAAAGTAAAAAGGGATTAATACATATAATTTCCCCCATTTATTTTTTTTTCTGCATACTATCTGCATTTCCTCCCTCATTCTCTCAAATTTACTGCTGGGAAAGATGAAGAGTTTATGTCTCTGGGAAACTGGCACCAAGGGCACTTCAAAGGACTTTCTTTAGGTCACCTGTCCTCTCTGCTACTTACAGTCACACCTGTCACACTGTTTGTAGTTAACTGTACTTTCTTCAGTTTTTTTTTTTTAAGTTAAGTGAGATCTAATCTGAATTCACCCAAAAATATGTCAAATAGCAGTTTACTGTCTCAGTTTACCACTATGAGATAACTTGAAAGACCAATCAATCAGGGAGAAAGAAACTTCCTCTCCTGCCACATGTTGGTATGAAGCAAGAGCACAGGAGAAGGTGAGAGAGAGAGAGAGAGAGAGAGGAGGGCAGGTTAATGAGAAGAATAAGTACTGCAGGGTAATTCCTATTTAGCCAAGCTTCTCTTTTTCATTTTTTTCCTATTGAAGAGCTATAAAAATGATTACAGAGTTGAATAGGTGCCCACTAGACCTGAACTGTAGTTGAAATCTCCCAAACTGTAAAGATAAATCTCAAAATGCTAAAGAAAGAAAAACTTGATAAATATTGAATATTTTAAATTGACAATGAATACATATTCTACTCTTATGGTATTTAACTTAAATTTTAAATTCAAGAAAAATATTAAAATTAAGAAATAAAAAATTTAGTAGGTAAAGTCTTTCTAAATCTTTTAAGAGATATTTCTAAAAGTGAAAGCAGTCTATTTCAATAGAAAAACTGAAAGACTATGTTATTACCTAAGTACTGTGACTTTTCAAAATTATGTCTGTAGCTATACAATATTTTGCTCTCATGAAGTAAAAGGAAAAGTTAAAATATCTTAGTAACCAAACATACTTAGATAACATTAATATTTGAGGGTAAAATACTCTAAATTACCAAAATCTAAGGGTACAATTTATGAACCCAATAAAACACAACCATTAAATGGCTTAATTTGCTAACAAGAAATAGCATAGAGGAAAAAAAACTTTTTTTTTTTTTTTCCGGTAAAGGGAAATGCTGTTAGTCTGAAATCATCATCTTCACATATAGTGTTCTTAGCACCTTGTTCTTTGTGCAAAGCTCTACTGAGGAATAAAAGTCCCAGACATTTAAAATCCATCATTTCTTGGCCAAGATTCTGAGCAATATCGTTCCATAGGCTACAATTCAGGAACTGTTTTCTTCGAGACATTTTTGATGTGAGTTTTAGGACACTGTCATTTTGAAATATAAATCCTCTTGCAAGTTTCCTACCTGGTAAAATAACTTTTCACAATGGTGTCCCTTTATATCCTTCACTATCTATTATAGCATCGGTGAAACTGCTGGGAAAATAAACTTTTATCAGAGATTCAAGTCCTTCAAAAGCAGTCCAAATCATGTCCCAACCTCCAACACCATTGAGCAAAAGAGTTGTTCCTGGTTGGCATTTACAGCAACTGCATAATGGCTTATATTATTTTAGTCATTCCAGGGAGATCATGATGAAAAGAAGTTACTTCTCTATACCTAAGTAGGTCCATTTTCACAGTATGTGGGTCATCTCTGCCATAGATTCCCTGTGTGATGTGTGCTTTTGAGTAGGAACTCCTGTACGTGTCTTTGTTCTAACTATCCCTAAAATTCAATTATTGTTTCTGAAGTTGGCCTTGACTTTAGTAGGCAAATATCAATATTCAATCTGGTCCATCCAGAATAACATTTCTTCAGACCCTGAGCAAAAACAGTCATCACAAAAGGATTTTCCATTTCCAGCAATGCCTTCCCTCATGGATTCATATCTCTACTCTGGTGTGAAAACCTAGAGATGAGAATGTATTGTTCGGCACAGAAAAAAAGACTTTCCTTTGATAATGATCTAGCTAATATTTATTGAATGGTACCCATGTGCCAGGCAGTATTCTAACCTACTCAGAATTATTTACTAATTCAGTCTTAAAATAATGTATGGGACACGATTATTCCTATTTTCAGGTCAAGAAAAAGATATAGAATTTAAATGTCTTGTCCAAAGTCACACCTATTAGTTTTTGGAGTAAGGACTCAAACTCAAGATATTCTGGCTTCAGAATCCATACAATTATCCTCTATGATCTACTGCCTGTGAAACTAACTATATAGAAGAACTATTTTTTTCATTTCTGTATTACTTATCACTCTTCCTCATTCATGTTACTCTTACTGGGTTCTTTTTGCTTTGTGTGCAATATATGTATTCTCTTTCAAATCCTCCTTGGGATTTTTGATTTTGTTGGGTTTGTTTTGTTTTTACCATCTCCTGATCATCAGAAGTTTCTTAATATTACTGTGGAGAGAAGTCAGTATTGGGCTCTGTACAACATGTCATGATTGTTGATAATTTAAATAATAAATCAGCTGTAACATTTTAAAAATTCCCAACTGTATAAAGATTGGGAACTTATTTTATGTATGGAATATTTAAAATAGTTAAAGCTTTAATAATTGAAAGAAAAGAAAGAAAATTAACAAAGAATAATATTAAACTTCAGTTTGAAGTAAAATATATAAAATTTGCTTTGGCATTTATATGCAAAATTTAAATGCACTTTTGATTTTTTTTATTACTAAGCAAGATAAAGTTACTTCTGTTATTCGGACTTCTTTTAGAGTTAAAGGGATTACAAATATATAGCACCCAAAAATGCACTTTGATAAAAGGATGATTTTGAGATGAAGGTTATTAAGAAATAGCAGGTGCAGAAGGAACTCTCTGCCTTCCCCCTTTCAGCCTAAAAGGAAGGCATACATTTCATTTTGTGAAGATTTCCATGCTTTTCTCTATCATTTTTGTCTTCGGTACCATAAAGAGGAGAATGACTCTTAATCCCCAGAGACAACTTCCTGAAGAGGGAACCTCCTTGAGTCTGAACAAAACTTACTAAGATAACCCTTATCTTCCATGAGTTCTCCATGATAGGTTGACTATATACCTTCTTCTCTGTCATCTTTAGGAAAGTACATCCCTCTGCTTTGTCTTGTCACTTCTCCATAACTTATCACCTTCATTAAAATGACAAAGAAACTTTCAAGTCTAACCACTTCACTGGATTTTCACTTTTCTGTGATGCTCCTGTGTGCACATGAAATAAACCTTTCTCCTGTTAATTTGTTTTATACTTTGTTGTTGTTATTTTTATTAATAGGCCCCAGTCACTCAGAAGAGTAGAATTAAAGTTTTTTCCTCCTGTACATAGTACTAAATATCATATTAAATAAAATAAAAATATTTCTCATAGGAAGGAAATAAAATAACTGGTGACTGAGATTTATACTGTAAATTGATGGTTGAAAAATTGAGACCGATTTGCCTAGGGAAATGAACTGTAGAAGGAAGATTATAGTCAGATGAAAGTATATGAAGGATTCACAGTAGAAGAGGGATTAGGCAGCAGTTCCTCTAGAATTTCAAAATAAAGCCTTTTTTGATTAATATGAGAAAAGATTGGATGATGACTAAATAAATATAACAAGGGCATAGATGGTCTCAAGAGGAAATGAACTTATTATTTCTAGACAAACTCAGACAGAGGGTGTCTTCTCCTTTGAGACAAACTGGAGGCAAATCCTCTATTGATTTTGAAATGGATAATTGCTACAGTTCCTTCTAAAAACAGGGTTCGGAGGGCCTTGGTTGGTTTTTGTTTGTTTTATTTTTCTGCATCTCTTGGTTTTTATATTGTTTGCCTTTTGCATCGCCATTTTTTTCATTTCCTGTAGGTGATATATAAAGCATTTTATTATTTTTTTCAAAAGCACAGAGGTTTATTTAGGGAAGTAGATACATATTCAAGATAGAATTGGGGCAATCTCAAGAAAGACAGAGGCCTTGTGGGTAAAGCAAAGAGTACACATTCAAGGGAGAATGTGGGCCATCTCCAGAGAGAGATCAACATAATATAATCAGTTACTGATTATAAATCAGTCCTTCATTTTCAAACAAGAACAAAAACATGTTTCTTAATAAATCCCTTAAACATAGGACTTCTTGCAAAATTGGCCAATAATGATAGTCAACTTAATACTTTTCTTTTTCTATAGATATATGTTCTTTTCTCACTTAAAAAAAGTTCTTTCTGAGTTCAATAAATTATGCAAATCTCATAAATTTTCATTTTATTTTGAACTATAATGCATTGATAAGTTCAGGGTAGAAAACAAGTGTGTTTGCTAAAACTCAGTAATACAAGTATCTTAAAATCCCAAAGTCCTATACAGAAGAAGTAGAGGATTAAAATTTAAAAACAAATTTTCTTTACGAATTCTGAGTACTTAAGAAGAAAAATCATCTGCTACATGAAATAAAAGTGCAGTGCCCTGTCAACAGCTTCCAGTGTCTGGGTAAGTCATGTCCTATAATTTTTGGCTTATACTAAAAAGCTACAGTATAATTAAATCATTTTAGGTTTGAAGTTAATGACCTATGCAAATTAATTGGAGGAGGGAAGTCACAATTTTTAAAAAAATTGTTGTTGAAATTGTAGTCCTGGTAACTTGGTTTTCTGTAAAGTTAGCCTTGAAATTAGTGGCATGCTGCTCTACAGGAATGAAGTGATGCACTGTAATTAACAACCATATGGGATATATTCATGGTGGAGTTCCAGCAAAGATCTAAAAAAAAAAATATGCTTTGTACAGAGTGACATACTTAAAAAGCTACAACTTTAAAAAACTCTGATGTACCTGTAACATATTCTCAGACTTATGGTTTATTAAAAATAGCAGCAGACCTAGAGTCAGATGCTCAGGCTTGACTCTCGCATTCTCCAACTGCAGGACTCTGAGAAAATCATTTAAGCAACCTATGTCTCGTTCCACCATCTGTCAAACGTTGGGTGTGGGTGGGTGTTGCAGACAGAGGTACCAGCCTAATCTCACAGTCTAACCTCACAATCTACCCTAGCTGTGAGGATAAAATGGAACAACAGATGTATAATACTTTTCAATATCTTAATGCCCCCAAACAAATGTAAGGTTTATTTTAGTTGAATAGTAGAGTTCCTAGCTGAAGAATTCATTTAAAAAATATTCCATATCTTTGTAGAATAAAATATCTATTTTAGGATTTTTTTTTTCCTAAATAATCTATAGGAGTCAATAACTTTCTAAAGCAATCAAATGGGGGAACAAGAAAATATTTCCATTATTCTCTTCAAAGAGAAGACAAGTAGTTTATTTGTATTTGATATAATAATACTGATATTCCTAACTACCTTGAATTAAAATGGGGACTCTTCCAAATTTTAGGAATTTAGTTTTTCATAAATAACTGTGTCTTAAACTCAATGTTTTTATTAAAAATTCTAACATGATTGAAATCTAACAAAATTACTTGATTTAAAAGAAAATATTTCCTAGGGATTGATACACACCTTGATAAATAATAAAGTAATATTAAGAACAAATTAGCCTATATGAAAAAATTTAGTAGCATTGCTTATAAAAGAGGATAGACAGGACATAGGAGGTTCAAAGTCATGAATCTTATAATTATTCTCAACTTAATATGAAAATCAATCTTAAAATCTTTAGGTTTATTCTGTACCTTATTGGTGTGGTATAAAAAGATACTAATCTCACCAATGATTTGCTTTGACTCGAATCATTGGATGCTGTTTTAGTCAGCTATTTTGCTGCTGCAATTAAAAGACCCAACCAGAGCAATTGTAGAAGAGGAAAAAGTTTATTTGAGGGCTCACAGTTTCAGAGGTCTCAATCCATAGACAGAAGGCTCCATTCCTCTGTTCAAGGTGGGGCAGAACATCATGGCAGAAGAGTGTGGCAGGGAGTTGCAGCTCACATGGTGATCAGAAAGCAGAAAGAGAGACTCCATTCTCTGGATAAAAAATATACAACCTATAGCCACGTCCCCAGTGAATCATTTCCTCCAGCTACACCACACCTGCCTCCAGCTACCACTAAGTTAATCCCAGCAGGGATTAATTCACTGATTAAGGTTAAGGCTATCATCCAATCATTTCTCCTTCTTGCATTTTCTCACATGTGAGCTTTTGGAGGGATACCTCACATCAAAACCTTAACATATACATAAAGAAAAATTATAATTGTGTTTTCTATCTCAAAGAACAAAATTGTGAATTTTATCTCAAAGAGAACAAAATCATTTCACTTTTATAACAGAAAAAATAAGAGTGTGTATGTATGTGTGTATATGTGTGTATGTGTGTGTATATATACATTTATATAGATTTATTTAGTATATATTATATAAACTTATTATATATATTATATGCATATGTATATAAAATAAGTATATATATATATATATATATATATATATATATTCCCCCTCTAGTCAGTAACAGTAAACCTGTACACAATTGATAAAAGAATTTCCTAACTACTTCAACTTCCAATCATTGGGAAGATAAGAAATCTGAGATTCACTTATTGATTGCCACGATCAGCTTAAATTCTGATATTCTACAGATAATTAAAATAAAAGTAATTCACTTTTGCATGAAAACTATATACAGTCAATAGAATTCAGTGGGTGCAAACAGCAGCATACAGACTATCCATAATTAAATCCTTTTACTATAGGTGTGACTTTTAGTGTGCAGGAAACCACTCCATGTTTCCTCCCAGGAACATGAGAAGTTAAAGATCTAGACAAGTCAAAGTACATAAGAAGCAAAATTTTGGAAAGAGAAATAATAAAACAGTGCTCCACATATTTAGGCATTCAGGCAGGTCTTAACACTAAATATTTTATTTTGTGTGCCATAGGATAAACAAGAATTTTAATTTTTTTAAGGCCATTAGTTCCAAAAGCCACCTTGGAGACAATTTAAGATATTGGATTTCTGCCAACTCCAAATAGCATCTAATAAATGAATAATAGTTGTGGTGACTGGTATGACCAAAGGAATTCTATTGTGTGATAAATACCTTCTGGGTGCTGGCAAATTCATATTTATTTTAGATGGATTCCCCAGGAGCCTCATATTAATTAAGGCTGCTTCAAAAAATGAATTGGCTTATTTATAGTACTGCAGTACTTAAAGACTGTAAGTTCCTCAAGGGCAGGAATGACATCTTAATCATTTTGGATCACTAGTGGTTAGTACAGGAATAGAAAAATATTAAGTGATATTTAAATATTAACAAATGAATTCAGCAAGTCATTACTCAGTATATAATTGATTTATAACTGGCCTCTAAGCCTACTAAAAGTAAGGGATAAAAGAAATGACTACATAAAATCAGACCCACACATTAATTGGTAAAATCACTTATGTGTAGAAATAACTCACGCTGATAGTTTGAAAGTGGGAATTCCAATCAAGGGACAAATCCATTAAAACTTTAAGTCGGTAATTAAGCTAATTGTTTGCAACTTGTTTGCAAAATCATTGTTGTTATATGGAAGGTGGTTAGCAAAGAATCTACAAAAGGGTTAGCCAGGAAGCAAGAATCTGCTTATGTAATCACTAGCAGATCCAGAACATGGTGGATCACATGGCACTGTATTCCAACAGTACCGATCAATGCCGTGAAACTATGCTTTCCATTATGCAGCTACTAGCCATAAGTAGCCAAATTAAAATTAACAATATTTAATTTTAAATAACAAAAATTAAAGATTTAGTTTTTCAGTCTCTTTAGTCACCTTTCAAATGATCACTAGCCAAATATCTCTGACATTCAATACTTTGAACAGTGCAGGAACAGGACACTTGGTTCATCACAGAAAATTATTACACGGTACTATATCAGATCAAGGGTTTAAACTTGCCTATATTAGTTACAACAATTTTGAATGATAGAATTATTATCTCCATGTCCAAGTCTCCCCAATAATTCAAATCAACTCATTACAATTATACTAATGCAGTAAAGTAATACCTCTTAGAGTTTTGTCAAGACTCCATTAGCTATCTTTTTGTCTCACATAAGCGCTCGTATTTCTCCCTAGAACTATTCTAATATAAAATCTATGCATGTGTTTGGAGGCAAATATCTTTATGTTCCAGAAAAGTCGTTGTTTTTTTTTTTTTTTTTTTATCCTGATGCTGTGCTAGGCCTCTAAGCCTATCATTTCTTTCTCAGAGGAACTAAAGCATTTTAAGACTTGTTCAACTCAAATATACCCCTGACATACAGTGCAGTAGTAGTAGTATATTTGCTTACTGTAGAATGTACAAAGAATATTATATATATATATATATATATATATATATATATTTTTAAGCAAAGGTGATATACCTGTGAAACATTTATATGAAGCTGTGAACTGAAATTTACTAATTGAAAAATATTGTAGTATGTCTCCTATCTTTATAACATAAGCCATTGATGCTACTCACTATATTCCCGTACTATCATTCTTCCCTCACTGACCAAAATTAGTTATCTTTTATCTCTCCATTTATGAAGTTAGAAAACCACTTTTTAGATGGAGAACATGTCCTAATCAGAAGATATAAAATAATATAGTTTGAATTTCTTTTTAAAAATTGGTAACACATTCTGTTTTGTAGAATGATCTCTTTCAAGATTGTTCAGTGGGCTAATTCATAAGGAACTCATGAATTCTCTGAATGATCTAGCCATACGGAAATGGAGTACTCTCCTGAACTTTGGGTTGGCATCTCATCAGCCTCAGTGTATAATATAGTATTGAAAGCACTACAGAGCATTCTACGTACCAACCACTGTCCTTAGTGGAGAACACTGATGTACAGACTTCTGGAATACTGCTTTGCCTGGGAAAGACTGCATCAACAACTAGCTGCATGAGAGAGTAGCATTCCTATGCTGAGAACAGAAATCCCTGTTTGTCATTAGATAAGTGAGAGATGAAAATTTCCTTAATTGGCAGAAAAGTCGCCAAATGTTAAAATTCTTTCCATTTGGAAAACCAGATATAAGAGATTTGTTAATGGATTTCTTTGTGATTTAATACAATGTATTAAAATCAGGTCTTGCAACTCTTGCATAAAGAAGCAAATGTTTCATAAGGATGGTCATTCATCATTAGTTATAAAAAGTCTATTTGTAATTTGAAGTTTCAACTTAATTAGTGTCACATACTTGAAGGCTGCTTGTGTCAACCGTTGTAATGACATGTTATCTGTTCCTTCTACAGAGCAGGTTGCTAACAAGTACTTCAAGTGGAACAAAATGATAATGAGAAGAACAACGGAAGTGTTAATTACCTACGCAATTAAAGTGCCTTCAATGTGCGCCATGTAACACTCCAACGTATTTACATCTCTAATGGCTATTAATCATCAGATGAAGAAGACTACTGGCATTATTCATAGCTCCACAGTCAAATTATGGTGAGAGATAATGACAGGGAATATAGACTGTGTCTACAGATTTTTAGTCTAGGCAGCCAATTTTTATAAGGTCGTATATTCATTCAACCTCTGTACATCAGCATGTAATATAAAAATTCTCCTCACCATACCCTTATTTTATTAGGTTATATACAGTTGAGATAAAAAAATTTTTCACAATGTCCTTTGAGATTTATACTTCCTGTGTTTTCTTATGATATTAAAAAGGGAACTTATGAGAAAAACATGGCTAGCTTTAAAATTTAGCATAATTTTTATGTTGTATATAGTTGTAATTGTCTTTGGAACACATGAAATCTAAATGACAATTCCAAGTTCCTTGAAACACAATGCTTCCTTCTTTTTCTTCCTTTGAACTTTCTAGTGACATGGGCTGCATACACATGTTGCTCAAGAAATGCTGGTTTACTAAAGTTACAGAAGATGCTTGACTCATAATGTAGTGCTTGAATGTTCACCAGATAGATGGCTAATGAAATTATGTTATTACTCTTGAAGAATACAGTCCATTATTCATGCAGAAATTTCACAGTGGCTGCCTGAAAAGTTAACAACTTTTGAAAATAAAATTGAACTTTAGAGGATCTTTAAACTTTAAAACATATATTTATAGAAAGAGTTTACTATAGTACAGACAAAAATGACTTAGACTTGTGTTGTTGTTGTTGTCTATTTAATATAAAGATTTTGTTATTAAAGTCAGCAATCAATTTATGTTAAACCATTACAACAAATTCTATAGAATGACTTTACAGTGAATGGTTTTAAAAAGTGATATAGATATTTTCCAATAACAAAATTATCCAAACACAAAATTATTCATATCTGTGTAAGGAGAGAATATCTAATATAACTTCTTTTCCATTAAAATAAAGCATGAGATTTGGATTTTTCCTATTCATTCATGCAGTTAACACATTCAGTGAAATCTTTCCAGGAGAGTACAAATTAAGCATTCCAAAGTATAGGCCCCGTTCCTTCTGGTATATATTAAACTGAATCAGAAATATGGATCTTGGATGAATATTTTTGGATTGCATTATTTTGAAATGCATGTTGTAGCTTTTATTTTTTTTAAGACTATCCACTTTTTCAGTACCTACTATGTAACATTCAAAGTGCTTGGCATTATTCCAGAACTTGCTTAATTTATTCAAGACAAGTTAGTTTCCATGCTTCCTAGAATAAAAAAAGGAAAACTGATGCTCAGAATAGTTTCAAAAATTGCTTCAAATTCACACAACTAAGAGGTGACACACTCAGGTCATTACAGCCCAGATTTTTTTGAGGCTCCTCATACTTCACAATAGTTGCCTTTTAGTCTAGTAAATACAAAAAGACAATCATCCTGTCACATATCTTTTTGTAAGTCAAAGATAGTTAAATGTTTTTTGAAAAACATCAGTAATTAGTAGGAAATTTTTTTTCTTTTCAAAGATTGAGAGATAACTGAACACCATATTTATTATTTTTAAAGTCCAAGTAGGCTTTTGATATTATGAAGGGGGACATATATCTCAGTTGCTATTACAATGATTGGTTATTTTCTCCTTTAAATTGTATTTATCATAATAAATGGAGCTTATGGAAAGATAATTTGTTTTAATATAAAGTACCATCTCTAACAATTAGAAAACATAAAATGTAGTCAACTTTTCCCTGATAATCTAATTTACCCAAGACAATGGCACACAAAATATATCCGGTGACAAGTCCCTGGGTTGCTACTTGATAGAGCTACGGAGGGCATTCACATTTTCCACATAGAAAAGGGGGAGTTATTTGAACTATCTTGGTTAGTTTGGGTGTCTATATTTTAAATTCAGGGAACTTTTAGATAACAACAATAAAAAAAGGAAAAAGTAGGAAAAGAATAAAAAATGTCTGAAGAAAGAAATACAACTTCTTTTGTATTGGATACTTGAGATAGAATAATTCAAAAAAGATTAAGAAAAATATCATAATGAAGTTTCACCAAAGCAAAAAATGAGCAGAAGTACAGCAAAACCACTGATTTCTTTGAAACTGCATGTGGGAGGGACAGACACTATGTTTATGCCATTGTCATGTGGTTGAGCTAAAGAGCCTGCATGGTAAACAAGACTTTCTAACATTTTGCTAGCATTGCTATAAAAACAGGGTAATTGCTTACATGAGAGCTTCTGTGAGTGATACTTATGAGTAATTTTATTTTAGTATTTATGGTTACAGCAATTTAAAATATTATTTTTAAAAAGGGTGAATTAGTCAATGTCTGTTAATAATAGAGATTTTAAATGTTCTTCCAAATTGATCTTTGGAAGAGGTATTAAAAATGGCAAAACACCATTAGAGTATTGAAACAAGTGGTCAGTTAACTCAAGAGAAAATCCACCAAGAAATATAGGTAATAGGACTGAGAAATAAACAGAATAAAGGAAATCTGTATTATAGAAACACAAATGTGCATTGTTATAGAATCAACTCCTTCCAGAATATATGCTCATTCTTTACTTTCATTCCTGTAGGCAAATTAACCAGAAAAATGCACCAAAAAAACCCCTATTTTTCCAGGGGTACTGAACATTGAACTCACTGGCATTTGACCAATGAGCCACATCCCCAGACCTATTTTGTATTTTATTTATAGACAGGGTCTCACTGAATTGCTTAGCACCTTGCTTTTGCTGAGGCTCGCTTTGAACTGGAGATCCTCCTGCCTCAGCCTCCCAAGTCATTGGGATTACAGGCATGTGCTACTGCACCTTGCTAAATATGCAAAACTGCTGTATAATAGATATTAGGGAAAAGGTCTCAGCAATTGCACTGTATTAAACTCATAGTTTTTAGGACTGCGGAAGGACTATGTGGAATAATAAGTATTGTAAGTTAGGATCACCTTCATGAACTGATTTGATATATTTTCTTCTACAATTCAGAAATTGAATTGTTGGGAAAAAGAAAAGCTAAATCCAAAAACGAGTTGGGAACAACAAATGACAATTCAGAAAAAAGAGAATTGTTTTGTTACTATTAACTTATAAATATGAAATATGAGCCATAAATATGAAATATGAGCCATAAAAAAAGAGAATAAATCTATTTGAGAAAATCACTTGATTGGAAACAGAATCCTAGATTATAAATTCAGTAAGACACACACACACACACACACACACACAAACACTTGGTCACTTGATATTTGAAGATGTACACATTTATATTTATATACATATTCACATATATATATATATATAAAACATTTCATAAGTCCATGCATCCACATTGCTAAAACGTTTTTATCTAAAAAGTGGTCTCTCAACACCATAATTTCCAGTTGAAACCTCAGAAAAACAGAAAAAAATGTTTTCAAATCTATAGCTCCTTAACTTCTATAGCATTTTCTGTTTATCAATATTGCTACATACCTTCTCCTTTTACCAGGATGTGTGTTGAACAGATACAACATATTTACCATTTTATGAATGAGGAAAATATACCTCAAATAAAATTTAAAATTCTTTCCGTATTCATGAGATCCATCTGCCAGGACTCTTTCTTTTAGGCAATCACTCTACCATTGAGCTGCATTCCCAGTCACATATTCTCACACTCTTATCCCTAATGCACAAATAATTCAGCTCACTGAATACAGGGCTCTTTCTGCTCAAAAGTAACGTTCTCAGAGAGGCCTTGTAGAACCATTTATCTAAACTAATTTTTCCATCATGCTGCCTTCTCAGTTATTGGTTTTCCATCACCGTGACTTATTTTTTTTTCTTAGTGTTCTCACCATTTCATTTTACTGTATACATTTGCTTGTATTTATATTACCCTATCTTTCTTGTAATGTACCTTCTCTGACCAAACACACAAACACGAATACACACACTGGCACGCACTCATGCACACTCCAGGACAGGAAGATCTTTTTTGTTTGACACAGATAATAGAGACCAGAGTGTGGCACTCTCAATTAACAAGTCAAATGATCTTTCTCACAGTGGCAAGGTCAGAGGAGCTAGAACATCATTCCTGTTTTCTTAATCCAAGTTCAAGGTTTCCTCTTATACACAGCTCAGAGCTCTTTCCCTCAAGGGGTTGGACTGAGAAGAGAATTAAAATATATGGTGCAGTTATAAAAATATATAACATCTTTTCTCACTGACTTAATTATAATTTATATTTCTCTAATATGTACTTTGTGGCTGACTAATTAAGGATACAATCTTTTGTCTTCAATCAAAACAGAAATTTCACAATTTTATGAGCACAAACACCTGGCTTATCTATTGTAATCCATCTTCCTCACAGAAAACATCCAAACTGGAGAAGGTTTTCAGTTAATCACAATGCAAAGTATATTTTCTTAGATTTATGTTTGAAATTAGTAGCAGATGCCCACATCAATTTTTTAAGGAGAATTTCACTTAACTGTTGCTCTATTTTAAAATTAAAAATTCAAATATCTATCAGGATAGTTGAGAATGCAGAAGACTGTGTTTTATTTTAAAATATGTTGTGCTTGTGGAATATTTTAAATTTAAATGGTGAATTGGCTTTGCCAGCATTATGTTACAGCTTTTATTTAGCTAACTTGCTATTCCTAAAGTCCATTTGCTTGCTCAGGGTATAAACTACTTGTACAACCTCCACTGCAGCCTAACCGTATTTGTGGTGAGTCCTATAAGAATATTCTAGTAAGTAAAAGAAGAGTTTTTAGCCAAGAGAACAACTTCAACTCTATTTATGTTTTAATTTGTGGTCCTCTAATAAAGAAATAATTTTATACTTTCCAGGTGAGTTTGAACTAATGGGTCATTTTCCTGTGAACACTACAAATACATTTTCTTATGAAGCAATTTTTCCTAGTAATCACAAGTTAATGAATCAGACATTTAAAGGAATTTCCATCCAATTGGGCACACTTCAGCATTTTGGTTAACTGAAAGCTTAGGTGAAGCAATAATCACAAACAGAAAGTGGAAAAGACTTATTTCTAAGTTTTGTCACCTTTTCTTAACTCTGAAGAGTATACTTATTCCATATGAAATGAAGGCTTTCTTTGGTTTATACCCTAGCCGCTCTGTATACTTTAATAATGATGATGATAACAAATAGATAAAATAAATAATATTTATTGAGCCTTTACCACATCTTATGAGCTGCATTAAGTGCTTTGGATATAGCATCTTACTTCCTACCACAGTGGAAGGAAGGTAAGTACAGTTATGCTGATATGGAAGACTGCTGATTGTCCTCACATACCTGTCCTCACCTTCACCCCAGGGACATGGCCATCTACATTTTCAACTCAGCTTTGAGCCCACTGTGATCATGCTTCTAAGTTCCCACAATGTGAATAGACATGTTATATACATATATCACTTCCCAGGAGGCATCTTCTAGAAAGGATTTCCCCAAGATGTGCTGTTCCGTTCCTTCTCAATGCTAGAGAAAGGTGATGACTGAAATATCTGTAGATAATGTGTTGAGGATGATAGGACCAATCTCGTGCCTGGGCTCCTAAATGATTCCATTGAGCTGAGCAGGTCTATTTGTCTGCCATCAACTATTATGTGAAAGGGAAACATATTTCATTTGAACCCCTATATTCTTGGATTTATTACAGCAACTTAACTGTTAGCTTAGAAAAAATGCTTGATAATAACCTGAGAAACAGAAATTAATAAAAGTATAGCTACTTTCTCAGGATCACAAAGCATGTCCTATGCATAGTATCTTCTCAGTTAAAATGTCTTCAAATAATTGACCAATGACAGTTCCATGCTAAACATGATTGGATTTGATAAGTACTTTCACATTCAGGCCTTCCATCAATCTCATATTTTGTGTCTAAATATATTCTAGGACAAGAAAAAAAATTAAATTCAATCATTTTGATCAATAAATTTCTGCATTAAAGAGTGAGGACTTTTATAAAATTATCTAAATAATCCACTTTGGGTAAGACAAAAATATTATCTCCCATATCTGCCCTACAATGTATCTGCTTCCATCATTAGTTTGAACTACTAGCACAGGATCTGGTATTCATGGTGGCCTTGATAAATGTTTTCTTTAGAAAGAACAAGAATTTAATAATATCACTAGATATCTATGATTCATCATATAAATTTAAAAAATCATGTAAGACTAATTCAGAAAAAGTAGAATTGTAATAGCTTTACTTTTATTAAAATTAAGTAAATTTTTTTCATTTTTTTTAAGTTGTGACTTAATAACCATCATTTGGCTTTTCTAGGAATTAAATCCTTCATTTTAAGTTATTTTACTTTAATTTATTTCTAAATGGATGACTGTTGGAGATAAAAGCTGAAATAAGTTTATAAAGTAGACAAAATGATAAGCATTGATTTGCATGATTTCTTATATATTTTATATTCATTTTAAAAATAGAATCCAAAGTGTACTGACTTTGAAATGATTTATCTAATCAGGGTAATATTCTTCTGATTTTAAGTATTTTCTTTCCTCTTTATTGTTTAAAATCAGCTTTGAGTCTTTTTATTATCTGTGAATCATGACACATGACAAGGTACGCAAAGAGACAATTAAAGAGAGTAGGTGTTACGCCCTCAGAATTGAATCAAGATCATTATTTGACATTTTGAAAAACAGAGCAAGAGAAAAATAGGATCTCTGTTGTAGTTTAGATATTAGGTGTCCCCCATAAAGTCATGTGTGAGACAATGCAAGGTTTAGAGGCTGTTATGGTTTGAATGTGAGGTGACCCCAAAAAGCTCATGTGTGAGACAATGAAAAAAGTATAGAGGTGAAATGATTCACCCAATCAGTGAATTAATCTCTTGTGGAATTAACTGAGTGGTAACTGAATAAGGCAGGTAGGGTGTGTCTCAGGAGGTGGGTTATTGGGCATGACTTTGGGGTATATGTTTTGAGAGCTGAGCTTGACCTCTGTCTGCTTCCTGGTGTGATGTCTTGAGCTGCTTTCCTCTTACATACTTCTGTACCATGTTCTGCTCATCTTGAGCCCTGAGGATGGAGCCAGTTGTATATGGACTGAGTTCTTTGAAACCATGAGCCCCAGATAAACTTTCCTCCTCTCATTGTTCTCATCAAGTGTTTGGGTTGCAGCTGAAAATGCTGACTAAATCTCCTTGTGGTTAAACTAGAAAATAAAATCACATTCTAGATAGAGCCTTTCAGGGGAGGGCATCAGTTTACAAAGAACAATACTTTCTATTTCAAACCAATTAGATGTAGGTTGAGACCTGCTAGAGAAGTTGTGGAGTGGGTTCATTATGGACCTACTTAAAATACTGCCAGTTGGTGTTGCCTATGGTTTGGGTATCTTCGTACCCCCATGTTTCATGTGTTGGAGGCTTGGTACTCAGGGCAGTGGTGGGATCTTTAAGAGATAGGGCCCAGTGGGAAACCCTTAGGTCATTTTGGAACTACCAGTTAATTGGGGAAGAAATTAGCAAAGCTCTTTTAGAACCCCAGGTAGTCGGCAATGTCTCTTAGGTAAGTCTCTAGCAGGTCTCAGCCTACATCTAATCAGTTTGAAATAGAAAGTATTGTTCTTTGTAAACTGATGCCCTCTCCTGAAAGGCTCTATATAGAATGTGATTTTACTTTTTTGTTTAACTACAATGAGACTGTTTTAGTCAGCTTTTTCAGCTCAGATCTCTCCCTCTCACAAATACTCCTGCCATTGTGATGTCATCTTTCATGATAGTTTCATGAGAAATTGAAGTATCATGCCTTTGAATCTCTAGAACTGAGTTAAATAAACCTCTTTTCTTATAAAGAAATCCAGCCTCATGTATCTCACTATGGTAACATAAACTGGACTAATACAGTTATCAAACTTTAGGAGGTATATAATAAATTGTTATAATTCAGTTGTTATGTTAGCATCTATTTTAAAGATAAGTTTATTATAATAGAAGCAAAGCTTCATCACCCTTAATGTATTTTTCAGCTCTATGATTCCTCTAGTTCCTAAATAAGCTTCATCCAGATATTTACCTTATACAACTGGCTCCTGATAATCACCTTACCTATGGGGTAGTTAGATACAACCAACTTGACTCACCTCACTTCCCCCCACATCCCTCATGAACTTCCATTAAATTAACTCCTGCTTGCCATAAACCTAACACTTAGAACTTCCCAAGAGAAACCTGCTTTTGTAACATCATGAACCCCAATAAAGGCTTAGCCCTCATGCTCCTTGCTCACTCTCTTTCTCCCAGTCATAGGTTCTGGTTGAGCACATGTATTCCTGATGACTGCCTATTCTTCTTGTAATGTGTGCCTCTCTCTCTAGGTATATGTAACACACTGCTTGGGTTAAATCATGTGTCTCAGTGTCTTTTCTAACAACCCCAACCTAGCTTCTTCCTTTGTCAGGTCTTTCCTAAGGGTGGCCATCTTGGTGGGAATAAATTGGACACGAAATGAGTCAGTTAGGCATCTACCAGTGCAAACAGTTTCTCCAAAGAGGAACAACTGGTTAGGAATCAGACATGTGGGCATTGGGCCATCTATGAGGACAGGTAGTATGCTGAGAAGGGGACCTGTTTCCATGACCCAAGCCCCTGAAAATCCTGCCCAGGGCAAGGCTAGTGTTTATGGCCCCTTGCTAGAAAAACTTTAAGACAAATTAGAAAGAAAAATATAAGTTGCTGTTTTTTTTTTTTTTTTTAATCCTGAAAACAAATAACAATAGGACATCAGCATTTGTTATGTTAAAATAAGTACTAAATGTTTAGCATATACTTACTAGCCAAGAAGAAAGTTGTATACCTTTGCCATTTGACCATTTACTCTGGGAAGCATTTTGACTTTAAAAAATTCTGACAGTGAATTTTTAATCTGGCTTTAAATGCTAAATAGTAAGACTATTCATGAAGATTTACTTATTTCTCAATCTTCTAAAGACCAGTGTAAAGGGTGAAATGAAGTGATACATAATTAGCATGACACTTATTAGAAGAATTTAAAGAGTTTATCATGAGTAACAAGGTGATAATGAGTGAGAAGTCACATTAACATGAACGCACAAGTGAACTGTACTTAAAAATTTTCTCATGCATAGAACTGTGGGTTAATAATACTTATCTGAAAGTGAACACCATTTTTGTATGATTTATCAAAATGCATAAATGCATTCTACTATCATGTATAACTAATTAGAATGACTAAAAAGTTAATTCAAAAAAGAAAGTGAAAACAAAGAAAAACTTACATCAGCTGCAGTAATACTCCTATTTTGGAGAAATGAAAACTGAAAAAAGCTTCTAAATCATTTATGATGATTAAAATTTTTGTTAATATAAAGCAGAAAATAGCAGGGTAATGGGTCTCTGGATTAATATTTTGTTTGGAGGTATGCGATATTTCAATTATCATTAGAAGGATTTCATCTAAAAACTAAACCAATGCACATCAGTGTCTTAGCAACCTGTTTCTGGCCAGGTCAGATATTTATAGTTTGGTTTCCAGAATTTCTCAAAGCAGTGATGGCATTCACTGACATTTTCCCTGTACACTTCCTTTCTTGTAACAGTCAGAAGATTTCAAATGTGTTGATTTCCTTTTAAACCACTATAGTAAGCTAAAATTTATACTATTTTATCCTCCTATCTCCAGTTTACATGTCTAGAGATGACCCTTTATTAAACCAAGTCACTACTGATGCTTAAATTCTAATTACAGTGTTAGATGACACAAGTCTTTTTGTCTTAGATCTAAATTCCATGACTCTAAGCTATGATTTTCTACAAGCACCTTTTGTTGGATAAATATATTAATTAAAATCACAATGGAAGCCAGGCATAGTTGTGCAAGCCTGTAATCCCAGCAGTTGAGGAGGTTGAGTCAGGAGGACTGCCAGTTCAAAGCCAGCCTCAGCAAAAGTGCGGTGCTAAGCAACTCAGTGAGACTCTGTCTCTAAAAAAAAATACAAAATATGGCTGGGGATGTGGCTCAGTGATGGAGTGCCTCTGAGTTCAATCCCCAGTATCCACAACCCCAAAAAAAGTCACAATGGAAAAATAATGATCTCAATGGAATAGCATTGATTTTCAATAAACCTTATTTAAAAAAAAAAAAAATCACCACAGTAAATTAGCTTAATTACTTTTCTTAAGCATAGGTCAAACTTCCAACTTCCTTCAACTTTGACTATAGCATGAACAAGTCTACTTTTCCATGTTCTGTTTATATAATGGATGATACTTCTTATAATTTTTGAGATTACAAAAATACCAGAGTTAATGATTTAAATATTTGTCTTTTTTATAATGTTTCTATTGACTATATCTTAGAAAAAAGAGAACTTCTTTCTCTCTCTTTCTCTCTCTCTCTCTCTCTCTCTCTCTCTCTCTCTCACACACACACACACACACATACACACACACACACACACACACACACACACAGACTTATAATGGTATGAAGAAAAGATTTCAAGATTTTTGTCTCCAACCTCTGGGTTCCAACTCCATTTTTTTCCCTTAAGGCAAACTCCCAGTTGAACCATTTAGTTACTTCTTCTTATCTTGGGAATTCTCACAAAGCAGGGATTGCCATCATCGTGTATACAGCATCAAAAATATAAAATATTCCATATATATATATAATATATGTATTTATATATAATAGGATATGATTATAGAAAGTTTTGATTAATAAGTTCATCTTCTGAATGCCTCAGTTAAATTTAATCCTGAGTTTCACTTTAACATATCAAAATGCATGAAAATAATATTACACTAGGTATTTTTTTTTAAAGACAACCTTCAAACCATCTTCTTCAGTGTTCGCTCTGCAAGAGGTAAATCAATGCATGGAATGATTTCAAGTAAATATCAGACTTTAACTAAAGATGTCATCTGCATCCAGAGGAGCTTACTTCTAAAGATGCAACATGGACTACTTCAGTAAAGAACATTTTATTTAAAAGAATGTGGAAAAGTTTATATAAATTTGAAGAGTGATACACACTCTGTTTTGGAACAAACTGTGATAAGTGTGAAAATTCTTTTTTGATGACATTCATGTATTCATTCAACAAATACGAGGTGCTTTCTATGTGGTATAGATAGAAATGAGGAGGTAAGCAAAAGAAGACATGGCATGTTTCCTGACAATACAGAGTTTACAAAATTGTGGGAAAGAGAGATAAATGAATGTATGGTTATGAACTGAGTAAAATAATCTTTCAAAAAAATGTGTTCTCTGAATGGTAGGCATTGGAGCTGAAAAATGTATAAGAATGGTAGGCCAAAGGGAGTTCAGAGAGCTCCACAGACAGAAAGTAACTATCCTCAGGTCCAAAGCAGAGCAGCAGCAATCATATGTTGACATTCAATAGTTGGGATTTGAGAGAGTTCCATAAAATCCCTGAGGTAATGTCACTTTGTGGTCCAAAGTGGTTAGTAAATTAGATTCATAATCTTTACTAAAGATTTCTCCATGCTTAAATTTCAAAAAAAGATTTCACCTGAAAAAAAAATCACATTTTGGGTTTTTCCACAAATATTAATGTGTTGTTTTCTATGCATAATTTGAAACTTAGGCAAAGAATACAAGTCATAGTGTTTTTAAAGTGCTTAAAGTTTTTAAAAAATATTTTAATGTCCTCAAGAGTTATCACTCCTAGGATGGGAAGTAATAGAGAGAGAGAGAGAGATCTATTAAATATTGAATCTTGGTGCCTACTGCCAACATTTCTTTCCCCCAGTTAGCTCAGAGTGAAACAGACATTTCCTTTGCAAAGAAGACCATGAGAATGTGAAAGAACTCAGCTGCCTTTAACTCTTCCTGTCATGGAGCAATGGGCTTTTCATAAGTTTACTATTTAAAGGAGTCTTTGTCTGTGGTGAAAGCAAACTAGAGAAAACAGTGCTGTCAAGACTATTTCTTTTACATTAGCTAAAAGGATTCATTCAAAATATTTAAATAAGCCAGTTGGTCAAACAAGCTTAACTAATAGTTACTGGTTTTAAATGGATATCTACCAATTAGGATGTGCTCCAGATGCACAGCTCCTCAATGCCATATATAATGGCCATGGTAGGAAACAAGCATTCATGCAACCATTTGTGGGGCTCAAGTCTTGAAATAACATTGTACAAAGTTGTATTAAAGTTAGTTCCTAAGTAATACTTGCCTATTTCTAACCTAAAGTATTTTCAAAACAAACAAATGTATCCGTTGATTACTGAGTTCTCAGTGAAGTATGACTTAGTGTCATGATAGTATTATGCCAGAAAACTCTTTCATAGAAATGATTCTATCATATTTCATTTCAATTTACTTGAGATGTAAAAATCAAGTGAACTCTGCTAAAAACTAATGTGTATATATAAGATATATATGACATACACACACACACACACACACACATATATATATATATATACATATTTTTTCCAAATGCCAGAAAATCTTGAAAAGATTTGAAAGCCAATGGTAAAATTAGCTAAAGTTAGTGGAAATTTCTGTGCATGTGTGTACACATATATGAACCTGTACTCAGTGTATTTGGTACAGGGATTATAGAAACTTTGAGTAGAAAAGAAGTAATTTCTTAGTTTGGTATGTTCTTTCTTGCCAACAGCTTCTCCTACTAGGGCATCCTAAGCAAAGAACAAGGATCAGCAGTAGGGTGATAGATGCTGAATGCTTGGCATTTTCATATCCAGTGATCTGGTTCACTAAAGAGCCCCTTCCAGGAACAAAAGACCAGCCTTCCTTTCCCCTGGTCTGAAAATCAGATAAAAGAGGAGGAAGAAGTACAACGTACGTATGTATGTATCTCACACTGGAAAAAAAAGTATTTTCGATTTCATTTCAGAGAAAGGCTGTCACATTTTCTCTTGCTAGCCAGCACCATACAGTTGCCATTTTGAACAGCAACAATGAGGCCAGTGTATAACTAGAAGAAAGACACTGGTGCACTTGGATTTGCACAATAAGTTCATTCATGACTGCTTGGGTTTGGAAGATTTTGAGACTTTAGCAACATAGTAATTGCAAAATAAGAATAAGGCAAATGGATTCTGATAAAGGCCAATCTCAGTGATTTCAAAGAGAGAGAAATACTTCAAGGCGCTTCATAGTGGAAGGCTGTTCCTTGGAGAATAGGAGGGGCTTGTTGGAGTGTCCCTACCAGAAACAAGCAGAATTATCATTCACTGTACAACTGTGGGTCCTGAACTAAAGTCGTCTAAGATAGATGGATTTCAACAAAAAGAGAGACTTTTTAAAAATTATTGCTGTTTTCTTGGGGGTTTGGATTTCTAATCATTCTCTATTGAAATTTTCAGCACATTCTTATGCAAAAAAAAAAATCAAATCCGGGGGGCTGGGGAGATAGCTCAGTCGGTAGAGTGCTTGCCTTGCAAGCACAAGGCCCTGAGTTTGATCCCCAGTACCACAAAAAGAAATCAAATCCTGGGTTTGGTTTCAGAGGTGTTCTTAAGATGGTATCTCTTCTGATCTCTGGCCAACTACCTCAGTTACAACAGCAATGGTAAATGGTAAATGGAAGGGAGAGGACCTGAAAAGGTAAATTTTACTTTTTTCTTTTCAAAAGTTCTTTCCTCCCCTTGATTACAGTGCTCATAAACTGCCACCAAAAAGCAAACTGGAAGTATCTGTAAGTCCTTACAATAACACCTACCTTGAAGAGTACGATTTGGAGGTTACCTTTATAGTTTTAATTTTTAATTTTTTTTGTTGTTGTTGTCATTATTATTGTCTGAATTCTTTTAATTTATTTTTTGTTGTTACTGTTCTTTGGATTCTTTCACAGGAAAAAAGTCGGTCAGTGTGCTGTTGGTAGCCTTTACTCCCTGCCCCTTTATCTGATTCCCCTGGTGGAGCTGACTTTTCTACTCTTATTTATTTTTCTCAGGGATAGGAAGAGGGCGCCTAAGGAATACGTTAGTGCATCCTTCACACTTAGCATCTCTTTCTCCTCACCTATCACTTCTCTTGCTCTACGTACACAATTGTCCTTGATAGAGAAATTAATAAATAAATGAAAATAAATAAAATTTAGACACCATCTCTGAACTCTGATCTAGGCAGGGTGGAAATGTTATCAGAATGCTATCTCTAGGATGGCAGATTTGTATTCTAGGCCATGACATTTTATAAAGCCTGACGGTGCTGTACCTTGTGCTCCATTAGCTCTGCTGCAGTGGAAATTCTACAGCAGGTTTTCAGAAATCTCAGACAAACAGCATCAACAAGCATGGTTCCTTCACTTACTCCTTGTGTTTTCAAAAAAAAAAAAAAAAATATATATATATATATATATTTTATATATATATACACTAAATGTGAAAGTACAGTGTTGGGTTTTCAATTATTTCCTTTCCTTTCCTTTCTTTCTGTAAATTTCCAGATAAGAACCAACAGTATGAATGGCTCAGGAGACTGGAATCAAGTTAATCCTTACTCAGGGGTTTATGCTTTCTCATTGCCATGGCAGAACACATGGATTATACCAATCAAATAATTTTACATTTATTTTCAGATTGAGACTAATTAAGTTTAATTAAGACTTTTATTTCTATAGATACACACAAATGCATATATAGCTACAGATGTAATATATAACATATATCTGTGTGTGTATATATATAACATGTAATATGACATATATAAGAAAACTACCATTTAAAGCCATAAATTAAATAAAAAATAGTAATATTTTCACTTGTTTGATATTTAAATTTAACCCATATTTTTCAAATCTGATTTCCATCAAGGACAAGCTAAACAAGGTCCAGTAACAGTGATTTTTAATTCTAATTAAATCTTAACTCAGTTTTTTTTTTTTTTTTTTTTTTTTTCATTTACCCTATCACCAAATATATGCTAAGTAGTTAAATGTGCTCAGGGTCATGCTGGGTTTTATAGGCACTCAGCAGTCTATTCTCTCCTTTTCTTCAAAGAAATTTGCATCTTTAGTTTTCTTTTTCCCCAGTCCAAAACATCAATTCCTTTTTTTTGACCACAGCCAATGGTTTTCTCTTGGGCCCCAAGGTCATGTTAAAAAAGCCCTGGGTAACCATTTCATTCTATAACCTTCATGGTTTGATTTAAGGATGAACACACAACCCAAGTTTGCAGAACAAAAGTTAACTGCAGGATTTGGTGTGAGAATATTGAGAAAGAGATGTTCTCTATGTAAAAATAAGCAAACAAACAAACAACAACCAAAAAAAACACAATAAAATGAAGAAGTGAGTACAATATAAGCCCAGAGTTGCTGGTGACCAGTTTTACCCTCTGAATAAGCTCAGAAGGAAATTGATCCAGAAGAATCAGAGATGAAAAGCAACTACTGAAACATACTCTGAGGTTCAAGATCCAGACATGCTTTAAGGAATGCTAAAATTTCATATTCATGATCCACAGCATTGTTATTCTTCTTGTTTTTCTTTTTCTTTCTTTTTTTTTTTTTTTTTTTTTTTTTTTTTTGGTTTTGCTTAAAGCCAGTTAGGATTGAATTTCTATCATCTGATTAGTAAGCAGGAAAATGAGACCACTGCATACATTACTATAAATCAGAGTTTCTCAAGTGTGACCCACAGATCAACAGTTTCTAGAAACCAGTTAAAAATACAAAATTTCATGCCCTATCTCAGATCATATGAACCAAAAACTTCAGTAAATGGGTCTATTGCACATTCAAGTCTGAGAACCACTGTGCTAATTTATTTTGATCTAGAGAAATGAACATAAACCTTGACTAGATTCTACTTTCCATAGCTGCTTCAGCTGCATTAGTAAACATATTCTGAGGAGAACCTGGATAAGATCCAGAATTAGAATCACTTTTGAGCAACTGACAAAAGAAAAACCAGAACATGGCAGGAAGATGGGGATTCTTGCCAACATTTTAGTTTCCCCTGGACCTTCAAAAAAGTAAAATGGAATAATTCATTCATGAAGAAGCATCTTGAAGATCAGACCTTATCTATATCTTGGGCTGGAAATATTTCACTTGCCTCATAAGTTAGAGAAACTGCTGACATTCAGAAATGCAATTGTGAGCTCAGAAAGAGTCAGACCCAAGCTGATCTTTGAAAGGTGAATAGGATCAATAGGAGAAACCAAGGGTTCAGATATTGGAAACGTAAAATATGTCAGTATGAGGCCATGTGTGGGAGGTTAGGAGGAGGGAACGCCAAGAACCAGGACTGAACCAATGAATAATTGCTTTTAAAAAAGTCTGTTTGGCAGGTTCTTTCGCCCTCTGCAAGCTGCTTTTTGCAGTCTAAAATGCTTTCACCTTATCTGTGAGCAACACCACTTGGGCGACTGACATCTGTTTTCATCCAGCCAGAGAACCTCTTGTCACCAATGAACTAATGACATAGACAGAGATCCAAATGACTGTCAGATCTGCCAGGAATCAGTATTTTTTCAGGCTCAGTGATCTCCTCTGTCCAGGAGAACAATTCCTGTATATTATGCTTTGACATCTTCCCCAACTACTGTTTATTTTCTTCTCTTAACACAGGGTCAACTTCTTACCCAAAAGGGTCATGGAATAAATCAAAGCTAAAATAATTATTGAAAATATGATCATGCAAGGGCTATAAATCTTAGAATTTAAAATTGTCCAGGGTATGAAGGAGAAAAAATTATTACATTGAGTACCAATTCTAAGTGAGATTAGTACATTTTAATATGATCTAGGAACCTAGGACATATAAATACTTTAAATTGAGTAGTGAGTTTTCTAAATGGCAGTGCAAAGTAATTAAAACTTATTTTCATTGGATTTAGGTAGCTTGAGACCGTGTCTCAAATTGTTGTTTTCTATTCAAGCTCTCTAAATCTAACCCTCAGTTTCTTATTTACACAATCCTAACAGTGGAAATAATTGCTAGGAGTTGCAATGATTTAGTAAGTTAACACAAGCAAGTTCTTTTCATAGGGCCAACCACTCTCCAAGAAATCAATAAATTATTAACAACAGTAAAAACATGTATGGTTGTATGTACCATTCCACCTTTTAGACAAACTGCACCAAAATTAAAAGCAAGAGGTTACAAGTTATAAATAATAAAAAAAAATTTTCTTTTTTTTTTAAACATAAATTACTGCATACTTAAAAATACAGAAGAACAGGTTGAGAGAACACTAAATAATCATCTGGAGCAGTTTTACACATTTTAGTGGCTGCTCAGGAAAGCAAAAGGATACTTTGTTAGTGTCAGGCAAAAATGAATTACGTGTTCTTCCTGCTACGATAATAGCCAAGTGCAGTCCATTACTGTCTCATGATTCATGAATTCTTTTAGAAATTTAGCACATGCTAATTGAACACCCACTGTGTGCTGTCACTGCACAGGCTCTATAACTAAACCGATGACTGTCACTTATTGTCTCCAGTGAAACCTGCAATAAGATCATTTGTCTAGTAAAAGAGATTAAGTATCAATTATTTTTCAGTATAAATTTTTCATTGCAGTGGGAACTATTTTAAATGTGATCTCTGTCTCCCCAAAGCACAATTTAAGGGTACTGGAGTTGCCTCATATTGTAGTTTTTGGTGAACTTATCTTTCCTCCACTATATTGTACAGTAATCAAGGGTCTGTGTTTTTC
Source organism: Sciurus carolinensis (assembly GCF_902686445.1). Taxonomy (NCBI): domain Eukaryota; kingdom Metazoa; phylum Chordata; class Mammalia; order Rodentia; family Sciuridae; genus Sciurus; species Sciurus carolinensis. The sequence continues at coordinate 93,506,339 of NC_062215.1, forward strand.
ATGCCCCCCCACCCCATTCTAGCTTACAGCTCGATGAATAGTAAGCTCACAATAAATACTAATCATATTATGCTGAAATCTACCCATGGAAGCTATAAGGGGAGATATATCTACTATTCTGTTACGTGCACTTGACATGTAAACTTTTTTCCTTTAGCAACTGATTGTCCTTATTTCTTTGGCTTTTGCATTGGCAAGTTATCAATAGACAATCAGGCAATGAACTGAACTCACTGGAACTCAGTTTAAGGCTTGGCACTATTTGCATAATAAATTTTATGAAACTTGTACATGTATAAACTTGAAATAATACCATCAACTCTTCTTAAAGATGAAAGAGTAGGGATTATAGCTATAAAGACAAAATCAAAGCTAAATATTATTTAAAGGAATTTTAAAAGGAAAAACACTTTCTTGACACATGGGTTTTTTGTTTTGTTTTGTTTTGTTTTGTTTTAAGAAAGTGCTTAGGGACAGACTAGATTTATATCATTCCTTATGTAGGGAGACATAAAAATTATATAAGCAGGTCATTTGTTGTACTTTCTTTTCATTAATATTGACTTCTATTTTTGTCCCTGGAATGCTTTTTGTATGTGAAGATACCTTATAAAATTATAAATTTTGAACAAACAACACTTTCATTCTGAATCAGTTAACACTTAAGAAGTTTTATTATCTGGCAATTAGTAGGTTTAAGGTGACTGAACTGAAACAAAAACATTAGAGTCTGAAAGTAAAGGGAAAAACAGAAGAAAAGAAAGGTCAGCAGGAAAAGAGAAAATTTCAGTTGTCATTTTTTTCTAGTAGAGAGTTGACATTAGGCTAGAAATTACCTTGGAATAATATCTGGGTAGAAAACTGAGTAGGCTACCCCTTAGGTTTTTTCCCATATTAAATAAATTTCTTTCTTTTTGCTTTAATAGCACAATTGTTCAGAAGAGTTTTAATAATACTAGAGTGCTCATTATCATCACCATCACCTCCAACAGTAAGCAATTATGTAAGGTCTTTGATAGTCAATGTTTATCTTTTTATAAAATTACTTTTACAAGAAACTTAGAGAATTTAGAAACAGTTTTTTAAATGCTTAGACTTCCAACTGGGCACTTACAGACCTTGTTAAAGCAAATGCATATAAGAATAATTATATTGGACTTATGCAGGGTGGAGTAATTGAATGATCCACTATACTATATGAAGGTATTTCACTGATCATGAGTAAATATTTAGATAATATTAAGTAAAGCAATTGTTTTTGCAAGGATTTACATCTATTAAATAGGGTTGCCAGTTAAATACAGGAAGTTCAATTAAATTTGAATTTCTGATAATCAAAGAATAGATGTTTTTAGTTTGACTCTCTCATACTAAATATAAATATTACCTATATAAAAATTGTTGTTTATGTGAAATTCAAATTTAGCTAGGTGTTTTTGCTTTTATTTTATTGTGTTCTAGATTTGAAAATCCTACTGCCAAGTCATTAAATTTTCATATACCTTGATGAAATGAATGTCACCTTCCACAACTTTACAGATTAAATGAGACATTATTTTGAAGACACACAGTTAGCATTGTATGTGGCAAAATTAGGCAGTTTAATTCCAATGTCCTATTTTTAACAGTCATGCATGCTGTCTATGAAAGTCAAAGAAATGCTGTTTAACAAATGAGAAGAGTTAAATGTTTGCACAAATGTAAATGAGCTTGATTTGAGCAAAACACATTCAATCCATGCTTCTCTTTAGTAGCAATATGAAACATTTTCTCTTTAGAGAATGGTGATTTATTGTCATACTCAAAAGGAAAAACAGAAATAGGCAATGACATTCCTAATTTTCCAGATCTCACAGAGCAAAGACAAAAATCCAGAAAACTAATGGATCTACATAGCAGGTTTGAGGCAGTTTTCTTAATTGTCAGGTAAGCAACATTTAGTATCAATTACTCTATTATAATAATAACACTAAAAACATGGTTCATTTCAGCTCTGATTCTCCACAATTTTTTTGTTTTCACTTTTCATGCAGTAGTGTCCAGCATTATCTTTATTACCATCTATTATCACACTGACAGGTTCTGAACTCCTCATTCTTATTTTGATTATGTTTCATCCTGACATTCCAAGATTTTCTTTCCACAGCCTGGTGAGGCTCACATCTCTCTTTTCTAAATTGCTGTCTTTAGTCTTCACTTTTATCATTTTTTTCTGTTGTCTTCTTGAATCTCTGAAATTTTTCATTTAAAATCCACCTGCTACCAGTTCATTTCTCTTCTTAATTTCCTTTCTAATATGCATGCATTTATTGGCTTTCTTTTAACTTCCATATTTGTTTTCTATGTTGCTCCACCTTCACACCTTGAAAAGAGAACAATTAAACTATTCACCTGCCCTCAGTTTTTTGCTCTCTATTCTCTCTCCAGAGTAAGGAGAATTTAAAGCTTGTCCACAGAGAAGTAAAGAAATCAAGTGCCTATTATAGTCTTCCTTGAACTGACTTTCACTCACTCTCCTGTTAGACATTTTATTGTGAGGTAGACCTCACCAGTATAAACCCAGAGTCAGAGGTTGGTGAACTGGTATTTTAAGAATTAACAATCCCTACCTTTAATACTGTCCAAGCTGCCCAAAGCAGTATCACTTTTCCAAATTCACCAGTCTCCATATTACCTTTCTTTTAATACATAAAAAAGAAATCGAAATAAAGGGTATATGAACTGTTTCAGGAAATTAAAATTGTGTTGACATATGTATGTGTACAATTTCTGGGTTTATTTGTTTGTTATTTGGGTATTGGAGATAGAACCCAGGGGGACTTTACCACTGAGCTACATCCTCAGTCTTGGCTTTGTTTTGTTTTGCTTTTTGTTTTTGACTTGAATCATTGATTTGCTAAGTTGCTAAGCGTTAGCTCTGCTAAATTGCTAAAGGTGGCATTGAACTCAGGATCCTTCTGCTTTAGCCTTCTGTAATTATAGGCACGTGCCACCATCCAAGCTCTAGGGGGGCTTTAGAAGTCACAGTCAAGGGAAAACTTGAAACTAGAGCCTTTTTTAGATCTGCAGTAACAAAATTGGTAGTTAATTACAGATAGGACTATATGAATACATTTCAAATGAAACCTGAATAACCGATTGTACCTGGTCATGGAGTAGACACTATGGGAAGTTTTTTTTTTTTTTTTTTCCTCCTATTGTTGTTATCATTTATTTTTGTTAATTTATTTATTCATTTTTTGGGAAAATCCCATTGCTTCTTTCTAGGTCAAAACTAAGGATCCCTTGACTACATATTAAGAGAAATGCTTTGCTTTGTTAAAATGGCAAGTTATTTCTCTTCTAGCAGTCTTGTAATGTATGTAATAAGGAAAGTTTGTTATTTAGTTTAGCTCTTGTTTCTGGTTTCTCCATGTAAAGACAACATGTGCAGAAAAAGATTGTTTCTGGCCTTCAATTAGCAAGCTCATAAAGACATTTTTTTCTAGGGACAAAAAAAAAAAAAAAACAATTATAGTCCTAATCAGGAAAAAATTTAGTAAGTCCTTATTTATTTGTCATTATTTTTGATTAATTACAGTGAACCATATCTTTCACCTACAAAAATGAAATTTCTTAAAATTCCACTTATTAATTATGTCAACAAACATTATTAGAAACCTAAATATAAGACTCTTTATTAATTATGGCTCATATCAAAATGAAATAATGATGTATTTCTACTTAAATAAAATGGATGTTGCCAGGTATGGAGTTTCATGAAGTTTCATGTTTCCAGATACTCAGGAGCCTGAGGCAGGACCATGGACATTCAAGTCCAACCTGGGCAATTTAGGGAGACTCTGTCTCAAAATAAAAACAAACAAAAAATTTAAAATGCTGGGGATGTAGCTCCAAGGTAGATTGCTTCTGGTTTTGATCCCTAGTACTAAACATAAATAAGCTAATAATAGAAAATAAATAATATGAAAATATTCTAGTTCATATAGTAAATGACAGTTCTAGAAAACTAAATTTTCTAGTTAACTGGAACATTGAAATAGATCCCTTTAAGGATCAAACTTTAAAATATGGGCAGGTAAAATTATCGTAAATATTTCTAAATTGTACTACAACCTTTCCAACCTTTCTAAATAGAGTGTGCTGCATAACAGAACCCACTCTTGATGACTCAGGGCTATGGTCTAACTCTCCTCTTATTAGTAAGTAATTTATATAATATGCCCTCTAAATGTGTTCCCCTGTGGTAACTGTGATTAACTCAGAGACTCAGATGAGGTCTACAGAAACAGTTTTCTGTCTCTATTCTAAAACGAACACATCGCCTGGAAAGTGGGGAATTGGCCCCTGGCATTTGACTCCCCTCTCCCAGCCAACACTTCTCACTATTTATTTCTCTAAATGTCTACTCCCCCTGCTCAGGTCAAATGTGACAGTTTTGGGTATGAACTGACATACTGTGAGTTTCTCTTATATTGGGTTAAGTAGAGTTTATAATATTTTGTGACTGCCCAGGGAACTTTGAGATAAATCCTTTGTAGGGTAACTGATGAAGAGACTTCTGGATAAATTATGTATTAACCAAAAACTATAGCATTGTTCACTGAATATCAATGGAGTGTAGAATATAATAGATGTCAGAGGGTATATTTTTAAATGTATAATTAAAATAGATGTAAGAAACTAAGTTTCTCTAGAGCGCTTCCCTTCACCAATGGACCAGTCACTCATTGCTCATTTGAAGGTTTAACAGGAATGTATGCACACCACCACACACACACACACACACACACACACACACACAGGAATATACAGTGTACTCAACTATTTTAATACAATAGATATTTGACTTGGGTTTAATTTGGAAAATTCCTGATTTATGAATTTGTTATTTGTATTGTTAGAAACAGTAAAATCTAATGTGACTCTATTCTTAAATGCCGTCATTTGAAAGCAAACGATTGTATATCTAGGACTGGTTGAACTACTGGAAGCTAGAATAAGACTTAGGACGGTAGTTATTATGAGAAAAAATAACAATCTCTAAGGCAAGGTTTATAATAGATTTCTGAATTCAAGTACTCTATAACTTCTTTTCACAAATATTAATAATAAATAATAATTCTAAAGGCACTTCAATTTTCAGTGTGCGCAATCCTTAGTGCTAGGTGTTTCCCTAAGACACAAAATGCCTTATATATTGACATAGTAGAATCTTCTAAATTTTCTGAAAGGACCCCAATATATCTGTAGAATTGTGTTAGACATTTCACTTTTTACCTGAAACAATAGTGTGCACGTGTGTGCACATATTTTTCAATACTGGTGATTTAAACCCAGGAGCACTTTACAACTGAGCTACAATATTAGTCCTATGTATTTATTTATTATTTTTAAGTTTTGAGACAAGGTCTCACTACATTGGTGAGGGTCTCACTAAGTCATTGAGGCTGGCCTAAAACTTACAATCCTCCTGCCTCAGCCTCCCAAGTCATTGAGAATCACCACACCTGGCACCTGAACGTATCTGATAACTTGGTCTTGAGGCCCATCATATGGCCTTGACTTGTGTTTAGTTAACTATGTATGTTTTAACTAAGAACTAAGATGGGATCCATCAGATACAAATACTCAAAGAAACCTTCCGAATCTGGTTTTGTGATTAGTTTAAATAAAAATGTGCTTTCTAAGCCTTGAAAATAGTTTCAAGAAAAGTATTCCATTTTTAGTTAGGTGACTGGCATGTATTATTTTAGAAACTATTAGATATATTTGATATAAAAGATATAGCCTTCACCCTTGAGGCATTTGTTTTGTTGTAAAGCAAGGAAAAACATTAAGAAGAAAGAATAGTAGAAGAGAAAGATAGCAGAGAGATCAATGAACATTTTGGGATATTGAAACTTATTTTAGATTCTCATATCTAGCACATACACATAAATCTTTAGTATTCACCTTGAACAACTTCAGAAATAAGATAATTCGTATTCTATCCTTCAGATATTCCGAGATAATGAAACTGACTTGGATTGAGGTATGGAATCTGATTTTCTCCATACTGAACTTTTTTCTTCAATTTTTGTGTTTACATTCTACTTAGCATTGCTAATAAACACTGAAAGATATACCACTATTTATCATATCGAACTTTATCATTATTCAACAACACATACTGTTTAGAAAAAAAACTTTTCTGTATAAAGGATCTTGGTAGTGACAGATAAAATACTATTGTCATTTTTTAACAGCTGGTGTTAGTGTGTAGCACTGAGAGCTTACTGAATATAAACAAGAAAAATGATCTACTGTATAAACCACATACTGTTTATGTGGTTGTATATAGTGGTGACGACAAGCAGTAATTTCAAAGCTACTGCGTAAGGTCTCATGCAATTTGCTCTGAAAAATAATGATATATTGCAAGAACATCATTTAAACCACCACTGAATAAAAGAGAGTTATTGTGAACTTTTAAGGTGAAATCTCATAAAGCACTGTCATTCTAATAATAGCAATCTGATTACTTGGAATTGTAATTACATAAGAGGAAACTGGAGTTTTTGTAATAATTGTCCACCATTATTGATTTTCTAGCAGAAAGAACTATTATATAAGTGATGCTGTGGTAATTGCTAGTATAAGTAATCTCTGTGACTGTTTCCTAAATAAGGTTGATTCATTAACAAAGTTATAGGTGCAATTATTTTTCCTCTCTTGAGGGGAAGAACAGTGGAAAAGAGTAGAGAATAAGGTTTTCATAAAAAGGTCAATATTACCACAGTATATATGTTGCAGAGAGGTGACAGAACAGCAAAGCACTGTTCTTTTACCTGCCAGCTCACTCTCCTATGGTTGACCCCAAAAGGATGATATCTTCAAATGCATACCAAATATGTATTATTTCTTTACTCATTTATCCTATTAATAAACAGCTTTTCAGTATCTCTCATGGGTACTGTTCTATATGTTAAGGATACATTAATGGACATGTCAGAGGCCTTCTTCAGATGCTAATCAAGTAGAACCACCAATAAATTCAGATAACATCAAGTGATATGAATAAAATAAAATAATAACAAGAAATTTAGTGAGAAATTTAAGAGACAGGGAAGAGGAAAGTATTAGATAGCAGGAACAGAATATGATCTGTCTTAGGAGGTGTCATCTGAGTTGACACTCAGGTGATAGGTGAGAGTCAGCTCCAGGAAACTGCAGAGGGGATGGTCCAGACCTAGGGAATAGTGAGGCAGGAGTTAACATAGTATTTTTGAGGAAGAAAAGAAGCCAGTTATGCACTGGAAAGAAAGGAATGGTGACAAGAGAAAAGTTAGGAGAGGTAGGCAATGAGCAAATGAGTCAAGTAGAGTCTTGTTATACTTAGAACAGGTAGATTTTAAGCAAAGATTCACACTAGGAAAATTTAAGTCAGAATTTCTACCAAGACGTGTCAGAGAAATAAAAACATGGGAGAGAATGCAAAGAGTATAACTGTATTGGACACAGGTAGTCATAGAATATCATTGTGCTTTGTAGTATAGTTGAAGATCTGGTATTGCAATACCCCCTGCTTCATTTTTCCTGCGAAGGATTGCTTTAGCTATTCTGGGTTTCTTATTCTTCCAGACGAATTTCATGATTGCTTGTTCTATTTCTGTAAGGTACGTCATTGGGATTTTAATTGGAATTGCATTGAATCTGTATAGCACTTTTGGTAGTATGGCCATTTTGACAATATTAATTCTGCCTATCCAGGAACATGGGAGATCTTTCCATCTTCTAAGGTGTTCTTTAATTTCTTTCTTTAGTGTTCTGTAGTTCTCATTGTAGAGGTTTTTCACCTCTTTTGTGAGATTGATTCTCAAGTATTTTATTTTTTTCGAAGCTATTGTGAATGGGGTAGTTTTCCTAACTTCTCTTTCTGAAGATTCATCACTTATGTATAAAAATGCATTCGATTTATGAGCATTGATCTTATATCCCACTACTTTACTAAATTCACTTATGAGTTCTAAGAGTTTTCTGGTGGAATTTCCTGGTTCCTCTAAGTATATAATCATATCATCAGCAAATAGGGATAGTTTGAGTTCTTCTTTTCCTATTCGTATCCCTTTAATTTCTTTGGTCAGTCTAATTGCTCTGGCTAGAGTTTCAAGGACGATATTGAAGAGGAGTGGTAAAAGAGGGCATCCCTGCCTTGTTCCAGATTTTAGGGGGAATGCTTTCAGTTTTTCACCATTTAGAATGATATTAGCCATGGGCTTAGCGTAGATGGCCTTTACAATGTTAAGGAACGTTCCCACTATCCCTATTTTTTCTAATAGACAGGTAGATCAATGGTACAGAATAGAGGACACAGACACGAACCCAAATAAATATAATTTTCTCATACTAGACAAAGGCGCCAAAAATATACAATGGAGAAAAGATAGCCTCTTCAACAAATGGTGCTGGGAAAATTGGAAATCCATATGCAACAGAATGAAACTAAACCCATATCTCTCACTATGCATGAAACTAAACTCAAAATGGATTAAGGACCTCGGAATCAGACCAGAGACCTTGCAGATTATAGAAGAAAAAGTAGGTCCAGATCTTCAACATGTCGGCTTAGGACCAGACTTCCTCAACAGGACTCCCATAGCACAAGAAATAAAAGCAAGAATCAACAACTGGGATAGATTCAAACTAAAAAGCTTTCTCTCAGCAAAGGAAACTATCAGCAATGCGAAGAAAGAGCCTACAGAGTGGGAGAAAATCTTTGCCAATCATACTTCAGATAGAGCACTAATCTCCAGGATCTATAAAGAACTCAAAAAACTCTATACCAAGAATACAAATAACCCAATTGACAAATGGTCTAAGGAAATGAACAGACACTTCACAGAAGAAGACCTACAAGCAATCAACAAACATATGGAAAAATGTTCAACATCTCTAGTAATAAGAGAAATGCATATCAAAACCACCCTAAGATTCCATCTCACCCCAATTAGAAGGGCGATTATCAAGAATACAAGCAACAACAGGTGTTGGAGAGGATGTGGGGAAAAAGGTACACTCATACATTGCTGGTGGGGTTGCAAATTAGTGCAGTCACTCTGGAAAGCAGTATGGAGGTTCCTTAGAAAACTTGGAATGGAAACAACATTTGAACCAGCTATCCCACTCCTTGGCCTATACCCAAAGGACTTACAATCAGCATACTACAGAGATACAGCCACATCAATGTTCATTGCTGCTCAATTCACCATAGCCAGATTGTGGAACCAACCTAGATGACCTTCAGTTGATGAATGGATAAGGAAACTGTGGCATATATATACAATGGAATATTACTCAGCCATAAAGAATGATAAAATTATGGCATTTGCAGGCAAATGGATGAAACTGGAGAATATCATGCTAAGTGAGATAAGCCAATCTCAAAAAACCAAAGGAAGAATGATCTCGCTGATAAGTGGATGATGATACATGTGGGCGTGGGAGGGATTAGTTTTAGGGTTAGAGTTAGGGTTAGGGAGGGGGGCAAGAAAGGGGGAAGGAAGGACTGTATAGAGGGAAAAGAGGGATGGGAGGGGTGGGGGGAAGGGAAAAAATAACAGAATGAATCAACCAACATTACCCTATGTAAATTTATGATTACACAAATGGTATGCCTTTACTCTATGTACAAACAGAGAAACAACATGTATCCCATTTGTTTACAATAAAAAAAAAATATATCATTGTGTACTTGGAGAATTACTCCAAGATTAATTAGCTCATGTTGACAAGGAAGCAATAAGTTTACTTCTTGAATGAAGTCTTTTCCTCCTGCAAAGACTTAGTTTGACTATCACTTTATTATTTCCCCACATAGTTCTGACTCTTTAATTTAACCTCTAAACCTGAAAACTATATGTCTGCTTTTCAGGGAGCTCCTGACATATTGAGTTTTTTTCAGATAACATATTAACATAACTTGGGCAATATCTCCTTTTCAAATTATATTACTGCAGACTAAATAGCACTGATATGACTGTTTACAGCTTCATAAAATCGACTGTGTCATGTACAATGGAAGCTATGGTTGCCTGCGTATTGTAATATTATTGCATTACAGGAAGGTAATTGATTTGCTTAAAATGTTGCAACAATAAACTATTTCTCAGAAAAGATTGCTGCTTAACCAAGAGCACACCAAAGTCAATATAGAAAGACAATTGGAAGAAATTAAATTTTGATCTGTTTTGCAAAACAAGCTGGCTATATTACATGAGGATGGATTAGACAATGTAAATGATTCAGCATGGTCAGACCATTATGAACCATATCTATTCTGATAGATTCAGGTTCATAATTAAAATTATACCCAAAGAGAATAAAATTTGTTGAGTATAGAGTTGTCAAAATCTTTTGTAAAGGGCATATCACAAGTGTATGAGGTAGAGGCATTATAGATATTACATTGACATTCCACTACACTTAACTATATTCCTCCTGTTGAAAACAGGAATGACAGGTGCTCACCCTCATTGGAATGTAACAGACTAGAAAAGTCATCATTTGTGTGGCTGATTTTATTATTCCTACTCACCAAATGCAGTATATTAGCTAATAGATAAACTAGCTTGGAAATAAATTCAGAGTAGTTGAAATATCAGTATTATTTTCCATCTGAGTACATAAATAACCAGCTATATTGTTGAAATCTGAATAGTTATTAGTCTAAAGAGATTATAATATCAGTAATACTGGTTTCACATTCAAATAAGAATTGTCAGAAATCAAACAGACTTTATAGAGTGCAACATGTAGCTATGATGAGGACTCATTTTCCCAGGTGCTTTTGGGCTCCTTTCTAGTTAGTTAAGATTACATGGCATGAACTTAATAAATAATCTACATTATTCAGAAGCACAGTTAATCAAGCTGTTCTTCAACGTTATACCTCATGAAACACTTCTTTAGGAAATAAGAATTGTGTACATGATTTGAAAGATACATTTTCATTACAATGTCTAGGTCCGAAATCTGAAGATGGTTTATAATAATTCACCTTAATTCATTTTCCTCTGTTTCCTAACAGGGGGCAGAATTGCCTTTTAGGCAATATCCAAACACAGATAAACCACATTATCTTCTGAGACAAAAGATGGGTTGTTCATATGCAAAGATGAATATATCACTTTACTGTTAATAGGGTACTGAATCATTGTTTGATGTTAATGGATTCCTTCAAGAGCAACATACTACCTTTTCTGGGACCCCTCATAAAGAATGCCATTTTCAGATATAGAAAACTTTGAAAAGAAACTCACAGTCTATAATGAAAAAGCATTGTAAAGGGGTGAAATACACAGAGATTAGATGTTGAAGGTTCACCTCACTACCTTGGGACCTGATTCAATTGGGCCTCTTACTATCAAATAAATACAGATCCAGACTTGACTTGATGATGGTCGTTCATAAGATGATTAACACAGGTTAGCAAGAAATTCATTAAGAGTCCAAAGGTTTATCATAACTGGCTAACACTTTCATTGTAAACAAAACTTAGAAAAAATTTCAAGTGTAGGGTTATTTTCTTGGAAAGTATTGATAATTTATTGGTGTAGGAAATGCATTCATTAATTCAGTAATTTATTAGTTTATTTGAGGCAGAGCATATTTTATAGAGGAAAACAAAGCAAGCAACAGTTTTCTTCATGTTCTCTTTTCTTATGATTATATGTAGTAACATCCCAACCATTCACATCTTTTCATAAGAACTGCTAAAAGGAAGAAATCTCTATTTTGGCACACAGGTGCATTTTTGTAAATATACTTTTATATATTTACTTGGTAAGCCAATTATGGATAAATGGTACTTACAAGTTTGCTAAAGTGAATGAACTAAGCCCCATGAATAAGTTTCTTCTTACCTGAAATTTTGTATTTTAAATAACCAAATATCAGAATCCTCTATTCAATCAAGGACACCACTAATTGACATTCTTGCAAATGGCTACTGCCATCCAATGGTCTTAACCACTTGAAATCTCTCCTGCTCTTTATGGGGTCCACATGGACTGTCATCCTGTTTCTTTTTGTTGTCCTGCTCAAATCTAAGTCTTTCAGTGCCTAATTCCTGGCAGGACTCCATCATCAACTTGCTCTATGATCGTGAGCGGAGTACTGATTTTCACATGACATTTGCCAGGAGAAGAGATACAATGTTTGTTTTCTACTCTTATTTATGTTGTAAGATATTCAAGTGTCTGCAAATGTGTTTCATTTTAGTTAAACTTTTCCATTTGATACTCCATAGCTGAAGGTGATAGAAACAAGCCATGTTTCAATCCAGGGTAGTTAATCGTTCTCTCTCTCACCCACAAGCATACACCACACACACACACACACACACGCCATGAGAGAGACAGAGGGAGGAAGGAGCGGAAGTGGGAGAGAGATGGATCGCAACTTCCCTAGGATCCAAAACAAAATGTCAGGAGTAGTTCTTTAAAAAGAGTGTTCTGAATGCATGAAGCACAGTTGTTCTGTACCTATTAGTAAGGTATCTGGTCAGTGACAATTCAGATGAGAATGAACAACAACTAAAGACTAAGAAGTGAAAAATGAAAGTGCTCCTTTAGGAGGGGCATATTAGCTACCTCCAAAATATATTAAAGCATAAGTAAGTTCTTTGTAGGTTACATTTCCTTGGTAGGATTCATACCATTCCCTTGTGTATTCAAATACTGAAACATTACAAAGGCTTTGATGGTCCATTTTTACTTTTTAAAAGCCTATTCAGATACTAACCCAGTGGAAGAAGTCTTTGATCGTTTCTTGGTTGTATCTAAATCTTTTTTGTTATAAGCATTTTAATTCCAAACTCTTTCTTAGACAACCCAAATGATCATTCCTGAAGTCTAAATAAGTCACTGTCTTTCCTACTTAACACGCACAGAACAGGGAAACAGATTTCTGTAAATATAAAAGTTCTGGTCAAGGTCTCATTTGTACTTGCTGTGTATTTCATACCAGAATTATACGCCCCGAGATAAGGAGCTTTTTACTGATAGTTGGCAGTTGCCCAGAGGCTGCAAACTAAAAACAGAAGAGGGAGTGCTGTACTGCATTTTAATTCCCTTTAGATTTCAAATAGGGCATTTTTCCTTTGGTCCTAAACCCAGTACACATCGGGGCATGGAGCTGAGAAAGAAAAGAAAATCTATGACCTCCTCATGTAGAGAGTATACTTTCAAATGTGTTTTTTCCCCACTCCCTTCTGGTCCCCTGGTGGCTCAATACATCTTTTTTGAACGCTAACATTTTTCCTTTAGTTTCTAAAATTGGTTTCTTGCATTATGACTTCTCTTTTTAAGGTCTGGGTTGTTTTTAACTTTTATATGCCCGTCAATTCCTGCGCAAGCTCTCTAACATGACTGTGTGCTTCCAATCATTTTTGCTAGTTCATCATCTAATAATTATCTGACTGCTCTATTTTCTCATGCATCTCTCTCCTTAGTGTCTGCTGGTAACACTTAAAAGACACAGGCCTGACTGAGCAGACCTCCCAGTGACCTGCAGGCCTTACTCAACTGGGCCCATGTTTTCTAATAGGCCTCTTCTGGAAGCAATCTATTTTCACAGTAGTTGCTGAATACTTTCCTTTCAACTCTTTATGCCCATAAAATCTGGCAACACTTAGTAACTATAAACTCTGCTGCATGGTATTAGTTCATAGCTAAAATAAAAGCTGCCACAGAAGAAAATAACAGGGCAATGCCAAGACCATTACTATTTTGTAAATATGTTAGAGCTCAGGGAATTAAGATTCTAGATTTCACTGGAGAGCCCTGTCCACCCAAGGGAACTGCCATTTCCAGTATGTCTGAAATTAAAATGGTAGTAAAGAAGACTTAAGTAAATCAGACTGAGTTGTAAGATTTAAGGCTTGTCCAATGCTTTACTGAAAAAGTAGGGCAAATTAACTGAAATCAAAATGAAAGGAAGAATCATGAATAAACTATTCCCCAGGGAAAAGTCTGTTACTTTTTCACAATAAAAGCAAATCTGTAGGTCTCATGGGGCAATTTTATAAATTAGTGTCTTGAAACACTTAAACATACCCCTGTGGTATAAAATAGTTAATGAACCTCAAACAGTATCAATTTTATCACTTCTTCAAAACACACTTGGATTTTATTTATTTATTTAGATACTGGGGATTGAATCCAGAGGTGCTCTCCCACTGAGCTACAGCTGCAACCCTTTATATTTTTGCTTCTGTTTTTTAGTTTTTAAATTTTGACACAGGGTCTTACTGAGCTGATGAGGCTATTCTTGAACTTGAAATCCTCCTGCCTCAGCCTCCAGAGTCACTGGGATTACAAGTGTATGCCATCATGCCTGTCTCACACTTGGATATTTTTTAAGAAACCCTTTTTATGTGTAAAACCATTTGAGCAGTTCTGAAATATGCTCCTCCATCTCTAATCATTAGCTACTTTATTGACAGTTACATATCCTAAGTACAACACATACAAAAATAGAACTCTCAATATGAACTCAAGATTGTTTAGAATTCAGTGTAATAATACTTTTCTATGAAAAGTAAATGTTAAAGATAGGACATATGGTATTGTTCTACATTTGATCCCAAGGGACAACACTTTAAAAGTTTGATTAAGCTATTTTTCCAGAAATGAAGGAATGTTTCATGGAAAACCAGCTTAATTACATTAAGTCATTTAAATATTTCATCATTCACTATGCAACCTAAATGTTGATCTACATTTTCCCACATTTTATCTTCTGGTTAGAGTTCTAAGACATGTGGAATATCACTAAATTGAGCTAATATTCTGAAAAGCCTCTGATAATCCCAAGAATAAATATAAGTAAATCATTTTTGAAACTTTGTGTCCTTTGGTTTTTTTAGGTAGTGGCATTCTCATTTTTTTTTTCCTGAAACTAATCCAGTTGCTTTTCCATTGATGGTAATTTCAACTTGAGTTACTAAATGGGTCCTCTCTTTTTTCTAGAAAAATTTATAAACTTGCATGATGGAATTCTGAAAGATGTTATGTGAATGCTATACCAAAACCAATATTGAATCAATAATTAGTGAAGCTGAAGTAATGAGGAACAGATGCAAGCAGCCATGTGGCAAAAGTAAAAGACAATGAAGGCTATCAAAACATTTGCTAGAAATAGAGGATCATGTTTCACATTCATATAGGCTCTAGCACAACTTTCCAAGCTAAATTACTAAGAAGGTTGCTTGGTAGGCACACTAGAAAGCAAGACAATTGTATGGGGAATTCTCTTGAACACATGGGGACTTACTTGACCAACACTATAAGAAAATTGGTTGCTGATTTAAGAGATATATTGGAAAAAAAAAACATGGCATTAAAAATATTTTTCTTATGCCATAGAATAGGGAAGAATCCAAATAAATTATGTCCATGACATTTAATTAGAATCAATGAAAATACATGATTAAAAGTATCTGTGCCAGCCAGAGACCAGGAAATTAAACTGTCAAGAGAATACACATTTTTGAAATAGAAAACCTTGTCATCAGCTCTCTTCTCACCCATCCTCTTGCTATAATCTATAATTGAGAAAATGGGAAATGAGGATAGAATGAGGAAAAAAAGAATACAAATCCTACTTTTCAACGGAAACCAGTTAAATGATGGTTCCAAATGTAAGAATCACAAAGTAGAATAAGATGGCATCTCCTTTTGTTTCAAAAATTATTCTTTTGAAGAAGTAAAAAAGACAAACCTCTTTGAATACAGTGTTGATTCATTTGGTTGTGATTTAACTTATAAAATGCTGGAAGTATATGTGGGATACAATTGAATTAATGAAAATATGTGAATTAAGAAAATCTACATATCGAAATTCTGGATAGTTTCTTCAATGATTCATAGGCATTTTAGATAAAGCAGCAATGTATGGCATGATTATTTATTTGGATCTATGTAAATAATTGATAATTTAGTGGCTAATAATGAGGAAAGAAAATGAAATAAATGTCCAGAAATTACTGACTTCTGATTATCTACTTATAGACAAATATCAGTCAAGATTTTAAAATGAGAAAATAAGACTGTTTAATCATTGTTTTATAATGAAAGTAATTAATAAATTAATTTGAATTTTATATAAAACTAACTTTAGGTAAATCACTTGATATATTTGAATGTTTCTTTAATTGTAAGGTATATATACATATTATCATTCCTTGTATTATGACTTACAGTGACTTTAAAATAAGCTTGTATAGTCACAAGTTTTTTGAGGGTGATCATAGGTGAATGTGTGTTTGTATTACTGTTAATTTTTTGTGTGTGCGTGCGTGTGTGGTGCTGGGGATTGAACCCAGGGCCTCAGGCCTGTGAGGCAAGCATCTCTACCAAATGAGCTACATCCCCAGCCCCTGTATTACTTTTGTTATGGTAAAAAATCAAGTTGGAAGAGATAGAGAGGTTTTCTGTGGTGTGAACATGTTCTAGGACTTCATTTTCCTAGAGCGGGATCATCACTGTGTAGATTGGTTTAGATGTTAGTGTCCCCGAAAAGCTCATGTGTGAGTCAATTCAAGAAAGTTTAGAGGTAAAGTGATTGGGTTATGAGAGCCTTAACATAATCAGAGCACTAATCCTCTAACATGGATTAACTGAGTAGTAACTATAGGTGGGTAGGGTGTGGCCAGAAGAGGTGGGTCACTGGGGGCATGCCTGTAGGGGTATGAATTCTCTTCTTGGACAAGAAGAGCTCTCTCAACTTTCTGATATGATGTGCTGAGTTGCTTTACTCTGCCGCAATCTCCCACCATGATGTTTGCCCTTACCTGGTCCAAGAACAATGGAGCCAGCCATTTACAGACTGAGACCTCTGTAACTGTGAGCTGCAAATAAACTTTTCCTTCTCTAAAATTGTTCTTGTCAGGTCTTTTGGTCACAGCAGCAAAGAAGCTAACTAAAACAGTCAGGTTTCATTCTATATGTATACACCTTTTCTGTAGAATCTCTAGCACCATCAACACCAGCAGGCACTTATTCCCTACCACAAAGGTCTCCATGATAAGAGTTTTCTCAGAAAATTGTGTCCTACTGCCCTAAAATCTGCTTGTAGAGTTGTATTTTCTGCCTTGGTCTTTCATTAAATTTTAATGACTCATGTTACTATGTAGACTTCTTCCTGCATTCACTGAAAACATATATCCTTGTATCTGTACTCATATCCATAAGACATTGGTGTGTTTGTTCATGCAACCACCACTCACAGGCCATCCTGTGCAAGATTTCTTCAGGTTCCTTTATCTCTGAGCATCACAAAGATATTCAGTATCAAATATCACAAAAAGGGAAAGATATACATAATATATTAATTTAATATATCCATTTATCTTCAATTATTATCACTAGGTATGCTTTAGTTCAAAAAATGTTCCTTCCCTACTTCTATAATAAATGACAAGAACATGATTAGTGAAGTGCAAAACTTTAACAGCTCTTTCCTGGAATTGCCAGTAAAAAGCCTTTTTAGCTTTTTTTCATTTTACCAAATCACCACTTATTACTCCAGCAATGTATTATGACTGAGTTTTAAACCTGAGATCATCCAAACATTGAAGATGTGGTTCATTTTGAACACTGAATAGAGATGTGCTGTTGATGAATGCACATCTACTCACCAATGATCTGATTAGTCTCATAAATTAGAGAACAAGACATTCTAGAAGGGATTTCTTCTGAGTCAATTGTATTGGAAATAAGATTTCAGTGTGCACATACATATATGTTCAATAAAGTACACGTTTGTGGCATTTAACATTAAAAAAAAAAACACATTTGAGTAGTTATTAGCCTGCAAGAATCAAAGCAATTGACAAATGATCAACGGTTTATGTGATCCCAATATTCCTCAGTTGAAACACAAAACTGTATAAATATCAGATATTTGGTGTACATTGACAGTGGTACCCCAGGAAGTTGTGAGATTTAGGATAGACTATGGTCCTGAAATGGAACTGGATGCTTTCCTAGTGTGTAGAGAAAAAGTTAACCAAGACATTGTTACTAGGCTCTTCTTTTGATCACTTTAACCTGCTCTTTAAAACAAGCATATTTCTAAAGTAATTGACATGAGTTACATTATGAATGTGATCACATCATTACTTTCATTGTTTTTTCTTTTTTCAATCAAATCCTACAGGATTTTCTTTTTCCCATTTTTAAAAATTCTTTAGGTATTTCTGACTTTTCAAAGACCATGAAGAAAAGTTGCTACTTCTAGCTTCTTATTTAAAGAAATATAATTGATGATTCTTGAATTGCAACAGGAGTCTACAAAAACTTTCCTCTAAAGAGACAGATAGTAAATATTTTAGACTTTGTAGACCAAATGCTCTTTGTTGGAATTATTCAAAGGTACTGTAATAGTAGCAATAAATGATACAAAGTAGCAATAAATGATTCAAAAATAAATAAGGATGAACCCATTCTAATGAAACCTTATAAATAGTGATATTTGATTTTACATAATACTATATGTCTTGACAGTTTCAAAGCATTTAAAAATTTTAAAAAAATGGTTCTTACAAAAAAATAGTGAAAGATTAGATTTAGGCACTGGGTCATAGTTTGCCAAGCCCTGGTTAAGTAAACAAAACATTGTATAAATTTAGTGAGTAGTCCATAAAGACAATGCATATTAGTATTTTTTTTTTAAAGTGCTGGGGATTGAACCCATGACTTTGTGCTTGTGAGGCGAGGACTCTACCAACTGAGCTATATCCCCCAGTCCACATGTTAGTGTTTTAAGAATATCTTTTAAAATATGTTACCAATAGTCCCTAACTTGAGTTAAGCAGCTCAAACAATAATAATGTTTAATACTCTTCTGCTCCTAATAGATTATCAACAATTAACCACATGCAATATTCCAATTAATTATCTTTTTTGTAATAGGTGGAGAAGTAGCATCTCAAAAATCATTAAATACTATGCCCAAAGTCAGACAATTAAAATTACTACATACCTAGGAAATAAAATCCTGTGAAAATTTAATGCATGTTGGGGAATATGCCAATCATTTTGTATAAGAATTAAAAATCACACACCCTCATTTTGACTGATAAATACAAAATTGGTAACTTTCAAATATTGTCATTATTAACAGACAGGTATGTGCATTAGAGTATACACTCTCAGGTTTTAAAGAAAAAAAATTAAAAGTTCGGTACCTAGTCACAATTTTTTAATTTTCAAGAAAGTAATTTCAATGACAGTTGAGTTAGTCAAGAAAAATATTTCTTATACACAATATTAAATGGAGAATTATATAAAGTAAAAGATAACATTCTTTTTAGTGTGCTTCTAACACATTTTTGAAGGACAACTTGGTTTTGGAATAATGTTTGACTTCTAATTTATTTCAATGGTAATTTGGAATTTCCAGCCTAAAAATGATGCATTAAAATCTGCAAATTTTGAGACAAATTGCTATTATAATAATCACCACATTGGTATAAACTTGAGATATTCTGGAATCACTGAAATTCCTCACACTTTTTCCAATTACCTATGTTTAAAAATTTCTGTGCTTATAGATTAAACTGCTGATGCTATTCTTAGGAAAGCAATATGAAAACATGTCAGATGTGGTGAATTATTATCTATATTTTTAGTTGCCATTAAGAAATATCAAAGAAAGCTATGATAGTTGGGATAAAATGAAAATCTATGCAGGACATGCTCTGTTAGTTGTTCAAAAACATAATATTAAAAAAATATCAAATATAGCACTTTCATATTCCAAAAGAAAATCAATCACATCAAGCTCTTCCCCTATTAAAAGGAGGTTTTGGTTATAAATCATAAGAAACAAGTCTATTTAGCCTTTAAATACTAAAAGGGAGAGTAAAGCCTCTGGGAGAATTATTATAATCCAGATAATGTCCATTTCTTCAGTAGACATTTAGTAGGTTCCAGGAATTTTATTTTGTTTAATTAGAAGCATAATCAAGAAAGTGGATCCTGGCAGTCAGATATCCATGGTTTGTTGAAATGGACATGTAAACAGATTTATGTTTCCATTTTAAGTAGGCTTGGGAAAGAGAAGACATGAATAATTTTGTTTGTGGCTGTCAGGGAAGATGACATTTGAGCTACGTCTCAGAAATAGTAATTTGGAAAGACCTATTTAACTTAAACTCTTCACATTCCTAGCTGCTACCACTACATCCTACGTCCAGCAGGTTCATAAAATGATTGTTGTTAGTGAAAATAGCCATGTCAAATTTCATTTCCTTTGTCCCCTTTGGTTATAAACATTCACACATCCAGATTGAGCACAATCCTCATAGTTCAATTTTAATTCTCAGTCTTGACTATTCAATAATACACATGTTGTGGGTGTGAGAATTCAAACAAGATCAACTTATTTTTCCTGGCAATCTCTACTGTGAAGTTACTTTGGAGTACTTCTGTGCTAAAATAAATGAATATATGGCACTATTTTAACAAATGCAATCTAATAGAATACATATGTAGATACTTAGAAATGGTCAGAGGTTAAGTTCATTGCACTTTCCATAATTATTTTTAAAAATGTATTTTAAAGCATTTCACAGAAGTTCCAACCTGGGGAAAATACAAGTATATAAATTGCTTTCTCTCTCTATGTATATATATGGTAAGAGAAAAAGTCTCCCTGGAAATTATCTGGCAGTTAAAATAGGAAATAAATCAGGTTTTAAATAACCTTGCCTTTTTAGAATTGAGTCAACTATAAAGGTTTAAACACACAGTATTTTAGATTTTCCCATTTTCTACTCTGTTTTGGTAAAAAAAAAAACAAGTAAGAAATGGTAATGAATAAATGCAGACATGAAGGACAGGATTTAGAAGTGAACTTGTTATTATACATCTGCAAATATGAACAGGTTACCTGTACCTTTCCATGTAAAATAATAGAATAGCATGAAGTTTTTAACGTTGTTTCCAAAGTAAAAGTCAATAATAACTCAAAGATCTAAAGAAGGTTCTGGCACATTACAGGCATTTTAAGGTTTTAGTGTCAATTTTCCTATTATAATTTTATATTTAAAAAGAATATTACATTTTTCTAATATAATTTTTAACAGAAGATTTTGTGGCTAAAAATACATGGATTTCCTTCCCTTTTTACAACCTTTAAGCCAGTGAATACCAGGACTTTCTGAACTATTATATTTATCCTTATAGTCATGGATTTCTACCTACCTCTGATGCAGGATATGTATGCTTTGCTTTTTGTAACTGAACTTTTTTGAAAAAAGAAATTACAAAAAATTAGACCCTCCACCCATTACAGTATAATTTGAATATAACACTATTAATTACACAAAAGTCTAGTATTAAAATAGAATTAGCAATGAATTCCGAGGAGGTAGAACATTTTCAAACTCTGTCCTCTTTCTGTGGTGTGGAATGACCTTTCTTTCCTTTCCACTAATCCAGTTAAAATAGCTCTTTAAAACTAGCTTCACTCCCTCCGGTGCCCATTTGCAGGTCTGTTGAAAACAAGTGCTTACATGGGAAAGGTTAACAGTTGTAGATGAATACCCAAGTGTTGAAAAAGATTGAGGAGACAGTCATATGTGCTCAGAGGGAAAGATTTCCAAGCTCACTTATTAAGTAAAAAAAAAAAAAAAAAAAAAAAGGCAAGATTTAGGACAATGTATCAGTTTGCTTCTGTGTGAGCAAAATTTATACACACACACACACACACACACACACACACACACACACCATGTCTGTAAAACAAGGAAACACAAAATTGGCAAAATTGGTGGTCTTCTGGGAAGGAACCTATGTATTCAGGGAGAATTTGTGGAGAATCTTAGTTAAATGTTATACCATATGAATATCTTTCTTTAAAAGAAAGAAAGAAAGAGGAAAAGAATGCAATCAAGCTTCTTCTTGTACAAAGAGCACATTATTTTAGCTGGTCTATCCTGGGGTATTGAGAAGTCATGGCCTTCTAGGTATAGTGGGTAAGGGAAGTTCACTGGGAAAGCTCTCATAGGACAGGAGGTAATGAGCTAAAATACATTTCTTCTCCTGACAAGATTTTCCCTTCCTCCATTCTCCCAATTCTATCTCCCTGGAGACAAAGGGGATGAATCAGAAGGAGACATTAGGATTTTCTAAAGTTTTAGAATTCATAAAGTTGTGTGAAAACCTCTATTGGAATCATGTTTGAACCAGAACATCATTGATACCTTACTTTTTATTTTTTTAATTTATTTTTTTAATTTGTTCTTTTTATTTATTTATTTATTTTGGTGGTGCTGGGGAATTGAACCCAGGGCCTTGTTGTTTGTTCTTTTTAGATATTGTTATGGTTTGGATGTGAGGTATTCCCCAAAAGCTCATCTGTGAAATACTGAGAGAGAGTTCAAAGGGGAAATGATTGGGTCGTGAGAACCTTAGCCCAATCAGTGAATTAATCACCTGATGGGTTTAATTGAGTGGTAATTGAAGATAGGTAGGATGTGACTGTAGGAGGTGGGGCTGGGGGGCCTGGCTATGGGGTATATATTTGTATCTGGCAAGTGGAGATCTCTTTGATCATCATGTGAACTAATTCACTGTGCTACACTCCTCTGCTATGATATTTTGCCTCACCTGGAGCCCCAGGGAATGGAGTTGGCTGTCTATGGACCAAGATCTCTGAAACTGTGAGCCCTCAAATGAACTCTTCCTCTTCCACAGTTGTTCTGGTAAGGTCCTTTAAGTCACAGCAGCAAAAAAGGTAATTAAAACAGATATACATGACAGACTGTATTTTGACAAATTATACATACATGGAATATAACTTATTCTAATTAGGATTCCATTCATGTGGTTGAAATGATGTTGAATTTCACTGGTCATGTATTCACATATGAACATAGGAAAGTAATGTTCAGTTCATTCCACTGTCTCTTTTTCTCATCCCCCCCTCCCTTTTCTTTATTCAAGTTTTCATTAATTCTTCTGAGTATCCAGTATAATGGATGCTATTTAGATTATTCCAAATCATGGCAGATGTAGTAAACTACATTTGGGGTATGGAAACAGTTCTGGGCACTATGATTTCTTTTTTTTTTTTTTACTTTGGTACTGGGGATTAAACCTAGGGGTGCTCAATCACTGAACCACATCCCCACATCCCCAACCCTGTTTTATATTTTATTTAGAGACAGGGTCCTGCTGAGTTGCTTAGGGCCTCGCTAAGTTGCTGAGGCTGGCTTTGAACTCTTGATCCTCCTGCCTCAGTCTTCTGAGTCACTGGGATCTCAGGCATGTACAGTGCCCCAGTGAACACCATGATTTCTATAATGAATGCTGTAATCAAAATTTTCACTCTCAAGAAAGTCTGCTCTTTGGATATTTACTGTTCATACAAACATCTCTAAATAATTTCATTGTCCTTTACTACTGAGTACTAAACTGTAGTTTTCTACTACTCCTTTTCTTATATTCAATTTTCAACTGTTATCAAACCCAGGACCTGGTGCAAGTTAGCACATGTTCTAACAATGACTGACACCCTTACACCCTTAACAGTTTAAAAGCTAACCATGAATAATGACTGATATGTATTGCCTGGAATGATGATAAGTGTTTAAATTCACTCCCTCTCCTAATATTTATAAGAATCATACAGAGTAGATACTAACATTCTGTTTTTACAAGTATGAGAGATCCAATAACTCACCAAGATTCACACAGTTACTAAGAAGCAGCTTTTCATTTAAAACAACTGCAGCGAAGTAACCATCAAAGGGTGTTGCCTTTGTCAACCACAATGACTCAATTCTTTCAGTGGAAACCCTCCTATATTCCATCTCTCATATTTATTGTTGGTCAAAAAAATAAGCTCTCTCTCCAGATTAGGGTTCTTGTTCCTGAGCACTTCCATTGCTTTTTTCTATATTTTACTGATATGTCCTTTTCCTTATATAGGTTGGTCTCATGGCTAGTGTGGTAGACAGAATCATGACTTTCCAAAGATGTCCAAGTCTTAATACCAAGTATCTGTGCTTATTACCCTACGTGGCAGGAGATATCTTGCAGATGTGAGTAAGGCTAAGGACCTTAGATGAGGAGATTATTTTGGGTCATCTAGATGGGCCTACATTAAGCTCAAAGGTCCTAGAATTTAAAGATCCTCTCTCAGAAGCGGTCATAGCATAACCATGGAAGAAAATTAGAGAAATAATATGCTACACTGATGAATCTGAAGATGCAGAAAGGGACCATGAGTGATGAAATTCAGGCAGGCACAAAAACTGTCAAAGGTAAGGAAATAGACTCTCTAGGTGGGAATACAACTCTGCTGGCATCTTCACTTCAGTCTAGCAAGAAGACCTGTATTGAACTTCAGACTTAGCAAATAGCAGACATCACACATGTGACCTTTTTTTATTAATTTTTTTTTTTTTTACAGATTGCACTAAATTTGTGGTCTTTTGTTACATCAGTAATTGAACAGTTAATATAATTCAATTCTATTCACTTTGGTGGTGCCTCCCTTCAACTCCTCATAGACCCACAATCCCAGCCTCCAAACATAAACAAGTTCACTCTGTACTGACCCTGACACAACTGAGTCAGCATCTGCCAAGATTCTCATTTCTTATTATTCTGACCATGCCACTATCATCAAGCTTTTGGTCACTTGGGATTGAATATCGTTGTTTTTGTTTTTTTTTTTTTTCTTTCCAAATCATATTTAAAAGAGTAATTTGTTAAGATTAGTTTGTAGTTTCCTTTTCTTCTTAGCTCAGTTTTGCTCATTTTTGTGCAAAGTTCTAACATATTTTCAATTGACTCACAAATGGAAATCTTCAAGTCTTTCTTCTTTTGTGGTTTAAGCTGAATTTCCAATATTCTACTAGATAAACTGTCATCACTGTCCTGCAAATAACAAAAATTAAATGCATTCCAAACTGTACTCTTTCTCTCTCCAATTGGGTCTTTATATTAGTATCATCTTCCAGCATGAGGCAAGCTATCTAATACAAATTTTAAACACATTCCTTTCCCTACACCTGTCATTGATTTGACCTGTGTAATGTCTCAGATCAATATCATCCTCACACTTTATACCTTGGTTTTAGGTCTCAATTTCTATTTTAAAAACTGCAGAGGTTTGGTAATTGGCCTCCCAATTTGCTTAAATTCATTCTTTCCACATTGCCGGCAAAGGTAGTCTTTTAAAACAATTATCTGAATGTGTCTTTTTCCAATACAAAACTCTTTGACAATTTCCATTGCCAACCAAAAAATGTCATGTTCTTTAGTTTACTACACAAAATATTTCATAAAAACGATATATTCCCAGCCACATCTCTTAGGATTCCACTCCAACCACCAATAGTAAGCAGCATTTTTCAAGCATGATAATTCTTACCATTCTGTGCTTTGCTTCATATATTCCATCCCACTGTATCTTTTTTCTCATCTCCTAATTCACTTTCCATCTGTTCTAATTAAACCTTCATCAATTATCTATTTTAGCAACTATGGATAAATATAACAAAGACAGTTCCTGCCTTCAAAGGGTTCACTCTCTAGTAGAAAGATAGAGGAGAAACAAAATACTGTACCCTAATATATTATGCTTTCTCAACTCTGTATGTATGAGGTACTGTGAGCACAAAGTAGGGAAGAGGGATTCTCCAGCTCTGTTAGATACAAGAGTGGCAGGGACATGAAAGGAGGAAGAAAGAAGATTATATAGAAGAGATGAAATTTTTAGTGTTGTAAATATATGTAAAAGAGCAAAAATTTTGAAGTTACTAGAGAAGAACTGTATTAGAATCATCACTGAAACACTTATTAGCTAAGAGCCTTAGGAAAGTTATTTTACTTCTCCTAAACTCTATTTATTTATAAACAGAGATAATAATATGCACCTTTAAGGGAGATGAGATAGTTAGGTTAATTGAATAAGTGACTGCATCAAGAGTATGTTCAGTCACAAGCAATCCAAATCTTGATGATAGTGGCATAAGTATAAAAAGTTTGGCAGATCTGACTTGGTTGTTTAGGCTCAACATAGAGTACAACTTGCCTGGATTTGGGAACTGAGACAGTGGGGCTAGGAGAAGGTGAAGGGAGGCATTACCAGGATGAATATAAATAAATTATTTTAATTTTCCATTGCTACTGTAATATGTATCATAAAGTTTAATGAGATGTGTCTTTGAATGCATATGGATTAGTACTCAAAAATTTTGTTATCCCTACTGTTGTAGTCTTTATCATCCTTATCATTTTGTTGCCATGACTTAGGGTGACTGGAACTCAACAGGTGGATAAAACAGAGGGAGGGCATGTCAAGCAGCATGTGCAAAGGCACGTAGGCATAATGGTGAATTAGAAGTGGATTAGATAGGGTCGTGCTTTGGAGCCATTTATCTTGATTCGAAAATGCTTACTTGCTTGCTAGCTACCCAGAAGACATGCTGACCTTTGAGGTTTTTTGTCTTTTGTTCATTGTTAGTTGTTCTGCTGAGATAACAAAATTCAGTGAAAACTTTCAGCACAGTATTTCCAATAAGGATCTTTGACCTTGGGTAGGATTTCTTTGGTACATGATTCTAGACTTGTTCTGCCTGATTGTTAATCCATATCACTGTGCTGATTTAGCAAATCATTTTGTTTAGGCACTAGCAGAGTGCCTTTGTTTAATGGGTGGGTGTATGTATAAATACTGCTTTATGATAGTGCACATGCTATGACTGAGTAACAAGGCATTCTATATTGATATGGTCGCTTGTGGCAATTAAGAACTAACATTTTCTGATTGCATGCTTGAGGTCTTAGACATTTCTACAAGAATTCAAATATAACGAAACATAATCTGAAAGATGAACTATTTGGTGTCCTTTTAAACAGTGCTGAGTTAAAGAAAATGACACATGCAGTTGAAAAGAAGTATAGTCATCAACTATTGCAGTAGGCCATGGTTTATTACAATGATACATTTTCAAATCATGTACTTGAGGAAGAGGTAATAGCACATATCCCAATTGAAAAATGCATTATACAAAATCAGTTGCTTCATTTAGAAGAAAAAATATTGTAGGGTGTTTAAGAGAATGCATTTTGGAATTAGAGAACAGATTCAAATCTTGATTCAGTTAGTTAGTAGGTATGAAAACTTTAGTACGAACTCTTAATATCCACATGTGCTAAATGGAGATGATAATGATGGCAACCTCATGAGGTTGTTGTGAAGATAAAATGAGATAATTTACATACAGCACAAAAATGGTGTCTGAAAAAATAAACCCTCAATATTGTAAGAGTAATGGAATGCTGCCCAATAATTACTATGAATGAAAATCTACAATGTGTAGAGTTATTATCATTGTAAACAGATTTTACCTTCTCTACTAGAAAGAGTTCAATGAAAATTCATTTTGGAATTTCTCATAACACAGAGAGTGGTTTTTAAAATTATCATATAAAGTAGAGAATGCAAATATTGAATTTAAATATAAGTGACTTTATATTATCCAAAAACTTCGAATTATCCTTCAATATCTTTGGATATTCCTTCAAATAATCTCAATTTTCTACCTTTTTAACTATATTCTCATCTGTCTCCAATTTTATCTGGGTTGTCTTTCAATCATTTCCGTAAGCCTTCTAATACTTAAGCACATTCAATCTAATTTATTATTCATCCTATTAAAGGTGCACAATTTAACTCCTCTGATTTACTTGCCCCCTTATATTCCATCCATTTCCTCAAATTTCAGAACAAGTCCCAACCCACTTTGTACACTTAAAATACTTTGAAAATATGATCTGTCATATGCCATACTCTATTGATTTATCTTGGTAGACAATTTTACTAGAAGAAAGCATTATTCATCAATATACAACCCAAGTAGATATGACAGAAATATACCTCCTATTGATATGAAAATGAATAATTTAATATAACCAAAAAGGATATTGCAAGATGTTTTTTACACTATTTTAAAGCTTCTATGCAAGAGATAAGCAGTAAGTTATTACAATTGGCAACATTAGTAATTATGTGCAAAGTTGTTATAAATATTAACTAGATCTGTATTTTTCCTTGATAAGAGTATACTTAAATATTGTAGCTAATAATTGTGAGAAATGAAATAAAAATAAATGTATAGATAACATATATTGACAGTTTTTAGATTTGTATGCATATTTTAAATTGAGCTTTGCAGTAGGCCAAGGTTACTGCGATGGTTAAAATACACAAAAAGAACTTTAAGTTCTCTATGTTTACAAACCATCAGGAAATTATATTGTTTTGAATTATATTAAGCTCTTAACTATTCACTGAAGAAACTAATGCATCATTCAAGTTGTAACAAAAATACCATTCTGTTAAATGGTTTTATTGACTTCTTCATTAAGATCTTTTGTAACAAAATCCCCCCCAAATCAACAAAATAAACACTTAATGGTCAAATAGTTTCAGCAAAATGAAAAAAAAATAAAAGGTTCTAAATTATTTTCCCCAGAATATAGTCAAATCTAATATCTATCATATTCATGATTGCCTTCAACATATGTAATTATGTGGAAAACAGACTTTTAAAGTTATCCGTGCAACCCACATTAACTCCCAGTATTTATTTACCTTTATAAAAATACCTAAATGAAAATGGCAAATTTTCACTTTATACCAGTTATTTCATCTTTGAATTCATGGATCTTAACATTGTCATTTAATAAAAATAACAAATATCCCATTGTCTTTAACTGCCAATTTAGTGTTCAGAAATACTGAATTTTTTGATTGTAAAATTTAAATTGTCACTTATAAATGTTAATAAGCACTTAAAATTATTTGAGGAGTAGTTGCCTCTACCTCTTAAATAGTTCATTATTTGACGATTAGCACCAACTGAGCTTCCAATGTATTTTGTAATAATTGTGAGTCTAATCACAGTGTGATATTTAATATAAAATTCGAATTCTTTCTTTTTTAATATGAATATCAGTAATTCATCAGAAACCTATTATTTCAGGATAACCATGGTCTTATCATTTGTTTCTTTATGAGAAATGCAATATCATTGCTATCAAGAAAACTAATTAGACTAAAGGATAAGGTCATTTTTTATTCCTCCAAATTATACTTAAATCCTATATTGGTGTTGTGAACTATCTCTAGTGGAAAATGACAATTACTTCTTTCCCAAGCTGTTAAATTTCCAGAGCCCAAAGGTCTTGCATATCAGTATCTCTGAATGACACAATAATTCGCTCTCACATTGTGAATATGAAGAAAGAATAATCTGCTAGTCTTTGGAACACGTTTAAAACACATCATTAGACTGGAAATTTAATTATGCAATAGTATGTTCATTATAGAAATGATCATAAGGACATTTGAAGGTCTTCTTAGACTAACTACCAGCTATACAGGTTTCTTCTATGGGTTATCTAGTATCTGGTCCTATGACCCTGCTTCAGCACTGTAGTGACAGGAGATTGACAACCTCATTGTATAACAAATGTAACCATATTGGCATAATTAATATTTGTAGACGTTTACAAATTCCCTTTGTATTAAACAAGTGCTTTTCTCAAGCAAATCCAGTTAATTAACTAGGTTGGGGGAAAACGTCTCTGTAGGTTTATAAGGAAAATGTGGTCTAGGATTGTCAGTGTATTTTTAACCAATAGAAAAATAAATTTATTGGTAATACTGGGGAAGGGGCACTGTTTCAAAAGATGAGAAAAATATGTTTCCATGGTACTAAGAGAAGAACAATGACATATTAGAACATATGAGAATACTTAGGTGATATTACTCTGTTATATTCATTTTGGAGCAGGATATTATGTTTACCTGAAAAGGGCTATCTTCAAAAACAATTTCTTTTCAAAAACTGAATAAGACTTCAAAAGTCAACTCTCTGAAAGGAGAGCAGTTGTACCCCTGATTAGTAAATCTCCAGATGTGAAACAGGGTGATGGAGAATAAATGGGTCTAAGGATAATTCTAGATTCACAGCAAAAATCAGTGGACCCCCATTCCTTTTTATTGAACCACATATTTCAGGCTAAATTAATAAGTAATAATAATAAGAGTGCCAGTCACATTGAGTTACATCAGTGAGAAATCATGCCAAAGGCTTAGAATACTTATTTATAACATAGATGAAGCAGTCCAAAATAGATGGGAAGCTGTAAAGCTGAGAAACTTGCAAGGAAGTCAGGAAAATTCTAGCATGAGGATTCTTCTACCCTAGATGCTCCACAGCTACAGAGGCAGAGCCAAATTCAGTCCTTTCTTTTTGACTCCACTTCTACTATCAAACCATACACCTTTGTTTCTCAAAATTCAATCAGGAACTCTCAGTTATTTCAGTCAGCTAATATTTCCTAAGCACTTACTAAGTGACAAGTGTCTGAACTTCTACCCAAAATAAACCATTCAATCACAGGAATCTTTCTCAGACTGTAATATATCTTTTTCATTTTTTTTTTTCTGCTTGTAGTTCACTCACTGCCTTCTCAATTCACTTAAATTCTACTCATCCTTTAAGAATCAGCTCAGATGTTACAACCCCTTTAATTCTTTCACCAACATCCTACAGGGAGTTTTTCACTGCCCTCCCTGGATTAAACGAATTGGGGGGGTCCTCCACATTTCATCTCCAAACTCAATCTAAGTAATTGTCCTATTAGAAAAACTTTTTTTAACTCTGAACTGAGATGACCATTCTAAGATGCCGTGTACCTAGTTATATTACACATTTGTTATACTGCATTAGAGTTATTTACCTTTTCTATCTGCACCGTGTTCTATAAAGATACCTAAGGTAGTGTCCATGACTCATTCACATTGTCTTCACAGTGCCTAATGCAGTGCCTACCATAGAGTAGGCATTCAATAAGTTTATGTTGAAAGGAAGGAAAGGCAGCAAGTAGGAGGCAACCTGTTTCTCTTATCAGGATTTGAACTCATTTTATTCATCTTTCTACATGCCATTCTCAAGTACCCAAAGTTATGTCTACATTTGTCAGGGTGCTTCATATTTGTTGAATGAAAGAACTCATGAATAA
Source organism: Sciurus carolinensis (assembly GCF_902686445.1). Lineage (NCBI taxonomy): Eukaryota > Metazoa > Chordata > Mammalia > Rodentia > Sciuridae > Sciurus > Sciurus carolinensis. The sequence continues at coordinate 93,537,436 of NC_062215.1, forward strand.
CATGATTTTAAATCTAATTTATTCACAAGGGTTTCAAATACTGATATGGAAAAATATCCAAGCTATGTTAGATGTAGTAAGAAAATTGCAGATCCTGTTTGCATAAAGAAATGCATCAATAATATATATATATTTGCATAGAACATTTCTGGAAAGAATAAGAAACTGTTAACAGTTGTTTTCTGGAAGAGGGTTTGAGAGTGAGTTTTGAATATTAATTTATACCATTCACATATGAATGGAAAGATATACATATGTCAAGAAATGTGGGAAACAGCAAAAATACCATAAGTAAGAGGGATTTCCACATGCCTCAATTACGTATTTTAAATTTCTCTAAGAAGATATTTTTCTATAAATCTTTCTAAGCAGGAAACATGTATAAATATTCTCATAGTACCTAATTAGATTTAGTTTAGCTTTAAAAAATGATTGTACTGAATCAATATCCTTTTGTTCTTCAAATATCAGTTGTCATTAGTAGTGCTAAGGATTGTGTTCCACAGGCTGGTAGCGCCTGTATCTCCTGTGTGCTCATGAGAAGTAGATTCCTGGGCTCCACAAAAAAATAGCTGAATCAGAATCTTTAGAGGAAATGACCCAGGGATCTTTATTGTATTAAGGTCTTCTCCTGAATGTAATGATTACTTAAGTCTGAGTAGCACTGTTCTTGAGAACTTTGTTTCTGAGAACTTTGTAACCTAATAGCACCATCTATTGGTAGTGAGTGTCCCAGAATCAAGACAAAGTCCCAAAGGGGACTAAACCCACATAAGGAACCTCTGTAAAATTCCATGTAGTCTAGAAAAGACTGGAAATGCACAGGATGCCTGCTACAAAAACACATACACATATAGACAAACATCATCTACTGACAAGATTACAGTTTATCAGAGGAGATGTATAAAAATAAACAAATATAATTGTTCTTTTTAAGTACACGGAAAGAGCTGCTGGCGCACAGAATCTATAACAACTAGACTTGTCAGAGGAAGGCAGTAATGCTCAAAAATAGTGGTGACAGTTAAACTACATATTTTCAAATAATTTAGCCACAATTATGCATATAAATAATAACATGTTAAAAGTCCAACCAATATTTACTGAGCACCTATTGTGTTCCAAACACTCTTTCTGAGGCACTGTGTCTAGTACAGGCCAAAGGACAGTGGGAAGCACATAGCAGGCATTCAATAAAACTCTGTTTAATAAATTAATAAACATAAAGCACTGTATAGTAGGCTTCATAAAAGAGATAGATTTTTAAAAGGTCATAATGTCTAGAATTTCTACAATAAAAAAAATGCCATTATCTGAATTGTTTGTGTGTTTTTTAAAAGTTCCCTTCATGGTTTGTAAAATTTTGAGTAATTATTTAAAAATTACCCATTGAAAACTGCCTATACACCTTTACAATAAGCAACATTATGAAGTTCCTGCTGAGTGTACAAGATGGTATTTTATAGATTATCCATATATTTTTATAGACTATAACAGTCTTGTAAAAGGCATTAAGTATTCCAACTCAGAGGCACTACCAAACACACTTTCTATACCAGGATATAAAGGGTAAGTAAACTAGTTTTAATTTTCTTATTTCGGCAGGGTTTGTTTTGTTAAGTGAAGTCATTTGACTTCCTGTTGGTTCGCAGCCACTGCACACATTCTGGAGTTTTATGGTCTAATCCACATCTTTATCTCAACTAGTGTTTATCATAATAATCATTATTGGTGCTGACCAGTGGACCTGCATAATTTCAATGTTTTCATGTTATCCATTAATATTAATTCTTGTGGTTCACTGGGGACTACCACAAATAGGCTTATATGCTCACTGCCAGGATTATATTAAGTAAAAATGAAGACAATTAGCTGCATTTCCTTATGAGGATATGCAGGCATTTAAGTACTGATACAAAAATTCTTGCCAGACACTACCTAAGATGAAGCACAGAACAAATTCATAGTAATGCCAGTTTGGCAAGTATCTTTTGGGAAATCACTCATTTTCCAGGCAGAATTTAGAAACAGAGCATCCACTGTTAGTGCAATTTAGTCACTGTCAATGTTCTGATTGTTGGGATTTGTAAAGTAGGGAATCCCTCCAAAAATGGTATATTCTCCATCTGTAAGATACTGAATAAATCTTCATAGAGACTTGGTTACATCTTCACCAATTCCGGACATTATCTAAATGATTTAATTGGGAGTATTTATTAACAGCTGTGTGCAAAAGTCTACTAGAAACTCATTAATTAGATATTTAGTAAATAAAAATCAAATTCACAGAAAACCTTCAGTGGCTAGTATAGGTTAAAAACATGAGACAGAAAATCAAATGTGGGTTCAATTTTCAGTTCTGTAGTTACTTGACTGTATATGAGAGGTTCATTTCTACCCAAGGGTGTTGTAAATATTAAATGAGTACAAGTAAATGCTCAATAGCATCTCTGTATTATAGATGTGGAACCTGAGGCTGAGAAAATTTCAGTAATTTTCTCTAGGTCCCAAGCAAGTAGGCCAGAAGTTCTAGTCTCTGTACCTAATACAGCTGACTTCTCTCTCTCTTGAACCCAGGGGTACTTAACCACTGAGTTACATTCCCAGTCCTTTTTATTTTTTATTTTGAGAAAGGGTCTCACTAAGTTGCTTAGGGCCTCACCACGTTAATGAGACTGGTTTGAACTTGTGATTCTCCTGCCTCAGACTCCAGATCCTCTGGGATTACAGGCTTTTGCCACCAGGCCAGGCTTCGCCTACTTCTTAAATGCATGTTGGCTCTTTCTCCTACCTCTACTACACTGCGCTGACAGCTCAAATGTAGAAAGAGGAATATAACCTTTTAAAAAATTAAAACAAGGAACAAATACTCATAAGCAACAAAAGAGAAATGAAACCACTAAGCTTGGGGGAAAATAGTGTGGGAAACTATTTTAAATCTATGTTATTTTTCTCCAATATTTCAGAAACCAGAGTATTGTCTTTCATTTTATTTTTATTTTTTAAATTATTGATATTCTAAAAGCTGGCAAAAATGGCACGTGCTCATTAAAATATGCAAAAAATGTAGAAGTTTGTTAAGGAAAATAGTAAGAAGGTTACTCTCACCCTTTTACCTTCTCTGTTAGAGGGACACCTTGAGACTTTTGGATGTGTACAAGTGTATCATTTAAATGGAACACTCATCATTTTCTTCTTATATCATTTCTTTCTCTATTTTATTCTATTCCTCTTCCCAGATAATTGGATATAAACAACATCTTTATTTCTCATCCATTCTGGTAATGATGTTCAACAAAAAAACATGGTTTAAGTAGCAAGTACCCATGGTTGTTGAAGGATAGCTAGAGAAAGTTTTGTAGCTTCATTAATTTCTGTGCAGTTGAGAGGCTTTAGTTTGTTCAACAAAATGTCTGAACTGCCTTAATGCAAAAAAAAAAAAAAAAAAAAAAAGAACAAAAAGAGTGTACCCAGATAGAAAAGTAATTAAGTAATTAATTCCTTGGCTAACAGTCAACAGTTTACAGAGTTAATGCAAGGAAGAAAATACACCAACTTTCAGTATTGCATGGATCACTATAGTAACACACTAGGAAAACCTTGGGTGACAAAAGTGCAAAAATTTTTTTTAAAGTATGTGGGAATAATTGCAGAAAGCTTTGAGATTTTCTAGTCCCTTTGTCAGCTTGATGTGGCAGTATATCTGCATTCTTAGGAAAGCAATGTGAGTTAATACGAGTATACAACTTACACATCAGATCCTAAAAAGAACATCCATATCCTGCACTTCTCTCTCATTCATCCTTGGGTTGGAATGTAGATGTCATGACTAGCCCAGAAATAGCTGGCTACAATAGGGAAGGAACCAGGAGTAAGTTTGTAAAATAAACCTATCTACTACAGAGTCTGCTTACATCTGGACAGTTACGTGAGAGAGAAATAAAGATTTGTTTTATTTGAGCCATTGAGTGTTAGGACCATTTTCTCACTGAAGCTTTGCCTATACCATCATAATCAATATATAAATGAGTCCCTACAAATGTGTGCCGTAACCAAAACTAATAGTTGTGCTGCGGGCAGTGAGGAAATAGATGGTCCTTATTCAGTCACAGCCACATACATGGCAACACTGTTGCTTTGAATCAGAATATATCTACTGTAAATGATGGTCTCTGCAAATGGCCTGCAACCTGAATAAACAGTAATCTGGAAATTTGAGGTCTTGCTCATTGGCAAATACAGCTCCAATATCAGGAGCAACTTATGACTTATTGCTTATTAAAAAATCTCACTTCCCTGAGTCCATTATGTTCCAAAGTACTGAAATTATTGTTTTCTAATTAACCTTCTATTATGTAATGAATCTCTGGATTATCTTTAAAGGGGAGCAACAGATGTGAACTAGTAGGTCCACAAGGAGAGACCTAAACTTAGGGTGGTAATTTATTTCTCCAGAAACCTATGTTTGGTGAATCTATTTTATGAACTAGCACATAAGTACATTTCCTCAACCCCATCCATCAGGCCTTATTGGAAAAATAAGGTAGATCATTTCTTCAGCAAGCTCAAAGAGGTCAGCTACACTAGGCTAAATGGTTTTTACGTGAAGTACTGTGATCCCAAAACATCAAATCACAGCCAGTGTCTTCTCTTTCCTTCATATAAAATTGGATGCTATCTTCTCAATACCAAACTTCATCATGAAATTTTGAGCTATATCTTCTGTAATCCTACATAAGTGTGTTCATTTGCATTTTAAATTAACCTACAACTTTTAAATTCAAGACAATTTGTTCTATTATATCAAGACCAAAATCGCCAACATTAAAAAAGAGATACAATAAATAAGTAACTCAACTAAGGTCAATCTTGACTTTAGAATAAATTTAGGCACTAATGGATTCTGGCAATCTCTATGCAATATCTTCAAAACCTAAGTAGGTCAACAGTCTGAAAAATAGGAAATAATCATCAGCATAAGATTGAAATATTAAAAATAAAAAAATCTGATCAATTCTAAATTTGTAACAAAGACTATATAAATCAATTCAAGGCCTCAGGGAATGAAGTATCAAGAACTGGTAACTAGATGTACCTCATTTTGTCCCAGGTCTATGAAAGTGAATATTTTTTGTCAATAATCTTGTTACTATTTTTAGCTCCAAATTCTTATCATCTATTACTGATCTTAAGAAGCTTGAAAAAATGCAATTTATTTTTAGTTTTACTGGTGCTATGGATGGAACCCAGCACCTTGTACATGCTAGGTAAATGTTCTACCCCTGAGCTATAGCCCCAACAATGACTAATATTTTAACTTAAATTTTTTTAATTATGTCAATACATTATTTTGATATGTATTTTTATGTGTTAGTATTTAAGATTGACCAATTACTATTAAATGCTGACTTAATATTATTTTCATCACTTTAATGTCCTTTTCATTTCTCAAATTTCAAATTTTTTACTTGATTAAAATATGGTGAATATTTTCCTACAAAGTTGTTAAATAACTACTCCCAGAGACAAATATTTGTTCTATCAACAGTCTGTGATTGATTTCTATCAGCAGTGGATCTGACAACATCCTTGTTATTTAGCTTGTCAGTGAATAAGAATACTGACCACATGCCAATTATCAGAACTGAGAGAACATATCTGAAGCCAAAGGAAAGCAATGCTGATAAAATAAGGTGTCACTTTATGTTAGGTTAGATTGTGTCCCTTCATGTTATCAGAAATGGCATCACTATATCCAATTAGAAGTGTTATTATTTTTTAAAAAGACTTTCTTTATGGTGAGGAGTCAGTATTATTTGGGGCAAAAGATACCTTTCATAGTTTTAAGAAATGCATGGCCTTAGTGTTGCAAAATAAATTTCTTCCAAATAGGAAACAGTAGTATCATTGCTAGTACAATGCATTGAACATTGTAGGTACATAGTAACTGATAACTTTTTTTAAAATAACACTTAAAATCTTTATTCATTGGTTTATAAAACGTACAATATTTACAACATCTAGATAGTAATCCCATATTGACATGAATGAAGAGAATCTAAAAAAAATATGTGGCACATAGGTTAATATATACATCATGGCCCTTTGTACTCCAAGCCACCACCAGTGATCACTTTCAATGTTCATGAGGAATACAGTACTTGGAAATTGTGACACAATTATTCTAAACTGCCTTCTAATAAACTTGTAATAAATTCATTTGAAATGACATGTTTCTTATTTATCAATTATATATAATATTAATAATTGGTTTACTATTGTTGAATTGAGGACATTATAAATACACTGAGAGTTCAAAGTGGAAGCCAGATAAATTATCCAAGTTCCTTATTTTACATTTAAGAATAAGAAAATTCAGAGAGTTTAAATGAAGTTCCCATGGTCAAAATCTTGAACCATAACTATAATTTTAGACTCAGGTTATATCCATCCTACTATACCACCTTAACTGCTTTGGGCCTTAGAATTTACTCCTCTGACACCTGATACATATAAAAAAGACAAAACAATGACTAAGAAAAACACCAGAAGCTGCACTATCTAAAACCATTCATGATATACTAAATTAACTACCTAACTATTCTATCCACTTTAAGATATTTAATGTATCCGACATTATAGCACACTTATGTCAAAGGAACATTAACTTCATTCTCCTTTCCCCAAGGCGACCTGAATAGGAAATAAACAAAAGTGCACTGGGAAGAGGGTGTGATACTTTTTAAAAGCAATCTTATCTCTGCATTAGTACTTAAATAGCTAAGCCGCTGGATTGCTTTTCCAATTTACTAGGCTTGTGGGTTTTCTACTACATTCATGAAGAGTATACATCCTGTAGACATTGAATTTTATTCAACTTTTCCAAAGGGAATTTATGTAATAATTCGACTGATCCTTTCTCTGGCTCACTTAGATGGCTTGGATCAGTGGATTATAAGAAACTTAGGCCTAAATCTAAATGAAAGTCTGTTTGTGTTTTAGCACACTGATGATGGATTATTCTTTAGGGAAGGAAGTACAGGAGGGAGGCTTTTGAAGCTAAAGAATAAACACAATTTTGGTAAATTGTGGACGTTAAAGAAATTATACATTTTTTTAAAAAATAAAGTATAGTTTGGTTAGTTCTTATAGAAATTCCATCAAACAGCTGAAGGTCAAGAGATTAAGCAATAGTCAAGTGTAATTAAGTACACTTAGTACATTTTGATAAGTGTCAGGGAATAGTGTCAGGAAACAGCTATACTTTCCCTGCAATCATTCACTTCTGAATTACAGAGAGTTCTTTATGGAATTTCTGGAATATAAATTATGAATTAACTTGGCTAGTTTGTAGGTTATAAGCAAGTTAGAACTTGGCTGATGACTATGAAGGTTTTGAAATGTAGAAAATTCTATTTTATTTCCAAATATTCCTATAGTCATAAACCACAGCAGACAATAAATGATAACTATAGTTCTTACTGGATAATAACATAGAACTATTTATTGTTATATAGATTTATATATGCTACACACCATCATATTCCTGAAATGAAACAACACATAATACTAACTCGGAAATTAATGTACAAGAACTGAAACCAACTTCCATAAATACTAACTATTTGCTCTATTAGATTAACATTTGTAGAGAAAGACCTTGGCCTGTTTTATCTCCATGTGTTGTCTTATCTATATTCAAAATTAACTTAAAAGTTTATAAGGACAACTTATGCCTCAAGACAGAAAGGCAGAAAAGATGTATACCTTGTAATTTAAACATCTTGTGTCTATGAATAGTCCCATTTACTACCCTCTGCATTAGCAATTTTACCTCTTTATAATGATCTGGGCATTTTTACTCCCCAGAAAATATTGACTGAATTCTTTTGAAAAGTGAATATCTTTGTTTACACTTATTTATATAGCTTTGTCTAAAAACTGAAATCAATGATTAACTTTCTTCATATTTTACAAGTCTTCCTCTGTCCTTCCAATCTGCAAAGTGATAATGGTTACATTTTATAGTACATTGACAACTCCCTTATAATATACACACCCTGAATGTATTCATCTCATTTAGAATTTTAGGCAAAAGGCATGAATGAATTTATGGCAATCTACTCACTACAAGTTTTAACTTTACAATGATGAGCATTTTCTTTTTTACTATTTCATTATTATTTTTAGACACCAATACAAAAAACTTTCTTCTATGCTTTGCTTATAAATTCATTTACTAAATGTTTACTAGGGTGTATTTTGCAACAAGGATGATACTGAATAGATATTGGAATATAAATGTAAATAAAACAAAGTTTCCAACCTCCAGGAATAATATTTATATTTCATGTATTATATGTTTATATAATTTTATATTTATAACAAGAATATGTGTTATATGCAGAAATACCTTTAACTTTACGTCAAAAGTGAGAAGTTATGTAAAAGAGAAAAAAAATCATGTAAAATGGAGGTTGTAAAGTCGATTCAGTCTAAACAGACTGAGAGGATTCTGGGGTGGATTTGTGAACATTGTGCCACCTATTCATGTCAGAGGCTAAAAGGCACCTCTCTTTGGAGAAACCTAAGACTATATATGAGTCATCTGGGAGAAAGGGTTTTTGGAACTGATCTAAATAGGGATTTCTTTTCCATCTCCAATAGTTGTCTGTTTTCCCAAGTAACAAACTCATTTTAGCTACTGAACTAAGAGTTTCATATTCTCTCAGTATGATTCTCATTAACAATTAGTCTCTACTACTGACCCTCTGCAAAAATTCATGTTTTTGTTTTGCAGACTATGTATTAAGTTTCATGCCTGTTTTTGAGGACTTCATACTATCTCTGGTAATCTCCACATAGCCCCATGTTTTGAGGAAGGCAATTCAGATCTTAAAGTATAGATGGAATCTTTATGGGCACATGCAGTCAAACAGGCAAAAAAAAAAAAAAAAAAAAAAAGGAAAAAGAAAGAAAAAGTGCAACCACTGGTAGCAAGTCAATAAAATAAAGGGTGTTTAAAGAAAATTTGCCTAATTAAAAGGCTAGCAACATGAGTGCTAACAACTTAGTTCAGAAAAAAAACTAACTTAAAACATTCTGCTTTTTAAATTTGAGGAAAGGAGATCTGAATCCATTAGGCAGATAACTGAGAATTACTAGTATTTTTTGTGTTAGGAAAGTCCATCACTAGGAATATGGAATAAGACAGTTATTTTATTTGAAAGCATCCAAAAATATTGGAGAAATAATTTGTACATGTATGATTACATGAATGGTATGAATCTACATTGTGCACAACTATAGAAACAAAAAGATGTCCCCCATTTGTGTACATTGAATCAAAATGCAGTCTGTAAAAAAATTTAAAAATAAAATTAAAATAAAAAAGAAGCTATGATAACACCATAATATGAAATGATTAGGATAGTAGGTGGAGAAATGGGAAATGAGGAAAGGATGGAATAGAATTGAGGGAGAGATGAGAAAGACTGAAGTCTCTTGAGTGAACAGAGCTAGATCAATGAGTTAAAGAAAGTGTGAAGTCAGCCTGGACATTAAGTGATTTTTATAACCTTGATGCATCCTGTGCAACCAAGAGCATAAGCGTGGTGGAGCTGGAGGACGGTGAATGAAATACCACAGACATCAATGAGGAAAACGAAAAACAGGGATTCTGGACGTTTCAAAATGTGAGAGATTCCTTAGAAATGTAAGAAATTAGAAAACCTATGTGCTTTCTAGAGAATTGGATGAAAAAAAATCTAGATTGAAAGAGTTCTAGTAAATGAGTGAATAAAATCAAGTAGAAAACCTATGCTATAATTTAAAAAATTCAGGTAATAAAAGAGAAACTACATAAGAAGGCACACAAGTAAGAGACAATTTCCTTTTAACACAAGAAATAATTGAGTGTATTAACAGTTTCTGAACAAGGTTCTAGTAAATAATCAGAAAATGCTTAATATGAACAGAAGAAGAAACATGTTTCCAGAAAGCAATAATGGGGAAAATTTGAAACAAAGAATAAGTATTAAGAGATTAAATTTTTAAAAGAAAACTCATGTCTCTTTCTTTGAAGAAAAATTAAGACAGTCAAGAACAAATAAGCATTGGATAGGCAAGTTGGAGGATTTCATTTGGGATAGACTTGATCTCAAAGAAGTGACAAGTGAGGCCGATAGCTCACTGCAATCAAGGACAGCTTAACAGCTAGATCAGAATATAAGTAGAGTAGAAATTATTTGGGCTGGAATCAAGTTGATGTGACTTCTCTAGTGGACCCTTAATGTTATTCATGTTAATTCTCTCTTGATCCCAGTGGTTTTTGTATGTGTCACAGGGATGCTTGGAATATATTTGCAAGAAAGATAGGACCTCATCACTGGAAGCTGCTAATGGCATGAGTCATGCAAAAGAATATGCAAGATGATAGAAATTGAAGAATAGATGGAGAGTTTCATCAAGCACAGAGCAATGTGAAAGTAAAATACTCTAATAATTTATACTGTGGCAAAAGGCTAAAAAAGGATCCTGAGATTCACTTCTGCAATAACCAAGAATAGTGTAGCCAACAGCAGTGCCTTTTACCTGGTGATAATGTGTATTTTTAAAATTAAAATCTAGCAGTAAAGATGTAAACATAATCATATTAATGACTAATATAGGAATCTAAAAGAATAAAATGAACAATTCATTTACTTCAGTAATATAATGGCTTGGGCAGTCTGAAACAGAGTTTGTACTAAGCAGTTTGTCATCTTGAAGCTGCTCTAATTAGCTCTATTGTCTAGGTCCACTATCAGAGTACTGAATAATTGTCATTTATACCTGTAAATTAAGAATCCATTGAGTTCTAGAGTTTCAGTCTGAATAAACCAAGACTGGACACTATGAATTCAAGAATCCACTGCTGCAAGATAAATGGGGACAATGTTTTGTGTTTTCTGGTTAGTGTCTCCAGGTTGTTTATACCCACAGTGTAGTCTACAGGGCTCAGTTTATTTACCCCACCCCAGGAGACACAATTCAGATGAAATCAGAATACATTTTCCATTACATTTTTATTTTCTGTCCTTTCATCTGGAGCCTAAGGAACTTGACATTATAAGTGGAAAGGAGCAAAAAGATGATCAATCAGGCTTTTAAGAGCTGCGGAGAAAGAGTCTGCAATACCTTTTTTCTTTATATCCAACATAAGCAAAATACAGCAGGTAATGATGTGGGATGCAATAAAGATTTTATTATCATTTTATTGGGATGAACATTCTATCTTACTCATATTTCTACCTATATAGTTCATTTATCCCAAACTTTTAGTAATAAAGTTAATGGCATTCCACACTTCCGAACAGTCCTGCAATATTTTATGCCTTATGCATACATGTATATGAAATGGCAGAATATATCAGTCCAAGGATAAACAGAACTCAAAATTATACTGTTATATAATGATAAATTAATAGGTATACTGTTTATTGTACTTAATCAGTAAATGATTTAATTAACTCTTAACTTTCATTTCATCTCTTTTTGCTCTGCTTCTAGAAATACCAGTGTTTAAGGTCAACCATAATTAAAATATTACTAATTTTATTGAACCCCAGATTTTTTCCCTGAGCATTCTCCCTGGCACTTTATACTTCTTTATTTTATCTAATTCACACAACACTATTCCAAGCCAGGAGTTGTTTTTCTGATATTATAGAGAGCTTATAACTTGCCTAAGGTCCAAGGAATGACCTTATCTGAATTCAAATTTAGGTTTTTCTGACTGTAAATGTCCTTGTACTAAAACATGCCTGACAGAAAAGGATACTGAAATACTTAACACGTGGTGTTCTTTGTCAACCCACTGACAACTTTTTAGTAGAAAAGGAATTAGCAATATGAATCTAATAATATCCTCCTAGATTCTGGAGAAATAAGAAAAAAAGTTGCCAATATGGAAAATAGAATTCTGTTCAAATTCACACCTATGTTGTCAATAAGGAGAAATAATTAAAGGAACAACATAATTACCATTTGTAAAAATAAATTATATAAAATCAGTCATGTTAAGAACATAAGGTCCTAATTCTGACTTTTTGTTCTAAAAAAATTTATGAACATTTCCATAACATTTAAAAGTTAACAAGAATTATATAATTTTACATCTGAATAATGATAAATTATAGATCTGTTATCCATTTAACTGGCACACAAATATATCCACCATTCTTTAGTGATCTTTGTCCTCATTTATTTGTGGTATTCCAGTAGGAAGATTTTTACAAGAAGATGACTGTCTTCCAAAAAAAAAAAAAAGTTTAAACATATTTTTCAAGCTTATGAATTTCCCTAATCTCTCTTTGTTTTAGTTTTCTCATCTAGGAAACAAATACCAAACTCCCCTTATCATTAAATCAGTAATATTACTGATTAAAATTAAATTTCTAGATAGAAAAGTATTTTGAATGAAATTTTCTTAATATTAAGGCTATCATTACTAATTATAGTTTGGTAAAGGTTGTTTTAATTTGCTTCAATCAACCTGACCAGTAATATATTTGTTTGGTAAAAATGATAATGAAGTATTTCATGAATCAGAAAGTGAAAATTATTTTAGTATAATTTAGTGTTAAATCCATTGCTTATTATAAAAAAAATTAAAAAGACATGCTTGAATGAACAAAACTTTCTAATCCCATGACTATCCACTGTCATCAGAGGTGGAAAAAAAGTCCGTTATAGAAAGATCATCTTTCCATCAATTTAGAGATTCACACAAATTAAAATAATATTTTTTAGATTGTGAAGAAGTGAAGATAATATCATAAAAAGACAATTTCAATATTTGTGTACAAAATTGTTTAGGGAAGAAAACATTTGCCTAAAAATAATTCCATTCTGGGAACTTTCCAGAATACTCGGTGAGAGGCAGAGAAGTGATGGCTGTCAGAGCTGCACACAGTATTTGCTCCTTCCCAGTTCCCCTCATCAGCCCCAGCCCACTCTCTGGCTGCAGAAAATGGTGAAAGAAAGCATTTACTGTGATGCTTTGGGGTCAAACCCAACGCCACCCAGGAAGAACTGAAAATGGCTTACTGGAAACTGGATGTGAAGTACCACCCTGATAAGAATTCAAATGAAAGAAAAAAGTTTAACCGGATTTCTCAAGCTTAGGAAGTTCTCTCTCTGATGTCAAAAAAAGGGAATTATATGATAAAGAAGGAGAACAGGCAATTGAGGAAGGTGGAGCAGATGGTGGTTTTGGCTCTCCCATGGACATCTTGGTACGTGTTTTGGAGGAGGAGGAAGGATGCAAAAAGAAGAAGAGGTAAAAATGTTGTACATCAGCTCTCAGGAACTTTAGAAGGTTTACATAATGGTGCAAAAAGAAAACCAACTCTACAAAAGAATGTGATTTGTGACAAATGTGAAGGCCAAAGTGATAAGAAAGGATCAGTAGAGTACTATACTAACTGCCCAGGTACTGACATGCAAATAAGAATTCATCAGATAGGACCTGGAATGGTTTAGCAAATACAGTGTGTGCGTAGAGTGCCAGGGCCATGGGGAACGCATCAGTCCTAAAGATAATGAAAAAGCTGCAATGGAAGGAAAATAGTTTGAGAAAAGATTCTAGAAGTTCATATTGTCAACAGCATGAAAGATGGACAGAAGTTAACATTCCATGGTGAGGGAGACCAAGATCCAGGACTGGAAACAGGAGATATTATAATTTGTTAGATCAGAAGGACCATCCTGTTTTTTTGCAATGAGAAGACCTTTTCATGTGTATGGACATACAACTGGTGGAAGCATTATGTGGCTTCCAGAAGCCAGTATCCCCTCTTAGTAATCCAACCACAGTCATCACCTCTCATCCAGGTCAGATTGTCAAGCATGGAAATAGAACGTGTATGCTAAATGAAGGTATGCCAATTTATCATAGACCATACGAAAAGGGCCACCTAATCATTGAGTTTAAGGTAAACTTTCCTGAAAATGTTTTTCTCTTTCCTGACAAACTCATTGCTGGAAAAACTTCTACCTGAGAGGAAGGAAGTAGAAGAGACTGATGAAACTGATCAGGTAGACCTGGTGGACTTTGATCCAAATCAGGAAAGATAGTGCCATTATAATGGAGAAGCATATGAGGATGATGAACATCATTCCAGGGGTAGTGTTCAGTGTCAAACCTCTTGGGGCTAGTGAATATCACTCACTGCATGCATTTTATATGTAGTAGTGCATGAGTGAAGGATAATAATCACAATATGCTCACTACTTGCTATTGTTTTTGTTTTAATATTCAATTATAGTAGTGTTTTAAAAGTTAAATGAAAAATAAATGCAAATATAATAAATTCCATTCTATTTATTTATTTACTTTGCTTATAAGCAAATAATTTTTCTTTGCTTTCAAACAGTGAAAATATTTGTAATTGAAAAGTTTTCAAGACATCAATTTACTATATTTCTGCTTTTATGTTTCCAATTCGTTTTAGGTTCCAGAATGACTTCTTGCTTTAAGAAGTATCTGCTCTGAGATTATATTAGGTATGTGTGGAACCTATATATATACTTTTCCATATTCATTTTTTTTAACCTAGGAAAGTAAACAGAATTTAAACCTGGACTATTAAAAACTTGCTATGGTTAAAGGCTCTATATGGTAAATTGAGAAGGATCACTGGGAAATCAATTCCTCATTTTAGGTTTGGCTTGGATTTACAATAGAAGCATTAAAGAAGGTGAACCTTTCCACTTCCATTGCAGATTTTTCAGAAGTGAACAGTGGGAACCAATGTGATCGTCTAAATTTTTGCCTGATGTTGTTGGTCCAGGTACCCATGATTGAATATCTCCCACATTTTTATTCATTGCTTGTACGTTTAACAAACATTTACTGAAAACACACCCACTGTCAAGAACCATATTAGTCATTAGAGATACAAAGACCAATATTTAAGACATGCTTCCTACTTGTCTCTCCATTCTGTCATATGGGGAAAGAAAAATTAAAAGAAGGTAAGAAACTGTGAGTACAGGATAAAATTGGAAATTAAGAAAAGACTGCTATTGGTAATAATTAGATAGTATTATTATATGTTACGTTTCAAACTAATTTTTCACATACTTTCTGGTGAGATTTAAACATAATTTTCAATAGATAAACATCATTACACATACAACTATTTAATAAGGAAGGTTATAGTACATGGTAAGAGATTTAAGATTCTATCCTACCTGACTGACTCAACAAGTAAAGGCAAAATTAGTATACATTGACTGTAAGGAAGAGGCTCTTTACAATGAAGATTATTAACCACCTGAAAAATAGCCCCATAATGTATCTATCAGAAGACAACACTAGATAATTACTTAACGACCAAGACTTTGCTAAGAAAATAAGCTTTTGAATAACTCATTTACATATCTTTGCAGGTCTGCCATGCTATGGAACAGAATGAGAGATATATAGAAACCTGGATGAATAAACTGTATACAATCATTAAGGAAAATGGAATATAATTAAAGTATTTCCTCTACATGTTACTTTATTTAGTCAGTTGCCAAACATTCTTTTGACACTTGGCAACATACATATATAGGGTTATGTGCTACCTAACTAGAGAAACAAATAAAAATCAGGTAGAGATTCTTATGAGTCTCAACATTTGAAAATAATGGGAAATGGTAAATATATGAGAGGTAGAGATAAATTCATGCCATTTATCAAAAAGGGGAGTTTGTTTCTCACTGTGTTGGGAAAGGGAGAGTAAGGAAGACTTCACTGAAGAGATGGTATTTGAACAGACACTAAAAGAGTTAGAAAAATACTAGAAAAGAATTGGAAGGCATTTCAGTCTAGAAAAAAGAAGGCTGATTGTGATAATAAACACCATCAATAAAAGTTAACTTATATAAGTTCACAACTGAAACATCAGGAAATGACTGTGAGTCTGGAAAGGGAGGAATAAATTATAGAGAAATTATAGAGTCAAAATTTCAGTTTCTATAATACTCCTATTGTGTTACACAATGTAACTATGTCCTTTACTGTAATGAAATCTATTTTAAACAAAATTAAAATACTACAGAATACGAGGTTGGACTCAGACTCTCTTTTTAATATTTGAAGATATTTAGACTGATTGATAATCCAAAGCACTTTTAAATTGACTTGCTGGAAAAAGCCAAAGTAACAAGTGTTACCTAATTTGGCTTGAATTTTATTTCTTCTCACTTCATGTTATTTTTTTTTCTAATTTTTCAACCAAGCCTACTTTGAAGGGCATATGAGATCAAGTCACATCTGAGAATGTAAGTGAGGGAAATTGAGAATGCAATTTTTTTTCCAATATAACTTTTCACATATGTTCTCACAGATGGTATTTAAAAATATTTTAATGATAAAAAAGAAATGAGCTTCAGTTTGGCAGTTTGACCCTGAAATAGACATTACCCCTCAGATATCCAAAGGTAGTTGTTTTAAATGCAAATTGAGGTTCTTTTTTTCTGGAACCACTCACTCATCATCCACGCCCTCCACACATACACATTCTTTTTCACAACTGTCTGAGATAAAGTGACTATATTTAAAGAATGATTAGGATAAAATAAGACAAAAAGTTCAGAGTTTTCAATGATGCATTTACTTATGGGTATAGAATAAATACTTTTATCATGTAGGTATCCTCATAGTTATATGAAACCTCTTAACATGCAACTTGCTAAATTATATAGTAACTGTATAGAAAGACAGATAATGAAAACAGTGAGTCACTGAATTTGAAAAGGAATAAACTAGAAAACCTGAAAAACCCTAGCCAAATATTTTATAAAATGTGATATGTGAAATGACTCCATATTGAAATTTTAATTTAATAATTACATATTTTAAAGGTAAATTGAAAATGTAATTAGTACCTTAAATCTTTAATATAATGTCATAATTTTAAAATAAATTTATTTTTTAAAAGTTTAGAAAAGTATCGTGCCCATAGTATATAAATGTAGCAAAAATAATAATGTACAAATGTAATAATGTAGCAAATAATGTAGCAAATGTAATAATGTAATAATAAACTCTAGTTTCCCAAACTAGAGTTGGGGAAACATTTATTGTTCATAAATGGATGCTGGAGTTCAAATAAATATGACTTTTTTTGTGCTCAAATGATAATAACCATTAATTTCAGTCAATTGTCATGAAAAACAGTTTTTACTTTACAGATGTTCCTTGACTTACAAGGGGGTTATATTCTGCTAAATCCATCAGAAATTTAACATATCCTAAATAAAAAATGCATTTAATACACCTAAAGTACCCAACATACTGAATCAGCAACACAGTCCATTTCAGAGTATCTATCGTCTACTTTAGTGATTTCCTGGATGACTAGGAACTGCAGCACACTGGCACTGCCCAGCATTGTGAGTTGCTATAGCATAGCCCAGGAAAAAATCAAAATTCAAGTATGGTCGCCATTGAATGTGTGTTGTTTGACATTATTATAAAGCTGAAAAATCCCAAAGTCAGATTATCCTTAAGGCAGGTACTATCCAGAGTAAAGAATCTAACTGCCTACCTATTATGTTTATCTAGATTAAGATGTAAGATTTGGATAGTAAATTTGTTATAAGAGTCCCTCTGAATACTTAATCATACTTGCAACTAGAATATTGATCACTGGTGACAATTAAAAGTTTAATTTTCTAACACATTGTTCTCAATTTTAAAAGTTGTATAAACTGAATTTCAAAGAATGAACAAAAAAGGTTTTAGTTTGTCTTAGATGTTTTGGGACAAGGAATACAACTCAAATCTTTGAATGGAAACATCCAAGAAAGAATAAAGGACTCTTTTTTTTTTTTTTCTGGACATGTGATTTGGGAAATTATCACCATGATAAGGATAACCTGCACTACTAGAACAAATATCCCAGAATCAAGAGTTAAATCTGTATTGTTCCCTACTCTTCTTCTCTTAGCTGTGATCCAAAAATATGGTCAGCTTTTAATACAAATCTCAAATTAGTAGGTTGGAAGTCGAATATGTAAAGAAGCTATTTGAACAATCAGAACCATGGAAGAGTGGGTGGCCCTGGGAATAATGATGTCTATGATATCATAGAAGTAACTGCATGTGTCTGGAAGCAATGGAGGGAATCCAAGCACCCAGTAGACATTTGTTCAACTTCTCTCCAAAGTTCTATTTAGCTAAGAGATTCTCTGATTCTTATCCTATGAAAACATAAGGCATGATAGTATATGATCCCTTGCAAATCATGAGGGCACCATTTAATATCTTACTACAGTTATGTATCATGCTTTAGTTTTATGACTTTGAAAAATTAAGTTTGTCTAACATATGCTTACTATATTCATCTGGCATTGTAAATATTTATAAATCATCATCACTGTTTTGCTCACTTTACAGGTAACAAAAGTAAGATGGGGAGGGACTGCAAAATCTCTTACTTCTAGTCTTAGACATGATTTCCAGGATTTCAGAGACTATCTGTCACTCAGAGTCCAGATGCTTTAAGTTTTTGTCCAATTTGGTTCAGATCCTACTGAGTATAGTAGCTCACAACTTTCTCAGTGATAATAGATAGTAACATACACAAAAGGGGGAAAAACTGACCATCGATTCAGATAATGTTCATCTGAATGGAAAGGGCTCTGAAGAAATTAGATTTTCTTTCCTAGAAGAAAATCTCCCAGAGCACAGAGAATAGCTGGGTTAGAGGTGACTGTGTATTTCATTATACCTTATATATGTATATGCTCAAAAGCCTAGTCAGTGGTACTCACTACTAACTTCACAGGTAAAATATCAGAAATATTCCCAATTTTTACATACTCAAAAGCTGTGGTAGAAAATGAAAAATTCCAAAGCTAAAATATTTCATTTCAGCACTCAAATTCATTTACTTCGATACCCTGTTGACTGATGCAATTTTAGACTACAACAAGAAGAACCAAATACACCCTGCCTAAAGAAGTAATAAGTAAGGAACATTTTGAAATGGAAGCCCTGGAGACAGGAAAGAACATAGGTAAAGTTTTCTGTGTATGTACAAAAGTAACCATAAGTAAAATGAACCAGTGTGTCAAAATGTAATTCTATAATTCCCAGGGCAACATCTTAGAAAACTTAAGTTTGCAAGCAATGTATTTGGTGTACGTGATGGTTTGAGTTTCTCAAGGCCCAGACCAGTCCTAGAACATTCTTTCTTTGGTACAGATATAAAATAATACAGATTATTAATTATGAAAGTAAACTTTTTATCAGTGTCATCTAAGTATTAATCAAAAAGAAACACAGAAAATTATAGATAAGTCAACTTTTCCTTTCCATGGATGTCCCTTTATTTATCCTCTGATTTCCATATATAGGTTTCAACAATCTCTGCAACAACTATCCCAGTACAAGCAGAACAGATTCCGAGAATAATAACTCACTGAAATTGAGGCAGTTACAGTCACATTTGCACTCCCTGAAGCTGGCAGTTTCATTCTCTAGAGACAGGTGCATTTATCACATTCACAACCATAGTAAAATGAAATCATCAACTAAAGGGACTCTGACTCACTCATTTTCCTCTAGGAGAGCCACCAACCATTTTGAATATTTAAAAAGAAAGATCTCCAGCCTCTGTCTGTCTGAGATAAAACTGAAAGTCCAGAGAAGCTGGTGGTGAATATCAAGATATTCCATGACACATTCAGAGTCAGGGCCATGATCAGTCCTTAAAGAGTGCATTAATGTGGCACACGGGAACCAAAGATACATTAAAACATGGGAGACAGGAGAGTAGAATACTCTAGCATAAAATAAACTTATGAAAAGGTTTTAGAATTTTAATTTTAGTCTATCTGACCATGTACCTCTTGCTGAGATTTGGCCTCTATGCACCCTCTTTCCCTGCCCAAGCAAAACAAAACAATACTTTTTTTTAAATTTTAATGTTATTGTCAACATAAGATTTTCTCACTATGCATTTTGTTACCACATATAATATACACATTATCTCACAATCTCCTCTGTACAAATCCTAAATGGATTGACTTTCTTGACAAATAATAAGCTGTATTGAACTGAGTCATTTTCTTTCTCTACAACATGTTAATGTTCTTTGCTTAGGTGTATTCTTAATTGCAAGGGAAAAACAAATAGGGTGTCACGTAGATTTACTTCTTTTTCTTTTTGATATTTATTTCAGGAAGAGTGAAGATTCAACTAGCCACGAATTTCCTTTGGCTTTAGCCAGTAGTATTCAATATGTTTTTTTCTAGGAAACCTCAATGAATTTCCACAAATTAAAAATTAGTTTAAACACTGATAATTTCTAGACACTCACTTAGTCCCATAAGATAAATTTTACATGTACATAAAGCATCTTGGGGGAGTACTGGGGATTGAACTCGGGGGTACTTGGTCACTGAGCCACATCCCCAGCCCTATTTTGTATTGTATTTAGAGATGGGGTCTCACTGAGTTGCTTAGCACCTTGCTCTTGCTGAGGCTGGCTTTGATCTCGTGATCCTCCTGTTTTAGCCTCCCAAGTCACTGGGATTATGGGCCTGCATCCCTGCACCCAGCTACATAAACCATATTTTAAAAGTTGGAGAAATTATATCACATTAATGTACTAAGAAAGTAATTGAACAATTGTCCTGCATTACCTTATGAACACTACAAAATGTCATAATGAATGGCAGACGCATCTTCTTGCAGAGCACAATCAACCTGCTTATAAGACACATAAAAATACATACTTTCTAAATAATATGATAGAGACTGAGAATTATCAGTGTATTTAAAAAAATCTAATGGTATCTAAACACATCAGGAAAAATCTGGGTATACCCAAACTAAGAGACTTTCTACTTCCTAGCATTCCCCAGATGATAGCTATATATCTTTAGACTCTTTGAAAGACTATATAGAAATAAAAGAAAACATGAAAAGCTGTAGGCACATTCCTTGGGCAGATAAATTCCAGTTCTCCTCTTATGGAATACCCAAACATAAAAGTCAACCTTAAACAACAGACTACAGGATGCACGAATCTTCACTGTCAAACACCTTTGAGTTGTGAAAATAAGACATTTGTTGTTTATACTAAAGTCACTGAAGTTTCACAGATAAAGAGAAGAAATTGCTCTCAAAATCTCAATGATGCTTGTCAAAATGGGAGAAGGCAATGATTACACATGGAAATGTAAAGAGATTAGCCTTTGGGATCCCAGTGCAGAGATAAACTTATCGGGAATTACTGTTTATATTGGAATGCTTCTACTCAAATGCTTAACTCCTCTCCTCTAAAATGTACCAGGTATACTAATAAATGTATACATGTTGCATGAAACTGTTTGAAAACTACTAATGGTCATGAATTTATGCAGTTCAGTGTCTCGAACAGCATGATATGCAAATAAAGTTTTTTATTTTCCAGGTTGAAGCCCTGTCTATGAACTTTCACAAACCTGCATTTTCTCCTCTCCACTGAAAGGTCTGTTATCTCCTTAATACTCTCCTGATAATGGAAAAGATTTCTACTGATTAGGATAATCTCTGATTTCTAGTTCATCAACTTCCATGTGCTAATAGTTTTGAAAACAATTTTACCCCACCTAATACTCCGTAAGCTCACCCATAATTTTCCCATCTCACTTCTTGGCTAATAGTATTATTTTTTTTGATACATGCAGAGTTTGATTATGTGATATTTTTCACATGAAAACACTGATATGGGTGGGTGGGAGGGTAAACCTTTCAAATAATGATCAGCTAAAATACCTTCAAGGGAGAGAAAAAGTAAATAACTATTTTCAAGTTCAATCACCAAATCATGAACAGTCTAAATAACTTTCCCTCGAACATGAACTATTTCTTTAAAAAATAATCTATTCACAAAAGATTGGGTCTAAAATATAGATCTCTTCTTTAATACTGTGTTATAGATAATTACAATGCTTCAAACCTCCAAGGAGCCTCAAGCTCTTAATTCACATGCTTGGCATATCATGTCTTTATAATGACATTCAGAGACAGTGGGTTCAGCAGTTTTTCCCTTTCCTTTGTCATTCATTACATTCCAAACATTTGTGTCCTAAAATATATGTAGGGCAACTGTCTTTATAACTATTCTTAGCTCTGTAAAGCCAAATAAGACTTTTCTATAGCTATTCCAGTTTTACTTTTTGAATATTTCATCACTTTATTTGTTAGCTAAAATTTTACCACAAGGATGGCTTAAGATAAAGAAATGGTATGTGAAATATGTATTCAATTCATTGCTGTACATTTCTAATTCAAAAGAGCAATGTCAAATAAATGAACTACCTTTATTTTTCAACCTTTCTTTCCCAAAGGAGAATCTAAAAATTAAAATACATTCACAAGCATGAAACTTCAGATTTTCTCATAGACTTACCTTAGGAGTTATCACAGTTTTTGTTTTTTTTTTTTAAGACCTTTTTCTAAAGGGAAAGAGGAAAGGTTGAATCCCTACCTTCAACTATATCACATCCCCTGCTTGTGTATTGACCAAATGGTTCAGGCAAGGAAAATTCACTCATTCAAGAGTTAACTTAATGCAACTTGAAGGAAAAAAAGAATGCCCAAAGTTGTTCCTTGTGCTCTTTGTGTCCTCGCGGTGGGTGGTGCTATGTAGTGGCGGCTCTGGTGGTTTGTGTGTTACTATTATGATATTGCTGTTTCATTCCTCCTAGTAGCTATAGATAGTGTGGAAAGGTAGATAGTAGACACAGAAAAGAGTCTTAGGTGTTACCTGAGGAAAATTAGAAATATCTAATTCTCAGAAGGATAACAAGTGTGTTGGGCTCCAAAATTTCATTATACACACAGTATTTGAAGATTTTTTTTTTTTCTGTTAACATTGTCCTGGGAAGATTCACCAATCATATTACTCTATTGGATGCAGAATTGTAAAGATCCAAAAAGTAAAATCCAATTGCTCAACAAAGGAATAAAAAAAATAGCGAAATATTTCAGAAAAATAGCATATTCTTATCAAAAGTAATGCCTAAAATCTTGGTAACCTATTAATAAAAATTATTTTATAAGCTCAAGTTTTGAAGGTCTAACAGTTTAGAGAAAGGAAGACTTCTATTTAGCCTAAAAATGGTATAGAAATCTGGAACAAGCAATAAGCTGAATATAAATGATTATAGCAAATGATAAAAGACTGGCGAGTGTTGAAAACACCTGTAAGAAGAGAGACGACTCATAATGATAGGCCCAGGGGTTATAAACTGAGGTACTGAACACAGAATGAGATGGTACCTGGGAAAATGTAAGAGGTTTTGCTCATGGCAAAATAAATGAAATATAATATTCAAAAGGTGAAAGAAATAGGAAATAAATAATAGGAGACCTAAGAGGAGCAGCACAGGAAAAATCTGTTGGGAGTTTAAAAAGTGAGACAGAAATAAAAATATAGCTATCAATGAAGGTTACTCTGATAAAACTTTACCTTAAAATACTGTTTTTTAATATCAGATAAATATAGACAAATATGTTTCAAGTTAATTCTGGGAATACTGGGAGGTTAAGTTTATTGAATAAGCTACGTAGAAAAATTTTGTGCCTACAGATTAAGAGTGAGCTGGGATGGACTATTCACGTTTTTTGATAAAAGAAAAGTGAGTTGAGAGTATCTTTCCTTAGTGTTTCTTACAGAACAGGAAGGGACTAGATTAGATAAGAATAGATCCATTTTTGGCAAAGGTCCAATGGTACTAGAACTGACAGTACAAATTTACACAGAAATGACACATTCCGTTCTTGCTTTTTCCACAAGAAATATTTCAGAATTTAAAGGCTTAAAGTCTATTAAATATTTGTAACATTTATTTGTATAGCCTAAGTATATATTTATTAATGGAAAGTTTTACAGTTCAAAATACCAAGAACTAAATGTACAACATGCAGAAAGACCTACTTGCAGGCACAAAGGCACACCAAACTGCTATGGAATATTTAACAAGACACAAGTCAAATCAGAAGATTTACATATGGGTAATACTGAAATTAGGCAAAATTTAGTGATAGGATGACCCTTGAGGACATCATGCTAAATAAAATAAGCTAACCACAAATAGACAAATACTATATCATTTCATGTATATAAGGTTATCTAAAATAGTCAAATTCATAGAAACACAAAATAGAATGATGATTACCAGTATTTAGGGTGTGGAGGGAAATTGTTGCTTAATGTGTACAGAGTTTCTGATTCACAACAAAAACGTTGCAGAGAGTTGTCTCACAACAATATACTTAACACCCCTGAACTGTACTGGTGAAAATAGTTGACATGGTAAAATTTCTGTAGGTGTTTTACCACAATAAAAAAATTAGGCAAGGTTTTGAAATTAGCAAACCTCTTAGATATGCTTTCTCTCTTTCCTACCCATGACTTCAGTTATCCCCAGCAATAGGCACATTGGATTCCTAATATTCTCATTTAGCCCTTTCCTAACACTGTTTCTGGCCCCACCTAGGTCTCCTCTTCCTCTCTGGAAGACCTATGGAATAAATCTCTCTGCAGAATTGTTACTGGGAGCCTAGCCCAGGGACCCTGGATCCTAGCTGTCTGGATTCAGCCACCTGCCAGCATAAGAACAGACAAAGATGGAAAAGGAAAAGCAAGCTTGATACAGTTTCATCAAATCAGAGAAAAATCAGCTAGATGTCTTGTCCCCCACTCCCAGACCCACAGAAGCAATTAAAATTTGCAGAAACAAAAACAATACAATATACATATGTAGATTTAGTTAACCAACCTCTTAGGTCTGAAGGGGCAATCTCCACTCCCATCTTTGGTACCTGTCGGGGTTGGGGGTTGCAGCCTTTTTGTTTTCCTTTCTCAGCAAGAGGATGCCGTTTCCAATTTTAGATGGAGGTCCCAAAATTCAGTTTCTTTCAAAACCACTTCAACTACAGTATAATTGTCTTGTAAACTGATAATCATTTATATTTAATCTTTTTCCTAAGGTATTTATCCTAAGATACTTTTAAATATGTTGTTCTTTAATTGAATAAGCTTGTTACAAAGGATCTAAGTTAAAGAAAACCATTTCCTAATGCAAAACAACTCATGTTGACAGATGATAGGCATAGAAGAAATGCTTGTACCTCAAAATAATGAGTATGTGCAGGCAACAGGGTGGGGCTGGGGTGGTCAAGTTATTTGGAGAATACTTTTAAGTTAGACAAGTTACTTCTATAGGGGTGCTTGAAGGGATGCTTGTCATGTATGAGTTCATCTTTTAAATGTGCACATATGTTTGTGTGTGTAAGGTCCTACAAAGGCTGTAGAGGAGCTACTCTGTTATCAACTTTAACACTAAGAAAAAATAGTATAACTGTAATGTCAAGCAGATACTCATGAACACACTTTAAGAGAAATGTGGTCTATTTCATTACTTATAATAAAAAGCTTTGAAACAGGCTTTGATACAATATAGAAAGCATGTGAGGAGGTAATCATTTCTTGGATATAGAATAGACTAGTTAAATCAATAAACCTTTTCAAACTATAATGTCCGAATCTTGTCTTTTTCTTTTATTTTTAATGAGTTGTTGGCTATGAATATATACATATGGCATAGATCTTTTCAATTTTTCAATATTCTTTTATTTTATATTGCAAATAGATCTAAATTATGCAGAATAAAAGAATACAAGCTTTCAAAACCAATGCTTGCTAACCACTTTTGGATACATTCTTAACATTAAATGTGTTCTTACTAAGATCCATCTTTTTCCTTTTAGTATTACTTAGCATTTTTAATTTTGCAGAAATATGGAAGGATTATAAAAATAAAATACAAGGCTGGACTCCATTAGACTAGAGATAACTTTGGTCCAGCACAAGCTGTGCCTTGAAATAAATCTAAAACATTTTATGGTTAAAACAGCAAGAAAGCAGTTTAATTTCCCATTAAATCAGTTTAATGTACTATAGAACAAATGAAGTGATTGAAAATTTTAGATGTATAATGATATTTATATTCACACTCCACAAACATGCAGGCTCAACTGCCATTGATAAATTCCATGTACTTTTAAAGGGGAAGACAGAGAAAATTGTCATATTTGACATACCAATAGTAAAAACTCAGCCATTTGCAAAAATAGCATGTAAATAAACCTATTTTGTAACACACATCTTCAATTCTTTTACGTGTTGAAAGTAATGAGGAGAAATATATAATTAGGACCAAATATGCAAGAAACTTGGACTGCAAATAATTACCTGTTTATTTTTGTCTTAACAACAAAAAGTATATATTTGTCATCTAACCCCTTTCTCTGCATCTAACCAATATAGAGATACTGAATAATTTAGATGATTCTAGTCAATAGCATACCACATAGGACAATTAACAATGCCAAGAGACAGCATCATACAGTGAAAAAACATCTGCTTTGGAGAAGACATGGCCTTACCTCCTAGGTATGCTGCTTTCTATAAATAGGCCTTCTGAGTTTTTTTTTTTTTTTTTTTTTTTGAGGGAGATAATGTCTATCTCAAAGTATTGTTATGATCAAAATATTAAAACACATCTATAAGCCAACTAGAGAATTTCTGACATATACTAGTTTCCTCAATAAATATTAATATCTTTTCCTTCTCCAATTAGGTTGCTCTGTGAAGAATATGCAAAACTCTTCTCCCTTTAATATGTCAAACCACAATATACTGAGAGACATCGCCATAATCCCCTTTCAGGGTATTGAAAGGAGAATCTGATTTGTTTTTGAAAACCTAGGGGAAATTATTAGAATTTAAAAAACATAGCTAACATTTAGATTAATGGTAAATAATTACTTCACTATAGAACAAAATAAAGTATACATGATATACTTAGTACTCAGGAAATTGAAATCTGTAACAATACAAAACAAACTATAAAGAAATAAGAAATCAGGGCTTGAGGATGTAGCTCAGTGGTAGAGCACTTGCCTAGCAAAAGGAAAAAATATAAGAAATAAATAAAAGTAATGTGACTGATACAGGAACTTATTATTATAAATGGGCTAAACAATAGTATGTACTAAGAAAATTGAAATCCTAATACAAACTTATCCACCAAAGTTTCTTACTTTTTTATAATTTATTTGTTTCTAAGATAAGGAAAATCTAAATTAGGATCTTAAATGCTAGTACCTTGTTAAAACAAAGGAGATGTATTAAACTTTTTGTTAAATTGGACTTATCTTGGAATTTTATGTAAGTACCTGCTAAATCTCCCTCTTCTCCATAGTATTCTTTCTCTCTTTAGGGGGAAATAGAAATATTTCTCTTGACATGTACATTCTTGTTCAATGTCTACACAATATCTATAGGAATAAATTGTCAAAATGTTTCTTGATTAACACCTACCATAAGATTAGCCGTTTTCTTTATCACCCCTCTAATAATGGAAAGAGACACAAAAGTCAGTCATAAGGGTGAATAGAATATTATGTGCAAAAGAAAATTGTTTACCTGATTTTTAACTCTTTGCCTACTAGCACAATCAAATAGTTATTAATGGTCATTAGCTTCCCAATTTTCAACTCTACAACAAGGCTACTGCTTATAATAAGATCAGTGTTGGCTTCTAGATGTAGTGTCTTCATTTTTTATGATGTGGGATACCACAGCCTGAAAAACATAATGCAATATTTGCCCAAGATCACAAAATTAGAGCTAGAACTGTAATTATGACTCTATCTGTTCATCCAGTTGATTGGGAAATACAGTACCCTACTGAAATTCATTCGTTCAAACTAATTTTTACTGTAATGCCAACAACTAACATTTACAAGGATTGTTTCAGGCCCTCCCCTACAGCAGATTAAAGGACATGAGAATATACTGTACTTGATAGAGGCTCCCTTTCTACACTTCATTGTTTGATCTGAAAATGCTTTTGGGGTTTGTTGAAAGATGATTTGACACTAGTATTTTGCACCAAAATGTAGGCTAGTTCTTTTCCTTTTCTCTCTGCATTGGAAATTTGAAACAACAAAGCAAATGAATGGGGTTTTATTATTTAATATGCTATCTGAAAATATTTGGTGATGTTACTCCAGGGATATTATTTTTCTGAAAGTAGAGATGGATTTTATTTTTATGTATAATTTTGGGGGACAAATGGAGGCCAAGACACATAGTAAATAGATGCATGTGGAAAATTAAACCTGCAACCTTAGAAAAAGGTTGAAATATATTTAGGTACTGGGCACCAGTAGCCACTGACTTTATTTGAAATGATGATTTTGAAACTGGCTATATACTAAATAAGCTTGAACAATCTTATTACCCAATCAATACATTTTTAACTTCCTTAATTTTATGTGAGTCATTTGAAATATTGGATTATGACTCAGTCCAGATTGACAAAAATAACAAGATGGCTAGAAGGTTAGCCTTTCAACCCCTTTTTTAAAACGGAATTATTCTGAATGAAAATTTTTCTAAAATGAAGCATATTTTTATTTTCATAAAACTGATCAAACTACTGAACTTAATGGAACATTTCCCTAATGACCTATGGCCATCACTAGGATTTCCAATTACTGCCCAGTGATTCCCTTAGAGATTAGAGAAGTTGTAGGTCTGTTTACCCCCACTGAATAGCTCAGCTCTTATGCTTTTGGAGTTTCTGTGTGGGCTTTTATAGATTTTCTGTCAACTTTCTTGCAGCCACTTCTCACTGCTATCATCACGCTCATCTTCACATCCCTGTTCCTTTTTTAAAAGTTGCTGTTTCTTAATAGGCAGTAGGTTTGGCAACCACCTAACTAAACTAGTTAAAGAAAAATGTGTCTTTTGTTGCATTATTTTGTAGATGCAATTTTGATTGTGTTTTATTGAATTTTTTTTAATTTTCTTTTCTTTTTTTTTTTTTTTTTTTACCTTTTGGATTTTGTGTTTGTGTGTGAGTGTGTGTGTGTGTTACTGGAGGTTGAACCCAGGGTGCTCTATCACTGAGATGTACCTCCAGCTTTCAGCCTTCTTTACTTTTTAAATTTTTTTTTTTTTTTTTTAATTTTGAGACAGGGTCTCACTAAGTTGCTAACACTCCAGAGTTGCTAGGATTAAGAATTTCATTGTTTAAATCTTCCCTCTGAGAATGGTAAGATTACCATGTGGCTAAATCCTGAATGATGGCAGGTTGCTGTTTATTATATTGAGTAGACAGAGAACCACATCTACTTTAGGTTGAGCAGACAAATTAGGTCATGTCTGGAAAAGTTGGGGTGCACATCTGGATAAAAGCGATAGTGTTATTCAGAGTTAAATTTTTTTGTTGTTTGTTTTTACAATAAATAGTATTCTTTAAATTTGATTTAAAAGTCACTACATTGCCCACAGTTGTACTTAAAAGGTGTTGCCATGTTTTAAAGTTATTCTTACTTCATGGAAATGTCTGTTTTGGAATGGAACAGCTTATATTGGCAGCTTATTCACTGCAATCTATCATGTTTGAAAATGTACCAAAAACACGGTTATTTTTAGTGTGATTCAATCCATACAGGAAAGTGCCCCACCACTTCACAGACTAAAACAAACAATTATTGCTGATGGTCTCATTATAAATTGCTTTCCACTGTTGTAATGAGTTTTCTTTTTTCTTTTATTTTTAAGAGCCTTAGATCCATGAGACATATGAACTAAATTGTGTTAGCTTGACATAAGCTGAATTTACAGCGCTTGCTAAGATTACCACCCTTTTAATATCTTTGCCTATTCCTTTGTGTCACAAAGGCTGAATTTTAAAAACTTTTGTACAGCAGAAGCAATTTATACATATAAAAATACTTGGAGTGCCCTAGGGGTTGCTCGTGTTGTGAAGAGATGGAAGAGTTTGATTTTAAGTTTAAGCTTCAAACATTTATGGCCTAAATGGGGATGTCATTCTGAATTAAGCCTCAAACAGTTTTTTAATGGGCAAGAAAGGGTACCATTGCTAAGATGAGCTATAAAAGAGTGAAGCAAAGTCCTGGTTTCTTACACTCATCAGAGATTTTTTTCTCCCTAAAGTACAGGGATTTCAACTGAAGATCATTTCTCCTTCCAATTTGAGCATTTGTGCTCCTCTTCCATGAATACCCTAACCATTTCCATCAGAAGAGAGATTTTATTTTTCCCTCCTGCTGCTACCAGATATGTCAGACTACTGATGTAAAATCATTGCCATGTGACAGCAACTGCCCAGGGCTGCACTGCCCTAGCCCATCAGTCAAGGACTGCAACCAAACATTACACATGTCCTTCTCATTGGACCTACGCCCGGCTCCCTTCCTTCATACCCTGCCCTTTCTCTAAGCCTGCTTGGCTGTGTATGAAGCCTGAGCCTTAGTAAATAGACTGTGGCTTCATTCATCTCCTCTTACCTCCAGCCACAGAATTTTAAATATGTTACCATTTGGAAGTAAGGCTCTAAAGCCAAATGATTAGAGAATTAACCCAAGGCGTCTCTGAGATATGTGTCTTAAGTATCTCCTGATGCCTTTTGTCCCATCTTGCCCCCTCTCTTGTGCTTCCTAATTACTCTAAATCTTCATGTAGCTTCTTACATTTCCCCAGGTCCCTAAAAATAGTATTCCATCCTGACCTTTCATAGGAAAGAATCAAATGCCTTAAAATATTACTTCTATCAAAGACATGGTTTTAGTTCTCATACATTTAGACCCTGATGTAAGTCAACAGCTGAACCAGGATACAGGAAAAAAAAAAAAAATCAGTTAATGTTAAAATTCTGCTCAGAGAAAATATTTTAAGGTCACTGGAGGCAACTGCAGAGTGGTATGTGTATCTTCATGTGTGCTTGTGTGGAGTGTGGTTGTTGGGAGGGTATTTGGGTAGACAGACCTGTATTTCATTCTTAGTTCATACCACACAAATGTCTATAGGCTTTAGTTTTATGTATGGACCACGGGTTTTTTGATTTTTTTGTTTTTTACTCTTTACTAGTTTATCGAATTAAAAATTTGAAGATCCTGCCT
This sequence comes from Sciurus carolinensis, assembly GCF_902686445.1. Classification (NCBI taxonomy): domain Eukaryota; kingdom Metazoa; phylum Chordata; class Mammalia; order Rodentia; family Sciuridae; genus Sciurus; species Sciurus carolinensis. Next base: position 93,568,469 of record NC_062215.1, read on the forward strand.
TTTTAAAAGGTTCTTTACAAAAAGTAGAACTTCTAATTGACAGATTTGGAGATCAGTCTGAACTGGACACACTATGAATGCAACACATAGATGAAATTTCCTCACACCTCTGCCTTGACTAGCTAGCTAGCTCTCCTAGCTCTCCAGGTCTGTTAATAGGTGCACTAATTCCTATTCATGAGGAGTCAACCCTTATACTAGTAACTGCCCCACATCACCACATCTGAATGCCATCATGTTGGGGATTAGGTTCCATCATACGCATTTGGGTGGACACAAATATTCAGAGAGTAGCAGGACCTTGTAAAATTTATCTTAAAGCAAGGCTAGACACAGGACATATTTATAAAATGTAGTAACTTCCACAGGATGAGTTGTGCAGAGAGAAGACTCATTTAAAATGAAGTAAGAGATACTGTATTTTTAGGGCAGCCTTGTGAAATTCCCTTATTCTTCTTTTACTAGCCTGCTTTTCAGATTCTAGGTTTTAGTCACATAATTAGAAACTATGTCTATACTAGGTTGTACTTACACAATTAGAAACTTGTATACAAATAGAATCCTTGGTACTTTGAAGTACATTATAGTGTCTAAGAAAAAAATCTTTTTAAATCAAGTGATTTTTCTGACGAGCCAGGTTCTTTTATTTTCAAAATGTATAATAAGAAAATTATTTAATCCCCATGAAACAATCTCTCTTATTGCTAGACTTGGATTGTTAGTGGTATATAGAAATGTAGAAATGGTACAAAGTCAACTCAGGACAAATTTTCTGCAGTCGACTTCTGCCAGAATTTCTGAAACAAGAAAATTTGGCTGTTGTACAAACAAAACTCTAGCGAATAGACAACATTACAGGACTAGATAACAATATTTCTGCAAATGGATATTATTAGGGATTTCAGATGGAAAAGGAAATTTTCCATTGTAGGGAATCCATGAAACTCTTAGGAGCCTTTAACAAACAAAGGAAAGCATAGAAAAAAACCTCCACAGATAGAAGAGAAACAGTGCTCAGTGTATTGCTACCAGGGGACCATTCCATTTCATTTCATTGTTTAGACATGTGCAAGCAGGCACACACGCGCGCGCGCACACACACACACACACACACACACTCACACACACAAACACAGAACTTCTATATCCCTGTTAAGAAATGTGTAAATGTATTTATTCTTCTATTTTTTTATCTGTGTCCCAAATGAAATATTCTGAATACTTTTTCTTATGAAACATTTCTGTTTTTCTTAAACAAGGAATTACAAGAAAATGGTCACTTGGGGGAGGAGACAGTGATTGAGATGAAAGCAAGCCCTAGCAATTCTACAGAGAGTTACCTGATAAATCAAAAGAAATGAGCAAAACATTTAAAAATGTACATTTTTGTAGACACAGAATTGAAACTTTCAGCATGTCCAAAGGTTCCCTAAATCTAGCACTAATGTAACATGAAATAGAGACTGTAGAAATGTGCTTATTGGGTTGTGATGTAAAATATATTCGTTACTGAAAGTCACAACGTTTAAGAGTTACTTTAGTTAGGCTAAAACTTAACATGGATTTTCAAGATGCTGGTTTTACAAATTAGTTTTACATAAAAGGAAAAATAACCATGTCAGTCTCATATGTGGGACATTTGTAAACAATGAGACAACACCCTATCAACTTTTTAATTTGAGCATTAACAACCATTGGCAAAAGAGAGAGATTATACTGAGCAGAAAAAATATCACAGATTTTCAAAATTCAGCATTTATTTTGTTACCCATAAACTATCACTCTTTTATATAATGTTTTGACAAAATGCAAAAAAATTAGAAAATTTCTGCAGATAATATGACTCATACCTTTCATCAATTTCTCAAAGCATCTGCTACTTAAAGGTCATATGGGTAAACAGAAGTCACAGGTTCCCATTACATTCACAAGCATTGGAGAAGCTTCAAATTCATAAAAATGTTATTTAAGTGCCTGCTATGTATTAGAAACTTAGCTTACTTAATACAATCCAGTGTTGCATGGTGTGCAGTACAAGTACTTGAGGATTTCATTAGTCACCAATATTAATTAAAATATATTAGCATTCATTTAGAAGATACTAATAATCCAAGTAACAAATTATAATTGAGACATTGTTTGAAACCAACTATGGAGGGCCTATATTGATTGGAATAGTGATAACAAAACACGCATATATTTATAATCTACATATGCTATTATAACACTTATGAAGCTATATTAATTATATTAATAAGTTTTATGGGAACTTTGGTATTTCAATATTCCTTTTTTGTGGGGTGGGGGGACCAGGGATTAAACTCAAGGGAACTTGAACACTGAGTCATATCTCCAGCCCTGTTTTGTAGTTTATTTAGAGACAGGGTCTCACTCAGTTGCTTACCACCTTGCTGTTGATGAGACTGACATCGAACTCACAGTCCTCCTGTCTCAGCCTCCTGAGCCACTGGGATTACAGGCATGCACCACTGTGCCCAGCAAGAATGTTTTAAGTGGTGCTTAATATGTATTCCTGGTGGAAGCTCAGAAGACAAGAATGCCAATAAGACTGTGGACAGTAAAGATTGGGCTTATGAGGTTTCAGAGGAAAGAAGGATCTTATTCAAGGAACTACTATATCTTAAAACTATTACAAGTTATTATTGTAATTATTAAAGATAAAAAATTTGTTTGAAGTTGGAGTGAGATTCAAACAGTATCCTGAATTGAATTTTTTAAAGAAATTACTTGATAAATTTGTGCAATTGTTTGAATATAAGGTGCCCCCCAAAAGCTCATGTGTTAGACAATGTAAGAAAGTTTAAAGGTGAAATGGTAGGGTTAGAAAAGTTTTCACCTAACCAGTGAATTAATCCCGTGATAGGGATTAACTGAGTGGTAACTGAAGGCAGGTAGGATGTGGCTGGAGGAATTTGGTCATTTGGGGTGTGCCTTTTGGGTATATGTTTTATATCTGACAGTGAAGTGTCTCTGTTTCCTGATCATCATGTGCTCGGCTGTTTCCTTCACCACACTCTTTCACCATGATATTCTCTCTACCTCACCTCAGGCCCAAAGCAATGGAGCCAACCTTCTATGGATTGAGCCCTCTGAAACCCTGAGCACCAAAATGAACTTTTCCTCCTCTAATTGTTATTGTCAGCTCTTTTAGTCACAGCAGTAAAAAAGATGACTAAAACAATATGTCAGAACTTATGTGCAATATAGGAAAAAGACTGATTCTCTTAAATTAATATCACCCTACAAACAAACATTTGATCAAAAGATGAGATATATTTGGATGGATGGATATATACAAGCATGTGTTCATAATGATATTTCTCTATCAGATCATATATATTTAATAATAATAATAACAGTACATTCCTATGATACATTCAACATAAATGCAAATGTACTATTGATCTACAGTAATTATAATGAATTTAATTACACTCCAGACTTAAAAACAACAAACTTACTAACAAATTTCATCACTTCAAAAGAATTCTAAGTTCTTTTCTAGGATTTCAACTTCCTTTCATTTAAGAGACTGTAGTACATAGCACAGAAAATTAAATTTTCAAACAAGATAGAGTACACAAACATAAGAAAGGCAGAAATATTACCAAGTGATATGCTCAGTATGGCAATAGAATTGTGCCATATGCTAGGAGTAAACATTTGGAACACCACTTAATTCAGGGTTTAAGAGAATTTCTAGGTAAAGGAAGAAATCATATGAACGGTTATTTTATGAATATCATCATGGATTGTTAGTAATTATCATCCCTGTACATATACAGATCCTCCCATCCAAATAGCTGTATTATTAATCTAGAAATTTTAGTTGACCCAATGTGATTCAAATACAGAATCATTTTCCTTTGTTAGTGTCAATCATACCAGTACAAGGCAAAATCAACAGAAAAATCATATTTTTTGGGCTTTTCCCCTGCCTTCTTGCTCCAATACCAATTTCCCAGTTCTGAAGTTCTATATTACCTTCCTAAGTTAATATACTTTGGTCTTTGACTGTCTTCCCTAGTCTCTCCCATAACTCAGATGACCAATACCTACACCTAAGTCATAGCTAAGGTGGTCTCCTCTAGGAACCTTCATTAATCTTTCTAGCTTAGGGTGAGCTCTTTGAAAACAGATTCAACTTTCCCTTCCAAACATCATTGTCTCCTCACCTTCAAACCATAATCTAAACTACTGTCAAATGGACTACTTATAATTCATGTGAATATATTTTACATATTTTTTGGAGGTTATGAGTTTTTGTTCAAATTACATGCTCTTACACTGAAAAATCCTTAGTTTGTCAAAGTCAAATCTGCTCTCAAAATCTCAAATTCAGTTTTCCTTTATGAAATTTCTTTCTGAAACCTTTATAAGTATATGAGCTTTCCCCCTTTCATATTTCTCTTAATGTGCTTAGTTGCTTGATTATAGAACTTACATGACTTTGAAAAGCCTATGTAATCTGAATAGGTCATTTTGGAGAAAAATGACATGTTGTTTACATTCTGAACATTGATCTGGATACATCACATATGACAGGAACAAGGATTTTGTGGTTTTTAAATTTTTTATTTGTGCTTTGTTTTTGTGTTCGTTGTTTGTTTTTAGCATTAAAAGACCTTATAAACAAGTTACCAACCTCTCTAGGACTCATCAAAGCAAACAGCAATTCTGCCACAAGAAAACACTATTTCTAACTTGCTAAAAGATAATGCAGCATACACAAAACCATGCATATAGAAATTCACAGGAATTTTTTTTTAACTTCTAAAAGATGACTTTTATGATGCATCATTTTCATATTAATCACTGACTTTGCCACTCACCTCTAGGTAAGAGTCTATTCATCTACATTTATGTGTATTTTTGTCTGATTACTTTAGTGGGTGGTATCATCACAACAGGGGACTATGAATGTTATTCATCTTTGTGTCTTTAGTGGTACTTTTTCATATCTTGGTCCTTAGTACATCTTTGTTACTCTGCATAAGAAGCAGTGAGACTTTCTAAACCACTATAAAACCAAACCTTAAAATGGAAAACTAACATGGAGATCAAATAATGCACTGACTATATTTTTTTCTTAAAGTACATATGGGTTGACTATTTTGGGACTTGATTATAGAACTTACATGACTTTGAAAAGCCTATGTAATCTGAATAGGTCTTTACATCTTCCCTTATTTTATTTTCTAAATAGAAAAGTCTAAGAAAAAAAATATTGCTTAATTTTGGTACTTGATCAATTATAGTTGTACTTCCATATAATGTTTTAAATGAAAACTTAGTGCTAGGAAATACTTCTAGACAAAAATCTCAACAATAGAATCAAAACGAATACTTAATATATAGATAGATAGGTAAATAAATGCTAGATTATTTAATTTGCATGCTTTGGGAAATTGAGCAGTAGTCTGGTACATATGCAAAGAATGAGTTCAATTTAAATATGGTTGATGCAATGGGACACTGTGCCAAAAAGGGATATACAGAAGGCAGAGAAAACTCTAACGACGCAATTTCTTTCAAGTAGCAGTGGTACCCTGCAACCCTGAAGGTGAAAAAGCAGTGGCAAATCTAGACACAGCATTCAACCAAAAAACAGCTGATCAGACAACATCAAACACAATAACCACACTAGAAATAGCCCTTCCAGCTGTGGCACTCTCAAGTACAAAGGGAAACCTAGTCCATAAAAAATTGACTTGCTTTTATTTTCCTCAATTTTCCCCCCTTTCTCTCTAACTCTCCGTCAAGTGCTCTAATTTTGGAAAGTCGCTATTTCCAAAGATCAGCTCCGCAGAGGGCTACGTTTTGTCACTTTGCAATCAGCAACTCAAGCAGTCATATCACTTTTGTTCATAGCTACTGTGTTTCTGCCAAATTGGTCTGGGATATTGAAAAACAGCATTGGAGATAGTGCTCATGAAAAAAAATCCTATTTCTCCATTTGGCTCTTTTTTCTTTTTATCTCCTTCAACATTTTGATTATCTCTTTCATTTCAGATCTATAGCTTGTTTTTCTTTAGAAAGGAATTTCCCTATTGGGCTATTTCGATAAGGCACATTTTAAGAGGTCCATATCCAAAAGTTGCCTTCTGAGAAATAAAATATAGCCCTTGGGCACAGAAGGAAGTTTTGAACTTGAACATTAAATTTTATTTAAATTTAATTCTTATTTAAACCTTTAGTTTAGGGTAAGTATAGCCGGAGTTTGCAATTATTATGTTTGGACAGATTGATGTTTACAAACACTCAATTTGAACCTTCTGTTTTATGCTATGTACAATCTGATCCAGAAATAAGTGTTACAAAGATATAAGCTACATAAATGTGAACTACATTATAGCTCCCTGTCAGGTCTGTGTCACATTTAAAGAAATACCAGACTGTCAGAAATACTCAAATAGAAGTTTAATTATTTTCTTGGTTTCTCAAAGAACATCAAAGGAAACATTTCTTTCATAAAGCAAAGTAAATCCTTTTGAAATCTGACCCACTGACCTCCCTCTAACTCATATGCCTAGAGATATTCCCAAATTCTCTCTCCTCTTTCCATCTGAATTTCCTCTAGATTTCTAGCCTAAGATACTTGAGTGATGATATTTTCTTTTTCTTCTTCTTCTTCTTCTTCTTTTTTTTTTGGCAGTATTTGGGATGGAACCCAAGAGTATTCTATATGCCCACCTCTTCTCATTTTATTTTGAGATGGGTTCTTACTAAGTTGCCCAGAACGACCTTGAACTTGCTATCTTCCTGCCTTAGCCTCCTATGTTACTATCTTGTGCTATATGCTACTGTCTCATGTGTGATGATATTTTCTACTTTCCATACCCCCTTTTACCTTTTAATCTATTCATTATTGCTTCTCTTTTAGAAGTTTTCTCATATCACTATAAATCAATCTCCCTTTTCTAACATCCTAGTTTATTGCACCATTCAGTACTCAGATAAACATCACAAAAATGAAAACATACCTAGAATGTGGGGGTGACAGAAAAGTATAAATGCTCAAGGATCAATTGCTCCCAATCCCAACAACCTCAACCCCCATCCACCCATCTTCAATTTAAGCAGACTTGAATTAGCTGCAGAAGTCTTTTGATTAAAGGTAAAGCTTATATCTATGCACAATGATCAATATTGATTTGTCAGTAATCAAATATAAAAAGATGAAAAACATTCCTATCTATATCCAGGAACTTTGAGCCTCCTGATTTAAATATGAGCTCTGTGATATAGTCTTAGTTTTATTTTTAACACATCTCCTTTTGTTTTTTTTTCCATTTTATGACTCAACATTGATTACCTGCATAATAGTGAGGATTCAGACTGGTTCAAAATAGATACTAAAATGACTTCATCTATTAATCATTTACCAATCTACCTTTTTCAATGACTCTGCATGAATGGTTCTAGCTATGCCAATGTTTCTACAAACTGCTCACAGCTTCCCCTGGCAAATTGCCACTGTTGAAAGTACTCCATTTTACTTATAAGAACAGTATCCTGTTGACATGTGATTATGGATTCATATTGTGAACATAAATGAATCGCCTTGCCATGTATAGTTTCTAGGCTAGTAAAGCAGGTTGTAATACATAAAAAAACCAGTTGATCGCTGAGTCTGCCCCCCACACACTGAGGTTGGAGGCCAGTAACTGAGCCTGCCTGCCCACCTGCCCCCCTACTGCTGAGGGACACTGCACTTGCCTCCATGCTGACTCAGTGCACCCTCGCTGGGTTCCCCAGCTTCTTTGGAGGCTGGTGCAGGCATTTTGAATTATTCCTGAGGGCATGGCCATCATCATTGGAAGGGCAGCTCCCTTCCTGAGACACCTACAGGAGACTGGAGGCCCTTTGACAGGTACCTCTCTTTACTCACTTACATCCTACACCCTTTCCCCATCCACTTGTTCACAACTAGAAATACTGTAAATAGTAATCAAACTCATCTTGTTTATTACAATAATGTTAAAGTCTTTATAGGGGCTATCTGGTTCAGGGCTGCATTTTCTCTGTATTGGGTGCTATTTGTATTGATCTCCCCTTCAAAGGAAAGGTAGTAGAAAACTGCAGGGTCATAATAAGCCTGCAGGGGGGAACTTCAGTATCTCTGATCTTCACTGCTAGAGGGGAATATATAGAAACAATATGAAAAAACAGGGGAAGAAGGTGTCCCTAACAAACCAAGATGCTATTGTGATAGAATCCAAGGACAGCATGGCAGTAGAAATGACAGAAAAAGAGTTTAGAATCTGCATGATTAAAATGATCCATGAAGCAAAAGACAAGATAAGAGAGCAAATGCAGGCAATGCATGACCATTCCAGTAGACAGTTAAAAGAGTAAATAAAATAAGCAAAAGAACACTTCAATAAAGAGATAGAGATTCTGATATAAAACCAAACAGAAACTCTTGAAATGAAAGAAACGATAAACCTAATTAAAAATTCAATAGAAAGCATCACCAACAGAATAGACCTCGTGGAAGACAGAATCTCAGACAATGAAGGCAAAATATTTAATCTTGAAAATAAAGTTGAACAAACTGAGAAGATGTTAAGAAGACATGAACAGAATCTCCAAAAATTATGGGATATCTTTCATTGAAAAGACCGAATTTAAGAGTTATTGGGATTGAGGAAGGCACAGAGATACAAACCAAAGGCATGAGAAACCTGTTTAATGAAATAATATCAGAAAATTTCCCAAACCTGAAAAATGAAATGGAAAGTCAAATTCAAGAGGTTTACAGAACACCAGGTGCACAAAACTACAACAGATTCACACCAAGACACATTATAATGAAAATACCTCACAAACAATATAAAGATAGGATTTTAAAGGCTGCGAGAGAAAAGCATCAGATTATATATAAGGGGAAACCAATATGGATATCAGCAGATTTCTCAACCCAGACTCTAAAAGCAAGAAGGGCCTGGAACAATATATTTCAAGCTCTAAAAGAACATGGTTGCCAACCAAGAATAGTATACCCAGCAAAAACTAACCTTCAGATTTGACAATAAAATAAAATCTTTCCATAAAAAACAAAAGTTAAAAGAATTTACAAATAGAAAGTCTGCCCTACAGAACATTCTCAGCAAAATATTTTGTGAGGAGGAAATGAAAAACAACAATACAAGTCAGCAAAGGGAGGAACTACCCTAAAGGAAAAAAACAATCAAAGGATAAATAAAAAACCAAAAATAAGCCAAAATGACCAGGAATACAAATCATATCTCAATAATAACCTTGAATGTTAATGGCCTAAATTCAATAATCCAAAGACATAGACTAGTAGATTGGATTTAAAAGAAAGAATCAACAATATGCTGTCTTCAAGAGACTCATCTCATAGAAAAAGACATCCACAGACTAAAGGTGAAAGGATGGGGAAAATCATACCATGCACATGGACCCAGTAAAAAAACAGGGGTCTCCATCCTCATATCAGATAAAGTGGACTTTGAACCAAAGTTAGAAGGGATAAAGAAGGACATTTCATACTGCTTAAGGGAAGCATAAAGCAGCAAGATATAACAATTTTAAATATTTATGCCCCAAACAATGAAGCATCTATGTATATCAAACAAACCCTTCTCAATTTTAAGAATCAAATAGACCAAAACACATTAATAGAGGGGGGCTTTAACACAACACTCTCACCACTGGATAGATCCTCCAAACAAAAACTGAACAAAGAAACTATAGAACTAAATAATACAATCAATGATATAGACTTAATGGATATTTACAGAGTATTTCATCCATAATCGAGTGGATATACTTTCTTCTCAGCAGCTCATTGATCCTTATCCAAAATAGACCATGTGCTATGCCACAAAAAAGCCATTAGTAAATACAAAAAATTAGAAATTATACCCTGTATCCTATCAGACCATAATGGAATGCAATTAGAAATGAACAATAAAATAAAAAACAAAAACTACTCATATACCTGGAGACTAAATAATATGCTATTGAATGATGCAATCATAACAAAAGACATCAGGGAAGAAATAAAAAAAAATTTTTTAATTAAATGAGAACAATGACACAGCATATCAAAATCTCTGGGACACTATGAAAGCAGTAAGAAGAGGAAAGTTTATTGCATTGAGTTCATACGTTAAAAAAATAAAAAGTCAACAACTAAATGACATAACATTACACCTCAAAACCCTAGAAAAAGAAGAACAGATCAACACCAAAAATAGTAGAAGATAGGAAATAATTAAAATCAGAGCTAAAATCAATGAAATTGAAACAAGAGCAACAATTCAAAAAATTGACAAAACAAAAAGTTGATTCTTTGAAAAAGTAAACAAAATTGATAAACCCCTAGGCACACTAACGAAGAGAAGAAGAGAGAAAACTCAAATTACTAGAATTCATGATGAACAAGGAAAGATCATGACAGACACCATTGAAATACATAACATAATTAGAAGCTACTTTGAAAATCTATACTCCAACAAAATAGAAAATATCAAAGACATCGAAAAATTTTTAGAGACATATAATCCTCCCAAACTGAATCACGAAGATGTACACAATCTAGACAGATCAATTTCAGGCACCGAAATAGAAGAAGCCATCAAAAGCCTACCAACCAAGAAAAGCCCAGAACCAGATTGATTCTCAGACTAATTCTATAAGACCTTTAAAGAAGAACTGATACCAATACTCCTCAAAGTATTTCAGGAAATAGAAAAGGAGGGAACCCTTCCAAATTCATTCTATGAGGCTAGTATCACTCTGATACCAAAACCAGACAAAGACACATAAAAGAAAGAAAACTTTAGACCAATATCCCTGATGAGCATAGATGCAAAAATTCTTAACAAAATACTGGCAAATTGCATACAAAAATATATTTAAAAGATAGTGCACCATGATCAAGTGGGGTTTATCCCAGAGATACAAGGTTGATTCAACATCTGGAAATCAATAAATGTAATTCATCACATCAATAGACATAAAGTTAAGAATCACATGATTATTTCAATTGATGCTAAGAAAGCATTTGATAAAATATGGCACGTCTTCATGTTTAAAACACTAGAAAAAATAGGAATAGTAGGGACATACTTCAACATTGTAAAAGCTATCTATGCTAAGCCCACAGCCAACATCATTCTTAATGGAGAAAAACTGAAAGCATTCCCTCTAAAAACTGGAACAAGACAGGGATTCCCTCTTTCACCAGTTCTATTCAACATTGTCCTTGAAACACTTGCCAGAGCAATTAGACAGACCAAAGAAATTAAAGGGATACAAATAGGAAAAGAAGAACTAAAGCTGTCACTATTTGCTGATAACATGATCCTATATTTAGAAGATCCAAAAAACTCCACTAGAAAAACTTCTAGAACTAATAAATGAATTCAGCAAAGTAGCAGGATATAAAATCAATATGTGTAAATCTAATGCATTTCTATTCATAAGAGATGAATCCTCTGAAAGAGAAATTAGGAAAACCACTCCATTACAGTAGCCTCAAAAAAAATAAAATACTTGGGAATGAATCTAACAAAAGAGGTGAAAGATCTCTACAATGAAAACTACAGAACATTAAAGAAAGAAATTGAAGAAAACCTTTGAACATGGAAAGATCTCCCATGATCTTGGATAGGCAGAATTAACATTGTCAAAATGGTCATTCTACCAAAGGCTCTATACAGATTCAATGCAATTCCAATTAAAATCCCAATGACATTTCTCATAGAAATAGAGAAAGCAATCATGAATTTCATCTGGAAGAACAAGGGACCTCAAATAGCCAAAGCGATCCTGAATAGAAAAAGTGAAACAGGAGGTATCACAATATCAGACATTAAACTATACTACAGAGCAATAGTAATAAAAACAGCATGGTATTGGCAACAAAATAGACAGGCAGACCAATTGTAAGAATAGAAGACACAGAGACAAAACCACATAAATACACTCACCTCATACTAGACAAAGGAACCAAAAACATATAATGGAGAAAAGATAGCCTGTTCAACAAATGGTGCTGGTAAAACTGGAAATCCATATGCAGTAAAATGAAATTAAGCCTCTATCTCTCACACTGCACAAAACTCAACTCGAAATGGATCAAAGACATAGGAATTAGACCAGAGACCCTGCACCTAATAGAAGACAAAGTAGGCCCGAATCTTCATCATATTGGCTTAGGATCAGACTTCCTCAACAAGACTCCCAAAGCACAAGAAATCAAAGCAAGGATCAATAAATGGGATGAACTCAAACTAAAAAGTTTTTTCTCAGCAAAGGATACAATCAAGAATGTGAAGAGAGAGCCTACAGAGTGGGAGAAAATATTTTCCACATGCACTTCAGATAGAGCATTTATCTCCAAAATTTATAAGGAATTTACAAAACTTTATACCAAAAATACAAAGAACCCAGTCAATAAATGGGCCAACGACCTGGACAGACACTTTACAGAAGACAGGCAATTAATAAATAGGTGAAAAAGTGTTCAACATCTCTAGTAATTAGAGAAATGCAAATTAAAACAACTCTAAGATTTCATCTTACTTTAATCAGAATGGCTATTATCAAGAACACAAACAATAATAGATGTTGGCATGCATGTGGGGAAAAGGCACACTTTTACATTGCTGGTAGAGTTGCAAATTGGTGCAGTCACTCTGGAAAGCAGTATGGAGAATCCTAAGAAAATGTGGAATGGACCTGCATTTTGACCCAGTTATCTTACTCCTCAGTTTATACCCAAAGGACCTAAAATCAGCAAACTACAGTAACACAGTCACATCAATGTTTATAGCAGCTCAGTTCACAATAGCTATATTGTGGAACCAACCTAGGTGCCCTTCAACAAATGAATGGATAAAGAATCTCTGCTATATTACATAATGGAATACTATTCAGCCATAAAGAAGAATAACATTATGGCATTTGCATATAAATGGATGGAATTGGAGAATATCATGCTAAGTGAAATAAGCCAAGCCCAAAAAAACAAAGACTGAATGTTTTCCCTGATAAGTGGAGGATGATATATAATGGGGGTGGGAAGGTGGGGAACGAGAGAATAATGGGGGAACCTTAGAATATGTAGAAGGAAATGAGAGGTAGCAGGGTATGAAAAATGGTGGAATGAGACTGACATCATTACCCTATGTACATGTATGATTACATGAATGGTATGAATCGATATTGTATACAACCATAGAAATGAAATGATATACCTCATTTGTGTACAATGCATCAAAATGCAGTTGGTAAAAAATTAAAAGCTAAAAAAAAAAAAAGGTTGACTTTCAGACTATAAAATACCTCCTGCTGAAATGTAGGCCTTTTCATGATTGCAATTTTAACTTTTGATTATTAACTCTTCTCCATTGTTTTAGTCGTGTTCTCTAACCAGTACAGTGAGCACTAATTTTCTAGACCTCCATAAAAAACTCCACTCAAATTTCTCAAGTGTCTAAAAGCAAGTAACCAGTGTCAACAGTTCAATGCAAGATTTAGAGTAATAGCCATATTTCCAGGCAATCTGTTACTGGAACAGACTGAATGCCATGAACTCACCTAAACATAGCTACAGTGACCTTAATCATCTAAGGGCCACACTTTCAGAAAGCCTATGTCCATAGAAGTCGAATTAAAAAAAATTCTAGTTTTCAAATTTAAAGGAAGGCTGGCATGTCTCTGAAAAGTCTTCAGTGCTTCTCTCTGTAATACCCTAAAAATGTATATAAATTTGTAAGGTAAATCTTAACCTTTTGTACCATAAGTCTAGTGAGATTATGTTATGCTTTTGATATGAGGTATCTCCCAAAAGCTCATGTGTAAGTCAGTGCAAGAAAGTTTGGATGAAGTAATTGGATTATAAGATTTCTAAACTAATCATTGCATGAATCCACTGATAGGAATTAACTGGGTGGTAACTGTAGGCAGGTGGGTATAGAAGGTGGGTCACTGAGGGTTTGCCTTTGAGGTTTATATTTTGATGCTGGCAAATGAGCTCTCTCTGATTCCTGATTGCCATATCCTGAGCTGCTTTCCTCTGCCATGATGTTCTGCCTCATCTTGGGCCCAGAGCAATGGAGTTGACCATCTATAAACTGAGACCTCTGAAACCATGAGCACCAAATAAACTTTCTCCTCTAAAATTATTCTTTTCGGGTCTTTTGGTCATGGCAGCAAAAAAGCTGACTAAAACACATTGTAACCACCATGAAAATGTGCTTTTGAAGACTAATTTTTATCTGAAGTACTGTGGAGTACTGCAACTCAAAAGTCAGCTCCCATAATCTACTTCACATTAATTCGAAGACCCTCATTATCCTGTGTTGGCTCAAGACATACAAGTAAAAATGTTTATAAAACAACTTAAACATTTCATGATCTTCTCAAAATATTATAAAGGAGGACCATATCCATTAATGTCTTGTTAAATTTTGTAAATCTCTCTCTCTCTCATATGGTGGGCATTCCTAAAACATTTTCTATCACTCTGAATTCCTTAAAATTCTCTTTACAATCAGTTAGGACTCTCTACTTGTCCAGTTCTCCTTCACTTCCTGGCTTCATTGTTTACTCCTACTAAACCCAAGTTCAATGGGATAAAAGACACTAACCTATAACTATCCTCCTGTTAGTGACTTTCACTTTTAAAATACTATCCTTCCATCCAATCTAGAGGAATTATACAAATAAGTCCTACTGAACAATTGGCTAATATATATATACATATACATTTTTTTAGGGAGTAACAGAAATTGAACTCAGGAGCACTTGACCCCTGAGTCACATCCCTAGCACTATTTTTTCATACTTTATTTTAGAAACAATGTCTCATCAAGTTGCTTCACACCTCACTTTTGCTGAGGTTGGCTTTGAACACATGATTCTTCTGACTCTTCCCAGTGAATCGCAAGCCACTGGGATTACAGGCATGTGCCACCACATCCAGCCCAATTGGTTAATATTAATATCATAGTTTTTAGTATGTGTAAGATATCAATAAATGATTGCTGGGGAATTTCTATGTGCACTGAATATAAATTATCTCATTGATTTTAAGATATTTTGAAAAGCCGGGTGAGATTTACCTAATTATGCTACATAAGTTCCAGAAACATAATGTTTCTTTTTTCCTGATAAAGTACATAAAATACTCTAGGCTAGCTAGCATGGCTAATGATTGGTCTGTGTTAAAGGTAAGTAGATCCATAAATATGGACTCTTAAATACCTGGAAAGAAATCCGGTATCTGACTCAATTGAATGAAGTAAGTGAAAGCACCCAAGGATATTATGTAAGCATTTCACATTGGAAAGCAAAAGAAAAAGTGACCTACCATAGGTATTGACCATTTCACAGAAAAGTTGTGTCACTCAACATTTCAAAGAACTATGATCATTTCAATAGGCCAAAATGAGTGTGACTGTGGGTGTGGTGCACGCACGCACGTGAAGATTGAAGTCGTTACTAACCCTTGTCAATCCTAGGTTCTACTCTATGAGTCTTCTTTCTTCTTCAAGGTTTAAATGGCATGGAATAGTTCATAATGCCATCATTCCTTAATTACTCTCTGTCCTGCATCAGGAGATATACATAACAGTAAATTTTCCTACCTCAAAAAATTATGATTGAATCTTTCACAATCTAAGTACACTTTACTGGTTTGGTACATTTTAGCTAATGTATCCATGTTATAAATGATCAGAAAGCAGTGCATGCTACTTTAAAAGTCCATGGTAGTTGAGCTTTTTAAAGTAAAATACTATGTTAACAGTTTTCTAGACATAATACATTATTTTCTATCTATAATTGTGAACCATATTCATTTAAAAAGATCTTTCTATAATTTTAAGTAAGTTTCTTCCAAAAAAGCTCATCTAAAAGATATTAGATAAAGCATATTTTGAGTATAACTCTTCGATTAAAACATTTTCTTTAGGTTAAGGCCTAAAATTGAATTTCTGATTGACAGTTGTCACTGTGGATTCTGCGATTCAGTTTTGTAAGGAGATAGCCTTTAGAATCAGGCAGTATGCCTGAGAGGCTGCATTACATCTTCCCAACTTTTTGTAGAAGTTTCAAATAAGGTTTACTGCTTTTATTCTAAGTAGAAAATACAACAACAACAAAGAAACATCAGACATACACACATTTGCACACAGCTTATGTATATATAAGTCTGATAGGAAGATAATTGGAAATTACTGGAAAGACTATTGGCATTATCTGGACAAAGAAGAGGATATACTCCAGGGAGGGATATAAAATAGAAAAAAGTCTCTTTCTCTCCTGATTAATATAGGTCTTTTCATTACTACACTGTAACCAGTGCCCCCAAGAGGATGAAGATGTTTAACTTTTAGATGTAAATGGCTGATATTATCATTCCATGGAAATGTCATCTTATAAACAGGAATTAAGATATTTAATAAAGAGACAAAAAAATATATAATTATGTTATGTTTTATAAAATTATATAAAATGCTTAGTCAAATAAAACAGGTAACAATAATCTGAAACCTTCTACAATGTTATGCCATGTTATGACTGAGAACTCTCTTATTTGGTATCTTTTTGAAGGAAGTTCCTTATTCAGAGAACATGGTCTACTATAAATAAAACAAAATGATATAAGGAATTTAAAAGTTACCACCATGAGCTGGGCAGAGTGATGCATACCTATAAACTCAGCAGCTAAGGAGGCTGAGGCAGGAGGATTGCAAGTTCCAGGCCAGCCTTAGCAACTTAGCAAAATACTGTCTCAAAATAAAAAGAGCTAGGGATGTACCTCATGGGTAAAGTGCCCCTTGGTTCGATTCCCAGTTTCTAACAAATAATAATAATAATAATCATAATCATAATAATAATATGGAACACATTTAGATATGTCATACTTATTTGCTCAACTTGGGGGACAAAAGAAAAGTATGACCCAAGTGTTAAATTCAGTCCTCGGCCTGGCTTGTATAACCCTCAAGATCACAATGGATTTATATTTTTAAAGAATGAAAAAAAAAAGCAAAACAAAGAAGAATATTAACTGCTACCTACAGATCATAAAATTTTTACTGTTCAATCCCTTATAGAAAAATTTTTGATATCTGAGCTTAAAAAAACAAATGATTATTCATCATGGTTGAAATGGGCAGAATTACAAAAGTCTTCACCGAGTTTCATCTCTACTCTCATGTTTAGGGGATCCTGATACCTCTAAGGCAGGCAAGATCACCTGGAAATATTGGCGTCTGGCCAGGTGCCTCCAAGCAGAACCACCTTGAGAGACTGAGCTCTGAACTGAATCTGGCAGCCTAACACTGATCCACTGCATGATCCAGCAGGTTCTGCCATCAGAAATGCATGGGTAAAAGTCAAGCATATCTTCTGCAGTTGTTACTGATAAATAGGAAAATACACTTTCCACATACCAAGAAAGTCTTTGAAAAGGTCACCTTTACCACAAACGTAGAAGTGGTATAATTTTTTTTCTTTTTTTTTTTTTTTAACTTCTTCTAATTAGTTATACATGACAGCAGAATGCATTTTGACACATTATACCATTATACACAAATGGAGCACAATTTCTTCCTCTGGTTGAATATGTTGCGGAGTCACACGGGTGGTGTAATCATACGTGTATATAGGGTAGTAATGTTCATCTCATTCCACTGTCCTGCTCATCCCCAAACCCCTTCCCCTCCCCACACTCCCTTCTGCACAATCCAAAGTTCCTTCATTCTCCCCCTGCCCCCCCTTCTGGATTAGCATCCACTTAACAGAGAAAACATTCAGCCTTTGGTTTTTATGGATCAGCTTATTTCGCTTAGCATGATATTCTCCAACTCCATCCATTTACCTGCAAATACCATAATTTCATTCTTCTTTAAGGCTGAGTAATATTCTATTATGTATATGTACCACATTTTATTTATCCATTCATCTGTTGAAGGCAATCTAGTTTGGTTCCATAGTTTAACTATTGTGAATTTAGTTGCTGTAAACATTGTTGTGGCTGCATCACTGTAGATTGGTGATTTTAAGTCCTTTGGGTAAAAACCTAGGAGTGGGATAACTGGTTCAAATGATGGTTCCATTCCAAGTTTTCTGAGGAATCTCCATACTGCTTTCCATAGTGGTTGCACCGATTTGCAGACCCACAAGTGGTATAGTGATATAATTTTTTGAGCATCAAACAGAGGAATACACACACACACACACACACACACACACACACACACACACATGTCCTTGTCCCCATATGCAATTTAAGAAGATAGGCTGCTATATTTTTCTTTTCCCTTTTCATTTCTTAAGTTGTCATATCATTTAGTTGCTTTCATTTTTATGAAAATAATGAGGTTCAATTTATGGTGGGAAAAAGTTAAAGGGGAAAAACATTGATGTCAAGTAAATAACCTTCAGGCCTGATATTACTTAACCAAAAGCTTGTATTCAATGTCTCTTTGTAGAAGATTGGAGCAATTTATTTCTTACATATACATCCATGTTAGGAAAGGAATACTTTTCTCATTTTAGCTCCATTAAGCACATTATGGTACTTTCCCATGAAAAATATAATCCACCCCCTAATCTAAATCCAAGGACCTTTCAACAACATCAAAAAAAAAAAAAAAAAAAGCTAAAGAAAAATTTAAATATGAACTTTCAACAGACATTGATATGTAGAATACTTTTATTAGTAAGAATGAACACTGAAAACAATTTATATGACCAAATTGGAGAAAAGGTAAACATGAAAATAATGTAAGTTGTTATTTAGTATTTTCCAAGCTTTATTTCACAGAAAAATATTTGAAATAAAAATAAAGCTAAAAACAGGGTTAAAAAAATTGTACATGCACTATTTAATGAAAAAAGCACAAAAATCTGTCTAGAAGAAATGTTATGGGTTGAATTGTATTCCCCCAAATTCTTTTGTTGAATCCCTGAAACTCAGTATCTTAGAATTTCACTGTATTTAAATCACTCTTAAAGGAGTGATTAAATTTAAGTGAGGCTCTTAGTGTGAACCTGAATCCAATATGGCTATTAGAGAGGAAATTCAGACACACAGAGGGAAGAGCATGTGAGGACATAGAAGGAAGAGAGTCATATACAGGTTGAGGAGAAATCAAACCTATGAACACCCTGATCTTGAACCTCTGTCCCTCAGAACTATAGGAAAATACATTTTTATGGTTTCAGACATCTAGTATATGATTTTTCATTATGACAGCCCTAGCAAATTATGCAAGGAGTATATTGTAATATTGTCAGGAGAAGATTTTGTTATATTGTGCCTGAGTTTTGTGCCTTTACACTTACTCTACATCCTCATTTATTTCTCCTGCAGCATTCCTCCTGCCCACACTTCCTTCCTTTCTTGTCTGTCCTCCAACAGATATTTCTTAATCACCTACATGTATCCAACTTTTAAAATACCTAAGCACAGGTATTCCTTGGAAAGCATTATTTGGTTCTTATCTTTATAAAATTCAATCTGGTGGGATTTAGCTATTGAAAATTTTGATAAAAAATAATAAAAAAATTATCAACACTTCATAATACACAGATATGTGATGATACACAAAAACCACGTTAGAACTTATTTAGAAACATAGCTTATTTTTCCCTTTAAGAACAACATAGCCTTTGTCTTGCACTTTGATAGAATCTATTGCTTCAGTCATCAGCAACCACAACCTGTCATCTCAGGTTGCTTGGTAAGACAAGCCCTTAAATTTCCAGCAAATTTGAATGATAATTAAAGAGAAGTTACTGATCCCTATACATAGTTGCCATACATTATTTATGGGGATGAATTCCTATTGCCTTATGTGATATTGCTCTCTACCCAACCCCATGTATATTCTGTTTTCATTCTGTTGAACCTCATACCTAAAACACTCCTCCTCACTTAAACATATAGGCTCAGACAAACAGAGGAAAGAGTAATCAGAAATAATTTGTTTAATAAAACACATTGCCAGAGCCTGCATTATCCTTGGTATATTTTCCTGAAAGAATCATGTCATAAACTATGACATATGTGGATGCTCCAAACAGCACAGATCAAAGAATTGGGTGATGGTAATGGTAGCAACAGTACACAGTTCCACATTAAATGAAAAAACCATTTGCCTGAGCACATGTTCCATTTCACTTCCAGGTCTTAGATATTTGCAATGGTGGACAGAATAGTCTCAGGAGATTCAGATCACCGTTTTCCAGCAGCAGTGTTAAAACACTACACTCAATATGTGTAGTGTTTTTTGCTCATAAAATCATTTGTATCGAATTCCTTAGACAAAGGCAGACTTAGGCAAAGTTGTGAGGAAACAATTTTTGTAGAATGTTCCCTAGCAGTGTGATGAGAAAAGTTTAGCAACCAACTTTATGGGGAGGGGAGAATAATGTTTCTAATAAATTAAGTACTTATTAACAAAGGATTACAGCATACCAAAGTTCATATTGTAAATTCCCTATAGTTAATTGATACAATATGCTTCAGATGATTTTATCCAGCTCTTACATTTGTAAACAGTTTAAAACATGTGGTTGATAAAGGAGTATAGGTTTCGTAGAAATGTTGTCCATTTTTTTTTTTTAATGGTATAATGAAGATACTTTTCACATTTCACTTGTTTGCCAGTGATTTGCTGAACCGGATAACAGGTTGGAGGAAAATTTCCTAAATTTTTTTCAAGCTATTTACAATGTAGCAAATACAAACATGACCAACTTTTATATTCAATCTTGATTCTTAACATGAATTTCTTAAGTCAACAGTGGACAATCAACAAAGCAATGAACCAAACCCTGATTACTGCTTACCAGTTTTCAAGATTCACTCTCATTATGGCCAGAATCAAGTTACCAACAGGATGTTTCTGGTCAATGAATTGGGACAAGATGCACAGCAGAACACGATTACACAATATTTCTATAAATGTGAGAGAGTGATATGGAGAGTGATCTATAAAGAAAAAAGCAATTCATTCCTAGAAATACTGAGTGCTATCTTCTATGATTCAGTTATTTTCTGTTTGATTATTGCTAGCATAGTATTTGTATGTCAGTAATTCACACAAGTAAAATAGTCGTAACACAAGAATAAATATAACAATTATATGTAATAATTAAAAGTAATGATTTTTAGTATTACTTCTGTTTTTATACAATGATAAATTAATATTTTATATTTTAACCATGAATATGTATAACAATTGGTATCAAAATTTATGAAAATTTCACAAGTGACTCTTATGAAAGGTATACACAAGCTCCAATACTGCACTACCTGTATCATGTCAAGTCTTTCTTTTTCAAACCCCTGTTTTTCTCTCTCATAATGATTTTCTTCTAGGTGTCCACATAATGGAGCAAGTCCTCTGAAGTTTCTTCCTCTTAAATGTTCCTCTCTGTCTGCAGTCATTCAAAAATCTGATCTTAACTATTGTACCAAAAGAATATAATAAAATTATTCAAACTATTGTGGTATATGTCAAAAACAGTTAATCTATTTTAGATTAGCAATGCAGTAACAGTGCAGTAAACTTCAGATTAATAAATCTCTAATTGTGGAATTTTAATTTTCAATGTGTATATAAGGGAACAAAGATTTGGGACAGATCATTCAAATCATATCATACAACTGATAAGAATATCTTTGTCACTAGTATATTCTAGGCTAGTTAGTGTAACTATTAGCAGTTCTCTCATAACTTTGGAAGTGACGGTCCAAAGAAGTAACCAGACTTCTCTTTATTGATATTGTCTAAAGCTCTCATCTCCACCATTACTCTTCTTTGTTCTCTGTGGTCTAGCCATTGCAACTGTTTCCCTAAGAATGCCATGCTCTCTTTAGCCTTCAAATGTTTGCTCAATTTATTCTCTCTACATGTTTCACCCTTTCCACTCTCAAACCTCTTTTCTTGAACTTAGCTTCAGATCAGCCAGCACTTGGCCTGTGAAACCTTCCTGCCCTTTCTGAATTGGATAAGCACCATCAAGGGGTAAGATACTTCACAGCATCCTGCTTATTCATGTGGTAACCTCGTCTCTCTTGACTGACTTCTCTTCACCAAGTGACTGAATTCCACCAAGGCAGGGAACAAATCTGCAGTGCTCATCAGTGGTTCCTAATGCTCCTGAGGATACCTTGGACTGTGTTGGCACTTAGGAACCACCGGGTTAATGCAATGCTGATGATTTGGAGGAGGAAAACCCAGAATGTTGAGATGGTAAGCATGCCTCCTACTTACTTCTCCTTCAGGTTATAACTGTATTATTTTGAAATGCCTTTAAAGAAGACAGGCTGTACTTGACAGAATTTGGTTGGAAGAGCAACTGGTTAGCAATAAACTGCAGCAGCTGCACTAGCTTACTGGTATACCAATTCCTATATTCCTGAAAACCCCCAGGGAATGGAGAAAGTTATTAAAAAGACATGCCTAATTATACAATCAAGCAAGGGAAGATCTCTAGTCACTAGAATCCAATTGCACATTTGCCTGCCTTATTCCATCAACTTGAGAAATTCACACACTCCACATAAAATAATGACAGAAATCTTTTAACCATGGTTTCCAGGAATAGAGCAGCTACAACTCCTCTGTAGTGAGTGTGAGCCAAATGTGAAAATAAATGAAATCTTGAAAAAACTTCCTGACTTTTCAACCTGATCCACTTATTTTGCAGATAAGGAAAAGTTATGACATGTTACATCATCTGTCAGACACACTGCTTAATTTGAGTCTCAATTCCAGTAATCATCACCAGAAAAGAGAAAAATGATGCTTTGGATCAGAGCAAGTAAAAGAAGGTAGTGTCTTCCTCTTCACATTTTTTTTTTGAGAATAATCCTATTCAAACTTAAAATTGAAGCCACTTTCCCTCCCCTACAGTATTAAAACCTAAGGAAAGCAGAACACTGCTATTAAATACTATTACTCTGTAGCTAGTACAAAAGGAGAGGGATTTGCATTAGAACAAGTGCTAAGAGTTGAGCTTCAGGCAAGGAAAGATCATTATTTATAACAAGCTGATCTGCTTCTATATGATTAAGGGAAGAACAGTGAATTAATGTTGTTATCTTAATATTGTTTAAATGGCCTCTAGATGTGGTGCAGAGCCATACCAGGCAGAGTGGTTAACACAAAATAAATGTCAATCCAGGGGAGATTTCTGGGAAACATTTTCACCTAGAGTAGAATTTGCTTAATTAATGGCCTTAAAATGATAAGCTCTGATAAGCCTCTGGTGTATAGTCTCATTTTATTTGGGGAAACAGGACACAGCCCGATTTAATGGGATTTTCTTCAGAGACTGGTAAAACTGGGAAGCTTGTGAATAATTATCGGCCATTTTAATGATTTCTTCTCTTCAAAATGTAGATCATGCCCCAGGTTATCTAAGGAATTCGATGAGGAAAGTATGAAACTAGACTGGGAGTGTTCTATTACCTACAACTTTGCTTGAATAGGAAGTTGGATTTTCAAGGAGCAAACAAGTTTTCTGTTATCCCCCAAATAAGATTTCATTACATGACTGCTTCAGAATTAGTCATACATAACAGAAAAACCCAGTGTTGAAGCAGGTTCAGTGGGACCTTGCTTCTAATCGTCCGGCAACTTACAGAACTTTTATATGAAGTGTCTAACTGGGAGACTGCCTCCTACAAGGTGTGTAGGTTATTGGGGAGTGTCCTGTTTCCAGCATAAGTTTCAGGTATGAGAAATCGTATCTGTGATGGGGTTGGACAGTGTTCTTTCTATTTTTTAAAAGCAGTTGTAATGACAGGACAAGGTAGAGATATATTCAGAATAAATACAATTTATAATACTTGAGTTTTCAAAACTCAAAAATTTTATTTTAAACCAATTATCAACAATTGGGATAACTGTAAGTGACACTGGGCATGTCAGGAATGATTTATAAAAATTCAACCAAAAACACTAAAGACTTCACAGTATGGGGACAAAAAGGGGGTGATCCCTATCTTGCCCACCATCAAAGGTCATGGCTGACATCCCTGTAACAAAACAGGTAGGTGAAGAAGAGAAAAAGCATAACAAGTGTATTTGATCACAGTTTTATGTGACATAAGTGCCATCAGATTGAAGACCCAAGAGATGGTGAGGTATCCATTTTATGCTTATGTTCAATAAATCATGGACAGGAGAATGAAAATACAAGTGGACAAAAAGGTATGAAGTAACAGAACTAGACTGAGTGGAGAAACCTAGTGGGCCTGTCTCTTTAGACTCTTCTTGGCCCCTCAACTATAACATTTCTTCTTCCCTGATATTATGCAGGACCCCTTTGGCATTAGGATCTATTTTTTTTTTTGTTTGTTTGTTCTAATTAGTTGTACATGATGGTAGAATGCAGTTATACATTTTTATAAATCATACATAAATGGAGTGTACTTCTCATTTTCCTGATTGTACATATTAAAGAATCACATCAGTCATGCAGTCATATATGTACATGAGGTTGTAATGTCTGTTTCACTCTACTATCCTTCCTACCTACATACCCACTCCCCTCCCTTCACTCACCTCTACCTGATGTAAACTAACTCTATTATTCCCTAACCCTGCACACCCTTATTGTGAATTAGCATGCACAAAGCAGAGAAAACATTCAGCCTTTGGTTTTGGGGGATTGGCTTATTTCACTTAGCATGATATTCTACAATTCCATCCATTTATCTGCAAATGCCATAATATTATTCTTCTTTATGGCTGAGTAATATTCCATTGTTTATATGTACCACATTTTATTTATCCATTCATCTGTTGAAGGGCACCTAGGTTGGTTCCATAATTTAGCTATTTGTGAGTTGAGTTGCTCAAACATTGATGTGGCTTTGTCACTGTTGTATGCTGATTTTAAGTCCTTTGGGTATAGGCCAAGGAGTGGGATAGCTGGGTCAAATGGTGGTTCCATTCCAAGCTTTCTGAGGAATCTCCATACTGCTTTCCATAGTGGTTGCACCAATTTGCATTCCCATCAGCTATGTATGAGTGGACCTTTTTCCCCACACCCTCACCAACATTTATTGTTACTTGTGTTCTTGATAATTACCATTCTGATTGGACATTAAGATCTTGGTCTCTTTATGGCCAGCTGTTACATAGAAAGGTAAAGGGTGTGAGGGAGAATAGAGTAATAAGTGTGACTAGCTCTGAAGAAAAGGGTTCTGGTTTCTGACTTACCTTGTGGAAGAGGAATTCTAGTTTTTATGTCTTGGCTTGCAGGAAAATGAACTAAGAGACACAATAGGATAAGTTCCAAAGGAGACTGTGCTTCTGAGGACTACACTTTGAAATATCATTTTCTGAACCCAACAACAGTAATATGGGTATGTGGAAAGTTTTCCATTTTATGAAAGATTCTTCAGATCAAATGATATAGCATGGATTTTCAATATCCCCAAAAGGCCAATATGTTAAAGGCTTGATTTCCAGGGTGGTTCCTATAAAGGCTCCTTACAAGTGGAGTCTTTAAGAGGTGGACCTAACCAGGTGTGATGGTGCACACCTATATCTCAGCAGTTCTAGAGGCCGAGGCAGGAGAATTGCAAGTTCAAAGCCAGTCTCAGCAACATAGCAAGGCCCTAAGCAACTTAGCAAGACCCTGTCTCAAAATAAAACAAAAAAATAAAGAGTTGGGGGTATGTCTCAGTGATTAAATCTCCTGGTTTTCAATAATCCCTGGTAACAACAACAACAACAACAAATTGGGCCTAGTATGAGGTCTGTAGGTTATTGAGAATTGTCCTTGAAAGAAATTGAGGAACTGCTTTAGCTAGTCTTGTGTTACTTTGATCAAAATACCTGTGAAGACCAACTCAGAGGATAGAACGTTTATTTGGGGCTCTATAGTTTCAGAGATCTCAGTCCATAGGTGGTTGACTCAATTGGTATGGGTCCAAGGTGAGGCACAACATTATAGCTAAAGCACATAGTAAAGTGGCTCACCTCATGGTGGTCAGAAAGCAGAGAAAGAGAGGGGAAGGGATTGTAGGAAAGATGAAACTTTCCAGGGCACAGCTCCAGTGACCCACATCCTCCAGGCACACCCCACCTTCCCATAGTTAACAGGAAGTCAATCCATTAAGCTAGAATGAATTGATTAGATTACTGTTCTCATAGTAGAATTGATTAACCTCTGAATATCCCTGCATTAACATAGGAGTTCTGGAGGACACCTCATGTCCAAATGAGGACAACGACCCTAGCCCCTTTCTCTTTCTCTGTCTTTGCTCTCTGACTGGCTGATAGGTGTGTGTTTCTGTTTGACACTGTTGCCATGATCTTCTGCCTCATCACAGGCCCGAAAGCAACAGGGTCAATCAATCATGAACTAGGATCTCCAAAACTATTAACCAAGGTAAACCTTTTCTCTTTATAAGCTGATTATCTCACATGTTTGTTTTAGAGAAAGGAAGACAAATAAAATATCAAAAGAACTGGGAACCTATGGGAAGCGGGTTAATTGTTAATTTGAATTGTCAACTTGATTGAATTAAGAGTTGTCCATGATTAAGAGGCTTCTGGGTGTGTCAGTGAGGGCATGTCTAGGAATGACTGGAATGTGGGATAGAGACCCTCCCTAAGGATGGGCAGCACCACCCAATAGGATGGAATAAATGTTGGAAGAACAAGGAAGTAGATGCAGATGCAAGCTCAGCTCTTCTTGAATGGGTTCTTGATCGCTGCTTCCATCTTCTGAGGATATCTGACTCTCACTTCTTCACTCTTCCAAAGTGGACTCTGCCAGTGATTCTCCAGGTAGTTTCCAAAAGCTCTGGTCTTAGACTAGGGTAGCACTGTTGATCTTTCTTGTTCTGGTACTTCTGTGTCTTGAACTGCGCAGTTGCTAGTTCTTCCAACTGTCCAGCTGCAGAAGGCATTGTGGACCATCCAGTTTCTGGTCATGTAAGCCAATCTGATAAATCTCCTTTTTATAATCACATTCCCTGTTAATACTGTTCCTCTAGAGAACTCTAATACAGAAGCGCCCAGCAAATAGCATAGGTTCAAACAGGAAAATACTCCTCACTTTACCCAGCATTTCTCAGGCAACTTGGCAAAAACTGCAAAGTGCCTTCACACATATTTGGGTCTCTATTTGTTTAAAGAATCTTAGAACTCTTGCTGCCTTTCTGTCCTTGTTCTCCCCTTTTGTGACAACTGCTTAGTGTTTTGTTTTGTTTTTGAATTTTCTCCTGCTTACTTATCTTCTGATCTTTCTAGCAGAATTACTTCACATGTAGGAGAACACTGTAGCTCATTTAGGTCCTGCATTCATTCTAAGCAATCAGTACTGTGGGACCTCTGGAAAGTGAACATGAAATGGCCAGAAACTTGTATTTTTGTTTAAGAAAAAAAAAATATCCCTATAATAATCCTGTATTGCCTCTTAATGACCCTGTATTTTCACATCACCATATGCACTTCCATGTTTTTATTGCTTGCTTATTAAATTTTAATTATTAATCTAGATGGATTTGAGATATAGATTTTGATTATTCTGCATTCCAACTCTGGTAGTTCTTTAGCAAAGTATATATGCACTCTTATTGACCACCTATCAGTAATAAGAAATCAATTTGGAAACTCTACGGCAGATCAATTCTGCCTTCTACTTTGGTTAACCTTCATAAATATGTCCCAGGATCAGTGAGGAGGAAGAAATCTATGCTTTTGTTACAATATTTCACCCAAGCAATAGACTAGTTTCAAGGAAAGTTTAAAGATTACAAGTCCCATGGCCAAATTCATTTGCATTTACTTTTTTTTTTTTTTTTTTTTGGCTGAAGGAATTCTCAGAATCCTCCATGTGGCTTGTCCAGCCAGTATTTCACAGAACATGGTTTAGGAAATTCTACTTTGTTGTATGATATTTGGTAAAAATAAGCAATCTGGCTGTATTGGACAGGAGGAATGATAGGACATGTACACTCAACACCATTTTCTTTTCTTTTCTTTCTTTCTTTCTTTCTTTCTTTCTTTCTTTCTTTCTTTCTTTCTTTCTTTTTCTTTCTTTCTTTTTTTTTTTTTTTTTTTTTGGTACTGGGTATTGAACTCCAAGACACTCAACCACTGAGCCACATTCTCAGCCCTTTTTTGTATTTTATTTAGAGATAAGGTCTCACGGAGTTGCTTAGTATCTTACTAAGTTGCTGAGGCTGGCTTTGAACTCATGATCTTCCTGTTTCAGCCTCTCTATAGCCACTGGGAGTATAGGTGTGTGCCCATGCCCAGCATCATCACTTTTTAATATACCACACAATGTATTAAATCACCAGTGTGGTGAGTTGAATTGTGTTCACCAAAAACAGTGCTGAAGACTTAACTCTGATGCCTGTGAATGTGACCTTATTTGGAAACATGGTCTCTGCAAATGTAATTGAGTTAAGAATTTGCCCTTGAGGTGGGAACTCATCCAACACTACTGTGTCCTTTTAAGAGGGAGATTTGGACAGAGACAGAGACAAAGGGAATGCAAGGTGGAGATATCCACAGAATGCCATGTGCAGACAGAGGTAGAAATTGGACTGATGCCTCAACCGGAAAAGGGGTGATCACAAGAGCCTGCCTTCACCAAAGCTGGGAGATGGACAGGAACAGATTCCCCCACAGAGCCCTAGAAAGGAATCAATTTGGCTTTCAACCTCATTCAGACTTTAAGCATCTGAACTGTGAATGAATAAACTTCCGTTGGTTAAAGCCCCCAGTTCATCATACTTTGTTTTGGCAGCCCTGCTAAACTGAGTTTGATACCAGGAAGTACAGGGTTGTAACAAATACCTAAAAATAAGCAAAGGGCTGTGGAATTGGGTAATGGGTAAGGGTAGGAAGAGTTTTGAGGTACTGGGTACAAAGAGCTTAGATTGCCTTGAAGAGGTAGTTGGTAAAAATAAGCACACAGAAAGGTACTTCTGTTGAAGTCTCAAATGGAAAGGAGAAACATGTTAGTGGAAAGTGGAGGAAAGACAACCCTTGTTATAAAGTGGCCTAGAACATGCCAGAATTAGAATCTGGCTGACCAGTAAAAGTAAAAGCTTATCAGTGATGAATCTAAAAATTAAGCTGAGACTATTGCCTCACAAGTGTGGAAGGCACAGTCTAGTTTTTGGTTTTTTTTTTTTTTTTTTTTTTTTTTTTTTTTTTTTTTTTTTTTTTTAATTCCATTTGTAGTAAATGTGAAAGACGAGAAATAAAGAAGCAACTTTACCTTGAGAATGTAATATGGTTTAATACGCCATGATTATCACCTATTGTCTTTCTCATTGCTAGACAAATAAGGTCAGGAATTCTATTCTTTTCTGTTTACTGATATTTCCCAAATGCCTAGCTACTCATAGATGCTCAATAAGTACTGAAAGAGTGAATGAAACTACTGCATGGAGCTGAAATTCTTAAACTGGGCCTGCCAAGTTGCATGCCTGTTTTCTAACTAATTGAAAAGTTCATATTTATTGTAATCTTGAAATTGGAAAAATGAAAAATTTTCATCTCTAAATGAAAACAATTTACATGAATATAAGCACATTGTATTTGTAACAGATACTGACAAAAGAGTAGAAAATGAAATTAACCTAATGATGGGACTTGAAATAGGGACTCTCACTTAACTTCTCTGAAGAATAGCTAGGGAGTTTCAGAAACAGAAAAGAATAGTGAAATGCAAATTTGAGGTCACATATGCAATTGGTTCTCAAGTAAGGTCCTGACATTTTATTTCTAACATGAGATTTGGTAACAGCTGGGTTGACTTTAATAGCATAAATCCTATAAACACTAATAACAAACAAAGATACAGCCTTCCATAGAATATATTAAGATCATAAAAAATGATGGCTGTCTTTATTCTTAAGTTAATCAAAATGTCACCTAAATCTTGTTTTAAAAATGCTGTATAAAACGACACAGACTTCATACGAAAAATTCAATACGTTAGGAAATGAAAACAATAACAAAATTGACTCCTCCACCACCATTCTCTCCCCAGTAACTTTCATAGATAAACACATAAACTCTTTCAAAAATAACTGGCACTCTGCTAACGATTAGATGAAAATTTTGTTTTCTTCACTGTAATTTTTTGTGTATGTCCCATTTTCCTGCAAGAGCAATCTTTGATTTAAACTAGTCATTAAATGAAAAGGTATGTTATAGATTTAAATCACTGAAAATAGTTATGAATTTAATTCACATAAAAACATAATACTGAGGAAATATTTTCATTCCTTAGATTTATCAGCATAGTACATTTTTAAACATTTTTTGCAAATACCAAGTGACAAGTTAATGCTAACTATACACACAAACTTTCAATCATCCAACTGTTGCTTCCAATTTCATATACTACAAGGACTTTAAATTCATCAGTTCACATCTCTTACATACAACCACTCTTTGTGGTTCTGTTTTTGCTGCCACTTCATGTACTGTTTTATTAAAGCTCTTAAATTGTCACTTTCTAACCTATCTACCTTTTTCCCCCTACTTTTCTTCACTTCTAAATAGTATTTCCAAAAGCAGTCCTCCACCAAGTACTTTGCTTGGGAAATCAGACTCATCCATCAAGATCCTGAGTAAACATTGATACATCTGCTTTGCCACCCTAGTTCCACAGGGTAGAGTTATCAGGACTCTCTCTTTATTCTATTTTATTTTTCCTTTTGGAGTATATCTCATTTAAATAGCTTACTACAGTACAAACTGTTTTGGAACTTGATTTCCTGATGGGATTGTGTTTTCTCCAAGGCAAGGACTGTGTCTTTTTACACAACTATCTCCAGTGCTTTGAATGGTACTTGACAAAACTTAGATTTTCAATAAATATTTATTGAACAGACATATAAACAAAAGCAGCTTAGGGAGCAGGGAAAAAAAAAAGTCAATTTCTCTCTGTACTATACTAAATCATAGCATTATGGAAAAAAAAAATAGACTAACTTATATGACCATCTTTATTTCTCCCAGTGCAATTTCAGGGGTCTAATTTAATATGGTGAGGTATCAGTATCATTAGGCTGGACCACAGTCAGAATTGTGCTTGTTAGCTTTTAAAGTAATTTTCAGAGATCAATATGGCTATATTTATTTCTACAACGTTTTCTCAGGATTTCTTATAGTTATCAACGCTTTCCTTATTTATCTGGCCTTTTTAAAGTCTTCTCTCAGAAGACGATGGTAAGAGAATATGAGTTTCCCATTCAGATGATACAAAATGAGTTATCCCAGAAAGGTTCAAAGGAAATACTTCTAACAAGACTGATGGATTAGTGCAATAGAGGAAGTAGAAGGAGTTCAAGGCTTTTAAAAACATGTAGTTAAATTACCAACTTTATCTTATATGAAATTGTAAATATAAAAAAGCAGAGAGTAGTATATAAACTTCTATGTATTCATTAGTTAGCTTTAAGAATCCTAAGTGTTTTGTCTTATCCTAATATTTTTAA
Source organism: Sciurus carolinensis (assembly GCF_902686445.1). Taxonomy (NCBI): domain Eukaryota; kingdom Metazoa; phylum Chordata; class Mammalia; order Rodentia; family Sciuridae; genus Sciurus; species Sciurus carolinensis. The sequence goes on from NC_062215.1 coordinate 93,599,985, forward strand.
ATGTAAGCCTTAAACACAAAACATAATGCGGAACTAGAAGGTAATTGTTGGTAGTTTTACAGGGCATCTAAGCTATTTGTCAAGAAAAAGGGTGAAGAAATGCTGTGGACTAATTGCAGTGAGAATCAGAAAAGCAAATCTTGCAAAAGGCCCAAGAAGTCTTTTGTGTCTGTGAGTCAGTTTGCTTGAGCCCTCTGGCTGCATTTGTTTTGAGGTCTGCAGAGTGAAGAGAAAGAACTTGACTTTAAATGGGAAACTGCTGTGCTCTCTCTGGTGTTTTTCCCCTCTAGTAATTCCTTGTCATTGCATCACATCCTTTTACAAATTAGTGGTGATAATAATTATAACAAGAGGCAACTGAGAGTCTTAATGTCTTCCCAGATTCCTCTTAAAGTGAGATATTCTCTCTGCCTGGATTCATTAATTAATGAAAGTTCTATTAATTTCAACTTAAAATGTTAAAGCCTTTATGTGAAAGGCAAAGTACATCATTTTCATTATTCAGTTATGCACTCATTCCTTCATTTATTAAACACTTACTGAATTCTTCCTGGTTCCCTAATCATAGACAGATTTTTTAAGGAAGCAATACTATAATAGAAATGAAAACTAAGTCATAAGACCATCTAGAGAAATAAATGGTTCATTCATGTGAATATGTGTTTGATATCTCTCTCTCTAACCAGAGTTTAACTAGTCAGTTAGGAAGCTTCTTCAACAGTCTAACAACAACAGTTAAACACCAGAAGTGGACAGGTATTACACTAGATAGGGTATGGCATGCTGATCTTGCCTGACTCTCCTGTCCATATTCTCTGCTGAATATACAGAGCCATCTGAGAGAATTAAAGTAGGCAATTGAATTAAAATGCTCATTCAGAAGTTGAGTTATGCCAATCATTTTAATTTTTTCACTGTAGAATTTGAACTAAGATATAAGTATAGTTCGTAGAATTTGAAGTAAGTCATAGCAAGTTTATAGCAAGAAAGGAACACTCTTATGGAGTGAGTTAGTAAACTCAAAGTAAAACCTTATGGGGAAAGATACAATGATTTCATCTGCTGTGATCCCCATGGGCTGTGTCAATACAAAACTGTTCTCCCATCAGTCTTACTGATTTCTAATCAGTAAGTGGTTCCTGACTTGTTTGATTTCTGTATACTTAAAACTTTTATCCCAATTTCTATTTTGACTTTATTTTCTTGAGATTTTTAGGAAATTGCTCTTTCTTATAAAGAACCTCATCTTAAATAGACAGTTTGCTCAACCCATTCCTTGCCTATGCTACCATACTCAGTTTTCATTTACTTTTATATTCAAGTTACACATGGCGACCTATGAACTCTTTAACACCCAGAGGAGCTAATATTCAGTATTTTATACTCATATCCAGATTAGAGCTTGGGACATTGTCAGGCTTAATAAATGTTTTTAAAATAATCAATAAATAATGCATATGAGAGACACTGGGCAGGTAGAAGCTAGGAGAAATATTTGAGTGAAGAGAAGAAAAGCTAAAAATGATTCTGAAATTCCATTAATCTGCATTATAATCTAATTAGTGTCACTTAAATATGCATTAGAAAATTTCCTGGTTTTTTAAAAGTATTATAATCAACTACATATTAAAAATAAGTTCTTAAAAACCTAAAAATGTTTGTGAATTAATGAGTTCAAATTATCTGGAGTTTAGTTCAATGATTGTAGGAAAATAGCAATTTTTGTCCATAAATAGAAAAAAAGAGGATGGATGCTTAAATTCTTTTGGGACATGATATTAAATTGATTTTAATACAGATTTTATTTATCTCCTAGGAAAGCATAAGTTGTCATAGTGCCCTATGGTGAGAACAAGTGTCCAACCGCCCTAAAACCATTCTATTAGAAGAAAAAAAGGATGAATGTTTCTGATTTCTTAACATAATTACTTCATGCCATTTATAAGAGGCTAATTTTTAGTCAATACACTTTACATATCCATACAAGAACTCCCGTAAAATTTAGCAAATGGGCACTTTGTGACATATAGCTTTCCGCTCCACAAACAGCCTTTTACCCAACTGTTACACAACACTGATTATTTTAACAACCTAATTGATGAAGGCACGACTTGTATCTCTCAAAAGATACTTTTAATTCCCCTACATCACAAATAGAAGTGGCATGGGGCAGAAGAAATAAAGGTTATTTTTCCTCCCTCTAGAACTTCATTCCTGACACATTAGATACTAGAAGAAAATGATTAAGTCTCCATGTACTTTATTTTTGCTATGAGGTTATTTCAGTGAGTTAAAGATAATTTTCTGTTTTCATAAATAATTACATTGAATATATTAGTATAGATTTTATAGAATCATTTTCTATTGAAATTATGCTAAATACTGTCACAAAATTCCTACATAATTAACCATTAAAATGATCAAAATTTGAAATCTTTATTCTGTTCATAATTATCACTTCTTCTTTTTTATCACTCATTTCTTTTGACACATTTAAATGAGCACACCTTTGGAGAACCCTTTCAGTTGAAGTCTTGGTTATACTATTGATTTTTAAAGTGGCTTGTGTCATTCAGGTTAGTTGGACATACTGGGAAAGTTTCCAGACATTGGCAAAAACCCAAACTGAACTTTCCTCCAAAAGTCAGAAAGAATTTCATTAACCTTTTAATAAAAAAGGTATATTTCTCATTTGTTCAATTCTAAGGCCATGCATTCCCAGGAGAACAAAACAGCCAGACCATAGCAAGATGATCTTTATTTACATCAAGACTTGAATTTGAAAAAGTGCAATGGTAGGATTGTCTCTCAGTCAGTAAACGGTGAGTTTCTTCCCTCATGCTTGTTACATACTTTGGTACATGTGGAATTATATATGTTGACAATACACTAAATGATCATCAAGGCTCATAACAATGTCACTGAGCCAATGTTTTGAAGGTGTTTCTCAACTGATGAAAAAATTTAATTGAAAGGGAGAAAAGTAATACTGATGAGTTTAAAACCATTTTACTTACTGCTAATTACAAAATTACTGTAAATAATAGTCAGTTTTCACCATGCCCTATTGTATGTATGATAAATAACTTGGAAATATAGAAAATAACAGAACAGCTAAGTTAGAATTAAATATACAGATAAATGTGGGCAAACTTTTATCATGGGTGTTATGTAAGTTTGTTCCATTCATTTTAAAGGTGCCAATGATCTCATGACACATATTGTCAAACTAGGAGTAGAATTAAACTAATCACAGAAATGTGTTAGATGGGAAGCTTAAGGGGTTTTTGAACAATTAATAAATCTCAGTACTTTACTATCCTCATAAAATCTTACTAAATTGAAAGATTTAGGTTAATTCAGAATTCTTTACTGGGAGAAGGTAGAAAGTAGAAGAGTTCTTCTCATAATTTTGTCAGAGGTGTTTCTCTCATAATTTTGAGTATCTAGACTTGATATAAACATAAAGGAACAAGGAAAATATGTAGAGAAGCGAGAAAAGAAAATGGGGGAAGAGAACTAGATTTAATAAAATAACTGAAATATTACTCATCATTCTCATTTGGTCAAAGAAAATTCAGCTAATTAATTTGTTTCAAATGTAAGAGAAAATTGTGAATTCAAAAATTCTACATTATATCTTTAAATTACTCATCTATGAACAACAGCATGTATCCAATTTTTTACTCTTTTTATAGACTTTAGAATGGTACCTTTTTTAAAAAGTGGAATAAAGATAAAACGAATTCTGTTTGATTTATGTGACTTTCATGTCAATTACTGTACTTAACTTCCTTGTTAGAACTTGCACATCAGCAGGTAGTATGGAGCTCTGGTACATATCTTTCAATATATCTACTTAGAAACTGCCCTCTGAACCTCAACTTCTTGCTATCGCATCAGTAATGTGATTCACATTACAAATGACTACATTAACTATTCCAGGACTATGTAAGAATCCATTTTTATTGATGCTTTATGTATCTATACAGTGTCTTTGGAAAGTAAAGAGGAAGAGTTCATTGTATCTACTAATAATACCAGTCGAATAATGAAAAGGATTGCTAGTAGCTATCCTATTTTGTGCTACTGTGGTGACATTGTGAACCTCTGACGTTCTCTAGGTTGCTGTCCTGTTGCTCATTCCAAATTTGTCAGGTTATTTGGCACCTGATCTGACCTCAGTGTCTACAGTGAACTGCTGAGCTATGAAGTGCTTGATTTTTAGATGCTTTGCCAAATTCCTCCCCCCACCCCTGCCACCTTTAAAATAACAAGGTCAATTGCACAAAAGAAATAAGGCAGCGTTTCAGGTCCAATGGAAGCTGATTATCAGCATAACACATATAGTTCAGAATGACATCAACTTGTCCTTGAGACTATGGCGAGTCCAACTGGAACTAAAATAATTCAAGAAGCAGATATGAAAATATCCATTTTTTTTCTAAAGATACTTTACCAAATATATAAGTGGCACATTAAAAAACCTATTCTCAACTTTTGGTCACTTAAACAAACAAACATAAAAAAAATCTTCAGGAAAACACTAATGTTAACGTGGACCACATCTAAAGAAATCTGAATTAATGAAACACACATTCTTCCAAATGTAGTAAAATAGAGTGAATAGTTGATATGAATCACTTGTGAGGATACACATAAGCAATCATTTGTGAGTATGGTATACCAGGTTCCTCAAAGGATCCTTTTTTAAAAACTATTAATACTATAAAGATTCCAGAAAAGCACTTTTGTTAATTACGAAAAAAAGGAGTAATTTACACATATCTTCATCTCCTTTTCATTGTTTATGGTTTATCTTCCTTAATCTTGTGACAGTAATCCCCTCCGTTCTCATGGTACAGGTTTTTGCAAATTGGTGTAACATATGCTTATGTTAAAATACCCTCAGTTTTATCTGAGTATGATTTATTTTTACCTTAGACCTCCCCACTCAGCATTAGGGTAACAAGAAAACAAAATGTCATATAGTTCTTATTCCTTCTTCACCAGGGACATTAGAGACATGTTTATATTTCTAATGTATACAGAAATCAGATTTCTATGTAGTACATATAATGACTGCATGGAATAAAATTAGTATTTAATATCAATATATGTTGTACAAATATAACTATCCACTGAGTAAATCTTTATTTGAAAACCCTTAAAGGCAGCTAGTATTTTTGTATTCAAACAATTTTTATTGTAATCCAGTCTTATGTAAAATATTATATAATCTAAGTAGATATTATATTATAGACCTTTAAATTAAGAGAAATGTTAGTAACCAGGTAACATTTTATATATGAGGAAAATGATACTCAGAGAAGTTAATAATGCATCTAAAAATGTCAACAGATAGCTACCTGTGTATCATACCCAACATTATTTCAACAGATTACCATATTTATAATTGAAGAAAAATTATTACATTCAAAGCCACACTTTAATATTATTTATTTTCTCTATTGAATTTTCACAAATGTTAGTTTTGAAAGGGGGACTAAATTTAAAAAATCTCCTGCGTTGAGTACAAAAGTTGTTCTAGGTAATTAAAGTTACAGTAACTCAAATTAAAGTATTTTGTATTGGTCTTTCTCATCTCACTTTTAAAGACAGAATTCTTGCAGCTGATGGAGTCTTCAGCAAGATACCAATACAATGGCAACATGATTCAGCAGAAAAGAATGTAATTATTCAAACCTGGAATGGTACCTTGAGTGATGTAATTAATGTTACACTCAGTGATAGGGCATTTCAATTGCCTGAGATAATGGATTCTTTAAAAAAAAATGTGTTGGATCATATATCCATTGTAATTAGGGCAAAAGCAGAGTCAGAACAAAGTCAGATGAAAAACATGTGAAGGATATTATGAAAACATTAAGACTCTGTGAAATCCTAATTTTCTCAAACATTTTTTTTTCTGTATGCTTCTATTTTACCTACTTTAATCTTTTATCTGTCAGTATCATATTATGATCTCCTTGAGACAAGGACCATTATTTACCTTTTTATCCCCAGAGATGGTACCTGATATATTCAGTTCATTATGTATTTTCTAAGTAAATGAATGAATAAATTGAAGAAACATAGTATGCATTTACATATGATGCTAAGCATCTTGAACTTTGTAATTATTTTTCACATACATCTTTGTAGTCTAAACTTGACTGAGAATAAGAACCACCAATGGAATTTTATTAAGAATCCAGAATCCTAGGAAACTCCCTTGAAAAGTTTTGGGTTTTAATTGGGAACATGTTGAGATTAATAAAATTATTAAAAGTGCCCCAGGGAGTTATATGACCAGATAGTTGGAATGATGAACATAATTCCATATTTCAGGTGTATATTTAGAAAGCAGTTAGTTCTCAAGAAAATCTTTAGTGATTTTGTTTTCTTAAGGTGAGTATTTCTATCTCCTGATTGGTCAGCCACTACAAAAGTAAACTAACTATACTCCCCTCTTTAACTTAGGTAGAGGAAGACTAGATTTAAGAAAATAAATTTTATGATGGAAAAGATGATGCATGCATTCAACGGAATTCTCCTGCAGAGTAACCTATGAAGTTTATTAGGTTGGATTTTGTGAACAGAACACATGAGAACAGGTAAGATAGATATCAGTCTTCAGACAAGTTTATATAGAGGGTGGGAGGAGGAATAGAAGTTCTAATAATTGTACATTATGAACAGGTATTTTATGAGGATTTTGTATATACACTTTCTCCTTGAGTTTGCACAACCAACCTATTAACTGGGCATTATCTCCATTTACACTAAAGAATCATGATGTTCAAAGACTCACACCATAGGAGACTAAACTAGATCTCTGATATTTTTTTTTCAACCTGCTACAACCAATGACTTTTAAAATGCCTGAGTATCTTTGGAAAAGCAAGATCCACAGTTTCCTAATATATGAAATGAACACTGACATTTTGTACTCTCTATTTGTTGTAGTTAGGTCTACTGGGGGGAAAAAAAGAGGAGAGTGAGAGAGATGGTGAGAAACTTATAAAACTTAATGCAGTAAACTATCTGAACTTCTCCTACCTCCTTCATATCTCCTATTAAAACATCCTTTCTTGCACATAGATTCTCTGACCTCCTTGACTAGGTTAATTGTTTGAATTTCTTCACAATACTCTAAATTAGCTGTTTGGTGGTCTCATTTCTTTAGTAAACTATTGAAGCAAGGGCCAAGTTTATTCCCACTCCTGCTCAAATTCACCACTGTGGTTTATCCTCAGTGCTTGGAATACATTATAAATGCATATTGAGTACAATAAAAAGAGGTTGAAAATCATGTAAGCAATGGTGCTATTAGGTAGGAGTTCAGTGATGCCAAGATGGTGGAGGCAGGGTCTGTGAAAGATGCCACTGGAGAACAAGACAGGCAAACCAGTCTTCATGTCCCTGTAATGATTTGTCCCATTACCATGACAACTCCTGCCACAATTTCCATATTTTAAAATGACCAAAGGGGGGTAAAGTTGGCAGTATTTGAATTAGGTTTTCTAAAGTAACCAATTGGAAAAATTGAACAATATTCTAATCAGGTATCATAAGGTAACCAATGGGAGCAAAAGGGGTAAGGTCCTTAATCCAGTCCACATAGGGAAGAGAATGCTTCACAGTACAGGATATAAAATATTAATTCCCTTGAGCCTCTCCTGCTAAGTCTACACCACTATACATTACGGAATGCTACTTCCACCTTTGCCTTCAATAAATAAATCTGTACTTTGCCTGTTACTTCTGTGAGTCTTGCTCAAGTCTTTATTCAGGACACCAAGGACCTGGACCCCAAATAGACATCTCAATGATAACAGTGCTACTTCTTAAAGTATCTGTTCTGACTAAGATGCTTGCCCTGAAAACAGGTTTTAAATCCACTGCTTCCACACTTTCTGTCTTCTGCAAATCATGTAAGTTGTTATTTGCAGCATTTAATGCAAAATGTGACTTGGGTTTGTTTAACCAACCATTTTTTTAAATTGAATTTCAAACAGAGAAGACTGAATATAAGGTTAATATATCAAGCCAATGGCATGACAGAATCCTCTTTATTCCTATAGACAATCCATATCCTTCATATGACCCTTGCAGAGAGTGGATACACAGTCAACAATTTGATTAAATCCTCTGTTCCCCCCAAGAGTGAAGTCACTAACAAGGTAAGGAAAACACGGCATGAGAGAAGAGCAATCGCACCCCATGTCCAGACATTCAGAATTTGGATCAATACCATCTTCAAAAGCACCCACAAAAACAAAACTAATATTCTGACTTCATCCAAAGTCTCCAGTCACCTATGGCTAACAAAAGACTATATTCTACTTCCCACAGCAGTAGCTTTATGTTCCCTGCTGCTGTGGAAAATGTTATATTGGACAAATGGGCCACGCTGTGGCTATTGGATTAAGTAGTATCTGCAGAATCTTGGGCCATCACACACAGGAAACTACAGGTGTTGAGTATAGAACACAGAGTGCCTACTATATTGATTTCCACAGTGCTGAAGGCAGAGGTAAAAAGAATGAGATTGTTGGAAACAACAATATTAAGTCACTAGCATAAAGGAACAGGAAATCTCTTAAGCAAAGCTGCAGGGATAAAATCAAACTCCCAGACAAAAATTTTCACAGCGAATTCTTTAACTGACTTTAACTGTCACACTCAGAGCTTTTTTACATCTTGAACTACTAGTTCCCACATGAATTCCAAACTAGTCTTTTGTGGAGTTTTTTAATGTTTTCCTTTTAATTTGGCAAATATTTCAGCCATTCCCTTCCCCAGACTGATCAAATAGAAAACAATTTTAAAGGTATAGCAAATTGTGCTACCACAATAAAAGTTGGGGGAAAAATCACTAGTTAATTAGTAACTTCCTTCAGAGAACATGCACAGTGGATGTTGAAATCAGTATCTCAAACTATGTTTGAATTCCCCACCCCTTCCTTACTATCAAAGGTCCATATATATGCCCTCACACACATCTGAAATTTGTTCTATTAACACCTCACTTTCCTCTATAATTTGTTTCTTCCAGATTCAGTGCCATTGTTTTGGACTGAGCTTCTGCACTAGATCCAACAAACCATACCAAAGCAGAATGGAGTCACTTGTGCTAAGTGCCACATCATCAAACTAAGCTAAAAAGGGTCAATTTTCCCCAAACCAGGAAATTCACAGCTACCACACAGAAGGGGCCCACTTTGCCTGAACAGGCATGATAGGAAGTCCCTCTCCTCTGCTCTAATCGTATAAGGAAAGGACATTAAAAATGATCAATCTTCTTTGTGTTGCTTGTTTCTGCTTCCTCAGCTCTTTGCTGATCAGACAACCCACCTCCTCTGCTCTGTTCATCAGAGCAATTTTTCTAAATCTTTAGAGGAAATGTACCTGACTCATGAATTTCTCAAAAGAGCCAAGTGGACCTTTAAACTGAATTTGTTGAGATTTTGTTTTTTAATACCTATCAAGAACCACAAATATTAAAATATCATATACATTTTAGCAAATTGTGCAAACACTTAAACTATATGTATTAAAGAAAATGGTCCACTTAATAATAAAGGCAAACAACACTTAAAATATTAAATATTGATCAATTATTATTCTCAATTCTACAACATCCAACTCAGAAATCTTGTTTGTGTTATCATTTTTCATTGCCACTGTTAGTCTGTCTGGTATAAATGAATTTCTGTAAGTTTTCCATTGTGACTGTGCCATTTTAATCTGCCAGTGAAGTCTTACCTAACTAAGTCAAGTCCATTAAATGGTTTCTGTATCCTGAATATTTCCCAAAGACATTTAGACTGATGACAGAAAAGATAAATGACTGTGCTTCTGGTCATCATAAAATCTTCTCTCTCACACAAAATACATACTTTGAAACAATCCCATGAATCTGGTTTAAAATAAAAATTTCTAATTATACATAATATGCCTGAGGAGAGAAAAAGTATTTAATATATATTTTAAATTGTTTTCCAGTTGAACCTAACACCTAATAGAGTTAGGTATTTAATGCAGAATGAAAGACTGAATGAATGTTTCAGGAGAGTAACCTACCATGACATAAAAATGGATAAATGTTGATCGAAGCTGGTCAGCACTGGGCCAGTCAGTCCTGGCTTGGAGGATTCATAGATAAACTACTTTAAGAAAGTATGTGGTAAATGCTGGGGGAGCTAAAAAATATATAACTCATCCTCTTGAACAGAACTATTCTTTTCTCTGCCATCATAAAGGAGGTGATAGCCTAAACTGTTAACTTCTAAATATGCTCTAGATTAATGAGGGTCAATCTGTTTATGATTTTGCCATTTTCCCCAATATCAAGTTGACTTTCAAAAAGATTCAAAGAATCTTCAAATTCAGAAACTTCCACTCAAACATTATCTTGGTTATTTCTCTATATCCCTTCATTTATATTGCTTTTGTCACCTTGAAAAAAAGGTGATAATTAGGTTTTAGTAAACACAAAAATAATGCAAAGTACATAAAAACTTAAAGGAGAAAGTTTTGCAAACGTGTGGAGGTACCAGATCTGTCTTTGAATTGGTCTTTTCTTGCTCTAGTGAATGTAATTGTGCATTCGACTCACATCCATATCATCAAAATGACAGAGGTGAATATTCTGGTTATAAGGAAAGAACTATAAACATGTACATGGATGTGGAATTAATAGACCCACAGAGGTCATCACACCCTTGAGACACAGATACTACTTTCAAATCATTATTACAGCAGACTTGCTTGAGGATACTTAAGCATCTAGAATCCAACACAGAAAAAGCTAGTCTCCAATTACAATGTGAAGTATTTTCCTGATTCTTTGTCTTCCAGGGAAATGTTTTTCTCTTGTTACCCCGATATGATTCCAGAAATAATTAATGTGATGGCCATGCTATGCTTTTTTATCATAGCGAATATACATAAATGATTTACCATTTTAACCTTTTTAAAGTGTGAAATTCAGTAGCATTAATTATACTCACAATTTTGTACAACCATCACTACTCTTCATTTATAGAACTTTTTCATCCTTCCAAACAGAAACTCTGTACCCATTAAACATATACTTATTTTCATGAATATTCACATGCATATTCGAACTACATTAAAGGACTGTTTAAGTTCTGAAGGAAAAACCATAAAAATTAAGGATTCCAAAATAAAATTAACCACATGTGCTGAAGTTCTTAGATTAGCATAGCAGAAACTTGCATAGAATTTATGTTATAAACTATCTCATTTATATGTTTGTGCTAAAAGGGAGGAAAAGAGTAAAGAATTTAATCTCCTTGATCTTGATCCCAGAGAGATTAACAAGAGGACTTTAGTTAAAATTGCTACACATGAGTAATTATTTCCCACGAAGCAATACATTTAAAAAAAAAATTCTCAAGATAAAGAGCATTCAGAAAACAAACAAGCCCACTGGGAGAATTAGCTCTGAGAGAAACTAAAATACACTAGCAAACACAGGCAGTCCCCCATTTCTGATATAATGTGCTCATATAAATTCTATCAAAAAAAGCTCATCTTAAAACATATTGTTCTTTCCATGGGAATAATGTTATAATTGGGGAGATCTATTCCTGAGCAGGACTTGGCATTGAATAAATCACAAATATGACCAACAAGATATCATAAAAGCAAAGCTATAAAAACTATAAACCTTTGTAATCATTTAAAATAGTAAAATCATATTCCTTTATAGAATTTAGCAGCTAGTTGAGATTTTACAATATCGCCAAGTTTAAACCCCTTGCTTTGCAGATGAAAATACACATGTCTAGAAAAGATGAGTGACATTTTCTTAATTTACCAAACTAGCCTGTGGCAACAGGCACTAATGCTAAACCTTAGCCTATTGTTCCATCCACATATTTCAATGATTTTTTTTGTATTTCTGATAAAGTGGTTATAACGTATTTTCATATTTATTGTAAACATAAGTTGTAATATATATGCATTATGTTAGGTGAAGCTCTAATATATTAGAAAAGCTATATGCAAGAAATAGTTTGGCTATATTTATATTAAATTTGTTAATTGACTATTAATCATTTTTAGAATTTTGTCAAAATTTTGTGCTATAATCAGAGTGGCCCATCTCAATTATGAGTTTCCCAGGAAAGGTGACTTGTTGATTTTTTTTCTGTCAACAAAATTTCTCATTGAAAGTATAGATGTTGTTGAACATGTAATTATTATTTATTATATTGTGATTACAAAATGCCTATTTTCATATCTTGATACTTGACAGTATCTTCAAGCATTTAAGGAATAAAAAAAGTTGAAATTAATTGCATTAACACATATTTATTTCTCTCAGGGGAAAATGACAGTCAAATACACACAGATGTATGTACCCACTATCAGGGACATATTTGAGAGAAAAACTTACTCCCATTCATCCCTTAAGTCCCCAAGTCCTACTATAAACACAGGAAAATAATGAAACAGAAGTTATTTTATGTATAGGATATAGGTATTTATGCAGGATTTAGAAGATGAATGAAGAAGACAGTTTTCCCCACAACCTATATGATAATAGCCATTACAAATTAGATAATATCATTTAGAGAAAACTACTTCCTCCAAATCACAATTCATATCTCCTAGACTAAGAATGGAACACATCAGGTGTTACCTAAAGACCTGGCATATAAGTGAATAAAAACATCTGGTAGTGAGGTGTATATATAAATTGGGAGTGAGAAAAATGGTGAAATATGAAAAAAAGACAGCTATATTTGCTCAAATCTTGAATATACCCTTTCTTCCTGAGAAAACCAGCACCTCTCTTCACTTAAAAGTGTTTACAGCTATATGAAAAATCTACATAATTTCATGTGCTTATAAATATGTATGTGGAAAGGATTTTATTAAATAAAGGCTAAATTACAAACAAAAATACTATGCAACAGAATGATTTGACAAATGAAATGTCTCTGTAGTTGGTTTTACATATAGCCTGGTGAAACAGAATTTAGGATATGACTTCATAACAGAAGTCTTTGAAAATATTTTGGTTTAAAAAGCCTTTCCATGTAGATTATTGTGGAAAAAGCTAAACAAATTAGCAAAGATAAACACATTGTTTGACGAATGAATGTGCATAACAATTTACTCACTAGTGAATGCTGAACAGACAAAAATGCATGCTCCTATCTTGAGCATACAGGTTCTTTTCATCCTCTGGATTTTACACATTCAAATTTGATAATCTGATAATCCCTTGCTGTCTGTGTCACTCCTGGCTTTGAGCCTTGAGACATTAACACTATTTCTGCCAACCCTTGTCTTAATTTTGTCATTGTAGTCTCCATCATCAATTGACAAGCAATATTTAGTGCCTATTTATTGTGTCTATGTTGAGTATTGAAGGCAACAGAAAAGATATAAAATAAGAACCCTGAGTTAAAGGAATTTAATATCTACTTGCATAAAGAAGATATATAAAAATAAGCAATAGGTATATACTGCTTAATATTGGAAGTCACTCCTAAATTATGGTGTACTTAAGGGATTACTATCTGGAATACATAAGCAGCTTTGTAAATTAATAAAACAATCAACTAAATAAAAATCATGGATATGAAGTACTGTCAAGGATTCATAGCATAGCAAATTAAATTCAAAAACAAAGGAAAAGAACTCAACCTCAGTAACCATAAGGAAAATCAAAATGAGATTTAAAATTTTATTCATAAGGCTGATATAACCTTATGGATGAATAATATTCAATCTTAAAAACTGTGGTTGGTGTATAAACTGGTAAACTATTTTAAAGTCAACTGGTAACATCAATCAAAATTAGAATTGTGGGATATTTATTTATGCAACAATTCTAATTGAAGGCATTTATTTGAGAAATCATCAAAGGGTATGTCAAAATATGCCAATGAAAAATTCATCAGTTTATCAGTTATGGTAAAATTATGAACCTAATTTAAGGTAACACTGTGGGACAGTGGTTTAAAAAAAGTGTAGTTTCTGTTAAGGAATATTTTGATGTTGTTAAAAAGTAGGTAGAAATGTATTATTATATAATCACCTATTGGGCATATGGCTAAATAAATGAAGTACATCACAGAACAATACATACGGTTATGTAAATTAATGCATCTGTCAATTCCATATTGCATGCATATGTATTTATGTAAATGCATAAAAAGATGCTTGGAAAAATATATACCAAATTGTTGAATATGGTTAGTTTTAGAAAGGGGAATGAGTTAGAAAGTAGTGAAGGGAGATTTTAATGTTTTGTTTTGTAAAATTCTGTAGTTCTGAGAATTTTGACCTTGAGCATATATTTATATAAACTTGTAGGTTTTAAGGCAAAGATGTGAACTATGACAGAAAATTCACAAGGTTAATAAAATACAGTCATCACAACATTGGGGCAAGAATGAGAGACAGATTGATGGATTGTTCAATAACAGGAAAAATGAAAGCTTAGCAAAGAATTAGAAATTGTTAACAACATAACAGGATTTTGAGAATGAAGTTAAAGCAACCAAAGAATAATAAGAAATGCACACATTATTTGAAAACTATGGAAACCACTACTAGGCAATAGTTCCTCAGGGGCAGAAAAAGAACATGGTAATTAAGATGAGCTATTCTGAGAACACATTTTATTATAGGGGAAGGAATCAGAATGGATGGAAAAGATGAAGTAACCAGGTTAGCAAAATATTCATCATGGTTCTTGTATAAAAGATATTTGTCTGAGTCAGAGAATCAGTCTGTTTTACATTTTGAAAACTGAGGATGTGAACAATGACTGATAACTAAAGTGAAATGAATACATCCTCATTTCATGTTTAACAGGCATCTGTTAGTGGTTTGCACTGTGGTGAATGACAACATAAGACATTCCAATGCTCCTCTACCTATTTGGTGCTTACCATATGGTAGTCCTTAGGCATTCTGGAATTAGGAATAGAAGGAGAATCCTGAGATTCTAGCATCAGGTATATACCTAATAGGTGACATCCATTAGTGGCATGGTGTTATAACTTCTGTTTTGGAGCAGTGAGGGGCAAAGCATAGTTGGTTTCTACCACAACAGAAAGTTATCAACTAGTATACCAAATGTGGCTGTAGGGAACACACTAGAGACAAAGGTCACACTAAGGTCACATTGACCATCATGCAACCTGAAAAAGAAGACATTCTAGGATATGTAAGAGTACTAGCAATCAATGTGAAGGCTTTCATGTTACAGTTAATAAAAAGCATAAATCATACCTAAAACTAATTTAAGAATGATATAGTATGAACACTGAACATAGAGGAGCATAGCATCAAAAGTTGTTTTTTTCTTTTTTTTTTTAACCAGATACTAACTGATCCGGAACTAGAACACTAAACTCCTACTGAGCATTCTCCTGAAGTTTCTGCATCTATTTTTGTTAGACAAATATAATTAAGTGGCATATATTATTAAACATAATTAAAGTGTATGCATTGCTCATTTAATCTCAATTAATTGTATGGGTTGTCAAGCTTAATTCTTTTGTTATCTTCATTAGATCTCCAATTAAATAATTCCTTCAGGATTTCTCCAGAAGAGAATTCCTCTTCCTACCTAACATCAATATCTAAGCTAATATATAACAAAATACTTCACAGCAGCATATTTTACAATTGTGCTTTATAAAGATTTTTAAACATTCCTTTTTTCATTTGACAGTACAACAAATTTAAAGTGTAAGTTACCTTAGTAAGCTCACAGCAGATGCACACAATGAAAAAAGGAAGAGGAGACCAAGTTAAGATCACCTTAGAAATCATGATTCAGCAATAAAACTTGAACCAAAGTGAAATGTAAACTAATAATGATCATCACCTGTAATAAATTACATGCCCTTCAACAGCATCAGCAACCAAAACAGACAACCAAAGGAAAATTCATGCCTGAGTACCCACATCCCTTCTGAAGTGAGAACCAAGCTTCTAAAAATTCCCTTTGTTTCTCTGATGAGCTGATACACATCTTGATCTTTATACATAAGACCATCAGACACCTGCCAACACCTAGATCTGGTTCTAACACAATTATTTTTATTTTGAATACCCCCAACAGACTTTGATTTTATTTGATAAAAGGATTAATGTGGATAAAATGTAAACTGATACAGGCTTCAGGATACCCAAATCTAATTTTCTCTCCATTCTTGGGTCAGGCTTCTTCCTGCTCCTTCAGGCTCTATCACATGGGCACCTTCATTCTCTATTTTTACCCCAACACACTTCACACCACTGCTGATACCGTTAGAATAAGTGTTTACACCCCACTGATGTTTGCACAGTATTTTTCACACACCTCATTCTTCACACAGAGCATATTTGATCAGACTGAGAATTTTTTAATGTTGGGGAGCAATTAAGTTGTCTTTGTATCTTCTGGGCCTGGCACAGAGTAGTATATGCCCAATAAAAACTTGTTAAATTGTTTATTAAAATCAGAACTAAAGTTAGTTTACTAAATACCCATTGGGGCAAATAATGGCTATATTCATTTTTGCATGGAGGTATATTTTCCATTATTCATTAACTTTCAATTATCCTTTTCTCTACTGAGAAAATTAAAGTCTCCTACAATATTTAAAATTCCATTTATTTAAAGCACCAGCAATAATTGTATTATTAAATGTATTTACTGGGATCTAATGTATCTCATATTTTATAATATGCATTCAGATATGTGACTTTGGTGATCACCAACATTGATGCACAATCATAAGGAGTTATAAAAGGGTGTGTATACACACTAATGAACTGAAAAAAAATTAAACCCTACACTGAATATTCATTTTCTTTTCATCATAGTCTATGTAGTTCCTATTTTAGATTAGTGGACTGTAGAATCTATTTTAAAGCCTAATAAAGCTGTCTTTGAATTAGGGATGCTCCCCAAACATTTTAAAACTCATTTTCAACTCTTAAATGTAATGCTATAATTCTAGTAACAAATAGCAGTTAAATATCTTCCAAGAAAGCTACTCCATAAAATGGCATTATGAAGGCTTATATTCCATGGACATTTGTCAGGTATATGCTACAGCCTCCAACATTATCAGACAATGAAAGATAATACGTCTAGTTGAGAAATGCAAAACTAAAATAGACTTTTGTCTTGAGTCCTGAAGGTCTCTGCAATGTTCCTGGGAATAGGGAGTAATAGCACTGTTTAATAGTTTTATATTGTAATTGTGTCATATAATTGAAAAGATTTTTTTGTGTTGCTTTTGATTGAACAATTTAATTGCTTTAATTTGACATGAAGATATATTCCAGTTATGCCTCTTTGCAATTCAACATAGCAGATAGTCTCAGTCAGTGAAATGTATTAATATAGCATGCAAATAAACCAAAAAAAAAATAATAAAAATAACAGCTGGATTGGAAGTCACAATAAAACTTCCTCTCTGATACTTATGGTTAGATGATTATAGATAATTCACTTAACTCTCTGAATCTGTTTCCTCATCTATAAAATGAGGGTAGCAGCACATTCTTGCCAATCTGAAAGTGTCTTTAAGGGGATTACATATATTCAGGTAAGTAGAAGTGCTTTCCAATCTTCAAGGAGCTGTACAAATTTCCAATCATATGAAACTGCATATGTAAGCTTTATAGGAAAAAGTAAAGCACAAAGGAAAGGGGGAGAACTTTTCTGATTACCTACATGACAATTTTCCATATAAGAAAATTACTACAATCCTAATAGACATGACAGGGAAAGAATATACAGACTTTCTTAAATCCTTGGAAACAGATATTTTCTTGGTAACATAATCCTAGGCAAACTATTTATTTTAGAAAGGAGAAAACAGGGAGGATATTAAGAATAAGAGGGATGGCATGAAGAGAGCTAAAGAAAATAAAGAATGTGGACAAAGCATCACTGTTCATGCCTCATATGGGAGGGATGAACATGGTCCCTTTAAACACAAAATAAGGTTTAGTGGCACTAACCGCAAAATGAAATAGCAGATAATAAAACTGTTCCATGAAAGATTAAAATGACAAGGTCCATTTTGTAGCAAGTCTTTTTTACCTAAACTGAGTCAACTCTGGTTCATGCCAACTAAAGGCTTAATAAATCATGGGGTAAAAGCACTGATCACCAATACAATTAAAGAGTGAGTCGAGAACAATGTTAACCCCACAGTTAAAAGACAAACATAAGGATCAAGTTATTGAAAAAGACATGAAAAATGTGATGAGTGAATACTGTTAAGAGGTGTGGGAATTGATGATCTGGAATGTTCAGAAAATTAAAAAGTAGACATCGAAGAATTATTAACTTGCTGAGCAAGAACAGTGCTATATTTCTAATATCTTCCACATTATTTGTGCTATATTTGTAAAAACTGTGAATCTGTTACTCTGCACTGGCACGATTGGAAGGCTGTCCCTCTTTAAATTACCTTGATTTTCTGGCAATGCAATGATTAAGTTAACTGGAACTCCCTCCTTGGTCAGCAAACTCTACAATACTGTATTCCACTAGGAAGTATCTTACAGGTTGTCTAAGAGAAGGGAGTGAAGCACTGAAGGATATTCCATTTACATCTATAAACTGGGTAGTGCACATACTTAAGGTAATGGAATAGTGCCTGTATATATGAATTTTAAAGTTAGAGTGAGATGGATATGGAAATTTTATTTTTAAACATTTTCAGAAATGTGGGCTGTGGGAAAAGCTGTCTCAATTTCATAACTTGTTCATTCATCTAGATCTCTAAATATCTGCATACACATATGTGCAAACTACTGGAAATTATCGTAAATTGGTATACCGAGGAAAAAATATTCCAATATTTTGTCCCACAATAGTACTGAGGCATAAAATTGAGCTGAAAAGGATCAAAGGGGACTGCATTAGTTATGGAATGCAAACTGCTTATTTTACAGGGCTTTACAGGAGTGATCTCTGATTGTGGACACTGCTGGGTCCCTACTATCTTTAACACACACCAGTTATGTGACACTAAGAATACTATCAACATCTCTGATTCTTAGGTTTGTTGTGGGCAAAAAGGGAACAATAGCAGCTACCTCATAGAAATATCACAAGGAAGAATACTTTTAGAATATTGAATCTGCTTGTTTCCAGCAAAATCATGGCACATAAAAACAGCTCAATAAATGTTTGTTAAGGTGGAACATATGTGTGTGGTTTATGTGTATGTGTATGCATGATATTTTACTCTAAATCATATATGCAGGTCACAACCTTGTTCTTCCAATTTGAAAAATCACTTTTGCCCACACAATGATCTTTTTCTTCTCTATCAGCAATTTTTTTTCTTACCAACATAACTTTTAAGTCAAAATTGTAGGGGAAAATGTAACATTCAATATTTTAATTATTATTGCATGGTATCTGGTATTCATAAAACAATATGATGTTCACAAGGGTATTTTCCTTTTTGTAGAAAAGATGGCTCTTCCTTTACCAGATTGTGAACCTTGCCAGTTCTCTGATAGTTACAACATGGAAAAATACTCTTGAAACTTACTTCCTCCTGACCCATCCATTAGCATTAGCTTTGGACTCAGCATCTTTCCTCAGCAATCCTTTAGAAACAGTATTAATTATAACAGAAAGTGCAGAACATTGGCTGAACAAAGGAGAAATAAACACAAATTTAGAGAAATATATGGCTTTTGAGAAAGAGTCAAAGAACAAAGCATATTCTGTCTGGAGAAGAGAGAGTGTTCAAGCTGATGATGTGATAACTACCCTTCAAGAAAATGTAAGTGGTCCTTTGAAAGCTAACTAATCGCCATTGTTTATGCTGGAGAAAGAGGACTGGGATGAGCCATAAATTGGCAGTTATGTTACCAAGAAAGGGAATCTCCCTTTCTGGGAAAACTTTAAGGTTGAGATAAATTCTCCCCTAAGTTTCAGTGAAAATCAACTGTTAGGATAGAGAAAATAAAGATCAATGAACTGCACAATCTTCAAAGTCCCTTTAAGTCTTCAATTAGACTTCATGTCACTTCTATTGAGAGGAAATCTGTCCCAGCATCACTGGAAGTCCTAGGTTTCAGCCTCATGGTGACCTACCAGGTTTGTGGATAAAAAAAGAAAAGGAGTCAGTAGCTGACAAGGATCATTAGGATTCTCCAGAAGAGATCAAGGTTTTTCATGTTTTTAACTTTATTTTATTATCATTACTCTTTCTATTTCTACAGGTAGGTGGTTTATTATCTTAAGAATCTGATTTTACACAACTAATCTTTCAGGAGTAAAACAATTAATCCTGGAAAAATAAGCATCATCATGTTCTTCTCCCAAGTCTAATTAATAAAATTCTTTGATTAAACTGAGCATATTACTACAGGTTTTACACAAGTCCTTAGAGACTGAGGCTTAAATGTCCTCACCATGCAGATTCCAGGACACTTTCCAAAGAGGGAGTGGTTTCTCAAACAACCCCTGGGATGAATATCAAACAGGAAGAGCACACAAGCACACACATGCATACAAATAAATAACAGAATGCCAGCTCTTTACTTGCTATGATTTAGTGCATTTTGATTAGAAAAAAAAAAAGAAATTTCAGCCTAAGAAAATTGCCTTGAATTAGAAATTCTTGACAATTTTTATAAGTATGCATTCTCCCTGAGTTAAACAAACTTTCTACCAGTATGCTATGTACTTCATGCAATACAATCTGACTTAAGTTTTGTTTGTGCTGGTGTCTTGTTTAATTCTCAGAACACTGTCAACCAAAATTCCCAAATTTCTTCTTCTAATTCTTTTTTGCATATAATTAGAATAGGAAATCAGGGTAGAGTTTCCAAGAGTTGCATCATAGCTTTTATATTCATTTTGCCAAACTGTAAAAAAGAATTTCACATTTGCATTGAGATTTGTGTGTGTTTATTTGAAAACCAAGTGTATACAATGTAGACAAATGTAATTCATTACAAGTAAACTCAATTCATAAAACAAAAAGAGGTATTATAAAATATGTGTTTAAGACACAACTTATATATGTCCTCCCATAGGTAATGTTTTATCTTGAAACGTTTTAAAAGACTATCAATCTCCAAATACTTATTGAGGTCCTGTAGAATACACAATGCTGTGTTAAGTGATATAAAGATAATGGTGCATGTGAAATGATAAATTAGGGAATACTTTTAACTAATGTTTAGTGAACATCATGTACATATCAAGCACTTGGTAAGGCATTGGGAATATGGCAGTAAGAAAGACTGGTAACCACCTATCAAGCTTGGAACTCAGTTGGGAAAAGAACACTTGGAAATGTGGGGAACAACATAAGAAGAAATCAGTAAAAAGCACAAATTATCAAGGGAATAGGGAATATAATTCTTTTTCAACTCTAAAATTCTTAGGAGGCTTCCAGTGAAATCTGAATTGACTTTGAAGATGAGTTGATTTGCTCATGTGTTCAAAGTAGAACCATCCACATCAGACAATTAAAAGCTGTTAGACACTGGCTAGTGCAATATCCTGAATCAGAGGCCAGAATCAGGTCAAAGAGGGGACAAAGCTTTAGCAGTGTGTATAACCAGAAAAGGCAGTAAGGATTCTAATTTTAATATGGCTATTAGTTCTTCCCTCTTCTACTCCATTTTCTTCCTCCTCCTGCTCCTCCTCCTTTGCCTCATATATTGCTGATAAGTCTCCAAAATAGTTATGGCAGTAGAGACCACAGTAAATACAAGTTGAGGATGGGGAGGGGCCCACGAAAAGACTAGGGGTGAGTGTGAGGATAGTTTTTGTGTAGTGTCATGATCAAATTCAGGTTTTAACTGAGCAGGGCTGTGTGGTCACTATTCATTTCCCCCACAATTCTTGCAGCTATCTTGGAACCATAAGATGGCATTCTTGTCAATTGAGTGGGCAGGTATGTTGCAGAGTTTTAAAAAAATGCCCCCGGAAATATCCAGTCCTCTGTGCCTGTCCTAGCTATCTGGGAAGCCAAATGATGCTGGTGATATAGGCACAAAGAGGAATCCTGTCCCTCCAGAAGAAAACTTTTATTTAAGTCACTGTGTGTTGGAAGTTAATTTTGCTCCCCAAGTTTAGAGTTGGCTTCCCTGGCTAAGAAAAACACTGCTTCCCTGGTGAGCATCAAGTCAAGGAGGGTTTACAAAGCTAAATTATTGTCACTGATCATAACCAAGCTGATAATTTTTGCTAAGGCAGTACAAATACTATGATCCTCAACTTCTAAGCTTTTACTTTATATTACTTTTATTTATTGTTCTATTGACTTGAAAATAAACTTATTAATTTCTGATAACTACATTTTATTTGAAAAGCTTAGTGAGTTTGAGAATAGGGAACAACCTCCTCCTAATTTTTTATAAAACAGGACAGAGAAGATATTTTGATGACACTATTTTTTAGGCAGGGTCGGTGACCAGGGATTAAACTCAGGGGCACTCACCACTGAGTCACATCCCCAGTCCTATTTTATATTTTATTTAGAAAGATAGTCTCACTGAGTTGCTTAGCACCTCACTTCTACTGAGGCTGGCTTTGAACTCAGGATTCTCCTGTCTCAGTCTTCTGAGCTGCTGGGATTACAAGTGTGCACCACCATGCCTGGCTGATGATACTCTTTAATGATCATTGACTACTTCTAAAAATATATTATGTTTTTGCCTAGGAAAAAATATTGGACTCTTCCTAATGAAATGATCAAAATTTTAATTTAAATATTAAAAACAACTAAAGTTAACATAGTGCTGTTTGGATGTGAGGTGTCCCCCAAAAGCTCTCATGGGACAATGCAAGAAGGTTCAGAGAGAAATGATTAGGTTGTAAGAGTCTTAACCCATTCAGTGATTTAATCCCCTGATAGGGATTAACTGGGTGGTAACTAATGTGGTAGGGTATGGCTGGAGGAGTGGGAATTGTGGTGGGCTTTGGATATATATTTGTATCTGGTGAGTGGAGACCTAGCTCCCAGTTTCCTGATCAACATGTGAGCTGCTTCCCTCCAACACACTTTTCTGCCATGATGTCCTGCCTCATCTTGAGCCTCGAGGAATGGAGCCAGCAGTCTATGGACTGAGACCTCTAAAACTGTGAGCCCTCAAACAAATCTTTCCTCCTATACAATTGCACTGGTCAGATTCTTTAGTCACAGCAGCAAAAAAGTTGACTAAAACACATATGAAGTATATAAGAGCTCTGAGAATAAATATAGGCAGGTTTCACTAATAAAAATAAGAAGATATTTGTTTCATTCACTTATACAAAAATCAGAAAAATTAAATAAGTAAAATAAAAAATAAAAGCACCTAAACATAGATTTGTGTGGAATTCTGGCAGGGTATCCTAAGAGACTTCCTATCTCTCACTTGAAAGGTTTTATAGTGAGACTAATCATGCAATTCAGAAAAAAACTGTGTAGCCAGCAACTTCTAAATTAACAAAATCATCTTGAGTTTTCTGCTCACAGGAAACATCCAACTTGGGATGATATAAAGAAACTGGACTAGCAATGAGAACGCTTGAGTTAGTTGCTGAACTCCACCACTAATTAAGCTTATGACATTGTTGAATCCAATAATCTCACAGCATCTCCAAGTTTTCTCCTTTTATCATCTATTAAAAAGGAAAATAAAATTTCTGCTTTGTTGACTTTATAGTGTTTTTTATAGTAATCTCACCTTCCATTCCCTCTACTAGCAGCAGACTGTCTTTCAAGGTAGAGTACAAGGATCAACTTTTCTGAATACTCTCCTTATTCCCCTTCTGCTTCTGGGAGAAATACAAGATTATTTCCTTTGTATTCCTACACTGTTCTGAAGTCTATCATTGCACTATAATTTAGCATCTTATTTGCTACCTATTCATTTCCAAATTCATTCTGAGTGTCTTGAAGTAAGGGAACATATATAGCTATTGTTTTATTTTGACTCTCAGTATAATCTGTAGTACATAGAATGAGTCCTACATTTTTGTTTGTTTTTTTTTTTTTTTTTTTTTTTGGTCAGGTGAAAGAATGAACGAGAATGTGCTCGTCTAGGTATTAGGAACAAATATGTAGGTGTGGAAGTCAGATGGATTTACAAATGGGAGCTGAGAGGAGGCAGAACTGAGATATAGCAAAATTGGGCAAGTTTTCAGTTACATCCTTCCTGGATGTTTTCTGCCTCTTTTGATCTGCTCTAGTCATGCTAGACCACAGTATGAAATAGAGACAATTCCTGCAGCTGTTTCTTGCTCTGTCCACTTCTGCTAACAGCATTTAATCAGTCTCCTCATGACTATTTTTTAGTTCTTGTCGAAGGAAATTAGATCACTGAGAATTAGGAAAAACTAAGGGACTTAGCTGTAGGTAGTTGAAGGCTCCAGAAATTATTAACTAATAGAGAGGTTAGGGTAGACTCAAACTTTAGTTCATTCAACCAGGAAAGATTATGTTCAACTGGGACACATTTATAGGTGAATTCATGACACAAACTGAATGTCACTTATAGTTTTCAAAAATGACCTTAGGGCTGAGTATACAGGGTTATCTTGTGGACAAGTGGGAGCCTGACAGGATCAGGACAGTGAGGAAGGAGACAGCAATCTTAGGGGAGCAGGGAGCGTGTGCATCTGAAGATGGAGCTGCAGAGGCATTGTTTTGTCTTTTTTGCTTTGAACTATACAAGGGTGCCAGGTTTAAAAGTAAGCTGATAAGATGGAAGCTGAAAAATCTGAAAACAAAATTGATGAAGTAAGAATAAAATAGCTTCATTATTATAAGTGGAAGTATTATTAGAATTGCATAGGCATACTGACCCTTTTTTCAATGAACTATCTATAAATTGGAAAGGAGAAATGCAAATCCTTAAAGCCCTAATCCAGTCCTATATCAAATTAGATATTCTAGCAACAATGTTTTTAATGACATAAATATGTTTTGATGCATTTTCAAATTTGAGAAATACTTGCCTAGATGATGTTAAAGTGAGTTTGAGGAAGGATTACCCATGAGTAAAGATTCCACGTTGCTTAAAGTAGGATTTGCCAAATATATTGGCCAGAAAAATTAATCTGAGTTGGAAATTAAAATAAAATCAAGAATATCAAAATAAGTACAACAATAAAATACCTAGGTAACCAAACTCTGGTTAAAAAATTAGAATCTTGGGTTGATGTAAATGCACTAAAGAAGAAAGAAGATAAACTATCAGAGTAAGACCCACAATAAGAAATATGCATATTTTTACCTGAATTTCTGATCTGCTATCTGTGGTCATAGCCTCCATTGCTGAAAACACTCCTAGTGCTGAGATCAACCTAAAATATGTGGGGGGCTGGGAGCAGTGGCACATGCCTGTAATCCCAGAAACTGGGAAGCTTCAAGCAGGAGGATTGCAAGTTTGAGGCCAGGCCAGGAAACTTAGTTATTTCCTAAGAAATCAAAATTTTTAAAAAATAAAATAAAATAATAGGCAAAGGCAAGATAGCTCAGTGGTAAAGTATCCCTGGGTTGAATCCCCAGTATAAATCAATCAATTGTGTGTTGGAAACAGCTATGATTTAACCTGCCTTCTTGAGTGTTTGGCATTTCTAGAATAGACTAGTATAAGTGGAACATAGCCAGGACTGGGAGAGGTGCACCTGATGAGTCTAGACAGGCAGTGAGAGACAATTGATTTGAGACACCTTAAGCCCTTTGTTTCATTCTAATAACAAAAGACAGCTTTGAAGAACTTTCAAGTAATATTTTGACCTGAACATATTTGGGTTTTTCAAACATTATGATTACCTCTGACTAAAGGATTGGAGTAGGGAAGTGCAAGGGTAATAGCCAGAAAAACAGATTTTATTTTCAGAGGTCTATCAAATAATCTGTTTGAAATTAATAACAATGTGCTTCTCAAAGAATATTGGATGTTAAAAACATTTGAATAACCCAATGAAGTCATAGGAAGCATAGATGAACGAAGAAAATCATCTAGAGAGTCAGTCTGTAAAGGAGCCCATTTAAAAATCACAATCATAAATCATAAATCTCTGTATTTTTAGAATAGTGCTATTTCCCACTAGTCTCTAATTTTTCTAAGCATCTCTCATTCTTTTCTATTAATACATAATTTCAGAAAATGTTCCTGAATTGTGGAGCTCAGGGTTAGAATGCTAGCAGCACAAGGTCTGGGTTTGATTCCTAGCACTGAAAAAATTAAAAACTATATCTCGATATGAATATTGATCTGCACCACCTTCTAGCCATACAGATAACTATCATTCTCATCTGTAGTCTCATTATTCTGTGACATCTAGGTGCTTTCAACAGCAATTGCATATTCCTTTAGGAAATGTCAATTGTTTAATCTTATCCATGTTGGATTTTACGATGGAATAGAAAATGAATTGAATTCAGACAATCCTGTAAAACATTATTTATAACAGCTTCCTTTCTTTAAAAAAAAGTCTTTGCCTAATTTCCTATATTTTCATCAAAGTATTCTGTTTTTCCATAGTCTGTCTATTGTAATTAGAGCATTAATATAATGCATAATTCCTCAAATAACTGTACATATAATTTATAAAGCAAAATGAAAAAATGTATCAACATAACAACACTGGTTATATAACACACAGAGATCTAGTTATGTTTATTTATTTATTTATTTATTTTTTGGTTCTTTATTTTTTTTTATTGTAAACAAATGGGATACATGTTTCTCTGTTTGTACATGGCGTAAAGGCATACCATTTGTGCAATCATAAATTTACACAGGGTAATGTTGTTTGATTCATTCTGTTATATTTTCCCTTCCCCCCCACCCCTCCCACCCCTCTTTTCCCTCTATACAGTCCTTCCTTCCTCCATTCTTGCCCCCCTCCCTAACCCTAACTCTAACCCTAACACTAACCCCTCCCACCCCCATTATGTGTCATCATCCACTTATTAGCGATATAAAGAAGAGCTCATTCCAATACTTCTCAAAGTATTCCATAAAATAGAAGAGGAGGGAACCCTCCCAAACTCATTCTATGAAGCCAATATCACCCTGATACCTAAACCAGACAGAGACACATCGAGGAAAGAAAATTTCAGACCAATATCCTTAATGAACATCAACGCAAAAATTCTAAACAAAATTTTAGCAAATCGCATACAAAAACATATTAAAAAGATAGTGCACCATGATCAAGTGGGTTTCATCCCAGGGATGCAAGGTTGGTTTAACATCAGGAAATCAATAAATGTCATTCACCATATCAATAGACTTAAAGTCAAGAATCACATGATTATTTCAATAGATGCAGAAAAAGCATTCGATAAAATACAGCACCCCTTCATGCTCAAAACACTAGAAAAAATAGGGATAGTGGGAACATTCCTTAACGTTGTAAAGGTCATCTATGCTAAGCCCATGGCTAATATCATTCTAAATGGTGAAAAACTGAAAGCATTCCCCCTAAAATCTGGAACAAGGCAGGGATGCCCTCTTTCACCACTTCTTTTCAATATCGTCCTTGAAACTCTAGCCAGAGCAATTAGACAGACCAAAGAAATTAAAGGGATACGAATAGGAAAAGAAGAACTCAAACTATCCCTATTTGCTGATGATATGATTATATATTTAGAGGAACCAGGAAATTCCACCAGAAAACTTTTAGATCTCAAAAGTGAATTCAGTAAAGTAGCGGGATATAAGATCAATGCACATAAATCTAAGGCATTTTTGTACATAAGTGATGAATCTTCAGAAAGAGAAATTAGGAAAACTACCCCATTCACAATAGTTATGTTTAAATTTCACATAAACAAAAAATAGTTTTAAACATGAGTATAAAAAAAGAGACATACTTATTCTAAAATTGGTTGAAGTTTATCTGAAATCCAAATCAAAAAAGTGGTACTATATAAGCAATCTGTGTATGTGTGTGCATGTGTGTATGCATGGGTTAGTTACTGGAGATTGAACCCATTTATTTTGAGACAGGGCCTAAGCTGCCTAGTCTGGTCTTGAACTTGCAATCCTTCTGCCTTAGCCTCTCATGTAGCTGAGATTATAGGTTTCCACTACTACACCCAGCATATTTGAGTACCTATAATGTATATCTTGGTTGAAATCTTTTTACATGTTTTAAAATCAAGCCCATAGCTGATTCTTTTTACAAAAGTGAAATATGTATGTATTAGTATAAAGCAACAGTCAAAATTAAAATGATCCCTGCTCCCATTTATATTTTAGCCAGTTTTGTTCTTATTATATACTAAATATAGGTGGATCAGATCATAACACACAACTTCTTTCAATTTTACCAGATATGAGTCCCAAGGGGACATCCTCCTCCTGTTCAATTTAAGCCCTATTTAGTATGATAGTGACATTATAAAACTCTTGACTACTGTCTCCTTGTGGAATTTGCTTTTATGCTTTGCCATTGAGAACATTCTCTTCCATTTCTTAAGGGAAATATCAAAAGTGAAATTTAGTTCCACTTTTAAAGTATACTCAATTTGAAAGTCACTTGAGATATATATATATATATATATATGTGTGTGTATATATATATATATATATATATATAGAGAGAGAGAGAGAGAGAGAGAGAGAGAGCACACTAATTTTATGAAGGAAATTTAAGCAGAGAAAGTAATTTAACATAGGCTTTGTTTCAATAACATGATAAAGTAGAACAATGTTGCATATGACTGCATTAATGGAAATCAAAATACAATGAGGATGAATGTGGCTTCAGACTAAGACATGTAGAATTCAGGAAAGGTATCAATAGTCAAAACCTTTATCTGTCTATAGTTCTGACTCATTTGCAGAATGTTAGAAGAAAAAAACATTAAGAAACATCAAGACCAATTCTTTTCTTTTAAAGTCAGTCAGTTGAAATACAAATGTATATGTTTTACAATGGGTAGGCAGAATTCAAACTTCAGTCCACCACTTTCTACTGTTTCATAAACTGCATACACTCCATCTATTCTGTAATCGAATGTATATCAATAAAAGAAAGGTGGCCTTTTGCCAAATATAAGTGTTCCTTGAGAGCTGACTTCCTGTACTTCCTTCATAATCTAAGGCACATTGTATGCTGAACCCTAGAGGGCTCTGCAGAGTGGGATCATCTGGCTATTATGGGTGATGAGACTTGTGTTGCTTCTCTATTTTAATTTGAAGTAATATATTTAGACAATAAAAACTTGGAGGACCTTACCAGAAACATACCATGTCTTAACATGACCTCTTAATATTCCTGAAAAGGCAACTGATGAATCTCTAAGGTTATTGGAGGTTCATATCAAAGCAGCACCATTAGTTATTGTTCTGAGACTTATATTCTACCAATTGAACCTACAACTTCATGAAGACACTGCTGCTGAGTTTTCAGAGATGTACCATTTTTCTGAATACTGTAATTTAGAGGATTTATTAGCAGGCATGTTGCAAGGTGATCGTGTGTAGAGTTCATGATGAAGACTTGCGAGGGAACTGGAGACTGAACCAAAGTGACAATTTATAATGGTCCAAGCAAAAGCCCAGGCAAGAGAGATTGTATCAGTACATGTCACAGAAATGAAAGCAGCAACTTCTAATATGAATTCTGCTCATAACGCAGGCAAACTGCTCCTGGCAGCAGGGCCAGGAGAACACTGTAAATGCATGTCCTGTAATATCTTAGATCCAGTCAAACATATAAATTCTTAGCTAAACTCTCGAAGCTCTGCATAACATATTCTAGTACATAGGCATTGCAAAGGAACTAACTGCTGAGATTATACTGAACTGGAGTGAAAATAGAAGCTATTCCATGCAGGTTTCTTGGCACCAGGTATCTTTATTCTAAGGCAGTGAATCAAGTTTAGATGGTGAAGTCAAAGTTACCTCAGACACTACTGCATTTCGAGATTAAGGTCAGTCAATCATTAGAGAACAGAGTGGTCATTTACAGTGGTGTGCTTTATAACTTTATTTTTGGAAAATGTACTTTTCACAACACTTGTTCACAAGAATCTTTTCAACAATTCTTAAGGCTACCACATATTCTTCAGCTCTACAGCAACTACAGACCTGTTTGGGATGTTGAAGACTCATTGTGTCTTCCAGAGACAGTTCTAAACATGATGAAAAGGAAGTGAGCCAAAACCTTTTGGGAAGGAATTGAAATCCTACTGAGAATTGGAACGGCTTAACTACAGAAACTTGTATTCAAAATCCTGTGATTACTTTATGAAGTATGGGAAGGAGATTCAGAATAGAGATAAAATTTCAAGGGAGAATGGCCGATAAATATAAATATTCCACTGTATAAAGTTTTCTCAACTGGTTATATATTTGTAATGGAAAATATAAACCAGACTCTGTGTAAACAGTTTTTAGAAAAAAGTAAAAATTTTGGGAGGCACGCTATCCCTACAATTCCAAAGGAACAGTGTCTTGACAAATATGACCTAAGTTAGGACACTTTTGGTTGAGAGATTACTAGAGTTTTCTCATAACTGCCTGAAGCTAAAGGGGAAATTGATTGGAAAGATGCTATGAACAGGTGCACTACTGGGCCTCCGGAGCAGACTCAGGATCTGGAGGGGTCTAGTAATACTTGAAATTCTCTCTCCATCTGTCACATGTACTGCCCTGGCTCATCTGCTTACTTCTTCCATTTAACTTGCTTTTCTCCTCAGGCATACAATAGAGCAGACCCTTCATTTCCATCTACTTTCCCTTTCAGTTTACCAGGGCTAGAAATGATCTTTTCAGTGAAACCCTGCACCAAAGTGCACCCAAATTTAAAATATTCCTGGGAGTCAGTAATTATCACAACTCTAAAACACACATTTGTGATTTCTTTTACAATTCTCTTTCAAATATAGAAGTACTACATTAATTCTGTCTTCGTATCAGCAGGGCTAGAAGAGTTTAATCAAGCTTCTCTTTCAATCTTCAAGTGATATTTATGGTAGGATTTCCTTATTTTACAGGCAAGAATAGATGTGAGATGGTTATATGCTAGGGATGTTTTTAATGCTGGTAATTTATTACTCTATAGTTTCTCTAAGTTAAAAGGGAAAAACCTGGATAAGAGGTAAACTAAAATAGTTCTACAGAAATGTAGGTTATTATATGGAAATGCTCTATCTCTGCTTTACAAATACCAACATTTACAATTCAAACTTCGAACACACTGTTTCAATAAATCGGGGAAGGGGAACTGTTATAATATATTGATTAAAACAGACTGATCTATAAAATTTAACACCTTATCTATATTTGATGTCCCTAGTGACCTTTTGGTTAATGACTTTATATTCAGGCTTTTCATATTAAAAAAATTAAAAAGACCAGATATTTACAAGACTTATCTTTTCCTTCCACTAAGTACACAAGGCAGAATGATAAGAAAGGAGAGTTGTGTTTACTGCTAACATAACCTAATATTTGAGTTTTGTAGAATCCTTCCTGATGCTGTCAGAGTAAGTTGAAAACTTTCAATTTGATAACTACAAGGACAATTCAATTCAACATACAGTTGAGCCCAGTGTTAAGCTTAATTGATCTATGTAATGCATGTCTCCATATTATGGAAATCGTGGTATTCAAAAGTAAAGAAACATGTGGACAAGCATTTATTTTAATATTTTCATCATCTACTATTTATCAAGGACCATGATAA
The DNA here is from genome assembly GCF_902686445.1 of Sciurus carolinensis. Classification (NCBI taxonomy): domain Eukaryota; kingdom Metazoa; phylum Chordata; class Mammalia; order Rodentia; family Sciuridae; genus Sciurus; species Sciurus carolinensis. The sequence continues at coordinate 93,631,669 of NC_062215.1, forward strand.
ATTACTTGTTTGCTTTGTTGGTTTGTAGTAATAAAATAGAAAATTCTGCTTGAATAGATTTATGGAATCTTTTTCTTTTAAGATAAATCATATAGAACAACTTTGCCATTTCAAAGCTGGAGAAAATTCAGCTCATAACTATTCAATGACTTGCCCAAAGTTACACAGTAATTTCCTTTTAGGTTTCAATTATTATTTTACCCAGTAGAAATCATATTTCTAAATTTCAGTGTGCACAAATATGCAGTTTGAGTATGAAAACTGGTATTATTTACACTAATAATGCATCATAAAAGACTTGCTTTTGATGAAACATTTACATAGAGTAATGAAACATTACTTTTGATGAAACATTTACTCTCTAAGTGCCAGGTATTGTTCTAAGTATATATAACAATGCACACAAACACAAATTTAAAAAAAGTATATATGTATATAATTTAATCATCATTGAAGACTTATGAGGTGGGGAAAATTGTTATACCTATTTCATTAGTGAAAAAACTAGGGCATACAGTATTTATGTGACTTGATAAATATGCATTACTAGTGTAGAAGTTAGGCATTCTAGCTTCAGAAATCAGACTCTTCAACACAACATGATATTGCTTCCCTTAAAATTCAACAACATATTTTAGCTGTTGTATTTGGTTGTCATATAAATAGTGTCATTCAGATACAATTATCCTTCCTAAAACTATCAAGGGTTCTTCAAGTTGTGAAGACACTGAGATATCACTTAGTTTAATTTCCTGTCATATGAAGGAATCCCTTATAGGATATTAGAGTTAAACATATTTTCTATCTCTAATGCAGTCTTTAAAAAAATTATAATAATATCTAATAATTATTCCTGAGCAGTGTTTAAATATGTGTGTGTCAATATTGAAACTTGATAAAATTAAATGATGATGCATTTCAAAGCAAAGAACATTTTTCTTTTCTCCATCTGGTATTGACTTAATATTGCAAAGGGACAGTCTTGTTCTCTTTGTAATCCCCAAGTTGCATTGTACACAATGCAGTGAACTTTTTTGATATCACAGGCTTAAATATTATATTTACTTGTATTTTGGAAGCAATACTGTTTTATTCACAGATAACAAGATCCTATAAGGTATCAAATCTAAGGTGTCCAAAAAAATACTAAAAATAGTAAAGTTCAACAAGGTTGAATGAGAGAAAACCAACATACAAAATCAATTGTAATTGTACAAGCAAAAAAAATCTGAAAACGAAATCAACAGTACAATTCACAGTGGTGTTAAAATAATTAAATACTTAAGAAAAACATTAAAAATGTGCAAGACTTATACATGTAAAATTATAAAACTTTGACAAAAGAAATTAAAGATCTAAATATATAGAAAGATATCCTGTGTATGGAAAGACTCAATATTGTTTTTTCTTTGGTATTTTATTGGTTCTTGTTAGTTATACTTGACAGTTGAATCCATTTTAATATAATTATACAAGTACAGAATATATCCTATCCTAAAAATTTAAAAATTGTTCATATTGTGTTGAAACTTAAGTGATCAAAGCATGCATGAGCTCAGGATTTTAAGGCAAGTGCACCTATGTATATATAGTATGTATTAATTATACATTCCACTTTGTCAGTTATTTTCTTCATATGTAGTATGTGTCTGACCTCATGCTCCAATCTCTATACATCTTATACCCGTTATATATTTTAAATAGACACAGGAATGTTGTAATAGACAGCTTAGTATGATATTTCAAAACAAGTACAAAGTACCAGAGTGTAAGAGAAAGACCAACACAAATGAATGTTATAAATTTTAAAAACAAATTGGTCAGAATTTCCAAGCCACTTTGTGACAACAAATGGGTATCTTTTATATAAAACTATTGTTTCAAAGATCATTTATAAGGCAATTTTTTTAAAGTTTTACTGACTTTAGAAAGAAGTACTTTGAAATTCAAAATGATCATATATGTTACTATTCAACTAAAAAGAAGCATAATTTATGTCTAATTTATAATATAAAATATTTCTGAATCAACTCTAGCAATTATGTTTGCAAATGATCAAAAGAAATATAAAGTTATAAATAATAAGATAATAAATTCAATCCTAAATTCAGAATGAATATTTAATTCTTGATGGAGTCTGTCAAATAAATTGTATTCTTGGCTATGAATGTAGTTTAATTCAAATATCTGATTTTCATAAAGAGTCCCTATTATTAATAGCAATTGCTATGAAATGAATTATATTCTATAGGAATGATGATCCTTTAGAATTCAAATTAACCAGATTTCAAGGGTCGCTGTTAAGTTGTTCACACTACTGTTAGTAAAAGCCTGTGATCATTGCTTCAAATACCTCTCTTTTATTCAGTGATTTATAATTAATTAATAGAACCTGAAACGAGCACCAAATTTTAAAGATACCTAAGAATCCAACTTGGATAACACTGAAGGTTGTATAAAATTAGTGTTTTGGTGAATTTAAGAATTATGTGCTATGTGTATGTGTGATATGTTTATAAGGCAAGTTTTTTTAAAGTCTTAGTGACTTCAGAAAGAAATTCTTTGAAATAAATTCTTTGAAATTCAGTTTTTGCCATTGACAGAAGATCCATCTATAGCTTCTAAAGCACTTTACTTGTATTGTCTACCTGACATAATCTTTCATTAACCAAATCATCCTCCTTTATTCAAATTAGTGTTCCACATACACAGCAATGCACTTCACATATTACCTTGTATGCCATTAATTGGCAAAATTAATTTACATTACATAAATGCTAGATGACATTCTATAATGTTCCATAATCCACAAATCTACTTAGCAACTGCCTTAAATACCAAAAAAAAAAAAAAAAGGAAATATATTCTTGTCAAAATTATAATTTATTTCCTTGGTGTGACTCCATTTTTGCATAAGATTCAATCAACTAGTCAAAAAATATATTTCTACAATGACACAGCCACATCAATGTTTATAGCAGCTCAACTCACAATAGCTAAACTGTGGAACCAACTTAGGTGCTCATCAACAGAAGAATGGATAAAGAAAATGTGGTATATATACACAATGCAGTATTACTCAGTCTTAAGAATGAAATCATGACATTTGCTGTTAAATTGATGGAACTGGAGAATATCATGCTAAGTGAAATAAGCCAACCCCCCAAAACTGAAGGTAGAATGTTTTCTCTAATATACAGAATCTAATTCACAATAAGTGTTGGGAGGGCTAGGGAAGAATAATGGTACTTTGGATTAGACAGAGGGGAGTGAAGGGAGGGGGGCTATGGGAGTAGAAAGGATAATAGAATGAATTGGACATTAATGCCCTATGTGCATATACAAATACATGACCTGTGTTATCCTACATCATGTACAACTAGAAGAAAGAGAAGTTATACTCCATTTGTGATGTGTCAAAATGCATTCTACCATCTTGTATAACTAATTAGAACAAATAAATAAAATATATATTTCATTTTATGGGGAGGATAATTTAGTAGGTTCCATTTTTAAAAGAAAAATATTCTCAAGGTCAACAAGCAGCTTCTCAGTTGGAAGTTTAGATACACAACGTTGGAGACAAAAATAAACTGGCAAAGGAAACATATCTGACAATGTTTCAACATTAAAGGATATGTTAATGTCAATACCTCCACAAAAATTACTTTAAAAATTATGTTTAAACACTTCAGGTCTTGCTAACTCTAATATCTACAAGAGTTCAGCAGATAACATAAAATAGAGCAGAAATAATGCAATAGAGTATAGAGCAGAGGAAGGAATCTGGGGAGGGCAAATCCTTCCTAAATGGAAATTATAAAGTAGCTCTACTCAGTCACTGACATAAGGAATGTAGGCCTTTTGTTGACTAATATTTAATATTTTATAATAAGTTACAAGTTCACATTTTATTTGACATTTACTAGTTTTTACATATTAAAAATTCTTTCAATAAATATATGTCTAGCCCAGATATGTCTTCATACTCTTACCTGAGTACTGGTCACATAAGATAATCTGATTTAAAGTTACCTGTTTAGTTAAAATTTTATAATCTTTATAGTCTTTATATTTTTTGTCTTCTATGGAAAGATTTTAGAATTATAGCTATTAATGAGTTCTTAACTGGAATTTCTCACTTCCTCTTTGTTCTCTCTGTACTTCCCACTCAATTGTGGCAATAATTGGTCATATTCTCTCTTGTGTCTGATCTGTTTACAATGTACTCTTCCTGACAGATTTTATTTCTTAAAAACAGAAACATCTTAAGATTTGTATGTGCACTTGCATGAGCATATGCAAGTGCATCTCTTATTTTTTCCCAAGGCACTGTCTCATTGCCATGCACTCAAGAGAACATAGTTAACAATGTGAACTGACTTTAAGCTGCTTGTCCATGCTTAACATAAAAGAACAAACAACTTCAACCTTATAAAAACCATGCTTTTACAATGTCCATGTTGCTTAACAAGAAATTACATTATTTTCTCAACACTAAGACATTATCACAGATAAATCCTTCTTCTCAGCTTGAATACACTGATAATCCTATTCCATTTTATGTGCAAATGCTTTTGGTCTCATCTCTGTTTCCTGTGACTTGAAATAAGCACAGAATCTTACCCTCTGTCATCACCATGTATTACATATTCTAATATAAAAAAATTCACATAATTAGAATTTAGTCTGTAAAAGAGAGTGAAATTTTTTCTTAGATTTTCTTCAGGAGGTTAAATGTTTCAGTGCCAGGTCCCCACTGTACTTCAAAGCCCTGGTCCCCAAGAGTATTCAAGATTTCATAAAATAGACATCATTCTAGATTTTGACCATACCAAATTTTTATAAGACTAAATTAATGTCCTACTATTTTTCACAAGGTATCAGGGAGACAGATGTACAGAAAGGCAGTAAGACATGTTCATTCTAGCTGTGAGTAGCTACCTGCTATTGGACAGAGGAGATCAATGTGACTGGGAGAGCCAGAAATGACCCTCAGAGAGAAATTGAGATTTGCAGTGAATCTTGAAAAATTCTTAGGACTCAACAGGTATGACTTGATTTGAGAGATCAAGGTAGGAGAAGAAAAAACAATTCCAGGAATAAGAAAGAATGAGGCACAAATATGTGGAAACACATAACACGTTTAACGATTCTGTTCAAATAAGAGCTGATTGCACCTAAAAGGATGCTTGAAGAGATGAATCAGAAGCAGAGTTGAAAGTTAATCTGAGACCAGATCATAAAAGGCTTCAAAGTATGCTTCAGGAATGCAGTAGACTGACATTTCTGGCCTTCAGTGTATCATGCTTCCAAGGTCAGTTACCCTTATGCAGTCTCCTTTCACTGTGAATCCTAGACTTGGCATATGACTTGCATTACTCATTGGGCTAACAGCAAGTGTAATGTAAGAGCTGAAAAATGCCTCTTAGACCCAGTTTAAATAGAAGAAGCACAGGATGGTCTCCTAGAGGACGAGTAAAATGTTAAAGAAGGAACCAGCCATCCCAATATCAGCTGAGTTAGTTCTTATCTGTCAGGTGAGTGTGGTTACACAAGTCCAAAATGTAAGGATAATCCAAGAACTTTCCAGTCAATTCACAGAGTCACTATTTTGTTAGATAGCAATATGAGAGTTAATATTTCTTCATCTGGGCAATGGACAAATATCAAAATATTGTCATTATTTGTTTTTCAGGTGAGGTTGTAATATGGCCAGAGTTGAGTTTGTAAATACAGATGGGTAGATGAGGAGGAAGGATTGAAGCCTTGGTGAGTGAACACCAAGAGTCAAGTCAAAATAGAACATCTTTACACATATCCTCAAAAGAGATAATGGATAGTTAGGCTGACGGAAGAGTCATAAAAATTTTCCCAGGAGAGACCAAAGAGTAAATATTTTAGACTTTCTAGACAAAACTCTCAGCATTGTTGTTTCATGATGAAAGGAGCCAAAGCATGTAAGTTAATGAATGAACAAAACTGATTATATTCCAAGCTTTACTTACAGAATGGCCATTGGGTTGTATTTGTACTACAGCAAAGGTAAGGAGAATAAAAATAGGAAAGGCAGGTGTGCAACTCTGTGGAGAACATGTGTTTAGCATGCACAGGTCCTGGGTTCTATGAACAGCAGCAACAACAAAAAAGTACAAGACAGACAAGATTTTGTAGTTAAAACTCAGTGTGCTATAGCCATCAAAGGAAAGGGGAGATTCAACAATGACTTATAATTTGCACAACCAAGATTATATTGGTGATTAACTGAAACAGGACCTATAGTGCAAAGAAGGTTGGTTGGTACAGTTTAAGTTTGAGATAGATCACTTGGGAGAAGTGTATATCACTCTCCTGGGAATGTAAGTGTGTTGGACTTGATCTGGAAGGGATTTATATCAGTGTTATTAAGATATGGGATTTAAAACCAGAAGTGGAAAAGATCAAATTGCCATGATAAGCTTACATCGTTTATGGCAGCACCTGACATAAAGGAAGAATTCAATAAAAAGGAAAAATGATAACAAAATCATACAATCAACCATCATTCAGATTTCAATTGTATTATCAATAGAAAAATTAATAAGAGTATTATAAATGGAGTCCTGAAAGATACTAATATTTAAGAGGTAAATGTTTGGAAGAGAAATTACCAGAAGAGTCAAGAAGGGAATGTCCAAGGAGAAAATTATCCTCAATGAATTAAGAAGGAGAATACAGTATTCTTCCTGTATTTGCAGCTTAATTTTCTATGATCTCTGTTACCTGAAGACAACTGTGGTCTGGAAATATTAAATGGAAATTTTCAGAAATAATTGATTTATATGTTTTAAATTGCATGCTCTTCTAAGTAATGTGTTAAAGTTAACTTTCTGTCCAGTGTATTCACACTGTATATGCTACCTGCCTGTTAGTCACTTAGTAGCCATCTCAGCTATCAGATCGACCATTGTAACTGTGTGTGTGCTTATGTTCAAATAAACCTTACATAGTAGTTTAATATTATATACAGTGTCTATATTATTCACTTCACTTCATATCATTTCATAGTATTGAATCATATCATTACAAGGGTAAGTATAGCACATCAAGATATTTTGAAGGAGGTATAGTTACATCATGGCATATTACTATAATTCTTCTCTTTTATTATTAGTTATTATTGTTTATCTCCCAATGTGCCTATTTTATAGCTTGAACTTTATATTAAATATGTGTATATAGGGAAAAATCAGCATGCATAGAATTTGGTAGTAACTACAGTTTCAGGCACGCCCTGCGGTTTATGGAACATATGCCCCATGGATAAGAGGAAGCTACTATATTTCATGAAAGAGAGGGCAATTGTTGGTGTCTATTTCTATAAAAGTTTTCCATTAAGCCGCCATCTGGGACAAGTACTTTCTAGGTAGCAATGTTAATGTACTCTTACTATGACCTAGCAAGACCAAGATGGGTTTAGGGTTGCCATATAACAGACAGAAAAACTTAAATCCTTAAGCATCATCTCATGATGACAAATCCCATATTTTGCCAGACTGCTCCATCCTTTTAAGTTTAAATAGTGATTTCTCATGTGATTGTTTCTTTTAATTTGCCCATATACCTCCATTACCCTCTACTTATGCTGCCTTCCAATGTGCTTATTCAGTGTTGATACAGGATGAAACGAAGTATTCCATGTTCTTAAGGAATGGTGCCGATAACAAGTATATGACCCAAAAAGACTCTTCAGGAAATGTTTTTCTGAAACTTGTGGGAAGAATTCTATTGTTACTTATTCTTAAACTAGTCCTGGTTAGTTTTCTGTCTTTTGATTTGATCTAGACATGTCTCACACATTTCTAGGAGTACAAACTCTAGGAAGAACATGTTAGTGTGCCACAATACAATTAGTGGCAAATATTGCAAGCTTTAAACGCTGGTATAGTCTCCTTCATTAAATATGATAGCATTCCCAGAGTTAGCTTTCTTATCATTTGATGTCATTTGAAGTTTCACATTGCTGCCCTCAGTTAATTTGCTTTATTTCTAGATTTTTTTACTGAGAGTGTTTCTTAGTTAGATTCATGACTATGGATAAGGTTCAAACTATTAGAAAAGCAAAGTTCCTGAGGAAAAGAGACAGCTTCTCATTGTTCTTCATTATTTACATATTCCCCTGTATGTTTCCCAAGTACTTAATCCAATTTACATTTTAATGAACTACCATACTGTACTTACTAAATGCTTAGTAGGTCAATACTGCAGTTCCCATTTTAGGAATCAGAACAAGTAATAAATCAGAAAGAGAACTATTCAGAGTATCTGCAGCAGTGGTTGGACTAGGAAAAAAATAGTGTTCAAATTTCAATTTGAATTTGTGCCATATCAATTTTATTTTTCTGTCATTACTTACTTGGTATATTTACTTATATCAGATGATCATTTTTGCTTAAACGTTTACATTTTAAAAAGAAATCACACTGGGACACACACCTGTGATCTTGTCAGAAGAGTTGCAAGTTCAAGGCCAGTCTCAGTAATTTAGGGAAACCTTGACCCAAAATAAAATAAATAAATAAATGAAAAGACCTGGGGATGTAGGTCAGTGGTAAAGTAACCCTGGGTTTAATCCCCAGTATGATCCACACCAAGATGTTTTACCTCACCACAGGCCAAAAAGCAATGGAACCAAGTGACTGTGAACTGAAACCTCTGGAATTATGAGCCTAAATAATTTCTTCCTCTTTTCACATTATTTTCTCATTTGTTTTGTCACTGTTTCGGAAAGTTGACTAACACACAAGCTTTTTCCTGCGTCACCTAAAGATGGTCTTGGGCCTCTAGAAGAAACACCTCACATTTGGAAATATATCACCTGTGGAAATTGAGGTAGCAACACATTATTTAAAAAGGACAGGCTTTAGGATTGATAAATATGTTTAAATTCTTAATTTTACTTCGACCTGGTCCTTATATTTCTATACAATGGAAATTTCCATTTCCTCTTCATCATACACATCACAGATAAATGGTTATTAAAATTAAGTTTTTTGTTCTACAATCTAAACTCTGTGAAGGCAGAAAGTATACTTTTCACTTCTTCATCATCAGCATCTAGTTTTTTAACACAGGATTCATCTAGTAAATATTTGTTAGGAGTCAGGGCCTAGTTGGAGGAAGTAGGACCTTGGGGGTATACCTATGCTTATTTTGTCCCTGACTCCTTCTTCTCTGTTTTTTCTTCCCACCACTACTGAGGTGAGCATGAATGGATGAGTGAATGAATAAATAAATGAACTAAAACCCATCCGAAACTTCATTTCTTCCTTTGATTAAAAAAGACATGCTATACACAACAATACATAACCAAGAGTTACAGTATGGTACTTAGCATAAAATGTGGCTAAAATAGCAGATATGAATCATGGCACCCATTTCTAATAAGGGATCAGGCTCAAAGGTTTATATCATTTATGGAAAAGTCACTTAGTTATATTTCTAGACTTAATCAGCCTTCAATATTTCATTTCTAAGTATATGCATCCATTTAGTTCCCCTTATCTTTGTAGAGTCTATGACTCCTGATGGAACATCCCCATCCCTCTTCTAGCTTCCAATATCATGTGCACATCATGCTTCTTACAGGTTAGTCTTTCTTCAAAATTCATATTTGAAGTATTACTGCACTGTTATAAGACTGTGACTGGATTTGGACACAGAAAATTTAGAGAGGCAATTAAGGTTAAACAAGGTCACTAGGGTGGGCCCTACACCAATTCGATTTGAGTCTTTTTAAGAAGAAATTCAGATATAGGCCCATGCAGAAGAAGACCATGAAAAGTCAAAGATGTGAAGATTACCAACTCTAGTCAAAAAATAAAAGCTTCTGAAAATAACAGCCCTGCCAACAACTTATTCTCTTTACTACTACCTTCCAGAAATGCTAGAAAATAAGTTTACTCATTTATTTATTTATTTTATATTTTTGGTTGATATTATTTAACCACCCAGACTTTAATGCTATGCAATGGCAGCCTGAGCAAATGAATACACTAAAAGTCCAAGATCAAGACTCTCCTCTGGAAGTCTGCCCGTAGGCAGTGAGGTTTTGCCATTTTTTTGGACTCTATTTCATTGTGTTATTCCTGCCTGTGTCCATTTCATTACAATTATCCACTTGTGCAGTGCCAGTCAGGATGAATATTACAATAAGAATTGAGACCTAATTGCCAGATGAAAGAAGCTGATCTCTTTCAAATTTGGTGCTTCTACATTGTATTTCACATACTTCTACGTGGTAGATTTTTCTAAAGTACCATCTTTTCAATGTCATTCTTTTGTTGAGTAATCTTAATAAGCTGAGTTTAAAAATATGATTATTTTCAACGAATAAATAACAAATGTGTAGTCTATACACATTTTCCCCCAATATATGTATTCCTATACACATCAGCCTCTTCATGAGGGTAGATTTTGTATGTAATTCACTTGTTCAACCCACAGTGTAGCACACTGTCAATACAATGTAGCAGGTGCTCAGAGGATATTGACTACAGAATCAATCAACAGGTGAGCAAATGATGTTAATTATATATGAGAAAACAGAATACTTGTTTTAAAAAATACATAAAAGTACTTTACAATGTAAAACATTGGGTAAGTGGATTAAAAGAAGAATTTTCTAAAACTCTGTCAATGGCAGGATCATATTTACTTGACCAAGTCAGAGGATAGGAGATGATTGGAGGTGAGTGTGGAGTGGCCAGAGATATAGATTAGAAGCAGACTACATGTGATAATATCCAGTCTATGATGTGACTGGAGCAGACTTACCTGGTAAAATGAGAGACTATTGCAGACACACTAAAATAACCATTTTCTAGTTAAAAGTACAACTTGTCAACGTAGTGGAGTAAAAAATGTATCCTGTAATTTGGAACTCTTGGCAATTAGCTCCCAATTGAGAATAAGTGTGGACTTTCTCAGTTCAGTACTAATGGGCTATTTCTTATTGTCACAGATTCACAAACTTGTCAGATTCTGCCTAAAACTGTGGATGAGAATGTCTGGAGTGTTACAACCTCATCCTCTTTCAACATTATTATTGTCCAATTTGTCTTAAAATTGAACTCTTTAAAAAAGGTATCTTGATTGGATTAAAAATAATAGGTAATGCTATCATGTACTATAATTAGTTCAGTCTTTATTCCCAGTCAAGTTTATGACTTTTCTTATTTCAGAGTAGATGAATTTTGAAAAACTCTAATCTAATTTTGTAAAAACTCGCATATACAGAAATTCTTAGGGTGTGAAAGTATCATATAACAGTTTCCAAGGTGAATTTAGCTTTTAAATTAAAATAACCCTTGAGAAGTAATGGTCTTATTTATAATTGCTCATTCCATAACAAGTATAAGATAATCACCAAGATAATGCAAATAGGAGGAAAACAGCCTAAGGTTGGGTTTCCTACAAGCAGATTATGAGACCAGGATTCACATACAAGTGTTTTATGGAGGAGATTCTTCATTAGGTGACTAGTTAAGGAATGAAGGAGACAGAGAAGGAAATAGGAAAATGTCAAGCAAAGATGGATCTCAGGCAAGCCCTCTGAAAATAGTGTCAGTCTGATCCTGCAGAGGAACTCTTCTGAAAAGCAATTTAAGCCTCAAGTTAACCTTATGCACAGTGAGATTTTTGGAGTTTACTTGCACCTGATAGATGTAAAGGTGAGGGGAGGTGTTGGATGTGTGGAGGCTGGAGAAAGGGTGATAAATGCTTTTTTGGTGCTAAATATTTAAAAAGTAATGAACATCAATACTCCATTGCATTCTTTTGTAATTATTTCTGGTACTAGGCCTGCCCTTAAATTATCACTTGGCATCGGTGAAAGAAAAGACTTAAGTCAACTTTGTTTTCCTAGCATTTATCACATTATCTGGCATAAAATAAGTGGTATAGAAATGAGTACTATCAGTAAACACATCAGCCCTTTCTCAATCCATCCAACATTTTCTTTTCATTTGGAAAACAGTATTCACTCATTCAGTGAGTAGGCACTGAGAGCATTTATTCTCTATGTCACTTATATCACAGGAACTGAACTGCATTTTGGAATTATAGTAATTAACCAGAGCCACAGTGTCTATTCATGGAACACTCACAATATCCAGGGAGGCAGATATTATAATCATATATTCATGCAAACTGTTAATGAAATGCATTGGTGAATAAATTATAAAAAACAAAAGTAAAAGGTAAAAGCATACAATATTTTCTGAAAATATTAAGAATATATCAATTATCAATTTCCAAGACTTCAATCTTTCAGGATATGAGGTAGCTTCTACTACACACAGTTAGATAAGAATAGCTAAACTTTCCTTGAATTAAAAAAAGACCTTAAAGACCTGCTCCTCATTACAGTTACATTTCTGATGTAGTGGGAGAGCTTGAGGGTACCAAGGATTTGTAGAGGTAGTATAGGATGTCCACAAGGGAAAAGGAAGGTCATTCTGAGATGGATGGGGGTGCATGGAGTTCAAGTTTGGCCAATTCTGTAATGTTATTTCTGGTCTTCTGAGCTTCTTCCTGAAGCAGAGATTACAAAATCAAACAGAATAAATCCTTTATGTTTGGAGGACTAAAATAATAATGCTTGGGTCTCACTGAGTCTGCTGTGCCTAGATTTATATAATCTGCTTTGTAAAAACATCAAATCTATTTTTTTCTAAATCTCAAAAGCCAGAAAACTGTTCTATAAAGATTCTTAACAAATGGAATGGCTAGGGGGAAGTACATAAAAAACCAAAACATGTGATAACTGAAATACAAAAGTAAACTGAAACACAAAGACCATTTTTAATCCCTGTGAGTCAATGATGCTATTGTAAAGAATGGCAAAATAAACAGGACATATCTAATAGGAGATGAATAGCACCTTAAAGTCATGTAAACAAGGACACAAGAGAAGAAGGATGTGTATTTATTATGAAGTGTTCCTGTCCCTGGAACTTCCCCTCTCATCTGGATTGAGGAGAATCCTGGTACCTCTGTCCTGTGAAGTCCTGCATTTCCAGTTATTCTAAAAGCCTTCTTACAGCTATCATTGACTATCTCCTGCCCTAAACAAACTTTCATATTACTGTAAGCTACATTGTCTTAAAATATGGGTCAGTGATAGAGCAAGTTAGACCTCGATGTCTTCTGCCTTCAAGATTAGTATTCCTTCCACTTTATGACGCTTTTTTTTATTAAAAAAATTTTTAGAAGTAATTTAATCCAACTGTCTCCTATACACAGAGCCTCTTCTACAACCCTGAAGGCAGTTTTCCTCCTGTTTACTTAAGTACTTCCAGCTATGAGGATTTTAATACCAAAAAAATGTTTACTGCAATATTGAACATCTCTAATTGTGAGAAAGTCTTTCCTAAAATAAATTTTACCTCCCTGCAGCTTTCAGCAGCTGCTCTCTAAATTAGATATCACAATACAGTTCCTTATTTCAAAAAATAAAAAATAAAACCTTCAGATATTTGAATAGACCTATTATTTCTCCCCTCAATTTCCCTTTCATTAGGGGAACATGCCTAGTTCCTTCAACTCTTAAATCTATAACATGTTTTTGTATGCCCTCTGGACCTATTTCTTTTAAAATGCATTGTCCAAAATGGAATACAATAATCCAAACACTGAAAGGAATGGTAGACTGGCAAAACAATGTGAGAATTTTTTTTAACAGTTGCAGCGCAATTTGGGACCATTCTTTTTGTAGATAATAGTAGTTTTTCATATGAACTTCTGTAATTGTGTGATTGATAGTTTGAACTTGAAGCAATTTACAGATTCCTTTTTAAATAGTATCTTGTTGATTTTAACTTAGTGCCTTACATTCCTGAGATCATTTCAACTCTTGATTGGATCATTTGTCTGAATTATCCTAAGCAGGTTTGTGTGAACTGAAGATTTAGGAGTCATACCTTTAACACCTCACCTAACTCTTTGAAAAAAAAAATATGTTAAGCAGAATATACTCAATGGCAGAAATTTTGGGCACTCCCTGGACACCTCTTATTCAGATGGGCATCCAAACAAACTGTCATATGTTTAAATTCCAGTCTCTCCATTGTTAAGTATCGCATTTCCACAGCACAATGATGTTCATTTATAGGCCACAATCTCAACCAGCAATTTGGGAAATGTATGCTTTTCTGAAATAAAAAGTATGCAGTGTTTTAAAAAGGCAAGTTAATGCTTCTTTCATATATAAAGACCACCACTTTTTATGAATCCCTATTAATCCCTAGAGCACATTCTTTTAAAGAATTCGAAGTATGTTCTTAATAACCATTTAAGGACTTGCCTATTGGCTAGTACTAATTTTCTGAATTGGCACCCTTTACATATGCTGCCTTAGTCACATGGAGCACCATCTCCCTATCTCCTGTTTTCTGAGGATAAATTCATTCTTTGATCAACACAACTTTACAAAGATAGCTGCAGCAAGTCTAAGACTGTATTAAATACTATTAATAGAAATCATTATTTTAAAATACAATAAACATATTCAGACAATTGTTTTTTCACACTTGAGACTCTCCTATAGTATAATTAAAAATAATCATAATATTTAACATTTATCAACTCCTCAAATGTGTTAATTGCTTTACACGCATGATTTCACTTAATCTACAGAACAACACTGTGAGGCAAATTTACTGTTATTATCTTATTTTCAAATGAGTAATTTGAGGTTTGTAAAAAGAAGAACATTTTTCTAGGGAATATATGTAATAATGGTATAATAGGATCTAGAATTCAGGTTTTTCTCAAACCAGATTTCTTTATTCCATTGTAATGGGGACATTTCTAAAAATATAATTTATCAAAATATATGAAGATTAAATATTTTGATAAATATTAGAAATTACTTTTCTAAGAGTATGGGACAATTTATAAGCATATCAATAATGTATGTTAATGCCCTGTATAACACTGGTTACTATTAACATTATGTTTTTGTCGATGGTTTCTTTTTTGTCTTGATTATATTTTCATTTACACATGACTGAGTTTTTAATGTGTTTAGGGAACTTTCAATATTTTTTGTGAATTGATGGTTTGATTTTTACTTTTTACTATTTTTCTCTTTAATATATACACATATGTAATATATGACATGTACTTTTATATACATATGTAATTAAATGATTCAAGCAAACTGACATTCAGTTTCCTTTGCTATTTTTCTTATGAAAATGTGTGTTCTTATTTATTTATAGAAACTCTTTGTATATTAATATATTTTGTACTATATGGATGGCAAACATTTCCTTTCATTTTTACATTGGGTTTTATTTTCTTTAATGTGCCTTTCACAATAAGATATTAATTTTTTTAAAAATGACATCTACATACTTTGCACCATGTTTTTTGATCCAGGGAGGTTTTTACTCCATTCAAAATTATAAAAAAAATTCATAAATTATTCCTAATGTTACATAAGAATTTTGCAAGGTTTACAAGAGTTAGTACACATTGTATAATTAAAACTTCCTGACTCCTTGTCAGTTTCTAATTATTTAAAATTCATCTGGTTTGTGTACATTTGTTTCAGAAAAAGTTAGGACCCAGTTATCCCACTCCTTAGTTTATACCCAAAGAACTTAAAATCAGCATACTACAGTGACACAGTCACATCAATGTTTATAGCAGCCCAACTCTCAATAGCTAAACTATGGAACCAACCTAGTGCCCATTAACAGATGAATGAATAAAGAAAATGTGGGATAGATACAAAATAGAATACTACTCATCCATAAATAAGAATGAAATTATAGTATTTGCTGGTAAATTGATGGAACTGGGGAATATCATGCTAAGCCAATCCCCAAAAAAACCAAAGGTCAAATGTTTTCTCTGATATGCAGATGCCTGTTCACAATAAGGGTTGGCAGCCTGGGGGGCAGCTAGAGAAGAATAGTGGTATTTTGGATTAGGTAGAGGGGAGTAGTGGGAGGGAAGGGGACATAGAGGTAGGAAGAACTGGGAATGAATTGAACATTATGACCCTATGTGCATATATTATTACATGAACGATGTAATTCTACATCATGTACAACTGGAAGAATGAGAAGTTATCCTCCACATATGTATAATATTTCAAAATACACTCTACTATTATATATAACTAATTAGGAATCTGAATCATATTTCTAACCTGAAGAAGCATTTGCCCTCACATATTTGATTAAATTTTGCATAACTTCTCATTTATTCACTTTAATTGTATACTCAAATGCCATTTGTATACTGAGTTGTACATTCATATTACATAAATGTTAAAATACTTACATTTGATTTTTAAAACTTTAAAAATTGAGGTGTGGAAAGGGTGACATAAACAGATAAAGCTAACCAGATTATAAATGATCTGGCACCAACAAGTGTCTCTGTCCAAAACGACCAGGTTCCTCTAGGTGGTCATTGTTCTTCAAAGGACATCACACTAATCGCCATCTTTCCACAATACAACACTGCCTTTTAATATGAAATATTTACAAACTCAAATATTTATAAACATGAGTTTGTATATTTAGTTAATAAATACTACCTTTTTATGCATTCTTTTTGTGATATAATATCATAATTACTCTCTTTTTCAACTGTCACCCCACTACTTTGAAGTACATAGAGGCAGGGGTCATGTCTCAATAATGTTTATATCCCGGTGCTTTGCAGTATCTATGATATAACTAAAAATCAATACCTGTTTATGAGTTAAGATTATATTTTAAAATAATGCACAGTCACATTGCATTGTTATTCAAAATACTACAATACTTGTGGCTACTCCAATCAGTCCCACACCCTTGTCCTCATTTTTTTCCTGCCTTGGAGACTGACTCCAATGTAATTCATCTTTTCCACTAAAACCCAAAATCTCACTAATTCAGCATAACTATGTTGATTTCTATTTCTTCCTAATTAATTATAGGTTTTATCACCAAAAACCTCATAAAATTTTCCTTGGCTACTTGGGAGAACATTGATTTCTCTTTCTCCCTGAGCCAGCAGTTAGAAGTGTTTAATCAGAGGTGCAAATAATCTTAGACTTGATCTAGGTTAAACCCTTCATTTAATAATGAAGAAACGGATGGCTAGTGAGGTTATGAAACTTTCCCTCAGAGTATACTTAATGACCATGACTCACATTTTAGTTTTCAATTTTGTATTTCTCTTTAATTTTGTGCCAGTGGGATTAAAAGCTCCCTGAAGCTGGAACTTGCAATAGATTCAGCAATTTATTGAACAAATATTAATTAAGTGTTAACTAAGGGACAAGTGATAGTCTAGATATTAGGAATGCAAAACTACTAGAGATATGAACCTGGCCTTTATATAATCATAGTCTATGGGATGAGGCAGACTTTAACCAAATCTTTTTAAAAATCACTATCAACAATAATACAATTAAAATTATGATAATGTTATAAAGAAAAACTAAATAATTTCATGCAAATAATCACTAGACTATTTAGTTCAGTCTGGAAGAGCAAGGAAGAATTTCTCAAAGAAATTAAACTTCAACTGAAATATGAGAATGAGCATAAATTAAACAGGCAAAGAGAGGACTTCTTTATATAGAAAGAATCATGAGTTCCAAAAAAGTGAGAAAAAGTAGTTGGAAATTTCACAGAAAAGGAGAGGAAACCAAGTGTAGCTACAGCAACCAGAGGAAGGGAAACAGAGGCTGTATATGTCAGAAAAGCTAAGTTAAATGCTATTGTGAATAGTTTATCACTGAAGCCTATAACTAAGGATTTAAAATCTTACTTGAAATGCCATAGAAATTCTTTGAAAAGTGACTATAAGGCAGTCATGCATTATTTTACATTAAAATTATTGCTATAAATTTTATTTTTTTAAGTCTAAGAGAGAAGTTGGAAGCTTGGTTAAGTGATACTAAAGAGATAGAGAGGTAGGTATGAACAGAAGTGGTCTAAGCTGGGAGTATACACAGGATTTGATAAATATAGGGATGATTTTGGTTTTCTGGTATTTTCAACTCAATGGAAGAGAATGGCAGTTATAATCTTCATGCGACTGAGAACAAGGATAACCAAAGTTTCCAATTTAGAGCAGGTGATGTGGTGAATGTCTGTAATCCCAGCTACTTCAGAAGCTGAGGCAGGAAAATTGTCAATTTAAAGTTCAGTCTGGGTAGCTTAGTGAGACACTGTCTCAAAATATAAGGGACTGAGGACATAGTTCTGTAGTGAAGCACTTGCCTTGCATGCAGGAGGCCCTTGGTTCAATTGCCAGTACTGAAAAAATAAAAGTGTTAGACTTAGGCCTATTAATTGTGGAAGGCTTGTGAGAAATTGCATAGAAATCTGCATAGAAGATTGGTGATATAGTTCTAGAATATAAATTTGAGAATCATAATAATAAATGTATATCTATAGAGCTGGATAAAATCGCTATGAAGAAAATGTCAAGAATAATCCTAATGAATTTAAACATTTTGAGTAGAGGTAGAAAAACCAACAAGAGTTTGACAAATAGCCATTGTGGTAGATGAAAAACCAATATATGAGAGTATCATGAAAGTCAAGAACAAATAGCATGCCTGACATGAAGTTGAGACCCAAAACACATTTTATCAAATAAATGAATGAAACTATTCATCTATCTTGAAGGCTGCCAACAAGTCAATTAAAAGGAATCTAAATAGCATTCATTGAATTTAACAATATGAAAATCAATGATGACCTTACTTAGAGTGGTTTTGGCAATGGGGGCAGGTGAGGACATATAACAAAAGAAATAGAAAAAGTTGTCTAACCAATAATCAGGAAAATGTGACCTGACAATGAAGGAAATGTTTTGGCAAAGAGCTTCTATGGTGAGCTTCAGTGGCACCTGCCCTCTGATGTTCCTGCTTTTGAGTAGCCACCTCCTCTGTGACTTATTGACTTGCTATTAATGAATGAAGTATAACGAAACTGCTGAACTATCTCTTACTGAGCTAAGGTCATGAAGGAAAAAACCAAAAACACACAAAAAAACTGACTTCCCTCTTGCTTATGCTAATATTCTTGTTTCTGTGAGTGAAACCAGCTGCCACACCGTTAGCTGCCCTAAGAGTGGAGCATGTGACTATGAACCAAAGGAAGTCTTTCCTATAGTCACTTTTGACCTGAAATCCTCAGTACTAGAACTTGAGGAATTAACTCTTGCTAATAACCACCTAAGTCAATTTGGCAGTGACTCTTTCTCCATAAACACTTCAGACAAGATCTCAATCTTAGCTAACACCTTGAATGCAGTCTCTGAAAGAACTTGAGGCCCATCCAGGTCCACCCTAGATGTGGGCATTCATGCTGCACAGGATCTATAAGATATATTTTACTGTTTGAAGCCACTAAGTTTTGGGGGAATTTGTTATGCAGTAATAAATTACAAATATAGTAACCATTTTTATATTTCTTAAATAAGCAAAAATCTAAAAGTCTGATTAAAAGATGTATTGTTACAGCCTTGAAGATGAAGGAAGCATTTATGGACTGCTGATGGGAATGGAAATGGGTTCAACCTCTTTGAAAACCAATCTGACTCTCTCTATCGATTTGAAGATGCTGTACCTTCAGGATACAAATACCTCTTCAGTAAATTTTTTTTCAAGTCAGCAAATAAATATAATCAAGCACAAACATTGTAGAATTGTTTATAACAGTGAAAAATTAAATGTGATCAATTGGAGAAAAAATTTTGAAATATTCATGCTGTGGGAAAGTATTTAAAATGTAACACTAGTGAAATTGATCTGTATGTATTAACATATGAGTACACCAATTCTTTGATATAATTTATATAAATAAAAAGACAAATACCACATATTATTCATGGATAAAGTATTATAAAATATAAAATTAGGACACAAATAATATGTAATTACTTTAGGATACTAAATGAAAAAAATAAATTTAAATGACGTATGCCTTAGTTGAATATATAATACAAAACTTCTTCAGAAGAGAGGCAAAACAAATTTGGCAAAATGCCAATATTAATTAAATTTTGAGATGGATAGGTACAGGGTTATGGGTCATGTTAGTCTTGGTTTTATTGCAAGCATATTTGAAATATTTCATAATATTTTAAAGTTTAATCATTGGGACTGAGAATCAGGTAGAGGCAGTGTTTATAAAATATACTTTACACAAGTTTGATGATGAAAGGCGGGAAGCACTGAGGATAGTAGAAACATTCATGGGGTCAAGAATGAAGTTGTTGTTTTATTTTCCTTATTATTCTTTTAAATGGAAGAAACTAGAATACATATGGATGATATAGCAACAATTTGTCCTTAGTTAGACAAATAAAGTTTGACAAATAAAGGGGATAAAGAAGAGAGCAGGGCCTATGAGAACATAGGAAGAAATGGGTTGTAAAATTACTGTCATTACAGGGCATATGTCTCTTGCACTGTAACTGAGGACAGAAAGACAGGACGGGTAGACAAACTGGCAAAGCATTTTCAACTTAGGAGCCTGTGACAGATGGGAAGTATGAGGCTCATCCACAAATATAGAGGAATCAGAGTGGGCACTTTGCAATTCAAGGATGGCAGAGAAGTTATGACACAGTATTTTCAAAGAATGAGGCAGATTTCAGTAAGGAAAAGTCACAAGATTTCTGAGCAGTGATAAGGAGATATTTGTATCCATGGTGTTATCAATATGTCAAACTGTTCTTAAAAGCAACACTGGTACCAGTAATTGACAAATATTTCTTTATTAAATAAATTAAAATTATAATCTAGTTGCTTGGGAGAATTGTGATTGTAAATTGGTTTAATGTGTTATTTTATTCAAGGGATTAAATACTGAGTTTAAGTGTTAAGAAAATGTACTACATTTTGCCCCAAACTGAAAGTTATCTAAGATAAAGGAAAACTTTCATAACCTTAATATATCTTGAGAACATTCTCAATAATTTCTTAAACCAAAATCAACAGGTCTCAGGATAAATAATATGATTATTTAAATGTTTTTGATTGATTCATAATCATACATTTATGAGATTTTAGATGGTATTTTGATTTATTGTGTAATGATCACAACAGGGCAATTATCATACTTATTATCTTACACTTTTATCATGCTTTTATGATGTGTATACTCAAATCCTCTCTTCCCTATTTTGAGACAGAAAATGCACTGTTGTTAATATATACACCTTACTCTGCCATAAAATACTTGAACTTATTTCTCCCATAACGACAATATTGTACTTGTTGACTGACCCTCCCCCCATCTATTCTCCCTGGTTTCTGTTAACTATTGCTCTATTCTCAACTCCTATGAGATCATCTTCTTAGTTTCCTCAAAAGAGTGAGATAATGTGGTGTTTGTCTTTCTGTATCTGGCTGTGTTCAATTACTATAATAACATTCCAGCTCATCCATGTTGTTATTAAACTATACAGTTAACAAGAAAATAATGTTCATAATTTATAAGGACTCAACTAACTCATGGAAAAAAATTGCTTAATACAATTAAAAATGGCTTGTTGACCTGAACAGACATTTTTCAAAAATGACCAACAGAAACTTGAAAAGACACTCAAAATCAACTGACCATCAGGGAAAAACAAAACAAAACCACAGAGAGTACTGTAGTTTTAAAACTCTCACCAACACAATAATACATCAAACCTACATTATTCCAAATTAAGTAGATGAAAAAAATGTAGATTTTGATAATTTACAAATTTTATCATTTCCTTAATTTTATCCCTTATCTTTATGTTCATTCTATTATTAGAGTATTAACATTTGTCACTATACAAAATATTCAAGTGTAGGGACATTTGTAGTTCCTAAAGGTAAGATTAGGAAAAAAATCATCCAAGATAATAAGGAGAAGAGTCAGAACCAAGTTTTAATCTTAAATTGACAGAGGATTAAGAGATGGTAGAAAGAATACTTGATTGAGTCATTAAGCTAAAATTGGAATCTGGACAATACCTTGAACAAGTTCCTGGATTCCTATAAATTTCATTGTCTACAAAAGCAGAGGATTAAATTAAATGATCTACCAAGTTCTACTATTTTTAAATTTCTTACTCATCTTCAGTTCAATAGAATTTTGGAAAAAAAAGAGTTCCAAAAGACTCACAGTTATATCCAATTTTCAACTACACAATAAGAAATGTCCTCAACACAGCCAGGCTTTGACATCACTGGCCTTGTACTCTCAATCCTGGCTTTCCTTAACCAGGTTACTTCCCTTCGGATTCAGAGACAAAATTTAGAAATAAAAGTGGGTAGAAGCAAAGATAAGAGTGAAACTGGGGAAAGTATGTACATGTTCCATTCAGTACCTTGCTTGCACTGGGCGCTCCTTTGAGTTAGGGTGTAGAATTCCTTGAGAGAAAATGGAGATAAAGGTGTCGAGAAGTTGGGTTGAGATGAAAGGGAAAATGAAATCATATCACCATGTCCTTCTTAGCCAATATTTTTATTAAGTAGCATTGCTTATGTTCACTATTTAATTTGGTAGAAAAATAGTTTTAGAAAAATCAAAGAAGTCAGCAAATTCAAAAGTTATATAGCAGGAAGGGATTTCTAGGAAAGAAATAAGCAACTGATCTTATAATTACCCAGCTAACATGTAAGAGTAACAATTAACATGACATTCAGCAATTAAATGAAGTGTGAGAAAAAAGTCACTTAATAATGAATGGAGTAGTTCAACTCTAATAATATTCAACTCTAATAATAATAATATTCAATTCTAATAATATTTGGTTCAACTCTAATAATATGCCCCTTTACAAAATATCCTCTGTTGAAGAAGTGCCAACTTACCCTCAATCTTTATATAACTAGGGTCAGTACCAATACTGGAAAGTCTGAATAATTCAGAAATTGTTCAGGTACATATGTATTTTCAGAATAGTAAACATAATCAAATATAACTTGCTCAGGATATGGAGATAAAAACATTTACTAATATACCTGAGTTGATTGCAAAATACAGTTAATGTAAAAAGTAAATGGACTGCTTTTCTATATATTATCTGTGTGATATTAGACAATTTTAAATGAAATCTTTCAGAAGATTTTATAAGTAGAAATATCTTCCTTATTTAAGATTTATAATATGAATAATGATAGTCTTGACTTTACAATGCCTTTTGTTTTGTAATCAGGTTTTATTTAAAATGATTACTAAATGTGGATGGGAAGCTTTTGTTGGTCTTCACACTCTGGGTATGTGATATGAACACAAGCTCAGGAATGCTAGCAGGCTCTAGAAGCTGGAAAGACAGGTAAAATTCTTCCGCTGAAGAGCCTCCCCGCAAAGAAAGTAGTCATGAAAACACCTGAGCTTAGCCCTCAAGGAAAGAACAAATACAGATTTGGGTACCTGAAAGTGAGGTGCGGCTCTACCAGATACCTGAAAATGTGGAAGTGGCCTTAGAATAGTAAAGGGGAGATAATAGACAACTATTAAGGAACATGACAGAAAAGCCCAATTTTCTGGAATAGACAAAATTTCCTTGAACAAACTTTGTAAAAATATGGATGTTAACTGTGCTACTTGTGAAGGTTCAGAAGGGAGAGTGGAAGATGGTACAGATAACTTATTTCATTACAGAGAATAACTACATCATAATCATCAAACTGTTGGTAGAAATATAGATGTTAAATGTATTGCTACTGAGAATGCAGAGAGAAGGCAGGAACAAATCATCAAAAACTACAAGAAAGGAATTCCTTATGGTATAAGGGCAGGAAGTTTGTCGAGTTGTGTCCTACAGTTACATGGAAACAACTCATAAGCAATAAATTTTATATTTAGTAGAGAATACTTGGAACCAAAGTGTTAAAGGTTTCTCTGGTTTCCTCTTGTTGCTTATAGTAAAATGAAAAGGAAACAGAAATTGGAGAAATAATTATTCAGTAAAAGGGAGTAGATATTTTATGATTTGGTAAATGATGAGCTTATCCTGATTATACACACAAAAAATGATAAAACTAAAAAATGTATGATCAGGAAGGTAAGGTCAAGGATGTGGCTAAATAATTAAATAATATTTAATAAATAAAATGTATTAAAATAAGTTTTAAGAAAATATTCCCTGCAATTTTTCTTCTTTCCAGGCTGATTTTAGGTGCCTTGAAACAATAGAATTTATGGGGAATTCAAGAACAGAGACCTCCGAAGAGATCCGACATGTGGCTAATGAATTCTTCAGCCATCTCAGCAGAAGTCAGGCAGAGAGATTGGATTATTTAGGGAAGCTCTTTGGAGGAGTGTCTTGTTTAATGGAGCAAATCTCTGATATACATGGGGACCCAGAAGATTCTTGAGAATGTCACATCAGCAGGAACACTGCCAGTTTAAACTGAAAGGGACAGAGACAGGACATAATGAAAGAAGGCTGTCAGGCTCTGAAACTGTACAGCATAGAAGGCTGATAGAAACACTCAGCTGCGAATATATACTACCATTCAAGCAAAAGGGAGGATGACTCAGATGGCAGAGCAGCAGGTGTAGATGGTGTAGCCAAGAGTCACAGAGGATTCTTTCCAGGTTTTGAAAATTAATGTAGTTTGCCTAGTTGAATTTCTAAATGTTCAGGGGGTGGGAAGCAACTCCTTTTTTTCTCCTTTCCCCTTTCTCCCTTTCCAAATGGGTTTACCTATAACTTGTATACTATCTCTGCCA
This sequence comes from Sciurus carolinensis, assembly GCF_902686445.1. Lineage (NCBI taxonomy): Eukaryota > Metazoa > Chordata > Mammalia > Rodentia > Sciuridae > Sciurus > Sciurus carolinensis. The sequence goes on from NC_062215.1 coordinate 93,656,394, forward strand.
CACCATTGTATTTAAGGTGCAATTTGTTTTCTAGTTTTTTTTTAGCCTGCAGATAAGAAGAAATATTGCCCCAGGATGGATCATGCAACAATCTTAACCATACCTGAGTTAGACTATTTAGATAATAATATTTGAAACTTTGGTTCTGATGAGATTTAGATGAGATTTTAGAATTGAGTTGATGGCTGTAATTGGTTGAGAATTTGGAGAATGTTGGAATGGTCACATAGAGAAGCTACCTGCTAAAAGCAGAGGTTGGAGGAAAGTGGCTACAAACCAAGGAAAACTGGGAGTCTCCAAGATCTAGAAAACACAAGGAAGTGACTTTACTATGGAGACTCCAGATAAAACTACCAGGCCATCACATTGATCTTAGCCCCAGTGACAGAAAATAAATACAACGTGTTTTTTTCTTCCACTATAAATTCTTTAATTTCCAAACGAATATGGCATATAACATACTCTAGTTAGAAAAGCACTGTTAAATACTGAAGAGAATACAATCTGTTTATACAATTAGGTAAGCATCAAATGTTTCCATATGGAAAAGTAAATGCAGAATGAATAATTTGTCAATAGAATAAAATAGCTAATATTAAAACAAGATTCACATTAGAGATATAACTCTGAAATGTCATCTAAGGGAGATTTCAGGGTAATTATATATTTTCTTAATAATTTCATTTAGCAAAGTAAAATAATCTTTTGTAGGACCAATCTACTTTCTTTATCTGGCTTTCAGACACTAAAATATGTTAACTGCTATATGAAAATAAAGACATAAATATCAGAAACATTATATTTCACTTTAATTGCTAGCATAAATACAGTACATATGTAATATTGTAGTATTATCAAATAGGAGATGTATATAAAACAACAATAAAGTATTGAATATTTGGGCCATTCCAGTTTTAGTATTTAAATAATATGTAAACATAAATATGTTGAAGACTGTATGTCAGAGAGATTTTTGTGTGCCATACATATATACCTTATTGCCAATTCTAACAATGGTCTACAACAAAAATATTATAGGATGTTTTAGCAATAGTCTTATGGTCACATAGATATTTATGGTAGCTGTGAGCAATGAGCTACTACCATCAAAGATTACTGAGAATCAGCTCTATTGTGCTATTTCTATAAGTCTGGAGTGAAAAGAACTTTTGCCATAATCTCACATCATCTGAGAGACAGAAAGAGAGAGAGACATTGCCTATATAGACAAAGAGTATAATCAAAATATGAAAACCCACCCCATCTTTGATTAAAAGCATTAATAACTGTTTGTTAATTTTATCCTATTATGATATAGATGAATGAAAGAAAATATGCAGCCAATCTCTGTCCTGAATTTTAGTGCTATTTTGTTAAAATCAGAGATGCCATTGTTGGGACAACACAGTCCACTAAATTGTACACTATGTAGATAAAACTAATAGGTTTTCCACTCTTAATGAAAATATGACTTCACAATAATTACCATACAAAATATTACAAGTTTTGAGCTTATAAGAAAATTATCCTGGTTTCAAAGATAAATGGTTCTCAAATTTAAGAGAAAGTAACTTCACTATATTCTTCTTTAATTTTCTTAGATACACCTTCATTTTCAGTTTTCACTAAAAAATAAAGTTATCAAAGTATTTCACACTCATACACATTCATTATATTGTATAGTTGTTGGTCATTGACCATATAAAATAAGTTGAATAAAAGTTTGTTTTTAAAGATAAGAGTAGTAAAGTGTTAAAAGATTGATAGCAAACTCCTTTTTCTGTTTCCATTTCATCCCTTAAAATATAATTTTATTTCTACCCTTGAGATATAAACCAAGAAATGTCTTTTACCATGTAAAGCATTTTACCAGTTCTGCAGGCTAGAAGATGGTTTGAAATGATCAATTCTATGAATTAAACTTCAATAGTAAGACCTCTAGTTTAGAACTGACCTGGCATATTTATAACTTATGACTCATAGAGTTAAAGCTTTGTTATAAAATGATTCAGGAATTTAGACATTTTAAAAATAGAAGCACTTGTCTGGTGAGTACTCTGTTTGGGCAAGGTCTCTATAAAAATATGGTCATGAAAACCTAATTTGGGAATTCCAAATTTCACTTTTCTTTCAGATACAATGTTTTACTTCAGATTTGTACATATATATACATGTATGTACACATACACATATTTAAATGTGTAGGTATAACATGCATGCACATATATACACAAAAACTAGATATCTTCACATGTATTGTGTATACATAGACTATATTATCTTCATGTATTTGCTTAACAATAATAGCTAGTAGTTATTGAGAACAAAATGCCAAACTCTATATACTCTGCATGGACTTACACATTTAATCTTTAAAACAATTCTATATGGTATGTTCTATTACTATCTCCATTTTATAGATTAAAGAAATAAAAACCTAAGACATAAATGTTACATAACAAATTCAAATAAAACAAAAATAGTGCTACAGAAATTTGAACCTACTAAACCTGATGTCAACATTTATCATCTAATTCTCAGAAAAAAATGATGAAAGTGAAAACAAATCTCATTTTATAATAAAGGATATTGAAATAATTGGTAAGTAGCACTGTAAGAATTTCGGGCAATGTAATCTTTTTCCAGAAACCAGTTTTGTCCACTTCAGTATACTGACCTTTTATATATTTACCTTTTTAAAATCAGTAAATGGAGAAAGTTATTATGCTTATATAGTAAAAAGGTTTCAAATTAGAGACCATGAAAAGAAGTATGGCTACCAAATCCTTCTTCCTTTACCTAGGGGGATGGATAATGATAACATACTATTTTATTAAACGATTATTAATCTACCCCTTTCTTATACAAACTGCAATACAAAGTATATGTAGGTCAAGACCATCTGTAGCTTATTTATCATTTCTAATTCCTTTGTCTCACAATAAAATAATAGAATCAACATCTACTTTAGATGTTATAAATTAAAGTGCACCCGTTTTGTAACCTACTTACGGAATTGCCTGGCTCAATTACAGGCAATACTGACTTAGTTATCATTATTTGTTATTGCTTTGCCTTGATCTTTGAAGCCAAATTAGAATATACAGATAAAATTCATTTTAGTTACTAATCACTGTTCTAGGCATTTTGCATATATTATCATTATTGTTCACAATACAACCTAGCCAAAGAGGTATTTTCTTTAATAGATAAGGAAACTGAGAGGACAGATAATTTATTTAAGGTAGACCATCAATAGTAAGGGGCAGGCCCATTTTCAACTGTAGTTGCTTCAAAAGACTGTCCAGTGTACACTTAATCACACAGAACAAACACACTCAATTCCAATATGCATATAAATCTGAAAATTATATACACCTCAATCATAATGAAGTGCATAGATACATAGATGAAGTATATCCTTTGGTGTGTAATTTTGGTTTTTGGAGTGTATATTTATTATGTTGTATGTGTTTCAGAGAAATTGTTTAGAGAAATAGCAACATATTGCTAAACAGCTCAAAATAATTAAAACCCAGATTTCAAATGAGGTAATAGAATATCTTTTCTTTTTCATTTCATGAATGAATACTGGAAATGTATGTTTTAAAACTTAGAAAAAATTTTTGAAAATGTTGTTTAATTAGTACACATTTAAATTTTAAACAAACAGCTTTTATACTTCATAAATGTCCATTGTTACAATAGAAAAAGTATTAGTCAGCAGATGTATTTCTCAACCAACTATGTAAATTTATTATGAAAATATCACTTGTGTGTGTAAAAAGACTGATTAAAATGTAAATTTTCTATAAGATTTCTGATGGGCACATTAAATATAAAATATGGAGATACTAAAAGCATTATCACTCATAAACACTTGGAAGACTTTAGTTTTGAAAAGGTTACAATTCTCATGATGTAGATATAGTACTGCAGCAGAAAAACAGAATTTATGTCAATACTATTTAGCTACATTCATTCCAATTTTATACATGTGATTTATGCTTTTTCAAGAATTGCATTATCAATGAATTTCAATACATAGCTTGAAAGTAAAAGTTTGAATTCCAACTGCTTTTTTAGTCATCTTCATCTGTCAAATATTTAGAACATAAATTAGGCTAAAATGATTATCTTGAATTTTCCTATGCTTATATAAGCATGCTGTTTCTCAGTATTCCAATTAATTATGTCCCTTTGAATTTTTTAGTCCATGCTGTGGTACAAGTGTCCCATATGTTCCAGTTAATTGTATTTGTACCAGAAAAAAAAGTCACATCCAGAAAGGGGATTGCACCTACAAATTTATACACAATTGAAAACAAAAATGAATTGTCTATGAGGGTCTATGTATTTTCAAAATCAGTTTATATTTCAATTTTACTACTTGGTATTTATGGAAAAGGATCAGATAAAATTGAAGTCAACTGCAAATAAACTAACAATGCTTGATAAGAGTGGTATATAGATTTGAATAGCTGACATCAATAACTAGGGATTTTACTCTTATCTTTACAAATATCAAAATTATTTTTTAACCTAAATCTGGCACAATGCTAACTCTGGAACCAATTCTGTTATTGAGTAGGGTCAATTTGTAATATAAAATATTGATTTCTACAGACAAGCTTTCATCAAATAAAAATAAATTAATTCTTTCTGATAGTTTCATTCTAAGTACATTAGAATTCAGGGTCTTCTGCCTTACAAAATTAAATGTTGTATTCTTTCTCTCCTCCTCTTCCAGGGTGCCTGCCCTCTATTATACCAAGTTTTTCTATGAGGTGCACCATGAGGACCACTTTGGACATATAGGAGGATAAAAGATACACACAAGTGAAAGTTTTAACTTAAGTTCTTCAAGGGTAATCTAATACATTTTTGATACTTAAAACTAAGAATTGGCTATTATCTAGACTCTGAACCAACTCTGAAATAAAAGATAGGCAAACTTAAAAAAAAGAGATGGAAAGTAATTGCTGAAAGGACTTTGTTATTATTGACTTCACATAATAGATGACTTAGCAGGCACTCTTTAACCTGGTCCATTTATACTGATGTTAGATTCAGCTTAAACATACCAAACAGTTAGATCAACTCTTCTATATTAGGAGGAAATGCATTTCTATAATGAATATTCAGTATAGGAGCTTAGGGAACTTGAAATATTTCCTAGTTTTCCTTCTAGTTTAGTCCCAGAATTTATGGAGCTGAACTGCAGTGATTGTACACTGAACTGTCCTACTAATCAAATGGAATATCTCTTTTGCTCAAGTTTGTAGAAAATCAACCAAGCAATCAATCAGCAACCACGCACACACACACACACACACGCACACGCACACACACACACACACACACACACACACACACACACACACAGAGCTAGAGAGAGAGAAGGAGAGAGAGAGAGAGAGAGAAGTATTTTGCCAGATTTCTTGAGGTTTATCATGGAATAATAAGGTATTTTTTCATATCTGAAGGACCTTTTACTTTAGGGAAGAAATGCAAATACAGCAATCAATTAACAGGTATACACTAGGTACACTTATGTACTTAGTTTACTTGACTTTTAGGCAACATTTGATACTTTCAAACACTTAATTATTCTGTTGTGTGAAACATGTATGTTTTCAGTTGCTTCCTTTGCTTTTTTAAGACTTCGAGTTCCTCCTCAAGCCCCATATTCAACCTGAACATCTTCTCATCTTCTTTTTCTAGAATTGTTTATCTATCTGCCCCTTGATATCTCCATGTGAATATTATTTAGATAACCAGAATCCTGCATTTCTAACCTGGAAGTCATGACCTTTACATAAGTTTGCTCCTGGTCTTTTAGTTCACATTTCAGCAAGTATTACGTACACTCATTTTCTCAAGTGAAAATATCATAATATCCCTGACTTCCCACCCATTCGTCTAGAAATCTTGTCACCCAGAACACTTATTCCCTCCATTTTTCTTTTTCTTTTCTTTCTTTTTAATCACAGAGCAACTAACTTTTCTAAAACAGACATTTCATACACTCATTTCTCTACCTAAAATCATCCAGTGACTGCAATCCTCTCAGAATAAAATGAACATATATATCATGATTGCATGGTTCTGAATGATCCGAGTCCTTCTTTTCTCATCTCTTCTTATCTTTCCTTCTAAAATTCAAGTACACAAAACTATAGTGAATTCTCCATGCTTTTGTCCACCACAGAGACACTGTATAAACAGTTCCCCCTCCTTGCAACACTTTCCTCCTATCCTCTTTTCCACATGACTAATTGCTATTCACTATTTCAGCATGAGTTTATCATTGTTTCCTGGAAAAGCCTTCTCTAACAGTCAGCTCCAGAAAAGGGCTTACATTTTTATCTTAAGTGTTCCCACTGCAGTCTGTCCTTAACCTTCTGCAGTGTTTATCAAACTAATCAGAACCAGTTACAGATTGTCAGGACCCAGTGCCAAATGTAAATGAGAGTCTCCTTGTTCAAGTTTTATTAAGAATTTTGAGAGGGTGACAGCAGAACACTGATCAAGTAAAGAGTTCCCCTAAGTACAGGCTACTTTGCAACTGTGTGGGTCATATGTTCAAGGAACTCCCTGAGTATATTTTGTCACCTTTATCATATCTCTATTGCTTGCTCATTCATAAGCTCCTAGAAATCAGTCTGGGACCTTGTCCTATTCTCTGTTATTTCTTCAGAAATAATAATTTTTCCCTGCCCATAATAAACTCAAAAAGTATCTGTTGATTCAGTTTTCCATTCTGAGGGAAGAAATCTCTATGTGGGCATCAGTTTTTAGATAACACCTGTAAAATGAGATGTTTGATCAGATGCAGTACCAGAATTGGGTACTTCCAGGGCTAGGATTAAATGGAGGCTTCTTCTAATTCATAACTGTCCCTGAAATCATTTAGGCCAGTAATTAAAGTATAGGTGATAAAATTTAATGTTCTTTTTAATAATAATAATCATTAAAATATAAATACACAATTTACATATAATAAATTTACATAAATATAAATTATAATAATTATTATAATCCTTCCCTGTATTTTAGTGGAACAGGGAAATTACTATGTTGGCAAATGAGCCTCAATGGACTTAATCAATACAGTGTTGTATACACTATGTGTGAACTTCCAAGGAGTATTAGATTAAGCTTTATATCAGCCAATAATTTGTCTTTCATATTTTGTCTGAGGTTCTTCCCTAATTTATTTTTGACATGAGTAAATTGATCCTAAAGGATTCATATTAATGTCTCTTTCTAAAGTTCACCTACAATTTTAGATTCACTCTGCCCTTCTCAAATTCTCTTGATCTACTCCAAAGACCTGTCCAAACTGCTGTTGGATTCAAAGAGGGGAATTATGCAAATGTTGAATGTAGCACACACTGAAATGTAAATTCCTAAGATAAGGAGCCAAGTTCCTGCTCCCCCTTCCTTTTTCCCTCTGTCCTCCTCCTCCTCTCTCTATACCTCTCCAATCCTTCCCTTTCTCATCTATAGAATGGCATAGTAGGATACTGTGACTTCCATGGTTCTTTCCTGCCTGACCATTCTATCATGTGACATTCAGAGCGGAAAAGTTTTGGCCTTGAAGCAGAATTCAGAAAAAAATGAAAGAGAAAGAAGGAGGCACACAGTAATGTCCACAGGGGACTGCAAGCAAGCCTGTCCTCCTGACTGAGTCACCTAACAGCCAGCATGTCCTGAGTGCTCAATGTGCTGAGCTCTGTTTTGAGAGGTTAGAGCATTACTGATTCCTCCAAAACCTATTCTCATCCTTATTTTATAGATATGGAAAATTCAATTTCATGTCTAGCTACGGATTGATTCAGTCTTTAAAATTATTTGGTTTGATGTCATGCTTGTCCTGGGTCCACATGATTAGGAAATACCTAAATTTGCATCCTGAAAATTTGGTCTCATTAAACTGAATTGTTAAGGAAAAAAAGAAAAGAAAGAAGAAAACAGCATAATCTTCTTTTTTAGAAAACTTTGGGGGATAAGTGGTCTTCTTTAGGAAAAACAATGGACTTAAAAATATAATTCCCACAAAATTTGAACAGGAAAGGAGAAATTAAATGACAACAGATGAGAAGAGCATCTTGTTACTTCTTTTCTAGGCCTGATACTCCTGCAGATGATTGCATCCCATCTCTGTCTCAATTTTGTCATTGAATACTTTTTCCCAGGCTGTGTTCTGCACACTCATCATGTTTGTGTTTCCTTTTGATAGCTTCTTTTTAAAATTCTCTATGTCGACTGAATAACTAAAATGTCATTACTCTAAGTTCTCCATTCAATAATACTTTAAGAAACATGTTAGATTATTTAATGACAGCATTGCTGTGTCATGGGATAATTGTCCACAATGAGCTATTGTCTCTTCATTTACACGGTACAAATTGTCCATCCCTTGTGTGATGTTTGTTTTTCTCTATACTTATTCGTATTTAGTAAAATTCTCTACAGCTGCTCTATTGACCATTAAATCATCCATAGATTTAGATTTGATACCTCATTTGAGAGGATATATAATAAATAAAAAAGAAAATTTGGCACTTTTCTGATACCCTGTGGGGCAAATTTATTGCTTTTTTTTTTTTTTTTTTTTGTATCAGGGATTGAACCCAGGGGCACTTAACCATTGAGCCACATCCCCAGACCATTTTATATTTAATTTTTTAATTTGAGACAGTCTTGCTAAATTGCTGAGGTTGACTTTGAACTTGCGATTCTCCTGCTGCATCCTCTTGAGCTGCTAGGATTACAGGTGTGCGCCACCATACCCAGCTACTGTATTCTTTATAGAGACATAAGTCAAGCTTGATTCTGCCCTCTTGAAAATCTCCAGGTAGCCTAACACAGATCATGTCTGTTCTTCAAAGAGTCATTGCAGCATTGTCTAATATTAGTAACAATAATAATATTATCAGGTGTTATCATAAGACCACTGAACTTATTAATTTCTCTAGAGCAAATTTATGAAGTAGGTCTTGTTGTCTCTATTCCTACGACTCAGGAAACTAAGGCGTTTTGGCTATATAACCTGGCATAATCATGCCCTTGAAGCTCTGATTTGAACCCGATCTGTCTAACTTCACCCAGATATTATAAATAAATAAATGCAGCTGGCCTAAATAGCCACCTCCTCAACCATCCTCACCACAAAAACACACTCATCCACTTAATTATAATGAATGGCACTGCAAAAAATTTAAAAGCTGAAGTCTTAAACAACACCAAAATACACTTGTCCTGGGTCAAAGTCTGTTGAAAACATTATAAACACAGTCAATCCAAAGCTACTGTCAAATTCTAGGGAAAATAAGTTACAACATGCAAGTTATTTTGATAGTTTTTGTACTATTAATAGACTTCTTCCATCTTATGGATAAAGATTCTGTTTATGAATTGAAATAACAAATAAGGGTGCCTTAGTTTTCCACCAACCACGTGAATTTCCACCTTGAGGAAACAAAAAGAGTCATATATAGTATCTCAAAACTTTGTTCTTTATACAACTCACAGTGATTCCCAATCCCCTCTTTGGAGGTACTGAGCCACATCCCCATCCCTTTTTATTTTGAGACAGGGCCTCGCTAAGTTACTAAAGGCTGGCCTGGAACTTGAGATCTTCCTGCCACAGCCTCCTGAGTCACTAAGATTATAGGTATGTGCCACCATGCTCCACCACAAATATCCTTTGATAGATTTTTTAACTCCCCGCCCCCACAATGCAGGACATCAAACCTAGTGTCTTGTACATCCTAGGTAAGCATTCTACCACTGAACTACACCCTCCAGCCCAATTTTTTTTTTATTTTTTATTAAATAAAAGAATCTGATTCAATATCTACTTATATAAGGTTCTATAACTTTATAACTGTTTTCTTCCTCTTTCTAGCCCTGACCCTCAACAAAAGACAAATTTCAACTGAAAGTGGATTTACAGTAGGAAGTATATTTTAAAACTAAATTCAGAATCAAATATAAGGTGCTCATTTGATATTTAAAACAGAAATGTAAACACTCATGAGGCATCGGTCATAATAAAAATAGAAATTTCATTGGTTACTTTTAATAATTGAAATAATAATTCTCCAAAAATATAAATTTCTCTTATGTTCTTTTTTTAAACTTATGTTTATACTATATTTTAATTAAGAATTTCATCTCCACATTACTAAATATGGTTCACCAATCTGGGTATTTTAAATCATTAATGTGTGGAGGGGCAACTAAAGACTCAGAAGAGTTTTGAATACCAGATGTTCAACCAAAAACATATATATGTGTACACAGTCCTCTACAGTCTTATACTTTGAAATTTTAGAAGACAATTAAGATATTCTATATCAAACCCACTACCACCTCTCAGCAGACAACTTGGAAGAACTACTACAATAATTAAGCAGCTGGTGAGATTCAATTATGAGGGAAGATCAGGGTACTAAATATATATAACTTGGCACAGGGACAACTAACAGAAGGGATACTGTTGTCATATCTGAATGATATCTTCAAAGTGGAAGCTAAGGGTTTATCATGTAGTAAACTGCAATAGGATTTAAAGGAAACATGCATAGAAAATTCAATAAAAATAAATTTATGATCAATTTTTGTGTATTGTAGAACTGTCCTTATAAAAAATATAATAATTTTAATATAATTAAGTAATTTTAATAATATTAATACATTAATTTAGGCTGGGTCAGTTTTCTAAATTTCAAGGACAGCTATTTTTATGAACAAGTCTATCATGCTCTTTTCTTTCTTTGGGTAACCAGACTTGTTTAAACATTAAACATTATTTTACCATTTTTGTTTGTTTTATTTTTTAACATGACATTTTCCACTTTCAAGATTTGCAATGTTCAGTTGATAAAAAAAACAGTCATTTCATTTCTACTTTATTTTAGTGATCCAAAAATAAATACAGTAATCAGCATAAAATTTGTCACCCTATGCACTTTAACTTAAAAATGAATGTGTACTAGCTGGACTATTAGCTAATGGTTTGTAAACCAAGGATCATAAAACACAGTAAGTCACCGAATCAGTACAGCACTGCTGTCTCACAGGTATAGGTTGCTGTTAGGTTCAATCTCATTTACTCTCTCTGTTAATGTTCTGGAAAGAGGTAATAAATATGACATTTGTTACATTCATATTACATTGAAATGTGTGTGAAAAATGAGATTCATTGCTCTCCAAAATACTAGACTACCGAAAGAAGTACTGGGAAGTAAATATAAACAGCTAAATAGAGAAATAAATGACAAGCTAGGTGTTTTCCATAAAAAATGGTGACAAAACTCGTAATGTAATTTGGGACTTGTATGCCAATTGCTTCCAAGATCCCTCAGATTCCATTGATAATGTTGCATGTAGCATTACTCGGTCACCTAAACATCAACATGCCAAAAAAATAAAAATCAAGACTTTCAATATGACTACAGAACTATATATTCTCCTCTGCAAGAAATGATTGGCAGCATTTACATAAAACAATAAATGGCATTCAGAACCAGAAAAATATATGGCAAAACCCACAATACATCAGCAAAAGGATATTAAATGCCTTAAATGACAATTATTAGTGAGGCTGATGACTAGATTTGTTTATGGTTTTTTTACCCTGGTTGTGTGTTTCACCACTACCCTCTGTTCCTGAGCAACGCAATCCAGGTACAGAGGTAGTAGGTTTGGATGAGGAGGTATAGTGTGTCTCTTTGATGGAAAGGTGCTGCTTCTCTGGAAAAAGGCTTAAAAGATGAGTTACTGCAGGAAAATGTTCTTATGTCTACATTCTCAAGTTCAAACTTTTTTTTCATAGGGAAACATTTTTAATTCACTCGAGATGTGTTCCTGTGTGGTTTGGAACCTGCTAAGTACTGGAAAAACAGTGGTGAACAAGAAAAATGAGGATGCTGCTAACATATAGTTCTGCCTAGTGGGAAGTTTAGACAATTAAACAAAGGATAGCAATAAAGAATGAAGAGCACTGTATCCAATACTGGGAAATCCTACACAGCATGTTGGCTTGGAGAATCAACAAAAGACCTTACCTGGAAAATGGCAATGAAGCAGAGATCTTAAAGTGAGACTCAAACATGAAACATGTAATGGACCTTCCAAAAGAGAAAAGAGACTTTGAATCTATTTTTGTCTTTTGATAGATTTAAGCAGTTAGGTTAATCCAAATGGTAAATAAGTCATGAAATATATTTATCTATAAGGTTCATTGAAGAGTTAGAAGATTCCCAAATTTTATAAAACTCTTTCTCAGTATATTTGACTGATTTATAGTAGATGACACAGGAATTATTTAATAATAAGTATACTATAGTTATTTAAAGACAATAGGTCCTTTCCAAATTAGCATAAGTGTAACAAAGAAAACAAATTAGGAGCTTAGAGAATTAGGGCAGCAATTCTCAAATTTGGGGTACATGAGATTTTTTATGCTACCTAATAAAAAAATCAGATTTTTACCTCTGTACCACTCTATTGAAACTGTGATTCTAGAGACATAGGGCTGCGATAAATATATTGTATTTTTAACCAGAGTTATTTTAATGTAGATGTTCCAAATTCACACCTTGAGAAATACTAAGTTAGGGGATATGCTAAAAATAGAGTTAGTAGCTTTGATTTGGGGACAGCAGAGATAATTTAATCTCTTCTCTCATTTTCTCCTTCTTTTCTGCTTTTTCTCCTTGACCAAAATCCTATTGAAGCCACAGGAATTGGTAAAAGGTTTCCCTGAACATACCTTAATCTTTATCCGATCAAGAAGGAAGAGAGAAAGAAAAGCAGTTTCCAGCCTATCTGCACATTAGAATCACCTGGAGAGTTTTAAAAACAACCATTACTCAGGTGTCATTCCTAGAGACTCTGCTTGGTCCGGATGGGTCCCCCACCAATACTTAAAGTTCACCAGGTGATACTAATGATTACCATTGTCCCCAACCATAGGCAAGTGGAAAGAGAAACTTTCCAGTATTCACTGTTACAGTTCCTTTGCTGGATGCTCTTACCTATATGCGCGTATTTAGATATATTTCAATACTCTGGTCATTCACAAATGTTGATACTGAAGCTCTGGATTGATCTCTTCAAGGGCATAAGGGGAGAGTCAGGATTATAATTAAGTTGTTCAGTTCAATTCCTATTTTTATGTTTGTTTTGGTTTGGTTTTAGATTTATCACCAAATATAAATTGCTCATCATCTTTTGTATTTAATGTATACTTGGTCACAACCCAGAACAGCCCCTCCAAGTGCTTACATTTTTCCAAGTGGTGGAAAGATTTTTCAGTCAAATATGCTATTTTAGAGATATTATATAATTCTCCAGTACATAGTGCTTGGTATACAGTGTGTGCTCAATAACATCAGGTTCAAAATGGCCTTTGTAGCAGAGTTTTGCAAGCATGTGAATTTTTGTGTACTTTGAATGTTGTTGTCTTTTAAAATTACAAATAGAAAACAAAAGTGTTGACACTAGAAATGGCAAAATTGAAGCAAAGATGGCATTATTAGGAAGCACAAGTGAAGTGCCTTTGTCCCCAGAGCACATTCCTTTGATATCTGCTAACTTACCTTGTGTTAAGAAAAGAAAAATCAAAGAATTTACATAATATTGTGGACCTATACCATTAAACCTCATGTCTAAAACATGAGCTTTTTGTGAGAAATACTGAAGAGAACTTTATATATTGTTTTAATGATAATTTTTCATGCAATCTAAACTTCTGCTATCCATTAGATTTCAGATAAGTATATAACTTGCTGAAGAAAAGCTAGTCAAAAAAATAATAGTGCGATTAATACACTTTTATTGACATTTAGAAAATCAAACAACCTGGTAAGATAGCATTGCCTTTGATGTTATGGAAATGTTCTACTCAAAACTTCTGGAACCAATGGAGTTTTATTCCACCATAAAGAAAAATGAAATTATGTCATTGGTAGGAAAATGGATGGAACTTGAGAATATCATGTTAAGCAAAATAAGCCAACCTTGGAAGGTCAAGGGTCATATATTTTCTCCTCTATATGGAAGCCAGAGAGGTAAAAATTTCAAAAGGAAAGGTGGGGAAAATCTCATCAAAATGCAAGGAAGATCAGTAGAGTAAAGGAAGGGAAGGCCCAGAGAAAGGAAAGGGGACATATTAGGGGATGATACTGAACAAATTATATTGTTTTATTGTGTGCATGTATGACTATGAAACACAAAATTTCACCATTATGTACAACTATAATGTACTAATAAAAAAAGTGTGTGTGTCAGGGGAACCTCTGGAAAGCTGGTATAGGTTGCCAGTCTCTATTAGCAGACTGTGAACTCCATGAGAGGAGGTACCACTTCTGATTTATTCACCTCCTTTTTCTTGGTGCCCAGAGCAGTCCTCATCAGAGTGCATGCTCAAGACAGATTTATCAAAACAATAGCAGAAGACTCAGAAGGAAGTCTAATCCCTGATAAAATTAGTTTCTTCTTTTTAAAAGTGCAACTTTAAATGGACTAAGAGCTAAATAGGTTGAGCTAAAATTTTCCTAATTATTCTAATTTTTACACTTAATTCTAATTATAATAATTTACACTAATTCTAATTATTCTAATTTTTACACTTAATTCATGATATTATCATGCCCATACATAATGGTAAAATTATACCATAACTGGAGATGGTAGAAGCCAGAATTGGGGACAGGCAGTTGGTGTAGAAATAGGGGATCAGGTCAAATGGAGGAAATGGAGGCCATGAACGCCATCTGCCTCTGGAAGTTGGAGATTGCCCCTGGGAGAATGGAATGTCAAGGATCTGCAGAGCCCATTGATTACCAAATTTACCTGCCCTTGTCACATACTGCAAACAAGGAACTGCTAATTAATGCTCCCTGGGCCCTTACCTGGCTGAATTACTTTGGTCCTTCCCCTGCCCATTTACTTCTTACTTTATGCATCTCACCTGCAAAAACAGGCCTAGTCACATAGGTAAGAAGGAGAGATAAGGGGGGAGAGAACTGGAGAACAAAAGAGACCTTAACCTATAAAGGATACAGGGTGTGCTCACTTCTTGGGAATTTAGAACATCAGCTGTGGTCCCCTTCTCCCTCCCGGGAGAGGTCTGTATTATCGCCTTTAAATAGAACCTGCTTAATTTGCTAAATCCTACTCTAATGTTAGGATTAGCCTGTATACTCTTCCTTATAATACTTGCAGTTCTTAAATGTTTGTGGTCCATTTTCAACAAAAGAATCACAAGGGTTCAGGTCAATTTTATTAATTGTCAAATTAATAAAAAATGGGGGAAATGTTGGGAGAAATCCTAGTTCCTGGCTGGCAGCAGTGAATGTCTCAAGAGTGTAAGGAAAATTTGCGGGGAGGAGTGTTCTGCTTCAGCTACCTAGGAAAGTAAACTGCCCCAAATTGACTTAGTGTTACCAAGGGAACCTGTATAGCAACCTGGTGGTCTGATCCTCTTTGGCACATTTTGACTGGGCAAGAAACCTATAAAATTATAGCTGTTCCCCCAATAAACGAGTTTGCAGGCTGCTCTCCACAAACCTGCTTCCACCCAACTTCCGGAGTCTGGGTCTTGACTCTGCACCACTTACCCCTCGTATGAGCTAGACTGGCACAAGTAAAGCTACAGATGGCAAATTTCTTATGCCAAATCCCCTTTGATAATGTAATTCTATGTCTAAACTTTTAGACATAGATTTTCATAAGCATTTTGAGGGATATATTAGATAACAAGAAAGGTAGTCTCTACTCCCTGGGGTTCTGTCACAAGAAAACCAGCAAAAATCTCCATGAGATAATGGCAACATGCTTCAAAATGGATTAAATGAAATTAGTGTGTTATCAGTTTTGTGATATGTAACACTATTAAGACAAGAGATTCCTGAGTTATCAAAATGTGCAGATGAGTACTCAGAGAACATTGAAATGGTTCTGATATGAAAATAAAATTAATTGATAGAGGGAATCTGATGACCTTTATGGGGAACTTATGCTTGATGCCAGAAAGAGCTGGAACTTTCTCAGGGAGTTAAGGGTTCAATTTGAGCTACAGCATATAAAATAGAAAAAAAAAATCTGATTAGGTACCTAAGAAGTGTTTATAAAGTCCACTCCCAACCTCTTATTGCTTTAAATTTCCTCCTGAATTTTCTGCATTTCTATTAATGGCCTCAGCAACTAAGTAGGAAGTCTTGATGTTATATCTCCCCAAGCTTCTTAGGGTCTAACTACCCACTTCTTAGTTTCCTGGTTAATAGCTGAATGGAGGGCCTGGTTCACACCCTACATATGATCTGGATTACGGTCCTCCCTTTTGTGGCCCAGGCTTAACACATCATCTAAGCCACTGTGAAGTTAATCTTATTAAAATGGATCTGATCACACTGCATAGAAATTTCCAATGTCTTCTGTTGTCCACAGAAAAGTATCCCTATTCCTTAGCATACTGCACTCCACTGGCCACACCAGCGCTCTAATCCCACTCAGCTATCTGCTAAGTACTGGACACTACATGTTCTCTCCACCCACCACATCTTAATCATACCATCCACACAATGTTTGGTGTGCTTTACCCATCTCCATTGGATGGACCCCCCAAGCATTGCAAGGTCAGCCCTTCTTAGAAGTGAACGTAGATTTATCAAGAGTTATCTTTCATCCTTACCACACTTACTCAAAGTAGCACATCTTGACAGCAACACACACGACCCTGTGAAAGTACAGAACCTCATCTTCATTAAGTATCTAATCTCTTACGGTTTCCTCAAGAACCTGCCTCAAAGAATGACTATGAGGCTCACAGGACTGACTACAGGAAGGTACTTAGAATAGATAATTAATAAATAATATCAATTTTATTTTCAAAATCAACCTAAAGGCTTATTCGTATCATATGGCCCCATCAGACAATCTTTCAATGTAGACTATAAACTAACATGAGAAAAATAGTGTTTTGTTTTTGTTTGGGTTTCTAGTGCCAAAAATCATACCTGGAATAACTCAATTTTCTATAACATTCATTATTTACATAATTCAGTGCCATACCTGGATTTACAAAGAAATATCTAAGATTACCCCAATTCTTTAGTAGCCTATAACGTGTTTTTAGAAATGATTGATACATAAGACACTAAAAATTATGCTAATTATTTTCAAACCAAATGCCTAACACCAAATGAGTTCTACAGATCAAGGATGATATCAGATGTCCAGGTAGTCACAAATTCTGAGGACAGGAGAAACTGGGGAACATTCTTGAAATAGAAGAACTTGGAAGGGATGACAAAATGATAGCACATACTGATGGCATTTTAAGTGGGCAACAGAGTATAAAGTGAAATGAAAGTAGGCGAGACTCTAGTTAGATCCATTTGATTTAGGCCAAACATTTTTGGAGGATCACAGTATAAAAGAGGGGTTACAAACTACAACATTAAAGACCAATAGTAAATGAATTTAACAGGCCAGGTATATAGCAGTGGGAATGTGGGAAAACTGAAGACCTCCTCCCTAACAGCCATAAGAGGACAGCCTCCCCTCAGCCATAATATGACTCTTGTCTCATGGAAGTGGGTCCCAATGTTGACAGAACATGTGCTTTTATATTATGAGTGTTCTCCTGATTTTAAATCAGGTATGAACTTTTTCAGTGTTTTACAAAAACACTCTGTAGGCGAAACAAATTGTCTTTTCGAATGACTGCTGTCAGTTTGGAATTCTTAGAAAAAGTTTAAGGAGGCCTTGTGTAGGTATGATTGTCAGCATTTGTAATTCCCATTATTAATAGGGAGCCATTGAATGTTTCTGAGCAGAAATATTACATCTGTTTTAAACAGATTTTTCCAGAAAATTGTTTTCAAGACAGACTATTGGAAAAAATTCAAGGAACAAATATGTCCATTTTGGAAATTATTATACTAATCCAGATGTGAGATATTAAGGCCCAATCTAAGGTGTTAATTGTGGAACAATAAAGAGAATGATCTGAGGTTCATAGCAAACCACTTGGGCCTCTCTCTAATTTTAGCTGACTTAAATTAGTTTTTTGTCTGCCCAAGTTGTGTTAATTGCTCCCATTTCTCTTATTTCTCCTTTGATCAAAGGATTTACATAAGTGAGCTCATTAAAAGAAAGTCATGCTTCACCAAATGAACCTTGCCATTTTGTATAATAATTATAGCACAAAAGGAAAGGTTAATCTGATTATATATAATTGGATAAACAGAACATTTTCAACATCTGTGCTAAGTAGTCCTGAATGTTTCTTATATGTCCCCTAACAAGTACAATCATACATTATTTTCAGTAAAAGTCATCTTTACACTCAGCTCTTAGAAATGAGAACAGTATAAATACGTAGTTATCATTTACAGCCTAAAGACAGAACACCCAATTGTAAAATGTATAAGGTGTTATAAGGGTCCTCTTGGCTAAGGCTTCTGCATGCTGTTACAAAGACAACCAGGAAAGACAAATCTGTGCTTACTCTTTGGTGATAAAGCATAATTACCTGGCTTTTTCTCTCCAGGGTGTTAAATAAAAAGCAATGGTTAATCTATGGCTCATGTTAGTCTGTTTTTATGTATTAATAACAATGATTAGGGGTAATTCTCTTTCATATGAAATTAAAAGCTTTCACAGAAGCATCATTTGACTTAGCAACAATTTGCCTTACTCCCAGTAAAGAGAGAAAAACCATTATGGATGTGAGCCAAGTCACTTTGGATTGTGGAAACATTCTATGAGTTTTAGAGGGATATTATTTTTAATTTTGAAGTCCTTTCATTCAACTCCCATACACCATTCCCTGTCTTGAGCTTCCTGAAATGAATCCTGCAGACAGCAAAATCAACTAGCATCCTTTCAGCCCTAAATCAAGCACCATGAGTTTAGCCCCTTCCCACAACAGTATTGCTGAGGGTACACAGAACAGAAACACAGGCATGGGGACAGGGAGGTATGTTTGTCTATGTCTTTTTACTCATTTGAAAAGGAGTAGATAGCAGCTCAATTTTCCCAAGTCTTTTTCCTAAACTGTAGTGATATACTCAGATATAAGAAAATCTCTCATTACAAAAGATGTTTGAAGTTGCCACTCCCATTTTACCAGTTTTTAACATTTTTCTCCTCATTATTTTGCTGATTTCTCAACACCTTCCAGTTCCCTGGTGATTGTGATGAGAGATTTTTACATATAGCTTAATGGCAGAAACTCAGAGCTCAATTAAAAATAAGCCAAGTGGTTTTAATGAGAAAAATGAAAAATGGTGAACTCAAAGGATTGTTAAGTAATATAATGTTCTTGGTGAGTGACTTATTTGCATTCATGCTTAGATCAGGGATATTTTTGAAAGTATATGCAGTGTCATGATACCTTGGGATTTTATTCTATTGTATTTCCATCCTGTTTCATTTACTAACCTTACTCTTGTTTGAAATGGTATCAGTTAAAATGCTTTATTAACCAGAATTTTTCTACTTATCACGTAAGTGTGGTTTAAAAGATCAACATAAAACACCACACAATATTTTGAAGTGCCTTCTCAATCATCAAAGAAGTACATATGCTCTTGTTATCTAATTCATTTTATTCAACATAACACATAAAACCCTCCAGGTTCTTGAATTTAAAATTTAAGATTTCAACTTTTCTTAAAGCCCTAGAGTGCCACATAAGTTCAATTACTTCTTGCTCCCTACTGTTCCCCTGTTGCAGCCCTACCTCTTCATCCCCTAGGTATTGTGTAACATGCATAATGCATTTTGATTTGGCACTTTATCCCCCTTGTTAAAAATAAGCTCAGCAGTCATCTTTGACTAGATGCCTGAAAGCATCTAACTGATACTTCCTTCCTGATATCATTGCTGTCCTGGCAGTCTCTTCTCAACACAGGCCTTCTTTTCAAGAATCTACTCATATTCTATAGTGCCACCAACCACTATCTGGTATAATTGACTATAGTTGTATTTCAGGAAGTTCCTTTCAGCTCCAAATTCCTATTTTTAGTTGAAATGATCATTTGGTACCCATCTGAGGGTTGAAACTCAAAGGACATAAAATTCACACTCTCTTATACCATCTAGTCTTAAAGATTACTGATTACAAAGTAGTAGGGTTTGATTTTTAGCAACCACATCAGGTTTTTGGGGACATTACAGATTCCATCTACTATTCCATCTACTACTATTCCATATATAACCTCACTTAATCCTTACAACACCCATGTGAACATGCATTATTAATCTCATTTTAAAGGGAAAACTGAAGCATAGGTGTTAAATAGCATTTCCAAAGTCATATTATTTGGTCAGTAACCCTGCCCAGCATTTAAGCTCAGGTAGTTTGATTCTGGGATCCCTGTATTTATAATATTTTGCTACTATGTGATCAACAAAATCTAAACCTCAACACCGATTTCTGCTGGTTTTTAGCCAATGACTATAAGCAAGTGACTATATATCTTGTGAACTTAAATTTCTTTATCCCTGGGATAAATGATCATATTTGCTCACGGTGTTTACTGTAAGAATGCCCTTTTTCAGTAGGTGACTAATCCATTCCTGTTTATCAGCACTGAAAACCTCGAATTTCCAAAATCTCCTGACTTCTGGACAAATCTGACAATTAAGCCACTCTCTCTCTACATACAGGTAGCACTTAATCAAGGCTTTTGTCTACTGAATTGCACTTTCCTTTCACGTTGTGCTAATGCTACTTCTGTAAAAGTTCTTCCACCAATTCTCTTCATTCCCATAGTTACTTCTCCAGGAGGAGTAACTAAAATGGAACTAGTACCATTGAATCATTGGTTTCTATGTTCCAGACACTATTCATGAATGCAGATGTTATCTTCATTCATAGATGAGCTAGAAAGATCTGAAGAACTGAAGAGCTAAAACCCCTCTTCCAAGGATGCACATTGAGGAAGCAATGAGGCAGATGTGGAAATGCAGGTTGTTTGAGGCCAGAGTTCCTGATTTTGAATACCCTTCCGTGGCTGCCACACTTGTGTTCAGCAAATTATGTCATTCCCATCCATAAAGTATGTACTGGTTACCTAAGCTCTATTGAAAAGCATTTAAGTTCTATTATGATCTGTCCCAACCCTATTTCTACAATTAATTTTTAATTAGTTGTAATGGATTCAATTTCATAATTTGATGAAACTCTGTTTTTGCTTAATTGAATAGGACATGACCAAGTATGTATTAGAAAATATGCTTCTTATCCTGTGAACCTTACTGAGACATAGGTAAGCTTGCTTAAACAAAGTCCAAAATCTTTTTAATGACCCTCACAGACCCTGTATATCACACTTTGCTACAGAGCAATCTTTTCAAATGTATGCTGTCAATCATATTCAGTGAAAATACTTTACTCCAAGGTTGAGGGATAAATTAGGACATTTTCAAATCTTTATGACCTTGTTCATGCTGTGCCTTTGGTTGGACTGTATTCTCTGCCATGTAAATTACTCACATCCTTCAATAAGGCAGATGACGGGGCACAAAAGAGAAACTCTCTTTTTTATTTTAACTGGCAGGCACTTAGGTGTGTACGGTGAACCCTCCATTAACGTATCTTGAGTTCAATTAAACTGGCTGTCTACAGTCACTAAGCAGTGACAGAACGGGACTAAATTCCACACCTCAAGTCCTATAGTGGAGAGTTTCCTTTATACCAACTTGATTCCAAGTCCTCTGACAGACTACAAAAATTTAATTGGCTACTTAAAAAAATATTCTTAGTGAATATTACTATAGCTGATTCTTATATAATTATTATATGGCAGAAAAGTTTTTGAATGCAGAAAGAAATAAGATTTTAAGAATACAAATATAATTTTTCAGTTCTTTGATGTCTCAATATATAGTCAGGCTAAGAAAATTTTGCATTATTCAAAATTCTCATAACCTCAAAAATGAAAGAACATATTTTAATCACTTCTAAAATCACTGTATCTATGAATTATACTATTTAACTCTACTGCTTAAGAACTCATAATATTGAATTCTATCAAAAATTTCTCTTTCCTATATCAGGTAAAAAGCATCCTTTATCAGCACACCTTTTATCAGCTGTTATATACTGCATATATTTAAATTCCCTTTTCTTTTCCTATCCCCTTATTAATAGATAATTAAATTACCAAAACACAGGCAACAAATGGAATACAAGGACCAAGCAACCATAGACACACCAGTCTTAGAAAACTGGTACAATTTAAAAGCATTTGTATTAGTGATGAAAGATATAAAGCCTTTGCTTTTTGGAATTGATGGCAGTTTTGTTATAGCTCAACATCCCTTTTACTGCATCACTAGGCTTAATCCAAGTTAACTCTTGGAGTTACACAGAGTTACACAGGCAAAGTCCAAGACTGAACAAGGCTTTTTCCTTCCTATTCCTTATCCTAAATATCCAATGACTAGTCACTAGTTCTCAGTGTCTCCAATTCAGTCACCAAAATCCATTCCTAGAAATGATCCAACTCCAATTATTCACATTATGTGGTGAACTTATAGTATTATCTTTTCTGGTAATATTTGTTCCTTCAAGACCCATTTCCAATGTTAGAAATACATTGCATAATGGATTTTGGGCAGCAAAGTGTTTTGGAAAATTTCTGGAAGCACTGTAACAATTACTGCACACACTGAGTTATGAAAATCTAGCTGTATCAGCATTGATATTAAAATACTGTTCTATATATCTTTAGGTCAAGAAATATTTAGTGTATGCCATGAGTCAGGCATTTTTTTAAGTTCTATATGGATAGAGAAATGAACTGGGAATGTGGACTAGTTGGAGTGACTAAAATGGGAACAGGTGATGATTAAGCAGTACAATGGATGCTATTATAGAGGCAGATGCAAAATGCCACAGAAGCACAGGAGACAGCCCGCCTGATTCATTCAACCACAGGTATTTATTAAGACCCAACAAAGTGATAGGCATTGTTCTAGGTGTTAGAGTTTTGTACTAAGAATATTTTAACTTAGAAGTGGAACTCTTCCAACATTTGACACAGTTTTTTTAAACAGTCTTTGTGTGTGTTGCTTCAATCAGCAACTTTGAAATATTGAAAAAAAAAAAAAAAACAAGTGACTTCTAAGTAGCATGTTAGTTTAAGCAAATTTCAGAACTCCATTAAGAAAGTGCATGAGGCAAAGGAGGAATAAAGATTTATCTGATGTTCATTTTCCACATGTTCCTGCTAATATTTCCCAGAATGAACAGGCATCCCCATTCAAAAATTTTTTTTATTAATTTTAATTTTATAATGTCTTGTTTTATGGAAAATGTCACAGGAGCAATAGTAAGAAACAAATCTATCCAGAATGTCATAAAGACCCTCTTCTCACAGGGTAATTTTATCAGGGACCATGTAAGTGGCAGGCAGAGTTCAGTACCTGCTTCAGGAATAACAGGCCCTGAGGGCAGGGTGGGAGAATATGTGTCAACTGTGACTGTTGTAAGTGCACACATGTGCATACACACACTTTAATTTTTTAAATAATGAAACAATGCAAATGCCTGGATGTGATGGGAGGAAAAATGTATTAAAATTTATTCATAAGTTATGAATGTATATATCAGGGTAACAGAACCTTTCTGAGATGCAATAAGCCCTGAAGGAAGAAGTGAAAGGCATGAAGGCATCTTAGTGTGGTGGGCAGGGGTAAGGGGCCCAAAGGAAAAGAGAAAGGAGTGGCTAAGTGCAAGGAGAAAATTTTGACAACCTCATGGGTATTTAGTAAGACCAGTGTCTTAGTTTCTTTAGACTACTATAAAAGAAAACCATAGAGTGGGTGACTTATAAGCAAAAAATACATATTTTTTAAATATATATATATTTATTTCATGGTTTTGGAGGCTGAGAAGTTCAACATGAAGTTATTGGCATATTCAGTGTATTGTGAGATTCAGTTTTCAATTTATAGATAATTGTCTTCTTACTGTGCCCCTAGGTGGTAGAAGGGTAGGGAAGCTTCCTGGAGTTTCTTTTATACAAGCACCAATCCCGTTCATAAGGTTTCCTCCCTCATGATCTAACCACCTCCTGAGAGCCTCACATCAAATAGTATCACATCAGGGATTAATCTTCAATATCGGGACGGAATATCAGAGGAAACATTCAGTTTGTAGCAACCAGCATTGCTTTTGCATGAGTGCCATTTCTAAAATCCAAACTGAATGTTTTACTTCTTATGGTTAAGTTGCAATCATATGTAAATTATTGGATATTTTTTACTATTCTTTACTTTCAAATAAGGCAAATTTTCCTTCCACATTGTCTTTTAAAGATAATTAGGAAGATGAATGCTAGTTATTAATTGGGAAAAACTAGGAGGAACTCTTGTCATAAATTACTAAAATTATGTTTTATTATGCTTATGTTTATTATTTATTAAAATTATGTTTGTTCAATGATCAAAAAGCAAAGATTAGTTACCCTATGATCATCACAGAAAATTACAGAATTGCAGTGGGCTTCTGAGCATAGAAATGTGAAACATTTCAGCATAATTTTTTTTTTCTACTCAAATGTATCACCTTTTGTTTTATCTATAAGGGTCAAAATAATTTAGGTCTAAAACAGCCAGCCATGGAACCATTATGAACACTGCAAAGATCTGCATCACAGAGTAAATACTAATGATTTCTAGAACTAAGCTTAATTGGAAACTAATGTCACAGATAAAGATATGAACAAATAAACAAAAAATAAAATACAGGAAAAGATTTTCCTGTTCAAGTTTCAAACCACAAATACAGGTTACAGATGACACAGTATTCATCAGGAAGTAGCCTTTGATTGTGGTCACAAGCAGGTCATCTGAACATTCATTAACTTGAGAGCTCAGCCAAGGTAAGGGTGACCTGATCTAGTGATTGCTTTCACCTATTCTATATCAATAAACTACTAGCAAAGTTAGAAAAGAATCATTTTGTCCATTATATTGATTTCGTAAAACTCAATTTTTTCTCATTCAGGTCCAGGAGAAACCTGGGGAACTATATTTCACACCTTCTTTATGCCTCGCTCATTGACTCCCTCTGTCATGTTGATCTGGGAATTATGTTTAACCTTTCATCACTGGCTTGTAGGACAACTACACACTCTGTTAATTCCCCTAATTTTATCATCTCTTATTTATTTCTTTGATTTGACAGAGGCATTAACTTCAACAAAATACTATATTTGAAACCTTTGGTACCAGTCCACTCATTGGTGGTCCCTGCTACCACCCTCATATGGAGTGCCCATCCAGCCATAGCCATTTGGCAAGAAGCATCCATCTGATGCTTGTTATCTGATCACATTCTCCCTAAGGAATACTGGATCAGAACCAGGGGAGATTAAATAGTTTAAAAGACAAATAATGAATCTTACTTGTTACATTGGTTTGGCTATCAAATGTGCAGAAGCAAAGAAAAGCAAACTGCAGAGTAAGAAGGAAAAAGTAGAATTGCAGAGAGCAGCATAGAAGAGATATCATGTGGGGAAAGATTAGGAGAGAGCTAGAGAGTGAGAAAGCAAGACCCAGAGAGAGAAAGGAGCTGCCTCAGCTAATGGCATTTCCCTAGCTGGTTTTAGGCAATCCAGAAACACATCTGTTCTTCCTTGCAGTTTTTGCACTATGCCTGGAGCTTTAAATTAAAACGTAGATAATATAAAATTCACAAAAGGTCTTAAAGATGTGCATAGGCTCCCTTTCTATCAGCCACTAATGTCCTATATACAGTTTCTGATTTCCCCTTAGATTTTCCTGTCTAGCTACCCAGGGACACCTATATGGTTCAGTTCAACTTTCCTCCAGTTAAACACTGCATCCACAGTCATATATAGTTCAATGTGACTTTGAGCTAACTCTATCTGTCTAAAGGGCATTTACATTTTTAAATGTTCAGTCTTCTGGTCTCTCCTCTGTCATTCTCTCTCTCTCACACACACACAAGCATAAACAATGGCACACATTTCAGGTTCTATGAAAAAGATGGACTCTAACTCCTTTGGATGCATATAATATATAATGTTGCTTATCCTACCCACAGACAAACCTTGGGCAGCCAAATTCACTTGAAAACTGAAAGCATATGAATGATATTTATTTTCAATTTATTATAATTAATGTGAAGATTAACTTTCCCTATTGAGAACATTAACGTTCTGTGTATTGCCAATTGGAACTCAGAAAATTAACGAGTCCCAGGAATCATATAGGTGGGGTTGTACCTACATGATTTGTACCTAAAATAGCTCCTTTTTATTTAATGAAATGTTATTTGAAAATGTCATAGACCAGATACTATTTATATAGTGTATAATTATAGTGAATATAGGTCATGTTATGTTCAGCTCAAAGAATAGGCTGTGTGATCTTGAGCAAGCCACCACTGGTTTCCCTTCATGTATCATTGCTCTCATGTGTAAAATGCGAATAACAATACCTACCTCAATGTGATGTAAAAAGATTTAAAAAGATAACATCTACCAATCACATAACAGAGTTGCTTTCCCTTAGTAATTGTTCAGTAAATATTACTTTGCATATTTTTACTATTACATATCTTTGTAGTATCATAGCACAGAAATGCATTAAATAGGTATTATCCTAATGGCTGCTAGACATATAAAAATAAGTCCTATTATAAACATTTTTTAAAAGTATTTTATTATTAATTTTTAAAAGGTTTTTCTAAATACCAAATAAGATAGAAAGTGATGAGTCCTAAAAATGAGGCTTAGGTCATGGAAATATGACTAAAAAGAACAAGGTCAGAGTCATAAGTAAATATAGAACCTGCTAAATATCTCCCTCAGGAAAATGATGAAGAAAACTGAAATCAGTCAGAAAGCCAAGTACTCTTGTCCCTTCTGTTGCAAGTCCAAGGGGAAGAGGCAAGTTGTGGGGATCTGGCACTGTGGTTCCTACAAGGAAACTACAGCTGGAGCCTGATCCTATAAACAACACACCTGCTTGTCGGTCAAGTCCATGATCAGAAAACTAAAGGACTTGAAAGACTACTAGAAGCTCTACATTTGACACAACCTTAGACTGTAGGAATGGGTTCATTTACATCCCGAGTCTATAATAAATGGGTTCATTTTGTAACAACAACAACCATACACAAAAAAAGAGGCTGAATCTACCTAGTCTTTAATTGATTCTGGATCTTCCTCAGGTTCAAAGATCATTCTTAAGTATATTTCAAAATGTAGTTTTAATTCAGTGACAAAGCTATTAATGAAATAAACATATTTTATCTAAGTGAACATTTCTTTAAATACTCTTCCAAAGTGCATCTGAGGAAATGGTGAGGCTAATGCATAGGTAATGAGGAGAATATAGCATAATAAATGCTGTATCTGTTAAACAGCAATGCTAAAGCCAGACTAGGTTCAAATTCAATAAAACTCAACTCTAATGGAGAAAGCCTTTTGTGAGCAGTTATTAGTTAAAATGAATTCTTTTATTACCCTAGTAAATTGCTAAATTGCTGGAATAAAGCCATCCAAACAACATTTAAATTTAAAAAGAACAGAATGAAATATCAAAATATAATAACGGGATAAAAGGAATACATATTTTAATGTGTTAAACAATATTCTTATATCATGCTTTTTTCTGATGAATCACTGGGAAATATTATTAGTCACCTGAAGTATTTCTTTCACTCCATGCTTAAAGATCAATGGAATTATCAACTAATTGATCTTCCTCAGTCACATGCTAAGTCTTTGCTCCATCTTAATATCATAAGCTACAGAGAAATTTTGGTTCCTAGATTTGCTGAACTTATTCAGTAATGGTGTTTACCCATCCGATTTGTTATCATTAGCATTAAGCAGTGCTATTTGTGCCAGGTCCAATAACCCCTTAAAGTTTATTCTTGTATCTTTACCCCCCATTTGGGTCTGCAACTTTCTATGACTCTGCAGAATCACTCAAGATTAGAATAAAATTAAGAAAAAAAAAAAAACGAGGAAAAATATAGACTAAAAACAGTGAAAACATCACTATAAAAACTAGTTAAGTATGTAATCTTAATTTTCTCTATGTAAGTTTAGCTCATTATCTTTTGAAGCACTAAATGACAGAAAATATCAGAAACTGTTCTTAAGCATTTGTCAGATGAATAGTTGAATGGATGAATCTCATCACTAATGACCATCAAAACTCAAAATGAAAAAGAAAGAGAGAAAGAGGAAAAGAAAGAGGGAGGGAGAGGGGAGGAGGAGGAAAAGAAAATTGTGTTCTCTTAATACACGATGCCATTTAATTTTCTTTAATGGCAAATAATTACCAACCCTCTTCAAACAAAAAAGTCAATTTTGAAGTAGTTTTTATTTATAGGCAATTCATTTCTGTATTTCAAGTATTTATTTAGGTTTCATATGTTCTTATTAAAAGGTATAATGGCGTTTTGTTTGCTGATTCTTTTTTATCTGAATATATGTATTCAAAGACATTTCTAAAATTTTGCTTCAGGCTTCTGAAAAGTTGCTGAAGGCAGAGAACGACAGAAACCCAAGATTTGGCAAGAAGTTGCATTTTGAGCAGGGTTCAGAGTTGGAGCAAGGAAAACAGAGACTATTTTCAGATGGACCAAATAAGACAGGACCCAACCCTTCAGAATATTCAAAGAAGATGAAATGCAGGTTTGCTCTTCTAAATCAGAATTGGACAGGAAACATGCAGAATAATGAGATGGATTCAGAGGCACATGGAGAAGAACAACAAGTTTCTTTTTATTTTGTTTTGTTTTAATTAGAGAAGCAGCTACAAGCCCCAACAAGATTGCATAGAAGAAATAACACTGCCACAATATCTAAAGCATTTTGATTATGATTTCTGTTTTATACTGATTTGTTGGAGGTGGTACATCAGGTGTCTGTCACTAACAGCTCCTGCAAGATCAATGATACTGGACTAGTATGACCCTCCTCAGTAATAGAAACCAAAAGGGACAAGTAGATTTTTTTAGAGATATTTTTCTTGTTTGACTCACAGCAAACATCAAAGTTAGTAAATTCCATGGTTTCTTCATCTGTAAAGAAAACAACCTATCTCAGAGTTCTACAGAAAGAATGAAGCAGTTACTGCTTCAAAGACTTTCAAAAGTAGCCTACCAAAAAGCCTTGCAAGTTTGCCTTTCTATATAGGACTACTACGGAGCTGACCCGGGATTATTTATGTGATAGTCCAAGTAAGGAACTGGAATTCAGGTAGAACATAATAGGTTGCCTTCTGCAATAAAGCAATTGTTCACAGATCCCCCAACTGATGCCAGTAAAACACCCATCTCTTTAGGGTAGGACAAAGAATAATAAAAGACAAAGTTCACAAAGCTCTCCATAACCTTGCAAAAGGCAACCAGCATTTTTAACACTTCTAAGATCGCAATCTCACCAGAGAACAGTGCTTCTGCATTCAGCACAGAAGCTATAAAGGGGATTAGAAGCACTCCTTAAAATGTTCAACAGCTTCAGCAGCAAAATTGTAGAGCTCAAGTCCTGTAATTTGGAGAACAGGTATTTTTATGCCTTAGCAAGCATTATACTTTATTTCACTTTTGAGAGTCACAGGTGCTAGTGTTTTAATGAAAATTCCTTTTGCAAAAGCAACAATATGTATGCTCCCAACCCCCACTCCCCGAAAACTGACTCTTGTTTTAATGCTAGAACTACAGTGTCAATATGATGCTTGGTGAGAAACACATCATTTAAAGTAATAAAGGAAAATTTTAGAAGAGATCAGGAGGAGAGTAAACTATTTCGGCAACAAAGTTTTAAGTTGTAATTTAAGGTGATCAGTTAACAGAAACTTGCTTCAAAGGAAGGCCACCACTCTGCATATGTTTTTGTCATTTGCAAAAGCCAAAAAATATCCGCTAAAGCCAAGCAGCTTTGACGGTCTGCAATCTTTCTATAGCATGCTGTGCTCAGTTATGTTCAGTGACTAAAAGCAATAATGCTTTCATTCTAGACTAATACATCTAGCTCTGCAATTGATTGTAAGCCACTTTATGAGACAGTCTGAGATCCTTCCTGTGTCTACTAGTCTTGATGAGCTCCTTAGCAAAATAAATTAGCAATTTTGAACCTTTTTCCCCCCTACTTGTCTGCTGCCAAGATTTTCTAAATAAACCCTCTGTATTTTCTCCCCCAGCATGATGCACAGGTGGGGTTGCAATTCAGAGTTGCTTGTGTTTAATTTGGGTTTAGGTGTTTAGATTCTCATGCAGTTCTCAGCAATATCTCCTCATTTGTACTTGCTTGACCTGATTTGATTCCATTTTTTATTTTTCTAAAGCTCAAAGGTATGATATAAATGTCAATAAAAATTAATCTCTGACCAGCACTAACCCCAAAGGACCTTCTCTATCTTAATAGCTCAGAAAGCAATTTTCTCTCAGCAACTAATTTATAACTATTTATTAACTACATATTAATATTCTTCTGGACAAACACAGCCCTTTTAGATTTTAGTTTCTGAAAAAAAGTCAAATGTTATGGGTAATACCAGTGTACCTGAATTGTTGCTATTATGTCAAATAACTGCTCTTTATAATTGAAAATATGTTTTTCCTCTACAGCATTTCAAGTTGATTAGTGGTATTGCATTGGCCAATGCAGGGAGAACTCCTGTGTTTTCCAAATATCAGGTGCTATGTTTAGTGGCAGCATTAGCTCTTGGTACCTTAGCTTGCCAATAAAATTCAACGTATCTTAAATGGAAACAACAGTTACAGCAGATTCAATCTATGGCCACTCTTCTAAGACCGCCAATAAAGGAATCTGCTGGTGCTAAATGTCACCTTGGTTTAGGACTGAGGACAGCTGTTCTTTCTAAAGGAGAAGCACAGGAACATATTTACTCCAATTCATGAAACATATAGTCAATTCAAGCCTCTCCCGGCATATTTATGCACTATTAATTATAAGTTAAAGAATATAGTCTCTTGTTTATATTGAAAATAATGATCAACTTAAATTTTAAAATAAGGACAGGATGCAATCAAAACTAATGCTGAAAGCAGGGTACTGCTCAATCTCCTGAGACATAGTGGACAGATAACTTTGAGCTTCTTTGAATAACCATCCAAATGCAGTTAAGAGTGAAGAGATGAAATAACAAAGGACTATATGCTCATATCGTGAGCTCTGCTAGTGCTTTGCAGAGAGCACAGACATTATGACAATGCTGGAGAGGAGTTGGTCTAAGCAATTCTTAGAACTCATAATTCATGAGCTCAGTCATGCAGTTTTAGTGGGGGTCAGGCAGATGGCGAGAGGGAGTGACACTGCAGATTTGCTGGGGCTTCTTAGGACAAGGAGAAACAATGTAAACCATTGATGGCAATCCTATTAATGTTCAAGCACTAGTTTTCCTTTTGCTCCATAGACCTCCAACTGACTGTGTTTTTTGTTTGTTTGTTTGTTTTAGTTTTTGTTTGTTTGTTTGCTTTGGGTACCAGGAATTAAACCCAGGGGTGCTTAACCCTGAGCCATATCCTCAGGTCTTTTTATTTTATATTTTGTGACAGGGTCTCTCTAAGTTGCTTAGGGCCTCACTATATTGCTGAGGCTGACTTTGAACTTCCAATCCTCCTCCCTCAGTCTCGTGAGCCAGACTGGCACTTTTTAAATGATCCAGATGTTCTTTTCCCTTGCTTAACTGCCTTTTGTAACCATTTAAACTGTTTTTTTCATATATAACTGTTTTTTTTTTTTCATTTATAGGATCATCTATTTCATGTGTTCAGCCTAGTGTATTACCCCTAAATACATCTTCAAAAGAGGTACTTTTCCCCTCAAGCCCAAGCTTGTCTTATAAAGCCCCTTTGTATTAAGTCTCAAATTCTGCATAGGAATGCCCTTGCACAAACTGAGCATATCTAATATCTGTACAGATTTTATTTCTACCCTCAGATACTCTGACATGTATGAAAACTTTTCAATCCCATGGTGAAGTTTGAGATGTTGGTAGCAAAAGCATGGAGAATGTCCAAAATGTCATCACTATGTTACATTTGGTGCACCAGTACATGAAGAGTCAAAAGTAAAGTACATCCCCTTAGGCATTCAAAGTATTAGTCTGGGTATGCCTTACCTTTTTTTTTAGAAGAATTGTAGAAATATTTCACATCTTGTTAATTAGTTCTAGAAAAAGAAAATTCAAAAATTTGCCTAGCTTCTTCCCAGGGAAGTAAAGAGAATAAAAGAAAAAACAAAAAGAACAAATGAAGGAAAAACTAAAAGATTAATCTTGTCAATGACTAAAGAATAAATATCTCTTTTGTACTGAAACTTCTAAAAGCAAGTACTGAGTATTTTGCCTGTGGTTCTAAAGAAATTAAAAGAAATTTTACGGAAGTTCAGAGGTGACTTTAATAAAAAATATAAGCTCTTTGATTTTCTTGAGTTTTTAGAGCAGATGTCAGAAAGGGGGCTTGCTGAGATTACTTGCGACAGACATTATTATCTTTAATATTAGATCTAGGAATACACGGTGTTGTTGAAAGAATTGCATTCCTTTAAAGTAGATTTAAAAGCAATGTTTTCAACAGTTGACTAAGCTTAATGCAATCTCGTTTCTTTCTTGCTCTGTTTCTTAGCACATTATTCAATAACTCTTTAATTTTACTTTATTATTTTGTTGAAAGTCTTACCAGTTACTCATCATGTTAAGAGCAAGGCAGAATTGCAATATCATGGGAAGCTTAGGTAGGTCAATAAACATGATCAGGCGTCAACTTGTCAACTAGCTACTATGTGATCTTAAATCAGTCAGGATGCTTCTGTGTACTTCATTTTGATCAGTCACAAGAGGTTAGATAAGATCTCTGACAACATTTCTCAAACATTTTGATTAATATAGTCTTAATGGTTTAAGTGACTTTGGAGAGGAAGAGAAGGGAAAAGGGCTAGACAGACTGACTTGAATAAATCAATGTTCTTTGATGTCTTCAGAAAAAAGTTGCATTCTGCTCCATTCACAGTAAATTGGTATATGGAAATAATAGTTGTCATTGTTTCTATAAAACAAGAATCATCATATGTCTCTAATAAACAGTTCAGTTTGAGAAAATTTTGCTAAAGGGAACAGTTACTGAAGATCAAAGTCAAAGTTTAGACAATTTCTCTATTCTACCTTTCTATTATTTTTCTGCTACTTTTCTATTTCTAATAGTTTATTATTTTTCTATAACTTTGATTTAAATGAATACATAGATAACAAGTGAAAACTAGGCAGTGTTAATACCTTTTATATCACTAAAGAGACCAATGTCACTGAGAAGAGATTACCAAAATATTGGAGGAGAAAGTATGGCCTAATATTTTTTAGATCTACTCTTTTGGGGAATTTTATTAAGTTGTTTCTCACTGAGCAGTTAGGTTTGCTGTTGTCAGAGTAGACACAAAACACCTCTCATTTACCCTCCTTCATCTTTTGCAGTGGGGAGATGGTGGCTACTGCCACATGACTTTAATACCAATGACCACTTTGCCCAGTTCTTAAGCTTTATTTCCATTGCTCTTTTCATTCTCAGGATTTTGGCTTGAAGTTGATCTAACTATAGTTGGTTAGACAAAATATGCATTAAAAGAGCCGACTTTTATCATAAACTATAAAGGTATTTATTCAATATTGTAAACATCTATGAGACTCCCCTTTCTCACAAGAGCAGAAATAAATGAACCATGAGTTCTAAGATGATTTCCAGTACATTTCTTCTGCTGGGTAATGCAAATTTATGAACTTACAGTTCTAATTATCACACTAAGAAAACTGAAAGACAATCAAGAGACTGCGCTGACACATTCTGTCTCACAAAGAAATACTGGTTGCTTAGTCACTCAGGGTGTGGACTGGCTTCCATCTCCAGGATTTTCCCTCCTAAAGAACCATACCTATCTATACATAAGCTTTTACTACAATTTTTTTGGTCAGTATCATACTTATCAAATAAACAAAAACAATAAAACACATTCTGGTATATATGTTTTCATTACTATAATAAAGAAATTTGTTAAATCATTAATTCTACAATGTCATAATTTTAAGATAAAGAATGAATAAAACTCTGGCTTCTAGGCCATGCATAGTGGAGCATGCTTGTAATTCCAGCAAATCAGGAGTATGAAACAGGAGGATCACAAGTTCAAGGACATCCTCAGCAATTTAGTGAGGTCCTAAGCAACATAACAAAGCTGTCTGAAAATTAAAAAAATAAAAGGCTGGGGATGTGGTACAGTGGTAAAGTACCATTGGATTCAATCTCCAGGAAAAAAAAAAAAAAGTCTGACTTCCATTTTATTATTCAGGTAGAGGCCTGAGATTTGAAGCACATTAATGTGCACAGGTGCATTGTGTTTGAAGAAATTTTTTTTTTTTCTGTTTGCTTAGTTGGCCATTTTTTTTTTTGAATTACAAACCTATTTAAACATATATATGAAACTGGGATATATGGGATATTCACCTACTATACTTTATAAGCAAAGGCAATGCCAAAATTATCCTTTTAATTATCAGATACATTTCTTGTTAATGTTTTCTGCATCATGTTCCTCTATTTGCCAAAACAAAAATATGCTTTTATTAAAAAATTTGTTACATTGGTTTTAAAAACATAACACAATAATTGTTTAATGTTGTTATTTTTCCTTATTTTATTCTTAAATAAATATCTAAGTACTCCTAGTTCTAGGTGGACTGTTATTACTTTGTATTGATCTGCTATCAATGGTTGAGTTAATGCTATTGGGCTTTTAGTTGTCAGACAGATGGTGAAAATCCTCTGGAAAAAGATCAAATTAGTCATTTCTACAAGATATTAGATTCCTTTAGTCCTCTCACATGCTGCACACTTTCATTGTTTTCTAGCTAAGTTTTAAAATTTTTGATTTTTAATTCAAGGAATATATTCCATTTACAATAAAGTATAATTTAAAATAACATGAAAGTAGAGATAAATTTATCACATACACTTTTAAAACACAGAATGCTTCCCAAAACACTGTATTTTTCTAAAATTAAAAAACTTTGTTCTTTGTGAAGAATAATCTAAACCATATATTTGTTTAGAATAAATTATGTATCAGAACTGTTATGAAAAGACTACCAATTTCAGGTTACCAAGAATTTTTGTGTAAATTCTGAAAAATTATGATATAGTGGCAAAATAAATTATAACTGCAAATGTAGTACTGAATCGACCATATCATCAACACAGACCATCAAAATAACCATCAAACTAGACTTTCTAGTTCCTGTTCCAGTAGACCATCTATGGGTCCTAATAGGCCACAGTCCCACAGAAACTATCCTTCTGGTTTTACTGACGTAAGAAAACATATGTATATGTGTGTGTATTTATTTTTTTCCCTACTCTTATCTCTAGGGAAAACTCAGGTCCTGGAAAATAAGCAGACAACACCTGGAATTTTTCACAGACACTGGAATATTTTGCTCCTCTCTAGGAAGCAATGGACTGCAGGACTCCAGTCCCTTCTGACACTAAAGTCCTATAATTTTGGTGCCAAATGTAGCCCACTTAGTATAACTTATTTACATTTAGCTGATTATTTCTTGTCCATTTGTGTGTAGGAGTGTGCCAGTTTATTAGTGATTTTTCCCATTTTATTTTAGAATTATACATTTCCAACAATTGGTAAAACAATGTAAAAAAAGCACTAAACAAAAAATAATTTTCCCCATCTTCTTGCTCCTATTGCCCATTGTCACATCATCTCTCTTGAATTCCTTTAAATTATTTATCCATATAATTATTCACATGTCTGAGAATATGCTTATTTATTTGTTTTGGTATTTTTTACACTGTTGACATATTCCTCTAAATTAGTGCATTTACATCTAATGCTCTTCTCCCCTGTTAAGAGTAGGGACTGTGTTCCCAGGCTGGTCTCAAAATGCTGAACTCAGACAGTTCTCTGTCTTATTCTCCCAATCTGGAACTATAGGCTGCTTCCACCACACACAGCTTTAATACTTTTTCAAGAACTGCAAAACAGTCATCTTATGGATTACCAATATTGTCCAGTCTTCTCTTGCTGGATATTTTGGTGTCTTTCATGCTTTGCCAATCTGAACAATACTATAGTACAGAAACATGGGACCTATATTCTTGCTTACTTGCATTTTTATTTATATGGTGAAAACGTAACAAAGTTAGTCCGAGATTTCATATATTTATAGTTTTATAGGTATTGTCAAAATGCTTTCCAAAATATTTGTTGAATTTTAGCTCTTGCTCGCATTGGCACTTAGCCCAATCTGATTATAGAGAAAGAAATTTTTAGCATTGTTTTAATTTATATATTTTTTGACAACTAATGAAATTGATAACATCTTTTCATAGGTTTGCTGACCAATTTTTATATAAACTCCTAGTAAAACCATCACTTTGTTTTTCTATTGTTATTGAATCTCTAAAAAGCTAATCTATGGGACTTTAATAAATATTAGATAAAAGGAAAGAAAACTTATAGTTTACCCCACATATTGCACAGAAGCAAATTTGCTTAACTCATTTATTTCATTGGGATATATCTATATAACTGAAGTAACATTCTTTGGGACTAGATACAAAAACTATTCCAAGTAAAACAAAGTATTTATTCATAAGCATCAGAGATGAAAGAGAAAAGACATAGTAAATAAGATTTGAGATAGTTATATATTTTACTTTTATATTAAAAGTGGCCTTGTCTTTTTATTTAAAACCTCTTTGTTTCTTAGGTGTATTATTAGCAAAATTACTTATACAAAGATATATTGATGAAAACTGATGATTCTTTCATTTTCAGTAGATAGAATTGTATTTTTGCCATAACTGTATTTCATGACCTCTCTCCTCAAATTATCACCTCGACACCATTCCAGAAAATGCCCTAAAATATGAATAAGCAATAGAAGAAAAAAAATTACATGTTCCTACACAACGTACTTAAAATTCACCAAAAATGTCAACACTAATCAGGTCAAGTACCACAGTACACTTATCTTACTTTATAATGCTTCCAGTTAGGGCTAATCCTTAAGTTTCCCAGAAAGGCAAAAAGGAAGAAAAGGTCAAATGATTACTGGAAAGAATCAGTGTTGATAGAACTTTAACAGATAAGAAAAAAAAAAAAATCAATCCACACCTTGATGAATTGACTAAATTTCGTGAACTGATCTAAACATTTTCCATGAGCAGATTTATTCTAATAAAGTAGTATATATCTCAAAAATGTTCCTAAATAATCAACTCACAGTTATATACAAGCAGAAAACAAACTACATATAAGTATTCATTTGCCTTACTTTGTAATAAAAATCACCTCTTGTTTTATTTGAGGACGTAATGCTTTCTAATTAAATGACTTTTTGACAGCTTTGATTTAGTTTGATTCCTAGCTACACATGGTTCTTGGTAAAAGTGGGCAAGCAATAAATCATGAATGAATTTTTAAGGACAAAAAGGATGTGAAATTTAGAAGACCAAGGATCTGAATAAATGAAGTTCATAATTCATAATGCTGTGTTCCTTTAGCATTTATTTAGTGACTATTCCATACCAGATTAACATGAAAACTGATTATTATATTGTAGATAATACTTAATGTTTGGATGTTAATGCTTATATAGAAACACTGCATGCTAAGCAAATTTGAACTAAATTTGTATCTTGACCTCTATGACTGACAATTTAAGGCTAGTAGTTTTTGTTATTTGGAAAAGATTGTGTATGTGTGTGTGTGTGTGTGTGTGTGTATATATATATATATAGATTTTTTTTTTTTAAATTATGCCCCAACAAATGTATTAGTCTGGAGAAAATAAAGACAGTCAGAGTTATTTTATTCTTACATATATGGGGTAGAAAATAAAGAGGGAAACAAAGTAAGATGAGAGATGGGATAAGGAACAATCAGGTGAAAGAAAATTTTTGGTTAGAAAATAGTCATAGTGTCTGGGTTGTTAGATATCACCAGTGCAGTTCAGCTTTTGTGCCATCCATTTCCTAGTTAACAGAGAATATTTCTCTGTAAGCATCCAGGCAGGGACAAGAAAAAGGCTAGCAGTGAAAATAAAATTATAATTTCCATTGATTAAATGGGATTGCATATTAAAATTAAACCCTCTCTTTCTCAAGTAGTTCCAAGCTGAAGTAGAAGAAAGGGTGAGGAGACAGACATCTCAGACAGTGACAGCCAAGGTCACAGCATCTGGGAGAAGGTAACTTTCCACTTCTGAACAGATGAGAGTTAGAATTGGAGGGAAGGAATATTCAGATAAAAAATATCAGATGAAATCTAAGAACTAGTGCAAAACTTAAGGTAGATGACTATATTCAATAATATTTTAAAATTTGAGGTATAAACATGGTGCTGTAAATGACACTTGGTAGCAGTGAGAATTAACACAGCAGTTGCTTTCATTTCCATTGAAGTATTTTAACAAAAGATTCAATTGGGCTAGAAATTAGGCCACAATATCACTACTATGTTCCTTAATAGGAATGCTCTTTCGTTTGTTCAAGGAATCATGATATGGAAAACTCAAATTTGCGTGTTTGTAATGAAGGTCACTGGGTCCAAGTAGAACATTCTTTCCTGATTTTTATTTGTATGTTTTCATGTAAACTGTTTAATAGCAGCATGGTGGGGAGAGGGAGACCAAGAGAAGTAAAGATTGCAGTAGTTTTAGATTGACTATTTTATACTGTGTTCATCACAGCATCTTGAATTTGTTAAAACACGTGATTTTAAAAATCATGCACTAGCACTTTCCCATACAGAAATGCCCTTCCTTTAAGTCACATTAAAATCTAAAAAATACTAATAATTATGTTCCTAGGCAATATAAATGAATAGTTCACAGCTGGAGAAACAGCTTACCCGCCTTCATTTTGTGTTTTCTGGTTATCTGTTAGAAAATATAAAATTAGGTTACATTTAGCTTAAGAAAAGTTAATTGTGAAGGGAATTTCACAAATGTATCACATAATTCCTTCTAAAATTGTTTAAGTAATTGGGAATTCTTGAATTTCCTGTTACCCTTCTACTTGCATTACTCAAGCTAGATAGAATTTGATACTGTTGATAAGAAGCAGGTCAAATTCCAAGACATTTCATCTCATAACATTCTCTACTCTGAAAGTGAACATAAAGTTTTTAAAGTATAATTTAGCTTTTTCAAAAACAAATTTCTTCAAAATTCAGAAGTCTTGTGATTTGCCCTGTTATTGAATCAAGAATTATCCAAGTAGTAATCAGTGTGAAATGCTTCTGGTGGAAAGGTTACCAAAGGCCTGAAAGGCAGATATTTCAGAAGTGTCATTGATCAAGAGAAAATTTTCATCCAGAATTATGTAAATGTGTTGATGTATTAAATTTAAAATAATATTTTTTTCAATTTACTAAGCCTAATAAGTATTTTATAATTTGGTGAAGAACTTTTTCAATCATGCTCTTGAATATAGATAACACAAAGTCTTTTTGTTTGGAATGCTATAGCAAAACAAATTTTACCATGAAATTTCCTTTTACTTCTAAATATTTAATCCATGGACCAATATGATGAAGCAGAAAAAACATAGGCTTGTACACTATTCTATCTGGTTGTGAATTTTAATTACTCTAATATCAAGGTATTTGGAATTGCTCAATTTGGAAAAAAAAGTTATTTTCCATCTGTCTAAAGTTTTCTCCCCTATCAGAAAGAAATAACATTGACTTTATAAATTGAGGGATGTA
Source organism: Sciurus carolinensis (assembly GCF_902686445.1). Lineage (NCBI taxonomy): Eukaryota > Metazoa > Chordata > Mammalia > Rodentia > Sciuridae > Sciurus > Sciurus carolinensis. Next base: position 93,696,215 of record NC_062215.1, read on the forward strand.
TGTAAAGTAAGGACTGTACTTGTAAATGGCCTAGGTTTTAACAGGTGCTCAATAAAGCAAGGTATTTTTACTGCTCTGCATGTAGACTAAGGTTTATTTATTATAAAAAGTTTGATTTAAAAAACGGAACATAGAAATAGTTGTCTAAGTAAGTGTTCTGTATAACAGAACAATATTTAGCCATTACAAATGGAGTCATAAAAATTAATGGCATGGAAATATGTTTATAATATATTATTAGGCAAAAATGTACAAAATATATGAACAGTATTATGCCATTATCATTTTTAAAGAAAATTCATAAACACACTCATACTTGAAAAATATGAATTAAAATGTTCATTATGACTGTCTTTGGGTAATAGATGATTTTATTAAATTTGTATTTATCTTAAATTTCCAAAGTATGATTTAAACATATATTACTTTTGTAATAGAAAAACACAATGAATGCTACCCTTATTCTAATCAGGATCCTAAAATTCAAGTTTCCTTGAATATGCATTCTAGGGGCATGATATTTAATTTGGAAATACTATTCATTCTTCTTGAAGTTAAAGTGGATTGAGGTAACATGTGAAGCCCAACATTGGAATCCATTTGAAACATTGTTAGAAAAGCATGTAAATTACTTCTCACTAATATCTGTCTGTAATATATTAATGACTATATGATATGAAAGAAAAATGTGATTGAAATAAACAAAAAAGCAGGGTGGCTTTATGAAAAATAAATCCAAGCAGTTGAATTCAGTAAGTTAAATTTCCCCCAACAGAATAAATAGTGATACAAGAACACTGAAACAAAACATGTGATTGAATAAATTATGAAATTTGCTATAAGAATTGATTCAAGTTGAACTGGAGCAATCTTCTGCCTGACAAATTTAAGATGGGAAGCAGTTATACTTGAAAGTATTTTTGAAGGATGAGGAGGTATTTGGTAGAATGTGGAGAGCCGTGACAGAGGTTGGAAGAGCAGTGACTGAGACTGGGGGTCTCTGATGACTTCAAGGCTGTGGCATGCCTGGTACCTGGGAATGTTTCCCAAGGGCACAGGATGCTTAGCTACTGTGGTAATGCCCTGCATGAGGAGGCTCTGTTCAAGAGTCCTATCAGCTGTGACCTTGATGTAAGGCACGTAGCTCCTGGGAATAAAGGAATTATTATGCTAAACAACCACTATGTTTCACCAGCTCCACTTCTCTTTCTCTGGTTTCTGCCTGCTTTACAGTAACTTTAAACAATGGACTTTCTTGAGAGCTACACAAAGCTCCTAGAATTGCATTTTGCAACTGTGGATTGCAACTGCAGAAAAGCTACATAGATATCCTAGTTTCTGTAACTTTCCTGAACACGAAGAATAATGCTTGCATAGTCTCTAACCTGATAATAAGACATATATAAATAAAGATTGTTGACTTAATAACTGTTTAGATCTGCATCTCCATCAGAGAGCAGAGTTCCACCTGATCCCAGCTTAATCTTCAAAATCTGCGTTCGTGAGTCTTTATTTTCTAATCCCCCTTCATCGGAACCGCAAGTTTGGCTGTGCTGGTTGAGGCAATAGAGCCAGCATGCATTATAAATTCTACTCTGATTTAACATGTGATTTGTGATCTAAAATTGGGTGATAACACATTTATTTTTTAAAAAAAGTTAATACTAATTTGAAAAACTCTACAACTTGAAAAAAGGTTTATTTTCATAAAGCCATTAATATTTATAGAAAGTAAATGGTTTAAAATTTGCTGTTATGAAGTACGCCAAAAGATCATAAGGAAAATATATAAAGTATTAAGTACAGAAAGGTAATAGGAAGAAATACTCACACACTCTTAAGAATTCCATCTGTAGGGACCAATTAATAGTCAGAGTGGCCTCTAAGGTGACTTATTTTACAGACAAGAAAATACATTAAATAATTGTTCCAATGTCACATTAAGAACCAAAATCCAGACTCCCTAGAATGCTTTACATCATCAAATTTCCACAACTTTTTGACTGTGCTGCAGTAAGTTGATGCAGGTTTCTGTGTAACTCAAAAGTTAACCAGCCTACCACCCTTGTAGTACATGATTTGAGGAGACTGTCCCTGAACCCAGGAGTATTCTGGTATTCTGCTCCTGAGCTACATCCCAGACATTTTTATCTTTCATTTTGACACAGCGTTTAGCTAAATTGCAGAGGCTGGCCTCAAACTGCAAACTCCCTGCTTCAGTCTCTCAACTCTCTGGGATTACAGGTGTGCACCACTGTGCCTGAATTGAATTTGGATTCTAACCCCAGTTATTCATCTTCAAGGTGTGTGATTTCTGATCAAGCCACTTAATTAAATCTGGTCTCAGTTTCCATGTCCCTAAAATAAAGGGAAGAGTATAATCTCTACTGCTGTTTCCAAATCTAAGATGTAAATTTCATCTCAAAGTCATTACTTCATATTATCTTTAAGCCACTTTAAAAATGTGTCACAAGTTATGGGAGTTATTAAAAAAAAAAAAAAAAGGTCTGAATTGAATTTGACATGACAGTAAGATGTGGGTTGGGCAAGAGAAGGGCTTGTTGGGAGAGACTAGTCATGTTGTACAAGAACTGCCAAGTAAGAGAGTACTGAAGGGGAGGAGTGTCCAACATTCTTGTGAGCCCTTTCCTATTCTGAAACTTCTACTCCATGATTTTTCCCCAGAAGTCAGTACTTTTAACACTATAATAGGTGAATAAAAAAAATCCATGTTCTAGAGAATAGCAGCAGTTTTCAAAAGGTGTGACATAGTTTCCAAAGGTGAAATATTCAGCTAGGGAAAAATAAGAGGAACTTGCAAAGAAGTGTGTGGAAGTAAAAACTTGTGAGATAAAGGTCACCTCAGTTGTCTAGCACTACTCTGAGTAGTATTCTGTTCAAGTTTAAGACTCACACTCATGCTTCAAAGGGGTTCGAGGATGAGGCAGCGGCTGTGAGGACTGAGGGGCTCTCATACCTTATTCTGAGAATGCCGGTCCTCGAAGAGCTGGGCCTCCCCTGGGCATGATCTCACCCTTCAGCTGTGAACCCTGACTTGAATCAGAGAATGACACAAACTCCTAGGAAAGGATAAGAGAGTCTGGAGAATTCTGCTTTATTTTTTAAAACCAAGTAGAAATCCAAAGCTGTGAGGAAGAATGATAAATTCCAAGTTCAGCTAATTATTCCTGTTGTGCTAAAGAAAACCTTCACACTGAATGGCCATGGGAATAAATCAGATCCACAAACTTACTTATTCCCCAAATCGGACTTTGTATCCATTTGCTACTCAGTTTATTTTACAGTAGCAATGTGATAGAAGTAGAAGGCAACACTGTTGATCTCCTATTAGCATCACTATCAAAAGGTCGTTCCTGGTCAGCATTTTTAATTCACATTTAAAATATTGTACATGCGTTGTTAACTTTTGCTTTACTTTATTCTGGAAAGGCTCATAATCCCATAGGCTATGCTCAGCAACATTGTTCATTGATTGACTACCTGTTCTCATGTGATGCTTGACTTCACAAATGTATTCCTTGCATCTATTTCTTTAGAGAAGCTGTTCTCGTCTGGCTTCCCTTCTGACTGAATTTGCTGAGGTGGTGTGTGTGTGTATGTGTGTGTTTGTGTGTGTATGTGTGTGTGTGTGTGTGTGTGTGTGTGTGTGTGTGTATGTATGCCAGGAGTATTGTGTCTGCCAACAGGTGGCCAGATGCTAGATCAGTCTCTCCCAATCAGCAAGTCCCCATCTGCTAGCTGGAATCTCCGTGTGTTACTTCTGCTTATTACAGCAGCTGAGCCTCAAACTGGGTTCTCTTTGGGCTACAGGCAGATGCTTAACAAGGTGAGCCAAAGGGAGTCTGGCCATTAGAAGCTGTGTTAAGACGGCCTCAGCTGGATTCTGTTTTTCCTATGTTTTTCAAGTGCTTACCTACAGCTTCCCTGATAGCTTTTCCACAGGATGTCATTGGAACATCAACCAGACGTAGTGATGATACTTGAAACTTCAAACAAAAATCCTATGTCATGCTAATTTTTAGTCTTTGCATCTTATTTTAAGTTGAAAAAATATTTTAGAGATTATTAATATCCTACCCTAAGCATTATTGGTTTTTGAAGAAGAGCCTTCATGGGCAGCCTTTAAAGATAATCACATCTTGATAAGAAAAGTCAATTTAAGTTCAGTGAACTATTTTATGAAGAGAGCTGGAATCAGAAATCACACATCCTGGGCTCAGATGGTACATTAGCAGTGCCCTAGTCTCAAGATGTGTTACATACTGCTTAGCAATAACAATTCTAAGAAACTCTCAAGAACTAGTCAGTTCAATGGTAAAGACACCACATTTTGTAAAGGGCTTGGTGTAAGCTAGCATGGACCAATCAGAAAAATAATCTGAATTGCTCCATTATTGTATCTTAGGTATATTTTTCTAAAATGTTCTTCAAACACACCTTATTTCTTTCATTTTATATTACTATTCTGTTCATGTTTGGGTAACATTGTAGGTGAAATAAAATAGGAGGAGGGGTGCAATTTGTACAGAAAATAATCATTAGAAATTTGTTAAGTGGAATCTCTTCAGTCAAGAGTCTGATAACCAGCAAAGAGCTGAGTGGACCCAAGTCATATTCTTTCACAAAATAAGCCAAAAGTTCTGTTTGAGAATATGTATTAAATCAAAGCATTTTTCTTTAATTGCAGTTTAAAGTCTATGGAGGCACCTGCCTAACACAAAGGCAAAACTGTCTCACAGAACTGTGGGGAGACATTTGAAAACAGTGAAGAGCAATTTCCAGCTGAGTCAATTTTTGCTAAACATCATGTGGCTTGGCCAGTTTTGGCTTTCCTAGTAGAATCTGAAGCCCAGGTGACCCAGCCTCAGCTCAGCCACCATGCTGTGCAGAAGACTGGGAACAGGGAGTCTGATCTCCAGATGGGAGAGTCTTTTAATTGACTGAGTGTGGACCAGGGTCTGGACGCAGAATGTCAGACACATCCTTGCTGGCATCATCATTACTGATTCAAACTGCATGAGGAGTACTGAGGAGCTGCCAAGAGAAGAAGCTGAGCTGTCCACAGATTTGAATCACATCAGAACACCAGGGGGCAGGGAGTGCTTTCCTTGCTAAACTTCTTAAACATGGTGCTTTAACTCATTGAATGTCATAATATGTGCTTCCTTGTCCATGTTTTCAGTCTACCACTTTTTGCATTTCTCTTCCAAGTTGGATATTTCCAATATTGCCTCACATCCCTCCATCCCCAACTGCTATAGTAGTGGATCAGTTTTTATAGGCACCATGTGGGCCCAAAAAATGTGAAGACAGATGTCAATGATATCATTATAGTATTTATGAATTGGGATTTTTTTCATGATTAAAGGTGATAAAAATTTTGCCAATTTATATTTGAGTTATAAAGTTATTAGGTTCTGATAGTCATCCCCAGAAATCAGAACAAGGTGGCTGCCTAATTATCCTGCCATCCGAGGTGAAGTAATACTACTTATTGATTCAGGCTTGATACCCTGATCTTTACAAAATGGTTTTATTTGGAGAAATGCACACGTTTCATTATGTGTAAAGAGTACTTTTTGATGTGTAAATATTCCAGGAGAGGGTCAAGCCATGGTCTTGAGTCATGGTCTAATACACTTTCAGGAATTAGGAAAGAATAACTTGAAGAGAAGAGACAGGTAAATGTAGGTATAATTCAGGGGATCTGGGCGAAAATGTAGGCAGGCTCAGAAAATATTGGCACAACGTGAGGAAGTTGGTGGTTGCCCCAAACAAAGGCTATTTGCCCAAGTGTTCTCCTTTATTTTACCAATTCACAATATTTTATATAGTTACTTTTATTTATACACTGGTCTTTAATCAAGGAACACAGTATTATCTGAAAAATTATTCCAAATTCAAATACCCTAGATCCTACTTCACACATAACCAAAATTTCTGGAGATTGTGTTTTTCTTGCTTGATGATTTTGAAAACACTGCCAGAAGCTCAGAGACACATTCTTTAGGCAGGAAAAATGGTTATGGCTGGCCCCATAGGTCCATCCTGAAAACCTCCTTTATCCTCTTCGGCTTTCCTCTGGGATTCTTGTTCAACTGATCTCCTACTTATATGTGAAAATTGAAGATGCCCAGTGGAAATTACAGCCATTTTCTGCTACATTCTGTTCCTTCAGATTTTTTCCATATCAGAATATAAACCTCTCATTTTTCCATAAGGTCGAGAGGAAAAGACAAGGGAAATCACTCATTTGTGGTTTTTTAGTAAATCAACTTCATTACTTTGATCTGAGAAACAATATCATATACTGGTTTCCAGAATCTCAAGCCAGACTGTCTAGCTCAAAGTCCAGCTGTATCACTTTCTGATTTCTGACCTTGGACTAGTTATGTAACTGCTGTGTGTCTTAGTTCCCTCATCTATGAGACAGGAACTCAAATCTCATAGAATGTTGTAGGGAAGAGTAATTACTGTGAAGCACTTAGATTGGGTTCTGAACATACCACTATTTTTTTTCTCCACAGTTCTCTAAATCTAGATTTTGACTCTTCAACATTTGACATTGTCTTCCACTTCCTTTCTGAAGGACTTTCTACTCCTCTCATTTTGGACAATACTCTATTCCTGGTTCATCTTTCAGCTTTCTCAGTGTTTATTCACAGTGTTTTTGAAAGGAAAGCTACTTTGTCTCTATTTCCCATTCACTGTGCTATTCCTCCAGATGATCATGGCCACCTAACAAATAATGCCTCTCTCATGTCATTGAAACTTCAGCCTTATCCATATATCTTACTGGAGGACTTATAAAACCATTATCCTGTCTTCAAACTCAACTCTGCTTCTATTCAGTATCTCAATGAAAGTTTGGTAGCCACAACATTGGGGAATTATTCCTAAAACTATGGTTTTTAAAAATCTTATCTTTCCTTGTGGAGTAAATAACAGGACATAGAAATCACCCAGATTCTTAAAATATATCAGCCTTTATGGAAATTATTCTTTTCATTTTTTTTTTTCCTTGTGGGACAGACAGTTCATCTAACACATTGACAAGTCCATTAAAGTATGGTAAAATTAAAGTGGGCAATTTTTCATCCAATTTATCAAAAGTCCAATTCTGTCAACCCTTTGTCTTTCTTCAGGCTATTGTCTTTTGGGGTAAATCTGTTTTAAGTATCATTGTATGAGACTTCATATTCACTTAAAGTATCTTACTCCTGTAAATACTTTTCTGCTTATAAAGTCAACCCACAGAACTATCAGAAGAAACCCACATGACATAAAATGACAGTGAATAGGTTGGTAAGGTTTGAAGAAGGAAGAATGATAGCCATAATACAATGTTCCTGAGAAATTTCAGAATGTGGCATTCATTATTACAGGACAGACCATCTCAGAAGAGATATATGAATTCATCTTAACAGGTCATTTAGATAATATATTTTGAAATATGGTTGTAATCTTATTGACTATTAAAGTAACTAACAAAAAAAAAAAAGTCAATTAGGAAATGAATTAAGGAACACCCAAAACAGAGAAAGTCAAAATGACAAATATTCATATGACTGAGCTAGACACAATGCAAACAGCAAGAGCCTCCCCTGGTGTTCTTGAAATATCTTCTATTCCAGTTCCAGTGGCAAAGCTGTGCCTAATGTGAAGATGGATGGTGGGGTTAGAGCCAAGCACTATGTATTCTGATACTTTTGGCAAAACCAACCCTATAAAAGATGGTCATATCAGGCCATGGTTGCCTGAAGCTATTAAACATTCTATTATTTTATCTTAATTTATTCTAATTCCAGAGAAAGAGTTTAAGATGTATTTTATTTATTTATTTTTTCTTCTATGGCAAGAAAATGGTTTGCTCAAGAGAATGTAAGATACCAGTTCCCTGAAATACATTTATTGTTGTAAATTAATGTTTGAATTAGGATTTCTCTCCTTGTAAAGGTCTGTCCACAGCAGATGAGAAATCCACAGGTCCCATAGACTATTTTTATGTATCACAAAACTTTCACTCCAACCCACAGTACAGTTTTAGTTCTAGTCTTATCATCTCTCACCTAAACTGTAGTAAAGTCTCCCAGTTTCCTGTATGTGGTCTTGCTTCCTCCAATCCATCATCTACAAAGTTTTAAGATGACCTTCTTCAAATGTAAATCTTGTCATTTTACCTACTTGTTTAAATTCCTTTAATGTCTCCCCACTGCCTACAGAATAAAGTTTAAATTGCTTAGCTGGGCTCCAGGCTCTTCTGAGTCATCTATTACTTACATTCAGTCCTATCTCTTGAGACAATTCCCACACCATCATTGCTATCTTACTTGGAGGTCTTCAAATAGGATAAGCATTTCAGAACTCTGCTTTTGAGCATACAGTTCCTATTGCTCTTAATAGCTTTTCTTTCCTCTTTGCCTGCCTAAAACTGAGTCAGTGTTCTGGTTTTGGTGTAATAGTCAAGGCCACTATCAAGTAAGTTTTGAAGACACCGCTATGGACCATTCCTTTCTCCATCTCAGTGCAGTAGGTACATATGTACATCATCATCATGGAACCTATAATGTTGAACTGCACTTATCACTTCATATAACTGCTTTAATTTTACCAAGTTTAGTGATCATGTTTTACTAAATTCATGAAACCAGTAGCTTATCATACTATTTTGTCTACAGTAGGTGTTTAGCATTTATTCACTATTAAAATAGCCAGTTTCCAAATTCGATCTTGAAATTAAAAAAAATAACCTTTATTAAGTGCTTACCATAAGCCAAGGGCAACACTGAATCCATTTTAATTAATTGATGACTTAATCTCTGGATTATCTTGGAGGAGAACACAGAAAAGGAAATAAATGCAGTGAATAAAAATTCTAGTAATATAATCAACTTTGGAAATTATTAAACTGAAATAGACCTTAACAAGAAGAGCAATAAATTAAATTGAATAAATGTTTAAATATATGTGTGTATACGTATATATATATGTATACACACATATATAGTATAGATTCATGAATCTATATTTTTCAGTTATATTTAACACAAGCATCTCTTTCCATACAAAGCATTTAAAATGTTCCACTGAAAACAAAGAAAAGGAGTAAAATTAAGAGTATTAGATAGCAAGATAAATAAATATTTAAGGAAAACAGTTAAAAAGTAATTTGTATTATCAATATGCTTTAGCCTAGCAATTACTTTTAATGAGACCATGATTTTCTTCTTTAATGACACTTATTTTTCTTTTGGTTTCTGGGTATTTGTGTTTGAGGTAAGTTTCAGTTCCTCTTTTTTTTTTTTTTTTCCAAATATTTTTAAGGGCCCCTCTGCCTGTCTCCTCGGCATTATCAATGCTCCAGAGAGCTGTTTGGATGATAACCAGTGCGGCAAATTGCAGGTGAATGGGCCTTAGCATTGCACAAACAGCAAACTAAAGCATTTTATAATAACAAAGATAGAGGCTGGGGAGTCCTTATGAATATGTTATTAAGCACCTGCACTCCAGTTCCTAAACTGGAGCTGTTTGAAAAGAAGGAATGTTAACTTTTTGTCAGATTTGAGGTCCTTTGAGAAACCGTTTGTTTGTTTTTGGCAAAATCAGATTAATTTAAACTGCAGCATTTGAAATAAGGTATTTCCCCCCAATACCCATTTGAACATTGAACTCATATAGCTAATCTTCCTCTAGCAAAATACCTTTGTAGGTAGAAAGAGTTTGACTTTGGAGAAGCATTAAAAATCATTTTCTCTGCAGGGAGTTTAAGGGAAATGAAAATGATCTATCTGAAAGACAAAGTCTAGCACATGGGTCTATTGAGATGCACAATTCGGGAGAAAGGGTGTGTCATGAGAATGCAGGTGGAATGGTATAAGAGAAAAATAGGGAAACATTCAGATGTCGGACAGCCAATGAGAGAAGCCCCTAAAGGCAGACTGGCCTACAGTCTCAAAGCTAAAAGGGGGAGGCTAGGTAAGAGACTGGGAAAAAGTTTGTCAGTGGGATACGCATATTAATGAATTAAAGCCCAAGGAGAGTTACAACCAAATCAAGGCAAATGTTCTAGTAAGACCAGAGCCAGAGGTGATTTTGAAAACACAAGAAATGCAGTTTCTGTTTCAAAACACAAGAAATGCAATTGAAAGAAAGCATTTGCTGAGAGTATTCCAGTATTGTCTAAAAGAAAATATGATCATTGTTATTATGTTATTAATCTAGTTAGAATATCTTAGAGTTGAATAATCTGTAAGGTAGAATTATTTTTCCTCCCTAAGACCTTGATTCATTGAGGATGGGTGGATATGGATATATTTGGGAACCCCAATTCCTGTTATTGCCAAGGTCCAAAGGAGGAGCAGTATTTTGGCTTGATCCAGACTCAATTTCTCTTAAAGACAACATGGCACAAAACAGAGCTTTCTGAAGACAAGGGATGCCAACTTATGTCTAGAACCAAAGTCTGTAGAGAAATTGTGTTTATTTTTTGCAAAATTAAGTTAATTACATGAAAGTAGAAAGAGAGTAGAAAAGTTATGTGTGGGCTCTTTCCCTAAGTGAAAGACTGATGGGAACAAGGCTGGACAGAGAAAGCAAGAGCCCTCCTCACCCAGTCTCAACATAGGCAGCTGTTCCTGCAAGAAAGGCAGAATGACATTAACAGCACAATGTTGAAACTCAGACTTAATAGGTGTGGACTTCCTCAGGTGAACATAAAATTTATTGTTTCCCCTCATAATAACTGTCACGGGCATGTAATATGCACCAGTGATAAATAAAAGTCTGAGATGCTGCTGTGGGGACAAATGTGTCTCTCATTAAGATAGGTCCACATTTGAATTCTTGGTACCTGGGGAATGTGACCTTATTTGGAAATAAGATCTTTACAGATATAATTAAATTGAGATGAGATCATTAGGGCAGAACTTAATCCAAGAGGATTGGTGTCCTTACTAGAAGAGGAAAATTTGGACATAGAGACTCAAACATGAGTAAATCATGTGAGAATACAGACACAGAAGGAAGATGACCATGTAAAAATGTAGGCAGAGAGATTGGAGTTATGCTCTCTCAAGGCACGGCACACCTTGAACTATCAGAAGCTGAAAGAGGCAAGGTGAGATTCTCCTCTGGAGACTTTGGAGAGAAAATCTTTAGTTTAGACTTCTAAATCTCCAGATCTTTGAAACAATAAATTTCTGTTGGCTTAAGCCACCCAGTTAGTTTGTGGCACTTTGTTATAACAGTCCTAGGACTCTAACACAGATACCAAACTTATCACAGGACCACTAGCAAGGGCCACAGTGGCAGGTAGTAGAGACTAGCACAGGATCACCTTTGAACTTTCCAGGAATTCTCTGTATCACCTTTTCTCATGTGAAAGTCAACCACCTCCTTCTAAAGAGACTTATGAATTCCAGTGACACCAGGGGATATCTTATACTTACTTTAGGAGGGATGATGCCTTGTAGGAGAGAACATTTTTTCCAATAATGATTTATGAGATGCAGAATCTTAACAGCAGCTTGGAAAAGGGATTTAAATTTCATCTGGCCTTTCATAGGAGTCACGTCTTTAACCAAATCTTATCAAATGGCCAGTCATCTCCTAGGTAGGGAATGAACCATATTCTGATTGGTAGATTTTTCTAATTGTAGAAGCTGCCTAGAGATAAGCTTACTAAAGATGTAGGACTTGTTAGGACACAGAACGTCTTAGATGCCTTTAAAACAAAACAAAACGAAATACTAGGGCTTGTGGGAGTTGGTCTCAAAATATACAGTTTTAACTTCAAGAAATGAATTATTGGTTTAGGAAAAATAATGCATGAAATACATGGCTGGCAGACACTGAGGTTGATCTTGTTTACCCCATTATGTTTGTGATGAGAAAACCAAAGGCTGTGGGATTACACAATCTTTTGGAGACCTGAGTTTCTACCTCTAGTTTTTTCACATTCATAGAACAATGCATTCTTTGCAAATCATGTAAGTTAGAGCTTTTTTGTCGGATGATAATGCTATTCCAGTTATTGATATTGGCTCATATTAGGTCATCCTGAGAAATTAACCTTTAGATTTCAATGTTTCACTAAGACTTCTTAGTAGGAGGCAGCTACCACAAAATCTCATTTCTATTTTCCATAGAAGGCACGCTATGTTGGGATCTGATGATAGAGGATGCCATCCTATCAATTTCTCTAGGTTAATTTTCAACATTTTACTAATCAATTAGTTTCTTCAGTCTAGTTTTAAAATTCAGTCCCCAAAATACTATCATTTCCTCAGTTGATTCCCTCTTATGGAGCTGCATATAATTTCCAGAAAAGAAAAAATGAGGCTTTGTCCAATATTATCCACAATCCAGTACTACTTATCATAATATGCTTTAGAAAATACCAAGTCATGCAATGTGCCTATGCAACATCAGAGATTTCAATATTAGTTCTAAAACTTCACATCCAGTCATTGTAAAAAAAAAAAAAAAAAAAAAAAAGGAAAATGTTACATTATATAAAACAAAGTCCATTTGTCTCACAACTAGAAATTTTTATTTCTGGATCTTCTATCCCATTTTCATAGAAATATTTATGATTCATATAAAATCTAAATGTTTTAACCATCAGATGAACTCAGAAAACTTATTTGTATAATCCATACACAGCAAGCAGAGCCTCTGGATAGTGGAACAGGTGACATAACAACTTCAGAGCATGATACTCTCACCAGTCCATGAAAACCAGACCACCTGCTATTGCCCAACAGCCAAACCACAACCAGCATGGTGGCCACGAGAAACACATACACGAACAAAGAGGAAAATGAAACGCAGATGCATCTTGACTTTCTTCAGAACTAAGACAAATTTATGGCACACTTTTTATATTAATAGCTACATCATTTTTCAAGGTTAAACTTAGGTATTATTAGAAAAAGCTATTCCCAACTAGGACAAGTACACCTGACAAATCTTCTTCTTTTTTTTTTTTTAATCTAACCTCAATAAGCAGTCTTTTTCACATAAAACTTCTAAATGACCAGAACTGAAAAAATGTCCAAAGAAAATATTGACAGTCTTTCTCTGCAATTCTATTCAAATTTCATGTGATGAGGAAATACCCACATTTATCTAAAAGGAAGACTATCTAAGTTTTGCTTTTAATATATGTTTTTTCAATTTAAAACAAATCACTATATTATACACACAGATTTTATATAATATATATGTAACAATTATACACACAGATACATACACACTCACATACAAAAAGTAGGAATGTAAATAAAGATCTACTTCCTATTCAGAGCTCTGAGGATTAGCAACAAAAAGCTGAAGTGTTATTTTTTACCTTGATTCAAATTGGGTAATCCTCAAAAAATAATCCTCAGGGAAGGATTAAAATAACCTTAAAAGTTCTAATGTTATCTGAAGGTTAAAATAAAGTGATTCAAAATTTGTGTTTTCATTCTGTTATCCTTTTCTTCTCTGAGTGTGAATCAGATCGATAATCTTCCTAGCAGGACAGCAGTGCAGTGCTTATTCTATTTTGCTAAACATTTCATTAAACAAAACCTCAAGAAGTACTGAGAAACCAAACAATACCTAAAGTCAAAATAAACAAATGAATGAATAAACATACACAGATACATCCTTACAAAGGAAATATGATTATTCATCCTCTTGTTTCAGAATGTAAATACTCAGATCCTGTTTCGTGGTCTCAGGTACAGCACTGGAAAAGAGTCAGAAGTAGGTTTCCAGTCTCATGCTACTCTCCTCAGCCAGCGCGACCCCCAGCAAATAGCTTAGCCTAAGTAGACCTGTTTCCTCATCTAAACTAGGAGGTAAACTCTTTCCTTTTGAAGATGTTGAAAAAGATCATGAGTTTTTGTGGCATATTTAGATAATGGTTATTATCATTTCTACTATTAAGGTAAAAGATCTGGTCAATACTAAAAAATAAAGTATATGTGGCAGTTAATTAAATACAACTTATTCAATCACATGCCTGGATTTCACCAAACTCATATTGTTTACCTCTTTTGCAACTGAGAATAGTAAACCATGTTACTTTCCTCTTCATAGCAGAGCTGGACTCATTTCCTTTATGAATTTTGTCCAGATTAAATGCTCTACATCAATCATTATGGCAACATTGTTGGAACTTGTGAACAGATATCTTTTAAAATTTATCACAAATAAATTTGGGCAGGAGATGAGATATAATAACAAAGGTAAATGTAAAAAATGAAAAGTAGTAAGTTTGTGAATGTTTGGAACAATTTTAGCTGCTCAAACCATCATTTTTTTAAAATGAATTGGCATTAGAGGCTCAATATGTTATCTCTTTTGATGGTATGATTTCACTGGTAGAATATGTTCAGGACATATTTAGTTATATATTATTGTAGTAAAATATTCAATAAGGCCTCCCATGAAATTTTTATCACAAGGTTGATAAACTTTGACTGGCAGCCAACAGTCTGGGATAAGGACAATGGGGAAGGTGGAGTTCCCTAGATGGTGCCCTTCATGGCTTATAATTCAGGCTAATTAGCATAATACACTTATTAATAACATGGTTGGGGATGTAGGAATATACTGATCAAAGCTGCAAATAATATAACACTGGGGCATCGACCAGTGCACTGAATAACAGAAGTATGATTTTTAAAAACTACTAAAGATCAGACAAAACATAATTAAGATAGGAAACATACAATTGAAAAATACAAATGTGTAATAAATACCCCTAAGTCATGACTGCCAAAATAGATATAAATGGTACTCTCTACTCTCCTCACCAAATAGACATAACCCCAACTATATCACAATCTGCTTAAAAGCATTGAATTTAAGTTTTGATGAGTATCCTTCATAAGAAGAAAATCCTGAAAAGACAAATGTTTGTATAGGTGGAGATATAATCTATTTCAAGGAAGGAGAATATACTCTTAGTTTGTCCTTGGCATAGTTGAGTCAGGATAGAATATTGCAAAAGATTTAATTTAACCGTAAGTAGAACCCAAACAATAATGTAGAGAATATGAAAAATACATAAAGAGAAGCCTTAAGATTAATTTTGACGAGTCGGTATGGGGGTCAAAGAAAAACTACAACCCAAATACAAAAACAATTTGATGCCCAGAGCTCTTCAGCTGTATTACACATTTAAAAGGAAAAGTTAAAGCCACTCTAAAAACCCTTCTTCACAAACTAAGCAAAATTGTTTTATGCCATCTGATATTTGGTGGTGGATGAAAGTTTTCAGATTATGTAAGAAAATAAAAAATACTCAGTTATCAATATTGATTGCATAATTGGTAGTAAACTATATATCTGACTAAAAATAGTCATTTGAAGGAAATTTTCTAAAAGTATTTTAAAACAAAGTATTACAGAACCTTCCTAAGACTTTTTGGGTGGTAAACAAGGAATGATTTTTTTTCTTCAGTATGCTTTTATATATTTTTTTAATTTATCCTTTATCAACAGATAACTATATATTTATTGATGTCTATGGTACATATTTGCACCTTACTTGCATGACCTCATTTAACTTCATAGAAAGAAGATTATGACGTATTTCCTACTATCATCCAGTTTTATAAAGACAGAAAGTGAATGACATCTTCTGGATTAATGACTAAACATCCACTATTATTAAAGTAGTAGTAACTAGTTGTGGGCCTGGTTCAAACTCTAACAGTTTACTTCCAAGGTATAAATTCATAATCAATATGAAAGGATGCACAGCATAATCCAGTTTAAAAATAAAAAGTTTCTGATATATCAAAGACAATTTATGACTGTACTATCCCTGTGCATATTTAATAGGTAGAGATATACCTAATTACTATTCCCAAGGTATTGGTACAAATCTAGCATGTGACCTTGAAAAAATCAAATGTAATTAATTTTATTTCTTTTTTAATAATAATCATAAAACCTCTAGTAGAATCTTTAAAATTTCAAATATACATAGAAGGTCTAGGTCAATGAATATAAGCAAATAGTATTAATACTTTGCTATTATTTTTGTGGGAGAATTATTTTCTTCATAACTCTCTAAATACATTTTCTTGTGTGTGTGTGTGTGTGTGTGTGTGCATGTGTGTGTGTGTGTGTGTATGTGTGTGTAGCTGGAGATTGAACCTAGGGCCTTGTGCACGCAAAGCAAGCACTCTACCAACTGAGCTACATCCCCAGTCCTGTAAATACATTTTCTTACACAGATGTCCTAATTTGATTCTCCCACTTATTATAGCATGAGAAAATGTTTCAATAAATGGAGTGTGGTTTATGGGGAATCACTCATTTGCTGATCCCGATGTGGCACCAAACCTGATCATAGGTGCCTGTAGATGATTTGTGATGGAAAAACATCCTATGATCCCACCTATTTCACTGCAGATAACATACTTTTGATATCACTCTTGAGTTTAGCTTTTATACTTTGGTTCTCCATAGCATCCCTGGAAAAAGACTACATGTTTCATTTTGCACATGCTGCTTTATCATGGAAAGGGAGATTATATTAGGTTTACATGGTAAAAGTGCTCTGGTCTCTTCCAAAGAAGTCCTTGGGCTGTAGACATCACAGTAACAAACATTCAAGACTTCTGGAAGCCCTGACTTCTAGGAATAGAACAAATTTAAGTCACTTCCCTGGGTACCACAATTCATTAATTCATTGTCTTCCAGAAACAGTGGCCTTTCCTTCTGCTCAGAAGGCTTCTTCTAGAAAAAGAATAATTCCAAAGCAGACATGAATGCTCAAGCCCTTGTTCTCAAATCTTGAGGTTAAATTTTATTCTCTAAATCTGAGAGTGGGAGGGAGATAATTTTATAGAGCAAGTTTGGTAAAGAGCTCATTTTACTTCACATGAAAAGATGATGGGTCCTTTATAGTAGTTTTCCAAAATATTCCAAAGAGAGAATTTTGTTTTTATTTTTTCATTATACAGTTGGAAAATTTTTTAAATGAGAATGAAGATCTTGATTTCAATTCATGCTTCATAGGGGAAAGTAGGCCTTTTGAACTTTCAATCAGATTTTCTAACATATGACTGTGTAATAATTTATAAAGGGCACTCTGTTTTCCTAGATTTACTTCAATTCTCTTTATTGACATAAACAGATTAATTTAGAGAAGAGAGTTGACCTCTATTTCAGAGATGAAAGCAACACAATCCAGAGTGTTTTCTGATGTGCCTGGGGCCCATTTTCACACTTAAAGAAATGGCACTATTTTTAAGTACACAATGGATAACAATTGTGGGTCATTTCCAGGTCTAAAGATAGAAGGACTTCTCAACCTAAACTTAATAGCACTATTCTCCAACACAATAGCCTGGGACAAGTTGGTGTCTTGTTTGGGAGGCATGTGCAAATCTTCAGTCAATATTTACACAGGGAAGTTTTACCTACACCAGTTAGGTGGGAAGAGGAAGAATAAGAGGGTAACTGTGGAGAATGAAACTGAGCCAGATCTATAAAGAATGGGACATAGGAAGGAAACTGGTGACGTGTGCATGAGTGTGACAGTGTGCACGAGTGGGTACAGCAGACGCACACACACACATACACACACACACAGAGTATGGTTCTATTTGTAGTAAATTATATTGGGCATTGGAGGAAACATTAATAATGCCTGGATGCCTGAGAAATTGGTCACTATCAAAACCAGATGAAACCTTTCAGTACCATACAGTATGACCTGAATATACTACACAAAACCCATTATCTTGAATTAGAGGCCTAGCATTGGTAAACTACAAAACCAGTTTAACTTGTCAGCAGCCAGTAAGGATTCAGTTTAGTGAATTGTTCTTTGCTGATTCTGAGAAACAGCTACACGTTTGGAATATTTTTCAGTAGATATGCACTGTTAAGTGCCCATTTCCAGAGTAGAGTACCAAATCTTTTCATGGAATCCCTGTATGTATAATAGCTCGGGGCTATTCTCATTGGGGAATTCTTTTCCTTAACTCCTCTATTCATGCTGAGACCAACTGGAAGATGCCCCAGCTCCTCCTGTGATGATAATTACCCTTCTATTTCTAGAAAGATGCTTTTGATTAAAAATAATTTTCAGGTGACATCAGACCTCCCTTTACTTTCCAACTATTTCTAGTGCTCAAGGACAGAAGCTGGATATTCATTCACAATCCAGAGATTTTATAGCTTCTTCCCTTTGAAATCAAAAAGGGAAGAAAGAGCTTTTTATCTCTTCTTGCCTCTAGACACCACTGCTAGTACCTGAGGAAAGCATCCCTCAGTATTTTATTACTGTTTTCACACTTCAAAAGAAAAACCAAAAGTAAACCTGCACATATTCCCAAAGCACCATACATTTTCTATTTTACTGCTTGGTTACAATAGTTCAAATACAGTAATGTATCTGCGGATAAATAAGATGCTAGATTTGCTTTGAAACAATAAAACTTTTAAATTATGTTACATGAAGGCACCCACAATTTTATTAATTTTATTATTCTTTTATCTACTTTCTTTACAGGAAATGTAAGCACTATTAAGAAAGATTCATTAGAAAAATAGAATTAGTGAATTATATTAAAACTTAGAGGTTAAGAAATGAGATATTTTCAAAATTTTAAATGAATTCCATGATAAAAATTTAAGAGTGTGTATTTCTTTGCTTCAGAAATTATTTTTCTTAAGATTATTTGCCAGTCATTAAAATTTTAAGCATTAAGTAGGCATATTGAAATGTTATTTTATTCTCTCAACAAGGATGAAATGCTTTATTTTTGGTTTTCTATATATAATAGAAAAAAAATATTTGGAAGGAAACATTAACAAAACACATCAGAAAATAAATGCAACATATCTATCTTGGGTTCCTTCCTTTAGAATTTATATCAACACAGGGAATTGGTATATATGTCCTACAATTATTTTTTTAGTTGGTACAATTTTATTTATTATTACTATTATTATTATTATTTGTGATACTAGGGATTGAACTCAGAGGTGATTTATTGCTGAGCAACATCTCCAATCCTTTTTTATTGTTTTGATTTTGAGACAGTCTCACTAGTTTCCACAGTCTGGCCTCAAATTTGCAATCCTACCTCAGCCTTCATAGTTGCTGGGATTACAAGTGTTCATTACTGTGCCCTGTGAATTTGTACAATTTTAAAAATTTCAAAGGTAGAAAATACAATTTAATCACTATGCTTATAAAATTAAAATATTTTTTAAATAGATGAACACTACAGATATGTCTTTACTGAAAAAAATTCCTAAGACCATTTTTATTCAATAGACTTTTTTAGAAAATGCTGAATACCAAGAATAGATGCACTGTGAATGAGAAGTTTACCCACTGCAAGAAGTTATATAGAAGATCTTGGAGGAAAGGGTGTCATGAGTAACTGAAGTGCTAATCAGAAGCCTGCCTCGAAAAGTAGAACAGATTACAAAAGGCAGAACTGAAATCTAGCTGCCCAACATGCAAGGGTCTCTGTCTTTGTCACTGACCCCCCACATTAGCATTTGCATGGCTAATGACTCCTGAACAAACTATCTAGAAAAGAGAAATACATTACTAAGGTATTTATTAAAAAGTTCATCTCTGACATTAATAATTTAAGAAGAGGAAAAGGACTTAAATGTGTACTAGCTAACATCTAAGCACAAAACTTTCACAGCCTTGGAAATTAGAAATGCAACAGTTTCATATTTTAGCATCAACCACTACTGACTTTTTTATTTACAAAGCAATTTCTTGTGTGTGATTTTAAATTGTTTCAAATTAACTTTTATATTTAGAACATGGTCATCTTTGTTCCAACATTTTCAAATTCCATAATAAACAGTAATCTTCGTAACTGATTAAAATGGGCTTCATAAATTTGGAGGAAACTAAATTACAGATTATGACTTTTCCCCAATATACATTAATCTCCGTGAAAATCAAATTGAGCTGGTATTTTATATGTAATAGAGGAATATAATTTGTTTTTATATTAGTACTAGTCTTGACCTAAGTATTTACAAATCGATACTAATTTTATATTTAATGGCATCCATAAATGTCTTTATGTAGGAAGTTTAATTTTTGTGCTGTAGTTACAAATGCATTCCTAAGTACATGGAGAATTTCAAAAGGGCAGAAGAGATTTTAAAGGTGTTATTTACATAAATGTAAAAGATTTCTCCCTACAGTGGAGAAATCTTTTGTAAGAAACGGCAAACATTTGCTTGACTCTGGAGGCCTGGCATACTAAGAAGGCAGAATTCTTCTTCAGAATTATACATCTAAAGTCTGTCTTGAAAGTGTTTAAGCCCTTGATGATACTCTTTCGGGCACCCTGATTCAGAGCCCCACTTTGCTTGTACACTTTCTCTCCTACCCCCAGCTTCTATGGCCCACCCGTATCCAGCCCAAAACAATGCTTTTCACGTGTAGCTGTGGATTAGGATGACCTGTGTGCCTTTTTAATAGTCAGTGTCCAGTTCACATGCCAAATAAATCAGAATCTTGGGCTGTGGGGTCAGGGGAGTCAGGAAGTGTTCGCCATCAGAATTTTTAAAACATTCCTGATAATTCCCATTCACAGCAGAAGTGCAGAATCACAACCCTAGACAATCCAATTTTGGTTTTGCTATTAATTTCTCCTCTTTAAACTGCACTTTTCTTAGACCCCATAACCCATTTAATTTTCTCACCTACAGCCTTATGTGCCTCCCAGGTTTCATTGGAATGGTCATGTTTTCCACATCTCAATGGCCCATGTGGATTAGGTCTGGATAGCTCTTGTCCCATAGGCCCAGAAAAGCAGCTGATTTACTTCTCATTATAGGTGTTTTCTTTGAAATACTGTGATAACCTAGTAACTTGGCTCTCCCACCCGCAAATTTTCCCATTCCAACCAGTCCCCACAAAGCAGCCATAGCAATATTTTAATATGAAAACAATGTCAAGTCACTTCATCACTGAAACCCTCCAATGACTTGCCATTAGGATCTCATTTTAACAGTCTCCAAACACTTGACACTTTTCCTGACCTGCTGACCAAAGTTGTCCCTAGTTGCAATAAATCTATAAAACCATATTGTTTTTTATTAGTACTTGTCCCTAAATAAATATTTTTTACTTTTTTCTCAGTATCACCAATAGAATTTTAGAGAACTAATTTTTCTTTCACCTTGCAACCCTCATACCCAGGACTGTTCATTCACATAAGAGGTACTCTCATAATGGCTGAATGGAAGAAAATTTTCTCCTTGATTTCAGACTTCTCCATACCAGGCAACAATTATCTAGTCGTAACCCCAATAGCATGCCTTGTACTAATGCAACCATTGTTACCTGTGTGAGAGAAAATGTATCTAGAATTTCATCCCTTCTTATTCTTATCCATGAATGCAAAATAAGAAACTGAAATCATATGCCATATCCCCAGAGTCTTCCTGAGAATCTCATTTCCTGGAGAATGTCCCCAGGCTTTCATTTTTGACCTCTAACACTTCTGTGGCAGTGGAAAAAAAAAAAAAAAAAGTTTCCCCCGACAGTTTACTTTCCATTAGTGTGGATAATTGAGAGCTAACAAGGAACTATTGTCTTTCTAGGTGAACAAGTTATTTCTGTTAAAGAATTTAAAATGTTACAGCTTAAAAATGTTTGGATGCTTTAAGTCAGCAAGGTATAATTCAAAAATTAAATATATGAGGGAATGGATTTATACCTAGATAAGTAGGAGACATGCATCTCTTAAAGTACCTACCTACTAATACATGATAATACATGTTTAGGATAAGACAGTTTAGAACTCCTTCGAGACCACTGGTGGAAACCAGTACATGGGGATGTACATGTAAGTTAGTTTCAGGATATAACCCCATCCACTTGTCCTTCAAAAATATCTCTGCTGAGCTGGGCAATGTAGCACACACCTGTAATCCCAGAGGCTCAGAAGTCTGAGGCAGTAGGGTCACAGGTTCCAAGCCAGCCTCGGCAAAAAGCAAGGTGCTAAGCAACTCAGTGAGACTCTGTCTCTAAATAAAATACAGAATAGGGTTGGGGATGTAGCTAAGTGGTTGAGTGCCCCTGAGTTCAATCCCTGGTACCACCCCCACAAAAAAATCATGGTGTGCCAAGATTCTCCCAGAAATATGAAGCCAAAACAATAGTCCCTCCCTTATAGCCAATAGCACTGACCAACTTAGACTACATTAATTGTCTAACTGGACCATGCATTTGCTTTTTTGCATGAGATATGTTGCAAATTTCAACTTTCTTTAATTACATTTCTTGAAGGACAAATACAAAATTATCAAATTTCTTCATCATCATATCAAAAGAATTTGAAGCCAGTCTAAACCATTTAAGGTCAACTGGACTGACTTTTGTCTTCTAGCTCTTTAGCTTTAATGGTGTGGAATTTAAGCAAATATAAACTGTGAAATTATAATCTTTAAAAAATATTTTTTAGTTGTCAATGAATCTTCTTATTTTATTTATTTATTTATACAAGATGCTGAGGATCAAACCCAGGGCCCCACACATGCCAGGCAAATGCTCTACCACTGAGCCACAACTCCAGCCCTCGAAATTATAATCTTCAACAGGTAGTTTGTTAAACATTCGAGGAGGCTTTCAATTTCTTTTTTTTTAAGGTTGATAGAATTTACTCTAACATATCTGATTTCCAAGATGAAATGTATAGCTTCTAAAGAGGAACTGGATTATATTTTATATAAATAACCATACCAAACTCTGCTATCCTTTTATAACAGAAAGGGAGTGGAGCCGAAGTTAGGTAAACTGTCCCTCGTTTCAAAAAAGTACAAAAAAGTTGCATTTTGGTCATTCCTCACACTGGATATTTTAATTGCTTTTTTCTGAAAGAGGATTTTCAGAGGAAAGCTATCATTGTGAAGATTCATATAGCTTACTTCATATAGTTTTAAAAATATAGCAAGTGAAAACACCAGAAATTGCTTAATAAAGCAAATGAAATACAGGGAAAATATAGGCTATCTAAAAGATGTGACAGTTAATCATGTTAATGTGTAATAGGTTTTTATAAATCTATAACATAATAAATGTAAATATTCTGATTCAAATATCTCAATATAAAATGACCAAAATATTAAATCAAAAGAAATCAAGTGAATAGCATGCCTATAACTAAAATATTTAGCTTAAACTCATAATTAAAGACATGTAAATTAACACAATCTGATGTTATCGTCAAAATAATGAAAAGAAAAGTCTCTTCAATACTACCACTCAGTCTTGGCAAGAATACAGAGAAAAATCTTGTTCTCTGCTAGTAAGCAGGTCAGGATGTTAAAACTTTCTAAAGGGCAACTCTCTAGCAATGCCTTTAACAATACAAAAATGTTTATCAATTTGAAGCTACAAAGTTTCTTGTTAGAATTTTATTCTACATCAACATACAGGTATTTGAAAAGAGATATTGTACAAGAATGTTCACTGTAGCACTACTAATAATCAGTTTGAGCAAATATAAATATTCAGAAATATTTGGCTAGTTTGCTTCTGTTCCATCTACAGAGTAAAATCCATCCAGTGAAATCTAAAATGTCGATATATAAATGCATATATTCATTGACTAATAATTTAATAATTTGGAGAATCAAATATAAATTAAAAAGTAAAATACTATATTTATTGATCATGAAGTTCTCATAGAAAAAGGACTGTCAATATATAAAGGTAGAATTGTATTCATTTAAAGTTGCATTCATCATGTAAATTTATTTTATCATGATTTTCTTTTTTGTGTTATTTAAGATCATAACCAATAGATGTCAGTCAACAAAATCTTAATCACCACCAACAATCCCTACGAATTAATGACTGTTCCTCTTTTACTTTCTTCTGCATTTCTTCTATTGGAATCTTTAGGATTATTAATGTCCCTATAAATGTCAAGTGCTTTAATCAGTATGTTTATATATGAAAACAAATTTAGCTGAATTATCAAACTATGGCTATTTCAGTGTGTTCCCTTTTTCTAACAACTTCACCAGCCAGCTTTCCCAATACAAGCGTCCTTGACTTTAATGAGTTCAAATTAACTGATTTGACCAGCATCATGCAATTGAAAAATAAGTTAAACTCAACAGGAATTCAGTTCAATTTTCCAAAGCATTCATCCTGTACTATTAGAATCTTAGTTTCAATTTATTTAACTTTAGCATGTTGAGATAAAATTATAGACTTAAATATTATATTAACTCAAATCTTGATTAAAATCTTTATCCAATGGTATATACAGACATATATTAACTTATACACCCACACATTTTTTTCTCCAGTTAATGCCATTTTGTATAAATGCTTCTAAATGGTTAATATTTTCACATTTCCCACTTTGATTTTATATACAAACTTTTAAGATGCATTATGTTTAGCTTCAAACTGATGAAAGTCAAAAATTAACAATTAGTAGACATTTACTTAAGTAGATTTTGTAATTCCTCTCCAAAGCTTTTATTATCAACTAAAATAAAAATAACTTAAAAGTCATAGTGATATCACTGACATTTCACTCCACCTAGAACATGGATATTCTGGACTATGGTCCCTTTGTCAGTAACATAAGATGCAACTGTGTGCTTGTGAGAGACATACAGCCAGTATCAGGCCTACTAAATCAGAACTTGCATTTTACAAGATCCTTAGGAGAATCAATACACAAAGTTTGAGAAAAGTCAAACAAGAGGAAGTAATAGCAAAGATAGAAAATAAAATTTAGCATTGAACAGTGCATGTTAAACTTCTTGGTGGAAGAACAAGCAATCTTTCTTCAATTTTAATTGTTTTTTTCATTAGCAGTTCAAGTTTATCCATCATTTTTTTTTACTTCATTGTTTCCTAAGACTTTTCAACATACAAAAGAAAGATAACATATGAATGCAAAAAAAGATTAAGAATTTTCAGATGGTTTTAACCTTATTTAGAGCTAGAAAATCGACAAAACAGGTTATAGCTGTATTTACAAATTATGCAAAATCAACAGCTACAGCTTATGCAAATTAAGTATAAGCCCTTTAAGTGTGTCATTAACCTACATATGTTTCTTGGGAATTTTCATATATAGACAAAAGCACAATTGCTCTTTTCCATTCTCCCCCTCCAGTTTTACAGGAGTTTAAATTTTTAACAGCTCAGTTGGCTTTGTTGTATTCTTTTCAGATTAAAAATAGTCACAAACTGCTTTATATGGTCCCTTTTATTAAATGGTGCCATTTTGGCTTCACTAGTCATTTTCATCCCAATATTATATATAAAAATTCAGAAGTTTAGGTGAATACTCAAGGCTGAATATCAAAAAGTATTTTTTTCCTTTAACCAATTCTTATGTTCTTTAAAGTCCATTTTAGACTTCATCCATTAATGTATAAACACATCAAATATATATAGGCATTAACTAAAATGCTCAAACTATTATAAATCATTAGTATCAGCGAATATAATAAGTAATCACCAGACAAAATCTTTAACCATTAAATTCAACAATGACTTAATGAAGTATACTTGCTGATCTCTTAAGGTATTAATTATTATAATCCGGGCATTTTACTAGGCCCAAGACACCATGGGAAGTATTTTTTTTTTAAAGAAACCAATTCATATCTAGTTAGAAAAAACAAAAAGCAAACCATCAAGATAAGGGGAAAACAATGGATTTTCTTTCAAAACACTGAGAAAAATCTTTACATTTTTGAGGGAGACATGGTGAGAACTTTAGAGGTAGACAGGCACATTTCATGCTAAAAGTAATGGAAAAGTGAACTTGGATATAAAAGGAAAAAGTAGATGAACTCAAACTACACATTTATTTAAAATATGAACCTACAAAATTAAGATTTCAAGAATGGGAGAATCTTATTCTAAACTAGTGGGCATGAAACCTTGATAACACAACATAAAAGAAATTCTGAATATACACCACATTCACATTTATACCTACAAAAGTAAATGCCAAAGTTAAAATATTTTTGAAATATATATAAGTCAAAAATGATATCTCTAATATAATTGTTTTATTCTCAAGTCCTAATTATTTCAGTGATGACAAGAAGCTTATGAAAGAAGGACGAATAGAATGTTTTAAATTCTTGTTTAAACTGGAATAATCTCTTAAGCTATAACTTTATATTGAATCTTATAGTTTGAGAAATATACATTAAATATTCTTTTTAAAAAATTACACATGTGAATAAGTATTCAAATAAAAATTTGCATGTTAAACAAATTACACACCCCAATTATATTATTCTCCATATCAAATTGACAACATTGGTCAAGGAAGGTCAACTGAACAGGCTTTACATTGATGGAGATCAATTTCATAATTCCTTTCACTTTCTGTAAAAATTTATTCCTATGGCATTACTTCTCATAATTGTTTTAAAAATTATGTTAATGTAAAACTAAATCTTCCATGATATTCATGATGAAATTGATAATCATAATTATACTAAAACCCAAGGTTCATCTATAAGTGACAGGTAAATTAAGTGGTATTACAAACCATGTGATGGAACCCAATAAACATCAGAAATGGGAGAAAGAGTGTTAGGTCACAGAAGGAAAACTGAATCTTCATTAAGAGTCATCCTAATCTTGTAATATAATGTCATAGATATATTTACATATTATTAATTTTAAATTATTGGGGGTATTTGGTGTGATCTTTTCTCTGCAGTTTAAAGATTATGTTTTTTTTATAGTTAGTAAAGAAACTGCTTGATAAAATGTTATTTTTAAAAGAGCATGGGACCTGTTTTTTCAGTGGAGTTCTTATAATGTACTTGACAAGTATCACAAGACAGGTACTTGTGATAAAGTTTGGAAGATGACTATAGATAGATAAATAAAACATTAATCTGATAGTATAAAAATAAAAAGTATAAAAATCTGATGAAGATATAAAACATATGGAGATTATATATTCTATACTCTGTATAGTATAAAAATGAGAAAAACATAACTGACATACTGAGAGAAAGAATGAAGAATGGCATTCTGAACAAGATTGAAAGGGAGTCTCTCAGGTGTGGGTCTGTATGCATATATGCCATGGGTTGAGGGTATGAAGAATAATATCTGGTGTAAATGTGATGTTTAATAATTCTCTGTAAATTTATTTAATTGAACATTTAAAGAGGAAAACACTTTAAAATTAGTAAATATACAATATATTATATATTCAGTTCTCAAAGGCTGAAGAGCCTATAGAGTATGCAAATTTTATGGTGAAATCAGAAATAGTCAATAAGTGAAACAAAAATATATCAGAAAAGAACTATTTCAATGCAATGATACAGATGATAGACATTTTTATTACTATTTTTTTTATGAAATAGCTACATGATGCCTGGTTTCAGTAAGGTATAAAATTTTTATATATTGCTGATGTAAGTAAAATGGTATTTCCATAATTTTGTACAGAAAAGCTCAGATTCTACTCTAAAGAGATGCAAAAGATGTTCATTACAGGACAAGGTGTTATATCAAAGATAATTTTTAAAGATATAAAAGTTTAATGTTACAGATAAATAAAACAGCACATTAAACCATAGGATGGAATGCCTATATTAGGCAAAATAATTTTAATTATATAAAAAGCAAATACACGTGAAAATCCACAAAGAACGCATGATAAAAATGGTAGTTAATCTAAGTCATGGTACTATGTGTTTTAATTTGCTTCTTCATACTTCTATCAAATTTTTGAAATACTCTATCACACAACATTCTCTGTTTTTATAACCAGTAAAAAGAACTTAAGTCATTGCATTGGCCTTGATCATGTCTCCCTAAAATTCTTATATCAAAGGCATATGCTATAGTTTGGATCTTAAATATGCACCAAGGGCCCATATGCTAAAGTCTTGGTCAACAGCCTGTGAAGCTATATGAAGGTGGTGGAACATTTAAGAGATGGGGCCAAGTTAGAAGAAGTTAGGTCACTGGAGGCACGTTTTTGACAAGACTACTGGAACCATAGCCCTTTCTCCCTCTCTCCATTTTGTTTCCTGGCCATCCTGAGGTGAGTGGGCCTCCTCCAACATATTGTCTTGCCATAATCTCCTATCCCACCCCAGGCCCAAAGCAACAGGGCAGAGTGACCATGGACTTAAATCTCTGAAATTATGAGTCAATACACCTTTCTTCTTTGTAAGTTGTTTACTTTAGGTATTCTGTTACGTTTTGAAAAACTGACTAATGCGCCATAATCTCCAATGTGATAGTATTTTGAAAAAGGCCTTTAAGAGATAATTAAGATTAACTGAAGTCTGAAAGCAGGTCTCTAATCTGATAAAACTACCTTTTAAGAAGAGATATCTCTCTTTCTGTATCCTTGTTGGAACAAGGCAGGCTTCTGCAAGCCAGGAAGAGAGCTCTCACCAGAACCCAACCCTACTGGCACCTTGATCATGGACAACCAGCCTCTAGAACTGAGAGAACACAAATTTCTATTGCTTAAACCACTCAACCTGTGGTGTTTTGTTAGGTAGTCCAAGCAATCTTAATACAGTAACCCAAATGTTTATGACCGTGCATAAACATGGAAATGTTATAATCATGGAAATGTTATAAGCTTAAGTGAAAAACATCACAGATAAAATAGTGTGCATATTTATCAGTACAGTTCAACAAGTTCAAGAGCACAAATAACAGAAAATAGACACTACATTAGGTCAGTTTTATACTTCTTTCCTGGTTTTGCATATTGTTTATGCTTCATCAATATAATTATTACAAGGAATTGGTGCCCAGGGGATAAATAATATCATTGAAGTTGGCTACAAGCTATAATAATGCTATTAAAAGATGATAAAATGAGTTTCTTGGGAGACTTTTGAGTAATTGGAGACATGAATCGTGCTTGAGAGAATGAGGCCAAGATTGCCAGTTCATACCCAAAACTAAGAAAGAGTTCATAGGTGCGTTTTCCCACACAAGAATAAAAGAATTCAGCATGACCTCTGAGAAGTAGAGATTGGAAAATAAGGTCTAGTAATTAATAGAGTGAGGAGAACAAGAGGGTGTACTTAAAATATCTTAAAAGCAATTCACCAAGTATAAAAATAGACAACTGAGTTATGATCTTCTGAATATTTATATTGCTCTTATTTCTCAATTAGTATTGTTTGAGACAGTGCTTTTGATTTAAAAACAGCTACTTTATTTTTCTTAAGATACAGGTATTGTCTCAAACTCTCTTTGCTTAATTCACTAAGAATTTCTTCAGCTTAATTGAAGCCAAATTGCTCAATCTCGCCTTTCAAAGTACCTGGAACTTGCTGGCAGCAGGTGGCAGCAATACCAACAGAGACTAGGAAAAATTCTAGGTGACATCTGGAAAAATATTGGCTAAAAATTTCATAACACATCTTCAGAACTAATTAATAGTGAGATACTGGATATGTTCAGTGTTTTGGCAAGATAGTTCCCGTTTTGTCTAGAAAGAACTTTCTACTCATATAATCCCTTTTCCAGCACCATCCACACTGTTTAGTCCAAATGAAGCAAAAGCCACTTAACATGGAGCATCCTCTTCAGTTGAGATTTTCAACTGGTGATTCCTTTACTTCCTATGTCAGTGATTTCCCAAAGTTAGTCTTCACTACCAGCAACAGGATCTCTGTGAACTTGTTACAAATGTAAGTTCCTGGATGCTACCACCCCTGCTTTATATAATCAGAAACCTTTCAGGTGGGGTCTAGAGCTTCACTTTTAACATGCCCTCCAGGAGATTCTGATCAACACTCAAGTTAAAAAAGCACTGCCTTAATTGAATTTTCAGGGAACCAAATTTTTTGATTAAGTAACATGTGAAAAAAAAAATCACCCTATTGCTTTATTCACCCTCCATATCTACACCACTACCTTAGTTGCTTATTGATTTCTTCCCTATGCTTATAAGCACAGAATTAAAGTTTGGGTAATTACTTGAACTGTTTCTCACCAAAGATAATCAAATAAGGATAGAAAAGAGTGTAGAGCAAATAAAAGAAAATATCAGAGAGGTATAGATTTTCAGACAGTTTAAAATTGGTCAGACTATCTTGGAGTGAAAATAAGAACAATAGGAAAAACCCAGAATGATCAGCAAACTTTGAAATTGACTATGTGTGTCTCCGTATAGAATACAAAAGGCTACTTTATGTGTGTCTAGGGTTACATGAAATGTCCTGTTATTCCCTGCTCACAAAAAGCTGCTCTGTAAGGGACACCACCTTTAAATGGGTGCAGGTGCATTTTCAAGGTGACGATGGTATTGTATTACAGCTAATGTTCTCATCCCTGAAAAATCACCTGAAGTGGTTAGCTCAGAAGAATATGAGCAGAAAGTAGGAACTAGCTTTCCAGAGGACTTCATTCAAAACTCATCTTCCAGGCAAGAATGATGGCAGTCTTTCAGTTTCTCTTCAAGAGTCCTCAAGAACAGAGATGCTTTTCTCCATCAAAAAATGGAGAGGCAAATCAAAACTAATACACAATAGGACAAAGAAAAGTGCCTTTACAAATACTGAACTGGGTTCTTATAAGGCATTTCAATCATGAGACAGAAAATCCTTCTGGCACTGTGTGATCCATCTCTCTCCCCTTGCACCAATAGTGGGAGGACTTTATTCCTCTCTTACAATTTTTTTTAAATCTCCTATGGACTTTCATGACAACAGGAAGTTTTATGGCCTGTATGTACACTTTCCAGCTTATCCCAGTTATTTGAGAGTACAGGAAGAAAACAAGCCCCTTGAATACAGTTTGATTAATTATTCAAGTCTTACCCAAAGGAAGAGAACAGAATGATTTTTATTGTTCTGAGTTGGATTTAACCTAAGGGAAAATAATGGACAGAAATTCTACTAGAGATAAGCTACAGAAATAATAAAACCTTAAGACCCAAACAAACAAAGAATGGTATATGCACACACACATAACTTGCAAACAAATGACCCACCAGCATTTGGCTTGGGGAGAAGACTGACCACATGGACCTGGGAGGTCCATGCCTGCATTCTTTCAACTCTAGCTAGACAGTGAAGGAAAGCCAGACAAGGCAAGTTTAATGAGTTATAGTATTAAGCAAAGTTGCATGAGTCACTCTTTTTATTTTAAGACAGAGCTTGCATAAGCACTTTCATTCAAAAACCTGTGGATTTTGTCTGCAGCCACTTCTCATCCAAATAGCAGAAAGCATGTAATTGCTGAGGTTATTAGGTAGGTTCAGGTAAAATTATCTTTGTCCCTTAAGCCTTCTCAAGTGATTTCACATTTTTATCTTCTCTTAAGACTTATACATATTGTCAGATTTGATGAATAGACTGTTCATTTTCTTTCCCTCAGGGGTTGCTGTACTTTCTATTCTGCCCTTAATTTTACAGCTTTATTCTATCACTCAGTCTTTCCCCCAGGTTATTAAATATAAAATAAACAGTTCAACTATGAAGTTCTGAGAGTGGTCTGTTTGGATAACAGT
This sequence comes from Sciurus carolinensis, assembly GCF_902686445.1. Lineage (NCBI taxonomy): Eukaryota > Metazoa > Chordata > Mammalia > Rodentia > Sciuridae > Sciurus > Sciurus carolinensis. Next base: position 93,727,741 of record NC_062215.1, read on the forward strand.
GTGAGATCAACAAATGGACAGGCAAGTCTGACATAAAACCCATGGCCTATGGGAGCCAAAGAACTGAGAAAACATAGTTCTTCATATTTCTCCTGCTTTAAGTTCAATACACAGGGGAAAGAAGATTAAACAGGAATTCCTTCTCTGTGTGCAAACATGCCCCATTTTTCTCTCCCATGGCAATTTTCATTGAATCAAAAGAAGCTAATTTGTTAAACTTCAGTGGGGCCCAGACTGGCACATTTTCAGAAATCACTTTTGCATGGCTGGTTATTCTATTCACAAAATCAAAAGAAGACAATAACCCACAAGCCAGTAAACAGTGGGAAAGAAGGATTTTAGGACAATATAACTTTCTGATCTCCTCGAGATGCTTATCCCAGTATATTAATAAAGCTGGTCGTAAATAATCCAATAAATGTTGATTAAATAGTCTCAGCATGTAAACAATCTCAAAATAAGATTGCATGCATTGTGTCAATGACATTTTAAAAAACATTCTATATATTCAAGAATTACTAAATATTCTTTACACAACTGTAGTCTTCAATGCTTATCATATATATCTGTTTTGGTATGGCTGTTTTTAAAAACTTATTTATTAGCATTTATACTTCGATCTAAATGATAGAGGTTTTCCAAGCATTTTATTTTCATTTTGACCTTGATTTTTCTTATTTTCCAATACTGCATCACTTTATTTCTCATCAGCCTACACATGCAAATGGAATCTCATTTTATTTTCAATTCATGTATTTAAAATGTATCATCTTCAGTAAAAACTTTAAAGATAATTATCTTCCTTAGTTCATTCATTTGCATTATTAAGCCATATTTTAATCAGCTGATTTCTCAGTGGTTGAGAAATAAGAAATTAAACTATCATTCTATATTGAAGAATGACTACCATTTTGCTTCCACTGGAAACTATCCATGGTTAATGTGACTGTGCTCAGGTAGTTGGCTTTGTGCAGAAAGAGGAAATATCATATCGAAGCCATGTACTTCATAAAGGAAAACTTCTTTCATCATTTTGTGTTGGTTTTAAGTAAGAATTAAATGTTAAGATTTCTAATATGTGAGAAATAGTCTGGTGGTCCATTTTCAGAATATAGCATTTAGCCTTAAAAGTAAAATTGGCATGTAAGAAAGGCAGCCAGAGGGGAAACAGAGTAGAATGGAAAGTTACACAATAACACCACAGCCTATGGATTTATTTAAATAACTCAATTAGCCATTTTGAGCTCTCCAACCTATATCCAATTTTCACTATAGCTCTTCCATTTAAAATGAGTCAATCACATAGATTGTAACCTCAAGCTCCTCCTCCAGTGGCAAGGGGCAGTGCTGTGTTAGAGATAAAAACAGGTGAACTGCCTGCCCAAGTGTGCTTACTTGTCAGAATTTATTTGGTAGTATACCCTTCTGCAGAAGTAAAGTTTACCTTGCCAAGCTACTTCTGAGTACACACCTGATTCCTTGTGACTCCCCGGTATTTCTAACAAATATATATGTTTGGCTGAATTAATAATTATATTAATATTATATTAGTAACTACTAGGGTTAGAGGACCTATCCCTGTTAAGTGATACACACACACGCACACACACATTCATTATATTTTATTTATTTCTCCCCCAAATCTTAGGAGGTAAAAATTGTTACTATCCCCATTTTATAGATAAGTTAACAATGAAATAATGTACAGATAAAAGCTTACAACTATCTGTAGTCCTATTAAATTAACTATTGATAGTTGAAGATGATATTCAAAACCCAGAGTCTTATTACAATGCCCACATTTTGTTCATATAGTTTTGGTGTGGTAATTCAAGTTTCATGCACTAGAAGTTAGTCCTCACACTGAATGTAGAAAGAGTGGTTGGTCACTTAAGTTGTGTGAATTGAAGGTCAACAGGAGTGTCTGCCTGCTCCACTACATGGGCCATTTCTGCACTATTCTGCAATGCTGATTGAAATCTCCACCATTAGTGCAACTACCATACCTTAAAGTTAAGACACTGTCTTTAAAAGCCTATATGATAATTAGCATGTATTTTCTCAGAGAAGTTCCACAGGGAGAGAGTCAATAGACATTTGTTTCTGAGACACTGTATTTCTTAGCAGGGAAGAGCAGAGGCTTAAAGAAATGTTATACACGATGCATTTGGGTCAGAGGAGAGTTTTAGGGCAGATATAGAACTGCGGATATTAATACTGAAATTCAGGTTCCAAACGGAATAAAGCAGTAGGAAGATGTGGAGATTTAAGACAGGTGTTGGGAAAATCATGAACATGACTATCAGCTTCCATACTCAATACTGAGAAGTTAAATAGGTCTTTATTTCACAGTTTTGTAATGACATTTTATACCAATTACTTTTTATTTAGAATTGCATTTTGCACTTGTTTCCTTACTCTTTCAAACTTTTGTTTATTTACATTTTTTGGTACTGAGGGTTGAACCCAGGGTTGCTCTACCACTGAGTCACAGCCCCAGCTCTTTCTGTTTTTTATTTTTATTTTGAGAGAGGATATCACTAAGTTGCTTAGGGCATCACTCAGTTGCTGAGGCTGGTTTCTAATTTGTGATCCTCCTGCCTCAGCCTCTAGTGTAGCTAAAATTATAGGAGTGCACGATTGCACCCAGACCTTCTTTCAATCTTGTAATTCTTATTTATAGGCCTTGAAGTTTTGGGCCACAAAGGGAATAACTGAGGTGGGAACTGTAGAGCAAAATGGGGCCTTAAAAATGATCTGGTCCTATTCTTTTAATGGACAACCACTGGAGCTAATGCCAGGAAAGATTAAGTGATGAGTCTCCCAAATCACCCAGAGACTTACTGGAAAAATGCTGTACCCATATTCAATTCCTCTGTGTTGAAGACCATTTCCAGAGTTATCATGGCACTTAAAGGTATAGAATAAGAGTCAGGAGAAACAAAAAGATAGTTCTGTCCTTAAATATCAGACTGATTCAACTGAAGAGTTCTGATTTGTTCTGACCCCCTTCAGTACCAATGATTTTGTTTTTGTTATTTCTCAGAAAAGCTAGTCACTTTTCTTTTTTTTCTTTCTCTCACAATGCTGTGTGCTCCTTTTGAATTTTCATTCTATGAACTTTTATGAACCTCCTTTTTTCAGTTTCATCAAAACAATGGATTCTCTTATTCTGATTTCAAATATTCACCTCTTGAAATTTGTCAAGCAATCACACAATAAATATTCCCACTTCTTCAATGATCGAAGAGAATTGAATACTACATTAATTCAAAACTGAGACTTCAGAATATTATATATCTGACAAATGGCCTGCTCCTCATGAGTATTTAATAATTATGAACTAATTCTGATCTATTGAAGGTCATAGCCTGAGCCATTTCAGTAATATTTAGACTGCTGGCTACAGCATCATAACTGACTGCCACAGCTATAAATACAGAGAAGTGATCTTTATTTTGTTGCCAGAAATGCTTTTGTCTTTGTCTGAACATGTTTTCCTTCAAAGTGGGCTTGAAAGCTTTTTTGTCTTATGCCATTATTTCAACAACATCACCCTCCCCAGCCTCTTGTGAGTGAACTGCAAAGTCCAGCAGAGAGTGCCATGAGATGCCACCTCCCTGGGCTGTCTTTAAAGAGTGGGATGAGATCACTGAGGGGGAATGAACTGGACTCACTCTTGACATGTGTTTAAGTGTGGCAATGAGTGGCCTGTTAATAAGGTAGACACTTTATCTTAATGTTTTTCAATCTCTATAGTGATAATTGCAAAAATAGCCCTCAGCTTCTCCAGGTGGTTGGTGAAAGTTCAGAGAAGACCAGCATTCAGGTCAGTGTGGCTTAATTATAAAGAATTAAATCCTGAATAATGACTTGAGCCATTGGACTGATTTCTAGGTTTATTTTATTATCTTAAAATACATTGATAGAAAAATGTTTTGTCTTCAAATTCCCATATATGGCTTTATTCCTTCTAATTATTTTCTTATGACAATTATAAACAGATTTTCTAAAAAATACTGACTGGGGGAGATAATGGATTTTAGAGCAAATAGGTCATTAATCCTTGAAAAGTTTAAGAATTTGGCTTATTATTACTTAATTAGACAAAAAAAAATACTAGTTGGACATAAATACAAGGCAGGTACCTAACTTCCCAAAGTGCCAGGTCTGATTGGAAAATGATGATGTTGTTACAGTTTTACATGCGTTTAATTGGATTTCACATGTGTTAAATCCTCATAAGTCAGTTGTTTTGTTAATCTATTAATGTCTCTTCCAGTGGGGATTCTAACCATGCATAAACTTTTTATTCTTAAGATTAAGGGAAGTCTAACCAAACTAGAAAATGAGTTAGAATTCTACTGGTAAACACATCAGAAATGATGTGGAAGCATAGACATTGTTTAGAAGAAGATTCATATTATTAGGACTTTTTTTAAAGGAATTGATTTTATTCCCTATAGTATGTGCTATATGCTTGTGTACTCTTCCAAATTCATATGTTGAAGTCTTTATCCCCACTGTGACAGAATTGGATGCTGCATTAATTCAGCTAACTAACCTGACTTAAGGGAACACATAGTGCCCCTTGTTTCCACATACTACACTCACTCTTTGCCAAAGATGTCTGGTACAAAGTCCCTGAAGAGCTGCTATTGAATACAAATGCTAACAGTTAGGTAAGGGGTCACATATTTAGCTAGAATAAATTAAGAAATAGTAAGACTTCTCCCAATTGAATTTTTATTTAAAATTTTAAACATTTTCTGTTGTTTTCTAGTTGTGGGTTTAACTGGTCTTTGTATTTTGGCCTCATGGGTTTAACATAATTTACAGTTGATTTTATTTTATATTTATTTCCTAATTTGACACAGTTAAAGGTAGATGATCTTCTGTATCACACATCCTTTTTGTCCATGAACTTGTCTATGAAAACCCAAATTATGTAAAATACATCTTTTAAAATCTATGGCTCTAGATTTAACTAGTCTATCCAGAGGTAGCCAATTGTAAAACCAGATGCTTCAAGAATAGGAGCAAGGTCAAGAGTGCTTTGCTGGAAGACAAATCAGAACATCATAATGATCCAGGCCATCCGAATGAGAAAGACTATTCATTATAACAAATTAGTAATGGATCAAAAAAAGAAAGTGAGCACCTAAGGACATTTGTGGGGTGGGGGTCTGGTAGCAGCTGGTGGAAACCCAAGACAGTGCCACTCTTTTAGGAGGTTTCTTGGCATTGCCTTTAGCCTTCCCCCAAACACAAGTCTACACAATTTATCAGTCAGAAAGTGTTTAACTGCAAGACCTTAAAATGTTTTATTTGTGATCTCACTCATACATGGAATCTAAGAATTTGATTTCCTAGAAGTTGAGAATAAAATGAAAGTTACCAAAACCTTGGGAGAGTAGAGAGGGAAGGGTAGGGACAGATCCATCAATGCGTACTAAGTTTCAGTTAAACAGGAGTAAGAAGCTCAGATGAGTTTTTACATTGTGGGGTCAGAGAGAGAATGATAATGTACTCTTTATTTCAAAAAGTTAGAAAAAAGGATTTGAGGAGATAGCTATGTTCAACCTGACTTGAACATTACACAATGTGTATGGGCATCAGAATGCTGCATGTATAACTACATATAATTGTTATGTTTTTTTTGTATCAGTTGTAAATATAAATTTGAATAAATAACTCTTCTCCAGACTGAAGTACTGAGGAAAACAAAACACAACAACCTACCTATAGAAAAGAAAGGTTTTTTTGCAGAATATATGAAAGACAAAGACATGATGGTAGGTTATGGGTGTGCACTCATGTAGAAACACAAAAAAATATTGAACAACAGAAAAAGTGAGTGGCAGAAGCTTAAGCTTTGCTGCCTTAAATCAAAAGAGAAAAATATAAGCCCCGGTATCAGTGTTTAGGTCTAGAACTCTTAGGCCTTGTTGCTTTTCTTAAAAATGTATTGAAAGACACAGGCGTTTAAAACTACTACTACAAAGAAAATTCAGGATCGGTGTATTATATCAATTTTAGCGTATGTCTCCTTGTCTCAAGAACTTACAGCATTCCTACCACAGGTTGGCAGAAATGGTAATTAAAATCATATTTTAAGAGTCTAATAGGAATCTTTGCTCATGAGGATGAAAGAACTGCTCAAAAAGAGAGCAGGGAGAGTAAATAATATATTTTTATTCAGGAGAACTATAAAGTACCCATATCTTGGATACACTGTCCCTTCAAACACTACCTTACTAAACGCAGGTTGACATTAATTTACTCAACCTTCCACTGGTAGCAACACTTTAGAGATCTTACACAGAAAGTCTTCTTGATACTACCAGGAGAATCTTCCAGGGAGGACCAGGTGAGAGATCTGATTCTCACTACTACTTTCACCTGTTTTTTGCTGCAGTCATTGAAACTTCATTCTACAGAAGGCGCCCTACTCCTATCTCATTGTTAAACTACATTATCTTTTCCAATTCTCCTGCCTTTTAAAAATGGGCTGATTCTGATGGATTAACAATGTTTAGAACTGACCCTCAGTTTGCTTTGTGTTACTTTTATAGCACCTTAAGGACAACCTTAATATCCATACTCTGTTAAAAACCACATGACATAGAAACCTTTTTGCATAACTCCTATAGGGGAAAAATGTTAATATATTGTGATGAGCCCAAAAAAGATTACTGGGTATTCTACCTGGCACTGCATGTGGACTATCTCAAGTTTTCATTGTCTATTAGCTATTTCACAGCTTTGTAAGTTGTACAAAATTAATAATAATGCAAATGGCTCTTGTTCATGGACATGCAAATTATTTGTGTGGAATGCAATTGAGTTTTTGCCCTGTAGATAGACTTATTTTGCATATATTTGTAAATTCACTTTAGCATTCCTTGTTAGCATACACATATGTGTGGTTATTTGAGATTTTCTTGAACCAATTGTAATATCTCACTGGTTATATCATTAATAAGGTAATTAAAATCTTTGACATGTGTTCATTGTCATGATTATTAGAATCATGTATTAGAATTACATTATTAGAATCATAGTATTAGAATCATGATTATAGATTTCAAAAAACCTTTAACATCCCTTTAACTAAATGTCAGCTGAAACAGATATCATAGTCACAAGGCCTGAAAACATGAATGCACTTGAAGATTACTACCTACTACATTACTAATGGCAGAGGTGAGTGAATTCATGTCAACGAATGGTACTAATGCTAAAGTCAGATAGGATGTTAGATAAAAAGAGGACTAATTGCTTCTTCTTCCTAATTACATAATCGCCTTTTGGAATATCCTAAAAACTGTTCTTCTAAAAGTATACAAATATTTAAATAAATATAGAACCAAAATACGAATTTATTAATCTATTCATCAAATTATTTTATCATTTTACTCCTTTGAAATCTAAGGTCTTATATGTTAAATTCAAAATTTTCACTTTTAAGGTAGTAAAAGTAATAATGCTGTATGCTTTTTTTTTTTTTTTAATTTCATAAAAGTTACCCACTGAAAGTACACCAGGAAGGAAAAGTATGGAAATTGACTATTAACAGGCTTTTCTCTACAAAGTCCACATTGCTGAATGTGACATTACATAAGTCACTTTTTCAAAAAGCATTCCACATATCCTTGCTAACTACTATAATATTAGCCAGCAGTGTTATAGGATTTAAGATAGTGGTAGGAAAACTAAATAAGATATTGTACATGAGGTACCTAATCAACTGAAATACTGTCTATGAAATACCTGGAGAATGGTAGAACCGAATAAGTAATTATTCATAATAGATTATCACAGATTCATTTACTCACTCTTTACTATGTGCCAGATGCCACCACACATTAATATTATTTTCATGTATTTTATTACTATCATTGTTATCATTATTTGAAGATGCTACCAAGACTCTAATCTTACTGTTTTTGCACGGTATTGTACACAGTTCTTGTTACCACTGAAACCAAAAATGGAGTTCAAAATGTTCAAAAAAACCTAACTGGAGTGATAAGCAGAGTGGTAGAAGGGTTAGAACTGTTGTATGCCAACAGACTAAAAGGACAAAAAAACTGACAAAAAGACTTTGCAGTGGCAGAGACTAAAAGAAGACATGATTGACACCTATTTAATCATAAATAGTGCAGATATGGTGAACATGAATTTCTTCATTAAATGCTGAACTACTAGGAAGAGGGGCACCTTTTGACATGCAGGCAAGGTAATTTAAAAATGAATAAAGAAAATCCAACTTCAAATAGCAGATAGAGAAGGTATTAAATATGTTATGCCAAGATATGGGTAGGTAGGAAATAAGAGTAGAACAAAATGAGTTTGGTTCAATTTATAGAAATGAATCTACAAATAACTTTCAAAAACAGGTAAGGATGAGTTCCAGAAGACAAGTAGGGCCTTCCATAATCTTACTGTGTTATTATTGCAACAAAATGCTTGACTGTTGAGTCTAAAAATTTGCTATGCAAGATATGGATGCTAGTTTACATTTAGGATTTGATTCTTAAAATAAATACTCAAATTTCCAGTGAACAAAAATGTAATCTATTAATACATATACATAAAAAACTAAATGTATGCAAATTTATGTATTCTCTTTGTATAGATAGAGCATAGCACATTTAACTAAACCATCCTGTGCAATAATAAGTAAGCTGAATACAAATTGGTTTGGGTAGAGTTAGAAGTGGGGTCATTTTGGGAAACCAAGTAGCAGGAATAAGAATAGTTAATTGTATTATATAATTGATTGAACTCACATGCGCTTCTCATACATGGAATTCAACACAATTTTTGAATTTTCAGTTTTATGAAACATGAAAACATGATCTAGACAGTTTACAAACTATCTCAGAGATGCTGAGTGTTTTCTGAGATTCCAAAGGGACAGGTCAGTAGCTGATGTGCTTTTGAAATCTCTGGAGAAGCTGTACATTCTAGATTGTGTATCTGCTCATCTCAGGCCACTGCCTCCAGTTCAGCAAGAGAAAGAGAACAACCAAATTGATGGGAGTAGTACTTCCTAGGCAAAGTGGAAACAAACTGTATTTATTCAGGACTTTGTGGTTAGTCACAGTCATTTCCTATCTCAGAACACCAAAAGCTAACTGAATTTTCCACCATGGTGTGTGTAATACTTTTCAAAACAAATGTATGCTAGGACCATGAACTACAAAATGTAATGGGGCAGAAAATGCAGACACACATTATTTTGCCTCCTACACACTTGGAACTTCTCTTTCTTGTTCTAACAGGCTTTGAGGCTGGTGAGGACAGACACTTTTATTTTTCTGCAGCACAGAAAACAATACACAGAGAGACAGGAGCTATATTTAGAAACAAACTACCTCATCATTTATAGCAATGGTGCAACTATTTAAAGTTTTGGAAGTAAATTATTAAGCACAAATCACAGAATGCATAGAAACACCAAAGTTGCCTATGAGTAGGTGGACAAGTAGGGACAATATTTCATGGCCTTTATTCTTACTGTTCCCTAGTATTTCAGAAACTCAGAGATCCAATTGCTACTTAACTACATCTATTATCTCATTTAATCTGAGATATAAGTCAGTACTGAAAGAATTATTCCTAATTTACCAAATAGGAAAATGAATTTAGAAAGGTTACATAACTTGCTGAGGGCCAAATCATTTAACTTACATTTTTATTTACATAAATTAATTCCTTAACCTCCTGGGTCTTCATATATCAAGTGAGTTGATTGGATTAGTTTATTTTTAAGAATCTTGATTCTCAATTTCTGAGCCAGATATTATTAGGCCTTCAGATTGGCTCTCTTCAAATCATTTCCTCCTAGAAAACTTTTAAATAAAATATACTGTAGTCTTCAATGTGATATGATATAAACACACACACATACACTCATAATAAAATTATTTTAAAGCATTCAAAATGGCTATTGTCAGCCAAGCACAGTGGTATGTGCCTATAATTCCAGCGACTCAGGAGGTTGATGCAATAGGATTACAGTAAGATTGCAAGCCTTACAACTTAGTAAGACCCTGGCTCAAAATAAAACTAAAACAGAACTGGGGAGCATAGCTCAGTGATAGAGCACCTCTGGGTTTCAATCCCTAGTTATACACACACACACACACACACACACACACACACCATATGCTATTGCATTATTACATGATAATGCTAAGCATTTTCCATTATTCATCCTACTTATCCTAGAAATACCCTAGTATAGTAGGTATTGTTTCCATTGCAGATGAGGAAACTGGTAAAACATTTGATTAAAGTCACGCAGCTAGTATGTCAAGACTTTTGTGTCTAAATCTTGGTTTCATATTTCAAAGTCCCTGATGTTTTCACTGTGTCACACTGCTCTCACTTTGCACCACCTCTTGCTTATGTGAACTGATCATTTTCTCCTAAATTCCTATTCTGGCCTCCTGTCAATTCTTTACCCAACACACTGTCTTTGGTCATGCTTCACAAATTCCCATAAAATAAAGATGGCAAATCTAGAATTACTCTCTCTTTCCAATAGTGGATAGTTTGCATATAAATGAAAGAACAGGTGGATTTATAATTGTAATATAATAAAAGCATATTAATGCATTGCCTGAATACTAATAAACTTCTAGAGACAATATAAGAAACTTTCAGAGTCTTCTAAAGTCACTAATCAAAAAGATGTTATAAAGAAAAAATACTAATAAGGGTGTTAGGGAATCATTTTTCAGAAATATCAAAAAGTAGTGACTTTCAAAGTATTATTATTAACATAACAATTGTAATAAAAGTTTCACATGCAAATAAAATGTTGTGTTTATTTTTTTAACACAAAATAAACACAAATATTTTATTATAGGATGGGAGAGACCTATTCATCTCTGACAATTTGATTTTTTTTTTTTTGGAGGGGGGAATCCAGGGATTGAACTCAGGGCACTCAACCACTGAGCCACATCCCCAGTCCTATTTTGTATTTTATTTAGAAACAGGGTCTCATTGAGTTGCTTAGTCCCTTGCTGTTGCTGAGGCTGACTCTGGACACTTGATTCCCCTGCCTCAGCCTCCCAAGCCACTGGGATTCCAGTGTGCACCACCACGCCTGGCAACAATTTGATTTTTTGCAAGTACTACAACCTTCCTCCATGGCATAAAAATGTATCATGTTATTTAATTCAATCAGTGTTGTATTGATAAATGTCTATCAACAGACTTTCCAGAAAAAAAATAGTAATTTAGACATTTCTTATTTCCACGCTGTAAATACTCCCAGGAAGGCTGATTTAAGTCACAGAATGAGAGCTAAACTGGAGCTGGGAGGAGCTATCGTGAGTTCACTTTCCTTGGCCTTCGAGAAACATCACAAACCCTACTGAATTCACCATGATCAAGGAAAAGTGTTGCTGAGATGGACTTTACATTGCATTTCTTTCTTGTTCTGTGAACTATATTAGAGACTGCTTTAAATCAGTGAACAAAAGTAACACAGGACAAGTGAAATCCTTCTAGAGTTCATTTTCATTAGTCATTTTGCCTTATCACTGATTTCTTTTTCAGATGTCCAATATGTTTTACTTGACATCAATGGACCACTGATTTAAGTAATAGGTATTTTGCATTAGGATGTCAGGTGGGAGACATAAAATTGTTCTTTTAGTGTTTGTCTGTTTGTTGGGAGTGGGGTTTGAACCTCAGTGTCACTCTACCACAGAGCTACATCCCCAGTTCTATTTTATTTATTTATTTTTTAAATTTTGAGACAGTCTGGCTGAGTCGTTGAAGCTAGCCTCAAACTTGCAATTCTCTTGCCTCAACCTCCCAAGATGTGATTAGTAGGGGTGAGGTACCATGCCTGGATAAAATTTGTCCTTTTGAATTTTAAGCCTCTGTGGAAGGATAGGAGAGAAAGAAGAAATGAGATGCAGAGTTAAGGCTCAGATATGGAACACATTAGAGAGCAAAGGTCTGGGGAAGATGATAAGACACTGATGGTAGAAATGAAAGAATATGAGTACAAACAAGTTCTATGTACTTCTCAACTTTTCCTATAATTCACACTCTTAACACTTGGGTCTTTCCACAAGATACTGGTAACTAAGCTTTACATTCACCTGACACTGTATCTTTAAAGGCTCTTAATTTTTGAAATCAGGTAAGAAAATTAGATTCATATGGTAACTGTCTTACACGTTGATTAGGCATTATGTTATAGATAGAATAATGTCAAAATGAATAAATCTTATGCTTGTTCTGAACAAGTTTGAAGAAATTACATTAATTACATGTTTCCCTGCCATTTGTCTATTTAACTACAACTATTGGTTACTCAACAAAGTGAACTTTCTGTAGCTGTTTCCACCAGCAGTTTCTTCTGTGTCCAGAAATGAAATCCAGCACTCATATTTGCTCCTAAAAGTAAGGGCACTCTTTACCATCCTCTCTGATTTGGTCAGCAAAACAGCATTAAAAACAAGAAAGTACAAAGGAAAGCAACATTTGTTTGAGAGAGTTTGGAAGAAGAGAATGTCCTTTATGGAAATTTTAATAAATTCTCTAATTTGAATTTCCTTTCTTATGGGATAAATATAGCACTAGTTGACTTTATTCAGAATTCATGAAAACTCTTTGTAGTTACACAAGCACACATAAAAGATACCTATGCATACTGTAGATGAAAAACAAATTCTCTATGAAAACTAAGAAAGTCATTCTTGCTCACTAATCAAGTAAATTGCTTTCAGTGGAATAAACAAGAGGGTGAGAAGGCTGGTGACACAAATTACAATTATTCTTTCCTTCACCTTTTTTTCTTTTGTAGTGGGGATTGAATCCAGAGAGGGGTGCTCTACCTCTGAGCTATATCCCCCCGCAACCTTTTTTATTTTTTTAGACAGGGTCTCACCAAGTTGCTGATGCTGGACTTGAACTGGTAATCCTGCTATTTCAGCCTGTAGAGCCACTGAGACCATAGGTGTGAGCCACCATGCCTGGTACCAGCACAATTTCTTAAAACATTTTTTCATAAATTTTTAAAAATAATATATTATTTACCTTTGCTTTTCTTTTATCTGAGCAAAGGTTTCCCTGTCTTTCACATTCATTATCTGTTTTGTTGGAAATTGGTCCCTGAGCCATTTTTTATTAAAAAAAAAATCCACAAAGTTGGCAAACATTGTCTAATTATCACCTCACTAGGGGTGGCTATAAATATGTAACTCTGGACCTGTGTTTTGATATTTGTAGACTGAATTGTTTAGTCACAAAAATGGTGCAGTTACAGTTCAAGCCACACCCCAAAGGGTCATTGATAATCACAATCTACTTGACAGACTCCATTAGATGATGTTTATAATGTCATGAATGAAAATGGTCTTTTTGAAGATGATCTTTTGATATATTAAGTGTCTACAAATTTCCTAGAAATGAGAATTATAGAATGAATTTACCTTACTCCAAATAATGGTAATGGATTTCATCTCAGATACATTATTACCAATTCATAAAACGTTGCTCCAACTTCTGTTTTTGCATACTTATAACAATAACATTATCCTCCATATATTCAGCCTTTATTATCTAACCCCATCATTTAATCTCCTATATTCTTATAAAGTTCATTTGCTTTGGTCTGAAACTGTACTTCTCTGCACGTTCTGTCCCCACTCCTTTATTTTGGTAACATACTTTCCTAAATGATATTCAGTTCTGTAACTGGGGTAATGAACACTCAAAAGAAGAATTATAGTGTCTTAGACACTGATCATATGGGCTTTGTGCAACATTCACCATTGTGCAATAGTTAGAGAGCAAAATTGCCAAAAACAAACATAACATATGTTCACAAAAATTGAGCATATGGCCGATGAGGAATGCGTGATCTAGGTAAAGGAAACGCAATGTCAGCTTTCTACAGGAGCTCCCCGCCCCATTTCAATTCAGATCAACAGATCTTATTATACATTTACTCTATGTAAGGCAATGTGTTAGAAAAGCCTTTCTAAGAGAGCTGAGGGATGTTTTCTCCCTTAGAGAGAATGTAGTCAGGGAGATGAGAACTTTGAGCTGTCAGTTATCTTTCGCAAGTAATCACAGAATCAGAGAATTATAAAACCATGGAGAAATGTAGAAAAAACTTAGTCCATTTCATTGTTTACCAATTCACTTAAATATTCAACAAATGTTTATTGTGTACAGTTCACATGACAGTATTTCAGTAAAGCAAAGGGTAGAACAGTAGCAAATGGTTAAAAGACACACTCAGTCCCTGCACCACAGATAAGCAAAAGGAGCAACTTTCTTCACAGTCATACAATGTGACTCTTCTCTGAAGCACACAGAGTACAAGCATCGCCGCCCCACCCCCACCCCCCTGTAGGCAGTTTTGCAACTTGAGATGTTACTAGAATAGAAGGTCAGAGAGAGGAGTTCACTTCTGGGCTTGTATGCTAGGTAGAAACAATGTAAAAAGAAGAAAGAATTCAGTAAAGCTGTTCTCTACATTATTTAAAGATCTTAATGTCAAATCTGAATCCAAGCTTGCTCATCACACTGCAAATTTCCTTGAATGCATTGTTTGAACAACTGGATTCACATGCCAATTCTCTTCCTAATATACTCAGGTCTATTCCTAAAAGAACAGTTTCTACTGCTGGTTTACACAATTTTTCTCTCTATGCTTATGAATTTTATTTAGTGTCACCTCTTCATGATTTTACCTAGTGGTAGTATATTGTTTTATTTGAAAATTATAGCAGCTTATGAGAAAATAAAAATCCTCCAGCACACCTAAGAAAACATCCCATTCTAAATATTGAAAAAAGAAGATAAATAAGATGTAATATTAGATTTTTATAGCACACAATATTGAAATGAATCTGTTGAGAATTAGATTGGTTCTTACAATGTAGAACTGTTCAATTACCAATAAAATATCAATTACCAATAAGGTACTAATTACCAATAAATGGATTAAATATTTCTAATTTAACCTAATGTTATATTTTTGATAACATATTTGGCAACTGTTTAACTCTTTTCATATTTCATTAATGATTTTTTCAAAAAATCAATCTTTTGAAAATTAGGTATCAGGACCCTCTAACATAGCACAGTTACTATGATAAAAATTTTCCATCATTCAACTGTAGTTTACTTTTACAAAGTGGTAATATTTTATGATACCTTAAAAGTTATCATTCATGGAATTACATATAAGAAATTACATAAGTTATTCTTAATAATATAAAGGTAAATATAAAACTGAGACAAATAACAGTAAGACTAACTTCATTTGCTGTTTTTCTTACCAGAGTGGAGATATATATATATTTAAAACTTCTTTCAGTCATATATATATATATATGTGTAAAGATAAATATGGGATAGTGATTAAATAATTTTCCAGTGATCAGAGCAAATCTATATATGGTATACATATATACACTTAAATTTTCTTTTCATAGGATAGTTGATAAAACTTACTTTTTTTACACTAAAGTAAATATGTCAGTGAAACTTTGAATGAAAATATTTAGGTCCTATTCACGGCTCTAAGACACTAGCTATGTGATCTTAAGTGAATTACTTCATCTAGTCTCTCCATTAAGAATATGATATAGCTAAAGCAAAAATAAAATTTCCATATAAAAAGGTAGGATTTTAACAATCCTATCTTTGCTCTTCAGAACTCTACATCTGACAGATCTCAACTCCAATTTGACTTGTAGAGACAATACGAACAAGAAATTTGGCCTTCTTACTTGCAAGGACTGAAAGTCTCATGGTTCCATTTGTCACTCCTCCTTCTTCCTCAACTAAAACAATCAAGATATACATATATAATAACCCATTTTCTCTCTAATCTGTGATGTATAACATGACACTCACTCTAAAACAGTTAAACGACTTTTATAACTTTTTGGCACCCATAAGGGCCAAAACTTTCTTAATTCTAGCTCACTTTCCTTCAGATGGTACATTACTTTTTATTTTCCTCAAGTACTAGAGTTGAATTGGGACATGAGTACAGATATTCAAGTTCAGATAGGTAGATATATAATGGTGAGGTAACTACTGAGGAGTATCCTGACACAGTGGACATTTCTAGGGCTTACCCATTTCTGGATTTCCTCCTCCTTCCTAAGATAAAAGAGAAACAACCTTTCTTGCTCTCTTTGTTTCTGAGCAAAGAAATATGGCTCTATGGAGCACCTTTTTTCTGGCTGAAATGCTAAAGAGTCGGTGTGACATTTTCATGTTCCTTTTTTCATTACAACTATGATCTTAGAAACCTGAAGTTAAGATGTCAATGTTATGAAAAAGAGTCATCAGATGGAGAAGCTTATCTGCTAAAAGTTATAAAATTTCCTATCAGCAAGAAACAACTAATAGCTGAGTTTCAGAGTCTATCTGTTGCATCACCTAGCAGTTACAGACTCTGGCTAACACTTTTGTGAC
This sequence comes from Sciurus carolinensis, assembly GCF_902686445.1. Lineage (NCBI taxonomy): Eukaryota > Metazoa > Chordata > Mammalia > Rodentia > Sciuridae > Sciurus > Sciurus carolinensis. The sequence continues at coordinate 93,744,220 of NC_062215.1, forward strand.
CATCTGTGAGAAATGTGTGATACCACAGGGAAAGAAGCCAGCTTTAACATTTAGCTATAGTGCCACTGAACTAGCTTTGGAAAGAAAATCATAAAAATATTTTAGGTGATTCTTTCCATGTGTCAAAATGTAGTTGATAATTATAATTCTTTAGAAGACATGTAGAGGAAATAAAAAGAAATGACCAAGATCAAGGGCTAGTTGACCCAACTGATGACAAGAGCAAAGATAGCCTGATTGCTAGAACACAAAAAACAGGAAAAGGTATATTTCTTTCACATGCAGTGTCCTCTGTGTCTTTAGATGAGATGGAACAGAAATTTACTTGGAATTCTCACTCACTGTTCCTTCTATTCTTGGGACTAACAGAGCTCAAAGTCCATACATCATAATTACCATAATGTTTGCCTTTGGGAAAAGGGTGAATAAAAAGCTTTATATGTGTGGAAAGACTGTCTCCTAAATCATCAGCTTTGATCATACAGAATAGTGTATTCATATTAAAATCTGAATTCCAAGGAGAGAGAGAAAAGGAAATATTAAGGTGGCTTCAAAGACATGTAGAAGATAAAGTTTATGTGGCAGGTATAGTCAATATACTTCACAAATAAATTCAAATTAAAAAAAGTCTAAGTGTGACAGGCTATTAGTACTTTGGAAATGATTGAATGTGATGCATTGCATTTCCTTATATCTAAAAGGTGAATAGCTAGAGTTTGCCTTCTATCTGACAATGAAACATTTCTGAAAAGAAGGGTAATATTTTTCATTGTATAACTACAATAAATGTGGAGGGAGAAAACACATGGCTTATATACGGTAATATCTGTAATGCCAACTTCTAGTTAAATATATTTTATTTCTTCTGCAATGAAAGAAGAAGGCAGCTGGGGATTTAGCTCAGTGATACTTGCCTAGCCTATGTGAGGCACTGGGTTCAATACCCAGCACAACCACAAAAAGAAAAAATATATATAAAAATAAAATGCTTTAGTATTAACTACTAAATTACAATTGATCTTTTTGAGTTTTTGAATATCATGAACATTGTATGTGTGTTCCAGCTGTAGAGAAGTTCAGAAAGATAAAAAGTAAAGCCTAATGTGGTTTTGAGAGCCAGAACTCAATTTAAAATGGAAATATAACTGATATTCTATATTATCTTAGAAATATTATCTTGGTAATATCTTACAAAATTCATTATAAGTACTATTACAGTTTTTTAAAATTTGTTTGGTGATTTTCTACTTTAAAATACCATATTTCTTAAAGTAAAGATAGTTTATTTTTCTTTCTTCTCAATCTGTCTATTTTTGATTTTGTTTTCTTGCCTTACTGGATTGGTCAGGATTTCTGGTAAGGGTATGAAATGGAGTAGGGGGAATGGACATCTTTGCCTTGTTCCCAATTATAAAGGAAACACATTTAATTTTTCTGATATAATTCAGTGGTTGTTTGCTTTCCATGCACACAAGAGATCAGATTCAGGATCTGAAGGTGGGGGAAGGGACCAACTACAAATAGAAAAGAGGAATTCTTTGGGATGATTAACATGTTCAAATCTTGATTAAGTGTGTGTTACACAAAGGTTTGTATTTGTCAAATTTAATGGCACACTAGAAAGTATGAATTTTACTGTATATAAATTATACCTCAATGAAGTTGACCAAAAAAGAACCACTGTTCTTCTAAATGATGTAAATAGTATATGTCACTTTCAACATATTGCTTATAATCAAACTATTGATTTCCATTTAAACATAGCAGACTTTCTTATTTAAATCTTTTTCTCCATGTACCTAACTTTGTTTTAAGTTTTTACTCAAAGCTATTCTAACTATTGCCATAATCGTATTTTGAGGAATCACTCTCAAATATGTGTGAAGGGATAGAATTCTTTCATACATATGAGCTATCAAAGACACATTATTTGGTTAGTTTTTGATAGCTCGTCAGAAGAACCTGGTCTCTGAAATAAAATAAGTTTTCCTTTGACAAATACTCTTCAATATAACATACCTGCCACTACAAGATCTTTGTGACAAGCCTCCATATATAAGTCTCTAAACAAAAATAAAATGAGTATTTTTTTTTTTTTTTGTAACAATCCCAGAATTTGAGCTGCACACAATCTGAAATCATTTTACAAAATCCTTCTTGGAATTGCTGAGCTCTGATCATCTCCTCTAAGATTGAAGTGATAGGAAGTTTTTGAGAACAAATCTATTACTGGTTTCTGCTATAGTTTCATCAACTGGATTGTTTTAAATCAAGAATATAATAATAGGGCTGATATCTTATTTTCATATATACTGACATTAGTTTGGACTATTAGAAAATATGTAAAATATTAGAGTAATAGCTGGAACGTAACATTCATAAATTATGGCTCCTAATTATCCTATTATTCTTCAGACTCAGTTACTGTACATCTTTTAGATGAGGATTGAAGAAGAAAATTAGATGTTTAATAGGACAGGGTGGGACTCTCTTTATACCTCCTCCAGTTTTGCAAAAGGAAACAATTCAATAGCTGACTTAGGGTTCTATTACAGTGAGAATTTAATACATTTTAGCTATTAAAATAGTAGTAATACCACAAGACCAATAGTGAGAATGGCACATATATTGTACTTCAAGGTGGATAAGGGCAGTAATTATGTTGTTGTACTAAGGATTATGTTAACAATATTCAGACCTGTCAATGATTCAAAGTCTTAGGCATGAAAGATATCAAAATGATCTGATAAAATCATGCTTTGGATTAACAGGGAACATATCTGTTTTGCACTGTTTTCTTTTTGATTGGTATAGAATGAAAAATGCTTTTTCATGGATCTCTGAGTGTTTTGGCTATAGAGAGCTGCTTATACTCTTATACCTTCCATTTTGAAGTATTAGAAAGAGGAGAAGGAAGGCAAGAATATGCCATGGTGTAGTATTGATAAGGTGAGTAGAGCCAAGAAAACTTATACTGATTTTGCAATTAAGTGACCTCATAATTTGTGAATATTTTCAAAGCTGTGTTACATAACCTCCCTTGGATCTGCTGCAAGTAGGTACATTTTATTTGGAAAAACTGAAAGGACTCCAAATGTCCTTCATTTTCTCCTTTTATTAATGACTTAAGCAGCATTGATATGCTACATTATAACTTCAAGTACTCTACAGTCCTTGAAGTTGAATGGCTAACATCCATTAAAGAATTCAAGTTAGGAATAAAGAAATAGTTTAAACCTAGTGGTTTTTCACATTAACAATGTCCTCCTACTGCTTCTTCAGATTCATTTTTCAGGTGTTAATAGCTTGGACACACCGTTTGAGTCATTATGTCGATGTTATTGATGTGTATTTTGTCTCTGGAGATAAACTTTGCATTCATCTTCACGTATGTTTTATCGTGAAAAATTACCAGTGAAAGACTCTGGTAGAGATGGAGCTATTTAATTAAAATAAATGTATTCTGTTAATGAATAGAATTTAACCTACAATACACATTCTTAGATTTTATTTGTATTTAAGGTTTTTCTTTTAATTTCCCCAAAGAATTAATTATCCTAAATATAATTCTTCTGATCTCAGTTACACTTCAGAGCAGTTGATTCAAGCTGTGTTCTAATGCGTCCTGGGAATTCTGGAATGACTCCCCAGGACCTCTTGTGGGCTGGGTAGGTGGCAAGTGAGCAGGGACCCTCTTTTCTACCCAGCTTGAACAACAGTTGTCAGGGGCCTGTCTATTGATACGATGCAATCACTATTAAAAAGCAAGTCAAGACTCCAGCAGTACCATTTTACATTCTCCTTCATTAATTGTCTTTCATACTAAAAAATTACTTCACAAACCATAATGAGTTCCTAGGTAACAAAACATTTTGTATTTTGCTCACTGTATAAAAAAAAAAATGTTCCAGAAAAATCTAAGGATACTAATTTTAAATGCATTTTAATTAGATTTAAAGATAAGAAGGATAAAGAAATTGACATGACTCAAAATGTACTTACCTATTATCTACAATTTTGCCACTGGTATATAATTTTTAATAAGGAAAGTACTAATTTTTTAAAAAATATTAAATTTTAATATTTTTTATTGTTTTGATGTGTTTATGTGTTTCAGTAATGGAAATTTATACTGAAGCAACTCTGAAGCATTTTGGTTAACAACTCCCAATATTAGAACAAAGTGGCTTAAAAAAATTTATAAGGAAAATAACAAAATGAGAGAATCATGAGCCTAAAGACATTAGAGAATTATGAAAATGCACTAAAAATAAATATGTGCAGATTAGTATAGTGTTCATGTTTTTGAAAGCTAATATACTCACAAACTAACAAACATAGACTTAAACAATAAACTTTGAAAAATAATTTTTCCAACTTTTTCGGTGTTCTATTTATATTGATTAAAGTTACATATTCACACAAAAAGGTACTTATTTAAAACTATGTGATAAGTGTTCTAAAACATTTTCTTAAACCTTTTCTTTTCATGATAAATAAAAGTGAAGTTCTCTAACAGCAAATTTCAAATAAAATATTCTTATTTTTTACTGGATTGTCAGATTATGAATCAAAGAATCAAAAGTTAGCTTTTAGGTATATTTTATATTTGAAATTATTCCCTTATTTTCACTTTAATTTGGCACATTATCAGGAAATAAAAATTCTAAATTGACATTGAGAATGTAACATCTCTGTCTTTATTCCCTGGGTGATTTTCACAATCATCAACAAGCCCTCTAGCCTGGGACCCATAGGGAAAAGACACAGCAGAGATTGACTTAAACTGATTGCAACATCAAACCATGCTAGCCAGAAAGCAGTATTTTCTCTCTTCTATTGAGTTTCCAAATTGTAATGGTTCATTGATTAATTATATTATATTCCAGGTTGTTTATGTCCACTTACAAAAGATCATGCAGCCAGTGAGTATATTGTGTCTAAAGCACCACACTCAGGCTCTCTAATATTTTCTTAAGGATTGCCCAGATTTCTGTGAGTCACACAGACCACTTCAGACAACAAATTGATATATTTGGCTACTGCATTCTCTTGAAGAAGTTTTCCTTTTTAACTATTTTAAAATTTCATTTATTTTTAATCTTTTTCCAGCTGTCAATGCCAAATCCCAAGTTTAAAACAAAAAATACCCAGCTCCGTATAATTTCCTTTTTCATCATTTGTGTTCATTTTGTTTATATTGTAAACATGGCTTGCAATTCACAAACAACATAAGAAACGCTCTTTACCTTAACCAAGCAAGACAATGAGACCACAAAATAAGAAGAGAGTAAATTAAGAACGATAAAAGAGAAAAATAAACATTGGAACAGAGTCATTGATCTAAGTCCCACACAAATGACATTCAAAGTTCAGAATCTCCTTTGTAGTTATTGAAATAATAATTTGTGAACCCATATTTCCATTTTCTAAACAAAGTATAGATGTTCAGTGACACAAAGGAGAATACACTTCTGAAAATATTTCCTTTTATCTTTTATCATGAACAACTACCAGTAATGAACTGCATCAGAGAGTTCCCTATTTAATTATAAAGAACCATTTGTTGTGTAGTATAGTTTGAGTGTGATAGAACACATCCTCTGCTGTGGCAGTGGTATGGCCAATAGTAGACTGAGTTAGCTCCCTTTCTTGTTCATTAACATGTTTTCTAATTATTCTCTAAAGATCATGCTCTGAAAGTTCAAATGAATAGTATATTCCTACTTAGTTTATTTATTCCTAGTTAGTTTAAAATTGGATACATCATTTTTATTGCTATGAGGCCCATTCCATAACACCTTTGAAAACAATGCCATGACATTCCATTTAGGAAAATTTAAATCTGGTTAGGTCATTATATCTAAGTAAGTTCATGAGAAATAGATCATTCATTGTTCCATAGATTAAGCAAAGTAAATAACCTATTCATGATGACATGCTTCTGTAATATAAATCCATTGGTTACTATGAAAAATTTAACTATAAAGTTTCAAAAAGATCATTTATTTCCCTTCCACTTTAGATGCATATTACTTGCCTTGTTAAGAAAGCTAAATTGCATTTTGGTTGACTCCATTTACTGGCTGCAGAAGGATATTCTTTTCTTTCATGGTTATACATTATACATGTGAGTGACATTCTTTTTTCCTCTGTTCATAGTCAAGCATCTTTTTGCTGATTAAAATAGCTTCATATTGCATGCTTTATGAAATCCCTAAATACATGTTTTATATCACAACTTTGTGTTTTAAAAAGAGTGATACGCTCTTTTTTCTAAAAGACCATCTGCTTTCAAACAACAATGGGTTTCATGAGTAATTCTAAGGAGAAACACAGTTATTATACTTTAACACATTTTTGTTGGAATAAAGGGTAACACTCAACTGCTATTTAAACTCACTGAACACTTTTTGTATAGTACCTAAAGGCCAAACATGTCATTACTGAAATAAGAGTTTCTATAACAAATTTCTCTGGTCCCAGTTTCCAACATTAAGTGGCAGATTACAACACTTCCAAAAAGAACATTCCTACACAAGATTATAAATTAAAATCATTCATAGTTATAAGAATTATTTTATGTAAATTTAATGTTTCCAAATTTCAAAATTCTGTCTTTGCTTTTTAATTATAGGAGAATAACAATGGAAACTCTCCAAATACATAATTGTTAATTTTGTTGAAAATATATGAATAATTTGTTAAATTACATATATATTACTCTATTTTGCTCTTTATATTAGAAGTTTTTACATAGTGGCTTATTTTAAGAAACCTTAAATTCTTTATATTTGTTTTAACATTGCATCAGTTAGAATTAAATTAGAATTTAAGGAAGCTCTTTAGAATTTAGATTTATTCTCTGTTCTCTTATCTTTAAATCCCTACTGATTTTAATTAACATGAAATAATATTGAAATTGAAGTAGTTGTTCATTAAATAGTTTTGGTTTCTTTGTTACAGTAATGAAACTATTTGGGGAAGATAAAAGTTGAGACAGAAGAACGTCATAAATAAAAAATCAATAAAAATGTAGTACATTTAAGACAAATACGAATTATTAGCATTAGAATTAAGATATTTAAAATAAGAGAGGGGGCCAGGGTGTGGCTCAGGGATAAAGTGCTTATCTAGATAGGCATAAGGTCCTGGGTTCTATCCTTAGCACTGCAAAAAAAAAAAAAAAAAAAAAAAAGAATAAATTAATTAATGTATAAATTAAATATAAGAGAGAAAGTAAGGAGAAAATATAAACAAAGTCACAGATAAGAAAGATATTCCAAAAAATGGAGAACAATACAATAGGACTCATGTTTGGCAATAGGACTATGAGATTAGTTGAGAAGTATACGGTAGGTGGAGAAAGGAAGAGTTGAGAATACAAGTACTAGAAAGCTAGAAAGGGAAGAATTGGACAGGATATAGGCCAATAAAGCAACACCACGCAGAATGCCCTGGTAAATGAAAACACAAAACTAAATCTCTACGGGGCCCTTCACATGTAATTTAAGATCATCCAATCATCATCCTTTTTTATTCCCACCCTTGGAATGCATATTTTAGTCTAGAGAGAGAGAGAGAGAAAGCTTTTCCTCACAGCTTGAATGTTGGCATGGCATGATGACTGGGCTTTAAACTTGACTGACAGAAATCTCTCCCAAAAGCTATAACTAAACCCCAACAGCTACTGATGAACTTGTTTTCCCATTACATTTCTCCATCTCTGCAGGAATGAACAAAGAAGAATATTGATTCCAATGGACACCAAGAAAAGCTTATTATTATATCAAGATAAATGCTTCACATTTTGTACAATGTAAACTTCTCTGATAAATCATTGCAAATATCAAATTAAATAAAACACCAAGTAAAGCCTATGTGCTGTCAAACTTGATCCAAATCCATTCAGATAGGAAGGCTGTGGTCCTAGTCAAGCACTACCCTAACCAGCTCTTGAGGAGTGAATTTCACCAAATTCACCCTTTGAAAAGTCCAACATAATTCTTTAAAATCACAGATAAACTAGTTTTACCTTATGTAATACATCAGATACTGAAAATATGGGGTAATAAGTTTATGCAGTAATCACTTTTCTCAAGAAATAGCTAATAGTCTTTTATATATCCTTTTTGTACTTCCAAATATATTTTAATGAAGTACATAATTTATATCTTACAGTTTCACAGCATAAGCAAAATGAAGCCCTGTGGTCAAGGATAAAAGAATAGTTTTTAAAATAGTCCTCAGGAAATAATAAGTCAAAATTTCAGTCATACTGCTTTCAATATACAAGGAATCGTCCATTTGGGGGTAGGCACACATCAATGTATTGAGCAGTATTATTTTTTATCAGAGTGTGGAATTATTCTCTTTAAGCTCCATCAGTATTCCTATCACGGATTTGCTTATTAGTGAAAATAGTAAAGTTATAAAAGTATTGCTGTGTGCAACAACCTGACAATGAGGCCTTGGGTTAAATGTAAATTAGCATTTATAGATTTTCCAAAAGATTAATATAGTTACTTTTTAGGTTATTGAAAAAGTAAAAGAAAAACTGGCCTACAGGGCTTTCTTAATTTTTTTTTTTTGTAAGTTAAAAATAACCTGAGAGAATATTTGAGAATCATAGCATGATCTAAATTTTTTAACAGATGTTCACCTTTTGTTTTAGGATGTTTTCTGGAAGTTGAGCAAGGTAAGAACCATTTATAGTCATATTTTTTCCTACTGGGCATAACCTCTCATTCTTCATGCTATCACAGAAAAAAAAAAGCCATGCATATATCAAGTAAATACGCATTTTTCTTTTACAGAAATATATTCCCTGAGGGTGTTTTTGTGTTTGTGTGTGCATGTGCATGTGTACAGGCACACCAGCTCTCGAGAAAATAGAGTTTACAGATTTACTACTAATTTTTAAATTTTCAATTTAGCAATTAATTTTAAAGTATCATTTGTGTACAATTGTGTTTATTATTGTTGTTGCTGTCATGATTGTTTTTGATAAATAGTAACAGGCAATCACTACAAAAGGGGCTGAGAACTCTTATTGGTTGGCACACACACAAACTGGAAAGAACAAAAATGAGTAAGTCAACAGAATCTAAATTCTAGTCACTGTTCTGTTATTTATTAACTATGTGTCCTTAAGCCAGTTGCTTTAACTCACTGAACTCCAGATTTTTTTTAAAAAAATTATTTAATTTTTCACTTGGAGTTTATATAGGTTGTATCTATTTCAGTTCCTCACATCTGCAAGTGCCCAATAAATCAACCTATTACTAGAGAATGAAAGGTTAGAATAAAAAACATCTATCTTGAAGCAAAATTTAACATGGACCCAGCAGTCTGAATCCTCATTGTGATGGGTATGGCTTATGGAGAGTTGGGAAGGTCAAATTTATTCATGATTTGAATAGTTCCCCCTGCAATAGTTGTAATCTCAAACAGAAGTCAATCTCAGGCATTTAAGAGTATATCGCAGATTGCCAATCCAAGAGCTCAGATTGCTTGAAGATAGAACTAACTTGTATTTAATTTATTAAATAGTTCATTTTTTTGATGATTACTAATCTCTCACACTATGTCAAATTGATAAGCCAAAAAAAGCTTAAAACAAAATCTTACCCTACATTTGTATTTAGCTGTGGAGGAAATACTTCAGGATTGTCAGAAAAATACTTGCGTGGCCATATGAACACACTCATGATTACAATCAGAGTGCAGTAATTCAACATTCATACCTGCAAGACTCCTCTTACCTCAAGGTCAAGTGTCTCTACACACACATCCATCACTGTGGTAAGGAAGGTATCATTAATATCTTGTCAAATTTATAAACTGCCTTCTGGTTTAGCATTGTAAGAATATATTTAACCTACTTTTGTCTCAATTTGTATGTCACTGTGTTCAGGCATATTGTAACTAGGATTGGTGTAGATTTTTTTCTTTTCTTTCCCTTTTAACCCTCAATTTCAATATGAACATTTATTCTTTCCCCCTTACTTTGGATGGCATATGAAAAGGTATCGGTGAGAATGCAAATGTAAAGTCATCAGCACTCCATTTGGCTGAAATTTTGACAGTTGTCAAACATAACAGAGGTAGTTATAATAGAAGTTCCTCAAACTGTAAACATTTTCTTCCTTATTTTGCCATGGCAAAGCAGATTCAAATAATTTCCCTCACATTTACCAAATAGTAGTGCCTTAAGGAATAACTATCAATCTTGGGAGAAAGTTTTTGTGTGTATATTAAATGATCAGATATCCTTCAGGTCTGCTTTCCCTTTTGAATGCTACATTCAATTGTTCCATTTTTTAACCAATTCAGTGAACATACAAAAGCTTGTTGACCATAGAAAAAATGAGACTGGATAGAATAATTCTAAATGGTAGATGCTCCTGCCTCAAAGAATTTTTTTCCTTATTTATGTGAAGAAAGTAATTCACCAAACAATTGTAGAAATGTCTTATATGGATATCTTTCTGCAATTAATTAATTCTGTAAAGAAGAAATCTAATTAAATAGACTGTCAATGATACACCTTCAGAGAGTTCTTGGAAATGGGTGATACTATTTTCAAGTGATCTGCATCATATCTTAAATTGCTTATGTATCCATCTTCTAAATCTCAGACAGGCAAACAATTTCATGGGTTACTTTCTGTATGCAGAACAATACATACCCATTCAGAGGGTGGGAAAGGACCATGTTCTTAATGATACTATCCATGCCATGAAGGGATTAGATATTTGTTACTTGAAACAGAACTGACAGTTATTTCATATTTCACCTTTAGTTAGATGTAGAGTAATTCAAAAAAAGTCAAAGCCAATACTAGATTTTGTGCAGTGGAAGGGGGAGGTTAGAAGTACAAAACCTCAAGAGACACAAAGTTCAAAATTAATAGCTTTGCTAATAATATGGTTAACCTTTTCAAATTTTAATTCTATGTGATATGGGAAGTGTGTCCTCCTAAAATTCACATGTTGAAAAACCCTAAATCCTAGTATTTCCAAACATGACTAAATTTGGAGTTGGGCCTTCAAAGACAAAATTAAGGCCAAACAAGGTCATATGGGTGAGCCTCATTCAATATTAATGGTGCTTTTAATAGAAGAGCAGATAAGGGCATAGACACACTTGAGGATATGGTCATATTAAGACTCTGGAAGAAGACAGTCATCTATAAATCAAGGGTCTCAGAATAGAACCAATCATATAAACACCTTAATCTTTGACTCCCAGCCTCCAGAACCATGAGGAATAAATTTTTGCTGTGTAAGTCATCCGGTCTCTGTTATTTAATTATGAGAGCCCTCAAAGACTAAAATTTTGTGTTGGAATTCTAAGAATGACTTCCAGTGTCATCCACTCTTATATGATCCTGTCTCTTGTGAATGGGTGTTAAACCTGTGACTATGATATCACTTTCCAAATTAAATTACATTATCTAGCAAAAGGAGATTACATAAGTGCTCTTAATGTAATCACATGAGGTCTCTGATAGCAGAAGAGGAAATCAAGGCTCTGAAGCATGAAGCATGAGGGAGTTTTGACCATCACTACTGATGTGAACATGAAGAAGGGTCACATGTCAACGAATGTGGTGGTCCTTAACTGCTGAGAGTGACTGCAACTGAAAGTCAGCTACTAACTGTGGCTCCAGCCCTACAACACACGCACACACACAAAAACCCTGAATTCATTCACCAATAAAAGATGAGCTTAAAAGTGGATTCTTTCTCAGATCTCCAGGTGAGAGCCAGACTGACAAACACCTTGATCTCAGTATTGTCAGGTTTTATACAGAAAATCCATTTGATGTTACCTGGACTTCTGCACTACAGAACTATGAGATAATAAATGGAAGTTATTTCAACATGCAGAATTTGTGGTACTTTGTTACATAGCATTAGAAAACCAGTTTTAAAATATCTTAAAAATCTAGAGTTATGATCAACAATTTTTAAATTAGGCATGTGTGTATGGGTTTTTTTTGTTTGTTTGTGTGTGTCAATACAGCTAAGAGACTAAGAGAATATTATTTTTCCAGGTTAAATATGTTTATATGCATACAAAGTTCATATATATAGGATATACATGAATATGTATAATATAAACTCAAACCCATGTGCCTTATGCAACTGCACATTGTAACACAATTACATACATAAACATCCTTTCTGATTGGAAAAATGAATAATCAAAATTCTCTCTCCAGCTGTTATTAAATCTGTCTTGCATCTTTAGCATATTTATCTTTTATTCTCAACATCTACTAAAGTATTTGTTACACAGTGATCATTCAATTAAAATATGTTGTACACAAAATAAATAGCCACACATGCTTATATCTGGACAGAGTATGTTCATGAAGCTTTATGTAATAGGAAAAGCATGTTCATGCTGACTTGAAGGCAATGTGGGATGGACATATATGAATTTTGCTTCCACTAAGATTCAAGATTTTCAGGTTAATTTACCTTATCTGAGAAGCTGTATAGCATGGAACAGTGTTAATTATAGTTCTGTTACTAATCGGGTTTATCTAGCAAATAACCTCTCTCATGCTTCATCTTTTTCATCTTTAAGAGGGGACCATGAATATTGCATAGTTAAGGCCATAATTAGCTCCTATAATGACTTAATGCACATTAGAAAATATATCCATTTTGGGGAAGATAAATGTATATATCATATAAGATATATATATATATATATATACACATACACACACACATACATACACAAGATATCTGTGATATTTATGTCACCCTTGTGCCCTCAAAAATTGTACCTTATGCCACACTCAGGGTTTCCCTCTGGATTAAAGGAGATAATCTACACAAGGCTCAAAGCACAGTATCTGCTCATATTAATTATCTACTTTGTGTCAATAGTAATCATCATCATCATTATCATAAATATCATCTTCTTTTACATGTAGCCAGGGAAGATATAATGTGTAATGTTCTAACACATATTTAATGTACTTGGGAGGTCATGGGATATATGGGTGTTGTTTTTATGTACTCAGAAAGACTGTGCCTATAAGCCCCTTGGACATAGTAGTTCCTCAATAAAGAGCAGTTGATTGATTCATTTCTATATTTTGTAAAAAAAAAAAAGTCATATATTATGAGAAATTTAGTTTGATGATAAAATTCCCCTCACTATTTAAGTGAAAAGGCATAACTTGTCATTTATTTCAAACATCAAATTGTCTAATATGTGCTTATTTGTAGGAAAAATATAGAAGAATCCCCCTAAGGCCCATGAAGATAAAGATGCTTTTGCTTTTACTGTCAAATTACATGTTACTTTATTGCCTGGTCCAATGTTCAATTTAGAATAAAAAATTATGATAATCTAAAATAGATTTAACAACCTAATACAGAATATTATTTATGCATGCTATGATTAGTGTATATTGGTTGCATTTAAGGAAAACAGTAGAAATGCAACCAATTTCTACCAAATGGTACTTTGGTCAATTATCTGAGTTTAGGGTTGGTATTATAATTAAATATCAAAGAAGGCCTCCAACTACATCTCTAAAATTGTGCCCTAGATCACCCAGAAGAGAATCAGGGAATATATTTTAATCAGTCCTATATTTTAAGACTTTAGAGTAACACATCATCTATCAATTTTTGAAAAAAAAAATTGTATATTACCTACTGATTTTTCAGAGAGATATTTCATTTGCATAAACATAATGCTGTATAGTTAAATTAGGTATTCTTAGAGGTTTAATCAATAACAGAAACAAACTTATTAGTCCATAGGAAACTGATTAGATTTCATTTCACATTTTTTAAGTGTAATTTCTATAATCCTTATGGTATTAGTACTGTAGTATTTAATAAGATTTACTATATATCGTTAAGGAAAATAGGGAATTTTTAATTGCTGAATTTTTTTGTATACTGGTATAAAATGGGATTTTAATAGATATGTACTAGGATGTTCTATTTGTCTACTGCACTGTCCTAAGAAAATACCACACACTGAATGGTTTAAACAGAGAAATTCATGTTCACACAATTCTGGTGCCTGGAAATCCAAGTTCAATATGCTGCAGGGTTGGTTTCCTCCAAGGTCTGCCACTGCGACTTGCAGAAGGTTCCCTTCTAAGCAGTTCTTTTCATGGACTTTCCTCTGTGCACAAGCTTTCTTGGTAACCCTTAACATATCCGAATTTCCTCTTACAAGGACAAAAGTCAAACTGGATTAGGACCCACTCTGACAACCACCTTTAACTTAATTACCTCTTTAAATGTCTTTATCTCCAAACACAATTACATTCTGAGGGAACTGGGGTTAGAGCTCTCTTTCACAGGAATTTTACACGGATACAACTCAGCTTCTAATGTATACTACATTAGCAAGTAAGGAAATGGAAGTTCTGGATTTCCATGGTAGCCTTGTTACCTACAAGCTGTGAGACTCTTTACCATGTAACCTCTCAGTACCTCAGATTCCCCTGCCTCCCCAAAGCCACAGTGCCTGACCAATCTTTCTCAAAAGTGAATTACAAGGCTCAAGTGACATTTAATGATTATAATGTAAAAATCATTGTAAGAAACTATAGAAGTACAAATTATTACAATAATTTCTGTTTATAAAAGAGTGGCATTAGGCTTATGAATGCACACTGAATTCTAAGATGACTCTATTAACAATTATTTTTCTGATATCAATTCAGTCTGAGGTGGTGGGAAGTATTTGTTTCCTTTCTTTTCTTCTGCTGAAAATTGGAATATTTGTATCTGTTGAGGGATTCTCCCCTCATATCTGACCCTTGAAGACTGCCCAGTGAATAACTGAGTAAACACTTCCCTCCCAAGGTACATTTCTTCAGAAGGAAGAAAGGAAGAATGGAAGGAAAGAAGGAAGAAGAGAGAGGGAGTGAAAGAGGGAAAGAGGGAGGAAGAAATAGGAAAGAGAGGGAGGGAGGAGAAAGAAGCTGAATAGAAAGTTGTAATCTATGTTCACTGAATTGATATACTCCCTGAGCTAAGCCCTAATTTTATCCATTTTCACATGCCTTTTCCTCCTCTGTGAATAATTTCTACCATCTCTCAAACTAGGACGGCTAATGTTGTAATATATTTAGCAAAAAATAGAAATAAAAAATAAATAAATAAATCAAAAATTTTTAAAAAGATAATAAAATCAACCCCAAATCCATGCCACTGCTCTAACTTGAAAAGATACAACATAGCAATTAGAAGAATGATGATACTCTCTGTCCTGATGAAAATTCCATAGGCATAGAGGAGAGTTTTATATTGTTTTCAGGGTGGGATGGTGGATGACATGGGGGAAGGGAGAGAGAGAATGAAATTGCCATTAAAAATAGGTTCTTAGAACACAACATCCTTTAGTGCTTCATTTAGCAAAATATGTCACTTTAGAAGCACTTCTAAGTGAAAGTCAAATGTAAATTTTATACAGTGACTATAAAGAATAAAACGTCCTCCGGGAAGAAATGTGTTCACCCATGAAAGGTAAGAAGCCTTCATCCCCAACCCCAAGTGCTAGATTAGCTGAGGATAAGTGATGGATTGGATGGTTCCTGGGAAGCCTCCCTGCTCAGCCTTCTGCTTGGCCCCTGCAGAGCCCTGCAAGAGCACTTGTTTACAGTACATCATCCCTTAAGCCAGGGAGATTTGCACCAGCGACGTCTCAGGAATTCATCCATTTCGTTTTACCCCCTTTACATCATTGCAGAGTTTTGGTTCCCTATCGTTTTTCAGTCCTGGCTGAGGGACATGGGTCTTTTTATATTCTATGACCTGTGATCTTGGATGAGAAGATCAGGGAGCAGGGACTTCTTGGGTGAAATGGCGAGGCTTTTTGTTGTTGCTGAGTTGCTCTGCCTGTGCCAGTCATAGGGCATTCAGTTCTATCACCTGCACCTCCAATTAACCTTTCTTGTAGACTTTCAGAGACCTATTGGCATGGCTGTGGGGCAGAATGAGGAAAAATGTCACCCCCTTATTCGTCCCTACTGTGCTGGGGAAATGAGCCAAAATTAGATGGGCCCTTTTAATTTACAATTATTTTCCCACCTCCCCATCTCTCCCTCTTATCAACTCTTTAGTGGGAGATTTTTTATTATTAAAGAGGGGTCAACGCTTTTGGCCTCTCTACTGCTAAGGACAGGAACCTCCGAATAAAATGAAAAAAAAACAAAGGAATTGAAAGAGACATAAACTGTCCTCATGGGTCTCATATGCTTTCTCTTTAATCTGTAAGATCATTTCAGCTTCTCTACCTAACAAAAAGTTTGGCCCTCACATATTACCTTATTGCAAAATGACCTCTAAATCACTATTACTTAAAAACAAGGACCATACTTCTTTCCATTTTATTGTTCCTATAGTCTACTTTCAGTGCCTTGTTCTACTTTATATTTTTAAAGGGCAGTATCTGTTTGCTAATAACCTCCCACCTGAATTCCATTTTATTTTTCTGACCTGTGTCAAAGAAAGAAAGTTTAGAAGGAAATTATAAAAGGATTTCTACCTTATATCCTAGGGGAAAGGTCAGTTTATGAATATAAGAAGTTCATTAAGATCCGACTATCTAAATAAAGCGTGAAATCACACAACAACGGAAACATAATAGAAGCAATGGTCAATTCATGCAGAGTCACATCTAACCTAATGACATGATCCATTTTCATTTTTCATAAGTGCTTCTATTCCCATGACCCAGGAGACTTGTTATTTTTACCACATTGTTCAATTAGACCTGATCATTCCCAAAGCCAGTGTGAAGTCACCCTGTTGGGATAGCCTTCCATGATTTTCAAATGACACTATATTTTTAAATTAGGTGGCCTGAAGGGTCGTCTTAGGAACTGATCCTTTCTTTACAGCAATATTTCAAAAAAGGAGGGCAATTTCAAAGAAATGCAAACTCTGCTTTCATGAATAACAGCACCTTGGATACAGAAAGATCATAAACTCAATTTCCTCATTTTTTTAAAATGAGATGATAACATCTACATTTCAAGGCTGCAGCTTCAATTAATAATATTTTTTCACTAATGTAGTTTTTATTCCAATATTTTGTAACTTTAGTCAATCTGCTAATATAATGTTTTTGGAATAGTTACTAGAAAAAGTCCCTGCTCCAAAATGCTCTCTACAACAAATTTTCCTAACATATGAATATGATACCAAATTGTTAAAACTGTGTACAACATAAATCGAGGTTTGTGAAAGACTATGCCACTTCCTAGACACATCCTTAGGCAGCAAAATTGATTTTTAGTTAAATTTTGAGTAAGCAGAGGAGAAAGTCCACAAAGAGGAGGTAGTTGGATGCTCTGTGAAAGACCCTCAAGATAAAATGCTTCCTCATAGCTCTGGACATCTGGAAAACAGATGGAGGGTAGGATGCAGAAGGGATTTTACTATGGAGCAGGCCTACTCTTAAGCACTTCACCATGAGGCAGATACTATCACCTCCATTACACAGAGTGAGGGAGGCATGGAAAGGATAAGTTAGTTGCTCAAGAGCAAAGATAATCATGGAGTGTATGGGAATGTCAAGGTGACAACTATTCTTTGTAGAATTAACACATGTTAATTTTTAAAAGGTATTCACGGAGGAACTGAGCTTTGAAACCAAGCAGTTGGAATTTAGAAGCCCTTATCATGCACAGTGCATACCACCTCTCATGCAAAGGGTAGAGAGGGGGTGGAAGAAGGGAGAGTGGTAAAGGGACACTATGGCATGTACTGTCAGGTGCCTTTGCCTACCCAGTATCTCTTCTCCAACTGTTTTTTATCAGTAGGACCCCAAACTTCATTTTGGTATGCAGTAGGCCTCCTTGATAACATTCATAGCCATATATGCCATGTGATCAGTTTTGGTTAAGGAGATCTGAGCAGAAATAAATTGGATTTAAATTTTGTGAAAATTATTTTTTCCCTGACAAACAGAGAGGCTCAGCTGGCATCTGCTCTTCCCTTATCTCTTTCCCTTCTTTCTGCCCAAAGTGGAATTATCTATTAGGGAAGGTGGACCAGCCATCCTGTGATGTATGTTGCATGATGACTACATATGAAGGATAGCAGAGAAAAAACAAAACAAAACAAAACAGAAGAAAACTGATGTCATTCTGGATCCATGTCAATTCTGAATTGTCCACTTTTGTAACTTTTAGTAAACCCCCATTTAGTCAAGGTTATTTTTGTAACGTCTAGTCATATAAAATCCTAAACAATAAAGACTGTGCAAAAATAGCAGGAAAAAATCATTTCAAAAAAACATAATGCCTCAGTCTGACATCATGAGTGGTGGATGCAGGCACAGCTTTATGCACCACACACTTCATTTGTGGGGCTGTGTTGCTCCATGCAGCAGATGTACCTGGACACAAATCTGTCTCCACAACTATTAGCAGATATGGTTCAGGTGTGACACTTTGACATGGATTTTGCAAACTATAGTCTACTGACCATACCTGATCTGTGGCCCGCTTTTATAAAGATTATATGCTATGAGATTTTTTTTTCCATTTTAAAGCACTTTTATAAATCAACCAAACAATAAACAAAACAAGAAAAAAGTATACAATATAGACTCTATTGACCTGGAATGCCTAAACATTTACTATCTTGTCTTTTACAGAAAGTTTGCTGAATTTTGAAGAAGTATAGGATAACAAAAAGTCAAAGCACAAATTCTAACAGCTATCTAGGCTGGATATGTTACACCCTTCAAGTCCATTTTTATTCTCCTATGTTGGCCAATGAATTATTTTGTCCAAAACACGATCTGTAACTGAAGAATTCTCTAAATGAGTTTTTGAAAGGTGAAAGTGCAAGACAATAGAGGAAAAGGGTATATTGGACATAGTTAATAGCATCCTAACTTAAAAATGAAGAATCTAGTTTAAACTATAATAACATTAGGTTCCCAGAAAATATCTACATCTGCTATGGCTGAGTTTCGGAAAGGAAGCATCATTAAGCATTCCACAGATTAATCCTACAAGGAATTAAATTTTGAATGCCTCAGAATAAAAGTGCCTTTCTAGAGGACTTCCTTGCCACAGATGGCAACAAGCTTTCATTTCACACATAACCATTTCCAGTATTTACTGTCATTCTGGTTGCACACAACACCAACCAACAACAGCAGGTTGAAAGCAATGAATAGAAAGATGGGAATTTTCCTGATTTTCTATTCTCATTGTCTCATAAAACCTAAAGATAGTGCTAACCATTTTTTAGATAATTGAAAAAATATTTCAAAGACTGTACAGAAATAAAAACTTTCATACTGAATAATAAAGAAGTTACAACTTATTAAAATTTTCTAATTTCATATTTCAGATAATTCACCCCAACATGCAATCAGTTTAGTGGCAAATCAACCTCAACAAGATAATTCTGGGTGTATTTCTATGAGTGAAATAGATCTCCTACCTCAGGGATCCTAGAAAACACCCTCTAAGCAACACAGGAGAGAAATATTCAGTTCTCTTAATGTATTGAGTTTCTTGTCTTTCTGCATGTATGCTTTCTTCTAAAGCTCTCCAGTCATCAATGTTTCCCAAATAAAGTTCTTCCTCTTCCTCAACAATGTCCATTTATTTCCTGTTAGAATTTTGTCTCTTCAGAGCTTTTACTGAGCCATAATAAATTCTATGCTGGATTGGTCTTTCCTCTCATTTTAAAGGCTAAGTAGATTTTTTGAAAATAAATACATTCCATCAGTTGGTTTCCTCTAATACTTTGTAGATTCAACATATTTTATCTTCAAATCAAAGATGATAATATACTTTTGTTCATATAAAATTACCCTTCCTAACAATCATTCTTCAAAGTTTTCCATTTCTAGTACTTATTTTTCACATCAAATGTATATATTCATGCAATTATAAAATTATGCAATTATTTTATACAGATCAATGACAACTGCATATGAATATCATAAAGCAACACATTACAAAGCCCTGTGATTAGAGAAAATGGTAATTGTCAACATCTGGATGGAAGAATTTGAATTTGAAAAGTCTGATATTTTTCATAAAGCTTTTGTTCTATGCTTGTCCATATTTCAGTTAATACTGACTGAAATCATTTATTGGAAGAAGTTAATACAGTATAAATCTATACTGCTGTACAGTTTAAATACACAGGTAGAATAATAGCTATATCTCTGTCTTTGTTAGGTGAGTGCATTGAGTACGTAATTTCTTCTGACTCCCCTAGATCACAAAACCAATCCTGCCTGGTTCTCCTGTTTAGGCCCCTGTTTAGCACAAAGGCAATGTTACTGTTCTGTTTTACTCCACCAGCACGAAGGGGATTTGCCTACTTATGTTATGCTTCCATTTCTCTATGCTTTTGCTATGTGCCAGTCACAGAATTCCAAAACATTCCCCTTCACTCTGACCTTTTCATGTATGGATTCCACAAGTGTACCTCATGTCTCTGTCCTTTTCTCCAGTCATGGAATTGATGGGATTATCAAGGTAGAGTACAAGTCTATACTATGCATTTGAAGAATTTGCTAGTCTGAGTATACCATGACAGCTCCTCCTTGGAGCTAATAAAGACAGAATTCCTAGATGCCACTTGAATAAGGAGAAACTAAGGCTTATGCTGAATATGGTCCCATTGCTTATACAATTCATGGCCAAAGTTTTGATTATTGTTGTCTTCTCTCATTTTTTTACTACCTGCACCCATACACACAATATTGGAAACCTCCATTTTTCACACATTTATTAAGATATAATGTATATTCCATAAAATATACCCATTTAAGATGTACAGTTGCATGTTTTTAAATAAATTGAGTTATGCAAAAATAACTACAACCTAATTTTGGAAAATTTTCTTTCTCCCCACAAAACCTCATATTTATTAAGTCATTCCCCATTCCTCTTCTAACCACTATGCCACACTCTGTTCTATAAATTTGCCTGCAAATTTAAAATGATGTCCTTTTTTGACCAACAATTTTTCCTTAGAATAATGTTTTTAAGTTTCATCCATGTTATTGCATACTTCATTCCTTTATGTATCCAAACAATATTCATTTGTATGGATTTACAAAATGTATTTATCTATTAGAATTTTTCTATTAATTTAATTTTATTGTTTTTTCACATCCAGAATCAGGTCTGTGGTATAAGGAGCCTAGGGTAAGTTTCCAAAATTAAGTTAGAGAAATTGGTAAAAATTATAAATGTTGTAAATAACTACGACTTATCCTATAGAAGAAGTAATTGGCTCAAGGTAAAGAAAAATAATTAGTGTAATTATTCAACTACTTAAATGTTCAGAAACTTTAAAGAAACTAGCAAATTTTAAAAAAATTAATAAGTACTGCCTCTGTTTTCTTATGGCAAGATTTTTATCAAAATGCATTTTGGTCCTGTCTGTAAAACTTCTATACAAGTAGCTAAAAGTGAAAAATAGAACCAATAATTGTTTCCTCTACAAGGTCATACAATAATGATGATGGATTTTTCCCTTCACTTTGACCTCACAGAACTATGAGGTTGCTTTGGTAATGATATTGGGATGGAAGCATATCTGGTCACAGGAGGAACACAGACTGATGGTGGAATTGCTAGAAATATCCATATCAAAATGTAGAGGACTTTTCATATTCCAAATAACAGGTAAACATTAAAGAAGTGTGACATATTTACCTATGGTTATATTATGCATTTATAACTCTGTCACAGTGCTATTTCCAATGTGAGCAAAGCCCTCAGTGGACTCCAGGTTATGGTGATACAGCTTCATTTAGGATCCACATATACCAAGTGCTCTGGATCCCATATCATAAAAGTCATGACAGTAAGGATGGATAAGATTTGTGTTTTCAAGTTGAAAGGAAAACAGACTTGACAATTTGTGTCATACTTTTACATATTAATAGAAATATCACGAGCTAAGGTTTGATTTCCTTAATATTCCTTCTTCATTTCCCTCTGTCTAAAGACATGTGAAATAAATTATTGGAGAAGGTTCCTTTTATTGTTATGTTGTAAAGGACTTTTTTCACTTTAAGTCAGTTTTTTTTTTTTTTTTTTTTTTTAGTGTTAACATAACCATATTGAAGTAATTAACCTTGCATTTTCTTCCCGTCATAAAATAATTCTTACCAGAAAACTGTATTTTATGCTCTCCCTCACATACTCATTTTAAAGAACACAAACAGAAGCTTTCGAGTTTTTTAGGTTGTTTGGAAACAACAAAAAAAGAATCAACTAGATACAGCAGTCATCCGTGAAAACAACTGACATTTAGTTTCACAGGGAAGGTAAACCCGAACAGCACAGGAACCTTTCTACTCACAGGTGTCTAAAGACTCGTCTGAATCATCAGGGCAGTCGGGGTCACCATCACACAGCCAGCTCTGGGAGACACAAGTCACGTGATCGTGGCAAAGAAATTCACCAGGATCACAGGACTGCTGATCTGAAAATGAAAAATGTTTCAAAATAAAATATGAATGATCTGAACATGAACACAAGAGCAATACAAAGATGAAATGTGAGAAAGCAATACTTAAAAGGTACATGAGTATGATCCACATTTTCTGTTCAGCAGCAAGGCAAAATCAATTATATTTCTTAGTTTTAGCTGCTCGGCTTAAGCACACCATTTTAAAAGACTAGACTTTATCACAGGTTCACACAATCTGTTCTGGAAATAGTTAAGAATTCTGTTTGTGTTTGTGACTACAGGCTTTATCGTATCAAATATGCTGTATAGATGTTCCAGCCAGTGAGTTTTGTAGAACATGTTGAATCAAAGCAGAAGCTTTTGAGCACAGAAATTCTAGTTTTTGCTCTGCTCCAAGAAAAACAAAAATCAGTAATGAGTTAAATATTGTAACTAAACTTCATCTCTGAATATTTAGTTCTTAACTATCCATCTTGATATTGGGGGTTCACGTGTCTACATGAATTGGACATCCTAAATCACATAATTTTCTTCTCTTTTTTCCCTTGACTTCTAAGGGGGCAGCTTCTACCACAGGACACCAAAAATGATGATAAACTTCCATAAAAATTTTCCTTTTTCCTAACTGCATTTTTCTACAGTTGGTTGTGTTGGAAATACCTGTAATTTTCCTCCCAATGTTTAAGAACACTTGGGATTTTCCTCAAGTTCTAGTAAATTCTTTAGATGTTTGTTTTTCACCATATATTTATTCATATGTTATAAGTCCATTAGAAAACATAATTCTTTTAATATGAATGAAATTCATACTCTTTTAACATGAATGAAATGAATGCTTCTTACAGTTGAGGGTCTATGAACTGGAAAGAATGTTAGAAGACTATTGACCATTCAATCTCACTTGTATTTTTGTTTTATGTGTGTATGTATACATATATATTTCAATAATAATATAAAAGAAATTCATCATTAAATAAGTTGAAGTGAGCTCTATCAGTAAATAGCAAAGAAAAAATTTTAAGTGATGAAAAGCTGGGCATTGTGCCGACTGCCTATAAACCTAGCTACTAGGATGTCTGAAACAGGGGGATTGCAAGTTTGAGATCAGCCTGCACAACTTAGTGAGATCATCTCAAATTTCAAAATAAAAAGAACTGGATATGTAGGCTAGTGGTTCAATCTCCAAGACCACTAAATAATTTTTTTTTAAAAATTCTAAGTGATAGGAAAGATTAGACCATGGCTTAATTGGTATTTTCTTTAGCAATATACAAAATAATACTGTATCATACTACATGTTATCTTAGCTTTAATATAATATGTTTTATCTTTTCTCAAACTCTTCTGTCCATGAGACATGAAGAGTATAACTTTCAGTAAATTTACCATACAAAAACACACAAAAACAGATCTTTCATCTACAGATATGGGTAATAACTATTTTTCATTCTGAAGGTATAGATATTTCCTGACAACTCATGTTATTACATCTTTTATTATATTTTCCATGAATTCACCATCAACACCACACTTATTGCTATCACTATGTTATTTTTTTCTTTTTTTATATTAAGTTGCTTGAGCACAGTGCATATTTGGCCTTAGACTTAATGCTACAGAAGCAAAGATGTAGAAGTCAGTTTTTCTTCTTTAAGAATCCAGCAGACTACTTTTGCCAACTTATTTAAAATATGCTTAAAAGGGAAAACCTAGATAGTGAGAAATAAATACAAATATAAATAATATTTTGGGGCTGGGGTATATAGCTCAAGGGTAGAGCACTTGCCTAGTATGTGCAGTGTATTGTGTTAGATCCCTAGCACCACCCTCCCCCTCCTTGTGGCCCAAGGAGGTAAAAGCATTTCTTTAAAGGCTTTGGGTGAATGGGACATAGGATATTCTAGGCAGAGTGGAGAGTGAACAAAGTTGCTAAGATTGTGTTTATTATAATGCACTTGGAAAAATAAATTTTCTACTGAAATTGAAACGGCATTTAGGTTATAAGTCTTGAATTTTCTCCACCAGAGTAATATATGATATTTATAAGCATAGTCCAATGCTGGAAGTGGGAACTTCCATTTTTTTTTTTTTTTTTTTTTTTGGCAGTTGCATAAATTTTGGAGTTGGTGGTGGGGCAGGATAAAATTCAAAATGTTTTTCTTATGCACGATGAGGCCATATAATTTGTCATCAAATAATTTAATTAATGATGAATAATAATAATGAACAACAAATAATAAATTATGAGAGTAAAAGAGGATTGTTAATAAGCAACTTGGGCAACAGGTTAAAACTAAGTCTATTCCAGGAAAGTTAGGATGTTTTTTGGACCCATAACTACTCTGCATTTGATCTATGATCTTGAGATGACAGGTTTTCTCTTCATTCCTCCAAATTATAGCAAGTTGCTATGATGAGAAGGGGACAAAAGATGGTCCCTTGCTAAATGTCTTTGTATAGTTCATGAACCAGTAAACAATAAGTACTTGTTCAAACTATAAAGAAGTAAACAGAATGATAAAAAACCATTTATGGTGTTGGAAAAGAGTCTCTTATAAACATACATCTAGGACAGTAATGAAGGACCTTGATTACTGAGGGAAACATTTAGTAGGTAAAGTGAAGTCATGGAAACTACTTAAGAAAGCATATTTAATGATAAAACATGCTATATCATTATGTTAGGAGATTCTTAGTATTATATAGAGAAGAGTTCAAGATGATTGAGCTAAATTAGTGAGGACTCAGATGAAGACTGCTCCAAATGATGCAATGTAAGAGTTAACAATCAGTCACTAAATGTTTGAAAGGCTTAAAGAGTTCTCCAAGTAAATATCCTCAAAAAATGATTGGTTAGTATCTCAAAACGAAGATAGAACATACAGTTAGCACACAGACTATAAGGGTTTCTATGTGTACATGCATCTGAGTGATTTCATGGTAGGAAATGGAAAGATAATAGAAGGAATCATAAAGGAAATAATGTTTTATAGTGATAGATATATCAAGAAGCACTTCTACCTACATATCTTTGTTTGCTCATTTATTTGTGCAACAAATATTATTGAACTTCTATTATTTTCTAGGCACTGAGAAAAATAATGAAAAAGAAAAAGCAGAAATTCCTGCTACTATGGAGCTTATATTACCATGGGACAAAACAGAACAAAATAAATGAGTTAACTGCATAGTATTCTTGAAGATAAACTCTATGGAGAAAAGTAAAAGGAAGATGGGGATTAAAAGGTGTAGATCAGTCCATAAGCACAATTTACACAAAATGGCCAGAGAATATGTTAAAGAGAATGTGACAATATAAGAATAGAGGCTTATAAAGGGTCAGAGTGACATCTACTTGAGTAATAAACCATGGCAGCAAGTTGCCCAGAAAATTGAAGGGACCCTAAAGAGGTCAGTGTGGTGGGATAAAAAGAGAACTTAGGATGAGTTCAGATAAAAGAGTATGGGGTTGGGACAGTAGGTGAAGTCTTGGTTACTTAAAAATCAAGATGGAGACACCTGGAAGATTCTGAGTAGAGTGACAACAGTCTGACTTACTATTTTATAGGATGGCTTTGGCTACTGTTTTGAGAACAGATTGTAGTGAAGTGAAGATGGAGGTAGTGAAAGCAACTAAAATGTTACTGGAATAACCTAGGTAAGTAAAGATGGTTGAATGTATAAATATGTTCCTGGAAGGGAGTGTTTATGTTACATTTTAGGAGTAAACTAAAGTCAAATATCATGTACCCTGTCTTATTAAATGTTAGAATTCTGAATTTGGATTTCTGAATCCAAATGTTAGAACTTTGATCATTTTTAAAATATACTGAATTGAGGATGCTTTGGAGACATCCAAAAAGGAATATGCAGTGAAATATTTAAGTTTGAAATTCAGGAGAATGATCAAAACTGGAAACAGAACAGAACTGGGGCTGACAAAAAGGTAGGAAAGTTATAGGAATTAAAGTTAGACGAAGTTAAACTGAGGAAAGAGATCTGTGAGGATGACTAGACTGTCAAGAGAAAAAAATTCAAAAATAAGAGTAGTAAGACAAAGTTCATCCATATTTAAAGCAGGAAGAGCAAGGGGATTGACATTTACTGATGCCCCGTGAAATTTCAAGAACTGAATTGGGGATGTGTCACTAATGACAAAGTTCAAGGGTAATGAATTCTGAAAAGATAGAGTAGATGTGCATGCTGAAAGAAAGGTGCAACTGGAGAGAGTCTAGAGGCCTGAGAAGGAGATGAAGTGGAGGAGTTTGTCCAAGAACTCATAGGGATGCTATACAAACAATAGCAGGAACATAAGAGCGTTTGTTTGGAGGATGAAAGGATAGAAAAATGCAATGGTGGATCAACCATTAGAAAGAAAATTGATATTTTCTCTAATTGTGTTTTCTTAAGGAACCAAGATGCAGAATTAATTTCTGACATGTGAAGAAAATAAAATTGGACAAGGTGGTAAAATTTCAAATAGGTATTATGAAACTTGGTATAGGAATCCACTAGGAATCTGTGAAAGGATTACATTCTAATAACAATGAATATACAGCTATCATTGAAAAATATAAATTTGACAATTGAGTGCTCTTTTTATTTTGTTTGAATGTCTAAATGTTAACCTACATTGAGTCATGGATACAAAAGAATCCTCAAGAAAAATCCCTTGGGAAAATATGCAAGCCATCTATTCTCAATATGAGCTCCACTTACACAGACATATAAATAAAGTCATCATGATCTAAAAGTAAGATCTTTTGTTATAGGAGTAAGATATACTTAAGGCAACTTACCTAATGAGCCTGTATTATCCACTTGCTAAGCAAGCTTCAACCTTTGAAAACAATTTGCATTGTTGCAGTATGGGGGACAGTTTTATTTATTCCTTTAGGAAATAATAGTTGAGAAGAGCTTACTATAACCCATCTGTTTATTTTTCAACCAGATATTCCATTTCAAGGTCAGTTTTAAAAAACATTGCTTATGGTTTGAAATGAGAAAATTTTTGCTATTGTAAGATGCTTATTTAAAATATATTTACTGGATTGAATTCTTGGAATCAAAAGCAAAACATGTAGTATGTATGTGTGTCTTCCATTTATCCTATTTAATGCTTCAACCCACATATTTGAGATAGTCAAACTAATCTCATTTTAAATGTCTTCCTATTATATGAAACATAGTGTTTTACACTGTAATTAAAACAAGAAGCTTATGAGAATGTGAAGTTTTACTTACATCCCTAAGGAAGAAAATCAAAGCTAGTACCATGTTTATCTTTTATAATAGGCTCTTGCAATCAAAAACATGAAAAGATTAGGACAACCATAGCCTATGGAGTTTACTGAGTTTGGATTCATTCTGGCACAGGAAAAGCTTAGTATGATAATCTTTCTATACTTATATTAAAACATCTAATTATTTTTTAATTGTAATTTACAATGAATATTTTGTATGTTTGACATGCATAGTCTTAACTAAAAGATTTTGTATATATGAATTTTCACCAAGTAGCTAATTCATATTTTCTCTTTTTTAATATTATAATGAACTGCTAATTTTGCTCTTTTTGAAAAATAGAAACAATCAAATATTGAAACATCTTTCAATAGGTATCTATTAAATAACTATATCCTCCATATCCTTGAATATTTCATCATAATTAATTTGCAATAATTATATGTCAATTATTTAAAAGTTAATTTGTTATTTTACTGGCAATGATAGTTTACCAACAAATTAATCATCAGTCTATTGAATCATAATAGGACACTATAAGCAAATTTAAAGGAAATATAAGTTATGAACTCTGCTAGTTAGTTACAAATTAAAGGTAAAGGAGAGATTCATATGCATTCAACAATTAAATTCCTAGGGACTCAGATAATGATGTTAAAATTATGTTTAAGAATAAGGAAGTTAAATCATTGGTACAGCCTTTTGTTCAAGTGAACTATAGGGATGTGATTTGACTTATACTTTCAACATTTAGTTGACATCGATAATATTTATTATCTTATATCTTGTTACTAACTTAAATACAAAAGGGCTAATATACATATGAGTAACATAGTATTCATCATTGCTAAGAGAAACATGGCTATTTTTCTTTTTGTCTTACATAACAGGCAATTAATTTGTTTACCAAGAGAACAGAATTTTTGTGAAGAGTTAGAGAAAGTATTGAGTTTCCAATTTTGATAAAGCTCATATAAAGTTAAAGGGATATTTCTGGTTAACAAGTTTCAGAAAGTACTTTATTCCCTTTCCTTTATATACTGCTATTCCAGCAAAAAAGTGTACTTTTAGATGAAGAATAAATTCCCAGAAATTCATTTAGTTTTTAATAAAAAGGTTGTTATTATTAAATTAACTTATTAATATTAAGTAGTTCCATCCATTCACCATCCAACATATACATTTAGCTCTCCTTATTGCTCTACTCACTTTCCTTCTATGTATTGCTTATATGTCCTTATTGTGCCAATCCTTAGCTTGGAATGTCCTTTCCCATCTGAGGAAATTCTAGTCATTCAGTAATGTCTAGTGACATTTTACCTCCATTAGTGGAAAATTCCTCTATGGACTTTTTTTTTCTGTCTGTCCTAACTCTTTACAACTCTTCTCAATACACCATACAGCTCCCATTTTCCACTGCTGTATGTACTGCACTTTCTGGGTGGTGAGCTCCTAGAGGGAAGGGAACTTTGTCTTCAACTTTATATTTGTGCTAAATAGCTCAAGGAGACATCTTCACCCCAATTTAATGCAGCACTATTTATGATAGCCAAGATATATAACCACTCTAAATATCTTTCAAAAGGTTAATGGAAAAAATATACTAGTATATATATATATACAATGGAATACTATTCAACCCTGGAAAAGATTCAGTCGACAAAATAAGTGGACCTGGAGGACATTATGTTAACTGAAATAAACAAGGCACAGGAAAACAATGCATGATATTATTATTAGGAAAGCTAATCTCATGGAAGTTGAGTATAGAATGGTGGTTCCCAGAGGGTGAGAAAGTGGGGGTTGGGTGGGAGAGGGAGAATTTGGCCAACAGTTATAATGTTATAGTCAGGAGAATAAGTTCTGATGTTCTATTGCACAGTAGGGTGAATATAGTTAATAATGCATTTAAAAATGCTGTAAGAGAGGATTCCAAATGTTCTTCTCATATAGAAATGATGAAGGTTCAGGAGCTCAATATACTAATTACCTTGATTTGATCATTACACAATGTATATAAGAATTAGAACATCACAATCTACCATGTTAATATGTATAATTCTACTTCAACCAAAATATTTTAAAAGAAATTTCTCAATAGAAAAAAAATTAAGTTTTCTGAACATAATTCTATACCATTTTTGCAAATATGGAGAAAAAGAGAAAGCAAAGTAATCTCATATTCTCTATTTTATTTTCATAATGATAAATAGCTTTTTTGGCTAATCATTAAAATAAAACTAAGTTCTCCCATGGTTCAAATAAAATACACTGAACAGTAAAAATTATACCATATAAAATTAAAGCATTCATGAAAACTAAAAATCAAACTTGAGAGAGGTTCAATGTGATCCTCTTGGGGCTTTTAAAGACTATACTGAAAATTAGATTTTACAATAGCTAGTGTGCAATGGTAACTTAGCTGACTATGTTAATGATAGTTTTTAAAAAGATAATTCCTTTAGGAATACCATAATTTTAAGAGTAAGATAAAATATAGTGCACCATTTATGTTAGATTTGAATTCTGCATATTTTATGGAGTTGAGGTAGGGAAGGTAAATTAAAAATGGTTTAATTTTGACCTTTTTTTTTTTTGCCAAGGATATACATTTCTAAAATGGTGGTTTATTAAAAAATAAACCTTCTTATTAAGATAATGAGGCTTGGTATTATTCATCTTTGTTAACTCCATCCTGAAAATTATGCAGAGTTGTGAATTACACAAGCATTACATAATGAAGAGTGTCCATGTGTTGACACTAGAACATGATTTTTCATCAGTAATTCTCATTGTAAAGTTGGGACACTATTGATAATTTAGAAACTTAATTACTGTTTGGACATTTTTGTACACATACCCACATAATAGGTACACATGTTCTTGCATTTTTTTAAAATTGGCATACATTTTCATCCAAAGCTTGGTCATACTTGAAACTAAAATGGAGAGAGAGGGCAGGCCAAGATGGCGGACTAGAGGGCGGCTGCATTTCATGCTGCTCCAGGACGCAAGATTCAAAAGAGGAGATAGTGAGAGACTTGGGACCAACTCAAAGCTGCCAGGTGAGTCTCTCCTGTTGGGGAGGCGTCCCGGATGGGGCGGTAGCCCCGGAACACAGGGAATTTGTGAAGTGGAGTTGCTCGGCGAGACGCCCCTCCCCCCGCTGGAGCGGTAAACACGGACAACTGGGATCATCGTAGAGGAGGCGGCTCAGCATAGCGCTTGGACTCGAGCAGCCGCTGGGGCTCCGGGCGGCTGCCTGGGGAGGAGCTGCGTGGCGAGCTGTTTGGACCCAGAACAACCGCTTTTGAACACCGGGGGGTTGCCCGGAGGAAGAGGAGCGCGGCGGGACGCTTGGTCTGGGAGTGACTGCATCAGAGCCACAGGTGGTTGCCAGAGGAGGAGCTGCGTGGTGAGCTGTTTGAACTCAGAGCGAGCGCTCCTGAGTGCCAGGAGGTTGCCCGGGGGAGGAGGAGGAGCGCGGCGTGTTGCTTGACCTGGGAGTGACTGCATCAGAGCCGCGGGCAGTTGCCGGAGGAGGAGCTGCGTGACGAGCTGTTTGAACTTGGAGCAGCTGCTCCAGAACACTGGTGGCCTGCCTGGAGGAGGAGAGCGGTGGGACGCTTAGTCTGTGAGTGACTGCATCAGAACCACAGGCGGTTGCCAGAGGAGGAGGTGAGTGGTGAGTTGATTGGACTAAAAGTGACTGCTCCTGAACACCGGTGGCCTGCCTGGAGGAGGAGCGTGGTGAGTCACCTGGTCTCGGAGCCACCGCTCCTGAACACCCGGGGGGCTACCCCAAGGAGGAGGAGGAGGAACTGGGTGGGTCACTTGGACTTGGAGTGACTGCCTAGGGCTACGGGTGGTTGGCAGGAGGAGGAGACCTGAAGTGAGTTGTTTGGACTCCTAGTGACTGCGTCGGAAACCGGGCGGCTGTCCGGAGGAGGAGGTGTGTGGCGGGTCTCTGGGTCTTAGAGCTATTGTACAGGGCTCCAGGTGGTGGCTCAGGGGAGGGGCTGCATAGCCAGGCGATTGGTGCAGAGCAGGGTCCCAGGAGCTAGGTGGCTTCTTGCTGGAAGAGCCGCACAGAGACACGCCTAGGGGCGGAGCGAAGTTTCCAGGGCGGCGGGCAGATTCTCTGGGAGAGGCAGCCTAAGGAGACTCGCCTGCGAAGGGTGAGGCTCCCAGGCCCAGGACGTAGGTCCGGGCCCCTGGGATCGTTGCAGAGGAAGACAGCCCAGCCCAGGTGGTAGTTGTAGATTGAGGGGAACCTCTAGGAGGGCAACTGACCAGCGAGACGTCCCCACCGAGTGACTCTTCCTGGTCGGGGGAGGTTTTCCCACAGGGACGGTAAAGCCAGAGACATAGGCACAAACAGGCCTTGCCTCAGCCCACAGTCTAGTTCCCCATTGGATGACCATTGGTCAACAAGTGGAGGCACCTCTGCCCACTAGCAGGGAATATACGCCACCTGAGGGTTACCACACCTAGAGAGGCAGCTTCTTCATGGAGCTCTGCATTATCAACCTCCTCCAAGACTTCAGGCTACTGAAGGATAAGAGGGGATATACTAGCAATCTTCAGGGACATTATAAGTTGATAGAGGAAATCTGCAACATCTTAATGACCCACTGATCCCTGAACAATATGAGAAAACAAGGGAAGAAAATGCCCCAAACAAATCTAGATGTTACATCAATAAAATCCAACGACAGCATGGCAGAAGAAATGACAGAAAGGGAGTTCAGAATGTACATAATTAAAATGATTAGGGAAGCAAACGATGAGATGAAAGAGCAAATGCAGGCATTGAACGATCGCACCAATCGACAGTTAACAGAGCAAATTCAGGAAGCAAAAGATCATTTCAATAAAGAGTTAGAGATATTGAAAAAAAAACAAACAGAAATCCTTGAAATGAAGGAAACAATAAACCAAATTAAGAACTCCACAGAAAGCATAACCAATAGGATAGAACAGCTGGAAGACAGAACTTCAGATATTGAAGACAAAATATTTAACCTCGAAAACAAAGTTGAACAAACAGAGAAGATGGTGAGAAATCATGAACAGAATCTCCAAGAACTATGGGATATCATGAAAAGGCCAAATTTGAGAATTATTGGGATTGAAGAAGGCTTAGAGAAACAAACCAAAGGAATGAACAATCTATTTGAAGAAATAATATCAGAAAATTTCCCAAATCTGAAGAATGAAATGGAAGATCAAGTCCAAGAGGCTTATAGGACTCCAAATACACAAAATTACAACAGACCCACACCAAGGCACATTATAATGAAAATACCTAACATACAAAATAAAGACAGAATTTTAAAGGCTGTGAGAGAAAAGAACCAAATTACATTCAGGGGGAAGCCAATATGGATATCAGCAGATTTTTCAATCCAGACCCTAAAGGCTAGAAGGGCCTGGAACAACATTTTTCAAGCTCTGAAAGAAAACGGATGCCAACCAAGAATCTTATACCCAGCAAAACTTACCTTCAAATTTGACGATGAAATAAGATCATTCCAAGATAAACAAAAGCTAAAAGAATTTACAAAAAGAAAGCCAGCATTACAGAACAGTCTCAGCAAAATATTTCATGAGGAAGAGATAAAAAACAAAGAAGCAAATCAGCAAAGGGAGGAATTATCCTAAAGGAACTGTCAAATAAAGGAGGAACCAAGATGTGTCAAAAATTTTAAATATGAACCAAATGACTGGGAATACAAATCATATCTCAATAATAACCCTGAATGTTAATGGCCTGAATTCATCAATCAAAAGACATAGACTGGCAGATTGGATTAAAAAGGAAGATCCAACAATATGTTGCCTGCAAGAGACTCACCTCATAGAAAGAGATACCCATAGACTAAAGGTGAAAGGATGGGGAAAAACATACCATGCACATGGGCTCAGCAAAAAGGCTGGAGTATCCATCCTCATTTCAGATAATGTGGACTTCAAGCCAATGTTAGTTAGAAGGGATAAAGAAGGACATTTCATACTGCTTAAGGGAAGCATAAATCAGCAAGATATAACAATCATAAACATCTATGCCCCAAACAGTGGCTCATCCATGTATGTCAAACAAATCCTTCTCAATTTTAGAAACCAAATAGACCATAACACAATAATACTAGGTGATTTTAACACGCCTCTTTCACCACTGGACAGATCTTCCAAACAAAAATTGAACAAAGAAACCATAGATCTCAATAACACAATCAATAATTTAGACTTAACAGACATTTATAGAATATACCATCCAACCAAGAGTGAATACACTTTCTTCTCAGCAGCACATGGATCCTTCTCTAAAATAGACCATATATTATGCCACAAAGCTAATGTCAGCAAATACAAGAAGATAGAGACACTACCTTGTATTCTATCAGATCATAATGGATTGAAGTTACAAATTAATGAAAGAGTAAAAAACAGAAACTACTCCAACACCTGGAGATTAAACAATATGCTACTATATGATGAATGGATAACAGAAGATATTAGGAAGGAAATTAAAAAATTCTTAGAGGTAAACGAGAACAAAGAAACAACATCAAAATCTCTGGGACACTATGAAAGCAGTACTTAGAGGAAGATTTATTTCATGGAGCGCATTTAATAAAAGAAGTAAAACTCAAAAAATAAATGACCTAACACTACAGCTCAAAGCCCTAGAAAAAGAAGAACAGACCAACACCAAAAGTAGTAGAAAACAGGAAATAGTTAAACTGAGAGCTGAAATCAACGAAATTGAAATGAAAGAAACAATACAAAAAATTGACAAAATAAATAGTTGGTTCTTCGAAAAAATAAACAAAATTGATAAACCTTTAGCCACACTAACAAAGAGAAGATGAGAGAAAACCCAAATCACTAAAATTCGGAATGAACAAGGAAATATCACAACAGACACGACTGAAATACAAAACATAATTAGAAGCTATTTTGAAAATCTATACTCCAACAAAATAGAAAATTTCGAAGACATCAACAGGTTTCTAGAGACATATGAATTGCCTAAACTGAACGAGGAGGACATACACAATTTAAATAGACCAATTTCAAGTAATGAAATAGAAGAAGTCATCAAAAGCCTTCCAACAAAGAAAAGTCCAGGACCAGATGCGTTCTCAGCCGAGTTCTACAAAACTTTTAAAGAAGAACTCATTCCAATACTTCTCAAAGTATTCCAGAAAATAGAAGAGGAGGGAACTCTCCCAAACTCATTCTATGAAGCCAATATTACCCTGATTCCTAAACCAGACAGAGACACATCGAGGAAAGAAAATTTCAGACCAATATCCTTAATGAACATCGACGCAAAAATTCTCAACAAAATTTTAGCAAATCGCATACAAAAACATATTAAAAAGATAGTGCACCATGATCAAGTGGGTTCCATCCCAGAGATGCAAGGTTGGTTCAACATCAGGAAATCAATAAATGTCATTCACCATATCAATAGACTTAAAGTCAAGAATCACATGATTATTTCAATAGATGCAGAAAAAGCATTTGATAAAATACAGCACCCCTTCATGCTCAAAACACTAGGAAAATAGGGATAGTGGGAACATTCCTTAACATTGTAAAGGCCATCTACGCTAAACCCATGGCTAATATCATTCTAAATGGTGAAAAACTGAAAGCATTCCCTCTAAAAACTGGAAAAAGGCAGGGATGCCCTCTTTCACCACTTCTATTCAATATCGTCCTTGAAACTCTAGCCAGAGCAATTAGACAGACCAAAGAAATTAAAGGGATACGAATAGGAAAAGAAGAACTCAAACTATCCCTATTTGCTGATGATATGATGGTATACTTAGAGGAACCAGGAAATTCCACCAGAAAACTTTTAGATCTCATAAGTGAATTCAGTAAAGTAGCGGGATATAAGATCAATGCACATAAATCTAAGGCATTTTTATATATAAGCGATGAATCTTCAGAAAGAGAAATTAGGAAAACTACCCCATTCACAATAGCTTTGAAAAAAATAAAGTATTTGGGAATCAATCTCACAAAAGAGGTGAAAGACCTCTACAATGAGAACGACAGAACACTAAAGAAAGAAATTCAAGAAAACCTTAGAAGATGGAAAGATCTCCCATGTTCTTGGATAGGAAGAATTAATATTGTCAAAATGGCCATACTACCAAAAGTGCTATACAGATTCAATGCAATTTCAATTAAAATCCCAATGATGTACCTTACAGAAATAGAGCAAGCAATTATGAAATTCATCTGGAAGAATAAAAAACCCAGAATAGCTAAAGCAATCCTTGGCAGAAAGAGTGAAGCAGGGGGTATCGCAATACCAGATCTTCAACTCTACTACAAAGCAATAGTAACAAAAATGGCATGGTATTGGTACCAAAATAGACAGGTAGATCAATGGTACAGAATAGAGGACATGGACACAAACCCAAATAAATACAATTTTCTCATACTAGACAAAGGGGCCAAAAATATGCAATGGAGAAAAGATAGCCTCTTCAACAAATGGTGCTGGGAGAATTGGAAATCCATATGCAACAGAATGAAACTAAACCCATATCTCTCACCATGCACGAAACTAAACTCAAAATGGATTAAGGATCTCCGAATCAGACCAGAGACCTTGCATCTTATAGAAGAAAAAGTAGGTCCAGAGCTCCAACATGTAGGCTTAGGACCAGAGTTCCTCAACAGGACTCCCATAGCACAAGAAATAAAAGCAAGAATTAATAACTGGGATAGATTCAAACTAAAAAGCTTTCTCTCAGCAAAGGAAACTATCAGCAATGCAAAGAAAGAGCCTACAGAGTGGGAGAAAATCTTTGCCAATCATACTTCAGATAGAGCACTAATCTCCAGAATCTATAAAGAACTCAAAAAACTCTACACCAAGAATGTAAATAATCCAACTGACAAATGGGCTAAGGAAATGAATAGACACTTCACAGAAGAAGATCTACAAGCAATCAACAAACATATGGAAAAATGTTCAACATCTCTAGTAATAAGAGAAATGCAAATCAAAACCACCCTAAGATTCCATCTCACCCCAATTAGAATGGCGATTATCAAAAATACAAGCAACAACAGGTGTTGGCGAGGATGTGGGGAGAAAGTACACTCTTACATTGCTGGTGGGGCTGCAAATTAGTGCAGCCACTCTGGAAAGCAGTGTGGAGATTCCTTAGAAAACTTGGAATGGAACCACCATTTGACCCAGCTATCCCACTCCTTGGCCTATACCCAAAGGACTTAAAATCAGCATATTACAGAGATACAGCCACATCAATGTTCATAGCTGCTCAGTTCACAATAGCCAGATTGTGGAACCAACCTAGATGTCCTTCAATTGATGAATGGATAAAGAAAATGTGGTATATATATACAATGGAATATTACTCAGCCATAAAGAATGATAAAATTATGGCATTTGCAGGCAAATGGAGGAAACAGGAGAATATCATGCTAAG
Organism: Sciurus carolinensis; assembly: GCF_902686445.1. NCBI lineage: Eukaryota > Metazoa > Chordata > Mammalia > Rodentia > Sciuridae > Sciurus > Sciurus carolinensis. The sequence goes on from NC_062215.1 coordinate 93,781,412, forward strand.
TGAGATAAGCCAATCTCAAAAAAACAAAGGAAGAATGATATCGCTAATAAGTGGATGATGACACATAATGGGGGGTGGGAAGGGTTAGTGTTGGGGTTGGAGTTGGGTTTAGGGAGGGGGGCAGGAATGGAGGAAGGAAGGACTGTATAGATGGAGGGGAAGGGTGGGAGGGGAGGCGGGGAAGGGAAAAAAATGGCAGAATGAATCAAACAACATTACCCTATGTAAATTTATGATTACACAAATGGTATGCCTTTACGCCATGTACAGACAGAGAAAAAACATGTATCCCATTGTTTACAATAAAAAAAATAATAAATAAAATAAAATAAAATAAAATATATAAAAAAATAAAAAATAAATAAATAAAATGGAGAGAGATAAATTATATAAGACTTGAAATTGAATAAAATTGAATAGTTCCATGGTAGGCTTGTAATGGCATCCCAAAAAAGTCCACATCCTAATTCTCATCTGCAGAAACACTGCAGATGAGGTAAGGGCAGACCTTGAAGTGGGAGATTAGCCTGGGCTAACTCCAAAAGGTTCTTCTAAGATAGAGGTCAGAGAGGAGAGGATTGGATTTGGGCGTGTCCTGGAAACAAAGGTTGTAGCAACTGAAGAGGGGACCACCCATGGCCTGTATGAGAATTAAGCCTAATTGGGCAATTAACCAGGAAAACGTGGTCTTAGGAACTCTCAGTTATTAATAACTGAAGGAGACTGGCTGAGTCAAGTGTTACCCTGTGTTAGTGCACTGCTGAAATTCACATGTAGGCCCTGGATGTGGTAATGACCCGCTAGATGCAAAAGGCTTGCCTAACTCCACCCCTTATCCTGTTTTTGAAGGAAGAAATTCCTCCTGGTCCCCTTTTGATCTGTGTGGCTATAAATAAACCAAGTAGGGGCTCCTTCCTTTGTTAGAGCCAGACCCTTATGGACAGCTCAGTCATGCCCCTACTTCAAAGATAATTCTGTCATCTGTTGTTATTTTTGATAAATAAATTTCATTATCCTTTTATTTCGCAGCGAGCCCATCCCTTCTACAGGAACCCTTTTCTTTGCCTGCGGGAACTGCAGGGATACTAGATGCAAGGAATGCATGTTAGTTCAAGAAACTTGGAAAGAATAGGAAAAGAATGGTCACCCAGAGTCACCAAAAGAGCTCATCCCTGCAGACACTATTTAGGCTTCTGACCTCCAGAACTATAATATATAATAATCTTGTATTGCTCTGAGCCACTAAGTCTGTGGCAATTTGTTACCCCAAAATAAAATGAAAACAAAAAAATCAGGTTTTCAGGTTCATGTGACAGCTAAGATATAACATATGTAAGTCTGATTAAATGAGTAGGAAGTGAGCAAATTGCCAACTATTTTACCAAGAATTTGAAGGCCTTTTTTCTCTTAAGTCACTTTCCCTTAGTATCAACACTAAAATAAAAGACCTTTTCTTCTTGATGTCAAGAGTCAGCAAAAATATATTGACATAGGACTAAGGCCAGCAATAATAACTAGAAAGACATTATAAAATTTTATTAAAAAACATTATAAATGTTCAAATAACTGACATTTCTGAGTATAAAGTAAATTGTAAAGTGTGTGTGTGTGTGTGTGTGTATGCACGCATTGTGAATATATTTTTATACTTGGAAGATGAGAAAAAATTAATAATATTCATTGCAGAAAACTAATTATATATATTTATAGTTTCTATTGGCGATTACCAAATCCCTACTCATTCTAAGCCTTATTAAGCACGAAGTGTTTTTGGAGCTGCAAATAGTAACTCGTACTTACAAAACCATCTTATATAAAACCAAGAAGAAATTGAAAATTTGAAGAAATACTTTATTCCCTGTTAGAGCTTTTCTCATTTATCATTTCTATCATAATGAACAAATGAAAAGTACCTCTGTAAACATTTCAAATCCAATTTGACATTTAATTTTCAAGGAGAAAGTCAGTGTTTTTTTCCTTGATTATTTAAACACTTGTACACTTCTTGTGTTTTTTTCTAGGCAGTGATATGGAAAATCATAAAGTACTCAGCATGGAACTATTTGGAACTGCTTGTTTACCAACACACACACACACACACACACACACACACACCTGAGTAAAAAGCCCATTCCTTTTTTAGCAAGAGACAAAGAGATACATTTGGTGAAACAAGGTTAATACATTTAACATGATTGACTATAGTTTTTGTCATTTAATTAATGCTTTGCAGTGTTCTTTTCTGAAATTTCTGTAAAAGTATTCTATTTCCTTTTTACCTTCCCTTTCTCAAAAGTCTACTTAAAAGATTCACCATTATTTCATCTACTGTTGTTAAGGAAGAGTAAAAATTTGACATGTTTCCTTTGCAAAAGAAAAAAACCTAAATTATTGACATTTCCCTGTAAGTTCTATTCTCTAAATCCTATATGATCCTCATCCAATCTCCCAGGGGTAGCAAAATTCACATCTTTTTTCTCATCTCTAGACTTAGTGAGATGTGAAACAGATGGCTAGGCTTTGGCTCCTTCAGGGATGATGCGATATCTCTTATCTACTATGCTGTTTTATAACCATTATAATTTTACTTATCACAAGTTCTTATTTTGATTTTAAAATATTTTCTTCAATCAATTTTTTTTCTCAATTTTAACAGGTTTTAAACTTATTTAAAAGGTTTTAAACATTTATTAGATACAAAGCAATAGGAATATAATGATGAAAACAAGTTGCTGATGTTTTAATAGAGAAATACGCAAATATCTAAACATTTACATTAATGTGCTATAAGTACTAATGCAGTTTCACTTGTGTGTTCTTGGAAGAGGACCAAAAATAGAGAAAATATACTATGACAGACCTGGAATTAAGGGTTGAGATGAAGAGGAAAGATACCAAAGGTATTGTTATTGGCCTGCAAAAAAACAATATTTAACAATTTTTTAAAATTCCACTTCCTGTTATGGAGGCAGGAAAGGCTGCATGCTCACTTTCCCAGTCTCTTGCAGCTAAATCATGGACGTGTGGTTTAGTATAGATCAGTGACAACAGAGGCATGGCATCTGTTAGGACTCTCCCCGGGAAAAGTCTGCTTTCTACTACAAGCAGACTTGTGAGGAGGCAACTCTCCTGCAGGGCTCTTGATAGTGAGCACATCGAGTCTGGGGCACCACAGCCATCTCAAGGGTCCTGACACTAAATCAGAGGATGAAGACCAACAAAGGGATGTTAGAGTGGAAAGATGCTCAGCACATGGGTCTTGAATGACATACTTGGGCTTCCCTGAAGTCAACCTCACCCTATCTTACCATTATCCAGGCATTTTATTAGATTATATGATAAACAGCCCTATTGTTTCTTAGACAAGGTGTGTTGGCAAACTGTACTACCAGCTATAAGTAACTGATGCAGTCATCAGGGACACATCTCAGAAAAAGGTCTTTTTAAAGCATTATAATAAAATAATATGAATTTATCACACTGACTAGGTGGAAAATAGCATGCTAAACAAAATAGGATGGTCACAAAAGGGCAGCATGGTGCATTAGGGGAACATCAAGTAATTCATATAGCTCAGTTTTAGTAAGGTAGAAATTAGATTGAATATTCACTTTGTTTTGCTTGACTATAGGGTTCGAATGCAGTTTGGTTTTTATTTTTGCTATATTGAGAATGCGAGTGCTCTACCACTAACCAACACCCCCAATCTTTAGTCAATATTTTAATATGGTTTTGCAACCAAACTTCTTACTCTTCATTATTTTAAGTTGGCAGATTTTAAAAAGATTTTTTGGTGTGGGATTATGAAATAAGAATACCATACATAGTGTTAATGCTCACTATTATGTCACATACTGAATTAAACAATTTGTGTAATTTATTTAATATTCACTGAAACATATATTTGTTTTCTTATACAGTAGATATGACAATTCAGAAAGTTAAATTACTTAAAATACGATTTAACTGACAAGATCAGGATACAAATATACATATGACTGAAAAAGCTTGTTCTCATAATCATTAAAGAACTTTTATCAGGCTAAGGACTACCTGCATTTTGAGAGTAATGACTTTTCCATTGGGAGTGTGTCTGGTAGTACTAACCTCAAGGCAGTAAATGGCGGTGGTTCATGCCATCATTATATACCCTCAAACATCCCCCAACACATGCACATGCACTACAGATGCTACTTGGAAATCATACAAATACTGCTATTATCTACCCCACATAAAACTGTTAGTGTGTGGCACCAAATTTACAGTTCCAAAATAGGCCTCAACACTTCCTTCTAAATTTTTTTTGTCTACTGATTGCCACACTCCCAAGTGATTGAGTCTCAGCTCTATAAAGGTAAAAACTAACCTTGGAGAAGTAAACTTGGTCAATCATCTATAATTTTGTAAATAAAGATAAACAGAGGTATTTATAGGAGTAGCACAGATGAAGAGAATGAATATTAAGAACTAAAAAGTAGCAGAGGTCTACCCATGATTATTTTGTCAAGGATCTCCTCTCTTAGCATTCTCCAAAATTAAATGTGGGGTAATTAACTTTTCACTTTTGTAGTACTGGGTAATGAAACAAGGGGCACCCTACCACTGATCTATGTCTCCAGCCCTTCTAATACTCATTTTGTATTTTGAGATAGGGTCTTACTAAATTGCCCAGGATAGACTCTAACTTGCAATCCTCCTGCCTCAGACACCTGAGTTGCTGGGATTATAGGTATGTACCACCATTCCCAGCTCAATCTCTTTTTATTTCATCTTCATCAGATACTCTGTGGGAAAATATAACAAAGACATTGGTGTTTACAGACTGGTTGCCTTTTCGTAGCCATATAATCAAACCCCAAATGGTAAAGTGAGAAACTTTTTAGTTGATGTGACAAGACACAGGGGTCCTAGGAAGGCGGGCTTGTGTTATTTGGGTAATTGTGAAATATGAAGAAAAGGTCAATGGGTTTCCTAAACATAACTCTAAGTAACATAGTTAATTAAGTACTTCTCTACAGAAGACATATGTCATGAGAATTTAAATGAATTCTAATGAAAGTAATTATTACTTTATCAAAAGGAAAGGTTTAATGTAACATTTTAATGTTAATAGGAAATTAGAAAAGTCAGTCATGGGGGACTAAAAGAATATAAATTAAGTTTCATAATGTTTTAAGGACGAGATATAAATGTACATATTTTCTCTCATGTAATGTTTATTCATTTTTCCATAATTAAGAAATTATTGAGAAACAGTATATTATAATTTAACAAAACACATAAGAATAGTTATGATAACAGACTATGAAAATTGAAATGTTATTTTTCAGTAGGAAATATTTTAATTGCATACAATATATTTAATTAAAATAAAAATTAAAGGATACTCAAAACAGAAAAATTATCAAATTTAGTACTTACCACTTCCAGAACATAAGTAATTGCTATTGCATTTTTCCACATCCCTGCCTTTTCCACATAAAAAAATACATATACATTGTGAAGGTTTTTCAAAAGAATAGTAGATATATTGTTCAATATATTTACCTTCCTATTCAAAATATTTTGTGATGTACCTTCAATATTGATAAATATAGTTCCATGTAACAAATTTAAGACGTACATAAGAACTATTATGAGAATATTTCATATTTTTGAAAAGTTTTTAAAAATGGGAACTAAATGTCCAAAAATTAAAAGTTATAAAAACTCTGTAAGTAAACTTTGGTCACTTGTCTGATTTTAAAAATGAATTGCTACTTGAATATAAGTGATATTCTCAAAAGAATTATTTGTAGAAATTTTTGTACGTAGACAAATTTCCCTCCAAACATAGTGTCAACATTTATATTACATACACACTTTTATCTCACACCCTAAACTAAATTTACTGTTTCATCTTAGACAGTCCATAGATATAGTCTATAATTTTAAACATTTGAACACAAAAATTTTCTTCACATTTTTTTGACCATTTTCAATAATATTTAAATTTTAAGAAATGGAAATGATGGAAAATGCTTGAAAAAATTCCATGTAATAATATTCTCATGTCTACCATATCAATGATATTGGGGTTTTGAAGAAAGTTAAGTTTTATATATGATGTTACTTCACTCTTAATGTATGTTCTTAAGATGCAGTATTCTTGTCAGGAAGATAATTTCAGAGCTCCCCTGAGGCAGTTTTTCTATAAAAATTCATAGTTTTAAGTTCTTATGTTGATTAATCCTCCAAAATGATCTAGTAGTATATGTATAGCTGTCCAATACATGGGAATAGCCTTGTCCCTTTACTTCCCAAAGAAATCTTCAATAGGATTTTCCAAAAAGGTTGAACATAAATTTTACTATGAGCTGGGTTCAGCAATGCAGGCCTATAATCCTACTGGCTCAGGAGGTTGAAACCGGAGGATTGCAAGTTTGAAGCCAACCTTAGCAACTTAGAGAGGTCCTAAGCAACATAATGAGATCATGTCACAGAGCAAAACATAAAAAGTGTTTAGGATATGGCTCAGTGTTTAAGCATCCCTGGTTTCAATCCCTGGTACCAAAACAGTAATGTGGTTTTAAGCAAAATGTTTGTTTGTTTTTCTTTTAAGGGAGAGGGATTCAAAATACTCCCCCTGTTTGGGGAAAGCCTGGGCCTTAGCTCTGTTGCCTAGCCTCTAGTATAAGGCCACTGTAAAACTCTAGGTAATATCTGTAGCATCAGGTGACTAATGTCACAAGGGAGAAATGCTACCTGGGAAATACAACAGAGTTGACAACGAAAGATCTCATTCGACAGAGGGTGGATTGAAATACAGACAAAATTCAGACCTTGTTGGGCATCAACTCTGATAGGAGATTAAAGGATTAAAGGAGTGTTTTTTTCATTTGATATTGTGAAATGACTATTAAATTAGAATTAACTTACTTAAAGTGAAATCTCATTCACAGTAACAAGTTACAGCGAATTTGGGCATATCTAAAAGTTAGATTTCATTTTAATATTGATCGTACTCTCCTTAAAATCATGCATGCACACACAAGGACACAAAGCACTAATTAAAAAGTACATGTGTACATATGTTGTTTAGCTTTATAAATTACAAATCTGTAATGATCTATTCATACATCTACATTTTTATGTGATAAATATATTTATGAATCCTTAAAGATATGTAAAGATATATATTATATATGTATACATGCAAATGTAACATCAAAGTTATCTTCATTCTGAGTAATGAAGAATTTTTATTTCTTTTTTTGAAGTTATATATAACGCAATGTGCCAAAAAATTCTAGTCAGTTCAATCTTTTAAAGTATAGGATTTGGATCCACACTCCTCTGATTTCAGCATTTATTTATTTTTTTTTTTCCATTCAGAGTTCAGTAATTTGTAAAAAATCATTCCTAAAATAATTTGAACACCATAAAAAAATTCTGTGTTTTTTCCATTAAAATATGCCAAATTTAGAAGTGACTTGTGAATTACATGTTCTTCTCTGGGATTGAGGAATAAATGGGTATAGTTTAGGAATCCATTGGCCCCCTGTCAACTACCAATCAGTAAATGACAAAAATCTGTATTCAGCAGATGAAAGGACAGCAAACACTGTGGATGTGATCATTAAAAAAAAAAAAAAATTGAGTGTTAGATACCACAATAGTTGTTTTTTGAAATATTATTAGCAGATGACTGGAAAAATAATAATGTAACCAAATATGAGAACAAAAGCAAATTGTGAAAATTCTGTGCTTTGATTTGTATTACCAATTAATAATGCCTAACTTCTATATGATTAAAGTGAGTATCTTCCATTTGACTTTAATATACTCTCTGAAAGTATTTTAAACATTTAATTACTTTAAAATATATTTTAAAAAAGCTAATGAGGGATAAGTATAAGTTAACATTTAAATAATAAAGATTAAATAAAAAATTTATAAGTGCCATGTCATATATATCTGTTAAATTCATGAACTCCCCAAGCCATAATCTATATTTAAAAAGACTAAATTAATTTTAATTCTTGCAATTTAAAAATCAGTAAGTTAACATAATATCTCATTATGTCTTTAATTATCTAACTTATTAATTATTATTCATTATATATATTTATATTCTTGTTTCCCAAGGACATTTATCACTTCTTTGATGTGTACTATAAACACAATTATGTAAATATTATCTGTTTTAGACATTCTTCAACAAACATTTTAATTAATTATGATAAAAATGATTAAAAACTGCAGAGGAAACATTTCTGTCTCATTTAAATGATAGCAATGTGGTAATTCACTTTAGAAATTCAAAAATTTAGATAAAATGCATTTCAATTTCTTGATGTTCAAAGAATGCATTAAATATCAGTACATACAATCTAACTGTAATGTTTTACTCAATAAAATATTACATAAGAAACCTAGAGGTGGGGAACAGATGTTATGGAAATTGGTGTTTCTGTAAAGATTGAAGAAAATATTGAATGTTTAATATTCCCAAGAGCTCAGACAACAGGATAGCTATTAAAATCATGGCACACTTTAAAGAACTCCCATCTTCTCCCAATTTTGAGCTGTGGCTTAATTAAGGTGTTGTCACAATTTTCACATGATGCCTTCACTCTAGTTAAAACTGATTGGACCAGGGAGGTACATGGCCTAAGATAGAGATGTGGTCTAATTCAAAAACTGCCAAATAAGCATGATAGAAAATAATTTGCAATGGAGGAAGGATGGATTATATAGAGGAAAATGAGGGAGGGAAGGGGGGTGGGGTGAAGGAAAAAATAATAGATGAACATCATTACCCTATGTATATGTGTGATTATGCAAATGATGTGACTCTACTTTGTGTACAACCAGAGAAGTGAAAGTTATACTCCATTTGTGTACAATGAATCAAAAAAAAAAAGGAAAGAAAGAAAGAAAATAATTTGCATAGTCTGGTACTCTTCCTGTCTTGGGAAGATAAGGGGTTAACCAGAATACTAAAGAGAGACTTTAAAAGTTGTAAACTAGAACAGAAGCTATGAGATTAAAACAACAAAACAAAACAAAACAAAAAAAATGCAATGAATCGTAGAGTTGGGATCAAATGAGCATGAGTCAGTTATTTACTAGTTGCATCATTTTGGTTCAGCTATAATGGGAAATTTTAGTTGGAAACTAATAAAAATTTTTCAAACCAATGAAAACTATATATAAAGTACATAATATTACTACCTGGCAAGACCAAATAGGCAATATATATTAGCTATTATTATAACTAATATTAGATATTTAATGACATTTTTGTCAATCAACTGCTTTCTATTACCTGTGTTGACAGGGTGTTTAAACATTACTGTGTTTCCATTAAATCTGACTTTATAATTGTTCCTGAGTACCTGTAAGTTCTAGCTGCAAATATGAGATTTTTGACTTTTCTTTTTCCCATATGTACTTGAGTTAATTCAAGTAACCAAAACTCTTTATTGTTGTTGTTACTGTTCTTGAGTGTGTAAGAATTACAGGAAAAAATTAAAAATGAGATTTACCAGAAGCACCATTCCACTGCTCCTATTCTGTTTCTCTAACAAGGGACATATTTGAGTATAGCATCCTTTTTTTTTGTTCCTTTGCTTCTGACATGAAGAAGGAACTTGATTGAGAGAGATTTAGATCTTATTTGTTTATTTAGCTCATACTATTTTAAACAAAGTCTTAACTATTTTCAATAAAATTATTTTCAAGTGCATGTATAAGACCCTTGATTATGTGCAAAGTAATTATTAAGAAATTTTACCCAATGTGATTTTAAATATTCTCTATAGTTTCAAACATATGAAGAAATGTATTTAATTTTGAGAGATTTTTTTGATTGGTTCAGATGCTTGGAAATTTATGCAAATGCCCTATAGTAAACAGGATGAAAATGACACTACTGTCAATGGCAGCAAAATTTTGGGTAATTATCTGAAGGGAAGAATGAAAGTCCACATTTGAAACCAAAACTCATTTCACTTGGCTTATGTAATGTTTATTTAAATTCAAATTATGTACTTAATTGATATGATAAACTGTAAGTGTTCCTTCTCTGATGAAATTGTAACCTTGCAAATTTCTACAAAGCTAAATTGGGTGCTTGAGAAATAAATGCAATAGAACCACTAATTCAAGTAAAAAGCAGCAGTCCCGGGGGACATTCAGAGTTCTAGTAACCTGTGTTCTTTTCCTTGCATCTTGTCCACAATTTCTAATCTCACCACCTTTCATCATTTTTTTTCACTATTAGGAAACCATGTTTTCCATTTGAGAAATTTAAGTAAAAGAACACTGAATCTACTAAGCAATATCTATACCATGGAATAGCCAAAGGATTCTCCCTTCTCTCAGATAGTCACCCAGTTGAGAATACATGTTAAAATGTGTTGTGTGCACATAAAATTCAGAAAGAATTTAATCATCTCCTTAATATTTGTCTATTTCAGTGACTTGCAGTGACAAATAAAGCTAAAAGAATTTCTCTTATCTTACTCATCCCAATGTCTTAAATAGCTACTGTAGTGGGATTATAATTTAAGTGTATAAACTACCTGCACTAGTGATTCATTAGTTTAAATAAGTTTGAAAAATGTGAACTCAGTGGATTTTCACATTGATATAATTTTAAGATCAAGAGCTTAATATAACCCATGTCACAAAAGTTTCATGTAACTTAAAAAAATAAGTAGTTTTATAAATGAAAGGCTGGGACATTGGGTTCCGAACTCATTCCCCAGGCTTTCTCCTGGGTCAGTAGCTCAGGACTCTGTCCTTATTTTCCTCATCTAAAGAACTGAACATAAGCCAAGATCATCTTTAAAATCTTCCCAGTGTTCATATATTTTGAATACAGTGCTGTGTAGACATATACACTGAATAACTATAAAAGGTTTTCCTCATTTTCTTTTGAAATTTTCTGTAGAAAAAATTTACTAGATTAGTTTCCTTCAAATACATTAATTTCTTACTTAATACTCTTATTTTGTGTTTGAACAACTTACTTGTCCTTAGTTCTACTTACTTTATTTATCCAAATATGATGTAATTTATTTTAATTTCAAAGAACTAATTTGGACATTTGAGGACCAAAAAATTTCTACCACCTTATATATTCAAAATATTCTGACAATATAAATCATACCTCAGTAAAGTTGACTTTAAAAAATATGACAAAGATTCTTAACTCAATTTTAAGATATTCATTGTAAACATGCTTTTAAATATGAATAGTGGAATAAAGAAATGAAGCCTGAGATGATTACCCAAAGCCTACAATACACATGTAATATATATTTCAAATGATTTCAATTGGGTAGTGATTTGATCTTTTTTCTTTTTTTCAGTATCACTCCTGATTCCAGAGATTTATAAGTAAAAACCATTCATGTTGGCATGTGACAAATTTATGTATTTATATATAACAACCTTGTTATTGTTTCTGATGTTAAATGTTATATTATCTTATTATCTTGCTCTGAAATTCATTTGCCTATTAACAATCTAATGAAAATGTTTTACTTGGCATCTTCCTTCAGTTCCTCAAATCAGAGGGGAAAAATTTTGAAGAGAGATATGCCAAACATGGATATCAATACTGCCTCATTAATTTGATTTTCAGATCCTCTGCATCAAAATCACTGGAATGTGGATTAAACAAAGCAATTTCTGGTTACTGGTTAGTATCTTTTGGTGTTCGGATCCAGAAACCAAAATTTTATATAGGCCTTCATCAATCTTTAGACACACTGAAATTTGAGAATCTCTAACAGAGTGTCTGTGCTTCTTTGTTAATATTTAATCATACTTTTATATAATTCAAACTTATTAATTTAAAGAAACTTTGTCTTCATTACATTTAAAGAAACTCAGCACATGACCTAGAGTATCCTTGATCTGGAACCACTAGATCTCTTTTGTTAATGCAAGATCCCAATAACAGTCTCAAAAGCCCAATTGTGTTATTGAGGAATATGTCTAGTATCTTGCCATTGACTCTATTTCTATATTTTCCTTTTCAGATTGCACTCTGTTATCAGCTCCTACAGAGACAGACCCAAGTGTAGTGAGCTCTGGTTTATTACTGTTAGTTGGGCATTCTTTAAGGGAAAGAATATAAGACCTCAAATGAAAAATTAAATATAAAAACAGGTATTTAAATGTGAAAGAATTACAACACATTACAAATTTTAAAAGCATAGAACATAAAACACCAATTAATTAAAAAATGAACACAATATTTTTATTAATTAACTCACTGATGTAGCTCTATAATATCTTTTTCCCCTATATTTACTTTAGCTACAGTCACTTTAATCATCTTTTAATCATGTTTGCTGCAAAGAGATTAGAAATTTAATCCAGTCTTTTCCCTTGAATATTTGATCAATTTTTTATTATCACCTTTGGCTTAGAAAAGTTTCCTTAAATTTTATCATATGTTATTGAAAGGACAATGGAAAGTACATGATTATCAAATTTTTGGAAACCTCCCTATAGCTGCAAGTTTTGAAAGAATTTTCCACAAACTAACTTCTAGCTCTACATTTTGAATATTGTTCCTTTTTCACTACCCACATAAAGTGCCATTGGGCTCATTCATATTGTGACCTGACCTCTGACTCTTCACCTGCATGTCATGACATTGGGAGCATCCACCCAATGAGTAGAAGTCAACCATGGGCTATATTCATACTACATAGTAGTGGTGAAAAATTGAAGTACATATAGAATTAACTGTGAGTCACAAAAATTATCTCACTAAACACAATTTAGACTTATTATGTACTCATTTCCCTCAAAAAAGACTCCAAAAACGTTCACTGCCATTCCAATATCTGACTCACTATCATTTGTATTTTTACCTAAGTAACAAGCACCACAGTTGAGCAGTGGCTCTATCTCTTTTCCTTAATGTTCTTCTCCAAATGTGATTCACCACTGACCATTTTGAATTCTTGCCTAAATTCTTCAGAAACTTAGAATAATAAAATGTCCAATACTTGTAAACATAGAGCAAGGACCTCCAGTTCGAGCCCGTGCCTACCATCTCTCTCCCTTTTCATTTTGCAAACTCAGCAATCTAGCCCAGCCTGTCTTGTTTGTGGTCTTTCATTACTTCAAGCATTTCCTTGCCTTGGTGTCTTGAATTTTATACCTTCTGCTTAGACCACTCTCCTTCCCACTTTTCATATAGGATCTATCTTGTGCCTCCATTAAAAGTCAGTTCTTCTAGGCAACTTGACTCATAATTCCCATCACAGTTCATTCTTGCACACCGTTCAATTGTCTACCTTGCTTCCTAGAATATAAGCCTAAACAAAAGCCAGAATTACGTCTTGCTAATCATTCTGTACTACATACATTAATGCAACAAGTACTTACTGGAATAACAAAACTGAAACGATAAAAAAAAATGGAATCAATATATTGGGGCATTTTTATGACTTCAGTAAATTGTTTAAATTTTCCATAACTTGGTTTGCTCATGTATAAAATAGGAATAATAATGGGTACTTTGTGGCTGTATTGTGAAAATTATAAAACATTACATATAAGTCATTATCATAGTCTGTGGCATGCACAATGGGAGCTCTCAAAAAATGAGAGGATATTAATATTTATCATAAGATAAAAAATTAATTTTATCTTCTCAGTTCTTGAAAGTACATTAACTTTCACTAGCTCAGAACAGTACTGATAATCTCAATTTCAAACCAATGTCCAAAACAATTTTGGTTTTTCTCCTACTCCCTCCCTCTGTACTTCCCACTTCAGTTCTATGACTTTTTACCCTGGAAATCCTGACCCGTGGTCACTTTGGTAGTATGGGTGGCTTGATGAGGAATCAGGCCCCATCCTACACTAATACTGTGATGCTCTTTTCTATTCTCATATGTTATTCTATTCTTGATAACCTTTCTTTATTTTTACAAGAAATAATAGCTTTGGTGATGGTGCAATTAGAATGACTACTATTCCTTTCTTAAGTTTCTAATTTTTCCACCTCTGGCTTATTTATCTTTCCTTAAGAAATAATCCCTTTGCAAGTTCTACTTTTTTATAATCAAATTCTGACTTTGAAATTGACATATAATATTGGTGCGATTTTATTCTCACACATATGCACACTATTAAATAGAACAAACAACCAATAAAAAGGTCAAATTGGCAAATAAAAACAATGCTATTTAAATCAAGGCAAGTGGATTTCAATATAGTCTTTCACAAAAATATCCTTTTCCTCTCTTTCATATTGTCTTTTTATGAATTTCAAGATTATAGCATTTTATTAAGTTGAAATGACTTTGATGACCATTTTGACAAAGCATTCAGTTGAATCACTGTGATCACAAGATTCTTGGGCAGAATCATAGTGACAGAAACATTCTAATGCCATGAAAAGTAATTTTCAAAGTAATTTTTAAAAATCTATCTATAAGTAATAATTGAGATGTGGGTTATAATATCAAATGCTTTTTGTTTCAAGTCCATGAAATTAAACCAAGCACATACAGTTAGGACTGTGGGAAAAGTTTCAATAATTCATTCAAATTAAAACTGGATTTGATTTACAAAATGAATTGGACCAGGTATTTCCTAAAAGTTTCAGTTAACAACTCTGGGGTTGGGGAGAAAAAAACTATCAAAATTCTCCCTCAAATTCTGTGTTTCATTTTTGTGACAAATTCTATTTTGAATTTCTATTATATTTATTTAAATATAGGCAGAAGTCCTCTTTACAAGATGAAAACATGATATTCTGAAGAAAAAGAAAAATGTATATACTAAAATATCTAAAACTATAATACCACAAATCACATTTCTTGATCATTTTTCTTATGTAATTCTAGTTAAATAATGTAATTCCACTATAGCAAATCAAATCATAATAATTTAATAAATAGCTAATTTCTTCCTTGATTTTCAAACCTGCAACATAAACTAAATCATTTATTCCTGTCTATAAGTGTTTAATCTTTTTGATAAAGTACAAAAATCTCATGTTAGAGATTGTCCCTACCACTTAAACTTAGGAGGGAAGAAAGTGCATTTGAAATAGAGTCCATTAATTGTGAGGCTACTCTTTCTTACATAACTCTCAACACTTATGCAGGAAATAGAGGACTGAATGTGTATGTTCAAGAGCATGATGAGAAAGTAATTCCAAATGCAATATGAATATTAGAGGGAAAGACTCATCAAACATATTTCAGAGTAAAACAGTGACAGAGTGGGAAAAATTCTATATTAATCAATTAACAAACATTTGTATATGTTCTTGAAGTTGAGTTCTTCCCAAAGTTCACACAAACCCTAATAACCCTAAGAAAAGAACAATTTAGCAATGAGACTGAACATAAATTAAAAGTGGCAATACAAGATTCCAGAAGCAAGCCAAGAGAGTAGAAATGTCACTATCATATCTCCATTCAATAAATAGTAGTAGAAAAGATCCATGAATGGTTGTTTTAATAGAAGTATTTACAAAAGGTTGCGGCATTGAGAGGAGGGTACACATTGTTTCTTTTAAGGGTGAAGAAAGGCAGAATGGAATGCAAATGGCTCAAGAAAGAAAAATGATTGAGCTGGACTTGAAGGAGCAGATGGATTTCCCAGGTCTAGAAGGGAATGGCAGAAGAGACAGAATCTACCACTTGGAGAAAACTAAGAAAAGTATGAGATATTTCAGATGAAGAAATAGTTGACAAAGGTACAGAAATACAGATTACACACTCTCTCCAGTGAATGGTCCAGACCTATCTGTGTAGTGAGCTTGACAGGAGCTCTGAGATGTGGCAGGACAATGAAGGTCCAGTTATGCAGGGAAGTGCCTGGCATGCTTAACTAGTTTGTATTTTATGTCATCAATAGAAAACAGAGACTGAGTATTTAAAAGTAGATTCTAAACAATGTTTTAAAGAAACATCTGGCTATGCTACAAAATAACTTGGTCAGCAGTTTGGAAAATTGTCAGGGGCAGGCTCTGAGGGCCCCAGAGCCGCACCCTGGCCTGATCTCTAAGATGGCGCCTGGCAGCTTGCCAGACATAGCTGCACTCATATACAAGTTTTAGGAAGTAACTCTGGTTGGCTGTTGTACATGAGGTGATCCTGGTATCTGTCTGGAGACTGTTCCTTGATAGGCTGACTTTCCTGGTAGTCTACTCTCTGATAGGCTGATGTTCTCATGTAAGTCTGAGACTTGTGGAATAAACCCCTTTTGGTTCCTGTGATCAAGAAGAGCGTACGCATTGTGATTGTCCCCGCGGGCGGTGGGCGATCATAGAAAATAAATCTAAAAGAAAGTCTTCGAGACAACAGGCTACTTAAAAAGGTATTTCAATACCTCCCCAGGAAAGGGTCTAAAACCAAGGTGGTAAAAATAGGAGAGGAGGAAACAAAGTGGTCATTTCTGAGGTAAAACTGGTGGCACCATATGGATCTGTAGGAAAACAATACAGAAAAGCACATTTTTGTGGTGCCAGTGTTTTTCTGAGTGGATGAACCATTAAATGAGTCAGGAAGGGAAAGATCATGAGTTCTGTTTGGGTGATTCAGTCTGAAATTTCACAGATGGAGCAAGGACAATTGAAACCAACTGAGGATGCACATTTGGAAAGGAGGAAACTAGAAAACTTTCAAATAACTATGATGAAAAAAAAGAAGAACCCTACTTATAGTAGCCTGAGGAGGTACAGATGAGAAAGCAAATATGAGTGATATTTCCAGAATAATAAAGAACATACAAGGTGAATAAAACAGAGTTGAGGCTGCAGGGAATATTTTGGCTTACTTGTTGTACATTATATATATATATATATATATATATATATATATATATATATATATTTTTTTTTTTTTTTTTTTTTTTTTTTTCAGAAACTAAACATGGAAAAGAATCTTAGACTTAGGATATAAAGTCAAGGATATATAAAGGGTGATAGATACTTGACAGAGAAATCTCATAATGGAGTTAATAGACAGATTAAAATGTTAAAAAGGTAATCTATAAAAATGCTTTTCAAAGAACAGAAGGACATTTTAGCAAGGAGTTAAAGTATGTTTTTAAAATGGTGGTAGACTGGAGAGAATTGAGGGATTATTTGATTATTTTGACTGTAGGTTGAGTGGAATTGAGGTTGAAGGGTGTCAGGGTAAAACGTTGCAACAGCCCTTGTTAAAAATATTTTTGAAACTGAGAGTCATGCAGTGTCCTTAAAGAGCTTAATTCTGGTTCACTAATAGCATTTGTTTTTGTGGTTAAATTAATATTTCTAAGATACAATTCAGTAAACTCTAAGAATTCCAACTCAAGGTTTGAAGAATATTATTACTCTCATCTTCAAACTCCTATCAAAATATTTTTTCTTCTTCCAATTTTCTTCCTTGTACATGGTTTTGTGTATCATTAAGTGTTGTCAATCCTAGATTAAATTATTCTAACATCAAATATCTTATTATTGATATCATTGCTTGAAGAAGGTCAGTATCATTGATTCATGTAGCTTTTCAGGGATCACAAGAAGTCAGCAGCGTTCATGTTCTGGTTCCTCTATCTACTTGTTTTATGCCTTTCAATTACCTTGTTTTCTCTTCATTAGGAATTATAAGAATGACTACATATTGGATCAACTGAGTGAAAGAGTATATGTAAAATATGGAAGATGATACATAAGTAGCAGTTATAAACTCTTGGTCAATATTTTCTAAAAATAATATTTTCCCAGGACAGGATATTATCATATCACTATTCAGTGTTCATTGGTGCCTCATCCTCTCCAGGCTTATCTGCCCAAGAGCTGTCTGCCTATCTTGTTCTGTTTTTGCTGGTTATGAAAATGGTAGGATTTGCAGAATTGAAAGAATAATGAAACTGATTTACTTTGGAAAACAACCAGATTAAATACAGAACAGACCCAGCAGATGAGTGAGGGAGGCCAAAGTAAAATTCAAGAATTAGTACAACAAAGAGGAAGAAAAATAACAAAGTTTTGGCCAACTGAAGACTTGTGGAAATTATGGAGAAAAGGACAGGATGTTAGTATCATTTGTTTTGTTTTATGTAATGAATTCTCTTGGACTAATTATCAAAGGTTTCTAGTACAAAAAATTCCAGCTATTTCTTTACATAAGACAACATAGTACTGTGTTGTCTATTATTACTTTAAGAATGTATATAAAATGAGGGACCATACCTCAGTTGATAAATTATTGTCCAAATGATTTTACTAGAGTGAGAAATTATAACACATTTAATACTAGATATGTATAGATAACCTGATAGAAAAATCAAAAGAATGAATAAATTGTTTAATCTTCCAGAGACACAATAAA
Organism: Sciurus carolinensis; assembly: GCF_902686445.1. Classification (NCBI taxonomy): domain Eukaryota; kingdom Metazoa; phylum Chordata; class Mammalia; order Rodentia; family Sciuridae; genus Sciurus; species Sciurus carolinensis. Next base: position 93,799,762 of record NC_062215.1, read on the forward strand.
ATGGAACAAATACTCTGTATACACTATGAAACACCTGCCTAAAAAGTATTTCTAGTTGGAAAAAAATCCTCTATGTTAATTTACCTTTTGACTAACTAGAATACCTTAAATCCAAAGACAAATTGAATTGAAATGTTTGTAAGAGGATAAGTAAAAATATTACAAGCATTTATATGCACTGATTTAATTTACACTGATTTAATTTGGCATTTATTAGGATGATTAAATGTGGCATTAAAAATTCAACTTTAAAACTATTTGGAAATACTTATATAGGTTCCCTGTTAACTGTAATTGAGAGCATTTAACTTTTAAGGCATATAAGCAGGATGAGAACATGTGAAATGGATATATCTATATTCAATAAATTCATGTAAATAAAATTGATACACTCTTGTTTTATTTTTTCTGATTTCTTCTTAGGGCTTCACATTGTGTTATATTTGTGAAATCCTTCTTGTAAGCAGGAAGGATCCTGCAGCTGCTACAGATAAAATTAGCATCACTGGCAAATATTAAAACTGTCACCTGATGGAAGCTGGGGATCACCATTTAGGCCTTCAAGCAATAACCTGCAGTATAATCTTGTAACTCATATATCAATTAATTTTATATCACTGTCACACATGACACTAATAGTTAACAATGTTTCTTAGTACTGCTATCTTAATTACTATGTATTTGTGCTGAAATGGATATCTCTAGATCAAGTATGTTTTATAAGAAAAATAGCTAAGCTCTTTGGTGAAATTAGTTAGAAATCTACATAGCTAAGAGTAGAAATATTTGAGTCTTATTTTTAAATCTTTAGAATTAATGGTGTATTTGTGCCACTTATTTACATGTCATAACACAATTAATTTATTCTAATTTGAACACATAAACACATATTTGTTATCAGTGATTTACCATAAAATAATTAAGTTTACGTAAGTAAATTAAACTCAAAAGAGGGAAAGATGCTCTTGCATTTTCAACAACTCATTAGTTGAGGGTGGTGGGAGTGTTGGAGGATCCAGAGAAATAAAATTTTATCTGATGTTGACATTAATCAGCATTTGTGAAGGACTAGAAAAGACAAACAGAATATCTAGAGAACATTCCAGGAAATAGACTGGCAGGGAAAAGTAGCAAGTGCTATTCAAGAAAGAATAAGAAACAGTATGAAGAGATACATCAAGGTAAACTTATATATCTCATCAAAAATATAAAAAATTAGTAGTGATGTACAGATACCTTACTTTTCAATTGTCCTTTTTTTTTGACCTTTATACTATCTGTTTGTTAGACCACAGTAGAGGATTTTTCTTAATCCTCGCACCCATTCTGTTATTCTATAAACCCTGTGAAACAAAACATAAATATACATGTATGCATAATATCTAATTATGATGAGAAAAATCGTAACTGTCATAATTGTATTCAAGTATCCTTGACCTTGAAAAAGGACTAGACATCCTAGTTGATCATCTTAACATTTCTATAATAATGCTGCATTTAGGAACACAGATCAATTGAGGTCACAAGACAAAGTTCTTTGCAGAAATGGCATTTTTTCCCTTCATCTTTGTGTCTTCTGGAGAACCTCTTACCATGTTTTGTACATAGTAAAGGAGGCCAAGGACTGCTGTCTGCATGACTAGGTGAATGGATTGATGGATGGATGGACAAGGGGATGAACGGATGGATGGATGGCTAGAAGAATGAATGAAAAGACTAGAAGGATGAACCAAGAATAATTTTTGTAGTATTGGATGACTAAATCTCACAAACACATTAACCTGAATGATCTTCGATTAAAATGCAGCTAAGAAATCAATTATTTTCCATCACACTCAGGACATGTAGTTTTAATACTGTCAAGGACAACTGAAACACAGAGCACAAAATAGGGAAATCAAAATAAAAGTTTACTCAAGAAAGTTCTCATGGGGTTAGGAAAACAAAGGGGGTGACTTGTCCATATTGTTGAAGCTCAAATATGAGCTTCACATCTCATATTTACTCACTAAATACATTCCTTTGGTGCTTACTACCTACCAGATACTGCACTAGGAGTGGAAGATAGAGAAGTAGAAGGTTATCCTAACCTACAATCTAAGCAACATCACAGTCTGGTGGAGACATAGATACATCAAATAAACACTATCAATGGAATTTTGTACAAAAGGCAGTGTTAAAGAAGTAATACCACAGAACCCTGCTGACTTCTGATCTGCATATGAGAGCACTGCATTCAACCTGGGTACTTGATAGAAGTTGTGATTAGTCTCACTGATTTATTTCCCAAGGTCTTACCTTCATGTCTTTTCCATCTCAGCATGAGGTTAGTTCCAGCCTGGTTCCTCCCACATCACTCTACTGAATAATGATAAGTCTGGTTTTCTTTTGGCATTTAGGAGGACAAAATTAGGAAATCAGTGGTAAGCACAACCTTAAATACATCTCCCTTCATAGTCATCATATTTGGACATTTGATTTCTCACATATATACTCAGTGATGCTTCTGTGGAGGATTTTTCCCTGGATTTTGGTTGAATGATTCAGCATGCCTGAATGACTTGATAATTGAGCATTGATATACAAATTGTAACCTTTCAGGATGAATTTCACTTATTTGCACTCTCAATGGAGAAAGTATGTTTTAAGGCAGGCTAGATTTATTCAGGTCGGAAATTCATTCACTTTCTAGGAGATTTAAAGTTTTACATTTGAGCTGAATTGTACTCATCTAAAGTATATATAAAGAAATTTTTAATTGGAGTGGGTGAGAAAAATTGATGGTAAAAATTGTATTAGAATTGGGTCTTTCCTTTTCCAGTTAGAATCTTTTGTTACAGCTTCAAAAAATTAAGCAATGGAGTAATCTGGCCAGTTGCGTGCTTGTTGTGGTTTATATATGAGGTGTCCCCCAGAAGCTCACATGTGAGACAATGCAAGAAGTTCAGAGGAGAAATGATGAAGTTATGAGTGCCTTAACCTAATCAGTGCACTAATCCACTGATAGGGATTAACTGGGTGGTAACTGTAGGCGGGTAGGGTGTGGCTGGCGGAGTTCAGTCAATGAGGGCATGCCCTTGGGATTTATAATTTGTCATGGTGAGGGAAGTTCTCTTTCTCTGCTTCTTGGTGGCCATGTCCTGACCTGCTTTCCTCCAGAACACTCTTCTTCCGTGATTTTCTGCTATATATTGAGCCCGAGCAATGGAGCTGGAAGTGGAAGTACCCAGATTTCTGAAACCAGGGGCCCCCTAATAAACTTTTCCTCCTCTAATTGTTCTTGTTGGGTCTTTTGGTCACAGTGGCAAAAAAAAGTTGACTAAAACACTGCTTTAGGAGAACTATTGAGCTGTAAGAGTTGGAATTCTTGTTTGGACAAAAAGTTCATTGATCACTCTTGTTTTCTTTAATTTACCTATTCAAATTGCTACACAGGATGTATTACATTTTTACAAAGATGTTTTAAGTCCTGAATAGACATTGACATTATTCTTACTTGATTTAAAAGGGGTTCAAATTAACTTTCTTAAGTGCCTGAATTCACTCAATTTTATAGAAAAAGAGGCTGTAGAAAAACAAATGGTAAGGTATGATTGCTGTATACGTACCTTTTCATAATGGGAATACCAGTCAAACAAGGAAAATTGATTAGTGCTTATATCAATTCTAAACTAATATTCTCTAATATGTGTGACTTTCTTTTCATATGTAAATATACAGAGATCACTGAGTAGTCACACATATTTTATTTTTTTGTTATGCAATTTTTTAAAAATTTATTTTCATTGTAAACAAATGGGATACATGTTGTTTCTCTGTTTCTTGTACATGGAGTAAAGGCATACCATTTGTGTAATCATACATTTACATAGGGTAATGTTGTTTGATTCATTCTGTTATTTTTTCCCTTTCCCCCCACCCCTCTTTTCCCTCTATACAGTCCCTCCTTCCTCCATTCTTGCCCCCTCCCACCCCCATTATGTGTCATCATCTGCTTATCAGCGAGATCATTCGTCCTTTGATTTTTTGAGATTGGCTTATCTCACTTAGCATGATATTCTCCAATTTCATCCATTTGCCTGCAAATGCCATAATTTTATTATTCTTTATGGCTGAGTAATATTTCATTGTATAAATATACCACAGTTTCTTTATCCATTCATCAATTGAAGGGCATCTAGGTTGGTTCCACAATCTGGCTATGGTGAATTGAGCAGCAATGAACATTGATGTGACTGCATCTCTGTAGTATGCTGATTTTAAGTCCTTTGGGTATAGGCCAAGGAGTGGGATAGCTGGGTCAAATGGTGTTTCCATTCAAAGCTTTCTGAGGAATCTCCACACTGCTTTCCAGAGTGGCTGCACTAATTTGCAACCCCACCAGCAATGTATGAGTGTTCCTTTTTCACCACATCCTCGCCAACACCTATTGTTGCTTGTATTCTTGATAATCGCCATTCTAATTGGGGTGAGATGGAATCTTAGGGTAGTTTTGATTTGCATTTCTCTTATTACTAGAGATGTTGAACATTTTTTCATATATCTGTTGATTCCTTGTAGATCTTCTTCTGTGAAGTGTCTGTTCATTTCCTTAGCCCATCTGTTGATTGGATTATTTGCAATCTTGGTGGAGATAGGCAGAATTAATATTGTCAAAATGGCCATACTACCAAAAGTGCTATACAGATTCAATGCAATTCCAATTAAAATTCCAATGATGTACCTTACAAAAATAGAGCAAGCAATCATGAAATTCATCTGGAAGAATAAGAAACCCAGAATAGCTAAAGCAATCCTTAGCAGGAAGAGTGAAGCAGGGGTATCACAATACCAGATCTTCAACTATACTACAAAGCAATAGTAACAAAAATGGCATGGTATTGTTACCAAAATAGACAGGTAGATCAATGGTACAGAATAGAGGACATGGACACAAACCCAAATAAATACAATTTTCTCATACTAGACAAAGGTGCCAAAAATATGCAATGGAAAAAAGATAGCCTCTTCAACAAATGGTGCTGGGAAAACTGGAAAACCACATGCAACAGAATGAAATTAAACCCCTATCTCTCACCCTGCACAAAACTCAACTCAAAATGGATCAAGTACCTCGGAATCAGACCAGAGACCCTTTGTCTTATAGAAGAAAAAGTAGGTCCAAATCTTCAACATGTTGGCCCAGGATCAGACTTCCTTAACAGGACTCCCATAGCACAAGAAATAAAAGCAAGAATCAATAACTGGGATAGATTCAAACTAAAAAGCTTTCTCTCAGCAAAGGAATCTATCAGCAATGTAAAAAGAGAGCCTCCAGAGTGGGAAAAAATCTTTGCCACTCATGCTTCAGATGGAACACTAATTTTCAGAATCTATAAAGAACTCAAAAAACTCTACACACACATTTTAAATGCAGCCCAAACACTGAGAGGAAGTCATATGCAGAAGTTATTTTAAATTAATTTATATGTTAAAATTTTTTTATTTTTTATTAGGAGTCTAATGTTGAGGTCAGTGACCATAAATAGGTAAATGGTGCTTGTACACCCATTCACTCTGTTATGCTGTAGAAGTCTTAGTCATTTTTTCCCTTTCCTTGACTAATTTTAGACTATCTTTAAGGTGCCAAAGATTGCATTTCAACTTCAGGAAGACCTCTGAAAGCAAAGAAAATTTATCCAACATTTGGCTGAAAGGAAAATGAACCTGAATAATTTCCTATAGACAGTAAGTAGTAAAAAGTAATTACACTGCTCAATCCTACTCAGCAAATAGTCCAATTAACTGAACAAAGAGTCACAACAGATGCACCCTGATATAGCAGATTGATTGTTTACTACAATTAATTAGTGAAATGTATCTAAATGAAATATTTTAATAATTTAGTATTATAGTAATCTACAAGTATGTGTTTTCCCAACATTTGTTAAAAAAAATTAATTAATAGCCCTGGAAGGAGTTTTTATATCTAGCAAGACCTGTGGATTCTTAGAATGTGCCATTTATTTATTTAGTCAACTCAAGTACAATTGACCAAATATTTTATTTAATGAATACTTTTTATGCTAAATAATTAAGCACAAATATAAGCCATTTATTAATGATTACAAATTGAATAAATTATATGTGTACATATCTTTAATTGCAGTTATATTTGAGAAAAACATAAAAAACTTAGGTCATCTTTATTAAAATAATTCCATCCTCTAAGTATTTATTGAGCATCTACTTCAACCTAGCCCCACCTTAGGTACTAGACAAGTAATGAAACAGAGATCCCTGTTTTCATAGGGAATTTTTTTGTTTTCTTAAAAAAAACAAAATAACCATGATAAGTTAATGCTATTATATTTCAGGAGGTGTTAAGTTAGGGCTACCAGCTAAAATATAGAACTGCCAAACTTATAAAAAACTTAAATTTCAGATAGGCATAATTAATTTTTTTACTATAAGGATATCCTAATATTGCCTATTTGTATATATAAATATATGAAAATATATAAAATATATAAATATATATAAAGTATATATTTTATCTATTGTTTACCTGAAACTCAAATTTAACTGGATATATTCTTCTATTTTTATTTGCTAAATATGGCAACATCTTGATGTAAATTATAGAAAAAAGTCAAGTAAAACTAAAACAGGATTCAGGAGTGGTGTGGACTGTGCTGAGTGGGCAGGCAACGTGAAAATTGATAAAGATTTGAAGGAGAGATTTTGTTAGCCAAAGGGTTATCTGAAAGCAGAATTTTCTAGACACATGTAGAACTAGTATGCAGTATTGTGTCTGGCTTCATTGTGAACATTTAATCTATGACTTTAAATGCAATGGCTGATGACGTAATGAATATTTACTCTTCAGCAGAGGTCAGAGAATCTCTTAGGAAGACTGCTATATCTGGTCACTGCTGCAATTCACATATGGGCTATCCCTAAAAATCATATTTCCCAATGACAAGTGCCTGTAATTCCTTATTTTTAAAGAAATACTGATCCCAGTGCATCTGGAGGAAAGAGATGGTGATTTTTTTTCCCTCTCTTTCAGAGATAAACTAGTTTCTAACCACAGGTAAAATATTTCTCCCAGTTATGAGGTATATATATGGCTAAGCATTAATACTTCTCTGGAACAGCATAGCTTAGTTGTCTTACATTATTTTATCCAGGTTGATGTACTTTTTTTTAAAATGAGTACTTTTTTTCCCCAGAGAAATTTTACCAATAGTTCTAGCTGGACTATGGGTTTGTCATGATCTAATTACATGACTTACTCAAAATTGGAAAGCTTAAGTGAATGACAATTCTTATGGCCATATGCAAATTGAACTAAATTTTAAAATAGAAAGATTGAAATTTATTTAATCCTTGAATATAGAAAAAGACTACCTTATTTAATAAACAAAAATTTCTAAAAGATACATGTCATTCAGCTTTCATCAGTTTCTCATTTGTTGCATAATAGAAGTATGTATCTATATTTGCAAAATTGTCTTAAATTTGAAAAAAATATACAAAATTATAGTTCTCCTTTTGAATGTGAGAATTTTAGAATAACTAGTTGCCTAAATTTATGAGATAAAGGGATCCCTGCCCCCCCCATGATTTGTTTCTGTGTGTAACATCTTTCTGCCTTTTTAGATAATACTTTGTTTTTTCTGTTTTTCTTGAAAGAAGAATTAATGAACATTTTACTTAGCACAGTGTACTGTAGCATTAAACAACAACCAAAATTTTAGCCTTAAGTAGAATTCAATGAGTAATTACCAAACCAATTCATCTCAAGGGTGATCTCTACAAGTAATGATGCTCTTGCAGAACAAGATAGATTAGTAACACGTTTAATTTTCTCACATAGTTGTAGAAGGAGTGTTACCTGCTAAAAATATTGCATCATATAATAACTAAATTGTACTCAGTTATGAAGCCACAGTGACAAATATATGCAAATGTGAAATAAAAATATCTACATAGGATTAATAATTTTAACTTGAATATTAGTATATACTCATTTTTGACTGACAAGCTAAATCCAGCATCGAAGAGTAAGAGAAAAATCCTGGCAGAAAACCTAAACCTAAGATATTGTATCCCTTTAATACAATATGTACAAATCAATTTAAGCTTCCATTACTTTACTTTTAGTTTTAGGATTTGTTTGCAAATGGGATGACCATCATTTTTGGCATAGAGAATCTCTGCTCTATGAGATCATATTCTCTGAAAGATACCCAGTCTCTGTTTTGTACCCTGCCTGTACTTCTAGAAATTAATTATAATAGATGTTATTATGGTGAATTCTAATCATCTACTTATGTGTTCATATTTACTACTAGATTAACTTAAAAGCTTATATTATGTTTCAAATTTAAAAAATTGGGGATTTGTGTGTCTTAGAGAAACAAGAGCTTACTGATAAAGATCATTCTTCCTCAGAATTTTTTTCAATATATTAATCTTACAACTTTTCAACTATTTAATCTGAATCTTACTTTTCATTAAGGTTAGTATGGAGAAGTTCTTTTATATGTCTTTCCCTTTTTTTTTCTCAACACAAGTGGAGTTAATTATGATACCTATCTTATACAAGTATTGATAGTATATATTATTATACATAACATAGGTAAAAAAGTTCATAATACGAGATAAATATTTTTAAGTGCTAATGCTTAAATGATTCATCCTTACAACATATCACCCAATAATGGTTAATACGTATTTTGTCACATAGTAAGTAGTTAATAAATACATGAATAGATGCATAAATGAGTGGATAATGAAAAAATATTTGAAAGAGCAGCATGTTATTAAAATTCAAATATTTTACAAATAAATATTTTCTGTTTAATGTTATATATATCTTACTTTAAGGATCTACCTAACACTTAGAATTGAAAGTCCTAGGAAGCAATTCTGATCAATGATATTGATCACATTTTGCTGAAGGGTTACAATATCTTAAATGTTTCAAGTAAATGCTTCAGTAAGTATATCAAGTAAAATCTCATAAATATTTCATATGAAATGCAAATCATTGAGCAACTAACATGATAGCCTTAATAGTAAAAATAATTAAAATATATAATCAGTTTTATATTGAGAGGGAAAATAAAATCCATAGCTGCTTTAATATTTTTGTACTGTTCGAAGATATAGGTAGAATATCATAAACAATTTAGCTCCTTAATCATTTGGTTTCTTTTCTTCTTTTTTTAATGATATTTTGCACACAATAGCTTGACTATATTTATAAATGTTCTTAAAACATCATTAATAAAAGCCTTTTTGGTAAAGGTAGTGTAGTAATGTTTAGAAAACAATCCTCTGAAAAATGAAGCAGTCATTTAACACATTGGTAAATTAGGAGTTGGATATATACAATCCACCAGTATTATAGAATGTTGCTGTCCTGCATTTCATTCACTTAAAGAAGTCACTCTGTAATTCCAATGAAGCTTTTAGAAATAGTTTAACTAGATTGTACACAAGATAATGCCAAGGCTAATGTCTACATTTTAATTAAATGCATGATCACAAACTCAGTTGTGCCCTGAGTAAGAACATAATACAACATGAGGGTATAGCTCATCTATGTTCTACTGGATTGCAAAGTGTTAGCTTGAATGACTAAAAATAACCTGTACCAATCTTAATAATAAAACTGGCAAATATTTTTTCTATACATTACTTTTATAATTATTACATTAATAAGTCCTTCAGAGATGATAGACTGGAGAAGATATTATTTCTTAATATAAGGGTTTCCCAAGAAGGCAAAGCATATTCCATGGTGCTGTGAATTATTGCATAGGGTTTTCTCTTGGTTGGAAGTCGTAAATTTTCATATCCTTTTAATCACTGGCCTCCATGCTGAGGCAGTCAGTATGGGTGGGTAGGCTACAGATTATGGATGTTTGTTCTTCACCTCATTTACTCAGCAAATGCTTTTACCCAGGGAACAAAGACATCTGCTAGCCGGATGATGATTTAAATCTACCAATACAAAAGGGGATCCTAAGGCTTTCATTCACTCCTTCTTTGTAGACTGCCTCAAATCCCATTTAGTCACATCCTCCTGTTCTACCTGCACTCATCATTGGCAAGGAAAACCTGGGACCAGGAAGAAAAGCTAACAGCCTTCCTTAGATCTGATTTTTACTCTAATAATCGGTAGGGGTATCAGCAAGGAGAGTCAGAATTAAAAATTCTCTTCGTGCCTGCCTTTCACCCTATCTCCACTACCTCCACTTATCCTTCAGACCCAGGCTTAAGGTGTACTTTTTAGGTAGACATCTCCTGCCTGTGTAGAGGTAGTAAATTTCTCTGATTCTCAATTTCATATGTTTTTACAGGGCTCTCTGCTTTACTATTTTTTGCTAGTATCAAGATTGAAATAAAAAATATTCAGGGTATAATTTTTGAGCTACTATCTCCTGTACTAATATTCTGATGCTTGTAATAGCCTGACATTTTCTCTCTTTTCACTGAAAATTAAGTCAGCGCTCAAAATATTATCTGGTATATGGTAGGGGTGGAATAACCACTTTTCAGATAAATACATTAATGAGCAAATTTGTTTATTTGTAACTTTAAAAAATTCTTAATTTCTTTACCAAGTTTCAATGATTACAATGAAAAGGAGATTTACACCAACGGGTCTTTGTCTTAGAACACTTTGTTTAATATCTTTATCAGTTCAGATGTTGTGGGAAAAAATTCTCATTGTATCAAACTGCTACAAAGTTATATAATAAAGATATAACATCATTAATTGGAAATTCCATGATTTCATAAGGTGTTAAATGTTGACAGAAGTTAATGCTTTTCTCATCAGAAATCTTTAATCATATACCAAAGAGACAAAATTCTAAAAGCGCCGAGATTCCATGTTGATATAGGTGCAAATTTTTATTCCAGTGTGGTGGGGATTTCAAAAATTTCTTGACATTTGACTCAACTATTTGGTACTTCCTCAACTTCTTGAATTTTCATTTGTCGACTTAAGTGTAACAATCCCTCATAATCTATTTAAATATTTTGTCTTTCATTATCTTTAAAATTAGATAAGCTTCATTAATCTATGACAAAAATGCCCTACAACAAGTCAGCACTGTTATCATCATCTCTTCCAGGACAAGTGAAAAAAAAATCACTATTTTAATAATCTTTTATCTTCAGGGTTTTCTTAGATAAAGTACTGAAGTCATCAATGTAGTATCAAAATCTCTTTTTCCTGTAAGGAAAAGAATCTCTTTTTCCTTGAAGTAGTTTGTAATAAGCCGATTGCATTATTTAAAAATAATTCAAATGGGACTAGGGTTAAGTAAGAACACAAAGCTCTAATAAGGAGGAAACCTATAGAATAAAGAACATATCGTGTTCTTTGGACATGCCAATGAAATTTCTAGTTTATTTCGACAAATGTAATAAATTATTTATTTTCCTATAAAATGATAGTTGTTCCTCTTTCCAAGTGGGTTAATATTTGTGAAAATATTAGTGTATACTATAGAGTCTATAAGGGAGCATGTGCAGAGACTGGGTGAGGTTAGATTGTAGTCCTTGAGGCTTTCCTTCCATAGGTTACCCACTTCAGTTGAAGTTCTGAGTACGAAATGAAATCAGTCCCAGGATTCTGAACCTCCAGAAAGTAGACATTTCCAGTCAAGGGTGAATCTTCATGAGCAAAATGTAGGTAAGAAATGTGAACATTAAAACTGAAAGACAAAGAATATAAAACCATACGGCAGAAGAAGCAACATTAATGCAGCAAAAGGAAGAATATAAAGCAAATATTATAAATATACTGAAAAGGATATAAGATTGGAAAATATTGCAAAAGCAAATAGTTTTTTAAAAAGCAAAGAGGAGCTGAGCAGGAAGTTACAGAAAAAAATTGATAGAAATAACAAAACCGTAAGTTTTGAGAGGACACATTCCTGTCATAAATTCAGAAGACAAAGAGATGAAGAGACCAAAAAATACAGAAAGGTATACAGCAAATACCTGTAGATATTGCAAAAAGTATATTTTGTTAAAGAATAAAACTAGCAATAATGCACTATTACACTTAAAAGTCTAGCTAAAATTGATAATTTTTTGGAAAATATATACAATAAGCAAATAAAAAGATAGAAAATGCAAATAAAAAGTCAATCATAACAGAATTTGAAATGGTAATCAAGACTCTACCCAAGATTTCTCAAAAAAATCCCCAAGAATTTTTAGATATGTTTTACCAACATTTCTGGAATAGGTTATGACTACAGTTAAGTAAACTATTTCTTAGAAATTATTTTTGAAATGGGGAATTTTCTATCTTTTAATCTAAACCATGTGGACGATTGAACCATTGTTGGCAATACTAGGTAAGTAAATTATAAGTATAGTTGTATTCAGTTTATGAAAATAATTATAAAACTCCTAAATTTATCATTAATTAAACTAAATCAAGAAGGGTAAGTCGGCGCAGTGGTGCATGCCTGTAATGCCAGCAGTTCTGGAGGCTGAGACAGGAGTATTATGTGAGTTCAAAGCCAGCCTCAGAAACAGCAAGCAACTCAGTGAGACCCTGTCTCTAAATAAAACACAAAATAGGGCTGGGGATGTGGCTCAGTGGTCAAGTACCCCTGAGTTCAACCCACAGTAACCCCACCCAAAAAAGAGTATTAAAAGGTGATATACTTAAGTAGAATTTACTTCACAATTATTTAATTTCAGAAAAATACTCCAATGTAATTATTTAGACTAATGACTTACAATAATGCAAACATCTTAGATCACTTGGAATAACATGGAATATTTCATGATATGCAATATATTTTAATAATAAAACAATTTGTAGACATGTGCCCTGGGTTCAATCTCTACCCAACCATGAAAAACAAAAAAATAAGAAACAAACAAAAAAAGAAAACCACAACTTATTCAATTCTAAAAACAGAATTTTTCATGCAAAAACATTTACTCATAAAATTTTTTAGAATAGGCTATATTTGTAGACTAAATTTTTAAACCTTCCTTTGAAGTTTGAGAATGAAATGGTTATGATCACAGTCAATATTCATGTGCTGTTCAAGGTTCTAGCTAAACTAAAGAGACAAGAAGAGAAGAGGGATGAACATTAAATAGAAAGACATATGACATGACATTTTTGTTTCAGTTCTGCAAAATATATGGCCACCTACATAGGAAATCTAAGGAAATAAATTTTAAAACCATTAAAGCTAAGAGAACTCAGCAACGTTGCAAGATTATAAAATAAAATCACAGTCAAAAACAATTGGAGGAGGTAGTAGAAAATAAGGTTCCATTAACTATAAAAATATGTCATCTAGAAGCTAATCAAACAATAAAGGCATAAGGTTATCATAAATACACAGAAAATGTGCCAAAAATGTAGAAAGATATATGTAACCCAGAGATGTGAAAAATATGTGAATAACCAATACATAAAATAAGCAAACATAAATAAGAGTACTATAAAGAGATGATCCTTAACTCATTTTTAGGAAAAATATAATTTAAAATGTCAATAAAATATTTCTTTCAAAAAGTAAATGATAAATACTACTAGAATTGGGAAAGAAGAAATGAAGAGAAACTAGGAAAGCTATTCTAATAAGCAATATTTTTTCACAGATGTACCATAGCTAAGGCATTCCCACCTTGGGTATAAACTCCAGAGAATTCTTTAAAGAGAAAACTTCAATGAAAGAAATTGGAGGAGATTCGATATTATGCATGGGTACAAGAGAAGATTTGATATGTCCTAGGCAAACTAAAACAACCATCTGGGCATGCTATTTATAGAAAGAAATTCATAATGACAAAATTCACATTAGAATGTGTGAGATTCAACTTAGATGTCCATCACTAGTGTAAGCTATAAATAATATATTATATATTCATATGCATACAATGGTATTCTCTCCAGGAGAAACGTAGCCAAAATCTTTGCTATTTCTTAAAAAATAAATTCAGAATGAAAAATTTTAGAAAGAGAATTAACTTTAAAACAATTCCATTTAGGTATATCAAAAATAAATGCAGGCCCACAAACTCTATGCATGATTTCACTAATATAAATACATATTAAAATTTGTGAAACAAATGGAAAGAGTAATAGTACAGAAATTAGAATGGATACTCATGCAGGGCGAGCGATGTTTTGGGGAATAGGAAATCAAGAGGAAATAGTATAACAAAATTTAACATTAGAACGGTTTGCATAAGTAACACATTAGAATGGCTTGCATAAGCAGATGGCAAAATTATAAGGACAAAGTATTTGTCAAATATGTTTATCTATCCCATCTAGATGCCTAGGGAAGGCACATAGTAGGTGCTTAATAAATATGCTGGAACAAGGATTATAACCAGATAAATTCTGTTTGCCAAAGATCCCACAAAAAAAACCCTTGAAAATATAATTTTCTTTTCCTCATTTTTGTCTTTGTTAATTTTTAATGGTCAGTAATACAAAATTAACATACCAAACATAATTTGGAGGTTTTAATACACTGATCTGTCCATTTTGTATATTAAAACTGATTGTTTTAATTGTTCCATCTTATAATATTTTGTATATAAATCCTTACTAAATTTCTTATTAATTTTAGAAGGTTTTCAGCAGATCACCTCAAGTTTTTTTTTTTTTTTTTTTTTTTTGGTGTATAATCTCATTGTCTACAAATATTTAAAATGTCCCTTCTTAATCATTTCATGTCTGTTTACTTTGTCGAAATATTAAATGTGACAGTAAGTTTTTTTTTTAAGTAAACTCTTTGGTTATTCAAAACCAAGTTATCATTAGCTTTTTAAAATCTTAATTATGGTGTTGGCTTTGGCTTAGGACAGATCTTAAACTCATCACATAAGTATGCTATTCCCAAATATCTGAAATTAATTATTTTAAATTAGAAACAATTTCCATCTTTTTTTCTTTTCAACTTTATCTTTACTATCTGGAATGCCTTTCTGAGGAAATAGATGCTTATCATTTAAGATGTTTCACAATAATCCATATAGAATATGTTATCCAATGACATAAAGAATCAAGAATTTTACATAGAAAGTTAGAAAAAGTTGCTCTGCCAAACTTATAGCTTATGGAAATATGGCCTTTATCATGCAAGAAATAAAAGATCCTACATAAAAATACAGACAATAACTATGGCAAAGTTGCTATATTAGAAAGTCAAATTTAATGATTCCATGACCATATCTCAATTTTATAGTAAGATCTTAATATTTCAATTTTCTATCTGGGAAACAAATAACAATTACAGAACTTCTCTTTAAACCTCTAATTCTAATAAAGCATAGACAAGTGTTTGACAAGAAAATACTTGATGATGGAGTAAGTTTGGGATAAGTGAAGATTTTGTATGCTTTTAGAAGAAAACATTTGTTAAGATCTCCAAAGCTGAATGGGGTCCAGCATACATTTCTCAAAGCAAAATCAACAATAGATCAAACATTTCTATATGCTTAGTGCTTGAGTTTATTTGAAGCCAAAACTGGATGATTCATTCAATTTTGCTAAAAGGTCAGTCATATTAGTTAACTGAATAATTTTTCACTATTAAATCAGTTGCTGTCATTTATAAAGATTAATTATTAACCTGAATGCCCCTTTGTCTTCAGAGGTCATTTTAGTGCTTCTTTTCACAGTTCTCAGTAAAGAGAATAAAAAAGAAGTGGTACTTAGCAAAACAAACTGATGAGATTCCAGTTGATGTAAAACCTGTCACAAATAACATATTCCAAGACTCTTGTGGCTTTGTGTTTTGAGACATGTATAGTACTTTGCAGAGATTTTATTTTTAGTAGAATAATTATTGAAACACCCATTATCCACAATATTTATGCATGTATGCATGTGTCATTCTGACCTAGTATAAATTACTTGTGTTTGTGTGCAAAACTATTCCTTGAAATTCTAATTCTTGGCATAGATCAATAGACAGAGAAAAAATAGGTTAACCTACAAACCACTGAGAGGAATCCATTGCATATCTGTCCCTCTGGACCCCAAGCATTCACCCAGAGTAATAGGAATTTCCTGAAGCATGCACAGTTATTCTTATTTGACGAGTCTGGAATTCTTTATGTTTTTTCTCCTTAAAAATCAAAGGAATCCTACAGATGCTGACATTAAACATACTGATGGGAATTATGATCATATGTCAGAAAAAATATATAACTCCTCTGGGCTCTGTAAGAAGCTGACAGCATTCCCATAAAATATTAACTACTAACAATAAAATCCCTTCACAAGGAGTGAGAGGTTAGTAGAAAGAATCTGGAAGCCCTCAACAATGAATTTTGATTAACTGGGTGAGTTGAATTCCCTTGTTCTAGATGTTTTTAGGTTTCACATAGATGGATTAAAATGCATGAAAATCACAAGTATATTCTCATTTGGCAAATGTTTGGAAGGTATAAAAGATGTGAACGGTCTCCTCCCAAAAGAATATATGAATAATAAATTGGAAATATTATATTTGACAGAAATAAGAAGGTGAAATAGTACCTGTTACACTAACTTTCAGCAAAGCCAAGAGGTTTGTTACCTGGCTGACCTGCTCCTAGGTGTGCACAGCACAACCTTTCCTTTCCTGAAACACAGCAGTTGAATCTTTGATGAATGCTGCTTCCTACTTTGATGCATACTAAAATAAGGTGTGCTCAGGAATATTCGTATTAGGATTTATTTTATAGCTATTCATCTAAATAAAAAATTTACATAGCTATGTGAAAGTTTACTGGTTTGAAAAATCAAAACACAGCTTGAAATGAAATTCATTAGCAATGCAAAGATAAAATTAGATTTCCCAGGAAATATGCATACCAAATAAAGCAGTCAAAACATAAGATGGGCATTAGAGTCCCTTACTTTGACATCTTTAAAGGCATTGAATTCTTTTCAATTGGACAGGAATTTTCTATTGCTTTAGTTTTACAACTGAGTCCCAAGAAGTAACAATAAGGAATTTGTGTTAACATAGTACTTTTTGCCACATGATAAGGGTTAGTCCTGATATACCCAGGCAGGCATGCCTATTGGGAAAGTCACTTGTTTCTGGAAATGAACTCATAAATATGATAGATTTTTAGTAAGTCCTTCCTGATATCTTGGGTAAATGTTTCTGAATTTGATGTAAAGTTTACCATTAAACACAGCCCTAAAACTCATGGTCTCCACTCCCAGTGTCTTTGAGGAATTAGTTATAGCCCTATCAAATGGACTCAAGATGCCCTGAAAATTCTAATTTTCACATCCTGCTATAAAAATCAATAAATTAATCTTTTAACTTTTATTATATAAATCCCTACATTATCATAGTTAAGCTAACATTTTGTTAACTATAAAATGTATACCTTTATATCCTGAGGTCTAGGAAGTTATTTTTTGATATTCCTTCAAAATGACTGTTGTATGTATATTCAATATTTATTAGTGATTAGGTTGACAAATTGGTTTTTCTAATAGTAAAAATTATACATGTACATATGTATGTATAGTGACTTTTACAAAATTTGTGTTCATATAAGGTAAGTAAAGAGGTCAGTATATTATGATAATTGTGCAATAAAAATAGTTATGTGGTACTTGAGTTCATGTAAGAGTTATTAAAATGTAAAACAAAATTGTCTTAAAATACTAACATAAAAGTTAATCATTTTAGTAATGAAGAAAGAGACAAATAGGTCATGGAGCAGATAGAACTGTGTAGAGCCTCAAATATTTAGGTTATATAAAAGGGTACCTCAGATCATTGGGAAAATACAAGAATTATTTTATGTTTCAGTCTCAGTTATCTAATCAATCATTAAGTAAAACAAAAAGGACAATGCCATACTTTAAAAAAGAAAAACAATAAGTGGGTCAAAAATTGTAATAACCATACGAAAAACTTGAAAGTTTTAGAAAAAAAAAGAAAAAGTACATTATCTTTTTAAAATTTACCAGAAAGAGGGAACATTCTAAGTCTAATTTTAAAAATGGAAAAAAGGAATTTAAAGGACAGAATAAATTATAAATACATCATGCTCTACAGTGAATCTCAATATATATTAACTTAATAGATGTTGAATGGGTTTATTATTTTAATTCAAATTTTAGTACTATAGAGATGTTTTATTACATGTATAAATAAAAAAATAGAAATTTTAAAAGTAAAACAATAATCATAGGGTTTTTCCCAGGGCAAAGACATGTATCCAGAATATATGCTTCTATTTATTATATCAGTACTAATATCACTGGTGATTGTTAGTTACCCCATCCAAATAATACATGGAATGAAGAAATAAACTCCTTGACTTAGAGTCTGTTGCTTTTACCAAGTGGCTTCATTTCTTTGGATTCTTGTGAACAGTATGTTCTTGAAAGCCTGAGAAGCACCACCACATAACAAGTTAAAATGATTAGGAAGGGTCATGTAATATAAAAAAAAAATATGTACCTCAATTGCTAAATACTCAATTTCAATTTTGCCTGTTTGATTTAGGTTCATGTTTCGTCAAGTTTTGCAGATGACTGTTTTGTACACTCTCAAGTACTCTTCAAAAGTTTTAAAGCATATGTGTATTTCAAAGTTTCAGTATATTTACCAAGGTCAAAAAGAAAAAAAAGAACTCTCAAACATAACCATCAGTGCAAACTGTTTGCATTCCCAAGAGCATGTGTCAATGAACCTCATATATAAGTTCAAGTTTTTGCTTTATTTGAAAAACCAATGTTAAGTTATATCCATTTAAATGAATGGATAAAAATTAATGGAGTCTAGAAAAAATGGCATCTCTAACCACATAAAAATAAAAGGTTAATAGTGAAGACAAGTAGAAGCGACCGTTATCCAACAGGTATGAAGTATGCCTTTCTGAGTAGACAGCTGGAATGTATACATATGGATATGCCATTTTTGGTGTAGTTTGAGATAGACATATAATCCAATTCTCAAATGCATGGAGCAGCACGTTTGTAAGGTTAAGACAGCAACTATGATTATCCTAATTTAAAATTTTAAGGTTATTTATAGGATAATGCAAGGAAATGAAATTCATTATCCTGTAAAGTATGCAACAAACCATTAAACATAGCAATAAAATCAATTGGCACAAAAGAAATGCAATTATGTTACATTCATGTAAACTCTTCCTTGAACTAATTTCCAAATATCAATCATGAGTGATGTTCATAATATAAACATCAAAGAAGCACTTATGCTTTTAAAAAGCATCAACAAGTTCATACTATCTCACAAAGAGGGAAATGTTAAATCAGAACATCATAATTGTGGCTGGTAATCTCTAATCATCCAAATCTCAGAGCTCAATTTTGTACAACAAAAGCAAAGAAAAAAAGCAATTGCCATTTCATCAGAAAAGGGTATTTTACCATCTCCTTAAAATGTGATGATTTATTCTTAATTAACAACTGATTAAGCAGTATTTCAAAAATTTTCTAACACCACACATGACTAACTCGTAAGCAATCAAGGCATTAGATGAAAATTAAAAGCAGGCATATCATAAAGTGTTGATGATCTACACCTGCATTACACATCTGTTCAAGTTCAATTTCTAGGAAAGATAAACTAATCATTTGTCCATCATTTTAGAACGTTACTTAAAATATTTCTTAATCCTTGCTTTTTAAAAACTATAATCCATAAGGAGGAAAATTTTTGAAAAAATCTAAAATTGGAAAAATACGGAAAAAACTCTTAGAAATAGATTGTATATAAATATAAATAATATAAAGCAATGTTAATAATGTGGTCCTATTTTTCACTACATAACATTTTAGAAGCTGATATTTAAAATGTACTATCTATACCAGATACATTTCTTATTTTAACAGGTCTCAGGTACTTTTTATTGACAGAGATAATAAGTGCTCAAACAAAATGGGCCCATCATTTGTAATTCCCAGGGAAGGGTATACCTTCTTAAGAGGGACATTTATTCATTTATGTAAACATAAATAATTTAGCAAGTAATATAATGACTTCCAATTCTATAGAGGAAGAAAAAAATAACCTAAGTTTTTGTTTTCCTCTTGCAAAGGCAAGGGTGGGAAAGGTGCCAGTTAGAAGGGGGAGTTGAACAAATACCTCCCACTAACAGGTTTGTGTGAAGGAATATAAGAAATGACTCCTCAAAGTGAAACAGTCACTGAAAGCTTCCAAAGATGTCTCATTAAGAGTTTGAATTTTGGTAGGAACAAATATAATAGGTTTCCTTTCATTTCTGTTATTTATAAACAAAACTGCCTTCAAAGAAGGGTGAATCTCCTGTCAATCATCTTAATGGGATATGATATATAGATTTGGAAAATCCAATTGAGAAGTGGTGATCTTCTCGGCATGCCAAAAGGGAGAGAGTTGGGCACTGAATGTCATCTTGGACTGGGATTCTAACTAGTTGGGAAGAAAAGCAAGGGTCAATGACACTATGATATAAAAATTTCCAAAAACCATTTACCAAGTTCATGAATGTTTATGTGATTTTAGTATTTAATATTTTAAAAGGAAGATTGACTTCATATCAGACATTTTGTGATGTGAATGAAGCACCATTCCAAGAATAAGCCTATGCCACTTCTATCCTTCACCTGGGACTGATGAAATTAAGAGTTAGGGGTCTACCTGGTCATACCTTGAGAAGTTCAAGGTAAAATTACATAGATAACAACAGGTAGAAAACTTCCATCTTACCCCCATACCCCAACAAATAAAATATGGATTTTAAACACACATTAATTTGTAATATAAGATACATTTTTTAAATTAATAACTGAGAGAAGTACCAAAATAATTCACCTCCACAAAAATTGGCGAAATGAAAAATCATCTTGTATTAATTAACCTGAGAAGCAAAGCTACCTATGACAACCTAGATTATATTATACAATAAGATCATATTAAATAAAACAAGACACCAATATTAGTAGCATGAGACACACAGTTGTCTTAAGTGAAGGTGCTATGTAAATGCAAAGACAATTACCTAAAGTGCTTTACTTTCTTATCCCAAAGAGAATTTGTTTAAAATATGTAGAAACAGATACCACATATGAAGTATGTCTTCTAGTGATAAATGGTTTTCATTTTATGCAACCTTCTTGAATTACATTTGGTGTATTTACAAATATATACCAAGCTTCTTAGATATTGGTAAAAGAACAACCTATTCAAATTTTTCCATTTATACAAAATGTAAAAATAATTGCTCAGAAATGAAATAACTTTATTTTAGCAATTCCACAGTCCCAGAGTTTCAAAGTACATCAAGAAGGAATCTCAAGGAAATCATCAGATCCAGTATTAGGGATTTTGTCTAAAATATTCCACAGTAGGATGCCCATTTCTTCTACTATATTTGTACTTCTTCAGACATGGAGAACCACCACTAACCATATTTCACCTACTAACCATCAAAGTGTCTGTAAATAACACATAGATTATTCCCAGATGCTATTTTGCAAAGCTAAACATACATTCTCTAGCTCTTTTCTCATAGAATGAAGTTATACAGACTTAGATTACTTTTGCTACTCTTCTTCAGAGACTTGAGATTTCTTTCCATGAACTTTTATATGAAAACCCAGAGTACCCCAAGCTAAGTCAAGAGGGAAAGGTGATATAAATGAGCATAGATTATAGCTTAATTATGAAATGAGTTTGGCTTCTTTGACAACAGCATCATAATTCAGATATAAGTATATCATGGTGCTCATGCCAAAAACTCAATGATATCTAGTGAGTCTTTGCTAAATCTGTTATTTTGTTTATGTATAAAGTCATATTATTTATATTAAGGGTGTTTAAATTTGCATTCTATGCTATCATAGAAGAGTTTGAAGTCTGTGGATCGGGTTTGGAATGCATTATTTGATTGAACTGAACAGTAATTTACTCAATTATAAAATGGAAAAAATTGTTCTCTATATTATCTGTGAGACTATCTTAGAATAGCTATATAAAACAGTTACCATAGCGCCTGTTATATATAATGGTCATTTAATTGGGGTTACCTTTTTCCCCTCTATTGCTTGTTCCTTTAATTGCTATTGTCTGGTGACATGAAATATAAAAGTCAACCTTCATTCTTTTTTCTAATTATCATTCATTCTTTTTTCTAATCTTCCACTTTCAGTTATTTTTCCTTTTCATCCCCACTATATCATTTCAAAATTTCACTCACATAGAATATTACAATAGATTCCTAGTTTTCTATTCTCCATTCTCTTCCTCCTCCATTTCAGAAAAGGCAAATATCACATTACCTCCATGCTTTCCAAACAAAGTAAAACAAATAAGCTTGCAATGAAGTGTTCTATCATATTTTTTTCATGTCATTTCATTTTGTCCATCTTTTATTTCCATAGTAATGTCAATAAAGAAATAAATAAGTATTGAGTGAGTTTTTGCTCAGGGCATCTAATTGTGAAGTATGGGTAGAAATGATCCAGATAGGTAACTAAATTAAAACTATTTCTTTAATTTCATCTGGATTTTATGCTTCCATATTATCTCATATTTAGAAAAAAAAGGGAAATAATGGCATCATATTTTGACTGCTGTTTTTACTCTGATCAAAGTTATGATCTTTGGGTAGCTTTTCCTAACTAGCATTCATTCTCACTTTCAAGTAGAAATGCATTTTTGGGGGGGGCTATATTATAAGTTCTATAAAGTATCATATCACAAACTCCCACATTTTATAACACCTATTTATTTAATCATCTGTTTTCATTCTATGCTGTAAATGCCATAAGATCACAAACCATCTTTCATTTGCATCTTTAATTATTATCATTCTGCCTGATGCTGGTCATTTAATAAATGATTGTTGAGTGAATTCATACTGATATTTACTCAGATACACAGACATAGATTCAGACCCAGATATTGAGGTAAATGCAAATACTGAAGCAGGTACAGCTATAGGCAACAAACTTTAGGATAAATTACACATTTCCCCTTATTTTTCAGATAAATGATAGGAAATATTGCTGTTATTTTTAATTTGGATGTTGACTTAGTACACTGTCTGATAACAACATTGATAATGATAAATAACCACTGATTTCCCAAAGCCTAATAAATTCTGTGCTAGTAAATAGATCAGGCCTTGAACTATATGCTTCGCAAAGTACGACCAATAAATCTATGCTTTAATTTGACATTAATATTTATTTGATGAGGAATTTGATGTTCTAAGAAGCCAAAAAATTTCTCAAAATGATAAAGCTATATGAGATTAAGAAAATTATTATTATTAAAACAATAGGACAGTAAGAGGAAGACAAAGTAAGCAGATAATGGTGGGAAGAGGCAGACTGAAAGGAAGAGGAAGAAGAGAAAACACTGGAAAAAGACCTGATAATTTTTAGAGGCCATCAGTCATCAAGTCCTCTCTTCCTCTCTCCATTTTGCTGCAATTTACATTTTTCTTTTTTGCTTTTCAAACCCTTCCATCACCCAGAAATCATTAAAAGCAAAACAAAATAAAATCCAGAAATAAATTCTTTTTCTCCACTCACATAATTGTTTCTTCCTTAAACATTCCTAATAGTTAATCAAGTTATCTTTTCTTACATTTTCTTGTTCACATTAATTTTTTTGAAAAATATTGTACTACTGCTTGAGCTCAGATGGGAAATAGCAGCCTCAACATCACTCCCTTCCTTCTTACGCTTCTACTTCCCCAAAATATCCTGTGAGTTCATTGAAGGCATTGTGCCATTCCCTCGCATTCTAGAACAACGCCAAAGTGTATATCTTCAATATTAAGACAGGAAATAGTGTTACCCCTAGTGGTTTTCTCTTAAACATGAAAAACGTTAATAACTTAGGAATGAAAATACAAAGTTTAGCCTCAAATTGTTTGCCAATTCAGTGTATAAATTGTGGTAACTGGGCGGGGGTGTGATGAGTAGTGGAAGACGTAAAAAGTATATTTTTTAGTGTGTTTACAACTTCTAACACAGTAGTGCAAAAGGCAAGTTGTCAGGATTATTGTCTATTACTTTTGTTATACCCACCCCTTTCATGCCATGTGAAGCATTTAAGTTTCCTTTTGATTTTCATAAACATTAGAAGCTACTGGTAAATATCAACCAGGTGTGTGTATTATGTTTGCATGATTTTTTTTTAATGAACATATAAGCAGTTTTATTTTCATATATCAGACACCTCTTGACACAAGCCTTCTTACTCTACCATGATATTGTGCTCCCATTTTTCATTCCTTGACTAAATTTATCCTAACTAGTAAAGGCTGCTGAGAAGTTTGCTGACAAATTTCCATCTAGTTTTGGAATGGGAGAGAAAATTGTAAAACTTCAAAAATAAATTAGATCAACAAAAGGAAGGGAACAGGGGTGCAGGGGAGGAAGGCAAAGGAAAGGTACTGGGGACTCAATTAGAATAAGACATATTCCATGCTTTTATAATTATGTCAAAATGTATTCTACTGTCATGTATAACTAAGAAGAACCAATAAAAAATAAATTAGATGATCTCCTGAAAAAAATGCATGTTCTTTTAATTATATGTCAAAATTTAGCCTTATCCCCAAAGTTAGTTATTTCTCTGGTAAGGCTATCCTCTATATTTTATCTTATATTCGGTACACACTAAGTTCTTATATAATTTTACTGTATGAATAGAATTATTCATCTTGACTGAAACATTTAAAGAAATTAAATGACTTAATTCTTTAAACTTTCTAGACAGTCTGAATTAGATCTTGTACGATGGCAAAGAAAAACGATTTACCTTTACTAGTTTTTCCTCCTACCACTTGCAAATTATCTATATTTCAAACCTCAGCCACTTTTCTAGTTAATGAAGTTAATGGCTTCATCATACAGTGTAATTCACATTGTATAATCTATATAATAAAAATGGAAGATGATATAGAATATTCTTGATGTTCATGAATATTAAATGTTGAAAAGTAATTAGATGGTAAAAATAGAAATATAAATAAAAATAATGAAACACTAAGGAAAATGTTTGCATGGTGATATATCAATTTTAAGAAGCTTGCCCAGAGAAATTATAGCAAATATTTTTATAATGTTAATGATTTTCTAGAGCATTTTGATATGTATCATCACACTTCATCTTCCCACCAACCTAAGATAAATATTTTTTATATTCTGCAGAAAAAGAAAAAAATCTTCTGAGTAAATAAAAGCTGAGCTCGGCTCAGTCTCTGTGGTACATATGTCCTTGGTGAGTGTTTGCTTTTCTTTCTTATACTTCCCATTCCAATGCTACTCCTTACACTGTACAATGTCAAGTACTTTTCTCTAGATAAATAGGTTTTATTTTATACTCCAAAAATAACAATATATTTTAGAAATTTTAAAATAACTCTATTTTATTTCATACAAGGGGTAAAAATTATGAACCAGAAACTTTTGATAATTTGATTTCCTTTTTTCTTCATACATTTAGATTGCCATTCTGTGAAAAATCTATTAGGTCTTCACATTTAATGTGTACCATGCAGATCTAATCAGTTTAAATCCCCCAACATGTGATTTCCACATTTTGTACAATGGGTCAACTATTACCACATTCTTCAGAGCTGCTAGAAATCACTCCAAACCAAGCAACCAAAAATTCTTACATTGTTTGGCCAGCTCTTATATCCCTTATTTTCTTTTCTATTGCCACTAACAAAGCTTTGGTCACCAAATTATAGACACCCTAAATCATAAAAGAAAGCAAAAAAAAGGACCAAATTAGAATTTCCTGGCAATATTTCTTAAATGTTATAAATGTGCAAAACTCTCAGTAGAAAAATATTATAGACCAATATAGTTTATAGCATTTATATCATATACAAACATTGTATAAAACCTCTATGCTGGTCATATAACTATGAACTAAAGAAAATGATAAAATTAAATAAAAACATAAAAAAACAAAATAAAACTTTTTAAATGACACATAATATGTTGAATGATACAGTATTGCTGAAATGAAATTTGAAATAAGAATATGAGTTAGCTCTCATATTATCAATTATCTTGACTATGTAATCCTCAAACACT
Organism: Sciurus carolinensis; assembly: GCF_902686445.1. Taxonomy (NCBI): domain Eukaryota; kingdom Metazoa; phylum Chordata; class Mammalia; order Rodentia; family Sciuridae; genus Sciurus; species Sciurus carolinensis. The sequence continues at coordinate 93,825,851 of NC_062215.1, forward strand.
ATGCTTTGCTCTTTCAGATAAATGGAAATTTATCTGAAAAATCATTGGTCTTTGCATGACTAATATGTATTACTTAAACATTAACTCAACACCATAGTTTTCTCACTATTCTGAAGCATTAAATTACTAAAGTAGCATATATTTGAAATAACGTGCAAATAGTTCTGAAATAGCGATATAGATAACTATACACTTTTGCTAATTTGTTATAGTTTGTCATAACAGAAATAAACCATTGAATCATTCTTTTAGAAAGTATATCCACGAATACCCCAATAGTATGTAGAATAAAGTTTTACAAACAAGGCTATGCTCTTTATATAGCACCCTGGTTTTCCATTATCAGCATAATAAATTATAACAGACATTTCAGTGCTGGCTGAATATACCTTATTGCTATGATCTCTTTTTTACCTTAATCTCTGTCCATACTTGAAACTTGCTGATATTGGTAAATTAAGTTTCTTTATATTTCATTTGTTTCCCTTGTCTTACTGAAGTAGAAGTTACTTTCAGTTGTTCTTTAAATATTTATAAATTTAATTTAAATATTCATATTCATACTCCTGCACCACTGAAGTCAATATTCTCCATCAGTTAGGGACTCAGTTATATGCTCTTTTATTCATTGAGCTCCTACGACATATCTAGCAGATATAGGCACTGAACAAATTTGTGGACAAATTACAGTCTTTGCCCTCAAGGAGTGTATCTTCTAGTGGTGAAACAATTATAAAACAAATGTGTGATGTTATTTTCTTCTAATGGATGAGACAAAAATAAAAGCTGATAACAAAGTAACTTCTTTGGTTAGAGAAGGTTGCACTAACCAGGGGCAAGTGACCTGCAATCAGCTGAATCTTCAAATTCTGCTTATGGTATGCAACTTTATATTTTATCTATGATATGCATTTGTTAGTTATTGCTTCCAACAGACTAGTGCCTATTGTTCTACACATAAATTCTCCTGCTTATTTCAAAATAGAAGTTAAAATATTTTTTTTTATTCTGAAGGCTGTTATAGCACCAAATCACCATTAAAATGGAGTGGCTGGGCCCTGTCTTCCACCATTTAATGGATGATAACACTGAGTCTTATAGAATTATCCAAAGTCGTATTCAGAGATATCAAGTGGCTGACCCCTGTAGAACTACCAATCAAGCCTAAGACTATCTGATTTATTTTCTTTCTGCAGTGCTTGCCCTCTTCCAGTGTATCGATTTACACAGATGTTCTCATGATGTTCCACATGCCTTTGGTCCTTACGAACAGGTAATTCACTTATCAGAAAGGAAGACCACACCACACTAATCTAACACAATCTAAAACAGTCTAAAATGACAAAGTGATTGATCTGATGCAATGTAAACATACAATCTAATTTTAGATAACTTTCAAAACTTCCAAATGAATGCAGTTGTGAACAAGGAGAGAATTTCAAAGCCAGTAATAAGGAGGTAACTATGAGTTACAGAATTTCAGTGTTTTGGTTAAATAGAAACTTAACAGAAGTAAAAATCTAAGTTTGGGATAAGTAGCAAATTGTAAGAAAAATTTGTCTGACAAGTCCTGAGTATAAATGATGAGTCATATAATTATACTGAATAAAAAAAGAGGTAAGCAGGATTGTTTGTGCTGAAGAACCACATTACATTTTAATTCATTTAAAATAGGCTTTTGAAATTAAAGCTAATAATTAAATCCAAAAGTTTATGCAACAATAGAAAGTACTTGTGATTTCCTAGGATTAGAAATGTGTATCTTGTTTATTATAAAATATGTCTGCTTTGATAAAACATGTTCATAATTATCACAACACCAATATTTATACTGCTGTCTCATTTAATTCCTTGGAGATCTGAAACAAGGCCCAGAACAAGCTAGAAAGGATTCTGCAATGTGCACTTAACAACAATACACACATATTATTAAAATAAGGATACTTTCTTTCTTCTACCCATCCTCATTTGTTTTGTGTTAACATCATGAGGAAAAAAACAAAAACTTATTATACGAGGAAGAATGAAGTAGTGTAGCAATAACACATGTCAAAACAGAATTTCTTTCTTTACACCTGCAGAATTTATAGGTCACATTTTTATTAATAAAAACCTGATTATTAAAATAATGCATACATCTCTATTTTATATGTAAAAAGCTACATTTCCACCAGCCTGCAGAAAGCCCTAGCAAAGAAGGTAGGAGTGTTGCTCCGAGAGAACTTCTTGCCTCTTTTTATTGCTTTTCTTTCTTTTTTGTTCTATTTTCTCTGCACTATGATTATGTCTGTCCTCCTTTGCCCCTCTCTTTTGTGATTAGTTATATTCATAACTATGTCTTCTGAGGGAATTATAGGGACTTGTTAGAACTTATGAAGAACATAAAATGAAGGCAGAGATCTCAGTTTAAAAAGGAAAGGGGAAGAGAGTGAGGCAGAAGCTACATTGTTAGATGTAAGCACTCAGCTCAGCATTTTATGTATAACCTATTCCACTTAACCTTAAACTTATCCTGTTGAACAGATTTTCCATTTCTCTGATGGTGACCTGACACTCACAGAGGTTAAATGAGTTTACCCAAAATCAGACTGAAAGGTGATGGTGGAGCTGAGATACCACTCAGGCCTTAGAGCTCAGTTTTTCCTCTACTCTAGTTCATCTCCCAATTAAATATGTCCCGTTCTTCTTAGATTTGACTGTTCTAAAATCTCTGGAGTAGTGGATGTAAATGCAACATTTTCTGACTTTTTGAATCCAGAATTTCTGAGTCTGAAAAAGAATTCTGAGTTGGGGATAGAATGACTTTCTCTCAGTAATTATGCAGAATATTGTGTTCTTCTATTCCTTATGTCTGGGCAAGAGAAAGACCAAAAATAGGCAGAGGGAGAGACTTCCTTCATGGGTTGCTAAAATCTCTCTGGAGTCTATAGATTCTTGATGATATTCTAATTAATATGATTATCCCCACAAGGTAATATTTCTATGACTTTGTGAAGAATACATTTAAAAAGTAGGCTGGAGATGTAGTTCAGTGGTAAAGTGCTTACTCTAAAAGCACTCTGTTATAAGTTTCCTCTGGTTATAAAAGAAGGAACCTGACTCAGTTTCTCTGACTTCTGGATTCACCATGTGATCACATTCACACACTTCTACCATTGTGCCATCTGCCATATTGTAAAATGACCAAGGGGTGCTCATCAAACTGAACTAATGGGGCCATCTGATCTCAATCTTGGATCTGGAACTATGAGCTAAATAAATCTCTTTCTTAAAATATATTATCCAGCCTCAGACATTTTGTTACAACTACAGAAAATAGATAATATACAGTTAGATGGTATCTAGTAGATGGTAAAGAGGTGAAAGAGAGAAAAAAGAAAATTAATAAGAGGAAACAAAACAGAAGAAAGAAGGACAAGGGAGGGGACAGGAGAGGGAATAAAAGGGTAGGGGAAAGGAAAGGAAAAGGAAGCAAAATAAAAAGAAAGGAAAGGAAAAGAAAAGAAAGAGAAATGGAAGGAAAAAAGAAAGGAAAGAGTAAATAAATGAAAAATAAAATGGTTGTCCCAAACTCAGAAATTTTTGCCATGAGGTATCTATAAAGTAGTTGTCATACAGACAGGGTAGTAGAATTTTCTTGAATTTAAACTTCCTTTAGTTCCCTTATGTCAGCATAAGCAGCCTGCAAATATGTACTAGTCATTGAGAAGGAATATTAAATAAAACCATAGGAAATAAAAGAAATAAGTAAGAATGTTGCAGAAGTAGGAGGAACAAAATCTAATGAAAATACCAGCAAAGATAAAGATTTGGGATACAGTTCCAGCTATACTGAGCTCAAATTTTATAAATGTATTGTGGAATTTACTCCATCTTTTTAAAACCTTGGTTTTCTCTTCTGAAGTGGTGAATCCAAACAGAATACTTTCTCAGAGTTTTTTCCAGTTACAAAAATCTACCTTTACTACACTGGAGAAGAATTAATTTTTCTAATTGTATTTTCGCTGAAAACAGTATTTCTACAGAAATGAGTATTTCCACCGGATATGTTTTCAAATAAATAAATGAAGAATGCATATAAAGCTTAAGGCTCCTGTACCTCTCAGAGTCATTCACTTTTGGAGAGCTTACAACAGAGAAGACTAGAAAGAAAGTGAGATTACCCACTCATTTTCCATTCAGTTTTAAAGTGCCAGCATTTACATTTTTATCAGCATTGTGCTCACAATGAGGTTTATGATGCACTGCCTCTAAGTTATCTTGTCATGTGACTGATGTAACAATATCACTGACAGAAAAATAAATCTTTCCCTAGTAACAATACTCTTATCGCATTTCTGAAAGGCATGAGTAGTAGTACTGTATATTCAATCTATTTCAATCCCAGAAACTAATTTATTTCCATCTGTATGTGTAAATTCGGTTATATGATATGAAGTGGAAAATAAGACATGTTACACAAATTAAGGTTTAATTCAACAGGCAGAGAGTAAGTAAGCAAGATCATTTGTACACCCAGGGCTTGCCAATGAAGTAGTTGTTGATTTTAGGAATAACTGAAATATTAGTCTTCAGATGTTCTATTACCATCATCTCTGAGTCAGCAGTCATTTCATATGGTCCTTCCAGATCCTGTGAACCACCTCCTGCTAACGTGTTCTGACTGTCAAATCCGTTAAAAGTACTGTAGAAATGCCTTCATTCAAATGCTACAACATGCATATCACATTTCTTTCTTATCTATTTTATGACTAGATGCAGAAGTTTTGGTTAACTATGATGTAAGTGTTGCTTGGGAAATCTCTGCACGTCACTCAATAATCAAATCTCTAGTGTTGTTCACTCTAGTACATACTACGGGGAGTTGTCCAGGTGAGAAGCAGCCCAATTGCTAATCCCACTTTTGTAATTTCAACCATCTGCACTTGTGACTTTTGATTTGAATTTCAAATTTGAAACTGCCATTTGTTTTCTCTGTTACAAGTATCGAAATTCACATGGCATGTCTCCACAAAATTAGTATTCATAGGGGCCCTTTGTTGCACCTCAGTTCCAGCTGTTCCAAATTTGGTAAAATCTACCCTGTCATTTTTGCATGATGCAGTAACAGACAACAGAAACTTAATGATTTATTCACAATGTTATGGAATAAGGATAAGCCTCTGGTATAATACTGATAAGCAGAGTAGTAGTGGAGGAAAAGTACAGGTCTTTATTTCTGTTATTCAAGGAAAGAATTTTTAGAAGTATGATTTTGTTACCCTAAAACTGGATTTATTAAGCAAAACAAACTAGAGATTTAACCTAGTACTTTTCCCCTCATTACTTAAGGCTGTTGGTAAGGATCATAAAAACTCTCAAGAACTAAATGTCTATTACATATTGATGAAAATGGCAGTCACCTTTTGATGTATGTAAAGGAACAAAATGTTAACAATAGTAACATCTTTTACTCCTAATAACCAAAGCCTGTTTTCAAAGTAATCATTGACAGACATAAAATTTTAGCTCAAAATGACAGAAACTTACTGGTCAACTTTTAAATGTGAAGGTTTTATATTAAACATACAACACAATTAGGCCTTAATTAACAGCAACCATCAATTGAATTTTGTCATATTACTTCTGAAGGAGATAATAAAAGAAATGAAGTTTAGTTGGGAAATTAATCAAGTATAGATGAAATTCATTCATTCAATGTTTGGACCATAGTTGGTGTTTATCCAACCTAATATTATATACCTGTGGCATCCGATAGAACTTTCTGCAATAAAGGAATTGCTCTGTATCTGCATAGTTATCTATAAAAGTCACTACTACAAGTAGCTATCAAGCAGGTGAAATATTGCCACTGCAACGGAGAAACAAAATTTTTCATTTTAATTATTTTCATTTTGAATAAACACATATGACTAAAGGCTACCACAGTAAATGGTGCAGTTTCTATACTTTATCTCTTCCTCTCTACAATAAATATTCAAGTTCAGAATAGTAATTCTATTTCTCAAATTTCAAAGAAAAACTGTAACTAATCAAAATTGTATATTAACAAAAAATAAATACATAATAATACATTTAAAATTATTTCTACAGCATATATTCAAATAAGGTACTTATATATGTATCTGACAACAAAAAACTAGAAAATAGGAAATATATAGGCCCAGAAAGTCAGTTCTGTATTCAAATTTTCTCCCAAGTGCTTTCTTGCTAATGCAGCTTCAGAAGAACTCTAAACTTCATTTTATAAAGTTCATTTTCATTGACTTTGAAAGTTTGAAATAATTATAAAATTACAATTCTAAAAATTAAATTAGATAATGTGTATGTAGGCATCTGGCAGAATGCAGAATACAAAATAGGTCTTAGAAAAATTCCCAACTGTCAAATTCCCAAAGTATATTAGTTGTACAAGGTGTTAAACAACCAAATTCTTCATTTTAAAGAAACGTAAATACCCAGAAAACTTGAAAATATTTCAATCAAATATGAAAAGAGAAAAAGAGAAATCTAACATTTACATTTTCTCTTTTATCCTCTGCAAGCTAAGAAAGCACAAATATATTTCTGCTTTGTTAAGGATCAAATTCTAGTGCTTGTAACAGTGATTGCTAAGCCATTCCTTAACACTGAGTGAATGAGAAAGGCAGAAGAAAATTCATGATAATATGCCTTTGGACTCTTTAGATCTCATGATTCTGTAGGCATAATAATAATTTAAAGACGGAGAACACTTTTCAGTTATTCTTTCTCCTCCCTCATAGGTAGTCTATATGTCTTGCCACTTCTTCAAAATTTCTCTCATTTCCATTCTTCCTTCCCACTATCAAGGTTATTTCTGAACTGTGTGGATCTTGTGAAGATGAACACATTTAACCTTCTAGCTGCCAGTCTCTTCAGAGTTGCCCCATTGATCCTGTCCTGTGTACCAGCAAACCACAACTTGAGTGGCTGCAATAACATCACAGGCCACAAGCATTCATTACTAGTAAAGTAGAGCCAGGGTTGGAAAATAATAAATATCATTCATATTTGAAGACAAGTGTCTAAGAGCTATGCTTTAACTCTGTGTTTAAATATAAATTATATGTGTGTTTCTGCATAAAGATAGAGAAATCTCCCACTCGCATTTGCATTTTATTAGAATAGGAGAAAAAGAAACCAAGTTATTGACAGAACAATAGGAATTAAGCAAAAGTTAAATTTTCTGTGCTATGGGAGTCATAAGCGGGGATGGGTCACTCTTGGGAAACATTTCTGTCATAGATTTCACAGTGGAAAAATATTTGAGTTGATGCAGAAAAATATCTTCAATCTTCCTGACAAATTTCTTTCCTCAATATTCTCCAGATCAAGAACCAAATAGGTGAGCTGGGGCTAGTGTCCTTTGTCTCTACTACTAGCACTTCAGGAGGCCAAGGCAGGAGGATCACAAGTTCAAGGCCGGCTTCAGCAACACAAGACCTTTTCTCAAAATGAAAAAAAAATGAAAAAGTGGTAGAACATGCCTGGGTTTAATCCCCAGCACATGAAAAATATAAAAAGAAGAACTAAATAAATACTTTTGATTTCTTACTCTATTAACTTGAAGTAGCTCATTTGGTTTTCCAGTTTGTCACTGCCCTAGTTTCTAACTCCCTTAAAAAATTTACGATGCATACCAAACCAAATAATTCTTTGGTTTCTTTCTAGTAAACAACCACTAATCATACTGGATTTGAAAATTGAGTAAAATATTTCTGGTCATCTAACTTCTGTTCCTCTAACAATTTAAGACCCATCAAACACAGTCCTTGTACTATGGCAAAGCTGGGCATTCAGGCCTTCCTCAGCTTGACCTTTTTTGAGATGTACTGAGCTTGCTACAATTAGCATCTATCTTGCACCCTTGGCTCCTGTTCATATGCTTCAATTTTGTCTTCATCCTCTATGTGGAAGACTTTAAGCACCCAGTGCCTTAAATTATACTTTTTCTGAGCTGTTTATTTTTTATATTTTTTCACACATCCTCAGTTTATAATAGCAATTATTTTAATTGAGTGTTTTTTATTTATTTCATTTGCCAAATGACCATTACTGAGTCTCCATCCTTTTTCTATAATCTAACAGATAAAAATGATTTCCTTATAGTGATGACCATGGGAAAGAACAAAGGTATTTCAAAGTACTTTGTGAAATAAAAATGAAACTACCATCCCAATAAGTACAATAATCCTAAGCTGAATACAGTGATACATGCCTACAGTCTAAGCTACTTGGAAAGCTAAGACAGGAGGGTTGCTTGAGTCCAAGATTTGAGGCCAGCATAGGCAACACAGAGAGACCCTGTCTCAGACAAACTAAAAATAATTATAAGCCTTATTCTAGGCTAAATGATTATATCCATCAAAAGCCTTTAAGGATCTTAGTGAAATGAAATATTCCATGTGTTTGGTACATAATTGGTTCTCAGTACATGGTTGTTGAATGTTAAATCATACAAGATGATATATAGTATATCATAGTATGCATACATAAACATCATAACCTAAAATAGATGACTGCATAATTTAATTTTCTTAAAAAGTGTTTAGGATAATAGAGACCATGCAGATCTGAATTTATTCATACTCCAAATGTCACATAGATTTAAAAAAAGAGAGAAAATAAAACCACTCTTAATATGCAGTTATAGACAACTAGAAGATTAAAAGTACTAAACACTTCAAGTGTTGTATAGTAGGGGTAAATATACCCTTACCATCAGAATCAGCTCAAGTCCATGCCAAAACAGAGCACATGTAGAAAAGGAGAGGTGATCAGGACCTAACAAGTAGAACACAGGTCATTCTTAGAAGGTGATTCAAAGTCATGAGAACATGCCTAAAACTTGGTGGATGAAAACATTAGGTACTTTGGAATGTAAAGGGCTTGAAAGGATAATGGACCAGAAGTAACCCAGAAGAGGTAACCTTGGAAACAGAGGTCTTCCTGAGGGCCTGGAAGGTAAAGAATAAAATTTCATTCTGACCTTGTGTCTTCATATGTGACCTTGTGTCTTCAGTTCAAAGTATCAGAACTATAATAGACTTATTTTTATAAAGAAGATATTATGATATAAGAGCTGAATGAATTCAAGTAGGAAACTAAAAATAAAAAAGAACCAGAAATGGCACTAAATTATACATTACCAAAGGAAAATGGATTTGATTAAAACTATCATAAAGCATTTGGTAATAAAGGCAACAAAGAGAACAAAAATCTACATTTTAAAAGCAAAGAAATTATTTGATAATTACACGATCAGTTTCCTTAACCACAAGATACCAAAAAATAGATAATTATGATTTATCATCATAATCTAAAAAAATCCTTTTGAAAAAAAGCCATAGTTCTACATTTTTAAGTAGCCTGCAATGTCAATGAGAACATTTATTCAGAAAGGTTAACTTTGAGATATATTCTTATATAACAATTACCTTAAGAAAAAAAATATGATTTATTCACTAAAATGAACTTTTACTTTTATATGGATGGAAATCACGTTGGCATTATAATTCCCTATGCAAAAACAACAACACAATATAACACAACACCTCTTAATACCAAAATGTCAAGAACTTATCAATTAACCAGTGTTTCCTTCAGTTATCAAGTCCGTACAAAATCACACTTACGTATACAAGAATTGAGAAACACTGGAAGTTGAGTCCTTCATGAGAAATCCACTAGAAAACGTGTTTCTATTTAAAGGACAATTAGGAATAACTTAGCAAATGACTAATGGTGGGCATCTATTTTATTAATTTCATTTTATGACTATAGCACAAGTGGGGACAAGGGTGAAAGAACAGTGCATGAATATTCTATTATATATTGTGGAAAAAATAGAGACACCTGCATGAAAATATTGACAAAGGAGAGAAAAACAGAAGTAGACAGAGCTCACTATTGTTTTCAACTTTCTTTGTAAGTTTGTTTTTGGTAGCAGTATTGGTGGATAAATTTAAGCCTGTTTTGTGTTAATTCTGGGAAAGATCAAATGAGGAAATAATATTGTTGCTGAGAATCAGAGTACTTACTGAGGGAGAAGGAAAACATACATGCAATTAGAAATGTGAGAAAAACTTTTTTCTTTTTAAATTAGAGGTCAATATGACATCATAACGGGAAAAATCTGTGTGTGTACAAGGGTGTGCACATGTGTGCATGCATTTGTGTGTGTGCTCTGACTCACATTGTCTACTGAAGAGTCTAAAAGCCATGGCCTAAAACATACTTCGGGCCCAGAGTTTGTCTTCTAGAACAGATCAGAAGTTGTTAGAGAAATGCTGAATTCAGATTTGGATTAGGAAAAGTACAAGCTCAAAATGGAACATATTTAGGATCAGAATAACCAAAGAACTATTTAATGATTGGTAGGAACATGTGAAGAGTTCAAAGGAGGTAGCTTTGACCAGTTGAGCAAATTTGGTTCATCTCCCACCCACAACATGTAATAAATAAATGAACAATATGCAAACAGAAAAGTACCAATAAAAACTTGGTGAATTTTCATTATTAGAACTTATTCTATTGAGAACTTAGATCAAGAAAACAGTAAGAACAGTAAAGCAATACGTATATGCCATCAAGAGTAGTCATGTTCCTGACTTCTAGCAGAACAGATTTTTAAATGTTCTTTTTTAACTTTATAAAATGGAAACATCTACAGAATTTAATCTTTCTCTTTTACCTTCTAGGAATAATATACTGTCAGACAATCTAATCTAATAGAGTGAATGTTTTTCTGAAAACCTCAGTTCTTTAGAGTTTGGCCTACCTAGAAAGTTTGCTTTATTATAGTCTGTTTTCAAATGTCTGCATCATTTCCTTGACTGTTATAATTAATTATCATGTATATTTTTCCAAAAAAGACAACTATCTTTACAACAACAGTGGTGGTAGAAAAAGGCAGTATGGGGGATCAATTAGGTAGTCTAGGACTTGAACTCAAAGAAGTCACTGCCCCAAGAACCAGAAAATATTGAGTAAAATTGAAAGAGATATGAGCTGCCCTTCATGTCAAGCTATTATATTCTCCTCAGAAGAGAAGATGTATGACAGATGGTCTGGTTACTCTCTTCCACCCCAAAAGTTCAGTTCACGGGATTGGGTGCTAATTTTATTAGTTCTAGACAGTCAATTAATTTTCTACTCTTCCTAACCTGGAATATTACAGCTCATTTTTTATAGAAGTAGTTGACACTATGACTTAATTACAGCATGCTGAGTGTTAGAAGAATATGATAAATGAAAAACAAAGTTGTTAGTATGATATGTAAGTAACTGTTCCCCACATTTGCTTTATATATGCATTGATCACCATGGGAGGTAATTAGAAAGCCATGACAAATATCCACCCCATCAAATTACAAATGTCTATACCTGAAAACAGGGCTTCAAAATTCAATTAAAATTATAATTACTTTATCAAATTCCAGTTCTTCCACAGACATTAAGTATTGAATCAAGCTAAAACAACGTTGTATTCAATCAGTAAACTAAACCTTCCTCTTTAAAAAGTTCTTTAAATTACAAATTAAATAGGAAAGAGGAGGTAAGAAATATTATTACTATTTAATGAAAACTCATAAAATAAATGTAAAACTTTCCAGTATTATTCAAAGTTGTAATAGAATTAGAGTTTCATACTGTGACTCAGAGCTTACTATCTGCCATGTAGTGAAAGTTGAATAAATTTACATGAACTTTTCTTTAATATGTTATAGAGTATGAAACACTGTTTTTTTTCTTACCAAGAATTTCCAAATCCTTGATGATAAAAAACATTTATTTTTATTAACTGAGGTAACGAAGATAATTAACTATCCATCAAATATTGCTATTTCCTAGCCATTGGGTACACTTGCTGCTAGGAAATGGCAGTCAGCAAGGGACTTTATTTCTGAACCATGCCTGCATCGATGACTAGTTTTTACAACTGGGAATTGAATGGAGGTCTTACATGTCACTCACAAGTCAGGTTGATGAAGAGGCATCAACAATGGAGAATATGCCTTCTCCATTGTCCCATCTCATTCTTAGGCTAAATGGGAAGCTTGAGGCTACAGGAAGGAAGGTGCCCTTGTCACTGTGGAATATAGCTACCAGCTGGTCTGTGACACCCACATTTCACTCTCACAAAATTCCAATTCGTAAATCTGAAATTGAAACTCTCATTTTTCATGGCAGTAAGTGATACCCAAACCATTGTAGACGGTGTTCACTGGATAGAGAGTGTGGAGCTTCTTCTAGTTTCTGGGGACAGTTGGTGTTTTTGAAAAATAAATACATTTGTAATTCTACATAAAAGGGTCCAGTCTGAAGCAATTGTAATTGCTTAGGGATAGTTGTTGCTGATTAATTATCCATAAAATGAAAATATAAAACTAAACTGGATTCATGCAACAGGGCATGAATTTATTTTGAGGTATATTTTCTCTAAGAAAGAGACAGAGAAAGAGAGAAGCAGACCATACTCCTTGGCATATATCAAATTTGTTTTGACATTTCCTCAAATGTTTGCATTCTCAAAAATAAACTTCCCAGCAAACAACTTAGTTTTGGAACACTGATGGTGTCAGAAAAAAAAAAAAAAAAAAAAACCTTCTTAAAGGCCTTTGCAAATTTACTTCTTAAAACATAGGGATCTTTTCCTCACACCTCTTTAGAATGTTTCTCTAGGCTAGAGCTGAAGAGAACCAGATGGCTTCCAGTCAGACTTACCACAGCCGCCGTTGAGTGGGTTAAGAAGACACCAGAGAGCCGAGACATAAAGGAATTTAAACAGGCTAATTCTGGGTAAATATCAGTAAAGGGCTGCTTTTCTCTCAAATAGGGAGAAAATTTTAAGGGTCTGACAAACTGATGAAATTTGTAAAACAAGAAAAGTATATAGGGTCATCTTTGGACAACAACATACTTAATTTAGTGACAGATGATAGATGGTAAAATGAGAGATATAAAACGTACAGGAAAAAGATAAGAAAGCAAAGACCTGTACCTGTTTGGTGTATTTCAAAAGAAAAGGTAGTCATATTTACTCTTTTGAGGTTTTTAATAAAGCTATATCTAGAGTAAATAAAATTAATCTGTGTATGTATATGTTGAATTTCACAGTGCCTTCTTCATTAACAAATGATTTAAATAAACATAGAGAAGATGTAGGTATGTTTTAAATTTTAAATACTGAACAAATTACATTTAAGCATATAAATATTACTCCATCTTAACAACTTTACAATTATTCCTTTAGGCTTATGAGATAGGAATGTAGTTATCACTTCTTGTGTGATTATTTATTCCTTTCTCCAAACCTTGTCACCACCACTCATCCTAAAGTATTTAATAAAAACAAGCTTGCAACCCAGTACCACCATCCCTTTTATAAGACCTTTTTTTTTTTGGAAAGGATGATATTTATAACTATATGTGGAACCAATTCCTCTTGTTTGTTTCTGAATTAACTTTAAAATAAATCATAAGTTTTTGAAGCATGTATTCAGCTCTTTCAATATTATTGCACTAAATCAAAAGATTATGAATAAATGTAGAAATATTTATTTATAGAAAAAAGATAAATTGGTACACAGTGGAGCAGACCTGTAATCCGAGGAACTCCAGAGGCTGAAGCAGAATATCTTAAGTTCAAGGTCAGGCTGGTCAACCTTTGAGACCCTGTCTCAAGAAAAAATAAAAAGAGCTGGGAATGTGTACCTCAGTGATAGGGACTCCATTGAACTCAATCCCTCGTTTAATGAAAAAAAGATAATACTTTGTAATTATATCTCATATTATCCAATTAATTGAAAAAACAAAATGTTTATGATCATGATCCCTTAGCAAACTCTGATTTGGTTTCCATTACTAGGTAAGTATTACCTAAGTTTAGCCTTTGTTGCTGAACGAAGACAAGAAAATCAAGAACATATTGTAGGGCTGGCATGTGGTTCAGTGGTGCAGTGCTTGCCTAGTAGGACTAAGGCCCTGTGTTCAACCCCCTGAACTGTGACAAAAGTAAGAATAATAATTATAGCTTTTATCTTGTCCCAGTACCAGGGTTAACCAGCAGATGAGGATGAGTCAAATGTACTTTAAAAGTGTAAATAACAAAAGTGGCAAATGTTCACTTTAGCAACTCAGCAGGAGTCTCACCATAAGTATTATGACTAAAGCACGAAGCTATGAAAAGTCATCTTGTTTTTGGTTTAATTAATTGAACCATAGGTAATATGTTTCCAAAACAGGGTAATGGTCCAATTCCTGTCTGTGGTCTAAAGAGACAAAGACATGTGATCAGAGTCCTGATACAAGTAAAGCTAATAATGTCACTAAGTGTTCAGTGGACACCACAGCCAGTCTCAAATTGAGCAGGGCAATAGGGAGAAATATTTTTCCTAAGACTTTCAGAAAGACATATTTGTAGGTCAACAGCCTGCAATTATTTGCTCCAATGCTTTTTATGTTTATAACAGCACTGCAAGAAAACCAAGAAGCCCAAAGAAGGAAAGCAGTAAGTGTTCCTGATCTCCTTGCATTAAGTGGAGAAAAAAAATAAAAGATTTAAAGTAAAAGATGAAATTTCACTTGTTTGGTAGAGTTGAAATAACAGTAAGGGAATGACTCAAAATTATGTCGAGTTTTTTAAAAGGAAATATTCCATTTTGTCTTCTAGAAACTATATAAAAATCTAGGAAGAAGAAAATGGGCCTGCTGCTTCTGCCAAAGAAGAATCATATTTAACATCAATATTCTTTATCTTTATATTTAGATAATATTTATTATCATTATATTTAGATGGAATCATTTTTTACATCAACCCTAGTTATTTGTAACTAGATAAAAAGAAAACAAACAAAATACTAGCACTCATGAAAAAGTGTTTTCTTAGTAAATCCATGTAGATATTTTTCTTATCTATGAGGACTTATAATTTTATTATTACTGAAAGAAAACTGACCACTAGCAATTTCAATCAAATTACTTTCTACTTTCAAATATTAGGTGCAAATGTTTCTGTTTTCATTTTTAATAAGAGCATGTCTCAAGTGCTTTACTATTTCTTTAATAATGTACAATGATGTGTACAAGAAAATATTTCTAGATCTATGATACATTATTGCTCTAAGGAACCCATGATGAAACACATCAGAAAGTTACATGACAAGGAAAATATTTGCTTCAGTGACATTACAATCACTTGTCCACATTTTAAAAAAATATTTCTTACCGATCTACCATACCTTATGTTAGAATAAATACTTTTTCTATATTTCATGGACTTACTATCAAATAATCTTTTAAACCAACTTATGCTAAAGTGTTAGCAGCCAAGAATGTCTGAACATATTTATCATCTTTCAAAATATTATGACCCAAAGGCACTATGAATGTGCAATATGGAATGTGTTTAATTTTTCTCAAATTTCCCTCATAGCAGAATAGATTATTACCCCATACCCTACTCCCAGCCTCAAGATCCATAAAGTATTTTAACATTTACAAAAGAAGGCAAATCATCATTGAGGTCACACCAACTTGGTGAACAGGAAATCAGCAGAAAAACAATTTATCAGGAAAAAAATTTTACCTGAAAACATATATGAATTGATTGACTAGCTAAGAGCTGTTGATATATTTTTCAAGGTTAATGTGCTTTGTTGTAGTAGATACTTCATTATCAACTCAGGTTGATATGAAGTTTTTATATTAAATATTAAAATTATTATGTGCTTATGAATTGATATTAAGGCTTCATATTAGATATTTAAATTGTTATGTGCTTATGAAATATAATTTTATGAAGTATATCAGACTATTGCTTTTAAATTGACAATAATAGCAACCTGGTTCATTTCATTATTAGTGAAATTTCTTATACAGTATGAAAGAGAGTAGATAACAGAAAATTACAAAGTAGATTCATAAGGAATGATGACAAGCTTTTTCTCTTTCCAGAGATGGACTACCAATGTTGGAATTACTATCGGCATTGGGGCATGACTGACAGAGTCTGAAGCTGAAATTAAGAACCACTCAAATAGTGTGTGCATACATGCAGCAAAAAATACAAAGACAGACAAAAATATGATCTAACCTCCTGGCTCTCACCCTGTAAGGAACTGATGATGTATTTTTTTCAAAATAAATGCTGTGGATGAAGCACACTTTGGAAAAAAGTTGGTGTAAAGATAGAACAGGTGAGGAAGAGTTCATGCTTCCAACGGGTGATGACCCACATATAAAGGAGAATCCTGCAGTGTGAATGATCTTTCTCTATAACCAGATGACAGGTTTGTGACCAGGGTGGCACACATAGGGACAGTGTGTGACTTTTGATTTAAGATTAAATTTGAAAACAGGGGGGACAGGAAAGATTTTCTCTCTTTTTTCTCAATTCATTGGTATTTTTGCTAACTGAAGGAATTTAGGACCAATTGAAAGCTTGCGGAAAAGCCAAGTATGACCACATGTTCCACAGTGTCTAGTAAAGAATACCTAGGGCAAGACTCTGCCATTGATGCTGTGCTGAGGCTAGTGGGTTCTGGTCATCTGCACTCCCTTCTGTATATCAGTACATAAGGCAGATGTTTATGTAGTAAAAGGAGATAAGCAGATGGGGGCATTCGTTCCACCTAAACATGTGAAGAAAATCTCTAAAAACTCTGAAGAATATTTATGGGAAGCCAGACCAAATGATAATAAACTTGCTGGGATGTGCAGGCTGACAAGCACAAGTGCCTAAGCACTGGGTTTTGTCTAAACATCCCTACATTCATGATAATGATGCCAAGGCTATAATGTCTGAATTAGTGGGATTACAATGGTGTTTTAAAAATTGTTAGTACTTTTCCCCTTAGGAAGGACATTTGCCTTCTGTTATTCTCCATAAAAAATAAACACATTACTGATATATAAAATAAGTTTGCACTTTAAAGTGTTACACTCAAGACTTGATTTTCTGTGATGCAGCACTGAATATGAATAACTTGAATTCATTTTTACATTAATAAAAGTGATCTATTTCTTCTAATCCTATCCAGTTGGTAACATTGATCTTCCTAGATTTTTGATCTTTGTAAATAACTTACTGAGAAGACTCTATTCCATTGACATTGTAGGCTGAATGCATTATAATTAAGCAGTTTGGGAATAGAAACATCTTGACATCTAAAATATGATATTTTTGGAATTCAGACCAAACAAGAATAACCTCAGTGTATCTACCATATACATATATGTATTGGAACACACTGGAAAAATGACTTATTTAAAATAAGTCAAATTATTTTTAAGATTCTATCATAAATGACCATTACTTTTCTCCAACTGCTATTTGTGCTATATTTCTTCCTTCATCTCTTTCTATAGATTCTCCTTTATCCTCAAATTGTTCACATAAGTAGTGCTAATGTGCTAATATTGATGGATTGCTTATACTACCTCTGATCCTTATCATGTGCTTCTTCTACATCCAGGATTTTCCTAGGGATAATGCTTTGTCTCCACACTTTACAGCACTTAGGATATTATTACTGTTGGCAAGAGCATTTTTTTAAAAATTATTGATTCAGGTGCCAAGAACACATATGCATCAGATAATTAAATTAAATCGAAGGCAGGACAATGCGTGAAAGACAGAGCTGTTAAGTACTAGAAGGTGTAGTTATATTTAGTTATGCAATCTGTCTGGGATACTTAAAAATGTATCTTCCATGGAGAAATGTTAAATTGTAGTTTTGCTTATCATCAAACAATTTTACAAAGAATACTCATCCAAAAATATTCATCGTTGCCTTTTGTCACTATGTCATATTCACAATTACTTATGTTTGCCATGAAAATCAGATAAAGATACCAAAATTCCCAAATATGTATTATTCTTTTATGGTCAATTTAATGTCTCAAAACTACAATGAAAAAACTAGGAAGGATTTAAAGTTGATTTTCCGAACAGCAAGAAACTCTGATGAAATAAATATCTGCTAAAAATTGAAACCACTTGATTAATTCATATGTGGAATATATATGATTTGACCTGAAAAAGTTAAGAGTAGAATGGGGTTCCCAGAGGCTAGGGAGAGTGGGGGAGAGGTGGGATAGAGAGAAGTTGATCCCTGGGTGCTAAGATAGAGTTCAGTAAGAGTAAGAAATTCTGGTGTGCTTTGGCACAGGAGAGTGACTAAAAATAACAATTAAGTACTATATATTTTAAAAGGAGAAAAGATAAGATTTTGAATATTTTTACCAGAAATAAATGATAAATGTTTAAGGATATGGATATTTTTAACCTAGGTTGAACACTACAGAATATATACAAGTTTTGAAACATCTCATGGTACTCAATTCATATGTACAATGTTTATATTTTTGTATCAGTTGAAATAAACAATCAAATGAAAAATTTTTATGTTTTTGCATCATTAAAAATGAACTTCAGTATTTTAAAGTTCTGTAGATCAAACCCAGGGTTTTATGTATACCAGGCAAGAGCTACACTCTTGACCTTATTTTTTAAAATTTAAGCTGATTATTGAAGACATTTTTCCTCTTATCACTCTCCTATATCTCTATCATTGAATTTTAAAGATTTTGGTAACTCATGAATTAGGAAGTTAGTTCACTCTGAAAGGAGGGACATTTTAAGAGCTGACATATCTTCCTTCACCTGGGGTGGAGGGAACCCCATCAGGATTCATATG
Organism: Sciurus carolinensis; assembly: GCF_902686445.1. NCBI lineage: Eukaryota > Metazoa > Chordata > Mammalia > Rodentia > Sciuridae > Sciurus > Sciurus carolinensis. Next base: position 93,844,573 of record NC_062215.1, read on the forward strand.
GATTATGCTATATAAGCAATCAAAATGTTCACTGAATTTATTTTCCAAAGTCCACAGGCACAAAGCTTCCTCAGGAGGAACAGGTGTGGCTTACTGTTATATTTATAAAGAGAATAATTTTGATGTCTCCCAATTACACATTGAGCATTATTCTGTATATTCCCTCAAAACTCTATGCCACAATAGCCAAATTATGGAACCAACCCAGATACTTATCAATAGATAAATGGAACAAGAAAATGTAGTATATATACACACTGGAGTTTTATTGAGCCACAAAAATGAATGAAACTGCGGCATAACTAGAGAAAATCATACTAAGTGAAATAAGCCAGACTCAGAAAATCAAGGGTAAAATGTTTTCTCTCCTATGCAGAAACTAGAGCAAATTAAGGAAAGAAGATGGGGGCATGGGTGGGTATCTAACATCATAAAGATACAGGGAAGATCAGTAGAGTAGAAAAAGGAGATTAAGAGGGAGGGAGAAGGGGTTCAAAAGAGGAGGAATTATGGAAAGAATTTAACTAAACCATGTTTTGTGCATATACAAGTGTACCACAGGGAATTTCACCTTCATATGTATTTGGAAAGCACCAATCAAGGTTAGATAAATGGATGAGGAAGGAGAGAATCAGTAAATAGGAAGGGGTATGGGGGGAGGAAGGTGCAGGCAGTAGAATTGGGTCTGAAATGGAGTGAGTCAGATTCCATGCATGTATGATTTTTTTCAGGATGAACCCAGCTACTACCTAAAACTATAAAGCTCTAATAAAGCAAACAAACCAATAAAAAAACTGTACCAGCTTCTGATCCTATATGGTGATCTGAAAAATCAAAATTGTCTTATTGCTTCTGGTTGAAAAGGAAGACTGTGCAAGATTGTCAGCCCACCCTGTTTGGCCAGGAGAATGAAATTCAGTTTTTTTGTTTTTCTTTTTATCATGATTAAATCCACGCTGAAGCTCTGATTCTGAGATGATTTTTTCTGTAAAGGAGGATTGGGAAAAACAAAAACCAAAGATAAACTACAGGGTTATATTAGGGAAGAAGATAAATGAAGCACCTTCAGTAGAAAAGAAAATTTCACAAAATTCTGAATAAGGGAAAGTCGATTAAAGAATATGGAGAAAAGAGCCTAGTGACTTAGTGAAGACTGGTGAGATCACAGTCTGAGAAGAAGGGAATATAGCAAAGGAGAACTTGCTGACCCAACAAAATGACACATCTTTTAGACTTAAAACTATAAATGAGAAGGAGGAGGGCAGGAATGAAACCAGAGGCTGAAATCCAGATAAGGAGTTGGAGGCTAAGTCTTTCATCCCCTAATTCTGTTTACATATTTATGTATGCAGAGTGTTGATGGCTAACCAGTTAGAGATACTTTCTTGCCAGCTAGAGACACTTTCTTGTAAGACACCTCTTGGGGGAGGGAGGATTAAAGCATTTATCTCTAAATAATTTAATTTATAAATACTATATTTTCTGGAAAAAACTAAGAAAAGCCAGAAGAGCTTCAGAATAGAGTCTGTCTCAATTTGGCATTTCTAGAGATTATCTTATAATCTTCAGGTGCCTAGCAAAGCCTTCTAACCTAGGCACATTCTCATAGACACCAAAACTCAGACCATTTTGCTTTCTCCTATTTATAATAATGCATAAGCACAGATCACCAAGCATTTAAATGAAAATTGTATCAGAAAACAAAATGAGATACACCAATACTAAAATTAACCCCAGAGGAAATAAATATGACTTCCAGAAACATCTAAGAAGATACTGTATTAATAAAGATGTTATTTTTGTCAGGTGTGATGGTGTACCTGTAATCCCAGTGACTTGGGAAGCTGAGACAGCAGGATTGCAAGTTTAAGGTCAGCCCAGAACATAGGGAGACTTTGTCTCAAAATAAAATAAAGAGGGCTCAGTGATAGAGGGCCTCTCCACTTAATTCCCAGTCAAAGCACACACACACACACACACACACACACACACACAAATGTTATTTTTAAATGCATAAATTTTGGTGTCAGTGAAGTATTTATCAGTTCCTCCCATTTATTAGTCATACTTTTCTACAGAACAAAAATAATTGAATGCAAAGTTCTAAAAGAAGTAAAGATGAGACTCAGGAGTTAAAATAGGGGTAAAGCTCATCTAATTGTAGGTACAGACATGAGGGTATGTTTGGATCTGTTTTGACTAGTAAAGAATAGGGCTAATTAGGCCTTTATATATTGTACAGACTAAAAGTAACTAAAGAGTTTGTACCGTGTTTAATGTATTTTTTTCTACAATGTTTAGTACAGTGACTATCATAATTTACATAATCATTATTATTCCCTTGAATGTTAATTATTTCCCATTATAGTGTAAAGAAGAAAAACCAAACTAATTTTATGCTAGCTCAGTAATCAAAATGTAAATGATTCCTAAACATTAATGTATTGAAACAGGATATTGTGTTTGTCCCTGAAAAAGTAAAGAAGTATAAATCAGTTTTCAAAAAATGGAACATTTAGAATGAAATACAATCATATGCTGAGGCAAACTGCTAAACCTCATCAGCCTGGAAGGTACTTTTTATTTAGAGGCACATCTCCATCACCACGTGAGACAACATACACCACTTCAATGAAAAGTAAAAAGGCCATTATCTCTCCTTCGCCCTGATGTTTGCACAAGCTGCCTCTCCTGGGCACGTTACCCTTTGCAGTCCTGCTTCCCACACATTTATCTCCAGCCAGTCTCTATCCCCTTTGCCTGACTGACTAACTCCAAGTTACCATTTATATCTGATTTTAGATGCGAACTTACTTTGAAACCTTTCTATTACCTGGATGCTCATACAGAATTCATAGCATTTACAACACTACTTCAATTGCTATTTCCTGAAAATATTACTCCACTGCTCTGCAGGCTCCCAGAATCAACAGTCATGTTTGTATTGTTTATGCTGCACTCTGAGCACTTAGCTCAGTGGCTCTCAAGAGGTAGGTAGTCAAAAAATAAATACATGCCTAATTGAAATTAAATGCTTTCATTGGATCTCACATACTAACCAAAATTTTAAATCAACTGATTACAGGTCTAAAAGTATATATCTAAAAGATGCAGAAGGGATGCTTTTATTTAGTAACTTATCTCATGAACCATTGAACTGGCATTCAACTGTGCCTCTTCTTCATTAATCTACACAAAAGAACACCAGGACACAAATGGTCAATTATTTATATGTTCTTATCCATACGGTTTACTGATGTCAAATCCATTATGTAGAAACATGCATTAATATGTAATAAAAATATTATATTGACCATGCTAGTATTTCATTCTGTCATATCCTTACCTGTTGTGCATATTTTATAGGACATTTACGGAACTTATGGAAATACATTCATGGAATACTTCACCAAATATAGAGGACATTTATGGAACTTGTGGGGATCTCTCCATAGAATATTTCACAAAGTGTTCCATGAACATGCTAGTGATTTACTTATCAGTGAAACACACTGTTTATGAACAAATACAGAACTACAGCTATAGGATTTTGAAGGAAATCAATTGCATAACCTTACATCTAATTTTTTCATCAACTATATTTACATTAAATTAAAATTTAAAAAAGGGTCTAAGAAGCCATTTTAAGGGCTAATGACCTACTTTTTGAATATGTCTAGGTAAAGATTACCACTCTTAAGATCCAACTTTCTACCCTTCACTACATGCCAATTCATAGAAACTATCTGGTGTTTTTCTTCTTCTTTTTTCTTCTTTTTAAAACAACTTTTGCCAGTTGAAAAACACAGATGGCAAAATCACCAAGGAATATTGAGTGAAAATGAATTGGAAAAAGCAGATAAAGAAAAATATTGAGAGATAAATGAACTCCCCAATGTAGACTTTTTGGTTTTAAATATGATAGGTAAGTGGATTTATAGGAATAATGTGCATTAAGCTAGGGATCCATTTGTGACGAGCTTCTTTTTATGTAAAGATTTACAAATCCAAAATGCTAACAGTATTGTCCCTCATTCAAAGTCTTGGTGTTCACATGGGGATTCCTCCATCTTGCCACATGTTTACCATTAACCAGTGTTATTAAACAAAGGTGGTATGTCTATCCCTCCAAATATAGAGCAATGAATCAAGCTAAAATTTTATAAATATTTCTCATAGAATATAACAATTTAAAATAATATCCTTTATCTGTATCCTTTTCTAATAAATCTACAGATTTATTTATTCCAGAATATTCTATTATAAAGTATGATAGATAAGATAATATTGATATAAATATTAGTAGAAAACACAAGGCATTCTATGAATATAACCTATCAATATTTCCCAAATCATGCAGTTACAGGTACTCAGGGACTGGGGCTGGGGCTGGGGCTGGGGTTCAGAGATAAAGTGCTGGCTGAGCACGTGTGAGACCCTTGATTCAATCCCCAGCAATGCAAAAAGTAAAAAAGTAAATTGCATTTGTGCTGAATAAATACAGACTCTTTCAAAATCAACACGAAACAACAACAATGAAAAAAATTTAAAAAATATGAAAAAATTTATACTGGATTCAATCTCCAGACTGCCAAAAAAGAAAAGAACAAACATACAAAATCTCAGGTACTACAACCTTACATCAATAAACATGAAGATAAAAAGGTTTGAGTGGGTCCAGCAACTTTCAGCTTCTTTCTAGTTTTTACTTCATAATGATTTCTTAATATTTTCCTGTGTTATTCCATACACATTAAGAATAATTGGAATTACTAAGTATGTGACTTCGGGAAGAGTATAAGTGTTTTGCACAGGTGTGATTTTAAAACCCAAAATTCTTATGTCTTCACCAAACTCTGAGAAAATGGTAAAATTCGGAAAATAGATTGGTCTGGCAAAGCTACATTAAGTGCAGATATCTAGGAAAGATTGAAACAAATGTTGTTTGTATATGTTAAGATCTCCATCAACTATAGTTCATTTATATTTCAACTAGAGCTACAAATAGCAATTAACAAGTAACCGAATATCAAATATGATGGAGGAACTGAAGAAAATAACAAATACATGCACTAAGAAAAAAGTTCAATAATATAGGTTAAATATGATATTAAAAATTATAATAAATGTATGTTTAGGTTCCAACAATATGTCCAAAAAAATCAAGGCAAGGAACCAATTTGATTGAAATAACACAGCAATAAAGATATGTATGTGGATAGAGACCAGAAAGGCAGATATGTGTCTTTTGGAGAAAACCTACTTGGGAGACTGAGGCAGGAGGATTGCCTCAACCTAAGTGTTCAAGGCCAGCCTGGGCAACACAATGAGACACTGTCTCAAAGAATGCCAAAGTCAACCAAACAACATCAAAAAATATATAGACGTACACTTTTCTTTCCACGTTAACATGTTAAATTAAAAAAAAAAAACTCTAGCATTTAACATGAAGAAATGAGATTTATAGTGAGATAATTTTATGTAATCATATGATAATCTTTATGGACTTACAGAAATACAAAATAATATTATTGAAGCATCCATGCCTAATATTTATAAGAGGAATAACAATAAAAGTTTGAATGGATATTAAATAATAATATTTTCTATACTTTTTTATTCAGATTTTTATACTTATTAATTTATTCCATATTTATATTAACTCTGGAGGGAAGCTATTATAATACCTATTTTGCAGATGAGTAAACAACTTGAGAGATTAAAAAACAGACTCAGAGAGATTAAAAAGATGAAAATAGTGAGTTTTCTCTTGACTACTTAGCATTCTCTATTTCTCCACTACACAAAAAAGCTTAATAAAACTGATATTTGATAGTTATGTGGAAGTATTGAGAATTTTACACATATGTGACATTTACGCACAAATTTGAGCAGTTTACTCCCATTTTTGACATGACAATCTGAGCCTGATTATTATCTGATAAATTTAGGACATAGGTTTTCTGGTTCATTTCCTTTAATTCAGCAATTGGAAGAGACCTTTTAATCTTAATTCATGTGCTTATCTTAAATTTATTTTTTGATAATACTCTTCAGCATTCAAATCTGATATGTACCTTTGATTTCATTTTTAGTCTGGGTTTTGTTTACATCTGAAAATACTATATCATTTTAACAAAAATTAAAATTGTGTTACTAGGGTACAGTGATTTCACATGTTTACTTATTTAATAATTTGTAGATCAATTTTTGCAATGCTTTCAAACATTTGAGAAAGAGAAAAAGACCTATGCCAAGGAGCCACTCTCACTAGTTACTGCAAAATGGATATAGGGATGAGTCAGGGGGCAGATTAGCCATGGAGTATTTGTTTGAAGGTTTTTCACCAAACAAATACTGTTCAGATGGTTGACTCTAAACTATCTCATTAACCATGTCTGCATATTTCAAAATAAATACTACCATTAGTTTATTTGGTATTGTTTTTATTTTGAAGGAACCAAGAAGTACTAATGAATATAAATCATGATTTACAAATCCAGAACCAAAATAGCTTTGTCATCTGTATAATAAACGAAGGGGGAAAAAAAACGACTTCTTCCATTTTTTTGGTTTTCAGAGAACTCTCTATTTAGGAAGCAATGCTCAGGGAATGAGTGCTTGGACTCCCTACCCACCTTTTAGCAGTGTAATTAGACTTTTATGGAAATTGTATTGGAATCTGAATACTATTTTTCATTATGTTTATAACTTATATTGGAAGTAACTCTGAAATAAGATGCACTTAAGGAGGACACATTATTTAACAAAAAAGGCCACATTTAAGAAAGCAGTTTCTTAATAGATGTTAAGATTTGAACTTCCCTTTGTATTCCCCAGAATGCTTAAAAGAAACATACATACAAAAAATTCATCCGAGTCCCAAATATGACCTAAATTATGAAAACTCGAGTCCCTTTCTTCCTTCATTCCTCCTTTCTACTATCCCCGTATCCAAGTGAGAGTCTGAGAAATGCCACATTAATAAACCTTGCTGTGCTTTTGAATGTTCTACCATTTAATTGTAACAAACCAGTTTTGACATAGATTTTACTAATGCTACCTCATAATGGTGTATTCTTAGTTTTATCATATAGCTTAGGAAGCAATAAAACTTTGTGGGAAAGCATATGCTGGAAACTACAAGGTAAACCTCAAATATATATATATATATATATATATATATAATTGTATATATATAACTGTATATATATATATATAACTGTATCTAATCTAGGATAGTACTACTGCAAACTTTCTTATATCTACCTATGTATCCATATCAAAAGTCTAAATGGTATAAAAATTTTTGATAGCTTGAAAATTTCCAACATCTTCCTATAGAAACTTTTCCAAATATTGTTTAGCATAGCTTCAAATGCCTACTTATGCCAAAATATATTTGAAGTACCTTACCATTTAAATATCATCTAGAACAGTTTCTCACAACTTAAATAATGCATGAAAAGTTTTAAGGAAAAGCAGATTCTTTCAAATACCCAGAATTTATTTTAAGTATTTCTTAATGACATTTAAATTTTAAAATAAGCATAATATTAACATTGTATACAGTTCTTTTAAAATTTAAAATACACACAAAACAAAAATGAAAACAAAATCCAAACTACTTCTAACATATAGTGACAAATAATGATGTGTACCTGAAACTATTGTCCTGTCATGATTTTGACTCTATATCACATTATACAACATAAATAAATGTGCATATATAGTGACCCAGTTTCTCCAATGTCTTATCTTATTAAATGTTTTCAAAACTTTATTAATATAGCACATTATGACAAAATTTTACCTTTATTTGATGTGGATGGGACATGGTAAATTCAAGGCAATTAAGATGTATGCTACTACGCTAGAGTTGTGGCTCAGTGGTAGAGCACTTGCTTACAATGTGTGAGGCACTGGGTTTGAATGTCAGCACCATATAAATAATTAAAATAAAGTTCCATTGACATCTAAAACAATATTTTAAAAAAGATGTATGGTGCTGAAATGATCACAAATGCAAATGAAATTGTAGGTGTGGGAATTAATTGGCCATATTTCCTTATAATATTTTATATTATTACTGATATAAAGTTAGACCTAAAATAAAAATTATCATAGTGAATTATTAAACTCAAAATTTCCAGACCTGTTTTAAAAATCCTGGTTTAAAATGCTATATGTGAAATGCATTCCAAATCTAAAAATAGATAAGGAGATTAACTTGCCCCACGTTGGTGTCTCAAGGGTGGTACTGGGCATATCCATACTGCTGGTGCTTGGTTCAATTGATAAATTGCTCTCTCTGCTGATTCCAGCCATCCTCTCTAATCACACTTTCCCAATAGATACCAGCTCAAATTAGAAAATAGGTCCTATCCACAGGCTACACCAATGCCTAATTTCCCATAAGTTATGTTTATAGAAATTATACTACCATTCTAAACTCAATAATCATTTAAATTTGGATAGAGGATTGAACTTAAAATATAATCTAAGCTCTGGATTTTAGGTCATAAAAAGTTCAAAACATTCCCTGTATATATGTATCTATTCTCATCATAGAAAGACAAATTCAAAAGGTCATGGGAAAAAAAAAAGAAAAGAAAAAAAATAAAGCAAAATAAGTATTTAAAAAATGTTCGAAAGCAGAATGAGACAAAATAAACAAGTTACTAATGCTGGCACTCAATTGTTCAGCTGTCTAGGCTTGCCAATTGATTGCTCACAGGAAAATCAGCATGGAAGATGTTGCTTGGGGCTGATATCGCCTCATCAAGTAGGACCAAGTCAGCAATATCTAATTTTTGCACCAGAAGAAACAGTCACAATAATGTGTGCACTGAATATTTTATAGAACTAAAGAGTCTGAATAGAAGTGCACAACTTAGCAAGTTGAACTCATCACATCAAGTGCCAGCTCTACACTAATCCACAAAGGGTTGCCCAGAAACATATATAATATGTTACCAATTTAATTTTATTTGTGCACATTAGAAAAAAGTTTCATGAAGAAGTTGGACTGGCTGCTTTTGGAGGTAGAAAACTGTATTATAAAGAAACATATCTGCTTAAAATGTACAGACTTGTTAGGTAAATATGGTAAATTAGTTTATCTTGTCCAACAGTCCCCAGGATATCCGAAATAAACCTGCACACATTTCAAAACTTTTCCGAAAATGATATTTTTTGTATGTTATCAAAAAATCACACACAGGTGCACACAAACATGCACACGCACATGTATGTGAGTGACTGATGGTGATCACAGTGATGAGTTTGAATTTGATAGAGTATTTCTAAATTGAGTGGTCATCTTGTTGGGCTCAAATATTACATATTCTATCCAATTTCAAACTAAGAAATGAAAACATGGCAGATATAGGCATATGGGGTTAAGCTTTTAGCTTGATCTGTTTGATTTCTCCCTTTCATTTTCATATGACACAAGTTCTATTCATTTTCTTCTGAGATTTTTCTAATCAAATTCTGCCTTTTGTCTGGTTCAAACAAAACTTTGAAATGCTATGTACACCCTCTATTGCCTCCAGCATTTCTTTGTGGCTCCCTCAAAGTTTGCCAGGAAGTGATGGAGCCAGCTGTTAGCCATGGTCTCCTCCTTCTAAAGGATGTTCCCATGAGTTGTGAAAACAGAGCAAAGAGACGTTATAGTACCATGGAAATATTTCTGTTATCTTTGAGATTAGTTTAAAGTCATTGGAGTTAAGTCTTTGCCTCATGGGCTGAAAATCCAGATTTAATCTTGTTTTAAGGTGGTAAATTATCCTGATTAAAAGTCAATGATTGATCTGACACTTTGTTAATTGTAGAAGATTAATTATACCAGGAAAAAGAAAATGAGAATGAAACCAATCCAAGTTCACATATGATAGATGATGTATTCTTCATATTAAAAATGCTTCACAGGATATATTTGTCCACCTGTCAGACCATATACGAAAGCTTCCTGCATCTAAGGGCAATGAGAAAAACGGCAGGCAACATCACATAAAAAATACCAGCAGGAAGTACATTTGTTGTGGCAGCAAGTGTTACATCCTTATTATCAGGAGATATTACCTGCATGCCATCACTATAAAGCCCTTTCCATTTGCCATAATTTGTTACAGAATAAAGGGGTTTGTGATAACAACAACCAGGTGAGCACAGCATGGAAGATGTGCAACCCTGTCATTCCAAAATGAAAATAATTTATTGCTTTACAGTCGTCTATTCAAATAATGGTTGAAGCCCACTGTCCAACTACATTATTATCAGGCCACAGCCTTCTGCACAGAAATATGTTAGCCAAATTCCTCCATCACTAAAATGCACATTCATGATTTATGAGAGCTGAATGAATTACTCAAAGAGAATAACCTTCTCAAAAATATTGAAGCTAAATAGAAACTAAAATTATTTGATGTTAATATACATGAAGGTGGCATTGGAGAGATACTTTTTCTTTGAAATCTAAACAGACAGGCTAATAAAAAGCTTTCATCTAGCTTTAATTGAGACTACTTGTATGCTGACGAAATCTGCTAGTTAAATCACAGCTGTAATGAAGATTTAGCATCTAAAGTCTGTCTTCTCCCAAACATAACAATTTCTAAGAATCAAAAGTGCCCTGTCATGTGGCATATGCTGTGGTAAATACCTTTTCTTACACTCAACAGAAAAGTAAATAGACTATTTAAATAAACTCCAGGCAATCGGAATCATACACCTGCCTCTTTGCCTACTTTTTCGTTAGAAGAAATTGCCAAGTTTATAAATGAGAGTTGAGCATGCAGCGCTCACTACAAACACTGTCAGCCTCTGGGATTCAGGTGAGAACTTGCTTTTGAAATATTTCCAATTACAACACTTCTTTACAGGTATAAATTGGACTTGTCTCCACACTTCTGGAAAATGCAGGTAAATGTTTACTTTGTAGACCTAAGCTTCATTAAGTTTATTTTCTCTGCCCTTTCTTGTTCTTACATTCTTTTATTTTTGTTCTTGGAAAATCACAAGTAAAAGGAACAGAAAAGAAGAACTTCTTTTTGATAAAAAAAATAGAGAATAATATCAAAATATGACATTGCACCTCAGAAATGGATTTCATTTCCAAGAACACTTCAGCTTTGCCCTGATACACTGCTGGTATCTGGCCACCCCCTGAGTTTTCATTGACAACTCCCTGCATTTTAAGTGAAATTTCTACCCCCTGTTGGGGCAGTATTGTACTGACTGTGCCGTCAAATGTCTTACTGGGCTGAGAGATACAAAGTACAACCTGGGATACAAAGTACAACTCTGTGATAATACCTGAGCATATGAACACGCTCCCTGGAATTACATGGGGCAATTTGTGTGACATATAGTTTGCTGTCTCAACTGCCAGAATATTTTTTGTGGTTTATGTTCGTGATTGACTGATTTAGTTCAACCCCAACTGATAAGAGAATCATGTGTTATTAAAATGGTGCTTCAAATTCTTGTCATTTCCATCAAAAAAAAAGTAGACAATAAACTGTATGTACTATCCAGAAGTCAAATAAATAAAATTAACCTGAAACAAAGGATAAAATTATTCAACTGAAAAGATGAAAATAGGCCTTGAAGCACTGCTACCGATTGACACATTATCATCTAACTTCTGAGTATGTCTGACTAATTTTTGTGAATATACAAAAGGAAATTAGCAATGTTATTATTCTCATGTATGCCAGTATATGTCCCTCAAGAGTTGTTTTTAGAAAAATCAATATTATCTAAATCAATCCTACCTTTTAAATACTAGTAATAGCATGCATATTCTGTTTTATTTTGAATTCAAAACTGTAAGCTGCAAAGCAATTTTGTGCATACCTGCATGGTTCAAAAGTGAACATTTCCATTTCTCTTAATGGACTGCTAAATCATTCCCTGAGACTGATTCATCTTTCAATTTAAAGACTCTAAATTTTATATTTTCTACATACCAAATAGTGAAGATATACATATAGAAATTATTATAATAAATAGATCTAAAGTCCATTGAGTTACTGCATTGAAACTGAACATCTAAAAATAACCTGTGTCAATAATCCTTTCACAGAATTCTTCTCAATTTGAATTTGAGTGCTCCATCTGTTCCATGCTGAGAATGTGACAGGTCCAAAAATTAAACAAATTTTTCCCTAAAGTGTGTGGAGACAAGGAGAGAAAAGTTGGTGCAATTGCAGAAGCATGCTTTTGGCTACTCTCTTTGGTTTGTGTATTCATCCCAGGTCACACCCTGAGAAGGTATATGGAGGGTCAGGAGAACAGAGAATGAGACAACTCCAACAATCTCCTTGGCATAAACTATTGTGGCTATATTCATCCAGTTAGTACACAGATCTTCAACAAACTACTTCTGTGTAACCTGCTCATCATGTAAATGTAAGAAGGGGTATCTTTAACTACCAATACCAGCACCAGCCCAAATAAAGTATTAGAGGGTCAACTCAATCCCCCAGTGAAGGACAAGAGTAGAAGAAACTAACCATTTCAGAAGAGAAGGTTGCCTACATTGTTAGGAGGAGAAAAAGATAATTTGGTTTATAATATGTTACAAAATTAGAAGGTATTACCTAATCAAACAAGTGTATGAGAATATCCCTTGAAGGATAATTAATTTTAGGTGACTATTTGGATGGAAACTATGAACAACTTTTATGGGTATTTTTATGTATCTAGAGTACTTATTTATATTGCTCTTATTATATATTAGTTGTCTATAACATTTATTCTAAAATTTCATCATCACTTCTTTAAAACATATTATAAATCATAGATTTAGGTATGGTAAATATCAGGACCTATAATTGATCAGATCAGACCAAGCCAAATGACTTATTAAATCATCTCGAGAGATTTGCCATTTTAATAGAAAACTAATGGCAATAAAAATAGGAAATAACTTTGCATATGAGAAATTCATGGAATCACTTTTTGGATGTTCAAAGTAAGTATTCACTAAAATTATAAGGCAAAAGGAAGAATAGAAGTAGTCCTCAAATTTACAGATATGTCTTTATTCTGACTTAACACAAATATATTAAGTAATCATAACAACTTGAAATTTTTAAACATTTTTCTGTAGATTTGAAATACTAATAATATGGCCATGAACAAGAAGACAGAGGTGTATATAGCTTGGATAATTTCAAAGAGGGTTGATGTTAAATATTTATCTTTGTGTTCACAGAATCTAGAACATTAGATGTATAAAATTGGATTGCCTTTTACATCTATTCTATATAAAAAAGTCAATTTTAGTAAGAATCCTTAAATAAAAGGAATAATAATAATGCCATGAAATAAAGACAATAAAATTCTCCTGCTGATATTTTATATAATTAAATAATTATAACAAAAATAAAACAAATATTATGGTAGAAAAGTAATAATTGACATTGGGTTAAAAGTAATATATCTTAAAAGGAAAGTACCTTTATTAAAATTAGCAACAGCATTAGAATTTCTCTTTTTAGCCTTAACTTTTGCAAATTTTTAATAACTTTGCATATTCAAGTTTAATGGGCAGAAAACAATTTCTAATTTATATTTACTAATAAATTTTTACTAATTTTAATTTATAAAGCTTTTTATTAACCTGAAGCAACACATACACTGAGTTAGAAAACTCTAAACATGAATATAACTTTAGCAGAGATGCATATAAATCCATCAGACAAGAAAACCCAGAAATGATAATACTGTTCTTGCTTTGATTTCTTAAATATCTATTCCAGTGGCTTTCAAATTTTAAACATAAAATCTGCAAGCAGTCATAGAGGAATAAAATTAAGGAAACCTAAATTCTTTTCCTTCATCTAGACAAACCCTCTGTTATCATTGCTTACTTCACACCTGCAGTTTAAAGGCAGGAATATGTAACACCATGTAGCATATTCAAACTGCGCCTGGAGGGAGCTAGAATGACTGAGCTGGTGTCAATTTACTCTCAAAGTGAACAAGTATAACTGTGTCTTGCTGAGTAGCTGGGTGTTCTCCATATTAATTTCCATATACATTACAACATTTATTAACAGACAAAGGCATACAAATGGTCTAGTTTGAAGCTTACACTTACATTATTAAAATTGCAATAACCATAGCAATTGTTTAGAAATTAGGCAGGATTATTTTTTTCTAGAAAAATATACCATTACTGACAGTTTAGGATAGCCCAAACTGATAAAGAACAGAATGGCTTTTAGTCAGTTCTATTATTGTTCTTAATTCTCTACAGATCATTCTTTCCCTTGTTGCATGTTCCAGGATGCTGCCTCTTCCCACCTCCCTACTCTTGGTACACCACTAGTGTTTATTATCTTCAATATTTACAGTGGTAAGTAGGTGACAAGAGATGGGGAAAATCTCCAAATCGAAATAATGTGTAAATCACTTTTTACTACTCTAATAACACATTTTAAAGTAAAATCAAAGAGTCTTACAGAAGCTCTTTAATTAATCCTCAAACATCCCTATCAGTAAGGTTTGGAACTTGGCTGTACTGAATCTATACTATAGATTAGTGGAGAAGCATTATAAGAAGGTAAAGTATGTTTTCTATGCCACACAATAAGCCACTGTTAAATTTGTATTGGATTCTGGGTTTTCAGCTCTATCTATATCTCACTTATAGCTCTCTACCTCATGAAATTCTATGATTTTAAATAATCAAATTTTGTCCCTAAACTGTCCCTCCATGAATAAAATATTCATGAAAACCAATTATTGCTGTCCTCTTTAGTGTAAAGAAAATTAGATAATACCAACAAGGAAAGGCAATTAATATTTCAGTATCTGGCAGGTTGTGAATGAAGATGGAATTTTTAATAAAAAATGTCAGGAATAATTAATCTACTGTGCTACAATCAGTCAAACAATTAAATTTACTAAGCATTAACTATGTGCTAGATGGTGCCTTTGGTACTGGTAAAACAGAACTGAACAAGAAAAATAGAGTTCTTGCCTTCAAAGAATTTTGCAAATTTGGGGGAAGGAGTGGCAGCAAATACATGCAAAAAATGTGATAAAGGAATAAATTAAATAACTTTAATCACTAAACAGTATTATGGAGAGGAATAATATGGTAGTTATGTGGCAGATATAATTGATGGTCTGAAAGGACTAAATGCTTGCTTAAGGTGATCAGAGAGTTATGTTTGAATTCTCTCATGAAAGGTGAATAGGGGTAGCTATGAAAATACTTGGGAATGACAAGCAGGCAACTTGGGAATGAATAAATGCCACAGAACAAGAAGGATAATAGAAAGATCTGATAGTGAATCCAAAGCCAAGACAAATAAAATCTTGTATTAGGTTTGTATTTTGTGCTAAGTAAAATAAAACAAAATTTGAAAGTTTTAAGGAGAGAAATGATTTTTTTTGATTTATAGATTTTAAAAAAATTGAAACAGCATGGTAGACTGTGGAGGATTAGGAAAGAAGACCAGGAGACCAGTTAGGAACCTGCTTATGAAAGTCAGATAAGTCATTTTGGTGGCATGGTCCACAATTTTCACAGTGGAAATGTTAAGAAGTGATCAGACAAGGGTTGTATTTTGCAGATTCAGTCATCAGAACTTACTGATAGTAAGAGTGTAGGGCAAGAAGGAAGGGAATAATCAAGGATGTACCTTGGGTCTTTTCCTGCAGAGCTTCTATCTGTTTGTCTCTTTTCCTAAAATGAGAAAGGTTTATGGAGGTTTGGGAGTCTACTCTTTATGCAAAAGAAGACCTCACTGTGACAGTGGCCTTAAGGGGAAGGGTCCAGGCTTTATGTCTAAATTTGAAAATCAATAATGCATGGCATCTAAACTGTCAGCTAAATGACTTCACCTGTGGAAAGAAAGAAGCAAAGAAGATTCTCTTGAGCATTGAAAATTTTCAAGGCATTCTGGCAAAGTTTAGAGAAACCAAAGAAAGACTACCAAGAAGATAGGCAAAAAACAGATTAGCATCATGTCATGGAACCTCAGAAATGAAAATTTCAAAAAATAATGTTCATTTTTAAATAATAATTATCATTATTAAATTTTTTAATGGACACAATATTTGAACACATTTATGAGATAAAATGTGACATTTGACTAATATATATTGATATATATTGATTTACTTGAGGTAATTAGCAGATCTATCACCTTACATATTTGTAATTTTTAATGGTGAATATTTTCAAAAACTCCTCCTTCTCCTTTTGCTTCTGTCTTCTTCCATGCTGGGAATTGAACTCAGAACTTTGTGCATCGCAGCATACACTACCTACACTGAGCTACACCCATTGGCCTTCCAAATTCTCTTTCTAACAATCTTGAGATATATAATGCATTATTGTTAACTATATTCATGCTACTACTGCACTATGAAATATCAGAACTGATTCCTCTTCTGTGAGGAAAGAACCTACAGAATGGGAGAAAAATTTTTGATAGCTACCATTCTGACAAAGGATTAATATCTAGAATATATAAAGAATTCAAAAACTGTACACCAAAAAATCAAATAACCCAATTAATAAATGGGCAAATGAACTAAACAGATAATTCTCAAAAGAAAAAATATAAATGTTCAACAAACATATTTTAAAAAGTTCAACATCATTAGCAGTTAGGGATATCAAATCAAAAGTACACTGAAATTTCATCTTACACCAGTGAGAATGGCAGTCATCAATACAAATAATAATAAATGCTGGAGAGGCTATGGAGAAAAAAGGAACACTTTTACACTGTTGGTGCAATGATAAATTATTACAACCACTATGGAAATCAGTATGGACATTCCTCAAAAGACTAGTAATGCAACCACCATATGATCCAGCTATACCACTACTCAGTAGTTATTCTGAAGAATTAAAGCCATCATACTACAGTAATACATTCATATCCATGTTTATAGCAGCACAATTCCCAGTAGCCAAACTATGGAACCAACATAGGTGTCTATCAGTAGATGAATAGATAAAGAGAATGTGAGTTTATTCAGTCAAAATTGAAATTATATCATTTGCAGAAAAATGGATGGAACTAGAGATTATTTTATTAAGTGAAATAAGTCAAACTTAGGAGGTTAAGGGTTGAATGTTTTCTCTCATATGTGGAAGTTAAAGAGAAAAAGGAAAAGAAAAATGGCAGCAGATCTCATGAAAAATCAAAGGCACATCAGTGGAGGAAAGGGACCAAAGGGTGGGAGATGGGGAGGGAGCCAGGAATAATATTGGCCATGCTAGGGAGTGATAGTGTCCGAATTATACGATTACATTGTACATTATGTGCACGTACAAATATATAACAGCAACTGCCACCAGTATGTGCAGATATAATGTGTTATGGTTTATATGTGAGGTGTCCCCCAAAAGCTCACATGTAAGACAATACAAGAAGGTTCAGAGGAGAAATGATTGGGTTGTGGGAGTCTTGACTTAATCAGTGAATTAGTCCCTAATGGGATTAACTTAGTGGTCCCAGGAGGCAGGGACCAGGATTGAACCCAGGAGGCAGGTAGGGTATGGCTGGAGGGAGTGGTTCATTGGGGGTATGGCTATGGGGTATATATTTTGTATCTGGAGAGTGGAGTCTTTCTCTCTCTCTCTCTCTCTCTTTCTCTCTCTCTTCCTGATGATGTGAGCTGCCTCTCTTTGCCACACTCTCCACCATGATGTTCTACCTCACCTTGAGCCCTGAGGAATGGAGCCAGTCTTCTATGGACCAAGACTTCTGAAACTGTGAGCCCTCAAATAAACTCTACCTTCTCTATGATTGTGCTCGTCAGATCCTTTTAGTCACAGCAGTGAAATAGCTGATTAAAACATAATGCATCACTAAAAAAATGTGTGTGGGGGGGTGGAAAGAGCTGATTCCTCCTATCTAACTGTAATATTGTAGGTGTTGACCAACCTCTAAGCTTCCTCCCTACTCTCTGTGGTCTGGTAACCACTATTCTACCCCCAGGCTATCTTTTAAATTGCTATTGACAAGTATAACGAGATAAAATTAAACATGTAACCAGTAAGTTGAGATAATTCTTGGTTACTTTCATTAAGATATTTTCCAGCTATTTTGTGAGAAATAGAGCTGAATTGGAGTGAATGTAGCAGATAATGGGAAGTTAGGAAGAAGATCCGTAGAGCATATATATATATATTGAACACAGGGGCACTTAACCACTGGACCCCCCCCCCCATTTTTTGTATTTTATTTAGAGAGAGGGTCTCATTGAGTTGCTTAGGGCCTTGCTAAGTTGCTGAGGCTGGCTTTGAACTTGTAATCCTCCTGCCTCAGCTTCATGAGCCACTGAGATTACAGGTGTGCACCACTGCGCTGGTTAACACTTGTTTTTAAATATAGCTAAGAAGGAGGGTAGAAAAATGGGAATCAAATAGCAAATGGTGAGGTTTTTTGTTTGTTTATGGATGCTATTAAGTAAGTTTATGTGCTGAAATAAAGAATTCCTCTAAGGTCTCTGAATTGATTCTTTGAAGGAAAAGGAGGATTATTAGTGGCACTGAAACCCTTAAGAGAAGAGAGCAGATAATGTCTAGGGTGCAGGCATAGGAATGGCTCCAAGGGCAACTTCCTTAGCTGTAATGATAGGAAAAGTTGAGTAGGTGAGAGTAGATAATATAGGGCAGTTAGAGAAGATGCGACAGAATTACTATGAAAAGTGCAAGAGTGAATTTTCTTTTTTTAAAAAAAATGTTGTGTAGTTGTGTATGGACAGCATGTCTTTATTTTTTTTTTTTATTTTTATGAATTGTTAAGGACTGAACCCAGTGCCTCACAGATGCTAGGCAAGTGCTCTGCCACTGAGCAATAACCCCAGCCCCAAAAAGTAAATTTTTTAAAAGAATATGGCAGAAGGACCTGGCAATATTTAGGGCTCAAATAAATCTGTGATCATTAACATAATGTGAGCCCAATCAGTAAGATTATGCACATTTCTTTTTCAAGTAATAATAAGCTGTCTGATAGAGGCAAAATTTAAGAAAATTTTCAGGTGACATTTTTAACAGACAGGGAATTGGAAAGTTAAATGTGTTTGGAAGTCAATGTGGATAGTGATTGAGGAAAAGTTTGGGACTAAGAGGAAAGTGAGATCTGAGAAGGAAGCATGGTCAGCATGGGTGTACTTAAATAGAATAGCTTCACGTGTTACATAACCATCTTAATCTTAGAAGAAGTTTCCAGAAGATAAAGGGTGCATGGATGCATCTGTGTGTATATACATCACTAAAAGGTCCAATAAAGCAAATGTGGAGGGAGGGAATTTAAAAGAGAAATTCAGTGTTTTGAAGAACAAATCTAAACTATAGCCAGACCATAACGGCAATAATCAAACATACCAAACTTCCAATTAAACTATTATGTAATGCAAATTCATAGGTAAAAGACAATAATAGTACATAATTACAACTCTACACTGAAAAATCTTTGTATTCAATAAAATCAAATAGCAATTACCTACTAGATAATCACATAAGTTTTTGTTAGGTATTAAAGCTATATGCAATTTTCTCACCTTTTTTCTATTATAAAATACTTTCTCAATATTTTAATGAAAACTTTAGGTATATTAGAAGTGCTAATGATGTAAAATTTCCAATTTTATGGATACTATTCATTTAAGAATACATTTTTTAAATAACTTTTGTTGCCCATTATTATACTGATTATGATAATTTTCAATAAAGCATGTAGTGGCCTCCAGTTTCAAAGACTGGGGGATGGCAGTCCTTCAATCATCCATTCCATTTACCATAGAGTGACCTGTGAATCAGAGTCTGCAGTGGTGCCATCTGAATCTCCCTGCACAAATATAGAAACAGGGCCCTGGATAGACTGGAGATTAAACAAAACTGACTTTGAATCTCTACTTTTATTTTTTTAATAATTCTTTTTAGTTGTATATAACTTCTTTAAATTCCTAGTTGTTCTACTAGCTTAAAGTATTAGTTCCCTCACCTGTAAAACCATTATTTTTACCATTTCTGTGTTTGTAACAGTGTGTAAAAACTAGATACTCCATACAAAACCCTTTACCCAAGCAAGGATAGTATATTCTACTATAAAAAATTACTGGCAGTTCCTCACACTGCATACTCATGGCTTTAAATTGAATCACAGTTCTCTTCTTTTTCCAGTCACAAAATATACACATCCAAAATGACATGATGAGGGATAATACATTTAACTCTAGAAAAATTTGAGAACTTCTAAAGTTTATAAGAAAATAGGCAAAAGATCTAGAATGGCAAACATACTATTGAAGGAGAAGAACAAAGTTGGAGGACTTATAGTACCTGACACTAATACTTTCCATACTGCTATAGTAATCAAAGCGATGTGGTATTGGCAAAGGAATAGGCAGAGATCAATGAATAGAGAAGTGCAGAAATACATCAACTGATCTTTCACAAAGAAGCAAAGGCCATATAATGTATACAAAGGAACAATAATCATTCTTCAAGCAAATAATTCTAGAACTAAACATCCACATACAAAAAATTTAATGCACACACAGACCTATACATACACAAAAACTTACACAAAATGGATTATAGACCTAAGAATAAAACACATATCTATAAAATTCCTAGATGATAACAGAAAAGAGCTGATCCTGAGTATGGTCATAACTTTTTTAGATACAACACAAAATACACACGATCCATGCAAGAAATAATTGATCCACTGGACTTAACTAAAATTTAAAGAGCTTTTGCTCTGATAAAAACGTAAAGAGGATAAGAAGAGAAGACTCAGATTAGGATAAATATTTGCAAAATAAATGTATTACAAAAGTGATATCCAAATTATATAAAGAATTCTTAAAACTCAGCAAGAAGAAAATAAGCAACCTAACTAAAAAATGGGCCAAAGACCTGAACAGATACCTCACCAAAAAGGATACACAGATAGTACACACACATATGAAAAGTTACTCCACACTGTATACTGGTTTAAAGAACAATGAAATACCACTGCACTTTTATTAGAATGACCAAAATCCAGAACAATGATTACAACAAATGGTGGTAAAGATGTGAAGCAACAGGTACTTATCATTCATTGCTGGTGGAAATACTACAATAGAAGACGCTTTGGTAGTCTATTATAAAACCAAACATACCTTACTATATTATCCCATGCTTTGTTATTTAATTCAAAGAAGTAGAAAATTTATGTCTACGCAAAAGCCTGCATTTGGATATTTATGATAGTTTAATTCATAATTGCCCAAACTTGGAAGCAAACACTGGTGGATAAAAACAATTGTGATACATTCAGATTTATGTATTTCTATAGATAACTGAAAGTAAATATACTATGAAAACATGAGAAAACATGGAGGAATACCAAATGCATATTATTAAGAGAAAGAAGAACATTTGAGAAGGCTACATACTTTATGATTTTTTTATATGCACTTCTCAAAAGGGCAAAACCATGGAGCTGATAAAAAAATAGTGATTGCCCCAGGAATGGGAAGAAAGGCGGGGAGGGACATGGGAAAGCATAGAGGATTTCTAAGGTAGTGAAAGTATTCTGAATGATACTATAATGATGGATACATATCATTACACATTTGTCCAAACCCACAGAATGCACATCAAGAATGAGTTGGGATGCAATCTGTGTACCTTGAGTGATTACAAGATGTGAAAGTATATTCATCTATTTATGTTTTTATTGTTGCCTTATAATATACATAATAGTGGTGTTCATTTTGACATATATTCATAAGTGTATATAATTTGCTCCATTTCAATCCTTGGTACTATTTTTAGCAATATTATATCATTCTGATGAAGGATGTTGCTAAGGGGAGGCTATGAATGTGGGGATGCCGGGAAGCATATGGGAAATCTCTATACCTTCCCCTCAATTTTCTCTGAACTTAAAACAGTTCTTAAAATATGATAGCCCTAAAAAATTAAAGTGCATTACCAAATGGCTTTGTAGTGTAAATATTTTTCAGGTGTGAGAAAGAAAAAATGCAGAGGGAGGGGAAAGAGACAGAGAACAAAGAGAGAAAGGAGATGAGAAGAGAGAACAGAGGAGAGGAAGGGAGACGAGAGAAGAGAAGGGAGACATAGGCAAGGAAAGAAATTTTTGTTAATTTTTTTACCTTTTAACAAACTATACCTTTTTCCATTTTCTAATCTATTAATTGATGAGAAGATGAATAATTATTAAATAAGTTGTACTGGAATAGTTGGTTACCTGCTGGAGAAATCAAACAAATTAATGGGTTATTAGAAATTGAATTTTAAAATGATAGTTTCTATAAGTTTATAATATAGTTTTATAAATTTGTGTAAAGTTAAAAAAAAAAGCTGCACCTTATTTTCCATGATTACATTTATATCATAAAACCAGGCAAATCTCACTTGGGTTGTTATGTCAGAACAACAAATATTCTTGCTTGGGAAGTGAAGTTTGTAAGAGGAATAAGGGAGATATGGGGGCATTAGTAATATTTTGCTTTTTTATTACAGTAACATTGCATTCATTTACAATAACACACTTTAACATCCATGCACTAAAATAAAATTTCATTAAAAATTCTCAAAAAAGTATACTTCATGTACCTATTAAAAAGCAAAAAATTAAAAATGCATAATGGAACCATTAAATCACAGAATGTCTATGCTGAGAACCCACTTTCTTCATTGTTCTTCCTGTGCGTAATTTACTATACTTGATTATTTATAGAAGAAAGTCATATACTTTTCTCATTTAAATTCACACATTGACAGATTTTTTTCCAAGAAAATTTGATTACCTACAGTGTGAGTACAGAAATCTGGATCATTGTGTAGCCAGATAGAATTTTCTTATCTTAATTTTCACAAATTTTGAATCTGCAATTTCAGATTCAAAGAGACTAAGAGACTAAGTAGACACTGTCTACCTGAGAAAATATTGGTGTTAATTCTACTTGGTCCATCTTCTTATTGATAGCATACAATTGATAGCATACAATGATCACATCATTGTCACAAACATACCAATGTATAATAATAGTATTCTCCTTAAACTTCCTAAGTAAAATAGTTGATGCAAAGATTTCATTTTGTGTGGGTTTGCATGTGTATCCCTGTGTGTATGTGTGTGTGTGTGTGTGTGTCTGTGTTTTAACTGTTTGTCTTTATGGCTCCAAAGTAGATAAAGACTCAGAATACTTGTAATCTTGTAAAACTAGATACAGCGTTTTAAATGTTTATCGTTAGAACATGCCCAGTGGCAGATGGTGGCATACCATTTTAGAGCCACCTAGAGGTACAAAAATTGTCCCATGTTTTTCATTTTGGCAGATGCACATGCCCCTTTGGCAAACTTCAGAAAATAACTAAAAGGCTTACACCTTCAAAACAGATTGTATTTATAGAGGGATGTGTACAGTTCAACAGGGGTGGTGCTGGGGATTTGAAAATCGACATTATCAATGTGTAGTACAGTTGGCATGAAACTTTGGATAAGAAATTAACTAAACTGTTTTACTGTGTATTTGGTGTGCTTACAGCACTTCAATGAATCTTAAGTAATTGTTTTCAGTGTAGTATTAAAATGAATTGTAATGAATTCATTCCAAATAAATCTTTTAAAATATAGATTAAAGGTCAAATTTCATACAGAACTCAATGCTTCCTAATAGCTTACTTTCAAAGTATTCATGTGTTTTATTTAGCATATTGATACTTGGAGAATCTTAATAGTAACACCATTTTAAATCCAAATGTGAATACAATTTTTAAAAGTTACTATAGTCATCAAATTTCCATATAACTTTCCAATTTTATAGCTCCCATTTTCATATTTTTAAAAGTAATGTCCCCACATCATTAATCTGAAATTGCTTTATTTATTTTATTTTATTTTTTTTGCAGTACTAGGGATTGAACCCAGGGCCTTACTTGCTTTGCAAGCACTCTACAACTGAGCTATCTCCCCAGTCCTATTAATCTGTATCTCTTTTCTGGTTTTCTGGTTTTTCAGTTGAGTAAGAAATTACCCATGTTCACCCGAAAGAAATCCTTTCGGGTGTGGAATGCTCTTTAATGTCACTTAAAGGGATGAGGGGGAGTCTGTATTTGGCCAAAGACTATTATTATCTAATCAGTTTTAAAATTTAGATGACTTAGATAAGGGAAATGCCAACATTTTGTGTAAAAGATCAGATTATACATATTTCAGGCTTTCAGAGTTATCCAGGTTCTGTGGCAACTACACAACTCTTCAAACATTGTAATGCATAAGCAGTCACATACAATACATAAATGAAAGACCATGGCTATAATTTCCTGTTCTATTTTTTTCTTGGATCCATAAATGGCTTGGTTTTCCCCCAACCTGGCTTGACTAGGTAAGCACTACATTTTTCTGACCCTGAATTAAAACTCACTGCTCCTCTAACTTCTTCCTTCTGGGCCTGTTAGGTGCCTAATTGGCTAAAATGGTGAGATTAGGTGAGGAACAAGTGAAAGAAAAGCTTAAAAACTCTAACTTGAATTTTAATCATTTCTTTCTTTTACAAAGGTAATAAAATGTACTGTAGCAAATCTAGAAATTATACTAATTTGTAAAGGAGAAATTCCAAAATTTTCAGAATGAACTATTGCTAGTATTTTGTAAAATTTTCAAGAAAAATTCAAAGTTTTGATCTTACAAGCACATGCTATTCTGTGTTATTTATTCACCTGTTAAGATCTCATGTTATTAAATACTCATTTGCAATCTCACTAAATGTCTATACATACATGGCTTTTTAAATAATGAATTCTATTGAATGTTTTACTTAGTGGCACAATCTCTGTTTTAGACATTGAGAATATAGCAACAAAAAAGACAATTAAGATTCCTTTTCTCATTGATCTTACATTGTATTTGGGGTGATAACAAGGAGGTAAGACTACATTAAAAGATAAACTTTCTAGGCATGGTGATGAATGCCTTTAATTCTAATGACATGGGAGGCTGATGCAGAATTGCTTGAGGCTACATTGGTAACTTGTCAAGACTCTGCCTCAAAACTAAAACATATAAATAAATAAATAAATCAGAAGGACCAGGGAGGTGCTCAGTGGCACCCCAGGTTCAATACCTAGTACCAAAATAAAAAGTAAACAGATAAATCATAAGCTTGACTTATAAAAGTGTTGTGCCCATAATATAACAATGATTAACAGATATGAAAGCATTGCATTATTTTGATTTAATCTGTTGTAATTAAAAACAGTTTGCTTATATAAAATTTAATAAAAATCTAGTTACACAAATATGTATATACCTTTCTAATAATACTCTCCTAGAAAATTCATAGTAATGGTATGGTCAGGTCAAAGCATATGCCTATTTTTAAATCTTAATACTTTTCATCAAATATCAACTAGAATACTTATAACAAATATGTCTTCCACCAAAAATTACAAGATTGTCCACAAATTGTTACCTGCAAGGTAGCATACATTTTAAAATACTATCTGAAGTAAATTTCATCAATCCAACCGGTTTGGTATTACCATTTCTATTTTATATAAAGAACATAAGAGACAGTAGCAAAATGTTGAAAGCAATGTGGCAACTATGAAAATCCCAGAGTGCAACAGTCTGAGTTCAGTCCCCCTACTTGCTGTTTTTATTTCAGAGAATATTAGTTCATTATGGCAACTTCAGTAAAGAGAATAGTAAGAAAACATCTGTTTGGAGTTAGTACAAAAGTCAATTTCCAATAAACAAGGTTCAGGGATACAAAAACCTTGTAGAAGAACTTCCTCTGTGCTTAGACTGTACTAAAGGCCAAAAATAAATGAAAGACATATCTTCACAATACGGGTAACTCATTAAGACAATAAGTTAGAGGAAAATGGGCTAAAATTTAGTACTTGGAAACAGCAGTGAGAATCTCATTTAATTTGCAATGACAATGCTAGATTTTTAACCATAACTTGCTCAGTTCTATTACATGTAGGTTCTAATTGTCTTGACCACACCAGGATAACCTCATTTCTTGTGCCTCATAACTGGTTCAGGCACCCAAGTTGATTTGGCCAGAGTGAGGTCCTGACCTTGCTTTCCACCTCTGCAGGAAGAACACATTCTCTCTGCATGTAATGGATAAACACCCCCAAGGCAGCTGGCAGTCATTTTGTGTCGTCATGCAGCACCACCATATTTAAGAAGATACAGAAGCAAAGCTACAGAAGCAAAGCAAGACAAGAAAAATAGCATCAACTGAATTTTTAAAATAACTGCTTAACTGGCATAGAGAAGCATCCTAACGTTTGGTTTCCTATTGAGTCCCACATAAGGAATTCTAACTGATGTACCTACCACATGTATAGCAGTCACACATCTAATACAGATATGGCAATTATTTACAAAAATCATTAAAACTTCTTATAATCAACAGATAACTGTTCATGAGTGCAGAAATCTACCATCTCTGATGTGAAGTTTATAATTTTAACTATACCTTTCCCATCTATAGGTTACATATTTCCCCCACTAAACCTATTTAAAAATTGAGAAATGGAGGAAGTTGTTATTTTTTTCAAATAGTTTTTCTTAAGACTAAAGTAAATGTCTTCTTTTCTCTTTGAAATCAAAGCTTCCTTCAGTTGTAGTCTAAAGGATGATAACTTATTTTTTCTCTAGACAGCTACACTTAGAAAATATGTACTAATATAAAGTGAAAGAAGGCATTAGCTAATGCACTGTCAAATTGAGTCACTAACATCCTTCATTTTGGTACACTTTTTTTATGTCAAATATGGGTGAGATTATAAGTGCAACCATAATGTGAACTACTGAAATATGGAGTTTGCTACTAATAATATCACCCAAATCTCAGTATACTTTGGAATGTTAATACTCATATATACATTATCAATATTATTCTAATCTGATACATTTTGGTAAGACTAGATGCCACTGGTTACTCATCACACTCCATTAAAATCTCAAAACTAGCAAAAACAAAAATTAAAGACAAAAGGCACTGAGAATTGTTATGTAAAATGAATAAGAAGTTATATTAGTGAATATATAATTACACAATTGATTTATAATATATATGCATATATATATGTATACCTTTGGATCAGTAATAAAAACACCAGTTTTACTATAATTTTAATCATAAATATACTTAAAGTAGATAATCTAATCATCTACATTACTTTTCCTACTTTTTAAAAAGGAAAACAGTAGGGAATTTTAGATGTCATATTATAAATGTATATATATGTAAAGTAACATATACAAAATATGTAAAAGCACTAATATATTAGCATAAGGTAAGGAATTTTATGTTTAGATTTTAGTCAAATGGGTCAAACTAAAACTACACATATAAATTAATAAATTTGGTCAAAATAGCTGAGTATAACAATTTCACAAATTCACTATATATATATACATATATATATATATATATACATATATATAACACATACACTTGGGTTTACATAGAAGTAGGAATTGTTGAATTTTTTGGAGGAGAAAATATTATACTGAGAAAATTATGTGTTTATTTGTACTATTCATAAGAATGGCTTGGGAAGATTAGAAAATTAAGCTATGATTTATATTACATGTGGCCACAAGAGTGATCTGAAAAGGGTTAGATATTGCATTTAACCTAATGTCTATTTAACCTCCTTTATAATACCTTCAAAACAGTTCATTTTATTTTGGGGCACTCTCATTCTAATTACGCAATGAAATTATCTTTCTTGAAACTAAATGAAATCCTATAAGGAAAACAGAGTCTCTGTCATTATAATGTAAATGATTTTTGTACACTGGCCTTTGTATACTGGTCACTAGGTTGCTTATTTCTTCACAACAGATGGAGACCTGTTAGTTCAAAAAGCAGTCAGAGCCACCTTCCAATTTTTATATATCCAGTTGTTTTAGACACATCCCAAATAAGCAGAATTTCAGTCATTTATTATCTTCCTGCTTTGCATACCCTGAGAGAAAATATACTCAATATCTGCTAGCCATAGATAAGCACAAGGTTGTGTAGCCTCAAGCTGCTGCCTATGGAGTTCTCTGACCCATAGTCAACCCACTGTGCTTCAGAAACATCACTTGGGCACAGAAGCCTCTCTGGATTGTGATTCCTCTCTCCCTGGGACTTCCCTTGGCCTTCACCCTATGGATGGTAGCCATGGTGCCTTAAGTCTCTGAACAGGCACTCACTGTAAGAAACTGGCCCCTAGGCCACCTACGAAAGGGTTGCTTAAATGAAGCTTGTGTGTGCTGCTGCTCCTCATCTTTTAGTCATACATTTTGTGGTCATATATATATCAAGGAGAGCAGCCAACAAATGTCTTAAAACCCTATAAGCATGAATGATACAAATTCATGTAGCAATTATTAGTACTCAATGAATTTGTGTAGTAATTATTAGCACTCTAGTGACTGTTATGTCTTTCCTAATTTACCCTTTGAGATGTCTTTCTCTATGTAATGGTCCTTCATATATTTGGGACCACAGCTGTCACATTTCCTCTGAATCTTATTTATACAACAAACATGATAATAACTTCATTATTTCCACATATGGCAGAGTTTTATACAGTTTATCATCTTGGTTGTCATCTATGAATAAATTTTGCTCTGCCAAAATTCCTTTCTAAGGGATGTCAGAGAATAAATATTTGCATACAGTGTTGGTTTCCTGTTGTGGTGAAAGCTGGAACTTATTTATTATTTATTTATTTATTTATGTATAATTTCTCTTAACATTACATATAATGCCAAGTTACCTACACCTAGAAGGCATGCCATTTTATATTCTTGGTTAGATTAGAAAATTTAGAGTTGGGTTTATCAATAAAGATCATTGCCATCACAGTGAAATGGGAGACTTCTGATGAAAGGGCAACTGAAAAATGTTTTGGATTAATGACCTGAATACCCACAGACATGAGAGGGAAGCTGAGGAGCTAAGAAATTCTAAAAAAACAAAAAACAAAAAACAAAAAAAAACAAACAGGAAAAGCAAGCTTCAGTAAGGGTAAAATTCTTATGGAGAACACTATTTTAAACACAAGTGATTATCAAGCCAACCTCACCAAGAAGGGCACACACTTTAGCCATCATCCTTAGAGTCAAAATTCACAGGAATACAAGAACACAAAGTAATATCTGACTAGGGCAGTATTTTTGAAGGAAAGATAAAAAATGAAAACACCTATAACCTGTGGAATCTAAACTAATAGAACAAAGTAATACAAATGCTGAAAGAGCATCACATCTGTTCAAAAAGATGACAGAAGGTATTGGCAACAAAAAGCTGTGTCAGGTTCTCATAAAAAAACAAAAAGAAAACAATTAGTAAGACTGAGTATGAAAAATACCACAGTTGAAAAAATCAAATGAGTTTGTAAATAGGTTGACTAATATCACAGATAAAACATAAATTACTTACTTGATATGCCAGATAAAAAGATATAAGGAAGATATAAATATGTGGAAAATTATCTCTGAGTATTGTGATACCTTTAAATAAAAGATATTAAACAGCAATCCTTGTCACTCCTAATATAGACAAACAAAATGCAAATAGTAACTTGTGTAAATAAAATATACATATGCAATATAATTTATGCAATATTATATTCATACTTTACAATGAAAAGAGATAACTGGAATTAAAGAATTGAGTTGAAATAGAAAAATTAAAATAACAGAAGTCTTGAATTAAATTGTGATGCTACAGCTTTATGAGGCAGAAAAGTTTCTAGTCATAAAAATTTGCTCTTCTCCCAGAATCACAACTGCATAATACATTTGCTTATCTTTTCTTCTTTTTACATGTTCAGATAAATTTAACACACCTACCACCTTAAATTCCAGAACAGAACTCTGATCACCTGAAAGTTATGTATCTTTCTAGAAAAATATTTGTTAAAACACCATTTGATGGAAAGAAAACAAGGAGCAACCAGCATGTCCATCAGTAGGAGTAAAATCATGATTCTGATTTTTAATATATTTTATTAAAAAAGCATACTATATATTATATTATGTATGAATTAATATGAAGTAATATTTATGTTATTTTATTAATGAAAATGGAAAAAAGTAGTCTAACAGAATGTTTCCATTTTTATTTAAAAATAAAAGAATGTGATAATAAAAATAATATATTTCTTTTTATCAATTATTTTTAAATATTCAGATTTATGGGGTACCATGTGATAAGTCAACACATGCCTACAGTATGTAACAATCAAAGCAGGCCAGTTAATATTTTCAACTCTTCAAACACTTCAAAAAAATTTGGTAAACACATAATAATAATACCTATTTATGGGATATAGTATGATTTTTAAATACATGTAAAAGATGTTCTATATACCCTATTTTAAGTACAAAATGAGAGTAAAATATATGCTAGGATGTACATTAAAATATTATTGCATTCAGGCACTGTAGCACACTCCTATAATCCCAGTGATCTGGAAGGCTAATACAGGAAGATATCAAGTTCAAAGCCAGCCTCAGGAACTTAGTCCTTAAGCAACTTAGTGAGATGCTGTCTCAAAATAATAAATAAATTAAAAGGACTTCTGATATGGCACAGTGGTTGAGAGTATCCCTAGATTTATGTCCTGGTACCAAAAAATAATTTATATATGTATATAAAAGTATATAAATATAAATAAAGAAATTGCATAAATAAGATACATAATATAATTTATACAATATTACATTCACATTTAAATTTATAATGAAAAGAGATAATTGGAATTGAAGCATGGAGTTGAAAGAAAAAAATAAAATAATAGAAGTATGCATATGCATATATATAACATATGAGCAACTTTAACAGTAGGGGGGAAATTTAATTATTTCTTATACTTCAGCATTGCTTGATATGTTAAAATGAACATGCATTGCTTAAAAATCTGAAAACAACTTTATGACATAAAATATACATGGTTCTGTGTGATCTAAAACTTTTCCAGTATAACAAGTATTGGTACCTTTAAGAAACAGAAAGTTAATTCATTCTGATCTTTTAGTTTACGCATTTAGTACTGAATGATTTTTTCTTTTTTTTTTTTTTCTTTTTTTTTTGGTTGCTTCAAAAGACAAGGGACAGAGAATAGAGCAGAAGAAACTGGATAACCTTCAAACACTTTGGAGCTCCAATGAGAACATACTCTAAAAAATTCACTCATTGTGGAATTTAATAACATCTATTTCACAAACCACAGAGTTTTCCTATCTCACAAATCAATTTCATTCTATTATATTGGTGAATTAGTTTCTTTTAGTGAATTGGTTGTTCCACTTTAACTGTTGACCTTCTAATAAAAGGGAAAGACATGTATTAGAAGTATAGAAAATAGTCAAGATAATAGCCCAGCAATACTTCTTACTTATCGCCTAACCTCTTCTTTTCAGATTTCCCCATGCTTCAGTGACCACGAGTTGTTACCATTGAATTAGACATGACAAGGCTCTCTAGGGCCCCTATTCTTTCAAGGAGTGGTTTGCTGGGGTACAGTAATGAACATTGTTAATGAAACTGTTACCCATTTGTTTGAGATTTCATGTAGAGATTTTGAAATCCAAATGAGAGATCACCATTCTTTTTACATTTAAGACATGGGAGAATTGAATCTGATGAGCCCTTTAAATTTGTTTTTCCTCTTACAAAATTATGATCATTACACAGCTTTGAAGTTATAATAAATCATAAAGTTGAAAGAAATTCCTCTCTATCAATAGTGGTGTTTTTGTATACAGAAGATGGAACATAATTTTATACTTTGATATTGAAGTATACACCCACACACGTGTATACACATATATGTAGTCATGAACATATGAAAATACACATCCAGAGAGAGAGAGAGAGAGAAAGAGAGAGAGAGAGAGAGAGAGAAGGAGAGGCCTTAAAAGCATGAAATTAATTAAAACTTTTTCAAAGTTCTAATATTATCATTTTATATGTAATTTGTGAATTATAACATGTTTAAATTTTGACATCAAGGAGGTCTTAGATTTGATTTCTGATACCAGTATATCATGTGTATTATATTCCCTGCACAATAAGAAAAGAAATGAAGCAATGTTAGACTGATATTCCAAACTAAATGAAATGTTTATTTGTTAACAATAGGTTAAAAAGAGAACATACACTTGTCAACTCAACTTACGTCTTTAAAAGAATTTTTTCAAGTTTATGTGAAATGAGTATCAATATGCACTTAATATCAGTTTAATTTAGATCAGTCAATCTATAATGAAATGACAGATTAACAATGAATGAAAATTTTGTGAAATGAACTATATTCTTATAGCAATAATATTTTTCTCTCAAAACTATTAATAATCTAGAATACAATATTATATATGCACATTTATTTTTCCCCACATATAATGTTATGGTTGGGATCTGGAAAGTCCCCCAAAGTTTCAAGTGTTGAAAGCTTGGTCCCCAAATACAGCCATGTTTGGAGGTTGGGCCCTTGGGAAATGATTGTATAATGAGGGTTCTGACCTTATTAGTGGATTAATGCACTGAAGGAAACATAATTTGATTGGACTATTGGGAGATGGTGGAAACTGTAGGCAGAGGGTATGGTTGGAAGTAGGTTATTGGAGGCATGCGCTGGGAGGGGATTTCTTTTCTAGGCTGCTTACTCCATCTCTCTCTTTCCTCTTTCCCTCCCTCCCTTCTTCCTGGTTGCCCTGAGCTGAGCTGCTTTTCTCCAGTAGGCCTTTCCACCACGGTGCTCTGTTCCCCTCAGGCCCAAAGAATTGCAGCCAACTAAACATGACTAAAACTTGAATAAAGAAAACAAATTGAACCAAAATAAATCCTTCCTCCCCCACCTTGTTTGTGTCAGGTATTTTGGTCACAGTGATAAAAAGCTGACTAACACATGTAGGTTTTAAAGATGGGATCTATCCTTGTGTCAGAACAATAACATCATTTGAAAACTAGTTGACAGTTTGTGAAGTGCTTTTACTTCATCTTACTTTATTAGGAAGATGTGAAAAGACGTGATTGACTTGGTTATTTTATATGAATTTTGATTATGAAGTAGGTCACAGGAACATTATACAATATACCTCTTTCACAAAAATTCAATAAAAATATAAAAAGACAGATGTAGAAATTTTGTGTTCTCTCCTTGGGTTCCAATCATTTCACTCATGTCTAATTTGTATCTCAGCTTTTGTTTAAAAACAAGTACTGCTAGTGCCTTCAGCAAATCTTCCTCCTGGAAAATATGCCCTGTGCAAGGGTTCGAATTTGAGCAATATTAAACTTTACTCTTACAGTAACATAATAAGTTTCTCAGCCTCAGAGTTCAGTCCAAAAGTTTGCTTATGCTTTCAATGGTTTGGAACCTCTCTGTGTTAAAGTTCTCTATCAACACTCTTTCCATTTGCAGTGTTGGGTCACACACATATAGACATAATGATGATCTTTATTTCAAATTATCTTGTGTGTGTGTGTGTGTGTGTGTGTGTGTGTGTGTGTGTGTTAAACTACCCTCCTTTATTTCAAACCTCCATGCCAGTCATTGTTAATGTCAGTAATTTGGACATTTAATCACATATAACATGATAAAGTAGAAATAATGCTAGAATTTAGTTTCAAAGTACAAGTCCAAAAATTTGCAGTGGCAATAATAAGGAGGAGGAAATGGAAATGAACGAAGAATATTAAGAATACAGACACTTGAGATGAGAGCTGAGAGGAGAAAAGAGTGAGTTCAGGTTCTTGTCATGATTAACTGGCTAATGGTGATGTCATTTAAGACCCAGCTGAATGAACAAAAGCAATGTTTTATATGACCTATTTCTATAAAATCTTAGATTATAGAGTCTTAGTGTTTACTTTTCATTATTTCTAGATTCTTAAAGTGTTCTATACACGTCACCAACCTCCCTAATTCCTGGTTATATTAATGTATGAATGCCAAGAATGAACAGGAGCTTGACCATTAATATTGTGCTCATCCTACAACTGAAATTACGTGGATTCACATTTACTAATGTATAGATTTCATACAGCAATGTGAACTTCCACTTGTCCTTTGGACACCTGGCATTAGTATTTCCCTTTTCCAACAAAAATTTATTCTTAATTTTGACTTATTAGATATATGAATTGAGGACATCTGTGAAAATTCACCCATGCAAACTGAGCCCTGGGAGCATTCCTTCACTCTCCCTAAAGAAATCAACCAAAAAGTTGAATTTCAACAGGTGTGTAACTGTGCAAAATACTATTCCAGGAAGTTGCTTTTGATAACATACTAGTTCCTTTTGAAACTGCACACTCAGTTCCAGATTTGCTATGCCTTTATAATTTCTCATCCTTGTAAGGTGGTATTTCTTAACATATTGCAATGAAAGGAGCTGCATTTTAATGGCATGCTTTATACATGTGAATACTTTTAGTAATTCTCACTTGCCTTAAATCGTTTTTTAAAATGTGAGATTCTATGCTTAAAAGAATTTTTTTATTTTAAATAAGCAGTTTTATGGTCTTTGAAAATGAATCTTTAAGCAACTGAGGATTGCAATTTTTTAAAATTATATTTAAGTAAAGTTTCATATATGTTTGTAGATAAAAAGTGGACATAGCTGCATGTTTGTGTATTGTGTGTATGTGTATTATATGAATGGTATATACATAAAAGGTTCAAATATGTTTGTGAATAAAATGTGAATGTATGCATGTGTTTTGTATTCATGCAATGAAAAATGCAATCTCTTGGGAATATTCTGTGCACCAGTATATGGAATTACTTTGATTTCTTTGCATTTCACATATCACCAATATTTTATTGGTATCAGTAAGTTTACCCCAGTATAAAGAATCACCAAAATATCTAAGAATCTTAGAATATCACTTTGAATTTTTAAAAATATCCCTTTTCCTTTGCTGAGAGAAAGCTTTTTAGTTTGAATCTATCCCAGTTGTTGATTCTTGCTTTTATTTCTTGTGCTATGGGAGTCCTGTTAAGGAAGTCTGATCCTAAGCCAACAAGTTGAAGATTTGGACCTACTTTTTCTTCTATAAGATGCAGGGTCTCTTGTCTGATTCCGAGGTCCTTGATCCATTTTGAGTTGAGTTTTGTGTAGGGTGAGAGATAGGGGTTTAATTTCATTCTATTGCATATGGTTTTCCAGTTTTCCCAGCACCATTTGTTGAAGAGGCTATCTTTTCTCCATTGCATATTTTTGGAACCTTTGTATAGTATGAGAAAATTGTATTTATTTGGGTTTGTGTCCATGTCCCCTATTCTGTACCATTGATCTACCTGTCTATTTTGGTACCAATACCATGCCGTTTTTGTTACTATTGCTTTGTAGTAGAGTTGAAGATCTGGTATTGCAATATCCCCTGCTTCGCTCTTGCTACTGAGGATTGCTTTAGCTATTCTAGGTTTTTTATTCTTCCAGATGAATTTCATAATTGCTTGCTCTATTTCTGCAAGGTACATCATTGGGATTTTAATTGGAATTGCATTGAATCTGTATAGCACTTTAGGTAGTATAGCCATTTTGACAATTTTAATTCTGCCTATCCAAGAACATGGGAGATCTTTCCCTAGTAATAAGGGAAATGCAAATCAAAACTACCCTAAGATTTCATCTCACCCCAATTAGAATGGCGATTATCAAGAATACAAGCAACAATAGGTGTTGGCGAGGATGTGGTGAAAAAGGAACACTCATACATTGCTGGTGGGGTTGCAAATTAGTGCAGCCACTCTGGAAAGCAGTGTGGAGATTCCTCAGAAAGCTTGGAATGGAAACACCATTTGACCCAGCTATCCCACTCCTTGGCCTATACCCAAAGGACTTAAAATCAGCATACTACAGAGATACAACCACATCAATGTTCATTGCTGCTCAATTCACCATAGCCAGATTGTGGAACCAACCTAGATGCCCTTCAGTTGATGAATGGATAAAGAAACTGTGGCATATTTATACAATGGAATATTACTCCGCAATGAAGAATGATAAAATTATGGCATTTGTAGGCAAATGGACGAAATTGGAGAATATCATGCTAAGTGAGATAAGCCAATCTCAAAAAACTAAAGGACAAATGATCTCGCTGATAAGTGGATGAGGACATATAATGGGGGTGGGAGGGGTTAGCATTAGGTTTAGGGTTAGGTTTAGAGTTAGGCTAAGGAGAGCGGTAAGAATGAAGGAAAGAAGGACTGTATAGAGGGAAAAGAGGGGTGGGAGGGGTGGGGGGGAAGGGGAAAAAAATAAACATCATTACCCTATGTAAACGTTAAAAATAAATAAATAAACAAAAAAATAAAAAATAAAATAAAAATATCCCTTTTCTAAAAGTCTCTCATCAAGTGTAAATGAAATGACAAAAATTGCTTTCATTTACCTGTGAACATAAATATTTCTTACTTTTAAAAGATCATGTAATTCAACAGAAGTAAACACCCCATCCAAAAATATTGGCATGTTATGAATAATTATAGTTCAATACCTAAGTCTAGTTATTATAGAAAAATGAAGAAATTTGGAACTCAAGGGTTAAAATAGTAAAATACTCACATTATTGTTATACTTAATTCATTTCAGGATTTCTGAGGTCTTAAAGACCATAACACTTTCTAAAGAAACTGGCATCTACACTTTCCCTAATATTTTTTGAATGTAGATGGTACTTAAACATTGGTTTGGGAAGATTCCATGTGCTGCTGAGAAGAAAGTAAATTCACTCGTTGATGGATAGAATATTCTATATATGACTGTTAAGTTTAAGTTATTGTCTTATTGGGTTCTATAGTTTCTTTGTTTAGTTTTTGTTTGGAAGATCTATCCAGTGGTGACAGCAGTGTGTTAAAGTCACCCAGAATTATTGTGTTGTGGTCTATTTGATTCCTGGAATTGAGAAGGGTTTGTTTGATGTACATGGATGCATTCTTGTTTGGGGCATAAATATTTACGATCAGTATGTCTTCCTGTTGATGGTTCCCTTAAACAGTATGAAATGTCCTTCTTTAACCCTTCTGACAAACTTTGGCTTGATGTCCACTTTATCTGAAATAAGGATAGAAACCCTAGACCATATGTTATGCCACAAAACAGCCCTTAGGAAATGTTCTATCAGATCATAATGGAATGAAATTAGAAATCAATGACAAAATAAAAAACAGAAATTACTCCAACACCCAGAGACTAAATACTATGTTATTGAATGAAGCATGGATAACAGAAAACATCAGGTAGGAGATTAAAAAATTCTTAGAGGTAAATGAGAACGACAATATAACATATCAAAATCTCTGGGACACTATGAAAGCGGTACTAAGAGGAAAATTCATCGCATACAGTGCATTCAAAGAATAAAAAAAGTCAACAACTAAATGACCTAACATTATAGCTCAAAGCCCTAGAAAAAGAAGAACAGAACAACACCAAAAGTAGTAGAAGACAGAAAATAATTAAAATCAGAGCTGAAATCAATGAAATTGAAACAAAAGAAACAATTCAAAAAATTAACAAAACAAAAAGCTTGTTCTTTGAAAAAGTAAACAAAACAGACAAACCCTTAGCCACACTAACAAAGAGGAGAGAGAAAACTGAAATTACTAAAATTTGTGATGAAAAAGGAAATATCATGACAGACACCACTGAAATACATACATGAGAAACTACTTTGAAAATCTATATTCCAACAAAATAGAAAATACCGAAGATATCAACAAATTTCTAGAGACATATGATCCTCCCAAATGGAACCAGGAGGACATACACAATTTTAACAGATCAATACCAAGCAATGAAATAGAAGAAGCCATCAAAAGTTTACCAACCAAGGGAAGGCCAGGACCAGACAGATCCTCAGGCGAGTTCTACAAGACCTTCAAAAAAGAACTCATTCCAATACTTTTCAAAGTATTCCAGAAAATAGAAAAAGAAGGGACCCTACCAAACTCATTCTGTGAAGTTAATATCACCCTCATACCCAAAGCAAAGACACATCAAGGAAAGAAAACTGTAGACCACTATCTTTGATGAATATAGATGCAAAAATCCTTAACGAAATTCTGGTAAATCCCATCCAAAAATATATTAAGAAGATAGTGTACCATGATCAAGTGGGGTTCATCCTGGGAATGCAAGGTTGGTTCAACATCCATAAATCAACAAAAGACAACACCCCTTCATGCTCAAAACACTAGAAAAAATAGGGATAGTAGGAACATACCTCAACATTGTGAAGACTATTTATGCTAAGCCCATGACCAACATCATTCTTTATGGAGAAAAACTGAAAGTATTCCCTTTAAAAACTGGAACAAGACAGGAATGCCCTCTTTTATCACTTTTATTCAACATTGTCCTTGAAATGCTAGCCAGAGCAATTAGACAGACTAAAGAAATTAAAGGAATAGGAACAGGAAAAGAGGAACTCAAGCTGTCACTATATGCTGATGACATGATTCTCTATTTGGAGGATCAAAAAAGCCACACCAGAAAACTTCTAAACCTCATAAATGAATTCAGCAAATAGCAGGATACAAAGTCAATACACATAAATCTAAAGCATTTTTATACATAAGCAATGAAACATCTGAAAGGGAAATGAGGAAAACAACTCCATTTGCAATAGCCTCAAAAAAAAATAAAATACTTGGGAATCAATCTAACCAAAGAGGTGAAAGATCTCTACAATGAAAACTACAAAACATTAAAGAAAGAAATTGAAGAAGACCTTAGAAGATGGAAAGATCTCCCATGTTCTTGGATAGGCAGATTTAATATTATCAAAATGGCCATACTTCCAAAGATGTTGAACAGATTTAACAAAATTCCAATTAAAATTCCTATGACGTTTCTCATAGAAACAGAAAAAGCAATCATGAAATTCATCTAGAAGTACAAAAGACCCAGAATAGCCAAAGCAATCCTGGACATGAAGAGTGATGCAAGAGGTATCACAATACCAGACCTTAAACTCTAGTATAGAGCAACAGTAACAAAAACGGCATGGTATTGGCACCAAAATAGACAGGTAGATCAATGGTACAGGATAGAAGACATGGAGACATACCCACATAAGTACAGTTATCTCATACTAGACAAAGGTGCCAAAAACTTACAATGGAGAAAAGATAGACTTCAACAAATGGTGCTGGCAAAACTGAAATCCATATGCACTAAAATTAAGTTAAACCCCTATCTCTCACCCTGTTCAAAACTCAACTCAAAATGAATAAAGGATCTAGGAATTAGACCTGAGACCCTTCATCAAACAGAAGAAAAAGTAGGCCCAAATCTCCATCACACTGACTTAGGACAAGACTT
The DNA here is from genome assembly GCF_902686445.1 of Sciurus carolinensis. Classification (NCBI taxonomy): domain Eukaryota; kingdom Metazoa; phylum Chordata; class Mammalia; order Rodentia; family Sciuridae; genus Sciurus; species Sciurus carolinensis. Next base: position 93,883,947 of record NC_062215.1, read on the forward strand.
CCTTAACAAGATCCCCGTAGCACAGAAATAAAAGCAAGAATCAATAAATGGGATAGATTCAAACGAAAAAATTTTTTCTCAGCACAGAAAACAATAAATAATGTGAAAAGAGAGCCTACAGAGTGGGAGAAAATCTTTTCCACACACACTTCAGATAAAGCAGTCATTCCAAAGTTTATAAAGAACTTAAAAAACTTCACACCCAAAATACAAAGAACCCAATCAATCAATGGGCTAAGGAAATGGGCAGACACTACACAGAAGAAGACATATAGGTGATCAACAAATATATGAAAAAGTGCTCATCATCCCTAGTAATTAGAGAAATGCAAATTAAAACCACCCTAAGATTTCATCTAATTCCAATTATCAAGAACACAAGCAATAATAAGTGTTGGCGTGGATGTGGGGAAAAAGGCAAACTCATACATTGCTGGTGGAGTTGCAGATTTGTGAAGTCACTCTGGAAAGCAGTATGGAGATTCCTCAGAAAACTTGGAATGGACCCACCATTTGACCCAGCTTTCCCACTCCTCAGTTTATACCCAAAGGACTTAAAATCAGCACACTACAGTGATGCAACCACATCAATGTTCATAGCAACTCAATTCACAATACCTAGGTTGTGGAACTAACCTATTTGCTCTTCAATTGACAAATGGATAAAGAAACTGTCGTATAAATACACAATGGAATATTACTCGGCCATAAAGAAGAATAAAATTATGGCATTTGCTGGTAAATGGATGAAGTTGGAAAATATCATGCTAAGTGAAATAGGCCAAGCCCAAAATACCAAAGGCCGAATGTTTTCTCTGATAAGTGCATGACAATATATAATTGGGGGGGGAGAGAAGAATGAAGGATCTTTGGATGGTGTGGAGGAAAATGGGGTGGAAGGGGGTGGAGGACAGAAAGATGGTAGAATGAAACAGACAGTATTACCCTCAGTATATGTGTGATTACATGAATGGTGTGAATCTACATTGTGTACAACCATAGAAAGAAAAAGTTGTACCCCAATTGTGTACAATGAATCAAAATGCAGTCTGTAAAAATAAAAGAGATTTTAATAAAAAAATAAAATAAAATAAAAACATTAGTTTGAATGGAATAAAATGCCCTTTTGTGGAATTTCAGGAATTCCTGCTCCTTAAATCAAAAGCTGTAGAGGCAGTGAGGATCATTTATTACTATCAAGAAATGTACTCCAGAGTCACATGGATTTAACTGTGACGTCCAATACTTTTACATGTGCCTCAGTTTCCTTTACTACAAAATAGGATAAACATAAATACCTTCAACCTGTCTTGTTTTTAGAAGTAAAGAGAATAATGCACCTTAAGCATTACTTAGTACCCCACCCTAGAGACAATGATTACTTCACCACTTTCTGCCATTGACCATTAGTGCTCTTTGACTAGTATCATGGTTTTATTTCTCTTGCTTATCTGATTCTGGCTTCTAAATATTTTAGAAGTTTAGAAATTGGAAATAAGTCAGAACAAAATAAGGACAGAAGGAGAATATTATAACAGCTCTAAAAAATAATCCAAAAGGTACAATGACTTGTCGTCTCTACAATAGGCCTAACATAATATGTCATAAAAAATAGTTTTCAAATGAGATGAAAGTTATTTACAGAAAAATAGGTAAAGCTTTTATTTTTATTTATTTTTTATTTTTTTACGTTTACATAGGGTAATGATGTTTCTTTTTTTTTTTCCCTTCCCCCCCACCCCTCCCACCCTTTTCCCTTTATACAGTCCTTCTTTCCTTCATTCTTACCGCTCTCCTTAGCCTAACTCTAAACCTAACCCTAAACCTAATGCTAACCCCTCCCACCCCCATTATATGTCCTCATCCGCTTATCAGCGAGATCATTCGTCCTTTAGTTTTTTGAGATTGGCTTATCTCACTTAGCATGATATTCTCCAATTTCGTCCATTTGCCTACAAATGCCATAATTTTATCATTCTTCATTGCGGAGTAATATTCCATTGTATAAATATGCCACAGTTTCTTTATCCATTCATCAACTGAAGGGCATCTAGGTTGGTTCCACAATCTGGCTATGGTGAATTGAGCAGCAATGAACATTGATGTGGTTGTATCTCTGTAGTATGCTGATTTTAAGTCCTTTGGGTATAGGCCAAGGAGTGGGATAGCTGGGTCAAATGGTGTTTCCATTCCAAGCTTTCTGAGGAATCTCCACACTGCTTTCCAGAGTGGCTGCACTAATTTGCAACCCCACCAGCAATGTATGAGTGTTCCTTTTTCACCACATCCTCGCCAACACCTATTGTTGCTTGTGTTCTTGATAATCGCCATTCTAATTGGGGTGAGATGAAATCTTAGGGTAGTTTTGATTTGCATTTCTCTTATTACTAGGGATGTTGAACATTTTTTCATATATCTGTTGATTACTTGTACATCTTCTTCTGTGAAGTGTCTGTTCATTTCCTTAGCCCATTTGTTGATTGGATTATTTGTATTCTTCGTGTAGAGTTTTTTGAGTTCTTTATAGATTCTGGAAATTAGCGCTCTATCTGAGGTATGGTTGGCAAAAATATTCTCCCACTCTGTAGGCTCTCTCTTCACATTTCTGATAGTTTCCTTTGCTGAGAGAAAGCTTTTTAGTTTGAATCTATCCCAGTTGTTGATTCTTGCTTTTATTTCTTGTGCTATGGGAGTCCTGTTAAGGAAGTCTGATCCTAAGCCAACAAGTTGAAGATTTGGACCTACTTTTTCTTCTATAAGATGCAGGGTCTCTGGTCTGATTCCGAGGTCCTTGATCCATTTTGAGTTGAGTTTTGTATAGGGTGAGAGATAGGGGTTTAATTTCATTCTATTGCATATGGTTTTCCAGTTTTCCCAGCACCATTTGTTGAAGAGGTTATCTTTTCTCCATTGCATATTGTTGGAACCTTTGTCTAGTATGAGAAAATTGTATTTATTTGGGTTTGTGTCCATGTCCCCTATTCTGTACCATTGATCTACCTGTCTATTTTGGTACCAATACCATGCCGTTTTTGTTACTATTGCTTTGTAGTAGAGTTGAAGATCTGGTATTGCAATACCCCCTGCTTCGCTCTTGCTACTGAGGATTGCTTTAGCTATTCTAGGTTTTTTATTCTTCCAGATGAATTTCATAATTGCTTGCTCTATTTCTGCAAGGTACATCATTGGGATTTTAATTGGAATTGCATTGAATCTGTATAGCACTTTAGGTAGTATAGCCATTTTGACGATATTAATTCTGCCTATCCAGGAACATGGGAGATCTTTCCATCTTCTAAGGTTTTCTTGAATTTCTTTCTTTAGTGTTCTGTAGTTCTCATTGTAGAGGTCTTTCACCTCTTTTGTGAGATTGATTCCCAAGTATTTTATTTTTTTCGATGCTATTGTGAATGGGGTAGTTTTCCTAATTTCTCTTTCTGAAGATTCATCACTTATGTATAAAAATGCATTGGATTTATGAGCATTGATCTTGTAACCTGCTACTTTACTGAATTCACTTATGAGTTCTAAAAGTTTTCTGGTGGAATTTCCAGGTTCCTCTAAATACATAATCATGTCATCAGCGAACAGGGATAGTTTGAGTTCTTCTTTTCCTATTCGTATCCCTTTAATTTCTTTGGTTTGTCTGATTGCTCTGGCTAGAGTCTCAAGGACGATGTTGAATAGAAGTGGTGAAAGAGGGCATCCCTGCCTTGTTCCAGTTTTTAGGGGGAACGCTTTCAGTTTTTCACCATTTAGAATGATATTAGCCATGGGCTTAGCGTAGATTGCCTTTATAATGTTTAGGAATGTTACCACTACCCCAATTTTTTCTAGTGTTTTGAGCATGAAGGGATGCTGTATTTTATCGAATGCTTTTTCTGCATCTATTGAAATAATCATGTGATTCTTAACTTTAAGTCTATTGATATGGTGAATGACATTTATTGATTTCCGAATGTTGAACCAACCTTGCATCCCTGGGATAAAACCCACTTGATCGTGGTGCACTATCTTTTTAATATATATTTGTATGCGATTTGCTAAAATTTTGTTGAGAATTTTTGCATCGATGTTCATTAAGGATATTGGTCTGAAATTTTCTTTCCTCGATGTGTCTCTGTCTGGTTTAGGTATCAGGGTGATATTGGCTTCATAGAACGAGTTTGGGAGGGTTCCCTCCTCTTCATATTCAAGATCTGCCTTGGTGATAATGGTGAATAATATAACATTTTTCAAAAAAAAAATCCAGAACTTCAGAATTAAGACATGGTTAGTATCTGCTCAAGCTAAGAAATGCAGGTTAGGGATTTTATTCTTTAAACTGCCAATGTTTTCCCTTGACCTACTTTTTAGCACTAGCAACAACACCAACAGAGGAAAAGGAGTGTTTCGTCTGCAAAGTGTCAAATTAAGGGAGTAAATTATGGCATCACTCCCAAATAAGTTTCAGGTTGCCAGAGTTTATGATTGCCTATTCATGGGGAAAAGAATGCTATGTGAGAATTCCATGGCTCCTTGTTAATGCAGTTTTTTTCAGCTTAAGAAGAGGAATCACAGGCTTTAATGTATAGTCCTGTGGAGATGGGTAGAAGGAGAGAAGGGACTAGATAAATGTCTTTGAAATGAGATTGATTTTCCCTTTTCTTCTTCAAAGAACAAGAGGTATAGTTATATTAATTGGTTGGTGTCTATTTTATAGACTTTAAAAACAGAGGATAATTCATCTTGATTCTGTAATTACTAGTTAAACAAACAGCATATGACAAGTCTGACAAGTAGGCTTTTTCAACATGGAATAGATATTACAATGGCCAAAGTGTTAGCCAGATTAATAAATCAAGGTTGTGCCATTTGATAAATTCTTTCCTTTCTTAATAAGAGGTATTATCTACATTTGTATACTGATTCTAAAATGTCTATATGGGTATGAAACTAAATATCAAACAGATCACTAAACTTGATGAACCAATAAAAAGTAGTTTTCCAAAACATGTTAAAGGAACTGGTTACATATTTTCTTCTGTATAAGAGGTTGATTTTGTTCTTGGAATATAACATTTTATTATTGATGTAAGTCTATAAAATTATAAATCTAGAGTTTTATAGATCACATGAAGGTCATGTCTCTATCACAACATTGCTGTAGACTGAAGTCTGGGTTAAAAAGCATCTGCTTAACTCCCGTGAGACACTGACTAAGATAAAGGAAAGGAATTCATAAACCCATTTATGCCACACACATGGATCAAAGAAATTACTACAATCTTATATATGAGTCTCACTCTCTGGGTGAGAAAATGTCCTGGAAATGTCCCCAGTTCAAACTGGCAGGAGACGATTATCTTTCTCCCCTTTACACTTTAGCCCAGGGTCAGAAAGTTCTGAGTTGTTCAATATTTCTATTACATTAATGGGACAATTATCACATAGGGATCAACTTCATGCTGCTAATATAGATATGCCTCTGGAAGCAATTTCTGGCTCTGCTGGGCAAGGCAATCTATTAGGTCATTTGTAACCTCTGCAAAGCCTAGTGGAAAGAGTACAGACTCTGGACTTCTTGGTTTAAATTCTAGCAGCTGGGTATTTATTTGTAGAGTAACCTTGGCATATTACTTAACATTTCTGAGTCTTCTTTAGGGGATAATAGTCTTTATTCTAATGGGACATTTGTAAAGATTTATAAAAAATAAATAAAAACAACACAGGAAAACAAGCTGCTAGACTATTTCATGCATCATAGGAATTAGGTAATTGGAATTATTATTATCATCATGTACAGTACCTTGCTCATTCCTTTTAATTGACTAATGTCATCTTGATACACAAAACTATCATCACCTAAAGAATATCTTCTCTGTCACATGAGCATTATCTCAAAAAACATACAAAAAATAAAATGTGATTTGTCAATAAGTGTAAATTATTATGAAAATTTTCAAAAAAGTGATCAGGATGGTCCTTGTGATCAGGAAGTTAGGTAACCATAGGTTCAGAGTTACAAAAATAAATGCAGAAGTTATTAGTTCTTACACAAATTAATCCACAATCATAGGTTTTTTGAATAACTGAATGCACATATTGGTTATGTTTCTCTGAGATTGAAGGTTTGACTTTTTCTCCATGAGCACAGTTCTACGGAACTGGAAATGTTTTTAATACTCCAGATCTGGGAACTCTGAAAGAAACAAACCAAATAGTAACCAAACCCCACATCCAGTGTTAGGTAGCTCATACACCCACTTTCTGCAGTCTGAAGTACTGATGTGATAACATATATTGAAATTCCACTTTGAGGCAAAATTAATTGATACTGCTCTTTATGCTACAGAGAAGTTGAAAATATATAAATGGTAGAGTGGCCTGCATCAAATTTAACATGTGTTTTCTTTAAATATGTGAAATTAACTAAGTTTATTTTATTTCTTATACTACATAGTTTCTGAGAATTGGTCTGCATTGTCAAACATTGTTCAACACAAAGAATCTCTCAAGTGCTAATAGTGACGACTGCAACAAATTTTTTTTTCTCCCTTAGAAATCCTTACTATAATGTTAATAAAATACATGTATGTATGATGCAGAATCAATTCAGAATAATGGTCACATTTTTAACAAGACTTTTGGAAAGCAGATTGGTTTGCTTTTCATTGTTAAAATGTTTATTATTTACTAATTCAGGATCTTACCTTTTACTTCTTTGACCACTTCATAAATCCTTTAGAAACAGTTTCTATATAGTATCTTTATGACAATGTGATTTGTACCTGATAGGCAATAAATGGATGTTGATTGATTCCTAAAAGTTTTTTAGGATATGATGAATTTAAAAGGAAAATTATGACTCATTCTCATAATATATCTGCATCATAAATCAGTTTGATTTATGCTACATAAATATGGCATGTTCTGAACTTTAAGAATAAAAATCCATTGAAGTAACAATCTTCAGAACTATTTCCTTCATTTCTGTTTTTCAAATTTATGAAAATAGAAGTTCTGAATTTCTCAAGAGTAAGCCATGTTTTCACAAAAATTTTTCCGAAAGATTTCTTTCCATCTTTTATGAGTCTTTGACTCTTTAAAAACTGTCTAAACTTTGTTCATCAGATGACACAGTTTTGCTGTGGAGTAGACATTAATTAATTTTGCTATTCACTAGTGGAATTATCCAATAGAATTATTCAATAGAGTTATCCTAGTTATGCTTTTTTTGATTCCTTTTAAATCTGATTTTCCAAACTTTCAATTTTCTGAGTTATCTCTCCAATAAACTCCTTCTTGGCTTTAGTTAACTATAGTAGTTTTCAGTTGTTAGAATCAAGAACTCTAAGCAATAAATACAGCAGTCTGCTAATGCTATTGATGAGGATTTTCTATACTGCATGAAAAGACTCATTGGAGAATCATGAATCTTCATTGAGTTCTACTCATTAAAAATATTTGAATCTTTCCTGTATCTCCTTTTTCTTCCCCAGATATGGACTCAATAATAGTCAGTCTTTAAAGTTGTTAGCTAAGATGAAACTCTGTTGTCACTTTACAAAAACTACTGCTATATCCTAAAGATGTTGATGTGCTTGCTATAAAGTATCCTCCACCCTGTTTACAGCTGTGAGTTCAGCTCACCTCAGTAGAGTCATACATACAGTTATCCATTCCCCCAAAGGGAGAGTACACCAATCTTTACAATAGGAAAAACAATTACTTCCAATGCAGGAGCTCAAATATGCTTTGTAAATTGCCCCTGAGTGTTCTTGTGATCATCAGATAGTTCAGGAAAGAAGCAGAATTCAGACTGTCATAGAATTAGACATACATGTAATCTTTCCTCATCAGCATTTTATACATAGGTGTTTTTCCTCAAACATTGAATCCTTAAGTTATGTGTAGGTGAGAGTTGTATGCATTTTAAGACAATATCCTGACATTGAAACAGAGGAGAAACACAAACTCAATAACATGATGTGCGCTTATAGGAGTTTGCCATCTAGTCTTTGAAACAACAATTTTCAGTGCTGATCTAATAGGTAGCAACTATATTGGATATATCTAAAAGCAGACATTTTGAATACAAAACATTGGTCTCTGATGTCACAATCATTTCACCAAGAGGGTAGATCTGTTTCTGAATTTGGCTTTGAAATGATGTCTCTGAATTTAGCATGTTGAAAGCCTGAAATTGGCAATTTTCATGAAATCTTCAGATTCATATAGCAGAATTAATGCCTTGAAATATATAAAAAATAAAAATAAAACACAACGGCTAGAACAGAAAAGGTATAGGAAGATCACTGTGACAAGTAAGACCTCTACTTGGGTCTCAGAGGTTCCTGGTCTATAGTCAAATCATGTAAGTCAGGATCATTGTGACTCAACTTTAATATGCACTCTTATTCACTTGATCTTGTATAATCCTGAAATCACTCCGCCTTACCTGGTTAACTTGCCAAGAGTATCTTATGGAAGCATGTTCTAGAGGCTGTTGGAAAATATAAATTTGCCTTAAAGTATTTGTGGTTTGGTTCATTTTTTTCCTTGATCCTGACCTAGATGTTTGGCAAGGTCCATGCTGAGAATTCTCCAAAACTAACCAGCATCAGACATATATACTTAGGAGAAGATTTGGAGATAAAGATGAATTATTTTTCCAATGGTCTAGAGGCAATCACATACCCAACACAGTGTCAAGTTTACTATTAAATTAAGAGATAATTTTTTTCCCTGGGTACCAGGGATTGAACTCAGCAGTGCTCAACCACTGAGCCACATCCCCAGTCCTATTCTGTATTTTATTTAGAGACAGAGTCCCACTGAGTTGCTTAGCGCCTCACTGTTGCTGAGACTGACTTTGAACTCTAGCTCCTCCTGCCTCAGCCCTCTGAGCTGCTGGGAAGAGATCACTTTTAATACCAAAAACTACACAAACCTCCAATTAGGAACATGATGACTTCTTCCTATGAAACACCTACTCAATGTTATATACACACACATGCACAAAAATTCCCAAAAATATCTCATTGATAATAACACATTTCAACATTTTTATCATCACATTTTATTTGATGTCACAGTGGGGAAATCAATCATGCAAATAATATGTGCGCAAAATGATTTTTAGATTTATTTAAGTGCTTAAAGACAGATATCACAATATCTCAGTAATATATTTCTTCAGTTATCATTACACTTGTAGTCTACATATTTGGTCTTGCATGGGTAAATACTTTATTCCTCATGAACTATTGTAGTTTTAGAAAGTTTTAATTTTTAACTTTCTTTTTTATTTTATTATTATTTGGAAGCAAAATATAAAATTAAAATTCCTGTCTCAGGAATGCTCTGACTTCTTTAAATTTTTTATTAAATTTCTATTAAGACATAAAAGTATGTAAGCACAGTGTAGTACAAAGATGTGGAAATGGTATTTCATTTGTTCCATATGTACTTAGTGATTTTACATGAACTGAGCACAAGTTTAACTTGGTTTCAGAAAAGAGTGAAATAAAGTCTTTGCCATCTAGGAGCTCACAGTCAAACCAGAGAGAACCACAGATGTCAAAACAGCCCACAGGCGAATGACTTTTTAAATGTACCTTGTGAGGTCCCAAGCCCCTAGAAACAACTGAGTACAGGGAATGAGAGATGAATTATTTTATCTATCAGGTCCCTGAAGGAGTTCTCCAAAGAGTCCCCGTCACTTCTAAGGAATGCATGGCACATTCTAGCACACTGAAGTCCCGCATTTTAGATTTTAAAAACTTTAGGAATGTAAAATTCAGAAATTCTGGTCCACATGAATGTCTTGAGATTTTAAAATATTAATCTAACTAATAGTTATAACCATTCCTCCATAAAAGATATTAATGATTTTAAGTACTTGAGTTGCATCATTATAGTGATCATATTCCCCTTAGTTTAATTTTAACATTTTTAAAAACAAAACTTGACATTTTAAGTCAGCAAGGGAGACTCATTGCAGCACAGGATACATCCATCTGTCCTAAATGCCATAATTATTGGACAAGCTTCTGCCAAGGAAGTTACTCCTTGGGGACTTGGGAGGTATTTCACTTTCCAAGACACTGAGGGGCTATTTAGTAACTGGTTGACTGATTTATGCAGTAGAATGCTCAGTAATGGTTGTTCAAATATCAGTCATTTGAGAAAATTAACAGTCTTCCCAAATGCATACCAATCAGGGTGTCTGGTTAGCAGAAGGAAAACTGATTAATTTGCTGAGTGGTTAACTCATTCTGTTGATTCAGATTTTAGACCAATTTGGTCATGTTTTAGAAAAGGTGTTCCTTTTGTCTTATGTGATGAATATAAGATAATGGCATTTTAAAGAATTTGAGGAATTTTCTAAGCCAAACCTTCTTGTTTCAGATAAGAAAACTAACTTACCAAAAGTTCTCATACTCATTAGATATAGTCTCTAAAATCACTGACCCTTGTACTTTGATATTTTTACCCAATGGGTTTTCAAATTACTTCTCCTTAAATGCAAATCCCCAACATTTAAAGGTAAGCAAATCCTTTTCATTTTCCTTGACTCATGCTTGTTCTTAGCTCTGAGGTCTTAAATGTGTTGTCCTCTCTGGAGTCTCTATGTCCAATGCACCTAAACATGTCTGCACATAAATGTGTTATTTTATATAAGAAACTATTATCTAATCCCAGCAGCTTGGGAGGCTGAGGGAGAAGATTGAGAGTTCAAAATCAGCCTTAGCAAAAGCAAGGTGCTAAGCAACTCAGTGAAACCCTGTCTCGAAATAAAATACAGAATAGGGCTGGGGATGTGGCTGAGGGTGTGAGTGCTCCTGCTTTCAATCCCCAGTATCCACCTTGCCCCCCAAAGTGCAAGTAATGATAAATGTTGGAGAGAATGTGGAGGGAAAGGTACACTCAAATATTGCTGGTAGGACTGTACATTGGTGCAACCGCTCTGGAAAGCAGTATGGAGAGTCCTCAGAAAACTTGGAATGGAACCACCATTTGACTCAGTTATCCCACTCTTTGGTTTATAACCAAAGGACTTAAAATCAGCATACTACAGCAAAGCAGCCACATCAATGTTTATAGCAGCTCAATTCAGAATATCTAAACTATAGAACTAGCCTAGGTGCCCTTTGATAGATGAATGGATAAAGAAAATGCAGTATACATACACAATGGAATACTATTCAACCATAAAGAGGAATAAAATTATGGCATTTGCCAGATGGAACTGGAGACTATCATGCTAAGTGAAATTAGCCTATTCCAAAAAGCCAAAGGCCAAATATTCAAATATGCAGATGCTAATTCACAATAAGGAAGGGGGAAGGGAAAAATAGAAGTACTTCGGATTTAGACAAAGGGGATTGAAAGGAAGGGAGGGGGAATGGGAATAGGAAAGCTAGTAGAATGAATCAGACATTTCTTTCCTATGTGCATATATGAACACACAGCCACTAATTCCACATCATGTATATTCAAAAGAATGGAAAGTTATACTCCATATAAGTATAAATAAATATGTCAAAATACATTCTACTATCATGTATAATTAGTAAGAACAAATAAAGAAATTAAATGACTTCAAAGTTACAATGGCTAAAAGTATCCTTATTGATATTTTATAAAAAGAAAGTTTGAGTTTTTTTAAAAAAATGTAATTCATTCAGTATATACTTTGAACCTCTTTAATTTTGGAGGGTATTTTTTAGTTATACATAATAAATAGGATTCATTTTGACACAATTATAAAGCATGGAATATAATTTGTTCCAACTTGGGCCCCAGTAATTCCCCTTTCCATCCTCTCCTCTTCCTCCTTTTCCCCCTGTACCCCACTGATCTTTCTGCTATTTACTTAATAGTTTTTTTTTTTTTAATTAGTGTCTTGTTGGATGTACATGATGGTGAGATTCACTGTGGCATATTCATATAGATACATAGGAAGTTAGGTCAGATTCATTTCTATTCTTTCCCCCTCCCATACCTCATCCCTTCCCTTCATTCCCCTTTATGACCTTATATGAGGGTTGACATTTCTCTCTTATATGAGAGTTGAAATTTGAATTTTATTATAAGGGTGAATTTTTAAAAAATAGAATGAATTCTGTATAAAAATACCCTAATTTCAAAATGAATGGGATTCTGGAAAGGAACTTTAAAAAAACCACTGCAGCAACAGCATTGGGTTCTTGATAGACAGTGAAGTAGTTAACAAAACTAACAAATCTAGAGATCTAGGCTGAATCATTTCCTAATCTAAAACATTTGCTATTTTTTTCTCTATGAGCAATGGGGACTTAAGTGTTTGAACAGAAAAATGATGATATCAGTTTTGTTCTTAGAAAGATAACTGGCAGTAAAGACAGAGTAGGTGAACTAGATTTAAAATAGTCTCCTTAGGGGTAGAGAGGGAATATATTCTCATATAATTCCTTTAAATTATAAGTAAGTAGAAAGATGACCTCAATTTGTTCTTTGAGTACACTTTAATTTTAAAATTAAGATGTTGGTATTTCAGTAGTACTTCATATTTCTTGAGTTTATCAGATCACCAACTTCCTAAATAAAATTATTTCCTGTGAAGAAAAAGTCATAACTAGTTTTTAAACATTGAGTATTAAAGCATTTTAGCTAGAGAAAAGAGGACTTTTAAAAAATGACAGAGTACACTGTTCAATACTTTAAAATTCTAAAGCATTATAATACAAAGCAAAGAATATTCGCTTATTAACATGAGAAGTAAAGTGGTGACTTTGGGCCTCTGAGCATTGGAGTCTCCTCCTTAATCCGTGTAAGCCCTCAATTTTACATTTTTCATCAGACCTATAAAATATACTCAGACTCATACATAAAAGATTTTGTAGCAAAGCCATGTAATGCTTGTGTAAGTATACTTCATGAGAAGAAAAGAAATTTGAAATTATACTCTAAGTATTGGTTGTTACAAAGCATTAACTACAAAACTCAAAAGTGATGTAAATTCAGATAAACCTGGATACAGATTTTTCAGTTCATGACCATCTTGGAATATTTATATGACTGAAAAACCTCATTCATAAATTTTTAACTACATGTCAGTTTCTTGATGGAATTTTGTTTTAAAAAGAATATGTCTGTGTTGTGATTTGTATCTGGAATGTTCCTCCCTCAGTGTCATTTGTTAAAAGCAGAGGTGGGACTCTTGGTAAGTGATTGTATCCTGAGGTTCTGACCTCATCAGTGGTTAAACCATGGACAACAGAATGGCAATGCAGAGGGATAGAAACTGTAGGCAGTGGGCCATCACTGGAAGAAGTGTGTTCCTGAGGATGTGCCCTGGAAGGGTATTCCTTATCCTTAGGTCCCTTTTTTCTCTTTCAGTTTTTTGGCTGCCATGAGCTGAGTAACTTTGGTCCATCATGCATTTCCATGATGATATTCTACCTTACCTCAGGTCCAAAGCAATTGAACCAGCCAACCATACACTGAAATATCTGAAACTGGGAGCCAAAATATATCTTTTCTCCTCCAAGATGAGGTATTTGTCATAGCAATAAAAAGCTGACAAACTGCCATACCAAAATTAGCAAATATATGTTAATATATATTATCTGACAAATTCATATCAAAGATAGTTATCACAAAAAAAAACTATAGCTTTTTTAACCTTTCCTAATTAATATGACCATCAGTTATTCATTGGTAATGAAGTTTCTTTTGTTTTGCTTTCTAATGTGTGGCATGTAACTGGGTCTTTCATTTCCTGATTGTTTATGTAAGTATGAAATTTCACCATTACATTTCCATTGCGTCATTGCAAGTAGGATTCAAAAATTCTACTGAATTAAAAATTGTTCTGGCAGAATATTTGATAGTGATATATTTTATGAGTATATCTTTTCAAAAATCAATGTAAAATACAGGATACTTCCAATATTTTACCTAAAATAGTTTCATATTGGAATCCCAGATAATTATTTCATTACCTTCCTCAGTAAAATATTACATTTGAGTGTTTTAAAAATGAAAACAACATTGAAACTGTTAGTTATGAGATTAGAGATAATTTATTTGGAAAAACATAATCCTTTTACTTTGTTTTCTAATTTGGTACAATAGAAATAGCACTGCAGCTTTGAAAACATCACCTAACTAAAAAAAAAAAAAAAATTATTTTAAAATCACAGTTGGTAAGACAGTAAGAAATACTGTGAGGTCAAAGACTAAGTAAATGCAGGAAACTGGAGAATTAAAGAGAGTACTACATCATGCTTACATCTGGTGGATATTTACTGACATAAGGTGAGGTTGACTTCTATTTTGAAGGCCTCCCAGGAGTAGGCCTCAAGACAGAAAAATAAAAGCCTGCTTAAGGAGAATACTTTACCCCCACATAGTGACAGCACCAAAGGACCACACTGTGAGTGTCAAGTATGAACAGAACATAAATCCCAATTGCACAGAGACTGAGGGGAAAAATGGCTCTTGAAAAAATTCATAACCAATACCTGTGCTGACATGAGTTTTTGGCCTGAATATTTATTAACAGTGTGGACAAAAAGTAAATTTAAAAATGGACAACTAGGGCTGAGGTTGTAGTTCAGTGGTAGAGCACTTGCCTAGCATGTGGGAGGCAAGGGTTTGATTCTCAGCACCACATAAAAATAAATATTGTGTCTACCTACAATTAAAAAAAAAATTTTTTAAAAGGACAACAAAACAACAAAAACAAACAACTCAAGGTAAGAATGTAATTTAACATACCTCTAAGTTGTAATTGCCATGGTAAATCTCCCCTGGATTTACCTGTATCCTAAGTCTCAAAGAATTCCACAGATAAATTTATGAATAACATGATCTTATACATAAAAAATCAATCAGTAATAGCATAATAAAACAAGCTGTCATGAGTAAGAGCCCACAGAAATAAGAACTGTGAGAATCAGAGCTATAAATATAAAGACTTCAGATAGTAGAATTATCTGACACAAAATAAAAACTGATACTTTATATATTAAAACAAATAGAAAGGAATAGGAATGTCTAAAAAAGCAGTTGCTTACAAAGTAGCCTACTATGCTTGAAAAAAATGTAATTTTATAGAAATAAAAAGCTATTACTATTAATATCAAAAACCTAATGTCAGATTGGCATTGAATAGAACTGGTAAACTAGAGAATAAATCTATAGGAATAACACAGAATATAGGGGGAAAAGAGAAAAATATAGAAAATATGAAAGAAATCTAAGAGCAATAAAGGCTAGACTGATGATGAAAAATCTAATTTAATTAAGGAAGAAATCGTAGATAGTATTGTTTATAAAATCAGAAGTAATGTTTATAAAATCTAATGACTGAATATCCATACCTGATGAAACACATCAAACTAGAAACCTGAGGAGGATAATTAAAAAAAAAATCATTCAAAGGAATTGTTTCAAATATCTACTCATGGAAAGATCACTTAATTTATTAAGAAAACATGGACTTTGGGGAGCAAAACCAAGAATATCCTCCCTTCAAGACAACTAACATAATATGGGACTGTCCTAGGTAAAGAGGCCTCTGTGATAATGCCATATTTAAAGAAATGAAGATAGGTCATGTCCTGTACTATGAAAATGGAAGCAAAAGAGAATGGAATTCTTTCTTTAGAATATAGCGAAAATAAAACTATCAATCTAAAAGATCAAAGTACGGCAATGCCAGAGACTCAGAAGACTGCGGCAGGAGAATCACAAGTTCAAGGTCAACCTAAGCAACTTTGCAAGACCCTGTCTCCCAAAAGTAAAAAAAGGGTGGGACAGCTGGGATGGCAGCTCAGTGTTAAAGAGCCCCTGGATTCAACCTCCAGTATCACACACAAAAAATAGAGACTATAAAAAGTATCAAAACTAATTAAAAGATTATATGAAGAAGGAAAAATAAAGACATTTTAGGACAAAGAAAATTAAACATCAGTGTATCCTCACTAAAAAAACTGATAACCAATAAGCATTGAGCATGAATTCATAAACAAATAATAATAAATTATAAGGTTATTAAAAATAAAACTAAAATATGTGACCAAACAATATAAAAGATAAAGCAGATTTGATGGAATTACTGTTCTAAATTCTTCATTATTTGGGAGGAAATTAAGAATATAGGTTAAATTTTGACATATATAAATTTCTAAGAAGAGAATTAAAGTTATAGATATTGTATAATTTTTTCAATATATTAGAAATAAAAAGAGAAATATTAAATGAAACATGTAAAACACAAAATAAGATGGAACAGTTAAAAAAGATTTATCAGTATTTGAAATTAAAGTACAAAGGAAAAAATTGATCTATTTACATAACAAAATCAGAATAGACTTTATCAGTCTAGACTTTATCAGTTAACTTTAACTGCTCTTAATCAAGAAGATATATCCAAAACTGCAGGATAAAAAATGCTGAAAGGTAAATTATGAAAAGTGATCTACCAGTCAGATAATATAAAAATGCTAGAGTTTTTGCATTATTTGCTGCCAAAATAAACTTTAAATTCAAAAGGCATTTTTATGAAAGACAAACGTTAACTACAAAATGCTGAAAGTTTCATCAGAAACATGTATATCAAAATATACTTAATTATTAATTAAGTATGATATTATTAATATTATTATTAATAATAATTATATATTATTAATAATAATTATATGTTATATATTAAATAATAATTATATATCATTATATATTAATAATAATATTATTAATGATAATTATTAATCATTATTATTATTATGATATAATTAATATGATAGCCTTTATGTACAAAGTAAAATTATCAGAAAAAAATAAAAAGGAGAAATCTACTTTTACAGTGTTATGATTTAAGTAATAGGTCTTTAATAATCAATAGGCTACATGAATAAAAGAAATCAGTAAAAATAAGATATGAATAACAGCAGTATGTTGATATAATATATACCTAATAAACAATGGACCCCATAACTAAAGAATATATACTCTATACTTTGACACATATATAATTATTGTGTAGATCTAAAACAAATATTATCTGACCAAATTAATCAATGTCTGAAATTAATATACGATGGGGAAAGTGGCATATTCCACGAACACAGGACATTTGAGGACTAAAACATCAATTAATCTATTATAGTACAATAATCATCCAAATATGAAAAATCATTATCATTTAAAATTATGCACAGAATTACTAGATACAATTCCACATACATATTGGATTTAATGACATTTTATAAAGAAAGGAATAGAAAGAAATTTCTCTAAAAGAATAAAAATAGCTACAAGAAATTACAATAGTCATCATCTTCAATGAGGAACCCAGACATAGTTTTACTTCTACCAAATCCATTTAAATTCTGCCCTGAATATCTAACCCACAATAACAAGGCAAGAAAATTATTTAAGAATATTTGAGTGGAATGGAAGAAACAAGCCAGTTATTACTTGAAGACATATGATTATGTAGAGAATCTGAAAGAAACTACAGTTTGATGATCACAATAAATACAATAGTTCAAGATTACTGGGTTTAAAAATTTGCATATAAAAATACACATACTATATTTCCATGGACAAATAGGAAAGTTTATAAACTATAATAATGCTAAAATTTCAAAATTGTCAAAAGTATAAGATGCTACCCCCCCAGACATGCACAGAGTGATAACTATCATGAGAAGGTACCAACTCCCAAGTTAAGAAAAGAGACCTGAGGAGAAACCAATCCTGTCCATGGACTTTCAGTCTCCCAAACAGTGAGACAAGAAATTTCAACTTCTTCTAAAGTCCCTTTTCTGTGACATTTTGTTGTAGAAGCACTATGCAAGCTAACACTTATGGTATTTCTATGTTTAATGCTCTTTGAGGGACTGCCAAACATTCTTCCAAAAGGCTGCTTCATTTTACACTGCCAAAGATCCTCACTGAAGATGTATTTGCATAATTGCCACCATCCCACTCAGGGTGGATATTTATTTTCATGTCTTAACACCATTATTCAATGTCACTCAAGCATACATCATGTATTATGATATATATATATGTGTGATATATATGTTATGATGTATATGTGTGATATACATATTAATGTTGCTTAATACATATATAGGGACATAGTTGGTAGTGCACATTATATACTTTCTGTTAGTATTTTTTAAATGAAATATACCATAGCATCCACTCAAGTTTTAATAAAAATATATAATAATATATCTATATCTTGGATAATAGTCTAAGCATTTTCCATGAATAAACTCAATTAATTTACAAAGTTTCTAGGAAGTGTTCTTCAGATTAAAAAGGTCTTGTACTTGTAATAAATTTGTAAAACATATAAAAGACCTTTATTCAAAATACATACCATGTAATGAAAAAAATTAAGAAGACTTGCCAAAAAATGGATACCCTAAGTATCAAGATCAAGAGACTCTGCATAAGAATGCAAATCATCATTTTCAACACTAACACAAAGCCCAAAAGATGTTTGTATGTCTATGCATGTGTTTGGTTCTGAGTTTAATTTGTAAAACTGTTCTTGATATTTATGTAGAAGTGCAATAGTCAAAAATTACCACAGCACACTGAAATTCTGAGAAAAGAAACTCTCAGTTTAATATGGTCCCACTTGTGTATTGTTGCATTGGTGCCTAAGCTTCTGGTGTGATACTGGAAAAGTTCTTGTCAATACTCAAGTTAAGGAGCTTTACTCCTGTATTTTCCCCTGGGTTTTACAGGTTTGGGTTCTACATTTATGTTTTTAAACTATTTCAAATGGATTTTTTTTTTTTTGATGTGTTGTGAAAAGTAAGGATCCAGTTCCTTTCTCTTGCATGGAGACATCCAGTTCTGCTAACATAATTTATTAGTTATTTTTCTCTCCCACTGTGTATATTCTTGGTGCCTTTGTCAAAAATTTATTGACAGTGTGTTTAGGTTTATTTCTGTGCTTTGTATTCTGTTCCACTCTCTATGTATTTGCTTATATCAGTGCCATAGTATTTTGACAGGGATAGCTTTGTAATACAATTTGAATTAAGGAAAATCTTCTCCACAGAAAAGAAAATAATCAAAGGAAATGATAAGACAATCTATGGGTTACAAGATATACAGTTTTTAAATATTTTCCCAATCCATAAGTTGCCTTTTTATTTCATTGATTATTTTCTTGGCAGAAGATTTCCTGCAAATGAAAACCATGATAAGATATGATCTGACCCCTGTTAAGATGATTTTTTCCAAAAGAAAAGAGATAACAAGTGTTGGCTAGGATATAGAGAGAAGAAACTCTTTTGCACTCTTGGTTAGAATGTCAATTAGTATAACCATATGGAAGGCAGTATTGGGATTCCTCTAAAAACTACAATAGAACTACTGTACAAACATCAATCCCTCTTCTAGACATAAGGATAAAGGAAGTTAAATCAGTACCTTGTAGAAGTATCTGCACTCTCATGCTTGTTACAACAGTATTCACAATAGCCAAGATATGGACCCAAGATAAATACTGTTAACAGAAGAATGAATGAAAAATTGATGCTTGTACAGTATGTATGACCAATGCTCAATAGATGCATGTATGAAAATATAACAATGTATCCCATTGATTTGTACAATTAAAATGTGTTAATAATAAAAAGAAAAGGAGAGAGGACTTACAATACAAAAACATTACACATCTATAGCAACTAACAGTATGTAATTAATGCAATGAGACACATGGGAAAACACAAAATAATAGAGAACTCAAAGAAGTCTATGTGTATGATATACAGACATTTGATAAATAGCACAGGTATCATTGCAGTGGTATTGGAAAAGTACACACCCAATGGTGTGCATGAATTTATTTCTTCTGATTGTGATCATAAAATTTTATAAGTCAGTTATTAAACACACTCACTATGAAAATTAAACTATAAACTAGCAATTAAATTATATAAGAAATAAAGATAATACTTAAAACCTAAACCTTTTAATTATTTGACTGTATTTTACTATTTCTATGCTCTTGATGATATTTTTATTTCCCTTGTGTCTGGATGATGTAACTTATAGATTAACTATCATTGTCCAAATTTGTGTTCACACATGTCATATTAATATCTGGAAATCATCAGTTGGGGATATTTAGACCATTTAAGTAGGCAAATGCTAGTCATAAGCATTTGTCCACCTGGTGTTTACCAGCACACAACTGGACAGACATTTTAGTAAATGGTATAGAGACAATTGGATAAGCATATGGAGAAACATTAAGTTTTCTCACTATCTCATTATATGTAATAATTCTACTTGGAATAAATGCAAACAATGAAATATCAAGTTTTATTTTTTGTTGAGATCTCATGCCATCAATGTAAGAATGGATGACTGAAAATAAACAGTGCTGACCATAATTGTGAATCTATGATAGATTCAATGCATTCCAGTTGAGTTGTAGAGTAAGACATTTTTTAAAAAATTACATGAGCTAATAAAATGACAGAAGATGAAATGGGAGAGGGTAACAAAGGTAACTTATTTTCCATAATAGTTTGAATAGAAATCGAGTCACTCCACAAGCTATATGATCACTTAAGGGTTAGAAATATTTTCATGAGTCTATTCTTCAGGGACACACTAACAAATGAATAAGAAAGCCTAAACCCAAAGGCTTCATAAACATCCAGTAAAGAGGGAAAGAACTCTAAAATGCTAAAAACTGATGAGGATGTATGTAACTTACAATGTACTTTTCACAAATTAGGGAGGAATTTCTGTGGCTTCTTAAGGAAATGTTACTGATTTAAGAATTGGAAAGAGACAGTTGGAGAAAAGGAGTTGTGGGTAAATGTTGGATACATGTATTCTGATTTCTATTCATTATTCAACTAAATCTTGTTTCCTTCAGATGAGAATTTGAATATATATATATGTATTTTTTCCTAAATCCTTTTACTCTAATATAATAAATACAAGTGTGTATGCAGATTCCGTTCATCACTGGGAATTGAAAATCTCATTTGCAAAGTGTAGGATGTGAAATGGCAGCAGTTTTCAGAGTTAAAATTCCTTAGAGAGGAACTAAAAGATAAAGAATTTAAGAACTGAAAAAGACCTTAGGGATGATCTCTTCCAATCCCTTATATTACCAATGCAGAACCTTGTCTATAAAGATGAAGTTACTTACCCAAGGTCACCCACCTAGTCAACGACAAAGTAATGGGCTTTGATATGAATCAGTGTATTTCAGTGTTAGAGTTACAAAGAAATTACTTGAATTCATGTCAAAATCTGATTTCCTAATGCACTTTTTACATGGTTGATTTCTGTAAATATGTTTTAGAATGATAATATTGTGGGTGCAGTTTAAAAACAGATAACAGCAATAGCCTGAAAGAAGTGAGACTGTATTCTAGCTAAGCCAGATAAAGGGATTCAGCATTTTAGGACTTCCAAAAATAAACAGAATTAAGTTTACTCTGCTTTGAAATACTATGTCTGATGAATTTCATCATGAATTACAAGTTTAAAATCTGATGGTAAAATTCATAAAAAGTATTTACAAACCCTAGTAGTAAGTATTGTTTATCATGTTCGTCTACGGGCATTTTTGCTTGATGGTGCATTTGCTAATTCAAATGCAGACCTTGTCACTGCCCTCAGGGAGCTCAGTCTACTGTGGGACAGCAGTCAATCAACTGTAATAGATGCTTAGAGCAGAAGTTCCTGCTGCTGGGAAAGCTTGAACCAGAGGTCTTTCACCTATTCCTCACTGAGGCCTTCCCTGGGGAGAGGGGGAGGAGTTGAGTTCTGAAAGTAAGTTGGCATTAGCAGCTGGATTAGTATGGGGTCAGAGGATTCTGCCCCAGGTAAAAGGAGGTTGAGTGTGGCTCCAGTTCAGGGAACTTGGATGAGTTTGGAAAAAAATGAATCTGGCACAAAACGTAGAGGATAAACATTGAAGGACCTTGTAGAGCATTTCAGAGAACTTTGTTTTTTCATCTTTAGCACAAGAGAAAAACATCTGTGTGTTTTAAATAATGGGATTTTATTTCAGATATGCTTAGATATCTATGGATTTGGAAATACTTGCATCTATTTCCTTACTAATAAAATGAAGGGTATAAGTAAATACAGAGCATGCAATATTACATAATTCTAAATTAATACATACTAATGTCTTCTGGAATAGTCTGAAATTGCAATTTCTGAAGAAGTATTTTAAAGACAATTAAAACAGGGCACTTAACCCCCTCCCCATCCCTACCAATCTCCTGGCCTGAGTGCCTAGCACAAAAATGTATTCCTGGTGAACACTCCAAGATGCTGCAAATGGTGAGTCAAACAATTACTTCACCTGAGTTAAAATTCTTTAATTAAAATATACAAACAAGTGTGTTTTTGATGTGCAGCATTGTATCCTCCCATACAAATACACCTTTTTGTATTTTTTAAAGGGATTGACAGGCTCATTAGGCAGTGCTCTGTTCAGTGAAAAGATATGAGCAGGGCTTAAAATGCAAATGAAGGATACTAGGAGCTTGGAGCAACCTTTTTGTTGGTAAACTGTGCATTTACTAGCTCTCTTTAAAATTGGATTGTTCCTAGATGCCAATAAATTTACTTCCTTTCCAGGGCTTTTGTACATACTCAATTTTCCTGAAAACACACTGCTATTCTGACAAGACATGTTTTTAAAAGAACATACCTTGGTGCATGTGAGGTTTTTGTTTGTTTGTTTGTTTGTTTTTGTTTTTTGTTTTTTGTTTTTTTTTACCCTGCCACCTTGTGAAAGAAGCCTGAAACTACAATTTAATCAATTCCAACTGATTGAAGAGTTACATTTGTCAATACATTTTCTGAACAACATTTCAGATTCTCAGCACCTTCTGAAATACTTTGGACAGCAGTTTACAACACAGTGCTCCTGCTTACTGCATTTATGAAGCAGCAGGTCTTTAGGGGACTTCATATACTTTGTCTATGTGTGTGTATATCTACATGTATGTATATGCAAACCCATATATTTGTATTTATTTATCATTCATTTATTCAGTGGTACTGGGAATTGAACCCAGGGGTGCTCTACCACTGAGCTACTTCTCCAGAACTTTTCATTTTTTATTTTGAGACAGGGTCCAGGCTAGATTCAAACTTGTGATCCACCTGCTTCGGTCTTGAGTAGCTAGGATTAGAGGTGTGTGTCCCTGCACCCTGTCTTTATATTTAACAATGGACAGACAGCATCAGTTTTATTGGACTAGGAACTGTAAGCAAAAAAGGGACCCTGTATTTAGGGTTCAGGACATGGGCAGAATACCTTTTAAACATAGACAACTAAGTTTAAGAATTTAGGGGATTTAGCACAGTTCTACTGAGGGATATCTTAGAATTGCTTTCTTAATCAAGAATACATTATATTTTATTTGAATTTAACAATCTAATTTTTCCCCTGAAGGTATTCAGAATTAGATGCAGAAACTAATGGCATGCAATAAACACAGATTCAAGGTAATTTTGCATAGGCATTAGATTTTAGAAATGGGAAGTTTCATAGATTTGTAATGAAAAGAGGTAGCTAAGAAAGTTCAGAATCGTAAATATTACATTAAATTTGAATCCCATTTATTACCTTTACTTGTTTTGGAGGCAATCATTTTAAAAGTAGACCTTTTTTTTAAAACATATGCAACTTTTAATTAACCTGTATTTTGTTAGATGAATTCTAAGTACTTAGATTTCCAAAATCTATAGATATTCCAAAGTGTTATAACAATGCAACTTGGGAGTCAATTTCATAAAATGGATACAATTTGCATCTCACTTTCAGAAAGGTTTTTAATGTTACATTTCTCCTTTGTACCCCCTGCCAAGTAAAATAAATGGATTCACATTAGGGTTCTGACCTGTTTAAGAGTTTGCTTTCTGAAGCACTATTCTTTACATAGGTAATAATAGTTTTACATTTAAATTACCATACAGCAACTATGATTTACCATTAGCCAAGTGACATTCTGTGCATTTGTTAGATACTCTTTCAACTTGCATTAACTCCTTCAGTCATTACATATTAAAACTCCATAATATTGAAAATCTCCAGGGGAAAATCATCTATTATAAAGAATCTTGATATATTTTCCATTTACTATAACTGCAGGTTGAATTTTTCCCTAAATGGATCATTGATGCATGCCTTTAATTAGAATGCAAAATCTGATGCAGAAGATGTTGATTTTGCAATGTTTAATTACATGCCCAAAGAGCACAAACATTTTAACAAATACCTTGTGTTGCCCTTTTGTCTTTTCTGTCTCAGACTACTGTATATTTGGCTTATTTTAATGTGATGATATAATTGATGGTTTTTTATTATTGTGGTAGGCCTTTTAATATTTTGCTCTTACACATACAGTTTCATGTACTTTTTTACTCATGAAAATGTCATGTATTGTCTGATTGGCTTACAGACTGTTATAGAGTATTGTGCATTAGCACAGATTTTAATTGTCATGGTTGCAGACTACGGACCTACTTTTTGAAATGAAATTTAAACATTAAAAAAAAAAATCTGTTACTCTTCTGTCCCAGCATCAGAATAGTATATTCTCTCCTACTCTAGGTGGGTCACTAAAATGATAATGACAGCAAGAAACACAATGGTTGGGAAAGGACCATCCCACTGGGAAAGATCTTTTATCACTGACATTGTTTAGAATTTCTTACATGTGGTGATGATACAAAGCTGAGCAACTTTAATTTTTTTTACTTGTGATTCAGTGCTCTACAGAAAATGCCCCTTCATATGCTACTAAAAAGGCATGATATCAATTCATTAACTTCTAAAATTTTACAGTTTCAGATATTGACACACTCCAGACCCTATTCTTGCTCCCTTTCAAAGAGATGGCACTTACTAAAGAGGATATGTATTGCATTTAGAGTGTAGACCTTGCTGGAAATGTTTGCCTTCCTACAGAAAGTGAGTCTTAAATGACCAAGGGCTGCTGTGAGCTCCGGCATTCTTAGCTATGTTTGGATTGCTACATTTGACCCAAACTCTGTCACTCATATACACTCTCCTCAGATTTTGGAACAAGAATAGAAAAGTAACCAATCAGAGAAAAGATACTCTTTGAGGCTGTGGAGTTTCCATTATCCACCCACAATATGACCAGATGGAAAAGCAGAACAATCTGGACTGCAAAGAGAGAAAATAATAAAGTAGATATTTGAAAAGAAGTTGAGAAAAAAGGCAGAGGATTAGTGGCATACTTTTGTTTTTAAATTCCAGAGAGATCTACCATGTGTTTCGCTTGTCTCTACACACATACACACACATGTACTTGCACATACAGATGCACAAGTGTACGGTATGTGTCCTTATTCAGTCTACTAGCTTTAACTGGTTTCTGTCACTTGTCAACAAGTTTAAATCTTTGAACAATGAACAATGTGTGTATTATTTATCAAAGATATGCAAAATAATTTATATTCTTTTTTTTTTTTTGGTAGGGGGTGTACCAGGGGTTAAACTCAGAGGCACTCAACCACTGAGACACATTCCAAGTCCTAATTTGTTTTTATTTAGAGTCAGGGTCTCACTGAGTTGCTTAGTGCCTCTCTATTGCTGAGGCTGGCTTTGAATTCTCCATCCTCCTGACTCAGCCTCCAGAGCTGCTGGAATTACAGGCGTATGCTACTGTGCCTGGTTATATTCAGTTATATTAGGTAAATTCTTTACATCTAGGTATGACTTTTCAGATACTCCATGTAACAATCATATTTCTGTTATCTGTTATATGAAATTCTACACTTAGCCAGTTAGAGAAAAACATCAGACTTCTAATCCCTCTACATCTTAGCTTCACTTTTTATTTTTCTTTTTTGGTCATCACAATTTTATGCTTTACTTTATATATTAAAGGTTATCATTGCTATATTCTTAATTTTCAATCACCTATGGCCTCTACTGTATTTTAATAAGCAAGATATTAAAGTCCTTGTGGATAATACACTGCAGCAGCAGCTTGTCACACAGAATCCAAGGGGTCCCAGGAGATGCCCTTGCAAACATTTTGTACATGCTGAATGGTCTATTAACCACCAAAATGGAACAGTTAACTGTTAACAGTCCCACTCCAATTTTACCTCTCAAAAGTAGTAGTACCATTTCTGTATATTTGAATGTAATTGCTATTTACAGAGAATTAAAGCTCTGTAAATCTCATTAAAACTCTTACTTTTGCAATTCAGTTCACAATCTATATGCATAATTTAACTACATAACAGAAATTCATTGGGAGAAAACCATAAAGAATAGTTTAAAATATTAACTATCCTTAATAATGACATCTCCCTAATTTTATTTGTTACTTAACTCAAATTATTAACCTTGCACTCCCCATTCTCTGCCTCCTTACCCCAAATTTGGACAGAAAACAATGTACTTCATCTGACTCTTAATTTTTTTTTTTTTTTTTGTACCAGGGATTGAATCCAGGGGGACTTAACGACTGAACCACATCCCCAGCCATTTTTATTTTTTTATTTTGAGACAGGGCCTCACTAAGTTGTTTAGGGCCTCACTAAATTGCTGAGACTGAGTTTAAACTAGAGATCTTCCTGTCTCAGCCTCTAGAGTCACTGGGAATATAGGTGTGTGCTACTATACCTGGCTCTAACTCATAAATCTTAGTAATAGCAAATCAAGGGCCTTGGCCCAGAGTTGAGCTATAAACTGTACTTCAGAAGTGAATAAATTCACCCAAATAATTGTTTTAATAAGTTTTCTCCATTCCCAGTTAATTGAATCATTGTTGAAGGAGAATATATTGACTTTTCACCTAGTTATTTTATAGCTTGTAGCAGGCAGGATTTATCACAGCTCTCAAGATTGTGGGAAAGACCCTTTCCATGAAACTCCTACTCAGAGATTAAGCAGAGTAGGTGCCTATGCTCACAAATGGTTCTGGTCAACTTTCTTACAATGACATTGTCTCCTAGGCCCTTCCTATGGGATCCTCTGCTTTCACTGGAGTCTACTCTACACTGGGATCAGAATCCTGACTCAATTTTCTTTATCTTTCTGGGTGTTTCTCCACCACTACTGCAGTTCTTTGGCATGTCTAATAGAATCTCATCAGCTTTTTCAGGATTCAATTGATCAATTACATGCAATAATTTAAACAAAACCTAAGTGACTGAAGATGGGAGTATATTTGAAAGAAAAAATGCCCCTGTAGACCTTCTGAAGGTGCTGAGTCTTGAAGTAGAGCATTAGGCATGAATGAAATTAGTTATGGCATTTGTGGAGTTGGAGACTATCATGCTGAGTAACAAAGCCAAAACCCCAAAACCAAAGCCAAATGTTTTCTCTGATATGGGTATGCTAACTCACGATAAGGCAGCAGTTGGGGGGTGGGCTGCTAGGAAAAATAAAGTTACTTTAGATTAGGTAGATGGGAGTGAAGGGCGGGGCAGGGGTCTGGGGGTAGGAAAGAGAATAGAGTGAAACAGATATTATTCCCACATGTTCATATATGACTGCATGACTGATGTGATTCTATAATATGTATAATCAGAAAAATGAGAAATTATGCTCCACTTATGTATGATTTATCAAAATGTATATATATATTCTACTGTCATATATAACTAATTAGAACAAATTTTAAAAATTAAAAAATAAAATTAAAATAATTATTAAAAAAAGAAATGGTAGCAGGAGGAAAACCTATGGAGTAAGCAGCCAGAATGGAAAAAATACTGAAGAGAACTCTGGTACCAAACATATTGACTATGAGGGTGGGATGTACTAGAAAGCTTGATAGACAAGGTGTGTAGCAGTTTAAGAGAATCCTTAAATAGCAGACAACTTAGAATTTATGGAGTAGATGACAGATTCAAAAGTTTTGCTGATTGTACTACATGTGTTGTGAAAAGTAACAATTAAGCAGTTACTTAGATTTAGATAGAAAATGAACAAAAATATTTTATTCATATTCATGTATTTATTTCCATTTGTATGTCATGATATTATTTCTTAAGATAAAATTTGATTTTTTTAAAAGCACATCAACAAAAGATACCTTCTCAGAAATATCTTTGTTATGAGAGTGGAAGAATATTAATCAAGATTGGGAAACATTTAAAAACAGGAAACACACTTGTTTCTTGGGCTGTTAAGTCACCTGATAAAACTAAAATTAAAAGGTAAGAAATTTGTTTTTGATTTGTAAAGTAGGATTGCCATGTCAGTAACATAAGATAGAAGGACATTGAGAACCTGAACAAAAATCACAGGATTAGTAGGAAATAGATGAGGCAATCAATGTGGGAACAGTTTGTGTGTGTGTGTAGGTGTTTAAAGGAAAAGGATAATGATCTATTCCCAGGATACATATAACATTTCTGCCTGAGAGAGAAAAGTATACCAAAAGAAGAAACCAAATTGGCAGGGAAAAGTGAGATCACTAGCAAAGGATTGTTTTTGTGACACTATGGACACACAAAAAAATTATATATATATATATATATATATATATATACACACACACACACACATATATATACCTATATATGTATATATACATATATATACACATACATATATATATATATATATATATATATATACTCACACACATACAGAGACTTAGTTCCCTATGATGATTAGAGTTCCTTTCTATTCAAAGAAAACAGTCAATGAAATTATAGTAATACATAGAAGCAGTCTGGGAAATTTGTTCTCATAAACATTTGAAATACTTGTTATTTCTAAAATCCAAAATCATCTAGGCAGGGAAATAAAAGGTCAACTAAAGAAAAAATATTGAAAGGATGACATCAGAGGTCCCTGAACAGTTGAAACCCACATCTACTGAGTTGCAATTTTGAAGGGTGAATAGCACTGGTAATTTGAAGACTCAAGTCTTCCATTTACTTATGTGTGATTCCTTGTCAAGAGACTTCACTGTACCATGCCTCAATGTTCTCACCTATAAAATAGAATGAATGCTTCCACCTGGTAGAATTGTTAATAAGGTATACAGAAAATGAGTAGAAATGATTAGCATAATTCTTGGTATTTTAGCTATCATTATATTATAAAGAGTTTTGACCCAAAAACTTTACTTTCCATATCAGTAGAATAACTTTCTGGTTTCAAGATTTGCAAAGCATGCAAATCCTTCACATTTCTTATAAAACAGTATATGAAGAAATATGCATCCAGTTAATATTATCATTAAAGAGTTAAAAATATGATAAAAATATGAAAGAAGAACTGGTAATGAGAATTTAAGCCAATTTATCATAATGTTAAGTATAAAGTACTGGTTGTAATTGTGGTTACAATGTGAAATTTACTATGCAAAATCATTTCTAAAAATTATATACATAATATAAAAATTATAATTTAACCAACAGCAGGGCTTAAAATTTCTGATTAACTCTACAAATATTAGAACATCATAAGAATTAACACAGATTTCATATTCATACAGAAAATTTAGAAGATTCAATATAATCTTTGATATTAATAGAGAAATAAAAGTATAAAGTACATACACATTAAACACACATTTAATCCTGTCCAATGTAATAAAAACTCAAAAGTGAAGATGACATTTTCAAGCCAAACTCTGAAGAGAAATGCTTCATATGATCATTGTTCCCATTCATAGCACACAATTTCTGCTAAATGATTTATTGTATATTGCAAGCAAGACCTATAAAAACACTTTCCTAAATAAAAAAATTAGTACCTACAGTAATACTGGTGAAAGTCACAGATTTGTTTGATAACATGAAAGTTACGGCCTTTCTCGTTCTCCTTCTCTATCTCCTACCTCCAAATCCTGCTGGTTATCGTCATCCATTTTGATATTCAGAAATTTACCAGAATTTATTGTGAAGTTATTGTATGAATGTTAGTTTTAAATTGATTCAGAATGTCAGCTGCTGATAGCAGCAACGAAAATCTGCTGCTCCACCTACCAAACAAACAAAAACTTACCACTAGACATACAGTTAATAAAAGAAAGCTCTTGCTGATATGCCATGCTACTGCTGGAGTTTATGCTCAGAGTTAAAACAAAGGAATGGATCCCTCCATATTTGGCATGTCTTTCTCTCCTCTGTTTTCTCCCATATCCTAATGAGTATATATGTCTTTAACTTCACTTTAGTAGGTAATCTGAGAGGTTTGTTTTTCAATCCCTTTCAAAAAAAGACAAATTATTCTTCCAATGAATTAGTCACTGAGATTGGAGCTCAGTAAATCTAATGTTTATAAACAAAATGAAAGAACTCTATTATGAAGCAAGGATGAAACTATCTGGTTAAAAATGCATCCTCATACAATTAAATCTGGGAACTGGATTTAGTTATAAGTTTGGGTAGTGGGTATACTTAAATTCTTTCAATTTATCCATATATATGAAATAAAATATTTTATAATATTTACTCATAATTCCTTAGGAACACCATGTTTTCTTGGTGGTCTTTTATGCTAGATATTTAATCTTATTTTCCAAACTGAACTTCTGAAAATATTTTAAATTTTATTCCTAATTGCATGCAGTATATCAAAAAATATATCTAATTTTTATGCTGACTTTTTGGTAGAGATGGACTTATGCTAGAGTTCTCTAAGAATTCACTTGGAAATTAAAAAAAATGATTGTCAAGTAATCCAAAATATTATATGGAATTCAGTATGTAGTTTATGTTCTGTGAAATCCAGGGAGTCATAGTTAAGGAAGATATGGTTATTTATTTTGAAATGAAGAAAAATGTTAAACATATCATCCATTATATAAATAAAATAGCCTTTGAAAATGAAGCCATCTTTTGGGTACTTTTTTGAAAATGTCAGTATGCAAGCTCTCATAAGTGTCACTGATGAAAATTCATAACATTTGGTGGAATTTAAATAATAAAACAAATATTAAAAAATGTTTTCTTTAGAAACTTCATCCTTCTTACAGCTCAGCCTTGAGTAACCCTGTAGTATTCAGTTCTATTTCCATTTTCCCCTACTCCCTCTTTTTGATTTGAAAATACTATGCTAATTACTATTGGGATAGCCAGTATATTCTAAGAGAAACAGAAAACAAAAATCATAATAGATGAATCAAAATAAGAATTAAAGATAGGCAATTCATACTTAGATTTTGGTTATATGGAAATGTATTAAATGCCTACATCTCTGAGAATCAAACAATCAAGTTGGTGTTCTTTCCCACATTCATAAAATTTGTCTAACTGAACTACTGAAGGTTGAGTTAAGGTCAAATGGGAAGAGGAGTTCAAGAAGCCAAATATTGAATTCCAGAACTCATTTCTGAACAGTGAAGTCTAAAATGTAAATACTGTTGACAAAGCAAGTTAGCATGTTTGTTGTTGTCTCATAGTGATAATCCCTGCATAAATGACAATGTGTTCTCTTTTCTGTGATTATTTCTTCCTTTTTGTTTTTTATTTTAATACCAGGGGTTGAACCTAGGAACACTTAACCACTGAACCACATTCCCAACCCTTTTTTATATTTTATTTAGAGACAGGGTCTCACTGAGTTGCTTAGGGCTTTGCTCAGTTGCTGAGGCTGACTTTGAACTCGCAATCCTCCTATTTCAGCCTCCTGAGTTGTTGGGATAACAGGCATGTGCCACTGCAACCAGCTCTCTATATATTATTTAACACACTAATTTGAACATCAAAATGAATTTTGCCTAACATATTATTTCCACAAGAAATATTAATAAAAGTTTTAAAACTTGAAATGATATATTAATTATGTATCAATTCAGTATACAAAAATTGAGCAAAATGAACAATTAAAAACCCAGATTGTAGAACAGGAATAGCTACCATTGCAGTGCCAGGTAAAAAGAAAAGTCAATTGAATGAGCAACATTTTACATTACTTATAGACAAGTGGATTGTTCAACAATTTTTTACTAGCAAGAAAGTTAGGGAATCTCTCAATTAAAGAGTAATCAAAGTTAGAAACCCAGTGATGTTCATTAGAAACAACTGATGTACAAGTACATTCTTCATAGAAACATGGTGCATGTTCCATGAAAGAGAACTTAAACAGAACTACATATTAACACATGGTTTTGCTGCAACATATAGTGCCACATGTCCTTTCCTGTTTCCATCCCTAAGAATTTTAAATGTGGGTACTGCCTCTGAAAACAGTGAAATTATTGGGAGCTAAAGGTTTTATTATAAAGAGAAGGGCTTTAGGAAAAACTCGAAAGTTTCACATAATAAAGGGAAGTTTGAGATATGAAATCTTGAAATGGTTTTCCTAAGTACAGCATTACTATTAAAACATTAAACCATTGCTCATCTATATGATGACATACAGCTAAGACACATTTTCTTCCAAATTATTTTCATTTTGGGTTGGTGTTTGCCTTTTTACTCAAAAAAATAACTTTATTATGAATGATAGTTTGAAGCTTCAGCGTAAGTATTCATTCTATAAACAAATACTCGAAGAATAGCCTGTCTTCATACACTTGAGTTAGTAAGTTTTTTTAACCATTTCAATGATCCTGTTCATTTGAAAATATTTAAGTGATATAAATTTATTACCTGTGTATCGTGACAATTTCATGGAAAGGAATCCAATTTTTGAGTGTACTGGGGGAATTCAGAAGAGACTTTTATTTGGTATCATTTTTATTTTAGCCTCTTTTGATAGTGACTGGGAATGTGTGTCTGTGCATATATCATTATATGGTTTTTCATAAATAAGCCTTTTAGTGTGTGAAAAACACTAAAACAAGAGTCAGATTTTGTAGTATTGTAGGAAGAAACACCTCATCAATCATTCTAAAGCACACACTTGACCAGAATTCCACATTAGAGCAGACCTGCAAGTGATTGCTCATTCTCCCTCCTTTCTTACATAATTACTTTCTTATTGAGTAGATTAAGAACCAACACCCTGGACTAAAATGAATATCAATTACCTATGGGTCCAAGAATATTTAAAATTCAACTAAGACAGGCAGTTTAGTTTTGGGAAAAGCAGAAAACCTCTACTCTTTTCTGAGGTGGGATTGTATTAAATAACAAATACTACAGCTCTCCATAATCACAGTCAGAAGTTCTATATCTTAATTACATTTTCTTGATAGGACCTTGTGGGCACTCAGGAAATGCATGTTCCTTTCAACATCTCATAATGACAGTATCACAAGGAACCCAAGGAGTCACCTCATCTGAGAACCATAGATAAGACATTGACCACACAACTGTGCCAGAAAACTTCTGTACTTCCTTTGGAGTTCCTATATTATAACATACTCCAGACCCCATGGTAACATGTTGTCTTACTCCTTAACTTGGGTAATATACAGCATTTATCCATATATTTATGCAATATGCAATTGTTGATTACTTGTCCTAAGTATGTATTAAATTCTTATTATATGTAAAATACTCTGGTAATTGTTGAGATAGGACAACAATGTTTCAATGCTATGGTATAGTAAATCTCCTACCCAAATACATAGTAATAACCTGTCAACACAAATTCATATTACCTTGATATTAATCTTGACACATAGATCCCATCATTTCATTTCCCCTAATATCATCAATGATTACAGTTATACACCTTGCAACAAGCAATAACTGAGAGAAGAAATTCTAGCTTCAACTTCATGATCTAAAGCCCAGCATTTATTGTCAGGCATATTTTCTATATTTCTCTTCACTTTACTTTGGCATTATCTATTAAATAGCTGATTTGTTTTGGAGTCCTTTGGAACATGTTTAAAATACTGTTCTATTTTCTAGCCAGTGACTCTCAGGCAAGTTAGTTTGCTGTCTCTCACGAAGTTGGGCAGTACCTAACATATAAAGTTGTCACAAGGATCAATTAAGGAAACACATAGAGCACATAAAGAACACTTTCGAGCAAAGGGCAGATGTACTGTACATCTTAATTTTAGTTGCAGTATTTATTACAGGCAAGTGTGCAGATATTAGTGTTTAGTGAACTCATGCAATCTGGGTCAAACTTTGCCTCTGCCACTTACTTGTTTTGTGGACTTGCATAAATTACTCCATATATCTAACGCTCCTTTTTAAAGTGAGAAAATTATGATACTTATCTCAACGGATTATTGTATTAAATTAAAACATAAAACATCAACATGTTGTCTGGCAAACAACACTCAAGCCTGCTATTCAAAACAAGTGGTATGCTTTGCATTACCTTTATTATTTACATTGTTATTTTCATTCTCTTCTTGATATATGATGTGTATGTGTTTCTTCCTGCCTTTCTTCATGTAGTTCCTTTTCCTAGAATATGCTGATCTTCTTTAGATATTTTATTCATAGTTCAAAGTTTTAAGCCTCTGAGTCACGAGCTGTATATGAGCTGTATAGGAGCTATCTTCTAACCTGCAAAAGCACTTCATGCAGAGGTTCTTTCTTATGACATGTTGCGCTTCTTACACTGTTGTAAGGTATTACTTAAGGGATGTTCTATACATACAGAAAGTTATACAGAATAATAAAATGAACACACCT
Source organism: Sciurus carolinensis (assembly GCF_902686445.1). Classification (NCBI taxonomy): domain Eukaryota; kingdom Metazoa; phylum Chordata; class Mammalia; order Rodentia; family Sciuridae; genus Sciurus; species Sciurus carolinensis. The sequence goes on from NC_062215.1 coordinate 93,918,495, forward strand.
GTGTTCTCTTTGCCCAACTAAATAAAATTAACTTCTGCCCATCAAGAGATACCATAAGAACAGAGAAACACTGGGAAAGACAAACTACAGACTGGGAGGAAGTGTTTGTAACTAACACTGACTGGGGTTGCCACATAAAATACAGTCTGCCAAATTAAATTTGAATTTCATATGTAGTCCATGTATGTATCAAAAACTGTTCCTCCTTCCTCAGATGTACCGATCCTATAAATTTACTGTGCATTATGTTTCTGAATTTCTTTATACTTTTGCTAAATACACATTTTGTTAGCCTCCTCAATAATTTTTCATGTTTGAAGTAATAAATGGTAACACTGTATGAATCCTTCTTTGCTTTATTTTACTTAGCACTTTTTGTAAGATGGTTCATATTTATGTATATTTAAGTTATTTCTAGTTTTGTTATTATCAACAGTGTTAATATGGACATTCTGTAAATGAATACTTTTGACTTCTCCCGGGATTCTATTAAAATTTCCCATTGTCAGTACCCAACTTTGTACCTAAACAGTCTGACATTCATGGATTTCAGGAAAGGGCTCCCTCTCCTTGACCTCTGGGTGTTTAAGTCACTGGAAGACACTCACAGGTGACCCAGGGAAAGGAAAGCCTGAGCTTGGTATGGATATTTGTTTCCTGGGGGTTCCCTCCCTCCTGTGTCACCTTTTCAGACTATTTTCCCTAATTGAGGACAATGGCTCCTGTTGGTCAGACTTCTTTACAGCTGGTACACTTTATGCTGGTTACAGTAACATCTGTAACACCTCCCTCTCTCCTGTCCCCCCTCCCTTCTCTCCCTTCTCTCTCTCTCTCTCTCTCTCTCTCTCTATATATATATATATATATATATTTTTTTTTTTTTTTTTTTCCAGCCTAGAACTGGCAGTGACTCCTGCTGACATTAGCCCTGGGTTGCTAAGGTCCCTTTCTGGTTTTTCTTAAGCCTTCCCCAAAATTTGCAGAGAATCTCTTTATGAAATACTCCTTAGTTTTCTGGTCTGGGTACGCCTCCTGTTTCTGCATAGGACACTGGCACATCATATGCCTAGAAATAGAATATTTTCTTGAGTATGCATACTTCCAACTGGACTAGGTATTGCTAAATTGTTCTCTGTGGATTTGGTATCAGTTTACATTTTCACCAGTAGTAGATGTGAATTCCCATAGCTTTACATTCTCCCTTTAATTTTTTTTTTGCAAACTTGATGTTTGATGTATCTCATGATTTTAGTATACATTTATTGGCAACTATTAAGTTAGAAAAACTTCATGTTTTATTCATATTTCAGTTCCCATTCATTACCTGATTGTATTTTTAACTCTTTTTCTAATGTGTGATTTTTCTTTTCTTATTCATTTTTGGCAGTACTTTACATATTATAGATTTTATTCCTAAATCAGTTTATAGTTCAAAAATATTTCCTTATGTTCTGCTGCTCATATTTTCACTGACATAAAATATTACCTTTTGATGCCAGAATTTTAAAATATTAATAGAGTCAGATTGATCAGACTTTTCCTTTATGGTTTATGCTTTTTTTGTAGTATAGATATTTATGTATATGGCTTATCTCCCCTAAAAGAATATAAATTCTGTGTGGGTAAAATAGATATATAAATATCTGATTTAACTTTATATCCCTCAAAGCACTTAGCTTCGTGCTTCACACATAGAACAGATAAAGCTCAGATAAATGTCCAAAGAATGAAGAAAAATAGTTAAGTCTTGAACCATATCTTCCTGGTCCTCAGTAAAAAATAAAAAGCCAAATTCTCTTTAGAATAGAACGATTTACCAAAATGCAGACATTTTGGGTATCCTCAAATACCTCAAAGATAAAGTGAAAACAGAAAAAAATTATTAATGGAGAAAATATTTCTTCTCACTTATGTTTGTCAGGGGTGAGTATGATAATGCTGGGTGAAGTTTTGAAGATGTTCTTTGGAAATAAATATGTGAAGAATGTGTAAATATATAACACACCTTTGTATACATAGGGCAAGAGATCATTCTGTATACAAATATGTACACTTTTATGATATATATGTGTATATATGTATGTACACATATATTTTTGTTTTTTTCTGTATCTTGCACAGTAACTTTGATTTTAACAAGGCCAAGAAATCTGCATTTGATTTGAAAGAGGAAACAATTCATATATGTATAAACAACAAAATGTGGCATAGGCCAAGAGTTTTGTCAATTAGCTGAATATTAGAATAACATGTGGAATTTTATAAATGAAGCCCAAAACCCAGAAGTAACAGATCAATAAATAGAATAGTTTCTGTGTGTGTGTGTGTGTGTGTGTGTGTGTATATAAAGATCACCCTCATTATCATGTACAGTTGTATTAGGCACAGCTGTTTTAGGATTCAAATACTTGCCTCATCAAGATAACTCAGTAATGGCTGAAAAATATTAACACATAAAAAATTGTATTCAGGCAGTGCCGTGTCTCCCTTTCATTTAACTGGAACACACCATGTTCTTTCCCTGTGATTCCAGTGCTTTGGATCTCCAAGTTCATCAAGAATGAAAGCATCCAGGTCTTGCCCTTCTGAGATTATCTGCCTCTCAGTTTTATCTTTTTCTTTTCTTGGAATTAATAGACAATATGACGTTGATTCACAGGAAGAGGCTACAATAGTGAGAGTCCTCAGAAGAAAGTGCTTAGGAAATTGTAGTGTGATGAAAGAACCTATTAGGATTTTCCCAGCACAGTTCATCTTTCTTATGCAACCACAATGTAGCATGATGACAGCTTTCACTTTAACAAGTTTTTCTTGAGGCAAAACATATTGTAAAATGATTACTTACAGTAGCCTGACGACGATATCCTGTGACCTCTGTTATCTAGCATAGGGAGCTAGATTCTCTAAGAGTATTTTAATCTCAACTCTGAGTCATTGAACAGCTTGAAAATTTTTCACTCATGAGGTTGAGGATTATAGCACCTTCTGAGAGACAAGTCATTTATTTGACACTTCAGGGGTGAATTAGCAATTGAGCTAAGTAGCTTTTTAATTGTGGGCAGAATTTCTTCTTTTAGTATCACCCTGATAAACAAAGCCATTGCACACAGCCCAGCATTGGCATGCTGACTTTGTTCAGAAGGCAGTCCTAGTGCATTAGAGGAGGCAGCTGGGTGGCACAGTAAATGTGTCATTTGCTATTTAACATCTCTGTGACCTGGATTTAAATTTGCAGTGGCACAAAATGCAACCTCAGTTCTCTCAGAAGGCTATTAAGTCATTCCCAGTAAACTTGTGGAGAATCTAAAAGACTAAAAGGTTCTTTGCAACCCAACACCCACTCTTGTTTGCAAAGAAGTTTATTTCTCTTAAAGGGATTGTTGAAAGGGAAAAGAATGAATGGGCTGGACTAATCAACTGATATGAATGCATATTGTTCATATTTTTAAAATCTACTATGCTTCAACCAGGATCTAGGGAAGAATGTAACTGTCCTGTGATGATTTTTAATCAAGCTGCTTTTCAAGAACATAAGTTTGTATTTTTTTTTGTCTGTAGGGTATAATCGGACTCAAATGAAAAGCTTTAAAATAGATGTGTTTTCTTCCCTGAAAATATCATTACCTACATTCTGCTCCATAATATTGTCCTTTCTGTTACATCTGAAAGTCAGAATGAATTGCAGCTGTAACTTTATATAATCAGAGTAGTGTAAAATGCTGCTTTTCATTAGAGTAATTCTAAATGTACTTTTCTTCAAATATTTCACTTTATTAATCCCCTTTTACAAGGAAACTACTGCACTTTTTATTTTTTGAATCAAAACTGTAATGTCTCTTGATTCTTATTCATTGCTCAACAATCCATTCACATTCAATTTATACCAACATTGGATCAATAAGTAAATTAATCAGGCTTACCACCTAACTGAAACAGCCAAGCCCTCAGGACAAATTTTTTAATTTATTTTATTATTTTTTTAATTTTCCCTTCCCTACCCTTTTCTCTGTTTGGTCTTTTCCTATGATATCAATTTATCTTTCAAAGCTGGCAAGAAACATCATTTCCTGAAAACAGAGTTCTTGTTTACTTTAGCTAGCAAACAAGGTGCTAATTGTTTCTAATGACCTCAAATAAGCTTTGTTATTTGTATGAATGTTATTCAAAATGGTGGCAACCTTTCCTTTCTATCTTACCAGTATGTCCTCCCAGAATTACCCAGTTCAAGGACTTTCATTCATTGATAATTTACTTCCTAATGATGAGATGATGGGCTATGGTACTAATACCAATGTCACTTGTTAACTATCCGCTGTGTGTAGTTCATATGCCAACCTGGTCATTTTCAAATGTTTGTACATACTGGAATCACCTGAAGTTCTTTTCATAAATAGGGATAGCTGTACTGCACAGAATTCTATTTTATTAAAATCTATAGCCTGCCTCTGTCTAAAAGTAATATAAAGGGAAACTCCCAGATAATTGAATAATTTCTGAAAGCTACATTAGGAGGGTGAAAAGAAACAGGGGAAATTAATTTTAAACTATATTTATTAAGCATAATATATTTGACATATTATTTAAGCATATAATTAATATTCAAATATTAATTTGAAATTTTATAATTTTTGTATTTATATCTTTGGAATCTGGTCTATATTTTACAACTATAGAATATATCACTTAGAGCCAAACACATTTCAAGGGTTCAATAGATGTGTGTGGCTGTTAGCTATTGCAGTGGCTAACACAGGGCTATAGAATTCTGGAATCTGCATTTTAAGTAAACAACTTGCTTCCAAGGCAGGTAGGTAGTCCTTGATTGCACCCAAAGGAAACTGTACTAATTTTGTTAGCGTGCATAAAAGTTTGAGGAAACAGATCTTCCCCCACAAAAGTTTGTTTTCCAGTGGAGCCATCTGTAAATAGGCACACAAATAAATAAATAGAACAAAAGTTGAAAAGTGACAAATGCAATGAAAGGCATAGGAACATGTGTCATGGGGTTTCAAAAGAGAGAGAATGTTTAGCTGTGAGAATAAAAATCAATGCTTAATGGAGAAGATACCATGCAATTTCGGTATGATGGAGACATTGGAATTCAAAGATGTTAACTGAGTTTTCTAAAGCCCTGAAGCTAATTAGCAGTAAAATGAAGAGTATTTCCCAGTTCTTTGATTCTGTATACCCTCAGACACTAACCCAGATCCTAATAATAATCAGATTCCGTAAAAAGATATTGAATCTTCTTCTATTTTATTTACATATGCTGTTTCCTACATACTTTATTTCCTAAGGAAAATATAGTTTAATTCTCAGGATGGGTATTTTCAAAACAATATATTATCTATTATATATTTGCTAGTTGCAATTATAATGTTCCTCAGTATTTCTGACTTGTAGGGAATGGTTAATTGACAAAGCATAGAGGTGTTCTTCAAAGTTTTACTTTTCCAAAGTGCCCAACACTCACATCTTCTAAAATATCACCAAATGCTTCCTATATTATGAGAGACCTGAAATGTTTAATTCATAAATCTCTCTTCCCATTCATTTGGGAGAATTATAACCTTAAGCAGAATTATAATATTTATCTTCTACCACTTTAATTGGTACTGTGTAACTCTAGGAAACAACATTCTTAAAATATTCTGCTAACATTTGATATATATATATATATATATATATATATATATCAAGTAAAAAACTGATGAATCTTTATAATAAGCTAAGGAATATAGATAGGTCACATTAAATTCATTAGGGCTCAAAACCCTTTAAGGGACACTATTTAAAAAGCATATTATCTTAAAATATATTACCTCACTTAATTAATGATTAAATTGAATAGATCTTTCAACAATAACTTCAATCAGCTCAGCTTTTTGTTATTAAATTTAAACTCGAATTCCCAATTAAAAGCTGTTCATGAAGTGAAAATATAATTAACTATAAATACTAAAGCAGCATAATTTAAATTCTTAATTTAGTTACTTCATGATGTATAGCAAAATGCAGCATTTGAAGTAATTATTTATAAAATTACTTGGAGATAATTATGATCCAACCAAGAGGTAATGTGGACGAATTAAATTTAAATGAATTTCTTAAACTTGTAATCATTTTTTCAATGAATCACTAGAATAAAGAATTTCTGTGAAAATATGAACTGTTGGCTTGTATTAGATCCTGTTCCTTGATACTTTATGTTCTGATGTAGATAAATAGTCCATTCTTTAAAACAAAATGTTCATCATTTCCCCCAGTGTGTACTGTGGCCAAGAGAAAGGACAGGATAAAAATTTCATAGTAATTCAAAATTCTGAATATGCATAATAATGTTTTTCCTTTCAAAAATATTTAATCTAATAAAGACATTTTTTAAAAAGCAATTGTTTCCTTAGTATTTATTAAAGGGTTTGATAGGTTTAATTGCTCTTGGTATTTTTAAGGTGTTCGGTAAATAATGGGCATCTTCCTTAGAAGCACAAATAAATTTCATCAAACCATGTGAAACTGGTTTTTTAACCTACAAAAATGAAAATTTTATATGGTTTAGCCTAATAATTTTCTGTGTAGATGGGCATAGTTCATTCACTGAGTATAATTCATAGTTTACTCTGAAGTAATAAGGATATTCATCTTCTTGCTCTATTCATTAGTCCTTCTCATTGATGACCACATTATCTAACAGTCACTGGGTCAAAACATTTTTCACACAACATATGTAGGAAAAAGTGAGTCATTTCATTTTTGCAAAGTTATCTTTCACAAGGAATGTGAAAGATATTGATACACATTCTCCCTAGAGTTAGAAAGCCAAGTTTGCTTTTGTTAATTTATACTCTCATACCATAGTACTACAATTAGTTAGAACATTCTTGATACTGTCCATATAGTCATAAGAACATTGTACTAAAGATGTTTTAGGATTAGATTAGGCAAATATTCATCCTCAGCATATAAAGAGTCAGTTCATAGCAAAGCTAGTGAGAATAAATACTGGTGCCTACATTGTTTTTTTTTTTTTTTTTTCTCTAGACAAGGTGAGAACTTAAAGATTTATAGGTATAATTGAAGAACTTAATATATTTTTACTTTATAAAAACAGGATTTGGCTGGGAGAGGTGTCGGCAGGAGCAGCGCTGCCGCCGAAGCCAGGGGCTGACCGGTCTGACTTCTCGTTCGTGCCGAGCCCACTCGAACTGCAGCCATGTCCAGGGACAAGATGATTTTTGATCCTACAATGAGTAAGAAGAAAAACAAGAAGAAGAAGCCCTTTATGTTAGATGAGGAAGGGGATGCCCAGACAGAAGAAACTCAGCCCTCCGAAGCAAAAGAAGTGGAACCAGAACCAACTGAGAATAAAGATGTGGAAGCTGATGAAGACAGTAGGAAAAAAGATGCTTCTGATGATCTAGATGACTTGAACTTCTTTAATCAAAAGAAAAAGAAGAAATAAATAAAAAAGATATTTGATATTGATGAAGCTCAAGAAGGTGTAAAGGATCGTAAGATTGAAAGTGATGTTCAAGAGCCAGCTGAGCCAGAGGATGATCTAGATATTATGCTTGGCAATAATAAAAAGAAGAAAAAGAAGAATGTCAAGTTCCCAGATGAGGATGAAATACTAGAGAAAGATGAAGCTTTAGAAGATGAAGATAGCAAAAAAGATACTGGAATCTCATTCAGTAACCAGACAGGTCCTGCTTGGGCAGGCTCAGAAAGAGACTACACCTATGAGGAGCTACTGAATCGAGTGTTCAACATCATGAGGGAAAAGAATCCAGATATGGTTGCTGGAGAGAAAAGAAAATTTGTTATGAAACCTCCACAGGTTGTCCGAGAAGGAACCAAGAAAAACTTCTTTTGTCAACTTTACAGATATCTGTAAACTATTACATCGTCAGCCCAAACATCTCCTTGCATTTTTATTGGCAGAATTGGGTATAAGTGGTTCTATAGATAGTAATAACCAACTTGTAATCAAAGGAAGATTCCAACAGAAACAAATAGAAAATATGTCTTGAGAAGATATATCAAGGAATACGTCACTTGTCACACATGCCGATCACCGGACACAATCTTGCAGAAGGACACCCGACTCTATTTGTTACAGTGTGAAACTTGTCATTCTCAATGCTCTGTTGCCAGTATCAAAACCGGCTTCCAGGCTGACACCGGCAAGCGAGCACAGCTCCATGCCAAAGCTAACTAATTTGCTAATCACCACTGATTTTGCAAAGTGTGTTGTGGAGATTTGACTGGACAGGTTTACCATCAGAGTGGATATACCATTGTATTAAAAACAAGATAGAAAAGCTGCCAAGTTCTTTGGTGAGTGGTTGGTTGATCTGAAATCTTTGCAGGATGCCGATGCTCAAGCTGTTGACATACTCATTGCCTACTTTAACAACTGTCAGAAAAACATGATGGGGTAAGGAGGTATTTTTTAAAAATTGTTCATAGACTTCTGTAAAATGCAAGATAAATTAAAGTTATTATAACAGTGAAAAAAAACCCAGGATTTTAAGAATCCCATTTATACTCAAAAGGTTATGTAAAATTAAATATAAACTAAATTTTTATCATTATATGAAATTGTAAGCTAAAACATTAGCTTTAGATTATTGTGTTATATGCTATTTGGGCATGTGACTGACATGAAATAGGATTACCATTTCTTCCTCCTTGTATAACGATAGCCAAAGAGAATATGATAGTTTATTCTCATAAGTTTATTCTCATAAGTTTATGTATTTATTTTTCTTATTACCTTCAGAACCTAGGATAGCATCCTATATGTCATTACTTCCAATAAGTCATTGTGAACAAATAATAAGTTAGTATATTCTTAATCTAAAATACACTTTGCAATACTTATGAATTATTTTAAGCCACAGTGACCTTCGGTAATACAGGAATTTGTTTTAAACTTTCTGACAAGAGATTATAGGCTAAAGACTTGGATAAAATTTATATATTTACCAAAGGATTAATTGTTAAATAATTTCCAAGGCTTAGACATGTAAAATGCAATTTTGAATAGAACACTTTTCCCCTACTTGAATCTCCTACTGAACTCTAATGTCTTCCCAAGGGTAATAAGATACAGGTGACATACTTGTTTTTTCTCTCTGCTTCTCTTTGGAGGTATACCAGAATCTGAATACAGCAATTTTAATTATGTGTTTTAATATTGCCTGAGAGTAACCAACTGACCCTCTGTTCATGCTATTTTGACCTTCCCATAAAAAGAGAAGCTGTAAGAGTCAGTACGAAAATTCTGTTTCTTTTTTTCCTTCTTCTTTTTTTGTTAATGCTAAGACTTGGCCAATTCACAAAAGATTCTCTAATTACTGAGACAAATTAAATACTATAAGCCAATTGTTGGAATAATAACTGCTAAACCTTCAGTGCAGAATAATGAACGTATTGTCTAATCACTGAGTGAATCTACCCACTGGCATCTTTCTTACCCAAGATTGGTTTTAAATCAACACGTTCATACTGAGCTCCTATGCACTGAGTCTTAACTATTTTTCAAATTAATAATTTTTATTAGGGTGAAAAGAAGATTAGTAAGTTGAACAGGCTGTTATTCAATAATGCACTGTTTCACTCAGTGAGTATTTTAGTATCTTTGGCATACAGCAATAAATAAAAGAGGGCAAAATCCTTTCTGTTTTTGTGGAGTTTATAATCCATCAGAAGAATCAGCAAAACAGCAAATAATAATATGGCAAGAAGTGTTGAAATGCTGCAGAGAAAAAAAAAAGAGCACAATTAATGGGGGAGTAGGTTGTCCCCCTATATTAGAGTTGTCAGTGATGTCCTCCTTAAATGCAGCAACCTTTGAGTAAACACCTAGAAGAAAGAATTAGTATGGCTGGAGCAGAGAGGAAGGACAGGTGATGAAGTTCAGCCAGCAGGAACCAACTTCTGCAGCATCTACTAGACCATGTTGCAGACCTTAACTCAAAGAAAAATGGAAAATAATCAACAAAACAATTTAGTTTCTTTTTTTCTTGGATCATACATTTCCACATGGCTTTGGGGAAACATCTACTCATCTATAAGCATTCATACCTGTTCTGCTTCCTCATGACTCAGGAGTCTGTTTTGAGACTGCTGCTACCCTTCCTTAGTAAAATTCCAAATACTCTTCAATACAGATGTTTGATGTCTTTTTCACACCACTGTATTTCTGTAACCCTGTCAGATTACTGCCCTTCACAGAAGTTCCAGGGGAGAAGCCATTTTAACTCACTTGTTTACAAATTAATTCACATCAGTTTCTATGTTTCTAGACTCAGTTTCTAGACCCAGTTTCTATGTTTCTCAGATGTCTAATACATAGGAGACAGAGAGAGATACCTTTGTACTTCAACCAGAAGACAGGAAGGTCTTAGCCTCTATATTATTCTACATAATTTTTGTGACACAAGCAGATTCTATCCAACCCCATAATGTCCTGTGGATAATTGTTTCAATTCTACTACACTGGTCTTCCTGGAAGGCGACTGTCTAATTTGCTATTCCCAAACCCTTATAAACTCTTGAAACTGTTTGGTCTTAGTACCAAGTTGGCCTATAAGAATTAATTTTGTTCATTATCTATTTTGAGGATATTGTTTCTTCCTTAATCTTTTTTCTCCACATTCAGGATACTCAGAAAAAATCTATTGCATGCAAAAATATATAGTTTAATTCTCTTTACAGGCAGGCAGTATTCCATGGTCCTCCTGTTTGTTACAATGGGTAACTCAATAAATCACAAATGCTTTATTAAAACAGGAAAATATTCTAATTCCATAATGATGTGAATTAATGAGGGAGGTATCTGAAATAATAAAAACATCACTGGTAAAGTAAAAGTTCATGTGTTCCATTTAATTCATTATAGGAGTATAATTAAGAGGAGTTATTAGATGAAATACAGAATATAGCAATTTTAATGCAAATTATCCACACATTTCTTACTCAAGGGCTAGATTTGCATCCATTCTAATCTACTCAAATGTATGCATACAAGCAATGATATTTTTGTCTTTAGATAAATAAAATTTAAAAAGTATATATATACATAAATGTACATATATGATAGCAAAAAATCATATTTTTCAGTTGAATGGGAGAGTGAACTATTTAAATTTTTGGTAGAAGATGAAAACCCCTAAAATTAATGCATTTATCCTTATTTAAAAATGCAGTGTTAGCTGGGTTCTAATAGTGATACATAACACTTCTTGCATGAAGAGTACATATTAGCCATTTATTAAACATGAACTGATTTTATACATATAGAAATGGTATTTATTATAAACCTTGTTAACTTACACAATTGAGTTTACATGCCTTTAGTTATAATTATTTGGAATAAGAATTAAGAAAACTATGACCCTTGGTCTCATTTATAATGTGTTGAATTTATCATAGCATATATTTTTTAGTTGGCCTCAAATTTTAAGATATTACAACAGAAGAACAAAAATGTATTTTACTGTCCATTTAACAAATATAGTAGCTCACCCTGTCAGTCAGTGAATTATAATGCATGAGACATAAATCAGTGAGGAACTACTTAAGCTTGCACCTTGTAATCAAAGCTACAAATTTTGGCAGCAGGCCACATAATCCAGTGCTAAATGGGCAACATTATTTTATTCCAGTAACATATTAACAAAATGTACAACCATTTGACTTGGTGGATGATCTAACAACATCCTAGCAAAAAGCCTTTGTCCATTTTTTACACAAATGTCTTTTCCTTGATGATAAATGTATTTTGTAATTTTCGTGATGAATCAGTGAGAGAAATTAGCTGTGCCCTTCTGGTGCTTTGTATGTTTTAATCTCACTGTTTTAGAAATGCAGGCTCCAATTCAACACGAAATGAAATCTTTGTATATAATTTTTCTGAATTTCTTTATTATTTTTGCTTGTAATCCCAGTTCTGGTTAACTTGCCTTTCTGGAGCCCACAGGCTTTATGGTACATGAAACAATGCAAAATAACATAATTACCTAAGACATGATTTCATGACTGCCAGTCTAGGTAACACATTTATCATGGTGTATTTCTATTCTAGGTGTAGAGTATAGATGAATAGAAAATAAGTTCCTAAATCATAAAAAGTATTCTTAATAAAACAAATGATAGTTACATAGAATTGTTATTACATAACACACATCAAAACTGTTATCAAGTGAATTCACATACCTTTTGAGTTTTCTGTATGTTTCTCATTTGTCACTATATATATGCCCAGTTATTTCAGTTTGATGGTGTGCTGCACAATTCATTTTTAAATGTTTGCCACTTTATTGTCAATGCCACGATTTAAATGCCTTCTAGCATTACTTAATCTCTGTTGCATTATTAAAAATCTATCAAAAATGACACCTCAATGTTTCAGTGAATCTTGATTTCTTATTCTTGCTAAATTATCACTGCCATTTTTTTAGTTCTTTTTTTCTGACCACAGGTATGTAGTCTCCATCTATTTATTCTAAAATGTGTTCAAATTATAGTCTAAATTACTACTTCTCTTTAACAAACTGCTAATTAATCCTAGACATATTTAGTAGTTTTTCTTTAAGTAATGAACTGACATGATGGCTGTATATTTATATATAGATATGGGTAAAATATGAATCTATGATTTATTAATGTAATCTGGAATAATTAAAACTAATTAATATCTGCCACTTTTTTTGGGGGGAGGTACCAGGGATTAAACTCAGGTACACCTGACCACATCCCCCTAGTTCTATTTTGTATTTTATTTAGAGACAGTGTCTCAATGAGTTGCTTAGCACCTCTTTTTTGTTGGGGCTGGCTTTGAACTTGTGATCTTCCAGCCTCAGCCTCTGGAGCCTCTGGAGTTAGAGGCATGTGCCACCACGCCTGGCAACATCTACCACTTTTAATATTTATCATTTTTTTTATAGTGTGAGTGCTTGAATTTATTGTCTTAGAGATTTTGAATGCCTATAATCCCAGCAACTTGGGAGGTTGAGGCAGAAGGATCACAAGTTCAAAGTTAGCCTCAGTAACTTAGCAAGGCACTAAGCAACACAATGAGACCCTGCCTCAAAATTTAAAAATAAGAAAAATTTAAAGCGTTGGGAATGTGGCTTAGTGGTTAAGTGTCCTCGGGTTCAATCCTGGGTACCAAAAGAAAGAGAGAAACAGAAAGAGAGAGAGAGAGAGAGAGAGAGAGAGAGAGAGAGAGAGAGAGAGAGAGATTTTGAACTATAAAACTCATTATTATATACCATATTTGCCACACTAATAAAAAGAAAAAAAAAAAAAACTATTCTTCCTGTGTAACTGAGGTTTTGTACATATTGACAGTTATACCCTCTTTCCCAGAGGGCCCAGCTTCTGATTAACCACCATTTTACTCTCCAGTTCTATGACTTCAATTATTTTGGATTTTAGAGAAATCATGTAATAATTGTCTTTCATTTCTGACTTAATTCACTGGATATCTTTTTTTTAAGTCTATTTATGCTGTTGTGAGCGAAAACAACAATGCCAATAACATGCAATGGGAAATTGCAGTTTCTTAAATACGTGGTATAGTAGAAACTGAATATAGATAGAAGAAAGAAATTATAACCATGTTTAAAAAAATGTAAAATGCTTTAAAACTTAAACATAAGAACTAAACTTTGAAATTATTAGAAAAAAAACATAGGCTAAAAATAACACTGGTCTGGACAATGATTTTTAATGATTTTTTAAAAAATTAAGCCCAAAGCACAGGTAACTAAAGTTAAAGAAAAAAATAAAAAAATGGAATTTTGGAGTTTTTTGTTCCTATTGTTCTTGTATTCCCATGTTGTTCATCTCTCAAGTGCCCTAGGAGTACAGTGTTGCATGTTGTTTGTTTGGGTGATTGGTTTTTTTCTTATATTTTAAAAACTATTACTGACACGTAATTCTTTTTCATTTTACTAATCACCTTAACAACTGACCAAATTGAATTTGTTATGTTTTTTCATTAAGTCTGTTTTGTGTTGGCTTCATCATGGCAAATGATCTTACAACTGACACTACCCAACTCATAACTGTGGATCCATACTCGGCTCCTTCTTTTCATTTCTCAACCTTTGCCAGTGCACCTGTTTTCTTTGCAGTGTCTCCTGCATTGCTGTGTCCTTCAGTTGTTGTAACAGCCAAACCTAGTTTAGATCAAGGCAACTGGAAGAGTTTTCCGAGGTGTCTACAGACTTCTGCCTCTTTCCCACTTGAACCCAGGTGTTTCCCTTCTACCACAGCCCAGGGAGTTTTAAATTCTAACCATGCTGGGCTGTCTGTTACTGCCTGACCTCACTACTGCCATAATTCTTACAATTCATTTTTGCTTATTTTCTTTCATTGCTGCCCATTCTGCCTAGGAATTGCTGCCCATTCTTCCTCTTTCAGCCTTTTGCATCTTTGAAAGTTTCTCTCAGTAAAAAGTTAACTTTATTTTTATATTCTTTGCTATCCTCAGCACATTCCTCCCCCATAAAGGGTGCCTTGATCAGCTCCTAATATTGAATGCCTATGTCTTTTGTGAAATGTAGTTTATTTATTCCTGTAATTATGCAAAGATGAACTATATCAGTACCAAATTCAATTCTTTCCCCATCCTTCAATGTTTCTTCCAACACTTGGTGGTCTTCTTATTTTACTTGGTCATTTTTATCAAACAAATTAATTCGTCCTTCAATTCAGTACTTCATTACATAATGAGTTATTCTCTGTTTCATCAGTGTTAATTTCATGACTGAGGATTATTAAATGCATAAGGGCAGTAAACATTTGCGTACTTCTACTTCAGAACCACAGAGAGTACTATTGATTTTTTTCAGATTGGTTCTAATAAGGATACAAGAAAACATTTTGTTTGCCAATGTATCTATTGTTTTATGTCAAGGATGTGTTGAACATCCTGAATGTCCAAAAGATAATAATACATCAATTTTGAGAAGCAAAAGTTCAGTGATAGGGAAGTTATGTCTAATTCATAATAAATCCTAATTACAATAAATTATACTTCATGTGTCCTAATATGTCAAAATACACTCTACTGTCATGTATATCTAAAAAGATTAAATGAAAAAAAAGCTCAGTGATACACTGATGATATAGACCATCCACTTAATTTTCTCTAACCACCATTTACCTGCTTATTCTCTTCTAGAGTGACTTCACAGTTCTTAGTAATGAAATTAATTAGTTTAATGAATGAAAAACAATAGGTGCTAGAGACTTTCAGTTACATAACAGACAGTTGTTTATTCTGAAAAACAATTCACTAATAAACGTGTTTATACCTCTAAGTATGCCACATATTATAAGTTCAAAGCAATCAAGCAGCAATCAAACCTGAAAAAAAAACCCTCCTCAGATACCATTACTCCATTCTACACATAATGCTCTTCTTTTATTACCTTCCATTTTCCATGAGACTTTAACTTCAGTACAGTTCCTAGCTCCAAAAGGAAAAGAAGAGAAAGCTCAGTTAAATCAAAGAGCCCTAGGCCAGCAGAACATCTAAGCTGTGATACCAATTGCAAATGACTGTTTATTGGTGGTGACCACAGTCTCTGTTTTTGAAGATCTATCTCTGGTTATGGATAGTGTTTAAAGATAGTGGGAGTGAGGAAAATCTTTTCAGCTAATTAGTCATTCACAGTCTAACTTCATCTTATAAAAGATAGTGAATGATCTCATGCATGTGTGTAATTATAAAAAGTTGATCTCATAGAAATTGAGAGTAGGATGGAGGTTACGAGAAGCCTGGGAGGATAGCAGATAAGAAACAATGGGGAAAGGTTTACTGATGGGCACTACATTAATAGTTAGATGGAGAAATAAATGATGGTGTTCTACTGTACATTGAGTTGAGCACAGGTAACCATAATGTACTGTGTATTAAAAAAAAGCTAGAAGTAAAGGATTCTGAATGTTTTCAACATAGAGAAATGATAAAAGTTTGAGAAGATAAATAGGTTTACCTTGATTTGAACATAATACAAATATATCTATATCAAACATCATGTGGTACCTCAAAATATATATATAATGATTGTATAAGTTAAAATGAAAAATATATAAAAGTAAAATTTTTAAAAATAATGCCTGTAACCCAGCAAACAACAAAACCAAACTCATGCTTATGAAAACTGTCCAAATTAGTATTTGTGCCAAGATCACAGAGTCATTGACAAGTGAAAGTTTCTAACAACCTAAATTAACCCAAAGCTAAAATACAGAATTTCTGAAAAGAGAACATCCTTTCCTCTATCATTCAGCAGTCTGATTCTTTCAATCCAGAGTCTGGGTGAGCAAGAATCATGAGTATCAAGAACGAATGGCTTTATATTGTTGCAGACAGTTTAGAAACTTTTAGGTGCCAATGTTCTTTTGAGCCCAGAGCAATACAAAGCAAGGAGCAAGGAAAATACACCTCTTTTCAATACACTGAGTTGTATCGCAATGTTCCATTATCAACTTTATTTCCCTTACTATTATTTCACACATGTAATCTTAGGAAGAAATGGAAAGATATGCTCACTGGTTATTTTACAATAAGTAAAATACCCTTGAAAAAAGTATCCCCCTAAAAAGTTTCCTATCTTATGGAAGCAAGGTAACTCTCTCCTCACTGAAAGACACCTTGTCCTAAGGACATCCTTGTCTTCATACACCTTTGTTTTAGGCCATCTGTTCCTAGTTTGATAATGGCTTAGCCTGTTCAATATCAGGGCCTTTCCTAATGTGTAGGTGACCTGCTTTATTTAATTTTGAATTTAGCTCCTATTCATTTTATGATCATACTCTATTTTGGTAATTACGTACAGGCACCCAGAGGGATTTTGTCGATGGTAACATTAAAAATTAATAAGTGAATGAATGGGTATGATGATTTATATCACAGAGAGAGCCCATGAGGCATCAGTAAAGACTGTTAGGATCTAGCATCAGGCTATGAGAAAAAATACTATAACACACAGCAACAGTTATGATTTTAAATATAAATTCTTACTTTTTCCTAATCTTGCTCCAGCCTATACTTCTTCCTACCCTTCCAAAATTTTTATATTTATGGAACATGACACCTTTCTTTTGAAACTGACAACCTGTCAATGCTATTCATTTTCCAGGCTAGAAATTACAGGAACAAATCACTCTTTACTGCTTTACAACTAACCAATTACTAGTGCTGATCTCTCTTTTTTTACCTATCTAAGCTCTTTTCTTTTCCTTTTCATTCTCATACTTCAACATAATTGTCACCTTATTAAGGTGACAAAATTAACTTCATGAAAATATTTTCTCATATTTTTAATGCCTAAAACCTAATCATTTAGTCAAGTGTATGCAGTTATATAAATAAATATATAGCATTACTGAATAGAGATCATTTGTGAATAGTCATTTTATTATGAATTTGTGATAATCAGTATGATTCCACCAAAATCGTTATTTAACTTAATTCAACTTTTCTTTGTTTAAATATTTTTTTAAAAGTACACATTAGCTGATTTAGAGAGAAAAAATTCTTAACTAACTTTACAAATATCCTTGACTCATTGTTATAATATTTTATATATATATATATATATATATAAAACATTTAGTGAGTAATTCTTTTCAAATTAGTTGAAACATTTTCAGAACTGATCCTTTATGTCCTTCTTTTTTCCCTTCCAAAAATGTAGCATCTATTACTGAAGTTTGTCAATATTTATGAAGGACACTTTTCTTTAATTCCATATTAAATGTATTAAAAATATCCAGGTGTAATCTTCAAGTATAGAATTTTAAAGGTTCAACGCTGATGATAGATTAAATTCACAAGCAGGTGAATGCAGGTGCAGAAAATTGTGCATCACACCTGTGAAATATTTAATGGATGAGACTGAAGTTAGGTATATTAGACATTGGTTTTGAATATTCTATCTTGAAACAAAAGTGCTTCTAGATTCACCCATTTAAAAAAAAATTATTTTCAACATTTCAGTGGAAAGAGTCTTATTTTTCCTTACTTTAGTATTACAGTTCATAAGTAATTTAGGTATTGATACCTAATTGAATTCACTAAAGTATCAACACTAAAATCTTGTAAAAATTATGCATTTTAAACATTCTTAAGTTCTATTTTTTAACCTCCAGGTAGAGGAAATAATATATCACCAAAGAATGAGTTATGCATACATTGAATCCCCATAGCATAATCATATAATTGATTTTATTTATAAAATTAATACTTACATGACAGTATCTAAGTTTTATAGATTTCAGATGTGTCATTATGCTAAAAATATTTCTCATGTCAAGTTATTCATACTGTTTTAAGCTTCATACTGTATCTACTATTTAGTGTTCTATCAATATATTTCATTGACTAACAAATTACTGAAAAAAAACAAATTCCTTCCTAACTCCTGTCAGAATTTACACATGAAAAGAACAATTGTCAATAGAATCTAGCACTGTGCTTATTTAATATCTTTTTCATTTTAAATTCTACCAGCAAGTCTAATAAAATATTTTTAATAAGACTATTGATTAAAATCAACATCACTGCCAAATAACAAATAAGAAAACTATAGCCTCAAGAAATTGTGTGCTTGGTTACTTTATATTGATTTACAATTAAGGGTGATGTGAATTCTGTAGCAGTACTTTTGAGAATAACATATAGGACTTGATTTTTGTTAAGAAGCATATATCGTGGGTATATGTATGTGTGAAAAAAATAAGTATTCTCATATACTAGATCAGAAGGAAAAGGAAAGCAGTTTTATACACATTTCTTCTGAGTCACAGATATACACTTTTACCTTGTGGCTATTAACAGCCTTCAATATTCCAGGCACTGTACTAGGTACTGAGGGCAGGAAGATGATTAAGGCATGATACTCTCTTCAAGAAATTCATATGTTATCATGACCTTTATAATAACAATTACAAAACAGTTGAATATATGAATGTTTGACCAAAGTGGAATAAAATCTCAGATTTCAGAAAGGGTAATGCTTTTAAGAAGTTTTAAATAGATATGTTTTGTAGAGCTTCCAAATATTAAAGCATTACAGTTATAGATGACAACTTTAATAGATCATTCAATGATGCATTTGTTTTAAGCAAGTACCTAACTCCTCCCATTATTAGAAGTCTTGGTTTTCTTTGAAAAATTTTATTTACATGTTAACCTTTTTTACAGAAAACCTCAATGACTTGGCAAAGGCAAAGAGATAAAAATGAAATATCTTACCCTGCCACTCTAGCCTCTCAAAAATGTGATAGAATTTGTGTTTCACTCTCTTTTCTATAATATACCAATGTTCCTCAATAGGTGAACTTTAATGGAGAGCCATGAATTGTTTATGCCCCAGTTACTGTCTATGCAAGCCTACCCTATGGACATTCAGTGAACTATGTCTCTGAGCAGTATCTCTCAGAACAAGCACATTTCCCCTACATATTCTTCCAAAATTAGAAAGACCTGGTTGACGGCCACTACACCAATAACAAGTAAGTGCAAGCTACTTTTACTGCTGTGATTAAAAACCACCCAAAAAGTTGAGGACCTGAGACCCTCCACCAGTGGAATACTCAGAATTCCATGACAGGAATTACATGGGAATAGGAGATGCCAATAGTTAATTTCTTGCCTGCAGCCCATATTGTACTCAACTGAGGTCAGAGATCAATGAACAGGTTAAGAATTTGATCCATGAAGGTTTAAATAGTTTGTCATGAATAATTTAAACTACAGCATACACAAAGAGTCCTTAAAATCTCTGCGGTTTCAGAGAGCTCATCACTAGTTAAACACTATCAGTTCTGATTGCTTAGAGTGTTATTATAAGGCCTGGGAACGCAGCTCCGTAGAAGAGTACTTACTTGACAAGCATGCACAAGGCCCTGGGTTCAATCTCCAGTGCTCCTCATCTTCCCCAAAAAAGTTTATATTTATATCTTAATCAAGACAGACTAACCAGGGCCCAAAGATGAATATCAATGAATTATCAAGATAATGTATTTAAATGTAAACACATGTTTTGTAGAAAAACTACGAGAAGAATATCTTGAAATACTCTACTTGAAAAACTAGACTCCTGCATTATTTGGTGGTTCTGTGCATAAAGAAACCTGAACCAATATCAATAATCTTCAAAGGAAATAAAAATGACATCTAGCCTGACAACGAGTATTCCAATTTTCCAACCAATGCAATTTGAAATGACAGACATTAAGCCCTGATTATTAATGACGGCAGCTCTGCTGAGTGTTACTGGAGTGAAGATCTGATCTGTAAATAAATTCAAATTACTTGCTTTCACAGTTTGCCCAGACTTTCCATAATTTGCCTCCCCCTCTTTATACATATTTAGTATCCAAAGTTACAATGCCCCCCATTTTTTTCATTTTATTTTGACTTGAAATATTATATTTCGTCACATCTGATTATAATGTGATACAAGCTAACGTATTATGACATGGCATCATGTGCTCTGCACCACATAGGTGCCACACTCCTCCACCTATCAGAATTAAATTAGAGCACTTTGGCATACATCCAGTCATGTATCCTATTACTGCTTGAATTTGACTAACACATGAACTGCTGTCTGACACTGATCACTTGCTATGAAAGTTTTGAACAAAGTCACATTCTGCTCTGGTATTAACATGCATTAATTAATAAATTTAATTTTCTTTTGAAGGAATAATAGTTTTGTGTGAACGTATGTGCTTTCACACACTTGTCATTGTGGGAATTTAGTCCAGAGGGAATTTAGTCTAAAGGACTTCCTTGTGTGCAATGGTAATTGAGCACTTGTCTCTTCTTCCATGGAAGGACCAAGACATCATTACCTTTTAAAAGTGCAACTAGTCTCATTTTCCAGCAGGCCCAAACCCTGGCAAAGCCACAGAACAGACCATATAAATGTATTGGAGGAGGAAAGACCATAGGGTAGCATGCTCTAATTCTTTTTATTCCTTTCTCCCCTTTAAGTGTCTTGGGGACACTGCAGCTATAATACATTAGCACAGTTAGTTGACCTACTTTCAAAGTTGTAGAATAGGTGGCTGATTTCCTCTGTTTCTCTTCATCAACACTAGTGGTATTTGATGCTTGCGAGTGACCGGGCATTAAACTCTAGTGAGTCAGGATTATCCTGAGCAGATTCAGCAATGAAGAAAGTAAAGTCATATATATTAGGCTCCCTGAAGGCATTAGATAATCTCTGAAGCATTTAATTGCTTAAAACTTACTCCATGGAAACTAGTTTCTGTAGGTCAATGTTTTGTAGGATTTTTACATTCTCATCAAGTCAGGATATAATCCAGTCAATATTCCATATAAAATTCACTCATTGTTCTTTATTATTTATCTGCAATGTGTTTTCTTAATGATGAAATACTACCTTAAATATTTTAGGAATACTAAACACTGATATAGTGACCTGAAAAACTTAAAATAGTGTTTTATAAATTCTTTATTTACTCTTATTATTTTGCAGGTCTTATAATGCCTCATTTATTAAGTTAGAAATAAAATATGATGATTTTTTGCTCAATAATTTTTGTTTGTGCTACATATGCTTTGCTTCAGATATATGAAAAAAGTTTGAACTATCTATAGAGATTGTTTCAGTTGTCAAATTAATCACCAAAGACACCTTTCTGCAAATACTATAGAACACTAAGATTTTACATGATGTTAACAGGCATAAAAAAAAAAGTTAAATGTTTGCTTGAAGAAGGTTTGGAGAATGCTGAATTAAATAAATTTCTCTATTACAGATTTTTCCATTCCTTTTTTTATGGAGGGTGCATATTAATTATACCAATATTAATTCACTTATTCAAACTTCAATTCACAAACTTTTGCAAACCCAGGAATTCTTCTTGGTTACTTGATAAAAAAGCCATCTACGAGGAGCTCTCTGCTCTAGTGTGGCTCATAGTCTTATACATCTGTCTGGATAATTAAGATAACCTTAATGGGAACAATCAATTATTTTCCATATAAAAAGCATATATCATTGGACTGGGGTTATGGCTCAGTGGTAGAGCACTCACCTGTGAATCCTAAGGTCCTGGGTTCGATCCTCAGTACCACATAAAAATAAAATGAAAGTATTGTGTCACCTACAACTAAAAAATATTTTTAAAAAAGCATATTTCATATATGTGTGTTAGGTAAAAACAGTGATTCCTGAGTAATCAACATTCACCATTGCTGCCTATGCACTGATCAGACCAGAGTATATATTCTGTGTCTGGAACTTCATTGTACAGACCTACAGATGAATGGAAGAACTGAAAACAGTCTAGGTGAGATTGGTTTGCAGTGAGTTAAAGAGCAGAAAGAGAAACTCAGGAATCTATGGGGAGTAGCTGAGCAAAAATTACAAGAAAAAAATTTTATGACAATTTTTATGTTTTTAAAAAGAGTAAACAGGAGATAAAACGAGGAATTAGGAGATATAAAGGAAACAGGAGAAAAATAAGATCTGCCTAAAATATTATTTTTCAAAAATTTTTGAATATTACAATATTTTAAATTGATTATTTTAAAGTTGTATAATGTTTAGACTGGACCATCAAATGACTTGTCACTGTACAGTTACATATAGTTTCCAAGTTCTTTATAAATTTCTTAATATAGGTCAAAATTAAGTCAACTTTGAAATTGAATTTTTAATCTCTTATAGAAGAATTAACTATATTTGAAAATTTACAATCATATTTCTCTTAATACAATTATCCAATGTGCCCTTCTATTCATTTATGTCTATCAAACTCTTATTGTACAGATTATTCAACTCTTACATTGAAAAACTCTTCTATCACTCAATATTCTTTAAATAGTTGTTACTATTTTATAAATCTTATGTTTTGTAGTCATCGATTGTTTTGGAGATTAAACAATCACCATGAAACAGCATCTTAGGTTTAATATCTAATAGGTTACAAAAGATAACTCCTACTTAACTCTTCACAATAACAAGATGGAAGAACACACTACTATCAGTTCACAGAATATTTCACAATGTTAAAACGGCCATACCAGAAGGTATTGTTTCTAGTCTGCTTGTGGTTTATACAAACCTAACACAAAATATTAATTATTCATAATATTCTTATTGTAACATCAACAATAAATTCCATTCTTCAAAAATATATATAAGCACTATGTATTTTCTGAATTGTGATATTGTGACACGCAATAGGTATTTTGTGTATAGAAAATATCTTCTGAACAACTCTAAAACCAAATAATATTTTAAATGAGATTTTGATCTATTTTTCTATATTTATTTATTCTTATCTTAGTTGATTACTTTGCATATTAGTAAGAGAAAATTGCATAATTACAAAAGGATACTATTTTAATGAACTTAGATTCTTATCTCTTTTCTAAAATTATATTTCAAAAACCAAAATTCTGAGCTTAATTAAGTCATTGGGGAATATTGTCAATTTTTTAAAAATCCAATATGATTTTGTTCATCAATTTAGAGTAAATTATATTGAGTGTACAAGGAAAACCAAGCAATCTGTGAAGGTTATTTGCATTAAAATAAGTTTCTGGTGTAGAATTTTCTACATAAGTCTTGGGAAATTAACATTTTTCTCAAAGTTCCAAATAAGATCTAGGGTAGAATCAGTAATTCGAAAAATTTAACAATGTGTTAAAAAAAAACTAATACAGTCTTCTATTAATATCTATGGAGGATTGATTTCAGGATCACTTGTAGATAGCAATATATTTATATGCTCAAGTCCTTTATATAAGATGATATAGTGTTTTTGTACAACTGAAAGTTATATGAAAGTAGTTAGTTGTTACAAATATTGTTTGAATAATAATGACAAGAAAAATGCCTGTACATGATCATGATGGACACAACTCTTTTCCCCAATATTTTTGGATTATACCTGGTTGAAACCATTGAGAGAGATATTTTTTTTATTATTATTGTATACAAATGGGATACATGTTGTTTCTCTATTTGTACATGGAGTCAAGGCATACCATTTGTGTAATCATACGTTTACATAGGGCAATGATGTTTGATTCATTATTTTTTTTTAATGAATACGGAAGGCTGACTTTTTTAAAAATAGAGTTCTCTTTGGGATAAATCACTTTATAGATAATTCAAAAATCTTATATCGTCTTCTTCTAACATGTTTTAAAAATGAAAATTCATTCAAGGTGTGAAAACCCAGGGCAAATTAATCATAGTTGTCCTAGGAGCCATCAGAGACAGTGCTAAAGACAATCAATATAACACATATCTCGAAGTACTCAGGAGATGAAACTGTTGGAAATATATAGAATAAAATACTTATGAGAGTATCTTATGACTGCCATAGGATTATCAGCATTTTCATTAATTTTAGCTTGTTTGTTTCAGAATTATGCATTGTTTTTGTTTTATTACTGGTTTTTTTTTTTTTTTGGCTACCTGGCATGGGAGTAAATACATGGGCACACACATATTTCTCTCTATGTGCTTAATTTTTTTTTTGATATTAAGAGAAAGTAGGTGAGAACAGGAAATATGAAGAGGAAAAGAAAGTAATTTTTGTGCGAGTAAGTCATAAAAAGGTCAGTTTAAATTGAACAAAGATTAAAGCAACAGGAAAAGCTGGCAAAGTAATGGATTGAAATTTTTAGTTCTTAAAAATGATAGGAAAATGTCTAAGAGAGTCACATAAAGTTACAAACCAAAAATTGTTTTTTATTCTTAAGTCTACACACTGTGAAATAATGAGGACAGATAAGCAAAATTAGCTATCTGTAATCAATTCTATCTATCTATCTATCTATCTATCTATCTATCTTTAAATCTTGTCCTAAATTGTCAATCAGCTCAAAAAAGTGTAAAGACATAGACACTTCTAGGAGAAAATCACTTCCCCAAAATTAAATACTCAAAATTTTCTAATATGTGGGAATTTATTGACCATTAGAACAGAAACCTATGAAGATGATACTGCCAACCATTTCACACATACTGACATAAAATCTATCTCCGTGTAATTCCTATCATTTGTCACATTTACATGTTTGACATTACATAGGTTAGGTAGAGCTACTTTTTCACCACAGCCTCACCATTATGTTAAGAAGCTCATTATGTTCTTTCCAGATTTCTCTCACCCAGGATAAGCACCCTTGTTCACTTCTACTTCCATTAATATTCTCTTTGGGTTCCTTTTCAGTTCTGTCACCATCTTGGGCCTTTCCTCTCAATTAGTCAATGTTCTCTTTATAATTACATCTTGATAAACACAATATTCGTTTATATCCAACTGACAAAGCAGGGAATATTCCATTTGAGTCATTTTACCATGCCTGGGCAAAGTTTCCTTATTGGTACAATAATGCTATCATTCAGACACTGCCCCAGAATCACTTGCTAAATTGGATCTGAAAAAAAAAATTGCATTGAGAGTGCAAGCCATGCATATCTATGCTTTCAGAATGACAGTGATCATCATGCCCATTATCAGAAGAATATTAATTTTGACATAATTTTCCAGTCCTTGTAATTGGTTTTTACTCTATCATCTATGTTCTCCCTTATTACCTCATTACTATATTTTTATAAAGTAATAAACAAAATCTCCTATTTGAGGTCACCTTGCATAATTGAAGCAATAGTCTAAATCACTAAATATCTTAAATCATCCATTCCCTGATATGAGTGAAAGAAACAAGAACATCACCATTTACAGAGCCTGAGACAGAAGCTGGTCTGTTGATTATTGAGTTATCAGCAATGCCCTTGAGAGATCTAGGAAGGATACCTACTGCCTTGGAAAGAGGCAAATTTGTTCTGGGATCATTCACCTTGAACAAAGGTGAAAATGAATAGCATGAGCACCATTTTCCTACCTCATAGAGGACACTACCTTATTGTGAAGTCCCCCAATGTTACAGTAAAAGGTCCTAGAAAAGTTTAGAACAGTCATGTGAATTTAAGTTCCTTTAGCTAGGGTGGTCGTGACGGATGTCTCTGATGATTGGATATTGGAATTGCCTCCCAAATGAAGAGAAGTCTAACATGAAGATTTGTGGGGAATCAGCAAAGGCACAGGTTAGAGCAAGTACACAGTTCCTAGGCCATGCATGAGTCAGAAAGAAGTTACGTGTAAGTACAATATTAGAGATGAGAGAGACAGGAATATGATATCAGACAACAGAGTTAAGTAGGGTCTGGTTGACCACTCCCTTATAGCCTTGCTCAGGAGCTTGCACTTTATTCTGTGTTCAAGGAGACCAATGAGGATTACAAACAGAGAATTTAAATAAATTGCTTTGTATTTTTCAAATCATACACAATTTGCTATGCAGGAAATGGAAATTAAGAAGAATAAGTATGGAAACAGATTTTGTAGAAGGGCCTTGCAATGTTTAATAGGTTATACACAGTATCTAATTGGGATATACATTATCTAGTTGCCAAGGATTATACTGGTTTCCTAAAGTTACTGTGTAGCTTTTATTCAAGAAAGAGAATGACAAAAATTGCTGTCAACTAAAGATTTTTACGCTCGTTTAGTGATATATAGTTCACCTGGGAAGAGGTTAATCAGCGGAATTCTGTATTTCCAATACTCATTTGCATTTAGACATGGACATATAAGTTCATATGAAGACAAATATGAGTGTAAACAATGCCTCTCTCTTCTGAGACAAGGTTATTAAAAAGCAGTGTAACTTTATCTTCTCTTTTTCCCCATTTATTATTTACTCCTCTGAGGGGAACCTAGAATTCATGTTTTGAAAATGGCAGAATATCCATTCTCCTAGATCCCTGAATGTCTGTCTATGTGGAGCTTAGCTCCCTACCTTCGAATCACCAAAAATACCCATTAACTGTTAACTGTCAAGTAATTGTTTTTTGTATTACCCTGAAGTATTGTCTTTTTTTCTTTTACAACTAGCATTTCTCTAAATAACATACAACTCCTTAACAAATGTGCCTATATCTCTGCATCGGTTATAGATCTTTGTAAATCAGTTTAGCTCTCCATATGTGTGTAGGTGAAAACAATTTGTTAGGACTCTGCTGGGCTAATGCCTGACTGAAATGTAACCTATGATCCAACATCTCTAGGGATATACTTTAGAAGAAAGTACTAAAGAAGAACACATGTATTTGCCAAAAGGGATTTTAAAAAACTTATCACACTTCTATGGGGAGCCACAACAAACACATAATACAGAATTTAACTCCTTTACAATAAAGTCAAAGCAGTAGACACAAAAATTTTCCTTTTTAGTTATTGTTTCTTCTGAAGAGAAAAATCTTCAGAAGACACTTTCTGATGACTTCAGAAAATGTGAGTTCTACCTGTTAAAATGCCACTGCCCACTATGAAATATTTTCATTCTTAAATTATATTTGAACTTTAAAATCACAACAAATTTTGCTTTATCTCTGTAAAGAATTCTGTTATTACAATCTCAGAATTCAGCAGTAAAGAAATCAGTGGTAAATATTCAAGTATTATGTATTTGTAATCTAAGGGAACAAAAGTACTTATACTTTGGCCTCAAATTTGCATTAAATTGCTTGAACAATCATCAGAACTTGCATTGTCTTTCACCTTAATTATTCATAGAGCAGAACCTTGTTTTCCTGAAAATAAAGTCAATTCTATGGATAAGACAGTGTGACTTCAAAACTTAGAGAATGTGTATGAACAACAAAGTTTATACTTAGAACAATACAGTATTTGAAAAAAAAGATCCATTTTTCTTTTATGCTAAACAAGCTTTATGTTTCATTTGCATTTCTCCCACATTTTAGTAAGATTATATGTTCAGAGTTAATGTTATGACTAATTTCATTCACATTTAAGAAAAAATGTAGCCAGTTTGAGAGGAAAAATACAAACACTAAATGATGTTCTAGAATAGGGAATAGAGAAGATAATAATTTTCTCCACCAATGTAATGCAGAAGATTTTGTAATACACAGAAAAACATCTTATGCCACAAAAAATTGAGAAACAGGAACTTTTCCTTGTAGGTACTATACAATTTCCCTTTTCCTTTCTCTCAAACATATCACTTCGTGTGTGTGTGTGTGTGTGTGTGTGTGTGTGTGTGTGTGTGTTTGGATGCCCAATGTCCTGTGCTGCATTTCTCTTGTCCACAATACAGATTCCCAATATTCAAAAAATACTGATAGGCTGGGGATGCAGCTCAGTGGTAAAGCACTTGTCTAGCCTATACAAGACCCTGGGTTCAATTCCCAGTACCACAAATATAAAAACAAAAATAAACAAAATGTTGATTTTTTTTCCCAAAAGACACTGCTTCTTTTATTCTGAGAACATGGTCTAATCTGATCCATTACAAAGACTATCATGAATTTCACCTCTACTCTCTTATCTATGGAAAATATCACAAATGAATCTAAAGCTATTTCATTTTGAGTCTCCATTACCTATTAATAAAATTTAATCTACTATGATATAGTAGTCACTACCTATTATCAAATTTGATACTTGAGTGTCATAAGACAAAAATGGTTACAATACAATAAATGGACTAATAAAATAATTTGCCCACAGGGCTTTTAAAAAAAAAAAAAAGAAAGAAAAAACTCAAGTTTAAAACAAACTAGGCACAGTGGTATAACTACCTACAATCCCAGGTACTTGAGAGGCTGAGGCAGGAAGAATGCAAGTTTGAAACCTGGGAAATTTAAGGGTCTCAAAATTAAAAATGGGGGGCTGGGGATATAGTTGTTGGGTTCAGACTCCAAATAAAGCAACAAACTAAATGATTTTTTAAAACATGTTTAAAAAGCATTTGTTGGCTTTCATTTCCAGATGGGGGTCAAGGTGGGAGGGACAACTAGTAAATATACTCAATGTGACAATGACTCTAAAAGAAGATGTGAGAACTTGGTAAGCCCAACCTGCTGGGGTGCTGGCTGGAAGGTAGGCAAAGAAAGGCTTGCTGAAGGAGTAGTATATCAGTTAGCCTTGAATCATTACTAGGATTCATACAACCAACGATGCACAGACAAAAACTGGGAAAGGGGAAAAATTAATAAAAGAATAATTAGGTTTTAAAAGTATCAGAAACTTGAATGGGGGGTAGTGAGTGTTGACATTTTGGCTGGAGTATGATTTTGAAGGGACCAGCTAAAGGAAGAACGATTAATGATTTTTAAAACAGAATATAACTATTGTAATTTTGACTCAGAATAAATATATAAACAGTGTATCTGGGAAAGAAAAACTAAAAACCTACCAATGTAGAAGAATGACATTTTAATTCTACATTTCCAATGTCATCATTAGGTTTTTAGAAGGCTGGATTCATATTATGCCCAGTCAAGGAATTACCATTATGATGATATTTTCTTTAAAACTTTTATTCAGATTTTTGTTATTGATAAAAACATAAGTCTAAAACCCAAGCTCAAGAGAATGTAATGTTTAAAGCATCTTCACGTTTATGTAAGAATTCACTGTAGCATACACTCTGCCAAAGGAATTAGAGGCCATTATTTCATTTATGGATTTATAAATACATTACCAAGCGGATGTTGACCATAAACCTAAAGTGGGCCACCTGTTGAGGTCTGAAGAACAGGCTTTATTGCATACAGAACAAAGATTCACTGAAGAACTGTTCATGGTCATATTGGTGGACACATATTGATGTTTTATTGACAAATAATGTCATATTCTCTTTGGGAAAATATCTGAAAAATAGAACACACTATTTGAAAAAGAGAACATATTATTAATACAAATTATCTATTCGAATGTGCATGAATATTCTCATTTTTAAGCCATATAATATCAAAGAATGAGAATAAATATAATCCAAAGCCTGGAATACGACTCAAATTGAATATAATAGTATTACAAACTCTGAAAGGATGTTGAGGGCCATGATGGGATTGTACCTTGTTATGTAAATATACCAAGATGACACACAGTTGAATGACTTTGAAATAGCATCGTAAGCTTAACAATTAGACAAGCAGTAAATTATTAGTTGAGTTTGGGCAATGCAAATTTTGGCAAACAACCTATTTTTATTTCAAAGATGCAGATGAGATTAAAAACTTTGTAATGTTGTGCCAGGACAATAATTATAAAGGTGCATCACTATTTTATATTCTGGCCTAGGAACAGTAATATGATTTCTACAGTGCTGCCTTCAAATTACTCTATAAAGAATGATTTTTTTAAAACCCTAATTAAAATGTCAAAATCTTTTCAAAAGTGAAAGTCGCAGAATTTGAATGTTCTTTGGGCATTTTTCCTTTCCTTTTGTTTTTTCTTAAATAATCAAGCTAGTTAGAGATGAAAAATAAAATGACAACCAATTTTTCTCACTAACAGCATTCTTCCAATTTTATTCTTTAGGATGTTAGATCAGACATTTAAAAAGCAATCAAAATTTTAGATTCTTCTGCGTTGACATATTTACCTGTATATCATATTGTCATTACCATTCACTTCATAGATATTGCCAATATATTTTTAGCTTATAGGTAAAAGCAGCTAAGCCAGAGTTTGGAATTGTCTAAAATACAGAATGCATTATTCTGTATATAGAATGTGTTTCACCTCAATGAATCCCCAAAATGATTTGCAACTCCAACAAATTAAAATTGCTTTTTCTGAATTGAAATGAATATAGCGTTGATAGGAAGTTCCAGGAACATTTTACAATTATGAAACTGGAAAAACTCAAAAGTAGATATTTCAGTTCTAATGTGTAAAAGATAAATGACCACATATTAGGAATATCAGGAAATGATGGAGAGTATGTAGACATAAGTAATTTGGGCTTCTCATTCCACAGAGAAATGAAAATAAAAATCTTTATCCAAAATCTGTAGCTAAATATCTGGGTTCTTAAGTTCTTAGTACAATTTTTCATATTTAAAATTAGATGTTATAAACAATTTCTAGAGATTGATAGTGGTACTGTTTACACAATGTAAATAAACTTAATGACACTGAATTGTATGATTCAAAGAGTTAAAATGATAAATTTATGTCATGTACATATTCCCACAATAAAAATTCAAAAATTAATTTGGTTTCATTACCTTTTATTCCTGCATACAAATAATTAACACCCTCTACCAATATAAGCATGGTCAATGCAAACATTGATTGATTTTTCATCTTTCCATTTATTCTGAAATATGTTTCAAAATGCTTTGTCTGTCACAGGGAATAATAGTTAGTCAGTCTGGCTGGCTGAATTTTTTTTCCTTTGACTCATTTTTCTCAAGTTTATAATTATCCCTATTCAATATTTATAGGGAATTTGATATATTCCTAAATCTGTTTAATTCTAACATATATTCTAATCTTAGGAGTAAGACTATAAAAGGAAAGGAAAAATCAAGATGTTTTTCTTTGCCTTGTAAGAATTGTAGATATTTCAAAATAGTGACATATGTTTGTCCTCTTCAGACCACCAGAATCTTTTCAATTATAAATATGTGAATAAGGGCAGATTAGAAAAGTGAGGTTATTTTTTAGTTCTCCAAAATTATTCCAAATGACCATGTTAACCAAACTGGAAATCTAGTACCAGTTCAAATTATAGCTGATCCTCACAACCTTATGACACATCTCATATAAAATCTATTTCTCAGATGCATAAAAGAAAGTTACTATGACAGCATGGTTGTGACTCAAAACTCTGTTCCACCATTTACTACCTATAACACCTGTTAGGTGTTTAACTTGTCTCCATTTCTTTACTTGTAAAATGGTGTGATAGAAATAATTAGTACATAAATGAAAGAAAATGTCAAGTATTTATAACTAGTTATAAATGTTACATTTTATCATTATCTGCATCTCCAGCATGAAAACAAATCTATTAGCTTTGATGGTAATGTATTTTGGATTTAACTGTACCTATTGCCCTCAAAATGAATTTGAGAGAATTACAGAACTTGGCTATTACACTGATCAAGTAAGCAAAGAATTGCCAAGTTTGCACTGGCTAATTAATATGTGTGTAATTGCTGACGAGTCTTTAAAATACATAATTGTTTCTTGTTTGAGGATGTATACTTCTCCTGAAGGTAATACAATAGTATCACCTTTTTTGCATCTGAAGTATAGTGAGGTAGAGAGTGATCTCTCAGAGTTTAAATTCTACAAACTCCTCTCCTTTATCCCTTTCCTTCCTATTGCATTATATCTGACAATGTTTCTGTCTCTGGCTACAGCATGGTGCAATTAAAACAATTAATTAACCTTGCAGATAACCAGTGTAGAGCTGATTTCAGCTCTTTTTTATTTTCTTTTTTCTCTTTAAGTCTATAGAACTTAGGTTTGGGGAAGAAGTTCAGCCCACAGAGATTTCTTTTACTTTTAATTTACCTACCACAAATCCAATGAATGTTTCTCAAGAGATTTATTTTTCCTACAATTTCACAAAGGTTTGAAAAGTAAGAAAACTTAGGATTTATTCTTTTTTTCTGAATTGGGTGCTTTATATAATTTATGCATATGAATTATTATTTCACTGGTAGTATGCGATTATCACTACCATATTTTCTTGCAAAATAAACATAATGTCTTTGAAAATTTTTTAATCTTAATAAACAGAAAACAAATTATTTACATGGAAAGCAATGATGTCTTAGTCAAATATGCTGGTTATGTAAGTGGTCCAAACATAGGGACTATTAGTTTTTATCTCTTGCCTTTTTTACTTCTTTGTTAATCATCTGCTCCAGAGTGAATAAGTTAAATATTATTGAGCAATTAATGAATTATTTCTCTATCTAAAAGAAAGCTGTAGAATCAACAATAAACTGGAAATAAACCCTCCCACTGAAATAACATTATACACAAAAGGACTTGATAACTGATGTGCTATATAAATACAATATATTTCTGGCAAACTCTAATAATCTAAAGAAAAGGCAATACAGGCTTTGTAAATGTAAAGTGTACTTTAAAAAAATTAAAATAGACCAAACCTCACTAAAAAGGTTTCCTCAGGTTTTTAATGAATTATAGATTTCTTATGATTTTGCTTATTCTCTACTTAAAACATAAGAACCCTGGTTGTGGAATAAATCAAAGCCGTAATTGGCAACTAATATTTAGTAGAAATTGTTGGTGCATAAAATGCCAAAATCTACATATTCCAAAAACAAGAGATTATTTATTTACTTTCCTTATAAGTAACACTTATTAAGCATCCTTAGGTTCATTACCCAGTAGTAATGGTGAAGCTTGTAGAAATGGTCAAAGTAGTTCCAATTTAAGATGTTGTAACTGGCCCTGGGTTATGATTCCATTTTGCCACAGTTTCCCTTTATACCCTGGTGAATCACTTCATCTCTTGGCATGAGTTTATTTCAAAACTATCTTCTCTTATCTCCCAGGAAGACTCGTGTACAATCTCCTGTACAGTTGATAGTATTTGCAATAGTGTTTGCTGCATGGCTATAGCAGCTCAGTCTTCTCTGATTATAATCATACAATTTCACTTAGCTGTAGTAAAACAAAATAAAATAACTTAAAATAACTCAGTCTCATGAGCTCTCATATTCTGAGAATCTCTTCATTTCCCACTTCAGGGCACTGTCTCATATCATTATTAACATAGCAGTGTTATAAATATCCAGCATTAATAAGTGTCTACTGTATGCATATATCTACTAGAATCTTTCCATGAATATGTAAAAATTGTATGTGTTAAAATTTTCCCTCGCGAGTAATCATATTTTAATTATACCTACATTACTAATTTTCTTCAAATGCTAAATTTTCAAAATAATGATTTGCCAAACTTATTTTTACACTTCAGTATATATCTAAGCATCTTGCATTCTTCCCCTCCTTTTTGAACATCCGCCTGAACATTCTCTAAATGACTAAAAAACAAATAAAACAACGAATACTTGGCTCTTTCATGTTGTATCAGTTTTGCTGCCACTGCCACATAATAAGTAATTTACAAATGGTAATGATTTGCATAATAGACACTTGGTTAGTTTTTTTTTTTTGCTTCAAAGGCAATAAGTTCACTCATATTCAAATTTTAATAAGCTCCATGTTTTTCTTCTCTGATGATTTTAAAAGTTAGAGTTATGAAATAATTCCATATCAGAGAAAGAATAAAGTTGAATGTCACCATTCATTCACACACAAAAAAGGAGAACAAAATATTGAAATCACTAAGATAGGAATTTAGGGTAAAGTTTGCCTTTGAAATATAAAGATGTGACAGTTTCTGCTTTTTACATTATTTTGAGTTAGGTGATCTTCATCAAGAAATCATATTACTTTCAGCAGACAAACCAGGTAATAACAAATGTGTAAACCATAAACCATTTTAACTTCTCTAGATTTATGTATGGAATCAAATCTGTTGATTACATGATCAATTTTCTTCCTCTACCAAACCCTAGGTTTCCTTAAGAACCATGAATAACTAGTATTTGTGAAAACAGGGAAAAAATAAATTTCAATATGTTTTCAAGATTTATCCTGAAATTTAGAAATCATGAGATAATGTTTTACCAACTGAAATGAAACAAATGTGCCTAGCAATTAGAAAGGTGCACAAAGTTTATAATGAGGTAAACTAAACATATAGACTACTCATAAAGAAGTAGTTCCAGATAATAAACTGGCCAGAATTATAATACTGTGAAAAAGAACATTTATATTGATATAAACTAAAGAATACCTAAGACTTTAAAATATAATAATATTGATGATGCATGGAGTGTTTCTGTTCGTTGGAATTAAATATGTTGCTTATGATTTTTCAAATCTAGTTTGCAGCAGCCATCTTACTCAAAGTGAACATTCAAGTTTTCATTTGCTGTTTCTTACTTGTTGCCAATGTCCTTATTTCTAACACAAAAGCATTGTCAAGTCTTCTTAAAATATCTAAGGAAAGCAGCTACAGTAGTGTTTATAGACACCAATCGAACTTCTCTCTTGGACCATCCTTGGCATCACACACATGTAAAGCTGGGATATTCCAGACAATACAGTGGGGTTACATGTTTATGGTGAAGATATCAACAGCAATTAAGGAACAAATTCAAAAACAGAATTCAATGTGTTTGTTTTAATAATTAGGAGGAATATATGTGTTATATATACATATATGAATATTATTTTAAGTAGTTGCTGGTTGTAATAATAAATTCACTACCAAGCTTTAGAATCATAAATTTTACAAAACCTCCATTTAATGGCAACACATTTTGGATCAAGATAAGCAGTCATTTTCTCTCATCAGTGTAAGGTCTTTCAAAGCTACCTTTCCCACATCACTTAGTGATTTAGGCATTTGGTGCACAGGTCCCAACTCATCTTTTCTTTTGCATTTTAGTTTTCAGAGTATAGATTCTAGATGTCCCATGACATTGTTAGGAAGGCTATCCATTATTTGTTCATTGGTGTTCCATTGCTCTGGAGAATTTACTTCCATCCTCATCTCTATGACTTACTTAAAAATGAAATCTTTTTCTCTCAGATTATATTTAGAGACCTTTCGATCATTATCTAAATGCTTTTGTAACACAATGTTCAGCTTATAATTTTTCAAAATCAATTATGATTTTTAAAAATACCCAAATTTACCCTGTCCTTTAATGGAAAATCTCTCCTACCCTCCAACATCTATTATGTCGCATACATATGTGTCCAGCCTCTTGTGAGCACCTTAACATTGGAAATGCAATGTCTTGTTATTATCAATAATTGGCAACAATCTTGTGCCTTGTGCCAACCCTTCTATAAGAGATTACAATTTCCTTAATGGAGAGAGACATATATTTTGTAGGTCAAAAAGAGTTCAATGTAAGCAAGTTCAAATGTTTCAACTTAATACACATATACATTTATATAAATATATACACTATAACTATTCTATCTATTCTATTTATAACACAGAATCACTACACTTATTGTGTTAGGGACACAATCTCATCACTGCATAAACCGGCTTTAATCATTTATCTCAATAAATATTCTATTCTTCTTTTACACTTGTAGGTAGGAAGTATCAAAGAGAAAATTCAAATTCAGGTTAACTGACCTAAAGCCTATGTTTTTGCCCATTCTCTTGCTTCTCTCGGTGGTCATTCACCAAACACTTGCCACTATTATTTGAGTTTTTATACTGCTCATCCAAATTTTGGGGATCATTTCTAGGAAAATCAAGGAAAACCTCCCCATTACACATGGAATAGAATAGTGATATTTTATATCATACATTTCTTTTAATCAATTCAGTCACTCAAAATGATTTCACCTTCTTGGGGGGAATATTTTCATTGGTATCTTTAGACAGAGTGGATGGACAAAATAAGAACTCAATGAGAAGGAAAGCAATTATAAAAGCATCAATTCAGCACATTAATAACCCACTTTGTGCCCATAAATGCAAATGGGACAAAGACCTGACTTTTTACCCATGGGGAAAAGTTGAAGATGAATGCAACGCCTTCCTAAGTAAAATTGAAACATTTCTATGATTCTATGTCTCCTTGTTAGAAAAAGAAAATCACTAATAAGAAAAGAAACACCATGATTAGGAAATATCCATGGTGCACCACAGAGTACTTACAGCACTGGGTCATGGACTGGGTTCACAGAAAACCTACATGCTGTTGGACCTGGGGAACGAATGTTGACTAAAGAATGTTGTTCTAATTGTGTTGAAGATATTAGTCCTCTCTGTCACCCACTCATGATGCCAGAGTACACTGGCATGATATTTTTGCTATGTCTACTTTCTCTCCTTTTCCTTATGTCACACTATGAAATAACTGAAGTCAATATTCTGTGCATTATCACTCTTGGTGTATTCTCAAAGTAGTATAAATTGCTAAGGAGAACTTGTTTGCTGCCAGTATCTTAAATTGTTGTTGTAATCTCAGCAAGTACCAACACTTAGAACTAACAGTATATTTTACATTTGGCTGAATGACTGAAATTTCCAGACAAATCAGATATTCCTTTTTTAATAAAAGTTATATTTTATTATTTTTTTTATTTGTTGGGAACCTGTCAGAAAAAAGGGAATTATGTTAGCAAGTCAAGCAGGAAGAGTTTTAGTACATGATTCATGGCATGGGTGTTGGAAAGAACTAAAAGAGGAGGAAAGGAGGGAAGTAGAGATAGCAATGGTTAAACAAGAACTAGTTTTCCAAAGACAAGAATCTTCTGTGGATCCAGGGCCATAAGCCAGAGTCTACTGCTGAACTGTTCATGTTATAATCGGACTATTGACCTTATGTGTTGTTGATTTGCTGCTGCTGCTAGGGATTCTATTTCCATATGCAGAAAAAAAGAAATGTGTTCTTCCTTTCTATCTCCTGATCTAGAATTGCATTTCATTGGCAGTGCCTATCCAGAAGTCTGGAAAAGGTGTCTAGGAAATGTATTTTCCAGCTTATGACTGATCATGAAGCTAACAGTCAACAGGACTTGGCATGTTTTATTTTATTCATTTTATTTTATTGTATTTTAACCATTGATTCATTGAGATGAAGTTCACAAACTGCCTTTGGCAGTGATTTGACCGTTATATAGTTACACGCTAAATGTCAGTACTAAAGGTGAAGGTCTTGCTAAAATCAATTTATATTTTCTTGCTTTCTGAAACAAAGACAACTAAATGCAATTTAACATTTTCTTGATGACTCAAGGTTAACTTTAGCATGTCAGTGTTTATACCATACTCGTTTCCTTCCATGACTTGAGATGCAGTATGATGCTTTTCCCAGTTTGCTATAAATTTAAGATCCCTCTTCTATGATTTTTTTTTCCTCACCATCTTAATCTTGTGTCTTGTCAACCTTCACTTCTTGTAATTCTCAGTGTCTATCTATTTAGTGCTATCCTGACTGGTACTAATTTTTAGAACTGACTTGTATCAACAACTAGGATAAGCAAATTTCATTTCATCATATTTTATAAAGAGAAAATCTCAGTGAAATCCTCAGTGGAAGCTTGTGGTTTCCCTCATGAGCAACAGGTGTGAGTGTACTTATTCAGAGTACATTTTTGCCTATGTTTCCTCTGTTTTCCAGAGATTGTGGTTATTTGCCAAGCACTCTCCAGGTAGTTAAGATGCTAATATAATATAATTGGCTAGCTAGCATAAATAGGGTAATTTTGTGAATGGCCCAACTTGTATTCTGAATGATTCATCTCATAATAAAAATTATTTTATAATTGAGATAAATAAATCCTTTACGAACACAAGGATAGCTTCTTCTGAAAATTAACAAAAATCTATTGCGCTTTTTGGGCTATAAACAGGAGTTCAAAAAATCAAGGAATCACACAAAATATTTTCATGTATTGTTTCTAGATCTTATTTTTTATATATACATGTGAGTGGATATGTATGTATATATGTATGCATGTAATATGTATATCTATCAATCTAGCTACACATAGAGTTTGTTGGAGGGAAAGGGAAACCTCAAGAGACTAAAAACAAGAAAATTGGGAAAAAAAAACATTTTTAATAAGACCTAAATCTAAAGATATTATTAAGAAAACAACAATTCCTTTTTTTTCCCCCTCCAGTAGGACATTATGTTCTAGTATAGTTAATTGTTCACATATAAAGTTAAAATTTTCTCTATCCCTTTTATAGCTCTGTCACCTTACATTTTGAATCTTCTTGCCTGTCCTATCATTATTACAAGAACTTGAAGAATTATCCATCAGGAAAATAATAATGAAGATTATAATTTCCTAATATCACACAGCTCTCTTTATCATTCTGTTGTTCCTGAGTGACAGGAGACAGCATTATTATATATCCATGACATGAAGGCACAGAGAGATATGAGACAGAATCACATAGCCGCTTAGTGAGAAATTTAGAGGCAAATCTCCAACTTTAAGAATCCATACATTTGAAAGTCCATGGAATTCTGTAAGTGGAAGAAGCACAATGAAAATAATTTGCATAATGGGAGAATATTAGTTTTCTCTCACTTTTATAAAAATTGTTATAACCTTACTGCCTTAAAACAATACATATTTACTTTAATACATACAGGTAGGTCAGAAGTCTAACATAAGTCTCTCTCGGCCAAAATCAAGGTGTCTGCAGAACTAGTTCATTCGGGAGGTTCCAGGTGAAAAGGCTTGCCTTTTGCAGTGTCTACTTCCCTTTGCTCTCAGTCCCCATTCTGTATCACAAAGCCAGGAATGGTTCCTGAAGTACTTCCTATTAAGTATCACTCTGACCTCTTCCTTAGTTGCATCTCCCCTCGGTTCTGACTCATCTGCCTCCCTCTTCTATTTTAAGGAGTTACAGCAATTACATTAGGCCTATTTGGATTGCAGGCTGAACTCCCAAAGTAAGATCAGCTGATTTGCAAACTTAAACCCACCGGAAGTCTTAATTCCCCTCTGTCTCTAACTGGGATATTCACAGACTACAAGGATAAGAACATGGGCATTTTGGGGAAGCCATTATTATGCCTACAATCATCAGTAAAGGTCCTAATGCATAGAAATGCTCCCATAATTTGATTCCTTGTCATTAAAAAGTAGGGAGCAGTAGCTTCATTTTTTTAAGAGAGGAAATGGTATCCCATGAGCTTTTAGCTTTTATTGATAGAAATTTTAAATAATTATAAATTTAAAAATCTTGGAATAATTTAAGACTTTTATTCTGCAGAAGATAATTAAGTGAAATTAAGAGGAAGCATTACAACTTTCTATTGGGAATAGTCATTAAAATGCATAAAATGTGGGTTAAAAAAGCTTTAGTTTTGCTGAAAAACAAAATTAAAGAATAATAACAATCAAACTTGTTAAGAAATTATAAAAGAGTGCTATTTTTAAAGTAACTTTTCCTATCTTAAATCTTATAAAACCTAAAAATGGTTAATGATGGCCTTGTGAATGAATCAATAGGGACTCCTATTTGTAGATTAGACAAATTATTTAGTAATTTCATCTACAAACTCTCTTCCCAGTCCTCCCCTAGCATCATTTAACTTTTCAAATTTCAGATTCAACACAAGGAAAGAAAGTTACTATGTTTTACCATGCAAAGTAGTATGAAGTTAAATGAAACAACCTGGAAAAACAACTGGCATATAATAAGTGCTCAATAAATTGTAGAAGTTGCTACCATTTATATTAACAAATATTATTCCTATCTGCACAGAGTATAAGGCTCAATTGTCGGGCTAACAAAGACAAGGAAGGGCTCTGATATGACCGTCTTGAATTCTCAACTCAAATCATGTAAACTGTACTTTTATAGTTTTGAAGTATTTCTCATACTAATTTTTTATCTTTTTTCTACACGCTGGTAATACAGAATGAAAACAAGAACAAAACGAAAAAAATTTACTCCAAACGTTCTCTCAAATAGTGAATTCCTTTAGGAATTTGAAAAACATCTTCAAAAAATGTCATTTACTATTAAATTCTTTAGAGAAACAAATTTAGGTCTAAAGTAGACTCAAACCCTCAATTTCTTGTTAACTTAGAAACAATTTCTTCTCCTGATGAGTGGAGTAAACCCATATTGATATGCCAAATATCATGGGTTTCTTAGAGTTCACCATGTGTAGAATTTGGAGATAGTAGCAAGAACATTATCCTGAAGATTTGTCAAAGCCTGGGGGTGGCAAGACCAAGGCCCACCAGATGACTACATGCTTAAACCAAATTCAAAGTAAAACATCTGTGAGAACTAGATGCAAGTACCAGATAAAATATGAGTTAGTAGGCAAATGATAACACATTTTAATCCACTATATTTTACTATATAAATAATCTAAAATAATCACAAATTTACATTTTTCAGTTGGATTAAATATATGAGACAAGTTATTTTTTAAAAATATACATTGATAGGAATTATTTCTCTTAATATTGTATGATAATTTATGCATATGTTTAGTTACCCATTATTTCTTCCATATTAGGGGCACTATAGATTCAATAAAGTACATAAAAGGACCTTTTTTAAAATTACAAAAGACCATAGTGAATTAGCATCTGCATATCGGAGAAAACATTCTGTCTTAGTTTTTTGGGTTTGGCTTATTTCGCTGAGCATGATAGTCTCCAACTCCATCCATTTACCAGCAAATGCCATAATAAAATTATACTGCATTTATGTATGATTATCAAAATGCATATAAATGCATTCTATTGTTATGTATAACTAATTAGAACAATTTTTTTAAAAAAATTTTAAAAGATCATAGTGGACTCTAAAATAAGGTTACAGAAATTCCCAGAGTCAGGAAATTTATACAAAATATATGAATTTAAAATAGCATGTAGAATTACAATGCTTATAATTACATATATGTGTGTATATATATAGTATAGGTTAGTAAGTACAAAAGAATATACATTTGCAATACTTAAGATTTATGAAATATAATGTGGTAATAATAGACATATAAAATACTTATTTTAAGGACTTAAGACCATGAATTGAAGGCTATGAATTAATGTAAGGCCTTAAAGGTATGGATTTTGTATGGCATGTTTCCACAAAGGGGACACATGTATAAAGAAGGTAAAAATTCATGGTAGCTCTGACAACCTTAGGGAATTGCTTGCCCAACTGACTCACAGCCAAGTGACTCCCTTTCCTAACAGTGTGATGATCACCCTTATGCTATGGCAGGAATAGGAGACTCCTATTAAAGCAATCTGGAGAAATCCTACTCTCTGGTTTCATGTAATTGAGCCACATTAGGCCAAGTGGTCCTAAGTGACTAACCACATCATCCCATTTATTCCTCACAACAGTGAGGTAGTGATTAATGTCAAGACTTTGAAGAACAGCTCATTCTGCACATTTCCAAGAACTATAAGAAAATCACAAGTGATTAAGTCTATGTACATAATGAATATAGATCAGACTCAGAGCTTTAGAGGTGTATACCCATATCACAAAGTTAATAAACAGGAGAAGAAAATTAAAATTAGAATCCAAGTTCCAAACTATCTCTGTGTTAGGGATAATAGCAACATCAAAACATATTCATCATATTTATCTTGAGCCAGGTACAGTTAGAATTTCTGTACCTTAAATAAATTCATTTAATTGTTAGAAGATCACTTTTAGGTATTTTTATTATTTCTACTTCAATTTGAGAAAGTTGAGGCATAAAAAGGCAAAGCAAGTAGCCAAGATCATTGAAGTATTAGTTGAGAAAATTAGAATTGGATGAAAATTCGGCTTAATTCCAAAGGTGATGGCTTTGGTTATATCTACTGCCTCTATAGATACATCTGATTTAACACATCTACATATCTTCATTGTGCATGAGGGTTATTGCTTGCTTGTTAGCAAATCTCTTCTTTCATTTAAAAGATAAATGCAAAGTAGTAAATATTTACTGAA
This sequence comes from Sciurus carolinensis, assembly GCF_902686445.1. NCBI lineage: Eukaryota > Metazoa > Chordata > Mammalia > Rodentia > Sciuridae > Sciurus > Sciurus carolinensis. Next base: position 93,960,931 of record NC_062215.1, read on the forward strand.
CATCAGAGTGCAAATAGAGAGTCCTGTGAAGGAAAAAGGCCCAGCTCATTGCTTACTTCACAGTTCCTGCTTAGTAATTATTTGTTAATTGATTAGTGAGCATAATACTCAACAGACTGAGTGCAAAAACACCTTGAAAATTCAAAGAAAGGTAAGGAGAAGCTGCCATGCACATTAACAGAGCAAAAGTGGTGAAATAAGTGCAGCAAAGTTCATTGGACATGAATTACCATCTATCTCTAGATATATTAAACCTTGACATATTCAGAAATATTTCCAAAATGCACATTGGTTTCATGTAGTTGTATCCCTAATCAAGTGATACTACCATCTAAATTTCATCCCAACTTTGAATGAAAAGGATACGAATGCATTCCAAATACACTCTGAAATTACAAATGTGAGCCTGATTTTATCAGCTACTGACAGTTTAATATGCTGAAAATAGTGGGGTACATTTTCAAAGCAGCATGCTTTAATTTAGCCATGCAGCTCATGTTTATTTTAATGGGAGCTGCACCGTGAAATCACTACAAAACACTTTGAACACTTACCCAACTGTATCTACTAAAGGGAAAGGAACATTAATTGAACTGAAAAAGTTAAAAAAAATTACTAAACCTTAGTCAAAAGATAATCTACACTTTTGCTTATTTTTTATGTTCTTTGATTTAGAAATATATCACAAATAGCCATCACTTTAAACATTTTTTAGTTTATTATATTTTGTATGAGTCATGCTTCAAAAACCAGTCTACCATAGGACATTAAGTAACAAGTATTGATAAATTAACCTATCAATCTTCAATCTTTAACCATCATGAATTGTAATTAGTCATAAACATATTAATTATAATCAAGTAAAAGATCCAGTGGAACAAAATTGGGAGAGTTTTACCTCATGAGATACTTACTCTCTTTTCTCTAAAATTATTTGCATCTTATCACAGACAAAATATGTTAATCTACATTGCATTTTATAAATGGGTAGGACCACATCTTTAACTAATGATTCATAAAATCATTTGCAGCTATTAGCCAATGAGGTAAGTGCTTGTGGCCCTTTTATTTCACTGCTGGGTATGATACCATCAATTTAAAGTCTACTTAGTATGGGAGATTTACATATATATCACATTATTCATTGAGCCTGTCAGGTTTTTAAAATTTGTATCACTGTACAATCACAAATGCTACAATGTAAAATAACACTTAAGCAGGAATTCTCTGATACCTCTCCTAACTACTGGAGTCCAATCAAGAGTCCTGTAAACATCAAGGTCAACTATACCTCTAGAAGTTGTACTTTGCCAAATTTTTTTTCCAAATCTGACCTTCACAAAGGATGTGTCCATATTGCAATGCCTAGATTGACCAGGAAGAAGGAAGATTTGCTGTGGGAAGATGAGAAGATATTCTTTCAGCACATTCATTGTCAGAAGGCAGTGCTATCTCTCTGAATTTATCTTGACATTCAGAGAAATGATCATGTCTTTGTACTTTCACTGCACTCTCTAATGAGGATGTGAACATGCTTACAGATTTAATTCACAAGTCCTCATAACACCTTTCTTTTGAAAGCAAGTGATAAACACCTTTAAGTTATTAAAAATTCAGATGATTATGGAGCGTATCAAAGGCTATCATGAATATTTATGGCAATAGAAATACAAATAGGTGTTATCACTCTCTGTATAGACAGGAAGTATGTTATTGAAAGACTGTAGGCCTTGGTCACAGGGTGGTATGAATCAATCCCACTCCACAAAAATTTATTGAACACTAACCATATGCAAGAACCCTTGTACAGTGTTAGTCTTTGATGTGTTGCTTAATGAAACGTATCAAATTCCAAATGAATAAGAGTTGTCTATGTTCATAGTCTGTGCTCCTGGAGACCAGGCTGAAGTGTAAGGGGGCAAGGCCTGCATTCATACAAGTATCATGTGATTTAGAAGAAAAATACATGAAAACTATAATGCAAACGAACCAGTAAACTGGTAATGAGCATAACTGGATTATTCTTTTTCTACCTGTGAATAAAAATTTTATCTTGAGCACCAATTTATTAATACTTTCCTGGGTCTTAGTTTGCTTAAATTTCACTGATAATGGCATTACAAATTTGAGATGCAATGACTTACAAGTTTGGGGCTTTGGCAAGTTAATTAGCCCACCAAAACTTAGTTTTCCACACTTAGTTTCCCACTTAGTTTTAGTAGGGATGATGATGATTGTTCCTATATCATCAGACTGCTGGGAGGACTAATTGAGCTATTTTATATGAAAGATCTGTTACCTAGATATATTTACCTTGAGAGATTATTGTTAAACTTATTATGGTTATCTACACTTTCCAAGAATAAATAATTTTATGGAAGGTGTTTGGTAAAATAAATAAAGTAAATAATTCAATTTATTTCTAAAATGAAATAAAATAGCTATATGTTCAAATATGTTTGCACTGTGACAAGTTAAAGCCAAATCATCTTTTTTCCCTTAGCACATCCAAGTGTTTTCAATATGGCAAATGCACTATAAATTTCTAAAATGGAAATAAAACAATGGAGATTATTTGACTATAAAATTCCTATGTCAGAAAACAACCTAGAGATGAACCTTCTACCAAAGACATTCTGAAAAATTTGGAAAATATTAATTTCAAAACTAACTAAGGTTTATGATATTAAGACTTCATATACTACACAGGAAACACCTTCCAGAAGATTGTTTCCTTTGCTTCTTTTTAGAGTGAGTACCACTGTAGCATGGAGCCATAGACTTAGGATAGTTTGAAAGCTTAACAACCTTTAGTTTTAACTTCCCAGAAGAGATTTCCTAAGTGGTATTTAGTGTCTGGATGGGCAGGTTGTTTAGAGTTTCATTTTCCTTTTCAGAAACTTGGATCGTTCACTGAGAAAAGGAACCTTAACTATTGGGATCTTAGGAGCTGAGGCCTTGGGACTGAGTTTGTGTATAACCAGTGTCTTATGCCACACTGGCTCTGTGACACATCCCACTAATCTCATCAGTGATATCACAATCAACAGTCCTTTTTCTCCCTTTCTGCTTTTAATTTTTAAAGAAAAATCCTAATGAAACAGATGTCTAGAATTACTTAGAGCAGAGTATTTTATAATTAGAGTCACAAGATTCACAAGTAACTTACTCAAAGTCTTTGCTACAATGATAAATTGTTAACCAGTGATACAAACTGTAATTCCTTTAGTTGGTTCAAATGACATCTTCTCCCAATGACATTTTGATTTTTAAGCTTTATATTTGCTTTGCAAAATAAATTGAAAGATATTGCGATACATTTTTTTTTTGTAGATTTCATCCTGTGTTCTCATTTTACTATTTTATATCAGTAGTGAGTTTTCCAAGTCATATGTACAAGGTACTGTGGTCACCATATAACAATTCTGTGAGTAGATGTTTTTATCACTGCATTAAAACTAAGGAACCCAAAAGTGTGAAAAGGTAAACAAACTCATTAGAATTTACTATGTGCCAGGCTAGAGGTGTTTAAATTGACTTAAATCTTTTCACCAATTCTCTATAGAATGCATTATTATTATTATGGTAATTTACACAAAGTAATTAATAAATAGAGATTTTGTTACTTGTATATACTCGGGGAGTTAATAAACCTAGCATAAGGATTTGAACTCCAGCCATGTGATTCCATTCCAAAAGCTACATACTCTCCTATGCCACACCTCTCTTCTCTTTAGCCCTAAGCAAAAATTCCCCAATCCTGAGGTAACCAGTCTATCACTTGCAACATAACAACTAAAAGTGTTAGTCACTTGATCTAATTTTCTTATGACTCTTTCAGCTGGCATTCATCTGGGGTTTCAATAAAGTCATAATCCGAAATCGATTATTAAAAAGTTTATTAGCACTAGGTGTGGTGGTGCATACCTATAATCCCAGCAGCTCCAGAGGCAAAGGCAGGAGGATCACACGTTCAAAGCAAGCCTCAGTAATTTAGCAAGGCTGTGAACAACCTAGTGAGACCCTGTCTCAAAATAAAAAATGAAAAGGGTTTGGGGATGTGGCTCAGTGGTTAACTGCTCTTGAGTTCATTCCCTGGCACCAAAAAAAAAAAAAAAAAAATATTTTTTTCCTTATGAGAATCCTTGTACTTGTGGGTTATATAACAAAAAATATGTTGTAATATAGTTGAACTAGTCTGTAAAGTAGAATACTTCGATGATAAGAAAATTTCACTCTAATTAGAGAAAACATAGGAAATTATGAGATGTTACAGCATTTATTGATAGTCTATTGATATTCTATAATGTGTCAGGCACTGTTCTCAGCATATGGGACACATCAATGACTAATATTCTTCTATCATCTCTTCTCTTCGATGTGGACAGCACCTATGACTAACTTTTAACCCGCAGACCATGAGGAACTCATGAGATTTTGCATAAGTAATTAAAGCCCCTAACCAGTTGACTTTAAATTAATGTTCATCAAAGGGAATGTTTTCTTAGGTGTGCCAGATCTATCAGGTAAGTCCTTAATCAAGAGTCTAGAAGCAGCAGAGATTCTATATCTTATTGCAGACTTTGAAGGAGCAAGCTCCACAACATTTACAGCTGCCAGGAAATGAATTCTGCCAAAAACCTCAGGAAGCTTGAAAGAAGAGTCTTCCTTGCTTCAGCCTTTGGATGAGAATGCAATCTGCCCAAAACTTGGAATGCAGCCTTGGGAGACTCTGCAGAACACCCAGCTAGTCTGTGCCCAGACTCCTGACCTATAAAAATATGAGCTATAATTGTACTTCTTTTAGGCCCACTAAGTTTGTCATGACTGTTGTGCAACAATAAATAAAAATAGTACAGGAGTTATCAGGTGAGACAAGAGTTTGTTTGGGCCAAGGGAAAGTTTTATGCAAAACAGAAAAGGGCACTTAGTACAGAAGAGATTGTCTTGTGGGCTGAAGGTGGGGAGAGAAGAATGTCTTTTTGCCAAATAGAAAACACAACCCTCCCTCTGAATAGACATAGCCCTATTCCAGGGAACATGGCTTAATGACAGTGCTCCTATTCATTCTCTCTGCTGGCCTCCTCTGCACAACCATAATCAATGACCTTGAGTTATATTCTAGCAGATTGAGAAAGACTAGCTAAAGGGAAGCAGATTGAAACTGCATTTCAGGAATGTAGCTGCAATGGTAACAAAAAATACTCACAGCAGAGCAATAAAATACCAGCAGCGTGCAATAGAAGAATGGGTGTAGATATACAGTCTAACCCTGGACAGATTTACAGTATAATCTAGGAATGGCTTCTGTGTGCTCCCATAATCTTGCCCTTTGCAAGGTATCTGACAATCTTTAAGTTCTCATTTATAGATGAGAAAATCAAGGCTTAATGAAAACAGTCTAAAGTTTTATGAACATGAACTCTACTCTGAAGATGAAGAGGGCTGGCCCCAAATCCCTGCCCTACCCTGTCTTATGCTGTCTTGATTTTGACTTTTATGGAGTCTGTTTCCTTTATCAGTAAAAAAAAAAAAAAAAAAAAGGCTAGATTTTTACAAGAACTCCATGGCATAAAAATACAAGGTGAATCTCATTTCTCTGGCATATAATAAGGGCTCATTTAATAATAGCTATTATTTTCCAAGGTCATATCATTGTTAAGTGGCAGAAAGAAGATTTGAAATTTATGTCCTTCAGAGAAGCTACAGATAGAAAAGTTTGGAATGAAACAAGAATTGAGATAGATGTCACAGACCTGGAAGAATTATGGTGAAACAGAAACAACTGAGTATAGATGTATGTTGAAAACAGAAAACAGATTAATCAAAGATAAATATAAGTTTTAATTCTGGATGCTAAAAGTGCCATTGCAGAGAGAGGAGCACATGAAAAGAAATGAGATGGGGTTTAAAATGACTATCATTATGAAAAGGTTATAGGAGGAGATGGTAGATTTGGGACAACTGAAAATACACACACACACATTTAGTGCAGATTGCTAGGTTCAAAAATGTACAATTAGCTGTAGATAGGCATATCCTATAAGAGGACTTCGCACAGACAATTTTCCTTTTGAGTAACATAGGAAGCAAACAGATATGCCCAGGGAGAATTGGCACAACCAAGAGTTTATAGAATTCTGGGCATTTTCAGGGAGGAGAAAATTAGATTATTAAATGACAGAGTTTTCTCTGAACCCGATAGGTCCTGTTCTATCACCGGTTGATACTTTCGGGTTATTCAGTTTTTATTTACATAACATTATGAACAGGTTAGAAGGCACTCTGATTTTTAGATAAACTGCCTACCTGATTTTACAATATTTAACACAAGTCACTTTGAGAAAGAATTCATTACTAATTATTTTATTCATGTAATGATGACTGAAAAAATTGAGTAAATATTAACACCTGTTGTTATTAGCTGTAATGTTATTTTGTTTATAAAATGTATTGTAAATGATATAGTTAGCACAATTTACTAAATAATTTCTTTATAATTTTATAAACTTATTTTGATATGTGAAGCCTAATTTTATTTCTAGAGTTATCCCACCTTTCTCAGCCTGGTTTTGGCACTATTTGGCAAAATGATCCCAAATGCAAACCACCTAAACAGAAAAGACAGTTTAGGATTTGGGGAAGAGCTGTCTTGTGCTATTCTTTTTCTTTTTCCTCTCATGAAAAGAACTGCATGTTTAGAGAATTGCAAGGAAGAAGAGTATGTGCTGATAAGTGAATGGGATAAAATGCAGCAGAACAAATGCTGAAAATTGGCAAAGCTGACATTACCTTTTGAAATCTGAGGAGGAATTTTCATTATAAAAATTGTTTGAATTTTTTTTTCATTTTCCTTACTCTCTACCCTCTTTTCTAAATACTTCCATGAACTTTAATTTGAAAAAAGATGAATGAGGGCTTCAATAAAGAAAAAATTCTTTGGTTAGAAAAGAAATAGATTATTGCTTTTATCCTTGCATTTCTTAAATTCTGGTTGAATATAACCAGGATTATTTATATCTTAGCCATGTCACATTTAATCCAATAAAGTTTTCCAATTAACATTATTTTCTACTCTAATTACAAAATAAGCAATAGAAGGTTTTATCGAAATGTTCTGGAAAATAACATCCATCCATTAAATTGTTAAAGAAATTTAGAACAAGCAGTTTGTCATACTTCTGGCAAGCTTACTAATGATTGGCTTCCTGTATATTAGCTGTTATGAAGATAATAGCAAACTAAAAATCTTCTCTTCATGTACAAATTAATTGCATTCATATGCAATTCACATCACTGTGACTCACTTTGCATTTCGATGCTATTGGAAGTTAATATGGAGTTCATGGATGCACCTTCTCCTTCTCCTTAAATGCCTTCAAGGTCTCCCATTTCTGTTATATGACTGTAGTGGAAGGCTGGAGTCCACAGCCGCCAACTTCCATCAACATGCAGTGACTTGGCAGAAAAATAGAAGGTTAACTCATAGTTTTTATGATTGCCTAAAAGTTTAAGAGGTTTACTTTTTTGTTCTTTTTTTTTTTTTTTTTAAACATTTCCTGTTTAAAAACCTAGAAAGAAAGGGCCCTTTGTTGAATACTGGTATGCTTTCCAAGAGAAATTTCTGATTTTCCCAGAGTGCTGATGTTTTTGATTGAGTTCTGAAGTTAGGAACATGGGATTTTAGACACTATATCCACTGTGTTTTCTCCTTCCAATATAAATGGAGGTCGAGAATCACTTTATAAGATGTTGAATTTTATTTTTAAATATTTATAAAACTTTTAGAACTAGAATCTAAAACCCCGAATTTCCTGGATCGTTTTGGTAATCATGTCATCTTTTCAACAAGAAAAAAATAAAATTGCCTAGATTATTTCTACAAAACAATACATTTGCCTTCATATTTGACTTTTCTGTCACTAATAAAAATAGTAGCATGCTAACTCAAGAAATTAGGCTCTAAATAATAAAGATTAGGTCTTTTAAACTCACATGATTTTAAATTTAGGAGAAAAGTTATAGACTCTTCTTTCCTTTGGGTTTTCAAGTATCTAATTAGTTCTCTGTTCATTTTATAATTAGAATCAAAATGGTACAATTCTTTTTTTGCAGAAAAGTTTCTTTAGTTGGGATCAAATCATTAGCAATATAACTTTAAAGGATATTGTGCCTTTGGTCAAAATTAGTGTTAAAGTTTTAGATGTATCCATTTGATTAAAAAAAAAAAAAACAAGGATTCTATGCCATGAGCATTTATACAGATATATTGATCTAGATAGAAGTCTTACTTATTTAGTCACTGGAATTTTCCAAGCAAAGGTGGAAAGAGTATGGATTCAGTGACAAAATAAAACTTTCTTCTGGATTTGGTGATGTGGCTGAGTGGTAGAAAGCTTATGTAGCATTCACAGGGTCCTGGGTTTCCAGCACTACAAACAACAAGGACAAAAACCTGCTCCTAAGTGTACTTTGCCTGTCCACACTTGAAGCCAACCAGAAGGGAAGGATCTTATTTAATTTTGTCTACCTTTGACAGCTGCCAACTTAATTTGGTGTATTTACTTTCATGAAGGAAAGGGTCCCAGCTAGGGACAGTTAAAGATCAAATTTTCCTTAATTAAGTCCCATTTTTCTTCTCAAAATCTATCGTTAAGTCCAGTTTTGGCATCTTATTCTTTAGCAAATAGATGTAAAGACTCTGTTGTGAATTAAAGTAATATAATGGCTTTGCTGTCCAACAGATAAAAGTGTGATTCCCACCTTTATCACTTGGGGGCCCTGCTGCTGTAAGTCATTTAACCTCACTAAACCTAATTTCCACTTCAGTTCTACAAACTCTGAATAATACCTATATGATTGGATTGTCTGGAGATCTACAAAAGTATATTTGTATAATCCCCAGTGTCACCTAAGCCCCAGTAGGGTCACCTGTACAATTTGCAGAGATTTCCTTTATGAACCAGTCAGTAATACTGTGACTCTCCCACTTTATGTGTCCTGACAGGAATTCTGGTAGGTCTGCAAGCTGAGGGATTTATTCATGACTCAGCTTTAATGCAACTGGTAACAATCCTTCTAGGCTTCCTAAGTATTGATACAGCCTTGGCCTTTGACTTGGGGTCCTGTTACACTATTGCACTAAGGTCCTCTGTGCTTTAACGCGTGGCCCCCTATATTTTTCCACTGATTCTCAGGTAAATGGTATGCTCTTCCGAGGTTGAGAGCTCTTGGTAGGGAACTCCCAGAACAGTTGAGAAGACAGCCCTGTGTCACAGGGGATCAGCTTTGCCTTACAGCCTGGACAACTCCCAGTGGAAAGGATGATCTATTTAAGTACAGACTCAAGGTGTTCTCACACTAGATCCACTCCTGATTTCTCTGGACACATAGGTCAAGGTACAGAGTCTAGACCCTTCTGACCTTGACTAAGCCAGATTTAGACTTAGTAACATAGTTTGAGTTATGTCTTAAGGATCTATTTTCTTTCCTTGTCCCTGTCTTCCATTACCCGACCACAGTGATCCAATGATTAAAAGTTTTTAATTATTTCAATGAATTATTACACAGAAGAATCAGATTGTGGCTGGCCATTTGTTTTTGAGCAAGTATGTGTCTTCATCATTGTCAGAATTCCCCTTCACCCTCACAGTACTCTGAAGAGGTGGTGGTGGGGGGTAGGGAATAGGGAAGGATCACATGCATATCTTTCTGAATCTCTATTTTTACTCAACAGGCACCTGATCCAAATTTTGTACGTGAACCTCCTGGTTACATAGGAAGTGTTCAACATAATACTTAATATGGTTTTCTCTTCTTGCACTCAATGCATAGTAAGTAGAACTCCATGTTCCAAATCTGTAATTTCTATCTTGCTCTTCACCATTACTTAGCAATCCTGTTACCTAGAACCCTAGTAGGACACTGAAGATCAGGAAAACATTGCACTTATGTATTAAGATACACTCAGACTATGAGTATTCCCATTTTAAAGAGCATTCCTGGATGCCAACATCTTTAGCTCCAAAGAATACTCATTCAAAAAATGAAATTTCATTGATCAAGTTTTTTATGTGCATGTATATTATATTCCATAATGAAAACCACTATTCTAAATAATTAATATGCACCAATAAAAAAGAAGAATTTCAGAAATGATTGCAGGCTATGCATTTTTGTTACTGTTCATTTATTTTTGGTTTGTTTAAAAGGAGCTTCTTCACTGCATCTCTTATATCACAGATAAAATAGTATGTCTTCTACCTTCAATAAGAAATTAATAGAGGAAACACAGAAATAAGGTTAATTTATATAATAAAGTCAAACTGGATGGTAATATATAGACCAAATATTAAGGTCTGTCAGTGTCTTATTTGTTGACTTTTGTTTTTATATGCAACCAAGAAGACATTCCTTTTTAATCACTCTCCTCCTACTGAGGTTTACTTAATAATGAGAGTTGGTTCTTGCCCATCTCTGGAATTTCATATTGCATTGGTCCTTCACACGCGTATCAATCTCTGATATACTAACCTACATATGAGATTTTTGTACAAGTTATCAAACCTTCAGACTTTTGCATGTGGTTGCAGGGAATTCTCTTATTCAATTCTGTTGCCTCTACACATTTTCATATCTAAAAGGAGTGGCCCTAATGAAATCTGAAAGCATATGTAAATGTAACTAATGTTGTCAAAGGCATCTTCAATCTGAAAAAAAGATTTAAAAAATATTTTCTCTATGTTTAGACTTTATGGTTTTATGGCATGTATATACAGTTAATCTTTCACACCTTCAGGTTCAAAATCTACCATTGCAAATTGAAAATATGTGAAAAAATTGCATTTGTATTGAAACATGTACTCACTTTTCTTTCTTGTCATTCCCAAAATAACACAGTATAACAATCATTTATACTTTATTTACATTATATTGGGTATTGTAATCTAGAGATAATTTAAAGCATATGGGAGGGTATACATACAATGTAAGTAGAGACATTTTATATAAGGGATTTGAGCATTCCTAGCTAATGGTATTTGCAGGGGGCCTGGCAACAGTTCCTTACAGATACTGTGGGACTACTGTATGTGTGAGCTCACATGTGTATAGATAGATAAATAGATATGTATGTGTGTAGATATACAATTTAGATATGTGCATAATTATATGTGCATATATCATATAAATTTATTATAAAGATAGTATATATGTATTTGGATATATGTATATGTATGGATGTGTATATATCTGTATGCATTCCTGTATCTGCATGTGGATATATACATTGTATATATGAATAAATATAAACGTATATATAGATATGTACATGAGTGTCTATAACAGTTTATATAGAGAAGAGTAAGCAAGTATGTGTGTCCATATATATGTATGTGTATATCTCTCTACATAGATATAGCTATGCATATGAATGTAATCATGCACTCTGAATAGTATTTCAGTAAACTACTTTTACCAGTAGTTCTCCAGTGGGAGAAATTTTGTCTCCCAGGGGATATTTTTGCAAGGTCTGAAGATATGTATGGTTGTCACATTTAAGGGGGATGGGTTGCTCTCCAGCTACCAAAGATGTAACTAAACATTATACAGTGCACAGGGCAGTCCTCAAAATAAAAATTTTCTGGTTCTAATGTCAATCAGGCCAAGATTAAGAAACCTTGATTTACCTGATTCTTTACAAATAATAGTCACAATAGAATACCCTCCTCTGTCCCTTGATCAGTCACAGATAGACTAGTATCCCAGTCCACATGTTGTTGTAGACTATCCTCCCCTGAAGGTGAGAATCACTTGTATCAACTGAGGCTATTAGTTCAGCATCACCACAGAAGGATAGTTGCTGATTACTTGGCACTTGGAACTCACTTCTTATGCACGGAAAGAAGTCTGCAATGGTTTCTGTTGCTCCACAACAGAAAAGCCCACCTCAGGGATATGGATTAATCATCAGGAAGGTGCAATTGTACTGTTCACTGCCTCATGCATTGTGCTATCTTAATTATGACTTCTATCTTTTGACAATAAGGTTAAAATTATTATGTGAGTTCAACTGAGAACATATTTGTTCCTCCTTCTAGAGAGCCTTTAACAATTACTTGATTGAAGATCTGAGCTGTAGGTAGCTGTAATTTTGCAGACTCGTTATATTATTTCTGGCTTACTTAAGTGTTGACTCATTTTGTACTGTCTGAGAGTTGAAAAGAATCTTTGGGGAAAGGCTAAAAATATCTGAGTTTTCCTTCTATTGCTTCAATTTTATGTCTCAGATGTATGCTTAGAATCAGATTCTATGCACATAAGAAATCCCAAAAATCTTTGAAAAAGAGGAAAACTTCCTCTCCTGTTTAACTCTCATACTTTGTGTCATTTCATGATATACATGAGCAGGTTTAATACTCAATCACTTCCCAAATCTAATTTGACTGTCGAGTGGGGTTTAATTTACATGATGATACAATTTCTCACACCAGAAAGCATAGTAACACTTTTTTCATCTGAGGTTAATGGTGATCTCGCTTAAAGTCTTAAGATAATTATAAGGAATGTGCTTAAGGTGACAAAGTAGTTTTGAAAATACCAGACTATTGATAGCTTTTTAATTATATCTCTTTCCACCATAGGAAACTGTATGCCTTCTGCTAAATAGTTTAAAGGTCTGCTGTTGTGTCCTTAAAATTAATTTCCACTGTAATCAATACTTTTTAACCTACTGATTCACCAGTTACCTGAAACTTCACCTACCATCCTATAACCTCTGAAATGAAATTACACTCTGGGATAATTTTATTGGGGTAGGGGTGCATGAAATTTAATTATCAACTAGGAAATTCATACACATTAAGGGGATCACTTGTCTACATGTATTTAATATTTTGTGGCATTCGTTTTCTTTTTTAATTTCATGTATATTTTGTTTTGATGTGTTTTGAGTGAGAGTTTTCTAGTACAGAAGGTCATAACATAAGAAAAGGTGTATGGTCTAAGACCTAGAAAATAGGAAGCACTAATGTAAACTTCAAAAATCAGAAATGCATTTTATATAAAATCCCATTTTATGAACATTTCCTATGTATTTGTTCTGTAGGTACCTACATATTTTACTAAATTGTATATATGTTTATATAATATATATGATAATATACATTTATACAGAATATATTTACATAAAATGTATTTACATATAATATATAACTATAAAATAATCGAAAAACAGATGAAAACTATGCCCAAAATATTCATTATCACTTATCTTTAAGGCTAAAATAATCAAATTTTAAACCAAATTTTTTCAAATTAGGTAAACCTTATTATTTATTTTGACTTGAATTTAGTTTCAAGTCTTATAAATTTGATTTTATTCACACACTACTAAACTTCCATATGGAATCTGAAAATTTTAGTCACATATCCAGATGTTTGACTATATTAAATCTAACCAAGTTTTACTTTGGATTCTCATTTTGTCAAGAAGATCACATTCTTCATCTCATAAAATCTATTCTTAGTACCCAATTATTCATTTGGAGCCAAATTATGATCTAATAGGTCAGATATGTATTCCTGTGGTTTTGGCAGATAAATGGAATTGTAATGTATTCCATGCAGACTATTATGACAATCACAATACTTAATGCTTAGGAAACCTGTTTCATCACCATCATTTGCCAGAAAAGAGAACTGAGCCCAAGACATGCTGTGGCCATGTTCAAGGTCACATAGTTAGGGATAAAGCTTAGTAAAGTCTTGTTACCTGGTAGTTTAAATATTCTACCACACTACCATCTTAACTTGGTGGTGTGATTAATGGAATTTACAAACAACTTTAGAAATAAAAAGGCCAAATAGAATCTTGAGATTTAAAAAGTAAAGACTGGTAAAACCAGTAGAATTTCTACAATAGTTGATCCAACAGTTTCTACAATGGAATCAGTGCTGTTCTTAATCTGTCAAGTCTTTACCTTTCCTGAGACTTTAACCCTTCATCTGTAAAGTTGAACTAAATTTTAGGAGAATTATATAGCACAGTGTCCTCATTTCATGTGAATAGTGCATTTGTGAAGTGGAGGGGTTAGTAAAGGCACAGAAGTTAGGAAACACTAAGTAGATTTAAATGAAAAGAACCAGAAAAAACACACAGCAAGTCTATTTTTATTTGGTACATATTATGTGCCATCACTGTGCTTGTGTTGAGGGTAAAGTTTTGGGTACTAAAATAACTTGCTCCATTCATTTTACTTTTGTGAATAAATTACAATTTGTAATCATTATTATGTTTTGTTTTTTAAATAAGCCAAGACTGGAAAGGGATATGAGAGTGTATTGAATAGATGCCCTTAACCCCTAGCAAGGCTAAATTAAATTAATTAAAAAGGTTAATCCATAAACAAAAGAATTATGAGAAGCAAATTAGTAGAGGAAGAAAATTACCAAGGATGATATTTAATATGGAAAAAGATGTCACTTGATAATAGGTAAAAAGTAATTAGCTTTTGCAACAGTCAGGATAGTATCAGAACTAAATTCTATCAATGAAAAAGGCATTTGGCATATCCAGAAAGATAAAAAATCCACAGAATCATTCATAAACATGCACTATTACATCAATTGTGTGGTAAAACAAATCACTTGCCCAGTACTAGGATATATAGCTAGAAAGTGAAGAAGAGAAATTATGAGATTTGAAGAGGGATAATCAATAAGAATTACTGACTGACTGGCTAATAAGAAGGCACCATCTCAGAAATTATTATTTAAATAATATTAATATTTATTGAGTAATATTAATTGAAGTTTTAAAAATACATGAGTAGCAGAATCTGGATTGTACTGTGGGAAGGGCAGAGAGTTAAAAGAACATAATGAAATAAGTTTGCATTTTATGACTTTAATCTGAAGTTGTAACTAATATCTATTTAGTAGCACATTTTTAGAAATGAACTACTGAATCATGAATCATGATAGGAATCATGATTATGATTAGATATGGTTGAAAATACATATGTTGGAGTCAATTTCAGAAAACTAAAAGTTGAAACTCTGAGAATGAATACTACCCAAAGGGAAGAGGTATGTCAAGTTAGAAACTATTGTCAGAAACTATAAATACCCAATTTTATGTGAAAAGAAAGAAGGACAAACAAAAAGGGAGCTGTCACAAAGCAGTAAAACCAGGTTACAGCAATGTCACAAAAGCCTTTTAAAGAAGTGGACAGTTGACTGTCAAATATTGGGAACACGTACAGTACAATGAAAACTGACAGTTATTGGACTTGGCTACTGTGTGGCCATGGTTACCATTGTAAGAGCAGCAGAGAAGTGAGGGCAGAAGGTAGGAGTTGCAAGAAGACAGGTAGCAAGAGAGTAGCAGGGGGCAGATCAGCAGCCCCCAAAACTATCTCAGATCCTTAATTAGAAGAAGATGTTTCCATTAACCCATGATAAAAATTTGGAAACACAAAGATACACGTTGACAAAAGCAAATTAAAAGAGACTATGAGTATCTGTGTCCCACTGTGGGGGGTAGGTTTAAATTCCTTTCTCAAAAAAATGATAATAGTGGAAATGGAATTA
Source organism: Sciurus carolinensis (assembly GCF_902686445.1). NCBI lineage: Eukaryota > Metazoa > Chordata > Mammalia > Rodentia > Sciuridae > Sciurus > Sciurus carolinensis. The sequence goes on from NC_062215.1 coordinate 93,976,522, forward strand.
AATTTAAATGTTTTCTTTTGGTAAAACAAAAAAAGTCAGCAACCATAAGTAGATCCTAAATTTTCTTTTATAAACCTTACTGGTCAACAGTATTCCAGGGTTACATGAAATCAAGGAGCATATTACCTTCAAAATGGAATACTCATGGATGTAAAAGGAAAGCAATGAGATAGTATCTAGATGGGATGGATTTATTACTCTAAATGTTCTAAAATGGGGCAAAAAGTAGAGGACAATACTGAATATTTAGAATTTGAGAATGATTTAATATATTTTAAAGAGAGAAGGAGTAAGGTAAAGACAAAATATATAAATAACATCCTTAGAAAAATTGGCATATAATCCTCTGAGGCAGGAAACTGATGAAATTGAAGCCACAGTTTCATGTTTGTCCTTGTTCTTCTGAAAGATATTTTCCCTAAACTTAATTGTCAAGCATAAATATTAGAACAGGAACTCTGCTGTGTTAAAATGAGAAAAGAATCTTTAGTTATCTTTAGTTATAAATATATTTATGTAAATAATATAGACTTATGATTATAATTAAAGATGTATTCAATGATAATTGAATCTCTCCCAGTTACTACTTTCCATATGTAACTGATTTTTAAGTGAGAAAATTCCTAGCTACGTTTGTTCCATCTTTAGTGTTCCAAAATCTTGTACACATCCTGTCACATAGTAGGTGTTCAGTAAACACTGTGTTGAATTATAGGGGAAAAATGTAAATTGTTTAGCACAAATCAACAATTTTTAAAATTTTTGCTCATATATTTACTTACATACTCTTCCTATTTTCTTACTGATTTCACAATTGTCCTATTTTACCTTAAAAGCATGAACATGTGATTGCAGGATCTTGCATGTTAATGGACCATCATTTGCAGTTTAAATAATTATATGCTATACATAAGATTTTCTCCACTATGGTGGGAAAATGTTAATGCCCTTTATGTGGCTAGAATGAGTTATCAACTAGTATTTATGTGTTTTACAACAAAGTGTTTGTCACTTTCTCTGATTAAATGTGCCTATAATAACATTGTTGTCATCATTCTTCTTAAGTTCCAGTTGATAGCTAAATCATGCTGTCTCTTATTCCTGGAATGGCCCTGCCATTTACTAAATAAATATCTCCCTTTAGGTGAAATGAATAACCAAAACTTAGACTTATTGGGATATAGACACTTTGATTAAACTTTATAACATATGATGAAAGTTCAATTGAACTCAATCTACTTGTAAGAACTCCCTTCACAAAATATAAAGTTATATAAAATTTTAGAAAATAATTTATTATTGTAGGATTTTTCTGCAGTCCTTTTTAATTTTACAATTTTTACTTTTCTTGTATGGCATAATTTATCCTTAGATTGCTTCTCCAAGAATAAAATATATCCCACATTTAATGTAGCTTTATGGTTTTGCCTAATTGTATCTAATATTGGATTTAAAAAAAGCACAATGCTGAAATAAATACTGTCTATTATTTTAGTTACAATTTCTGCATGAATTAAATTTCTATCCATCTAAAAAAATATATATAGGTCCATACATACTAAGTCAAATATAGAATTGAATAAGATGAATTAGTATTTATATCTAATGAAATTCCAAGCCTGACTTACACTTTTTCCTTAGAAGCCAGATTTGGAACTTTCACTATCAAGATAAATGCCTAAATTCTCTACTTCACATCCGTTTCTGCATAGATATGTCATCTACATGTATACTGATTGTGAAGATCTGGAATTTAATTAAAAGGCACAGTAAAATTCAAATTAAGTTATAGTTTTAGATTACATAATCCTGAGAATATTACAGCCCTCATATCACTGTTTCATAGAAACGCTTTATTAAAAAGGCTTTAAAGTGAGATTAATTTAAGCTTAAATTGTCACTTACAGAACTCTTCAGCTAGCCTGAAGCAAAATTACATCTAATTCAAAATTAGAATAAGAGATTTTAGCCCTTTCAAATCTTTTAACTAGCACTAACCCTCATTTCATTTTTAATTTCTACAATCCACAGAGAAATTAACCATATTGTGTAGACTATCAGTTGGTCTAAATTATTGAAGAGGAATGCAAGTGTGTGGCTGTGTGTGAGGATATGTGTTAGCTCAATAGTTTGGGAGTAGAAGGGAAAATATGGTAAGTTTACTAATTATATGAGATGATTTTGGGGTGTTCTTCGACTCTTCCCTTTTTCTCATGCCACACATCCACTATCAGAAAATTTTATTGGCCTTATACTTAATTTTTTTATGCTGAAGCTAACAGTTCTCACCTCCTGTTGTTCAGTCCTATCAATACTCTCATTCCCTGTTTATTATAGAAACCTCCAGCTGGATTGTCACTTCCTTCCTTTCCAACTAAAGTCTATTTTCAACACAACATTCAAAAGGATACTGTGTCCTCTACTCAAAACTTCCCAATGGCTTTCAGCCTACTAAAGTAAAGGTTGCCATCAAGCTTAATATTTGACCCAAGACGACTCCTTCACTTCAACCTATTCCTAGTGCATATCATTGTGCCGCAACCAACCTTCCAAAAGTACCTTTCCCCTAGGCGCTCCCTCTATCTAGAATGTACCTCCCCAAATATCTATTGCTCTTCAAATGCTTGCTTGAAAGTCACTATTTCAATGAAGTGTCCCTGGATCACTGAGAACATTCAGTAAGCAACTCAACTAATTAGTTTATGTTCAGACAGTGTATGAAATAGAGTAACAAAAAAAAAATTAATAAATAAATAAGGCTTCCAGTGTGTGAATTCTTAGTTTATGGTGTAAGTTTAATTAGAATTGGATTAGAATCAAGATCAAGGGTGGTCATACATCTCGTAATTAATTTCAGAATTTAGCATTTGAACTCTTCTGCAAATTCAGGTCAATTTTACTTTCTTGCTTTCTTGCTTCTTGCTAGAAAAACAATGAAGCTAGTCAGTGTTCATTTTAGATGGTAATTGCAAGGTTGCAAAATCTACTTCCAAGAGTGACAACAAATACATCTGGCCTCACAAAATAGAATTTTCTCATTTAATTACTACTAAAATAATTAAATACTAACACTCCAATAAATGCTCGCATTTCAACTAAATAAAACAAATGCACTTTTGACAATGCAGAAAAACATACGTTCTTTACAAGTCTTTAATACTTGACATTCCCATATGCACCTTTCATTTCAGAGATATGATTCATAACCAATGGTCATGGTAAATGAAGAAGCAGTATTACTAGTGTCATTAACTAATATTGAGAACATTATTTACTTTTTACATAAATTAAGTCTCAAATAGCTTTTTGATATTTTTTGGTCATTTTTTTGAGTCAAACTAACAAATGAAAATGCCCCATAACAGTATTGCCTTTATGAGGCCATTATGTTCAAATTCTTAAAGCAAATGAGGGTTTCTTAGATGAATGTAAATGAACTAAGACACTTAGTTTTCTTTCATGTGATTTAACATTTTAAATAATGATGTCAATAAACTACATATTAGCTGTAAATATCACAGTACAAAAATGATCTCCATGAGGAAAACACATACAAGTTTAACCTTCTGTTCCAAGGAGAGCTTTTATGTATTTTAATTAGATGCTTATGGTTTGGTACTAGCCCTAATTGGAGTATAACTTCCTATAAAGTACTTCTGAAAATATAATTTACTCATAAAAAATGAGCAGCCCTAAAGAATGTTGCAATGATATTATAGAAAGAGTGGAATCAATAAAAAATATCAAAGCTTTATAAGTTTCACTTTGTGGAATGTAGCACAAAAATGCACTACCTATATTTGCATAAGGATGAAGAACATACTTAAATATTCTCAATCAGTTGACCTTTTGTTTCACTGTACAATATTTGTCCTTGTTAAGCTGGGTGCCAAAAGATTATTGCATTTTAAAGTCATTTCAAGTCTAAAACTATTCAGAAGTTCTACTTCATAAAAATGTATATTTGCATAAAGTGATATACACTCTTAGAGCACAATGAGCATGAAACTAGATTCTTCTTATTATGACTTCCAAATGTCAGTTCAAAAGTATATATTTTGAATATTATTTTTATAGGAATATAATAAAAGCTACTAGATAGTTCTTACTTTAAGGACTAGCCAATTCTAGACCAATTAAATCATCTTGATATGTTTTCTCAACAAGAGCAGAAAAAAAGTATGGAAAAACAACTTCTAAAATGAGTTCTCTAAAACAGAATGTAAGAAAATCCACAACGAAACACTTTAAGAAGTGTTAGCATAATGTATGCTATGTTTACCCTTGAAAAGTTAATTATATAAATTTGAAACTTTATAATTATGATTTTTTTAAAAAAAATTATTTGTTCTTTTTAGTTATACATGACAATAGAATCTATGTTGACATATTTATACAAATGTGGAGTAAATCTTATTCTAATTAGAATCCCAGTCTTGTGGATGTACACATTGTTAAGATTCACAGTGGTGTATTCATAAATGTACATAGTAATTCAGATTCATTCCACTATCTTTCTTATGATTTTATTTTTGTTTAGTGTTAAAGATGAGTAGTTTGTATAAGAAGAGGTTATTGTTCATGACACATACTAACCAGAATTTTAACTATATGCCCAAACCGTTTAAGGTCATGATGTTCTAGGAATACACATTCCTCACTTGGATATTCTATTATTGTCGACAATAACAAAGAATGGATCATCTTTCATTAAATCACCTGAAAAGTGCATAATAATCAAATTCACTAATTTTATGATGCTATCTCTAAAAGTTCACAGCTGCAAGTCTGAAGAGACCAGGCATTGCCAAGGTAAAAAAAAAAAAAAGCCAACAGTTCTTATTTGAAGGATTGTAAATCAGTCAACTGAGCTCACTCTTAACCTCTGACTTTGTTTCAGCATCCTCATCCTTATTCGTTTCCAATGCCAGGCCTGAGTAAGAATTTTCCATAGCTTCTGATTTGTGCTTACCCTCTCCCACATTTATATTTAAGAAATTGGTACTATATATACAGTACTATACATATATATATGGTGCTATATATATGAACTTTGCATGTATTTTATATGTATATATGTGTGTATAGATAGATAAGAATCTCTCTGTATTTCCTACCTTCTTTCTAACTCAAGAGCAGTGAGCTAATTCTTCCTATGACTAATTTTCATCATAATTCCTCATTTCTTGGTATTTAGGTTAATTCTTCATCTCTATGCCTTTTATTGATTTTGTAACTGCTCTGTGGTATGAATTTGGGTAGCTCAAATTTCACATATTATTTAGTAAGATGATTACTATTTTATATCTGGTATGAAGACTTGAAAATTATCTTCAGCTTGGACATAAAGTGGTTGAAATTATTTTGGGTAGAAATTGGGGAGTGCTATTCTCTGAAGGTACAACCCAATTATGTGATTGAAGAACTCCCACAGTGTAAAACATGGCATATCTGTTCTTTATCCATTCTTCAACGTCATTAGTCACCTCTTTCATGTTAAAATAAATGAACTCATGCTAGAGGGCAATGACTGGGATAAAGAGAAGATATCACTTTTTTCAGAATCCTTCACATAATACTATAACACTCCTACATACAAATATTTTGATCCATTTCTTACTCCAGATAAAAGTTGAGGAAAAGATATTTTGAGGCTAGGATGGAGAAATAACCAGATAATTGTTACACATCCTGTAAACATTTGCCTCTTCCTGTTCTATGCCAGTCTGGCCCTCCCTGGATTTTACATTGCTGTCAAGTTAAGATCTTGATCCCCTTTTCCCTCTGGTTCTTTCTCAGTTTTATAATACTACTCCCTCCTCTCTAACTTGACTTTCAATGGCCACACATTAGTTGAATATTAATTTCATTTTTCTCCATGTGGCCAGGCAGCTGTGCAATAAAAAGGAAAAATTGTGTATGAATGTTTTTAGCCTCACATTGCAGCTGGGAATGGAAAGAGTTTGTCTACTAGGCGAGGCAGCTGTATGAAGAGCTTGGGTCATAGCAGTGTGCCAGGAAGCAATTAATTATAAGAACCAGATTATCATTTGGTGCAACCACTGAAACATCTTCACATCTGGTCCAATAACCCCCTCTATTCTGGTAGTAATCACTATTCATTCTCAGTCAAGCTTCACATTTCAGCTTTTTCAAAAACTTAGGCATTGGTACCTAACTTTGGTCTATATCAGAATCAAATGGAAGAATTGCTAAAACACAGATTTCTGAGTCCTGTCTCAGAGTTTCTTACTCAGTAGGTCTAAGGCGAGTTCCCTCAAAAATGATAGGTCCCTTCTCTTCCCAGGAGAGGCTGATGCTGCTTGTTCACAGATTGCACCTGAAAAATTACTGACTTAAGACCTAGTTTTTCTAAGCTCTCTTTTACTTTCCTGGTGTGTTTCTCATGTCAATAATTGGATGAACTTTTATTTTGGTATTTGTATTTTGTTCTTGTGCTACAGAACTTTACAAGAAAAAAATACTATGTATGCCCTGTTGTATTTGGTCCTCTATGAACTCATGTTAATTGAGTTCCCCTGGTTTTCATTGCTACTCTGTAATCTGATTTTCTATTTGATTATCTATAATTCATTTTCTGAGATTCCTTTATAAAATCTACAACTGCATCTTGAATACATACTTGAATTTTTCAGTCTTCCATTTGGTTATTCAACAATTATTTTTTAAGCACTCACTAAATGGAGACAAAGAGAATGCAAATAGTGGTGCTGTCCTAAGGGGATTAATATTTGAGTTGGAGAAACAGACAATTGAACAAACAAACATTAAATATGTTAGGTAGAGATATATATGGGAAAGGAAAATAAAATAGGGGAAACTGACATTTCTCCATATGTTTATAATTAGTTATAAGTATATCCAACTTGTATCATCTGGTACCAAAATTGTCTGGTTGACCATAATAGGCTATCCTTTTTCCTTTCCAACCTGGCACCCCCTCCCCCTTCCATAGCACCTGCTCCACTCAGTCAGCATATAATTTCTATTTTCACAGAATTTTTTTCTAACTATACCTTTAGCACAACCATTTTAGGTCAGACTTTTGTTTTTAATTCTTTACTCAGAAGAGTTTAATAAATTTCTGCAAGGTGTACTTAATTAAATCAACACTTTAGGATTAAATCAACACTTTTAGGATCATGGTAATACTCTATCAGCACAGCAATCCAATGAGGAAGTACTTTTATTATTCCTATTCAGAAGGGAGGAAACTGAAATATTTTGCTAACTGGTAGCCATTTGAATCTAGGCAACTGAGTATAGAAGGTTGGCTCTTAGTGATAATATGATAGTGGGGTAATAACTGACTAAAATAGGACAATAAAAAGTAGAGGGACAGAAAATAAGAGCAGAATATCATATCTACCTGGAGGACTTGTGTTTGATTTGCAAAGATGGGTCACCTGGGGCAGATCTTGTGTTACCTGGTAGTTTGAGTGAGTGTGTCTTAGGTTAAAAATTCCTTAAGGAAGAAAACACCTTCCTATGGATATTTTTTAATCTTCCCAGAATATGACTTTCATACATAGTGTGTGTGACAATTTATTGATCAGTTAATTAGGTAGGTGATTTTCAATAATATCTACATAGGAAAAAAGCTTCAGGTATTGTGATGAGTAATATGTCTGTGGTTTTAATGGAAGCAGGTGTAACATTCCAATGACAAAAAGATGAATAGATTTGACCTACTACTAAGATCTTCTGTAAATTTCTGCTCCTCTGCCCACATACCCACAGAGAATGAGCAAGGTAGGCCCCTCTCTTAAAGTACAAGAAGAAACAGAGAGTAAAGGAGACATGGACTAGATCTGATACTGTTTTTGGCCCATGAAACACATTAAAGACTAAAGATCAGCATTTCAAAACCCTATCTCAAGAAGTTCTTACACTTTATTTTTGCCTGTTTCTAGAGAACTGTCAAACTCAGCCACCTTTAAAGCATGGTGACAGCTGTGCAAACTTTGTTTGATTCACATTTTTACTCCCATTTTAATCTTAAAGAACACATCTGTTAAGATAAGAGTTTTATGTCTGCACTTCAATCAAGTTGCATCATTTTTCTCTCTCAGTTTATAAATGTAACTATATCAAGAGTCAAAAGGAAAGCCAGATAACACCCTCATTGTTTTGAAGGATAGTTCCTGAAACCTGGCCTGCATGTCATAAATGGTCATACTCCAGATTGAAAGAATTTATGTGATAAATAGCATCTTGGGAATTTTCCAAACCATCATTTACTTTGATATTATATATTCATACATATATATGTATGTATAAACACAATGTTTTTTTTCTATCTCATCAAACCTCTAATGACTCAGTTTAATAAATACACTATATTCAATTAGGCAAATTTACTCAGATGTTAACTTAAATTCTATTTCTCAGGTAGTAATATTAGTTGATATTTATGTTAGAGCAAAATAAAGTCTGTCAGGCAGTAAAGATTATATTTTGGTAGGAACTGGAGAATGCTCTTTTCTGAAACATATAACCTAACTTTATCTTAAATAATGATATTACAGGCAAGAGTAAAGCATAAAGTTTGACCAATTACAATAAAATATAAATACTTTTTGTTCAAATATGTAGTTTCTGCAACTGTTAGAACCAAGAATGGGTTATTTTTCATATTTTCTCATGGTACATCCTGTCTTCCTCATAAGAAGAATTGCCTTTCTCCTATGACAGGGAAAGAGAAACATGAGCATTGAGCCAAAATCTCTCAAGCTGACAGCAAGTATGACTTTTATGGGTGCTACGAGCAGATGATCTATTCACTTGCAGCAGCTTGAAAAGATTTTATAATTCAGACCAGATTGCAAAAGGTCACCCTTACTCAGATGAAACAGATGAGGGGAATTTGCATGTGCTTCCTATGCACAATAGGTAACATACATCTGACCACATGAATGCTATTTCTGATAGAGTGGTCAAACTGCTGCATTAATCCATTGCTGATGCACGAATGAGAATTCCAAGATAAAAAAAGCACAGCAAACTGCCTAGACCAATTTTTTCACTTTGGGAATGAGGAAATTTGGATTTATTGAGGTTGTTCACTTTCCAAAGACTATATTGGAATTAAGTGAAAAACTGAATGAGAACCAAAACTTCTTAACTTTTAAAAATTCTCTCCCTATATTATGACACATATATATAATTTATATGCTATATATTAAGTATATATAAATTTATATGTACATATTATATTAAATTTATCTGCATACACTATATATAAATATATTACATATATCCATATAAGTATATATACTTTATTACTTATGTACATATGTGTGTAGATATACATATATATATAGATAGATAGATACATATATACATATAAATTGCATAGTAAAGACAAGGGAGAGGACATAGTTCTACCTTTCTATATCCAGAGAATGGAAGAAAACATATGGATGACAGATTTTCTACATTGTGAGGCAGAATAACATTAGCTGACTTTCATCAAGCATGTGCTAAATTATAAAGTGCCAGATCCTGATGTAAATTCTTTACATTCACTTATTCCTCACAGTAATCACTGAGAAGTAGTATTATTGCGATTTGTCATATTAAAAGGAAAAAAAAAAGAGGAAAGCACTCAGGTTAAGTAATGTGTCCAACCTACATAGCTTGAAATTGGTACCCAGGATAAACTTAAGACTTATATCTTAATATTCATGTAATGTTCTCCTAATGACTATCAACTAGATACCAAGAATGGTGACATTTCTTTCATTCAAAATATGTACTTTTGCTCACTGACTGAGGTTAGCTCTTTCAGGAGTCTGGATTTGAGTATAAATACTGCTACCTGTTGCAGTATTTTGATTCATTATCCTACACTTGGTGAATATTACTTGAGTTGATTATGTCTATTTTATCACTAATTACGGGACAGAACTTAACTAATTTCAAATTCATATGACTCTTTAAAATTCATTGAATCACTCATTCATTCACTAAATAATCATCTACTAATTCCCTGTTATTTCTATGAGTCAGTCTTAGTATGTTAATAAAAACACAAATAGGGGATATTTTGTCTGGTCCATTTAGAAAATATTAACATACATTAAATTCTTTTTGGTTGAAAGTGCTATGATTTTGATAAGTACCTCCAAGGAAATTGAAATATGTAACAATTCAATTACCTCCCATAAATCCTTGAAATGCACCTTTGCCATCAACCTCTCTACTGCCTCCAGTTTCTGCAAACACTGATCTGTTCTCCATTCCTATAATTTTGCTTTCCTGGAATGTCATGTAAGGGGAACTATGAAGTACAGAGGATGCTGATTCTGGCTTCTTTCACTTAGGTTAATGCATTTATGGTTTTCAGTGTGTATCTGTGAGTTCACTCCTTTCTACAACTGAGGAGTATTCCATTGTACCAATTTGTTTATCCTTTCTCCAGGTGAGAAGTATTTGGGTAGTTTTTCCTTTTTGATAATTATGAATAAAGTTTTATAAGCCTTCAGAGAGCTATTGTGTTGACACAAATTTAATTTCTCTTAGGTAATTGCATATAAGTCAGATTACAGGGATCAATGGGAAGTGTAATTTAAACTTTATAAGGAAATGTAAAAACTCTTCTGAAGTGGGTTTAACATTTTGCATTCCTATCAGCAATGTATGAGAGTTCCAATGTGTTCACAAGTACTTGGTACTAATAGTTTTCCCCTAGCTGGTCTAATAAGAGTATAGTAGTATCTCACTGTGGTTATAATTTGCATTCTGTGAGGACTAGATAATAATGATGTTGGACATCTTTCCATATGTTTATTTTATATCCTTATATCTGCTTTGGTGAAGTATTCAAATCCTTTGCCCATTTTTATTTCTTATTGTTGATTGATCTACTTTTTAACTCCTTCACTCCTTCAGTTATCTCTGATAATGCCTAAATTCTTTTTTTTTTTTTTTTGGCAGTGCTGGGGAATCAAACCCAGGGCCTTGTGCAATGCCTAAATCCTTGATTGACTCTCTTTATTGTCCCTGTACTTGACCAGCCACCAAAACTACATAAAGATCTTGTTAAGCTCTGTTTCCAGCCTCTATCAAGAGTTATTAAAGAATGATTTTCAGAGGGTGAGTCCCCAAATTTAAAATCTCTCTCTAGCTAGAAAAACACCAATTAAGACCAGAATGAGATTTCCCTAGAAACTTCTAGAAGGGCTAAAATAATTTTTTAAATGACAATACTAAATGCTAGTAAGGTTGTGATGTAGATTTTCTGGCAATTGAAAGGTTTGAATAAATAAGGATCTCAGTGTTTATAATTTTATGAATCTCAGAATATACTGACAACTTCTCTTATCCATTCCTAGAAGTACCTAGTCTTAGAATGACAGAGATGGAAAGATGTTATATAGTCACTTGCAATATATATATATAAACCCAAACAAACCTGAGTCCAGAGAAGTAAAGGAGAAGAAGAGTCTCAAGAAGCCATTTAGTAAAAAAGCAGGACAAGAATGAACCCCTGCCTCTCAGCCCACACTTGTTTGTAAGTTATTCTGGAAATGTCTCCTGTTGTCAAACCTGAACCCCTAATTCATTTCCAGCATGTTTATACTCTAAGAACAAGCATAATAGGTTTCATTGATATTTTTATCCTCAAAACACCCTTTTAAAAAATTCCAACCCAAACTTTTCTAACCCTAAATTTCTGTTCATTTTCCTACCTGTGATTCTTTTGTTTTTTGTGTTTCTCTTTACCTGTTCTCAAAACTGGTGCAATTTCTGTCATGACAGTAAGATTAAAGGGGAAGAATGCATTAGAGCTTGAAGTAAAGACCTCATCTTTACTCAAACTGACTGAACACTGACCTCTTTAACATTTTTTCTTCTCTGTTCATTTTTCACTCTCCCCTACCAGTTTTGAAAAATACATATAATGTGTCATTGTAGAACAGCATCTGTATTTTGTGTTTTGGTTTAATATTTGAATTTCAATTTATCTTTACGGTGAGCACATATTTCTACATGTGTTTAATAAGTGGTAAACTCCTAGAGAGCAGTGACTAGTCCACAGGGTGCAGTTCCCTAAGGCATCTCATGTAAGACAAGTTGTCGTTATGCTTCTCCTTAAAGGTATGACAATGGCTTAGGTGCAATGAGTCATTAAAAATCAAACAGGGTACTATAGCACATATTTGTAATCCCAGCAACTTGGGAGGCTGAGGCAAGAGAATCACAAATTCAAGGCCGGCTTGGGCAATTTAGCAAGACTCTGTCTCAAAATTAAGAGATTAAAAATAGGACTGGTGATGTAGCTCAGTAGTAGAACATCCCTAATACCACCCCCCTACACACACACACTTCAAATAATAAATTTCATGTTCATAAAGACAAGAAATGTAAATAGAATAACATCTTCTAAACACATTGATGGTTATAATTTCAGTAAATATATGGGCAGGACTATTGGAAGGCTTATATATTTAGTAATGGTTTTCATATTTTGCTCATTATGTAAAGCTTTACATGAAAATTGACTCAAATAATTTCAAAATTGACATTAAGAAAATGATGAAAATGAGATAGATGATATCTGAAGACTAAGAAGTTATGAAGGAATATTTTGGAAAAAGCATAAACTTTACCAGTATCAGGCAATTTAAATCCTGAATTACTGAGCTCAGCCTTCAGAGCAGATATTAAAACTAGGGCCCTGCTAATAAAGGCACATGAAATATTTGTGTTGGGGATAGAATAGGGTGCAAAGCAAGTATAATCAAGTTGTTCATGTAAGATTTTTATTAAAGACGATATGCCCAGGACTCATGACCTAGAAAGAAATCAGTCTTGATGGTAAGGGGCAGCCCTTGGCAATGTAAGTCTTCTTGAAATAGGGGCTGATTGTTCTAAATATTTAGTACCAGCAGTGTCATTTAGGTACTTTAGCTTCTCCCAGCCACTATTTATTAGATATTTGAAATCCAAATGTTCCTCAGTCCCCCTCAAACCTATTTTTATCTCAGCTGATGTTGCAATTTTGTTCTTACAGACCTGTGAAAGAGAAATTTTTGAGGTTACAACATAATTTCAAGCTTTTTGTGCTATTTCTCATACCAACACATTTTTAGTCTGAATCATATTTTAAGTGTTTGTCATAGACATGCCTTTTACAGGACTCACAGTCTTCTATTTTTTCTGTGTCTGTGTTAACTTTACTCATTAAATGATATGCCTTTCCTTCTTTGATGTGTGTAATGAGACACATGTGCATATGATAGATAGACAGGCGTCAACCATCAAATCATCAGAATAATTTGTATTCTCATGTTATTGCTGAGCTAAATTTATCTGGTAAATGCAGATATATTTGGAGAAAAGCTGATTTTACTCATTCATTGATAGGATTTACTTATTGTACTTTCTTTCTAAAGAAAAATTATATATTGTCAACTCCCCTTCCTGTTTTCTACAATTACTTTTCCAAACTTTCCACTTCCATTATTCAGAATCTATTTCAGATTGAAAAGCGTCCCTAAATTAACTATAATGAAATCCTTATCCCCATGATCTCTGACTATGATCTATACATAGAAATAGTTAAGATGAGGTCATGCTAGGGTAAAGGTGTGTCCCAAATTCAGTATGACTTGTGTCCTTATGAAAACAATGCCATGCAACTTCTCTTTACAAAACAGTCATGCACACAGGGAGAAAGTTCCATGAAGACTGGAGTTGTACTGTCACAAGCCAAGGAGACAGAGTCTAGGAAGAGATGTGGAATGGTTCCTTCCTATCACATTTAGAGGTAGCATGGTTCTACCAACACTGTGTTCTCTGACCTTTAGCCTCTGGCACTATGAGACAATAAATGCATGTTGATTAAACTAGCTATTTAGTTTGTACCTTAACTGTTGTTGCTTAAACCGTGGTTTCTGCTATTTAAGCAAATCTGCTCATCCATTTCCTTCCTTCCTACCTATGAGAACATCCACAGTGTTGCCCTTTTGAATGAGTGTGCCAATTCCATGCAACAATCTTTCCATCACTGATCTTTATCCTATCTTTCCACCAATTCTGTTCACTTGCTGTATCATCTATCACCAATTTCTTAATGTGTTGCATTCTATCCCTCAGCCCATAATCATACTTGCTACAGTTTCGTTCTTAGGACTTAATAAAATCTCATCTTTATTTTTCTTACCTGCAGAAATTACTGTCCCAAGTATCAGCAGTCACAAAACTGTCATGTACAAAGCAATTCCAATCATCTCCTTACTCTTTATAATTTAATTTTTGGCCCCAAATGATATATCTTAAGGAGTCTGTGTTTCTCTCATTTATGTTTCATTTTACATTTTTTTAAGAAAAATTACATTTAAACATCAGGGCTTTGAATCATGCTGCCTGAGTCTCCTCTTCCTAGAGAGCACCAAAGCTGTTCATAGTAAGGAGCTCATCTTGGGCTGTACCCCACATTAAGCTCATCAGGGGTAAAACAGAGGCTGCAGAGATACACAGTATCAAAGACTGGAGACATCATGCCATCTCCTCAATTATCTCAGTGACTGACTGACAGACAATGGGTTTGTTAAAGTTTAAAACTATTCATAATATAGTGATGTTGATCTCTCCTTACTTGAGGAAAAATTTTTTATATAGTTTCCACATTACCACTTGTCCAGATTTTTCCCTCTGAGGGCCACACCTCTTTTTCCCCCTATAGTTCATCTTCATCAACATTTCTCAATCTGGCCTGAGTAAATATAACATTCTCTCTCTCTCAGTCCCCTTATTCTTAAATTCAGTCACCATCCTCTGCCCATTAAGATTCATTAATAACTACAATTCTAAAACATTGTCCCATTTAATTCTTCTACTATGTAGAAAATATTTTTGATTTAGCCATATAACATATTCTATTATTAATAGTAATATTTAAACTATAATCTCCCAGAAATTGTATATTTGTCTGACTGCCCCATCCAAAAATTCTCTCTTCAAACATTGTCAGTCCTTTTAATTCTACTCTTGAACTTTCACTTGCTCTTCATTTTCTTGGCTATGGACAGTTTCATCTAATTCCAGATATCCATTATTCCATAAAGTATATAACATTTTCTGCAGAATACCTTGTATGTCTCCTGGAATCTATTCCTTCCCATCTCCTCACCCTCACATACTTTCCCTCTAACACAAAAGTAAGACAGGTTAGGGTGCCCCCAGCAGCTGAATGATTAGAAAAATAGACTTAATTCCAGTACCATGGATGCAATGTAATGTAAACCAACTCTGGTTGTTTCATACTCTTAGCAACTGATTGAAAAATAAGATGAGTGCTAATTGTGGCCAGTGGGATGAGGCTTCCTCTTTCAAGGTATTAAATAAGGTTTCCCATTAAAAAGAAAGTCAAGCTGGGCACAGTAGTGTATGCATGTAATCCAAGCAACTTGAGAGGCTGAGGCAGGAGGATTATGAGTTCAAAGCCAGCCTCAGCAACATAGTGAGACCCCGTTTCTATATAAATTATAAAAAAGGGCTGGGGTTGTGGTTCATTGGTTAACTATTCAATCCCTAGTGCAAAAAAAAAAACCAAAGGGCAGAGTAAAACTATAGAAAGAAATGGTTTTCAATATGATAGGTAATCCACTTTGGGACGTTGTACTCTATAATAATAATTTTCTTCATTGATAAAATCTCTGGAATCTGAGTTTTCTCTCAATAGTTGCTCAAAGCCACTTCTCCTTAAGGCTGCTTTCACCTGAGTTCCAGACACATTTTTTTAAAAATAATTATTTTCAATTTGATCCAGATATGTCATGTGCTTCAAATGTCAATTGTCTGAAAAGAATACATTTTGTCCTAGAAATTCAACTTGATCTTCAGAGTTTGTGTGTTTGTTTTGAAATTATTGCCTCTTAATATACCCAAACCTAGACAAGAATCTTGGAGTGATGTCTACCTCCCCTACTTCGCATTTCTCAGGTGACTACTAAGTCCTTATGAGTCTATATGCAAAATGTGTCAAATCTACTCTGTCTGTTCTATACTTTTCTGACCTGGAATAATTTTGCTTCCTTGACACTTAATTTTTGCTTGTCTAATCAGTTTTATGCACTACTTTCACAGTAATGTTTCTTAAACATTGGCAGTTATTAAAAATATGTATAAAGTATGGTCCTATCAGGCATATTATTTCTGCTATCCTTTGGAATAAACTATTAATACTATAATATCCTATTTTCTTATAAGCCTTTTTGTTTAATCTCCATACACATTTACATGTACTCTTGATGTAGTTGTCTACAAATCGTTCCCTGTATACGTCGTGGGAATATACAGTAGTATCCTTTTATCTGGGGGGAATACATTCCAACACACCTGGTGACTGCCTGAAAGTATCAACAGTACCAAACCCTACCCATAATGTTTTTCCTATACATATAAATATATACATATGATAAAGTTTAATGTTTATATTAGTACATAAGAGATTACCAATAATAACTAATAATAAATAGAACAATTATAACTATACTAGAGTAAAATTTATGTGAATTTCGTCTCTGTCCCTCAAAATCTCATCTTATTGTCCTATTACTGGGCTTCTTGCAGTGACAATATGAGATGATGCAATGCTTACATGATGGGATGAACAACATACTGCTGTCAATGAACATGATTTCTGTTCATGTCTTCTCACAAGTCTGATGTCTTTTCTATCTTAACTAAGCACTTTTTGCACACTGACCCATAGCTTTTACGGTCTGAGGTAACAAGCAAAACCAGCAAAAAGTTCTTTTTCTTTCTTCTTAATATCACACAATCAGTGTTGCATTCTTAACATAGATGTTAGCAACTTCAGAGTATAGCATACATATTTTTTTTCTTCCTCTATTAAGCACTTTATGGTTTCCCATAGACATATCTGAACTGCCAGCATCATTACTCTTGTGCTTTGGAGCTGCTATTAAGTAAAATAAGGATTACTTGAACACAAACACTGGACTCTCCTGTAGTCAATATGATAACCAACATGGCTGCTAAGTGCTAATGGGAAGATAGCATAAACACTGTGGTTGGGCTTCATGAAGGGATGATTCACACCCATGCCAAGAAAGAGAGGGAGGATGCAAAATTTCATGATATTACTCAAATCACTGTATAATTTAAAACTTAGGAAATAACTACTTCTAGGATTTTCTGTTTAATATTTTAAGATCATGGTTCACAGCAGGTAACTGAAGCTGTGGAAAGTAAAACCATGTGTAAGATGGGATGATTGTGTATGTCTTTTATTCATTCCTTCTGCTTGTAATCCATCCCCTTTTCCTTGTTAAATCAGGGAAATCCCTTTTCAGTTATAGCTCATTTATAACACTTTGGGACCTATTCCCCATTATAAGTATTCAGTTTTGGGTGAGTAATATTCAGCCCATATCACAAACATATTGTATATCACTTATAATTTTCATACTTCAGTGATTATTTATTGGGGTTTGAATTGTCTTAAATTGACTGGTTTAGCTTCAACTTCTAGATACTAGAATCATCATTATTCCCCCAAATTGACTGAATAAGCATCCTAGATTCATACTTAAAGTATAATTTTTGAAACAATGAAGAAAATAGTACTTTGATAGAACTAATAAGAATATTTGATACACAAATGCAAATCAATTTTCATGGATAACTAAAGATCTACAGTACAATTCATTCACTTTCCAGTCACTCAAAAGGGTAGGGTATACTCTCCTACTCTTTTTCATCAATATAATTAAAGTCATTCATAAACCAAAAAAAGCAAGTAGACCAAAACTTAATATTTTTCTTGTATTCATTTTCTTTGACTTGGCTTGTTTTCCAAAAGAAAATCATTCCCAGTTACATATCAGTCACAGGGATATTGGTGCTGAATTGAAGCAACTCTTCCATATTGGTGGCCTCAGGGGCACCAGTCACTTGTGGGTAATGGTGCAGATGCCGTACCAGGAAACCCATGGCCATTCTCAAGCCACATGAAGGACTTTGCCTAGAATAGGTGGTTCTCAAAGTTGGCAGCTCATCAAAATTAGCAAATACAAATGCCTGGGCCTTACTTATCAAGAGAAGCTGATTTCAGTATTTCTGGGTGATGAAATCACTCATTTATATTTTTAAAAATCTCCATAGATGATTCTAACGTGTAGCTTGAGATGAGAACCACTGCAACACTTAACATCATGACCTTCCTTCTTCCACAGGTCAGAAAAAGCTCTAGTGTTACAGATTTTGACTCTGTCTATACCCTTAGTATAAAGTCATAGGTAAGTCTGATCGTTTAGTGACAAGTTCATCTCTTGGTTTTGTCTTTCAAATGTCCTTTAACTCTTTACTCTGCAAGCCACTGGCTAGTCCTGCCTTTACCCAAGTGCAGACTATCACCCCATGAACACTGCCACAGGCTATCCTTTATCAATCTATTAATCTTCCCTTTCCTACTTTAGGAATAATTAATCTGCCCCCATCAGAAGCAAAGTTGGTAAGCATAGGAATCTTTGAAATTAGTTATGTTCCTGCTCAGGAACTACCTGCTGTGACTCATCACTGTATACAGAGGACCAAGTATTTCATTGCTATTTGAGAAATGATAAAATTATGTTGACCATTGTCATTTTAAAACATGATTCACAGGTAATAAGAATAGTTCAGAGACCCAAATGTCGAAAAAAATCACTTTTGAAGAACTACTTATTTTGTCCCTTCCTCTAGGGATACTTGTTCTCTTAATATTAGATTTATTAATCCACTTTACCAACAATTTGAATTCCTAATTATTGTCATTATTCTATTTAACAACAGGATGGCATTAAGTAAAAAAAAAATATGAAAATTACTGGTATATTCATTAAATTTTTAAAATTAACCATGTCTAGGAAAATGTTGGAAGAGTAACATTTTCTCTATAATTTTCTCATAAACTAAACACTTTTATATATTTTATACATTTAATTTTCTTTGATGATAATAATCAAAATTGACATAAATCCTTTCATGGATTAAATATGAAACTTGTAAATTTTCAGAAACATTTGTGCATTTCCAACTTCCTAGGTAAAACCCTTGATATATGTACTTTATTCACTCAGATGTAAAAGTGTTAAATTCATTTTCTATTATATTTAGTTATGTTTTCCTAATAAGAAGCAAAGATAATCTAGCTATTGTGAACTGAGCTGCTATAAACCTAAATGCCCTTCAACAGATGAATGGATAAAGAAACTGGTATATATACACAATGGAATACTATGCAGTCATAAAGAATAATAATATTATGGCATTTGCAAATAAATGGATGGAATTGGAGAATATCATGCTAAGTGAAATAAGCCAAGCCCCAAAAACCAAAGGCCGAATGTTTTCCCTGATAAGTGGGGGATGATATATAATGGGGGTGGGGAATGAGAGAATAATGGGGGAACTTTAGAATATGAGAAGAAAATGAGAGGGAGGGGGGTATGCAAAATGGTGGAATGAGACAGACATCATTGCCCTATGTACATGTATGTTACACAAATGGTATGAATCTGCATTGTGTACAACCATAGAAACAAAATTATGTACCCCATTTGTGTACAATGAATCAAAATGCAGTCTGTAAAAATTAAAAGCTAAATAAAAATAATAATAAAAAAGAAGCAAAGAAAGATCCCTAAATCACTGTTACGCCTCTGTTTATACTCTGCAATTCAAATGGGTACTACATAACTCCAGAGATCCCTGGGTTTGTAAATTTGGTGTTGATGATGGGTCACAGAGAATGCTACATTTAACTATGACATGAATGGGAAAAAATATTTATTACTGTTAATAAGCATCAGATTTTTTTGTCCTTTTTCTCAATTCATGTTTATACTTGTCTAAAGTAGTGGTATACTCAAAACAAATAAATAAGCACAGGGCTATTTTGAATTTGGAATTCCCGAGGAAAAAAAAGAAAAGAAAAAAAGGAAATTTATTTTGATTCACTTCCATACTGCTTTCTCTCCTGGTTTTGTGAGTTTGTCCAGCTTAGTGTCTTTGACCAATGTCCTTTCCTCCAGGGAATGCTGGGAAATGAGTTACGCAGACTGAACACCATGCACATTTTGCTGTTTATGAGTCTTTTTTAGAAATAAATAAGGGCAGAGACACAGCTGCAGACTCACAGCAGGTAGAGAATCACTTAAGAGATAATGAAAAGTAGCAGGATAATAAGTTTATAGGGAGAGAAAAAAATTGGAACCTGAGGTGAAACCCTGGAGGGACAACAAAGCCAAGAAGAGTAAAAGGAACAGAATACCTAAATTCAACTTTGAAATCCCCAATCTGGAAAAAGCAGGATCATTAAACTAGTACAATTAAAAGATGGAAGTGTCTGATACCAGGGAAATGGCACCATGCTTGAGTACAGACATCTGACTTCCGTTCCAGCCCAGTCCCTGATGTGTATGTGACATTAAGGAAGTTGTGTAACCTCTGCTGGACTCATCCTTAAAATGAAGATGGTGAACAGAAAGCTTCAATGACATGTTTGCTATAAACATTCATAAACTATAAACATTTTTGGAAGCTGTTCGAAGAGGACATCAGATAATAGCCACAGTCGTAATGCAGAAACTTAAAGGGGCTGCATGGATTTCCTGTTTAGTACCTCAGAGTTGATGCAAGTTCTTGGACTGCTTCACATCAGTGGGAGGAGATGCCACCTAATGAGGTGGCTGCTCCATGCTGGAAGGACTCTTAGATTTAACTAATCCTCATATTCTAGTAGTTTCTACATATAGATAGGTTTCTATCCCTAAAATAATATAAAAGAAATAATTTTCTTCTTTAATTATTTAAAGCAGCATTTAAAAAAATCTCCTTAAGCCTAATCTTATTTAAGAAGTATCCTTGTGTCTTTCAGTTACTGCTCATTTTCATGTTGTCTCAACTTGAGAGCACAAAGATTATTGACACCTGTTTTAAATGGTGATACTTTGAATACAGTGATGTAGTCTAAATTTTAAATGCTTCTCTACGAATTACTCCTAAGGATGAAGTATGAAACTGTAGCTTCTGAACACAACTGCTGACAAACTCAGAGAAAATTTACATGTGGTTGAACCACATAAAATGCTGCTATTCAGTGCATGTAGCTCTCAAGAATATACGATGATTATTAAAAAAATAGCAATAGCAATACTTAAAAATCTGGTAGTGTCAGATATCATTCTAAGAACATTTTATTATTTATATCAGTTAATGAAAATAGTTTAATAAAACAGGTAATTCTCATATGCTAAGAAGGAGTTAGTTCTAAGGGAAGCCCTTTTTGTTGCATGAAAACAGGCCAAGAGTTAAACTGACTTTGGACAGCATTTCTTTCTCTATGATATCCTGGGTTGGACCTTTCACAATCTATCACCCTTTCTCACTTTTCAATTAGGCAAGACCACCCAGTGATATCCTATTTCTTCTTATCTTTATATAATTTCTTCCCATCTTTCACTTAAGTGTGATAAAGTGTTTTTTGTCAATTTTGGTATTTATCAGATAGATCCATATATCCTGGCCAGTAGAAAAGACCAAGTGCAGACTTGGTGCTAGAATGTTAAGTAAAGTCGGGGTCATCCTTGATAATGTTTAGAGAATTTAGTCACAACACAACATGAGTCCACAAGAAGAAATAATTCATATCAAAAGACTTCCATGCACCAATATTTATAATACAGCTAATTTCTTCCTTCTGTTGGTATTATCACTACAGCTTATCACAAGAAGTGAGATTTTATCAAATTTCAATTTTTTCTTCTCCCTAGAAGTTGAAATAATTATAAAATGTGCAATTCTTATAATCTTTTTCTGTGTTATGTAGGCTTGGTTATAATGTGTCTCAATGAGCCAAACTGGAAAAGCCATAAGTAGCTCTTCACATTTCATATTAGCCTAAAAACATCAATAAATCACTGTTAAACTCCTGTGAACCTATGAGTCACATTAATCTAGGTTATCCCTACATTTTTTCAGAAATCTATAGAGAATACCATTATTATGCAGCTATGCATATGTGACTGATCATTGGTTCTGGAAACAGTAATTAGGGGATTTTGGATATGTGGTTGGACATATCTCATTCATATACCAGAGTATACTAGATGT
This sequence comes from Sciurus carolinensis, assembly GCF_902686445.1. Taxonomy (NCBI): domain Eukaryota; kingdom Metazoa; phylum Chordata; class Mammalia; order Rodentia; family Sciuridae; genus Sciurus; species Sciurus carolinensis. The sequence continues at coordinate 93,998,671 of NC_062215.1, forward strand.
GGGTATGACTAATTGGTCAGGAACAGGTAGATGGAGCATTATAAAACTGTTCTTTTATAAATTTGTATTTGCTTCTGTCATTCATCATGTTCTCTGTGCCTCATTGCTCTGTATGATCTAGAAATCTGCTGAAATATATTTCCTTTTATGTCATGACTGAAGTTGTTGAAAATCTTTGACTAAATCAGAACATTTCAGAGCACAGATGAGAAGAATCCTATAGATTTTCACCAATCAATTAAGCAGCACTCTCCAAAAAAATGCCATTCAACCAGACATAACATCCAACCAATTCTACTCTTTTCCATAGTACTTCCTTTTGGGTTACTGAAATCTATTAGATTAATTGCTGATATGGAAATAATGAAATCAATATGGTATGTCTTCCCCAGTCTGACTCCCCTCTCAGAGTTCACTAATGCTCATAAAAAAAGAGAAATGAAATTGGATTAGAATTTTTCTTGTTTATTAATTTGGTGAACACACTCTGCTTTCTACTTATTGACATTTTTACAATTGCAGCTGCCAACCTAGTAATCTAAATGTTTGTGTAATATTACATTTATATGTTCCATTTTTGAAAATCAGAAAACTTCCATCTTTCCAGTCTTTACTATCATTCTTCTAAGAGTAAAGTGTTCTGAAATAATATCTGCATGTCCTGGGGAAACATTTGTACTGAAGAAGAGGCAGGAAATCATCTAGAGGAACTGATGTTCTCACCCCTTTATCTCTTTTTCAGTTTAATTTCCTCACCATGTTTATTTTGCCTTTAATGTTTGAAAGCAAATAGGTCAAAGAAAACTTTGGGGCTGTGTGCTGAAATCAAAGGGAAATTGTTTTAAAACTAGTAGTAAATGTACTTATAAAGCTCTACTAGGTATGCTTTTTAACTAGTTGAGTTAGGTCTAAAATAAGGTTAAAAAATTCCATAAAAAGCAATTTTGCTAAACAGTCTGTGTCTATGAATGATTCCTTTCTATTAAAGTACCAATCACGTTTTTAGAGAAAATGGAAGAGTGAACTATTTATCCTGGTAGTCAATGAGTTAGACCTATTTTTTGCCCTTTTATTTTTGAAATGGATTTGATTTGTATTTCAGATGATTGACAATCAATATATGTTGAATGTGATGAAATTTTAAGTTGTGTGTCTACAAATACTGAGTCCATGGACTTTACTGTGTAGCCACAGACATATTCTCCCTGGCACTGTCATTTATGTAGAATCCAGTGAGGTATATCAACAAACTTCAAAGTTTCAGCAGATAGTTGAGTATTTCTACTGTGATGTTCCTTTACCTGGTAAAAATGTATTAGTAACTGAAACGAAACCAATGCCAACTTATTTTTTTTCTGATTAATTTTCTTCCTGGATGTTTATTTATTTTGTAGCTCAATGCTCCTGCTTTTAGTTAAGACCTTGTTTTTGAGAGGCAGAATGAGATTTTTAACTTGCTTTTGGTATTAGGTTGCAGAAACCTATCATTGACAAGGATGTCATTACATAAAATTTCAGTAGAATACCTGGCCAGTCCTAGGCCTAGCCATATTTGACTAGTTAGCTAAGTGGAAGCTGGTATTGAATTTAAGTAACCAAGACAACTTTTCATTGAAATGAATGCACAAAAGAGATGGAATGAGAGCAATTGTGCAAAAAGTGTATTATAATAATTCCCCTTATCCACAGAGGACATGTTCTAAGACCCCTGGGGAATGCCTGCAGCCACAGACAGTACTGGAACTCATATGTTTTCTATACATATATACCTATTACAGTTTAATTTATAAATTAGGCACAGTAAGAAAGTAGAAATAATAACTAATTATAAAATAGGATAATTATGATAATAAACAGTAATAAAGGATATTTAAAACTTACTAATTATTTACTTTTGGAATTATCCATTTATATTTTTGAACCATGGTTGACCACAGGTTAGTGAAACAAACCATGGGATCTAAAACTCAATAAAAGGGGAATATTATATGTGAAAATAAAGAAAAGGGCAATAACAGCTTCTGAGGCAATGATTTCTAAAAACTACTTTGGTTGAAGAAATAAATTCTAGAGATACATACAAAATAAACTCCCCAAAATGTTTTATCTTTTCACTTTACTAGCCTTGAAGCCCAAAGAAATCATATTCAAACAAATATTTAGGTCCTTAACAAAGGCTAAAATCTGTAGTAATCAATGACCCTTTGGTTCAACCTTATCAGGATGAACTTCCATTGGGCTGACTTGTATTAAAGGTATTTTAGTTTTTAGTAACAGCTCAGTAGGAGGCAGAAGAGTCAAAACCTCATATTTAACACCAAGAGGACATAAAATTCAAGAGATTATTTTTGCAAACATATTATATGGATTTTAAATGTATGTTTTCTCATACTTCTTAGCACAGTTTTTAAATGTAAACTTGCATATTAGATGTATCAACATGAAAATTGTGAACCTAAATTAACATTTGTTTATAAAATTACATTGCTTTTCATGTGGGGAAAGAATAAATTTTTTTATGATAAAATTAATGGAGAAGTGTTAAATTTGGGGATGCAAGTTCAAGGTAAATGCTAAAAAGAATTTTTTACTTGGGCATTTCCTCTGTAGTTTTGTCAATATGTTTCTCCTGCATAATGTGTGCTGTAAGCTGGCCACACAAAATAAACGACTTTGGCCTTAACTGAATGCTACTGTCTGCAAGTACATCATAACCCCTGCCTGCTGATAATAAGCCTTACTTGGCAGTAATCTACATCCAGTGGCATTTGGAAAGCTGCAATAATGATGATGAAATTAAAACCCTAGAATTTAAATAGCACATAGGTCAGTGTGCTATAAAAATGTAGGTAAGAATAATAATGACCTCTAAAATATTTGTATTCTTTGGTTAAGGCTGAGTTAATTAGGAATGAAAGTTGAAAACTATTTCTTTTCTCAATGCTCCAAGTAGAATGGCCTGGAATAACATAAGCACATTCAGCAGTTATATCCTCTTAAAGCAACAACACATTCAATAATTCGATATTTATATCCATATACCATCTGACTTCTATTCTCCTGGGTAGTTCTAAATTATGCCCCTTTTCTATTTAAATATTTGTTACTAGCCACAGTAAAAATTAGGCAATGTCTCTTCAACAATCTTGGCAGACTTGCCTTTGCAATGTATACTAGGTTCAGAGCCATCTTTCTCAATCTTTGTCTATAGAAAATTGTTCCCTGGTTAAAGGTGTTGGGATGTTTTGGTTGAATCACTTGAATTCTATTCAAACCTTCTATGATTTGTAATTTGTTATGTGTGAATTCATTCAGATATGGAAGAATCTAGTACCTGTTTTACTTGCCATGTACAAAAAGAATGTCTTTTAAAAAAATTTTTATCAAATGGTACATTAACCAAATTAAGAAATTTATTACTTCAGGATTTCTCTTTGATATAACTTGTGATGCTTCACAGGGCAGTAATAAAAATTCATATAATTTTATCAGCTAATTTAACCACTTGTCATGTTTAGTATCTTCAGGGACTTCATTGTTCCAAAGAACCAATTTAGGAAACACCGGCTAGTGATAATATAATTTTGTTTATCTATACCTAATCTTAACTTTCCTTAAAATCCTCTTAATTTCTCCCTGATGTTCACTAATCTGGGTTAGTCATATTTAACTGAAATGGTGTTTTTTGGCTAATGAAAAATAAAAGTGTTTCAAAATTCAGACATACCTATGTACTGAAGCAAAGGAAGATATTTATATTTTTATGATTGCACTGTGTTCAAATTATTCACAGAAACATTCCCACCTTTTCAAGTTCACTTTTGTGAAAGTCAATTCTTTAGCCTCATGGCATGATAGAAATGACTAGATGTCCATTGGTCATATTTTTAATTAAATGATAAATTGAACTTTATTCAAGGCTGAAAAATAGTTTTACATATGAAACAATAAAACCTTCATTATTTAGGGCTTTGGGATAGATCTAAAGAAATTAAAACAACCAAATTAAACACTTATACTTTGAATATCAGCTGAACATTTAGTAGATAAATAAAGGCCACATATTTTCAGTTTATTTGGCACCATATCCATAAGATATTATTATTTCATTGATCTCTATTTTTCCTTTACTCTTAAAATCAGTAATTTTTCAACAACTTACTGACTTTTAGTCCTCTCTCCAGAAGGTAAAAATTTCCAGAGATGCATAGTTGTTCACTAGCTGAGATCCTTTTTTAAAAAAAGAGTTAGCCTTTTCTTTCTATCAATCCTCAACATTGGCATTCAAATGAACAGAAGGAATCATTTGCTGGGGCCATATTTGACTTTTCAGTCATGTAGAAAATAAAAATATATAATTTAAAGGGTGTGGTGTACATACAGAGAGTCCTTAAGATATATATTTTGAATAAATAAATAATTGAGTCTTCTCCAGTTATGGAAAAGTTGCAAATTTACAAACTAACTAGTAGTCCTAAAATATAATCTATAGGTGTGATCATGACCATGTGAGCTATATTTTCAATCTTCGATATTATATTTGGCATTATATTTTATGTCTTTCCATCACAATTTTGTTTATTTAACTACTAGAGAAAAAAATTAGACATGATTGTCATCATATTTTTGACCTGGATCCACTGTCCAGAACGAATGAATTGTCCTATTTTTGTTGCTACTATGAGACAAAATAACCCCTTGCTTTGTAGGTACATGAAAGGAAAAAAGGAGTTAGATTCTTCTATCCATAGGTAAATTTCCACATGGCTAATTCCAAATCATAGAGCAGGAAACCAGGCAACATAATTAGTTTACATACCAAAACACAACGTGTATTGGCCTATGTAGCAGAGTCTAAAAGTAAACTAGTACCTGATTCTCTAGGTAGATAACCACATAATTCACTGCAATGATCTATTCAGAGATTGATCTGATATGTGTATGGTCCTGCAGAACAGAGAGAAGTGCACACAGGAGGCATACAAATAGAGGTCTGAGAGTGATAAGACACTTTTCTGTACTAATGTCCTCTATAAATACGTACCTAAGGGCAATTTCAACAGTTTTATGTAAGATAAATACAAATATAAACTGGATATTTCTTCAAAAAGCAAATATTTTTGCATATTATAAATTAAATCACAAAATCCAGGAACATGCATCAATAATAATGTTTTCTCTTCATCAGCATTTCCTTCTATACCTTAAATCAAGGAAAGACTTCAAGGAACATCCCAATACAGAACAATTTTCAAGAAAATGTAATAGTCAACAGTAAGTAAAGTTAGAGTTGATCAATATCTTTTAGGCTTGACCCATTTTACTTCTTTCTTAGGTATATACACCCATGCTAATATTCATAACTGTGCTAAATATAAAAATACCTGAGAGTAGCTAGATGGAGTCCAGTTTTCTCTAGGAAGCCTTTTAGTTTCTTCATCAGTATATACACCGACTTACATAAAATGTGAGAGAAAGTTATGATTTTGCTTTAAATGTAATTTCCTTTTTGAAACTATGCATATAAAGCTATGCATTTTAGTTTTCAAGATAACTGACATTCTATAAATGCAAATATGCATTTTCTACATTATAATATTACCCAAGGAAAAAAAAATCAACAAAAAAGGAAGTGCCTGTGTAGGAGTAAGCAGGAATAGAACAGTCCCAGTATTGTACTGTTCCCACTGCACTTCATATTATCTTTTAAATTTCTGCTTTTAAATCACTTCTATTCCTATCACATCTCATAAAATTGGGTAAGAATTTGAATCTCAATTTCCTCATTTAAAAAATATACTACCCCCATCCTTACAGAGCTTGCTTTTCAAGGAAAGTTTCTCATACCAATTGCAAATGTTGTGATAAAGCAATGTATTTGTCTTATCAGTTTGGATTATAAGTTTTCTTTATTAACTGGCATTTATAATCAATATTTGTCTTTTCCTTTTTCTATGTTTTTACATATGACTTATATGCAATTAGTGATCAACTGAGCTGTCTTTTTAAATATATATATATATATATATATATATATTTTTTTTAGTTGTAGGCAGACACAATACCTTTATTTTAGTTTTTAATGTGATGCTGAGGATTGAATCCAAGGCCTCACACATGCTAGGTGAGCACTCTACTGCTAAGCAACAACCCTAGCCCCTGAAATGTGTTTTGTTTGTTCAATTTTTTTAATCAGTGTATAGATCACCTTTAATTATTGCTTACTTTGCAACTGTTATGATAATCAATTTCTGACAGTAATAATATTTAAGGATATCCTATATGTATTTATAGGATATATATATAAATCATGCACAATACATATGTGCTTAATATACATTATCTCCAAATTTTGAACACTGTTGGAAGTAAAATCTAATTGTTTTCATAATATAGAAAAGTTAATAGGTTTTTGGAAGAGTACTGTAACTCTGCCCAAGGCCATATTGTCATTAAATGTCAAGCCTGGGATTTGAGCTTCTCTCTCTTTGGCAACAAAGTCCACACTCTTGAGGACAGGAAATTAAAAGTATGGAATACATGTTGATATTCATTATATGAACACTAATGGAATATGTCTTCTGCTTTGAAACTGTCCAAAATGAAATATGGACAAAATAGAAGACATCTATCTGGGATAGTAATGCAATGATTTACTTCAATTTCACAACTATGCCTTAAGCAAATCAGCTGTAAAGCAGGGCCATGATGGATAGGAATAAAAGGAGAGACTGAAGGATTCACCTATCCATCCTACTTTCTTCTGCACTTTCCTGCTTTTTCATTTACTAGCAAAAAGAGTTTGATGTGTGAAACACTCATTGAGTTTCTTTCTCTTATTTGGGTTGTAGGAAAGTTCCTGCAATCTAAAAAAAAAAAAAAAAACAAAAAACAAATATAGTATATGTCCATAATGTGGAAGCATTGCAAACAGAAGAACAAAAGGATTTGTGGATAACTATGGGTGATTTCAGCAACTGTAAACAAAACAGCCAAGTGCTAAGACTATGACACAACACTGAAAGGAGTCATCATGCCCACAATCTGGGATAGAGTTTGTTAATCTTCACTGACTCTCCCTCCATCATAAAGAAAATTAGTTTTGGGTAGAGAGAGAGAGAGAGAAAGAGAGAGAGAGACAGAAATAACAATAGTAATTTTCATATATATGAATTTCTGAGTGAACAAAAATATATAACAGTATCCTAAAAAGGCCCTGGCACATTATTGATGTCCTAAATGTGTTGAACTTGGAACAAAAAACTGACTAGAATAATGTAGCATTTTTGCCTACATTCTACTCTTTCCAGTTTCCATTACCTTACGAATCCTTGATGTCCTAGCAAAATTCATATAACATTTCTTCCCCATTCATCTTACAAAAGTACACAGTATGAGTAAAGTGGTGAAGTTTTTTTCCTTTTGTTTTTCTGCCTTGTTGGGGGAAAAGATCTTGGAATTGGTACACATCTATTCAGGTCCAGGTATTGGTGTTATGCAACTTATATACAACTTCATTTTAAATAGAAAAAGTCTATATATTTGTGAGTTAACTAACAACTAACATGCCTAATGTCAAAGTTAGTAATTACCAAGTAAGGATTCTGACTCAAGTATTTTACACTGAGGCAAAGACTCTTCTCACTCTGTAGTAACTCAAGCATGAAGCATGGATCTAAATAAGATTCACTTGGTATGGAGTTGATCTTATTTAGTCTAAACCATAATCATGCAAATTTCTATACAATGGTTACAGCTGCCTCACACAACTGAGAGTGCTAGACAGGGCCCAACACTTGGGGTCACCATTTATATTACAGTCTACAGAAATGGGTTCCTTAGACCCATATAGGGCCCAATAAACCTAAATGTACATGGTTTCTTGGATCTCTGGATTACCAATGTTTTGACAAACTGTGTGTTTCACATGTTCTCATATGAAATCAGAATTCTACTACAAAAGTTGGCAGTCCACATACTTAAATGGGAAAAAGCCAGGTTCAGATGATCTAAGGTGCTTTCAACATTTACATATTGGTAATTCTGTTAGTGTGTTTAACTTTCATAAACTCCTTGAAATAAAATATACACATGACTACATAGTGTTTTAGTCAATGACAGACAATGTTGTCATTGGTGCCATAAGATTATAAAGGGGATGAAAAATCCTTATCATCTAATGACATCATACCAGCTGTAAGGTCATGCATAGAGCAACTAAGTATTCATGTGCTCATGGTAGTACTGGTGTAAACAAACCTGCTAAACAGGGAGCAGTTGTATAAAAGTATAGTACATATGAAATATATAATATATGACACTAGATAATTGTGGGAAGCTGTCCTTATTTAGCAGAATCAGACTAGGTTGACCCATGTGACTCAGAGGCCTGGCTCCTAGAAACTGCTGGGAAGCATGTGGCACTGCATAGGAGTCGTTCCCTATCTCTTTCTGGAATTTTCCCCCAAGAGCATGGCTTCCCTAATTCCACTCTCTCCTGTCCATCACAAAAGGGGCTCCTTTGGGTCCTTGTCTCCTTTACCTGTATATTAAAAATAAAGGAGAGTTGGGCAACTCCATGTTGTTGTAAGAGGTCAGAGCCAGTACGGCCACACCCTCATGCCCCCTCTCTCATAAAAAGAGTATTGGCTCTTTTGTGTTCATTGATTGGATAAGCTTTATGGGTAATAGAAAAACCGCCAACATCCTTCTCTGGCAGTTAACCCTTTCCTCCTCTACATGGGACGTGGTGGAGAGGACCCCACAGATAATGACTGTGTTCCTGGTTTATTCATTATACTGTACTTTTCATCATTATTTTAGATGTTCACCTACTATGTCTAAAAAGAAATGCTTACTGTGAACCATATGACTGTATGCCATGTTACCATTAGCATTTTCATATATCTGATGTTCACCATATCTTCTGGCTACATCAAGAGGCCACTTCAGGTGGTTAACCTATACTATCTAGGTCTATGTAGTAAGTATACTACATGATGATCACAAAACAATGAAATTGCCTAATGACATATTTATTTGGAGCTATCTCTGTTGTTAAGGGACATTTACAACTTAGGAATATTATATGGTATTTGTTGGATCCAGTGACATGGAATGAACCTATGAACCACAAAGGGCTATGAAAGAAACTTGTTAGATGTTTGCAAACTATTTCTCATCTCTTTCTGAGCAGAAAGCTATCTTACATCTTATATTTAGAAGTGACCATCTGAAGGGGTTCTGCCCTATGAACTGTAGGTGGATATGATATATGACACTTATAAAACTGGTCCATAAAAACATCCTGTTCAATACTTTGTTCTGCTTCTTCCTCAGTGTGCTGCGGAGATCCAGGGTCACACTAAGATTCTAGGGAAGGTAAAACCAACATGAGCATCTGGCACTCTGAGATCCCAGGGCCTGTATAGAACCATGTTTACACAATAAAACTTGCTGAAACTCAGGAATTCTTTGTTACAGCAGTTGTCCTACTCTGAATAATATAAGGCTTATGCAAATTGAGGGGTCTATTGCCATCTATTATTATTAAAATAGAGCCCAAAATCCAGGTCTTCCTTTGTGCCTGTATTCTACTATCACAAATGCCCCATTTCTTTGTTGTTTCTTACATTTTATAAGGCTTCCCAGTTCTGCTGAAAGCACCTCAATTCCACTTACGAGGATTGACTTGCAAATAACTAACTGATCTTAGCCTACTTCTGCAGGTTCAGCAACTGCCAAAATGAGGGTTCTTTTCTGAGTATTCTTCTTAAAGGAAGAGTGAAACTCTACTGTGTACCTGAATTTTAAACACCCTAAATATTAGTGAATATAGCCAACAATTTTTGACCATTTGAGAAATATTTTGTCCCAAAAATACAGGTAGAAATTTGAATTGTTTGTTTAGACCTGATGCTAGCCCAAAGCTGTGTCATTTCTATTTTTAATGCATTTATTTTGCATTTCATTTCAAAGATTGCTATTATGGGAAAGTTCTTTAAAACATTCCCTATTTTGAAGGCAAATGGTCTGACAATGAAGTCAATGAAAGAGGACCTTCTGGTTTTGGTTGAGTCACTGTTAGATAAAGAAAAATTGAATACTCAAAATATCGGTTTGTCTATTAAGGACTAATAAAGAGAAGATTCATTGCCTCTAGTTTAAACCTAAAAACTGTAAATTATCAAGTCTAAAAAGTACCTTTTAAAAGATAAAATGCTTAATTCAGCTGAATTCTCCCTTCTATCAAAATGTGGAAATGTTTAAGGTAGGAATAATTTGTTTAAATCAATAGTTTCTTAGTAGCTCAAAGCACTGGTTCAATTCTAACTGCATGTACTTGACAAAAGATAATCTTTATTAAACTGATACAGGTACTATATTTAGAAACTCCACAGAGTGTTACTTATTTAAAAAATGACCTCTTTTTGCCTGATGAAATATCTTAGTATCAAGTATAGGAACAATAAATCCAGAAAAGACTGAAGGACAACAAGGCAGGTAGCAGAAAATCTTAAACTTTTCCATATATTATTATATGGGAAAGGCATAAACATCTCTTCTAGCACAGCATATTTTACAAAATAAAAACACACAGTACTTCATTTAGGATGATCTTTCTCTTTCTTAGGGTGTGGCTTACATCCACCCCTCTTAACATAGCCGGGTTCCATCTTTTGTAAAGTTATCAAGGAATCTTGATATAGATCACCTCAACTCAGGATAAGAGATGACAGCAAGATGAGTGGCAATATTGTGGGAAGGAGTGGCATTAACATGAAAGTATCTGTCAATACTGGGCTTTCCTTGAGGTAATCTACTTTGTTGGTTGTCAGTAGAAATATTCTCTCTCTCTCTCTCCGTCAAATGCACACCTCCACATTCTCATGATGGTTAAATAATCTTTAAAAGACTTCCTAGTCTGAAGAAGGTTTCTTTCCCTATTCACTAAATTTATATCAAATATTTAAGAAAAAGATTCATAGAAAAGGAATAGATTCTTAGGGAAATATTGATTCTATCTAAGATGGTCTAAAACCCATTCTATCTTCAGTCAGTTATAAATAAGGAATATTCATAGCACCTGTTCTTTATTTTTCTTTATTTATACAAAGATGAAAATACAGAGCTAGAGGATTACTATAGTGGATTCTTCTTGTCATTATAGATAAAAAATTGCAAAAGTCAATGAGTTCACCTAACACAAGGCCACAAATGCTATTTCTGTCATTAAGCTTTATGATGGAGGACACTGGACCCTCTAATAATCTTACATGGTCTCTGAAGAGTATTTACTCTTCTTTTCAGTTTGGAAAATAAGCTTTCAAAATACTTGTTTGATTAGACTGCATGCTTACAATATCCTGAAAATTGACATGTAGACCAATGGTACAGAAAAGAAGACAAAGAGACAAACCCACATAAATACAGTTATCTCATACTAAACAAAGGTGCCAAGAACATATGCTGGAGAAAAAATAGCCTCTTTAACAAATGGTACTGGAAAAACTGGAAATCTATATGTAGCAAAGTAAATTAAACACCTATTTCTCACCCTGCACAAAACTCAAAGTGGAGCAAGGTGATCAAGGCATTAGACAAGGGACCCTACAACTAGTAGAAGAAAAAGTAGACCCAAATCTCTATTGTGTTGGCTTAGGAACTAACTTCCTTAATAAGACTCATTAAGCACAAGAAGTAGAATCAAGCATCAATAGATAGGATAGAATAGAACTAAAACATTTCTTCAGAGCAAAGGAAACAATCAAGAATGTGAAGAGCAAGTCTATAGAATGGGAGAAAAATTTTATCACCTGTACCTCAGATTAATCTCTAGGATATATATATAAACAACTCAAAAAACAACACCCAAAGAACAATTAACCCAATCAATAAATGGGCTAAGGAACTGAATAGACACTTCACAGAAGAGGAAATAAAATTGATCAACAAATATATGGAATACCGTTCAACATCTCTAGCAATTAGAGAAATGCAAATTAAAACTACAATGAGATTTCATCTCATTACAGTCAGAATGGCAATTATCAAGAATACATGAAACAAATGTTGGTGAGGATGTAGGGAAAAAGGTACACTCATACATTGCTGGTGGGACTGCAAAGTGGGTTAACCACTATGCAGAGCAGTATGGAGATACCTCAGGAAACTTGAAATGGAACCACTATTTGACCCAGTTATCCCACTCCTCAATTTATACCCAAAGTACTTAAAATCAGCATACTATAGTGACACAGCCACACCAATGTTTATAGCAGCTCATTTCACAATAGCTAAACTATAGAATCAACCTAGATGTCATTCAACTGATGAATTGATAAAGAAAATGTGATATATATATACACAACAGAATATTGCTGAGCCTTAAAAAAGAATGAAATTATGGTATTTGCTGATTAGTGGGTGGAACTGGAGAATATCAAGCTAAGTGAAATAAACCAATCCCAAAGAACCCAAAAGCCAGATGTTTTCTCTGATATGTGGATGCTAATTCTCAAAAAGGCAGGGAGTGGCTAGGGAAGAAGAAAGGTACTTTGGATTCAACAGGGGAGTGAAGGGAAGTAAGGGGATATGGGGGGAGAAAAGATAACAGAATGAATCAGACATTATTACCTATGTGTACATATGATTGCACAATTGGTATAATTCTACATCATGTACAACCAGAAGAATGAGAAGTTATACTTCATTTATAGGTGATACATCAAAATGCATTCTATTGTCATATGTAACTAATTAGAACAAATAAAAAAGAAAATAGTCATAGAATTTTTAAAAATCCTAAAAATTCTTTCCTGCTAAGCCATATAATAAACTATTATTTTTCTAAATGCACACGTTATATTTATGTATGTCATATAATATCACACAAATAGAGACCTCATATAGTCATGTACATACAAAGTGTTGTATTTTATTTAGAAATTATCAATAAAATTATAATAAATATAGCATTTCTCACCAATTTCAAGTAACAGAAATAAATCTTAATGCTGTAACAAGTATATTATCATTAGAAACCTTAGTAATTTCAATCTAGTTATACAATCTTATCCTCCAGTTTGCATATAGGTCATAAAAGTTACTGAAAACAATAGGAAAACATTGTTTTGACAGCTTCCATTGTACGATAAATGTCCTGCTATTTTTGTACTGAAGATGACAATTGCCAATCTGATTAAGTGATGAGTGGGAAGTATGAAGGCATTAAATCTCCTACTATTCAATTTTTGTTTAAAAAAAAACAACTGTCAAGATAAAATTATTGGCTGTTTAATTTCTCTTAGAAACGTACCCATATTTAAACAGAATATTCAAAATGACTCAGTTAGCTCAATTATTGGAATTAATTATTAACAATTGACCAAGGAACTATTGAATATTAATTTGTAGGTAGTAGAATACCTCAAGGAGAATCCATATCGACAGATATTTCATGCTGATGTACTCTGATGAAAAATCCTGCACACAATATTGCCACTCTTAGTGCTGTCATCTTTTGTCTTGAGTAAATCCTGTCCTGAGGTAGATCCTATATAACTTTATAAAAGTTGGAACAAGGTTACAGTAGAAGGGGTGGATATAAGATATACCTTATATTAACATAAGAAAGAAAAAAATTAATAGTGAAAAACATTGAGCTTTTAATTTTTACAATATGTGTGGGCTAGCAGAAAAGTTTATGCATTACATATAATACTGTATGAAAAAATTCAATATTTTCGGCAAACCAGTGTCCTTCAGTCTTACCCACTTAAATGTTCACATACAATATACTGAAGACACTGTTGTAGAGACTGTATCTTGCTTGAGGTAGCCATCCTCTCATCACTCTCTTCCCACATGAATTTCCATAGAGGAAATCATGAAGCCTCTTCCCCATACTGCATTTCATTCATATTAAATATTTTAATATCATTTATAAGCCTACCAACTAATAATATGACAAGAAAATAGATGAGTTAATTCTCAACTGAAGGTACCCAGGAAGAAAAGCAGTACTTATATTAGTTAGAGCCATGAGAAACATAAGGTGAGGAAAATGTCAGCAAATACATGGTCAGGGTAAGGCAGGAGGTAGAAACTGAGAGAAGGGAGAAGTTAAGGTCAGTTTCAGACTAAGATCATGAAAGAAGATACTAACATCTGAAGACACAGTGCATAGTAGCATAGGAGAGAACAAAGAAGCCATCTCCAGGCAGCTTATGAATGAAGATTGCTTTATACCATGCACACTACCGGTAAAAGAAAGGGGAAAGGACATTCATATGAGATACTGGTGGGGTTATACTTGTGTAAAATATCTTTGGAGGACAACTTGATACACTTAACCAGACTTCTGAATATGGAATCTCTGTAACCCAGGAGTTTTACTTTAAAAAATTCTGAGAAAAACACACACTTAATAAAATATAAAACATATATCTTTGTACTAAAAACTTGCTTAAACACTGGAATAATGAACAAAACTCTAATTGATAAATGGAATAATTAAAGGGGCATTCAGACTTTCAAATACTGCATAGATCTTCAAAATACATGACAGATTTCTGAATTTAGGGACACAATCAAGTATAGTCTTGAAAAAAAAATTCAATTTCAGAATAACATATGTAGAATATCCAGAATATATTCAAACATGTAAGTCTGTTAATATGTACATAAAGAAAGCAAAAGCCATTATACATGATTAATATTGTTTATTAATAGAAAGCTTTTGTTGGAGGTACTTTCTAATAACAAAATTAATGCTGAGCATAAAAACAATAATGCTAGGAAAATAAAACAACTGATTTTAAGACAATTAGGCAAAATTAGCAATTTGGAGGTTTGGCCAATTTCTGTTTAAGGAGTTGAAAAGAGTAAGTATACAACTCAGTTTAATGTCACTTACTAAAAAAATTTAGAAAATGTTTTCAAAGTACAAGATTTAATAAGTTTCATGCTCAGGGTAATGTTAATTTTGGTTATAGGACTTTAAACTTATGGGAGAAAATACTTGTTGAAAACACGAGTGTAACACTAACACAGTGAAAATAGTTCAATAATGATGGTGCTGCCATGAGTCCATATCTGAGTTCAAGTCCTTACAGTGGAGAGAAACACCCATCATGACAAACTTCCTGTTTCTGCCCTCAGGGTGCTTAAATATTGGACCTATGGGAATGATTAGGAATTGGATTTTACATGAGAACTCTTTGTCTTCATTTAAAAGTATTTGAAGAATTTAAAAATTCAACTAAATACATTCAAAATGTCTCTTGAAAAATTAGTTTTCTGAAAATCTTAAGAGTAAAGAAACTTTCAAATGTCCCCCTGATTGTAAGTCTAAATAAAATCGTAAATGAGTTTTAAAAACTCAATTTTTAGTCTGCTGCAAACTTCGCCCTGAATCCTCAAAGCCAGGACCCATTTGAGAGATCCTGGTGGGCCTAGCAACTTCTCCCATTATCCCTGGCTCTAGTCAAACTGATGGAGTGACAACCTTCCATGAACAATTCCCCATACATGTCAGAGATCATCCTCAAAGAGTTTAAGCATATTGTGTATATTACTTCCTGATTTTATTTAATGCTTTAGGTACAGCACAACCAGTAACCACTTTCTTAAGCTTTCTGAGGAGCTGCTAAAAATAACTCTCCCACCCAGTCATGGAAGATATTTGAGTGCACTCACAGGATCTGCTCTGATCCCTTATGGTGTTTCTCTAGCACTCTCTTCCCTTCTTCCCTTCTTTTTACTGTCTAATGTCTCTTTTGTGCTTTTCTTCATCATTTTCAAGTTTCCTTAATATATGTGATGATTCCTCAGCTTACACCTAAGTATGGGAATTTCCATGTGCCAAAAGCAGAATCTATCAATATATTTGTTGATGAAAATTTAAGAAGGAAAAAGGTAAGAACTCCACAGGGGTTGAGCTAATTGATTTTCTTTATAAACACATAAACAATTATACAAGTGACCATCTGCTTTGTCTGCATGAAGTTAATGAATACACAAAAGGAATCAAATTTAGAGTTTACTGAAATCTTAAATTCAACTGCCTAGATAGTAGTTTAGATCTGTCATAACATAATAGGAAAAGTGCTCAAGTCTGCAGGATAAAGGCTAACAAAATAAATAGGATTTTTTATGTTTCTTTCAGTGAGAATCAGTGAAAATAATGTTATTTTGGTTGCAATGTCTGAAAGCACAGACATAAGACACTATATGTGGTAGTGGCATTATTTCCAGATATGACTCTGATATTATTTTGACAAACTTAGACTGCAGTGGATAAAATATAACTATATTTAATATTGTTGTGACAATTAGCATTTTCATTTATTTGTTGGTTCAGCATGCCAGAAGCACACAAAACTATTTGTTGCAGATACTCATTAAAAATAAAATTACATACCATAGATTAATTCAGATAATCACTAGTATAAAATATCAATCCTAAACTCCAATATTAAAAAGCATATCCTTTCTATTATTTTTATTTCAATGAATACTTTATATATAAACAGTTTATACATATGTGAATATATATGTGTGTATGTGCATACATACATATATAAGGATTATATATACAGATTATATATCATATTCTATATAATCTATACATAGATATACTACAAAATCAAAAATTTGCAGGCACAGCATTTATTTTAACTATTCAAACTGAAGCACCCAATGTATAAGATTGTAGAATCACATGCTAAGATCTTTTGAAGAATGAAAATATTCCTGGGTTCATACATCAAATATTTACAATTTTATAGGTAATGTCTCTGAAATTGTTATGAAAAAACTGTCAGTCAATAAGTAACTCCACAAGTAACCACAGACTTTTTTCTGGTAAATCATTCCATTTTAGTTGCTGGATATACTGCATTGACTGACCAATAAGGGTCACTCTGGAGATATTCAATGTCCAGTGAAAAACTCAGAATTTGTAAGTGCAATGTCAGATGATGCAAAGAATGGTAAGCCAGGCACGGTGGCACACACATGCCACCATGACTCAGGAGGTTGAGGCAGGAGGTTCACAATTTCAAGGTCAACCTGAGAAACTTGGTAAGACCCTGCCTCAAAATAAAAATTAAAAAGGGCTGGGGGTAGAGCTCTGTGGTAGAGCATCCCTGGGTTAAATATCAATTACTGCTCCTCCCCCTCCAAGTATCCTAAAACACAAAAAACAAGCATATACATAATAGGAAGCTTTGTTGTGAAGTATACCAGCAAATGGTAACCTAGGAAATAATTTACACTAATAAGATTCAAAGGATGGCTAAGGGTTCCGGGTAGAAACATTGGATCTTGGTTTAGGTTAATGGTTAGCATCAGACTCTCTACAGTCTATCCCATCGTGAATTTTTTTCTATAAAAACAAAGTTATTTTCTAATACAGGAGAAAACATGGAAATTTAAGTTATCACTCAAGAAATGACATTCACAAGGAAATGACATGCTTGTGGATGCCAAATTAATATCTACTTAAACATCAATATTTTAAGTCAATTTGTGCTTTTGTTGCAAGTAAAATAAAACAAAATTTACGATCGTGACTCTTATACAAAGTGTATAGAGTATGAAATTTAAATCTGCACAGGACCCCAGAGTATTGAAAATTTAAGATTTACCTCTAAAGTATCCAATCCCCACTTCTAGTTCCTGTTTTCAGCAGTTCCCTAATAAATTCCAGGCAAACTCTTCCACATTCAATCCCCTGAATACCTCTGAGTTTTCTCTCCTTGTCTATGCAATATTCTTCCCTTAGCCTGTGGCCTTCGAACATCACAAGGCTCTTCTCCTTGATGACTTTTCCTCCAACCACTTAAGGACAGTTCTTTATAAATATTCGTATGACACATAGTCAACTTTGGACTTGCATTGTATTGTTTTACATATGTAACTGTCAGATTCTACAAGACTAGAATTTTCTTTAATTAGAGAACTTGGTTTTCTTCATTCTTCTATCAACATATGCTATATTTTATGTAATATTTGTGATCAAAATGCTTTAAATTGAATCAACCTTAATTGGCAGGTGGTTTGTCAAAATGCCCCTCAATCTACAGCAAATTTGAGATTTCTGTGGACAGTTTTTCTCTCTGAAATGACTTCAGAAAAAAGTCACAGAACAAGACTTTAGGCTCAACTCTTCTTAAAATTTGAAATATTTTACATAATATTGTTTAAGAAATACCTGCTTCAAATCAGTGAATTTTATAAGCAACTCAGATCTTTAGAATTAGTGAGCCACAGGGAAAGCTCAATGTGTGGGATAAAACATCAATCGTTCACTCTTTCCCTCATCAAATATGCGTTATATCTCTTGTGTGCATCAATAACTATCCTAAGTGTTATAGATAGAAAAGTGAACAAGACAGAATAGTTTCCTCTCATTATGAAATATAGAGGTAAATAGGGAAGAGGAAATAAAAGGACATATTTGCAAAGAGTTGTAAGTAATATGAGAGAAACAAATGGGGTATTGATATACAGGATGATGGGCAGGGGAATCTTTAGGTAGAATATTAGAAAACACCACTTGTGGTGGGAAAATTAAAATGGAGACCTGAAAAGTGTTGTAACTGAGGATAGCAGGATAATGTAATGGCATATTGAGTTCATCATATTATTTATAGACTTCGGGAGACTATTTGTGGAGAAAAGATAAAGACTAGTGAAAAAGAAAACTGTAAAGGGAGCAAATAAAGAATTAACAGAGTGTACCAAATTTCCTATAGTTATAACTGAAGTATCATTGCTTAATTAATCCATATAGACATTTGAGTCTTACACATAAACCAGCTAAGTGCATATGCCTTCTAACTCCCTCACATTATTATTTGAGATTGTCTCATATCTTAGGGAATTTCAAGAAGCTCCCAAGTTTGCACCATTGCATTGTAACCAAATTGTTAGCATTTCTAACTGATGACCCTAGTGACACATGATTCCTATCACCCAAAATGTCCTTGAGTCATTTAACCTACTCACATCACCTTTTAATACTCACCCCTGGTTTGCTGAAAATGATGGCTGCTCCTCATACTGAAAGACTACAAATGTTTTTTATAGGAGTGATGCATGGGAAAACATTTCACTGTATTTGTAAGTATCTGCAGTTTGGGAAAATAGATTTGGGCAGTTTATCTCCAATGAGAAAACACCATTTGGACTTGTTGCTTCAAATATTAAAGAAATCAACTCTTTAAAGTCATATTCATCAGGAGTGAAGGAAAGGATATAGGGTACAAGTGTTTTAAAAAGAAAACTAAAATTTCTAAAGATGCCAGAAAGGAAAACTGTTGTAATTACATAATGCGTTACATTAACCATCAGCCTGGTCTGGAAGAACTTTATCACTAAAACTTGGAAAGAGTGAGGATGAAAGATTATAAAAGGACATATGTCTATTAGGAAATGGTGGATCAGCCCATGGAGATGGCTGAATGTAATATAAAGGCATTTATTTTCTAGTCTGCAGAGAGAAATGGCTCAGAAGTAAACAAAACCAACAGAATTGAGAACATAAAACTGCTTCCTAAAAGTCCTATTTATATATATCAGGAAATATTGATGAATAAATTTCTGTATTGCTATCATCTGTATTCCTGTCCTTCCTTCCTTGCTCTAGTCTTTATGGACCCAAAGAAAGGTACATGAGATTATCATAATCAGGAGTTGTTTTGTTACATAAAAATTAATATGAAATGAGCTTAGATTTCTTTTTTGCATATTTCCTTCCTTCAACCTACCCAATTTTCCTAACTCTAATAATTTTAATTGGAATGATGTATTCTATATTTAATATCCTTTTATTGCACTAAATATTTTTGTTTATCCTATGTTACCTTTTCAACTAAATTGTGTGCTAAATGCTTTCTCAGGAAAACAGACAACTCAGCACTTTCATATTCCTCACAAAGAAAGAAAATTGAGTGTTTCACTTTTTATGGTTTCTTATTGCTTTTTAAATTCTGTCATCTAATGGGACTAATGTTCATGGTTTAGGAGTATATTTACCATAAATAGCTTTCGCAGTTATCAAACATCGCTGCTTCAGTTTGGCATTTAACCAACCTCAACCACTATTTATTGCCTCATATACTTGTCTACTGTGAACATTACACCTTAATTATTCCAATCCCTATTTCTAGACCTGATTTTAAAGGGCTGAATGGGAATAACCATTTCTTGTTTCACTTATGTCAGAAGGCAGTGCCTGTGCTCAGGCCATCAGGGAGCATGAAATAAGCAATGTGTTTCAATGACCTGAAAAGTCCCAATTCTGCAGCAATGGAAATGCAAATTCTCCTATGTGCAAGAAGATGGCGGACAGGGGAAGGTTGCCAAATATTTCTTCCAAATGCTCACATTCATATTGATGTCTAGTAATATTGGATGCTGTTGAGGAAAGATAAGAAATAGTGCTGATTCCGAAAACTGTTGATTCGTCTTAATAAACATAAGTGGAACTTTGCACTTTAAAATCTATCTGTGTTTCACCCCTAATGTACTCCCACACTACTTTTTCAGTGGTTTAACATAAAAATAATTCTTGGGAAGTGTGTAATACTTTTCAGGCTTTAGGAAATTATCTTCTAAACAGAGGAAATAACAAGTGAATTATGAGTTTTTGAAGTAGATAAGTTTGTGCCTCTCACTTTCAACTCTGCCTGACTTTTTGCTTCCTTGATCTTTTCAGATTTAACTCAAATAGTTCTTCCTCTTGGAATTGTTACCTGCCCACTTCTATAGAACCAAAAACCCCAAATACCTTTGTTTCTTTGACTATAGTGAGCACAATGGTTACTTACACTTGAATCCTTGCTTGAACTTTTCAACAGGGAAATGTGCAACTTAATACCTTAATTTAAAAGCCAGCATTCAACATGGATTTGCTAAACCAAAGGATATTTGCCCAATGACCAATAGCATAACTCAGGGGCTAACAAAAGGAAAGAGATTAAATGTACTTTTGATGTTATATTATGTTATTATTTCCCTTTGTTATTTAATTATGGAAGTGGTGCTTCCATCATTTGTTAGGATCTTTAAAATATTTAAAACTTCTTTCTCTACCCTTGGCCTCTCCAGTTGGTCAGCTTTCCTGCCTCATAGATGAAAATGGGAACTGCTAATATGTACTGCTGGGATTTGCACTTTAAGTGGTACATACTAGAATAAAATGTTCTCTTTGGGTTCTCTGTCTAAATACCTGTGTCTTGTCCCACACTCAGCATGTCACCTACCCTATCCTGGACTCCACTTGTTCCTCTCAGTGGATCATGTGGTTATCCTGCTGTCCTGATAATTCTGTTGAGAAAGACTTAAAACACTTTAGGAACTCCTCTCTAATATCTGGCATAAGAACTTGGATATACTTGGTGTTCGGTATATTTTGACCTAAATATAAACTATTAAAGGATGGAACTGCCATATCCTTAAGTCTCTCTCTTTTCTCCCCTACCACATTCTCTTCCTTCAGCAATTTTAACACACAGCCCAATGATTAGAGATATCTGTAATCCCACTCCCTCATTATTTTCTAAGTGTGTGACTTGGAATAGTCATTTCACCTTTATGTACCATTTTGTCCTTATTTTTAAGATGGTGAAAAGATCAGGGAATGATTTGTAGAGTCTGTATAAGTATTATCTGCATGTAAAATATAGATTATCAGCTATTTGTTTGTGGGAAGACTTTCTAACTTCTCTGAATGACACTAAATTTATCTTTGAAGTAAAGTTATTAGTGGTAAGATTCACAGTGACACACAGTAGATTAGTGGGATGGAAATCTGGAGGAATTATGAATGGGCAAGAAGTTTCTTTAGATGATATAGAAATGGTCTAAAATTAGATTGTGGTAGTAATTAGATCACTGTACATATAAGAAAATGGGTGGATTTTTAGTATAATATTTGTATTAACAGAAAGTTGTTAATTAAAATTAACAATAATAATATGAGGATAAGAATCAGGTCTGCCTCAGCTCAAAATCCCAATTGTTTGCTCTATCCATACCACCTCATTCTATAAAAATGAGAAGTTTATGTGATCATCAAATTGTTCTCTGTGGAAGTCCTTGGTATAGATGATATGGAGTTAGAACTCTTACCTAACCATGTGAAAGAACTATTTTCATTGATTATTTTTTAAATACTAGGTAATAAAGAAGTCGCTAGTGATGATTTAACAGTTGTCTTCCACTGATGAGTAAGAATGGAGGAAGGAGGGACTGCATAGAGGGAAAAGAGGGGTAGGACGGGTGAGGGGGAAGGAAAAAAATAACAGAATGAATCAAACACCATTACCCTATGTAAATGTATGATTACACAAATGGTATGCCTCTACTTCATGTACAACCAGAGAAACAAGTTGTACCCCATTTGTTTACAATAAAAAAAAGAAGGCAATTATCCAATTATAGATAGGTAGAAAATACATCTGCTTTTGCCCTGGTTAGAAATGGCTATTTCCTTCTATCTACATGTCTGCCTTGTTTTCATTTCTGAGTCAGAGAGACTGATGGTTGTTCTTACAGATCAACTCTCTCCATAATTCAGGGACAACATTTTAAGAGGAACATATACCTTATTAGCTATGGGAAAGACCCTTGAAATAAAAGAATAGGAATCATTTTACTTTTTTCCTAAAATCAACAAACTATTTCTTTAGTATTAAGTACATAGTTGAATGAAGTCTTATTTACAGGGCAATGAATGTTTTATCTACATTTATACATGTTTTTCCCTTTTCCTATCATGCTTTTGAAACATTTAAACTTTTCCTAATTTTTTTAAAAGTTGATTTAAACAGAGGATGAAAATTCTAATGAGAATTTCAGAATGTACTTAAAAGTTATTGCAATTATTTTTCTATTCAACATTTAAGTTTGAATTCTTGAAGAGGACATTTCCTTCAAGATGAGTAAGAATCAAAAAAATGATGGTTTGAGCTGCACATTTTACAATTAACAGTACAGCTTCCTCTCATAGAAGGTTTCATTTCCTCTTCATCCGTTGTGGTTCGCACAGCCTGATCTGGAAGATTTTCAGCCTATGTGCTTTTATGAGTTTCTGGGTGTCAGACAAACTCCATCAGGGTTGTTACCTCTGGAAAGGTTAAATGCAGGCACCTCAGAGGTTTTCAAAGAGGAAGAAAATCTCTCGTCAAGGAGCATTATATCTCCCAGCTAGGAAAAAATGTCTCTGCTGATCCTCCCTCTTACTTTGAAAGTTAGAAAAATCTATAAGAGGCGGATGGGTATGTCAAAGATTTTTAATACTTGGTATAGGTTAGGTTTATTTTTGGATTATTCTGGTGTATTTTCATTGCTTAACAAAGGAAAAATGGTCACACTGCTATTTTGTAGCTCCTTGAGTAGTAATGTAGCTCTACCTGGACTGTATCCTGCAATAAAGTCAGCATTTAGAAAATCTGTATTCACATGTGTACTCCAGGTAAATCTTGATGTTTTAAGTGAAAATCATCGACCCTATGGCAGTAATCCATTACACCGTAACATGTACAACAATTTCCAATAGGTAAAATTAGTTTAAAATAGGTAACTGGACTAACAAAAAAATTGCATTGGCAATAATACTTATTGATCAGATGATCACTTTGAGAGATACAGGCATGAAAGAACAGCAAGATGTGATCCTAATGTTCAATTTCAATTCATAGATGAATTTAGAGGTGTTGTCCTAGAGTACACTTTTAAGGGAATAAACTACAGTCAGAACTTGAGGTATAAAAGGATTTAGATAAATAAAGGAAGGGCTCCTATCAAAGGAGAATAAGAACATGACACAGATATGGAGAGAAATTATTTCTTCCAAGAGGAACCATTATTATTAATGCCTTTTATAGACTTCATGCATATTGTTTCAGAAAGGCTTTAATTTTTAGATATGGCTTTAGAATAAAGGTGAGTTGAAGAGTAGCTCAGGATGAATAGCATAGCACACTCAAAGTGCTCATGTGAGTAAATGGGTTTTTAAAATGTCTAGTGGACTTGTGAAAATGATTACTATTTCCATTTAGTTTTTGGAGTAAAAGTTGTGCTATCAGGTTGGGAGCTGAGCAAAACTCACTTGGTTTTCATTTTCTCTGAGGAAATGTAGACTCTCAATCAGAGATCCTTCAAATCTCTTCCTGAATTCACTGCTCATACAATGAATTTATTAGAACTGCAGCAAAAAAAAAAAAAAATCTTTCGAGGGAATATGATAAGGTATTATGCCCACAGTGACGTATTTGCTCCATTTAATGTTCACCAAAGAATATAGAACTTGTAGTGCTCGGCAAGCATGAGAAAGAACATGGACAAGACGGCAGGCTCAAAGTATCTATGAAATATTCGTGAAATTCATTGGAAAACAGTATTCAGCTTATGCACATATGTTAGGGCTCCCTCTGTGATATATTTTGCATTTATATAATCAAGTTAAAATAGTATTACAATAAGAATCAAAATTTAATCACTTCTAAAGTTCAGTGTTAAAATATCTTCTTCAATATTGACTTAAACTTTGAGAGTCAGAGATAATGAATCACATGTATTTAATGGTAATTAAATTTCAGAATACAAACACCTATAAAACTAATTTCTCTTAGACTTATATCTACAATCCTCCAAAAAATATCATTTATCTGGGTTCAAGACAGATAATTTTAGATTAATAAACTTATGGAAGACAATCATTTGGGGCACTGTAAGTATGCCCTCCAGTGCTCAACTTCTACCTTGATGGATGCTTCTTGCACAGCAACTTTAAAGAGGAACCCTTAGTGAGTGAGCTGCTTTTTATTGCTGAGGAGTTGGTCATTGGAGTTTAGTTAGGAATCTGTTGGGGATCTTCCCAAAGATAAACAGCTCCTACTCGAGAAACTATCCCTTCACCATGAAAACATTAAACTAATTCCTTTATACATCATCTCTGACCTTGGGCAAATTTCTTTGGCCCAAAAGAGCTAGCATATTAAAATGGTTGCTATTGTTTTATGTCTAGGTTCCCTTAGTATGCTTAGAGAACAAAAAATAAATAAAATGATTAAAGAAGACTCTGTTAGAATCAGGCTAGCAATTGCTCACATACAATCACCTCTCTGACCTCCAAAAGTTGCAGCACAAAGAAGTAGTGAGTTATTGGAGGCAGAAGCATGACCCAGAAAATAAATCTGCAAGGTCTTTGCTGACCACTGCCTGTTCATATCTACTATGAAGCCTGCCAATCATAAAAGTATTTCATGATCCAATCCCATTCATTTCTAAAAAGAAGATGAATGGGCCTGCTTCAACCATAAGATGAAAGCTGAAGGAAAAATTTGATGTTGATGTCTACTAGATGGAGCAGAAATAATTAATGTTACTTTGTGGCAGCATGATTTATCAGGGATGACATGGAATTTGGGCCCCTGTGAGCTAAGTGATAACAATTACTATATTGAAATTTTGACAACTAACTTCAAAGTAACCTGAGGAGCCTATTGAATGTAACCAACTTTTTGAACTATAAAATGAATCAGGACTTTTAATAAGAATAAAATATCATTTACTAATGCTATTTTTGATACTCTTCATAGAAGTGTGAAAAACAATTACAATTTTAAAGTACCTTATGCTCAGACACATTCAGTATAAAACTTATTCTTGAGAAATTACAGAAACTGGTCAATATTTCAAATCAAATTTTTGTTGATCTTTTTCAGGATGTAAAAGCATTATATTCAATAAATATTGTAAAATGTTAGCTCTATCCAATATACTAAAGCACTGTCTTTTAAAAAGCTAGGTTTGAAAATAACAAGTATACCACATATTAGTCAAACAAATTCCATCTATTTAGTGTTTACGTGTATTTGTATGCACATATTATTTTCCTTATTTCTTACACAATAAAAAATTAGAAAGTTGAATGTAAAATTGCTTCCACTTCCTAGTGTTAAATGTAAGAGTAATTAGTTGTACTGAGTTTGAAATTGACAGTTATGTTCCTCACCTTGTTTCTTAGACAGATGGAAGTAGTCTGAGACCAGTAAAGTTATAAGACAGGGTTAATCAAAGTTATTCTTAGAATGTTAAATACTCAAAATTTGAACGTTTTAATGAGGGGCATGGAAAATGATGTGCCCAACTAGTATTGAAACTTGCCCAGTTTTTTAAAGAATTAGCCAAAAAAAATTCTTCTTTTTTTTTTTTTTTTTTTTTTTTGGTATTTAGTCAGAAATACGTATGCCCTTCTCTGGCAATAAACATGAATATACCAAAGATTTCTAAATTATAATAGATATTTTACAATTCCATAAATTATTTTCAAATATTATTCTTTCCTTTGTTTAAAAAAACACTTGCTAATAACTATAAATTCCACCCTAACCTTTGAGGAAGCCAATATTTCTGGATAACATGAATAAATATTAACATTTTATTCGCTTAATATTAGATGAGTACGGTTCAGATTTTGTGGATTTCAGTTACTCATTACATCAGTGTGGAAATCATCAGAGAAAGTAAATGAATTTGGAGTTGAGACACATGATCTAGACTTCAATCCTATCTGTATCTAGATATTTCCTAGAATTAGTACAGTATCTATGAATTACTTAGTGTCCTTAGGGAACGCTTAAGGTTGGTATATACAATGAGGATTCATGAAGCATTCAAAGTTCTTCAAGTATCATTAAATAATGCATTTCCAGTATATTTTTGAAAGAGTTTGGCAAGAATGTTTTGAAGAAAGATATTTCTTCCTGTGTCTCAGTACATCCACATTATTAGAAACTGAGATTTTTAACAATTCAATTAATTCTGGAATACCATAGAGCTTCATATATTATTTAGTATCACTTTTTGTATTAAACCTAATCCCACTAGTGATTCAGTTTTTTGTGTTCTGTTCACTAAGATCTTAGTGATATTGTACAACCATGATGATTGCAGGTCTCCTGTTAATCACCCAAACATCAAAATGACTTTTATCAGAATGGGCAAATTTGAATATGGTGCTCCATCTTCACTTTCTCTGACTGGTAACACTGTGATTTCATTCACGTGTGAAGTATTTTTAAATCTAATTATTCTTACAATCAGTTAGGAGAAAGGGTCATTATTCTACCTCATTAGCTGTTTAATTGGTAGGCATAGCAGTGAATCTGTGTTTTGACTCTCTAATTCCAATACTGGGTACTGCCAGGAAAGAGGAATTGTATACTATGAGTCTGAGATCCATGAGCAAAGTACACACGTTTTTCTGTCCTTCCTTGAAAGAAATAGCATCCTAGAAATATTTTTGCAACATTTGACTTCTGTGGTTAGACTAATTTTAAAAGTTACATGTGTCCCACTTTTAACATACATAAACAAACATGCACTGAGTACGTGAGCCCAAACCAAAGACTACTGCATCTACCTTCCTGTTTTCAAATCAAGAAATGACTTAAGAAGATTAATGGAACAAACTACTTATTAAAAAGTATTTATGGAAAGAAAAACAGTTTGAGCCCTACTGACTTATTTTTATTATTTTTAATGTGCATGTATAGTACTATGTCTCCATGTACATATGTGGGAATGTCAACCATGACAGAAGCAATAGCAAAGCTTTGAACTGTTTCTTAATGGAGAAATAAAGATAATACATGTATGTTACAGAACTAGCAGAAAAAAGTCCTAAAATATCAAAACAATAAAACATTCAGTCTTTAAAGAAAAAAAAATTGTCATTTGTGGCAACATAAATGGAATTGGGGAACATTGCACAAAGTGAAATAGGCTGAACACAGAAAGACATGTTGTCATTTACATGTGGAATGTAAAAGAATTGACCTTGCAGAAGCAGAGAATAAAATGGTGATTTCCAGAGGTTGGATGTTGGAAAGGTGGGGGGGCAATAATAAAAAGAGTACCATAGTTTATAGTAGAGATTCATTGAAAATTTGAGTTTATCATTCAAGTATGACTTTAAGTCAGTCATTGTGTAGTGGCACTGCATTTGCTTTCTCTCACTACTGTGTCAACATATCCCAAACTTAGTGACTTAAATCACAATTTTATTATCTTACAATTCTACGGATCAGATATCTGACAATGCATTTGTTGTGCCATAATAAAGGGGTCAGAAAGTGCCTTCTGCTCTAGCAGCTCTAGAGGAAATACCTTTGTTTACTTTTTCCATCTTTTAGAGGTGGTTCTCTTTTCTTGGATCATGGTCTACTTTTCCATCTTCAAAACCACAATCATCTGATTGCTTCCTGCTTTGCATCAATCTAATCTTTTCCATAGACAATTACATGATTATAACTGATTGTCTGATTTTTCTCTTCTGCTTTGTCTTTCATATTAAGTATATTTATGGATATATCAAACCCCAAAATGGAGCAAGACATATGGAGCAAGATCCATATAATTTAGGAGATTTTTCTGTTTTAAGGTCAGCTGATTTAGCAACCATAATTTCATCTTACATCTTAATTCCCTATTTCATGTGACTTAATATACTTACAGTTTCCAGGGATTGAATGAGTCTATATATGTAGAAAAGGCATGCGGGGGGGGGGGGCACTATTCTTCCTACCATATTCTACTTTTTGGCATCCAGTTATTCACAATCTTTCCAAATCCAATATACTTTGACCCAATTCCAAACATTAACCAAATTTTCAACCCATAACAGCATCAACTCAGAGTCCAAAATTTAATCAAATTCCATCAATTAAAAATCCCATATCTCATCATTGAAATCATTTAAACTAGTTGTGGGTAAGAATTTGAATATGATCCATCCTAGGGTAAAATTTCTCTCCACTTGTGGGTTCATGAAACTCAAATCCAATATTGGGATGGCTATTATTAAGAAATATGTATATAGGCCAAAATGTGGAGAATGGGAGCCTTTATGCACTGTTGGTATGAGGACAAATTAGTACAGCCATTAAGAATAACTGTAAAACTGTATGGAAGTTCCTCAAGAAACTAAAGGTAAGATTACCTATGATCCAAAAGTCTGACTTCTGGATATTCACCAAAAAATATATGAAATAAGTATATCAAAGAGAAGTCTTGATCTACTTTGTTCATTGCAGCATGGCTAACAATAGCCAAGTTACTGAATCCACCTAAGTGCCTATTGATAGATGAAAAAAAATATGGTATGTATATGCAACAGAAAACTATAGACACTTAAAAATTAAAATAAAAATGTTTTGTTATATGCAACAAGAATGGTCTTGGAGAACATTATGCTAAGTGAAATAAGCCAAACACAGAAAGACAATACTGACTATTCTTACACATGTGTGGACAAGGAAAACAAAAACACAAAAGCAGAGAAACAAAGGGTGATTACTGGAGGTTGAGATGTAATATAGATGGGAAGATGATGATCAAGAGTACAAAGCCTCAGTTAAACAAAGGAATGAGTTTGACTTTAAAGATCTGTTGCATAGCATGGTCAAATTGAATAATAATTTACTACCATCCATTTTAATTTTAGAAGGAAGACAGAACCTGAATCTTGCATAAAGAAAGATGTATTGCTTGAAGTGATGAGTAGATTGGTTGGCTTGATTTAATCATTCCACAGTGTATAAAAATATAACATTACGTTGTACCTAATATATGTGTTAAGCAATAATTTATCAGTATATAATTTAAGAAAACAATTATGTCAGCAGGGTTGTATTCCTTTTTGGAAGTTCAAGGGGATGATCTATTTCCTTGCCTCTTCTAGTTTTTAGAGGCTGCCCACATTTCTTGCCTAATTGATCCATTGATCTTCAAAGTCAACCATAGTGGGTTAGTTTCTTATCAAATACTGTGTCAAGTAGGTAACATCTCATAAGACATGAACATCTTTGAGAGAGGGAACTTTATGCTGCCCAACACAAGCATACAGAGAGAATTGTTTTGATAAATAAATATAACACAATTTATTCACTGTTAAACAAAGCTGAATTTAATCAGAAACTAGATGGTCCAAATTCAATAATTTTTCTCCATTTTATACTTATTCACTTTGAGAACAACATGTTCCTTGGAAAAGGAGTAAAGTGTGGTCTGAAAAAATATGATGTGCTTCAATTCATATCTGAAAAAGCCAAGTGAAAATCAGAACTTATTCACTGTCTACCCTATCACAAAGGCAGTGAGGCACTTAAAACTGTAGCTTTTCCTTATTGAAATCTGAATGTTTTTCACTTTCCCTTTGTTGCCTGAATTTATTATTTAATGCAGAAATATTCTATTTTAGAAATAAAACAAAATAAAAAATAAGAGCATCTTTGACTTACGACTCTTGTTCCTATATAATATTGGCATCAGAAATCATTCACAAGTAAAAATCTGCAGACCACAGTATCTCTTGTAAATGTACAAGACTGAAAATACTGTTATACCTACTTTGAAGGTAGAACTAATACACACCCAGTTAGTAATGTATTATTCTCCTACTAGCTCTAATGTTAAAAGACATATATTTAGAATACTTTGGAATAAATGTACATTTTACTATCACAATAATCTCTACACATAATGTTTTGCCTCCTGAAGGGAAGAGGAATGATATGAAATAAATGGACATGTAAATATTGTGCTTATTAACACCATAGGAATTGGTTCCTTAAATACTGTGTTTAGGATAATAATTACCACTCTTGACTGATCATTAGCCTCTCAGAAGTTTTAAGAATTTCTTTTTCCATTCTTTCTCTAGTATTAATGAAAGGAAGTCTCCTAATTTTGGTACCCATGTGTTACTTTATGAAATATAGTAACACAAGTCTTCATTTTCACAATCAAATTTTCTTCCATAACTACCAGTGACAATGGAGATACTATATATGCATCTGTGCTCACCTTTTTTTAGTAAGAATTGGTTAATTTAGTAGACTAAGAAAAACTCATTATTCAATTAATGGTAAATATTTTGCAAACAGGGAGCAACATATTGGAAGTTTTTTTTTCTTTAATGTAGTATAAAGTCCAAGAACTTGGAAGAAAGGGGTTCACCAACTTTAAAGATAACCCTTGATATTGAACAATATTCCATCAATTCTCACTGGGTTATGCAGATGGTGATACTCAGTATTAAAGTTGACCCTGTGTTAGGGGTGACTATTTGTGTGTTTACCATTATTTCTTATGTTGGTGATTTTTTCACAACTTTCATTGCTTTATCTCTGTTTTTTGCATTAGTTTACTGCTTTTTCAATCCAATGTTGTGTCCTCCTGGAGAACAGGAACCACACCCAGTTCTCACTGTTATTACACTGCCTGGAGCTGTCTCTCAGAAGTACTAAAAATGTGTAAAATGATTGCATCTCATTCTAGAAAACTAATTCTCATTTTCCCAAGTGAGTCACTGGTCTGTTAATGATTATATTTTTCTCGGATTATATTTACACAAATTGTTTATATTTCTTTCTCTCTCTCCTGTCAAAACTATAAGTTTTGTGTGTGGGAGTTCTAGTTATTTCTTAAAGCTGCCATCCCTAAATAATAGAATGTTTCTGAAGAAATGTCTCTTGAACAAGTATGTTAATAAGAAAATGTTCTCACATCTATTTATCTCTTTCTCTTTCCCATTCTTCCTCCTTCCTTCTCTCCTATTTCTGCATTTTCAGTTATTAGACTAAGAGGATAACACAAAATTTAACATGAATCACTAACATGAAATTTGTGTGCATGTATGTGTGTGCATATAAGCATGTTTAACTTATTGCATGGCTATCAGTTACAATTCTAACTGATCTTGCCAAAAGAAAGCTGTAGTTTAAGAGAGGATTAGACCAGAGTTTGAAAGAGTATTTTTCTATTATAAATTCTTCTCTTGTAGTAGCAAATCACAGAGTAACTCCTCTGATTTGGGTTTAGAACTAGAGTTTTCATAAAAAAAGCGTTGATGAAGATCACACTGATACTCTTCAGAACATGGTGCCCTGCCTTAGACACAGATGTTGAATGAAAATAAAGAATTGGTTGTTTGAAGAGACCCAATAAGTACTTCATCTCCCCGGCCCCTCTCTGAACCCGAGAAGATGCTGTCATCCCTTCACTCTAATATTCACTCATTTATTTTGTGAATTACCCAAGCATTGATTTTGGCTTCTCTTTTTAAATTTGCTTCTGTAAATTCACACTCATAAATGTTAATAAATGCCTCGATGAGAAAAAAATCACAAAACAAAACATTATTTCATAGGCACATAATAAATTTATTTTCAATTTGAACATGTGAAAAGAATCTGCATGTGAAGTTTTATCTTCAAAATGGACTAGGTTGCAAAAGAATGACAAGCCTAAGAATTCTATATGATAGAATACTTGCATGCAGTTACATTTATATATTTAAAAAGGTTAGTGCTTTTGCAATCACAACTCTATTTCTTTTTTTGCTAATCAACATGTTTGTTTTACAGTGCTTTATAAAACAATTTGTGCAGTAATTAAATGTCTAACAGGGATTTTTATGACTGTTTGCTGAATACAAATGTAGTTTAGCTTAGTAGTCTGGCATTATTAAGTGAGCCATCATAATTTAATGTTTTAAATAAAACAAATTATAGACCTCTTTTTAGCTTTGCATGAGGCTCATATCACAATGAAATTTATTTACTTCAAATGTAACAGATTCCCATTCCCAACAACCGGTTGCAAACATCAATAACACTCTTCTTTTTCATTTGGGTTTGTTCTTTCAAGGCAAACGATCCAGAGCAAGTAGAAATAAAGGGCAAAATTGATTTTCCTATAAGAGGGAAGGGAAAGGGAAGAACTAATATTTATTGAGCACCTACTACACATCAGCCACTGTGCTGCATAGCTCATGTCCTCTTATTTAAGTCACACTATAACCCATGGAAAGGCAGTTTATCCACATTTTATTGATAATGAAACCGAGGCTTAGGGAGGCGGTTAAATAACTTGTCTTAAGCTTGTCTTTGTCAAGTAAATGGCAAAATTGGGTTCTAACACAAACCATTTATCTCCCTCCCTCAAACTGCTTCACAAATTTTCTTACTGTCTTGTTCTTTAATGTGCATAAGCACAACAATCCACCTGGTTCCTGCACTTGACTCTATAATGGCCACCAGTACTGTCATCACAAGAAATTTATTGAGATTTGAATTTCAAGATCTTATATAGCACATGTAAGATGCTCATATTTTAAAATGTATATGTATCATATACATACACATAATGTGATGCTCTGAATTTTTCATCTACCTTTCTGACCAAATGCCTGTCATTTCCTCTTCAGATCCTTTTAACCAAAGGTTAATGTCTTAGGTCAGTGTTCAGAAAATGGTGGCCCATGAGCTATATCTGGTCCACTGCTTCTCATCAGGTCTGTGAGCTAAGTAAAATCAACTTGTACAGTTTGAAATGGTTAACACATTTTTAAATCAAATCAAAGGAAGACCAATATTTACTGATAGGTGGAAAGTATACGAATTTCAAATTTCTTGTTCTTAGTAATATAAAATCCATTGTACTGTGTTACAGTCTGTCCCATTCCCCTATAGGATATGCATGGCTGCTTTAGGGCTAAAACATGAGGGGCAGGGTTGGATAGTTTCAGGAAAGACTGTATGCTCTGCAAACTGCAGAATATTTACTATCTGGCTTCTTACATAGTTTGTAGAAACTGTCCTAGGCTTTTTCCTCTTCTAATACTTTACAGACCCAAAGTATCCCTTTAACAGGGCTATGATCACTAAGCATATCATGGCTCAACTTCTCTCTCCATAACCGCAGGCCAACAAAGCAGCTCCATAAGGATGGAGTAAGAGATTGCTCAAACCCTATGCACTCAGACTGCTCCTCATTAACTTTTTTCTCAAAACTAAATCATCTTCCTGTAACTCTAGCTTCAAAGAAAAGCACCATAGCCATTCAAAACTAGAACTTTGGCCATCTTCACTCTCTCATTCCACATGTCCATCTTTATTCTTCATAACTGAAGATTTCCTCAAGCCTACTCTTTCTAGTTGCACAGATAAGTCACTATCAGACTCAGCCATAAAAAGTCTGGCATACAGAATTTTCATTAAATGAATATATGCTGAACAGAACTAAGTGGATGGATATCTGAGACACAGGCCAAAAGTGTTTCGAGTCAAAACAAAATCTTAAAATCGAAACAAATTCTCTGCTTCTTGAATTACTTCTTTCAGGAAGAAAAGTTGGTTAATGTTACTTTGCTGTTTTTTTTTTTTTGTGTGTGTGTGTGTGAAAATTCTCTAGATCATTTAGCAATTATAATAATAAGGTCAATTTTAGGTACATTCAGAAAGTATCATTATTCCCCTAAGAACTCATCTACAAATGAAGAACATCTTCAATATCAGCACCAGTTACAATTAATTTGCTGTAGCTATTATTAGACTAATATGCTTTAACATGTTTTTTTATAAAATAAATATTAATTAGACTTTATGTCATGGTTTAGATATGAGGTATCCCCCAAAAGCTCATGTGTAAAAAAATTCAAAAATTTTTCATAGGTGAAATGATTACATTAGGAAAGGTGTGACCTAATCTATGGATTAATCCACCGGTAAGAATTAACTGGGTAGTAACTTTAGGCAGGTGGGGTATGCCTGGTAGAAGTAGGTCACTAGAGGTGTGCCTTTAGGTTTTATATTTTGTTTCTGGTGAGCAGAGCTCCCTCTCCCTGTTTCCTGGTTTCCATGTCCTGAGGTGCTTTCCTCCACCACACTGTTTTTCCCTGATGTTCTGTCTCACCTCAGGCCAAGAGCTCTGGAATCAGCCAACCATAGACTAAACCTCTGAAATCATGAGCACCAACTAAGCTTTTCCTCCTCTACCTTGTTCTTATGAGGTCTTTTGATCACAGCAACAAAAGATTGAATAAAATACTGTACTTCCATATATAATAATACATAATAAAGGGCATCAGCACAGGTCATTATGAAATGAAGTATAACTTTCAGTAGGATTAGGTAAAATGTACATGTTCAATCTGAGTCAAGACTTACTGGTGAGAACAGTCTTAAAAACTAGATATCAAACAAAATCATAGGATGAAAAAAATCATTTGTGTAAAAATATGACCTAATGCTACCTAACATGCAGTGGTAATCTTTCAAAGAAATATGGAAATTTTATTAATGTGGACATATTGATTTACCACCTGAACTTCTGATATTTTCTTCATGCATTGTTACCAAATTACTCACCCATATGAAAATAACTCCATCTTTATTTGAAATTATATCTTACTCTATTCCTATTCATCTATATTCCTATTCATCTTTGCACACATTTGTTTTATGTAAATTGTTTTCTAACATATTAGTTACATGCAATATAACTCTCCTTCATTCTTGCTATTTTTTTAATGTCTCTACTAACAAGCTTTCAAGCAGGAAGATTTATCTTCATTGCTTCATCTCATCTTCATAAATAGCTTGAAATGTTATCCACTATTCCTCCATTTTACTGAAATTCCTCTCATTAATGCCAGAAGTGAACATTATGGACTAAGTCAACAAACTTTTTTTTTTGGTACTCTAATTGTCCTTATTGTCCTTCCTTTTCCAGTGCACTTTGCTCAACTCTATTTCTGTTTTCCATCTACCTCTGTCAATCTACTTCCTCGTGCTTATTTCCTTCATTTCTTCCAATCCTAAAATTCTGCTAACTCTAATGATCCATCATTTTCTCTCTTATTTCTGTATTTTTCTCTTTAATGATAGAAACAAATCTCTTGATCAAATGATCTCTCTTCTAAGAATATCCTTACATCTTTATTTCTTGCCATCTATCCTGTTAGGCATTTCTGGATGCCTAATAGTAGAAATGGGAAGCTATAGCTCTGTCTATCTTCCCATGAAAATACCTAATTCAACATGCTTCCAACTGGAATACCATCCTTTTTGCCTCAGCTGGCTGTACCCAACATGCTCCTCTTTTATTTGTTTATATCCTTAATATTACTCACCCTTGCTCAAAGGCTCAAGGTCAGCTTAGTCTCCTCTTCCCTGCTTCTGAACTACCTATCCTCAGTAGGTTGTCAAACAATGTTAATTCTATTTTCAAAATATAATTTGTGTCTGACCCTTTCTTTTCTATCTAATAACCACTATAGTGGTTTAGGATATCATCACATTCTTAGACCACTGAAAACCTTTTCATCTAGGCTTTCTTCCCCTGACACACGTTACAGACCATAGACAGATGAATTTTTCTAAATCACAATTCTTGCCTTTTTCAATTTTAGTATGTGCTGCCGAAGCGAGCACCAATTCTTCCCTTTCTCAGTCCACAAAATTTCCGACCTAGCTGGCATTACAACTTCAGGTAGGTAACATAGCTTCTCCACCATCCCAAACTCTTAAATTGGGGATTACATTATATCTTTCATCTTCTCAACTTCATGAACACCCAGCAAATTACCTTGCATATCATAGCATTCAAATTTTAATGTGAATTGGCTGCATTATTTGAGAACAATCAATGGTGCTATAGAGAGCAAGATAATAAGTAAGGCATGGAGTTATGAGAAGCAAAACTCATAGGCTATATTAAGCCTTGTAATCAGGAAAAGAGCTGTATGAAAGGCAGAATCATAATTAATAAGACATATTAATAAATAATCTAGAAAAACCTGTAAGAAATGACATAGGAAAATAGGACAAAGTATGATGGAACAAACAATAGTAGTTTTAGTCAGCTTTTGCACTGCTGCAAGTAAAAGACCCAACCAGATCAATGGTAGAAGAGGAAAAGTTTATTTAGCTCACAGTTTCAGAGTTCATAGACAGCCAGCTTCATTCCTCGAGGCTCAAGGTAAAGCTGAACATCATGGCAAAAGAGTGTGGTGGACAGAAGCAGCTCACATGATGATCAGGAAGCAGAAAGATCTCCACATGCCAGATACAAATATGTACACCAAAACGACGCCCCGCAATGCTGCACCTCCTCCAACCACACCCCACCTGCCTTCAGTTACCACTCAATTAATCCCATTAAATGATTAATTCACTGGGTTGAGGCTGTCATGACCCAATCATTTCTCCTCCAAACCTTCTAGGATTGTCTCACACATGAGCTTTTGGGGGACACCTCACATCTGAACCATAGTAATAGTATTACTTAGAAAAGGATGGAAAGAGTGATGCACAATTATGTGCCCTCTGGGCTGAAATCATGTCACATTTAAGTCCACATTGTGCCAGCTGCTTTGGATCAAATGAGTATAAGGTATCTGGGACCAATGAGCTATACCTGCTTTCAGAGAGACAGGAGTAAGTCAATGGAGTCACAGGTGTAGTAATTTTAGGAAGAGTAGGGAGATTCATCAGTTTCCCAGATGATAATTTCCTTTAGATTATATCTAATATGTTAAGATACTATCCTTCTGGAACTGGAGGGAAGAGTTAAAATCCTGTCCTCTCCTTTTTTCTGATAACTTCTCCCTCCTCATTAATCAAGAAGCTTACTAAAACTGAGGATTTACCTTGGGGAAGTTCAGGGCAAAGCAGAAAACAGCTTGTCTTTTCAATCACAATCAAAACTCATGAGAATCAACTGGTAAGCCCATAGGGGCTTGACTAAGAAAATTGTCTGAATCAAATTTCAGGCTGAATCTAGCCTCTAGGTACTGCTCTGTAGGCTTCAATTAAGGGTTTAATTCTCCACTCGCTGCTGTAAATCATAGCTGGTCACAGAAAGGCATTCTTAACCACAGCCCCCTCCCACATAATCACCCTAAAGCAATAACATTTCACAGCTTGGACATAAAGCACTGACAGGTTTTTGCAATAAAATGTGACCTTTGCTGTTAAAAAATGTTTTACGACATCTGACAAACCATTTTCTTAATAGGAAAATATATATTCGCATGATGAATTAAAATAGTATAAACAATTTAATTTTGTTGAAGATATGAATCACAATATGTTCCAAATGAGGGAAAATTGCTTTTTTAATCTCTTTATGTTTTAAAAATAATAATAGATAATTTTTAAAGGAAAACAACTATTCACATCAATAGCCTCCTCAAAGTGAATACAAGAATCACCTGTAAAGGAAGAATTTCTGTATGCCTTTGAAAACATCCAGGAATTTAGAGTATACTTGAATCTTAATAGTCAATAATAGTTAATACTTGCTAAAATTACTTTGAGGAAAAAGCAACATAAGAGAAAATACGTTACAGTAGAATCTGCTTTTACATTATTACTTTAACTCGTTCATCTCGTGCTTTATGGGGCATTCAAGTGTGCGGTAAAATCACAGAACACAAAGCTCCAAATCAAAGGACGATAAGAAAGAGTTCTGGAAAACTGTACAAAATTAGTTTTTAAATAGCTCCTCCTTTAAAGTGGAACAAGAGAACATTCAGTAGTAAGGATTTTTGTTGAATTTCATCACAAGAATGCTGATCAAAGAGTCCTAGAAATCCCTGATGAGCAGTGCTTGGAGGGTCTCTGTAATAATGTTTCTCCTAATATTTATAATCAAACTCTCCAGTACACTTCTAAAAGCAAAAGTAAAAATTATCAGGTCATGGAAATTATATGCATTTTACCTGGGTATTAGGAATTTAATATATACATACATACATACACATGTACACACATACATACATACATGGTAGTAGCTTTTGAGCTTGTTCATATGACATCAGCTTCTGTATCATCTTATGAACAGGAACAAAGAGA
Source organism: Sciurus carolinensis (assembly GCF_902686445.1). NCBI lineage: Eukaryota > Metazoa > Chordata > Mammalia > Rodentia > Sciuridae > Sciurus > Sciurus carolinensis. The sequence goes on from NC_062215.1 coordinate 94,037,388, forward strand.
TATGATATGGTACTGAATAAAATTTCAGAGGATTCCTACAACTGTTTTCCTGGTACAAACTTCATTCATACCTAAACATTTTTTAAATGTAGGATAACAGATGACATCACTTAAGATCTTTCTCCTTTCATGTGAGGGAAGAATAGAGGTGAATTTATCATAAATTTATCATATAATCTCTTCATGATTATCCACAACATACAACCCTGCTAAAAGTTTTGAAGGAATCTTGAAATTAATGATTTAACAATTTAATTAATTTATTTATGAACTAAAAGCAACTTACAGGAAAGTTGGGCATATGATCTGCAAAGAGTTAGAATTCAAACATTTTCTGATAAGAGAGGAACTGAACAAATAATTAATTCATTCATTGCCTTACTGAGCACTCTTTAGAAAGAGATTGTGCCTTTTACTTTATATCCCCAGAATCCAGCACAACTGTATAGCAGAGTATGTGTTCTGTAAATATGCATAAAGAATGGATTTTTTAAAAAACTCATCTTCACTTGCAAATAAACATTTTTTTGTATATTGAGAGAAATTTTGTTTATAAAAACAAAATGTCTATTATTAAGAAGATAAAGATAATATATTGTGTATTTAAAAAGCTACAGAAAGCATTTTATAAGTTTTCACCATAAAGAAATGATAAATACTTAAGATAGGTATGTTTTCTCTGATTTGAACACTATACAATTACAAATGTATTGAAACTTCACATGACACCTCATAAATATATATAATTCTATGTGTCAATTTTAAAAATACATCCAAAGAAAAGTAAAAATAATAAAATGTCATTGATAAAAGTGAAAAAGTAGAGCCACCATTCATGGTATAAGATAACTATCAACATTACCATAATTTTCTGTGGAAATTTATTTATAAGGTAACAATAGTTATCACTTCCAGATTCAAAGTTTTTTTAAAGTGCTAAGAGACAGTCAATGACAAAGCCTTCTCTGCAGGGGAGAATGTTTGGGAGTACAGTTTCCTTGGTTCCCTGCAAGATTTCACAAATCTTTCTCTGCAAGGAATTTGTCTTCAGCAATGTCTTGTCTATTACATTTGCCCAGAGGGCCTTAGAAATGCTCCATTGCTGGTGGTAGGTCATAGATTCTAGAAACACTGAATTACTTTAATGATGAAACTAAAATATGTTTGCCCAAAAGCTCCTTTACAGAACTGTATTACTCGAATATTTAAATAACATAATGATCTAGTGCTTTGAGTAATACTTGCAATGGAAAATTACCCTTGAAATGTACTTGGAGCACACTGAAGCCAGAAATGCCACTTTTTCTACTCTGCTCGTATTCCCACCTGCATGAATAATGCTAACCATGCTTCGTTTCACAACATGTAATCAAAACATGCCCTGCACTTTGCTCTCCATCTCTTGCCATGCTTATCTGCCACACAATACACCGTGCATTATATTTATTGCAGATTTAGCCTGGTGCTTGGGGCTCTCTGCAAACTGATTGAAATGTACATTTTCTCTCCCTCCTTTATTTAGGAAAAGCTCAATGACAACAAATATTCTCAGACATCATTTCATGGTTCAACCTTTTCTTGCATTTTTTTATGCTGTAATTTTTACCCAAGTTATCCTCCCTCCCTACCTTAGAAAGCCTAGTTATTCTTCAAACCTAATTTAATGTCAAGCATATTCAACTTAGTCTTTTGTAACCATTAGAGACCACGATAATTCTTTTTTCATTGATCAACTGTACAGTATGCTGTGGATACTATCATCTGTAACAGATATGAGGTCAGAAAACTTGAGTTTTGATTCAGGTTTGGCATTTAATAATTGTACAAATTATTTTAATGTCTTCCTCAGTTTTCTCTCCATATAAAGTGGGCATATCAATATCTATGGGATCTGATTATTCCTTAAATTGACTGAGAAAGCCTTCATAGAAATGCTTAGTGGAGTTACTATTACTCTGTTTTTCTTTTGGTAATATTACTTATTTTCTCAGAAATCTGAAATCTCTGTTTTAGCTCCAGGATCATGAATAATAAATAGTTGGGGTTCAATGACAGACTTTTAAAGAAATAATCTATATGTATGGTTTAAACAGGAGGTATCCCCCAAAATCTTATGTATGAGACAATTGAAGAAAGTTTACAGGTGAAATGATTGGCTTATGAGAGCCTTAAACTAAATTGGATTAATAAACTGATACCAGTAACTAGAGAAGTGGGTCACTGGGTATATGTCTTTCAGGTTTGTATTTTTTCTTGGTGAGCCAAACTCTCTTTTTCTGTTTCCTGTTTTGCCATGTCTTAAGCTACTTTCTTCCTACACACCTTTCTGCCATGATGTTCTGTTTCACCTTAGTTCAGAGCAATGGAGTTGGCCATCAATGGTCTGAGACTTCTGAAAACCATGATCCCCAAATAAACTTTGCTAAAATTGTTCTTTTGGTCACAGTGGTGAAAAAAAATCTGACAAAAACCCTAGATTGCATGTATCACAGTGCAGTGCTTATTATAGCAGTACTTGGATAATATCTCTATTAATACAATTTAGATGCTCTAATATAACATATAGTAAATATACTATATGGTTTATAATCTATACTGTAAACAGTTATACCCCTAAATCAGTTGCAATACTTTTCAATAATATCATATGGCTACTGATTGATTCAAATTTCAATTTAATTAACACAGTTCACCAAATATGGATGTTGTTAATATAATTTGAATTTATAATGTCATTGCATTTATATTCATGTGCCAATAAGTTAGTATGCAAAATAGAAGTGGCTACTAGATGCCATAAGACTAGAACAAACTATTAGATTTCAATTACTCTACTGAAGGTATTTTAGAAAGAGATATTTTTATGAATACTACATAAAAATAATACTTAATCTTCCATATGCATGTGCATCTAATATTATCTGTTTTGTGTTTTATCTTATTCCTCATTGAAGATTTTCTGACCATCATGTTATACTGGAAATATTATAATTTTAAATGTATGTTAGAAACACAAGTTATTAATACATAAAATTTCCTTATTTATCCTGGGATTATAAATTTCAAATCCTAAGTTTGAAAATGATAGCTACATACTCAAAATGTGATTTTTTTATACCCAGCATTTTTTCTTTTGTCTTAATACATATTATAAGCAGATTTTGTGTTGTCGTGTACATTTTAAAATAAGACAGCTCTGAATTAACATATTTTCAACAAATGTAAAATAATCAGTTTTCTTTTCTGTAGAAAATAGAAATAAGAAGTAACAGAGCATGTGAAATTGGTTTCCATTTGATTTCTTTCCTTCCTATTTTAATTTTGGCTTACTTACAAATATTAAGACTTAGGATTATCCTGCAGACTTTGAATAAAGCCCTGTAAAGTTTAACTTTATCATGGACTTCTACAAAAAAATTTAAAAATTAAATTAAAAAAACAGCCATCACATAAAATTCACCACTGGATCCCTACATGTGACAAAGACTTGGTCTGGGAACACTATTGCATATCTTCCATATTATATTTATGTTTTTAAGTTCAGTGTTAGATCTGTTCTTGTATTTTGGAAATAAAAGGTGCTATTAAGTGAATAGCCTCTTCTGAGTGTGTTCAAGTGTGTTTGGAAACACATATTTTCACTACAAATTATCCAACATGAAAGTAAAGATGACTGAGTCTTAGGATCATGGTTTTCTGTTGCTATGGAAACCTATGAGAAATTGTGGGATTTTTAATGGATTTATAGTCACATTAAAGTCCTTGGGTTTAAATGATCACTTGGTAGGGAATCAGCATTAGAAAAATGAAAATAGCAAAAGAGTTGAATTTGTTAAAAAAAATAAATAAAATAAAATCTGATTTGAGATTAGATTATGGGTGTTGAAACAATTCAGCCCAACTTGGTAAAAGCAATCACTCTCCTCCACATTTAAACTTTCATAGTGTTTGAGCTTACTGATGATGCATTTCCCTGCTAAGAGTTCTTCACAAATAATTCTCAAGTAGCTACTTCCTCTAGAGATTGATTTCAGGAGAGAAATGAAAAACGAAGATAAATGGGAAAATGCCAAATCCAAAGTTCATAAATATGGCTTTCCCTCTAAATGTGGAATCTTAATTAATTTATGCACTTTTTTCTTCTTTCAATTTCCTCATTTCCTATACTGCCCAAATTCATATGGTTTGGAGTTAATGATAAATGCTAATACATTTTAAGGTATATTCAATGAATTACAAATCTTTACTTAAAAAAAAAGACTCAGTGAGTCCTGGGAAATGCAGGTGCAAGAAAAAATAAAGCCAGGATAGGGGAAATATTTTGTGAAATACTGAGGAATAAACCAATAATAGGAATTCACATAGTAGATTAGAAATGAGAGAGCATTCTTCAATTCAACATGAACCTTTATTAAGACCCAAAGGCTATTAAGAACTTTTATTAACAGTCCCCTGGGACAAATATGTGATCACAAAATAATTTGTGCTCTCAAGGTCCAGTATAAGAATCATATAAACCAATCAAGCTACTGACTATGACAAGCACCCAAAGAGGTAAGAAAGGAGACATGGGTAAAACACAAAGAAGTAAACAACTGACTCCACCTCAGGCAGTATAATGAGAGAAAACTTAGATATTAGTTCAGTTTAATTTTGCAGTTGCCAATGATCAATCATTGTCCATTTTTATTTTAGATGACAGATTTTTATAGAGTTACCTACCAGCATGGTTTACTTAACTCCCAAACCATTTAATCCCTTAAAATATCCTGTAAACTGGTAGTATTACTATCACTATTTTCAAAGAAAACAAACTGGGAATCTAAGAGATGACATCACTTGTCCCAGTGGGTAAGTGGTAGAATAAGGATTCTGACTCAGGCAAATTTGTCTTCAGAGTTCTTGCTGTTAACCACCATGTGATGTTGACTGGTCCACAAGGTCATCAAATGCTGAAACTCAACTGATTTAGACATTTTTTTCTACCTACGTCTTGTACTTTTTAAAGTACATTTGGAAATAAAAACTCCAAAGGCTTGTTTTAACATTGTCCATGGTCAATAAGCATTTCTTCAAGAAACTCTTAAGACAGAAAATGAGATTGGCAGCACTTAGTATATTTACTTAGTATTAATAATTACTTAGTACATCAACACTGTCTGAATTATGGCCCATGTGCCAGTATGCCATACATGTTTTCACTCTTTGACTAAACACCATTCTAACAAGCCCAGGCAGGATGAATTAAACTTTAGACAAAATGACTTTAGCATTTTTCTCCCCAATAGAATTTACCTCCCACAAAAGCCTACCAAATATTATAGGAAGAATCATCATTGAAGAGAGAATTCTGATTCCCAAGAAACAGTAGGCAATTATTCATGTGATTCAGTACAAATTCTGGGGAACCAGGTTAATCCTGGCATGACAGACAGCAGCCACTGGCTGGAAAACAGGATGACCTCTGCTGACTTCTGTTGTGGTTCAGCCAAACAATTCAACGGCTAGAGTACTGTGGTTGAAAGCAACTGCTGAAGGGCAGAACAGCACAAGGATAAGCCAATTCACTTCTTTCCCAGCTTTGCCTTATGTTAAAGGGAACAGTCAGTTGTGGTAAGTACAAAATACAAATAAGTGGAAATAAATAAAAATAAATTATATAGTGGAAAATAAATTCTTTATATTGAAAATAGAACTCTTCAGTGTGTCTTGTAATATGTAGGGAAAAATACAGTGTTTTTTTTTTTGTTTTGATTTGTTTTTTTAACTATAGGATGGGCTGCTATGTTGCCAGGAAGGGGACTTGGAATGTCTTTTACTACCCACCCATTAACATCTGTGCATGGTATGAGGAGTGTTTCAACAGTGTTAAGTCACTAGACTTAGGTAAGTGACAAGCATCTAGGGATTATCAATAGAGCAAAGGTTTGGGGGATGATGATGTCACAGTTAGTGATACAGAAATGAGAAATCAGGATGGACATACAGAAGGTAGAAGTTCATGAGACCATAGAGCATGATATTTAACTTTATATTAAGGAAAGATTTGTTCAACAAGAAATTTATGGGGATGCGAATGCCAGGAAGTTCATGTGTCTAAATACATAAATGAAGTTGAGTCTTTTCTCTTAGTCTCACTACTTTCAATTTATGACCATTGTGAAACTAGCCCTTCTGGGTTTTCTGATACTCTTGCCCCACTTTCCTCATCATTCTTCTGCTAATTTGCAATGAACTTCCCTTCCTCTCACACATAAGTTCTTAAGTAGACAATGTCTATAATGCAATTTTAAAAATAAAATCTTATAAATATCTTTTTTGAACAAATGAAGTATGATTAATTGTATTTAATGAATATCCCATAATACCTCTAAAAAGGCTCTTGGAGTTTTTCTTCAAGTAAGTATGCATAAACAAATAGTTTTTAGATACTCTGTTTTATACTTGATAGAATGTGGTTTCTCTCTTGAGAAATTTAGATGGATATTCAATATATATTTAGTTCATTGCAAACTGTAAGTTAATTTCCTGGTAGATAAAAGAACTTGAATAATCCATTCTAAACATATGTGCAGTATGAAAACATGTTTTAAAATAGGTGTCGTTTAAATTTTAATTAGTTTATCTTAAAATTGTGCTAGATAATACATTAAAGAGGGCAAAATGTTTTTATCTAATGTCATTAATAGCCTGCGGTGATCATCTTTTGGATTTACAATCTGTTCTCCAAACAGGAGGATAAAATTCAATGAATCTGTCTTGAGTCATGTATTACAAAGATATTCTAAAAGGCATTTGGATGGGGATTTTTCTTCCCAAACCTCTGTATTGTATTTGGCACTGTTATTCTTGCCTCGAATTTCTCTACCAATGAAGTATGATTAATTGTATTTAATGTATATCCCATAATACCTCTGAAAAGGCTCTTGGAGTTTTTCTTCAAGTAAGTATGCATAAACAAATAGTTTTTAGATACTCTGTTTTATACTTGATAGAATGTGATTTCTCTTGAGAAATTTAGATGGATATTCAATATACATTTAGTTCATTGTAAACCGTAAGTTAATTTCCTGGTAGATAAAAGAACTTGAATAAACCATTCTAAATATATGTGCAGTATGAAAACATGTTTTAAAATAGGTGTCATTTTAAATCCACTCTTTTTTTTTCCCTGATCCATGATCTTGTTTCTCCTCTGTCTTCTCTGGTCATCATCGCTTTCTCTTCTTCTTCTCTACCTGAACTTCCAATTGTGACCTCTCTAGGCTTCCATTTTCTTTCCAGGTCTTGTCTCACTCGGGCTCTTCAAGGCAATCTCACACACTCTCACCATTTCATCTTGGAGTTGATGAGTGTTACTTCATTTGCTCCAAAAATTTACACTTTTCCCAAATTTTTCATATCCTTATCTACAATTTGCCTTCCAGACATTTCTGCATTCCTCATTCCTACATCATATCCATCACCAAGCAGTATTACTTTTACCTCTACAATATTTCTTCAACATTTATCTCCCATCCCCCCACACTCAGTGAACTTCTTTTACTAGTAACTTTCCTGCCCTCATCATTTTATCTTTAGATTACTGTTACAGTTACCTAAATCGTCCCCCTTGCCTATAATTTTGCCCCTTGTAGATCCATTCCCCTCATAATTGGAAAAATGTTCTGCCTAAATTGCATATCTGACCTTTATAGGTCCTGCTTAAAATCTGTCAACGGTTCCCAGTGGTTTATAGAATAAAGTCCAAGCTCTTTAATCTGACATAAAATGAGGCCCTGAAACTTTTCAGCTTCAATTTTTGTCTGTTTCTCATTAAAATTTACACCTCAGAAATATTTACTTCACTGAAGTTCAACACATCACAGGGTTTCTTCTCACATCCAGCTCTCTCTACAAACTCTTCATCTTTTCATATACTTTCCTGGGATAACTGTTTAATTCACAGGTCAACTTTCTCAGGATGCATTTCTGGCTTCCCAAATGGTTTTATTATATCATCTTCAATTCACCAAAATTAATATGTGACATTTGACAATCTTTTTCATGACATCAGTAATGTTGTACTATTTTTATGCCTTCCTACAGCAATCTATTAACTCAAAGAAGGTAGAATACGTATTTATTCATTCAATCAGTAATCATTTACTGGTTACTTATAAAAAGACAGGTACTGAGTTAGGTACTAAAGAAAAATGTTAACCAAGTATTTTTCCCCTACAGGTATATGATTGTTAAATATGAACTTAGGGTCCACAAAAGATAAATTTCCTTTTCTCTGTGAGGACTATATATTAATATCTCATATGATATAATTTATACACTTTCTTATTAGTAAGAGCATTCAGTAGAAATTTCTCTCTCTGTGTATGTGTATGTGTGTGTATGTGTGTGTGTATGTGTGTGTGTGTGTGTGAGAGAGAGAGAGAGAGAGAGAGAGGTGTGAGCAGGAGAGTTTGCCCATAGGTTTTTATAGTACACAGGACTATTGTAATGCCCAACTTAATTTGACCTTTATTACTGATCTAACTCATATGTTCAATTCTTCAATTTATATTTGAATATGGTTTGACTATGTACATGTAGTGCTCTGCATACATTAAGGGTAAGTGGTGATTGAACAGGTAGCCCAGATAGGGTTAAGGCCACTGGATTGCAGATCTCTGCACCTTTGGGCATGCTCATCCAGAAACCATAGTTTGATCTACATCTGAGAGTATCCAGGCAGTCACTGCTCTATGGCTACACTATCAGTAACCCTCTAACAATACTTAATTAGCATGCAAGGGCCCTGGTTTCCATTCCAGCACTATGCAGGGTTGGGATTGAGAAATAGTGAAAATATGGTATAGTTAACACTTTACTACCTGCAATCTAAGTTCTAAGGAAATAAAAAGTCACATGACAATAGGACCCCATATGTAACCAACAAGGCACTTAGCATGTCTAGAAGAACCTCTTCAAGAGCAAAAATGCATCATTTTCCAAGGGCAAAAAAATGAATGCACTGGTCAACCTCTTTTTGAAATATGGAGTCATTAGAAACAGACATACTAATCCTCCTTAGATATGGGTACTGTATTGATTCTTTTCCCCTGGCTGTGGTATTAAAAAGAAAACAGGAGCACATTTCTAGTAGAGTTAATATCTTTAAATACAGTGTGTTTCCATGTAGAGTTGCTGGATTTAGAAAATCAAACTGTAAGATTCCAAGTTAAATGTGAATTTCAGATGAACAGCAAATATTTTATACTTATGAACAAATTTGAGTATCCCATATTTATATGTCAATAAACTTTCTGAGTAGTTGTAGAGACAAGTGAATATTATCATATTTAGGTAACAAAATTAAAAATCTCAGTGTCATCAAGAAAGTGTGCTCTCACTCCAATTTATATTCTCTTTTTTGGCCTTTGTGAAAATTTTCCATGTCTTCTCCCTTTTTCCAATGTGATTAATTACTCTTCTGTGATTTCCACATTTCAGGGCAATGTTGACTTCTCCTTAGTATCATGACCAAGACCAGTTTTCTTGCTTGGTAATAACAGCTACTTATATCAACAGGGAGAGTCAAGAATGAAAAAGTAATATGGAGACTTGTAGCTTTCTATTCTATTTCTGCTTCTCAGAATATTATTTGATGGTGATTACAGGAGTTTGTGATAATAGGTCTAATATCTCAGACACTTTATGGATTTGGGGTAGGAAAAAATGGCAGCCCAGGAGGAATAAGGCAATTTAAGGAATCTTCCGGTGTTGTTTCAGTAAACTACTCTTTTTCTGAACTGAGGTTTATATGAAGCTAGGATTCTGCAGGCTTGACATGTCTTACTTAGGAAGTAATTCTAAAAGGGAATGTAAATGAAATATTCAGAATTATTTACATGAATTATAATAAAAGGGCAAGTTATTTCAGTACAGAGCTCCAAAGAGAAATTACGAGAACAAAAATCAGAGGGTGTTTTTCTCTGAGTCTCTGCCACTTATTAACATGTAAACATATTCCAGCAATCATTTTCATTTCATTAGTAAAATAACACACCTTTTCAGCAAATTAAGAATAATACCATGTAATTCTTTTCTGCCTAACAAAGACAAGGAACCACAGAGAAAGATAAAGTGTCTACTAAGCTAGATCCTTTGTAAATACCACTGTACTGAATATAGCTTTTCTTAAGCCTAAGAACAGATAATTCTGTTTCAAGCAAGAGATAAGCTCAATTAGCACACAGATAGCAAGCTGTACTTTACAGGAACACTATCTCTTCCTGCCTGAAATGACCTTTTGCAAAGTACAGTATTTCAAAATTAAATCTCAGATATTAATATATTTTCCTCTCATCCTCTCTGAAGAATACATGTGTATAAATGTTATGGTTTAGATATTAGGGGGCCCCCAAAAGCATATGAGTGCAAAAACGCAAGCAGGTTTAGTGGTGACAAGATAGGATTATGAAAGCCTTGAACCAATCAGTGAATTAATGCCCTGATAGGGATGAACTGAATGTTAACTAAAGCCCGGTAGGTTGTAGCTGAAGGAGGTGGGTCATTGGGGGTGTGCCTTTGGGTTATGTATTTTGTATCTGGGACACTCCTCTGCCACACTTTTCTGCTACAATGTTCTGCCTCACTTCAGGCCCAGAGGAATAGAGTTGGCAGTCTGTGGACTAAGACCTCTGAAACTGAGCCTCCAAATATACTTTTCCTCCTCTAATTGTCCTTGTCAGGTCTTTCAGATGCAGCATAGAAAAAAGTTGACTAAAACAATAAATATATGTTCATACATACAAATATTTCATTGTAAAGAATATGCAAGTTAGTAGTTGTTCATATGTCAATAGCCATTCACCAAAAGATTATAAGTTTCCCTCTAACAGAGTGGCTTTTTAATTGGATCACATTTTACAAACAGCCTTTGAAAAAAATAAGTGCTCCATACTGCAAGATTCACCCAAGTCCAGTATCAAATTTTCCATCAAGAATATCAGTTAATACTGTTAAATATATAAAAGGTAAGGATAGGGTCCCTACATTAGTTATGAATCTGTCTCTGTCTCTGTCTCTCTCTCTCTCTCTTACACACATAAGATACACACACACACACACAGAAAAAAGAACACAAATATCTGTTTCTATCTCAGAAATCAGTGCTTAAAATTTTTCCTAAATACATTTAGTTGGCATACATTATTTGTTGGTTTCTGTATTGTCTAACTAGTGATGAATTTTGCATTTTAAACAGTACATGAGCAAATAGAATGACTGTGTTTGTGAATATAAGCCATAAATGTGTGTGAAAACTCTACTGGTTAATATGAAAAGACTGAACAACACTTTCTTGGATTTAGACAGTACTTCAGTCATCAGTCATCCTGATATTCTTCCAAATCAAGACACTCTTCCCTTAAAGCTAGTCATAGATGGTCAAAACTACCTTTCTATAATAATACTTTACTAACATTATCAAACAGCAAATTAATTTTGAAAGTCCTGATATTTAATTAGTAGTTATTTAAATTATAAATATAGGTGCATTATTATAGGCACTAAAGAGTATGACTGTGTTGCAAACACTTTTTCAGGCACTGGGAATATACTTAATGAAGACAATGGATCCAAGTCCTTACATTCATGGAGCTAACATTCTTTCAAGTGAAAAACAGAGTCAGCATAATATAGCAGTATAAATACAATCAATATTAATTAGGGTTCTTTTCTGTAATTATTTATTGAGACTGTATCATACTCTTTGATAGGTAATATGGATCATGCAGAAATTTATATAATATGGCCTTCCTCAAGGTGCTTGTGAATTCATGCAGAAGACAGACTCAACTATAAGACATAAGGAAGAATGAAATGCATAGATCCAAAATATCTTGGAACTGGTGAGAAGCAAAAGATCTCAACAATTAAGAAAGATGGAAAATACTTCATGGAAAATGATTTTATATAATAAGTATGAATAAAAAGGACATCCTATGCTTCAGAAATAAAAACACAAAAAGTCAGGTCAAATTATTTGGAGGACAGAAGAGGTCCATCTACAAAAGTATTGATGCTGTGGACAAGTATAGTCTGAGAGAAGGAAGAAATGTAGTTTTAAGGTAGATTATCATGCATCTTAAATGTAACAATAAGAGTTTATACCCTGAAGGACAGCTAAAAACTAAAAATCTCTGAGGAGCATGATATATTGATATGAATAAGGAAACAAATTTAACCAGCAAATTGGAAAGAATAAAGTTTAAGTCTGCTCAAAAACTAATAATATATTTAGTGATTTTAAAAAAAGATCAAGTATTAATCAAATAAGCACTATACACACAAAGATAAACCTCCAGAAAGTTTTATTCCCATGCCATGTTCTAATTTGCCTTTTTTCCTTCATATCTCTAACAGACATGGTTTTGATTACATACCATATAGCTGGCTTCACATTACATCCAAAATCTTTATTTGTAAGTTACTATATCAAAAAAGCCAAGTAACAGATGTATTTTATAATTCAGTAACAAGAAAATATGTAAATGTTAACAATTTCTCTTTTCATATTATATTTACAAGCTATTAGAGCATCATTTTACAGATTACTTAACCAAAAAGCTAAGCCTTGCCAGAAACAAGGAAAAGTTTAAAACTTTATTTCCAAATGTCTTTTAAAAGTTACTATTTTACTATCTTATTATTTATTTATTTATTTTTGCAGTGTTGGGGTTTGAAACAGGGCCTTCCACAAACCAAACATTCTATTCTGAGATACATGCCCAGCCCCCAAAATGATTACTTATATACACCATTTATGAATATAGTTCTGAGACTCAGTTTTCTCACTATACAAAATTTCAAGTTGTTCTGAGGATTACTTATATTCTCTTCACCTGTGTTATGTCAAATCCTCATACCAACTTTGTAAGTTAGCTATTTTCATTACCGTTTTACAGGTGAAAAAACTGAGACTTATCAGTATGTCCAGAACCAAAGCCTTTTCTATGTAAATTCCCCCACTCTTTCTCCCATCTATCATGCTAATACACCAATGTTAAATCACAAAGATGAGAATGATTACACATAGGAAAGATAATGAGAATGTGATGTTTTCAAAAATATTCAGACCTTCCTTTACAGGAGACGTATTCAACATTGGAAAAAAAAATCCCAAATAATCTCTCACCAATTATTTCCACATTTTGAATCAAGAATGTGAATTATTTATATGAATCATATGGAACTGTGAAACCAGAATGTGCAAGCTGACTTAATGAAAAATGAACTAGTAATACAAAGTACTAACTACTTGGTATTCTTGTTCCTAACTTATTCTTAGCCTCTAGGGGATTTCATCATATAAAAACTTTTGCTTTTAAGAACTTTAAGTGGATGTATAGTTTCTAGGATATAACTTCAGTTCATTTATGTGCAAAATGAACCAATATTAGAAGCTCAAAAATATTGAGCTGAGGTAAATGTGAAATATGGTGAACACATTTTTAATTTAAAAATGATTTCAATTTTATTCCAACAGTTCTCCTTTAAAGAAAAGACATAATTACATTAAATTCATAGATAAGGCAAAAAAATTCTCTAAGGATTTCATTGAAAATTTCTCTCACTGGTTATGTTTTATTTTTGATTAACAGTTGAGTAGATAAAATCTGCGTTAGTTACCAGGAGTATATTCTGTAATTACCTGCTCTTTAAGCAAAGAACTGAATAAGAAGAATGTTCTTTTTTAAAATGAAGTATAAATGTCATTTCATATTTACCTAACACTTCTATTTTTGGAGGAAAGCTCATTTTTTAAACACTGGCAAAAGTAAATAGCTTTTAGAGCTGTAGTGTTTAAAGAACACTGTGAAGTTGGAAAACTCTGTCACCATTTGTGATGTCATAGATGCTCTTGGTGATCCATTTGGATTCAGTTTTTCTCTCTTTATATTCTCACATAATAAACAATATGGTTGGGGTGTTTTTCCTTTTACTTTAGAAATTATTAGAAGAATTGCATATCTTAAAATACAGCTAAGCCTTCTGAAAATGCTAGTCTCTCCTTCAAAATCTCTTAAACATATAGGAAGAGCATTTGAACTTCAGGCTAATGATATAGATTCCAGATCCTCTCCTGCATTTTTAATTACAAGAATATGGGCTAGATTTCTGTTACTGTGTGAAAGACACATTCCGTTAACCAACTCACTGCCCCTATAACATGCAATCAATACCTGCCATAGACATTTTTTTCCTTCAAAATACAAGAGTTTTTTTTCTTTTTTTTAGGAAGACAATAAATCCAGTCCCAAAGTATGCATTTTAATTGGTCTTAAAACTCATGACTATTATAATTGCCCTATCCAAAAATTCTCTTTTCAGCTTCTCTTACAGTTAAGGATAAGTGTGTGACTTAATCTATACCAATAAAAGGTTAGCAAAAGACTGTTGGAGAGATTTTAGGAAGCTTTTAGCCAGTGATAAAAGGTGAGAACTACACTAAGAATTTCCTTCTGGTATCACTTCTTCCTCCTAACCTGCTTTGAGTGGTAAGAAAATTCAGAGCTATGATGACGATCTTGTTCCCAGCAAGTGAAAAGCCAGAAGATAAAATCCAATATATTGAGAATGGTAGAGCAAGTGTATAGAAACAATGTTGATCATAATTGTGCCCAGTACCATCTCTCCAGACTGATTTTTTCCAGGCATCTTGTTTTAGAGGACACTTCAATTAGGCTTCAAAAGTTTAAACAATAGTCTGGTGGTGGGGGGGAATTATACATAAAATCTTATTCCCTATTCCCTTTCCTATACTCTACTGGTCTTCCTTCTATTCATTTATAGTTTTTTTAATAGTGCTTTATAGATATACATAAAGGTGAAATTCACTGTAGCATATTCATGTATGTGCATAGGGTAGTTTACTCAATTTCATTCTATCATTTCTCCCTTTACCTGTTTCTCCTCTCTTCCTCTCAATCCACTTCCTCTAATCCACTGATCTCTCTACTACTTTTATGGGATTTTTCCCTGCTTTATTTTTCCTTATTTTGGTCTAGTTTCCACATATGAAAGAAAACATTCAACCTTTGACTTTCTGAGTCTGTCTTATTAATCTTAGCATGATGTTCTCCAGTTTCATCTATTTACCAGCAAATGCCATAACTTCATTCTTCCTTACAGTTGAGTGAGACTCTATTTTGTATATGTACCACATTTCCTTTTCCACTCATCCATTCATCGGCACCTGGACCTGTTCAAAAATCTGGCTATTGTGAATTGCACTGCTATAACATTGATGTGGTTGTTTCACTATTATATGCCAATTTTAGATCTTTTGAATAAATACTGAGAAGTGAGATAGTGGGTTCACATAGAGGTTCCATTCTTATGTTTTAAGGAATATTCATGCTGTTTTCCTGAGGGTCTATACTAATTTGCAGTTCCACCAAAATGTATGAGTTTACCTTTTTCCTGAGTTCCTCACCAGCATTTATTACTATTTGTATTCTTGATCATTGTCATGCTGACTGTAGTGAGATGAAATATCAATGTAGTTTTGATCCACCTTTCCCTAATTGGCAAGAATGTTGAACATTTTTAATATATTTAGTGGTCACTGGTATTACTTGAGAAGTGTTTAGTTCTTTACCATTTATTAATTGGGTGTTTTATATATATATATATATGTATATATATATATATATACATATATATATATATATATGCACACGCGCACACACACACACACACACACACACACATTTGGTGGTGTTAGTGCTTGTGTCAATAGGTTAGAGTATGAAATCTACATTTTCTTCTAGCCCTTCAAAAGTTTCTCATCTAATTCCTAGGTCTTTGATAAACTTAGAGTTGTGCAGGGTGAGAGTCAGGGGTATACTTCCTCTCTTCTACCTATGGATATTCAGCTTTCCCAACACCATTTGTGAAAAAGGTTATCTTTTCTCCAAAATATACTTTTGGCACATTTCGTCAAGGATAAGATAGCTGCAAGTGTATGGGTTTGTCTCTGTATCTTTTATTCTATTCCATTGGTCTTCATGTCTATTTTGATGTCAATACCATGCTGCTTTTGATATTATAGCTCTGTAGTGAAATTTGAGATCACCATTGTGATGCCTGCATTGCTCTTCTTGTACAGGATTGCTTTGGCTATTTTAATCCTCTTATTCTTCCAAATGAATTCTAGGACTGCTTTTTTCTAGTTCTGTGGAGCATTTCATTGGTATTTTGATAAGGATTGCATTAATCTGTATATTGCTTTTGGTCATATGATCATTTTGTGAATACTTAATTCTGCTTACTCAAGAATATGGGAGGTTCTACCGTCTTCTAATGTTTTCTTAAATTTCTTTCTTCAGTGTTCTATAGTTTTCATTGTAGATGTGTTTCACCTCCTTTGTTAGATTTATTCCAAAGAATTTTATTTATTTTTTTAGGTTATTATGACTGGGATGGTTTTACCAATTTCTTTCTCAATAGATTCATTATTGGAATATAGGAAAGTGATTTAGGTATGTTGATTTTATATCCTGATATTTTGCTGAATTCATTTTTCAGCTCTAAGGGTCTTCTGATAGAGTTTTTTGGTCAGCTGAATATAGAATCATGTTGAAGTATACTATTTCCTCTAACACCAAAATCACAAGACAGCAAAGGACATACATATCCTGCATGTGCTTTTCCATCTATAAATCTGTGCTTCACTTTTCCCAGTATCTCCAAAGTCATCCAACATATACTTTCTTAGAAATAACTCATTTTTCATCACCTAACATCAGAATTGCTTTGAGTGCCATCTTCATTTTTTTTATCATGTCTACATATTTCCTATAGTAATTAAACTTCTTGTGATGGCAAATTACATTACAGATCTTACATTTCCTAGTAGACCATGAGTTTCATAAGAACAAGGTCAATTTTACTCTCTTTCTCTCCCTAATCCCTAGTAAGCTGTTTATTATGTTCCCTGAGGGAAGGATTACTTTTACTGACTCAAAAATGTAGGAAATAATGTCTTCTACAGGCTATCACAAAAATTGTCCTTCAGCCCACTTTCAGATAACAAACTGAGAGCAAAGAATGGATAAATAGTATAGAGCATTTCTGTATTAAGAGCAGGAGGCTCTCTTAAAAAAGTCAAAGGGAATAAATGTGAAAGAAAATAGTTTCAAAAAATTTCCCCTTCTTTCTCTGGGTATATCACATATTCACTGAGTGTATAAACCACAAGTAGAAAGGCAAGATAGTGGTTGAGAAGGAAGGTAGCCACCAAAGGAACAAACCATGTGTGTTGGCAGCACCGGGGTTTGTGGGAAAAAAAATAAAGCTGTCTAGCAGCTGGATTAAAATTAAACAGTTTGGGAAGGTTAGGGAAAAAAGAAAGAGATAAAAAGTTAGAGTGATAGATCCAACTGATGAAATTCTCCTTAACGAGCAAAAGGAATTTGAAAGTGATTTTCAAAAAAAATACGTGGCTGCATGCAATGCAACTCATGGTGAGAGAAGTTCAAACTTAAAGTGCCAGGAGACTGTGTGTCTGGATGAGAGTTATCTTCTAATTCAGAGAGGATATGTTCTCACTGAATTCTCACATTATGGAAAAAGCTAAATAGGATCTCTTTTATAAGAGCACTCATCCCTATCACCTTCTAAAGACACTAATTTATAATATAATTACATTGGGGCTAAGTTTCATTGTATGAATTTGGGGTGGGGGCACAAATATTCAGGCTATAGCACTTAGATGATGACTTAAACCACTTTTCAACAGTTTTTGCCTATAGGACTCGTGTTTCTTTGATTATGACTTCAGGTTTTTAGGTTGACATTAGGTCAGCTTTATCTGGGACTTACAAATGTAAACTAAGTTTAAAATGGTCATAGATATTCAAGATCAGCATTATGAATGATCTTGTCCAATTGTAAATTGCTACAATTGAAGGGTTCTTATTAAAACTGTACTTAAATGACAAAGACTGTTTGCAGGATAATTTTTTAAAAGTGTCTGTCGAATAGACATAGAAATTAGATTGAAGATGTTTATTAAACATGCTTATGTTAGACTGCAATAATTTAAACACTATGCAAACTAAAATTATTTTTAAGTTAAATTATTATTAAGTTAATTTAATATGAAACTATAACAAAATTTCAGAGAAGTTTCTGTCATGATTGTGACATAAATCTGTGCTCTAGAAAATAATTGTCACTTCTCTACTTTTCTTCCTTTTTGTTTTTAAATGTGGACAAGTATTGTGTTGCACCTATAGTTTTTAAAAGCCCCTTTATAAGAACTTACAATATGCCATTACTAAATATTAAACAAAACTGACTATAAGTTTTGCAATATATTTCATTATTTAGTAATTAATATTTTGTAATAATGCACTTTTGAACATCTAAGTTTCCTCCTAGTACTAATATTTTGCCATCCAACAACCAAATGGATAATTGACAACAGAAGAAAATGTTGCTGGAAGAAAAATAAATCAAAATTGTTTTGTGCCATATTTCTTCCACCTATTATAGACCAAAACTCTGCGAGAGTGTAATGAATATTTGCAGCATTTAAATGAATTTTAGAAATTAGTCAAACTTTATGTACTGTGGTTAGGTAAGCAGTGTGTTAATTTTAAACTACAAAATGTTGACTAAAACTCAAAACATAGTTTTCTATTTCAAATTCAAAGAGAATAGAAAAAAGTAGATGCAATATGCACATATAAAAAGTCTCTTTTAAAGTCAGAAGATGGACCCCTATATTTTAGAACATATCCACAATGGGATTTGTGTATGTTTTTAGCAAAATGTGAAGCAATACACAGGAGTATACATTACCAAATGCATATTGTGTTGCAGCATACTCTTTAGCACCTCATAGTTTTTAAAAGCCCCTTAATAAGAACCTGTAATATGCCATTACTGTAGGGTAAATGAATTTCAAGGGAGTAAGTAGTTCAACAGACTCCATAGTTTACAGTTCCCTAATATTCATTAAGTAATTAAAATAGATAGTATACTTTACATAAACAACCACTTAGCCGTAACTTATGCATGAATATGTGTACATATCCTTTAATTAAATTTTTTGTTTCATTATATTTAAGAAGAATGCAACAACTAAGGTGACCAAACAAAAATAGTCAGAAGTAACCATTGACCTAAATATTTTGAGAATTCTCAGCTGTATTACAAGTCGGAGTTAATTACTATTTCTAGGTATTGAAGTGCACTCCAGAGGTTAGGTTTATTCTCTAAATTTGCCCTTTTTGAAGTCAGAACATGTCTTTTTCAATATATAGTTTTTTAATTAGAAAGGAGCTTAGCTAATGCTAACATTTAATATTTAATATACCCAATGTTATATATTCAACCTTGCATGATCTGAACCCAAGGTAAATTAGAAAATTCAGAGGTTAGTTGCTAAATTGCTGAGAACAGCATCTCTGAGTTAAAAGCCAACACCACAAAACAAAAAGATGTTATTGTGTCAAGATCACTCAGGCTCCAATATGAAGTTAGTTTGCATTTCACTCAATTCCTGGTTAACAGTCCTATATATCAGCAACTGTGAAAACAAAGGTGACGTTAACTGGAATCCAAGTGTAGGTACCAAGTGTTAGTCCACTTAACTACTTTTTCTGCACCAGAACTTATACCTTTTAAATCCTAATAAGTAATGTTTGTATGACACTCATTTCCTCCTTTGGAGAAGCTCACAGAGTTGTACAGTACTGTTTTATGTAGTTCTAGCCACATTCTCATGCATCAGAAGGCAGGGACATCGTCAACTCAATGCACAGGCTATTAAAGAATAACTTGCCAATTTACCGGGACAGCAATGGGATAAGCAAAGAAACTAAACTTCTGGGTTCATGAAGACTAGATTCAAGAGCATTTACCAAGTTAAACTTTTTATGTATTAGAGTAGCAGGCAACAAAGAAGTAAGACACAAGGGAAATGGAATGGAATGACCTGAGTAGAGTCATATTAATCCAGGAAGCAAGCAAAGGAGACATTCCCCTTAGTCACATGAACCCCTAAATAATCTGTACTGTACAAAGGCCCTTTTGTACAAATTTCAGGGTGATTTTAATTGAGCTTATAGTTATTTGTCTTTATGGTAAATGTATAAGACAGGACCCACAAAACTCTTATTCTGATAGATTTGAGGTGGGAGCCCTGGACCACAGAATTCAGTGCGGTTCCTGGATATGAAACTAAATATACATTATTCTACTTAAAACTAAAATTATCAGCTCTATGCTTATAAATTCTTACATATATGCTTATATAGTCCATTAGACTTTCCTACTCAACAATTTTTTGTAATTAACATGGTGAAAAAAATTCTGTTTTCCCAGAAAAGCTTCTGTATGTATTTTGTCTAGTACAAAGCTGGAATTTCTAATGCTTGAAACTCCTCTACTAGAAAGCAAATATTGTAAGGGAAAGGATAATCCCTTATTCGTAACATCAAAAAGCACCTTTTTCATAAGAAAACTTTCAAACATGTATGTTAAAAAATAATTAATCCCAGCTTAATTTCCTTTTAAAATTCTTTCATCCCTTGTAATGAAATGGGTCAAAGATGATTCAAATGCTTTTGACTCATTTCAAACATTAGAAAGGCAACTGTGCTAATTTGTGTTTACAAAAAAAGCATTGCATTTAATTTGACAATGGTCTACATGTGCAATAAAAGAAGCTGCAGTTTAATTTCACATATTAATTTGAAGTGTAATTAACATTTTAAAGGCAGTTTATGAATTTTGGAAAATAATTTAGAAAACCATATCTAGGTCTTTTCAATTTAAAAGGCACTAAATGTACAGCTAAGTAGATCTCCACATTTCAAAACTTAAGGAAGTTATTATGTATTTTGAAGGACAGCAAGATGATTTAATGTCAGTACACATAGAGATATCTATTGAAAAAATAAGCTGCAAAAGAAGAGAAAGTATGTTTTTGAACCATATAATTACCATTAAATAAAGAAGTTACTTGTTTGAAGTTGATTCTGTAAATCTTTATGAAGATTCTATATTTTCATTTTGAAGCTCAAATACTGAATTCAGAATAAAGAAGACAACATGTACAGATGTAAATAATGTAACCATAACAGATTGAGTTTTTGTACTTCTTGTTCCCTGTACAATCTTGTCATGAGAATAAATCACATAGTGTCACTTTTCTTCTTACAAGTCACCTTTGAAAATAAAGCATCAAAGCCTAATATTCTTTCTTGTCTAAATTCTCTTACTTTTTAATGTATGTGAAGAGCAAGAAAAAGCTAGAGAAAAATCTTTCACAGAAGACCCCTTTTTAAAACATCAGGCTATTCCTCTGTCTGTGTGCATCCATCCACCTCATCACACTAATGTCCACCTGCCAAAATATGAAGAAAGGACATTTACTTGATATCAGATCCTGAAAATATGTTTTATATAAACATTTTCAATGCTTTTTAGGACATTATCATAAATGCCACATACATTTAGACATCAATAAACCTTAAATCTTTTTTTACACTTTTTAATGAAACAATTGCATCTGCAAACAACTGCATTTTAACAAAATGTTTACAACAGTTCAAAATGCATTGATGTATTTTTAAAAGAATATTTGAATTATTAAGATTCAACAACAGTTTAGTAATTATTTAGAAGTACACATTATAGGAAACTGTCTACTTTAAGGATTTTAAAGGTTGTTAATTTCTTTTCAACTTAGAGAACATGTCTTACTATTATCATAATATTACCCAGATGTGTAATAGTAGTCATTTTTCATTTTAGGACCTATTGCAAAACTAAATAGAAAGCAAAACCCAAGTTCTACATTTAAAAACATATCTGAACTGATTGTATTTAGCAGGAACATATTTAGTAAAATAAACAAAGTTGCTGTTTACATTATAATTGTTCAGAGCAGTAAAGCCAGAATGAACAGTTGCACATTTTGAGAGAAATTATAAGGCAACCTTAAAATTAATTCAACCTTAATTGACTTGGTCCCTCCTTTTACTGTGATCCATCTCAATGGAGTAAGCCATGGTTAAATGAGAATTCAAGGCAGAAATATGCATAGAAGAGCAGTATAGAAATTTTCTGGACATAATTTCAAAATTGGAATCCACTTTTGCTAATTCAGGTAGTTGTTCTTTAATTAGAACTAACTTTTATCCTCTACACATTTAATGTTAAGTCTTGCCATTATGGATGGATACTTAACAAATGAACCAGCAACTAGCTTTCAGGCAGTAACTCAGGACATTTCTACTTCAAAGCATTCTTCATATAGAATAAAGAGGAGAAAAAGAGAAGTGAATATTCACTATACATTGTACACATAGCCTTATCTTCTTTAATAGGCCATTATCTGTAATACTGGGAAAATTTCTTGCTCTGCAGTGATGCATAAAAAAAAAAAACTAAATTAAACACAATTAATTTTATTGAGATATTTTAATCTATATTCTCCTTTTCATGGCCACCATTCCAATGGACTTTATCTACAAAGAGTGTACATTGCAATTGTAGTTTAAAATGACGAGTATGTGGCAATGCAGTTCCACATTTTATTTCAAAATCCTGTATTTAACCTCATAAGCAGATAATATTCTTACAACATTAACAAAATCTGGAATATGGAATATATTCTGCTTAAATTTCAAGCAGAAATTTGATAAAGTTAATTGATAGTTTAAAGATAGACAAATTATCTTCTTATATTTCCATGGCAAGTTTATTTATCCAATTGTATGTTAAAATGTCCATGCTATTTAAAACATTAATAATCTCAAATCAAACTAATGGTCACAGATTTTTCTGACACTGGATCTCTATTGGCAAATAGTGTTTGCCAGACAGAATTCTCATAGCTTTAGCTCTCTATCATAGATTTCAAAGGATACCAATAATCCACTTTCTTCAATTTTCAAAAGAATTAGTTGACCATGTGGGTTATATCAGACAGAGGAATGATATACTACCCATCAGAATTTCTTCTGTTTCTAAATCATTTTAAAATTCTGATTTGGTCACACCATTTAAGTTTCCCATAGCAAGAAATGTGCCAGTTATTTGAAAGTTTCTATAGAAAAAACCTCATTATAACACCACTTCTGGGATAGGAACCTAAGTGTGAGGGAGATGACATCTATAATGGAGCCCGAAGCAGGAACAAATTGATGCACAGTCTATATGTAAAACAATTTGTTGATTTGTAACTTCATAAGCAATTCAAATAAGTACAATGTTACCACAGTGTTTGTAACTGGGGTTTTCTAAAAGTATGAACCTCACTTTTCCTTGCTATAAGAACCTTCTATTCTTCAGACAAAATTTAAGGTTACAAAATTTTGTATTACATCCATCTAAAATTGGATCTATGTATGAAAACCTCCAAGAAGGTGCAGGGTTTGTTATTTATAAGAGAATGACTTCTTCATGAGATATCAGGGGAACCAATGCATCACAATAAAGTGCTTAGAGAACACAAATGCTCCAGGAAGTTACCATTACTTCAGTCAAAAATTCATTAGCAAAAAAAAAAAAAAAAAAAAAAAAAAAAATCATTAGCATTGATACCACTTTGTCAACATTTTATTCCTTGGGGAGAGGCAACACCGACATCCAGAGTCCGTTTCTGAAGTGAATACCAGCTTTTAGAAACTAACATCTGCTGAGCCCCAATGCTCCAGCTGCCACGGAAAGCAGATTTTCAAAAGTAAATCTGCCCCATTCATTTATTTGGGAAGTGGGCATTCAATGGTTGAAATCAATTAATGCTTATTTGTGTTTCATTTTAAATCTATGATTTAGAAACTTTAATTGACAAAAATAATGAATGACTACAATGCATTTTGGAGTTTGGGTTGTATTTTAAAACAAGTGAAGGTAATTGTAAGTGAAAAATGAAAGCAAGCTGCATATCTCAGTAAATGAGTAATTAACCTTTCACCTTCCAAACCAGAGAAGAAACCCTGATGATAATAACCAAACTGCTTTAATAATTCTCCAAGATGATAATATGATTAAATTGATAGTTTGAAATTTATTTTGGTTGTTTTCAAGCTATTTCGAAGTTATCCTTCCTTGTATGAGGAAGGATTCAGTACACACACCTCCCCACTCAACATATCTCTGCCTTTCTTTTGCTTTGATAGCAGCAGTAATCAAAAAGGCAGGGAAAGAGGAAGAGAGGCTGCTCATAAGGAGAGAAAAGAAGGGAGGGAGGGAAGGAGAAAATGATTACCAATAAAATTAAATTCCATAGGCACAATTATTTTTAAATTGTTCTTATGAAAATTGAATTCTCCCAAGTTACTTTTTGGGGAGCATTTAGCTTTTGAATTTGGGGAGAAAAGTAGCGATAAATGTGCTAATGTGCTGCAGAATTTGTAGCTGAAGTAATAAAGGATCAACTGTAGCCTGATTCATTCTCAAACAGTGGCCATTGCTCTGGTGATCTGGCCCATGGCCAGGCTGGACATCCCCAGCATCATGGGTTGGCAGCTGAACACACTCACATACTACTTCACAATCACTCAGTGACAGGTTATTCCTTTGGGAAGAGTTTAGGTACTATGTAAGTTATATAGGAGAGCTGCATGATTTGGATTGAAGTTGGCCGCACTCACACTACATAAAAATGGAATACAAGACATGTTAATGTGTCTATCTCTATGCATATGTTATACATATTTTGATATAAAGCATATGTTATACATATTCTGCATATGTTATACATATTCAGATATAAAACATGTTATATAGATATATCCTGATAAAATGGGATTCTGGATGACTTTTCAAGTCCTAAAGAATCCAAACAAAGCTGTCATTTAAGGTAGACATATCTTAACGTTTTTTTTTTTCAGTAGCCAATTTGTGAACTGACATTTCCTTTAAGTAATTAGAAGACTATAATCAATATGATTAATTGAATACTTTCAAAAATACTTATATCAGCAGCTTCACTCTTCCTACCCAGAGAAAGGAGCCTAGCCCTGAATGTTATATTGATGTGATTAAGACTACTTAAAAATATATCTCCTAGAGTTGCCTTCAGACAACATCATTTACTTAAAATTAGGTTCAAAATTTGAAAGTCAAAATAAAAATACCAGTCTAATCATTTTCTCCATTCTCAGATTTTACCTTTATATGATTTCTGATTATTGAAAATAATTTCATTATACTTTACAAACCAAGATTTAAAAATGGTTGAACAGAAAGTGCCATAGGCTCTAAAGGCAATTCCAAAATAAGAATTACAAAAATGTTCTGTGCACATAAACCATTACTGGAACATGTTTTCAGCCTCCCATGGGGTCCTACCTAGTATGGAAAGAAAACATTTACACGATGTACTTTGAGTTCTGAGATGTTTGTTATAAAACTCTGATAGTACTTCACTGTCCTAGCACAATATTTTATTAAATATTAATATAGTTGCTCTAGGAAACTACACTATGATTATAGCTGAGAAATAAAGGGATTGGAGATTGAAAGATCTGAGTTCTAGTCTCTGTGGTGCTTTGATACTTGATGTTAGACTGTGTGGGTTTAGGTTCTCTTTAGGGTAACAGGTAACTTTTTTTATACATTTGTTGTTTTTAGTGCTATAAAGTATGTCAAAATGCATTTTAAAGTCTAAAGCAGTATCTGATATCAGTAGCTATCTTTACATGGGCTTACAGACAAACACATCATGAGCCATGTTAAGCCCCAATCATAAATCCCTTCCATCTAGCCTTTAAATACCTGAAAATTATGTCAAAAGAAAAATTTGAAGATTTCATTGTTCAGTATTTCATTTGCATTAAACTTGAACTTGCACCAGGTAAATTCACTTAACGAGATCTGGTATCATTAGTATGAAGCCAAATATCAGGGCTACCCTCCTATCTCCTCAGTAGGGAAAGTGAAGCTGCTGATTTATTTGTGAAAATATTCAATTAATCATATTGATTATAACCTTCTCATTACTTAAAGGACATGTGAGTTCACAAATTGGCTACTGATAAGAAAGTTTAGAATACAAATATTTTATTATTAAGCTCTTGTCACAAAACTGGATCATGGAAGATGCATAAAAGAGAATGATGAATGGTATGTTTTATATATAAGAAAAGAAGTATTTCCCTAAAGTTATTTCATCTATTTAACCTGGTATAATACAAAAAGTTATAACCATAACAAAATAAAAATATTAACAATAGCTAAAATGTTCATGTTTTAAAACCTAAAACTTTACCTTCAATTAATGTGAAAGAAAAAAAAAATACTAAGCAATTTCGGTGGTTAGTTAATCACTGTGTTGATTACGCCTAGAGTTTCTGGGCTTGTGTCTGATAGGCAGAGCTGTGTAAATATAGGGAATTTTTTCTATCTTAATTATAAAATAAAATATAAGGAAGGTTCTCTGATATGTAGTTGACTCTTCCTATCAGAAGTTGAATTCTGGTAAGGAGAATTACTGCTATCTCTCACTGACCATAAGATCCATAAAGAGTTGAGGACTTGATAATTTGTCATTTTAAATACCATATATTTAGTGAAGGGTTTTGATAACAGATTATCTATGTTTTTATGTATCTTGATTTTCCTCTAGATGAAAAAGTGTGCAAATTGTGAATGTTAACTAAATTATTGAAAATTAATTAGGCAAATTATTTGCATAAATGTGTTTTCTTATTACATATTAGCATTAGTCCCTGGGGATCCACAAGACCAAACTGTTAAGTCAATGTATAGACACAAATCTACAAACTGTCCCATAAACATAAAAGTTACTATTAACCCTTCTTTTCTATCAGTTATAAACCAGGCTTCATTATGGGCATCCTTCAAATCACTTTTTATGCAATAAAGAAGTCTAACTTTAACCTTTGTGTTCTTTGAATATGTGAAATAATATTTTGAGTTTAATGTGTTTGCTCTTGGTGGTCATTTACGAGACTAACTAGAATAATTTGTAATGTACAAATTTTATAGTTCAAAAAAAAAAAAAGGAAGTCTTAGCCAAACAATTAATGAAATGACACAGGACACATTTTCTTATTTCACAAACATCACTTAACATTCTAATTCTTTAAGAGATGGCACAATGACTTTTTACAAATAAGTGTACACTGAATAGCATTATATTTTAAGCTAGAATATATTAAAAGCTGTAATGAAGACAATATGCCAAATAAATGGCATCTCTGACCTCATGCTACTGGCTAATTCTTACCTGCTGTATGTAAGTAACAGCCAAATTAAATATTGTGCCAATCCAGGATTCATTAGCAGGACCTGTCAGCTGTGTAAAAGCTTCCTCATAAGTGTTTGATCAGTACTCTGGTGCATACTTGTTGAGCTTCATTTACAAGATTGTCAGAAAACTAAATGTATTTTCATAGCACCTTCCAAATCTTTAATCATGCAAAGTCTAATGAAGCCAAAAGGCAATTTCTCAATTCTTTCCCACTTCCTTTTTCTCCTGGTAGGATATTTACAAAGAGAGAAAGAAGATGACACACAACTTAGCGGTATAAAAGAGATATATCCATAATCCACATATTACCAAATGAAAAGTTCAAGTGCCATTCTTCACTTCAAGGAGAACTTGAAGGAGAATTGTTTTATTATAGGGTCCACTAATGCCAACTCTAAATTCCCATCCTTTCTCAGAAGAATTTATAAAATCCTTCTTCCATTTGTGGAAAGAAAACCCTCCAAAACTGATGCAGAAAATGACATTTATTGACATTAAAAGCCTCATCAGTTATTTCTCAGTAATCTTTGTTCCTTTTGCTGAGGGTTTTGTTGTGCTGTTTGGCACAAAGGAAACTGGTACCCTTTGACTTAGCAAAGTCCAGCCTGCAACCAATACTCCAGATAGTTTCTTCAAAGCTGGTCATTTTACAAATATTGGATTGAGTCTTGTGGATGCCTGAATGAGAGAGAGATGAATTTGATATAATACAGAGTCATAAAGATCTTTTTAGGCATCCTGCTTTGTATTTAACTGGTTAGTGCTATATTTGCATTGGACTTGTAATAGGCTGCAACGTATCAAAAATCTGTCTTCTCAGCTCACCAAGATTTTTCTACTTGTGCCTCATTCCAGGAAATAATGGTCACACATTTTCTCAATTTCTCAGTTTTATACTCAATCAGTTTTTTAAAAAGCAAGCAATGAATAATTTATGTCTTCATTATTTAAACATCTGGAGAGCATCACAGGACCTACACCCACAAGCAGTTCTTCCATCAGACTTTTTAAAGATCAATTGAGGTCATAGGTTCCATTAATTCATCTCTCTTCAAAGTCAAACCATGTGCCAGACACTAAACATTAGAGATAGAAATAAATATACATTCCCTATCCTCAAGGAACTGGAACTCACAGTACAAAAGAAAAGATATTACCATTGGACAACAAATGTAATAATTTGGGGAAAATGCTATGAGAAAGGCTTCGTAGGCTTATTTTCAATGGCAGGAAAGGGCACAACCCAACCCAACTGGAGGTGAACAATCATCATGATCCCAAGTACCTTGCCAAGTAAGTTTTTTGGTTTTTGTTTTTTCCTGAAGCTATCTGGAAACCATTACAGGGTTTAGAATAGAAGATCTGTTTGGGTTTTTAAAGAGGTCAATCTAATAGGGGGTCATATGGATTAGACTTCCTATTTCTCTTCAGTTACTAAAACTGTATGAATAATCTACTCTGGGGCTTGACAATAATGAAGATATGTCGTTTTTCTTTGACACAGTCCATTAAACAGAACTAGTTATGACTAAGATCATACTTTTATTTGTTAATTCTTAGAGGTCTGTTAGTTTGAAAATATAGCTTTTAAAAATCAGTAAAGAATAAAATAATACATTTCTAAAGAATTGTCTACATATGATGGAATATTTGGTAATCACTCAGTGTATAAGACAAATCTTACACTGATAAATACTTGGTTCAAAAGATCAGTCAAAATGATAGAATTGGTACAAACTTGCATATTCTAGGAGATAATTTATGAATACTAAATATGTGAATTTTTTATATAAGTTCAAATTGCATATATTTTAAAAACTTTCAAGATCTTAAATTTAAAAATATTCTATTGCCTAGCAATGATTCATACTTCATATTAATATTTGATTTATTAATGACTTTTTTCATTAAATTTATTTTAAATAGTGATGTGTTAGTTTGCATGTCCTTTGAGGCTGCATACTGATCTGGTAACCTGCAGCTAAAGTGGAGAAATTATCACTTACCCTCTTTTTTAAAAAATGCTTAGCTCACCAATGACCAGAACTAAACCTCCCCAGTGTTTCATCATCACGTCAGTTGGGCATGTAACACCATGAGAAATGAGGTGCAAGAAGACTTGGGTCCTCATTCTCCGTCTCTGAAACCCTGTGGTCACCCACACAGGTTGTTCACTGCAGTCCTGGTATGTTTTTTATTTCATCGTATCACACAAACTTTGATTTTTCATTATTGCTTCACTCATATTGTTTTCTGAATTTCAATTGTATTTTGCATATCTGCAATAAATATTTTTGAAATAATGAACTGTGATTAGGCTGAGTTTTCTTCCAACCATAGAAATTAAGGAAAAGATAACTAAACAAAAAAAGCAAAGATCTCAAAATTGTATAATTATAAAAATTATAAAAGTGAACTCACTACTATTGTAGAATAATGAAGTGATAATTCTATAAAGTGCTGTAGAATTTGTGAAGCACTCTCATTATCTTATTCCATTTTAAAACAACCCCATGTCATAATCATCATTATTTACATTTACAGACACAAAAACTCAGTTTGGGAGAAATTAAGTGTCTTTTTGCAGTTACCTTTACCAGGAACTAGCACAAGCTGAGGTTCAGATACAAACTTAGCTCTTGCTTCAGGGCAACCACATTTCTTTATAGCTTTTATGTCATTAAGGTATAAAACATATCGTGTATTTAAAATTTTTCTTTTTTGCGACTTGGTATATGCTATTGTCCACTGCTAGCAGTCTCCCCTCTCCCTACACCTCACCGCAGATGGTGGATCATATTGCATTATGCTAAGTCAAATTCTAGAATATAGTAATTAGCGGTAATAATGATGGCATTAAAAACTCTCAGTAAAAAGTTTTAAAGGGCTGGCATACAGCTCAGTGGAAGAGTGCTTTCCTAGCATGCCTGAGGCCCTAGGTTCCATCCCTAGAAACACAAAAGTTCATTAAAATGTCAAAGATTATATTACAGCTAATATCCATTTAATACTGTGCAGCTATTATTGAAAGTTACTTCTTTAAAAATACACCACTTTTTATGTGATTATGTCTGCTCTCATTTAGCTGATAGGTTGATTAATGGAACAAACACAGAAGCATGAAGACAACCTAGTGCACAGTTTATATTTATACTATTATATTTTTTGCCTCAACTGAAATAGACAAATGTCCTAAAATGTAAAATAAAATTTATTTTTCTGAATAAATTCCACTTTGTTATTGCTGTGAGAAGATGAGAAGAAAGATGAAAGAAAGAAATTTTTGATAGATTTAACAGTATAAAATTGATTTTTGGGGGGTTTACTGTGGATTGAATTCAAGGGCACTCAATTGCTGAGCCACATCCCCCTAAGCCCCAGATCTCAGGGTCTCACTGAGTTGCTTAGCACCTTGCTTTTGCCATTCTCCTGCCTCAGTCTTCCAAGTCACTGGGATTACAGTCCCACACAACTGCGCCTGGCTTAAAAATTGACCTTTTAAACAGATTTTATTTTTATAATGTACTTTCAGCTAAAATAAGAAGGTGCTACTCAAATATATTGGTTTCAGTATACACACAATTATTCAATGAATTATGTTTTCATATAAATTTATGTTAGATATGTTTCTAAATAATTTGTTTCATTCTATTATGATTTTCGGACAAGGGTCTTACACTTTAAAGATTTAATATTACAAATATATCTTAATGTTTAAAAAGTGGTTTCCTAATAAATTGCTTTTCTGAAAATCAAATATCAAATTTCTTAAAAAAATAATGAGGGATGAGATGGCTCAAAAGTAATAACTAATTTAATAGGAACTCTCTATAAACAATAGAGTAGATATGCCCTCTGAAATGAAACTTTTCTATGATGTTCATGCTTCTATTTTTATTCTCAATTATTTTTTGAAAATCAGCTACTGTTAATTTGCAATTCTATGAGAAAGAGCAATCTCAAATTTAAGATTAGTTGAAGAAAAATTCCTCATGGTCACTCCTTTAAAGTTCTGTCCTAAGAGTGCAATCTGCATGTGATTTATCAATATATGTGCAGTAATTAAAAGAAAAAAATAGAAATCCACTAGAGCATGAGCTGCCAATGCCAATGACTATCATTCTTCTCTTGCAGATGAAGAAAACTTCAACAACGAATACAAAGAATGTTTGGATTTTCAGTCTTTTCTATTTTAATGATTATTTCATGGCACTATAGTTCTGGTTTCCCATATTTGTTTTCATTTAAAACATTGGTTTTAGAAGAATCTGAAAGAGGAAAGGATTCAAGGATTGAAGATGGGCAAAGCCAACTGAGGACACTTGGACACTCAACATGTTCTTATTCACTACCAAGTGATTGGAGATTTTTTTCTTTATCCATTCCAAGTAGGCCCTTTATGATTGTTAGTACACTTTTAGATCAGTTTTTTTTTTTCCTATCACTTCTAAATATCATATAGGCAGACATAAAATGAGTAAATTAGTTTTTTTAAAGGAAAAAACTTGAAAAACAACAGGGATACACACTTTACTCCATACACCCAAGATCGAATTGCTTTTTATTTTCGATTCTAGTCTTTGGCAAAACTTTGCTCTGCAGAATTTTTTCACCAAGTTAACTGCAGTCAGATTGTTTTGTATATTTTCCCCAATTAGTTCAGGTAAAGGCATCAGAATAGGTCAAGTGGTGGATGTCTCACTGGTCACAGAACTATGCACATTCAAGAACCTAAAACCCTGTTTTTCTTTTTAAATTTTGAGAGATCAGTGCCTTAATTTGCATGAGACACAATTCTTCTATAACATATAATATCAGCATATATACACAGAGAGAGACAGAGAGAGGGGAAAAAGAGCAAGATGACCTAAGAACAGCATGAACCTCAGTGGACAAGATGAGAGTGCATTTAGAGTGGACTTTGGGAGGGGAACAACACCTTCTCAAAGATTGCTATTGCTTAATGAGATTCGTGACCACACATCCATTGTATGGTATCAACCTGGATCCTTGCTGGTTCCCCATAGCCTGATCACAGTTGGTGGTTATAAGGTTAACTCAGTTGAAAACCCAGAAATGTTTTAGGTTTTTTTGTCTCCTATTTCTACAATACTGGAATAAGACTAGAATTTCCCAAGAATATACAGAAGCAATATTAAATAGCACAGCTTGGACTTTCTCAGTAGTGGTTCTGTGTTGTTACTATATGTAATATTTATGTTAAGGGGTCATATTTCAATTTATGAAATAATTTATAGAATACCTATCAGCTAATCAGACACGAACTATTTTCAATATATTAAATTTCTAGCCAGATGTGGTGGTGCACACCTGTAGTCCCAGTGGTTCTGAAGGTTGAGGCAGGAAGATCAAGTTCAAAGCCAGCCTCAGCAAAAAAAAAAGTGAGGTGCTAAGCAATTCAGTGAGACCCTGTCTCTAAATAAAATACAAAATAGGGCTGGGGATGTGGTTCAGTGCCCTGAGTTCAATCCCCAGTACCGACCCCCAAAAAACTTCTAATATATTATGACCTTGGGGCTGGGGAGATAGCTCAGTCGGTAGAGTGCTTGCCTTGTAAGCACAAGGCCCTGGGTTCAAACCCCAGCACCCCAAAAAAAAAAAAAGAATACCTAATATATTATGACCCTTTAGTCAAAGGAAGTCCTGGATTTATGTTGTACACATGATCAATTGTTTTCAGACACTGTATAGAATACTATGGATACTATTAAGAGACAACACCAAGTCTTGATTTTAGTCTTCATTCTGATTTTCTGACAGAAAATCTTTAACATACGGGACTCTGATGAGAAAGCAAACTATCTTTTATGTAAATTTATCATTTAGACACATTGAACAACTACCTGATATTATACAAGTACATCATTCTTCTTGGAAGAAAAAAATACATTTTTCAAATAGTAATAGGACAGTAATACGCCTGCCATAAACGACACACAGATGTCCCTCCTCCTCCTACCTGTTTATTTTAAAGGAAAATGTAAAAGCCCTTTATGGGTAATAATATACAATAAAAATTTTGAATCTTTATTTTTAATATATAAGAGCAAAAATAAAAAATGAAATCTTTCGTAGTACTATCAAGATCAGAAAACTATTCTGGACTGGCAATTATTTGTTCTGGTGACTGAGAATCAAGTATAGTGAGACATCCCCACAGTATACTCAGCATGAAGGCAAAGTCGTGACTTGAAGCACCACTGGTAAGTTAGCAAACAGTGGGAACAACTCTGTTCTAATGTAGTCAGAATGCCATTTTAAATCATTTGATGAAAAGTAAATTACATTTTGACTAACTAACCTCAGGTGAGAATATGAGAATCTATATTGAAATATATTCTTTAACAAGTATCTTTTTTCCTATTATAAAGTAATTCTTTAATTTTATTTGTGGATTTTTTGAGAGTTTCTTCACAGATATTATCAGATATTATGTGTGTGTGTGTGTGTGTGTGTGTGTGTGTGTGTATGCTTATACATGCTGTGTAATTACTCTACCACTGAGTTACACTTCCAGCTTTTGCATTAGTTTTTTAAAAACAATGTTGACTTCACTGGATGGTAAAGAGCATGTCCTGTACATCTTACTACCCAAGATTTCATTTGGCATTAACTGTACCATAGTGAACTACTGAGCAGCTCACTGGAAGTTGGTACTCTAGCTCTATTACTAACTTTGCACCTGAAATTCCTTCACCTCAGAAAAATCCCAGCTAGGGCAGCAATAGCACTTTTATGTTAATGAGGAAAAGGCACCTCTGGACAAATGCAACACCAGGTTAGGACACAACATTTGAGATACACAGTAAAGTCTGGTTCCTGCCAATTTCTCTGCTTGGTTCTTTGTGCAGTGCACAGACTTTACAACAGCCAAGATTCCTACTAATACATTTGCATAGAAATATAAGCATTCATAACCTCCACTCCAGCACCAGTGATGTATATATATAATAAAATTATCATAACAAAAAACATTCATTAAGCAGGTATTTTGAGTCAAACGTTTACATATCACTACTCACATTATCCTTTTGAGGTTTTCTGCAAACATGAACATTCACAGAGATTCTAAGAGACTATATAACATGACCAATGCTATCCTGAAATTAATGATAGAGCCTGGATTTGAGTATGTGATGATTGACTTCAAAAAGTAATCTCTTAATCTCAACCCTAATGTGGTTTCACAAATTATTGGGAACAGCTCAAATGTAAGTTTCTGGGTCTTCCATATACTTTTCACTCCTTGTATCACAGTAGCAAAGCAAAAGATAATCCTGAGACAAAGAAATCTGAAAATCATTAGAAAGTATTTTGTTCATGAATGATGTTTTAACTTTGTTCATGGAATTATTTATGACCCAATTTATTCTAGAAATGATTTGAATATCTCTCAGTTAAATCAAACCATGTGGCAGTATATTAAACAACGAAACAAGTAAACTGGAGCAGTTCATGTCTTTTAGTGGAGAATCTGGAATGACAATACTGCTTTTTGTAGTATGAATGCCAGTCTTAAATGTTATTTTCATCATGCATGACAACAGGACAAAACACTGCTCCTAAAACAACAAGTATTATTACTACTAATAATAATAGGTTTCCATTAATTGAGTATCTACCATGAACAGGACACATAGGTATTTTCTCAGGACCTCAAAAGAGCCATATATGGTTGCTTTTATCCAACCCCTTTTATACATAAGGAAATGATCTGTGATTACTTAATATTTAAAAAGAAAAGAAAATTCTAATAAAACTATAAAAGACTTTTAAGGAAAATCTGAGATAAATAAAATGAGCCAGCAAGATTAAAGGAAAAGAAGAGAAATAAAGGATAAGAACAAGTTTGCTGGAGGAATTAGGGTAGATGTCATAAAATAAGAAAATATATTTGATAATACCATCTGTGATTTTTGAGCCTTCACTGATACCCCCATTGTTTAAACTGAACATAAACATTTTTGAAAAATATTGCTTGATAATGTTCCTTCATTTTCCTCAAGCATAAGCCTTTACTCCCCAGGACTATATCTTCTACTCTTGGAATGGGTTCAGTCCAAGACTCCATGGTTGGCATTGAAGTGGACTGAGATAACAGATATTTTTGTATCCACATGATCCAGAAACCTTCCTTCTAGCCAATGGGAGCAGTAAGATGAAGCAATAAGCACTGCAATGAAATTTCAGTGTAAACTGAAAGTCTAAGGAATTCTTGATGTAAATCGTAACTCTGTACCATTATCACCAATTTTTAATCAATTAGATTCAAATAAAAGTAAGTTTGTTATTAACAGAGAAGGGGGATCCTCTCAGTGGTTACAGATAGAAAGCAGTCTCAACACATCTTGTTGAGGTGGGAGTCTTTATGCATTATTCTCCTTATTTTACCAAGCAGGAAATAGACACAGAGAGAGGCTAAGTGACTTGCCCAAGGACAAAGAGTGAGTCAGAATCAGAGCTGGGAATCGAGCCCACTTCTCCCAGTTCCCAGTGTACAGCTTTTCTCAGCAAGCCATAATGCCTTTCAGATGGATCTTTTCCTAAAATGTATTAACTTGTTAAAAATTCAATATGGGTGTTACATTACTTTTCAACCAGCTCTGTTTTTCACTACCATAGTAGAGCTCTTATCAAAAGTTAAACTGATGGTCAGACGAGCTATTGTATATCTAAATGTTATAGAAAATACCTCATTAAAAGTGGATATATCCAAATACCTAAGATGAATCAAAATCTTTAGAGAATGAGGTTGTGTTTGACTCTCACAGCTTCAGAAAACATGAATGCAGTTTCAAAGTTAAGAACTAGAAATGATCACCCAGACAGGGTCTCACCAACTTCCAGAAAAGCACAGTGATATTGTGTTCACATGGAGGAAGGAACTAAGAAAACAAGGAAATAAAAAACGTGCATACTGAAAATGGAAATTCTAGGCCATTCAGGGACATTCCAGAGGCTCATTTTTAATCAAAACTGTGCTATTTCATTAGTTTACTAGTTACTCTGGAACAGAGGCAGGTACTACTCTTTGTAATGACAGTTATGAAAAACTGGGAACTAGGTAAACCATAAATGATACCTTTTAAAAATGAAATCAAACCCACTGTAGAAACTCATTCTATACAGTAGTCTGCAGAGTCATGGAATAATTGCTCAATATTGGCCCAAATGATCAAACCCATTTGCTGTCCCTGATATATACTTTTCTGTTCATCCCCCATCTGGAGGGCAATAGTCACTACACACCTCCATTTTCAGCCACCAGGTCTGCCTAAAACCCCCAATTTTCCTATGCATGACCTACATATGTTTGCACAATATTTGTTGTCTGAATTAGACCATCGGTTCCTTGAGCACAGAGATAACTGACTTTCTTTTCTCCCTTCCTCCCTCCCTCCCTTCTTCTTTCTCTCCTTCTCTCTTTCCTGAAGTTTGAACTCAGGGACATTACACCGCTGACTTATATCCCCAGCCCTTTTTACTTATTATTATTATTATTTTAATTGTAAGACAGGGTCTTGCTAAGTTGCTGAGGCTGGCCTTGAATCTGGTATCCTGCAGCCTCAACCTTACTTGTTAATGGGATTATAGACAGGTGACACGGAGGTGTTTTGTGTTTTTTTTTTTTTTTAAGCCAATGATGTTAAGGCACATTTCTTGAGAAAAAGATTAGTAAATACAAACAGATTTTATAAAATGTACCTATATTTTTCTTTAGAAACTTTGCAGACAGTGAATTTTGAATGCCTCAATAAGTATTACCATCTATAATCACATCAATTCAGAATTTTACTCATCAGAAAATCAGTCATTGCCATAAATACACTATTGAAATCAAAGTACCAAATAAAATGACACCTGTTGGAACAATCAAAACATATTAGCAGAAGAATTGTTCTTGTAATTGGTTATTACCCTTAAGATAATGCATCCAATTAAAAGTCTCTGATGTTTTGATATCCTATGAGATTCTTGGAGAAGTGGTTGATTCCAGGGTGGGGACAGGGACAATACATGATTACTAAGGAATATCTGGCAGCAGTGTTAGATAGTAAGAAAATGCTCATAAAGGTGTAGGAGTATGTTAGAAGGTTGGAGGTGACAACTTGAATGTGTTCTCAGTGGACACCAGTGAAAAATATAAGCAAGAAAACAATGATGGTATTGGGTTATAATAAAAAATAATGGAAAAAAATATCAATGGGTATATACTGTTATACACTGGTTTAGATACATACATACATAGGGTAGAATTGGTGCTTCTACAGAATTATTCCACTTAACAAATGTAGAAAGAAATTATGAGGAAGAAACCACCTCACCCAAGTGATCAAGGTTAACATCACCAAAAATGAGAGATTGGCTTGTTTCTCCTGAAGTGAGAGACTGCAGAGGGCATACTTCTGTGTGATACTCTTATCAAGAATGTATAATCTCCATCATGATAAAATTATTAGGCAAAGCTAAACTGTGAGACATTCTACAAAAGAACTGACTTTATATAAGCCCAGGCCATGAAAATAAATGATCATAAAGAAGAATGAAATTAAAGCATTTGCTAGTAAGTGGATAGAACTGGAAACTAACATGCTAAGTGAAATAAGCCAATCCCCAAAATTCAAAAGCTGAATGTTCTCTCTGATGTGCCCATACTAGCTCACAATAAGAGGAGCAGAGAGGAATAGAAGTTCACTAGATTAGACAAAGGAGAATGAAGGGAAGGGACACAGGCTGGGAATAGAAAAGACAGTAGAATGAACTGGACATAACTTTCCTATGTTCCTATATGAATACACAACCTATATAAATACACATCATGTAGAACAACCACAAAAATGGGAAGTTATACTCCATATATGTATGATATGTCAAAATACATTCTACAGTCAGGTATAACTGAAAAGAACAAATAAAAATTCTAAAAAAAAAAAAAAAAAGAAAGTAAATGATCAGACAGAGAGACTGTCACAGATTGGAGGACTCTAAGGAGATATGACAACAAAATGCTTGAATCTGAACTGGTTATTGAAATAGAAGGTCAATAAGGTGAGACTGTTAAAATCTGAACAAAGTATATACTTTAATAACATTTATTGTATCAATGTTATATTTTTGTTTTGACCTTATATTACAGGTATGCAATATATAGCATTAAGGGAATTGGGTCAAGAGAGTATGGGAGCTCTCAATACTAGTTTTACAAATTTTCTCTAAGTCTAAAATTACTTCAACACAAAAACTAAAAAATAAAATTCTCTGGTTCAAATAATCAGTGTGGATATACTAATCTAGTGTGAAACACAGGTCTGAAATCTCAAGACCATGTGTGGTAATAGAACACACAGTTGGCCCTTATTAAGTCATAGCATTCCCAAGGAAAAGGAAGATGAAACATAAACCTGGATGTAATCCCATTCGTGTCTCAGCATGAGAATTTGTTACCTATGAGGATCTTATCTCTTCCCTCTTCAATTCACTACACAGTATTTTTCTTCTACTCCTTCCTGTTTTTCCTTTTTTTTTTTCCTTCTATATTTCAATAATTATCTGTGTGTAGCATGGCAATGTTTTATCTCAACCATGTGACTGGTATGTATCAGAAAGAACATTTTCATGCTTCAGTTTTAGAGGGTTAAAGCTGACTGAAATCTCTTCTTAGCATTTTCCCACCATTATTAAGAGACTTCTGTTTCTTAGATGACTTTCAGTGTTATGTTCCAAAGTCACAATTGGGTTGGATCTAATGAACCCTCTGCTGGGTCATTAAGAAGTTTTTCTGTTTCTATTTTCTTGTCCCCTCATTCACAACTTCCTCTCCACTGCTTTATGTCTAACAGGGGAGAGGAAGTTGTGAAGCAGGGATCCAGGGCACTGCTGAAACTCATCTGTGGTTTCCTTCTTCCCAAACCCAGGCCCTACAACAATAATGTAATGGAGATTGCTAGGCAATACGCTAGTCTCTCCAGCAGCACCTTTAGTCTGCAATGCACCAAATAAAATGTCCTCTGTTGCAGACTGTGCCATTGTCTGCACTCAGGAACCCCATAATGGGTCACAGCCTATCTGACTCAATGTTAAATCTGTCAATATTTCTTTATAGCACTCCATTGTTATTTCTTTGTGTGTTATGTCTGTGGTTTATCTTAATCAGCAGTATTTAAAACTTAAAAAATTTTACATACCAATCCAAATTTCTAGCCTTTCTTGAATAATCCAAAGGTCTGGCCATCCTGACTACTACATTTGCAAAAGACCAGAAATATGTTGGTGTTGTATATCATCTGCCCCTAAGGACAATATAGTTGCTTCTAATTTGCATGCCACCCACAGCACTGCACCTTCTGACCAGCCTAGGAGCTGTACATTTTTGTGTTTGTAAACATGCCCTATGTTTTGCCCTTTAATTCATAAAGGTCCATAAATGGGCAAGAATGGGGTTACATTATATGATGAGCAAAGACATTTAAGCAGTCCATTTTCCT
The DNA here is from genome assembly GCF_902686445.1 of Sciurus carolinensis. Classification (NCBI taxonomy): domain Eukaryota; kingdom Metazoa; phylum Chordata; class Mammalia; order Rodentia; family Sciuridae; genus Sciurus; species Sciurus carolinensis. The sequence continues at coordinate 94,077,174 of NC_062215.1, forward strand.
CTGGATTTTGGGATCTCAGAAGGTACAGTCAACATTATTTTCCTCAGTGAAAGTATAGAAGCAATGCTGCCAATCATTTTCTCTTACCACAGAAGGGAGAGAAAAGGGCAGAATTGCTACTTTGGGTTCCTTTATTATATTTCTTGCTTTTTAAGGAAGTGTTATTATTCTCATTGCAGAGTGAACTCAACACACAGTGCCTCTCAAGTACAAGTTTGTGATGTGGCAACAGAGCCATTACTGCTGTATTTCACACAGAAGAGAGTTCTGCTAATCCTCTTTGGCATTCATCTCTAAATCTTGGTTAACTGGAGTAGCTTCAGCCTCTGAAAGTTTATTTTTACTTAAGTGATTTTCTTGCTATTGTTAGATTTTTCAGGTGTCTTGCCAGCTTAACTGTCATCGGAATGAGCTTTGTTTATTCTCCTTGGCTCTTTTCAGCAGGTTTAAATTCTGTTCCAAGGGGTCACAACATTTCCTGCCCAAATGCCTTTTATTCTAAACATGTAGGCAGTAATTATTTTTTACTTTACCTAAAATATAAATAACCTCCTTAGACTGATTTTGAACCTTTTCCGATAGTAACATTCCTCATGAAAGAAAGAAAGCCCTTCAGCAGACCTCCGTGTGATGTGAGCAGAGTCCTAGTATGGGAGCATAAATCATACCTTGTACTCACAAATATACAAGTAACCCTTCCCCTTCCTGCTGCTTTCAATTACACAGATTAATTTATTTCCATACTTTCTGGCACCCCTCTGCTAAAGTACACAGCAAACAAATTTACAGAGAGTCCCAAATTAAATATTAATGCAAAATCTCCCAGTTTCAAATTTCATTTGATTCAGACACTCTAAAATTTAATAAAATTTTGGTGTTTTTCATGTTTAACTTATTTGAAAGGCATAATGTTGATTTTTAATGCTGAAATTTTGGAGCCAAATTATCAAAGAGGGTTTTGACATCATGAATAAAAAATGGATTGAGTGGGGCATGGTGGCACATGCCTATAATCCCAGCATCCCAGAAGGCTGAGTCAGGAGGATCAAAAGTTCAAAGCCAGTCTCTTTAACTCAGTAAAGCCAGTCTCTTTAACTCAGTAAAGCCAGTCTCTTTAACTCAGTGAGGAGCTAAGCAACTTAGTGAGACCCTGTATCAAAACAAAACATTTTAAAAAGGGTTGGGGATGTGGTTCAGTGGTTGATAGTCCCTTGGTTCAATTGCAATTACTGATACCTACAAAAAAAAAAAAAAAAAAAAAAAAAAAAAAAAGGAAGGACTGATCGTGGAGCTACACAATCACACACAAATTATATTTCCATACGTGCATCTAGCATAAGTCTACTACACTTACAGGTGTGCTCTCTGCATAATAAATAAATCAGTTGAGATCTTTTGCTTCAGTATTTTATTTAAATATTTCTAAAATTTTATATGCCTGAGTTTTGGATCACTTTTTATTTTAGCCTACTCTCTGTTTTGTATAGGACACTTCTTAAATTTAAAACCAGACCATGGTTGAAAACAGAATAGAAATTGTTTTTGTACACAAATAGTAATGATTATGTAGCATTTACAAGATAATTTCCCAGTATCATGTTACTGATCCCTCAATCTAAAGAAAAAAGAGTTTAAAAGAGTTGAAGACTCACTCCAAGCTGCATTTTTGGTGCACTATTTACGTCGTCTACATAACCTAACAAGAAATTGAGTGAAATATTTTGGGGGCCAAGCTGGTATTATGGTGGTACTTTGGAATGCAGATTTCACTATCAATTTTAAAACTAAACTATGCCTGTGCTCAAGGTAGAGAATAGAAGAGAGACCTAAATTAGGAAAAAAAAAAAAAGAAAAAAAAGCAGAAAAAAATTGTAGGTATGAAACCTGAAAATATTCAAAACCTTAGGATCCAGCACAACTCAATCACCTTAACACTAAGTGTTCTTCCTTCAAATGCTGTCCTACCTTCTTTCTCAGAGACCCTCTAGGTTTTGATATTTTGATAATTTTTCTTTTCTGTCACTTTTATAAACCTCTCTCCTTCCTCATTTTTCTCCTATCATGTTCTCTTTCCTTTTTTAGCTCCAAGAGTTAGAGTTAAATAAACCAAAAGTGTTTGGTAGCTACAAGCAAAGGTTGTTTGAAAAACCCGAAGTTGTACTATTGCTAAACTAGAGTTTGTAATACTTGTCCTGGTTTTAGTTTAGCTGTTTCCATCTCCAGGTCTAAAATCCACACTGAAAATGGCACCTATTATCCATGGATAAGTACAAGGGAATAACCACAAAGGCTCTAATCGACCAAGAGACAACACCAAGTGGGTCATAAATTCTTAACTAGTAAGTTCCCCTGGCCTGGTAGATTCTATAAACATTTGCTGTCAGCACCCCCTTTCTTTCTACAATTTTCTTGGAATTTCCAGGGAGAGTGATGAGTACAGTGAATAGTAGCTCTTTTATAATCTTTTCTCTTTACTAACTTAATCAAATATTCATAACCAGAAACTTCACTGTCAGTACAAATTCTTCTCAATCATGTCAAGGATTTGGGGACATTTGAAAAGGAGCTCTTTCTTAAAGACACTATTTCCTCAAGAAAACACAAATGAATCTCCATAAGCTATTGCCTGTTCCTTTTGCTATTATGCTGGTTTATATTGGTAGAAATATGAGCAAAATAATTGCATAAATTTATCAATGCTTAGACTGTCTTTAAATATATTGTTTAACCAAACCCCAAAGAATACTGTGAGTCAGGCTCTATTAATTCCAATTTACAGATATGGTATGGATAAATATGGAATAATAGGGAAGGTGGAATTCTGAAAGGGAAAAGTAATAAAAGGGAAAGCAATATTATAGGGACCATATATGAAGACCACATACCTAATAATATGAAACATGTTTTGTACAAGTTAATAAGGGGGACTTCAAAAATGGGATGCAACCATTTTATTTAAAAATAAACAACTATTTAGGTTATTTATACCTAAAATAGATATTAATCTGGTTAGAACATTAACCCTTACCTCCAAGATTTATGTTTTGAGGCTTTATTTCATTCTTAATTCTAATATATTGGATGGTGCCACACTTTTTCACAGAAATGTCCCTAAAACAAAGATGCGAATTTCTGTTCTACCTTATATTCATCTCCACTGCTGTCTTTGTCTTTAAGCCACCACCATCTTCTCCAGGACAGTTATGATGACCCCTTAACTGTATCTTTTCTCCTCCTTCTTATTTAACTGTGAACACGATCTCTTAAAAAAGTTCATTGCATCATAACATCTCTGATTAGCTATCCAATTGCTGCTCGTTGTAATCAGAGTCAGACCCACACCTCACCTTGATTTGCATGGTCCTAGCTCACCTAAACTGACTTCATCATGAATATGGCTTCTTCCATTCCCTCTCTATCAAACACATATAATTCACTTCACATGCACAGGTCTTTTTTCTTTCTCTAAGAACATGCCAAATTCAAGGGATTGCATAGGAAGCTCCCTCCTCAGTGCTACTCATAGATACTCCCCTCTCATCACTTAGTGTGAGCAGGTATACCACTCTTCTCCAGAAGATTCTGTGATTATAACCATAGCTCCCCAAAGCATTTTCATGAGTTACATACACTACTTTTCCTTCTTTTTAGCATACATACTTGTTATCTATCTCCTCCAACACTAAAAGTCCCATTATTCTGGTTGCATAGTTGAACCTGTTCATTTGTTCCATTCCCAACACCTAGAACAGAGCTTTCTACCTGCTTATTCAAATTTATTGACCAAGTAAATGAATAAACAAATAACCACCAATCACATGGCTATTTGGGGGATCAAATGATTTCATCAGGGAAAAACTGAAAAAAATAGTTCTTGGCATCTTGAAAATGTAAGGCTTTTCTTACTACAAGTAACTTACATTAAGTCAATGCTATCATTGATAAAATGGGTATTTATGGAATGTAATTATAATGCAACATGTTTTCACAAACATTAGTTATTGTGCTAATGGCAGGTGGAAAGTGTAGGGACGATGCCACATTTCTTTTCTCCAAGTAGATGGAGCCATACCCTATAAAACTCAGGTGGTACCTAGATAAATAAAGATAAGATAAAACCCAGTGCCCTTCATTACTTCACATTTTCCAAGCAATGAGAGCAGCAAGTGAGGTCAAAGAAGGGCTAAGATGTTAGTTTTTCACTGTCAGGATTAATTTCAGAACATCTGACAAGATCTTTAGAAAATAAAACAGGAAGAAAACATCTTATAGAATAGAGAAATAGAGTACAATGCAATGATGGACAGAGGAAAATGTATAAGTTCTAAGTTTTACCTAGTTATTGATGTTGGTGAATGTCAGAGGAAGTCCGATACTTTCCCTAAGTGGAGATTTGTGTACTGTTGTATTACAAACCATCAAGAGGATGCTGGTGCACTATTATCATCTGTGTGGCAGTTATGAGAGCACAAGGACTCAAAAAGAATGCCTGTATTCTGAGTTAGTAGTACTAAGTACAAATCTGACTTAGTTGGTATTTTTAACAAAATCTCCCAACATATGGCTGTCCAGTGGACATGATCTGTAATACTTTCATCCAATAAGGCAAGAATCTTACCCATGAGGTGATACCATTCTCACTGTACTTTCAGAGCTTAGTCATGAGAAAATGCCTTAAAAATTAATAGAGTTGAATAAAGTAGGATATTATAATAAAGCATACTTGCTATTTTAGCACTTTTGTACCAATAAAATATACTATTAAATAGAAGCTTTGGGAAAATGCACACGATGTCTTAGATAATCTAAAATCTCAGCTTTTGAATTCCTAGAGTTTATATTTCAGCAAAAGTTTGAGGTTCCTAATTGCCTCATACACTTGAACTATGTGACTAGAAGCAAATAAATTCAATACATGTCAAAAGTTCTCCCTCTTAGCATCTTTGTGTTTCCTTTCCTTATACATCTTAATTTCTAAAGAAAATAGATCATTCTAAACACATTTCTGTTATCAGCATTATACCTACAGTTTTTCTTTAGCACAAATACCTTATAATACCCTAGGAGCCCTCAAAGCAACCACAACTATGTTTCATTTCTCTTCTCTGCTCGCCCCCTCTTCATTTTGTTCTCTTTTCTCATTTTAAGAAGAAAAGGCTAAGATGACAAATTGTCATTAAAGAAAAACTCAGCGGTAGAAAAATTCTCAAGGAATTATGTATTCGTATTTCTAAAGTTAAGCTGTCTTGGAAGTTTTGAAGGATGTCAATGCAATGTAGAAAAGTTAGGAAGGAATGTCCTATTGATTGTAAGAATAAAACAAGAGACGATCTGTGGTACCTTGATCTTACCTAAAGAAGAAACTTATTCTTTCCACTAAAATGAGGTCGTGTTTCAACAATACCTGCCTTTGGTCTGAAGGCTAAGCCATTCAGGACAATGAGGTGCGAGTCACTCAGGAAGAGATGTCTGACTGTTAATAAGAATGCACTGTAAGATAAAATGTAACATGGGTATCTTAGCATGGCAGCATGCTCTCTCTCCTTCCAAAAGTTTTTTTCTTCTTTTTTCCCATACTTAAAGTTAGAAGAAATCAAATATGAAAATTTACTTTCTCAAGGTACCTATATCTCCTACCAAGAATTCAGTTATAATTTTATTCATTTATAAAACTTTGATGTACACATGGGTATACTGAATCTTATATCTGAGAAAAATAAGATTAAGTAAATGAGCCTATGCTAAGTATCTATTAATTGAAATTAGTTTTCTTTGTTTTTACAGGTAAAGACAACTGTTCAACATGTTGTAGATTTAAATCTATTTTGGAATATTGGAGAAGAAATCCTAGATTTGATAATGTTCCATTATTCCACAACTGGATCTTATGGCTATTAACTAATAATCAATTTCATCAATTAGTTTTGTCTGGAGACTCAGTCAAAATAATTATGTTTGTATAGAGAGATCCTAAATCAATAGGTGAAAAGAGAGAGAAAGAGACTATAATTTGACATCACTGAATTCAGAACAGTAATAAATATTACATATTTTCTAACCTGGCCTTATAGTTATGCCATGAGGAAAACGAAGTCCATGAAATCATTTATGAGAAGATATAGATCTAAAATTGCTAAGGCAGTTTATAGGAGAAAAAAATAGGGAAAAAGCATATAAATTTTGAATGTCTAAGCTTAATTGTTCAGAAAATTCTTGGCAGAATCTTCTGAATGCTGCTTTCCTCTTTCTCTTACATAGAGGGTTCAGGTGTACATGGTGAAATTAACCTGTTATTTAAATTAGAGAGCCCAAAGGAGCCAGAACACTGATTCAATATTATTATAAGAATACTTTTCAAAAGTGATTGAGGTAAATATGCTCATTATTACACATGGGAATTAGTTCAAGAACTAACTTAATAACAAACTGATTTTTGGAATTATTTTCACTTTTAGTATTATTTATCATTAAATAATAGAATTTTTCCCAAGAAATCAATTAGCTTTAAACATCTCCTTCCAAGAGAACTGGTGAACATTCCCAAGGCCTATACAATGTTATATTTCTGATTATTAGGTTGAAATTTTATTCCTATGCTTCTAGTTAATAATTTCTAACATATTAAACTTGGGAATGACAATTCCTTTAAACATATACAGCCAATCCTCAAAAGAGGATAAGAAGTGCTACTTGATTCTTTTCAGTTTGCTTGGTCAGATTAATTTTGCTTCATCCCTCCAAAAACCAAAAATAAAAACCTTCTCAGCACATTGAGTCAAATTCATTTTTTGGTCATTAGTCTGAGATTAAATATGGGGAGCTGGATTTCTTCAGAAAACTTTTTTAAAGTTTTTAAAACTACCTAAAGTTGACTAATTTCTGATAGAAGTTTGGCCATGCATATATTCCAGTTAACTAATTAGGAGGATACACAACATTTTCCTTTATATGTCATTAGCATTCCAGCTACCAAAATATTCCTTAAAATTATATGAATTGGCTGTATTTTAAATATGTGAATTCTACAGCAAATGTATTTTGACACTTATTTCCTCCACTGTCAGATTCTGCAACAACAAAATATTTCTCATATGGAAACTCATTGGAATGTTCTTTTGGGGAGTTGAAAGATACTTCAAACAGTTTTTCATATCACTTTATGTTTCTCAAAGAGGGAGTAATCAAAATAATAAACATTTTATCTGGAGTTTTAAAAAATAAATGCATAATTAATATCAGCCTTCTCCAATTTTCAGGACAGAGCAGTATTTTTCCAAGGTGTTTGTGCCAAGGCAGCCATTTTGAGGGAGAATGACTTCATGTTGGTACAGGCATGTTTAACTTTTAGTTTAAATTCTACTTTCTTTGAATGCATCTATCTAGAATGAAGACAAGTGTTTCCTTTGTACAAGAATTGTTTTGACACACAGCCATAGAAGATAGAGAAATCTATCACTATGTGTGATTGGTACTTTTTACTGCACAGAATCCCTATAATCAGGAAGCAGTTGAAGACAAGGGGAGGGATCTATTTCACAGAAGATGTAAAACTTAACAGCAGAAATATGAGAAAAACACATCATATTAAAGTATGGACTGGAGAGAAGATACAGAGATCCCTGAACATTATAATCCTTTATGAAGACCAAGTTATGCATACCAGGAAACCTTAAATGCAGTTTCTCTTTCTAGTATTCCCTAGGCTCATACAAGAAATTGAGAAGGTAACCAGCAAGTATAGTCTGGGATCCAATATACTTGCAAAACACCAATCTCTGCCTATCCCTAACTTGAATGATAAGTAACATTTAGAAAATGTAATTTCATTACTAAGAATACATTATGAATATCATTCATCAAACACCCTAAGAGAATTTCATTCATATTCAATTAATTTTTTTTAAAAACTCCCCCTCTTAATAATTCTAGAGTAGTTAACATTTTCTACTAAGTTAACATTTTCTAAGTTTTTAGCAATGTTCTCATGTATCTCTCCAATGTTATGGTTTAAATGTATCAAGTCTCATTGATGGAATTTATTTGAACTACTTTTATACTACAAATATTTCCATAGTACATTATGAAATTAAGATGAAAAATATATATTAAGAAATTATTATTTTGTCTAAAGATATTTTAATGGCATCTTCAAGAAATACTGATTTGGATTCAGCTCCCTCCTAAATTTATCTGTCGGGTTTCTCTCTACACTTTTTTCCCTCCTTGTTCTGCAATCTTCATTTTTTTCCTATTATTCTAAGACATTTAAATTTTTCTTTATTTTTCTATAATTTCTTTTCTTATCAGCCAGATGCTATTTGAGTTCAAGGTGGGTAGTGAAGAACACACCCTCAAAGAATACAGACCTCCTAAAAACAAAACTTTAATGATATTCTATTGACTAAAAAGATCATGAACTGCAGTTTATCTTTTGTAGAGGGGAGGGAGATTGAAATTTTGACACACACATGACTGCCATATTTAGATGACTTTATACACAGGCACATTAAAATGACAATAGCAGCATGAACTTTAATTACTTGGAAATATGTTTCCACATGTTATGAGACTCAATTTAAAAGAGACTAGCATCAGGTCTCTCAGTCCCTCTTCTTTTCAGAAAATTTGACAATTTAAAACATACTTCATTTTAAGTCTTAATCCTTATCAAGCAATACTTTGATTCGATATGACATTGTTAGATGACAAATTAGTTGATTCTAAGTGAATCTGATTTATCCTCCAATTTTGACTATTAAGAGTTACAAAGATCTTTCTCTTTTCTAAGAGATCTTTTCTTTATCTAATAAGAACTGACATCAGTGTTACTGCAACTCTGAATCAAAAATCAATATAAACTAAAAAATACACAATATATAATTAAAAGAAAGTAGATATATATGGATTGAACTCTAAACATATGAGTTAGTTTCAAGTACTTTTCTATTTAGTTAAATGTTACACATTCACAAACAACAGAGGTAGATGTAATACAGATATTCCCTATCTAGTCAATACAGTGTAGGAAGCTTACCACTACTCAATAAGTACTCAGAGGATCTAAAAGTGATTTCACAATTTTTGGCATAAAACTAGTTCCCACACTATGGAGCACACAGGTGTTTTCGCATAACTATTTTATTCCTTAAGGACAACTGACATAGCGTGTGCTGAAAGTTACATCTCATTAAACTCTTCCTTGAGTTTATAATCCTGTATCTTCTGTCCAGCATTTCAGTGGGGGAGGTCTGTCATAATGCAGCAGCAACTTCTTTTTCAACTTTCAACAAGATTTCTTTCTCTTACTGCCCCCTCACCCCGCTTTTTTTTTTTTTTTTTTCCAAATGTGATACACCCAATGCTAGCTGTATGGAAAGATGTGTATATATACATCTTTATACATGTATATAAAAGAGTGACAGATTGTTGGCCTACCATTCTTTGCTTGTGGTGCATGATAAAGTACTTCTTAGGGTGTTTTTTTTTCCCCCAGAAGAAAATGAACATTGAAATAAATAATGAAAACTCACAATTATTTTCCATGTGACTGCCTTATATCTTAGATTTTTTTTTCCTTCATGGAACTATTAGGCACTACATACAATCCTTTAGTTATGTAATTTCCTCTCACAAGAAACTTGATTATCTTCATGCTCAACTTTTTATTATATAAATAGTTCTGTTCATTCTGATCAAGGTAGCAACAGCACTATCCCACATAAACATACACAAAAGCCCAGAGTACTTAGCTCCAGATGAGGTCAAATTTCTGGAGATAGGGAACTCCTTCAGAAAGAACCCAACAGCTCTAGTCTGCCAGTGCCATTATATTTTGCTAGCACACTGGGCTGAAAAGCTTCATTCTGTTCATCTGCTGCGGTCCAACTTCAAACAATCCTAAGAAAGGTTGAGAGCTGATTGTTCCAGATCAAACACATCATCATTTCAAGTTAGAGCTATGGGCTTCCATTTTATCAGTACAGTTTTCAACTATTTCACACCAACTTCAAGGCAAGTTAAGCAAGTTCAGAAGCTATGTGATTAGGTGACAATGATATGTTTAAAAGATTATCACTAGCAAGTGTCAGATTTCCTAAAGGAACTCATATTAGTCCCACTACTGGTAAAGGAAATGGCATGTGTGGGTATACTGTAAAGATTATGGTCTGGTTGCCAACAGTAGGTTGGATACAAACACTACAATTCATTCCCCTGCTCTTTCCTATAATGAAGCAATAATTTTCAGTCAGTTCATAATTCGCTTCATATAAACACAGACATTAAATCTCCCAATGCAACATTTTGCCTGTTGGCTTGGCACTGACATCTGATATTTTCTAACTTGCTTTTCTTTTTTTCCTAATTATACTTAAAAGTTGAACTATATTAGTCAATGCAAACTCATTTTATGATTTACAAAACTAGATCTATGATACTTCTGATTTTACTTTAAGCAGTTAACCATTCCAAGTCTGGTTCCTGTGTCCCAGATATTCATCTACTATTTTTTCCCTTTTTCATACGTGTATCCGTTGTCAAAGATTATTAAACTTTTATAGGAATTACTGGTTTTCCAGATTAAAAGTTTGCAGAAAACAGGTTTATTATAATATCCACCTCCTCTTTCCTCTGCTCCCCATACCACTTCCCCTCTAAACTTCTACCATTTATCTGAAAGGAAAAAGCAAGAGCAAAGCACCAGGTTGGATCAAGGTACCCCAGTAGTGGGTAAGTCTCTCAAGGTACCATGGGGGCTCGGTCAAGACCTTCTGAATGGGAAAAAAAGTCAAGTTCAAGCAGGTGCTTGCGCCCTAAAAAGCTTCTAGGCTGATGACGTGAATCTCGCCGGCATCTGCTCCACGAAGGTGCTACAGAAACCAAACGGGGTTGTGTAGACTCTTTCACCTCTCCATAGACCCTGATCCACCAGGTAATGAAGTTAACCCAGGAGCTAAGTTGAGGGCGGACACGCTTAACGCGGAGAATCTAGAGCCCGCAAAAGCTCGAGTTGAGAGCCAAAGTGGAGGGCAGTCTCATGGAAATGCGAATTCTGATCCCAACATCTGCAGCGCTTGGGATGCGCGGGCAGAAGCGCACAATCAAGTCCAAACGCTCCCGGAGGGGACAAAATCAGGACTCGTACATAGCCAAAGGAAGGGGGGTAGGGGACTGTGGGGGTGTCGAGAACTCTGGCACCTGGTTCAGGAATCCCCACCGCACCTCTCACCCCCAAGAGGCCAGCGCACAGTGGCCAAATGGTCCCGGGGAGCGAGAGCGGGGCTGCTAGGACTTAAGTTTCCACACTCACTTATCTGCAAGCATCGCCCAGGAGGAAAGCGGAGGGAGAAAGGGAAGGGGGTGTTTTCCTTACCTTGGTGGGCTCCCACGGTCAGCACCTTGGCGATAGGCAATAATCCCGAGAGAGTGAGTAAGGCGAGGAGAAACTCGGACATTGTGGTCCCCCGGAAAGGAAGCCTACGCTGGAGACTGCTCGGCGGCACCCTCGGCCCGGCGGCGGCGGCGGCAGCGGCGGCGACAGCGACGGCTCGGAGCCCGGAATTGAGCAGCGTCATTTACAAATGTCACTGGGAATTCTTCAGCTCAATGAGTCCAGCTAGTCCGCCTTCTCCTGCCTGGAGCAGGATGTGGAAGGTGTAAGGATGCGCGCGTGCGGGAGACAGAGAGAGTGTGTGTGAGCGCGAGCGAGCCGCTCGTGTGTCTTGACTTTTCAATGCAGGGTACGTCTGATCTTACATCACGCAAGAGGGGCAGTGAGAGATGCCAGCGGATGGGAATTCACTGATTAATCACCGAATCCACCACACACCCCTTCGTCGTCCACATAAATCACATCTATTACTTAGTAAGAGGCATTTAACACAACAGGAAAATACCACCACAAACTGAGAACGCCACAAATCAGAATTATTTCAGTCTCCTTGAAGGGAAAGTAACTCCAAGCTGGTTCTGTAGGGATTTGGGTCTTTAGAGAAGGGGGGGACTTCTGCAATGGACTGAGCCAGCCAGGCGCCTAGAACGCTCTGCATTTACCAGCCAGCTGAGAATTATCAGCTAAAGCACTGGGCTGCTTCTCTGGGCAAAGCGGATTTGATCCCTTTGGTCCTTGGAAGATTCCTAGGAAGGAAAGACAAGCCAAGTAACTGAGCTTCTTAGGGAAATGGTTTCCTCCACTTAACAGAATCGCAATGCTTTCTGAATTGCACTTTTAACTTTTATGCTGAACAGCACTTGGGGACAGGCATGAAAAATTTAGTGACTCAGCAGAAACAAAACCAAAACACCCCCAAAAGTCACTGCCATTTCCTAAGACAGGAAGGTGAATGGAAAAGGCTATTGAGGTGCCTAAGCAGGAACAATTGGCAGTGTGTTTTGTAATAGGTTTCTCTTTTTAAAAGGGTGCCTCCAGTCATTTTAAACAGATTTTAAGGTGGATTTGTTGTTACTTTTTTTGTTTTCTTTTTCTAAACAGTGCAGTGCCAATTTTGGAACTTTTCCAAACCATCAGATGCATCAGAATGAATCAGGGGAATTAAAAATAAAAGTTGTTTGTGTGACCACTTAAGTTTTCAACACGATCATCCAAGTGACTTAATTTTACTTTGCCATTCAAAAATGGATGTGTCCTTAAAACTCAGAAGTCTGAATAGTTGAAGGTTTACTTTCTTCCTAATAGTACCAATGATTCTTATCTAGGAACAAATTGAAAAAAAAAGATTTATATTTAATATTTTAATACATGAGATGAGTAGAAGGGAAAAATGTAAGAAAGGAACAAAACTAAGTCAAAGGATAATTGAAAAGTGAAAGATATTTTAAGCACTTAATGCAGTTTACCGAGTGAGACTCACGGATGAATGTCAGCCCTATGAACTAGCTGTTTTTGTGAGTAAAGTTATCCAGACATCTTTAAATGCTCCATAGAGTTCATTAAAATTAGACTAGATCAAAGAGCATAGAAGTGACTCTGCAGAACATTGCCAAGAATCTGTGAATTTCACCTTCCATATTTAGCATGATTGTAAATACATTGTCTATGTCAATATTTCCATATTTTAAAAATTTAAAGTTTACTTTTCCCTGTAAGTCAAATCATTTAGTGTCTAAAATACCATTCCATCTATATTTTAAAGTGAATATTTTTTTCCTGCTAGTTGTTACTCATATATTTTCCCCTAGATGTTTTATTTTTTCATAATAAAATGTACTACATAGAAAAACAGAAAGATTCTCCCTCTTTGACTTCATTTCAAAACTTTACAATTTAAAAATGAGTGACAGTTCAAAGAATGAGAGAAAGATAAAGGGATAATGTGCAAAGTTATAAATATTTCTTTGTCAGGTTCATGGACTTCTATATTCTATTAAATACTTATTCATCGGTAAAAATCTAAGCAGGTGTCTTTTCTACATGGTCCCATTTAATCACTAGGTGGTCAACTATTAGGAAATATTTATTCAATTGAGTGTTGGCAAGAAAATAAGGTGCTCTCACAAACCATGCTAAAAACATCCATTCTTCCTCTTCTATGCTATTAGTATTACTACCAGTAGCCCTCCACTTACACATTGTAAGGAAAGGAAAAGCAGCCAGTACCCATGTACTCCACCAAAGTCACTTAGCAGGTAAAAATGCTGTCATGCAATGAGCACGCATCAGTAGACTCATCAATTCCACCATCTTTTTGGAAATGGGGAAAATCACTAAATATAATCAAAGAAGCAAATTCCCAGGAGATAATGTATTCCAAATGTACCATACTTAAAATATGCAGGGGTCACTGATATTAAGTCTATTGAATGAATTAAGCAGAGTAAAAAACAATATAACATCTTAAATCATTTGGTTGGTTTTTTCCCTTGAATGGAAGAAAATAAAAAATGTATTATTCAAACATTGTGACAAATTAGTAAAGCCAACTAAAAAATTTTTAAAAGTTACCATCAAATAGTCAATCAAGTATGACAAATGACTCAAAATAACTCTACAAAATGGCGTAGAAAATATAGAATCCTGAGAACAAATGAAAAGTAATTTGTTATATTTAAATTCCACTATAGATTTGTTTCAATGAAACATTATACATAAAATAACATTCAAAGCTTTAGTTTAAGAAAGCAAAAGGTTGTGATTAATAAAAATCAAAATGATATGAAAATTCTCTATAGCAATTTAGAATATACCAGTTTTCACATTAACAAAACACAAGCATATTAGTACCCGTCAAGAGGAATATTAGACAACAATATAATAAGGACATTATTGACTCATATGCCAGTAACTATATATAGTAATTCATCCATAATATATAATAAACATTAAATATTTAACAATGTGTATATTTGCTCCAAAACTGAAATAAATTCCAGTGTTGAAATGAAATTGGATAAAATTTCTATCTCAAACCAAATCATTTGTATCAGGTGGTTCTTCTTCCCAATGGCCATTGAAAATGACCTTTATCAAAAGAGATATTCTATGAGCATGAATGAAGTTGATAAAGGTCTAGGCCAAGTTTGAGTTTTAAAATTAAATCATTCTAGATTTTGAATTTTAATGGATGAAAAATAAAAGAGAAACCATAATTTTCTACAAAATACTTGTATTTCTCCCTAATGTCTTAATGAAAAGGGAAATTAATAAAGTATGCTATTAATGGAGAATACCTGGAGATAATTGTTCAAATTTGTTTGTTCTCTTGACTCACTATAATTTATTCTTTCTAATCAGAGTTATTAACACTGACAAGTTAAATAAATTAATTCATCAAACTATAGAATATTATGAAATATTTCAATGAGATAAATTATACAAAGTAGAACCAATCATTCTTCCTTTCTGGTGTAAAACAACATATGAATGTTAATTATCAGTGGTAATCTTATAATTTCCAGTTAGAGTCATGCTTTGCATACATGTGACCAAACATCAGATTTCATTTCTGCTAACTTTTTTGTGTTGTTCAGTTGCATTTCTTAACATAGATGATAACAATTCATGTGCTACACACCTGAAAGCCATACGTTACAAAGAGGGCTTTTGTATAAGTAAACTGGGGCTGACAGTTTGCCTCATTTAAGAGGTGTGTTAAGGAGAGTTGGCCAAGAAGTTAGGTTGCTAGGGATTTATACGGCTATCCTTCCAAGGGTTGCACCCCGCCTTTCCAGACAGAAAAGTTGCCAGGCAGCAGGAGACAGGGGATGAGAAGAAAGAAGGGGAAAAAAGAAGGAAAGAGAGAAAATGTTTAAAGAAACATTATCATATTATCAGTGCTTTAAAATGGAAACAGAGTTACTCTAGACAATGTCTTCAAGAAAAAAACTTCACATTCCTATTACTTCAAAAACTGTGGCATGTATATATTTTGTGTATTTATAATTGCTTTCTTTTGAAAGCATGCTGTGTTTAGCAGCCTACTCTTTCAACTGGGATGGGTTTGGTTTGGGTATAGCATTTTGGTGCAACATTAATTGCCACTATCTACAAAGTATTTGAGGGGTATGCACAACTGAAAAAAATGCACAGCAATGCAATTATTTAGTTCAATTTGGGAAGTAAAACTACTTATTACCAAGTTAAATTAACCCCTTTTTACATAATCTCAGTGTTCTGTACTATCATTATTTGTAAATATTATAAGATAGGTGATTTATGGTTAGAAGCACAACTGAGCAATAATTATAACTTTCAAATGACAGTTAAAATTTTAAGACTGATATGATTGTTTTCGCTTTTCTTTGACTCTTGTTGGATAAACTTCTGTCATTAGGAAACAAAGGAGTTCTTACTGATATAATTGACAACATGTGCAAACAACTGTAAATATGAAAATTTGTCATTTTATTTGAATGAATTAACTCTCATAATATTGCATCAAGATACAAATTATCTTTTGCTTTGTTGTTGTTTTGTTTGTTTGTTGGTATAAGAGCTTGAACTCAGAGGTTCTATACCACTGAGCTAAATATCCAGCCCCCATATTCTTATTTTTTATTTTTAGATTCAAAGAATTTGTAAGACCAAATGACTACTCAAAGACAATTGCCTTCAAGGAGTTAAGAAGCACTGACGTGGAAGGTTGTCACCAACTGACACTGTGATCACTTATTACTCATGTTACAAAGAACTCTAGAAAGATCTACTTCTTTTTACTTTGAGACAGGATGCTGCTGAGCTGCTTAGGTCCTCACTAAGTTGTGAAGTTTGATCTCAAACTTGAGATTCTCCTGCCTTGGCCTCCCTTATAGTTAGGGTTACAGTTGTGTTCTACCACACATTGACGATTTTGCCTTTTAATATGTGATCAGAAGACACAACATTACCATCCATATATATGTAATACCTAAATGTAAACATGTCACCAAATCCTGTTATTCCAGTCATGTGAAAGTCATCCTTAGGTTTAAAGTTATTTGCTGATTATAAGACTGGCTATTTTTGATGCATTTAGAACCTGAGAGACTTGTGGTCAGAGTGAGCTCCATGTCACCCTCACCAGTTGCTACAGTACCCTAGTTGACTGGCGCTGAGGGTTGTCTCTCAGTGGTCACTGGTCAGTTGCACTTTCACTGCCATCAGTAGCCCCTGATGGTACTTTCCTGTCTGCTAATTCTGATCTTCAGTTTTTGCTCATCATCTTGCTACCCCTTAACTGCATTTAGAAACTTTTAGATTGTTGGAGCTGGAAGGAAAATTCAAATCATCTATTCCAATTTATTCTGCATTTAACAAATGAAAAACTTGAAAGACACGAAAGGAGAATAGTCTGGGATCACATATTTCATAAATGTCAGAATTAGCCCTTGAATAAAGTTACCTGATACTGCTCTTATCATGTAATCAGACTTGTTGATATTTCTTTTGATGTTTTCTCCTTCAGTGGAATGAAAGCTTAAAAGATATGAATTCATACATTTACTAACAGTCTATGTGTTATATGTCAGTCACTGCATTCAGCACTGTGCATATAATAATGAGATGAGACATGACCCTTGCTTGAAAAAAGGGTACAATCTAGATCAAATATTCTATATGTGTGTAATGTGCTGACTTTGCAGAATCTAGTAGGAACTATGCTGTCAAAAATAACAGGCACAATGTAAGAAGTCCACTTCGAGAATACCCCTAAAATCAGATCTCCATCTTTCTTGGAAAATGTCTTTAGAGTCATAGAGAAATTCAAGATTTTCATTAGAATTAGATCACAAACAAGAAATAACAAAATATATTTAAGAACCTTGAGTTTCAGAACATGCATTTCATCATTTGGCATATCATACATACTTAGATCTAAAATATGGTAGCAAATTCAGGAATATTAAGAATTCAGAACACACAGAAATGTTGTCAGTGATAACTCTTAATGGAGTTATCAGATTTTGAGTATTTTATTATGTTGTGGATTCACATAAAATCGGAAGACAAAAGAACTTAGGAAAGTCTTTTTCACCTTTCATTCATTTATTTTTATTATAGCTTTTATTTGGAGACATTTATGATTCAAGCATCTTATCCACTTTATATTTAATAATATACATATAAAACCATATTTTTCTTGTTCGCCTTTTGAATAGCCTTTGGCATCTCATAATGTCCAAACCAAAAAAAAAAAAAAATTTATCCTTTTCCTATGGACTTTCTTCTAGTAGGTACCCAGAGACACTTGGCCTTACTCTTGATTAATGGCTTTTCAATTTTTCCCTTGAACTTGTTAATCTTTCCTATATCTGTTGTTCCCAGGTCCTTTCTGTCAGGGAACACATCCTTATATCTGAAGTGAACAGGATAATACAATGACAAAAACAGAGGTTAGGCACTGTCAATTGATAGGGATCTGAGAAACAGGATACTAGAATTACTTTAATTGTACTTCATAAACACTTTAATAAAATGATTTGCTATTAAAATGTAAAAAGTGCTTGGGAGCTGCTGTGTCTTAAGCCAAGTATAGTGGATTGTTGTTTTGTTTCATTTTACTTTAGAGGGAAGGGTTGTTTTTCTTTGCTACATTTGGTTTCATAAGAATAATTATTAATACTATTCCTTTCTCAGAAATAACCTTCACATAGTAAACTAAAATATAAAATAGTGAAGAGAAGCACAATATAAAATAATAAAATCACAATAAAGAAGGAAAGAAATAAATAAACCCAAATATTTCTTGAACATGTACCTCACACGGGGAGCTGCTCTTGGGGACTATCACCATCTCCATTAGGGCACAGTGCCTGTCATGGAGTAAGTACTAAATAAGAGTGTGGTAAGTGGCATTTACTCAGAGTCACGTTTTTACATATTTAAAAGTTGGCTTTGAAGAAAAACTTACAGAATCAACTTTTCCAAAACATTATTTATTTTTAAGCAGAAAGAAAATTCATTTCTCTCAGATAGCAAATGTCTCTTGCCCTCTAAAAGTGTTTTTCTACTATGAAAATTATACTTTTTAATCACCATAAAAACTTAAATGCAAAAAGAGCTTTTTAGCCCAGAACAGAATGCCCTAATTTTATGTCAAGCCTCTCTTTGTAGGAAGAAAAATAGTGACATTTGGACCTAGATATATTTATCAAGATTTGTGAAAATGTGTGATTTTATGCATGAATCCTGGCAAAGTTAAATTATAGTTGAAAGACCATTAAATGCTTTTATGACTTTCCACTGCTACATTCTGCATTGTAAATAGACTTTACCAAGAGTATCATTCACATCATTTTGCAAACCCCACTACATGACAACAACCACCAAAATAAGTTTTACGACAAAGCTGTTCACACATACACAATAGGAAATGTAGAAAAGCATGAATTAGCAATCCTTGGACATGGGAAGATCAAGAATGTATTTTGCTACTCAAAATTTATATGTTCCTTTGTGATAAAATTCATTATTTTAGAAAGAAGAATCTATTTTGTACTTTTAGATAGCTATCAATCCTAATTTATTCTAATCTAATTTTCTCTTTGTTCTTGTCAAGAGAAAGTGAACAGAAATGACAAGAAATAATTTCTGTTTTTTGGTTAGCTCTAAAAACTATGTTATGATTGAAAAACATGTACATACATATTCATATGCTTGTGTGTGTTTGTATTTGTATAACCAAAAATTGACCTAGGTTCAAAGACTATATAAAAGTCATTATAGGATTGTGGATAGCAGTTTTTATATTTTTGCCCAAAATTAATGAGATTAATCAATTTGGAAATTTACAGAATGATATATCAAAACACTTAGAAACAGCAACATACTCAATTGTTCCCGTACAATAAAATATACTAAAGGATAATGAATCAGCATGTCTGATTTTGGCTTGGAATTTTCTAGAACTAATCATGTTCTAACTTGTAGGTCGCATATGAAAGCAAGTTCATGGATGTTAAAGTGGCAAATCTCTGGCTCTGAAGTTAGCTCTCTTTGCTCCCTGATCCTTCAAGCTTTATATTTCTGATAGTCACAGTTTCCAAACCAAAAATAGAAAGCATGGTCTAATCAATATAATTATTGAGCAAGAGGAAGAATATTTCTAATCAAGATTATTTCAGAAAACCCTATCTCTGACTATAATAACATCATTCAATACAAGAAACTTTGTTACTAATTTTTTGCCTTATCTAAAATACATCTTGATGTATTTTAAAATACATCAAGAACCTGAGCCTCTTCTCAAATCATTGTTAGGGATTACTGCTACATTACCCAGTTGTATGAGAGAAAATATTTAGGTATCTACATCTTTGGGGAAGCAAAATTAACAACTTTCTTCATATAGCAAACAGGTAATAGAACTCAATCATCATACCTGCATACAGGTGTCTCAAGTTACTGAATTGACAAATGGAATCAAGTGACTTCATTTTTCACAAATGCGAAACAGATGAGCAAATTTATGAAGTAATGGCCTTAGTACTCACATGTGCTTGTTTTGAAATCAAAAGCACAAATTGAGTTCTCTTCTATGAAAGTAACAAATAAAGCATGCTCTGGATGAGGGGCACTGTGAAGTGCTTCCGTGCAAATTCACTGGGAGATTAGTAGTTAATGTGCTTAATAGGATTTATATCACTATCCTGAGGGCATCTAAAGGTCTATTTCTTAAGCAGCCATGATATGAACCATATTAAAATAAAAAAGCAAGTTATTTTTATCTGCATTTCCAAAGCCTAAATAAGACTTTCTACTCTACCTCCATTAAAAAAAAGAAAAGAAAAGAAAAGAAAAAGTTCTTATTTCATGTGGGTGTTATCAAAGGTTTTAATTTAGATTTTGATTAAACTGAAGTCCTAGCTTAAACAAAAAGTTGTTCAGAGACAGTAGGATACAGTCTGCTGGAGTGAATTTTAGATTTGCCCTCTCCCACACTTACCCTTCCCTCCTTCTAATAAGAACAATCACTTGTTACAACATTTCTGCACAAATGATAGACTTCTTAGAAATTTTACTCAAAAGTAATTTAAATAATTTGTTATAATATATGCTTTGAAACCTGGAAAAACAAAGCACATGACACCAGTTTTCACTGTTTTGTACAACTAACCATCACCAGGAAAGAATAATTATCTCCATCATTTAGCTATAATGTAGAAGAAATCTTGTTTAGAATTTTGAAAATGCAGACCAACTCAGCTGTCTACCTATCATACTTTTATGCTTTTAGAATAATGAGGCACAAAATGCCACTTAATCACACCTTTTAATATCCTATTGTCTTTCACTAGGGAATAGAAGTGTGACAGAGAGTATTTTCATTTATTTTACTCACTTTTGTTCTCTATATAAAGGTAATATGAAAATGTGCCCCAGGGTCTTCTTCTATCCATCTAAAACAAAATCTGACTCAGAAAACTCGGATGCTGTGGTTCACAGTACTTGAGTGCCCCCTATAGGATACTTTTTATATTTTTGTTCTTGCTGCAAAGCAAGCTTTTAAATTTTTTGCATTCTGCTGTCATGTGTAACTAAATAGAACAAACAATAAAAAAGAATTTGAAAAAAGTTACTGCATTGAATCTTGCTTAAAATAAAAATAAAGTGATAATAGTAAAAATCTTCAAAACCAAGCAGTTAATCACATATTTTCCCTTCCCCATATATGCTTACTTAAAAAGTCAAAGAAAACTTTCCTTTTAACCACTTAATTGTTTTTACCAAAATTTCCCTAATAATTTTCTTTAATGTTTGGATATGCTTACTCTTCTATGATGTGTCTGCTTTCATAGTCTTGATTACTATACTTAAAAATACAAATTTGAAAATTTGTGTTTATCAGATGTCTTTTGCTTAACATATAAGAAGCATGATTAACCAGCTCTAAGTCTGAAAAAATGAAAATAGAATATCTTTGTCTTAAAGGGGGTCCAATCGTTGATGTGGGTAGGATTAGAAGCTTTGAATTCTCAAAACTCCCTAAATTCCAAGTTAACATCTAAGAATAATATTATACAGAAATTTAAAAAAAAAACATATATACTTATGTGTTCCTAATATCTGGGTATGGGTCTTTGGATATTTTGAGCTTTTATATGTTTCCCTTATCTCTTCTGTAGCCTGGAGTCAAAGGGGTAGACAAAATGAATAAGGAAGATGTATTCTAACTATAGCCAACTTTGTCATGTGTACTCTGTGTTTATCTGTAAAATGTATATTAAAATAGAGACTAAGTCCAAGACTTTGTTTATTCAGAGTGGCCACTTAGGTGATGGACTATAATTAGATCCTTTCAAAAACAAACTCAGTTTATGTTCTATGTAATGTAGTTAGATCAAAAAATGTTATTAATGTCCTTGGCCTAGAACAAAATATATATACACATACAGTCACCAGCTAAACTCTTTATGACTTTGGATTAGTTTGCTTTTCAATGCAGAGCTGATATAGTAGTAAGGAAGCAATGATATCTGTAGGCAGTGAAAAAGGAGACCTTAATTTTCTTTCTTGCTCTCTCCTTTCTGCTCTAATTTATTTGTTGCATGCTTGTTATTTGAAAGGCACAATGCTTGGTGCTGGGATTAGTCACTCCAGTGGAAAGTCATGGCCCCTGCTTTCAAGGGCTATATGTTTAATGAGGAAATGGGTCTGAAGAGACTATTAAAAAGTATCCTGCTAAGTGCTGTAAATGAAGGAATGCATAATGCACAGTGGAGACTTTGAAAACATACATTTCAGTAACTATGGAGCAAAAAAGGTTTCATCAAGGAGGAGACTCTTCAGATGGCATTTGAATACTTTGCTAGGAATAAAAGCAAGGGAGGATCATTCTAACAGAGGGAACAGGATGTCAAGCACGTATTGCTAGATAATAAAGTGAGAGCCGATTATGTTGAATTTTGAAAAATCAAAGTTGTCAGATAGTATAGCATTTTAAAATACATATTACAGAATTTGCACTTTAATGTGAAGGCAATGAAAATATCTTATTTGAACATATGAAGAACTAGCTTGAAAATATAAATCCATCCAATATGCAATTGTATTATCTGAGAGCCTTTTATATTCACACTTCTCTGTAAACCTGCTTGGATCTCATCTCTCATTTCTTCATTCCCCCTGGTGGAAGCAGTCTAAATTCCAAATTCCTAACTCTGGGTTATAAAAATAATCTCTTCTCTATTAAAGAGTAATTTAAAGACTCCTTGATCAGTTAATGAAATGATCCAGTACCCAGTATTCCTGGCTGCTTACCCCAATTTCTAGTTTTGTTACTAAATTATGACACTTAAAATAAATTTTATTTGTGCCAGTTATTTAATTTCCTCAAATCATAACATTTACCTTGTTGGACAAAAGATTCTAATACTGGAACCCCCAACTGTGTCAAGCTGACACTGGCTATCACTCCCACAGATTATCACTTAGAGTCTACTCAGGGGAATTTCCCAGGCAGCCTGTTGCATCCTGACTGATTTAACGATCTAATCTATTTAGCGATGTCATATAGTCTAACCAGATGAACTGTTCACCAAGTCACATTCTACAAAACTCATTGCAGTTCCCAAAGGAACAGATTAAACTAGTTGGAGACAAAAGATAAAGACACATTTTAAAAAGGCAAGCTAGGATAAACACACACACACACACACAACACACACACATATTATATATATATATATATATATATATATATATATATATATAGATGGCATTTGAATACTTTGCTAGGAATAAAAGCATATATATATATAACAAAATTAAAAGTACAAAGTAAAACAAAAGCAAGATAAATTGGGGGGAGGGAATCCCTACTGTTATAAAAGAATCTGTTATAGTTAAAATTTTAGGTAGATCTCAAAAATAGTAGTATTTTTCCTAACAATAAATTGCAAATTGTTTCTGTTTGGAAAATAAATATAAAAACTAATATTGAAAATGTTTTTCTATTATTTTAGGATAATGCAAATAATCTGGTTATGTTAAACCAGAAAATTTTAACAGAAGATTATACAGAATTTTATAAAAGGAGAAACATTTTGTCAAATATCTTATTCTACACAAGAGTAGGCAGCTAAGAATAGGCATGAGATTATCTTATTTTGATGCTGGAAAATGTCATTTTGAAAATATATGGGTTACATGATAGTGTATATATAAAATTTCCAAATTAATTTTTAAACAAAGAAAACCTGATTATTAACATAAAATGAAAGAAACAAAGTGAGAAGACAAAGAAATATATTGTAAAAAAGAAGATGATTGAAATAAAAACAAATGTTTACTGTTGCCACAATAAATATGAATGCATTACATACCCCAGTTAAAACACATTGATCCTCAGATTAAATTTTTATAGTTGTTCTGTTAGTCAGTTATTTTGCTGCTGGGACCAAAAGACCTGACAAAAACAATTTAGAGGAGGAAAAGTTTGTTTGGCATTCATAGTTTCAGAGGTCTCTGTTCATAAATGATTGATACCATTGCTCTGGGCCCCTAAGTAAGGCAGAACATCATGGCAGAAGGGTGGGAAGGAGGAAAGCAGCTGGGGACATGGCAAGCAGGAAGCAGGGAGAGCTCTATTCACCAGGAACAAAATATAAACCCCCAGTGCATGTCCCCAGTGATCTGTCTCCTACAGGTACACCCAACCTGCCTAAAGAAACAGCCCATTTAATCCATACCAATGGATCAATCCACTGTTCAGATTGAAGTTCTAAAATCCAATCATTTTACCTGTGAAAATTTTTGTATTATATAACATGTGAGCTTTTGGGGCACACCACATATCCAAACCATAACTTTCCACCCCTGACCCATGAAAGCTTATGCCCAAAAATACATTTATTCATTTCCAAGGGTCCCCATAGTCCAATTTCCAAAATAAGACTCCTCCTCTTCTGAAATCTCATGAGTCCAGTCTTTACTATTCACAGTCCCTGTAGCATTCTGGTCTTCTGAATTCCCACAAAATTGCATGTAAAGTTCCACTTACAATATTTTAAAGCTTCAATTTGCATCTCTAAAATTTTCAATATTCCTTCCACAAATTCCAAAAAGCTCCAAAAGCTTCTGAATCACATCATCAGGTTAGTCACATCAATGACCCCACTTCTAATATCGATTTCTGTTTTAGTTAGCTTTTACACCACTGGGACAAAAGGACCTGACAAAAAGAACAATTTAGAGGAGAGAAAGTTCATTTGGTGCTAACTTTATTGTTCTGGGCCTGATGTGAGGCAGAATATCATGGCAGAAGAATATGAAGGAGGAATCAGCTCAGGATATGGCAATAAGGAAGCAGAGATACTTCTGCTCAAAAGGGAAAAAAATCTAAACCTCAAGGCATTCCCCCAGTGACTTATTTCCTCCAATAACACCTTACCTGCCTATAGTTACAGCCCACTTAATCCATATAAGTGGATGAATGCAATTATTAAGACTCTCATAACAATCCTTTTACCTCTAAAAATTCTTGCATTGTCTAATATTTCAGTTGGAAGACACTTTATATCTCATAACATCTTCTATATGCTACTTAAGTATTTTTGTTCCAAATATTTATTAAATATTTCCTATGTATCAAAAAGTACGTTAAAAAGTGGGAATATAATAGTTGACAATCCACTTGTGGTTTTTCCTTCAGAAAATAAATATACACATGATGGAGAAAAATAATAGTCAGGCATGGCAGCACATGCCTATAAACTCAGCTACTCTTAGGCTGAGGTTAAAGGATCACAAGTTTGAGGCTAATTTAACCAACCTAAACTCTGTGTCAAAATTAAAATTTAAAATTTGTTAGAGACATAGCTCAGTGTTAGACCATTGACATAGCATGCCCAAGGTTTATTATGCATTATCCAATAATGTTGCTGCTGCTGCTGATGACGACAGACAAATACAAACTGATATAAATGGAAAAAAATATTACTTACATCAGAAATAACTGAATTTTAAAGTTATAGTATGAATTAAAAGTGAATGCATATTGATAAGTTAGGAAAAATTAATCATAAACATATATATTAATACGTATCTTTCAGTATACTTTAAGACACAATATCATTTTTAAAATAATCAAATAGAACACATTGAAACACTTCAGATGGATTTGATAGCTTTGTTTGAAAGATAACTGAGGTTTCTCAGAATTTGTGAAATGTGGCACAAATTATTTCAATTTTGATAAGGGAAACTCATACTATGTGCTTGGAAATAAAAATGTCCTTTCTCCCCACATTACCATAAAGTAATATAATCTCAAATTAAACTGCAAGATAATTTCTTCATTTGGAACTTGATCAAATGATTTTAAGTTAGAAAAAAATAAATACATGAGAATTGCCAAGACAGTGTTCATTAACGAGAAAAACAGGAGGGTAGTCTAGAAAATAATACTCTAGAAAAAGATATAAGAAAATGCAAAACTATACAAATTAAAGAATAGAGTAAAAATATAGAAAGTAGAGAGACAGATTAGGATAGAAATTACAGAATCTACTTTAAATTGAAGATATATAACAAGATGTAGCATTTCAATACAGTGTGCAAAATATATTTAGATAATTCGTTACTTATTGACAAAAATTTTCACATAAATACCAACATATTTTCTACTTCAAATGACCACACATTAAATGATTTTTTAAAATAGCTGTGTCCAAAAACCCATGAATCAGGTATAAAAATACAACTGTAATAGAAAAGACATCATAGAATGCCTTACAAAGAGAATTCAAAGCCAGTTTTAGGAGTTTCTTAAATATATTAAAAGCTGAAAGCAAATTGGATAATCATTAGGATCAGATGTGGCCACTCTCCAAAAACTGCATTAAGGGGTGTAAAGAAGTTGGTAGGAAGACTAAATCAGTGTTTTTGCCTAAGTCATTATTAGGAAGGCATTAGGAATATGCCAATTGCTGTCTAAATATGAAAGCTGTACTTTCAATTAGCTACTCTGTCCCAAAACTGGCAGACTATAGGCACTTTATCAATGATCTAAGTTTCCTTGAATTTGATAAATACAGAACTAATGAATTTTATTTTCAATTTTGGAAGTTGCTAAACAGAACCAGTAAATAACTGAAGACAAAGCAAATAAATATTTAGGTGAGAAATAACTACCCATTCAGTGTTTGGAAGAATGTCTATGAAACAGAATTTGAGTTAATTCCTCTATTTCAACTTTTCCTTTAAAATGTTCTGATTTAAGGACAATAAACATTTAAACATTTACTATTAAGAGTTTAAGAGTTATCTCCCTCTAGAAACAGAATATCAATGGTAAAAATACACATTTGATAAACAATTATTTCCAGATGTACACGTCTACTTAGAATCAAGTTTTCAGAGTATCTAGAGTTTTCAGGTAATTGAATGTCATCCATTGTGACAAAACTAAAATGAAAACAGGAACTGTATGAATGATTTTTAAAACTGTGTAATAAAAAAAGATCTATTTCATAATGGGACAATGAACACCATAGAACAAAACACTAGTTATAAAAAATAAGTTCTATTCTTGTCTTGACCTTGAAATTTACCTGGGAAACACTGGTGATGAAGGAAAGAATTGGAGTAGGAGCTAAGAAATCTGGTTTTAAATGGCAAATCCATTAATTGATGCATGATGAATAATTTAATACTTTTGACCTTCATTTTCCTTATCTGGAAACTGAGGATAATAATATCTATTTGATTAAATTATTAGTGTTGGTTTATGAGATACAGAAAAGTAAATTGCTTGGGACATAGTTTAATTGTGGACAAGAAATATTTCTTGGATCTGAGATAACAATATACAGTCAGGAATTGTGCCACTTCAAGTAAAAACACCAAGCCTTAGGATTATAATCAGAAATATAAATGTACATTTATAAACATATATGCATATAAAGTTCATTTAGATCTAATGAAATCTGTAAAATAATATTTTATAGCTTCTGTCACAGATTAAAATTAAAAGTTACTAACAACTGCCTGAGAGAGTCATGGTTTTCAAACAGAGCTGCACATTAGGATCACCTAAGAACTTTCAAAAGGTACAAATGCCATTGCTCCCAGAATTCCTGCAATCCTTGTTCCTAAAGAAGGTATGGATACTGGGTGATGTGGAGGGAGTGATGTTTGCATGATTTCAATGCATGCCTTGGTTGAGAACACTGAATGAGGTAGGAAGTTATTAACGATGATATAGTGTAAAAAATGAGAGTGGCAAAATATTCAGCTTGAAAACATGTAGGAGACTGTCTGAATTATGAAGAAGTTTGGGTAATTACAAAGAATTAGATTAGCTTCCACATATCAGAAAAAAACATTGAAACTTTGACTTTTTGAGACTGGCTCATTTAACTTAGCATGATAGTCTTCACTTCTATCCATTTACTGGCAAATGCCAAAAGTCATTCTTCTTTATGGCTGGGTAATACCCCATTATATATATATTATATCACGTTTCGTTATCCATTCATCTGTTGAAGCGCACCTACGTTGCCACAAATTGGCTATTGTGAATTGTGTTGCTATAAATATTGATGTGGCTGCATCACTGTAGTATGCTGATTTTAAATCTTTTGGATTCTCTGATATATGGAAGCTAATGCAAAATAAGGGGAGGGATTACAAAAAGAACAGAAGAAAGACCAGTGGAATAAACAAAGGGGAATGAAGGGAAGGGGGAAGGGATGAGATAGGGAAAGACAGTGGAATGAATCTGACCTAATTTTCCTGTGTACATATATGAATATACCACAATAAATCTCACCATTATGTACATCCTCAAGACACTCATTCAAAAAATAACTCTAAGTAAATAGCAGAAAGATCAGTAGAGGAAAGGGAACAGGGGAGGGCACATATAGTTTTCTCTTTGGTGCTATAACACCTATGAATATACCACAATGAAACCCACTATTTTGTATGATTATTATGTATTAACACAAACTTTTAAAAAAGAATTAGAAATTCAAGTGCAAGTATGTCTATTTAAATAAAAATTATGTAAGTCAAAGGGGAAAAAACAGGAAGAGGAGAATATAACTGATAGCAGATATCACTGATTAAAGAGAGTTACATGCTGAAGCTCATTATCTCAAGTAATGGTACCAAGAGATGCAATGCAAACTTTTTCTGCCTTGTTAAAAATCAACCATTATGTGTTCTAGGAAATTTATGTATGTGCAAAACAGTTTAATCATTATATATTAAATCCTGCTTTAACACCTGAAAATAAATGAAGTCTGGTAGGAGAACCTAGATGACTATCACTATTTTAATGCATAAGTGTCTGAGGAAGATGCCTTTGATAACAATTTCTGGTTTTGGAAGACTGGTCATGATGAGCAGTGTTTACCTCACTTGGCTCTTATGGAAATTATCCTCTGACTTGAGGATGTTGCTACTGTTTACAGAGCCAGAGGTTAGGTTGCTTCTGCCTTTAGGAATCCTAGTAAGCCAGAATTTTTAAAACAAATGCTATTTTTCCCTAATGTATCAAGGTAGAGTGTTTGCTGATGCATTCTGCCAGCATGCTCACAGCTGTGCCACCTTACTTGAAGTTATACTTCAGCATTCCCCAGACACATTCCATTTTGTACTTTTTGCTCACAGTTGTTCCTCTTCAGTTTCACGTATGAATCCTAATAAGGAAATTGCTCAGGTACCATTTACTTCTCACACATGTTCAGCCCAGGTGAATGGTATGATGGTATAATGTTAATGATAACAGGTTAGGTAGTACTCACAATATTTTTTAAAAAAATTTTTTGTAGTTCTAGATAGACAGAATGCCTTTATTTTATTTGCTTATTTTTTGTATGTGGTGCTAAGGATTGAGCCCAGTGCCTCACCTATGCTAGGCAAGCATTCTGCTACTGAGCCCTAGCCCCAATCCCTCACAGGGCATAGGGCAGGTTGTCTAATGATAGATCTATATCTCAACTTTTGAAAAGGTTAAGATGCAAAAGAATGAGAGATATCAAATCATTTTACAGTCGGATTTTCTCTTGGAACTCCTCCTACTATCAAGAAGAAATATAAATACCCAGACACTTCACAGGAATTTTCCAAGTTTATATTGCTAAGTAGTAGTAGAGCTAACCCTAGATACTGGATGTTGTGCTAATATTCCAATCCAACATTACATTCAATCACAGCACATTGCTTTCCTATTGGAAAATACATATGAGAAAATGGAAAAACATAGTTGTTAAAACAAAATACCTCTTCTTACTACAAATTAAAAACTGCTGGTAAGGACAATGTCCGAACAATAGTATTCAATAATAACTTGAAGTTTTCAAGAGAATTTCCTCCACAAAAGAATTTGTGGCAAGTTGACTGACAGGGTTATTACAGCACTGAGACATCCCTAACAAGAACTAGATTTAAATAGACTATATGGCAATTATGATGTGTCAGTGGCTAATGAGGCATTCTCTATTCTAAAGAAGAATCAATTCTAGAGTCTTTAGTAACACTGATAAAGCAGTATGTTCAGTCCAAAACTTGATAAAACTTGTTCTGCAGTTGGCATGATTATGCTGGGTAAAATATCTATTTTAACATATCTATGGATGTTTCATTAAAACTTCAAATTGTTTAGGATATATGGGTTAATATTTGGACCAACAGGGTAAATCAGTTTTCTCCAATATAAAGTTCACATTATATAATTTCCAGGCCAACAAAAGTATTCAGATTTAGAAGAAATAGCCAATATAACTTTAGTAAAAGATGGTAGGAGTGACACCAGTGTGATTGTTGTTGGCATATACATTCTAAAGTCAGTGTAAGGCCATTTGTTCCAGTAGCAATAACCCCTTGGATTTATCACATTTTCAAATGTGTCCCTGATTTTCTGACCTCACAAATACTTCTCAACATTTTTCAATCTGACTTATATTTCTACAAGCCTCCTAAAATTGCTGCCATTGAAGTCACCAAAATCCTCCTAGGTTTCAAATCCTAATAGCATATTTTATTAAATTTTATAATAACATTTTCTTACCTTTTTTTTAAAATTCCATCCATTCTTGACTTCCATAAAACTATCTTTCTTCCTTATTTTATTACTTCAGTGGCACCTGCTTCCATACTAGATTGTCTTCTTTCTTCTATCATTTGTGCACTATTGTTCACAGAATGTCCTAGTCAGACATTGGTTTCCTTTTATTTTTCCTTTGTTACTTTAATTATGTTCCCTAGTTTACATTATTATTTCCACCTACATGAGCTTGAACATTTCTGATATTTTTCATATAGTCTAAATATGATCAAGTTATCTAGTATCTATCATCAATCTATGCATCTGTCTCTCATCTGTTTCTCTCTCTCTCTGTATCTCTTCAGGATAGAGATGTTTCCTAAATTAATCATTTTCACCTATAATCCTATGTTACTCACATTCCTTATCATCAAGAATTCCATTCGTGTAGTTTTAAAGTCAGATCTAGAACCATCTTAGAGTTCTCTTTACCCTTCACCCACATCCAACAGATCAAAAGGATATTCAAGGTTTGCTCATTTTCCATCACAAATATTGTTATGTATACATTGCCCTCCACACTTCCTGCTATTACCTTATTTCAAGTACACATCATTGATTACTTAGATCCAAAAATGACCTCTTACCTAATTTTTTTGTTCAGTCTTTTTGACTTGGTCTTCTACATGACTTCCAGAATAATCTTTAATTCTGTGATGCAAACTGAGACTCAAACTCCAATGGCATTATTTACTCACTGTGTGATATATAAAAAGTCACTTCTTTCCTTTTGACCTTTTCTCATGTGAAGGTGGAAATAATATATACCAGGATAATTAATAAATATATTCCTGCACTTCTAGAGTCACAAGGAAATCAGATATTGTTTCATTTGCCTCCTCAATCTAGGAATAAGGGAAAAGTAAAATATCCTTTGGTTGCTCAAGGTATGAGCAATTACCAAATGATTTAATGTAAAAATGGAAATATACTGGCAATCTCCTGGTTCTCAGTCCAGTGTTCTCTCAGTCTATCTACAGACATATAAATTGTGTCATACGCATTGCATCATAGTGTGAAAACTATATTGAACAGGATATTATCAATATCCCATGACTATATATTATGGATATTGATTATTGAACAATATCCACATGAGAAAATTGTTTTAATTACTTACACTGACAACTATATTCTTGTCCATTTAATTTCATCTTATTTTTATGTTTAGCTATTGCCCAATGGTCTCCAGAATTTTACAGATAGCTTTTGCCCAGTAGACTGGGTAGAAAAAACTATTGGACAAGGATTTATGTCTAATGAGTGGAGCATGCCTGAGGCATGCAGAGAGGATCTAGGGATATATGACTCTGCCACTGATTGCTTTGGGGTAAGACACACTTTCTCCTTATGTTCCCAAGGCTAAAACAAACAAGGTCACTGGAAAACAGAAGGAAATCACAGTTTATTACATTTTATCTGGTAGGGTTTATCAACCTGGAAACAACCCTTCATTGCATTTACAAACAAATAAGCATAAAATAATTATTACTGATTCATTAAAAAATGCAGACACAATAAATAATTTGTCTGGAGTTTTTACTAAATCTCTACCTTCTTGAGTGGTCATGTTTGTTGATGCTAAGATTCTCCCTTTTCCCAATACACATGAACTTCTTATTGTATTACTTTAAGCCAAGTTGTCAGAATACACTGTTTATCCCCATAGACTCAAAGTGGGAAACCTATCTTCAAAAAACCATGAAAGTTAGGAAAATGTTAAAATTCCTATTTTTCTTCCTTTCCACCATGGTCATCACCAACATCATCATCATCCAATCATAATTGCCATCATCATACCATGCATACTATTTATTGAATACTTATTATGTGTTTGACTCAGAACTAAGTATTTTATTTGCATTCAGAGAAATCACTTTTTAACACAGTATGCATATCTCCACTTTACAAATTCTAAAAAAGACTAAAATATATCAGCTTTCTGGCATATGGACTCAAAGTAAATGGTAGATTTGGGTCTTGAAGAATTTCAAATTTTTAACTTCTGTAACTTAACTGCCTTTCTGTCTTCTTATTCCTATATCCACATATTGAAGTTTTCCTATTTTGTAGAAAAATAACAGACAACTTTGAGAGGGCATTCACCTTAATAAAATAATTTTAATCATACTTGAAGAAATATGCACATTATAGGGGAGTTGAAAATTTAAAGCATCTAAAGAAAATATGGTTAAGTAAAACATAGCACATTAAAAATACTAACATCCTTTAATCACTGTGAAAATTTCTTAGTAAAATGAATATATGCTGTGATAAATAATAAATTGGAAGTGCAAAATATTTGTGTCTAGGCTTAAAATATATATCCCTTGAGATGGTATTGGATATTTGATAATAATTTCAGAGGAAAAAGAAATAATTATATTCAGGGAACATATTGCGATTGCTTGTCCTTTTTCCTTTAAAAAATTTCTTCGTACTATTATTATAATGTCATTTTCCTAATAAATACTTAAAAATTTAACTCTTGATCTGATATTCAGACTGTAACAGGTGATAAACATATTTTAAAAGATTTCCAAGGAAAAGCAACGTTTATGAAGGAGACATTTTCTCAGTGATTCTTTCATGTTTTTCAAAAGTCAAAAAAAATTCTCTAAGCCTTATTTACTTTAAGGTTATTGTTTTGTCCAAGTGTCTCTTCATTTTAAAGTAATCTTAATTAAGAAAACTCTTAACCATACTTCAAAAAGATATTGGTATATTTTTATTCCCATTGGATCATGTTGACATCCTTGTCAAAGGGCTTGCCTGGCATGGGTGAGACACTGGGTTTGATTCTCAGCACCACATATAAAAATATAGATTAAATAAATGTCTGTTGACAACTAAAAAAAAAGAAAAGTAAATTAAACATAAAAGTGAGAATTTATTTCTGACAACTCTATTCCATTGATCTATATGTCTATCCTTATTTAAAAACAATGTTTACAAGTTTCCATTACCAAAGTTTTTAGTAAGATTGGAAATTGGAATGAGTTCTCCAAGTATATTATTTTACATGACTGTTTTGGCTATTCTGTGTCCCTCCTATTTATGCATGAATCAAGTAGCCCATTTGTACAAGAAAAGTGACACCTGGATTTTTGACAAGGACTGAATTAAATATGTGTATTATTTCATGGAGTTCTGCCATTTTAACAGTGTCACTATAATTTGGCTCTGAAATGCCTCCCAAAGACCCATGTGCTTGAGGTTTTGTTGCCAGTCTGTAGTGCTACTGGAACATGGGGGCAGAGACCTTGACCATGGGGAGCTTAGTGGAAGGAACTTAGTTCACTGGGGGCATGCCCTTGAAGGGGACGTTGGAACCTTAGCCCCTTTCTGTCTCTCTTTGTTTTCTGGACCAGGCCTCCTCAGCCACATACCCCCACTGGGCCTGAAGTTATAGAGTCAAACAATGATGGACTGAAATATCTGAAACCATGAGCCTAAACAAACTTTTTCTCTATTAAGTTAATTCTCTCCAATACTTTGTTGCAGTAATGTAAAACTGACTAAAACAAATATTAAATATTTTGATTTTGAACCTAGGTGGTCTTCCCACTTATTTAGATATTCTTTAGTTTCTTTCAACAGTGATATGTAGTGTTTCGGATATGAACCTTGAGTTTTTGTTTAAAATTTACTTGTAGGGTTTTAGTCTTTTGAATGCTGATTTTCACTGGGAATAATCAGAAAAAAGTTGATTTTTATATATTGTCTCTATA
The DNA here is from genome assembly GCF_902686445.1 of Sciurus carolinensis. Taxonomy (NCBI): domain Eukaryota; kingdom Metazoa; phylum Chordata; class Mammalia; order Rodentia; family Sciuridae; genus Sciurus; species Sciurus carolinensis. Next base: position 94,111,390 of record NC_062215.1, read on the forward strand.
TGCTGCCCACTCTATAAGGCAGTTTATTAAGTTGAATAAATATGGTTTTTTTTGTGTGTGTGTGTGTGTGAATTGGTTAGGATTTTCTGTGCATAAAATCATGTCACCTACAGAAAGAGATAGTTTTACTTCTTTCTGCTCTGGATGCTTTTTTTCTTTTATTCTTTTTTTTTTTTTTTTTTTCCATGCCTCCTACTCTAGCTGGAGACTCGGGTGTAATGTTAATAAAAAACAAATTGTTAATTTTCTTGGGGGTACCTGATATATCAAACAGAATATAACCTTTTTTTGATTTCAAAATTCTGCTTTTCAGAGTTGGGTTATGATGTGATTAAGTGTACATTTTTTTTGAATTCATCCTAATTGGAATTTGTTTAATTTATTGTATATGCTAATTAATTTTTACCATCAAATTTAACACATTTTTCAGTCATTATTTCTTCAAATAATCTTCCTACACTTTTCTTTACCTTCTTTCTCTGGACTTCTATTATGGATGTATTGGTTTGCTTAGGGGTATACACAGGTATCTTAGACTGTCCATGTTTCATTTTATTTTCTTCTCTTTCTTAAAATAGATGATCTCTATTGAACTATATTTATGTTTGATAATTTCTTCTTCCTGTGGTGTAAATTGTTGTTGATTCTTTTATTTAATTAATTCTAATTATTGTAATTTTAAGCAGCAGAATTTCTATACATATATAAATATAATCTATAAATTATAATTTCCTTTCTTTATTGATATTCTTTATGTGATGAGGCATTATTCCATATAATTTTTCTATTCTTTGTTCTATGAAGCCATTGACATCTGCTCTGGTAGTATATTAGCAGATGTCCATGAGGCAGAAAGTTTCCTAGGTGCTCTATGCATATCTATGATGATGTGTGCCTACCACACAGCAAACTACATGCACATAGCCTGTGACTTTCACTGCCATAGTGCAGAACCTTAAGTTAGTCAGGATGAGAGCATAGAACTTCTCAGGTCTTCCTTCTATATCCCTGGAAAAAGTCCTAGCTGGATTTAGAATTCCCTTGCTTTTCCTTTTAAATTTTTGTTGTTGCATTCAGATTTTGTTTTCCCCAATTGCTATCACTAACTCAGGGAATTTTGATGTTGAATAATTTTAGTTTTTGATTTTGACATATGTCTCAGGGAAAAGATCTTTGGCAATGAGCTAGCAGTGAATCAGGTCAAAGAACACCAACTCCTGAGTGAGGCTTTCAGGAAATTGCCAGACAGGTCGAACAATGACTGCTTTCTGGAAAGAGGACATTTTTAGATCTCCATATGGGAAAAGTTAAAATGAAATCCTTTGCTCACACAAAAAAGGACATTTTATACTCAGAACAATATTTGGAAAGTCTCAATCAAAAATAAAGTTGATTATCTTTTAATTTTGGAATTGGGATGCTTTTTTAAATAAACAAAATGACTTATCTGTAAATTACTGGGAAATAAATTTCTGATATTAAAATCAATTTTTTCAAAAGAATAAAAAGATATGCTGTAAGCTATATGTAAGTGAATATTTTTCAATACACAGAATTGGCAAAGGATTGGCATAAGAATACTAGTCGGAATTGAGAAGCAAACATAGTATCCAAGTGTGAGTGAATATAAAGTGAAAAACATAAATCCCTAGATATTACATACAGTAAAAATGTCTATATAGAATGCTGATAACAACTAAAATCAATCTGGAAATGAATAAAACATAGATAAAACTGTAGAAAAGAAAGCTGGGTGATAATGGGATTGGGATGCATAAGAGGTTCCTCAGAGAGAGAACAATGTAGGTACCACAGAGGCAGGCATGAGTCATTCTCAAGAGTAGGCTAGTATGGAGTAAACTTGTAAAGTGAATTTCAGCTTATTATATGACTACACATTGGTAGGGTCATAGTCAAGGACAATAATCAAAGCATGTCATTGACCAAGGATTAGGATCAATCTATGCTTTGCTGCTAGAACCCGTAAGAACGTTGGGAAAAATAAAATAATAATAATAATAATAAATAATAAAGCATTATATTCCTCTTACAATTTAAGGGTAATCAGAACCATGGTAGTAATGTAATGGTTGAATTTCAAAGAAACAAGAGAGAAATAATGAATATTTCACAGAAAGAATGAAAAGAGGACAGAAAAGAAGCAAAGTAAAATCTTGATTAGTCACAAATACCATTTAGGACAGTAAAGCTTACCCAAATGTTAAATAACCAAAATATTAATGTGCTATACTCACTTATTAAAGGCTGATGACTATATAACATCTTTTACCACATGTAATTTGGAGACAAATGCTAATAATTAATATAGAGGAAAAAGTCATGCTCAAAAATACTAATCAGAAAATATACAGAGCAGGGATGATCTCAGACAAAATAGAAACCAAGGCAAAAAGGCTTGATTGGAAAAATAGTATGTTTTTATATGGGGATTAGGGACCAACCTGATAGAATATAAGGCAGGGGAGTGACTGCATGTAATTTACAACATAAATTCAGAATAATTGAAAGAATTTAACATAAATATAAAGTTGATATGTCTAAAATGTAGCTACTTGCAGACTGATAGATGAAATAGATTAAAAATGATGAACATGGAAGATGTGAAAAACGAACTGTAAATGATAAGCACACGTTGAAACACCTTTCTATTTGTAAGGAATATATGTTTTATTTCATGCAAGTGCAGGTGTTTACAAAAATTGACCAGGTCACTTTCTTAATAAAATGAACTCCAATTGAACTCCATAAAATAAAAATATGCTTTTCCTAGGAGTACTTGTTTAGAACCTTAAAAAAGGGGGGAAATCTTTTTAAAATTCATTGACCAAATAAGAAATTAAGAATGGAATTACAAAATATTCATATTTTAAAAAGTAATATGAGCAAAAACTATCAATACTTGTGAGTTTGGGTTAATACTAGTGAGATATTGAAAGTCTTAAATACTTGCACAGAAATCAGAAAGAACTTGATAAACTAATCATTCAACACAGAAAACCACCCATTATGAAATAAAAGAATCTAATAAATATATGTAAAAATAAAAAAATAGAAAACAAGATATTCAGATGTTCAGTAGCAACAGCAACAGTCCAAGGTTTATTTTTTGTTTGTTTTTAGTACCGGGGATTACATCTCCAGTCCTATTTGCTTTTTATTTTGAGACAGGGCATGTTAAGTTGCCCAGTCTGTCCTCAGAATTTTGAACCTCCTGCTTCAGACTCCCAAGTCACTGATCATAGGCATGTGCTCCTGCTGCCAGCTTATAAATTTATTTTTTTTTTATTAATTTTTAAATTTGTTCTAATTGGTTATACATGACCATAGAATGTGTTTTGACACATTGTACACAAATGGAACATAATTTCTCATTCCTGTGACTGTACATGGTGCTGAGTCACACCAGTAGTGTAATCATACATGTATACAGGGTGATAATGTCTGTCTCATTCTACTGTCTTTCCCATCCGCACTGCCCCAACCCTCTCCTCACTTCCCTCTGCACAATCCAAAGTTCCTTCATTGTTCCCTAAACACTGCTCCACCCTCCACTATGGATCAGCATCCATTTATCAGAAAAAAACATTCAGCCTTTGGTTTTTTGGGATAGGCTTCTTTCACTTAGCATGATATTCTCCAATTCCATCCATTTATCTGCAAATGCCATGATATTATTATTTTTTATGGCTGAGTACTATCCCATTGTGTATATGTACCACATTTTCTTTATCCATTCATCTGGTGAAGGGCATCTAGGTTGGTTCCACAGTTTTGCTATTTTGAATAGAGCTGCTATAAACATTGATGTGGCTGTGTCACTGTAGTAGACTTACTTTAAGTCCTTTGGGTATAAACCGAGGCATGGAATAGCTGGGTCAAATGGTGGTTCCATTCCAAGTTTTCTTAGGAATCTCCATGCTGCTTTCCAGAGTGGTTGCAACAATTTTCAGTCGCACCAGCAATTTGAGTGCACTTTTTTCACCACATCCTCACCAACACTTATTATGGCTTGTATTCTTGATAACTGCCATTCTGACTTTGAGAAGAAATCTTTGAGTAGTTTTGATTTGCTTTTCTCTAATTGCTAAAGATGATGAAGATTTTTTATGTTTGTTGATCGATTGTACTTCTTCTGTGTAGTGTCTGTTCAGTTCCTTAGCCCATTTATTGATTGGGTTATTTGGTTTTTGATGTTAAGTTTTTTGAGTTTTTGTAAATTCATTCTTTGAAAAGACTGCACAAGAAAAAAAGACCCATGTAAATTTAAAAATGTTAGAAGTCAAAGTAGACATAATTCAAGTTAGTTAAAATCTTAAGTATCTAAGAAGTATAACTTAATGATTATATTTAGATACTTAAACATTAAAGAAAAAAACAAAGTATCAAAGTTGATGTAAATAAAAGTAGGAAATCTGAACATACTGTTACTAATAATAAAATACTCAACACATTTTATTATTCTGTTATATTGTAATTGGACAAACAGGATATAAGAAAAAGCTATAGATTAAACTTACTTATGGACATCAATTATAAATAAAATTAAACTAGCAAATTAAATGCAGGATAGGTCTGGAGGTGAGGAGTAAAGAGGAAGACTGACAGGATAAAGAGGAGAAAAGAGATGGGGGAGAGAAAGAAAGAGATTAATGCATAATTCATCTTGGACAAGTAAAGCTTATCAGAATATAAGAATGATTGTGTGTTTAGAAAACTGGACTCTCCCACAATATTAAAAGATTAAAAGAGAGAACTATAAAACCATAAAAACAGTTGCAGTAAACATTTGATAAACTTAATGCTCCCATATTGAAAAGTCTAGCAAATTCGGCATAGAATCTTTCATAACCTGAAAATATATATTATATAAAGGAAAAAATAAAATTGTCCTTATTTTTGTATGATTTTTTTCTAAATAGAACCTAAACATATTTAGAACTATTTTGTTTGAGATTCACTGCAGTATATTCATTGAAAAGTTAGTTCAGATTCATTCTATTGTTATTCCATATCTCGTCCCTCCTCCCCAATTCCCTTCTTCTATTCTCCTGATATTTCTTTTATTTTGATATTCTTCCCCCACCACCTGTCCCCACTCCCCTTATTTTAGGTTCACTTCTGTATATCAGAGAAAACTTTCAACCTTTGACTTTCTGGGCCCAACTTATTTCATTTATCATTAAAGTCTCCATTTCAACCCATTTACCAGCCAATGACATAGAACTAGTTTGTTTTAATTATAAGAGGATTCATATTTTTATAACTGATTTTGGATACAAGATACATCCACAAAAATATGGAGTATTCCTACACATCAATTAATGTCCTTTTCAAAATGACAACAAGAACTATAAGTTTCCCACAAAATATCTAAATAATGTTTTCCTAATTATTCATATAAAAAGACAATATTGCTATGGACACAAATATAATATGTAAAAATATAACCTAGATATTCTTTGAGGCGAAGACAGCATAAAGGGCTTCATTTTCCAAATTTTAGTCTGCAAATTCAAAGAAATGTAAGTTGAACCATATATCATTGCCAACATTTAGCCACTTTGGTTGTAAAATAAATTGAAAATTTGGTAAAATTATTATGAAATATTTATTACAACAAATACAATAGTATTTTGATAAATGATAAGGGAAAGAAAGAAGGGAGGGAGGGAGGAAAGGAGAGGAAGAGAGCAGAAGAGAGGAAGAAAGAGGAGGGGAAAAAAGATAAGAGTTATTTTGATTATCTTTTGGTCTAATAAAAAACAAATGGGCAAACTATTAAAAGGACAGGATAACAAAATTGACTTCATCACAATTTGAAAAGTTTGCTTGATAAAAGGAACAACAAAACTTAACAGAAAGTCTGGAGATTGGCAAATATTTTTGCAGTACACAGAAAGGAAAAAAAGGACAAGATGATATTCCATACCCATAATTGTGGAAAATTTTAAAAATCATGAAAATACCAGATCTGGATAAAGAGTAAAGCATAGCAGCACAAACATTTTTATACTAATATTGTCAGTGTTGAGTAAAATGTGGTCTATGGCGTGTCAGACCCTATCAAGAACTTCTGGAAAATCATCCCAAAGAAAGACATTGGAGTTTCATGGCAACATTCTTTGCAACATATAAAATTTCCAACAAATGAAATGGCTGTGAAGATGTAGATACATGAAACTAAATATGTTAATGCAATGAAATACTATTCTTATAAGACACAAATCTAGACATAACTTCAGGTTTCAAAAAATAATATTGAGTGGGAACATGTAAACTCTGAGATACATTTGGGCATATATAAAAATCAAAAAGTCATGGGAAAATAACAAATGAATCCAACAATGTTTTTAAAGGGACTGGGAGGATATATATGATATCTATGCTAGTAGTTACTTCAGAGAAAGAATGAAAAGGCAACTGACTGTAGAACACAGGAAAGAATTTAACTTTATAATTCTTATATACAAAAAAAATTGAAGCAAATAATTCAAATGAGTATTGTCAATTCCAGGTTTTGGTTTTTATAAAGTCTGCATTTTTAGTTTGCTGTGCAATTTAATTTACCTATATTTAATTATTTTCTTCAAGTGAAAAGAAGTTTAAATTAAAAACCTGTGTATGTACATCTCATCCTGTGCTATAATTTGTATTCCTTGTCTTTTTTTGTTGTTATTTATTTGTCTGGTTGTTTGATTTTGTCGTTTGTTTTCCTGGCAAAGAAAGGTCAAGTATGAACGCAGAGGTCAGCAGCACATCAGCTCACCTCCTAAACCTTGAGGGATGTGAGTAGAGGACTTTTTAGGTTCTTCCTAACAATATGATTCTATGAAATCCTGCAAGAAGCAGCATATTTCTTTCACTACAAGGAGAGCCTCTCTCAAACAATTAATAATAGGTTCTTTCCTCACAGCGAGCTCCTTTATTTTTATTATCTTCATATAATACCTGACCTGTCGGTGTATGCCAGATACTGCTGTGAAAATGAAAAGACTCTTTTAAGTGCTTAGCATCCTTATAGGATTCATGGATGTGGAGGTGCCTGAATATTACCAGAATTGCATAGGAATAAATAATCGTCACCTTGACCGTCTTTAGAAAGCAGAATTGGTTTGTCAGCACTCTGGGTAAGTATTTGAGTGAAGGAAATTTTAAAGATAAAGTTGAGGAATTACTCAGTTTACACACACACCCTAAAAACACCAAGCAGAAACAAATGAAACCCCAATTAACTCCTTATTCAAGGCCCATGGGAACTGCAAAGAATCATTTTCAGGTATGAAAAGCTTATGACTTAAAGTAATTGGATGAGTTAAAAGGCTCGAGTGGAGAAGGATCCCAGGGGAAAAAGAATGAGCCAGGGTTATAATTCTTTCTTCTTGAGAGAGAGTATTACATGATGCTCAAGAGAGCAGATTTTCACAGCAAAAGAGCATGAATGAGACTTTGGAGGACTGGAAATATTCAGTATCTTGACACAGGTGTAAATTTCATGGCTGGTTGCCATATAATGATTTGGTAAATTATACAGCTATGTCCTATGAACCATCCTATATTAATCTTGAGATATATATATATATATATATATATGTATATATATGCATATCTATGTTATATATGTACAGGTATACACTTATATAGCTATGTATGCATATTTATGCATTGATAATAAAAAATTTTCAAAGCATGTTTCACAGATTGTCATGTTTTGAAATAAAATGAATAATATCAAATTCGATGAAGTAACAAGGTGAAGTGCCACACACTGCTGATTGGAATACAAATTGGTAAGATCAATTTGGGGAAACTGGCATTATTTTAACAAAAACAAAATTGTTTGTAGATTTTCATCCCATAGTTTATCCCAGATTCTTGTACTTGTGTACCTCCTATTTGTCAGTTCATCCCTGAGTGTCATGTCAGTGGATTTTAATAAACTGATACTGGGGTGGAGGTAGAATAAGCTGGGAAGGGCTAAACATAACATTATTTGAGCCTCATCTATAGCAGCTGTAAATGTTTTATTGTAACAGCTGATTTGCTTGCATTCATTTTCTACCACATTTTTTAAGTTACTGTGAACCAAGAATCAGATCTTACCAGTCATAATTTCCATGCCTATGATACATAGTAAGTTCTCACTAAATTATGTATAAAGTTGTAAAAAACATGTTGAAAGAACATGGCCACAGTTCACTTTCAGCTCAATGTGGCCTCTAAGGAGCAGTGCCTCAGAAAAATTGGGCAACTAGTGAAGGAGATAGAGGAAGAAGTGTCTCAGCCCTGGGTAACTGGCTGAATGGTGAATCGAGGGGTTTGGTGCTCACTTTGTTTAGCTTCATAGACAGAAGACTCCTTAGCCTGGGCATCTCTGAGTGGTTCTGGAGCAGACAGGAGCAGAAGTTTAATAGCCCTGGACTGGGCATATACTATGAGCACAGGAGAGAGTTCTTGGAGATAACCCAGATGTAGCAGCAGGGGACCTGCAAATGGGTGTGCAGTCTGAATGGGGACAAGTATGAGAGCAAGGAAGAAAGGGGTCATTTAAGTACACAATGCAATGTGTGACTTTTTAATGAAACTGTATGTCTGAATAGGTAATTTTATTCAATAAACTAATTGTTTTGCAATAAACTCACTGAAATTTTATAGTCATGCCAGTATTCTTCAGCATAATGCACTGAAAATAATTTAAGCTTTTAAAATAAAGCCAAGAAATTCATCATGCAATATTATTTATTATAATATTTTCACTTCCAGAGGAAAATTTGAAATAGTGTTATGCCCTCCATATTAAATGGCCTAAGATGGTCCAGATACATAGATTTGTTAATTTTGTAATTTTTTTTCATATTTCTCCTTATGTTTCCCTATTGTTTGACCACTACTTTTTCCCTCTTCCATCTTTAGAACTATACCTCAAGCATCTCTTTTGATTTTTGCTTTCTCCTTTGACTCCACATCTAATTGTATTACTCAATCTTTCTAATTGACTATGCACTATGAAATAAAAATATATTAGATATTTGTTCCAGGTGAATAAGGGGTAAAATGGATATTTTATCAGAAAACAATAGTACAAAAAGTATATGAAAACATGTTCAGCATCACTAATCAAGAGGGAAATGCAAATCAAAACCACAAGGATATAACCTCACATCTGTTAGGTCTATTAACAGAAAGATAAAAATAAGCTGGCCACAGTGGCACATACTTGTAATCCAAGTGGCTTGGAAGGCTGAGACAGGAGGATCTTGAGTTCAAAGTCAGCCTCAGCAACAGCAAGGCTGAGTGAGACCCTGTCTCTAATAAAATATAAAATAGGACTGGGGATGTGACTCAGTGTTTGAGTGCCTCTGAGTTCAATCCCAAGTATGACCAAAAAAAAAAAAATGGCAAAAACAATAAATGTTGATGAGGTTATACAGAAAAGGGAAAACTTTTACAGTATTTGCTGGATTGTAAATTGATATAGCCATTGTGGGAAACACTATGGATGTTCCTCAAAATATTAAAAGTAGAGCTAATGTGTGACCCAGAAATTCCCCTTCTGAGAATACACGACACAGAAAATAAGATCAGCACCTTGTGGTGATATCTCCACTTCTACGTTCATTGCAGCATTTGTCATACACAAGATACAAAACTAACCTGCATGTCTGGTAGCATAATAATGGATAAAGAAACTGTGGAACTTATTCACAATGGAATATTATTAACCCTTAAAAAAGAATAAGATCTAGCCTTTTGATACAACATGGATAAGTCTGGAGAACAATACACTAAAATAATTCAGACCAACAAGGAAAATATTGTAGAATATCATTTCTGGTAGAATTAAAAACAAAAGTTGACCATATAAAAACAACTTGCATAAAGCAGTCACTTGGGGTGAGATGAGTGGGGAAAGAAATAGGAAGATGAAGGATACAAACGTACAGTTATGTAAAGTGAGTAAGTCCAAACATAGAATTTATAGCATAAGTAATACAGTTAATACTATTGCATTGCATACTGAAAACTTAGTAAGACAATAGTTTCAGATTCTCCAATCGTACTGAACAAAATTTCAGTATGAATTATGATGATATGAGGAGATGGTATGTTAATTCTCTTGACTATACTAATAATTTCACAATGAATACAGATATCAGTGCATCCTGCTGTACACTTTAAATATATACAATATAAAAATCACAGTAAAAAATAAGAGCTTAAATTTATCAAGCTCATGTTAAGTGCCAGACACTATTCCAAGTTCTTCACACATATAATCTAATCTAATCTTCACAATAACCTATGAAGCAGTATTTCATTCTAATTCTTCAGATGATGAAATTGAAGCACCAAGAATTGAAGTTACTTGGCCAACATCACACATTTGGTTAAGTGTTAGCCTGCCTTTCAAACCTGAACAGTCTGGAAACAGTGTCCTGCACAATTTTATTCCATTTAATAAATAAAATATGGTCACTTAGTGCTGCATCTCCCTGTTTTTGTAATTATGATGATATTTTTTCAGACTTCAGAAAAGTGTACTCTGATAAGTTTAAATTTATGAACCTTTTACTAGGAAAATATATAACTGTAATATAAAATTTCAAGGACATAATCAATCTATATCTCTTTGAAAAGAGAGATTACTAAGCTATAACAACCTGGATCTTCAGTCTAAGATAGACAGATATCATATTATATTCAGCAATTCAACATGACTTTCTTGAGGACATACCATGTCTGTCATGTTTTGTCTTTTCCTCAAGATCTGACAGGATGTCTTGCTAGTGGAGCAAAGATAGAGCTGACTGGTGTGGTTAGGCTGCACTATGGGTTTCCATCATCAGAGGGATTCAATTTCTGTCCAATCCCACTCTGAACCCAATGTCTTTTTGAGATAAAAAGTTTCCCAGACATTTTAATGCTAGATGATGTTGGAGCCTGCAGATATAGTGGGTGTTGTTCTGTGATGCTACTACAGCAAGACTGATTTTAAAATCAACCTTGACCCAGAGAAATATTATTTCTCCTCTGTATATCCAATAACACATTCTGACCTGTCATTAATATCAGAAGTGAGAGCTCAAAAACTGTAGATATCAAACTGTAAACATGAACCAAAGATTTTCAGACTTTGTGTGTAGAGTTGGTTTGAAAAGGCAGCAAGATTATTGCAAGTATTAGGTTTCTTAGGATACTAAAGATTCAATTTTATACTGTAAACACTTGAAAATAATTCATTTTCTTGGAAGTGGAATACAAAAGGCAAGATTAATCATAATTATCTAAAAGATCCTTATTTATTCTACAATTTCCCTCTGTGGCTATCTAAATAAGAATTTCAAAAACACTTGGAGTGTAAAAGACAAAGAAGACAATCTAATAACATTTATTGTAGTCAAAGGGCTTAATAGAAAACAGTTATAACAATAATTAGTTTGGCCAATTCACTTATGTTCTTTTATTCCATAATTTTATTGTAGATTTATCCTCCCACATGCTTTTGTAAAACATGGACATTGAAAAGTATAAGAAGGCATATAGCATTTTAAGATCTCAAAAATATTTGTTTTAGAAATATCTTTAGCAACAGAGTGAGTCTGTCTTTTGTGTTGCACAAAACATACAATCTGAAATAATTCTAAGAAGACTTGAAATCCCATTAAAATTTGAAAGACTCTGGGATAATTTTGTTTAATAAGAAAAGGTTTTTAAAAAGCTGTATTTTTTAATGCAGTAATAGTCACTCCCACAGAATAGCCATTAGTAAAGATTCCTTTGAATATACAAAACAACTTCAATTACACACAGCACAACATGTGATGAGGAATGACACCCGATTTCTTTTTTGAAGAAAGAAGACAATAACAAGCACATGGTCTGCTGTGACCACCTGCAGTCTGCCAGCATATTGATGCCTTTTTTGAGTGCAGATTGCTCACTGTCAGGCATCTATCATCCGCCATTTGCCTGCCTCTTGCCTGTCCATCACCTGCCTTACACCTATCCATCACCCAATGCACCAGGTTCACCTCCCCATCGTCCAACAACAGTCAGCAAACTGATCTCCGACTGCCAGTGGAGCACCAGCTGCCTACAGTTGCCTGGAAGTTCACTGTTAAAGTACCTGCAGGTTTGATTACACGTGGCTGCCACCATTTTGAGACAATAGCCAGGCCCTGTAGGACTCCTGACTGGACTGACTGAGCCCCGTCTCCAGGATCCCTCAGCCCGATCGATCACTCCCTGCCTCTGGGACCTTCACATCCACTGACTGCTCCCTGCTGCCAGGACCCCCAGCCCAACTGACTGCGCCCTATCACCGAGACCACAGAACAACTGATTGCACCCGGCCTCCAGGATCCCACAACCACACCAGACACACCCCATCTCCAGGACCTCTGCCTGACCAACCACATCCCGCCTCCAGGACCTCCTGCTGACCACGGCCACGCTCTGAGCTGCAGCTCCCCATTTGCCAACACATTTTGAAGCCAGAGCAGCCATCTTGGATAATCCTGGAAGCAGGAGCTCTGATCTCTAGGTGGGGCAAATCCCATCCTGAGACGCCTGCTGGAGACTTGAAGCTCATTGTCAGGTACCTCTCATGCATCAGGCTACTGAAGACTGGGAGATTTCATTACCATATGACTGTTACACTGTAGATTTTCTTTTTTCTCCTTATTGAAAAAATTTAAGCTTTTATTTCTTTACTTTTCTTGCTCTCTTTTCTTTTTGTTTACCTGTTCCCTCATAGTCTCTTTCTCCCTTTTTTGCATGTTAACATCCAATTTCTTTTGATTACACTCTCACCCTTTCTATTATATAGAACTTCTGTATATTCTTTTCTTATCCCATTAACAGCCACATTCTACATCCCTCTGCATCCTCTTTGTCCTCCATTTGAAACTGCAGACCTTATTGCAAATCTGTTTGTTTTACTGAAGATAATATTTGAACTCATTCTGTTATTATGACAATTTTGTTATTGTCCTCATAGGGGCTATTTGGTCTAGGATTGCATAGCGTCTGAATTGGGTACTGCTAATATTGATCTCCCCTTAAAGAAAGGGTTTTGGAAACCTATAGGGCCACTATAAGCCTATAGGGGGAAATCTGCAATACCCCAGATCTGCACTGCTAGAGGGGAAGATACGTGAACAACATGAAAAAACAAGGGAAGAAAATGATCCAAACAAATCTAGATTCTGTATTCATAGAATCCAATGACAGTATGATAGAAGAAATGTCAGAAAAGGACTTCAGATTATACATGATTAAGATGATTCCCAAAGCAAAGGATGAGATAAGAGCAAATGCAGGCAATGAATGATAATACCAATAAGCTGACAGAGCAACTGCAGGAAGCAAAAGATAATTTCAACAAAGAGATAGAGATTCTCAAAAAAAAAAAAAAAAAAACAAAAAAAAAATGAAAATCCTTGAAGTGAAGGAAACAATAAACCCAATAAAAAACTCAATGGAAAGCATCACCAAAAGACTATACCACTTGGAAGACAGAACCTCAGACAATGAAGACAAAATATTTAATCTTGAAAATAAAGTTGCCCAAACAGAGAAGATGGTAAGAAATCATGAACAGAATCTCCAAGAACTATGGGACATCATGAAAAGACCAAATTTAAGAATTATTGGGATTGAGAAAGGCACAGAGATACAAACCAAAGGAATGAACAACCTATTCAATGAAATAATATCAGAAAATTTCCCAAACCTGAAAAATGAAATGGAAAATCAAATACAAGAGGCTTATAGAACACCAAATGCACAAAATCACAACAGGTCCACACCAAGGCACATTATAATGAAAATGCCTAACATTCAAAATAAAGATAGGATTTTGAAGGCCATGAGAGAAAAGCATCAGATTACATATAGAGGGAGACCAATACGGATAGCAGCTGACTTCTCAACCCAGACTCTAAAAACTAGAAGGGCCTGGAACAACATATTTCAAACTCTGAAAGAACATGTTTGCCAACAAAGAATCCTATACCCAGCAAAACTAGCCTTCAGATTTGAAGATGAAATAAATTCCTTTCATGATAAACAAAAGTTAAAAGAATTTACAAATAGAAAGCCTGCGCTACAGTATGTTCTCAACAAAAAAATCCATGAGGAGGAAATGAAAAACAACAATGTAGGTCAGTAAAGGGAGGAACTACCTTAGAGAAAAACCACTCAAAGGAGAAACCAAGCCAACTTAAAAACCAAAAATAAGCCAAATGACTAGGAATACAAATCATATCTCAATAATAACCCTGAACGTTAATGGCCTAAACTCATCAATCAAAAGACATAGACTGGCAGATTGGATTAAAAAGAAAGACCCAACAACATGCTGCCTTCAAGAGACTCATCTCATAGATAAGGACATCCACAGACTAAAGGTGAATGGATGGGAAAAAACCTACCACGCACATGTACTCAGTAAAAAAGCAGGGGTTTCCATCCTTACATCAGATAAAGTGAACTTCAAGCCAAAGTTAGTCAGAAGGGATAAAGAAGGACATTTCATACTGCTTAAGGGAACCATTAATCAGGAAGACATAATGATAGTAAATATTTATGCCCCAAACAATGGTGCATCCCTGTACATCAAACAAATCCTTCTCAATTTCAGGAATCACATAGACCACAACACAATAATTCTGGGTAACTTTAACGCACCACTATTACCACTAGATAGATCTTCCAAACAAAAACCAACCAAAGAAACCATAGAACTCAATAATACAATCAATAACCTAGACTTAATAGACATATATAGAATATTCCATCCATCAACAAGTGGATTCATTTTTCTCAGCAGCACATGGAACCTTTTCGAAAATAGAACATATGTTATGCCACAAAGCAGCCCTTAGGAAATGTAAAAAAATAGAGATACTGCCTTGTGTTCTATCAGATCATAATGGACTGAGAGTAGAAATCAATGACAAAATAAAAAAGCGAAATTACTCCAACACCTGGAGACTAAATAATATGCTATTGAATGAAACATGGATAACAGAAAACATCAGGGAGGAGATAAAAAAATTCTTGAGGTCAATGAGGATGACAATACAATATATCAAAATCTCTGGGACACTATGAAAGCGGTACTAAGAGGAAAATTCATTGCATGGAGTGCATTCCAGAAAAGAATGAAAAGTCAACATCTAAATGACCTAACATTACAGCTCAAAGCCCTAGAAAAAGAAGAACAGAATAACAGCAAAAGTAGTACAAGACAGGAAATAATTAAAATCAGAGCTGAAATCAATGAAATTGAAACAAAAGAAACAATTCAAAAATTTGACAAAACAAAAAGTTGGTTCTTTGAGAATGTAAACAAAATAGACAAACCCTTAGCCACACTAACAAAGAAGAGAGAGAAAACTCAAATTACTAAAATTCGTAATGAAAAAGGAAATATCACGAAAGACACCACTGAGATACATAATAAAATGAGAAGCTACTTTGAAAAACTATATTCCAACAAAAATAGAAACTACCGAAGACATTGACAAATTTCTAGAGACATATGCTCCTCCCAAACTGAACCAGGAGGTCATACACAATTTAAACAGATCAATATCAAGCAATGAAATAGAAGAACACATTAAAAATCTACCATCCAAGAAAAGCCCAGGACCAGACGGATTCTCAGCCAAGTTCTACAAGACCTTCAAAGAAGAACTCATTCCAATACTTCTCAAAGTATTCCAGGAAATAGAAAAGGAGGGTATCCTGCCAAACTCATTCTATGAAGCTAATATCACCCTCATACCAAAATCAGGAAAAGACACATCAAGGAAAGAAAATTTTAGACCAATATCCTTGATGAATATAGATGCAAAGATCCTTAACAAAATATTGGCAAATCTCATCCAAAAACATATTAAGAAAATCGTGCACCATGATCAAGTGGGTTCATCCCTGGAATGCAAGGATGGTTTAACATCCATAAATCAATAAACATAATCCTTCATGTCAATAGACTCAAGGATAAGAATCATATGGTTATTTCAATTGATGCAGAAAAAGCGTTCAACAAAATTCAACACCCCTTCATGCTCAAAACACTAGAAAAAATAGGGATAGTAGGAACATACCTGAACATTGTAAAGGCTATTTATGCTAAGCCCATGGCCAACATCATTCTTAATGGAGAAAAACTGAAACCATTCCCTTTAAAAATGGGAACAAGAGAGGGATGTCCTCTTTCACCACTTCTATTCAACATTGTCCTCGAAACTCTAGCCAGAGCAATTAGGCAGACTAAAGAAATTAAAGGAATACGAATAGGAAAAGAGGAACTTAAGCTGTCACTATTTGCTGATGACATGATTCTGTATTTAGAGGATCCAAAAAACTCTTCCAGAAAACTTCTAGAGCTCATTAATGAATTCAGCAAAATAGCAGGCTATAAAATCAAAACACATAAATCTAAAGCATTTTTATATGCAAGCAATGAAACATCTAAAAGGGAAATGAAGAAAACAACTCCATTTGCAATAGCCTCAAAAAAAAATAAAATACTTGGGAATCAATCTAACCAAAGAGGTAAAAGATCTCTACAATGAAAACTGCAAAACATTGAAGAAAGAATTTGAGGAAGACCTTAGAAGATGGAAAGATCTCCCATGTTCTTGGATAGGCAGAATTAATAGTGTCAAAATGGCCATACTATCAAAAGTGCTATACAGATTCAATGCAATTCCAATTAAAATCCCAATGATGTACCTTACAGAAATAGAGCAAGCAATCATGAAATTCATCTGGAAGAATAAGAAACCCAGAATAGCTAAAGCAATCCTTGACAGGAAGAATGAAACAGGGGGTATCGCAATACCAGAACTTCAACTATACTACAAAGCAATAGTAACAAAAATGGCATGGTATTGGCACCAAAATAGACAGGTGGATCAATGGTACAGAATAGAGGACACAGACACAAACCCAAATAAATACAATTTTCTCATACTAGACAAAGGTGCCAAAAGTATGCAATGGAGAAAAGATAGGCTCTTCAACAAATGGTGCTGGGAAAACTGGAAATCCATATGCAACAGAATGAAACTAAACCTCTATCTCTCACCCTGCACAAAAATCAACTTGCAATGGATCAAGGACCTTGAAATCAGATCAGAGACCCTGCATCTTATAGAAGAAAAAGTAGGTACAAATCTTCAACTTGTTGGCTTAGGATCAGACTTCCTTAACAGGACTCCCATAGCACAAGAAATAAAAGCAAGAATCAATAACTGGAATAGATTCGAACTAAATAGCTTTCTCTCAGCAAAGGAAACTATCAGCAATGTGAAGAGAAAGCCTACAGAGTAGGAGAATATCTTTGCCACTCATACTCAGATAGAGTGCTAATTTCCAGAATATATAAAGAACTCAAAAAACTCTACATGAAGAATGCCAATAACCCAATCAACAAATGGGCTAAGGATACGAACAGACACTTCACAGAAGAAGATCTACAAGCAATCAACAAACATATGAATAAATGTTCACCATCTTTAGTAATAAGAGAAATGCAAATCAAAACTACACTAAGATTCCATCTCACCCCAATCAGAATGGCAATTATCAAGAATACAAGCAACAATAGGTGTTGAAGAGGATGTGGGGAAAAAGGTACACATACATTACTGGTGGGGATGCAAATTAGTGCAGCGACTCTGGAAAGCAGTGTGGGGATTCCTCAGAAAGCTTGGAATGGACCCACCATTTGACCCAGCTATCCCACTCCTTGGCCCATACCCAAAGTACTTAAAATCAGCATACTACAGAGATACAGCCACATCAATGTTCATTGCTGCTCAATTCACAATAGCCAGACTGTGAAACCAACCTAGATGTCCTTCAATTGGTGAATGGATTAAGAAAGTGTGGTATATACATACAATGGAATATTACTCAGCTATTAAGATAATAAAATTATGGCATTTGCAGGCAAATGGATAAAATTAGAGAATATCATGCTAAGTGAGATAAGCCAATCTCAAAAAACCAGAGGACGAATGATCTCGCTGATAAACGGATGATGACATATAATGGGGGGTGGGAGAGGGGCAAGAATGGAGGAAGGAGGGACTGTATAGAGGGAAAAGAGGGGTGGAAGGGGTGAGGGGAAGGAAAAAAATAACAGAATGAATCAAACATCATTACCCTATGTAAATGTATGATTATGCAAATGGTATGCTGTTACTCCATGTACAAACAGAAACAACATGTATCCCATTTGTTTACAATAAAAATAAATTTAAAAAAAATAACAAGCAGATGACTCACTTTTGAGTTCCAGTTATATTATGGGATTCTCTGGTGTAAGAAATAAGAGTTTGGTTATCTGTGTATCATGAAGGAAGATAATACCTTTCAAATAAGAAACTTTTTCTTTTTTTTTTAACTAAATCCAGAAACAGAGTTCACATAACTTGTCCTTCACAGGAACAATCAGGAAGTTGTCCTGGGAACGTCAAGACTGTCACACAAAGTAGATGATAGTGTTTCAGAAGTATAACTCCTTCCTTTGAAGTAAAGGCTTCAACCATTGATCAACTTAATTAACCATTACATATTTCTCTATTTATGGCCACCCAGACAACAGTGCATTCAATGCCTACTGGTATCTGTGTATTGTATTTCTATAGCACATTTCACCCAGAGCTCAAAATGAGTGTGGTCCCTTGCCTAAAAACCTCACAAATGTCTTGATTTCAAGTACTTTGTAGATTGACAAATAAGGTATATCAAAAGGGTTAGTTATTTCCCTGATATTACACTACAAAATATTGAAAGATACAAGGCCTTCAACATGGCTCCCTTGAGCCTCACCCTGCCCACACTTGCAAGTAACCATGTAGCATGCATGTGTAAGTGTGGATTGTCCAAATAGTTTGTTACTTAGTATACAGACAGCAATTTTGCGTTATTAAAATTAAAATGAAGTTCCCATTGCTATGGTTTTAACAAAAGTGTGAAATACATTTAAGCACTATGAATGTTTAGTAAAAATTTCCTTCAGAAATGCGTTATTAATTTAAAACACCTCCTAAGGATATCATTAGCAAAATTATAGTATAATGGAAGTCAAGTTCCTCTTGAACACAACTTTGAGAGTTTTCTAATTGACCCAATCTTTATTGTTACCAAACAACACAAAAGAAGGTATAATCCTACAGTAGAATACAGCTGCCAATTGACTCCATTTGATTTTGGAAACATGTGTCAAGAGAAAACAAGATAGAGCAGTAGCTCTTGGCTACCTAATTAATCTCGTTTTGGCAGCTCAGCAGAATATAATGATATAAAGAGTGCCAGTGACAACAAGTACTAGTTTGGGACCCCGGTGTCTGTGGGAACAGATCACTGTAGCTCCACTTAGTCCCAATGGGTCACAAGGCTGCATTAGAGACAGGTGGTGACTGCCTAGCTGGCAAGTTCTTTCAGAGAGAAACTAGCTCCTACTCCTGGAGGAAAGGTGTATGTGGTTCAGCTGCTTTCAATACCATGCCACGTCCTTAAAACTTTGAAACATTCTAAATTCTTATTTCTAATTTAAGTAAGTATCTCCATTAAACTACATTATTTTTCTATGGATAATATCTTAGGTATTTCCAAATATTAATAAATTCTACTTTCCTCTTTTCATTATTCTTTAATAATGTCCTGTTTGCTATATAAAGTTGTTAAGAGACAGAATTTATGAATAGCTATTTAGGCAACCTCGCATTTAACTTCAGATTTTTCACTGGTAAAATGATCAATCCTTGATTCTACCTCTAACTTCTTTTGCTCTTATATTCTTTGGCTGTATGAGTTCACTCTTTGCCCTGCCCTTTTCCTGCCCCAAGACATGTACAGGGAAGTTTTCATTCCCATCACTTCTCATTCTAAGAATAAACTAAAACTGTAAATCAACCATCGGTCCTTATTTTCTGTGCATCCAAGTAATATATACCCTTGAACACAGACAGGAAAAACCTTCCTTTACTCTTCACCAGTCTCCTCCTCTTCATTTAGGATAATGTGTCGTTATTCTTTAATGTCATTTACAAATATGAATTTAACCATGCTCTGAAAAAGAAGCACTGTGCTGGATTCTGAGGGAGATTAATGACAACAAATATAAAATGCATGTTAAAATTTAGTTCCTGCTCCCAAGGATTTTATAACTTATTTGGAGAAATAAAAGAATAAGCACAAAATGAAATTTAAAAATATTAATACAAGGGAGGCACCAAATAGGAATAATAAAAGAGATTAAGCATTGTTGTCAGTGAAGGAATTCCGAGGATAAAATGGTAGGACACAGTGTTGAAAGATGTTAGGCACAAGCAGGATAGTTGTGTAGGCTTACCTCTCAGACATGGGTAGCAGATCTGCATCTTTGTCAGTCCTTGATGCTATTCAATATTTTAACTTCTGGGGAATTCCGTTGGTAAGGGGCATCTATTGTAGTTTTAATTCAAATTTATCTGCTTATTAGGATGTTAAACACACTGACATGTTTATGAGTACTTATATAAAAATCCCAGTTGGTTTTTTTTTTTTTTTTTTTTGGGGGGGTGGTGTCCTATAACATGTATTTTAGTGATTTCTATATTATCACAAAGTTGGAGCATTCTCCAAGTGCACTAATAGGGTGTTGTCAGTGAGTAAATCATTTTCCTTTGCAATTAGCAGCATAGTCAACATTGTGAAGGTAGCACAAGAAGTTCTCATAGATCATAGGTTCTCTGGCATGCAAGTAAAGCATGTTACATATCACAGTGCTATTTGAGATGCCAGGCCACAAGAAGATCAGGAACTTGTGCCAACATGTAAATTAAGTCACTTCTTTCTTCCATAAGAACATCTTGCTATGACAAAAAAAAAATGAAAGTCATTCAACTAAATATTGTGCTTAGTTCAATATCTGATATAATTTTTGGCTCGAGTTCTTTATCTCACTGCATACCAGTAACTAATAGTGTGGAAATGATTGCCAGTCCTTGGGGCCCAATTTGCATAGTGTGTTCCATAGGCTTTGTGTTTTAAATGCATATTTAATTCTCTCTCTAATACTTATGTACATGCATATATATTTATAATGCAAATATATATGTATGTATTATGTGTACCTAGATGTACCAACCTTGTTAATTTTGTAATTCACAGTAGGATCTACTGGAAAAACAATAAAAACTGTTTCTTTTGCTTTGCATAACAGTTAATATGCTCCCACATCCTCCAAAAGTAATCCATTGTTATTTTATATACAGCAGACTTAATAAATAGTTACCTTTTTGAACATATTATTTAATGACAATAATTATACTGGAAGGTAGATTTGAGTTAATAAAGCAGATGTTTTAAAATTTAGCAACTACTCAACAATATTTATTTAATACTTAGAGGTAGATGTTGAGCATGGTCATATACACCATAATTGAATAAGAGGTTGTCTGCCTTGGATGCAAGGAGTTAGGTATGTAAAAAAAAAGTGTTACTTGGACTTAGATTTATTCATAGGATATATTCAGATTTCAGAAAATAAAATGATTGCCCCTAAGCAGGGGAACTTGGAAAAGGTCAAGAAAAATTTTCCTAGAAGAACAATATCTTGATTCTACTTATTGACCTTACATATTTTTCTTGATAGGTCTTACCTTCTTTAATCATAAGAACATTGTAATTTTTTTAAAAACATATCCCAGAAGTTCATGAACTAGTAGCTCCTCCACATGACTGAAAGAACAGTCCCCTGTCTACTAGTTGCATTGTAGAGTATGTACTCTGTCTGATAATGCGGTAACTAAAGTATCAGATGACCTAACCTGATAGGATCATAGCATCTACAACTATTTAACACAATAATGAAGATTCAAAATCCAGAATGAATTGATTTCTAAATATTTCAGTTCTGTAAGAATTCTTGGTTTGTATTTGTTTGTTTTTCGTCTCACTGACTTCAAGGAAATCCATCTGTATGTGCTCCTTTTGTTTTTTGTGTCAATGTAACAGACTTAAGGTTCTATCTTGCCATGTCATTATGTCACCATGTCACCATGAACAATGACGGCGTACTTCTTCATAAACATGGAGAGGTGCACCATGCTGAGAAATAATGTCATACTTTTTAAAATTGCTTTTTAAACATTCTTTTCCCTGTGATTGCCTATTTCTTTTCAGTTCACTTTCTGGCTGCCAGGAGATCTGTGTTTTTAATCTCTAATCAATTCCGCCCTTCTTTCTGTCACTGTTGTAAAGTACAAGTAAAATTCTTCAGTACATTTTACCTCTTACCCTTTTTTTACTTTTATTTTTTCAAAAATAATGATTACATCAGCTACCTTACTCAGAATTATTCTTTTGGGGAAAAAACTAATAAAATTCTAAGCCCATTCCAGGCTTTCAGTCTTATATCATGTTTACTTCAGGTAAATATCTCTATTTAACTGGAAAAATCCAAAGCTTTATAAAAGAAGCACACTGCCTTCACAGAAAAGTTGTTCCTAACATTTTAGTTTTTAAGGGAAACTTTTGGTATTTTAGAAACAGAGCTTTAAAATAGAAGCAGACTGAAATGGAAAATTTAGTCCCATGAATTTGAAATGCCACATCCTAATAGATAACACTGGGGTCCTAAGTACATTACTAGAGATTTGCTTTCCAATAAATAAAAAAGAATTTGACTCCTGATTTTCTGAGTCTGACTTATATTAACATGCTTTTTGCCATTTCCATCTGTTTACCAGCAAATGCCATTATTTCATTCCTCTTTATAGTTAAGTAAAACTCCCTTGGGTATGTATGTGTATATATACATATATACATATATCACATTTTTTTGATCCATTCATTCATTGATGGACATCTGAGTTGGTTCCATAACTTGGTTATTGTGACTTGTGCTGCTATAAACATTAATGGTCCTGCATCACTATAGTGATTTTAGTTCTTTTGGCTAAAAACTGAGGAATGGGATAGCTGGGCCATGTTGCCTGGGCCTGCGACACTGGAGGCCTTAAACCTGCAGCAACCTTTCAGGTATAGGAACTCAGACTGCACACCAAAATCGGAGAAAAACTTTATTCCAGGGAGATGGAGTACAGGTCAAAAAGGAAGCTACTTCTGTCTTTATTGAGAATAACACTGTCTTTTATATGCTTATGCAAGGTTTGACCTTTAAGGTATATGGCTATATGCTTGTTACTTTTGTTACCGACAGATAATCTTCCTAATGGTAACAAAAGTAACAAGCAATTCTGCCAACCCAGGAGGTGACAGACTCACAAGCCACAGAACAGCTGTTTCACTGACCATGGCAGAACATCCTGTTCACAGAGCACAGGAAGAGGGTTATGGGACCCTAGTCCCTGAGTGGCCTGAAAGGCACGTGCCATGTTGTCCTCCTTCAATGGGGCAGGGCAGAACCCTAGTCCCCAAGTGGCCTATTTGGCTTGTCTGTCTCCCAACAGAATGACACATAGGCCTCCTTCCAGGAGACAGGTCCCACAGGGTTATATGGTGGTTCCATTTCTACTTTTTTGAGGTATTTTCCCAATAGTGATTGCACTGATTTGTTGTCCTTCCAGCAATATATGAGTGTACATTTCTTCCCACATCCTTGCCAGCATTTATTACTGTTTGTGTTCTTGATAGTTGTCATTCTGATTGTGGTGAGATGAAATCTTAGAGTATTTTTTATTTGCATTTGCCTGATTGTTAGAGATGTTGAACTTTTTTTTTTCATATATTTGTTGGCTGTTGGTATATTTTCTTTTGAGAAATTTGTTTACTTATTTTGCCCATTGATTGAGTTATTTGATATTTTTGGCATTGAGTGTTTTGAGTTTTTTATATATTCTGGATATTAATCCTCTGTTAGAGGACTGACTGCAAAGATTTTTTTTCCCCTTCTGTAGACTCTCTCTTCACTCTCTTGTTTCTTTTGATGTATGGAAGCTTTGTAATTGGAAGGCACCCCACGTGTATTTATTCTTGAGCTTATGGGTCTTGTTGAGGAAGTCAGTGTCTGCACCTATGTGATGAAATGTCCGTCCTATGTTTTCTTGTAACAGTTGCAAAGTTTCTGGTCTACTTTCTAAGTCTTTGATACATTTTGATTTGAATTTGTGCAGGGTGAAAGATAGGTATCTAATTTCATTCTTCTATATAAGGATGTGCACTTTTCCCAACACCTTTTGTTAAAAAGGTTGTCTTTTCTTCACCGTGTGTGTGTTTTTGGCAACTTTGTCAAGTATAAGATGAATATAAGAATTTGGATTTGTTTCAATGCCTTCTATTCTATTACACTGGTCTTGGTGTCTATTCTGATGCCAGCACTATACTGTGTGTTTAACTGTAACTCTTTAGCATAGCTCAAGAGAGGGTACTATGATGCCTCTTGAACAACTTTTCTTGCTTAGAATTGCTTTGGCTATTCCAGGTCTCTTATTCTTCCAGATGAATTTAAGGACTGATTTTTCAAGTTCTCTGAAAAATATCATTGGTGGG
The DNA here is from genome assembly GCF_902686445.1 of Sciurus carolinensis. NCBI lineage: Eukaryota > Metazoa > Chordata > Mammalia > Rodentia > Sciuridae > Sciurus > Sciurus carolinensis. Next base: position 94,135,930 of record NC_062215.1, read on the forward strand.
GACTCCACTGAATGTGTATATTGCTTTTGGTAGTATGGCCATTTTGACATATTATTTCTGCCTATTCAAGAACATGGGAGGTCTTTCCATCTTTAGAGATTTTTTTCAATTTCAAAAAAATTAAAGGGATATTAATAGTAAAAAAAAAAAAAAAAAAGAGGTCAAACTATCAATCTTTCCTAATGACACAACCCTATATCTAGAAGACCCCCAAAAATTCCACTGGAAGACTTCTATAGCTGATGAATGATTTTAGCAAAGTAGCAGGATATGGCATAAATATTCATAAATCAAGAGATTTTCCATACTTCAACAGTGAGTAAGCTGAGAAAGAAATCAGGAAAACCATTCCTTTCACAGTAAACTCAAAAAACAAAATAAAATACCTGGAAATTAATCTAGCCAAAGAAGTGAAAGAACGCTACAATGAAAACTATAGAACAAAGAAGAAAGAAATTGAAGAAGACCTCAGATATATGTCTTTAAATGTGGCAATCTATAAAAAGATCTTTGAGGGAAACCCAACATAATGAATTCAAATATACATTACATTTGGGAAAAAAATAAAAGAAACAGAAGTTGGGTTATTTGAGGGGAAGAGTATGGGTTCTCTAAAAATATCAGTAGTATGAAAAATTATTCTCCTTGGCTTACAATGGTAATTATGACAAAATTCAGCCTCAGAAAGAGGGGTTTCAGATATCACAGATCTTTCTTACAAATATAAATTGCAGATAATACTATTATTGTTATTAACTTTTTATGTTTTACTTTCTTTAAAAGTGTATTTGGTCAAAATTTTTTTTTGTAAAAAAGAGATTTACATTTTAAGTGTAGGTATTTTCCTGAAGTCTGAGAGTTTTAGAATAGAAAATACAATTAAACTACTATGTAATAAAAGATTTTCTTCTTGGTTTATTTTAATTCCAATTACTTACATTTCCAATAAATTTGTTCTGGAAAAATATACATAATTTCTCAAAATAAATATACAGGGATGTAGATACAGCACTTTTTAAAAGAGACCTAGCAGGTTGTAATACATTATAATATCACCTCGTTAAAATTTTCAACATATATAAAATTTTATAACTATTTATACCTGAAAGACTATATTTCTAACCATTATTTAGACATAGAACAGGATAGGCAGAGTAAACACAAGAAATTTCCACTACATCTGAAATATAGTTTCAAATTTATAGTGCTTTTGTTTTATATTACTTTTTAAAAATTATTTATTTACTTTTTAATTTTTTACAGACTGCATTTTGAATCATTGTATACAAATGGGGTATGTCATTTCGTTTCTATGACATCATTACCCTATGTACATGTATGATTACACGAATGATATTAATCTATATCATGTTTTGCATTACTTTTAAAAATAAAAATTTTCAACCAATATCATTTAAAATACTCATATAGACCATTTTCATGGGAGACTCAAAACCAATCCTGTGTATATAGGATAATGATAGTGGCCAATGGGATGAATGAGATAGGTAGCCAGGTAAACAATTTGGAGGTAGAAAACAAACAAAGGTCAAATTTTGGCAAACCATCCAAACTGGTAAGTAATTGTCTGGGATGAAGTTAGAGGTCAAAGCATGCAGACCTCCCAAATTCTGGAAGCACAGGGATATTACATGACAATGCAATGTCTTGGTTGTGCTTAACAAGTAGCCAGATTACCCACACCTTCATAAATCAAAACAAGGGAACTCACTCACTGATGAGGGACCAACAGACCTACAACAGGTAGAAAACCTACTACAATACTGACTACAATATTCAGGCAAAACTGAAAAGCAAGATGAAAGAAACCAAGATAGGAAGTTTGGGCAAAATAGAGTTAGACTTAAAAAGCAAAAACATGTTCACTCTATTTAGCAAACAAATAAACTTAGGATACCAATAAGTTGTGAACTCTTCTTTATCTGCCAGAAAGTCTTGTTTTTTTGGTTTTTTTCCTTAAGAGAGAGAATTCTTGCATTCTTGCTATGCTGCCCAGGCTGGCCCCAAACTCCTGGGCTTAAGTCATCCTCCCATCTCAACTCCCAAGTAGCTGGGACTACAGGCATGGACACCATACCCTGCAGGGAGTCTTTTCCATACTTGATGAAAGAAGCAGAAATGAGATGGTACAAAGAATATCAAGAGAAGACAGGTAAATAAAATTTGATAAGTGATCCACAGTCTGACAGAAAGGGACAATGTTAAATTCTACTTGAAAACAGGCTATTCTCCACATGTTTATTTGCAGTGCATTCATTTGATAGGACTGAATATATTTTAAAATTATTCTGTCTGAAGGTTGAATTAACTATACTACCCAATTGTGCCTAAAAATATAGTTTTACAACTTCATCAGTTATTTGAAATTGTTTTTGTTGTTTGTTTGCCTTAGGACACAATTCTTTCTCCAGTGTTATGTTTAAGATGAAGTCACTTCTTCATCTTAAGAAGGTCATTTAAATTTTCAAGTTCATCTTCCAAGGACAGTTAGACCTCCCAATTTGATGTTATCTGTGAACTTAAGGGGTAAGAGCTCTACTTAATCATCCCAGTCACTGATAAAGATACAGTAATGGACCTAGGACAGATTCTGAAGCATCATTCAATATCCACCCCCATGCCTCAGAGCAGCGTGGACCGATTAATAACCACTCTTAGAGTGTGACCTTCCGAGCAGTTGCACACACATGCTTTAATAGCAGGATCTCAACTCTGCTTTGCTGCTCTCTAATTAATGTCGTTTGAGACTGAATTAAAATCCTGACTGAAATAAAGATATCTATTGCTTTCCTCTTAACCACAGGGTCTGTCACTCTGTCAGAGAGGAAATTAGATTAGTTTGATCTGATTTGTTTTTCATAAAGACATATTTTTTAAAAATCCCCCTTGAGAACTTCTGTATGTTTACAAATTGAGAATTGGTCATAGAAAGAGTACATAGCAGGCTTTGTGCTTCAAAAATTTGCACACTACATGCAGAGGTCCCTTAGAAACCAAAAGAATTAAATGCACTGTGACTTTTAATTTAAATACTAAGATCCATGTGAAGCCCTACAGTTACTCATCATTTTCTGAAAGTTCACAAAAAAAGATATGAATGAGCTTCAGTGTTCATTTATATGCTATTTTATTTCCCTCACACATCATCTTACACAGATATGTGTAAAGGCTTAAGTTCTGTCCCCAAATCTGAAAATGGGTCAAAAATTCTAAAACAGGCCTTAGAGAAAATTACAGCTATGACTTAAAAATATCTTAAAGCAAAGAGAAGTACTTCTATGACAAGTTCATTGGGGTAATTCTTCCCGATTAGACTAGAAAAATGCTTCACTGTATTTTATATTAATTTTCGAAAAATGCTGTCATGATGATTATGCCAAAAGTATATAGCATTCTGAAGGGCACTTACCAAAAAGCTCTGCCACAAGAAATCTAAAAGATAAATATATTTTGTAGAGTCCTTAATCTTTGTTCTTCATTTTTCAATGTGTACAAATTTACATAATTGCACACCTAAGTTTCATCAAGTTATTGCAATAATGTTTTCTTTTCAACATTTTCAAATAAAGGAAGAAAAATAATCAATTAATAAACATTAAATTATTAATAAGAAACAAAAGAACACCTATTTTTTCCCATTTGTTCACTCGTTACCCAATGAGTACCTACTATGTGACAGATACTCATCCAAGTCCTAGAGATGCAGAGGGAAGCAAATTAGAAAAAATTCCCTCATCCTGAGTAGTCTTCATTGCGAGGGGAAGACATAAATCATAAGCATACTAGTGAGAAATTCAGTATAGTGTACAGGGTTGGTAACTGGCATGGAGAAAAAAGCAGAGAAGTGTTGAAGCATGGAAGGTGGCATTTTAAATAGAACCAATAGGAAGGACTTCACCAAGCAAAAAATGAAGGAGGCAGAGTGAGTCATTCAGCCATCTAGGGAAGAACATTTTCAGTCAGGGGAATACCAAGAGCTACATAAGCTGTTTCCTCCTCTTCCTCCTCCTCCTCCTCTTCCTCCTCCTTCTTCTCCTTCTTTAAACTTTAAAATTAAAGTGTCCTGGCACTGTGACCTGAAATATTGAGCTGAAGAGAAGGAAAAGATAGAATCACTATATATATATATATATACACATGCCAGTTAATCTAAAAATGATATGTTTTTGATTACCTAGCAAAGATCATAAGTATTTGCAGTAAAATTTTTCTTGTAATAAATTTATTTTTATAATCTTTTACCAGTGAAAAATAATTTTATCCAAGAAATATTAGTTCTCAACGATTTTAAAACAATTTACATATTCAAAAAATAACTCCCTAAACAGTATTTTCCTAATTTTAGTAGTTATATTTTAAGGAGTTATGGGAAGGAAAACTCTGCCCTACATGTAGGTATGCAAACACACTGGTGCCTACCCCCATTCAGGTACACATCCTCCCAAACCACAGAAATGATGGGATATTAAATTTAACAATTGAAATTCAAAATGTTCACTCATTCACCCTTCATAATCTTAAAACATATATGAAATAGCCAAGTAAGTAATTTGAAATAATTACACTTTATATAGTGGAAGAAAGAGAACACATTTGTCTTATTTAGAACAGCTTAAATTCTAAGGCTTAATGAACTGAAAAATCACTCAATGTGATTGCCAAATGCATGCTATCCTTTTTCACCTATCTACAGTCCCCCTTCAAATTAAGGATACAAAGTTACCATTGGCACCTGTACAAAATAAAATCTATAATGTAGGCCACTTTTCAAGGTGTGTCAATTTTTAAGGCTTAAAAACAGTGCAATTTTATGGAAAGTGAATGGTCTTATCCTTTTTACAATTTCAATGTCTGATTGAATCAACTCAAGCATTCAATCCATCATATTACAGGTAAGGCCAGCTATAACATGACTAAATTTTCAGGTTAACCTTCTGTGGATATAATTGGCATAATGTATTATCCAAATCATAGGAAAGGACATTGACATAAAGTATGTAGTTTGGAATTCAGAAAAAGATGGCTGAGATGGTGTTCTCCTAGGTCATAGGGAGAATGTGATCAGAACATCCTGTGATAAGTCATTAATTGACAAAGGAGATAGAAATAATGACCTCGAGTTAACATGGGCAGGTCAGGGTGAATAAAATGATAACATGAAAGGGCATGTCAGGTTGTGTTAGCCACAGATTGACTTGTTCTTACTATAAATTACAGACACAGAAAAGTGTTTCATGCTAATGAGGTGATACATGATTATTCAAGTGATAGAAATGTCATTACAAAATTAATATCATTCTTTTTCCAACATAAGAAAAAAATCCATGGTTGGATATTTAAGCACATAACAAAAAGAAAATATTTTTTTTTCTTTTTGCAGTGCAGGGGATTGAACCCAGGGTCCTGTGCTTGCAAGGCAAGAACTCTACTGCCTTTGAATTCTTAGACATAGAACAAATTTCAATTTAGTTTACTTTTCTGTAATGTAGTAGACAACAATATTTGCTGATAAAATTTTATTTCTGTAACAGTGATCTATTAGTATACTTCTAACCAAATAATTATGTGATTGACAATGTCTTCTTACTTGCTCCACAAAATCAGACTATAAAGGCAAAAATATGAATGGTATACCCAAGATATGGAAACACTTCATATCATTATAATGACCAATTATAATTCATAGGTTGGTCATTATTAAATAATGGACATGTGATGCATTTTTCCATCCTATTTAATAAGAAGAAATTAAATTTATGGATAATATTATACATCTAAACAAGCATTTAAAAAATCAGTATAATTTTTCACCAATAAACAAAAAAAGTAATTTGCTATAAAACAATACATATATTAGTATGTAAAACTTTGGGCATAATTGTATAAGATTTGAAGTAGTTACATGCTGGCCCAATTAGGTATAAAACATGATAAATGGAACAACTGTGAATGCCAGCTGATACTGTGTGTTGCACTTGTCACTCATATGGTATGAACAGCAGTGCCACAGGTAGCCAAATTTTCTGAAACAATGGTAATCACTTTATGAACTTCTAAACAAACTGAAGTAAAATTTTCTCTTGAATGGTAGTTTTATTCCCAAGAAATTAAATATATCTGAGTAGTGTAAAGAAATCTGTATAAAATGGAATTAGGTTCTAGACTCAGAGATTATAAACCATTTTAATCTACTGGAGTATTGGAATCAATCAAGAAGTGCGTAAAGCACAGATAGTTTTTCGTTATGAGAGACATCTTCCATATGACAGATGTGGAGTATTGCTGGTTCTTTCTGGGCAAAGGGCCCCAATCATTGTATTTACAAGAATTTCTCAAAACTGCATCCTCAAATTTCTCAGATGCCCCCTAAACGAAAGTAAAAATCTGTGTTAAGCCATAGCCTTGGTCTAGACTTCAGGTAGAGACGTGACCAGGCTCTCTCTCTATATCAGTGTTATGGGACCACAGGTCACAAACAACTTATTAATCATTCTCTATTTAAAAAGTATATAACTTCTCTATGCCAGTAGTCAATATGTTGTTTCTGAGGTAATATGTCCAGTTGTTGGAGGAGGAAAAATTATCTTAGGACTGTGAGTGTCTTCTTTAATGAGTGTTTCTTAATTGTCATAAGTTCTAACATGGTTGGTTTAATTGGACACTGAGTCTGGCCAAGGGAAGGGATCATCAGCTGGAAGTTGATATTCCAACTTCTGCCTGTCCAAGAATGAGCTAGAGAATGCTATCATTAGATAGAGGCCTCTTGGCAAAAGAAAAAGCCTACTCAAGGAATCCAGGTACTTCAGTGCTGGTACAGGTGCTGCTACTTACCCACCCTGGGAGTTTGTGCAAGGTCACTGGGCCTTAACCACCTCAGTTTCCTTATCTGTAATAGGGAGGTGTGGTTGATGATCTTTCATGCCCTTTCCAACTCTAAAATTACAGACCTTCAGGAGTCTGTCAGGAGACTACCCTTGCATTATCCTTTCAAAACTAGTAGGAATGCCAGGGACCAGCAGGGGCTCCCAGCAGTCAGAGGAAACAGTAGATGATTAGTCATTTCCTCTGTTTATGATGTTGAATTTGCTCAACCCAATTCAATGAAAAACACCAGCTGCACCTAGAGACTCATAGTGTATACAAGGTCAGAAGCAGGGAGTTGAAACAATCACTCTACACTCCAGTCCTAAGAGGAAGACATTCCAAGAAAAGTGGTGGGAAGATATATGGCTCCTGTACCCTCCAAAATAAAATCAGTTTAGCAACATTTGAGGTCCCTAGGTTTGCTTCTACTTTAATTATCTCTAATACATGTTTTAATCATACTTGTATTATCATTGTACTAGAATTAATTAAAATTATTGTAATTTCCACTTTAAAAAGACTGTGAACTCTATAGCATGTGATCTTCTTGTGATCTACACCAATGCTAACATAATGCTTCTCTTATTAAAAAAAATACAAATTTCCTAAATCAGGATTTGAAAAATGATTCTGTAATCCATATCACTAGACAGTGACCAGTTTACTATTCTAAATTCCCTGAAGAGTTTCATTTTACATACCATAAAAGTCAAGCAACTAGGATAAAAAAGAAACCTCTCAAATTACAATTTTGTATATAACCCAATATAAATAAAAGGAAGTATTTCTAAAAACTGTGTCCAAATATAAAACAATCAAATCAATTATAAACTTTTAAAGTATCACTGAATTATTCTGAGTGTCTCTCTGTATTTCTATTTAAGGTAACTCAAGTTCATAAAAACATCTGCCATTAGAAGAGGTTAACACTACATAAAATGTTATCTTTAAACTTTACTTCCAGTAACTTTAATTTAGTTTCTTTCTCAATCCTAAATAAAAATAGGTAAGGTAGAATTAGTTGAGTTACCCTGTTACAGGATTGGCACCTTTTGAGAAACTGAGGCTGCATGAAGGCCCCTTTAAGCCCCTATTCTTGTGATCAAATCAGAAAATTTCAGACATGTCACTCAAAGTAATAGGTATGAGATTTTGGAAGGGATTGGAAAAGATAAAAGAGAGAACTCTCAAGGGAGAGAATGGGTTCTCTCAGAGAGGAGAAGGACAGTGTGCCTTACCTAACCTCAGGTTTTATTGGGGTCCCAGGGAAGTTTCCAGAGAGTTTCACCAAGGTCTACCTCTTGACTTTTGATTGACAACAGAATGACTCTTAAGTCCCCATTGCCATGACAACTCTAGGTCACTATAGCCATGGTGACCAATTCTAATTAGAACTTTTCTTACAGATTTTGTGTTTAGGGAAAATTATCCTTCTCTCCCTGAGTTCCTGAATCTGGTCTGTGAAGGGCCACAAATTTCCTCCTTCAAGGTAACTTGTGTTCTTCTGATCTTGGGTGTTTTGGCATTTCAGGTCTGTATTTCTCCTGTAGATAGTAAGTAGTTTGCTGAGGATTGTAACATATCCTGTCTACTTAAGGTAGGCATGAATGCAGGTAAATTGCTTTTTAAAAATGAAAGCATGAGGGTCAGCATAATGGGCATATTTTGTAGAATTATTTCCTTATCCTTCTTTTCCACCACTTGCATCTGTCTGTCCCATCAATCCTACCCAGGACTACCCAAACCATAAACGAAACAACCAACTAACCAATCCACCAAATTTCAAATCAATTGCTTGTGGAAGAGAATGATTACATAAGTGCTTTCACTTATAAGTGCAAACATTTGCTAAAGTACTAAAAATACTGCATAGATTTTGGTTTATTTTTGTGTTTAATAAAATCCAAGTTCAAAATGAAATGAAACGAGTCAACATACAAAATTTATTATGCTTCCTATTTAAAACAAATATAATTTGCATTTTGGTAAGTTTGTACTCTTTAATACTCATGTGGTTCCATTAGACTATTAGTCCTTTAATTGGGTTGTGTATCAGTATCACCCATGGAGTGTAATAAAAATGCAAATTTCTAGTACCCATTAAACATACCCTGATTTAGTATGATTGGCGTATGTTCAAGTTGAATTTTTTAATAAACATTTCACTTATCAATCTATTCACCATTATTTTAAGAATGCCACAGTAGACTTTTTAATGTGTAGAAGTAGCTCATGAATTCTCAGTGCTTGCTACTTGCACATGTCTGGTGTTCCTAGTCTGAGAGCTGCTAACTTACCCAACCCAGAAATAATCTGTTAGCAACACAATTTCCTGGAGGATAGACACAGAAATGCACAATGCAATTTATGCAACTTTACGCCTCATCTTTTGAGGTCATGAGAGGATACATAGATTAGTTAGAAGAGAATTGTCATTTGGAAGATAAAATATGTGTAAAGGAAAGCATGTGGTCATTGAAAGTAAGGCAATGTGCTATAATTGAAATAGATCTAAACTTGCTTATGCAATCCTTTTGGAGCTTAATGTTTTGTAGAATTTGGAATGTTTTAAATTTTAGAAAGGTAATATGGTGCATGTACCTTGGAGGAAAATGGAAAGGCAACTGCTCTGTAGTTCATTCCCTCCCTTTATATGAGGTCCCAGCTGAAATCACCAGTTCAGAAAAATGTCAAATTTTCATGAAAGCATAGTCTTTACCAAGTTCTCGGGCAATAACCTAATGGCATTTGTTAGTGTTAGAATTCTTATCTATGCAGGGTACATTTTGTTGTATAGGATCAATTATGATATGCATACTTAGAATATATGGATTTATTGGTAAATCTCCCAGAAAACATTACATAAGCAATTTAACTTATTTTAAAACAGACGACTCTGTAGGCTCTCTCTTCACATTTCTGATAGTTTCCTTTGCTGAGAGAAAGCTTTTTAGTTTGAATCTATCCCAGTTGTTGATTCTTGCTTTTATTTCTTGTGCTATGGGAGTCCTGTTAAGGAAATCTGATCCTGAGCCAACAAGTTGAAGATTTGGACCTACTTTTTCTTCTATAAGATGCAGGGTCTCTGGTCTGATTCCGAGGTCCTTGATCCATTTTGAGTTGAGTTTTGTGTAGGGTGAGAGATAGGGGTTTAGTTTCATTCTATTGCATATAGTTTTCCAGTTTTCCCAGCACCATTTGTTGAAGAGGCTATCTTTTCTCCATTGCATATTGTTGGAACCTTTGTCTAGTATGAGAAAATTGTATTTATTTGGGTTTGTGTCCATGTCCTCTATTCTGTACCATTGATCTACCTGTCTATTTTGGTACCAATACCATGCCATTTTTGTTACTATTGCTTTGTAGTAGAGTTGAAGATCTGGTATTGCAATACCCCCTGCTTCGCTCTTGCTACTGAGGATTGCTTTAGCTATTCTAGGTTTTTTATTCTTCCAGATGAATTTCATAATTGCTTGCTCTATTTCTGCGAGGTACATCATTGGGATTTTAATTGGAATTGCATTGAATCTGTATAGAACTTTAGGTAGTATAGCCATTTTGACGATATTAATTCTGCCTATCCAGGAACATGGGAAAGAAGGACTGTGTAGAGGGAAAAGAGGGGTGGGAGGGGTGGGAGGGGTGGGAGGGGTGGGGGGGAGGGGAAAAATATAATAAACATCATTACCCTATGTAAACGTAAAAAAAATAAATAAATTAAAAAAAAAAAAAAAAAAAAGAATGGCCTATTCAGCTTTATAGGGAAGGTGGATTCAGAGTTGTCTTGATTTCAGTGGAATTGCTTTAATGTGTTTAACTTTTCAAATATTAATGTGGTTTTGTTTTTAAAAAAATAAAGCATTTTGTTAAGTCTTAAAAAAAAAAAAAAAAATAAAACAGACAAATTTTATAATTTAAATATGCACATGTGTTTCGAGGATATGACAGTTTAGGTCCAAAAAATATTGTAATGTGTCTCAAAAGGAAATAGGTAACTATGCTGAAGATCCTAGACCACTCTGATTCTTCTTTGCCCTGCAGTGCGTTCACTACTGAAGTTACTTGTAAAGATTGAAATTGAAAAAGATGATATTGGGTAAGATGTCTAGTTTGTGTTAACCTGTGAATGATCTGATGTTTGACATTTTGATACCTGTTTTCATGACTTGCATAGTACTCAACTCTCCCACAGGATCAGGTCACCTTTTGTTCAAATTGATTGATACTTACACAGAAAATTATATAAATATTCACATTTGGTACCATCAAAATGATCAAATGTTACTCAGGAGCCTAAGGCAGGAGGATTGTAAGTTTGAGGCAATCCTCAGCAACACAGCAAGGCCCTCAGCAACTTAGCAAGACCCTGCTTCAAAATAAAAATTAAAAAGGGCTGGGGATATGGCTAAGTGGTCAAGCACCCCAGGGTTCAATCCCTAGTACCATAGACTGAAAGAAAAGAGAGAGAGAAAGAGAGAGAGAGGAAGATAAAAAGGTAGGTAAAGAAGTACTAGTCTTACAATGAGTTCCAGTTAGGTTTTAATTACAAATTAGTTCATATCAGATCAGACTTACAAAGTAATTTTTTTTTTTTTTTATGTCTTGCAGATTCAGAGTATTTTCAATTTTGGAGTAGTGAGTAAGCAAATGAGACCTAACTGGGGTCTAGATCTGGTTCTCTATTCCACTCTCCTTTTACCCTCCCCAAATTCTCTTTTGGCTAGCAGCTCAGTAGAAGCTTTTGAAATTCACAAAGAGGCAGCACCTTAGATGGCAATGCCAAGACCCCAGCTCTGTGGCGTGAGGTCCAGTAGGTCTCTTGTCTCAGTGACAGCAAAGCCAGCAGCAGATGCAGACTTCTGGCCTGCATATTGTAGCGCTGATCTTTGAAGCAGTAGTCCAAGGAAAACTTCCCCCAATTCTAGGTCCTCCAGCTGCTCCAATCATGTTGGAAGCCTTAATTAGTAAATGTCTCCCTGCTTGAATTCCAAGAGTGGTTTCTGTTTCCTTTCCTCAACCCTGAATAATGCAGCATTTGGTGGCAGTAATTTGAGAAATTCAGCTTTTCAAAATATTATTTCCCGAGTATATGTATTTTCTCACAATTTATCTGTGATGCTGTTTATCTGAATCTTAAGCATAAATACCACTCTCCATTCAAGAAAGGCTACTGGCAGTATAAGTAGTAGCAAATTTTTTATTTTGTTTAAAATTCATTATCCTTTAACTTACTTTTGTATGTGGATCACACTGTGGGAAAACAAATATGATCATTATCAGTAACACACAGAGCCTTCTTAATAGAAAGTTTTTTTTTCTTCCATATGCCCAGCAATTTTCTTCCCTATTATTTGCTCTCCTGCTTACCCACTTGCATTTTCTCAGATACCTTTAGGCTTACTGTAAACAGATATCTCATTGATAATGACAGTGGCAGCCTTGAGATTCCAGTACTTTTCTAGTGATTCATCTTGAAGCAACATCTTATTCCTCATTTTGTTGATTATCTTCATGTTATAATATTAGGTCCAGGGGCTTCATCATTCTCTTTATTGCTTTGACTAGAGAATAGACAAATAGAGAATATTTGGAAGAAGTTATATATTGTTGAATCATGGCAAGGATACTATTCATCCAAGCAATGCAAATTAGCCTGCCACCGGGATGGATTTTTATTTTTTGAATCTTTAGAAGAGATATGACTCGCTTTTCACAAATAATGAATGGTGCCCTCAAGGGTCTAAACACAGTTAAAATCTTTAAAAAGTTTTTAAATATAGAAATCAGAAAACAGTAAGCAAATAGTTGAGAGTTACATTCATTAGAATTGGGGAAAGTGCATAACGGGTGACTTTTTTCAAATTTCTGCACACTCCTTGCCCACCACGAATCAGTTTTCTGGCAACATCTTTGGAAAAAAAATACAAGAGTGTTAGGAAGTTACAGTAAAAATAAATATATTCTTAAAACTTAAGTAACAGCAAATACATTCATTTATATTTAATTAAAGTTTTAGTTTCATTTGGAGCCCTTTCTCTTAGGTTTTATTTATTGACTGGAATATGTAAGTTCAAAAAAATTTAGTATTATAAAGTGTTTCAACTTTTTCCATTTAATTAATATGTTGTAGGGGAATAATTACTTTTCCTTCCATGAAAATTTAAAATAAAATTAAAAAGAAGTACAACCATGTGTGGTGGCACATACCTGAAATCCCAGTAGCTCTGGAGCCTGAGGCAGGAGGATTTCAAGTTCAAAGCTAGCCTCATCAACTTTTCAAGGCACTAAGCAACTTAATGACACCCAGTCTCTAGATAAAATATAAAACAGGCCCGGGAATGTGGCTCAGTGGTTAAGTGCCCCTGGGTTCAATCCCCGGTCCCACACACACATAAAGTATATTTTTGCACTTTTAACTTAATGGACTGTATTTTTCTGTGACAAATGACTTTGAATAATATGGTTCTTTTGTGATTTTGCTCCATTTTGTTACAAGTGGACTCAGAAACATGCACCAATTAAAAGTGAGGGCCAATAGATCATTTGAATGGGTATCTGAACTCAACATTCTAAACCTCAGACAGGGGCATTTGAGTTAGGTAGAAGTTCTTGTTTTACTACATCTACTGGTTGATAATTTCATTTATTCAAGGACGATCAGAACAGTGTAAATGGTTGTTCGTGGTAGATATGTTATTAATCCCACTAATTGTTGACTCTCCTATCTCCTTTTCTTGTATTTATGGCACATGTGATCATCTGAAACACTATTTTCTAAAATACACCTTCTAATTTATTTTGTTGATGTATTGATTATGTTGTCAGTTTGTTGATTGTTGACGGTTCAGTTTGCAATTACTTTGTAAGCTGCATGAGGACTGGTGTTTTGCTTGTTTTGTTGACTGCTATGTATGTCTAGCACCAAGTAAAGAGTTGGTTTCCCAGAGGTTGCTCAATACATATTTGTTTAATTAATAGTGTCAGTACAAACAAATCTAATCTGGAAAAACACATATTTAAAATCTAATTTAGAGATAGAAATATATCTTCACTATAGATATATAAAGCTATAATGCAGTAGTTGGCAAAGCTTTTCTGTAAAGGGTTAGAAATACTTTAAGTTTTGTGAGCCACAAGGTGTCACAATTATTCAGCTGTGTGGTCGTACGTAAAACAGCCATACACAATGCACAAAGTGGTGTAACTGTTAATAAAACTTCACTTACAAAAAGAGGTGGCATACTCAATTTAGTCTACAGGGTGTTGTTTGTTAGCCCCTACTCTAATCAATCCATTAGCATGCAAGTCACCATTTTAATTCTCTTTTGGACCTCAAAAAGGGAAATTTGTGTAATATTAGCATAATTTTCTAGAGATTCTGAGCACAAGTTTAAAACTTTTGATTTTTTTCTGTTGACATTGTAGTCACATATTAATATACTCAAAAAGTAAAAGCAAACAAACAATTCAACTACAGCCATAGCACACTGTGGGGGGGGGGGGACTTATCTTAAACAAACTTCAAAGTCCATAAAAGAATGCAGTTATTTATAAATCATTTCTAACAACTTACAAACAAAATGACAGTATAAATAGTTTTGGATATATGACAAGAATAAAAAAATGTATACCATTTCAGTGAAAAATCACATGTGCTGTTTTGAAATGTAGGACAAACAAATTAAAGGATGTTAGTATGGCTATTTTAAAACATTTTTGTGAGATTATATTATCTGCCACATTCAAAACAAAACAAAACAAAACAAAAAACTATGAAGCAAAAAGGGAAAAACAAAGCGAAATATCTCAGTGTTATGTCCTTTAGATTCTTTTTTTTTTCCTTTTCTGGGGATCAAACCCAGGGCCTTGTGCTTGCAAGGCAAACACTAAACCAACTGAACTATCTCCCAGCCCCGTCCTTTAGATCTTTATGTCAAGACTATATCTTTTTCTGTTTTCATTTCTCCAATCTTCCTAAAGTGTTCATTCAGGGTCTCTATTTCCTTAAGTATTAATTCCCTTCAATCGTATCCATGGAAATCACTTGTTTCAAAGTCAATTCTCAAAGCCATCATTCAGCAGTCTTTTCTCATCTTCCTTTGCCTTGCTGACCACAGTTCAACAGCTTGTCAAGACTCTTTTTTTTTTCATCCCCTTTGTTGTATGGCAATAAGAAACACTGTTTTGCCTTATCATTAGGCAATGATGCAATAAATTCATTATAATTTTTTATCTTTTAAGTTGAATCAATTGATTACGAACCAAATACCATAATTTCTCTCAGATCACTACCTTTTTCCCACTGCTGTCTCTGTACCTTTGGTTATAGTCAGTCCACTAGGGATTACAGTTTCTCAGTGATAGTTCTAAAGTTTCTGGCTTTCATAATGCTAAACTCATCCACAGAGAAGCAATATTTACTCCCATCAACTCTTTAGAGACCAGCAAGCACTTTAAATATTTCTTATGTATCAGATAATCATGAATATGAAACCCCAAGTGGCATCGTCTGTCTTTGTGGCATTTTCTTGCAGGGAGGAAAGCAATCCTAATCTAGACACAGCAATGTAACATGAGATTTATATCTAAATCATGAGGGAATGGTGGTGGGAGAATACACACACATAATGCACATGGTTAGTGAGGGTCTTTTTGAAGGAAATATGGAAAAGAGAAAAAGAGAAAGAAAGACTTTCTTTGTAGGGGAACAGCACACTGGTGAAGCTGAAGAGCATGACACTCCTGGAGGAGATGGGCACAGTGCAGCAATAGTGACAAATAAGTGGAAAGTGTTGTGAACCTACGGATGGTGAAGGAAATGTGTGGTGAGAAATCTAAAATTAGGATATTTCTATTTCTCTGCTATCAGGAAATTCTTTGTTATTCCAATCTTCTACTTTCACAAGTTTCCATCCAGTCTTCAACAAACAGTAATTTTAACATCTGCCCTTTTATATATGGGTAAAACTTCTATTTGCATCATTATTTATATGTCATGCCTTCTCTACTAGGCTGAATCATTATCAAGGCAGTAAGTCTCATTCTCTTTGCCTCCTTAGAGAATATATATAGCACAGTTCTTTACGGTAGAGGCTCTGATTTCTCAGATGAAGAAATCTCGCATACAACACTATGGAAACAAACCTTGTCCATACCTCATGTACAGTTCACTAATGCCCAACAAGTTCATTATATTTCACTCTTGAATGTTCCCAATCTTGAAGTTGATTCAATGGAAAATCTGCCATTTACTGTTAAAGAATTTTAGGAGATGAACCTTTATGCACAACATCATGGATGAGTATGCTCTGGGGGCATGTACTACTGTATCAAGTAGTACACATAAAGACTTTGTTTTCTGGCTTAAAAAAGTCTGGAAAATGTGACAAGTTACTCTAGGATGAACTGAATGGCTTTGCTATTTTTCACCACTAATAGAAAGTCATTATTCTCCAATTTTGTTCAATCTGCCAAACTTCTATGAAACTCCATAACAGAAGCATCACTGTTATGTTAGAAGAAGAGTAAGGCTATTATTTTAATGAAGCTTTTGTAGTTGCCATCAATGTGTAAACCTTGAATTTTTATCTTCATTAACTTAGAAGCTTTTATAAAATGTAGGCTTTCTTTGCCTTCAAAGACTCTGACTTTATTCGAGATTCAGTACATACCCCAAAATAATTAGAACTAGATCATGACTCTTGAGTAATGCTTTTGAAGGGTTGCCATTAAATGAGGCCTTTTATTTCTGGTCCACACAGAACAACACAAAATGAGCTGATACAAGTTGTAATTATCTTGTGCACTTAGTCATTGTAGAAAGCCAGACTGGGAAATGTACAATGAAATACCTTCCATTATCTTCGTGACCAGTAATGTAAGAACATAAACACTTTATTTCACTAAATTAATTGTAAAGAAGATGTTTTCTATCCAAGTGAATTTTTATAGTGCTATGATAAAGATCAAAACAGTGCTTATTTTTTGGAGAGACATTGAGAAGGTACGTGAGAGAAATTTCTGGAATACTATTCTAGATTTATCTTAGTGTTGTAGTTATACAACTGTGTTTCATCTCATTGGACACTTAAAATTAGAGTTCTCTCAACACCTCTGTGTATTTTCTACTATAATTTTTAAAAACTAAAATGAGAAGAGAAAGTAACATGAAATAAAATATTAATTTTTAAACCCTATTTTGTAAGGTGGCACATGGAATTAAAAATATGTAAAGTCAATATTGTATAAGAGATTATAATCTAGACCATAAATATTAAAACATTTGAATGCCAACTGAGATTTTATATATATCATAAATGTATGGCACATACATTTATTGTTCGTAGAGTGTTTGGAGGGTTTAATTTTTATGTAAAAATTTCCTGAATTTAGATATAAACTTTTTATTTTGTCGCTAAATCCTTGATAAAATTTATGTATTTGAGATAGTAATTTCTTGCTTGTATGGAAAATAAGGTCATGTATGAGGCATAGGTGAATTATTAAACCACATACTTCTTAAGTTTTCAACCATATTGCTGTCAGATCATCAATAGTAAATTTTTTGTGTGTTTGTTTGTTTGTTTGGTACCAGGGATTGAACTCAGAGGCACTTGACCCCTGAGCCACATCCCCAGCTCAATTTTGTATTTTACTTAGAGACAGGGTCTCACTGAGCTACTTAGAGCCTTGCTTTTGCTGAGGCTGACTTTGAACTTGAGATCCTCCTGCCTCAGCCTCCCCAGCTGCTGGGATTATAGGCATGCACCACCGTGCCCAACTATTAGTAAATTTTTATTTAGACATTTATAAGGAATGATAGATAAGTATAGATCCTATTTTTCTGTCTTTATCTTCAAACAGGATCATACCTTCCCTCCATGCTTGTTTTCCATTGGTGTAATATAATGAATAAAAACAAGACAATATTGAAGGTCCTCTCTTTTATTATTCTCATCATAAAGAAATGATAAATGTTAGAAGTGATAGATATGCTAATTACCCTTATTTGATAATTCCACAATGTCTGTGTTTCAAAACATCATCTTTTGTGTTATGAATATATCTGATTATTAATTGTCAGTTAAAACCTTTAAATAAGTAAGATCTTTATCTAGATCACATCACAGAGACTTTACACTACCCAGGTACTAATAACTCATTTTTCCTCAGTTAAAACTTACCTCCACCTCCATGAGGAGTAATGTATTTCTTCCATTGCAGGTAAAGACATTGTTTTACTTTGAGAACATGACAATCCTCAGGTCCTTCTGATAATTTTTACATGTACTGCATATATTGCTCTTAGCTATTAATTGTGACCTTGGTAAAAATAACCACCACATATTTAATTTGGAGTATAATATATCAAACTTAAAAATATTGAAAGTTACTTATATATATTTAACTAGTTTTTGGAGTTAATACTTATTTTAACATTTAATGTAAGGGTTTTCTCATGACTCTACTTCTAGTTATGTAGAAAGAGAAGTAACTGCTGTCATACAATGAACTGGTGAGTGCCACCATGAAACTAAGATTTTCTAGGCTTTACTGGTCCAAGGGAAAACCTTGAAAGAATAAGAAAATTCCTTAGTTTCCCTTTTTGCTAGTTCCTCAGGTGACTTCTCAAAGATCCCACCTTTTCCCACAGCTCTTTCTTACTTCTCCCTCACTCTCAGCAAATGTATTTGCTTCCTACTACACAGAATAAAAAGAAACCACTAGGCATGAGAGCTTTGATTTTTTTCCTCTTCTCCAATGACAAATATGTTTCCATACAAATCCATCTTTATCTTCCCCACTTCTATGTGTGGACAAAGATTCTTCTTTCAATCAAAGAAAGTCCCTCTGCCTTCATCTTCTCTGAGACCTTCCTCCTGTAGTTGTCCATCTTTTTGAGTATCTTCAATGTCTCCTTCTTGATTCTTAAATATATTCCCCCCACACCACAAAACATACATCTGTTCTTGGTTCTTGCTCCTCTCTAAAACTTACCATGCAGCTTCTACATAAAGAGTCTAAAGCAGGATCAATAAACTTTCTCCTAAAGTGCAGACCATAACATTGTACTTACTACATTCAATAGTTGTGGTATGGTTGTCTTCTTGTTTTCTTCTCTTGCTCTCAATTGCTACCCAAGTACAGCAAGTTACTTTCTATACACTGACTACTGAAATAGTCTCTTGGACTCTTTCATTTCTGAAGAATTTTCTCAGGGTCAATATCTCCCTCTTCAATGTTTATTTTTTAATATCACCCAGTGATGTGTTAGTAAATTATAGTTATATAAATCCTTTCTTAAAATTGGTGAAGGGATTATTTTTGAGGATAAAACATTGACTTGACACTAAAGGAGAAGTGGTAACACTTGCCGAGATCATCCCTGCCTATTGATTTTATCTCTTCTCCATCTTGGACTTCGTTCCATTCACCAAAACATCTTGTTAAACTAGTTCTATATGTTCCCTTACCCTTACATTCCTTTTCCAGTACTGTTTCTTTTTTCTACAATACTCTTGCCTACCTGTCTATTCATCTTTCAGTTTTCAATGTATGGATATACATTAGTTCTTCGTAAGTTTCCATGCTAGGAAAACCCTTTTGGATTTGTGCATCCTTGAATATTTTATTATATTATGCAATGCTTTGAGCAATGAACTCTTGCACATAGCAAATTGAGTAACCCATGGCCTACTAGATCACATAGCCACACATAGTCCCATCTATGTCACCTTGATTGCAAGCTATGACCTAGGTAGCTCCACAGTTCCTGCCACTGGATTCATTCAGTTTTTCAAGATAAAATCTGGGTATTATCTTCAAATACTTACTCTTTTTCATCCATCACTATCATTCTTCCCAATCCATGAATAAGTCCTACTCTGCAGCTCTTAAATATCACTCAACTCCATCTACTTTACTCCATCTGCACTGCTATAACCCTAATTTATTCAACAATAATTTCTCCTGTTGCCTACCAACTGGTCTTTAGAATGACAATTTTGTAATTCTTAAACTAATTCTTCACACTACAGACACAATAACTTTTCTAAAATGCATATTGTTCTAGGTTACTCTCCTCCATTATCTACATATATCTTACTGTGAAGATCCTGCATTGGCCTTGTTATAACTCTCTACTTCATTCCTTTATCTTTGTCACACTTTCTGCCACTGTCTGCATTCCCCCAGAAGCAGGGTATTACTTCCCTCCACAGACCTTGAGGTTCCACTTCCCTGATTGCCTTATGTCATGGTCTTTGTATAAACTATATTCCCTCTTGAAATATTCTTTCTTCTTTGTATACTTCTTTCTCTAATGCCTATGTCCTAGTCTTTTTTTAGCATCTCATAAGCTTTCCCTGACCTGCTGACACTCTATGTATACTGCTTATATGTTTCATACCCTTTTTACTTTCCCTTTTTATGCAGATATAAATATCTGTTTTTCTTTTTATGTCTCTGGACAATAAGTTCCAGGAGGACAAGTGCTTATCTTGTTCATAATTATATCTAAGACCTATACATAGTACCTGAATTAACATATATATGACAAAAATGAATAGAAGGATGGGAAATTATAGCACTGAGGATGTATAATGGAAAAGAGGTAGAAGGTATACAGAATATTATCAATATTTCAGGAAGCACATATCTCAAATGAATTCTTTTCTTATCTGGTATCATGAAAACATATATATAGACTTAGCCAACATAAACCGCTTGTTCAGAATTGAATTATGTATAAAAATCATAAATACATTTTATACCTTTTTACATCAAAATACATTGTTTAATAATATAATCTTTTATTAAAAATCTTACATATTATTTTATGACCATTTTTATTATCTTCCTAATTTTCTCTTCTCTTTACAGGTGTTTGAATTTTTCTATAAATCATTAAATGAAAGTATTTGGACAGTTTGATACACAGAAGAATTTTCCAGAAGGGATAGGAGATATAAAGACAAGTGGAATAAACTCATAAAGAAGCAGAAAATGAGTGATGCTGTTGTTGCCTCAGTAGAAAGGTTTAATGTCAAAACAACAACAACAAAAAACTGGTGCCAGTATAGTTTCTATTTTTCAGAACAATTATTTGAACAAGCATAATTAGAGTTTATAAAATAAAATTAGAAAAGAGCAGTGGAACTCTTCATATTTGGAGTAATTTTAAGATTAGATAAAAAGTTCAGGGGATGTAGCTCAGTGGTAGAGTACTTTCCTAATATGCTCGAGGTCATGGGCTCAATACCCAGTTCAGGAAAAACAATGAGATCAACAAAGCAGACATGTATATTGATATCAATTAATTGTTTAAACACCAGCCAAGCTGTTATGGTTTGGATGTAAGATGTCCCCTGAAAGCTCATGTGTGAGACAATGCAAGAAGGTTCAGAAGAGAAATGATTGGGCCGTGAGAGTCTTAACCCAATCAGTGAATTAATTCCCTGATAAGGATTAACTAAGTGGTAACTGAAGGCAGGTGGGGTGTGGCTGGAGGGGGTGGAACATTGGGGATGTGTTTTGGGGTATGTATTAGTTTCTGGCAAGTGGAGTCTCTCTCTGTTTTCTGATCATCATGTGAGCTACTTCCCTCTGCCATCCTCTTCTGCCATGATGTTCAACCACACCTTGAGCCCTGAGGAATGGAACTGGTCTTCTATGGACTAAAACCTCTGAAACTGCGAGCCCTCCAATAAATTTTTCTCCTCTAAAGTTGTTCTTGTTGGATATTTTAGTCGCAGCAGTGAAAAAAACTGACTAAAACACAGGCCAATTAAATGTTGCTAATACAGTAATTTAATCCCAGAAACAACCACATCGATGTCACTAAAATTTCTTCTGGCCTACCAAGATACAAGAATAAAAAGAATGATATAGATTTCCTCTGTTTGCTATGGAAAACTTTCAGTGTTTAGTTTCAAGGTATCTGGTGCCCATTTTTTCTTACTTGGAAAATATTTATATTAAATCTTTGCTTTTTATAGACTTGAAATCTTTGAAAACAAGTATTGTACATTGCTTTCCTTTCAAGATCTTTCTTTATGCTTTGAACTAATTTTATTCTCATATATGAGGGAAGCAGTGCTAAATGAAGGTGAACTATATGTAAGTCAATAAAATACACATACACAGGATAGAAAAGTGCTTGCCATCTGTAAGCATGTTAGCCATCACTGGATAAGATTCCAAAGTAGAATGAAAAAATTCACAGATATAGAAAGTTATTCAGAAGACTTACACTCTCTTACCATCTCATTTAATGCTTTAGGATGACAATGAGAACAGCAGATGGGGAAAAACGTAGTCTGAGGTGACAGGATAATCAGTAGGCTGCACATCAGGAGAGTGGCCTCAGAGACTGGCTTTCATAATGTTGAGGAAGGAGCATATAATTATGGTTATCTGAACATTGAAAAATAGTGAACCCATGACATCAGATACATATTACATATAATCAATTAAAAAGGAATTAGCAGGACAAGATGAAATAGTACTAATTTACTAAGTTTAATCCTTTACTATCTACTAGATAATATTTCACTTACCAGAACAGATTCACACAGATTTAGACAGTTTAATTCTAGAGTCATAGTTAAGTTCCCAAATGTTACATACCTATAATTAGGAATATACCATTGCATGAGATTATTGGAGGAATGACTACTTAGAGAGTCCTCATGAGGTCAAAATTGTCTTTCTGGCAAGAAAAGGGGGGTGGGAATTGAACTATATTGTAAAGATAAAAATAGGAAAACAGACAGAAATAAATTCATTTGAGAAAAGTACAGCTGCAGTTTCTTCCTTTTCCATTATGAAATATCTCTGCCTGAGGATGGCACTAGTTGGTATTCTCATTAGCATGTAAGGAAGTTTCAGCATAAACTAAAGAACCAAGCACCTGACTGAGATGTGATGGAAATGATTCTCCATGCATGTATCCAAATCCTAGAGAGCAGTCCAGATAACCAAAACTTTCATCATCCAGTGGGAATAGATGAATACTCTGTGTTTAGATATGAGTGTCAACTAGAGCTCACAGTTATATTTCAGATACCATTCTGGTCAAAGGAGTGTTGTTCCATATTTTAGGAATTCTCAAGTATACTGGGAGAAAAACAAGATGTTAGAAATTTCTTAACTTAGGAATTTCTATAAACACCTATTACACCAATGTTACTAATGAAACATAATTTCTTTCTTAAGTTAAAATTTCTTTCCTATGATCCATAGGAAGCACTTATAAGAAGATCCAAAAAAATTCTATTATTTTTTAGCAAATCTTTCATAATTTAGGTGAATCTTCAGATGACTTCTCTTCATATACTACCTCTGGGTGGGAGTCAGATTCCATGCTAATCCTTCTACTACACAGACATAAATTAATCTCTGCAGTGGTTAAGTTGAATCCTTCACTGAGTAGTTTTGAGTTGGAGCAGTTACTCTACATCCTTCTCCTGAATAGACAAGTGAATGGAGAGAAAAGCAGAACTTTCTTCAAAACTAATTTCTTTATAGCCCCACCTTTTTCATTTTCCACTTGAACTGACTGAGCAATGAATACTAATTATGAAACTATTTTTTGTCATTTTCTTTTTTTTATATATATTTATTTTTATTGTAAACAAATGGGATACATGTTGATTCTTTGTACATGGAGTAAAGGCATACCATTTGTGAAATCATAAATTTACATAGGGTAATGTTGTTTGATTCATTCTGTTATTTTTCCCCCTACCCTCTCACCCCTCTTTTCCCTCTATACAGTCCCTCCTTCCTCCATTCTTGCCCCCCGATTATGTGTCTGATAAGTGGATGATGACACATTTTCTTGATAAATTATAAAGTTTGCACTAAGATCATTCTTTGATAAATACCATTTCTTTCATATTGGATGGAATCTCCATAATGAATCATTATAAAGTAGTTGGAATATTTGAAATAATCCCTCAGGATTATCGGTATTCTTAAGTATATCGCTGAGAATCAATAACCATTGAGAAAAATCATAGTAATTATTTCCATTTAAACTGGATTCTAATCTTGCCATTAGGCCATTATCATACTACAGGACCAGTGTAATTGTTATTTTTTTTAGTTTATTTTTCTTTATTTCTTCTCTTGGAAGCTTTTACATTTATGTTCATTATAGTTGTAAAAACTAAATATTATATTCCTTGGTAATGAATTGTGTTTTTTTCATACTTTCAGTTCTGTGAAGTGTGTTATTTTTATTTATTTTTTAAGATGGAGTGTTGCTAAGCTGCCCAGGCTGACCTTGAATTCTCCATCCTCCCACCTAAACTTTCCAAGTATCTGGTATTAAAAGCATGTACCACTGCACATGGCTAGTTCTTTAAAACTTTAATCATGACTTTTTCTTTCTTATATATTGTTTTCAAAAACTATTAAGTAACTGTTAAGACTAGAAGATCAATGCTATAGTTTTATTTTGTTTTTCTTTTCTATTTTCCATCTCTTTGCTTTTTATTCTAATTTCCAAAATAGTTTTCAAACTTATTGTCCATATTTTATACTTTAAAATTCTGCTCATATTTTTAAATCCCAAAATATTCTTTTTTTCTTTAAACATTTTATCTACAACAATAAATTTACTCTAATTTTTCTTTCTTTTTTTTTACAGGATATTTTGTTTGAGTATTTTGGGTTTTTTTGTTTTTCTGTTTCTTAGTTTTTATTAGTTTGATTATTGATTTTCATGTTAAAGACTTTCCTTAGCTGCTTAATAATCCTTGGATATTCATTTATACTTGTGATTGAAACACTTAAAATTTGGTTTGAAATATTCCCTTCCTGTGTGGAGTTTATCTCTTTGTAGACTGCCTGGGCATTTTGTTACAGAAAATACCAATCTTTTTTTTTGTTGTTGTTGTTCTTTTAAGATTTTGATTGTTTTATTTTACTTTTTTATTAGTGCATTTAATTATGCACAATAGTGGGGTGTCCATATCATTATAGGTACTTTCCCCTTCCTTTCCTTCCTTCTCCTCCTGATCCTTTTCCTCTACTCTACTTAATATTTATTTATTTATTTATTATTCTAAGTTGCTTGAGATTCTCCTGCCTCAACCTCTAAAGTCACTGGAATTATAGGCATGTGCAATTTCCATAAAAGTTGGCGTCATTGTGATATATTCTTACAAGCATTTTCGTAATTTGGTCCATTTCATTCCACAGTTCTTCCAGTTTTTTCCCTCCCCCTCAATTGGATCCCCTTATCAACTCTGCTGGTCTCCCTTCTGTTTTCCTGTGATACCACCTTTTTAAAATTCCTTTTTGCCCTCTAGTTTTCATAAATGAAAGAAAACATCTGTCCCTTATTGTAAATCTAAATCTCAATGTCCGATGTCTTCCAAATCCTGCTGGAGGGACAATAATGAGTATGCTTGACTTAATGATCTGGGAGCCAATATGAGAAATGGTGCAAAACATCTCACTATTCATGATATAGATTTTCTCCTTAATATCCTCTTTTCAGTCCTCATTTGTAATTTTCCTCTCACTTGGTGTCACCAGATCTAGAGCATCTCCCAGTTAATTCTTCACAGAGCAATCTTCTTTGTGCCACAGCCAAATGTGCTCTGTGAGAAAGGGAATTTTTGTCCACTGACTGCACATGTGAAAATGTGCTTTCACTTAATTTTTCCTTTTCATCGTCACTTCAAATCCTACTGTATTCCACCCATAATTTCTTAATTTCCCTATTCTTTAACCCAAAGTACCTAGCTTATCATTTTTTCCTGCTATACAGCATAAAAAGCTTCAGCTTAAATGTCCTGCTAAATTACTTATCACTCTTTTGCTTGTAACATTTTTTCACTGTGTTTCTTCAGAAGTTATTTCCTTTCTTATCCTTTTTGTTCCTGCTATGCATCATTTCTTTTCTAAACTGACATTTAAGCTGATGGATGTGGTGGAAGTGGAGCAGAGATCAGGGTATATTCTCATTTCAACCTATTTGTCTAGGTGAACACAGTTGTGTTATTTACTAGTGCTGCCATAACTAAATACTGCAGTCCGAGAAGCATAAGCAACAGAAATTTATTTCCTCATGGTTCTGGAGTTTTGAAGTCTGTGATCAGTGAGCCCACAGGATTGATTTCTTCTTAGGCCTTTCCCCTGAGCTTGCAGTCAGACTGTTTTGCTCCCTGCATTTCCACATGCTCTTTCCTATGTGTATGACTGTGTCCCAATCTCCTTTCCTAGTAAGGTCCTCAGTCATATTGGAATAAGGTCCACAATAATGAACTCCTTTTAACCTAATTACCTTCTTAAATTTTGTACTTCCCAATGTATACACATTCTGAGATATGAAGATTAGGATATCAATGTTACCTTCTAGGACACCATCTGTGGTAAGTTTTAAAATGATACAAAGACTGACTGCAAGAGAATCTCATCAGTGTGTAAGCTTTGGCAATGTATCAAAAGGTACCTATGCCACAGAAAAGAAAAGGAAGTTCTCACATGTGGGTTGGACAGAGCCTCAAAAAGGTATGGTCCAGTGGGACAGAGCCTGTTGAAGAATCTCATGCCTGTTAAAAGGTCTCAATGTACCTGACAACCAGAAAGTGGAATGAGAGAGATCTGAATAAAACCAGCCAAGAATATACTTCCTGGCAAAAATACATCATTACAGTGGCCATACAACTGAATGTACAATACCCGGTAGGACTCATTTTCAGGTTTGTAGATTACTAAAGCACTAAATAACAAAGCTACCTCAGGAGGAAGATTGACTTGATTTTGATGTGGAAGAGTTGACATAAAGTTACATTTTCAACAATTGATAATACTGAGTCTGTAAGAAAGATTTTTGGTGACTATATACATGGGCATGCAGGAATGATATATCAGTTATGCTAAGTAGTTGATGTTACAAAACACTGTAATTGTATTACACTTGCAGTGGTGACTCTCTAAATAAATTTAGTTAAGGAGTAATGTATTGAATCTTTTGAGTATACCATGCCACCATAATCTTAACTTTCATTAGGATATTTTTCTCTCTTGGCTTGTCTCCAGTTGATGTATCATTTTATTGTTTATCCCAGGAAAACAAATGTTCCATGTCTATGGTAAGTCATCTATTTCTATAGTAGCATCAGTTGCATATGCTTTCTTGTCATTAAAATGATGCTTAGACAATGCAGTCTGAACTGTAATTTTATTATTCATCTAAAGTGAGGAATAATAACACAGAGCGCACAGATTTTCTGCACTACCATTAGTGATATCTAACATGAGATTAAGAAAAATATTTATGAAAGGATTATTAAAATGTATTAAAGTGCCCAATGGCAGTGAGGCACTTACAAGTATCAGAGTTGACAAGTAATTGTAGCAAATGCTGCCAAAATGGTAGTTACAATTACTTATGAAGATTTCGATTGTCTGGTTATGAATAAACCAATGAAATTGCACAGTGCCTTAGGATATCATGTCCTGGCCCTTCCATTAATCAGAAGAATGCCCAAGTCTAAATATTGACTGATAGTCTGCTTTCCTCTCTTGGAAGATCTCAGGAGACTGGAACTATAAAGAAAGCAAGCCAAATTCACAAAATCTGAAGCTTGGAGTAAACATGAAGTGAGAATGCAACCCTTTCTGAGCATTAAAAATCAATCTTTAGCTAAAAATGAAATATTTCCTATATAAGACAAAAAGTCAAGACTTAATCTAACTTTTCACATATTCATCATTAATTACACTTTTATATGATACATTCACTCTCAATTTCTAGACAACAATTTTAATTTGGAAATAAATGTTTATCAGTTTAATTCAATTATGTTTATACATTTTCATTTGTAAGTAATGCAAGTGTCATAATTTAAACTATCCAAATATCTATGCTATGGATCCTCAACCTTTCACATGAAAATATGTTGGAAAAGTTTAATTTTCATGTTTACATGAACATGCATTGATATTCTGTAAAATACAAATACTTCCTCAAATTTATATTAATTAGGAAATCATTATATCATAAGTTAACCATAAGTTTCATTAGCTAGAAATACCTTTCATCGAAACTTATAGTGATATTGACAGGTATTTTACCTTTATATATATTTTTTTCTCTTGCACATTAGTTCCCCTTGCTTATTGAATATTCATTGACATTTGTGGAAGAGAAAATATAATATGCTATGCACTGTTAATCACAACCTGTTATACATTATTGCTGCAAAGCTTCTATTGATATTGAACAAACTACTATAGGTATATATTCTTTTTATGAAAACATAAATGAAAGGAAGATATTTAAAATGATACTTTGAGTTCAAAATTGTTTCAGGTTACTAGAATAACCTGAGAAAATTTACCTAGAAAGGGATTTGAAATTAGAGGCAAAGATTCTACATCTTAAAAAACAAAACTTCATCTAATCCATTCTCACATGCAAACCAAATTATAAAATTTGCTATGTGATTTTCATGATAGGACTCCCCTTATATGACAATATTTTGGCAGTTATAAAATAATAAGACTAACAATTTAGAGAATAGATGATTGCTCACCAAAATGTCTGAAATCTGAGTTCTACTCAAATGTGTAAAATTGACAAGAATCATATGCTGGGAAGGAAAGAGAGGGAGAGATGGCAATTTATCTAACTGGGTAACTCAGGAGAATGCTGGAACAGGAAAACCATTGCTTATACATCCTGGTCTTTATTCTCCTTTTCTACACTTTGTGTCCAGATATTACTGTCAAATTCCTAACCACTCACCACCTTCCAGGCTGCTGTTATTCTGCCTCTGTATTGTTGATATGAACTTCTTGTAACTTGTGCCTTTAGGCTGACATCATGTTTTCCAAAATCAACAATTCCCACTTCCTTTAAATGCATAGAAGAACTTCTCCAATTCTGGTTCACCTGGGTCAAACAGGTTTTTTTTCATACAGAAATTTTCAGAGATTTTAGCGTGATAATGTGCATTGTGACTATTTATGTGGAGTGTAGGGTGTGCATGAATTTCCAAATGTATCTGAACAGATTGAGAAATGTGGACTATAGTCTGAGAAAGAGTCTGGATAAGGTTCTGCAAGAGTTTCTATCCTGAATAGATGTTACATGCTCTGGATGGTCCAGAAAACATCACCCTGTGCAACAAAAGCTAAAGAAAAAAAAAAAAAAAAAGAAAGAAAGAAAGAAAAAGAAACAACAAAAAACAATTTCCAGAGAATAAGAAATGCAATTACTTGTATCTCTTGTCCTGATTCCATTTATCACCTGTAGACATTCCAAATCACAATTGTTATAATTTATGTAGAGTGGTCAAAAAACTGTAGACAAAGGAGATTTGAAAAAAAAAAAAAAATATATATATATATATATATATATATATATATATATATATATATATATATTGATGTTTATTGTGCAGTTAAGAGAATTCTGTTGGCCCTAAGACTGCCCGTGCAAACATCTGATGGCAGAGGAAATTCTTTTCCCCTTATCCATACTTAATGGTCATCTGATGACTGAAAACTGGGATGGGATCTAGTAAATATTCATTCTATTTGTCAAATTTGTGATGTTTTCTTTTTCAGAGCACTGAGTAGAGTATATTTTCCTACCTTTTTAAAGTTAAGCATGGTCATGTTACTTCTCTTGGCAAATAGCATGTGAGCAGATGTGATGCTGTTACTTCTGGAGAGGAACAAAGCAACAAAACATAGGTGGATGTGTCCTAACTAAATGTAAATGTGTTACATTTAGTTATTTAAGTTACGTATTTTTCAGTTCTAAAGTTTCTATTTGATCCTTTTGTTTTTCTTTTATCTTAGCTGAGAGATTCCCTTTTCCTTTTTTCATTTGAACCAAGTGTTTATAATTGCTTTTTAAAAATATCTCTATGCTGGTGACTTTAAAACATCTGTCAGATATTTCTAATGTCTCTGCCATTTTGGTAGGCATCTCTTGGTTTTTTCTAAATTTACTTTGAGAACTTTATTGTTTTTGCTATTACAAGTAATTCAATTGAAATCTGGACATTTTTGGCATGCACTATGAAACTCTAAATCTTAACTCTTCTGTTTTAAGTTTTTGTTTTTGTTTTGTTTTGTGCCACTGCCCTGACATGGAAAAAGGAAGTGCTTCCACATGCTGCTCGGTGGAAGAATTCCAGATTTCCTATTAGCCCCTACCTTGGGTGGGGTCATCTTGGATGTCTGCTCTTTACTGTTAGGAAAGACTGAGAATTTTAGCATCATCCTAGGGCTCCCTGATATCCCTGGCTGAAAGAAGTGGGAGTGCTTCATTGCTGCTCTTCACACATCCTCATTGTAAAAATGGGACAGCCTTGTCACCTCTGGGCCCTAATGAATGTTAGGAGTCCACTGAAAATACTAATATCACCCCAGCTGAAAGAGGGAGGGCACCTCATGATTGTTAGGTGGGGGTGAAGCCAGCTTGTATACATTAACACCACAGTGAGGAGGCTTTGTTATCATCCAGTAGCAATGAAAACCCCAAATTCCTCTTCTGCTCTTTTGTGCACTAACCCAGTGGGATGACTGACATAGGTGAAGAGGGGCCACAGAATTTTCCCTTGTGGTATTTAGTTGGCTATTGTCTAGACCTGGCTGTCCCTTTTCTTACCATTTGCCTTCAGACAACAGGTTTTGGTTGGCCAGCCTTCCTTCCTTCCTTCCTTTTTTCCTTCCTTCCTCTTTTTCTCTTTTTGACACTTGGTGTTTCCAGGTTGCCGCCTTCTTCAGATCCAAGTCTGGGATGCATCAGGCAAAACCCACAAAGAAAGAACAAAAAACCCAGGGAACTCATTACTGTTTTGCTTCATGTTCCCTGAGTTCTGCCTTCTTTGGACCTTTTAGAATTTTCATGTTTGTTTTTTATATAATTTCCAGAGTTATTAGTTGCATTTAGTAGGAAGAATAAAAAAAGTATGTCCAATCTTTCCATAATTAAAGTCTAAAACTTAGACATATAAAAATGATTTCTCATCAATTATTTTACATAATAAACCCATTTAATGATGACATATATAAGATATATTATAAAATCATAACATATTCCAAAATGAAATTTCATAGTATATTATAAATTTTATGAAACATTTTTACATTTTTTACAAGTATTTTAATGTTAGACTTGACATGAGACAACTGGATTCTAACATCTTCTGCTTTAACCTGTGGTATATTGTTTTGCAGGAAATATTTTTAAAAAAATACAGCTTCGCACAGATATTTGGAAAACATGAGAAATACAATGTCAATATAGGTAAACATAGGTATTCCTCTTTGACACAATTCACAAATTAAGGAACTAATAGGTTTTAATGGTTAGTCACATTGAGGAACTGATACCATATCAATGAGCTTTTTGTATTTGTACATTAAAATCCGTTGGTCTACCTTGCAATATGAATAATTGATATTTGTTATGCACAGTTTGGTAGAATTTTGTCTTAGTCACTTGTGATATATTGGTTTACTCAATTACTCAGCTCTTCATTTCTTTATACAATATTGAATTCTTATTTATTAATATTTATCAATTTATTAATTTTAACAATAATCATAACAGAGTATCTTCATTAATTGGGAAGTTTTTTGTTATTCTTGTTCATTTTTGGTGCTGGGGATTAAACCTTATACTTAATTCACCTTTAAACTCGCTAATCTGCCCTCAGGTTTGCTGTTTACATCTCAACATAACTTTCTCTCTCTCTCTCTCTCTTTTTTTTTTTTTTGTTGTTGTTGAACATTCCGTCTTTAGATTCTCCATTTGGGTCATTTTAGTGTTTTCTGTCTTCATTCAGATTCCTTATTTTCTTTAGTTATTGTCATTAAACATTTTTAAAGAAATTTAAATTATCTTCAGTTCTTTGAACTCACTTATAATAGCAGCATTGTAAAATTTGTTGTCTAAATTTACCCTCTGGGCCCCCTGAGACAGAGTCCTTAGATTTTTTTTTTTTTTTTTTCTGTCTTTGGGTCACACTTTGCATTTTCATTACTTAGCGGACAAATTTTATTAAAAATAGGACACTATAAATACTGTTTTGTAACAGCATAGGACTGAGAATTTTTCTTCCCTCTCTGAAGGGTTTTTGGTTTTGCTGGTTTTGGTAGTTATTGTTTTTCTTCCTTCCTTGTTTCTTTCTTTTTTCCCCCTCTCTTCCTTCCTTTTTAACTTTCATCCTTTTTTCTTTCTTTTATTGAAAGTGTGTTTGTTTGAATAATGCTTGGGTCTACATCCCTGTGGCACATGTGCAGCGTGATTGTTTATATCTCTGCCCAGTTTTATTTTAAATTGTTTTTTGTTGTTGTTGTTTTTTGTTTTTTGTTTTTAATAAAGCCTTTTTCCAGGGGTTGACTGTGTTCAACCTAGCTGGTATGCTGATAGCCAGACCAGGGATACATAGATTGCTCAGACACTTTTTTTGTTGTCCCTTAGGCACGTGCACACAAGACAGCCAAGGATATGGAGGCTAAAAACCAAAATTGATACTTGTGTTTTACCCCTGGAATTTCTTCATTAAGTATCTGTATCCCACTATTCTATTTATTGCTCCAGCAGTCACTAAATTTCCCCATTTGCTTACTACCAAAATTACTAATTTTACTGACAAAGCCAGTAGAGCATGTTTTTTATTTACTTTTTATTTTGCCATTTACTTCAAAGCTAGTAAGACCCTATGGTGGCCAAGTTATTGGTTTTCCTGTCCTGCTTCATCCCGGTAGAACAACCTTACTAAGATCAGCTGTAAGAAAGAATCCTCCCCAAGTTTTTCCTGAATAAGTATATCTCAATTAGTTTCTTTTACCTTCAGTGACTCCTGAATGTTGAAATATTTGTTTTTGAAAAGTTTGTCTAGTGTTACAGTAGTGTTTTCTGGCCTTCTCCTACTTCCATGTCTAAAAATTCTCCTCTATTGTAATTCATTTTTACATTGATTGAATTAGGACTGTCATGATAACGACTGATAATCCATTTTATAACATGTTCTATAAAAAATTTATTATTATTTATGTATTTATGTATTGTCACCTAGCAAAACTGTTGCCCATTTTATAGTCATGACCTTGGCTAATTTATCTTCATATGATCAGCATCTGCTATGAGGCAGGTGCCAGACACAAGACCGTTCACTCAAATCTGAAGAAAGTGAAGGAGGATGCTTGTCATTGGCTGCTTGACAAACTCCTCACATTCTAGAACTGTGTTCAACAAACCAATGAAAACAAACCCTGCTCCAAACCTGTGCAAAATAGGATATTATCATGGAAAAGTACATGTTGTTTAAGAAAACTGATTTGGCAAGTCCAATTGGTTTGTTTTCTCTGAAAAGTTTATATACTCTTTTAATTTTCCACATTGATTCACTCAACTCTCATACTCCATCATTTAAATCATCTTATTAAATTTACATATGCGGATTAATGGGCAAATTCCTGGTAGATAAACTAGAAACATGAAGATAAATTATACAAAAAGAAAACAAACACAAAACAAAGCAACTGCACAAAAAAGTGTTCAAAAACTTATAGCCAAGGTCGCTAGTTATAGAAAAGTTTCCTGCGCTGTTCAGTAAATAGACTGGCAAGACAGATATAGCTACCCTTGGAGAGGAGAATCTGTACCTGTAGCACAACCTGGAATGTGTCCTGTTTGAAGCTTTAGGGCAGATGTCCAGGCATGGACATAGTTGTATTAGCATGTACAACTATGTCCTTTGGCACAGTTGCCCTTGAACTCAAAGTAGAGTTTAGTCTGTGCAACTAGTTGACCTCAACACTGACAATTCAATAGGCCTAGATTTTAAAGTAAAATTCAGTTCAGTCTCTGTTATAATATGTGAAATAAATGATTAAGAAGTCTTTTAAATTGCATTTGACTCACTCTAATTTGAGAAATAAGTGAAATGTCAGTTTACATGTGAGTTAACATTATGAATATGTGCCTAAAATTTTGTTGAGAGGTAATATTTCATAGAGAAGAGGACTTATATCTTTTGAAATTAAACAGTGAAATAAGTATTCAGATTTTTTAAATGTTGTCAAACCTTGTTTAGACCAAATATGCTTCTTCTCTGATCTCATTCTTTAAACCGAAACTGCTCTGTTTGAAGTAAGATACTTATTCATTTTCTACTCTATCACTTGATTTTCTCTTAATTGAGCTCAATGTAAGGAAAGACTTTCTAAACAATATTCATACTGTCCTGTTGTAACTGTGACTTTTATATTCCCTCTTCCCTCGGGATCATTTTCCTGACCTTAATATTTTAGCATGTTAGGGTAAAGAGTAGTAGCAGAAAATAAAATAAACCAATACTTTAGAAAAAAAAATGAACCAGACAAAATTTCTTAAATGAACCACTTTCCCTTAGTTTGGCAAGCTGCGATATGTTGAAAAAGTAGCAACCTTGGTGAATTGTGTTCATGAGCCTATTGGAAAAGGAGCAAATTCATTCCTGTGCAGAAGCAAGTACCTCTGGCAATTTGGTTTTAAACATCTACAATTCACAATTTTATAAAACAAGGGGATGTACTCTAACACATTTCTGAGTTTGATTGACTTTTGCACTGAATCCTAATAAACTTATGACTGATCAGTATTTGAGCTGAGCACTAATGCTTATAAAGTTACTGCTATCATAGGTCTAAGTGATTTGTTATTAAACTATAGCTGTGACTTATGAAAATTTTTTCTCTTTGTTTACTCAAAAATTATTCATAAAAGTTTAGCTATTATTTAATCTTATCTCTTTTAAGTTTTGTTTATTCCCTACATTTAGAAAATTAAATATGAAAATTTCCAAATAATAACCTTATAATTTCTGAAAAGTTGATCCAGAACTATTTGTTGTTTAGGAATAATTGAACCATTTAGTATAAGACAGTTGTTAAAAATGTTTAAATAATTAAATTTTAAATCAGTAGTTCTAATGTGTAATTTCTTTTTGTGAGTAGATAAAAATGATTACCCTTATTTTAGAGAGTTGAAAAGAATGGAAATTAGTGCAGTGATTAAGTTTTCTAATCTATGCTGTTTGCTTCAGAAATAGATCAATAAATTCTAAGAGCAATTCTGAGGAATAAATGAGATTTTAATAAAGTCAAATATGGTTGAAACTGAAACTATGAGAAAAATGAAACAGAAATTGATGATAGTTTTCATTTCACAGATAATTAAAAGTTCTGTGTACAACTCTTTTTTGGTATTAATACATACCTTAAAAGAAAAAGTACTTATATCAACCCTGAATTTTGAAATAAAAACAGATGAGGCAAAACATGTCAGTCTTCCCCTCAACTGATAAATTCACCTGTGCATGAATGATGGTGAGGTTTTTTGTTTTGTTTTTGTGTGTTTTTTTTTTTTTTTTTTTTTTTAAAGACAAAAGTACATGATTGATGATTTTCACCTCTTTATCATTTAGTGATTCTAGACTTGCTTTAGAACTGAAATCAACCTACTTAATGAAATGCTTACTTAAACACCAATGCCATTATTACATATGTAACAGTTTGGAAATACTGCATTACACTTGGAAAATGCCCAGCACCAGTGAATCAATTTTCTATCTGCTTTGTAAAAACAACTTCTGCTTTATTGCTTTTTGGAAATAGAATTGAAGCAATACTTCACAAAAGCCATTAAACAGAATTTGTGACACAAAATGTAAGACTTCTGACTAAGCTACATCATTTCTTAATTCCTTTTGAATACTTATGGCATAATGAAAACTGATTAGACTATTCAATTGTTCGTTTTCTCAGTTATGATATGTGATAGCCTCAAATTAAAAAGTTGATTTGTAAAATGAGATGATGGTACAATTGAACAATCAACCTCATAAACAGTCTATTGCTGAATAATCCAAAGTTTTAATTGGTCAAACAAAGTAGCATTTATTGCTGGAAAATACAGAAGCTAGTCTATAATTAGAACAATTAGCACAATGATGATTCTTATATAGCAGCAACACATTAAATATTTAATCAGAAAGGAAAGAAAATACTTTCAAACTGGTGAATGGAGGGACAATCCTTTGGGGGACTTTAGGGATTATGAAAAGAGTTCCTTTGGGACATGGTCGGCAAATATTATAGTGTTAAAATTTCAGAAGTTATAGTAGGGAAAAAAGAGAGCAGTGTTCTTTGTTACGTCATGTTCTAGAAAAGCAAAATAAATATTGGGAATGTAGAAGTTCATCAAAAGTATATTAATATTCAGGGTGGTTAAAAGAAATGTGTTTTAACTGAAAAGAGAGGCATTGTGGTTAAATTTCACGTAATCACATATTGTGATTTTCAAAACCCTGCAAAATAAAGAAAGTTGCAATGAGTTCTTTCATTGCCACTGGAGTAGAGGCAGAGGAAGTTCATGTAAATCAGCTGTGTCTGTGGAGCATGTCGAGCATAGGCAGGATGCATGAATTAGAATTAGTGGCAGGCCCAGATAGAGGTGGCTTAGCAGAGCCGGGCAGGGCAGCTTGAGTCTTCCCAAGGTAGTCTTCCACACTCCGGCAGTGGGCTCTTCCCACACGGCCAGCTGCACGGTGCAGGCCCACAGTGAGAGCATTTCCGCACAGAGCCAGTTCCAAAACGTGGAACCAGTAGGGGGCTAGGGGCAGTATTCTTCGAATGAGCTGCTTTATCAGATTCCTCCAAGACATCAGGCTACTGAAGGCTGGGAGGTGATACACTGGAAATCTACTGGGACACTATAAGCCAATAGTGGAAAACTGCAATATCTCAGGGTCCCACTGACAACTGACCATTATGAGAAAACAAGGGAAGAAAATGTCCCAAACAAACCTAGATACTACATCAATAAAATCCAATGACAGCAGAGCAGAAGAAATGTCAGAAAGGGAGTTCAGAATGTACGTAATTAAAACGATCAGGGAAGCTAATGAGGAGATGAAAGAGCAAATGCAGGCATTGAAGGAGGAGATGAAAGAGCAAATGCAGGCATTAAATGATCGCACCAATCAACAGTTAAAAGACCAAATACGGGAAGCAAGAGATCATTTCAATAAAGAGTTAGAGATACTGAAAAAAAACCAAACTGAAATCCTTGAAATGAAGGAAACAATAAACCAAGTTAAAAACTCCATAGAAAGCATAACCAATAGGATAGAACACCTGGAAGACAGAACCTCAGACATTGAAGACAAATATTTAACCTTGAAAACAAAGTGGAACAAACAGAGAAGATGGTAAGAAATCATGAACAGAATCTCCAAGAACTATGGGATATCATGAAAAGGCCAAATTTGAGAATTATTGGGATTGAGGAAGGCTTAGAGAAACAAACCAAAGGAATGAACAATCTATTCAATGAAATAATAACAGAAAATTTCCCAAATCTGAAGAACGAAATGGAAAACCAAGTACAAGAGGCTTATAGAACTCCAAACATACAAAATTACAACAGACCCACACCAAGGCACATTATTATGAAAATACCTAACATACAAAATAAAGACAGAATTTTAAAGGCCGCGAGAGAAAAGAATCAAATTACATTCAGAGGGAAACCAATAAGAATATCAGCAGATTTTTCAATCCAGACCCTAAAAGCTAGAAGGGCCTGGAACAACATATACCAAGCCCTGAAAGAAAATGGATGCCAACCAAGAATCTTATACCCAGCAAAACTTACCTTCAAATTTGACGATGAAATAAGATCCTTCCATGATAAACAAAAGCTAAAGGAATTTACAAAAAGAAAGCCAGCATTACAGAACATTCTCAGCAAAATATTCCATGAGGAAGAGATGAAAAACAACGATGCAAATCAGCAACAGGAGGCGCTAGCCTAAAGGAATAGCCAAATAAAGGAGAAACCAAATCATGTCAAAAACAAATATGAGTCAATTGACTGGGAATACAAATCATATCACAATAATAACCCTGAATGTTAATGGCCTGAATTCATCAATCAAAAGACACAGACTGGCAGATTGGATTAAAAAGAAAAATCCAACAATATGCTGCCTGCAAGAGACACATCTCATAGAAAGAGACACCCATAGACTAAAGGTGAAAGGATGGGGAAAAACATACCATGCACACGGACACAGCAAAAAAGCTGGAGTATCCATCCTCATCTCAGATAATGTGGACTTCAAACCAAAACTAGTCAGAAGGGATAAAGAAGGACATTACATGCTGCTTAAGGGAAGCATAAATCAGCAAGACATAACAATCATAAATATCTATGCCCCGAACATTGGCTCATCCACGTACGTCAAACAAACCCTTCTCAATTCCAGAAATCAAATAGACCACAACACAATAATACTAGGCGATTTTAACACACCTCTCTCACCACTGGATAGATCGTCCAAACAAAAATTGAATAAAGAAACTATAGATCTCAACAACACAATCAGCAATTTAGACTTAACGGACATATATAGAATATACCATCCAACAAAGAATGAATACACTTTCTTCTCAGCAGCACATGGATCCTTCTCTAAATAGACCATATTTTATGCCACAAAGCTACTGTTAGTAAATACAAGAAGATAGAGATACTACCTTGTACTCTATCAGATCATAATGGATTGAAATTAGAAATAAATGACAGAATAAAAAACAGAAACTTCTCCAATACCTGGAGACTAAATAATACACTATTATATGATGAATGGATAACAGAAGACATCAGGAGGGAAATAAAAAATTCTTAGAAGTAAACGAGAACAAAGACACATCATATCAAAATCTCTGGGACACTATGAAAGCAGTACTTAGAGGAAGATTTATTTCATGGGGTGCATTCAAAAAAAGAAGTAGAAATCAACAAATAAACGAGTTAACACTACAGCTCAAAGCACTAGAAAAAGAAGAGCAGACCAATACCAAAAGTAGTAGAAGACAGGAAATAGTTAAAATCAGAGCCGAAATCAACGAAATCGAAACAAAAGAAACAATCGGAAAAATTAATAAAATAAATAGTTGGTTCTTTAAAAAATAAATAAAATTGATAAACCCTTAGCCACACTAACAAAGAGAAAGAGGGAGAAAACTCAAATTACTAAAATTCGGAATGAACAAGGAAACATCACAACAGACACGAGTGAAATACAAAACATAATTAGAAGCTATTTCGAAAATCTATACTCCAACAAAACAGAAAACCTTGAAGACATCAACAAATTTCTAGAGACATATGAACTACCTAAACTGAACGAGGAGGACATACACAACTTAAATAAACCAATTTCAAGCAATGAAATAGAAGAGGTCATCAAAAGCCTACCAACAAAGAAAAGTCCAGGACCAGATGGGTTCTCAGCCGAGTTCTATAAAACCTTTAAAGAAGAGCTCATTCCAATACTCCTCAAACTATTCCATGAAATAGAAGAGGAGGGAACCCTACCAAACTCGTTCTATGAAGCCAATATCACCCTGATACCTAAACCAGACAGAGACACATCAAGGAAAGAAAATTTCAGACCAATATCGTTAATGAACATCGATGCAAAAATTCTCAACAAAATTTTAGCAAATCGCATACAAATATATATTAAAAAGATAGTGCACCACAATCAAGTGGGTTTTATCCCAGGGATGCAAGGTTGGTTCAACATTCGGAAATCAATAAATGTCATTCACCATATCAACAGACTTAAAGTTAAGAATCACATGATTATTTCAATAGATGCAGAAAAAGCATTTGATAAAATACAGCATCCCTTCATGCTCAAAACACTAGAAAAAATTGGGGTAATGGGAACATTCCTAAACATTATAAAGGCCATCTACGCTAAGCCCATGGCTAATATCATTCTAAATGGTGAAAAACTGAAAGCGTTCCCCCTAAAAACTGGAACAAGGCAGGGATGCCCTCTTTCACCGCTTCTATTCAACATCGTCCTTGAGACTCTAGCCAGAGCAATCAGACAAACCAAAGAAATTAAAGGGATACGAATAGGAAAAGAAGAACTCAAACTATCCCTGTTCGCTGATGACATGATTATATATTTAGAGGAACCTGGAAATTCCACCAGAAAACTTTTAGAACTCATAAGTGAATTCAGTAAAGTAGCAGGTTACAAGATCAATGCTCATAAATCCAATGCATTTTTATACATAAGTGATGAATCTTCAGAAAGAGAAATTAGGAAAACTACTCCATTCACAATAGCATCGAAAAAAATAAAATACTTGGGAATCAATCTCACAAAGAGGTGAAAGACCTCTACAATGAGAACTACAGAACACTAAAGAAAGAAATTCAAGAAAACCTTAGAAGATGGAAAGATCTCCCATGTTCCTGGATAGGCAGAATTAATATCGTCAAAATGGCTATACTACCTAAAGTTCTATACAGATTCAATGCAATTCCAATTAAAATCCCAATGATGTACCTCGCAGAAATAGAGCAAGCAATTATGAAATTCATCTGGAAGAATAAAAAACCTAGAATAGCTAAAGCAATCCTTAGTAGCAAGAGCGAAGCAGGGGGTATTGCAATTCCAGATCTTCAACTCTACTACAAAGCAATAGTAACAAAAACGGCATGGTATTGGTACCAAAATAGACAGGTAGATCAATGGTACAGAATAGAGGACATGGACACAAACCCAAATAAATACAATTTTCTCATACTAGACAAAGGTTCCAACAATATGCAATGGAGAAAAGATAGCCTCTTCAACAAATGGTGCTGGGAAAACTGGAAAACTATATGCAATAGAATGAAACTAAACCCCTATCTCTCACCCTACACAAAACTCAACTCAAAATGGATCAAGGACCTCGGAATCAGACCAGAGACCCTGCATCTTATAGAAGAAAAAGTAGGTCCAAATCTTCAACTTGTTGGCTCAGGATCAGATTTCCTTAACAGGACTCCCATAGCACAAGAAATAAAAGCAAGAATAAACAACTGGGATAGATTCAAACTAAAAAGCTTTCTCTCAGCAAAGGAAACTATCAGAAATGTGAAGAGAGAGCCTACAGAGTGGGAGAATATCTTTGCCAACCATACCTCAGATAGAGCGCTAATTTCCAGAATCTATAAAGAACTCAAAAAACTCTACACGAAGAATACAAATAATCCAATCAACAAATGGGCTAAGGAAATGAACAGACACTTCACAGAAGAAGATGTACAAGTAATCACCAGATATATGAAAAAATGTTCAACATCCCTAGTAATAAGGGAAATGCAAATCAAAACCACCCTAAGATTTCATCTCACCCCAATTAGAATGGCGATTATCAAGAATACAAGCAACAATAGGTGTTGGCGAGGATGTGGTGAAAAAGGAACACTCATACATTGCTGGTGGGGTTGCAAATTAGTGCAACCACTCTGGAAAGCAGTGTGGAGATTCCTCAGAAAGCTTGGAATGGAAACACCATTTAACCCAGCTATCCCACTCCTTGGCCTATACCCAAAGGACTTAAAATCAGCATACTACAGAGATACAGCCACATCAATGTTCATTGCTGCTCAATTCACCATAGCCAGATTGTGGAACCAACCTAGATGCCCTTCAGTTGATGAATGGATAAAGAAACTGTGGCATATTTATACAATGGAATATTACTCCGCAATGAAGAATGATAAAATTATGGCATTTGTAGGCAAATGGTCGAAATTGGAGAATATCATGCTAAGTGAGATAAGCCAATCTCAAAAAACTAAAGGACAAATGATCTCGCTGATAAGCGGATGAGGACATATAATGGGGGGTGGGAGGGGCTAGCATTAGGTTTAGGGTTAGGTTTAGAGTTAGGCTAAGGAGAGCAGTAAGAATGAAGGAAAGAAGGACTGTGTAGAGGGAAAAGAGGGGTGGGAGGGGTGGGAGGGGTGGGGGGGAGGGGAAAAATATAATAAACATCATTACCCTATGTAAACGTAAAAAAAATAAATAAAAAAAAAAATAAATAAAATGTTAAAAAAAAAAAAAAAAAAAGAATTAGTGTCAGGCTAATTTGAAAGTTTCTGTGTTCATCTTCGCAAATCAGGATTGTTGGCCAAGATTAAATCATGAATCTCCTCAACACTTGTGAAGTGGTTAAGAAGGAGAAGATAGAGCATGACAAAGAAGTTAAGAAATGTTACATACACTGTTTTATTAATATTTATATAAATCAGAGGAAGAAAACACACATATTACACAAAAGTAATCCAGGGTTTTGTTCTCCTTTGATTACTCAAAACAAGGTAAGGGCCAAATCCAGGTTAAAAAATTTGTTCAAAGTACACATAAATTAAAAAAAAAAAAAACCACCACCATTTGGATTAAAACTAGGTTTTCTTTTCTTTCTAATTATAGGAAAGTAGAGATCCATAATTAAACATCCACAAAGTTCTAACCAAAAACATAACTTCAAAATGTACAATAAGTGGATACAATATATAGTTTATACTGAATTTAGTCACCAAATAAGAA
Organism: Sciurus carolinensis; assembly: GCF_902686445.1. Classification (NCBI taxonomy): domain Eukaryota; kingdom Metazoa; phylum Chordata; class Mammalia; order Rodentia; family Sciuridae; genus Sciurus; species Sciurus carolinensis. Next base: position 94,178,253 of record NC_062215.1, read on the forward strand.
ACAGCGAAGAAACCTATCAACCAACAACAGTAGGAAGACACAACAATTACAAGACTGGGGTGCTGGGGTTTGGGTGGATGAGACCACGTTACCAGTGCTCAGAACTAAGAGTCACCCGGCAAAAGCTGAGACCAAACTAGTCTGTCTGAATTATGGAGTCCATATTACCTTTGATTGTGGGGAATATTTTGGTTTCTCCCTTTGTCTCCCCTTCAACACTCTTTCCTAAGGCCTCCTCTAGCTTTGTTAATCCAGAAACCAGCTGTTACAGAAGCCTGGAGAAAGTCGTCTTTAGGATTCAGCCACTTTCTAATACAGGACAATGTTGGGAAAGGGTAGGAAGGAATCTGAGGGCAAGCATGTGAATCTACCTGTCTCTCCATGGCACACTGGCAAGGTTAACTATCAGTGATGCTGAACATCTCAAAACTATCTTATTATAGGGAACAAAACTGCCCTCTTTTTGATTAGTGCATTGAAAAACCGTTGTTTGGCTAAGAATGCATAAACTCCATTGGAAGACTCTGGTATCCTGCTAACATATTGATTTTCTTTATTTATAAGGTAGAGTTGCCCAAAGGATTTATGTGTATATGTGTGTGCACTTATTTAATTAAAAAAAAACCATGATTTTTATACTTGTAAATATGGTAATATTCATATTTACTATATTTTCTAAACAAAAAAAATAACTAATCCTCTTTCAGGGTTTCTATGAATATTATTTTAGTTTAAATCTTTGAAATTTATTCCAGTTCTAATTATCTGTGCCATTAAACCATATTAAAATGGTTAGCATCACACAAACTATTTTAATTGGAATTTTCTGAGCAAAAAGGTGTTAATTTATACACTGTGGATCTTCTCTCAATCGTCTTAGGTGAAAATAAAACAGAGATTGGACTAGTTATTTCCTATTAGACCCTACAGTCTGTCTTGACAGATTCCAGAGATTTAATCCAGGAAAAATATTAAACAATTGAACAAAACAGCAAAAACAATAACTTCCAGAAGAAAAATATTTAATTTTGTCTCACTATAACATATCCTCTGAAATGTACAGATTTCAATAAAAAAATATTAAAAATTCAAAAGAAATAGGAAAGTACAAACTACTCTCAAGGAAAAAATACAAGGTTTGAAAGTAAAAGAATAGAAAAAGATAGATGATAAGAATAAAGATCAAATGAGGTGATTATGTTAAAATTGGACAAAGTAAACTTCAAGGTAACAAATATCAGTGATAGGACATTTGATAATGACAAGAGTTACTATACCAAGTAGATATCACAATTCTAAAGGTTTATGTACCTAAAAAACATTCATTAACATATATGAAGAAAATTCTGACAAGAATTAAGGGAAAATTGGACTATTTAACAGCAATTGATAAAAAACTAGAAAGAAAATCAAAGATTTAGAAGAATTTAAACAGCATTAGCAATAAATTTAAGCTAAGTGATTATACTTAAGGACTCTAGAAAGTTCATTTATAAGAGTAAATGGAGCATTCTGCAGAATAAATAGTATGCTAGGACATAAAATTAGACTTAACATATAAAATGGTTGTTATGATATAAATCATGTCCTTCATCAATAATGAAGTTAACTTAGAAACTAAAAAAAAATCTAGAAAAATCACAAATATTTAGAATTTTATCAATGTGCTTCTAAAATCACTTGTTCTAACAAAAAAAAAATCAGTAAATCTGAAAAGATTTTAAAGTGAATTAAAAAGAAAACATCAAAATTTGTGGGAAGCGGCTAACAAATATTTGTATGGAAATTTACACTTTTAAATATACATATCAGAGAGTATAAAATTCTCAAATTAATGACTTAAGCTTCTAACTTAAGAAATTAGAAAAAGTGAACAAATTTAATACAAAGAAAATAAAAATAGGAAAGATTATAGCAGAAGTCCCTGAATCAATAAAGAAAATTCTTGAAATTAAAAGTTGGTTCTTTAGGAAGATTAATAGAGTTGGCAAACCTTTATACTTACCAACAAAGAAATGAAAAGACACAAATGATAAAAATCCAGAATGAAGAAGGAGATATCACTAAAAATCTTACAGAAAATTACAAGTATTAGTAAAGTTTTATGAACAATTCTTTGCCAACTAATTAAACAAACAGATAAAATAAATTCTTAGAAAAATACAGTGTCAGAACTGGTTCAGGAAAAAATTGAACATCTAAGTATGCATGTAACATGGAACAATTTGAATTTATAATTAGAAATCTTCCTCCAAAACAAACTCAGTCTCAGATAATTTCTCTAATAAATTCTGTCAAATAAACAATAGAATCCTTCACAAACTCCTTTAGGAAACAGTGTAGAAACTTCCCAACTTGTTCTGTAAAGACAATATTTTATTGACATAAGTCATACAAAGATATCACAAGATTACAACAGAACATTATCTATCGTAAATACAGATGTAAAAATCCTTAAGCAAATTGCATTAAGCTGAATCTTGTAAAATATTCATATGACTATATACCACGACCAAGAGATGTTTACCCCAGATTCTTACTTAGTTTAACACCCAAGTATTAGTTAATGCAATAACATATGTTAATGGGATAAAGGAAAAACAACACATGATCATCTAAATAGATACAGAAAACTCATTTATTGAAATTCATCACCAATTTCTGGCAAGAATCCACAACAAATTGAATAGAAAGAAACTTTTTAACCCCATGAAGAGCATGTGCAAAAGACACATCTGACCAAGACGTGGTGAGAATTGACTGCATTCCTCCCAGGATCGGGAACAAGTGTGATGTGTGCTTTTGCTTCTTCTAATAAACATTTAATTTGAATTTCTAATCAATACAACATCCCACAGTCACCACTGGATTATGTCATCAGATTGCAGAGGAGTAAATACAATTATTAGTTTCTTCATGACATGAACCTTTTTATAGAAAATTCCAGGTTAAGAAAAAAAAAAAAAAAACAAAGGAATAAATGCATAAGTAAATGAAACAAAACAATGTGAAAGACCCCCAAACTACTATAACTAATAAACACATTTAACAACATTGTCAAATACATATTCAACATGCAAAAATCAATTGCATTACTATCTACTGGGAATGAAAACTTCAAAAATGAAATAAGTGAATAATTCAAGTTTTAGTCATTTGCAAAAGGAAACAAAAATAGATTTAAAAACAGAAACACAAGTTCTATGTGCTGTAAACTACAAAATTTTGCTGAAATAAATTTCAAAAGATTTAATAAGCCTAGGGATATTTTTTTCCTAATTTTGTTTTGCAAAACTTCACATTGTCAGTATGACCATTCTCTACAAGTATCTATAAATGCAAACAATGCATTTCCATTAAAATTCCAAAAACCTCTTTAAAAAAAAAACACCTGACAACCTGATCTCAAAATGTATTTGGAATTACAAAGGACTTGGTATAGCTAAAATAATTTTGAAAATAATGGATTTTTGAGGACTTATTCTACTGTTTTCAAAAGTTACTGTAAATAAATACACAGTAATGAATATACAATGAATTGCTGCAAGTATAGTTATCAAAATCAAACAAATTTTGGAGGCAAGAAAAAAATCCTTACAGTCTTATTTAATTAAATCTTGGTAAATGTCCAAGAAAATTCATAGGGAAAGGGTACTCTTCAGCAAGCAATGCTGAGACATTTGGATATTCTTTTTCGTTTTTTTTTTTTTTTTTCAGTTAGAGCATTATAGTTGTACGTAGTCGTTGCGTTCCTTTTGACACAATCAAACAAGAAGTTTGATTTACTCCATTTCAGTCCCCACTATTCCCTCTCCCTCCCCTTTTCCTCACCCAGTTCTCCTTCCTCTGCTATATTGATCTTCCATTGGCTCATCTATTTATTTTTGAGTGAGTCTGGTATACATAAAGGTGGAATTCCCTGTAGTGCACTTATATATGCACTTGGTGTGATTTTTGTCAAATTCATTCTGCATGTCAAAATAGGTTCTGATAATCCTCTGGATTTCAGAAGGGTCTGTGCTGATATCTTCTTTCTCATCTCTGATCTTGTTGATTTAGGTCTTCTCACTCTTTTGGTTAATTTGGCTAAGGGTTTGTCAATCTTAATTACCTTTTCAAAGAAACAACTCTTCATTGTGTATTGTTTTCTTATTCTCACTTTCACTGATTTCAGCTCTGATCTTAATTATTTCCAGTCTTCTGTTTTGGAGTGAGTTTTTTTCTTGTTTTTCTAAGGTCTTGTGGCTGCTGCTGCCAAACTGGCGTGTCTCCAATATACTAGTTCTTAAGTTATGTTTGAAATTTCTGATTTTCTGTGTCTCTGTGGTTTCTTTTACTGTACAGTATTGAATTTCTGTTAGTTACCATAGTCATCCACCAATCTTCCTGCTTCTTAAGTGGTGCTGAGAAACTTCTGGGAAGTTCATCCTTCCTCTAATCCACCATCATCTCTCTCCTTGACATTTGAATTTTGTGTACAAAAAATATTCATACTGTAACTCAAATACGATATACAAATATTAACTAAAAGTAGATGATAACTCTAAGCGTAAGAGCTAAAATATTACAAAGGAGATTATAGGGAGACGATTTTGACCTTAAGTTGAATAAAGAGATATGGTACCAAAAAGATTTAAAAAATAACAAAATATCTTGATAAAAGTTGGACCTCATCAAAATTTAAAATTTTTGTGCTTAGGCAGGTAGCACTAAGAAAATGAAACCACAGACCACACACGGGAAAAAGAGTTGCAAGTTTCCTATTTATTAAGGACTTGCCCTTAAAAGTAATAAAGAAATCTTAGATATTAAAAATAAGAATAAAAATAACCTCTTTTAAAAATGGGCAAATATTTGAGTAGACATTTCATCAATGAAGATACATAAATGGCAAATAAACACATGAAAATTTGCTCCATCTCCTTAATTGTTAGAGAAATGTAAATTAAAATTGAAGTGAAATTTATTACTCACCCACTAGAGTCACTGTAAGCTAGAGAGGATATCTAGTGGTAGGATATGGAGACATTGTAATCCTTGTACATTACTGATGGTAATAGAAAATGGAACTGACTCTATGGAACACGAGTGAGAAATTTTATTTTATTTATTTATTTATTTATTTATTTATTTATTTATTTATTTATACCAGGGATTTAAACCCAGGGGCACTTAACCACTGAGCCACATCCCAAGTCTTTTTTATTTTTTATTTTAAAAAGGATCTCACTAAGTTCTGAGGACCTCACTAAGTTGCTGAGACTGGCTTTAAACTGGCCATCCTCAGCCTCAGTCTCCTGAGCTGCTGAGGCATGTGACACCACACCCACTCAGGTGAGTAGTTTCTTAAAAAGTTCAATATGATATTACCAGAGACCCGTGAATCCACTTCTAAGAGAAATAAAAATAAAATGTTCACCAAAGAAATGAACTCAAATGTTCATGGAAGCATAATAAATAATAACCTAAAACTGTTAGTCATCTAAATATCCATCAGTGTTAAATCAACAAATTATGGTCTATACAAAAAAATAGAATAATATTCTGTGATTAAAAGAAACAAAGTTTTGAGACGATGTATGCTTATATTTATAGGGAACATTCCTTACGCTTATCTGACAGCAGTCACTGACACCCTGGTCTAAGTAAGCCAAACAGTCTGAACAGAGAAACTGAGGTAATGGTAAAGACTCGCCATGGAATGAAGGTCTTTGTAGCTGTTGAGGCTGAGTTTGAACTGAGGGGAGGCCTCGTTCTGACATGCATCACAGAAAGCTGTGATGTGAGCTTGCCTGCACTGCCCTGCCTCATGCTGTGTGCTGGAGCTTGCCATTCCTCCAGGCCTTTGTCTCAGACTTGTTGCTGGGCAGAATTGCTTAGGCATGCTTGGTTTATTTACACTACCTGGACCCTCGACGTATAGTTCACCTATAGGCTGACTCTGCTATACTTTAACAAGCATGCTAACCTGATTGGATAATGTGTCTATATATGTCCTGTGCAACCCTAAATAAAATTAGATCCGTGCCTTCAGAGCTCGAACTCCGATGCCTGGATAAGGCTAAGAAGGGTAGGCATCATTTGTCCTCACCCTCAGCAAACCCATCTCAGAACATCTACATATATTAGTTTCCTGTTGATGCTATAACACAACTGCAAATTTAATGACTTAAAACTATATAAGGTTATTTTCTGAGTTTATAGAGATTATAAATTTGAAATGATCTCACTGAGCTAAAATTGGCAGAGCCAGTGAATTCTCTTTCTGAAGGTTCTGGGGGACTATCTGTTTCATTCATTTTCCAGCTTCTAAAGACTGCCCTCATTCCTTGCTTCGTTATCCCCTTTCAACTTCAAAGCCAGCAATGACCAATGAACTCTTTTTGATATCTCCTCATCTGACTCTTCTGCCTCCAACTTCTCCATTTTAAGACCCCTGAATGTACATTTGGCACACTGGATAATCCAGGATAATTTCCCTATTTTAAAAACCTATCGTAAGTAATTAGATTTGCTACCTTAATTACCATGTTTTCCATGTAACATAAAGTATTCACAGTTTCTGGGGTCTACTCCCCCAAACATTTTTGACTACTACAATGCTAAGCATGGTTGAACCTCAAAAGTACTATGCTAAGGGGAAAAGATCCTATGCAAAAGATTATTTATTGTGCAATTCCATTTATGAGTAATATCTAATAAAAATACTTGTAAAGTCATAAAGTCAATCAGTGATTTCCTAAGGATTGAACTGTGGGCCAATATTAACCATGAATTGGTATGAGGGAATATTTTCAGGTTAGAAGAATATTCTAAAACTGGAATTTGTACAGTTGGTGTATTGAATGATTTACAAATTATAATTCAACAAAACTGTTAAAAATAGTGCATTTTGGAGAGAGTAGTTGATCTTAAAGGATTTGAACAGGTCTTCTCTATAAGAAAGTTATTTGTGAGAGATTTCAAATAACAAGTGAATTAAAAATGCATCATAAGGTATAGTTCTCAATTGCCATATAAAATAAAAATAAGACTAATTATATTTTACAAATCTATATATTTGGTTTAAACATATTGACAGGAGGAATTTTTTTGAACCATAATGAAAGAACAATATCTTGCCCTAGCTGTGAGAAGTAAATCATTTAACAAAGCAATAAAGGTTGCAGAGAATACATTATGCCAAAGATTGCCACTTCCAGAAAAATAATGATGATGACATTTAATCTCTGAATATTTATGGTTAAAATTCTTTTAAGTGTTCTAAGGAATCTGCTGCTGAAATTCTTTAATATGTGAAAATAATGAGTATGAATGTGGAAAATTACAGACACAGAGACAGGACTAAAGGAGTGAATGCAATGGAAGGAAGAGCTTTATTCACACATGGTTACTGCATTTAGCACCATGTACCTCAAACCCCAATGGATTTTTCTGTAACCCAAATTAATTTTTAAAATCAACTTCTATGCTATTTTTCTCTCTTTTTCTTGGGGGGAAAAGAAGTTTCTACCATCTATTCAATAAAACACAGATCCCCAGAGAATTTCTTAGACCTCTGAAATTTACAGTCATTCCATCCAGAGAACTGCAGCAGTCCTCTGCTGTGGGTTATTCTAGTCACAGCCACTGGCAGATCTCCAAGCCATACAGGACAGCACAGAGCAGAAGGCTAGATCTCCAAGGACCTAAGACTTCCCTTTAAGAATTGAGTTTGTTGGCTGCACAGTCACTGGCTGGAAACTTTAAAAGGGTGCCCACGACTCCCCCTGGGATGTCACTCCCAGTTGTCTCTTATAGTATTCAAATACCTCCTTCAGGCAAGCTAGTCAGTCCTCCAGTAGTTTAGCAAGAAACGGAGATTCTGGCTGTGATCTACGTAGTCCAGTCTTATGTCTTTTAATCCATAGCATTTAGGAAGTTCCATGATAAAGTAGATACTATTAATACATGTGGAATGCAAACTGTGCATGTATTTCAATATTTCAAGGGTGCTATTTGGAAATATCAACCATATTATCAGTGTGTGTTTACAAATCATGTCTTTGTCCTTTTATCGGAGAACATTTACCTTTGAAAGTGAACTGTGGCAGTGAAAACTAATCATTTAGGGAAGAATATAAAGTACAATAATGAATTTAATAGTAGTTATTGAAAGTTGGCTGAGTTTCAAACTAAACTGAACAAATATGAGAAAGGTTTCTTTTGGTCTTTTGCTCTGCTGTTTTAGAAAACTAGTTAAGGAGAATGGTTTTATATTCTAATAAACACTCAGCATTTTATACTTTTTATAGAAATGTACAAGGTTAAGAAACTCATTTGTTTTTCAACCACTGAAATACAAAAATAAATAAATAAAATTATTCAAACTCATAGCTAATTTCCAAATGATTGCAAACTGAATGCCAAAATAAGGAGGTAACTCTTCACATAAAAAGGCTAATCATGGTTAATTGTTTTCCTATTCATTCTGATGATAATAGCCATTATAAACTCATTTGAAGTATGTAGATGTAATATGCAATTACCCTAAGATTCAGCTTTCCAAAACTCAAACATATGACTAAGATAGCATTGAGCTCTGTTTATTGGTAAGGCTGCCAACCTGCTTCATTTTCAAAGGAAAAATAAGTGTGTAGCTGCAGTCCAATCTTGTTTACATGCACATATTTTCCTCTTTATTTGTGCTGATATAATGCCTATAGTCTAAATCAACCTGTTTACTATTACAGAAAGCAGTGGGTGGCTGTCACTATTGTTTGGAAATTTCTAAAGAAATGGGGCTCAAATCACAAAGCATTTAATTCCAGATCATTTTTTCCCCCTGTAAGTGGAAAATATGATCCATTGGAAATCGTAAAATGCACACAGTCTTCTCAAGATCAAGCTTGGGGATTTGGTGTACATTTAACTTTGTCTAATGGGAGTTGGTGCTCAGATCTTTACACAAGAAGTTGAGAATCCCTCTGTATGAGATATAAAATGGAGTTATGGAGTTGACTTTTGACCTTCATATAGCCTGCTATGGAGAAAAAAAAAAGTTTAACACATTCAATCTGTAGTTTCTGTTGCTTTTAAAATAATCTAGGGAGAATGAGTGATTATAGAATTCTATGAAAGGGAGTGCCAACTCTCCAAGAGAGTAGCTGTCCTTTCATTAAGGCTTTTCTCAGAAATAACAAGGTAGGCCTCTGCTGCTGCTGCTTTGTATTTGAAGAACAACCATTCAGTCCAACTCTCTCTTGCCTTTGTCACTCTTATGATCACTGTGTCTTCCCAGGCAGCCTTAACTCCTTGCCTGGCCTGAAATCTTTAGCACATGAAACTTTCCCTATGTAAAAAACTGTTATAGTTCTTTTTCCCAGTAGAGAATTTCCCCTGGCCTATTTCCCTCTGAAACTTCAGTCTTCATTCATTCATCACCAAACTTCTTGAAATGGTCATTTATTAACTTCTAGTATCACTTCCAAGAAAATTGATCTTAATTTTAAAATGTATTTCCAAAGGTATACTGAAAAACACTATCTTTGTTATCTCTTGAACTTTAGACTAAGTAAAAACAAACTCTAATTCACCTTCACCCTCAAGCACCTTCACCCATGCAGTTTAGCACATACTCTGTGTAATGGAATACAAAGAAAAATGACAGAATTGCAGAAACGTTTTTCCTGGCATTAGTGAGCTGCCAAGCTACCATCAGAGAATCCATTAGTAGATGTTGGTTTCTTTTAATATAGGTCTTCATTTCTCTATAACATATGCTCATTCATATATTATTTTATGCACTATCAATAATTCCGTGATATTCTAAGCCTAATAGGACAAGTGTCATTAAACTATTTTTTTTCATAAACTAACAGATATCAGATAAGTACTTTAGACATTTTGGACCATATGGTTTCAATAACAACTACTTAACTTTGCCATTGTAGCAAGAGAGTAGACCTGGACAATATGTAAGTGAATGGATGTGGCTCTATTTTAGTGAAATTTTATTCATAAACCCTGATGATGGGTCATATTTGACACTGGCAAATGTCTGACCTAGTGTGTCATATGACATGACACATTTTTGATTCAGAAATTTCTTCCTTAGCAGAAAACTACAGAAATGAACATTTCTACTTTGATTGACAGTTCATTTTTTAACTCCTTTCTTAATAAGTCAAAATGGCAGGCTTATTTACATATTTAGTGAAAATAGGTACTGATCAATCAACCATTAAGTACTATGGAAAGTTTTAAGCTTATCTGGCAAATTTTTAACATCTTAAATCAAGTATCAATCAGAAATCTTCTGATCCAAAATCCGTATACCATCAAATATCATGAGCTCATCTTCTACATCTTTTCTAGCTTAAATATGAGGGTATTTGAATTGAAGTCTCTGATTTTAAAGTCTAAAAATAGCATTTCTAGCTTAAACAGTTTGCCATATATATTTTGTCAGGCTTCAATATAAGTGTCTATAGATGATAATAAATTCACATGTGAGTTTAAGTAGAAATAGAAAAATGTCAGGCTTCAATATAAGTGTCTATCAACCCCAGTGTATAGTAGGTCAAGAGTAAGATGGGTAAACAAATAGGGTAAATCGTTTAGATTCTAAAGAGGGGGATTGGAAAGGAATGTGGCATTCAGGCATTAAAAATAAGTTTTGTTTTTGCAATTATCTTCTCTGCAAATTAAGTCAACAATGTAGGTGAATTCATAAGTCACTCAATTAAGTTAAAGCCATAGGGCAGGGAAGGGTCAAAATTACTGCTCATCTGAAAAGTTTCCCTGCTTATAGACTATGACTCTGGAGTAGTTATACTGAGGAACACAGGGAAACTTTCATGCTTATAAGCATAAATTGCAAGATTTGTTTCAACTAAACCTCAAGGAAATCATTGAGTATTCACAGTAAGAAATGGAAACCCTTGGGAGACCATTAACAGTTTAACAATTAGAGTTTATGTGTTCAAATCAATGCCACTTACAACAACAATGTGGAAATGATGATTTTTTTTCTAAATAATCCATAATATTAAAAAAACTAAGGTGTGGATTTTATAATATAACAAATTAAGAATGAACTGCAAATATGAAGTAGTGGGTGTGGTTGTTCAGGTCAAACGATCTTTTGAATCAAAGATGATGATTTTCACATGAATAACTAACAGCTTTTATAAGTTCACAGATAATCCCAAAAGGAAATCAGAATTCACACAATTATCACATCTATAGATGATAATAAATTCACATGTGAGTTTAAGTAGAAATAGAAAAATGTTCGGAATGGTCTGATGAAATTGTTAGCAAACGTAAGCTTATTTCTGAACTTCTTTGAGTATAGTTAAATTGGTTAAAGACGTGAAGACATAGTGCTTATAAAAAGGAGAAGAAAATTTCTAACTGTGAAAAAAATGACAAATATAAATATCACTTAAATAAAATCACAATATGGCAATGTATGTTCGTTTGGTTACAAGTGACAGAAACTCTATTTTAACTAGAATGGGAACAAAGAAACATTCATAAGCTCCTACAATCCAAAAAACGAGAAAAGAGTCACAAGAACAAACCAGCTGTGTAATGAAAAGAGATGTGGTTAGGCTTCAGGACCAGATGGAGACAGGGCCTGAAAACAACTAGGTCACTCTCCATCTTGTATTATGCTTCTCTGTGATGCACTATCTAAACATATACAAGTTCTCCCTATTGAAGAATTAGCAGAGAGTTACAAAAATCTACCCAACATTATGTCTTCTTCTTTTTTAACAGATTCTGGTTTTTATGATGTATGATTTGTTCATGGCTATAAAAAGCTGTCTTTTTTTTCAACCACAGAGAGTTACGGTGTTTTGTTTGTTTTGGTCCCCTCCTCCCTGCCCACACCAGTATGGCTTTCAATCAAATATATTGACTTTAGTTTCCTTGACAGTGGTCAGTGTAGGTGCAGGAATAGGATGTAGTTCTAGTCAATGCGATGAAAAGTTGGTCAATGCTTTTTAAAAAGGTTTCCTTGCCTTTAAAGTTAAACACACTGAGGGAAATCATTTATTTCTGTCTCTGGATATCATTATTTCTTGATAAGATGCCCTGAAATGAGACAGTTATTTTACTACAAACCCAGAAATGAAGCTAGACATAGGGATGTCAGAATAATAAGTTAATGGAAGAATTACGATGAGATCATTGGGTTGTTCAATTAATTTGTTTTAGAGCTGCATTGTTTTGATATTTATTGTAGTGAATTTCACTACTGTGTAAATACTTTGAATTGGGTTTTCTGTTATTATCAACTGAAAACTTCCTAAATAATATCAGGAAAACATTACCATTGATACAGCTTAGGATATAACCTTTGTTCCTGGTGAAAGAATAAATGACAGAATATTTAGCCTCAAGTTCACAAGTCCTAGAGTAGGGCTCCAAAGAGTCTAGGTGAAGAATCTGGGACCAATCTTTTGTGGTTTTCTTGTCAAGTGGAATCAAATGAGTAAATGGGATTATTTCAGAAAACAAATATATGAAGCCATGGGAAAAAACAATTCTGAGACCAGAGATTGTTTTTAAATAAAAAGGGATAAAAGTTACTATATAAGTTAAAGAAATAAGGAGTGTTGAGTAGGAAGAAATGGTCTATTTCAAAATAAAATTTACTGTCTAGCAAATCAAAAAGGAAAAAATGTTAACTTTTAGAAATAATACAGGTTATATTAGTTAATTTTTAAAAAACACTAGAGTCTTCCTAGACCTTATGGAGAGAGTTAATCAGAAGGGACCATATAAAAAAGGCAAGCAACCTCCCTTATTAGATCTCTTATAAATGAGTTTAAAGGAATCTTTCGAGTTGGATTGCTCATTAACCAGTAAATTAGACTTCTTCATTATGCTAATGGTATTGGTTTTTAAGTGCAAATTTAAGAAGATAACAAATATTTAAGAAGATAACAAATGTTGGCAAAAGTATTAAGGGAACTCTTGCACATAGTAGCTGGAAAGGTAGATGGTGCAGCCTTTGGAGAAAACACTACGATGTTTCTAAAGAAATTCAAGTTAGGACCACCAGATAGCTGGGCTTGATGGCACATGCCTGTAATCCCAGTGGCTCAGGATTCTGAGGCAGGAGATTCAAGAGTTCAAAACCAGCCTCAGCAATTTAGGAAGGCAGAAGCAACTCAACAAGACCCTGTCTGTAAATAAAATATAAAAAAGGGCTGGGAATGTAGTTCAGTGTTTAAGTGCCCCTGGGCTCAGTCCCCGGTACCAACAAACAAACAAACAAACACACAGAAAACTACCATATGATCTAGCAATCCCTCTTCTAGGCATGCACACAAAGGAAATTAAATCACCAACTTGTAAACATATCTGCTTTCCCATGTTCATGATAGAAAAGATATGGAAATGACATAAGAGTACAATTTCAGATAACAAGATAAAGAAACTGTGATATATATATGTATAAAGGAATATTATTCAATCCTTAAAAAGAACAATATCTTTTAATTTGTCACACATAGATGACCTTGGAGGATATCACACTAAGTGATATAAGCCAAACACTGAAAGAAAAAAAGTATTGGATTATCTTTCTTATATGTAAAACCTTGAAAAAAATATTCAAGTATACATAGTACAAAACAAAGGGGTTTCTGGAGGAGAGAGTGGGGAGGGAATTAGGGAGACTTATGTCAGATGATACAAAGTAGTCATATGTTGACTTTATGTACTACGTAAAGACTATGGTTAACAAAATTAATATGGCACTCAAGTCAATTCAATTTGAGCTACTTCTGCAAAACAAACAAAAATGGGTACCAGTGAGAGATAATGGATATGCTAAGTTGCTTCAGTATTATAACATTTTTCCTATTCATATGTATCACATAACTTGTGATATACTTCAATGTATACAATGAAAACTTATAATGAGGATCCTGACAATAATGATGAGTAGAGGAAGGGTTACAGGATTCTAAATAGAGGTAGAGTAATGTTTGTTTGCTTAGAGATAAGATGTCATGAAGATACAGCATTTGAACTTGCTGTAAAAGTTGAACCTGTATTTAGAAAGGTGCTCCTGTGTCTGATAATCCTCTACCTCTCTCACAGGCTATTTGAAGGTATTTGTTATGGATTGAATTGTTTCCTCCCAAAGGATATGTTGAAGCCCTAAACAAAGTATCTCATAGTTTGACCTTTGTAAATAGGACACTTATTCAAATTGAATGAGATCATTAGGGTGGACTTCGAGCATGTAATGAAAAATATGACTGATGCCTTTATTCAAAGGGGAAATTTGGACAGAGAGGCAGATATGCCATGGTTGTATGAAAATGTGAGTGTGAAGGCTGAAACTAGGGTGAAAGGTAGTTAAGCAGAGGAACACAGAAGATTGCCAGGAAAGAAGAAAAGCACCACTAGCAGAAAGAGAGGCATGGAACAGATTCTCCTTCAGTTATCAGATGGAACCAACACTGTTGACATCTTCATCTTGGATTTGTAGCCTTCAGAACTCTAAGTCTGTAAATTTCTGTTTTTTAAGGCAAGCAGGTTGTGACAGTCACAACAAAGTAGTAAAATAAAAACATCATGAAATTACATGTCAAGGTTACCTCACCTGTTCTATTAATGACCCTGCCTGGAGAGACCTGTGAATTGGGAAGAAGTGGACGCTCACTCTGCTAGTACCCTGTTCATATGGCCTTGATTGTAGATCATTCCAACTGCCCTTTACCTCATGTATAAATGAGGCATCAATATGCTTTTGATTTTAGTTCCACTTCTCATTGTCTAACATAGATGAATTCTTTAAAATTCTGAGTATCCATATTCCGCTTTATAAAATGTATATTATATATATAGAAAAAAGGTAGGGGGCATATCAATAACATATGGGTCAACTTTTTTAAAATACACAGTTCTGGGCCTCAGTTCTAGGTCTCAGTCTTTAGATTCTAACTGTATATATATATATATATATATTTTTTTTTTTTTTTTAAGTGTATACAGTTAAACTAAATCCAACCCTTAATACTGACCATGGGATTCAATATTTTAAAATGCTCATGTCTCTGATTTCATCCATTCTACAATTATGGTCTGTGTCATGTGTGATAAAATGTTCATTCTATTTATCTATAATCAATTTTTAATGTAAGTAGGAATTGTAAGAAGTCCTATACCTATGAACATAGATGTGGTTCAATGACCAAGAAAGCTAATCTCAGTTTGCAGCAATAACTAAAATTCATAATTATTATATTTCACAACATTTTTCTTTCAAAATTGACTAGCAAGAAGATGCTTGCTATTCTGTGACAGTGACTGTTTTAATATGGCATTGACATTATCTTCTAATTACCCTACTTTCTTTTGTAGAATCATATATTAAAAGCAGCAACTTTATAAAAAAAACTTAGCTTGACAAATATCTTATGAATTCTTTCTTTAAATGCTGAGGGTTACAAAATGAAATTTAGTATATATGAGCTCCTAGAAGCTATTTACCACTTTAACATTTAACAAGCCATACATTAACATTTAAAAAGTCATAAAAATGTACATCTATAAGCGATTTTACTTAATAGGTTAGCCATATGCATTCTACCCAATAGAGGGGGAACAGCATTAATAAAATGTCTTCTGAACTCAGTAAAAGTAATTTATACAAGTACAGCTTGGTTGATGATTAGAGGGCAAGTTATAGGTTACACATTATGATTTTATCTGTTCTTAAAAATTATTTTTGCTGCATTGCCCCCAATAATTAGGAGTGACACTCTGATTGGAGACAAAGGCATGGGCAGGGTGACCTTTCAAAGTCCCTTTGAGATGGCCATGATTAATTTTAAAGCAGCATTTAGTAAATGGTAGAGTAAGCCACAGATCTGAATGGTGAAGTAATTGAGACATTTTTTTTTTTATTTTTTGGCTATTTATTTTTTTCTGCATATCAGTTCATGAGCTAGAAGAAAAACAATCAACAATTAATTTAGTGTCAATACTAAACAAAGAGTAAATTCTTAAATAAATAAGGATATGAGAAGAAAACAAATAATTCTTACACAATTTACCAACATCTTCTCCCTCTTTAATTGAAATGTACCCTGGTTGATCATAGGAAAGTAGAATAATATTTAAGTGCAAATTTCATCCATGTAGCATTTTGTATACTAGTTTCATTTACAGACTATAACATTGAATTATTTCTCTGAAGACTGATTAACAAAAGAAATAAGAATTTGAAATGGAAATGGAGGCAAAGCAGATGGCAATAAAGCAGTGAAGTTTTTCATAATTAAAGTTTAGGAATGCTTATAAGGATTGATAAGGGGAAAGTATTCCTGAGACTTAACAGTGCTCTCTATTGTTGAAAGAAAGACCCAAAGAAACAGAAATCAACACTGAAGAGTCACACATTCAGAAAGACACTAAATCCTGACTCAGGGGAATAAGCATTGTTTGATGTTTGTTATGTGCAATAGGATAAATTTCTAGGTGTTTCCATGGTAGTGATGAATTGAGTTTCAGACATAAGGTATTAAGAATCGTTGAATAGGAATCACTAGTAGAATAATTAAGATATAAATGTTGCCCTCATATTTCTTAATTTATTTAGCTATTATTTTATTTTATATCAAGACTACACATATTGTTAATGACATTTATGTTTGCTCCCAAACTGAATGTCTAACTTTTTATCATAAAAATATTCTGTTGCTAATAGAAATATACTGTAATTGTCATACATAGTGGGTGGGAATGCAAAATAGTACAGCTACTTTGAAAAGATCTCAGCAGTTTTTAAAGTAAATTTACATTTGTGATTTTCATATGTTCCAGACCTTCTGCTGGGTATTATGGAAGAGTAGTGAATGTATTTGCCTACACACCCTGAAAGTTACTGTTCATAGCAGCCTTTTTAATTAAAGTCCCAACGGAGACATTCCAACTGTCCATCCACTAGTAAATGGGCATATGATGTAAGATACAGCCATATAATGGAATACTATTCAACAATAAAAGAGAATAAACTAACACAAGCAAAAACAGAAAGAAATCTCAAAAGCATTATGCAAAGTAAAAGAAACCACTCTCAAAAGACTACAGTATACCCTATGATTCCATTTATGTGTCTTTTAGGAAAAGGGAAATTATAGGAGAAGTGGAATCAGTAGTTTATAGGGGTTTGGGATGAGAAGAGGGGTTGATTATCAAATGTAGGTGTGAATTGTGATGAGATGATGGTAGTGTTCCACATCTCAGCTGCTGTGGTAGATAAGCAACTTTGCTCACTTGCCAGAGATCATTCAAGTGCACAGCAAAGACAGGTGCATTTCTTACATATACACTATAACATAAATAACCTGAATTTTGGGCTGGGGATATAGCTCAGTTGGTAGAGTGTTTGCCTTGCGAACACAAGGCCCTGAGTTCAATCCCCAGCACTGCATAAAAAACCAAAAAAAAAACACCTGAATTTTAAAAAAGCATTATGTAAAGAAGAAAGTGAAAGTCACCTATTATCCATAACTCAAATATATTTACTATCAAATTTTATTTCTAATCATAATTCTAGGCTTATGTACAAAACAGATTTTTTTTCCTAAAAAAATTGCACTCATAGTCTATATACCTACTTTGAATTAAGTATGTATCATGTACTACCATATTTTTAAAATTCTTTTGACAACATAGTATTTTGTAGATACAGTATAACTTTATTAAATCAATTATATTTAAGTTGCTCCCAAGCTTTATAACCATAATGAATATTCTCATATACACATCTATAAATCTTTGTATCTATATAACCATAAACACTTGTCTGGTGATTTTCTTAGAATTAATTCCTACACATTGACTTTCAAAATATGAGTCTAGACACATTTAAATTTTTGATACATAATGATAATTTAAAATGATACTTCACTAAAAATATCAGAAATTTCTCATTTTTGTCCTTATATCACAGAATATTATCATTAAAATATAACCGGGTACGGTGGTACATGCCTGTAATGCCAGTGGCTTGGGAGGCTGAGACAGGAGGATGGGGAGTTCAAAGCCAGCCTCAGCAATGGTGAGGCTCTAAGCAACTCAGTGTCGTTAAATGAAATACAAAATAGGGCTCAGTGGGATGTGATTCAGTGGTCGAGGGCCCCAGAATTCAATCCCTGGTACCAAAAATAAATAAATAAATAAATATACTAAAAAATATATATTAATATATATTTATATACATATATATTTCAGGATAGTAAGTTCATTCCTCAAGACTACATTCATATACCTACTCATGGACAAGGTTAAATTAAGTGCTTCAAGAATTGACTCAATATCCATTATCCACATCTGGAATTACTTGCTTAATATTTTAAAAAATGATTTTATGTCTTTCTATGGATAGATTTAAATATTTAAATGTTTTTCCTCTTTCATTAATTATTTGCCTTGATTTTTCTTCAGATTAATTTACCATAATCTTTACAATGACCTCCATGAACTTCATCTCCTCTGCCTTGGGTCTTTGGCTGGGACTTGATAATGGGAGACATCACTGTCCTGAAAGCAGGAGAGGGAGATCAGAGTAAAGTCCACTCCTCTATCCTGTGCCAAGCCATTTTTGCAGAGTAAGATGCTGTCTTTTCCATTAGTACTGCTCATTTGGTTCATTTCTGTTCCATGGCTTCAGATATCACTGGTCTCTGGCTATACCTCCCCTTCAAGCATAGGACTGTTGGTAGCTGTTTGTTTTGCTGTCCTTGGATCTCTTAACCCTGTGTACACATATGTAAAAAATGGAGATAAGGTAACTAATAAGTTTATTAGTGGGAACTTAGGCAACAAATTCCATGGTGACCACAAACAAATACAAAAAAAGTTTAGTCAATTATGTTGATTTTTTTTTAATAGACCCACAGTCTTTGGAGGTGTTTATATAACACTAAACCCATACTAGAAAAATAAATTTTATAGAAACTAGTCAAATAGAAGTATACAAGATTGGATGCAATGCATTGCAGGGAAGATTAGAGGAATGTTATATACTAAATGTGATTGTATTGAGGTAAAATTATTCCTAACAAATAATTCTCTCTGCAAAGGGGTGACAGATTCAGAAAACAAAAATACAGGATGCCCAGTGAAATTTAAATTTCATATAAACAATGAACATTTTTTAGTGTAAGTATGTTTATTTTAAATGCAAATTTCACTTGGCATTCTAGATTTCATCTGGCAACCCCATCCCTGTACATAATGCAGTAACAGTCTATCACTTTCCAAAAGTTTTTGTGACTTTTCTTCTGCAAAATCAACAAGGTGTGTAAGGAAAAATGCAGCTCAGCTTGGGACCCGCGGCAGTTCTAGCCGCTGCTGTGCAGTCCTGTCTCAGTTGAGACTCGACAATAGCTCCCAGAAAAATGCACCATGGAAACGAGGCCTCACACAAGAAACTTTATTATGCGGATGACTAGCGCCTCCGTTCCAGGGTGAAAAGAAAGGGAAAAAGAAAGATGGCGTGGGCGCTTCTCCCAGATATTGGAATCTCCCGGGCTGGAAGGAACCAGTGGCGGAGGAGAATACTTGCAAGCTCACTGGTGAACCAATAACTAGCTAGCATGTTAGGATGTAACGTGGGAAGCAGGAAATGACTGTAGTGTAGGCTGGAAATTCCTGTAACGTAAGAGGTGGGCAGAGCACAGATTGACAAGTGGTTGGGAGGCAGGGTATCGGCTTTATATTACAAGGTGTAAGTGATCTGGAGACAGATGAAGTCAGGGAGATTAAGAACTAGTGTCTAGGAAACTAGTGCCTGGAAGAAGCTGCAGAGTGAGTCACCCAAATCACATGTTGTGATCAAAGCAATTAGTTCACTGATGGAGAGGGAGAGAGAGAAACAGAGAGAGAGAGAGAGAGAGAGAGAGGAAGTGATTCTGCTTAGAGTCCATTAATATGAATAAATTCTGGATCAAGAGCAGTCTTAATGTGAATAAATTCTGGATCAAGTGCAGTCAAGGTGGTTTCAGAACAAACTGATTAAAAGGGAAATATCTTCATTCTTACTTTGTCCTTCATTCCTCATATGTCATCATGTTTTGATTCAAAAAGGAGAAGGAAGGGAACTCAAGTTCTACCAAAAACCTGATGGGAATGTGACTTGACAAATATTTGAACAAATGTTCCAGTATATTGTAAAAAAAGTACTAATATGGGGGAAGTACAATAAAACCATAAAAAATGCATTTCATTTTACTTTATTTAAATAAAGGAATTATCTTATTTTTCTTAAAAGTGGAGAAGGGAAATGCAGAATTTGTCAATGACCAAAAGGAAGATAGAAATGTAACAACATGTTAAATGGAAATTTCCAATAAAAGAGCTAGGAAAAAATTCAATACCACATTCCAAAGCAACATGCCACACTATAATAAAAATTTTAAAAGATTATCTGAAAGTTCTTCAAATTTCTACCAACATCTATAGTGGAAAAGGACAAGAAATAGAAGACTGAGTCAGGGGATGTATTTTTAATTTATTATTGAGAGCAATTTCATGAATCTTTCTCCACTCAACAGTAAGGAGTGGGAGGCTCTTTATTTTTACCATTAAACTAAAAAAGCAATTCAAGAAAATTCTCTGAGACTTTAATTTGTATTCTGTGGAGTGTGTGAGGTCCAGTGCTCTGATATTTGATTTACATCAAAACCTGAAGGACAAGAGATGGAACAAGGAAATATACGGTTGCAGAAAAAAAATGACTATATTTTGAAAGTTTTATTATTTTTTTAAGTTGAAAGAATACAGGGGTGATTTCCCTGAACCAAAATCTAGTCACAACCCAGAGGGAGGGGTTTATTTTTTATTCTATTACAGGAGGGCCATTCAAATAGGTTAACAGACCTCAGCAGAAAGTTGCTGGAGCTACTATTAGTCGCCCAGAGAGTGCAGAAAGAGGTGAAAAAGATGACTCATGGAAGAAAGGATCACTCATGTCAAAGAAGCCACAGGAAGACATTCCCTGAAACATGAGTGGAGGTTTGAGATGAAAACTTAAAACAACCCCAAAATAATATTTGAATTTAAATAGGTGACATGTCCAGAAAAGTAAAATTATCTCATGATACTTATACCTCTGGTGATGAGAATCAATCAGTGCTGAATTCTGTTTCCCCAGATGTGAAGATTGAACACAAGAGAAACACAGAGGCAAGCATAGAAAACAAGTGCTATTTAAAGGATGGAAACAAACTTTCCCTGGGAGGAATAAGGGCACCCAGGGTTGGTATCCAAAGTTGGTATCCAAGGAAGTGGGAGTGTCCTACCACTTTTATAGATTTTAGAATTTCTTTGTTCTCATGGCCTTCACCATCCTGCCTATGTAACCCATGACCTATGTGCCTATGTGACCAAAAAGGTGAGCCAAGGGTAGTAACAAAGTTGCCCAGGTGTCCAGGCAGGAAGGGAGTGGGCCAGAAGGCATTCATTAATAGCCCTCCTTGGGAGGAACAATTCCCTAGAAGCAGGTCACCTTGACAACAGGTTGCAGCAGGGAGAAGGGCTCTGGAGGTATTAGCATTTCAGTACCACAGAGGCAGGTGACTTTGTGCAGGAGTCTGGGGGCTGTGTTCTGAAAATACTAACATTCCATTTCCTTTGAATCAACTACCATCTTCCTGATCTGATCATCTATATACACTAACTGCCTGACATTTGTTCTTGCTTCAATATCAGAAGAATAGGAACCTTCATGTGCCTCTTTCTGTCTTAACCTCTTTGGTCTACAAATACGAAAAGGTCAGATGTTATGTGTGGGAAGAAAAGGGGGAGTCAGTGTCTAAGGGAGAGAAGGTGCACACCTCCCTCTCTACCTCTGCACTCTAGGCTTCCCAAGAACAGCAGGACTGTGCAGAAGACACGTCAATGTCAAGTCAAATTCCAAGTTTTGAAGTAACAGAGACTACCTATTTTAATTGCAAAGTTGAGACTATTTAGCAATTTCAATTTAGAGGGTTCATAAAAGTCATGGAGCCCACTCAAGTTTTCATCTTCTACAAGAAAAGAACAAGTTGTTCAGAACACATTTCAAAAGAACAATAGAAAAAATAGAGTCACTTTACAATTATGTCTCATAAATTATCTTAATTGAAGTACCAGGTACATTAGCTTTAAAGTAAAATTACTTCCGAACAAGAAATGGAATTAGCATTTGTTTATTGCACTTGCATTAATCAGGATCTTAGTACCTCTCACTACAACATACTCAGTTAAATGGAAAAAAATTAATGAGGAAATTATTTACAAAGTAGTGAGCATGGTTATGTAAACCAAGAGATATGAAAAAAAAATTGAACAAACTAGACATTTTTATGTAGTGACATTATCATTCAAAAATGAAGGAAAAACAAAGATTATCATATAACAAATATTGAGGGCATTTATTTTATTTTATTTATTTTTTTTTTTTTGCCAGTAGACCAGCCTCATACGCAACATTAAAAGTTCTTTAGAGAAAAGGAAAAAGTTCAGAAACTTGGATTTACATTTTAAAAAGAGGAGTATTTGACATTTATTTTTTGTGGTAATATAAATTTTTTTCCCTTAATCTTAATTGATATTATAGTGGGTAACTGATCCAGGCCTGGATATAAAGTGTCTCAAGCAGTGAGTAAGAGAAGAATCAAGTTTGGTTCCAACAAGTGGATTTTATTCATGCAGTGCACACTCAACTTAACATTCCTAATAATAGCAAGTCACAAATACATTGAAGATTCACTCCCTCATTCACCTAGAGTCCAATCCCCATGGATTTACTCAGTGCTACATCTCTTAGCCAAGAAGTCAGTCAACAAGATGGAGAGGATTCTTATCAGCCATAGCCTCTCTCAGCTCCTTGGATGTTCTTGGGTGTCCTATAAGCCAGAGACTGGATGGCAGTGGTCACTGCAGGAGAGGTGGTTGGTCATCTGGCCTCAGTGACAATGATCGATCAGCAATCAGTGATAGTGTGGACAGCAGCCGGGGCAGTTAAGAGACAGAGCGATGTGGAGTCCTCTGGTCATGGTGCTGCTGACAGTTTGCTCCAAAAGTCCAGGTTTTTAAGTAGTGATTTTCAGCCCAATCGTGCTCTGGTCTTCATTAATAAAGACCAGAACACGACTATACTAGGAGCCACCACTCAAATCATAGATAAAGATTCATATCAGCATTGTTCAGGAGTGTCATCCTGCCACACAGCAAGTTTGTCACCAGGTGCCTTTTATGATTTTAGTTTTACAAGTGTAATACAAAGCTGATACCCTGCCTCCCAACCACTTGTCAATCTGTGCTCTGCCCGCCTCTTACATTACAGTAATTTCCCCACTTCCCAGCTACTTGTCAATCTGTGCTCCGCCCACCTCTTACTTTATAGGAATTACTGGCCTACACTACAGCCATTTCCTGCTTCCCATGTTACGTCCTAACATGCTAGCTAGCTATTGGTTCACCAGTCAGCTTGCAAGTATTCTCCTCCGCTATTGGTTCCTTCCAGCCTGGGAGATTCCAATATCTGGGAGAAGCGTACACACCATCTTTCTCTTTTCCTTTCTTTTCGCTCCGGAGCAGACTAGTCATCCGCATAATAAAGTCTCTTGCATGAGGCCTTGTGTCCGCCATGGATTTTTCTGGGAGCTATTGTTGAGCCACAACTGAGATGGGTGTGTGCAGCGGCAGTTCATTTTATACTAGGTATAAATAACTACATATGTGGGCAACCTGGTGAATGGAAAGAGACTTTTCCCCTTCGTGTTTTTCCTTCCTTTCGTAATAAACCCAATCTTTGCTCCCCTCAAAAACCTGAACACGTTCTCTTGGCTTCTCCTCCCCCTTTTAACCCATCCTTCTCTTCTGAGTTTGATTCAGCTGATGAATCATCCCCTTACAGGCCTCCTGCTGCAGAAACCCCTGTTCATTCCTCTCCTTTGCCTCATTCCATTTCCCCTTCTGCTCCTCCATTCAGCCCACCAAGTCCTCCCACCACATGGTCTCGTGCACATGTTCTAGCTCCTTTACAGGAGGTGGCTGGTTCGGAGGGAGTAATCAGAGTCCATGCTCCTTTTTCACTGCCTGATCTGTCCCAAATAGAGAAGTAGCTAGGCTCCTTCACCTCCAACCCTGCAACTTCATTAAGGAATTTCAGTACCTTACCCAGTCTTATAACCTTACCTGGCATGGCATTTACATGATCATGTCCAACACCCTAACCCTTGAGGAATGCAGGGGAGTTTGGGAACAGGTGTGCAATTATGCAGATGAGATCCATCAATCAACCCCAGCCCACCCCATTGGGGCTGAAGTAGTACCAGATAGGGATCCCCTATGGAACTATAATACCGAGGCTAGGTGTCTGCGGTGGGATGAGTTTCAAACCTGCATCCTTGCAGGTCTCCAAAAAGCCACCATTAAACCCATTAACTATGACAAACTTCAGGAAGTAATACAGGACAGAACTGAAAACCCATCAGCATTTCTAAGTCGCCTTACAGAGGCCATGCTCAGGTATACTAACCAGGATCCTGAAACTCTGGAGGGACGGTAGCTACTTATGACTTACTACTTTTCCCAAAGTTACCCTGACATAAAGGTTAAATTGAGGCGGTTGGATAGGGTACCCCTTACCACAGAGCCAGAGGTTCTAGCAGTGGCATTCAAGGTTTATAACGCAAGGAAAGAAAAAAAAAAAAATTAAAATACCAAATGCTGGCCAAAGCCCTTCAGCCAGCTAGACCTGCCCAGCTATCCACTGCTAGGGGTGCCCAAGCTCCCAGAAGACCTCCAAGCCCATGCCTCAAATGTGGGCAAGAGGGCCACTGGGCATGAGCCTGCCCCAACCCCCCGCAGCCCCCAAGTCCTTGTCCAAAATGCCAACAACTGTGACATTGGGCAATGGATTGCCCTGGTGCTCAGAGAAGTGCCAGGTCATCCTTGGCCCCTCCCTCCGGCAACTTGCTGGGATTGGCAATGGATGATTGAAGGGGCCCAGGACTTCTGCACCCCATGACCATCACCACTCAGGAGCCCCGGGTGACCCTTACGGTGGCAGGCAGGCAGATCCCTTTCCTTATAGACACTGGAGCCACATTCTCGGTGCTGCAGGAGTTTTGGAGCCCCACTTCCCCTGCCAAATCCTCTATTGTTGGGGTAGAGGGAAAACCATACAACTCCTTACAAACCCCTCCAATAAGCTGCCACATAGGACAAATTGGTTTTACTCATTCCTTTTTGATAATTCCTTCATGTCCCATTCCCCTTCTGGGAAGAGACATCCTAACCAAATTGGGTGCCTCTTTCCTTCTCACCATGCGCCTCAGCCAAGACTCCTCTGCTATTCCTCTCCTTATGTCTCTACAGGAATATATAGCTCAAACAGAGTCCTCATATCCCCTTCCTCCCTCCCTGGTTGACCCCAAGGTCTGGGACACCCATACACCCTCTGTAGCCAAATGCTCACCTGTACTCATTCATCTAAAGGACCCAACATCCTATCCAGCCCAGGCCCAATATCCCCTTCCCCAAAGGAACCTCATAGGACTTCAACCAATCATCCAGGATTTAAGGCAGAAAGACTTCCTGCGCCCTGCCAACTCACCTTTATAACACTCCCATCCTGGCTGTTAGGAAGCCTAATGGGTCTTACTGTTTAGTGCAAGACCTCCACATCATTAACTCAGCAGTGGTTCCCATCTTTCCCATTGTGTCCAATTTTTACACCCTGCTTTCCTCTATCCCTTCTTCCACCACATACTTTTCAGTGCTAGATTTGAAGGATGCATTTTTTACTGTTCCACTTCACCCTGATTCACAGGATCTCTTTGCTTTTACTTGGACTGACCCTTTCACTCGAATTTCTTCTCAGCTGACCTGGACAGTTCTCCCACAGGGATTCCGAGACAGCACTCATCTCTTTGGCTAAACGCTATCTCAGGATCTTGCCTCTCTCACATTCATTTCCTCTTTTCTCTTACAGTATGTTGATGATCTTCTTCTATGTAAAAGTTAAGCTTTTAAACTTTCTGGCTGACAGGGGTTACAGGGTTTATCCAGCAAAAGTGCAACTTTCCCAGCCTCAGCTTGTTTACTTAGGAGTCAGCCTTTCACCTGGATTTAAGGCCATCACTGTAGAGAGAAAAGCATTGCTGCAGGACATGCCCACTCCATCCACCAAGGAAGAAATCCTTTCCTTTTTGGGGTTAGCAGGATATTTACGATCCTGGATCCCCAATTTTTCCATCCTGGCAGCTCCCTTATATGAGGCTTCAAAGGGTATTCCCACTGAACCTCTCCTCAACACAGTAAAAGCCCCTTTCCAGACCTTAAGGAAAGCCCTTCTTCAAGCCCCAGCCCTACACCTCCCTGACTTAACCAGACTATTCTACTTGTTTGTCTCTGAGAAAAGTGGGTTTGCCCTGGGGGTCTTAGGACACCTGTTTGGTCCCACCTTTGGACCAATAGCATACCTGTCAAAGAGGTTAGACCCCACCATAAGAGGCTGGGCGCCATGTCTTAAAGTATTAGCTGCAGCATTTCTCTTAATCCAGGAATCAAAGAAACTTTCCTTTGGGGTTTCCACAGAAGTGCTCTCACCTCATCATCTGTCTGAGCTTCTTACTTATAAGGGTCTGCAAACGCTACCACCCTGTCGGGTGTTGGCCTTGCAAACTGCTCTTATCGAGGACTCTTCCATTTCCTTTAAGACATGCTCTCCTTTAAATCCAGTCACCCTCTTACCCCTGCCTTCCAACATACATGCTTCTGCAACCCATAGCTGCCTTGAGACCCTGGAGGAGTTACTCCCCTGCCCCTCCAATGTCCAGAAAGGGGCTCTACACAACCCTACTTTCATATGGTTCATTGATGGAAGCTCTCTTCTCCATGAAGGGATCGAACAAGCTGGATATGCCATTGTCTCTCTTGAAAAGGTGGTAGAGTCAGGACCACTACCCAACAACACCACCAACCAACAGGCAGAACTAATTGCCGTCACCCGCAATTTCACCCTCGCAAAGGGAGAATCCCTCACAGTCCACACTGACTCCAAATATGCTTTTCACATTATCCTCTCTCATGCTGCTATTTGGAGAGAGAGGGGCCTTCTTACCTCAAAAGGAAACTCCATCGCCAACTCTAGTTAAATTCTAAACCTCCTTGAGGCTGTTCGCCTCCCAGAAACTATAGGCCTTGTACATTGCAGAGCCCATCAAACAGATCAATCATTCATCTCTTCAGGCAATAACAAGGCAGATGAGGAGGCTAAAAGGGCTGCCTTGTCATCCATGCCAGTCCCTATTATGGCTCTCCATGATCCCTTACCTCCACCACCCCCCAACAGGGAAATACTTTCCTACCTCCATCATCTGTTTCACCCCAACCTTTCTTCACTCTTACAATTTGCTAAAACTCATCTACAACTGTCCCCCTCTGACATCTCATTTCTGAAGGAACTCTCCTCCTCATGTGAAGTTTGCCTGCAAACAAATCCTATAGCTGTCAGGCTCCCCACTTTTCCGACTCACCAAGCCCGTGGCACCATTCCAGGGGTAGACTGGCAGCTTGACTTCACTCACATGCCCACAGTAAGAAAGTCTAAATACCTATAGGTTATGATAGACACCTTTTTGGGATGGATTGAAGCCATCCCCACCTCTAACAAAAGGGCAATAACTGTCTCCACCTTCATCCTTCGTGAAATCATTTCTCGCTTTGGAGTGCCTACTTCCTTCCAGTCAGATAATGGATCTGAATTCATTTCCCAAGTTACTCAACAACTTGCCAAGGCTCTTGGGGTCCCTTGGCATTTCCACATTCCCTTTCACCCAAAGTCATCAGGCAAAGTAGAAAGAGCAAACCGAACTCTTAAAAATGTCTTAACCAAGCTCTCTTTAGAACTTCACCTCGACTGGGTTAAACTCCTGCCCCTTGGTCTTCTGCATCTTCGCTCACTCCCAAGAAACCAGCTAATGTTTCCCCTTTTGAGCTAATGTACAGTCGTCCCATCCTGCCCCCTGGGATAGTGCCCCTTCCTTTCCTTCTTCATTCTCAAATATCCATTCGTCTCCTAAATCACATTCGAGCATTACTATGGGGTTATGCTGACTCCATCCTACCTAAACCTTTATCTGGCCTCCTTACCCAATCTCCTCAAATTGGAGACCAAGTTCTTATTTCTCCTCCTCAGGAGGCCACAGTCCCTCTGTCTCCCAAGTGGCAGGGACCCCATACAGTGATCCTGGCCATGCCAACAGCTGTCAAGGTACAAGATCTACCAGGATGGCTACACACTTCTCAGGTTAAGCTCTATTCTCAATCCACTAACCCCTCTCTAGCTCCTAATCCACAGGCTTCCTCCAATCGATACTCCGCCACTCCTGGGACCTCTTCGTCTCAGACTGAAGATCATGAGGCCCTCCACCCTTTCTCCCATTCCAGAAATTGGGAACCAGACAACTGAAACACCAGACAATCACACCCAGCCATGAGGACTGGATTCCTGTTTGTAATTTTCCTAACCACTAAATTTTTTTCCCAATAGAATGCCAGCAAGAAAGGGGAGCCCCTATCTTTTTATATAGGAGGAGTCCTACTTTCATGTCAACCAATCAGCTTGTATTACAGAAATATCAAGATCTTACAGAAATCAGAGTTCGGCTACAGGTGTGCCCCCAGAGGAACTATCAAGTCCCTGACTCTTTCTTGCCACGATGATATCTCTCCCCTGAATCAGCTCTACGTCCACACTCAGCAGGAAGCAATTATAGAAGGCTGACCTTCATCCATGTACCCAAAAAGACTGTCTTATAAAATAAAAAATGGGGGAATGTAATACAAAGCCGATACCCCGCCTCCCAACCACTTGTCAATCTGTGCTCCGCCCACCTCTTGCGTTACAGGAATTTCCAGCCTAGGCTACAGCCATTTCCTGCTTCCCACGTTACGTCCTAACATGCTAGCTAGCTATTGGTTCACCAGTCAGCTTGCAAGTATTCTCCTCCGCTATTGGTTCCTTCTAGCCCAGGAGATTCCAATATCTGGAAGAAGCGTTCACGCCATCTTTCTCTTTTCCTTTCTTTTCGCCCCGGAGTGGACGCACTAGTCATCCGCATAATAGTCTTTTGTGTGAGGCCTTGTGTTCACCTTGGATTTTTCTGGGAGCTATTGTCGAGCCACAACTGAGACGGGCGTGCACAGCGGTGGTTCCGTGGGAGGGGCTGGAACTGCCGCGGGTCCCGAGCTGAGTTGCATTTTTCCTTACAGCAAGTCCTGGCAAATACAAAATACACATTATTATTACTACATAACACACAACTATAAAATTTCTATTATTTCCTTGTCTCATTACATAAAGTAAACTGAGGATGCTGCCCAGTGATATTGTCATTTACTGGTGACGAGTTCTGCTTCCTCTAATATTGAAGTTTGAACACTAGAGAAGCACACCAAGGCAAGCAAATTAAGCAGATTTTATTTAAAAGTAGTAATGATACCCCCGTTTACCAGTGATGAATTCTGCTTCATCACGTGTTGAAGTATAACATCAGAGAAGCACGCAGGGCAAACATATTAAGCAGGTTTTTTTTTAACAGTAATAAAATAGACTTCTCCCGGGAGGGAGAAGGGGGCCATGGCTGATGTTCTAGATTCTCAAGAAGTGAGGTAAGGGTCTCCTCTGCCTCCAACTTCCAGAGGCAGATGACTTTCATGGCCTCCATTTCCTCGACTTGACCGGATCCCCTATTTCTACACTAACTGCCTGTCCCCAATTCTGGCTTCACCCGAAACAGGAGTGAGAGTTCCCCTCCCCTTGTTCCTGAAACCTGGGCTTCAGGAAAACTATTTAGCACCATTTCCTGCTTCCTTTTGGAATGTAAAGACCTAACCACGTCTCATTGAAGTGTGAAGCCCCTGTGAAAGCTTGGGGCTCAATGCTAGGGATGGAGGAGACCCTGTAAGACAGCTTCCCTCATGCAATCTGCTTTTGTAAACACACTTCCCACTCAAAGACACTTATACAAGTGTTGCTTTTGGAAAATTTGTGTCCACTTACGTACTGTTTTAGACTAGAAAATCTGTAATACTAGATAACCTATAAATATTATGAAATATTGGTCAGGGGTGCTCAGAATTCTGGAGTGCTAATCTCCTTTGGGCCCACCAGTGTAAAATAAAGTTTGGTTTCTACCACCCTTTGAGTGCCGCTTGTTGCTTTCTGGGTAATTCCCACAAAATTTCAACAGATAAATTTATTCAAAATAATAGCAGCAGCAACACATCAGGTAGTTATAGTTTATGGGTGAGTGAAGTGAGTACAGTAGTTCTACAAGGGAGAGGAGAAAGGAACTAGAAACCACCACACTTGAAGCAGCGTAGTGTAAGTTTAAAAAAGAACTTAGTTTAGTCCCTAGTGTCCATTGCTAACTCTAACGCAAATGCTAAGAAAATTTTTTAAAAACAGTGTAAGTGCCAGGCATGGTGACTCATACTTATAATCCCAGCAACTTGGGAGGCCAAGGAAGGAGACTGCAAGTTTGAGGACAGCCTCAGGAAATTAGCAAAGACCCTGTCTCAAACTGAAAGATAACGAGGGCTAGGGATGCTAGAGATGTAGCTCAGTAGTAAAGTGTCCCTGTTGTAAATCATCCAGTCCCAGTTCTGCCGAGAGAGAGAGAGAGAGAGAGAGAGAGAGAGAGAGAGAGAGAGAGAGAGAATATTAACATTAGAAAAGAAGAAATGGAATCATGTGAAATGTTAATCCAAAGAAAGTGGAAAAAGAATGGCAGACAAAAAAAAAAAAAAAAAAGGAAGAAAGAAAAAAGAAATAGAAAAGAAACAAGGAACAAAAGCAACAAATGGGAAGTTATAAAATGTTTTGGTGCTCTTCTAACACTTGTCTAGCAATGAACGCAGCAATTTCATTCAAAAGAGCAAAAAAACTGAAAATGATGCTTCAAGTGGAGAATAGAAAACCAATTTTGGTACATAAAGTAGAAATACTACTTAGCAATATGATAATCAAACTGCTAATCCCTGCAACACATAGATGAATCTCAAAACATTATTTTCATAATAAAAAGAAAATAAAAATTATACTTTATGGTTTCACTTACATAAAATTTTCAAACTAGTAAAATTAATCTTATACTATCAAAATCTGTAGATGGTGTCATTTGGAGTGATTACATAGAAAACAACATAATTATAAAGTGATGTTATATCTTGATAGGGGAATAGTCAGGTTATTAAAATTAATAGAATGACATACTTAAGATGTATGAAATTTGCTAATATAAATTTACTTCAAGAGGAAAAACAGTCTTGAGAAGATTGATTCTGGTTAGAGGGTTAAGAAGATAAAAAAGGAATTTGGTTCATTGGCTCATTGGATGGAAAATATCTTCATATAATTTATTGTAGAGATTGCTTGACAAAGCAATAAATACAATGCCAAAAAAGAAAAAAAGAAATAAAAACCTGATTTCTCTTTCTACAGAATTCTTTGTTCACTTCATTCTCAAATTATTAACGTGAGACTTTAAAATTTTTATTCCATTCTATACAGACAGAAAGAGAGCTTCTTCCAAAAGTAAACTTCTAATAGAGCTTTTATTTTACTGAAATCCCTGAACATACTCTTTTGCATTTTATTAACTCTCTTTTGTTAGGTTTGCCTTTGGAGAAGGGAATAGGATCATTAACATTAGATACAAATAAATAAATGAATAAAAGTAATAACAGGTAAGTTGCTCTAAAAACAGCAACAAAAACAAAAATCTATATTCAAATATCAGAAGGATGGAAGTAGATGCTGAAAGAAAAAAATGTTACTACTAAATAATACAATTATTTCATTTTATGCAAAACTCAGAACACTGGCTTTAAACTTTAATAAGTCTAGCATTTTAATTGGTATCTGAATGTACCTCAGATGTAATTTGAAATTCGGGTAACACTGTGACCCAACCAGTTCGGAAGAATTGGACTTTGCTAAAGACTTATAAAGCAGGTGGGCAGCAAACAAGAAACTATTAAATTATCTTAATTGCTCTATGTGTTGGTGGTGGATTAATAATATGATGATTATCAGGTCAGGTCAGATTCATTTCCCATTTTCCAAAGGAGGTAAAATATAATCCTGAAATTAATTGGAGAGATTAAATCAGATCAAAGTTAAAATGTATTTCTGAATCTAAAAATTTGTAGTGTGTATGAGTTGATTTCTCTGAGAGTTATGACACCAGTGTGGAATCCTACTGTAATGTATAAAGCTGCTCCCCCACCCTTTCTGGTGCAGCCATTTTCCCCACCTCCCAACCACTTGTCAATCTGTGAACATCCTAGCTAGCTATTGGTTCATCATTCAGCTTGCAAGTATCCTTCTCCGATATTGGTCCCCTGTTAGCCCTACGGAATTCAACCGCCATCTTTTCTCTCTTGCTTCTCTCTCCTACACACTTGCTTTTCCTCCTCCTAGCTTTCCACTCTCTCTAGCATGCGCCCTTTCTCTTTACTTTCTCTTTTCCTCTCATTTTCTCTCTTACCCTGCAGGGAGACACTCTGTTTGCTTAATAAACTCCCTTATGTGATTTCCCGTGTCCGGCGTGGTTTCGTGGGATTTTCCTTACACCTACCATTGTAACATCATTCTTCTGCTTCTTACACATTCAAATTGCCTTTCTATAACTCAAGCTATGTTATGATCTAATAACCACAAGTCCCACAAATTTGATTTATGTTTTGCCATAGCTTTCATCATCATAAACAATACATCTTTATTACTTTTCCTAGGTAACTAAGGAAAACACTGAAATAATTATTTTTCATTGATATGATGTAAGAAAAGATATTTGAAATAGCAGATGCCAGTCAGGATTTTCTATGACAGAATCTGAATGACATTATATTCCATATTAGAGTGAAAGAACATATAAATGTTAAATCAAATTAAGGAGAAAATTTGGGCTTAAAAAATGAAAGAAGAAACAAAAGGGTTAGAATATTTTATTGGTCAGCTGAATAGAAGTATATTTACATGAACTAGAAACTGGGCTGCTTTAAAAACAAAAAAGTATATCAAAATTTCTTTCATGAAAGGAAGAGGCACCACAAGACCATAATCAACTGTTTTATAATATGACGCTAATTTCCTAGTTAATTTTCAAGTCAAGCAATTAGTTTTTAAAACATACTAAATAGTCTCAAAATGACTATAAATTATTTGCAATTTCCTGTCATCAGCTATTCTAATAAAAGCTGAATATAACTCATTTGTAGAAAACACTGATGTAACTTAACCATTAAACTCCATTTGGCCCTCTCTACTATTTCCTCCATGGAAAAAGGCAAAATGGCAGTATAAATCAGGTCTTGTACCTCTATAAGGACTTGTACCTTCTTACAAGTTCTTTTTACTCTACATCTACATTTTTTTTGGCTATGATTCTATGTATTCCATCATCTGTGAACTAAAAGGGAGATGTCTACAGATGCCACAGTTGGGACATATTGGTTGTGTCCTCAGAATCTGTTTCCTGCTTCCCCATTCTCAAGAGGCACTGAATTTCTAGTCCTTCTGGTCATTATGATCCTTTTAGAGATAGAAATCCTAGGTAATTCTTGCCCATCAGAACAACTGGAACTTATTTCTGTAGTCAGGTGCATCTGTGTCTGTGTGTGTCCCTGCGGTGTGTAAGGACTATAAACTTCCTTTCTGTAGGAAGGCAAAGCCCTACAATATTCTGACAATCAAACAGCAATTTCTAAAGATAGTAAAAATCTTAATAAATTAAGAAAGGAACACCAAGTCTTGGATATGTCAGTTGTCATGTGTAGATTAGCACGAAATTATCTACCTCTGTGCTTTTTGAGTACAGTTAAATCCTACCTTCCTCCATATTTGGCTTACCCAGTTTGCATTAGATATTTATTACATATACTTTCACACATAAGTGTTTTATCATTTCCCACCACATTTTTGTCTGTCCTAAACACCCCTAAATTCTGCACAAGTAGGCTTCTCTTATCTCCTAGCTCACACAAAAAGAATATGCCTCTGCCTCAAATTCAATATAATAGAAATGAGAGGTTTTACTACTTTAAGTTCTAAGAGTGTCACCATTCTAAGGGTTTGTAATTTCTTAGTAGGAAAATTCCTATGCCCTTCATCTTTACTTTCTCCTCATTTCTTAAAATATTAAGTATAAATCAGAGGTTTTGAGATACATGGGAAATCAAATTAACATTTAATTTGACTTAGAAAGAGAACAAATTGTCCATTACTTTCTCTGTTCACAAAGGAAATCATTTCAAGGGATTTAAACTCAAGAAAAAAAATGTATATTTTTGCTGGGTCATGTGATATGCACCTGTAGTCCCAGCTACTCTGAAGGCTCAGACAGGAGGATAGAGATATCAAAGTCAGCCTCAGTAACTTAACAAGGCCTTGTCTCAAAAAATAAAAAGGGCTGGGGATGTGACTCAGTGGTTAAGTGCCCCTGGATTCAGTCCTTGGTACCTCATTCTAAGGAGGCTTTGGAAGAAACATAACTGAAAAAGAAAGGCCAGGAAAAAGAATTTAAGAAAAACAGAGTAAAGAGAGAAGGAAAATAAATCTCAATGGAAACAAGAGAAAGAAAAAAAATCTATGAAACTGTGATAATTATTTTCATATATAAGAATTATATGTGATAGAGGATAATTTATATACTGAGAGTCAAAGTTTTACAAAATAGTTTTTCATAATAACTGTTGATATTAATTCACCAACTAATCAGAATATCATTATTTATTGCTACTTTTTAAGAAAGAAACTGTTGTCTTCTTGTAGACTACTTTAAGGTTATCCATTTTCTCCTATAAAATCAATTTTTTCAAACTTTTAATGAAGCAGAACACTTAAAGTACAATCTAGTTTAATCTTGTCTAATTCTAAGAAAATAAGAACATTGTCTGAGAGCCAGCAATGACTTCCTTTGGCCACAATTTTTTTTTTCTGTTTTATCAAGATGTTGTACAAATCCTACACTATCCTCAATAGACTAGTTTCCAGAACACAATTATGACTAATATGAAGATTTCTGCAATGTTCACTCTTGCCAAATTTTGCTAATTTAATCTTTTGGAACTTTACTATTCTCTTCCATTTGTTTCCAATTTTTTAATATAAATCAATGAAAAATAAGATTCAAGGTGAGATAAGATTTCAGTTGGCATGTAGACCATCAATATCACAAAGCAAAAAGGAAACAAATATTTCAAAGATTTGCTACGTGTAAACATGGGCATTCACTTAATTAAGAAGGAATTATTTAACATAGTATAGGACTTTTTTATTGGTTCTTTTTAGTTATACATGACAGTAGAATACATTTTGCTATAAATATAAAAGCATGAAATATATCTTATTGTAGTGAGAATCCCATTCTTATGGACATACATGATGGTGGAATTCACTGTGTTGCTTTCTTATATATACATGGGAAAATTATGTCAGAGTTAGTGAGGGGATTCCCTCTGTGGAATTCCCTAAGTTTCCGCATTAGGGGAGATTCTATTTCATATGGGTAACATGAAGAACCACAAATCTGCCAGGCTTTTAGAGAGAACTTTTTCTGGAATATCCTTGTCAATTTCCCCAAGAATCACCTATGCTGTGGGAAGATAAGCAAACTTCCCAATATTTCCTAGGATCACAAGGTGGAAGGATGGGGGCCTAGCTGGCCCATCAATTTGATCTTTTCCTGTTTTCTCCAGTTACCTCTTTTGAAATTCTTGCCTCCCCTGAATTATTGTCTTAGTTTACATTTTGCCTCTGATTATCCACTCTAGTTCCTCATTTCTCTCTCTCTCTCTTTTTTTTTTTAGTCATCAAACAGCTTTTGAAATCATCTTAATAGATGGATTTTTTTTTTTTCCCTGAAGGACTAAAGGTAGCCAGTTTTGGTCATAATGCAGGGTATAAAACAGCATACTTTTTAACCTTCTAGCTACTGAGCTTGACTTCCTTCAGTCATCCCAGTTATAGTGAATTTTTTGACTGGGAAATTATTTTCTTTGACTACACTACTGTTGGAACTTAATTTTTTTCTTTGCTATTGTTTTATAGGTATGACAGTAGAGTGTACTTTGACATATTATACATGCATAGAGTATAACTTATTCTAATTAGGATCCCATTCTGGTCATGTATTCATATGTGAACAGAGGAAAGTTATATCCCATTCATTTTACTGTCTTTCCTATTCACATTCCCCCTCCCTTCCCTCATCCCTTTTTCTTATCCAAAGTACTTCTATTCTTCCCTGCCCTCTGCCTTATTGTGTGTCAGCATCCCCATATCAGAAAGGACATTCAGCCTTTGGATTTTGGAATTAGCTTATTTTGCAAGAAATTAACTTTTAACTTAAATTTCTGTCCTCTTTTATCTAGATCTACTTTCATTGTTTCTTCAAAAATTGTTTTGTTCCTTCCAGATTTGTCACTCTAGTTATCTTGATTTCCAAATTCAAATATTATATCATACCAATATAGTAAAATATAACCTGTGTTCATAATCTTGATCCTAATCATAAATATCTGTTCTGGTATATTCGCTCTCACCCCCTCAAAATTGATATAACCAGTTGTGTTCTCATACGCCCTCAGAATACATAATCGACAGCAATATTTCTGTTTTGTTAATAATAATTTATTTTTTTCTGGCATAAAATGTGTTAATTATTTACATCTTTATAATCACACTGTCAAGGAACTATTTTAAAAGTCCGGATACTGAACATCAAATAACATAAATTATCCAGGGTCATACATTTGATAAGTTGCAAGATATGAGATTTATATCTCATATTAAAGAGCTTCTAATCCCAATTACATAGTGTTAAACTACATTTATTGTGTAAAATTTTTAAATGTATCTGTATAGCTATAGTTACAACACCTTTAACATTAATACATTAAGTATTTTCAGGGAGGATAATTTACTTGGAGAGAAATGTGCATAAATTGGTGTTATTCTTGAATGTTAATCCCCTTTTTGAAAAAAATGAAATCTGCTTTGATTTTATGTTTAATATTAGTAGCAATATCCCCTAAAACTTTGATCTGACAATATAATCCTAATTATGCCTGTGAAAACCTAGAATGTTTAAAGGTGTAAAAATTGGAAACTTAAATGGCTGATTATAAAGTTCAAAACTGATCAAAAAGAGAGAGAAAAAAAAAAAAAAAAGAAAGAAAAGAAAGAAAACTGGAAGATCTCCCTAGCTCAATCCCTGACTCAGCTTCCCCTTCTTATTGGCTTGGACTCCCTGCAGATTAAACCACTATTTGTGAAATTCACTGAGCTGAAGGTAAATGAAAATCTCCTCTAGTTCACACAATTCTGCTTTCAAGTTATCTTGTCAGGGAAGCTGACAGTCTCAGTGATGTTACTTTATAGACTCCTTGGCAAAAATAGGTTGTTGAAAATCTACCCATCAAAAACTAAACCCATAAAAGTTTGCTGTCCTTGGGTCAAAGCACATAAAATGCTCTTGATCTCATATTGTTGAGATGCGTCTGTGCATATAAACTCTTTAGTGGCAGTATGTTGGAAGCAGTAGGGAATGGAAAAAGAACTGGTTATTCCAACTCAAACCAGGGCTCCAAATGCAAAAAACATACAAGCTAACACACAAACAAAAGATTTCCCCAAAGCCCCACTGGCTACATCTTCAATAACAGCTCACTTACCAACCTTGTTGAACATTGGTCTAATATTTGTCTTGATCACTATTAATAAGAAAACAAAGGAAAATAAGATTCTTTCAAACTTAGATAAAAATTGATGCCAAATTTCTTAACATTAGACTGAGTATCAAAAATCAACATGGAAAATTTGTGTGTGTGTGTGTGTGTGTGTGTGTAGAAAATATAATGTATACTTTGGCAGGAAAGGACAGTTATAAACTATTGTGGACTGGTTGTTTCTGATTTTTTTTCATCTAGTACTCATGCTGTCCAACTTGTTTTTGGTGGAATCTTATCTTTACATATTTTGAATTATTAATCACAATTCAAATCTAGCATTGCGTTATTCATGCACACTGTTGAAAGCTGATTACAGCATTGTGATTGGAGATACAATTAGTACTGCAACATCAGTGCCATCGTCTTTCATTCTATTTTTTCTTAAGTAAATTAAAATAGTATCTAATTACAATATTTTTCAGTATTCATTTTCTGGTTTAATAAGGTTTCCTGATAGATAACTGCACTGATTATGAAGTGTGTGATAAATGTTTAATAGCAGAAAATGAACTTAGTTATAAGTACATTCTGTTTTTTAATCTCTTCAATAGGAAACAAATCTATATTTTTCTTTGTTACTTTCCTCTTTTGTATTTCTTGTGTATAGTTTTGAAAAAGTGTAGGATTGTCTAGTAATAGTCTCCCTTAAGATATCAAGAGAAAAAATGGAGGTGATTATATACATTCAAATAATATTATTGTACTTGGCTTCTCTTCCTGCATGCATCACTACTGTCATTTTCAAATGCAAAGGGATTCTTACATTTTATTTTTCAGGCCTTTCAAACTGATGATTGATATGTTAGGAGGGGTTCATGGTTATGCAGCTTTACAGGTAGTGAACTGTAGCTCAGGTTTCATCCAGAAACAAGAATGGGTCTTGGTGATTATCCATTTAGCTGCACACCTCTTCTGAGAAGAGCCTCTTGACTTAAAAGGTGTGTGAACAACAATTAATCATCCTGCTACTTACCTGTCCGGAACCAAATTAAATTAAACACAATTCACACCTTTGTACCTACTCTCATCCTGTCATTAGAGGGTCCAAACAACTTGATTTGGCATCTTGTCCAGGAGAAGATTTATGCTGGGAGGAATAAAGATAGTTGGCTTTGATAATTGAAAATGAGACAAAAAAAAATAGGACCTATAAGTCAAGAATTATATTAATATGAGATTGGACAAAATCACAACCCTTTACATGCCTCAGTCTGAATATAATAGCAAAATTTCCCAGTATGATGAATATTGTATTAACAATTACTTTGAATAAACTTTTACAATTTATTGCTTTGAAAACCATCATTGAAGCTCACCTTTGAAAACTGAAGAAAGATAATAATTGAATACAAATTTTAAAATTTCTATAATATAATATTTGTGGGGAAGATACCATAGTTCTTAAACAATATCACTCTTAAAGCATATCATTAAAATTGCTCATCTTTTCTTTAGTTACTTCCTATATTGAGAAAATTACAATGTTCTTGGATTAATAAAATGGTTCCCAGTAATATAGTTAGTCTTATTTTAATATGTGGGAATGTGAAGAAACTTAAACATTTTTCAAATTAGTAAGCTCCCCTTATTTCCCCATGTAAAACCATGTCTATTGTTTTCAGATTCTTAATGGCTATAAAAAAAGATAATGCACATTTGTATGTTCATGTTCTTTTTTTTTTACCATAAATCACCCTTGCTGACAATATTTTTCTATTTACAAAGTTTAAGTGATATCAGGCATTTTAAATACATTCAATATTTAAAATACATTCAGGATTTAAAATGTCCTTGGAATTATTATTTAATTTATTTAATTCAATACATATTCATTGAGTGCAATCTCTTTTCTTCAATGCTGTGTTAGTTGTTAGAGTAGAATCAAAGAAATTACAAAAACTATTTTGCTCTTAAAAGGGTAACACTTAATGGTAGGAAAATCCCTGACAAGCATATAATACAGAAATCACATGAATGAGAAGGGGAATTCATAAAGGAGAATCTTAATATGATATAGAATTTTCAGTAGAGGAGGTAGGAGGAATGAACCCTCATTAACTACATGGTGGGCCGAATAGTTGAACATATAACTCATGTATAATCTAATTGTTAAAATAATTGGGTCAATCATCTACACAAAGGCATTTGCAAAATGATCAAAGTTCTGCAGTATGACTGTTAGGAATGTATACAAGGAGCATTAATTTTTACCCAACTTTTGTTTGGTCATCTCCCACCTTCCCCAGGCATAGGAAAGAAAGCAAAAATTTTAATCATGGGCTGTTTTTGCTTTTGTTTGTTTTGTTTTTATCATAGAGAATTCTCCATTTCTCCCTTTTCTGCATGTATTACTACTTATTTTCCAGGAACAACTGTAAATAACCATCTTCATAGAGTCTATGCCTTCTCAGTGGGACATGCAGAGTAGACCTTTCTATCCCTTTTATTGATCTACCATATTTTTTTTACAATGTCATTCCCTAAGTTTTCAAATGTTATTTCAATTTTTAAATATTTAATTTCTTCTGTTGTATGATTTCCTGTAATTACTCCAAGTCAATAAACTGGTATGATAAATAGGCTTTTTCCGTGTTCACTGAGACTTAACGAGGCCCGGAGCTCCTCTTGTGTTTGTCCCCAGATACCTAGGTATTGTATTTTCAATTGTCTCTTCTACCGTACATCTTTCTCCTTCTTGTCATCTCCCCCAACACATGACATTTGTCACCTGCTTCTTTTTCTTTTCTTTTTTTTTTTTTTCTTTTTTCTTTTTGGTCACCTAGTTTTCTACAATTCAGAGCACTTGTTCTCATGGTAGATACAAATTCTCAGTCTGGGATGATTTCATAGTATGTATTTGTGTGTGACCTGAAGAAGGCAGAATGAACAGGACTATTGAGAGAAATATGAACAGAGAGAGGGAAGAGCCTTAGTATGATATTCAGGAAGTTCTTTTGAAACCCTTAATCTCCCAGACAGGAGCTTTTCCAATCTCTCCCCCTTTAGAATTGAAGCATATCATTGTCATTTGTCTTTTTCAACTATTCAACACAGAACCCTTGAGCCAAATAAGAACATGGGCACACATATACCTGCAGATAATTTCCCAAGGAAACCACTGATTCTCAAAAACATTACAGTCAAAACTGTGAAGCACAATGGAAGGTTTGGAGGCTCATAATTAGTTTCGTTTGTTTGTTATTTCCACAATTCCACAGTGCTGGGGACTTGAACCCGGGCCCCAGCATGCGAGTCAGGCACTCTACGCAACCACTCTGGAAAGCAGTATGGAGATTCCTCAGAAAGCTTGGAATGGAACCACCATTTGACCGAGCTATCCCACTCCTTGGCCTATACCCAAAGGACTTAAAATCAGCATACTACAGAGATACAGCCACATCGATGTTCATTGCTGCTCAATTCACCATAGTCAGATTGTGGAACCAGTCTAGATGTCCTTCAATTGATGAATGGATAAAGAAACTGTGGCATATATATACACAGTGGAATATTACTCCACCATAAAAAATGATAAAATTATGACATTTGCAGGCAAATGGATGAAATTGGAGAATATCATAAGCCAATCTCAAAAAACCAAAGGACAAATGATCTTGCTGATAAGCGGATGATGACATAATGGGGGGTGGGATGGGTTAGTGTTAGGGTTAGGGTTAAGTTTAGGGTTAGGGTTAGGGAGGGGGGCAAGATTGGAGGAAGGAAGGACTGCATAGAGGGAAAAGAGGAGTGGGTGGGGTGGGGGGAAGGGGGAAAAATGGCAGAATGAATTAAACAA
Organism: Sciurus carolinensis; assembly: GCF_902686445.1. NCBI lineage: Eukaryota > Metazoa > Chordata > Mammalia > Rodentia > Sciuridae > Sciurus > Sciurus carolinensis. The sequence goes on from NC_062215.1 coordinate 94,219,861, forward strand.
CATTGCCCTGTGTAAATTTATGATTACACAAATGGTATGCCTTTACTCCATGTACAGAGAATCAAAATGTATCCCATTTGTTTGCAATAAAAAAAAAAAAAAAAACTGTGAAGCACAAGCAAATATTTCTGTCTCTGACTTTGGTAGGCATTTAGTTTTTTTTTTTTTTTTTAATCTCATTTCTTTTCTTTTTGGCATTTGTTTTTTATAGAGATGATATTGTTATTATTACGTATAACACACTTAACCTTATTACTTTTCCTTGATCTTGTGCTTTCTAATTGGCATAATTATATTTACATAGGGAGGGTCAGATTTTTGTTTTCATTTACAAGCATATCCAACTTCAAATTTCAATAAAATATTGAATTTTGAACATTTATTTTTTTTTCTGAAATTATAATCATACTTTCTTCAAATGAAGTTCTTTCGATGTATTACAAAAGACATCCATGTTTCATTGCCTGTCCAGGATCCATTTATGCTTCTCCTTTTCTCTTGCTTAAAGAAGACACTTTGGGGGACCACGTGGAAATTTACAAGTGATACATGTCTACTGACTCTTCACTTCCGCAGCTTTCATTGTGGTTAGAGGCAGAGAAATGACTCACCTCTGGCTAGTAAGATTGAAAAGTCTGCTGTGATGATTTTGGGAAACAATTGTTTTCCTGAAAACTTAGGCACATGTAGCTGATTTACTTTTTCCTGTTCTGTGTTCGCTCAACCAAATGGTTTGCAAATAATTTGTTTATCTTTCAGTAAGAGAGAATATTAATTCCAGAGATTCTTAGTAGTGTTTCAAAGGGGGGAAATTAGAGGAGAACTTTTTCCAGACTTTGGGTCTAAAATGGGTGTTATTCAGGTGGGTCTTGTAAAGCAGGGGATTAGTTGGTATTATGTAGAGTATATGACAAGATACCTTTGGTATGAGGTGAAAAATAGGTATTTGAGTTATCCCAAGAAGCAAGACTTAGTCTCAATAAATAAATGTATCAAGAAACATATATTTCCTGAAACAGATACTTATTTTGCATAATCTTATAATCTTATAATTATTTAGCATAGAAGTGGGAATATAGGCTCCATCTACTAGTTGACAACCCCAACAGTCCACAGTCAAGCTACGCTAGGGCAATGGGGTAGGGTACTAAGAAGAAACATTGAGATAGTGAACAATATGCAAAGTTTATTGAAACTTGTTTATGAGCAGTGTCCAGTGGAAACAGGATGAACAAGAATCATGTCCATCTCTCATGGCCTTTGACCAGAAAGTCTACTGGTAGCTGGAAGGATGTGTTGCATTTATCCTCTTCACAGAAAAGGTAGAGGGGTTTTACAGGTTAGGTTACATAGGTAATTTGCTTTGTTCCATCTTTATTCCATTCTGTGACCAACATTCCAAGGAAAATCTGTTTGGCTATATGTGTAAGAGAGCATTTTCTACTGACAACACATTTTGCCTAGTTTTCAGTATGCATGAGAGAAAGAGTTAGTGTCTTTCAAAATAATACTTGTCTGGACATTCCTGTGTGAGACTGCTTTCATTTTTCCCTTGACTTGTTTAGGTTCTTGGGAATAAAGAAGAAGAATTTTAGGGATTTAGTGTTTTATCCTCCTCCCCTTTGTTTTTCAAGGATGATGTATTTCTACAACCAAAGGAAAATATATTCTCAGAAACTCTTAGCAAAGGATAGAAATGTGAAAGTTCCCTGTTAAGGAGGGCTACTAGAAGAAAATATTCTTCTACCAAGTCAATGACAGAATCTATCTCTGAAGCTCTTGTTACATGTAAAAGAGAAAACTCCATTTACCTAAGCCACTAACATCACAGTTTTTAATTACTCATGTTCACACATATCCCTCACTAATATTATGTGTAAAACCCAGCACATGACTATATTTAATGTTGAGAACGTTGATTCATGTTATTCTTAGTAACTTTTTAAAATGCTGTTCTTTTCAACCAAAGCTTGGATATTTCCTTGGAAAGATGTGTAGACTTAAACATCTCACATATACAGTATCTCTTCTTCGTTATTTAGAGAATCATCAGTGTTAATTCTCTATTTAGGGGAAAATACAGACACCTTCAATCAGTATTTTTAGGACTGCTGGAGTGCATTCAGAAAGTTAGGGTTCTTTTAAGGTTAAAGTTTTTATACATACTACCTGTAATTGTGCTTTCACATTTTCACTTTCAATCACTAAAGTTAAATGTTTATTTCATGTTAAATAAACACTGGGTTCATTAGCTAAGTGTGCCAACAATATGGAATGAATCATAGTATTCTATTTAACAGTGAGATTCTCCAAGAAAGAAATCACATATTATTTCTAGTTGTATCCCTATCAATTAGCAGAGATCCTAGTATATTTCAGACTTTCAACAAATACATAATTTTTGGTTGGAAAAATAAACATGAATAAGCAAAAGGAAGCAAGATAAAGACTCATATTCATGAATCCCTGTTCCCAGCCTGAAAGAATTGTCATTACTGAGTCATTAGTGAGCCTTCATTTCTGCAAAGCCCATCAACTGTGAGGTTAAGACTTTGATTAGAAGTTGTTTCCCCTGTACCTACTTCCCCTTCATCCTCAGTCAACACTCCCCTCCAGGAGGCATATCATTAGCAGCTATTACTGGAGTTTGGAACCTCAGTTCACATGAGGTCAGGAATCCTACCATGTTCACATCTCATTGGCTTGAAGTTCTCCACCACCTGCTCCCCATCCCTGATAAGGGATATGTATTAGTTAAATATCCTTGCAAAGGAGAGTTGAAGCTTCCCTGAGGTAGAAATTCTGCTCGTGGAAGATAGCTTCTGCCCATGACCTAGAGTTCCCTGCCTGTCCTACTTGATAACATATCCAGCATATTTTTCAGACTTACGTAGCAAGCTCTCATGGTTATTTAATATATAACTCTTAATAAATAGCTCCTACAGTTTGAGCTCTGACACGGAACATTAAATTCTGTAATATAAGTAGTATGGCAGAAGCAGGACTCTGTAAAGAAAAATTCACCAAAAGAAGTCATTTTAGAGGAATACCAATCATGGGTTTTTAGCAATTGTTTTAAAAATTTAAAGTGCTTTTTAACTTTGAAAAACCCCTAATTATTTCTTGGCTCTATTTTCTCTACCAAGCGAATCTGTGCTTTAATTTCTTAAATTGCAAGCATTGGGGTGAGAAGATTGTGAAAATTCTCACTTATCAGAGGCTTCCTACATACCCATAACAATATTTTGTACTGTCTAAATTCCCATAAAAAGTTTTCTTTGAAAATGTACTACTTAGAATAGATTACACTGTGTATATGATTTATAATTTCAAAAATTAAAAATTCTGTCTTAGCTGGAAGACAGATGTAAAAATTGCATTTATCTATATCCCTAAGATTGAGAAAAGTATAGATTAGTAAAAATGTTAAGCATATATTGGAAGAGCTAAGTCAAAAATTATCTATGGCGATAAGTAAGGATTATCTATTAAACCAAATGTACAAAGAAAGAAAGTGTTGATTGGCATGTCATGAGAAATAGAAACTCTACCATAGGCAGATGTTCCTGGTCCTAGCTTCTGGTTTTCATACCACAATCTCACTGAATTGAGCAGCCTTTCCAAGATCATGTAATGGACAATAGTGAATTCATGTAGCAACTACATTCACCTAAACAAAAATGCCCATGTTTAGTCATTGTTCCATTTGGAAGAATGTCATCTATTTTTAAGTATGGAGAAACAGCCTGGGCTCTTTTTCTCCACTCATTTCCATCTGCAGTCTCTTCTCAAAATCAAAAGAGGTTAGATGAAGGATGTAGAGATAATGAAAAAGAAATGTCAAGGTTTGTTCTCAGTTCTTTTAGTAAGTGCCTCATGATAAAACTGCCTTTTAAGGAGAAGAGTTAAAACACATTGATTAGAACTATTAAAATTCTTAGTTCTGCATCACAATTTCAAATGCTTATAAGGAAAATTTCAGGCAAACTGAATCAAGCAGGTAAGATAGAAGACTTCTGACAAGTTGAACTTGCAATGTGTAAGTTATCTCTATTCTGCTGTCTAGTTTTTATTTTAAATTTTTTGGAACTAGAGATTATACTCAGTTTCCCATTACTTATGCTAAGCATAAGTTCTACCACTAAGCTATATTCCCAGCTCCTACTTCCTAGTTATTTTTATGACCTTCTACTGCTTTGATGTTCTGTAATTTATCTACATTATGACAGGATATGTTTTTAGTTCCATTTTTTCTCCTTAATATCCATTGTGAATCTTAAGGCTTTTGCATTTTAAAAATTCCATAAAATTGCAATTTAGTATCATTTTAAATACTGCCTCTCTCTAATACTGTCCTCTACATCTAGAACCTCTATTAGATTTATGTAATTTTTTTTTTTTTTTGTCTTTTTTGGAACTGGCAGTTGAACCCAGGGATTTGCGAATGCCAGGAAGACGCTTTGCCATTGAGCTACATCTCAGCCCTATGTGAGACTCCTTAATCACATTTTTATGAGAAACTTTTTTACCTGGATTTTGAAATTTTTATTTATTCTTTTCTATGTAATGCTTCCTGGTTAATTTCTTCAGTGTTTCCTTTATTTCCCAAGTTTTTCTTCACATTTGTCTTATCTGCAATTTAACTATCTATTCAATATTTATATATTGACAGTTACATGGTTTTCTGTCAAAAACTCCAATTTGTCCCCCCATTTTGTACCAATATTTCTGATAGTTAGTATAATTCTTCTAATTTGTATCTCCTAATATTACCTCTAGGACTTCATCCTCTAATACTGCAACTACTCCTTCTCTCATTCTCACTCAACTGATATTAATCAGTTTTCTATTATAAATATCAAATACTTGAGGTAACCAACTATAAAGTGTAAGAAGTTTATTTTTTTTCATGGTTTCAGAGATTATTGTCCAAGAATGACCCATTGCTTTTAGCCATGTGGTAAGGCAGGACACCCCTTCAGGGTGACTTGAAGACTACCCACTTAGTCCCACCTCCAAAGTCTTCACACCTTTCACAGTGCCACCCAGGAGCTAGCCTTCACCACATGGATCTTCTGCAACACTAAGACTAAGCTACATTACAGACATGCTGCATTCCTTACTGTTTTGGATCCCTCTCAGGGCATTTGTACATTTGATTCCCTTTTTCTGGAACATTTTTCCTCTAGATATACATCTGACTTGCTCCCTTACCTCCTCAGCTTCAGGTATCTTTTTCTCTGTGAAGATTTCTCTGATCTGCAGTTTAAAATTGAAATCACACCCTGACCTGAAGCTCCCTATCCACCCCCCACCCACTCTACTTTTATTTATAGCATATTTACCCATGAAACATATTTGGTTTATTGTGCTTTATATTGTTAAAATTAGAGTATAATTTATATAAAGACGGTAAAGAGTGGGTGCTACTATTTCAAACTCAGTAACACAAAATATGCCTGACATAATTGGTCCTCAATAAGTTTTAGTTAAATTAAATAAATGTATTGTTGAAGGAATATTTTTTCTTTCTTTTTAAATTGTTTTAAACACAAATTATAATCTGGTTTGATAATTCCCTTATATTGAAAGTTTAATGATGTTATTTGTGAGGCTTATTTTTTGGGAGGTTGTTTATTTTGTTTGCTTTGTTTGTTTGGTATTGGGAATTAAGCTCAGGGATGCTTTACCACTGAGTTACATCCTCAGCCCTTTCATTGTTTATTTTGAGACAGGGTCTCATTAAATTGCTTAGGCTTCACAAAATTGTTGAGGTTGACCTGGGACTTGTAATCCTCCTGCCTCAGCCTCCTGAGTCCTAGGGATTACATTTGAGTGCCATTGTGCCTAGCTGCTATTTATGTTTTAAGCAAAATTACTTTGTTTGATACTGTGTAGTTCATTTATTTAACTTGAAAAGGTTTATATTTAGTGGGGAAGAGGGATTTTCCTAGCTCTCACTATGTGTGTACCCATACACACATGTATATACACACACACACATGTATATACACACACATACATACACACACACACACGTGGAATATATATATATGCATAATATATATAATTCTGACAAATATATGTTATATAAATATACATACATATTCCTTAGCATCATATTTTTTAACTGTAGGAACCTTCCAAGGCATGAGATGAAGATCTCTTCACAGGGGGTTGTATTATTGATTCTAGAGTGCTATCAGCCTATGATCACTTATGCTCATTTCTTAACTTGTTGGTCAACTACCAGAGTTTAAACCATAAGCCTGAATCCAAAGAAGATACAGACCTATGGTTTGAAATTCTCAGACCAGTCTTTTATGTGTTTTTTGTTTGTTTTCTTTTTTCGTGTGTGAGATCTTAGGCAGATGCAGATCAGTCTCTGTTTCTATAGCTTACTAGTAGAAAGACTATTTCTGTTCTACTCTTTGGTGGTAGGAGTCTCTTCTCTGTAGGGTTTCTTTTGTTGTTGTTTCTTTTCTCGCATATTCGTGACCCTCTCTTGTTTCTGCTTCCGCTAACTATGTAACTATGCAAAAATTGTCTTTAAATGCCATATGCAACCTCAAATTGATTTTGTGGAGAAGTTTTGATCATTTAGTCAACCACATTATTAGAAGCATCAGTCTGAAAATTCCATCTGCATTAATTTCCTTTAGCAGTCATAATAAACTATCACCAACTCTGTTATTAAAAGCATCAGAAATATATCCTTTCATATTTCTGAAACATAGAAGTCAAAAATCAATGTGTTGGCAGAGCCATGCTCCCTCTAGTGCCTCCAGGTGCAGATCCTTCCCTTTTGAAATTCCTCCAAACTTCTATGGTCTCATGAATCTCCTGGCTTGTTGGTAACTTAACTCTAATCTCTACCCCCATGTCTACATGTTCTGCTTCTCCTTGTATTTCTTCATTTTTACACTTGGAATTCTTTTTTATAAGGACACCAATCAGACTGAAGTAGGGCTCTACCCTACTCCAGCATGACTCATCTTAATGAATTGTACCTGTAATGACCCTATTTCCAAATAAGGATACTTTCTGTGGTACCCAGCTATTAGAATCCAACATATTTTTGGGAAAGATGTGATTCACATCATAATACCATCTAAGGAGTTGCTATTTAGCTCTGATTTGTTTTTCATGTTAATATATAGGTTCATTGTTTTCAGACTTTCTATTTTTCAAGTGAATCTAGAGATTCAGTTTTACATTTGAGATATCTGATTTTTAAATGCTAGCCACTTAACACAGTTTTTAAAAATATTGCCATAAGCCAATATTTTGTTGGTCAATTAAAACATAACTACTGGCTGGGACTGGTTTGTTGGCTACTGATTGTCAACCTTTGTAACAATGTGAGGCAGAATATATCAGTTATCCAGTGATTTCTGTAAGTCAAACTAGAATGTTTTTAATACATGAAAGGACCATGCAGTAACCCAAAAAGTGTCCAGAAAAGACAAGATATGTGTCATAAGGTCCAAAACTAAAATTTATGTCTTTTTGTTCATAAAATAGGTTCTCAGGCCATGACTTAGAATTTATTCATCATTATTTTTCACGTATTTCTAAGAAATTGGCCAGGTTTTCCTGCTCAGAGTAGATTTAAATTAGGTTCAGTCTGTGAGAAATTTGAGAGTTGTTGCTACAGGAAAGTGCAAGGATAAAAATGAGAAGTGACAGCCCTGATAGGAAGAGACGGAAAAAAGATTTTCAAAAGCAGGTTTAAGAATTCCAAAAATCATAGCAATCTGGCATCATTTGGAGCACTTTGGAAACCTGGAGGGCATTGCTATTATAACTTGCTGCAATAACTCATGTACTCCCATCCACCTCAAACATTAAAAAAAAAAAAAAAAGTTCAAGTTACAATTTACTGAAGTGAGGAGAAAAAAATGGAATATACTTAGAAACACTTCCTTCTAGGGGAGGTATTTAGTCAGTATGTACAGGACAGCTAAACTGGTTTCTAAAATAATATGGGAATATCTCCATTTTGATTGGATGTTGCTGCACAGCACCTGGAGACACACTTACCTGAATGTCCCACATTTCAGTAACTATAGAAAATGGCTGGCAGAATCAGAGGTTAAAGTACTGTTCTAGCACTTGGGGAACTATTTGTTCTGGTTCCCTATTGTTGTGAAATATATATTGTGTTATTCCTATTGGCGCACAATATATACCAATAAAAATTTCTTCCCTTCAATCAGTCATTCTATCTCTCCGTCTGTGTTTGTGTGTATATATATATATATATATATATATATATATATATATATATATGTTTGTGTGTGTATATATATATATATATATATATATGTTTGTGTGTATATATATATATAAACTTTAATAAAGAACAGGAGTGCCAGGCATTCTGTCAGTCTGAACAAGTAGTTGCTGCAAGGAAATGACTGGTCACTTCTCTGTACCTTGCTAAGTGTTCACAGGAACACATCATACATATCCTGCTGACCTAATTTCAAATTCATGAAAACAAAATTCCTGTTGCAAAGTGACTCGTCTAGCATTTTACCTACACAGAGAATGACATGGCTAAAAAAAAACTCTTTAGTTCACCTAGAAATTATATTTTACTTATTATTAATATATTAACTTGGGGTTTTTACAGATCTTTCCTTACAATATCTGTTAATTTGGGCATGTCCTGGGGGTTACTTAGTGACAAGAGAATTACTAGAATTTGACAAATCACTTTCCCAAAGTTGCAGTAATTCACTCAGTTAACAAGATCCCATGGGAACCCTGGAAGTCAGCTACCATGTCACCACAGGAAACATCCCTCTGTGCTATTGTACAGTTTCTACTCTCTGTTCCTATTGGAACATTGACATGATGCGTTTGTATAATAAGAATGAACTTCCTAACTTCTTAATGTAGTTAATCTTCAAGCTATATCTAAACCACATTCAGTGACCACAAGTTTCTTATCAATTGTGAGTAAGTATTGACTTACTTGCATTGCAGAGACTTTTTTTAAATAACAAATTTCTTAGAAATTTTAAAAAAATCTCTAAAATGTATGACAATCATCTTCACATGCTATTGATGATCTCAACAAGAGACACAAATATTTTCTCTCTATATATGCAACAAATATATAATAACTGTGCTTATATAAGACATAATACAAGATATTTATTTCACCTATAAATCATAAAAATATTTAATTTTCTGTTTTTTTGGTTAATAAATAAACATATAAAGTTTCAGTGTATAGAGGCAAACCTTGGATTAAAATCCAAATACCTGAGTTATATTTTCACCTTTCCCTTAACTGTACAGTGACGTCACTAAATCCCTCTGGAACTCTGTTATTTCATTTGTAAAACAGATTTCTTTCTCTGTAGACCATGGTTTGTTTCACCTTTAAACACTTTATGGATCCTGTGAAGCCACCTCATTCATTTTTATCATTGAACAGTTGAAAAAACTAGAACAAAGAGATGAAATGACTTGCTTAAGGTCATACAAATAATGTGTGTCCAAACTGGAAATAAAATCAGGTTTCTCCCATCCTACCACATGACACTGTTCTATTAAAGTTGATACTGCCAGGAAACATGTAGACAGGGGTGATCCTCCAAAGAGTCATTCTCAACCATTGACAAAGAGAATGACCAGTGTGGTGATTCAGGAAGGAATGGGATTTTCTTACTTGAGTGTGTCACCACTTTAAAGAATGTATTTCTAGAGTTAAGTCAAATAACTAATTATGCATTACCACACATTATATAAGAGCATTATACAACTCAATTAGAACTGTCGATAACACAACTTCCAGGCAAGATCATCTGAGTTGCTTTTATTTCCCTTTTAAAATCACTGAAGCAAAGACACATTCCAATTCAAGTGTTCTGAAAGTCTGTATGGTCTATCAGACTTTCCCCTACAGCATTATTAAAGGAACATTTCTGTTTGCTTCTGTGTCTTGTGAGGTCACTCAAATTCCAAGTGCCATTATTTTTCAAATAAGAGAAGAAAATGCACTAAAAATGTTTTAAACACAGAAACAGGACTTTTTTTTTTTTTTTAATCAGAAAGGTTCAGATTATTTTTAAAAGTTAAAAAGAATTAGTGTATCTAAAAATCCCTATTCTAAGCAGAGAAATAACAAAAAAAACAAAATAACACAAAAACAAAAACACAAGAAAAAAACTTAGACTTCCCTGCCTTTATTCATATTTTGAGGTATAGTTTTATGATTCTTCATTTGGCTGACATCTCAGTAATCATTTTTGTAAAGATTTTCATGAGATTATTTTGTCTTCATTTCTGATTCACTTAATAAACCATACCCTCTCCACTTTGTGAAGCTTGTTTGGGTGTCTGAGCACAGTAAAGGGAAAGATAGAAAGTCAACGACTCTTAATCCTGCATATTTAAATGATAAACTTTGTAAATTTCTTCCTTGTTTTAGTACAATAGTGAAATAAATGTGACTAAATGGTACAGTATGTTTCACCACCTAAAAATAAAACCATGGTTTATTTCACAAATTATGTTCACCAAAATTTGCCAGGAAAATGATTTGGTGCGAGGAACTTCCTCTTTAATGCACTATTGCTACAGCATTACTTGAGTAAATATATGGTTATTTTAAATGGATGCAGAAAAAAGTAATTTTCCTATTTTTTAAAGATTCCCGGGGCCAGGCACTATGCTAAGCTCTTCAGGCATCCCATTTATTTTTATGGAGTAGGTTTTTTTTTTTTTATCATCATCTTTATTTTGTAGAGGAGTTAATCAGAGACCAAGTAATTTAAGCTCGTCAGAGTTTTTAAAAGAATGACATAGTGGCCATGAAATTTGGGTTTAGTTTATCTACCCATAATGTTATCTATTTGACACTTAGTAATAACAATTCTCAAAAGACTGTCTCATGAATAATCAGCAAATATTACCTTACGAGATGGCAATTTTATTACCAGCAATAGGTAGAATTTGATCATTCGTGTAGACCAAGCATAAAATTCTACAAGTTTGATACTACTATTTTTCTTTATTTTGTGATATACAAATTTGTACCAATAGGGAGTCATGTGCTGAAGTTGAAGTCAAACAATGCTTCAAAACCACTTTCCCAGGGCTATCATGTTAGAGAAAGTAATCCCAAATTCAATGACTGCATTCAAACTACACTTTTAGTGAGAATTGTGAAGTGGTAAAATATTTCTTTATTGATTTTAAGGTGTAATTCTAATTATACTTCAAGGTTATATTATTTATAACATTTCAGTGAGCAAAGTCATCAGAGAATTCCCAGAGATGAAGACAGAAGCCAAAGAGTCAGTCAGTCAATGCAGACTCCATTACATGCCATTTTTCAAAATACTTTTTCCTTTTAAAGCAAATTCCTGTTATGAGCTTTTATTATTTATTTATCTTAGATAACAGCATGTATGAAATGTATCTCATCGTTTAATCTATATAGCTTTTCATTTTAGATTAATCAATTTAGAGTTAAACTCCTTTCCAGGGTTATGGAATCTTTAAACTGCTTGGGTGATTTTTGCTTTTGGCAGAAGACCAGGGTAGTGGAAGGGAAATTTGGCATATTTGGGATATTTCATATTTCAAGAATACTGTTGTTTTATCATAGTTTCCTGTTTCCTTGGTTATGTTTTCTGTGAATTTATTTTTCTTTTCATGCAGATGTGTAACTAGGGAGATCAGAAACCATGGCAACACTGTCCTACTCCAAGAAAGAAAGTTGCATGTAGTGATTGCTTGGATGTCTAATATAAACTAGTCCTATGGTGAGGCCTTTCCTTGGACAATCTATCATTATCTCTAGTGTGGTGGCTTTGTGAATATTTACCTCAGAAGCATTTCATCAATTGAGAAATTTTAGAAGTTGTTGACAGAGGCCCACCGAATCTCAGATTACTGTGATAAATTAGAATTTAGGTGATTTGTGTAATAGAGAAAGTACTAAGCCATCAGAAATAATTGATATTTGTAAAGTCTCACCTGGAGTAAATACAATATTGAGTTCCAAAAACAGCTTTACCATAAAAATGTTACTAATTTCACACAAGAGCAAAAACATCACTGTTCTCTTTGTAGGCTACTACAATGTCCTCCATCACGAAACTTTTTTTTTAAAATTAATTGGAGGATTATACCTGTATATTGGAATCAGAAAAAAAAAAAGTGATGAAATAAATCAGATGCAAATTGTTTCAGCCACTATTTGTCCTCTCCTCTTTTCACTCAGGAGTTCCGCAGAAAGTGCTGTCCGAGGTCACAAGTCAAAAGAGATGAGGGTTCATCTCCTCTCTCATTTGCCCTTTCATTTCTTCTTTTAATAGCACAGTTTTTGTACTCTACTATAGCTCTAGCCAAATGACACATCTTACACTTGGGATCAGGAGGGTGGGTTTCAGCAACTGTGAAATTGATAAGCTGTGTTATCTGGGAAGGTGACCCAGCGACACTATATTTGCATACACGCCTGTCAAGTTGAAGAAATGTGGGACTAAAGTGCTCAGTGCTCCAGGCCCTTGCTGACCTGGCTCGGCCCGCTCTGGGTTTTCCTCATAGCACTTGCTACCTGCCCTGTGCTACTCACCTGATCCCTCCTGCCCTGGAAGCACTCCCAGTTTTCAACTTCTTCTCTGTCTTGATAAAACCTCTCTTGGACTATGAGAACTGTCTTAAACTTTGACCCAGAAAGTCACCAATCTGTGCAAAATCTTATCACCCAGTTCCCTCTTATTTCATTTTATCTATAGATAAATTGCCCCAGGGATTCTAGTATTCTACTTTTCCGTTAGGTCTACTTTTCCATAAAGTATGCTTTGGATGGTAATTTTATGATCATTTTTCCCCACCTATAGGTAATGTTTCCAGTAATTACCAAATTAACATGTCAGTGTCACTACTTTTTTTTTTATTATTACTAATTTGCAGATTCTCCTCAGTCATGCTGAATAAACTGCAGTGTGAGACTTCGCCACAATCTGCATTTTTAACAGGCTCTCCAGTGAGCATTGTAAAGGATCCATAATATTTTATATTTTAGAGGATTAAATTGCCTTGATGTCTCACAGCCTACTTTGCTACTGAGCTGTGTGACCTTGGGCATGAAACTTAACCTCTCTGAACTTTATTTTTTTAATTCTTTGATATCTTAAAAGGGGAGAAATAAAAACACCTACCTCACAGTATTTAGAAACTTAAGGAAAACTAATAAGCAAAACAAGATTCTTTGCACAGTGCTTTATACCTAATAGGTAATAAAATAAATGACAATTAGCATTGAGCATTATGAAGTAATTTGCATTATTCCGAGTACTCTGTATGTATTATGATTTAATCCTTGCCAAATTCCTACCAGGTTGAAGAACAGGTATCTTTAATCTCAAATGACTGTGGGGCTGCCTTTCTTATGTTCTTCCATTGACTTAGAAGGGAACTGGGTCAGTTGGGCTGAACTGTTTCATGAAAGAAGAACAGAATTGCAGACTGACAACAATAGTGTTTTATCCTTAGAGAAAAAGAGAAAAGTAAGATACCATGTCCCTAATTGCCCCCTCCATTCCCAAGAACATAGGCAAGTTACAGGAACAACCAGAACTAGTCTGGATAAATATTATCTTGAAAAACATTGACTTTCTCTCATGAATAATAGGACTTAGGACAACTTGGCATGCTGGTATACAATGGGACAAAGCAAGGTAAGTTAGTAAAGTCACTCCTTCTGTAGCCTGACTTTTAAAGCGTCTGTCCCTGAATTAACTAGTATGAAACTGAGGACACTGTGGAGGTGATGAATGCCACTTCTCCAGCTGGTCACCTCTGGACAAGATGTTGCTAGTCAAGGATATACTGTTTCCTGGAGTAATATCATGAGGAATGGAGACAATATTTGGTGAACCACCATGAGGGATGGAGGTACTATCTGTTCAGACTTTTAACACTGAACTTTCCTCATGACCATTTTTCAGGATACTTTCTGTGGTCTCTTGGCAACCTATCCCACTGCCTTGTACAATGGGGCTGTAAATGGTACAGATGGCATTAGTGTTCCAACTCCCTAGCTGAGCATGAAAATTTCTAAAGAATGTTAGTCCAGGAAGCTCCTTTGTTGCATAGGACATTAAGTGCTTTTCATAATTTTATTCCAACCTGCAAACATGTAACTAGCACAGGCTTGGGATTTTTTTCACTAGAGGGCTTTTTACAAATAGTTCAGTTCTGTGGCCCTCGATGACTTCTGAGGCACAATGTAGGGACAGATGGATTCCTGAACACTGTTCTGTGCCTCAGCTCTGAAAATGCTGTCACAAAATCTAATTTTGCTATACACCTTCAGTGAGATTGGCCACAGTGTACCTGCACATTAGAAGCAGGTGTTGGAATTATGTTCCTTTTATAGGAGAGAAGTTGAGTCACAGAAAGGACAAGTGATTTTCTCCACATCAAACATCGAGTCATTGGTGCACTGTGTAGATAAATCTGAACTGTGTAGCACCTAGTAACACTATTAACATTATAATTGTCAGCATTATCCTAACATAATGGGAGACTTTAGGTAAATTTTTAGATGCTTAGGTCCTTCAAGATTCCTTCTAATCATGTCACACTGTTCAAAAATAAATAAATAAATAAATAAATAAAATACTTTCTTGCAAATTTTCATATAAACTAGTACCACTTGAGAGTGTGCTAATTTTTTTATATTAGAATTAATGGTTCTGCATTGAATAACATTTAGCAATTATGCAGTCATTTATTTATCTATTTAATTTTAAAGATGGGTTGCATCAGTGAGTAGAAAAATAGATTTTTAAAAATCCTCTAAAATGGCAGAGTCAATTTAAACTAGTATTTCCCACTAGTTTACAAGAAAATGTCTATTCATTGACAGAATGGAAGTGGGAGTAGGAAGACAAGGAACCGAGATGGAGTGAGGTGTCTGGCATTATGAATTCCTTGATGTCTAACTCCTTGACTATGGCAGCAGGCACTATTGCTTACACCTACCCCGGTCACGCAAACACTAATATAGGCCAGTGAGCCTCGGAGGAATTCCCCAAAACGGTGCTTTAAGGGAGTGTGTGTAGAGTTGAATGCATGGCCAAGCCCTTGTAGAGAGAGGAGAGCATCCCTGGGAAGCAGGATCCTACCTTAACCACACTGCTCAATCAATTCCCTGAGACTGCACAGGCAGGGTTGAATGTTCCAGAGTGGGCCCTAGTAGTTGCTAACTGCTTGTACTCTGGCACATCATTCATTCTCTCTGCATTTTCTCCCTATTAATTGGCAAATGGAACTAACTTCATAAAGTGAGTGAGAGTTACAAGATATTTTATATATATCACAGAGTGCATATTGGTTATTTTGCTGCGATTGACATTTTAATGGGCACACTATTAATATGATAATCGTTAGCTTTACTCCAACATTATAGGAGGCTTCAGGTAAATTTTTGGATGTATAGGCTCTTAAAGTTTCCTTCAAATAGTGCCAAAATGTTCAAAAATAAATAAAACGAAACAAATAAAACTATGTCTTCTAAATTTTCCCATAAACTAGTACCAATTAACAGAGTGCTAGTTTTTTATATTAAAATTAATTATTCTGCAATTTTAACATTTAGCAATCATGCAGACTTGAGAAAGGATCTATGAACTCTATTCTTAAACTGCACTTAAACTTGAATTTAATTAAACTAAAACTTATGTTTCTCAGAAGATACCGAGTATACTTACCAGCTAGCTCAATGAAAACATTTTTCAGTATTAGGAAAAAGTATATAAATTAAATTTTTTTCATAAGCTTTTCTTAAGAGAATATGACAGTGTGAGCAAGAAGAAACTACTTTTCCTTCCCATTAAAGATATTAGAAGATTCAGCAGACAAATGTTTTAGAGAAGGCTTTAGGGACCTTCTTGAAACTCTGCTGGTGGAACAAAATAACTTCCATTACAGTAGAAAATAAATATGAAGACCTACTCCTTGAAAGGAAAGCTCTGAGATCTCTTTTGCCTTTTCTGACTGCATGGGAATAAGCATGTGGACTCTCACTGGAAGCAAAGAACTAAATAATGGAAATAAATAAAAAATGGAATAGACAATGTTGAATCTCTTTTCTATCTTAGTCAAAAGACACATTGAGATGATTACCCCTTTACTAAGAATGATTCATGGCATACTTTTTATTACCATTGCATAATTTATTTTTGCATATGCATTTTTGAAACTATTTAATTCAGTATCACTTATATTGATTGTTTTTTAAGATTACATAGCATTTTAAACTAATTTTTGTAGTAACCTTCAATTTAAGGCAGAAACTGTTTCTTTTCCAACTAATGGAATGATATAATTTTTTATAAGTGAGATAAAGATGTTTGGGACTTAATAATGGAGATGAGACTTGGTGGTGGCTAAGGTCACTAACACAATATGAGCATGTTCAAGAAAAACAGGACTCAAAGGTCATTTCCATTTTAATAGTCAGAGGGTTTTAGGATATAAATACAATATGGATTGGGGAATAAGGGAACATATTCCCCACAACTCGATTCTTGATTGAGTAAAAGATAAGAATTTTTCTTGGCTAACTCCCCCTGCAATGAGAATAAAGATGAATTGGGTTTATGATTCTTAACTGTAAAGTCAGAACCAACAGAATCAGCACCACTTTGGAACTTGTTAGAAATGAAGATTCTTAGGCTACACCCTAACATACTCACTGAGAAGCTCTGGATGATGGGGCTCTGTGATCTGTGTTCCTCCTCCAAGTAATTCTTATGCCCTTTGATGTTTGAGAACCATAATATTAGGGAAGCACATATGCAACATAACTAACAATGAATTGACCAAAAAAATGTATCTTATACTATTAACTCAATTAAAAATAATCTTGCAAATGATCTCAGGCCTCTGGGCATGGTTGCTCATGTCTGATATCCCAGTGATTCGGGAAGTTATGGCAGAAGGATCACAACTTTGAAGCCAGTCTCAGCAATAGAGACCCTAAGCAACATAATGAAATCCCATCTCAAAATAAATAATAAAAGGGGCTGGGGATGTAGCTCAGTGGTAAAGTGCCCCTGGGTTTGATACCAAGTACAAAAGAAAACAAAAGAAAAGAAAAAGATCTTGACCTAGTAAGTGACAGTAAGTGTTTAGAGAAAGGGAAAGAGAAAATGTTGCTTAGAGAAGAGTTTTTATAGCAGGGAGAGTATCTCATCAGGAGAATTTAATTATACCAATCAATTCAGTTACTCTGCTACCTTATCTTCTAGCAACATGCAAAACTAACATAACAGACATAAATTTGCTACTTTCAATGCAAAACAAAACAAAACAAAACAAAAAATTGGTATCTCTCTTTAAATGTTATGGACCAAGCTGTAGAACTTAGTGTTAGGTGGGCATGTGTTGCTTTTCTCTAGAATCTCCTTGCACACTGCAGTAATCAACTTTAACCAAATACCTGAGGCAGGAACTTAGTTAACAAAATACTTGAAGCAGTCTACTTATCAAAAAGAAGAGTCTGCTTAGCTCTCAGCTTTGGAGGTTCGAGTGCATGCCCATCTGGCTCTGGTGAGGGTCCTCTCTCACAGCGGTTGGCAATGGCAGAAGCATGAGTAGTAATGAGCCATTACCTGGAGAACTACTTTAATGCCTTCTGAGAGAAGGCCCAACTTACTTAACGTTCTCCCACTAGGTCTCACTTTTCGAAGGTCTACACTTTCCTCACCACCAGAATGAGATGAGATCCAAGCTTTCAACCACAGATTCTTGAGAGTCAGTCAAACCATATCCAAACCATCAGATATACCCTAGCTGATAGGGAAACTGGCTTCCCCAGAACCACTGGTAATGGGACCAAGGATGAACACCAAAAACCAATTAGAGTCTTCATGCAGAGACTTTGGAATTGGGCCTTTTCTTACGCACTCAGGTATTTGTAGAAGAATGGAGAGGTCAGGACAAATGAGACTGCGCTGACCACATGTACTCAGAAGGTGGAATGAAGGACTTTTAGATGTGAAGACTGAGTGAAAAACATGCAGACACTGCGGTATCTGGTTGTGCAGTGGTGTGAAAATGGAGGAGGGATTGGAAGAGAGAATGAATAACAGATAGTTATCTCCCTAATACATCCTATTTTCAATTGCATTTTATTTCATTAGTTTTCCTGTGATAACTCAAAATCCATCCAATAAATTGCTAGGGTTTTGTTGTTATTATTTTTGTCATTGTGTTTTGGATAGGTGACTCTAAGGACATTTTCTATTACTGGAAACCTGACTTTTATCATCCTACTAATCAAAAGCATTGATATGATTTTATTATTAGCTATTGATTTAGAGCAATGTGTAGTATTTGGAATTTGAATACAAAATCTCCTCCCTAGAAATTGGCATGAAACAACACAAAATGTTGTGGGATATAGCAGCTAAACTGATTTCCCTTTATTAACTAAAAGGAAAGGAACATAAGAATTAAAATTTACAGATCAACCAACAAAATCTGAGATGCAGATTAATCAAAGTCAAAAAGCCAAGGCAATCTTTCGAAGGATGGGTGCAGCACATCAGGTTAAGGAAAGTTCTAGCAGACACTAGAGTCAGCATGGTGAAACAGGATGGGAGCCCTGCTAAAGCCTCCCAAGCACAAGTGCCGAAGGAGAGAGGAAGGATGCAAGCAGCTGAAGCACAAAGCAGGCACTGGGCCAAAGGGGGTTAAAACACAAAACATGTTTTTGGACAAGCCGGACTCCAATAAAAATGCAGGCAGGAGGCGACATCAGGCTCAAGCTGAAGTCCTTTTCACTTAAGTAAGCGATTATACATCTGGCCCTGAAGTTGTCCATGATAATTACAAGAGTGGAAAAGTGAAAGAGTATTTGGGAATAGGAAGGAGGAGCTGCATTTTTCATCTCCTTTGAGATGATTATACTCATGTTCCCCTCTCATGTTTTCTTATAGAACATGGGGACGCAGTAGCGTGAACACTGAGGGCCAGTTGTCAGAACTGGGAAGCTAGAATCCATACATTTAGAAGGTAAGTTCATCCAAAGTGAAATTGCTTTCTCCAATAAATATATTTTGGTTGGTCTGGCAACCAAAATCATTGAAAGTTGTGGTTATCTTTCGAATTTAACTCTGCTTCCCCTTCCCCTCATTATATGTTCAGGGCAGTGAATAAAAGTAATGCTCTCATATTTAGATGGGGATACTGATCAATTGGCTGAATGTATTCATTAAGTGTCTCCATCATTGTGTCTTATTATCATTATAGACAGAAAATCATTATCATTAATTATCTTTGATTATAGGTGATTCTGGAAAAGAAAAAAAAAAAACCCAGAAAACATGTTCAAGCCTGAAATTCCATGACTGTCTCACTTTAACTGCAAAATTAGAAGATTGCTTACATTAAGAAAATGAAAATTCTTTAACATTAGGCTAAAAATATATATTCCATGGTTGAGTTCCTGGAAGACAGATTATACTGAGTTTAGAATGCAGCTTCAGAGAAAGCCCAAGTGCCCCTAAATATCTCCTTTTGTCCTCAGATATCCCATCTCTCAGTAAATATGCAAAAATTTCTCCCAAGGTCATTCTTAAGGTATCATGATTCATGGGTTAGTCTCTGGATTCTCAGATTAATTTGAATTCTCCCTACCTCCAATCCATACAGATTTCTAGCTCTGTCAGTGATTGGTAAAGACAGCTATAGGAACTGAAGATAACTGTAATTTAATAGCACATGTGTAAGCTGGGGATGTAGCTCAGTGGCAGGGTGTTTGCCCAAAATGCCCAAGGTCATGGGTTCAATCCACAGCACTGCAAGAAAAGAAAAGAAAAAAATACAAGTATGTCTTCAAAGAGTGTTGGGACTAATGACACGTTAACTAACTCAGGCTGACTCCTTACTCCCTGGCAAGTGAGCAGGATCAAGGCCTCAAAGGCGGTTTCAAAAGTTAATGATGATAAATCAGACCACCATCAGGGATTGGTTAACAACAGTTCCGCAAAGGTGATCAGCTCATGCTAGACATATAGTCCTATGAGACTCTCCCTGTGTGAACCCCTCCCCCCATGTCTTGCTGACCTTTAAGCTCTGCAGAGTGCTGGGTGCGGGCGGTCAGTTGGCCCTACCTTTCCCTGTCTGACCTTGTTGGGGAGTGCTCCCTTCCTTTGCCGCTGGTTGAGAAGAGCAAGGGGGCTAAAGACCCCAACATCTGGTGCCCAACATGGGGCCCCTCAAGGCTGATCTGCAGCCAAAGCGAAGAGGCAGCTTCAAAACCGAAAGTACCGGCACATCAAGCCAAGCGAGTTCCAAGGTAAGGGCATCACTGAAAAGATGGGCAAACACACACCACACATGGTGACCCTGCGCTCTCAGCTCTTAGACTCATGCTGAAGAGTAGGGGCCTTGAGTGGTCTGATACACAGGCGGAAAAAGCCTGGGACACCTTTACTCGGGTGGCCCCTTGGCTTCCTGCCGCTAATCTTTTTGACTGGTCCACATGGGATCATGTAGAACAACTTGTTAGGAAGAGGGAAATCAGTTTAGGGGAGGGTCCCCCATTGGGAGTCTACCCTACATTATCCGCCCTTAAGGCCTGCTCCGGGACCTCCCAAAGGGGACTCCAAGGTTCTCCCCAAAGAACCGCCACCTAAAGAACTGTCGGCTGCTCCCATTGCATCTCCTTCCAGAAACTTGCCACATAGTAAACAACATTGGGATACTTTAGTGAGGAGCCCAATCCATCTCCGTCCACTCCTCCCAAGGTTGAGGACTGGCACACAGCCTCCATGAGCGAGTGGGCAGATGAAAAGGGATTCCTTATCTTCAAGTCTCTTCTTTCTTGTGCTTCTATGCTCTTTCTACAAACTTGAATGCCTTCTCCTTCTCCCCCTCTTAATCCCTCCTCCTCCTCCAACTTCAACTCAGCTGTTTCTGCTTCCATTCCCCGGCCCAGCCCACCTAGTCCTCCTGCCACGAGGTCCCACATATGTGGTGTGGAGGGAGTAACCAGCCCAACAATCAGTGGCATGTCCCAGTAAGGAGTATGATATAGTAGCCCCATTCCCCACAAGTAATGGGAGATAATTGTTTCACAATTTTCTGTGACTAAACCTGAATTGAACCAGGGAAAAGGGTTAAAATGCCCTTAGGCATCAAGTTTCTGCTAGAACATTTTAGCCCCTTTCAGATCCAGATCTCAGTCAAGGCTTACATTGAAATGTAAACAGAGAAAGCCTGAAGGCTGGTCTCAAACCCAAGGGAAAAAAAAAAAAAAAAAAGAGAGAGAGAGTGAAAAGAGTCTTAACTGAACTCCAGCAAAAGTAAATTTTATGGTGCTTTACTAAAGTAATTAATGGCCGTATCATTTTTCCCAGACTCTTTTTTTTTTTTTTTTTAATTCTACATTTTTTTTGAGCTCATGACTTTTTGATCGGTTTTATTTTTCTATTCAACTAGAGTTTTTGAACATCTGTTAAATTGCAATGGAGATTCACCTATAAAGTTACAAGGCCTTTGATTTTGTGTTATTTGTATGTCATGCTGTCTGATGTCATGTTTTGTCTGTATCAAAATTGAGTGCTCCTAAAATTAAAATTTAAAAATGGACCCAGATACTTTTAATTCACGTGATTTAAAAAAGTTCAATTCAAATTGGGTAAACTAATAAAAGTAAAATGTCTTTGAAAATAACTCGCAAGTCTCTAGGTGGTCAAACTAATAAAACGTTGATGTTAATAAAATGTCTAACATCAATTTTTCTAGGACTTTGCTTCAACAAGAAAAAGATGGCAAATACTGTTCAGGACACTTGTCTAATATCTTGACTAAAAACAAGGTTACTAAGAGTTATGTCCTAACAGGTACAATTCTATAGACGAAGGGTTCCAAAAGTTTCAACTGTGTTTCAATTAGAGTACTATAAATAACAAAATATTTAATCTTATTAAAATGGAGTAATTTATATAAATTAAGAAATTTCTTAAGAGTTGTTTCAGAATGTGAACAAAAAGGTCAACACATAGGAAAGAAAAAAATAAAAGGTTCTAGATATGGAAATATATTTAGTGAAAAACAAAATGTTTCTGGGTAAGAAAATGCTTATGTGATAAAATACATGAGGGTCTAAATAAGTGCTAAGAAAGTCTGTAAAGTGCAAGTTTCAATAAGTTTGCTTGTAACTAAGTTGGTTGTATGTATGTGACACAGTTAAAGCTATTTAAGGTTTTTCCTAAGGTGAAATACTAATGTTCTGATATAAATCAAAGTTTAAACTATATAGTAAAATGACAAGGATTTCTTAGAAACACTAATTTATTCTTAGCTTTGTGCCTGTTGCGTTTTATTCTTTAGAACAATCAGTCTTGAGGGTTGAGGTTTATGCAGTTATGGTTGGACAGTTTTTGGAGTATTGTGCTACGTTAAAGTCTAAATTTTTCTTTAAAAACTAAATTTAGTAATGTAGGAGTGTCAAGGTAATTGTGAAATGGTCACTCTTTGTATGTTGAATGTGTTCATATTTTCCAGGTATACAAGTGTTTTAAACAGGAAATTTATCAAGCTGCTATTCTCCAAACTAAACTTGTCTGTAATGGTAATTTTAAACTTATAATGAGTAAATTTTATTGGGGATTTATTTCTATCATTTAATGTTGTATTATAGGGCCTGTTATCAATAGGGTATATGTAAAATTTGTTACTTTTTACACCAAGATAAAAATTTTAAGTGTAAATGTATTTCTAAAGGTTAGAACCTGATTTGTTTAAAGGTTAATATTGTGAAACGTGAAAACATTTTGCCATTTTGCCACACAAAAGGAAAGTTAAAAGCTCTCTCAGCCTTTCTTTAATTCATGTTTTAGATATAATGCTAAATTGTGTTAACTAATGTTCCTATAGACTCAGGAGTCAATATATGTAAACTTCTTAAAATGACATTTAAGAAAGAGTGTAATGCATAGTAGCAAAAATGGAACACCAGTGATTGAGATTGGGGTCTCTGACCTCATGACTTTGGACAGTGGACTTCCTTGAGAGCTACACAGAGCTCCTAACATTGCACTTTGCAGCTCTACCACCTTAGATCTACAGGCTCAACTTGATTCCTTGGCCGCTGTCGTCCTGCAATATCGTCGTGGTTTGGATCTTCTAATGCCGAAGGAAGGAGGGCTTTGCCTGTTCCTTGGTGAAGAGTACTGTTTCTACGCCAACTGCTCTGGCATTGTACAAGATAAATAAAAAACCTACAAGAAGATATGGAACGTCATAGGAGCGAGCTCCACTCTAATTTCCTCTGGACTGGGTTACACGGGTGGCTCCCCTACCTCCTCCCACTTATGGGAGTGCTAATCACCATTATCCTTGTGTTCCCCTTTGGGCCTTGCATAATCAATAAGCTTATCCATTTCCTGAAAAGCTAGGCTAAGTCTGTGCAGCTTATGGTGGTCCAACAGCATATATTGCTCTTCAAAATGATGATTGGGAGCCCTATAGGATCATGGATCACTCCTATCAGGACACTGGGGTCTAAGAGTCTCTCCCTTAAGCCCTGCTCCTCCTGAGGGGCCGCCTGAAGTGCTAAGGTGGTAGTCAATGATGGGTAAGATCCTCAGAGGAGGACAACCTAAGACAGGCAGACCTTTGAGTAAGGTGGACCCCCAAACTGCTAGGGTGATGTTCCATGATGGTAAGGCCCTCCCAGGGGCAACCTAAGACAGACACACCCTTAATATAAAACAAAAAAGGGGGATATGTTAGGACTAATAACACGTTAACTAACTTAGGTGACTCCTTACTCCCTGGTGAGTGAGCAAGATCAAGGCCTCAAAGGCGGTATCAATAGTTAATGATGATAAATCGAACCACTGTCAGGGATTGGTTAACAACAGTTCCGTGAACGTGATTAGCTCGTGCTTGCAATATAGTCCTATGGGACTCTCACCTGCATGAACACCCGTGCCTTGCTGACCTTTAAGCTGATTGGTTCCCTCCTAGCCTCCACCCTACATAACAGCTGTGTGATTTCCTCAGTAAATGAGTTCCTGCTGTGACTGGTCTCCCTGACATGTCTGATTGTCCTCCGCCCGGAGGGCTGGATGCGGGCAGTCAGTCGGCCCTACCTTTCCCTGTCTGGCCTTGTTGGGGAGTGCTCCCTTCCCTTGTCGCTGGTCAAGAAGAGCAGGGGGGCTTAAGACCCCAACCAAAGAGTCCTGTAATGTAGGATTATACACCAAGCACAGCCAATTCTCTAACGGTTTTTCCTCACTGCCCTCTATGATCACTTTAAACTCATTTTAAACTCAGTTCACTAAAACAAAATGTGGACAAAGGTTTTAGATTGTTTTAGTCAGCTTTTTCCAATGACTAAAGGACTGGATGAGAACAACTATAGAGGAGGAAAAATTTATGTGGAGGCTCATGGTTTCAAGAAGTATCAATCCATGGACAGCAGACTCCATTCCTCCTGACTCATGGCAGAAGAATGTGGCAGAGGGAAGCAGCCTCACATGTTGATCAGGAAGCAGAGGGAAGTACTCTACTCTCCAGATAGAAAATATATACTCCATAGCCACACCGCCAATGAACCACTTCCTCCAGCCACACCCACCTACCTCCAGTTACCCCGTTAATCCCACCAGGGATTAATTCACTGATTAGGTCAGGACTATAACCCAATCATTTCTCCTCCAAACCTTCTTACATTGTCTCACATGGGAGCCTTTGGG
Source organism: Sciurus carolinensis (assembly GCF_902686445.1). Classification (NCBI taxonomy): domain Eukaryota; kingdom Metazoa; phylum Chordata; class Mammalia; order Rodentia; family Sciuridae; genus Sciurus; species Sciurus carolinensis. The sequence goes on from NC_062215.1 coordinate 94,244,613, forward strand.
GGACACCTCATAACCAAACCATAACATAGACCCCTGAATCCTCCTAGACTAATTCAGCTTCCAGCATTGGTAGAAGGGATGATATGCTCTCAGAAGGCAGTTTGAAGTAAAGTGTAGGCCCAAAGGAAATTACAATCTTATTGATAAACCAACCGGAAATTTTGGCTTTGCTGACAATGTGGCAATTTCTATTCAGAGATTTTAACATCATAACAATTATCACTTTATTATTTCTTTTTCTAAATAGGCAATTTCATGCATAGTATGGTAATGTGTACTTGGATATTTTCGATTTTAATAGTTTTTGCTTGAACTAAAAGCTTTAACATTTTATTATCTTGATATATTAACCCTTAACTTGGCAAATTGCAACTAAGAGAAGTATATGTAATATCTTATGGGTTTTTCATTCTTGTTGGAATCTTTAGAATAAGGTGTTTAATGAGATCTATTAAACAATTGCTATTAAGATAAACAATGTATTTTGAATGATAAAGAAAAAAGTTAGAATGATAAAAGGACAAAATGTTTTATATCTGACTGAAGTGAAGCAGGAATTCTTCCATTATGAAAATATGACAGTGATTTTTAATACAGGTGAAAAACTCAACTTTAGGGGTAGTCATGCTAGAACTGAGGTGGTATTAGAAATACCTTTATGCTATCATACAAAAATCTATACTTAATTAGCTAGTTGTGTATTTATTATATTCCTAAATTTTTATTATTAAATTTGATTATACTTGCCATAAATTTTTGAGAAAAAATTCAATTTACAGGGATATTATAAAAATTGTAAAAAGAGAATATTCCTGTGTCCTCCCAAATTCCCTCTATTGTTAACATCTTAAAAATTACAGGGTATGATTTTAAACTAAAAAGTTAACCTTGTTAAATATAATGTTCAGAACTTATTTAGTTTTTACCAATTTTCCAATAATGTATATTTTTTTCTGACCTACGCTATGATTCAGAATGCCACTCCAGTCAGTTTACACATTTTTAAGTCTCCTTTAATCTGTGACAAGTACTAACTTCTCATCTTTTGTAATCTTGATACTTTTGAAGAGTATTAATGAATAATTTCCTAGAATGGGTGTCTATTTTTTTTTAAATTTTGATATTTTCCCATCTGTAATTTCAAGCTGTAGATCACTGGAAAAGATAACATGGAGACAATGTGCTTCTCAAGGCACTGTATTAAGTGGTACAGGATGTTCAAATGTATTAATGGTGATGATAATCTTGATCATTTGCCAGACATAGTGTGTTCTAGAATTCTCTCTTGTAAAGTTACTATTTTGCCCTGTTCCATTTTGAGATTACACAAATATCCTGTTTGAGGAAGTTGGGAGATGGCAGAACAAAGCAGGTTGCTTTCCTGGCTGCTCCGTGGCTTGAAACAAGGAAAGCAGATAGGCAGTTTCTCAGCAAGGTGGGTGAACAGAAAAAAAAGGCAGGGGACTTTACTGGAATTTAATACTGGACACTCAAAGCAGATTGGAGACTAAGGAGGTTGAATATAATCAAATAAAGAAGAAATGACCAGTGCCACGATCATAGTGGATGGATAAGGGAATTAAAGAAACCCTCATTTTTAGGAGAACTGAGGCTTGTCTGGGTAAGGAGAGTTTAGAGATCAGAGACACTACCCAACCAAACTGAAAGGTGTGCTGCACAACAACCTTGTACTGGAAAGAAACATATCTCTCCCAGTGGCATGCGAAAGGGAGGAAGGAACTATTTTCCAGCAATAGTGCAGAGGTCAGCAGTTGAGGGAGCTGATTCCTGGCAAACCCTAATCTGGCCTGAAATAGAGGCCTGGCAAACTGACACTACACCAAATAGAGTGTTTTTTAAGTGAGAAAAGCAAATGGGGAGAGGGGTTTTTACAAAGGGGACAACTGGTTGCAGAAACCAACCTGGATCTCCCCTCCCCCTCCAATGTGACTGCTTGCAGGACTTGCCGGGAGAGATGCACCTGGCTGGGAATTCAAAAGGGTGGGGGCAGGATAGATTGAGTTTGGAGACAAGCCAAGACCAGGAAATGCGCAGTCTTCAGGTGACATAGTGGACTAAGAATTGGCTCATACACTATACAAGTGGAACCCAAAAGAAATCCCTGGGGTGCAGTCTTCTAGTGTGGACTGACAATTTCTGGGCCCTGGAGGTGTGCTGATTTAAAATCTCCAGATCAATTGGCATCCAGTCAAGAGCCTGGAGTCTACCTAAGCCTAATCACCCACTCCAGGAATTCTACCTACAGGATTACCTCTCTCACCCTAGCAACCCCACTCTGGGGGTGAAGCAAGCATCACACACCAGACAACCCCACCTAACTGCTAAGAAGGGAAGCTGAGAATATTTTGAACTTCAATGAAAAACATTCTTTAACTTTTCATTGAAATATTTTTTTCCTTTTTTCTTTTCTCTGCTCAATCCTGATGTTTATACATATTCATTTTTTTCTTTTCTCATTTCTAGCATTACTGAAACCAGTTATTTTTCATGGATCAGTTTTTTGAGGACAAGGAAGTTTGATTATTATATTTTAGTTTTTATGTTATTGTTTCTATTTTTTTAACTTTTAAAATATTTACTGTACATGTTTTCCCTCATTTATCTCTTTCCCTGAATTCTCTTTCTTTTCTTCTGCTAACAACCAGTCTCTGGTTTTCTCTCTTTCACTCTTCCTTTAATTTTTTACTTTTATTCTCTTTTCTCTATCCTCTCTCTTCTTCTTTCATAATCATCACATCCTACATCACTTCTGTTCTCTCCTTGTCCACCATCTGAAATTACAAATAATTTTGCAAACTTACCATTTTTATTGTAGGCAATAACTGATAATATTATTTCTGTTTATTGTGACACCATTGTAGGTATCATAGCAGGAACTATCTACCTTAATGCTGTATATCACTTGAATTGGTGGTTGTTATTATTTGTCTCTCCCTAAATTATGAGGTACTGGAAACATTCAAGGACACTATAGGTCTACAGGGTAGAAAATTTATTGCCTCAGATCCATACAGTTCCATGGGTAGACACACAAACAACATGAAAAGACAAGGAATAAATCACCCTGATCAAACCAAGATATTCCAAAAATAGAATCCATTGCCACTACAATGGAAGAAATGTCAGAAAGAGTTGGAATGTATATAGTTAAACTAATCTGTGAGGTAAAGGACAATGTAAGGATTAAAATCAGAGGGAAAATATAGGAAATGAAAAATCACTTCAATAAAGACACAGAGATTCTGAAAAAAAAAATCAAGCAGAAATCCTTGAAATGAAGTAACCAATAAACCAAACTAAAAGTTAAATGGGTAGCATCTGTAGCAGACTAGACTACTTGGAAGACAGAGTTTCAGGCAATGAAGACAAAATATATCATCTTAAAAATAAAGTTGACCATGGAGGAAAGATGTTAGGAGACAATAAACAGAACTTCCAAGAAATATGGGAAAACCTGAAAAGAGTAAATTTAAGATTTATTGGGATGAATGAAGGTTTGGAGATACAAACAAAAGTAATGCACAATCTTTTTGATGAAATAATATCAGAAAATTTCCCAAACCCGAAGAGTGAAAAGGAAAATCAGATATAGGGAGCTTAGGGGTCCCCAAATACACAAAATTACAACACACCCACATCAAGGCACATTTTTATGAAAATACTTAACATCAGAATTAGAATTTTAAAGGCTCCCAAAGAAAGATGACAAGTCACATTTAGAGGAAATCTAATCTGGATTGCAGCCAATTTCTCAGCCCAGATCCTCAAAGCTAGGAGTCTTGGAATAATATATACCAAGCACTTAAAGAAAATGGATGCCAGTCAAGAATACTACCCAAAAAAATAAAGCTTCAGAATTGATGATGAAATAAAATCTTCCACAGTAAACAAAAGTTAAAACAATTCACAACTAGAAAGCCTGCTCTACAAAACATATTCAATAAAATATTTCATGAAGAAGCAATGAAAAATAAAAGTGAAAACCAGCAAAGGGATAAACTACACTAGAATAATAGTCAATCAGAGGAGAAACAAATTCTAATAAAAAAACCAGAGATAAGTTAAAATGACATGGAATAAAGATCATATCTCAATAATAGTGTTGAATGTAAATGGCTGAAACTCATCAATCAAAAAATGGACTAGAAGATTGAAGTAAATAAACAAGATCCAAAATATACTGTCTCCAAGAGACTCATTTCAGAGGCAAAGACATCCATAGTCTAAAAGGGAAAAAATATATCATTCACATGGATCTTGTAGACAAGCAAGTATTTCTATTCTCATATAAGATAAAGTGGACTTCAAGTCAAAGTTCATCAGAAGGGACAAAGAAAAACATTTCACATTGCTTAAGGGAATTATACATCAACAAGACACAACAATCATAAATATTTATGCTCCAAACAATGGATCATCTACATGCATCAAACAAACCCTTCTCAATTTCAAGAACCAAACACACCATAACATAATAACACTGGGTGACTTTAACACACCTCTCTAACTACTGGATAGATTCTCCAAACAAAATCTAAATAAAAAAGCTATAAAACTAAAGAACACAATTAGTAATTCAGACTTAATAGACACATATAAACTATTTCATCCATAGATGATGATATAATTTCTTCTCTCAGTACATGGACTTTCTCTAAAATTGATCACATGATGTGTGGCAAAGCAATTCTTAGTGAATACACAATAATACCTTGCATTCTATTGGATCATAATGGAATTAAACTGGAAATAACTGAAAAATAAAAAATAGAAGCTACTCTAACACTTGGAGACTAAATAATACACTATTGAATGACCAATGGATAGCAAAAGAAATCAGGGATAAAATTAAAAAAATCTTAGAGGTAAATGTGAATAGTGAAAAAAAATATCAAACTCTCTGGGACACTATGAATGCAGTAGTAAGAGGAAAGTTCATTGCATTTAGCTGATTCATTTAAAGAATAGAAAGTCAAAAAATAAATGATGTAACATTACATCTCAAATCCCTAGAAAAAGAACAAATCAACAAAAAAAGTAGTAGAAGACAGAAAATAATGAAAATCAGAGCTGAAATTAATAAAATTGAAACAAAAGAAGCAATTGAAAAAAATTGGTTTTTTGAAAAAAATAAATTTATAAACCCTTCATCAAGCTAATGAAGAAAAAGTGAGAGAAAACTCAAATTATAAAATTTATGATAAAAAATAAAATATTAGAACAGCCACTACTGAAATACAGATAATAATCAGAAACTATTTTGAAAATTTATACTCTAATAGAAAATCTTCAAGATATCATCGAATTTCTAGAGACATATGACACATTCAAATTTAATCAGGGGTAGGGGGTGAGAGAAGAATGGAGGAACTTTAGATTATGTAGAGGGAAATGACAGGGAGGGAAGTATGAAAAATGGTGGAATGAGAAAGACATCATTACCCTAAGCACATGCATAATTATACGAATAGTATGAATCTACATCGTGCACAACCTTAGAAACCGAAAGATGTACCCCATTTGTGTACAATGAATCAAAATGTAATCTGTAAAAATAAAAAAAAGAGTTAAAAACTAGATAAACTAAAATATTCTGTCTTAAAATGTTTTAATAATGACAAAAAACAAATTTAATCAGGAAAAAATAGAAAATTTTAACAGATTATTTTCAAGCAATGAAATTGAAGATACTATCAAAAGCCTACCAAGAAAGAAAAGCCCAGGACCAGACAGATTCTCATCTAGGTTCTACCAGACCTTCAAAGAGACCTAACACCAATCCTTCTCAAATTATTCCATGAAAGAGAAAAGGAGGGAACACTTCCAAACTTATTCTATGAAGCTAGTATCACCCTGATACCAAAACCAGACAAAAATTCATCAAGAGAAGAAAATTTTGGACCAATAATCTTGATGAACATAGATGTAGACATTCTTAATAAAATATTGGCAAATCACATACAAAAACATATTAAAAAGATAGTGCACCATGATCAAATGGGGTTCATCCCAGGGATACAAGGTTGTTTCAACATACATAAATCAATAAACATACTGCATCACATCAATAGAGTTAAAAAAAAGAATCATGTGATTATCTCAATAGTGCAGAAAACACATTTGACAAAATACAGCACCTCTTCATGTTCAAAACACTAGAAAAACTAGGGTTAATAGGAACATATGTAACATTGTAAAAGCTAGCTATGTTAAGCCTAAGGTCAACATCATTCTAAATGGAGAAAAACTAAAAGCATTCCCTCTAAAAACTGGAACAAGGCAGGGATGCCCTCTTTCACCACTTCTATTTCACCATCTTTCTTGAAACTCTAACCAGAGCAATTAGAGGAAAGAAATTAAAAGGATACACATAGGAAAAAAAGAACTCAAGCTATCATTACTTGCTGAAGACATGATTCTAAATTTAGAAGACCCAAAAAACTCCACTAAAAAAACTTCTAGCACTAATAAACTAATTCAGCAAAGTAGAAGGATATAAAATTAACACCTATAAATCAATTGTGTACTTATACATTAGTGATGAATTAACTGAAAAAGAAATTAGGAAAACTATCCCATTCACAATAGCCTCCCCACCAATAAAATATTTGGGAATCAATCTAACAAAGGAGGTGAAAGACCTCTACAGTGGAAACTATAGAATTCTAAAGAAAGAAGTCGAAGAAGACCTTTGAAGATGGAAAGATCTCCCATGTTCTTGAATAGGCAGAATTATCATTGTCAAAATGATCATACTACAAGAGAGCTATACAGATTTAATGGAATTCCTATTAAAATCCCAATGATGTTCTTCATAGAAATAGAAAAAGTGATCATGAAATTCATTTGGAAAAAGAAGAGGCCCAGAATAGCCAAAACAATCTTTCCAAGAAAAGTGAAGCAGGAATCATCACAATATCAGACCTTAAATTATATTACAGATCTACAGTAACAAACCAGCATGGTATTGGCACCAAAACAGACTTGAAGACCAACGGTGCAGAATTGAAGACACAGAGACAAAGCCACATAGATACAGTTACCTCATACTAGACAAAGATGCCAAAAACATTCACTGGAGAAAAGATAGCCTATTCAACAAATGGCACTGGGAATACTGGAAATCCACAAGTAGCAGAATGAAATAAGACCCCTATGTCTCACCCTGCACAAAACTCAACTCAAAGTGGATCAAGTACCTAAGCATTAGACTATTGACCCTGCACGAAGTAGAAGAAAAATTAGGCCCCAATCTCCATCATGTTGGCTTAGGAACTGAATTCTTCAGCAATATTCCTGAAGAGCAAGAAGTAAAATCAAAAATCAATAAATGGTATAGTATCAAACTAGAAAACTTCACAACAAGGAGACAATCAAGAACCTAAAGAGAGACCTATAGAATGAGGGAAAATCTTTGCCACTTGCACCTTAGATATAGCATTAGTCTTCAGGATATATAAAGAACTCAAAAATCTTAACAGTAAATAAGTAAATAAATAAATACAACAAATAAACCAATCAATAAATGGACAAATGAACTAAACAGACCCTTTGCAGAAGGAGAAATATGATTGGTCAAAAATATGAAACATCACTAGCAATTAGAGAGATGCAAATTGAAACTTTACTGAGATTTCATCTCATTTCAATCAGAATGGCAACCATCAAGAATACAAGTAACAACAAATGATATTAGGTGGTGTAGAGAAAGGTACATTCATACATTGCTGGTGGGACTGCAAATTGGTGCAACCACTCTGGAAAGTACTGTGGAGATTCCTCAGAAAACATGGAATGGAACCACCATTTGACCCAGTTATCCTACTCCTTGGCATATACACAAAGAACTTAAAATAGCATACTGCAGTGACACTGCCACATCAATATTTATAGCAGCTCAATTCACAATAGCTAAGTTATGGAACTGACTTAGATGCCCTTCAACAGATAAATGGATAAAGAAAATGTGGTACATATACACAATGGAATATTACTCAGCCATAAAGAAGAATGAAATTATGGCATTTGCTGGTAAATGGATGGAACTGAAGACTATCATGCTAAGTGAAATAAGCCAATCCCAAAGAACAAGAGGCTGAACGTTCTCTTTGATATGTGGATGCTGACTGACAATAGGCTGGGGTTGGGGCGGGAGGCAAGAGGAGAGGTTTACTGGTTTGAACACGGTGGAGAGAAGAGAGGGAACAATGGGAATAGGAAAGATAGTAGAATGAATCAGACATAACTTTCCTTTGGTCATATATGAATACATGACCACTGTAATTCCACATCTTTAACAATCATAAACATGCAAAGTTATATTCCATATATGTATTATATGTCAAAATATATTCTACTGTAATGTATAACTAAAAAAAACAAATAAAAAATTAAAGTTCTGGTAAAAAAAAATACCCTGTTTATGCTTAAGCTTTCACTCACTAGGATTAATAGTTATTGTGGTAGAACTTGCTTAATAGAAATATTATTGTGGTGTATAATGATGATATTGTATTTTCCTAATTTCTTCTGTATGTATTAATTAAAATTTTTCAGTAAAGAAGAGTTCTCTCTTTTTTTAATTTTTGATCAATTTATTAGGAAAGTCAATTTCCTAATATTTACTAGGAAAGTCAATTTACTAATAAAAATCTTGTAGTTAGTATATCAACATAGTGTTTTCATTATTCCAATTTGACCACTGGGGACACTTTAGCATGGTTCCTATGCCCTTTTGATATGTCTTTGCTATGATTAGTTTAATTTTGTCTTTCCATTTCCTAAGGAAAATGGAAAAATGGAATCTAGAACTACAGGATTCTGCAGGCTTTTTTTGTTCTGTTTTCTTGCCACACTTGGAATCAACCAGTTCTTTAAGGAGGCTTAGTTCTTTATAACTGGAAAATGGTACTTAGAAACCAATATCCAGGTGATTTCTTTTTTTTACTGCTACTGGTGTAAAAGTTTTTATTATAGAACTTCCATGACAATTTTATAATTTTATTTGAAAATTATTTCAAAGATCTCAACTCTAAATGAAATTTCTGAAATCTCAAGAAGTTCTAATTCAGCATTTCCTAATTGAGGGGTAATAGTTGCTGTGCTTTGGTAGGGTTTCATTACATAATCAAACAGAGTATACTAACAACACCTTATCCAGAAAGATTCACAGTGTACTTTACTGCAGAATTATTCCAAGACTTTAATATGCCTAATAAACTTACTTGCCTTTGATAATTTAATGACATCTGAAGTTCAAATTTAAAAGACATTTTCATTATATGTACCAAAATCCAGCAGAAGAGGCAGAGTCACTTGAATACCATATTAGGAAGTATTTCAACTAACATTCCCTCTGTTAAATATTCTCATTAGTTAATGAGTTACAGGACAGGTTATCTTGATCTCAGCTCTTCCTGTTAATAACCTAACACGATTTATCAATATTTTCACCTTAACCACTTGAAACTGACAATGAGATGCAGTTTCCACACTGCCTTCTGGTTTTCTTACACATTTCCCTGCACACACAACATCACACACATATACACATACACATGTACACACATACACATACACACATACATGCTCATTCTTCCTTCCTTTCTTTCTTTTTCTGGCTTAGATAAAACACACTGACAACTTTTCTGGCACTCAGTTATAAAATATTCTGACTTGCAGAAAGTTACCTTCTCACTGTGTGCGAAGTGGGGTAGGGGAGAGTGGGAGAAGAAAGGTCTCTCATATCATCTTTTCTTTTTTTTTTTTTTTTTTCAAAAATCATTTTAGTTGTAGATAGACACAAAACTTTATTTAGTTAATTTATTTATTTTTTTATGTGGTGCTGAGGATAGAACTCAGTGCCTTACACGTGCTAGGCAGACGTTCTACCACTGAGCTACAGCCCCGATCTCACATCACTACTTAAAAAGGCATAAATGCTATTGAATCAGACTCCTCCTTTATGACTTAACTTAACCTTTATTACAATGTTGTAGGTCTTTTCAACAAATAAAGTTACTCTGGCAGTTAGTTCTGGGAGGCGGGGGGACATTTTATTCATAACACTTAATAGTTACTGAAAATGTTTACTCATTTAAGGAAATTTTAATGGTAATTTTGTGTATCTTTGGACATGAAAACACAGATAAGAAAAAAATAAGTATTTTATTTCTGAAAGTATAGCCATCAATTAATCATGCCAATAAAATATTTAATTCATTTAGAAATTTTATGGTCTAAATATTTTGTTAACTTTTTGGTTTTGTTTTGTCCTGCCACCAAGTTGGAGGCGCCTGGAGTGACATTACATTTAATTTTTACTTACAAAGCATAGAGATATTATAATTTCCTCAAATTATACCATACATTCACAGTAAAAGTTTTATTCATTAAATTATAATACTAATCTTCTGATCAGAGTCTGTGGGATCTCTGCATGATCACAAATCTAATAAACATAAAATATTTAAAATATAATTTAATGCAACATGCATTTATTTTTTCTTGATGATTCAATAGTTTCTCTAATATATATGAAATATATACATAATATATATATGTAAGATGTATATATATATATCACCTCTGGCTTCCAGCTTGAAATGTAAGGAGTTTAAAAGTCAATTCATTGTATCAACAAAAAAGAAATAGAAAAAATGGAAAAAATCAACAACTTTCCTTAAATCTATCCCAATTTTTCAGAGATAAGGAAAATGATATGTCTGAAACTTGGATCAACATAAAGCAAGGAAGAATATCTGAGAAATAGAGAAGGTAAAATAAGAACTTTTATTTTTCTTCTTCTTAAGTGATCTTACAGATAACATTTTGTTTGAAATAATATCAAAAATATATTCTATCATGTATGTTTATATGTGTGAATATGCTTATTGTGTGTGTGCAGGTGTATAATAAGTGGAAAGAACTACAGTAATGATATCACACAAGAGTGAGTAATGAAAATTGTTATTATCAGATAATTACTATACTCATGAAATGACAGTGTTATTTAAAAGTTCAATTAGTTGAAAATATATAAAACTAAATTTCACACAACTAAAAAATAGAAATATAATTGATATATTCAAAAAAGACAGAAAGTGGAATCATATACAATGTTGAATTAAAACCACAAAAGGCATAAAACTTGCGGACAAAAATAGAAAAAATTAGAAAGAAGATAATATGGTAACCATTAATCCAACTATATTATCAATGGTCTAAATTTACCAATTAGATGAAAGACTGCTAGGATCAATAAAATCACAAGACCCAAATATGTGTCATCTACAAGTAACCTACTTTATATATATAATGACACATGCAAATTAAAAATAATAGAGATAGATACACTATGCTAATTATAATCAAAATAAAGTAGTTGTTTCTCTATCAATTTCAGACAGAACAAACTTTAGAGCAAAGAAAAGTATCAGGAATAAAGAGAGTTCATTTTATAATGAAATGGGACTCTACATTAAAAGAAGACATAATAGTCCTTAATGTGTATGGGCCTAACAACAGAGATTCAAATTCCAAGAGGCAAAAGAAAAAACTGATGAATCTGCTATAACAGAGTCTTTAACACCTCTCTATCAGAAATGGGCAGATCAGAAGTCAGAATATTAGTAAGAACAAAGTTGATTTCATCAGTATCATTAATCACCTGGATATAATTGATTTCTGTAGATACTTCATCTAATATCAATAGATTACATATTTTTCCCAACTTTAAATGGAGCCATCATCAAGGTAGACAACACTCTAGACCATAAAACAGACCTTAACAAATTTAGTAGAACAGAAATTGTGCATTCAGATCTTTATGGAATTAAACTAGAAATCAATAACAGAAAGATTGCTGGGGAATCCCAAGTTACCTGGAGATAGACAAGTACACTTTCAAAGAACCCATAGGTCAAAGTTAAAATCTAGATAGAAATTTTTAAAAATATTTTAAATAAAATTATAATGTAATTACAACTTACAGAAATTTGAGAAATGTGGCAAAATCAATCCTCAGAGGAAATTTCATATCATTGACACCTTACAATAGAAAAGAAGAAAAATATGAAATGAACAATCTAAGCTTCCAATTTAGGAAACCAGAAAAAGAAGAGCAAATTAAACTCCAAGTAAGTATAAGAAAAAAAAATAATAATAAATGAGCAGAAATAATAAAATTAAAACCAGGAAGTCCATACTGAAAACAAAATCAAAATCTTTTTATTTCAGAAGATCAATAAAATGAACAAACCTTTAAGAAAACTAAGAAAAAAGAGAGAAGATACAAAGCATTAATATCATAAATGATAGCAGGTACATCACTAGAGATCCAATGGATATTAAAATGATATAAAGAAATGTTATGAATAATCCATGCCCCAAAGTTTGATAATCTGGATGACCTGAACAATTACCCAACCAGACCAATCTGCCAAAAGGAAGACCAGAATAAATACAAAATATGAATAGTCCTATAATTATTACATTAGTTAAGCCAATAATTAATAACCTTCCAAATTAGAAAGCACCAGGCACAGAAAGGTTCACTGATTAGCTCTATTAAACATTTGAAGATAAATAATTGTCTTCAATCTTTTCCAGACCATAGAAGCAAAAGAAATACTAACTTATTTTATGAGACCAACTTTATCCTAAACTAAAACCAGACAAAGCCATTATAAGGGAAAAGAAAAGAACAGACCAATATGTCTTATGAATGTAGTTGCACAAATCTTAATGAAATATTAGCGAATCAAATCCCACAATGGAGGAATAACTTCTAATGTCTTATAACATAGTAGTATAACTGTAGTCAACAGCAATTTGCCCTATCTTCAAAATAGTTAATAGAGAGAATTTTGAATGTTTTCAACATACAAAAAATAATAAATACTTGAGATGGCAGATCTCAATTTTCCTGATCATTTCACATTATATACATGAATTAAAATATCACATTGTATCCCATGTATATATAAAATTACTAAGAGTAACTTAAAATTGAAAAAAAGAATTAAACATCACAACCAAGTTGAATTTACCACAGATGTGCAAAGTTTGTTCAATATTTGAAAATCAAAGTAATCCATCATCTCAATAAGGTGAAGAAGAATAATTGCTTGATTATATTAATAAATGCAAATAAATGACACAAATCCAACACTTAATCATGATTAAAAACCAAAATCTCTCAGCAAGTTAGGGATAGATAAATGAAAAGAGGGAAAATTTCAGGCTCCAGGAGAATATACCATGTGTTAGGCAGAATATCAGGACATAAGAAATTTTTCAAAACCTACTTAATTTTCCAGGAAACTAAGAAACACTCAGTTGCACTAAGAAGATAAAATAATGCAGTATAGAAGTGTCGTTCAGAGGATGCATGAGTGAGCAGCTCTCCTGTCAACCTGGTCCTCTCTTCTTGTTATAGTCAATTATCTGTACATATGACCATTTTCTAATTCATTGCTTTATCTACTATCTTCATACCAACAATATTTGTATCTTCACACAAGAGATTTTCATTAGCTCCAGAGCCTAGGTCCAACTAAAACCTTGATTTCTCTGCCTGAGTATCTCATAGGCATTTAAAATTTAACACCTCAAAATTCTCTCTTTTCTTTGTAGATCCTTCTACCAATAGGTTATCAAGTCAAATCCAACAATGGAGGAATGACTTCTATCATCCTGTAGTGCATTAAGGTGATGTCTCATTAATAATAATTGCTAACAATATAGATCATTTAATATGTAATATGTGGTGTTTCAAAAATTTGATAACCATCAACTTTTAGGATCAAAATAAATATAATCCTGTAGCCTGTTCAAACAACAATGGGCCAGGTGTGTTGGCACACACTTGTATTCCAGCTACTGGCAAGCCAGAAGCAGGAGGATCACAAGTTTGGGACTGGCTTGGGCAACTTGGCAAGACCCTATGCCAAAATAAAACATAAATAAAAAGAACAGAGAATGTAGCTCGTGGTAGAGAACCCCTAAGTTCTACCTCCAGCAACACAAAAATAAAATAAAAAATAAGAGCCTACATATTTTCCTGCTCCTAGTTTAAAAATTCCTTGTGGCATATCTCTGGAAATTGAAATGTTTTTTTTCAAATCCAAAATCCCAAGAAGAAACAGTCAAAAAACTAGGAGAACTTTAAAACTATTATTACACTCCTCCTAGAATAAAAACCCAAATGAAAATCAGGCAGCTCAAAGGAATGCACTGGTATGGCATTGCAAGCAAGATCTGGGTGCTCAGGTAAGTTCTTTTATAAATAAAGAAATACTAAGAAGGTAAAAGGCATTGTGTGCTTCATATGAATCCTATCAATGGTGCTCCAAAAATAACAAGTTTTATAAGTGAAATAAGTTCTTAAATTGGCAATTTTGAAATGAGATTGTGTTATATCACTATCCCTGCTAAGAGAACTGCATATTAGGTTATTTTAATAACACCAAATACTAGTCAAAGATGATTTTGTGTGTTTAAACATCTGCTTTAGCTCAGTTATTTGTAAATACCTTAACTAGAGATGCGAAAAAGAACAGATGCAGATATTGTCAGAGAGTATCTAATATAAATTTAAAACAATCCAAAATTGAATTAACAAAAGCAATATTGACTTTCACTACAAACCAAAACCAGGTCAAACATACAACATATTTTCATAGTAAAAAAATAAAATGAGCTACATGAAATGACTTCTAATCCAATGTCCAACTTGAAATAGTAGTGCTTCTATACTCTAAAATTTCATTTTAAGAATACCTGTTAATTTTTAAATATTTGGTGCAGCACTTCTTAACTTTAAAACAAACACTATTTAGCATTTACCTCTTATTTTATGAACTATCACTATTATATAGAGATCAATTTTAGTGTTATTAAAATATATAACCTTGTTATAATACACTATGACAAGTTTAATGTGTACACTAATCATTATCTTGAAAAAAGTACTCTGAAAATTTTAGTCTAGCTTTATCACAGAAAAGTAATCTATTGCTTGTTATTATAGACAATCATACTTTTAAAAAAATAAATTGAAAAAATTTTATATAAGCAAAGAATATATTTCCAACTATTCCCAAGAATCTTTCTGAATTCCTATTTCTATTTCTCAAATTCTGCATGTTAACATCACAGTTATTAGAAATATTATGTCTCCTTAGTAAATAATTCTGGAATATACACCCCTTTTAGGGTTAAACACTATTGAGAAAACAACAAAAACTACCTACTTGCCTAAGAAAGGTAAAATTTGAATTAACTATAACAGTTAAACCCTCAAGAGTAACCACATGCTCATCAAGGTAAGTCCTTCACTTTGTTATCTCCATCAACTAACAGCTGTTAAGTCATAAACTCTGCCCAACCCAAGCAGTTTCCCTACTGGCAAGATTGACTTTAAAAACACTCAATTCAGGCTCTAAAGTTATATAAATATCTTCCTCAGTCATCCCTTTTCTGAGAAAATCCTGACTCTACCAAGGTGATGTTCTCCCTACTATAGTAAATCCAGTAAATTAAGGTTTGCTGTATCAAACAGCCCCTTTCTGAGAGCCTCATGTAGATCAAAAGTTGATTACTATGTAATATTTGTGTAGGCATTTGGGAAAAATAGCAATATCCCCATACTGTTGATGAGTACATTGCGGCATAAAGAGGTTTAGTAACTTGACTTATGTCTCAGATAATAAGTAGAAGGACCAACATTCCATAAAACTTCCTTCTCTCTACCATGCTATACCTAATCCTCTAAAACTAGGTTGATTTTATCCATTGTTTTGCAATTCTCTCCTTTTGATTCACATTACATCATTTTATATAGTGCCAGTGAAATTTCTATAACTTATCCTCTAAGTTTGCCCCTCTTGAAATCATTCCCTGGGTGGTCAGTCAGGATGCAAAATCACCTCTGAATTTGCAGATCATACCTCTACTTAAACCTTGTAGTGATGTCCTACTGAATATACATTTCAAAACAAAAAAATCATTATTAAAAAGTCAACATTCTATAATGTAATTTAGCAAAATCTCCAAGTCCTGCATTAGCAGAACTTCTATACTTCTCTAGGCTTATGTTTTACTATTTCTTTATTACTTTCTTTGTATTCAACAGAGTGACTTTCATTTGTGCAAGTATATAGCCAGGCTTTTAAAATCCCATTTGGAATCTTGGAAGATCTTGATAATCAGAAGAACATTTAAAATATAAATGAGAATTATCTATAAATCCTGTTTATCTTGATGTCCCTATTCCTCATAACATGGCCACAAACTTGGCTCAAATTCCCACTTTCATGCTTTGTTAAATCTAGATCTTGACTTTTGGTATTCTGCACATAACCATACTTCTGTTACCTCTTTTCCTTCTTTGTTTCACACCTATTATTTAATTCTACAAGATATAGAACAAGTTTCTTACTTTCACTATATGCCATTTTAAAAATATCAAACAAGTCATTTAATTTATGAGTTTAACTTACCCAGTAGCTGTCAGTGTTGCAGGAATCTATTGTCAATATTTTGTGCCCTAAAACCTTCTGCCTCACTTACTTCTGACATTTGACATCTCCAGTCAAAAACATTCCCATGGAGATATAAGTCTGATCTTTATGCTAGTTATAGAATTATTTTGATAGTACCACTAAAATTCTGGTAAATATGTGCTTTTTCTCATATGCTGTCTTGAGAAAATTGTGTTGTTCATTGGAAACTATCTCTTTTGTTGAACATGGGACAATGATTATTTATAGTTGCAGACGGATATCTTTAGATTGTGGGTGAATACTTCTTTTTTATTCCCTCTAGAGCATTGCACAGAATTTTTGTCTAACATCCATTTAATGGTCTGACTTTCTGATTCATCTTAGGTCCTATCATAAAAAGAAAACATTTTTGTTTCCTAACAAAGTTATGGAAAACATGCCAACCAGAATTCCACATTTTGTTTATTTGTTTGTTTGTTTCACAAGAATGGGATTGAACCCACGTTCTCACACATCTGATCCAAATTTGCAGATCAGTATGCACTTGCAGAATCCCACATTTCAGAAACACAGAGAAAGAGGCAAGAAGATGCTGGTAAATGTCTCTGGAGATGTCATATATGTCTAATATAGAAGCAGTATTAGAATTAAAGGTTATCCAAAACTTAAGTTTTGGTTTAGATATGAGGTGTTCCCAAAAGCTCTTATGTGCAACACTGCAAAACCACTCAGAGGTGAAATGATTAGATTATGAGAGTGGTAATCTGATCAGTGGGATTCATCCACTGATATGGATTACCTGAGTGGTAACTGAAGGTAGGTAGGGTGTGGCTGGAGCAGATAGGTCAGTGGGAGTGGACCTTTGGGGTGTATATTTTGTCTCCCTCCACCATGATGTTCTGCCTCACCTCGGACCCACAGCTGTGGAGTCCATGGACCGAACCTCTGAAACTGTGAGCCAAAATATACCTGTTCTGCTCTATATTGTTCTTGTCAGGTCTTTTGGTCACAATGGCACAAGCTTACTAAAAAAATACATTGATTAGGGCTGAGGATATAGCTTAGTTTGTAGAGTGCTTGCCTCACATGCACAAGGCCCTGGGTTCAATCCCCAGCACCACACAAAAAGCAGACAAACAAACAAACAAACAAATTGATTAACCTGCTCCTCTGCTATACTTCTCCCTTGATCAGACACTCTAGCCCTTCAGAGAGAAGATGAGAATCATCATATGAGCACCTAGCCATTTCTATTTCATCTCTCTGTGAATCTGGCCTCTTTCCTAAGGAGTGGAGGACTGATGACATCTGATGACAGTCAACTAGGAGAGGTTTTCTCCTGTTCTCAAGCTTTTCCACAGCTGCCAAGGCTTTATGTTTCCCGGAATATCATCTACCAGGCTATTTATAATTAACTCCAAACTGGAAGCATGTTTTTAAGCATGATCTCTAACTTGTGGACCACAACTGCACTGAAGAATTCATAATCAGGTATGGAAAAATATGTATCCTTACGTCTTGGGAGTCCACTGTAATTCCTATGTAATTCCAACACTCCTGTGCTCAGTTTTCTGGTTGAAGTCATGCTGTTAGGCCTTACGCCCTATGGAGCCTAAAACCTTCCCTCTTCTACTTCCTGCCAATGTTGCTTTAGTAACAGTCATAATTTGGATTCTGATGATGGAATCTAGGGCGCACACCCCTTTTTTTTTCCTTTACAATTACCATTAGTGGTAATGTTTTTATCTGCATATCACTTCTATGGCATCCACTTATAAGTATTAGGTTGATTTTTTTTTAAATCACTGTCTTCTTTTTAGATTTCTCTAAAAGTACCTTGAACCCTTAGTTATAGGACTTTTCTTCCTCCTCTTTATAGTAACTCATCTTTATGTAAAAAAAAAATCACAAAACTCAAGCTGTAGTTTCGGAACCCTTTCATTTTCCCATTTCAAAGTTGGTCTTAATTTATAAAGTTTGGACTTCATGTGTTCATGGCAATTGTTTATCATATCTCCTTTAGGTTTTAAAGTTTTTCCATTGCTGTCATGTTCTGAAACACCTGTGTTTCTTTACACTCAAAGCTGCTGCCATGTGTTCTCTCTTGGAGCCCATTTGGAAATGAGGTCAGCAGAAATCACCTTTTGCACCATAATGATTATTGGAGAAGCGCAAGAGACTCTGATCCTTCTGTGAAATTATTTACTGAAATCATAGACCAACCCCAGATAAGGTATATGAATAAATCAAGAAATGACAAAGTTGAAGTTAATTTACATTTTCCTTTATACTACATAAGAAAAGACACTTCAAGTTCCAAGTCTAAGAACTCTGTCCATTGTCTCCTTGCCTTTTCATGAATTTAAGTATGTTCAATGACTCACATGTAGTTTACCTATAAATCTCTAGTTCAGAGTATTATTAAAGCAAACAATGTACACTTTGAAGGCAAAGTAGGAAAAGGAAACTGTGAAGTAAGTGTTCTGCTTCTGAAAAATGAAGGAGAATTTGGGGTTTTAATGATTACTATGGATATTTCAACCCAGAAGTGATACTTGTGTTTAAGGTGTCAGTTATCAAGTGTTCTCATCCTAAGGTGTGGGTGGCCTCAAGATGGCTGAAACCTGCAAAAGGAATCATCTAGTGAATAAGATCAAGGGAAAACAGTCTATTCAGACCAGTACTGATGCAAGGAGGCTTCTGAGAGGATGTAAGTTTGGTCTAGAGGAAATTGCTTTGCTGAGAATACTGAGTCTTTCTGATAGAATGAGAATATAACTGATCAATTAGAGGTAAAGACCCAGCCTAACAAAACTAGGATATTTAAGGCAAATGATCAATAGCCCAGGTGCCAACATTTTCTTCTATTGCAAAATCTGCCCTCTTGGAACTCTTATTGAACCCAGAGCCTCATGCATGTTAGGCAAGTGCCACACTGAGCCACAACCTCAGCCCAGGATCTTGACTCATGGTGTTTATGATATCTTACATAGCCCAAACCTCTTATCACTATAGTTTATACTAACCAAATGTAAATTAAAAATTAGGCTTATCAGTATGCCTGAATATATGCGTACATGTCTCTTTCTCTACCTAAGTATCTATATTCATCCTTGAAAAGATGATGTTAAGGTTTGGATTTGAAATGTTTAACAAAAAGCCCATGTATTGAAAACATGGTCCCTAATGCAGCAAGGTTCAGGGGTAGGGCTTCTAGGCAATGATTGGATCATAGGGGCTCTGACCTGGATGGACTGCTGGGAGACTGAAGAAGTTGGTCAGTGGGGTGTGAACTGTAAGAGTTTATCTTTTATTTGTCCGGGACCCTACTTCCCAGTTGCCATGAGTTGCAGGGCTTTTCTCCACCATGCTTTTCCACCCTGTGTTTCTGCAACGGAATTCACTGACCCACGCACTCCATTAAACCATGCACCAAAATAAATCTATCCTGCAAGTTGTTCTTGTCAAGTATTTTGGTCACAGAAATAAAAGATAACACAGAAGGAAAGGTGTGTGTATCTGTGTGTCTGTGTGCGTGTGTGTGTGAGAAAGAGAGAGAGAGAGAGAGAGAGAAAGAGAAAGAGAGATGTTTTATATATATATATATATATGAAATGTTTTAAGAATATAATAATATATATACACATATCTATATCTATCTATCTATCTATCTATATATATATACATAAAACACTTTAAAACAAATGTTCTCCAAAATGATTTTTTCCTAGTAATCTGTTCATATGCATGTTTGGCTTTGTATCATTTTAAGTCATATGTGCTTTTTAGTTAATGAATTTCTTATCACATTTGTATCAAGATTTTTTATTCAAGATCAGATTTTATAAAATAATTTTTAGTAATTATTTACATAAATTTGTTGACTTATAATCTAATATAAAACTTATTTTTAAAATGAAAAAAGTTAAACAATGTTTGCTTTTAAATTATTTTACTGACACTATTGTATTATAGAACTATGTCTGCGATATGATAATTCACTAAATATTTTAAGTTTCTCTGAAGTGATTGGAGGATTTTAAGCCAGAGGAAAGCAGATGCCTGATCTCCAGGCATAATATTCTTCAAATGTGGATGCTTACAATTATTTTTAGTCACTGATCATATGATCTTACTAAATAATGCATTATTTTATCCCCTAGATATGCATCATGACCACTGTCAATTAAATGGCAATTCTTAAAAATTTTTATTTGGACATTTATAAGTATTTAGGGAAAACACTTGTATACTGCCCCTATTCTTAAGAAGTACCATAAAAACAAACAAATGACACTAATTTCTATGGCTAATAGTATACAAGATAATTATTAAAAGAAGATGAGGAAAAGACTAAAAAGTAAATGTCTGTCATTCAAGAGTTATATAGATTGGAAAAAAGAACAATGTTAAGTGAGAAGTGACAGAAGCACAATTTTCTAATCCAAGCAAGACTCATTATGGCTAATTTAATCTTTTTTAATAGGTATCAATTGCCATGACCTAATGGTCATGCTGTGATCCACATTGATCAGATAAGTGAGAAAAGCTAAATCTCTCCATCGAATGTATCAAGACTTCTATGAATAGAGAAATATAATTAGATAAAGTTTATTAAAAAGATACCTTAAGAGAATTATGAAAAGCAAAGTACCTTTTAGGCATACAAGGCACTGAATAAATCAACACAGGAAGATGCAGTGGCAGAAAAAAAAAAAAAAAGAAGATGCAGCGTATTATTTTTAGAGTACTCTGCTGACTTCAGATTTCCAATTGGAGAAACCAACCAAAAGTCATATTTGTATTTTATGAGCACTTGATCACATTACATAAATCAAGAGCAAAGATTATTCTTTTTTCTGGAAAACCGAAGTTAGCAATAAGAATACCTGTCCTTTCATGTGGTTGCATTCATGACATAAATTTGAGGGTCATTAGATGGCCATCCTCTATCTCTTAGGTGGACTGTGTATCAGAGAAGTTCACAAAAAGAACCCTAGACTAGTTGAGAGCAGTGGGGATTAGAAATGAGAAAAGAGTACTAATTCAAGTGCCTAGGCCTAATGTCCTTGCATTTCCAGGTGTCATTCTTCTGATATCAGACTACCTTCCTTCCTTTTGTTCCGTGAAGAAGAGTAACTGGAATTTATTTCTTGCAACAAAATGTCCTAACATAAGTGAAGCCCATAAATTAATGGTCAAAAAAGGAAGGGAAAAGGCCAGGTATCAGTAGAGAAAGGAGCTATATATATTCCAAGTTACAATTTCTATATTTCTCATTTACTTTCTAAATTACTTTCTTAAAATGCCACTGCATCCTGGTTCTATCTTTGAAACTATATTGGATATATGCAAATATTGGATTTAGGAAGTCAAAGCTCTGTCTATATATAGAAAGATATGGCAAAGAAACATTTTACTGAGCATTTCACACTCTGTAGTGTGATACAATTAGATTTTGCAAACAACAGCAAACAAATGGTTTGGCAAGGGATACGTGTTCTCATGTGCTTTAGTATTAGCAGAATCAGCTTTGGCTCTGTCTTCATCATGTACTGCTCTATTAACATGTTCGCTGCATGGTGTTTCTGAGACTGAAACCTCTGATTGCTTTTCTTTCATTCAGATTATTTCTTGCTGTCCTTTTAGTATTCACTCTTGCTTGTACTGACAGTGTGCAGAACATTACATATATGGTTTACAATTACTCAATGATGCATAAACTCTAGAACAAGAAGTCAAAATTTCATGGAAGGCATAGGATAACCCTTGACGATGACATTTAACAGATTGAATTTAACATTTATCAGCAGTGTGACATTATGGCTGTTATTTAACCTTTCTGATCCTCTGCTTTCTCACCTGTAAGTGGGGATAATAATATTCATGTGATAGAACTGTTAGGATTACAACAAAGTATCATATGTAAAGTGTAGGGCATGGAGCCTGTCAAATCAGAGACAAAAGCACAATTAGTACTATCATTACTTGCTAGAGGGAAATCCCTGAGCACTCTGATTCTGAACTTAGTCATGTTATTGATGACCCAAATCCATTTGTACTCCTTATGTACGCAGAAGCTTTCAAACTTTATTTCCAGCAGCAGAACTGCACTCAGGTAATAACTCAGCTAAAGAGATTTTTTTTTTCTGTTGAATGAATTATGCTTCTGGTGTGCTAAATTTTCTCAAGGCAGTCAACCATAAAAATTATATTATGTATTTCTCTTGTGTAACTTGTGTGAAAGTAGAGTTTGTCAAAACTGGCTGCTCAGCATTTAATGAGACCCTCCAATGCATTTGATCCTGAGTCAAGCTGTATATAAAGAGGGTAAATAGGGAGGGTGGTAAATAAGCTAAAACTAACAAAATGAGGCAGTAAATAATAAGGGGAAAATTTTTTAAAGAAACTGAAATGAATTTGGTGGAGAAAGTCAACTAATTGTCATCTTTTTTTATTAAGTGAAAAGAGAATTTGCTTTGTGTATGCCAAGACCTAAAATTAGAGAACTTCAATTCCATTGAAGTCCTTAATACACATTGCTGAAATATGGAGCAGATGTCTCTCTGACCTCTACCTAATTGAACAGGAATGTCAGGGGGAGGAGAGTCATCAATCTCCAGATTGTCTCCGAGAAGTTCCTGAGGATTTTCAACAAATGATTCTGTTATATATAGATTACATAAGAAGATTACATAAAATTGAGAGAAACTACTATAATGCCTTGCCTTTTTAAAATCTACATTTAAATCCTATCGACTTTACTATTGAAGACAAAACAAAGAAAATTTAATTTCTTTGTCTTTAATCTATTGCAATATTAAATGTTATCATACACTCGACTTTCAACATCCTGTGCTCATCTTGTTAGCCACCTTGATTTGGGGGCTCTAAGATAGATTTGTTGCTCTAAGAGAGCTGCACTGCAAACCACAATATTTCTGAGGGCTTCCCTGCATTTGTTATTACAACTTAAAAACGCCATTAGCACAGAACATGTTGCACTGCATTGGGTGACCATCTGCTGGTCTCCCTTCAGTTTTAAACCATGAGAAATATGCTTCCCTCTGCGTGGTGTATCCAGAGCACCTATTATCATGGTCAACCCTACTCTTAGGTACATTAACTCACCATCTCTTTTCTGAGTTGTTGCAACAACCTCTTACAGGTCATCTCACTTTTTATCTCACCTTGCTTCACCAGAGTGATTTTTATAACCACACACAAAAAAATGCTATTTCCTCTTTGCACACATTTCACCAGTGGTTCTTATTCTTTAGTGAAGAGAAGTTCAATTCTTACATGAACTTGTGAATAAACTTTGTTAATAAGAATGATTATAATGTGCTCACATTTTTGCATATCTTTCAACTGTATTTTAGCAATGTCAAACCAGTACTCTGAGGATCTCTCATATATTTTTCATATATACTAGTTAGGTGCATAAGTAAATCATAAAAAAGCAAATCAACGACAATGTATAAGCTGTGGGATAGTTTAGGACTATATTTCCGAAGGCAGTGCTTCTCAGCATGGTCAGAGGATCAACTGTGTTTTTATTTATTTATTATAAGCAAATTCTAGGCCCTTGCCCATAAACAAGCCCAGAACTGAGATTTCTGTGATGCACCATTATATTACCAAATTAAATACTTGCTGATGATAGTTTGAGAACCCTTCTGCATTAGTCAAGTTTGTGTTACCTTGACAAAAACACCAGACAAGAACAACTTAGAGGTGGAAAAGTTTATTTTGGCTTATGGTTTCAGAAGTTCAGTTCATGGTTTGCCAGTATCATCTATGGACTCAAGGAAGGGAAAAACATGTGGCAGAAGGATGTGGTAGAGGAAAGTTGCTCAGCTCCTGGCAACTGGGAAGCATAGAGAGGGACAGAGAGAGAGAGAGAGAGAGAGAGAGAGAGAGAGAGAGAGAGAGAGAGAGAGAATGGGAGGGGAGGGGAGGGCAGGGGATGGGAGGAGATGGAAGGGAAGGGAAGAAAAGGGAAGGGAAAAAGGGAGGGAGCAATAAGAGGCCAGGGACAAGATATAGTACCCAAAGCTATGCCCTTAGTGACCTGGTGCCTACAGCCATTCTGCCTACAGTTACCACCCAGTAACCCATTCAAATTATTAATCCATCTAATGGAGTAATCCACTGATGAGGTTATAGCCTACATAATCCAATCATTTTGCTTCCAAATATTGTTGCATTACCCAACACAGGAGATTTTGGGGGTACATTCCAGATCCAAACTATAACACTACATAAGGATCAAGTGAAAGGGGCAAAGTAAAGAAAGGGAAACCTATAACGTTGAACCGTGAAAGCACCTGAGGGCCCTACATGTACTAGTAACAAGTGCAAAAGTTCTCTATGAAACTTTTGTATTAGAGTTGTATATGATCTATGTATTGAGTAGCATTGTAAAATTTATTTCTTATTATGGATTGTGGTCAAAAAAGTTTGAAATAAACCTCCATAAATATACTTTTAAAGCAATGAGCACTTAAATAGTCAGATGGTTCAGTATATCCTTGCCTCTCTTTTACATGAAGTTACATGAGACCTAGGGGAGGGTGTGCAGATCCTTAAAAAAAGGACTCATTTGAAGATGTAGACCAGGGTCGTGTTCCACATAAATCAGAGCCCTCAGTGAACACTATTTCCCATCTGTTCAATCTGCAGACTTCAAAAAATAAATATTTTGATGGGAAGTAGACCAGCAGGGTGATTGACTCATCCTTGTTTTTCTGAGACTTTCCCCATTTTAGCAACGAAACTCTTGTTTCCTGGCAGTTCCCTCAGTTCCAGGCAAACTGGGACAGTTGGTCACCCTATGCATACTGCAATAAATTATCTAAATTTCTTTTGTTCAAATATAGTTTTACTTGAAATTCCAACATAAAGCAGTTGCCTGTGAAGCTTCTCTGTTGAAGCTTTTCTGCTTGCAAAATCAACCCAACACTACCATCAGCGTTGATGCTCATCCAAGGGTTCCATAGCCTTTCACTGCGTCTACCTTATTGGCCAAGTTTCACCAAATGTGATAATTTCTCAGATCTTCAATTTCCTGATGAAATATGATATCATATTTTTCTTGAAGCATGGTTATAATGTTTAAATCTCTCCCACTTTAAGCTAACTTGATTTCCAGACCTCTTGTACAATAGCATGTATCAGAGACAGTGAAATTACTTTGGCACTTTTCTATGAAAAGAGATTGCAAAGGACAATCACACCTCCTGAGTTGCTTGCCTTGCATGGATAGATTTATTGAACAGTATTTAAAGACTGAAATTTAAGTAGCAAGTACAATAAAAATACAAAAGTCAAAAGGAGTTGTAATAGTTGCTTATATTTTTATGTCTGGATATTTAGCAGTCCTCATTAAAAAGATCCCAGTTCTTTGCAAATCTTATACAACTATAAGAATTAAAATTTACCAGCAAGCAAACTTTGGCCAAATCATAATCCTAATGAAATGTCTTAAATCATGTATATATTCTGTTTGTGGTTTTGCTGATGATATGTGTATGAGTTACTCCTAAGAGTTGGGTTCCCACAGGGGAAAATTTTATTTCAGTTTTACTAGTCTTTTGAAAATGCAGATAGTTTGGTTGGTATTACAAACATACATATTACAGTATCTTTGGAAATAAAAATACAGAAATACAGTAAACTGCAACAAAAATTCCAAAGTGATTTCAATTTTTTTAAAAAAAATTAATTTAATTAAATTAGTCATAATCCCAGGAGCATTCACTCATATCTCCAAAGATATATATATCATTTGTTTTGGCCTCAATATTGTATATATGTACAAATCAAATTTATGCCTTACTGAATTATTTTACGTATGTAAGATTTATTTTAACTAAAGTAATCTGAAATAGCTTGTTCAGAAATATGTAATAAAGACTAGTGGTTAGTTCTGATTTTTGAAAGTGGGATATGAGAATGGCAAGGCAAATATTCACTGTGGAGCTAGCAACCATCTTAATCATCCTCCTCTCAGAAATATCTGGCTGAAACCCAGACACTTCAGGCCTCCTTTTATAAAGGGAATTGATTCCTGGAATGAAACCAACTCCATACACAATAAAATCCAGTGCTTTGTAGATGAATTCAATTAGTGTCCTCAATTGAACACAAGGAGAAAAGATAAACCTGTGGTTATGAATATGGCTCCACAATTTCACAAAATTTTCCCCATTGCAATCAAATGGTCTTCCAAATTAAATAGTCAGCTCTAGGAACATTTTGAAGCTTAGCTAAAACTGTTCCTTGGGAGAGTTTTGGGCCAAATTAACTTTACTCCTGATTGTTGGATTTTATGGCACTTGTTGCGATTTGTGGATGCCTATGTATCATTGTTCAGTTCTATTTTCAGCTTTGCGTCTGAAAAGGACTTTCTGTGGCTCTCCAGTATTCCACCAGGAATCTGGACAAAGAACAGTTAATCTGTGTCAATTTGCAGACAGTCACCTGGGTTACTTTTCTCCCTGCTTTCTCTCTGCTAATACTTGCTTGGACAGTGAGTCCTGCATTAATGAGATTTTCCTAGACAACCTGACTTGCTGGAAAATCCCAAGGGCGGAGGCAAGGAGATTACAACATCTTGGTCTTCAATGTAGGTCGTGTTGATGGATTTCAAAAAGTGATTTCACAAAAAGCAAAACGAAATTAAGAATTATCTGCCCTTTGCTTCGAATTTACCAATGTCTTCTTTTAAAAAAAATCATATTGGGCCTTAGAAATGAGGGCGGCATGTCATTTCCTTGAAAGAGCATAGGAGCTGTACAGAAGGGAGTAAATTATCATGGAGGTAGGGGTCTACTGAAGGGAAAATAATAGTGTTAGTGGAGAAAGTAAACACATAGGCAGGGTGATGAATGGGTGGTTTAGACAGTGACTCACATTTGGCTTTTGACAATATCTTAAATGCATTCTTCATATATTTCAAATTCTAACCATCACTTACCTCTTCTTTTTTTCCTCAAAGCCCTCCCCATCCTGTCCTATGCAATCTCTTCCTACCACCTACACATACACACCTACACACACATACACACAACCCACAAGATGACTTGAGATCAAGTACATCTTTTCACAGAATGAAAGACACAGAAATAGCTAAATGACTTTGATTTTTTTACTAGAAAATATTCTATGCATATAATGTTAATTTCTCTTTTAATTATCTCTGGCAGTATTCAAGACAATGCTATATTTTCCTGAAAATAAAAAAAAAATTGCAATGGGTACTTTGTTTCACAATGTATTATTTAATCCGCACATTGTTCTTTTGTTTATTTCTCCTTATGGAGTCCTGACTTCTCATTCATAGGACCTTCAGAGTTTCACCTTCAGAACTACTAGCCCAAGACAAATTAGCACAGCAGGAAGTGATAGCTGCTCTGTGTGACTCAAGAGGAAAAATATACATTATTTCTCTCTAATCTGCTAAAGCACATTTGACTTGATTCCCATGTCGATTCTCATTTTGACAAGATAGATGGAGAGGCAAGTACAATTGTACAGATTTGCACATTTATTCCCATTTTCAAGGCATGAGTGGAGAAATCTTTCCTGTTGATGACTTAAAGTATCCTGTCACTCTTATGTTAAGTATGATAGTGTTCAGAAACCTGGAGGCTCTAATATGCCATCCCAATATCTCATTAACTCACTGGGCTGAGCAGTACATTTGAGGTGTCAAGGGCAAAGAATTCTAATTCAGTTGCCGCTGAGTTGCTACACTTACCAATAAGGCAAGGGACACCAACTCCGGGGGGTTAATTTTAAAAACTACCTTCAAGCTCGGGAGAATTGGCACTTATAGGAGGGATGGGTTTGTCAGCATCCTTGCCACTGTCTTCACCCATTGCCAATGTGGCATGCATGAGAGGCATACTGCTGTTAGAGCTGAGCCTGAAGTCTGGGACTTGGAAAAAGTTATGGCTTCATGAAGTCACACATCTTGTGCCTTTATATCTTATGTAATGTTATTTGGTTTTCAGGAGAACTTTGATAACCAAAAGAAGGGTGTGGGTTGATACTATTATTTTCAGAAATCCTCCCTTTTTTCAGTACAAAAAAATGCCTTTGAAAAGCTTTTAGACTATTATTTCAGTAATGTTGCAGTAAAACAAGCAAAAGAAAACAAAAAGCACTAGATTACAATTTCATATTTAAGAAGAATTGCCCATTTTTCTTTTCTGAATTCAATACCTATATTTCTAGGCCAGGGGTGCCTCAGTGGTAGAGTGATTTCCTAACATGTATGAAACTGTGGGTTTTATTTTGAGCATTGCATAGAAAACCAAACAAAAGCCCTACCTTTCCACCTCTTTTGGATGGTGAATATTGCATAATTATGACTTACATTCTCTATAATGTCTAAAACCACCATTTGGTGAAGTTTTACAACATATCATGTGCCATAGTGTAGGGATTATATGACTTAACTCTTGTTTAATAATAATAGACCACTGCCATTAAACTTACTATGCATCTTGCCACACAGACTAGGTGAAAAAGAAAGTGGAGAGTAAGAGGAAGACTGACCATGTGAAAACCTATTACACTTCCAAAAATCACCTTGAAATTACTAATCTTAAAATCAGATTAATTCAACAAATTTTATTCATATTTTCATTATATAAGAGACTCTAGCAGAATCTATGGAGGATTCTGCTAGAGTCAATAAGACAGTGCTTGACATCATAAAGTTGACAAAATTACAGAAGCAAAAATAAATATTTTTATGTGTGTGTGTGTCTCTGTCCACACATGAACACACACATACAAATATAAGCAGGGTAACAAATTCCACTAAAGAGGAAAACACAGTACAAATGTTTGAGGCTACAGAAGAGCATAAAAGCAAATGGTTGAGAAAATATAACTAGAACATAATTGCAAGAAGAAACAAATTATTCATGTAATTTTTTAGAACATCTTTTAAGTTTTGGAATAAATTTAGATTTACAGAAAAAGTTGCAAAGGCAGTACAGAGACTTGTATACCCAACTTCCCATAATGCCAACATCTTTTATAACAATAGTGTATGTGTCAAAACTGAGAAACTAATGCTGATTATGTTACTTTTAACTGAACTCTAGACTTAATATGAACTTCAGAAGTTTTCCACCAATGTTCTTTTTCTGTTGCAGGATTCAATTTAGAGCACACCATTGCATTTAGGATACAAATAATTTTAGTTCATAACTTCCATCATCAATCATAATTCTTGATAGAGTTGCATGGTAAGATAAAATTGAGTTCTAGGGGAAAAAATGCTGGTTTCAAATTCCTGTTTTGCAAATTACCTAGCTACTATAACACTAACCAATAACTTAATATCTCTAGGCTGTGATGTAGTCAGGTGTAAAATAGAAATAACAATAGCAGCAACTTCTGGGTTGCTGTTCTAAACAAGGAAATGTAGTTGAAGTACTTAGCTGGTGTCTGACCCTAACATTTAATGATTGTTAGCAAACATTATTTTGTCTTATATTGATTCCCTTAAAAAATAGAAGTGTAAAAGTGTAATGATGTGAGACATTTAAAGATGTATGATATAATGCAAGAACAGCAGTGCATTTTGCAGTTAAAATTAGAATTACATGCATTAAAACTAGAGTTCAAAAAGAAGATAATGTTGTGTAAGGACTGTGTTTGAAGTGGACAGTAATGATTTAACAGGACATGGATAGATAAGAAAAAAATGGTAAGACATTTAATGCATCCATGGAAAAGAGTACAAAGCAAATCTGAAGAAAGGGCAGGAGATGGGTTTAGCAATAACACTAACTTGATTATATGAGTAGTTATGGGGAAGCTGAAGAAAAAACACTGGACCAGTCTTGATGGACCTTGAATGCCAGAAAAAGAGTACTTGACTTGGTTGAGTAGGTAACAGGTGACCACTGGAGATTTGGGTTCCCTACACCATGCTTTCATAAAGTGGACAGAACCTATTCTGGGATGGGTCCTTTCAGAATCACACTAACTCTCATTAATGGCCCATTAGGGATACATATAAATGGCCATTTTTTTTTTGTAACTGCATAAAAAGATTACTGGACATGTGGGCAGGTATTGAATTTACACTCAAGTTCTAATTCTTTGGAGCTTCTTAAAGTAATTTTTTACTTTTATGCAATAATCACATGAAGCATTTCTGGATCAATTTTTATTTGGAAACCACCCACATGTTTAATTGCAGACAAGAGGGCAAAAATCCTTAACAACTTTTCAAAAATCATAGATATTTTGTTCTCTCCTTTTGGATTAATGTGAGAAATGCTTATCAAGATTTTATTGGTATTATCTCAGTCATGACTTTAATATTAATTATTTTAGGTGCAAGAGAGATATTGCACATCCTCCAAAGTACATTTGTGAATATGCTTGAATATTAGAACCACATATTGTGGTGAAATGTAAATGTAAATGGTGAAAGTAATCATAAGGAGAGTTCTCTGACCTTGGTGTCAAAAGGTATATGTTCTTATTGTAGAACTTATATCAGGCACATGACTTCAATAAGTCTCAGATCCTTTGGGCTTTATTTTCTTTACCTGAAAAATAGAAATGATAATATATAATACCAGCATCTCAAAGAATGTAAGGATCAAATTATATGTTGAATTGAGGAATACTTTAAAACATACAAATATTTATTATAAATAATGGTCATCAATTTATGATACTTTATTTTGATATGATATTTTTCTCATTTGGGGTCAAGAAAGTTGAATAATTCATATCTATAAATTTTAATTTTATTAAAATAATTTTAACTTTATTTCCCACCAGTTTTTCATTTAAATTATGAGGACAATGAAATAATATGAATTTTGCATTGAATTTTTGGCTCTGTATTCACTTCCAAATAAAGTTGCCATGTAAGTATATATACAAAAAGTAATATAATACAGGAGAAAAGGTGGAATTAAAAGATTGACTCATCCAAAAATATATCACTAAGCATGCTTTCCCATCAAACTGGCTGTACTATCTTTCTCTTTACCTTCAGGTTCAAACATATCCTTCTTTGATGTCTCATAAACATCCCCTGATGATGTTCTCAAATGAGATAAGACATTATAAATGAGGAAGAGATTCTGATCCATGAAGAGAATTGAAAAGCTCATGGGGGAAAAAAAAAAAAGAAAAGAAATACAGAAAAGATAAGAAAATTTTTTTCTGAAGATATGGGTTCCAGAGTCAGGCAAGTTATCTCTAATTCCCAGAAGTTCAAACCTAGCAATTAGCCCCAGAACTGGTAAATAGACGGTGGACCCTCCTCATTTTGGAGAAATTTTTTCAAATGAATAAATGACAAAAACAGCTCAATGAAAATCTTACACAAAAGGGTGAAATATAATGACTATCTGATCTGTTAAAAGGAAAAAGCTTTTAAACTAATCGATCTTTTCCACAACAATTTATGTCATAGCCTTTTAAGATGATCCCATCTTAAATGGGGAAGTGACAAAGAAATATATATCTAATATACTTGCTCAATGGATGGATTCTCAGTACCCTAAGAAAATACATTTGGGAGCTTTTATTTTTAAAGGGGAACACACATTAGACTCTTGTGGATGATCTTATGTTTAGTTTTACCCTTGCTGTTGCCAAGGTTTAGAACATAGAAAATTGAGACCAAGTGTTTTTTTTTTTTTTTTTTTTTTTTTTTTTTTCCCTTCAGGCTTGATGAACAAATGTGCAGCAATCATTTAACCTCTGTGTGCTTCATTGATGACACCCCTCAAAGGACTCTACTAATGTATGTCACACTAATGCTTGCCATCCATTCACTTCATGGGCACATTACAAGGGTTAACTAATAAGACTGATATGCACTTTGCAAATTCAAAGTACAAAGTAGAAGTGCTAACCAAGCTGAATAAAAATAAGAGACTCACCTGATGGTTAACTGATTTGAATTTTCAATGATTTATGATATTCATGAATAGTTTCTTTTATCCTTTACAATAAATTAAAGTCATTTTGGTACATTTTTAAAAACTCATTTTAGAGACATAAGGAATGAACATTGTGCCCATAATATCTAATGTGAAAAAAGTTTTATATTAATTTTCAAAATACACTAGAATTATGCATCACTTTTGCAGAAATCATAAAGTGCTTTTTGGTTTCTGCCTTTGCTCCATGGTAGAATATGTCAAGATGACAGGAAAATAAAATGTTCTAATTGGTCAGAAAACCAGGAGTACAAGTTTCCATTGACTTCTGAGATAAAATACTTCAACCATTGGTAAAACAGATAAACTCTAAGGAGGAGAGCAGTTTATTCTCCCTGGTTTAATGCTCAGTTCTAGTTATACCTGCTTCAGCTGTCAGGAAGAAGACTAATTAGAGCCCATGATGAGGGAAGGTTTTGTGATGTCAACTTTCATGACTGGATCCAATTCAAAATCATTTCCAACACTCAGTAGAATGTTTCACCATGTCTTAGCAAAGTCACAGATAAAATAATCTCCACCAGACATTGATAGTGTAGTTATACCTAAAACTAGATAGTTAAGTGTAGAATGAGGTAATTATCTGGGATAACGCTAACCAATCAAACTTTATTATGCATATTAGTCAGTTTTGGACTGACAAAACAAAATAAGACTGGGTGACTCACACAGTAGACATTTATTTTTTCATGATTTTGGAGGCTAGCAAATGATCAAGGTCCTAGCAAATTTGATTTCTTCTAAGAGCTGTCTCTCTGCCTCCTAAATGTGTCTCTTCCTTTTCAGTTCTACCTGATTAAAACTCTACTTTTATGACTTCATTTACTCCTAATTATCTCCATAAAGACTCTGTCTGCAAATACACTGGAGCAAATGATTTAACATACACATTTTGGGAGGACATGATTCAGTCCATAATACTGTGTCACAAGACATTATTGAGATTCAAGATACTTGTGGAACCACAATATTCCTGCCTACTATATGCATGTGAAACTAAGTAGAAAGGTAAACTCTGCTCTTGTATGTATTTCCATACAGAACAATGTCTGTAATGTTTGAATAATAATGGTGTACTTGAGATAAGTGTGTTAACATTAGACCATCTCCAATCTGAAAGGAAATGTTGAAAGTTGTAACAAATGCTCATTTTACTTCTAAGGTTCAATTTTAGAGTTGTTTGGAAAAATTGAGTGATATGAATTCATGATGTCACTTTTCTCACTTCAGTAAGTAACACAGAGTACCTGGTTTGCTTGAAATTCAGTCAGAGAGAAAATCATTTAATCATCATAATCCTCAGATGAAAACAGAACTTTTTAAATACAAAAAGCAACTCCCTAGAACTCCTGGTGTCAACTAAATATTCATACTCTAGCATCCTCTTTTCTATCAAAATGAAGCAGCATACACAGATTCGACACCAAACTTGTAGCTGAAAAGTGTGCATGGGTTGGTCTTAGAGATTTTCTTAATTACTTGAGTTTACTACCTGTACATCTTTCTGTACCTGTCATTGTGTTTGGTTTTTCAATGTATAGAACTCAACTGTATCCTTTGATTATTATAATAAGGAATAACAGAGTTTGCATAGAGACAAAACCAAATGCCCATTGTGCCTAATATAAGAAAAATATTAGATAATTATTTGGCTGGAGAAAATAGTGGGACAATCATAACCCACAGTACCAAGTGGCATATGCCCTCAAGAAACAACATCCAATGTTTAGCATTCCCATGAGTCTGACCAGTGGTGATTTAGTTTTAGAAAAGAATCATCTGTCACATTCAATTGATGCCAAGATTTGAATTATTTCTATCTAGCTGTTTTCTCATTAGTTAATTTGTATATTCTGATTTCCATAGTTAAATAAAACCTCTTATTTAAATAAAGGGAATTTATCCTTAGTTTTTATCTGCACTTTTAGCAATCTATATTTTTTCAATGTTTACAAAATATATGTGTGTTAAATATCACCAGATTTAGCTTATTTTCACTTTTTAGTTCTGTGAGAGAAGATATTCAGCCTTAGGCTGATTTAAAACTTAACTTCCTTCCTCTCAAGACCGGGGAACTAAGCAAATTGATTTTATGAGGTTCAAGGTCTCTATAGCTCAAAGGGTCTAGTTTTCAATTGCTTATCATTTGAACTCCAAATTTAATCAAATTTAATGCTCCACTGAGATATTTCTACAAGGGATGTCATAAGGGAAGACCAGAGAGGTTTTGGTAAAGGGAGAGAATTTGGGAGACAGAGCTGCTGTAGAGCAGAGGTTGTAGAGCAGACGTTAGTCCCGTCTATCAAATATGTAGTGATTTGAGCTTTGACCTGCAAATAGATATATGTATCACCTAGAACCTGTTAATCCAACTTAACTAAGAAAAGTTACCTTTGCAAATGTAATTAAGTTAAGGGTTTTGAGGTGAGATCATCCTGGATTGGGATGATTCCTAAATCTAACACACAAAGAAGAAGATCAAGTAAAGATTGAGACGGAGATTGGAGAGAAGAAGCCACAAGTCAAGGAATGTTTGGAGCCACAAGAGGCTGTAAGAGACAAGGAAGGATTCTCTCCGAAAACCTTCAGACAAAGAGTGTCTCTGTTGAAATGATCGATTATTATCTCCATAATTGTGAGAGTATAAATTTCTGTTATTTTAAGCCACCAGGTTTGTGGGAACTTATTACAGTAGTCCTAGGAAACTAATACAATCAATAAACAAGATCAGTGATTTGGTAATAAAGATCATGGGTCCATAGGTGAAAGAAACAAGAGGACATCTGGTTGTTGCATTCCTTCTCCTGGAATAAAGTTGGATCAGCATCTTCATTGGACAGTTAAATGCACGGGTATCAAATGCATAGGAAATCTGAATTCTACCAACTAATTTCCACAAGGAAATCCCCAAGGGAGCATAAATTTTTTCTATATTTTGAACTTTGCATTGTTGTTATTTTTCACCAGTGTATGGACATTTAAGAAGTAGTGCAAATCCAAAATATTCTGTCTGCAATGAAAATATTATGAAGCAGTTCCACTAAGCTGCTGTAGTACTCACCTGGGCAAAAACCAAGGACTGTCCAAGAGATAATAATAATAAAAAAATCAGTACAGGAAGGCAATATGTGATATGCCTAGATACCCATCAACTCAGTTTAGTGAAGGAAGTATGATATAAGCTGAAAATTTCATGATGAAGCAGAAGAATATGAATTTGACTACATGAATTCACAAGTGGTAGAAGGAGGAAATATCTTTAACTTAATAATAATATAATTTTGAGGTTAGTAGTAGGATATATTATAGAAATTCAGACTACATGATTACTTTTTATGGCATTCTGTGGTTCTGCTTTATGGCAATGTAAGGGAGTAAACTAAAGGGTGATCTGTCAAAGAAATCTGATAATCAGAAGACTTTTGAAAAAAATGTCAAAGTTTCATTCATTAACCCAAAAGAATATCCTCTATACCAATATCTTCTTTAGATACTAGTAATATAACAAGAAATGGCACACATATGGTTGGTTCCCTCATAAATCTGTCTCTACATCTATACTTGTAAAAATTAAATTTCTGATTAAAACAAAAACACAAAGTAAGTCTATTTGTGACCTACAAATTTTAGCCCATTTTAAAAATACTATCTACCAGGTGTTTTGGAGTCATTCATTTTATGTTTCTTCTATATCTTCAAATGAATAAAAAACAACTGAGTTTATATTTTTTCCAGGAATTATCTTAAAACCTATGAAAGGGTCATGTTAGCTCCCTTTTGTTCTTTCAGCTCTACCCTTAGAATGCAAGGGAAAGAGGTTGTTTTGTCCTCAAATTTAATGCGACCTAACTAATAATACCTTTCATTAGTCTATAACACTTCTATTTTGTAAAGGAGATTAAAAGACAAATTTCATTTCATCCTCAGAAAAGGTCAAATCTCAAGGAAAAATTGCTCTCTGCCTTGCCAACTGGCTCCTTGGATTTCTGGCTTTGACTTCCCAATATGCCACTAAATATTGTACAGGGAAGTTAAAAAGAAACCTCTTGAGACTATATTTCTACCCCAGGCAATGGCAACTCACATTCTCTGACAATTTATTCATCTCTCACATGAGCTGAGAAAATTTTCCATATCAAGTGAGGCCTGACTTGGACTTTACATGTCAAAAATTGGCCTAACTAGGAAGCATAAGTAAATACAAAATACCACCTTGGAAATGATTTGATTGTGAGGAGCGAAATTTATCAATTTTCCTATAACTGCATCTATTGAAAGGAAAGTCTTGACTTTCACCTGCTATTGGGATGAATAAAGGCAGCATTATGTATCACTTGATAAAGCAGGCTGTCCTAATGTCTTGCAACAGGCCTGGCAAGCTGGAACTCAGAACAATGAACAGGAAGTAAGAAATTGAAAACTGTTCTGCAGGATAGTTTGAGTTAATGTCTTAAAGTTATAAAAGTAAAATGGTACTATTTTAAAAAATTTAACCTCTAGAAGTGAAATTATCATGGAATGAAAGTAGAGACTACAGTTAAAAGTATAATTTACTCTTTGCATTGATATATCTTAAGAATTCCTCTGAAAATCTTAAAACTGACAAAAGACTTTATAATATTTCAGATAAAATAGAAGATTTCAGAAATGTATTTTAAAAACAATAATTAATATTTATATGAATAGTACTTTAGATTAGCCCTAAAATTGTTTTTTCAAGATGATTAGAGCACTATCACTATGGTGGTTAAGAATTACAAGATTCAGAATAGTTAATATATATGAAGATACAAAACAGATAAAGATTTAAAAGTTTTAAACACAAATAGAATGTAAATAATAACCTTAAAAGTAGAGCATGTAACAATTTTCTAACGTCCCAAAATATAAATGCAATAATTGAGTTAATATCAAATTTTCATGCTATTTCTACATTGAATACCTACTATGCAAACTCTCTAAGATGTGGTTCCCTTTAGGATTAAGAAATAGGACAGAGTGTATTGAAGTAGACCTATCTTTCAGTTTTTTATGAGAATGTAAATAATGATTTTGGAATAGGGTTTATCAATAAATATTTATTTAAAAATGTCTATAACCTGACACTTACAAATTACACTTGGGAGAATCTATCCATAAAATAATCCAAAATATACATTGGGATTATGAAGCATCTAAATAGTCAAAATGGGGAATGACTTAGTACCTTATAACACACACCATAAATATATATGATATTAGAATGTTATATATAAAATATTATATTACATAACACACAAAATGTTTTTAAAGACTTAAAATAATATGATAAAATATTTATGATGTAGTACTTATGAAAATATAGAAAAATAAAAATTGGACAGTATGAGCTAGAAAACAGTATTTTAACAATTCATTTTAGTGATAATGGAACTATGAATAATTTTTTTAAATTACCACAGTTAATATTTAACTATTCAACTTTTCTAATGATCTTTAAAGCACCACTTAAAAATTTCTGTCAAAATAGGTTTATATGTAAAGAAATCTGTAGAGAGTCAAGTTTAGAAGGAGTAAAGCAGTATGTGAGAAGATGGCTTATTATAATATAAAATAAGTAAATAAACATTTGAAATATTGTTTTAAGTTTTATAGGATGCCTTGGGAATTGTTCTTTCCTGGAGAAGTCTCTCACAGTGTGAGAGAATGGTTGGTCTTGGCTTTTAAATTCAGATTTCAATTTTTTTCAGAAATAGCACATACATCAGAATTTGTATCTCTGTATTGACTCTCATTTACTCAAAAGAGGTTCTCTCTGAAGAAGAATACTTTTGATGGTAATAGGGAATAAATGCCCTCCATGTACAAGAAGGAACAGAGTTGTCAGTTTTGCATGTATAATGCATGTGAATGGAAGGAGGTAAGAAGCCAGTATTTATAGGGGACCCAAGCAGAGTTCAACTGTAGTGGTGGAAGGACACCACATCTTTTTAATCTAGATGATCTTAATCTTTTTTCACTCTAAAGTCCTTTCATAGATCCTGATTGGTCCATCATAAGTACAGCAGATTAAAGGAGGGTGTGGAAATATATTCTATATCCACATGTGACAACTGAGGAGAGTTTACATGAACAACCAAGACTTAGTTATTTTAGATTTGTCATATCTTTGATACTTTTTGACATTCACAGCTTCTCAGTATTGAGTTCGACAAAACAGGAATATAGGTGATTCATCTAGCCTTTAGGATCTGGTTGATTATGGGAAAAGATAGTTTTTTTAAAGTAATATTTAAAAGGCATTGGTGTATAATGTGATATTTGGGTATAATGAATAATTTTTAAAGTAATTTAAACGATTGGAAGGCAAAAAAAAAGCAAAAAAGAAAGAGATAAATGAACTTTGTTAAAGTTTTGCTGATAAATGAAAATGGATTTTGACGTGTAAAAATATATATTTATAATTAATTCATTAAATACTTTAATCTGTATGAGGAAAAATTACTGTATAAGAGGGAAATTCACTTTATAG
Organism: Sciurus carolinensis; assembly: GCF_902686445.1. NCBI lineage: Eukaryota > Metazoa > Chordata > Mammalia > Rodentia > Sciuridae > Sciurus > Sciurus carolinensis. The sequence continues at coordinate 94,283,648 of NC_062215.1, forward strand.
TTTTGTGTGTAAGTTCATGTTTGGGAGAATAATTTGGTTTACTAATTCTTCAGTATAAGTTTCAAATATATTGCATTTCATATTTGTGCACTAGGAAATATTAGCTTTATAGGAGCAAAAGATCAAATGACAAAACAAATTAGCTAACAATATATCTGAAAAAACTTAAGGTTTACACTTATGATGATAGAAAATCCTCTGAAGATATATTTTTAAAATATTATATAAGCACTCTATAGGCACTTTTGTTCCAAATCAAAGAATCATGTTCTTACCCTTGAGGATGTTTTTACAGATAGTATACATAGAGATACTGCCAAAATGTTCCTAATCATTTTTGTCTTCATGAGCTTTTTACTCTTTTTCAAGGTTCCAGAAAATATTAAGCATCATCTGTACAATGAAACTGCCAAATTTTTGTTTTGCTCTATTGCCTCTGTGTGTGCTAGTGTATTAGTGTGTGTGTGTGTGTGTGTGTGTGTGTGTGTGACTGTAGGTGCTAAGTTTTACTCTCACTCAGGACTGCACTCTCTCATTCTTTCTGGCGAATCCATAGGATTATAGCAGCAATATGACATCATCTCAAAGAATGACTTCTCATCTGTCATGACGTTTAGAAAGAGATGAAGAAAATTACCAAATTTTAGCAAACTTTGAGACTCTCAGAATGTTAAAAACCAATAATAAAACTCACACTGTGGAAAACAAGATTTTATCAATTGGTTTCTGTAAACATAACATCTGGGGGTCTTTGTAAACAAAACAGTTGTTGTCCTCCACCCCCAGACCCCTCCCTTTAGGTTCAAAAATTTGCAGAAACAAAGGATTTAGAAAGTCTTTAAGTATTTCTCAAATATTTAAAAAAATGAGAATATTTATTTATTAAAATCTCACCTTTTGTTATCAATGTAGCAAAGTACCTAAATGTTTGATAACAAAATAATTGGTGGGATCATTTCAATCCAAGATATTAGAACAATTATGGAGGGCTCCACAAACCAGTTTTGCAATTCTTGACTTAGTACCCATGAAAAGCATGTAAAAAAGGTGACAAGTTGAAATTTAAGGACAGAAAAGAAAAATTCTTTGGATAAAATGGTTGGTATGTTATGGAATTCCTCTCCTTTTTCCCCTTAAGTGAAGCAGGAAAGAGTACACAGGGACAACTCAGAAAGCTTGGTATATATCTCCTGGTGTTTGCAGGATACTGTAGACCTGAGAAATTTAATGTAAAAGGCATAGGCTGTGACTATGTGGCCAATAATGGAGATAACCCGAGAGAGTGGGAGGGAGAAGGAGAGGTAGAGGAGAGGCTGACTGTACTCTCACTTCCTCAGAATGAGACTGTATTTGGAAATGGAGTCTTTAAAGAGTTATTTAAAGCTAAATGAGATTATTAGAGTGGGATCTAATTCAATATGATAGATGTTCTATTCAAGGGCACTAGGGCAGACACACTGAGGAAACTGTTTGAAAACAATGGAAAGCAACAGTCATTATAAACCAAGGAGAGAGGACCCAGGAAAAACCAAAGATGTCAAAATCTCAATCTTAGACTTCCAGCCTCTGGCACTGTGAGGAGATAAATCATTGTTTAAACTCCTGGTCTGCAGTTCATTGTTAAGGAAGCTAGTAAAACTAGCACCTGTCTAAACTATGATCTCATATATGAAAGAAAGATATGTAGAAATCTTTCATGGACCAATATGGGTCTTTTGGAAGAAAACAAACTTGATGCCATTTTGAAGCCTGTAATGAATGAATACTGCAATGAAGAATAACTGTAGGGTCACTGCAAGCTCCAAACAAGAGGTAGGCTGAGAAATGACCAAAATTGAAGTGTGAAATTAATTCTCTTAATGAGGGGGCAATGCAGGAGAGGTATTCTCAGCAAGGATTTCTTGGGGAAGGAGAAACTATTTCCCATGAAAATAAGAGACAGCTTAGAAAATCCAGTCAATGCCTAATGACAGTCTTAGCTTTCTTCATGTTTCCAAAACATCCTCAAACATTGAGGTAGTCAGAGCCAGTCTGCACCTGGATGGGAGGTAGGAGGAAAGGGTTCACTTATTCCAACAATCTACTCTCTCAGCAGGATTGAGCAGAAAGGATCTTAAAGACAGAAGATCAAATTTTATTTTAGACTGTATATTTTACCAACTGAACCATTTGTGAAATCAAAGATGATGACAAAAATATTTTAGAGAATGTCTCTGAGAAAAAAAAAATGATGGAATCTGAGTGAGATTTTACCTAGGGGCCAAGAGTCAGGTGAAAATAAGATTCTTGCTGCTTACCCTCAGTGGAATCCCGTGTACGTAATGCAGATGGTATGCTGAGAACCTACATTCATGAAAATCAATGCCAAATATGATGCAAAGCTCCTATTAAGTACTTAGTGAGAGGAAAAAATGATCTCTACTAAGGGCTTCAGGCTGGGCTTGAGAATTAAATTAACATAAGATAGATTAACAAGAGAAACATAGAGATGTATATAAATTTTACATAACAAGGGAACCCTCATAAGAAAATGACAACTTAAAGTGGCAAAACCTACGTACTTATGTATTAGGTAGAACTGAGAGAGGGGATTGTGGAAAAGAAACTAAATTATGTGAGAAAGCTAAAAGAAGATAAGAATTATTTTTACAGTGTCTGTTTATACAGAATTCTTTTGGCTATGACTTCTTGTTGAAGAATGTTTCTTTCTTTCTGGGTACGGAGAGGGCATCGTTCACAGGGGAGCTTTATCTACTCTTTTCAGGAAGAAAAGCAGAGATTAGAATGCCCTTCTTGCATCTGCTGTTTTTCAAGTGTCTTTAGCTCAAATTAATCTTTATGCCAAAGTGGCATATTTTGGGGTGATATATTCTATCGCCCTTCATTAGGAATTTTTTGAGAATTGAACTGACAGAAGATATTAGGCTCTTTCAAATATATTGTGCCATTTAATCCTCTTAGAAAGTTCTGAAAAATCTCCTTTTTATAGAAGTATATAATCAAAGTAGTTCTCAATTTCCTGAAATTTATAAATATAAAGAGTCTAGAATTTGAACCCTGTTATTTCTGGCACTGAAGTCCAGATACTTTTCACTATGATTGACTGTATTCCCTTGACATTTTGTTGATTGTTCAATAAGAAGTTTTAAAAGAAAGTAATGTAAAATTCTTTCATAATAAAGGATATTGATGAAAGAAAACGTTTAACCATTTCCAATAATTTGGCTCCTTTAATTAATTTGGAAATGTTTATAATGTGCCCACTATTTACTTAAAATATGTCACTTACTGTAGTTTATTCAAAGAACAAAGCACAACTTTTATATTTAAAGAACTCACAATTTAATAAACAGGGATACTTTGTAATGTGAAACATTTAAATAACAGCTCAGATGATCACTAGGCAATTCTTTGAGGAAGAGACACATGCACTAAGATAAGAAAAATTGGAAATTTTAAGAAAGCATGAGAGATTTTTCAAAATAGTTGATAAATATAGAATAAGTGTAAGGATGTTTAGATATTTGAAAGTTGAAAAATAAAGAAATTAGAATAAATTAGTGTATAAGTAACATATTTCAATAAGTATATATGAAAGTAGAACATGATTATTGTGCTTCTTAAAAGATTGTCTTCTACTTATTAATATACAACTTAAAGATGACAGGCATTTCACTTCATTTTTTATATCATTTTAGCATTCTTTCTTTAGTATTCACAGCTATAAATTAAAGTCAAGTACATGTTAAATATTGCCAAATAAACAAACATTTTAATTCTAATAATGTTGAGGCTGAGAAAGCAGTACAAATGCTATTGTGCAGCAACATAATATCTATTAATTTCACTCAGAACTATATTCCCTAAAGTATATTCTGAGTTATCCTATGTACTTACAGAAGTTAACAGAATTCATGTATCAAAAGTGTCCTAACAGATTTTAGGGTCAATAATTGAGGAAAAACTGAATTAATCAAAGTTAAACACATTAATTTGTTATATAGAATCTTTTAGAGTATTTAACACATGAATATGAATTATAAAACTCTAAGTGAAACTATACAATGTAGCTTCTCAAGATATCATTCAAGCATGAAAATGTTCTTGTCACTTTAAATATTACAAATTTTGGTTTGTACACTGTGTTACAGTACAAAAAAATATTGTTACTAAAATGTAATTCAATGTAGAACCATTCTCAATTACTAAGTATATTAATTGAAGTAGTTAGCATTGCATTTCACAAATTATAAAGCACATTGTTTACTAAAGTACATAAACATCACCATTACAACATTAATTCTGCTGAGGAGATAAGACAAATTATTTGGGATCTTCTGAGCTAAGATGACCAATGATATCATAATGCCCAAACAAAATTGAATATGGGTCATGAAATTTCATAGTACTTTTTAGTTGTTAATAATAAGAATAAAATGTGATCTATGAATAGTGTAATCATTTTGATGATCACAATCTATCATTTTTTGCATGGCTATAACTACAATGAGGGAAGTAAAGTGAGTAAGACACTTGTCTTAGGTGCAAAATTAAGGAGCTGCCCAAAACTCAGAAATAAAAAGAAAACACATTTTAATACAATATTTAAAAAATTTAAAATTGACAAAAAAATTTGTGATGGACAAAATATAAAAAAGGTTTAGTAAAATTGGTTTCATGTTACTGAATTTTCCTTTTTCATGAGAGTTTAATGTGACTTTTCACTCCACTATTTTTTTGCTAATTTGTTCTATAATTTATGTATATGCATAAAATTTGAAACATAAAACTGGAAAGTAAATAAAATTTTGTAGAGTTCCTCATTAGTAACCTAATTATTAACCTCATTAGTATATTAAATATATTATTTAATATATGGGGAAAAAGTGCTAAGCAACAACATAGCAAGAAGAAATCTCTAAAAAGTGTAGAGAAAAAAACGACAATTTCTACATTCAATAATTTGCACTGGAATTCAAAAATTTCCCTTTAATTTCAAAGATTCCTTTCTCAATTTTATCATTTATATGGTTTCAAGTCATTATATTTAAAAAAAAAATACAACTCTGCTTGGGTATAAAAATCTACATATCAACTCGTGTTCATTTTAGTGGTACCAAGCATCACAACAGTTTGAATTGGCAGAGCATTTAGGCTGTTTAGTAAGTACCTAAAGTAGATGAAAAAATACTTCCAGCAGCACTTGGTAGGTTCCTGGTGACATAAAACTCATTTTACTTCCAGTCCCGCCCAAAAAAGGAGAGAAAGAAAAACTGGAATCTTTCTAGGGACTCATCTGCAATTTAGCCACTAGGAAAATCTTTTTGGGAGATTTCCCCTTCATTTGAATAGTAAAACGATGTGGAGTATATTTTACCATGTACTTTCTTTCATTGCATTTAATTGTAAGTTAAAACCAGAATGAAGATTTAAGATACAATCAGGGGAGGATCAAAGCACATTCAGAAAAATGATTTTGATCATAAGCATGTGGTGTCTATAGAAACTGTTATGTTGGAAAAGGGTTTGCCGTTTCAGTGATCAAGTTAATGAAGGTATCATTAGATCACTATTTTAACACAGCAATTTCATTACATATTACACTTCATACTGCTGAGCTGTTACATTGCTAATTTAGCTTTTCGGAACATTGAAACCAGAAATTCTTTTATTTCAGAAGGGACACAAGGAATACTGAATATTTGAGATAAATAATTTTTCTGTTAAGAAAAGAGTTACAATTTTGTGGTGGGATATACTGATGAATAGAACCTTTCATGAGAGCTGCATACTCTGCCTCCTCCATGAAAGGCAGGCACAGTGCCTGAGACACCAGACCCAGCCACAGTCTGAGACAATGAATGCACAGGTGGTACATTAGCTAGAGGAAATGTTCTCTAGTTCCTGAAAGCTGATTCACCATATGGAATATTATGGCACTTCTTAAACAATAGAAAGTGGGATAGAGTGAGAAAGGGGGAAAAAAGACTACATGATTTAACACTAAACTATTTTGTAATTTCTGTTCATAAGCATAGTTTTCCATGTGTCCTGAAAATAAATGTATTAACTAACCCTTCCGCAACTGTAAGAATTTTTTTTCCAGACTCTGTTATGAATTACTTGGACTGTTATAGAGAGAAAGACTGATGCCATGGGCTCCCTGTTCTCAAGGCTGTGGTATATACAAGTTTGGGGACCAATCCCTGCTCTACAAACCCTCCTGTCATCCTTATGCTCACTATAGTGGGAGTAGGTAAAGAATATGTTTGCTGCTTTAGTTTACTATTGTCTTTGTATTTCTCAGTCAAAACATAAAGAGTGACTTTTTCTATAATGCTAAATGTGTTTCTTCCAATATAAGCTCTATTTTACATCATTTTCTAGAGAACATTTCCAGGTGAGCTATAGCTGAATACGCCTCTTAAATCTAATAGCACTGTCCATGTTGGAAAGTATCTGTAGGCATTACAGACCTCAAAACTAAACAAACAAAAAAGGATTTCTTTTTAGGAATACTGAGAACTATAGTTTTCCATCAATGCCTTCATTTCAAAGGGTATATACAACTTTTTCAGGGATACTCATTGTTATATATATATTTTTTTCTCCAGTTGGTACTGCTCTGAAAGAAGGCATATTCAGTCAAAGCCATTAAGCTAGAGCATTTATATGAGCAAACTGCATGACCTAAATTCAGCAAACCAGGCCTCTACATAAATGAGAAGCAGAAAGAATGAAAAAGAATCATACTTTTCAAAATGAAAGGATCAAGAGACAATATGTCCCACGTCAGATTTTTAATTCTCCCATTACTCTTGCTATTCATGCTCTGGTAATTTGGTTTTTTCCTCTCTCCTTCTCCCTGTAATATTTAGTTGTTCCCTCTTCATGTCCTCTGTCATGCCTTAATATGCTAGCAAATCCAATGTTCTATTTGTACAAGATAAAACAGAGCTCATTGCTCCTCAACAAACTCTTTATCAACTTTTTGTTTAATCCCAAATGGTCTTCAGGAAAGTTTGTGTGAGAATGTCCTCACAAACAAAGGACATACTGATTGCAGGTTTGATTTATTGTACTGACAATACATCTCCCCTTCACAAAGGAAACCCTTGTTTGCCATTCTTTCCCATTTCAGAACAAAGTTCTGGAAATTCTACCTGACACACTCATAACTGATTCTAGTCATTGTGGACTGAATCTGTAGCAATAACAAAAAAAAACACTTGGGATGGAAAATTTAATATTTGGGGGAATATACTTATTGATCCAATCATTTATTGTGTCAAGTCATGAAGTATGTATTTAATTATGTCATCTGCAAAAAAAACCCTCTGTAAACTAGGTGAAAGGAACATTGAAAAATGCGTTGGTTAGGGCTCTGCCAGAATAAATGCATCACTCAAGGGGTTGAGTGATGAAAGCTGATTGAAGGGACTTTTTGAAAGGGAATGAGCAGGAACATTAAGAGTCAGGTAGTCCCCATGGCAGAACACATTTAACACTCCTATGCTTTAGTGGGCAGAAAAGAATGGATCTTAGGGAAAAAAAAAATTGCCATGAGTATACTTCTAACTGCATGAGCTGGTAATACTGCTCATAACCCTGAGTCACTTTATATGATGACAAAACAACTAGAGGTTACTTGTATTTAAAAAAATTATAGGATAGTTATTTACTGCTTTGTTTTTTTCTTTGTAGGTAATAAACATACATGAGTGAGTGGTAGGAAGAACTTCTCACATAGCTTCCATTTCATAGAGATTCTATTGCTTGCTTCTCCTTGTAGGCTTATTCTTTGTCACGCACTGTGAGGTGATGATGATGATGATGATAATGATAATGATAATGATGATGATGATGATAATTACAATATCAAGTGGATATGTGAGGAGTAGTATTAGTTAAATAATATTTCATCTCTGTTGTTCTCTAATTCTAAAGGGATTTCTTTAAAACCATGTTATAGAATGATGTTTTTGTTCCCAATAAATTAATACGTTGAAGCCCTAACTTCCAGTATGACTATGTTTGGAGATAGGGTCTTTGTAGATGTCATGCAGGATAAATGAGATCATGAGGTTAAGTCATGAATATAATATCCTTAAAAGAAGAGACACCAAAAACATGCTCATACCCTGTCTCTCTTCTTATATCTACTTATTTCTCAAGTGAGAGAGCACTTGAGAAAAAAGTTGTCATCAAGAAGCCAGGGAGAGGATCAAAACAGAAACTGAAGCAGCTGCCACCTTGATTCTAGACATCCCAGCTTCTAGAATGGTAAGGAAAGACACTCCCTATTTTGAAGCAACCAGATCTGGTATTTTGTTATGGAAGCCCATGCTGGCCAATATAGAACCAGGAGGCTCTATCTCTATATAGTCCTATATTCTTAAACAACTTAGATAAAAAGAAAAGGTGTGTGTGTGTGTGTGTGTGTGTGTGTGTGTGTGTATGGAGAGAGAGAGAGAGAGAGAGAGAGAGAGAGAGAAAGACTACCTTGAATTCTTAATTATAATTCAGATTGGAATGAAACAGACCAGGGGAATCTTCCTAGAGTAGATAGTCTAACTTATTTTTAAGAGGTGAAAAAGAGTTCAGTTAAACAAGATGAAAAGGAAAGTCAATTCATGAGCCATGACTAATGAAGAGGACATATAGGTGAAAAAAAGATAGCATAATAGAGCAGAAATGCAAGGAGTTGGTGAAGGAAAAGGTCCGAAAGAGAAATGGAGATGAGGTCATTAGGAGATAGATCAGATGCCCACAAACCATTTGAAAATATACATAGCTAATGAAAACCCGTCTTTGAAAAAATGATGTCTGTGGGTGTTTGTTCCCTGTATGTGCCTCATCAGGATTGTTTTTTGCAACCAAGAGCACTCATTAGGAAATACTATCACATTGTTTCTAATATTAAAAGGATACCCCAGGTTGACCTTACTGTTCATTTTCCATGACAGACAAACTTCAGCACATAGAAGAAAGATAAGGTTCAGACTTTTTTATCTACTGTTCTTTCAATAGACTTCAAAAACAATACATATAAAACATATATATTGGAATATAGGGAGGGGGCATACAGAAATATAAAGTTCAAATTAATTTACTCTTAGTCTACAAATACAGCCAACTCTCTTACCTTGAATTTTTTAAAAACATGTAATCTGTGATAATAATTCTAATAATTGAATTATTTTAACATATGAAAACAAACAGAACAAAATGCTATGTTAGTGATCAAACAAAAATGTCACATAGATATTTATCTAGAGGAATGGATCTCATAAGTGAAAAGGTGTGCTAATTTTTCTGCTAGGAAAAAATGGATTAAAATATTTAGCAATATTTTGTTTATACTAAGAAACACATTTTTACATTTTAAAATGTCTGAATTTGAGAGGATGCTTAAAATTGACAGCTGGCCAGCCAACAGTCACAATGTAGCTGTCATTGACTTGGCAAGCCTAAAATCAATCATAATTATTATTGTTGTTTTTACATTAATTGAGTTATGTGCATTATTAGTGCTACATGTGTTATGCTTAATTGCTGCTTAAAATATCTTCAAAGAGATGATACTGATTCAGCTTGGAAACAATAACGTGGTAACCATAACGTATGATAACACAGATGATTAATGCATAATTTTTTAAAAGTTCCAAGGTAGAAGAAAAATTCCTTTGCAATACATGGAGAATAAAATTTCAAGTGATGAAAAAAAATCCTCTAAACAAGCTAGTTTTTATCTACTTACCAGTTGTCTGATTTTAAAAATGATTGCAGATTTTGTACATTCATATTAGTAGTATTGAAATTGCATTGTAATATAAAAAAATAAGGTTTGGGTCATTTCCTGTTTGCAAATTGCAAACAGTGAGATATATTTTCTAATTTCCAAACATTGTGAAGAACATTGTGAAGTTGGCATTATTATTTGTATTTGCATGAAGTAACCATATGAGTGACGAAATTATACTTTGACATGTAAATCAAATTGTTTTCTTGGTAGGCTGATAGAACAAATTACCTATTCATTTGTTGCTAACCCTTATTGTTGCTCTACTGTGGAATCATGTGATATGCTGTTTTCACTATCTTCACTTACTCCTATTACAAATTTTAATTAGAATATATACAAATTTAGCTTCTAATATTAAGGAGTGAGAAGTAGATCATTCCACAAATATCAGCTATTGAGTTCTCACATAAATAATAAACTCTGAGCAAAATCCATGAAGGAGATACCTGAGTGCTCTGAAATTTTTTTTTAATGTCAAAATATTAAGTCAGTCAAAACTGAGAACAAACAAAATGATACAGAGTTTTCCAGTTTTGTCTTTGATTCCCTGAGGGTGGCCTAGTTGTGACTTCAATTGCGCATAGAGGCATCTAAACTCTGATAAAAGAGCACATAGGCTCTTTTGCTTGAAAAATCCAGAGGGATCAAGGTAATAAACATCCACTGCAGATTGAGAAGAAAATCTCAGAAGAGAAAGCACCAAAGAAGAGATAAACAGTGTACAGGCAGTTTTAGTTTATATTAGTCCCCAACATTGCATGAAGGTAAATGAAAACCTCTTCAACTATAGCTGAAATTACTGAACTGAGATCAGTACATTCGCACATTACGGTATGCTTTTGTTAAAGCAACCTAATTTCCTAACAAACAAAATGCATTTATTTCTTAGGCATTATTGAGGTAAACACAGTCTGTGCACATGATATTAAAAATGTTGGGAATCTAGTTGATATCCTCAACATACAGAAAGCAAGAACATAGAGTTCATTCTCAAGACACTAGACAGTAAGCACTTGCCAACCTTGAGATTTTCTGGATGTCGCACTTGAGGAGTTGATGTAACTCTCACTGGTGCTCAGATAAAGCAAAGTATGCTCATCATGAAATGAAAGAGAAAGTACTAGAAAATATAAAATATAGAAAAAAAACCAAAATGCAATATCTAACATAAATTTTTGACAAAAACAAAACATCTAAAGTGAGAAATTCACTAGCTGGACTTAAAAGCAGAAGGATGTAATAGAAGAAAAAGTAAAATTGGGAAAAGTCATATAGAAGTCATACATTTAGAAGATGAGGGGAAAAAAGATTGAAAAGATGTATTGAGCCTCAAGGACCTGTGGGCTATTATCAAAACATCTTGTTTCTCAAAAAGAGAAAAGAGTGAGACAAGGGAAAACAAGATATTGAAGAAACAGTATCAGGAAACTACCCAGTTTTGGAGATATGAATGTACTTACAGATTTAAGAAGTTTATTGAAACAAACAGAACAAACTTGAAAAAAATTCACACTTAAATACACAAGAGTCAAACTGCTGAAATCTAAGAGAAATAAATAGTGAAATCTTGTGTGTATCCAGAGAAAATTTGTATGATATATAGGGGAAAAAATCCATTAGACCATAACATGTTTCAACAAAAATATGAAGATCAAAAGAAAATAGAAAATTTCTTGAAAAGACTGAAAGAAAAAAACAAAACAGCAAAAGACAACAAACAATTCCATTTCCAAGCAATGTAGAGAATCCTCAAAAACTATGAATGGAACCACTATATGATTCATCTATCCCATTCCTCAGTATTTATCCAAATAAACTAAAATCAGTATACTATATAGTGATGCAGCCACATCCACATTTATGGGAGCATAATTCACAATAGCCAAATTATGGAACCAGCCCAGATGCCCATCAGTAAATAAATGAATTAAGAAAATGTGCTATATATACACAATGGAGTTTTACTCAGTCATAAAGAGGAGTGAAATAATGGTATTTGCCAGTAAATGAATGGAACTTCAGAACCTCATACTAAGTGAAATAAGCCAGATTAATAAAGTCAAGAGTTGAATGTTTTCTCTCACATGCAGAAGTTAGAGCAAAATAAGGGGAAAGGGGGATAAGGGGGTCAGATATCATAAAGATAAAGTGAAAAACAGTGAAGTAGCAGGAAATGAAGAAGGATGGAGAAGAGATATGAAAGGGGAGGAAATGCTGAATGAGTTCAAAAAATCACATTATGTGCATATATAAATATGTCAGAGTGAATGCCATCTTTATGTATATGTATAAAATACCAATTAAAATAAGCAAATAAATAATGAACTAAAGAAAAATCAGCAGAATTGTAGAAGGAGAATGGGGGAGAGAGGAGGGAAGGGAGAGTGGGGCAGGAGAACGAAGACTGAAATGGAATAAATCAAATGCCATGCATGTATGATAATTGTCAAAATAAATGCAAATACTTTGCATAACAGTAATATTCTAATAAAAATGCAAAGAAATGAACAAAATAGGATAAGAGACTTTATACTTGAATAAAAAAGAATACTATTTCCAGTGAAAATATTCTCCAAAACAAAAGTGAAAACAAAACATTTTCTGCATAAAGTAAAATGAAAAAATTTTGCCTTCACTAGGTCCATAAAGGAAAAAAGCGCTAAAAGAAATTATTTGGGCTATTTAAAAGTGACTACAAAGAAATCTTATGTATTTATGAATAAATGAAGAATATTAAAAGTAGTGAAAATGTAGATAAACGATGTATTTCTTCTATTTTCTTTAAAATTCATGATTATTTAAAATAAATTATTAAACTATACTTTTAAATATATGAATGTATAATAAATATGAAAACAGTAAGATAAAGTATGTTAAGAGTGTGTCAATGTGCTCGCTTCAGCAGCACATATACTAAGAATGTTTCAAAATGAGCCAAGGTTGAAAAGTTTCTACATTTATATAGAGTGATAAAATAGTAACTCCAAGTAGGCTGTGGGGAAAAAGTAAGGATGTTTATATAAGCCTAACAATAAATAAAAAAATTCCAAGAGTAGTAACTCAGATGCTTCCTAAATAAAAAAAGTAATTTTGAGTTTATTATAAAGAAGATAAGAAATGGAATCAGAGAAAGAAATATCAGAAATGATAACACATAATAAATTTCTTTATTTAAATATAAGAAATAATAAAATTATAGACTTAATTCTAACCACAGCAAGAGTTACAATAAATGTTAATGGACTATGCATTCCAATATAGAAAGCTAAAGATTATCAGAATAAATAGAAAGTAAGACCTACACATTCTTCTCAAACTCTTTCAGAAAGCAGAAAGGCAGAGGAATGCTTTCCAATAAATTTGATAAGGCCAAAATTGCCAAAACCAGAAAAAGACCACATAAAGAAATAAATCTATGGACTACTAATGTCCCTCATAAACATGGGCAGGAACATCAATAACAACATATTAGCAAATCAAATATAACAATGTACACTTTTTAAAAAGAATTATACATAATAAACAAGTGAGACTTATTTTAAGAATGCAAATGCTAAACTAATCTGAAAATCATTCTAATTTATTTTAATAACAATAAAAGAGAAACGCCTTTTAATCAATTTAATAGATACAGCAAAACTAATTAATTAAAATCTCTCAAAAAACTAATAATTAATAGGAACTTCCTTATTCTGATAAAAGGAATCTTGAAAAACTTGCAGAGCACAGAAACACATTTGTAGAGTTGCTATAGAAACATCACTTTTAATTCATATATTAATGACAGGAAAGAAAACTTGAAATAGACTCTTCCATGTCTCATGGTTTTGCTATTTTTTACTATATAATTTCAATCTACTCTTAAGCAGATAACTCAGGTAGCAAATATTGATAATTCTAAGTATTATTTACTTGAAATATATACTCTACTTCTTTCTCATCTGTACTATGGGAATAAAAATAACAGCAATAATAATAATGATGATATTATCTAATGGAGTTCTCAAAAGAATGAAATGATTTAATTTATGTAAGGTGCTTAGAATAATCCTTGGCATACACTAAGTGCTTTATGTGTTATTATTAAAATATAATAACTATCATAGGAAGCTGCTAATTACCTTCGATACCACAGAACTTGAATAAGAATTCCAAACATTATCTGTAGGATGCCTGACATTTTACTGTATCTGAACTGTTTTTATTTTGTAGGGATTTTTCACCACATATACAGATTCAATTTAAAATGATTGCTTTGATTTATTGTAATATGAGGATCATCTAAGAAAATTTTTAGTGCCACCATTCCATGTATTCATAATTTTTACATTATTTGGTTCCAATATGTCTGAGTTACAAGAAAACATATTTGTGGAAACCAACATAATAATAGTCATACTTTTGACAGCAATTGATTGAGAAGATTTCAAAATGACAACAAACTTATTTTAAATACAAGAACATATAAATGAAGTCTGATTATCAAAGTGTATAGATCAACGTTGTTCATTAAAATGTAAGTATTTGACACACACTCTGTCTTTCTAAACATCACTGAAGGATTTCATTGTCTCTCTTTTGATTCTTGTCAGACATGGTACTTCAGAGTATATCCAATATACTCTTAAGCATTATAACTTTATTTGTGTTCTGATATGTAACATGATATTATTCCTGAAGAAGGAGCTTTAAAAATAACGGACTTTCATATAAAATTCTATAAAAATATTTTGTAATATTTTTCCTTGCATTGTAATTTTAAGTATCATTTTATAGTCCTTGCATAAAATTAAAATAGCATTTTAGATTATCTGAGCCTTGTACAAAATGATGTTTCATTTACTTGTGTTGTATTAAGGATTGAATATTGACAGTAAACTTATTCAAATATAAGCATTTGAATAATGAAAGTATTGGACAATTTTAAGTGCTTACATCATACAATAATTTGTGAAGTAAGAGTTGTTATCTGCATTTTGTAGATAAATAAACAGAAACAAAAAGAGCTTGGGTCATGTGTTTAAATCCTTGCTACTAGAGAGAATGTGGGTTAAAACTCAGGTCTGACTAACTGCAGGCACATTCAGATTGTATTTCTCATGGTCAGTGTCAGACTTGTTACTTAGTAAGTCTACATCCAGAACGTGCTGAATATGCAGGACCACTACAGTAACTGCATTCCTCAGGTACCTGTGTCGTGTCCTCTGGGAACTGGTGTTTCACATCACCCAATGCTGCATACTTTATCTGGCTTTGAATTATCCATCACAGGTTCATAATAACATTCATGGTTCCCAATTTATTGCCTTCCTAATGATTTATAAAAGTCCCCCTGAAAGCTTGCTTGCTTCATAAACTTTTGAGATAATCAGAATACGTTCCTCAGAGCTAGCACAATTACTTATTTTCTGTTTCTTCACAGTAAGTTTCATAGCATACCTTGTAATAACCCAGTTCATTATGTCTTTTGCTTGGAAATTAATTGCATCCTAGCAGCAGGTCCATCCCTCACCATTGATTATTTTCCTCCCTCTGCTTCTCCTCAATTTCTTCCAGTCATGGTTGTCTTTAAATAAAATTTTTAATTTTTTAAAATTTCTACTATTTAGACCTACTTCAACAATCAGAGATGTGCACTTACTCCCTCAGTGTGACAACAGAGTAGATATTCTTAAAGTAGAGGTTTCTTTTCTTTTCCAATTAGAAACATATTATTTGCCTTACAAAGTGATTCAAATTGCTTATACAAAATTATTTTAGCTAGAACATGTAAGGGCCTCTGACTCTCATCCTCACCTCCACAACAAATAATGACACATTTTAAATTGGATACATATTGTAACTGGACAAATAGATGAGGATGGTGGGAACATAAGATTAAGAGAATAATTCTATAAAATGAGCCACTGTACTGACTCCCCACATGTTTTCTTTGCCAAAAAGCAATCTGCCTCCAGCACCCACAAGGCGTGAGGGGACAGGAAATGTCCCATTCCTTTAAAAATTGAGGGGGGTGGTGGGAAGGCTGGCAGTCAGTATAGATAATGAATGATGGGAGAGAGAACGACGGCTGGTTATCACTGGGTTGCTAACAGCAAACTTGGTGGGGGTGTGGGAATCACACTTCTCAGCTCAAGGGCTTACTAACATCTCTCGAATCAGGAGATGCACTTGCCAACATAAATGATTACTACCTGTGCTGCTTATTCCTGCCCTTGGGCACAGTACATGGAGAAGAAAGAGAAGGTGGGGGTATTCTGGGGACCTATAAAAGAGCAAGACATGCCTTCTCCTGAGGGTACCCAACTCTCAGCACCACTTCTCTCCAGTGAAGTCCGTCTCTGCCCCTTTCCTAAATGGAACTTGCTTTCTACACTTGACTTGACATTTTTGGGGTGTTTAATCTTCAACACCAGGGAAGGAGGACCCAAGGACTAGTATCAATGTTATCAAATTTACCTCCAAAGAGATCATGCCCATTTCACTAACACCTCCAACAAATGAGTACCAGGGTCCTGTTTCAGTCAGGGTTCAAACAGGAAAAAGAGAAACCTCTACATTGAAAACACAATTGTGTCACAGATAATGGAAGAGTTGAGAAAATAAACCAGGCATGGTGGTGAGCCACAGAAGCTGCTGCTGTTGTACCTAGAACTGGATTGCTTATAAAGCTGTAGGTTGGGGTGGGTACATTATGAGATATTGCCTTAGTTTCCTTGGGGGGGGGGCAATTGAATATAACTGACATTGTTTAGAATTGTTACCACATAATTACAATAACAAATATACTTTTGGTTAGTTTCAATGTGATGTTTCGATTCTCATAAATGTCCCTCCTATTGTCTACAACACTGTCCCCTGCTTTGTGCTGGGTATGTTGGCAGTGAAGGGGTAATGGAAGGAGGCAGTGTTACCAGATCCAGGAGGCTGGAGTTATCAGATGGAAGTAGAGCCAGGAAATCAGCAGAGAGAGAAAAAGGGAAAAAAAATAATCTCATTCATTCCTTCTGTCCAACCTTCCGTCTCATTGCAGTTCATTGCTTTCTCAATTTCAGGTGGAAGCAACTGCCATGAGTCTCTGGGTAATTCCAGATATGTTCAATATCAGTGTTTCTAGATTGAAGAGCAGAGTAGAGAAAGCACAAGGGAGGGTGCTCAGACAAAAAAGGCAAGTATCCAGCACATTTCAGACTCTGAAGTCTTTCAGTATTGGGCTACTCCAGTAAGGAAATAAATACCATTGAATTCTTGTGATTTGTAGTTCGGTCAAACTATATTAAATATCACTTGATATTTTTGGTTTTTATTTTTTAATGAATTGTTTGCTTATTTTGATTAGAATTTTAAAATTTTTGAATTGTGTGTGGAATTTTTTTTGTTGTTGTTGTTAGTGTAAGCAAGAATAACCAACATGTGTTTGGCATCATTATGAAAGCACAAATAATCAAGACGGAAGCAGACCTCAAATGGATCTGCAAGCTTTCCTTTCTTCTGTAGCAGAGTTAATCAGGCACTCTAGGGGTTCATTTTCTGGGTTACAGAAGGAGTCTGAGTTTTAGAGTTTACAATAAGGGTGGTTTAATTATTGGAGATTGAAGCAGGACATGTTGGTTTGGACAGTCAGGAAAGAATTTGTAAAGTCTGAAACTCATTATCACTGAGTAAAGCTCAGAACTGGGTATTGACTGCCTATCTTTTTTCTCTGTGACCCACTGTTACCACTATATGCTTTTCTCCTTCCAGAACTCATCCATAAGGAAAGGGACAGGGTAAAAGTTCAGGGTCGAGCATTTCAGTATCCTCCTCCATCCTTCAGTTTCCATTGTGGTTGGGAAGGCATGAACCTTTGCTGGGAGATGCTGGGGATGAATTTGGGAAGGGATGAAAGTTTGCTTTCTTTTCCCGGGGGTCCACTGTTACTGGGAAAGATTTACTGGGAGAGGATTAATGATTGCCTTCCTCCTCCCTCTTCCTCCTGCCCGGGCAGTTTGGGGTGTTGCCATTTCTCTGTCCTGGTGGTTGTCATTTTCCATATCCTTCAGTGAGAATTTCTTCATCCATATTAGATAATGTCCTGATTACACATGTGGCAATTTCCCTCATTTTTCCTTTTGATTTTGTGCCACTTTCATAAAAAATTTTAACTTTAAGATTGTCATGTATGTCAGTCTTTGCTATTATGTCATTCTTTTGAAGGTCTTTTATACCCTAAGACTATGAAAACATTTTGTATTTTAATGACTCTGTTTTTCCTGATTAATTATTCAGTTTTCTTGGAATGGATTTGGAAATAGTGTCAGCTAAATATTGTAATTAAGTTTTTTTGAAATCTATATCTAGTTTTATCAACATGATATATTACATAATCTGTTACTTTTTTATGCAATTAATTTATTTGTATATTTATTGGTCCGAGGGATTGAACCCAGGGGTTCTTAACCACTGAGAAACATTCCCATTCTTTTTTATTGTTTCTTTTGAGACAGGGTCTTGCCAAACTGCTTAGTGCCTTGCTAAGGCTGAGGCTGGTTTTAAGCTTGAGATCCTCCTGCCTTAGTCTCCAGAGCTTCTGGGACTACAAGCCTGTGTTATCATGCCTTGCCCTTGTATTTATTTTAAATATCAATATTGACATACATAAAATATATTTTAAAGAGTAAAGTATATTTAAATTTCTAACTGTCTTTATATTAGGAAGGTAGTTTTAATCTTTAAAGAATTAAAAATAATTATAAATAAGTCAATTTGCCATGAACATAATAGTGGTAACTTTAATTTTAAATATCTGTTTCTGATAAAATGGCTACTGTTTTTGTTATTTTCTTGAGTTGCTTTGACAGATGACTTTGTCTTTGACTGATGTTAAACAAAATATTACAATTAAGTTTAAAATGTAATATTAAATTTTAAATATTAAAATTACAATGGTGATTTTAAATATGCTCGCAACATCTAATATTGTCTTCAATGATGGATGTCTGCGAGTTTCCCCTAATATCAGGAGGAAGATGAGCTGCTTACTAGTGCCTTCTGTGGAGCACAGTACTGGAAATCCTAGGCAAGGACTATAGTTTTGCAACATGTTTTGAAACCAAGAATTGTGAGATCTCAGTTGCCAGGCTCCGTAGCACACACCTGTAATCCCATCTACTTGGAAGGTTGTTGAATCAGGAGGATCACAAGTTTGAGGCTACCCTTGGCATCTTAGTGAGACTCTGTTTCAAAAACATTAAAAGGGCTGGGGATGTAGCTCTTGGAAAGAGTGCTTAAGTGCAGACTTAATAGCCACTATAGCAAAGAAACAAACAAAAACCTAAACAAACAAAAAGAAGTGTGATGCCATTAAATTTAAAAAAAAAATCACAATTGTGTGGGATATTTGGTATATATTGAGAGTCAATATAGATTTTAGAATTTTATTATTTGTTATGAAAATACAATTGTTTTCTTTTTTAAAATTCATTTTTATTCTAAACAAATGGGATACATCTTGTTTCTCTGTTTGTACATGAAGTAGGGGCATACCATTTGTGTAATCATACATTTACATAGGGCAATAGTTTTTGATTCATTCTGTTATTTTTTTTCTCCCCCCCACCTCTCCCACCCCCTTTTTCCTTCTATACAGTCCCTCCTTCCTCCATTCTTGCCCTCCTCCAACCCCCTATTATGTGCTACCATCCGCTTATCAGAGAGATCATTCGTCCTTTGGTTTTGAGATTGGCTCATCTCACTTAGCATGATATTCTCCAATTTCATCCATTTGCCTACAAATGCCATAATTTATTATTCTTTATGGCTGAGTAATATTCCATTGTACATATGTACCACTGTTTCTTTATCCATTCATCAATTGAAGGACATCTAGGTTGGTTCCACAATCTGGCTATTGTGAATTGAGTGGCTATGAACATTGTTGTGGCTATTATCTCTGTAGTATGCTGATTTTAAGTCCTTTGGGTATAGGCCAAGGAGTGGGATAGCTGGGTCAAATGGTGGTTCCATTCCAAGTTTTCTAAGGAATCTCCACACTACTTTCCAGATTGGCTACACTAATTTGCAGCCCCACCAGAAATGTATGAATGTACCTTTTTCTCCACATCCTCGCCAACACCTATTGTTGCTAGTATTCTTGATAATTGCCATTCTAATTGGGGTGAGATGGAATCTTAGGGTACTTTTGATTTGCATTTCTCTTATTACTAAAGATATTTAATATTTTTTCATATATCTGTTGATTCCTTGTAGATCTTCTTCTGTGAAGTGTCTGTTCATTATCTTAGCCAGTTTGTTGATTGGGTTATTTGTATTCTTGTTGTACAGATTTTTGAGTTATTTATATATTCTTGAAATCAGTGCTCTATCTGAAGTATGAGTGGCAAAGATTTTCTCCCACTCTGTAGGTTCTCTCTTCACATTGCTGATAGTTCCCTTTGCTGAGTGAAAGCTTTTTAGTTTGAATCTATCCCAGTTATTGATTCTTGCTTTTATTTCTTGTGCAATGGGAGCTGTTAAGGAAGTCTGATCCTAAGCCAACAAGTTGAAGATTTGGACCTACTTTTTCTTCTATAAGCGCAGGGTCACTGGTCTGATTCCAAGGTCCTTGATCCATTTTGAGTTGATTTTTGTGCAGGGTGAGAGATAGGGGTTTAGTTTCATTCTGTTGCATATGGATTTCCAGTTTTCCCAGCCCCATTTGTTGAAGAGGCTATCTTTTCTCCATTGCATACTTTTGGCCCCTTTGTCTACTATGAGAAAATTGTATTTATTTGGGTTTGTGTCCGTGTCCTCTATTCTATACCATTGATCCACCTATTTTGGTGCCAATACCATGCTGTGTTTGTTAGTATTGCTTTGTAGTATAGTTGAAGTTCTGGTATGTGATACCCCCTGCTTCACTCTTCCTGCTAAGGATTACTTTAGCTATTCTGGGTTTCTTATTCTTCCAGATGAATTTCATGATTGCTTGCTCTATTTCTGTGAGATACGCCATTGGGATTTTAATTGGAATTGCATTGAATCTCTATAGCACTTTTGGTAGTATGGCCATTTTGACACTATTAATTCTGCCTATCCAAGAACATGGGAGATCTTTCCAACTTCTAAGGTTTTCTTTAATTTCTTTCTTTAGTGTTCTGTAGTTTTCATTGTAGAGGTCTTTCACCTCTTTTGTTAGATTGATTCCCAAAGTATTTTATTTTTCTCAAAGCTATTGTGAATGGGGTAGTTTTCCTAACTTCTCTTTCTGAAGATTCACCACTTATGTATAAAAATGCATTGGATTTATGAGCATTGACCTTATATCCTGCTACTTTACTGAATTCACTTATGAGTTTTAAAAGTTTTCTGGTGGAATTTCCCAGTTCCTCTAAATATATAATCATGTCATCAGCAAGTAGGGATAGTTTGAGTTCTTCTTTTCCTATTCATATCCCTTTTATTTCCTTAGTCTGTCTAATTGCTCTGGCTAGAGTTTCGAGGACAATTGAATAGAATTGGTGAAAGAGGACATCCCTGCCTTGTTCCAGTTTTTAGGGGGAATGCTTTAAGTTTTTCACCATTTAGAATGATATTGGCCATGGGCTTAGCATAGATGGCCTTTACAATGTTAAGAAATATTCCCACTATCCCTAATTTTCTAGTGTTTTGAGCATGAAGGGATGCTGTATTTTATCAAATAATTTTTCTGCATCTGTTGAAATAATCACATGATTCTTGACTTTAAGTCTGTTGATATGGTGAATGACATTTACTGATTTCCGGATGTTGAATCAACTTTGCATCCCTGGAATAAAACCCACTTGATTGTGGTGCACTATCTTTTTAATATATTTTTGTATGTGATTTGCTAAGATTTTGTTGAGAATTTTTGCATCAATGTTCATTAAAGATATTGGTCTGAAATTTTCTTTCCTCGATGTGTCTCTGTCTGGTTTAGGTATCAGGGTGATATTGGCTTCATAGAATGAGTTTGGGAGGGTTCCCTCCTCTTCTATTTCATGAAATACTTTGAGAAGTATTGGAATGAGCTCTTCTTTAAAGGCTTTGTAGAACTCGGCTGAGAACCCATCTGGTCCCGGACTTTTCTCTGTTGGTAGGCTTTTGATGACTTCTTCTATTTCATTACTTGAAATTGATCTATTTAGATTGTGTATGTTTTCCTGGTTCAGTTTAGGTAATTCATATGTCTCTAGAAACCTGTTGATGTCTTCGAGATTTTCTATTTTGTTGGAGTATAGATTTTCAAAATGGCTTCTAATTATGTTTTGTATTTCGGTCGTGTCTGTTGTGATATTTCCTTGTTCATTCCGAATTTTAGTGATTTGGATTTTCTCTCCTATTCTTTGTTAGTGTGGCTAAGGGTTTATCAATTTTGTTTATTTTTTCAAAGAACCAACTATTTATTTTGTCAATATTTTCAATTGTTTCTTTTGTTTCAATTTTCTTGATTTTAGCTCTGATTTTAACTATTTCCTGTCTTCTACTACTTTTGGTGTGCTCTGTTCTTTTTCTAGAACTTTGAGCTGTAGTGTTAGGTCGTTTATTTGTTGATTTTTTTCTTCTTTTATTGAATGCACTCCATGAAATAAATTTTCCTCAAGTACTGTTTTCATAGTGTCCCAGAGATTTTGATATGATGTTTCTTTGTTCTCATTTACCTCTAAAATTTTTTCTAATTTCCTTCCTGATATCTTCTGTTATCCATTCATCATACAATAGTGTATTATTTAATCTACAGGTGTTGGAGTAGTTTCTGGTTTTTACTCTGTTATTTATTTCTAATTTCAATCCATTATGATCTGATAGAATACAAGGTAGTATCTCTATCTTCTTGCACTTGCTAACATTAGCTTTGGGGTATAGAATATGGTCTATTGTAGAGAAGGATCCATGTGCTGCTGAGAAGAAAGTGTATCTGCTCTATGTTGGATAGTATATTCTATAAGTGTTTATTAAGTCTAACTTATTGATTGTGTTATTGAGATCTATGGTTTCTTTTCTCAATTTTTGTTTGGAGGATCTGTCCAGTGGTGAAAGAGGTGTGTTAAAATCAACTAGTATTTTTGTGTTGTGGTCTATTTGATTTCTGGAATTGAGGAAGTATTTGTTTGATGTACATGGATGAGCCACTGTTTGGAGCATAGATATTTATGATTGTTATGTCTTGCTGATTTATGCTTCCCTTAAGCAGTATGAAATGTCCTTCTTTATCCCTTCTAACTTTGGCTTGAAGTCCACCTTATTTGATATGAGGTTGGATACTCTGGCTTTTTGCTGTGTCCATGTGCGTGGTATGTTTTTTCCTATCCTTTCACCTTTAGTCTATGGGTATCTCTTTCTATGAGATGAGTCTCTTTCAGGCAGCAAATTGTTGGATCTTTCTTTTTAATCCAATCTGCCAGTCAGTCTATGTCTTTTGATTGATGAGTTCAGGCCATTAATGCTCAAGGTTATTATTGAGATATGATTTGTATTCCCCATCAATTAGCTCATTTTCTTTTTTTTTTTTTTTGACACGACTTGTTTTCTCCTTTATTTGGCTGTTCCTTTAGGGTAGTTCCTCCCTTTGATGATTTACATTGTTGTTTTTCATCTCTTTCTCATGCAATATTTTGCTGAGAATGTTCTGTAATGTTGGCTTTCTTTTTGTAAATTCTTTTTGCTTTTGTTTATCATGGAAGGATTTTATTTCGTCGTCAAATCTGAAGGTAAGTTTTGCTGGGTATAAGATTCTTGGTTGACATTCATTTTCTTTCAGAGCTTCAAAAATGTTGATCTAAGCCCTTCTAGCTTTTAGAGTTTGGGTTGAAAAATCTGCTGATATCCATATTGGTTTCCCCCTGAATGTAATTTGATTTTTTCCTCTCACAAACTTTAAAATTCTGTCTTTATTTTGTATGTTAGGTATTTTCATTATAATATGCCTTGGTGTGGGTCTATTGTAATTTTATGTATTTGGAGTCCTATAAGCCTCTTGTATTTGATTTTCCATTTCATTCTTCAGATTTGGGAAATTTTCTGATATTACTTCATTGAATAGATTGTTCATTCCTTTGGTTTGTTTCTCTAAGCCTTCCTCAATCTCGATAATTCTTAAATTTGGCCTTTTCATAATATCCCATAATTCTTGTAGATTCTATTCATGATTTCTTACCATCTTCTCTGTTTTGTCAACTTTGTTTTGAAGATTAAATATTTTGTCTTAAATATCTGAGATTCTGTCTTCCAGGTGTTCTATCCTATTGGTTATGCTTTCTATGGAGTTTTTAATTTGGTTTATAGTTTCCTTCATTTCAAGGATTTCTGTCTGTTTTTTTTTTTTTTTTTCAGTATCTCTAACTCTTTATTGAAATGATCTTTTGCTTCCCACATTTGCTCTTTTAACTGTTGAGTTGTAGGATCATTCAAAGCCTGCATTTGCTCTTTCATCTCATGATTTGCTTCTCTGATCATTTTAATTATGTACATTCTGAACTCCCTTTCTGACTTTTCTTCTGCCATGCTGTCATTGGATTTTATTGCTGTAGCATCTAGGTTTGTTTGGGACGTTTTCTTCCCCTGTTTTCTCATATTGCTCAGGTATCTACCCCTCTAGTATTGAAACTCTGAGATATTGCAGATTTCCTCTATTGACTAATATTGTCCCTGTAGATTTCCAAGAACTCACTTCCTAGCTTTCAGTAGCCTGAAGTCTTGGAGGAACTTGTAGATAAGGAAGTTGCCCCTCTAGGAGTGGTGGCATTCAGGTGGGGTATATTTCCTGTTAGTGGGTTGAGGCGCCTCCACTTGTTGACTGATGGTCAGCCAAAGGGGGACTAGACTGCAGACTGGGGCACATCTGCTCTGGGTCTGTGTCTCTGGTTCCACTGCCCTTGTGGGAAAGTCTCGCCCAGCGGGGAAGACTCACCCAGTGGGGAAATTTTGCTGGGCAGCTCTCCCCTGAGTAGTTCCCTTCGGTCCAGAACTACCACCTGGACTGGGAAGCCCTCCTCTGTGACATTCCCAGGGGTCTTGATCTACCGCCTGGGCTGGGGAGTCTGTTCCTGTGAGGGATGCCCTCTCTGAGCAGCCCTCCTCTGCTACGTTCCCTGGGGACCAGAGCTACTGCCTGGGCCTTTGACCCTCACTTTGTGTTGAAGCCTCTTGCTGTTAGGCCCTCTTCTGCAATGCTCCAATTGACTGGGTTCTTGGCTCCAGCAGGGGAATCTGACTTGGCCACTCTATTCCATGAAGTCTCTTCGTTTCGGGACTACTGCCCCATTCGGGGAGCCTGACCAGTGGGAAAGACTCACCCGATGGCTCTGAGTTGGTCCCGCGTCTCTCAATACCTCCTCTTCTTGGCTCCTGGGTCTTGTCAAAGTTCCTCTAACCTCTTGTAGGTGTCCCAGGAAGGGAGCTGCCCTTCCAGTGATGATGGCCACGCCCTCAGGAATAATTCAAAATGCCTGTACCAGCCTATAAAGAAGCCTCTGGCTAACTGCGTGATGCAGGCAGTCTGGCTGGTCTGTAGGCTTGCTCTTCAATGGTAACAGACCTCATTGTGGTGGTCGGGCGTGGTCACTCAGTGCTGGCGTCTGCCTTTGGCCTGGTGGTTGGGGCAGGTTGGCTGCCTGCCACCTAGCTCCGCAGTGCAGGTGACTTGACTCACGCCAGCTTCCTCTGCAACTGCAACCTACCGGTGATGTCACCGCCCCCCAGTGCAGGGGCCAGGCAGGGTCACTGGATTGTTTTCTTAAAGATGAGCATTTAGATAATGGAGCAGAATAACAAAGAAATACCACCACTCCCCTGCACCTGTCTATACAGCTGATGACATTTACCAGGTCACCAGCGCCACTCAATGGAAAAATAGAGTTTCTTCAGTGAATAGCATTGGAAAAACTGTCTATCCAAGAAAAAGAAAAAAATTAGGAAACTTACTCTTTATACAAAACTAAGACGAAATGTACCAAAGACATAAACACAGGTTCAAAAACTCTAAAACCCTAGAAGAAAATATGGGAATAGCTTCTCTGGAATTGGATTTGGCAATGGTTTTTGAGATATGGCACTAAAAGCAGAGACAATAAAAAGCAAATAGATGAATTGCACTACATCAAAATTTAAAATGTTTATGCATCAAAGGACATAACAAGCAAGTAAAAGGTAACTTGCAGAGTGGAAGAAAATGTTTACACATCATGTATCTCATAAGGGGTTGACATTCAGAATATACAAAAAAATTTTATTTTAAAAATGCACAGAATTTAATTGCAAAGATGACATACAAATGACTGCTCAACAGTTCTGCTCATTAGGAAAATACAAATCAAAATCACAATGGCATACCACCACATTCTCTTTAAGATGGCTGCTATCAAATGTCAGAAGATAGATGTTGACAAGCACACACTTCTCACAGAGACAGGAGGTAGTATGGTGTATTCCGGGGCTAGGGAAATGGGGATTTATTTTTGTGAATATGGAATTTGTTTTGGAAGATAAAAGAAGTTCTGGACAAAAATGGTAATGATGATTGTACAACAATATGAAACTCAATGCTACAGATCTATATACTTAAGATTGTTAATATGATATATTTTATGTTGTGTTTGATATATTTTAACACATCTTGAAATATATACTAACAGTAATAATAATAAAAGAATTCGCAAATTTTCTTTCATTTTACAGTATTCTGGCGTTAGTGAGTCATTTGTAATATGTACAATGCTACAGAAGTGAAGCTAGCTTAGAAAAGACAGTAAAAGTTCCTCCAAGTTTTGTCTTTTGAGACACTCACCTTGGAACCATTCCTCCAAGCTCTGAGAAAGCTTGAGTTATGTTAAAAAACCTTATATCCTAGGTAATAGTCAATCCCGAGAGTGAGAAATCTTTTGTGATAATTCCAGCTTCAGACTCCAACTGACTGTAGGCATAAAAAGAGTCCCACAGAGAACCAACCTTTACCACAGTCAGTCTGCAGAACCATGCATATTGATATTAATAAGTGAGTGTTGTTGTTTTGCTCCACTATACTTGTGGTAGTGTTTTATACAACATTATAGTATCAAAACAATTGACAAGAGTACAAGTTATGGAATAAGAAGGAATGATATTCGAATTTCAACTTTACTACCTACCAGTCACATGACTGTAGTACAGGCACCTTCAACTTATCTGAAAATTGAGAATACAAATACCTATTTCATAAAATTGACCTGCATATAAATGAGATGTTTGTAAAGAATCCCTCACCCTATCTGGAAAATACCAAGTCTTTGGTATTTTAAATACTACTATCATTGTTGTTATTATTATTATTGAATTTTAAATACTTCCTCATTAAAATAATTTAGGTATATTTCTGTTCAAAATCCTTGAGTAGTGTTCTTCAGTTCTTCATTAATCAAGTGATTTAAATATTTTTGCTAATATCAGTATTGTTTCCCACACTGGAGCTAGATTTCTATTCCAGAAGAAGACAAGGTTTGCAAATGTAATTGTTCTACATTTGGAAAGCACATTATTAAATTGGATTTTATATATTTTCAGCTTTATTTTCTGCAGGATGTTTAGAAATACTTGGACATCTGAATTTTCCAAGAAAGCAGTTCTTTACTCTGCCTGGCCATCCAGACTTTATTAGCAAAATCTTATTCCTCTAAGGATCAAACTTTATAAGTAGAGTTGCACCCACTTAAAAATATCCGCAGGTCATCCATTTAAATTAGACAAAGAGAAGGGATAGAGTCCTTTTAGGGCAATTTCATCATTATATATATGGAATATACCAATCTCATATATTTTGGTCATGTAAACCACTGACACTGTTGCCAAGTATTGGAACTAACTTGGTAAACAAAATCTCTGAGGTTTGAAGTGTCACTTTCCAAACCTAATACAATGCAATGTGATGCAAATAGGATCTATTTCCTTCTACTTCTGCTAAAATACAAAATAGTTTCTACCACTTTTTTTTTTTACAAATGAGAAAAATCATGTATAAGAAGCTGAACTATAAAATGTAATCACTAGCAAAATTTTCTTAGAATTGCAAGTACTATTTTGTAGCTTCTTGCTGATGATTTAAGACTAGAATTGAAACACTACTGTTTCTTCACAGTTATGTAAGATGTTATGCCTAAAAATCCTATTACAAATGCCAAAATGCCTGGGGATTGTATGTATTAAATGAGTTTGCATTGTTCCTTATAGTTCCCAGACTTTTGTGTCAAGTTTTCTTTTTTTTTTTTTAGAACACAAAGAATTCTTTACTGTAGGATCTCAAATTCAGATTCTCAATTGCCTTGCAGGATAATTTTATTTTGTTTCAATAAGAGAACTGAGAGTTGGTGTCATAGTAAGAGAAAAGGAAAGTTCCATTTACATTTCAGAGGTAATATTTGCAAACTCAAAGACATTGAAAGGAGAAAAATGGTTGAGAAACCGTATTCAATTAAGAGTATTTATGTAAGTCAGATGGAGCACATTTACCTTTAAAAGC
Source organism: Sciurus carolinensis (assembly GCF_902686445.1). NCBI lineage: Eukaryota > Metazoa > Chordata > Mammalia > Rodentia > Sciuridae > Sciurus > Sciurus carolinensis. The sequence continues at coordinate 94,311,940 of NC_062215.1, forward strand.
CACATAAATGCTTTGCAAACATCTGTAAAGTTCAGTATAAAGTTTCAATGCACTTGTTACATTTGTGACAGCAGTAGGTGAATGACAAATCCCTTTGCTATGTAAGCCACTTTGAGGCAAGAATAAAGTCTCAACCTTAAGAAAATCCTCCTTTGCAGACAGTCTTGGCTGTCACTAATATGTCTGCTATTGCATTGGTCAAATTTCTCCTCAAGGTATGGCAGTCTTGCGCTTTCAGTGTTCAGCTCATTCAGTGCTGTCTAATTAACAGTTATTCTTCACTTTTCAGGCCTTTTCTTATTTGTCTGCTGTTTTCTATAGCAGAGCCCCACATAGTCAGCGACCCTGTAGCAATGATTAAGAAAAGGGCTCCAGCAAGCCAGTGTAAAAATTTTGAGTCCAATTAGCTCATGATCTGTCCTTCCCCCATCCTTCATCACAGCAAAGGACAATGACTGCTCCCTTCTGACTCTATGCTGTGGTCCTGGTCATGCTTGTGGTCTTATAGGACATAAAAATCACTATTTCCTTCCATTCTGCCTTTAAACTTGAAGAAGAAAGAGTAGAAAAGGGAGTTGAGGAAAAGGCTATGATAGACATACATGCTGAGAGATAACTGGCTTTCTGTTATTCATCACAATTATAATCTTCAGCAACATTTAGATTATTACAGTGATTATTATTCAAATAAGCTTTCAGAAGAATGATTCTGAATAGTTCAGCTTGCATTATAACAATGCAAATTTTCTGGTCTTTTTTTTAAATAGTAGATTTTAAAATTAGCCTTTCAGGTCCTTGTAAATTTTAAGAGGTCAAACAGAAATATAGTCAATCATATGTTTAATATTTTTGTAATCAGATTAGTTTTTCAAGGCTTAAATTAATAATGATTCTATTTTTACACATACTAATATTTTGCAGGCAGAAACTTCTTATATAGTAAGTATCTTAGCATGTTTTGTGTTTATTTAAAACAGACCTAGAATGATATTTTCATGAATAATGCTATGATCTAATCCATACACACAACCTCAGTGATACAGAAGGTATTTCCCTTTACTAGAAGAGCTCCTGGTAGGATAAATGTTTAAAACATGTGTAAACTGCCACAAAACTATATTAAATATGCCAAAGGAGCAAGGTCATGTGTTGATTTTCATTTCTCAAGGAAACCAACCTTAATTCCACATGAATCTCACAGGGTTGAGAATAGAAGATGTATGTCCCCTTTCCCTGCACTGACTTCTGGAGAGAAAAAGTTCTTCATCTAACTAGTGTGGCAATTGCCCTCAACCTGTCTAAAACATGATATATCCTAAGTCCCTGATTTGAAGCTCCAGCTATATCTTTTTCACTTCTGTTTCTACATTCAGCATATATTTATTAAAGTTCCTATATATCAAAGTCATAGGTATATGGATTCAGCAAAACAAAAATACATAATTTCCATTACTGGATCATATTGTTGATATGATGAATTTTCCAATAATTTTGGTTTCTAAGGTCTACTTAACTCTCACATTTTTAACTTGTTATTGTTGTTTGAAGGTATAGAAGTAATAAAAATCTGGGGGGTTAACAGTATAGCTCAGTGGTAGAATGCTTGCCTAGCAAGGCCCTGAGTTTGATCACCAGCACAGCAAACAAATAAACAAGCAAAACATCAGAAGCAAAGGCAAGTGTATAATATAAATATTAAAATTTCCCTCCTACTTTCCATCTACTTGCTGTCCTGCAAACTTCCCTTTTCTTAAATTAACCTCTTTACCATTTTGGTTTATCCCTATTCCTTTCAGTACGCATATTTAATACTCAGAATGTGTTAAAATAGAATTTTCTAGATATTATACTTTAACTGAAGATTGAATCGCAGTTGTCTCAAAGCTGATTCCATGAGGTGACAATTAATAGAACAATTTAAACTGTTAGGCCATTAGCAAAGTTTGTGACTATGTCAATTAAATTATTTACTTGTTCTCAGGTGGCAGGTTGTATACTGTCTTTCCTCAAAAGAAGAGAATGGGGAAGAAGCACACCAAATCTCCTTCTAAAGAAATTCTCATTCTCCAATTTCTTTAGGAACCAACCAGACTTTAGCATTCTTTTATATACAATCGGCTCTCCACATCCTTGGGTTAAATCCATGGATTCAACCAACCATGAATGGAAAATATTCTTTAAAAATACACCCTGAATGCTTTATACATACAGCATTTTATTTGTCATTATACCTTATGACTAGTGAATAGTTAACAACTATTCACATATAGTATTTGCATTATATTAAGTATTATTAGTCATCAAGGCATGATTTAAAGTATATGAAAGAATGTGTGTAGGTTGTATGCCAAACTATGCCATTTTTTTAAAGGATTCAGAACATCCCTGTTTTTATTTTTCATATGGCATCCTGGAACAAATCTCCTATATCTACCAAAGAATAACTATGTTTGGAGGGAAATGGCAGACTAGTTACTGACTGAATTTGAGATAAGCATTTGCAGAATTTGGCTTCATTGGAGTTTAAGAAAATGAACACGTAAAAGGTTTTTTTTTTTAGGGGGGTGGGTCAGATACCAAGGATTGAACTCAGGGGCACTCAAAACCACTGAGCAACATTCCCAGTCCTCTTTTGTATTTTTACAGGGTCTCATTGAGTTGCTTAGTGCCTTGCCATTGCTGAGGTTGGCTTTGAACTTGTGATCCTTCTGTCTCAGTCTCCAGAGTTGCTGGGATTACAGGCATGTGCCACCACACCTGGTTAACACATAGAAGTTTGAAATTTTAAAATCTGAATCTTAATTAGAATTGCTTAAGAGATAGAAAGAAAATGAGACTTTATATACAACAAGAAAGTGAGAAAAGGTGTGCATGTGCCACATGTATGCCCTGATGTAGGAAGGAGGACGTGAAAAATCTTGACCAGATTTCTTCTAAATATACTTGATAATACATGATGTGACAACTAAAAGAATGGAACTCGGGAATTTAGTGGCTGAGGAAACATGTAATTGACGTGGCAGGAGTGGCATTACCATTAACAAGAGTTTCAGCCTGAGTCCCTTACCAGAGGGAATCCTCTAGAAACATATATAAGCCTCATGGAAAAACGAGCTGGTATTTATTAATATGATTCACAAAGTCCCAACCTACACACTTCTAACAAATTAGGATGTTTTCTTCTTACCTTCTCTCCCTCTTCCAAATTTATAGTAGCAAAGGGCAGTAGGGGAGTAGGGGCTGTAAAACAATGTGGTAGAAAAGTGAAGAGAACCTAAATATTCTCTTTTCTTACTATAGGTTTCTAAATTTATGGAAAGCTCAAGTGGGACAGAGACAAATACTTAAATTTAATGAAAGATGGAGGATTTGCTATTAGGTTAGACTTGCTATTCTATATAGGAGAAATGGATTACACATGACAACTTGGGATGCTCAGAAAATAGGGTCTACCAAGTATTACTAAGTATTCAGAAGAAGGGAAAAAGAGTTAATGATTAGATTCAGAAGAGTACATGGTGTGAAGCAAAATTGAGTTCAGTTCTTTTTATATACTATATAATATGTATACATGTTTAGTGTGGGTACCTGGGTCATATGTATCTATGCGAATGATATTTATAAAGAGAAGACTATCTAATGATATCTAATATTATCTAATTTTTAATATCTTATTTTTCTTTATATATGATCATATTTTTATATATATTTCATTTTCTTTTGTAAATAATTACTATTGAACATATTTGCAGCAATATGAAAGTCATATTATTATATTTATATGGTACTTTCCAGTGTTTAGTAATATTCATATAGACCATGTCTTCATTTACAACTGAGGGAGAATATACTTAATATGGGTTAATGGGTCAAGTTAAATACATTATCTCAGAGAAGAAGATGAACAAGAGAAGGCAATCCTTGAAGATTAATAAATTTGTCTGCTCACACACGTGCTTAAAAGTCCAGGTTTTTTTAATGGTGTGGTCCAAATGCCAACACCAGTAATGGTTAAACCATGGCTGCTAGATATCAGTGACTTGGTAATGTTCACCAGAAAACTGACCCTTCTTTTATGTCTTTTATTTTTATGTTCATGAGCCCTTTCAAATGCTTCTTATTACACCTCCCTTCATATCTCATTAACCAGTCCTAAACCAGATGCTTTCACAATAAACAGAATTATGTGTTTAACTCAGAGTAATCAGAATTGATCATTGTTGAGGAAAGGGTTATCTTCTCTGAACAAGAAGCTATAGGGTAGAAGGTGGACACTTAAAACAAACAACTGTTGGTGTTTCAGGCCGTTCAGACTACTATCACAAACTACTGGAGACTGGAAGATTAAAATCAATAGAAATTTATTTCTCATAGTTATAGATGCTGGACGACTAAGATCAGGAACCAGCATGGTTGAGATCTTGTGAGGGCCCTCTTCCAGGTTACATACAGTCATTGCTTGTTAAATCCTCCTAAGGCAGAAAGAGGGTAAGAGAACTCTCTGGGGTCTCGTTATAAGGGCACTAAACTGACTTACAAGGACTCCACCCTCATGACCTAATCACCTCACAAAGTCCCATTCCTAATATGTTCACATTAGGGGTTGATTAAAACATATGAATTTACAGTAGACACAAACATTCAGTCCACTGAAGTCATCAATAAAGAGTGTAATATTGTACAATATATTATCAAAAGGGTACTGGTAGTAATCAATAACTCACTTTACTGAGTAATTTGAAGATAGTTCACTATAGGGACTAGTTTAGAAGGTGTGGATGATGCTTAAGTTCACTATAGGGACTAGTTTAGAAGGTGTGGATGATGCTTAAGAAAATGAGCAAGGGATACTGCATAACATTATGGCTCACAATAACAGAGAACTTATCATCCCAAGCCCTAAGGAAGTTATAGGAATGCTTACCACAATCCAGAGAGGAGACTTGACTGAAACTGTGGTATTAGAGAGAAGCATCTAACCCACCTCAACATGGGATAGAAGGAGTCAGTATAATAAACATCTCAGTTGTTTTGATTTAGATATGAGTTGTCCTCCCCAAAACTCATGTGTTAGACAATTTGAGGAGGTTTAGAGGTGCAATGATTGGGTTACCATAGTCTTAACCTAATCAGTGTATTAATCCAGTTGAAATGGATTAACTGAGTGGTAACCATGGACAGATTGGGTGTGGCTAGAAGATGTGGGTCATGGGGGCCATGCTTTAGGGATATATATTTTGTCCCTGGTAAATAAGAGATCTCTCAGTTTCCTGATGACCATGCCCTGAGCTGTTCTTCTCCTCCGTACTCTTCTACCATGATGTTCCTCCTCGCCTCAGTCCCAGAACAATGGAGCCACCCCTCTATGGACTGAGACCTGTGACACTGTGAGCACCAAATACACCTTTCCTCCTCTAGAATTGTTTTTATCAAGGCTTTTGGTCACAGAACCAAAGAAAGCTGACTAAAACATCACCTTACTTGAATTCATCCTTTGGATTACTTACTAGTGAGACCTAAACAGACGTAAAAGCTAAAGAAGTCGGTGGTGATTTTCAACAGTGCCATTGGCTTCCCAGACCCAGAGGAGATGGGGATGGGTGGAGTGCAGATCTGGAGAAAAAACAGAAAATATTCAACATAGATACCAGTAATGATAATTACTACTGTACTTGTATTAATTACGAACACAAAACCTTACTTTGTGTTATTTATACTACCTGCTATGATATTTATGCACAAAAATTCATTCAAAATTCTATTAATTTTTAACTGTTATAAAAGTGTAGCAATTACCCTCTTTTACACATGTGTGAACATGACTTCAGATCAGTGAAACAGGAGAAACATAGTATGCAAATTTTAAGTATTGCTAGATATTGCCAAGTTGCCATTTAAAAATGATAAACCAATTTATGTCCCATCTATTTCTGAATTCTGTCAAAACTGAATTAAAAATTATTTTCAAGAGGATGGGCAAAATGTTACATATTTTGCTTTTAATTTGCATTCACATTGAGGCTGCCTTTTTCTTAATTTTTATGTAGAAGTTGAACATCTTTCCATTCAGCCATGTTCAATGCTTCTGCTTCTGCTTATTATATCTATTACCCAGTTTTTTTGTAAATAGGGTTTGTTACATTTCATAATGTGTACACATTTTATACATATTTATCCCTACTGTGTTATTTTTCTATTTTTTTGTTTTCATTACTCAGCCTTATTCTTCTTTTGAAATTTTCTCAGAAATTTTAACTCTCACAAGGCCATTATCTGTTAGGCTTTCACTTTCTGGTTAATTTATTGAACAACTTAGGATATTCTCTACCACAATGCTCTGAAATTATTATCCCATATTTGCGAATTTATAAATATTTTTAACCTCTGGTTCTTTAATATTACAGGAGTTAATTCGTATATTTTTGTGTATGATGTAGATTGAACAGCTAGTGTTTTCCCATAAAGAATATTCAATCGCTGTATATATAACCATTTGTAATTTCCACATCATTTAGAAAGTCACTTTTTCATGAAATTTTTTGACTCTTCATTATTTCATTGATTAATTTGTTTATTTCTATGTCCATGTTACAAGTCTGATTGCTAGCAATTTATAGGATACTTTCATATTGTATATAATTATTTAATTTTTGTTACTGATTTCTCTTAATTTTTTGGATATTATGAGATTCATAGTTTCTAAGGTTAACAAAGGATCAATTTTCAAATTCTAGAATAATATTGAATTTTTAAAGCAAAGATTGTATTGAATTTAGAAACAGAATTTATCTAAAACAGAATTATCTAAAACAGAATTTAAACTTTTATATTCACTCTGGCATTTGATTTATGTGAGTTTTCTTTTGTGTCTTGATAAAACTTTATAGTGTTTTTTTTCCTGATAGGAGGTTCCAATATTTCTTCTTATATTTTTTAAAATATAGTATAAATTTTCTCAAATTTTAAATTGTATCCTTTTCTGTAGCATTTTTTTTTCTGGCTATAATTGATATATATGTAAATATTTACATATTTTACTTTTATTATTAGAGTTTTAAAATTTATGCTTCATTGGTTTTAATCACATTTTGTCTGATACTTTCAGATATTTTTGAAGAAAATTATGTAATCTTCAAGTCATAACAACTCTATTCTTTTATATGTTTCTTTTTGGCCACTGCCAATAGTATGGTGTTACAGTGCTAATGGGAAGACATTCTCCCATTATTAATGAAATTCTTTTGGTAATTTTATTTCTATATGCCATGATTTCAAGCAGTTTATTTAAAAACTTTTTTGCAATCCTCCTCATACTGTTTTCTAAAATGCAGTAGGCTTATGTTACTTTATCTTCAACCATCCCAAACTGCACTAGTTTCAAAAGCAACTCAGTTCTTCCATTTGTAGACTTGATAGGTTTGTAAAATATCAGGCATCCAAGATTCCATCATCAAGTAAGAGTAAAAAACTGGTAAAGATGGATTGGTTTGTTGTTTTAAATATTTCATATCAAGGATTTTGAATCCTTGAAATAGGTGTTTTTATTATCTCCATCTTACAGAGGGGCAAACACAGAAAAAGAAAGGCAATATTATGAGGAAATATTGCAGATGAAGATGGTTCCCAGAATTGTGGCTCCAGTGACCATGTCCTTAAAATCCATGAATTGCTGCAAAGATTGTTAATGAACCAAAAATCTGACTACAGAGCTTTTTAAAATTACCTGTTCAAAAACTTTCTGGATACTACATTGGCCTGTTATCTTTTTTTGACCCATACTCAGGAAAGCTGTTCCTCTTAAGAAATAACCTCATCATATCACAGAATTTTTTTCTTTAACACCTGGTTTTGTGGCTTCCATACTAGAAGAACTCTGTCCTAGAATGCAGGCTTGAAATATAGACTTCTCTTCACCTATGGTTCTATGGATGCTCAGAGTGTTCACATATTTTCATTATACAAATCTCCCATAGATTGATCCATGTGAAAATTTCCATATCATTTGATGATTGACATGTCTTTATGTGAACACATAACCACTTTAAACTTTGGCATAGCATCATTTACACAAGCCTGCTTGATTTAAAGGTAATTCATGTTGTCCACAGAGATTCTCTGAAAAGGGGTAGCAAAGAGTGGATCTCAGTTTATAAATATGGCTGAACAACTGCATATGGACTTTTTGAAAGAAAGAAAATAACTACTGTGTGTTAAGTGCTAGCCATCCCTTGTTTCTTCTTTGAGTGTTAAAGGACATTACAGTACGATGGTGATGGGTCAGAAAAACTAAAGGCTTTAAAGAATTTCCAAACCAAAGTATGAAAAGCAGCTCTCTTTTGGCCCACCATAGTTTCTTCAAATTTTTTTTTAAGACAAAGTGAATATTGAATAATTAATCATGGATTCTTATCCCTAAGATTAAACCAAATCCTATGGTAAGTAAGTGTTCCAAAAATACCTGTTGTGTTAGTTAATTAAAAAGTAGAAACTGAGCTTTGAAAACTCTTAATCATATGTATTCTAGGAAGAAATGCAATCCTTACTTCACCTTCCTTTTCTATCAGAATCTGGAAAAAAGCATTAAATCTTCACTAATTGAGGTATCATGTTTATATCTGTCAATTGTTACATATTTCCTACAAAACAGGTCTCTTAATCTTCTATAAATACAAATCTTTAAGAGTATCTGAGCTGCTCAGGTGCACTACCTAATAAAACAGATGCCAGATATGACACAGCTTCAGGTGAACCAATTCACCTGTAAATAATTTCAGTTTTCAGATTTTTGTTAGGCAGGTTACTATAAAGTAATTGAAAAACAATTAGACTTGGAGTGAAGAGCCTTAGAATTTAGTCTTCTATTAATTAACAACCTGATATTTGATGTTAGATAAATAATAAAATTGGGTTTAAATTCTCTGTTTATAATTAGAGGCAAGAAGTCTGATCTTTAGGATATCTGTAACTTTGAAATAATATGATGATGAGCACATGTGCCATGTATTAAAACAATTATATATATATATATATATATATATATACATATATACAAGTATATATACATATTTTAAAAGTTTGGTGTTTTAAATTTATGACATATTTTTAGTTCTATAACCACCATGAGAACACAATTTTAAGGAAAAGCATAACATGTACATGCAGTACCATTTCCAAAGAAGTATGATTGTTTTGGAGTCATCTGCTCTATAATATAGCTTTTAGAAATAAAATTTTATTAAAAAATTGCTTGCATACAATAGTAAAATACCACTATGCTCAAAAAATAACTGTTATGGTTTGAATATGAGTGTACCCCCAAAACTCAGGGGACAATGAAGGAATGATCAGAAATTAAATGATTTGATTGTGAGAGCTATAAAGGAATTGGCAGAATAATACACTTCATGAATTAATAATTTGAAAGGATTACTGTACTAGGTGATAACTGTAGGCAGGTGGAGTGTGCCTAGAGGAAAAAGTTCATTGAAGTCCTGTCTTTGGGGGTTTATATTTTGTTCCTAACATTTGTCTTTCATGCTGTTTCCAAGCTGCCATGAACTTACATCTTTCCTCAGCCACACTCTTCCACCATGATGTTCAGTCTCACATCAGACCTAGAGGAATGGAGTCAGCTGACCATGGACTGATCCTCTGAAATTGTGAGATCGAAATGAACTTTTCCTCCTCTAAGTTGCTCTTGTTCAGTAATTTGGTCATAGCAATGAAAAGTTGACCAACACATTACTTTTTGCAGTTTTTTGTTGTTGTTGTCTACATATTATGTGAGGTTGCACTACATTTTTTAACAAGTCAGTGCATTAGTCACTCACACCTGCTTATATATCCCATTCCAAAGTGACCATTATTGCCCATGACTCTCACTAGAGATAAAAAATACAAAAGTGCATCCATGGAATAATCACCTAATACACTATTAAAAGTACAAGAGGTCATTGTTCACTTAGACCTAGGGAGACACCAGACTGCACTTTCTTAGTATTCACAGAGGAAACTTTGCAAAGTAACATTTCTTCCTTTTCCTCACTCCTCCTCCTCTTCCTCTTCCTCCTTCTTCTTCTTCCTTTTGTTGTAATGGGGGAGAATTCAAGGTCACATTACCCTGAGCTATATCCCCAAATCATTTTTGGTTTCATTTTTAAATTTTGAGACCGGGGTCTCACAAAGTTGCCAACATAGCCTGTATTGCAATCCCCCGCCTCAATCTCCCAAGTTGCTAAGATTACAGGTATTCACCATGGTGTCAAACTGCTGCAAAATAGTATTTATTAACCTACTCATTATGTTATCGAACTTTCCAGTTGGTACAATATTTTTAAAAACATGCTATAAGAAGGATGACTTACAGGCTTTGTCTCCTGACACAGGAAATGTACAATTAATTACATTTAGCTAATAGAAGATGAAATAAAGTTGACAAACTGAATATGACAAAGGCAAACAAAATCTCAGTGGTCTTTTAAGAGACCTATTCTACAAAGCACAAAGCAGGCTACTGTAACTGCATTTCAAGCATATTCTGTCATTTTACAGAGTTATGTATCTTTATAGCTCAAGAGCAGGGCAAGTTAATTAAAATCTACTTTTTATACAAGTATATAATAGTTAAAAAATAATAGCTATTAATTGGGGAAAATTGAGTTTTAGATATTTAATATTATTCCAATGGTACATGAAAATCTTTCCCCTGTGCCTGTTTCAATCATCTTCTGCAAGCTACATCCTAGGCCACACAGTAGGTACCTGCCAGGACAGTATGCAAAAACTTTCTATGATCTCTTTGGCTCCCATAGCAGCAAGGGGTAGTAGCATGGCTTTCTCATGATGGTTTCCTGTCTATGCTGTCTTCTTGCCAAATGAGAAACACCCAGCACTTTTCAAAACCAACTCTTTGTACAATCTCTGGTCCAAACTACTTTTCTGTTCTACAGGGTTTTTTGGTGTAAAATTTGGCTGTTGTAGTTCTCTGTTTCATCCTCACCCACTTCCTTGAGAAGCAGTATTCCCACTGCATGAATCCTGAGCCATGGAACAACTGGAAATGTAGCCTTCCTCTAATCTGCAGTCTTGAATCTATACCACTATAGAAGTCAGTATGGAAGTTCCTCAAAATGTTAGGAATGGAACACTGTATGACCCAACTATACCATTCCTGGGTATTTATCCTAAAGAACTGAAGTCATAATATTATAGTGATACATCAGTACCCATGTTTATAGAAGAACAATTCACAATAATCTCATCAGGGACTTGGCCTAAGAGTCTGTCAGTGGATGAATGAATAAAGAAAATGTGGTATATAAACACAATGGATTTTAATTCAGCCATAAAGAAGAATGAAATCATGTCATTTGCAGGAAAATGAATGGAACTTGACAACATTTTGTTAAATGAAAAGAATCAAACTCAGAAAGTCAAGAGTTGTATGTTTTCTCTCATATGTGTGACCTAGAGAAGATAAATGGAACAAAAAAGGTACATGTGGGGGGAAGGGAGGGGGTCTCATGACAATAGGTGGAGGATCAGTAAAGGAAAGGGACAAGGAGGAGAGGAGAGGAGAAGGAAAGTGGAAATACTAGGAAATGATATTGACCAAATCATATTGTTATATTATGTGAATAAATGAATATGCAACAATAAATCCCACTTCTTTATATAATTATAATGCATAAATAAAATATGGGAAAAAACTTTTCTTCTAGAAAAGTCTTACTAAAGCTTTCACTTTTGAAAAAATCAATTCTTATGTTAATTTGAATTCAAAAATTTTTTTATTTTTTAATATTTTTACAGACTGCATTTTGATTCATTGTACACAAATGGGATACATCTTTTCATTTCTATGGTTGTTCATGATATAGATTCATACCATTTGTGTAATCTACATGTACATAGGGTAATGATGTCTGTCTTATTCCACCATTTTTCATACCACCCCCTTCTCATTTCACTTGTATTTATTCTGATTCTCACAACATTTATATAGGTGAAGCATTAATTAACTAAATAAACAAATGGAGAAGTCAAATCTAAGAAAGCACATGGAACTCGCCCAAACACCTGTGTTAGAAATAGAATTGAGTTGTTTGTGTCAGAAGAGGAAGCATTTGAGTACTACCTATAGATTGCTGTTTACAAGGACGTAGTAAAAGTCCTGTGGAAATAATGGGAACAGAATATCTTAACCTTTCTTATCTAATTTTACTATGAACATGTTAAGAAAAATGACATAATTGTAGTAAGATCTATATTCTGGATATTAGTATTATATCAATGTTATATTACCTGATTTTGACAACAGTACTAGAATGTCCTTATCCTTATTCAGTATACAGTAGAATAATAAGCTATTGAAAAAAATGTGAGGGGATAATTGAATATTTGCAGGAAAAAGAATAAATCTTTACCCAAGTGAAAACCTTGTTAAGAGAATGAAAAGACAAACAGAGCATGATATAATATTTTCAGATAATATGTTTTCAAGATGAAGGACTTGAATCAAGACTAGACAAAGAACTAAATTCAACAGGAAGAAAGATGATACACCAAAGAAGATATATGCATGGCATAGACATAATATTATTCAACATCATTTATTAGCAATTTGAGAAATGCAAAGATATTTGAGATGAGATACAACTGTGCACCTACCCAAATGGTTAAATTTTAAAAAAGATGCTACGGGTTCATCTAGTGAGGATGTAGAACATCTGCATACCACATGTATTGCTGACAATTAAAACATTACAGCCACTTTGTAAAACTGCTTGAAAATTTCACATAGATTTAAACATATACTTACTGAATGACCAGGCAAACACACACCTGCATATTTATCCTAGAAAAATAAAAGCTTAATTTTACACCAAAATTTAAACATGAATGTACATAATTCATTTCTGAAAGCCTAAATTTTTTTTAGTGGGTTAATATTTAAACAGATCATGGGTAATCCATATAGTGATGCAACTATTTAAAATAAAAAGCAATAGACTGTTGACACATGCAGAAGATGTGGATAAAACTCAAGGTTGCATATTGACTGAAAAAAATAAGTCAATTTCAAAGTAACATGTTGTATCATCCATTTCTATAATAGGATTATGTAACGGAAAACAAATGAATTTTTAAAGGGTTAGGTTTGGAGGGAAGTTGTGACTATCTAATGATGACAGAGTTTGGATGTTATGATGGAAATAATATTTATTCAAGATTTGGTGATAATTAAAATCACTGAAATCGACACATGCAATAAAATTTCAAAGACTTCACATTCTCCTTACTCAAAAAAGAAGAAAAAAAATAGAAAAAAAGGAAAGAGTACATGGATAAATCAATAAATAAGAATGCCATCTGTAACTGAAATACTAGTATTGTAGCATAATTAATCCTCTGGTTTTGACAATATTGTATGGTTATGTAAGATATTATTACTAGGAAATATAGTGAAATATACAGGGTAAATTTATATTCTTTTCATAACATTTGTGTTTTTTAAGGAGAAATGATATAATAAAAGGAGACTTAAAGGAGAAAATGCCTGAATGCTACAAAAACTCATGCTACAAAAACAGCTGTTAAAAATCAATACCCAGGCTGGGGATATAGCTCAGCTGGTAGAGTGCTTGCCTCGCAAGCATAAGGCCCTGAGTTCAATCCTCAGCCCCGCAAAAAAAAAAAAAAAAAAAAAAAAAAAAAAAAAAAAAAAAAAAAAAAATTAATACCCATTTCCAATTTTAAAAATACAATAAAATGGAAATTTGTGCACGTGCTTGCACACATGCTTCAATCCTAAAATTCATTAATTCATTTACAGCACAAAAGAACAGTTAACTAAATAAATGCCATCTCACCATTCAGTGCAAGGTGATTTGCTAACTCCATTGTAATTTACACTTTATCAAATACATTCAATGCAACCAGAGTAAAACAATTGAATGTATATAACAGTTTGCAAATAAAAATTATTTATTTTGAGAAGAGGTTATCCTTCCACAATTTTATCTCATTTCATGCCTCCTCCATGAAAGATTCTACATTCTTACATGTATTCACATTTTGACCCTAAGATTTATTTTTATAATTGGCATAATTTTACCAATGATGATTTAAAATTATAGTAGCCATTTTGAGGAATTTTCTGTAAAACTGAAGTTGTTCATTTTATAGGTGCATTTTTTCTTTTAAAAAAAAGGGGGAAAAATTTCCGAACATCTAGTTTTTGTTAATATGAGGGAAATTCTAAAATATACGATATGATATTCTTAACACTCCCTTGGGAGGAAAAATTAAATCTGTGAAAATTTGAACCTCTTCTTTTTTAGATTGTTCCATATTATGACTTGAATCTAACAAACTTTTCACCAGTTCTGCTTTTTCCACAACTGGATGACCTTCCATTATACTCTGTTCATTCTTCTGTTTCTGTCCCACTTACCCTTAGTTCTGGCTGGCCAGACACTCAAAAATAACTTGATTCTTAAAGTTAATGCTATTCAGAAGGCGTCAAACCCATTATAATTGATTTTTAGAACCTGTTCTTAGTCTGAGCTGAAAATCATTTTAAAAGACTTTCAAAGTCTAAACAAAATAGGAAAAATAAGTACAGACCAATATAGAACAGTTCTGAGTATATAATCAAAATTTCCCAGATCTGTTATTAATTTGTATGCTATTATTCACCTTATATGCAAAACTAATGTTAAAAGGAATAATTAAGGTGACCTAAGAGGCCAAGACTTGTGTAGGAAACCAGAAACCTTAGGAAAGTATAGATGTTGCCTCAGATGTTTAGGATGCAATCCATTAATTCTTTTTTGAAAAAGATTGTGTTCTGATCCAGTCCATAAGCAAAGAAAGTATGAATCTGTAGGAAACATCAAGTTTTCTTTAATACTTTTAGATGGGATCCAGGGGAGGATTAAAAAAATAGATCATTTGTCATCCTTTCAAAAATAGTAGAAATTGCAGGACAAAGTTCCATTGAGTAATCCAAAAACTAGAGAAATCCTTGTTATCTTACTAAACTAAAGTAGCATTATAAATAAATCCTGGTATTTCTCAGGGTTCATTTATAGACTATAAGTTTTTCTTTGGAAGACTTGATTACCGGGTATGCTTAGAAAAGGAGAAACATTGAGTTTCAATTTGAGGTCTATACTTTAAATACTAAGGGGAATTTCCAAACTGTTTTCCTCTGTCTATAATCAGTTGTTTTCATATTTTATAAAAGATGTAGAAAAGAAGGGAAAATTCTACACACTGTGTTCAGAAAATACAGGAAAAGTTATACAATGCTAAAAAGTCAAGAAAGCTGGGCACTGTGGTCCACACCTACAATCCCAACAGCTTGGGAGGCTGAGGCAGGAGGATGGCAATTTAATGAGGTTTAAGCAATTCATCAAGACTCTGTGTCTAAGTAAAATATATAAAAGGACTGGAGATGTGTCTCAGTGGTTAAGATCCCCTGGGTTCAATACCTAGTACTTTAAAAAAAGTTTTAAAAAAGTCAAGAAAAATTTCTTACCCAAAGAATTCATGAGACTGGGAAGGTAGGTTAAGAACATCACACTTCTGGCTTAAAAATGTCCACATAAATTGAAAACCATACTATTTTAAGGGAATAAAGTTAAGCTTACATCCTAAGAAATATCTATGGAATTTTTATTATTATTCAAGATGTTTAGGAAACAAATAAATCATAAAATTGTCAAACTATTTGTCTTTTTTTTTTTTTTTGGTAGTATTTAGAATTGAACGTAGGGCCTCACACACTCTAGGCAAGTTCTTGACTTCTGAGCAACATTCCCACCTGTCAAAATGTGACCATATCTTTTTGTATTCCCCCACATGGAATGGAATTTTCAGTTGCTCTACATCCTAAAAAAAAAAAAAAAAAAAAAATTGATATTGTCAGTTTATTTATACTTCTTTTTTATTTGAGCGATTCTATGCATCCATTGTGATACCTTCTTGTAGTTTTAATGTGCATCCCCCTAATGGTAAATTCTGTTGAGAATCTTTCTCCCCACCTTTACTATCTACATGTCTTCATTAGTGAAGTGTGTGTTTTGACCTTATGTTCATTTTTCTAGTTGAGTTGTTTGTTTTTTACTTATTGTAGATACAAAACTTTGGCAGATTGATGCTTTACAAATATTTTCTGCCAGGTTGTGATTATTTTTTCTCTTGATAGCATATTTCACAGGTAAAAGATTTTTTGACTTTTATAAAATCCAATTCATCATTCAAAAATATTAATGGTGTTTTTGGTGTGATATCTAAAGGTTCTTTGGCAAATTCAGTCACACAGATTTTCTCCTATGTTTCCTTATAGAAGTTTCACATTTTGCACATTTATATCTGTGACTCTTTTAAGCTTTTGTGTACTATGTGAAGTTTGTTCATTTTTTTCTGTAATTGTTTTTTTTTTGCACAGCCCATTGTTCCAGCACCATTTTTTGAAAAGACTACCATTTTCTCCACTAAATTGTCCTTGACCTTTGTTAACAAAGAAGAAGAAGAAGGAGAAGAAGAATGATTACACGTATGTGAGTCTGTTTTGGTCTCTGTTCCATTAGTCTATACATCCATACTTTCACCATACAGTCTTGATTAGAAGAGCTGTATATATTATACGACATATATTTTATGCCTAATTTTACCTTAGAATAAAACCCGAAAATCATAAAGGTTTTACATACAAAGCTCCCTTACTTACTTTTTCCCTTCTTTCTTTATTTATGTGGAAATTATTGTTAAAGTTAGCCTGCTTTACCAAAACAAATTGAGTAAAGCTGAACCAAGACCAACCATTCTTTACTTCAGAAGATGAGCAGGAACATATGGAAAATTTGTTAGCAATGGTATAACCATATGGCTGGTGGGGAGGGAAGAAGGGCAGAAGAGAAAAGTTGTTACTGAGGGGTAAAATGAGAAAAGGAGGTAGGTGTACTTCAGCATTCTCAATATGGACAAACGGGAATGGACAAACACTTTACTGTAATAAAGTGTTCACTCCCCTGTCATCTTCTCTTTTCTAAGGTTAATCTGCTAATGTCAAAGCAAGTGAATTCGTAGTGGGGATAAATGTAAGATGAATAGATCACAATAATTTCTTAGAGTAACATATTAACCAGAGTTATTTTTCTCATGTAAAATAGACTCATAAAATAAAAATGCTGCCTAAGTTTTTAAATGGTGCTTTTTCCACAAACTAGCCACCAGATTGCAGAGCTAAGTTCCTTCTGTTCCACTGATAAATGTCCCTTTTCAGCGATTTTGTTCCCAGATGGCCATTCTATCTTCTCACCTAAAGAAATAATACTAGCTGCTGATTTTTTTCTCTAACCCAAATATATTTAGCAGTCTTTTGCAGTATTTTCACACTGTGAGTGTAACTCTGAATCAAGCCAGTGCAGCTTAATATCATTCATTTTGCTTGAGTTGCTCCATATTTTTATTAATTTTGAAACAATTAGGAAGTAGTTTTGCAATCATTTTCCTTTTATAAGATTTCATAATAGTTTTCCAGTACACATTTACAAATTTCTCTTTGTAAAAATTTTCTTTCCCTTTATTTCCTTAAATTAACATTGCTTGAGTTTGAGCACGGACTCCATTTCTACTGACTTAATATCATCAATTTGGACCAATTTAGCTCCTGTTCAGACCTTTTCTCATTTGCTGTGTAATTACTTGAATATACAATGATTTTTAAGATCTCAGAGAATTCAGTTTGCCTCAATTTTAAAGTCAATGCGTGTCTGGTAGCCATTGGTTATAAGCCCTGGTTAAATTCAGAATCTTATATATATACCGTGTGTGTGTGTAAGAGCTAGTTCCCTCATATCCTGGCAGAGTGCATACCTAATTCTATTGTTTTTTTAAAACCCTGTGAAGACATCACGAAATTGTCAAATAAAATGCATTGCTGAGCTATAAACCTGTGGTGCTTTACCAATTTTCAGTTCTTAAAGAGTGTTAGAATTTTAAAAGTCTGAAAGATGCTGCCCACCTGAAATATATAAGTAGATAAAGTGGTCCTTGTTTGTTCAAGTTTTTTTTTTTTTTCTTCTGACTTCCATAGTTCACATTTGTGCTTTTTTCTTTCTTCTTTTCCTCCTTCCTCCTTTTTACCTCTTCCTTCTTTCTGTCTTTTCCATCCTTCTTAAAATCACATTTGCAGCAGGGCACTGTGGTTACACCTGTAATCCAGCTGCTCCAGAGGCTGAGGCAGGAGGCTCTCAACTTCAAAGCCAGCCTCAGCAAGTTAGCCAGGCTCTAAGCAATTTAGCAAGACCCTGCCTCATAAGAAAAAATAAAATAAAATAAAAAGGGATGGCAATTTTGCTCAGTGCTTAAGCACCACTGGATTAAATCTCCAGTACCAAAAAAAAAAAAAAAAAAAAAAAAAAAGGCACATTATTTCCAGATTTCCAGTTCTAATTGGAATGTTATTGTTATTGGCTCTTTCATTTGGCATGCCTTAAAATGTGATTGCTTGTACTTTTCTGATGGTCTGTACACACGTTCCACACTGAAAAATTGAGGCAGAAACAAGTGTAAGGAACCAGTTCAGTACACTAGAAAAATATAGTAGCAAGGGTACACACAGATATGCACATTTATTTGGTCATTTCAACATTATTTTTAAGATGATTTTTAACAAAACTAAAGAATTTTACAATCTCTGACACAAGTGCTCTTGAAACCAAAGTTAACTTACAAAATTTTTCTAAAATGAACATTATTTATCAAAGTAAATTGTAAAGGCCTGGTCTGGTTCTAACATTTTATAGAAGTGCTCATGGAATTCTGACTTCTGTTGAAGCAGGAATTCTCTATTGTTTTATGCTTGACTCTATAGTAGGTATCATGGCACTTGGTTCCTCAAAGACAGGGTATGCTCTGTTGACAAACACAGCTCCAATACTTTAAGAAAACATAACAATGTCATAAAGTAAAGGCACATTTTTATTGCAAGTAAATGATATAAGAATTGAGATGATAAGCCAGGAGGTGAGTTGCAGTGTGTCAAACACAACACTACTTTATCTGTCTGCGTTCTGTGGTTTCTTTACTGTTGATTTCTTTCAAATCAAATGTGAACCCTGATTGCCAAGTCTCACAATGTTTTAATCCTAAACCAATTTAGGGAATTTTTCTAATAAGAAAAATAAACACTAAATTATGCTATAAAATAGTAATAATAGTGTTGCCTAACATTACTGAAATGTATGCTATTACTATTATTTGTCTTAAAGTCCGGAAGAAAAATTTGGTGCCTCTGCCCTGAACTCCTGGTCTTGAATTTTCAAGAGAAATTTAGGTGATTCAAAAAAGGTTAAAGGATAAATTCAACTGATGTACAGCAGAAAGCACCTGAAGATGGCATGTCTTGCTGACTAAAGCAGAGCTGGGGATTTGTAGAATAGGAGACAATCCAGGGGCTGTCTGCATGGTTGTGACTCAGGCAGATATGTCTGATTATAGGCAAAATTCATGGTGTGGAGTTCTTATTTTTTGTGTCCTTTGCTTGGGGTCACAACAATGATCAGAACTTCCCCCAGAACTACTTTTGCAAGTTTTGTAGTACATAAACTATATACTAACCTAGTCAAGATTCCTGAGGCATTTGAAAGAGAGACAGAACAGACTGAGAGAGAAAAAAAAGTACAGGGCAAAATCTACAAGGCTAGAAGGAAATGGTGATCTCTATTGTGTTTATTTAAGTTCTTTCACCTTGTATTTTGACTATCTTATACAAGAGTTCATGTTTAAAGGCATTCCTCATGGTGATTGAATCATATGTTTACCTGAGATATTTTATTACTTGGAGATTTTAAATGGATAAGGGGAAGTAGGCAGTGAATATACCATCTGAGAGTTTGAACTATTCACATTAGAAATATTGTCCAAAATTTTGAGTTATAAGCATACCTTTGCCTTTTATAAACATTGCACTGAAGGAAGAACAGAGGTGAAATCAGGAAGTGGAAAATGATTTTCCCCAGATTAGAAAGAATTTATGAAAGATTTCAACAATGGGTTTGTGATTTGCCAGAGAGGAGAGTCTCATGATCCTTTGCTTGGAAGAAAAGACTTCATGAACCCACTTTTTAGGAGATGGGACCTCATACTACTCAGCACGGGAGAGTACATTGAGCAATATACTTATAAGAACTCACTTCAAAAATTAACTTTTTAAGGGATTATTGATGTATAATTAACATAGATTCTTGCATTTATCTAAAATCTATAATTTGTCAGTATTTCATATTTCCCTAAGGAAAAGCAAATAGCACTCTCTCTTTATGAGATGATATGGATATGTCATCTTATAAGACATCACTGCTTCATCACATGTAGAAGTATATTTTGTGTTTCTTTACTACTGATTTCTCTCAGTTACAATGTGAGCACAAGAATTCAGAGATTTTGTCTATTTTATGTATTGCTGTATTCCCAGGAAACACTGCAGGCATACAATAAATATTTGTGGAATTAATAAATAATAATCATATTATTTTGATCATACTACATGCAGCACATCCAGGAGCTATTTCAGTAAAAACAAAACAATACAGAGAAACTTATTTGCCTATGAAAACTGTGAGTACCTCAGATAAGAATTTAAATTGTGTTTTCGAGATGGATCATTTCAGGAAAAAAACATACTGATTGTGTTGGGACCTCAGACTGCCTCAGAGTGTTCCATGTATTCTCAGAGTACATCAGAAACCTGCTGCATGATCAGAGTCCCACATCAGGTCTTGGTAATACAAAGAGTCTAAGTTAGTATCTATTTCAAACAATAGTCCTCAAATTGCCTCAGAGGGACTAAAGTAATCTGTGCCAAAGTAACCATAGTTGTGTTGTTATCATATTTTATCACCTGAAAGTCTACATATTGAAAACATCAGTACAGATATTATAAAGGACTTAAAGCTTTGTTTGTAAGAAATTGGCTACTAAAGTATACTTGGGATAATTAGGATATTAGGCTATGCTGCAAAAACAAATAGTTTCTAAAATCTCTTTGACTTAACAAAGCAAAGTTGTATTTCTCTCTCAAAATCATATACTTCAAGTAAATATTGATATTCAATATCCATTTGATAACTCAAGAATTTTGATTCCCTCCACATTTGACACTACTACAATAATAGACATATACTAGACTACTACAATAATAGACATCAAAGAGCAGTTGGGGCAAAGGAAGACTCATATTATCATGCACCTTAGTCCAGAGTGATACATTTCACGTTTTCTCACAGACCATTGTCTGGAATTATTCTATGCCCCCACTTAAGCAGATGGATAGCATATAGAATATGTGGCATACTCTAAAATCTGTGCCTTATTTGTTTTCTTTTAATTGAAAATACTATGCTATATTTAATAAGAATAGTCACCACCAGTAATTAATAATATGAAAGTATTTGGACATTTCCATCAATCATCTTATTTCAAATTTTACTAAATACTAGAGAAAAAAATACATCTGGAAGCCCATTGTACCTCCCAATCTTGTTATTCATACTACAAATATTATTTCCTAACCAAAATAGTGTTGGACTAAGGTGAATTCCAGACACTGAATTGAGATAAAGAATCCCATGCTTTATATTGTCAGCCAAAATGGATTGGTTTGCTTAATATTGATGACATGAAAGGGTTCAATATATGGTAACAAGGTATTCACAAGGATCTTCATTAGTGCTGAGCTTGATTCAGAGCAACAAAGAGAAGTAGCAGTAACTCTCTTTTAACCACCAGAGAATCATGTGGGGTATTTTCCTGCTTATAATACAGAAGAGAGCCTTGCAATTAAAAATGGGTTTAGATGATATGAGTCAAATAATTTTAGTTGTTGTTATTATTGATTTGTTTATTAGTTTTTCATATTTTAAAATGTCAGAGTAAGTTTTTCTGTAATACATTTCATAGTTATGAAGAAATCATTTTGTCATAAAATAAAAGTGGTGTCACATAATTCTCTGCAAAATTAAAAGATACAATAAATATTCAAATATTTCATTGGTAGATAAGAAAACAGAAACAGAAAAAACATATTTTATCTAAATGATATAATTGGTAGTCAGAATACTTATTTATATATAATATTATTTATTATTATATTATATAATTATATTTAATTGTATTATAATATTATACATTGCTGGTGGGACTGCAAATTGGTCCCATTCTGGAAAGCAGTGTGGAAATTCCTTGGGAAACTAGGAATGGAACCACCATTGACCCAGTTAGTCCACTCCTTAGCATATACCCAGAAGATTTAAAATCAGCATACTACAGTGCAGTCGTATCAGTGTTTGTAGCAGCACGATTAACAATAGCCAAGCTATGGAACCAATCTAGATGTCATCAATAGGTGAATTAACATTTTAAGAAGTGAAATAAAACATTCATTTTATGCTCTTATATCATCATATCATTTAAAATGTATATGGTTAATTTTAAAATTGATTTCAGGGCTCTCCTTTCACTGTCATTTTATTAACATCTGTTTCTCAAACTAGATTCAGTTGAGTCACACTTTTAGGTCCTTAAGTGAAAACTGAATCACTGAATCATTTAGTCTTTACCAAGCCACCATAAAACTCATAACAATTTGACTTCTCTGGAAATATTTCTCCAAATAAGATTATTTCATATCATTCTATTTGCCATGTGGATTTTTTTCTTTTTTATGAAACATAATGTGGATTTCTTCATACACCACTTCATATGTGTTCCTCCTGAAGCTGTGCCCTCCACCTAAAAGGACAAACTTCCCAGATAGAGGAGGACCATTCTTTGGTCAAGGGTATACGAGTAGCTGCACTCTCCAGCTAGAACCTCCATTATATTATTTCACCTTGAGTTCACTGGTGAAAGTTCAACTCTCATACTGACATCAGCATATATGATATTTATTGGAATTAACTACAAATTATTAGGATCAACGCATGCATAAAAGAACCTTATTAGATAGAGGAAGAAGTGGGAGTATGCAATATCAATAATGTGTTAAACTGGTAGGGAGCCTTAAGTCTGGAAGGTTGGTCAGAGTATTCCCATGTTTCATGGAAGGAATGAGTTCTGTAACCAGCTGTGTTTAGACTGAGGCAGCTCTGGGAAGGGGCAGTGTCTTTGCAAGACAGCTGTCTCTAGCCAAGGGCAATTTCCAGAGAGTTGGAGTAAAAACTTCAGTCCTGAAAGTAGAATGGGAGACATATCTAAGCTATAAATGTATGTAAAAATACACGTATATGTTCAGTAATATTTATGTTAATATCAAACTGATTGATATCAATAACTAAAATTTAATAAAATTTTAACACATAATTAGCAACTGATTTTCAGTGTGTATCTTTGTTTTCTGACTACATTTTAAGTAACATCAAGAAGTAAGATATGCCTTCTATTTCTTTTTTTTTCTTTTTTCTTTTAAGGTGTGGGGAATTGAACCCAGGGTTGCATTCATGCTGTGAAAGTGCTCTACCCCTGAGCTACACATCCAGTCAGATGTCTTCTATTTCATATTTTGAAAAATATCTTATTACTTTGCCAGGATTGTTAGTATAGTGTATCTAAATATTTAAAATTAAAAACTTGATAATTTATTTTAGTGATTCAATGGGCATTAAGAAACAATAGTTTATTAACATTATTAATTTATTAACATTATTATACATGCATATAGTTAAAATATTAAACACTCTTACCCTTTATTTGATGTCATATTTCCTGTCAAATGAGCTGTAATTTTGTTTGCAGTCTGGAATTATTATTGGCTCAGGTTGGATATTGATGTTAAATGGGAAGTGTCATGCAGGCACCAAGTGAATAAGCAATATTTGATACCTACCATTAAAAGATTTCATACCAGAAGTGGATTCAAACTTGCCTAGCTGAGTCCCATTAGAAATCTAGTCCCTCAGAGATCCAGGAACATTGGATTATGTTAGGAGATAAGACTTGTAAAACTAAGAATTCACATTGTCAACTCTTAGAACAAGAGAATGAAGAATGTTGTACAATTTCATCCAATATGGCACACAGCAGGATTAGAGAGACTGTTCTTCACTGCATCAATTAGCATAATTCAGAAGTTTCAAACAACACTCAGTTCCTTACTACTCAGACTCCCTATTAATTTACCTACATATGGTTGTGGGATGTGTATTATCTATTTAAAATATTGGTGATTGCATAGACAAGAAGTTTTATATGTAGGAGAAAAGAAAAATCTATAGATATAAAAAAGAACTGTTTAGGTGCTCTTATATGCCTATTTTTTGTTACTATTGTTCTACTCTAACATGAACAAATAAGTCAAATGTTATAAATTGTTCCCGGTTCAGTTTTTTTTTTTTTTTTTTTTTTTGTGGCGGATACTGGGATTGAACTCAGGGGCACTCAGTCACTGAGCCACATCCCCAACCCTATTTTATATTTTATTTAGAGACAGAGTCTCACTGAATTGCTTAGCACCTCACTTTTTCTGAGGCTGTCTTTGAGTTCATGATCCTCCTCCCTCAGTCTCTCGAGTCACTGGGATTACAGGTGTGTACCACCAGACCCAACCTGGTTCAGTTTTAATAGTACACATGAACTATTCAAGCATTCACAAACATTTTTCTTCAATTGAAAAATAACACCTATATTGACTACAGAGTATGCAGATTACATTTTATAATCCTCCATGTTTAAAATGTTCAATAACTCCTCATTGCCTATATGATGTTACAAAGTTTCATTTCAAGCTGCTTTATGGTATGATGGCCTATCATGCTAGACCTTTAATATGCTTTCTCATAGCTATCTTTTTGTACTTAATATTCTGTATCTCTCTCACACATGCACAAGATTTCTCTAAAGAAAAAAAGTCCTTTTTCTTACCCTCCAAGTAAATGACTACCCCTCATATTTTCCAAGTCAATCTCAAAAGTTTCTTGTCATCGCCATGTCCCCTAACTTCCTTAGGTGCTCCACTGGGTTGCCATGGTACACTGTATAAATCACTGTTGCAATACATCCATATGTAATTTGCTGAATACACCACAAGTTCCTCATGATCAACTCCATGCCCTACACAACTTTAGATCCTTCAGATCTAAAGTTACTACTACCATGAAAGCACATGATACATATTTATTGAGTTAAGGTTATCCAAAACACTGGTTCTAAAAAAATTTGATTCATTTCCCTTATGCGTAGCTATTAAGAACATTTCTGAGAACTGTAATTGTATACATATTCTTGGTTAAAAATCTAATTGTGTGTGTGTGTGTGTTGTGTGTGTGTGTGTGTGTGTGTGTGTATGCGCATGTGTGCGTGTGTGTCTGTCTTGCATGGTTGTATATTTCTGGGTAGTAGACAATAAGAAAAAAACTGCAGAGAAAGAAACAATTGAGATCTTGGAGTCCATAACAATTCTATAAATATTCCCTCAGGCACCTGCTAGGTTTAAGGCATTGTGCTAATTGCTAGTCTAACTTCCTCTCTGTATTCAATGTGCTTATAGGAGAATTGACAGGAAGTAAATTAGGCCTCTCAGATACAATAAAAATATTATTTAAAAAGATTTAATATTGGCAGACAATGCAAAATAATATGGAACATTAAGGAAAGAAGCAATCATTTAAATATTTTACAATGTTTACCTTGGTTTATGAAATACATCCACAATTAAGTATTTTTAAATGTTAAGTGAATAAGTGGTTGTGACAACTTTAATGTTTAATATAATTAACAAATAAAGCTGTGTATATGCATATAGTAAGATGATATCATGTTAAAGTTGAAAGATTATTTTGTATCAACCTCAGTCATTTCAAATAAAAATATAAGATATACATGACTGCAAATGTAAATATATAAGAGATCATTACTATGCTCAGCATTAATTATTTTATTTTTCAGCAAAACAAAAAAGTAGCAGACAGGCAATTCTAGACATAAACACGTTCTTTTTTTTTCCAATTCTTTGTGAAGCAAGAGTTTAATTATGAGGAGATAACTAGAAGTGTTGCGACCTGAATTCAAATTAATATTTGATTAAATTTCACAACACAGCATGGAGCTATAACTGGAATGAACAGTTTGATCAAATTAAAATTACTTGGTAATAGATATTAAGCTAAGTAACTATTAAATTGCTTATTTCTTATAGTGTAATAGCAAGTGCCAGAGGAATAGAGGAGATTTTCCACTAAAGCAAACTGGGTAGACTCTCAGGGATTTGAGGCTATATGATGGATGACACTTGATCTTAATTTATGTTGGCAATAGTCTTCATACCTATGATGATGTTTTATAAAACTACAAATTGCTGATGGAACTGAAAAAATAAACAATGAATATTCTTAATATATGTTTCTAAATGCCAAAAGGAGGGAAGGGAGGGATATTTAAATTAATTATGTGCTAAAGAAAAACAAAAATAAGAGAATAACCTCCAGCATTTGCAAATGTTAAAGAAACAAGTACATGGGGAACCATTTGGAAGAGAAGCATTCTGGGTCATAGGAAGGAATTTCTAATTAGAAAATTCTTAAAAGACATCCTTGGAGGAAGGTAGGGGAAAAGAAAAAGAGGCCAGAGTTGGAGCTCAACAGCAATTCAACCTCTTAGGTTCAAGACACTGCATTAATTATTAGAATAAAATGAATATTATAGCTCCTTCTTTCAATATGCTTGCAAGGGAGTAGGTAGGGTGAGAGCAAGCTGCTGTAATGTAATGGAGAATATGATGCATGTCCTAACAAAATTAAATTTATGATGCACTTTAAAAATATGGCAATATCTCATACTCTGAACAGAGGAAAGAGATGAGCAAAACTTTTAAGGAGGGAGTAATCTTTGAGATGGTCTCAACAGCACTGGTTCAGACTTTGGTAGTAATGAATGGAATAGGGACCAGGAATCAGACTTTTGGCTAGAAGTACTTTGGTTGATGAGTGTGGATGTAGCCCTGGGAACTTATTCTGGAAAGCTAAGTTTTGATCTTTACACTGCCAACTATCCCTTGATTTATGGATGATTCAGCCCTTTGAGACCTGGTTTTCTCAGCTTATGCATACAGGGAATTGAACTACATAATCAGTAAGGTCATGCCTGTTCTAAAGTGCTCTGATCTAAAAGGAACACATTGCTTCTTGTTTTGGATGGCCTAGAATGTTAAGAAATTTTGTTTTAATAATTTTTGAGAATACTAGTAATATGATAATAGTTACAAATTTGTAAGATTGATTTGATGGGATTCATAAAATTAATTCATGTGGGATGATCTCTTGGTAGACTCCTGATGTTCCCAGATAAGAAGTAATGAGGGACTTGCAGAGAGTATATATTATAGAAGCTGAATCCACAAGACCGTTCCGTATTATTTATTATTATCAATAGAAGAGGGAAAAGAAAGAAAAATAAAAAGTACACAGCTTCTAACCTTGATATCTGAGAGAAGTTTTATGAGAACAAGATTGAAAAGTTTTATCTATAAAGATCAATGCAAGATGTTTGGAATAAAGCTGTCCAACTGTCAGCTGGAAACACAGTCTTAGATCTTTAGCGCTCAAGGTGCAGATAAGAGCAGGCTTACAAACTCAAATACCTACAGGAGCTACTGAAGTAACAGGTTGCATTTGAAACATTAAAGTACTAGGGACTGTAGCATGCTGGGCAAAGATGCCCTTGGAAACGAGGTAGCTGCCACTCAAGTGCATCACATTTCTGCCCTTGCAATTGCAGACCATGCTTTTGCAAGACAAGTCAGACATTTTGATTATTTCCCAGTTTTTAATTGTTGATAAGGAAACTAACTCAACAAAATTCATTGTGAGAAATAAACAAAACATGACTGGAAGCCACATTGGATCTGCCACCTGTGGGATGCAAGTTTTGGAACTCATTATTAATATTTTCAGCAACAGTAGGAAGATAACAAGAAGCAGAATTGCGAAACTGGATGGAAATCTTCAAAAAAATTAATGTAGCAATAGAGGTATATGAAGATATATTTGGAATTGTTATACTTAAAAAGTCAAGTAAAAGAAAACAGTAGGCTCTTTATATATGGTGGTTAACAGATATGAGAAAATTATGTGTGCATTACTTAAGGAGAATGGAAAGGTAAGAGAATGAAATGACCATTGTGTCCTCCTGAAGGTAAAATATAAAGATCATATAGTAGAAACATACCATAAAATTGTGAGAATAATGTGAAAAAGGAAAGATATAAATTACCTTGCATTTTTCTTTACATAACACACACACACACACACACACATAAAACTGTGTATATTATATGTATGATTTTATGTTTTCAAACATCTGCAGTACTGCTGGATCTACTTATGGAACTCATATTGTGTAGATGTCTTCACTTTTTCTGTGCTGACACCTGACAATATTTACTGTACCTGTAATATTACCAGACTTACAAAAAGACAACATGGAAACACAGGTTCAAGGGAGTTTTATTGTTCATTTGTATCATTAGCTTTGTGTGGACACAAATAAACCCTGAGGTATGGATTTATTGAAGTGTGTGTAAGAAAAAATAATAAATTAATATCATTTAATGTTTAGAAGCTATTTTGAAGTATTCCCTCGACTAAGCTTTTTCATTGCCTTTGAGAATACACCAGAAGAGAAAGTGGCTGTATCTTTGTGGGCACTTCCCACTCTCCTCTGGTAAGAAATCAAGAGTTTCAGTTGTTGATAAGCCTTATGTTTTCTATGAAAAGAAACAGCTCCTCAAACAGATGGTTGACTGCAAGATTTTACCACAGTTCTCAAATTTTCTTTGTAAAACACCAGCAGCCTCATTGCATTCTGTCTATGAGGAGGGAGCAATGAGAGGATGATGAATCGAGATCATTAACTGTAATTTTAAAGACATCAAATGCAACAATGCCTTGAATAGCAATTATAAAATATTAGAAAAACCTTTTCTGGCAAAGATCTTCTAAATGTTCAAAGGAATGTCAAGAAAGCCCTAGAACATGACAATAGAGAATATTAAGGTGTGTGACAAAAATTAAAATATGTTAGTGTGTCTATGTGTGTGATTTAAATGTAGACCATCTAGGCATGCAGTAATTGCTTGCTGTTGGATTTATTTTCTATTTTTACTATTCACAGATTTACTCCTAGTTTCTTTTGACTGTCATCTACACAGCCTCCAAGGTCTAACTGTCATTTTTTTCCTCTCAGTTTTCCCCACCAATTTAATTCACTCTGGAATATTGCTCTATGTTTGTTTTTCTTCTCCGGTTTATTTTTCCCCCTTACAACTGTTTTTCCTTCTTCCAGTTTACAAACAAGCTAAATTTACTTCATGATTCCATAAGTTTTTTTCTTCTATGTGTCTATTGTTGTTTATTAAATAGAACTATCCCCAAGTTAATGGTCTAAAGAGCAACCATTTTTATTTGTTTGTGGACTTTTTGAATCAACTATTTAAATTGGGAAAAGCAGCCCCAGGATTGCTCTGTTCAAAGATATTTCTGATCTCATCAAGGAAACTTTAGTACCTGAGGGAAACTGGACAGTCTGGAAGCTGGCATCATTTGAAAGCACTTCTCTACCATTACTGGCACCTGGGATGACTCCAAGCCTGGGCTCAGAAGATTCAAAGCTGAAACTTCTGACTGCAGCAACTGTACTCGAAGTCTTTGTACAGGCTTGAGCTTCCCAGAGCATGGTGGCTGGGTTTTGAAAAAGTTGACAGAGTGAATGTCCAAAATACGACTGTTAAGAGACCTGGCCAGAGTCTGTGAGACATTTTATGACCTCGCTCTGGAATTCATCTGCTGTCACTACCACCATCTTCTAGTCACCAGGGGTTGTATCAGTCACAATCCAGTTTTGATGGTATGATTATTCTCTTTTTAGTTGATCATTTAAAAAATTATAACCACTTTGAACTAACTGCTCTG
Organism: Sciurus carolinensis; assembly: GCF_902686445.1. Classification (NCBI taxonomy): domain Eukaryota; kingdom Metazoa; phylum Chordata; class Mammalia; order Rodentia; family Sciuridae; genus Sciurus; species Sciurus carolinensis. Next base: position 94,341,912 of record NC_062215.1, read on the forward strand.
TATCTGGACTTCCACCAACTCAATTGTGTACCTCTCCTTTAAATACCAAATTTCCTGAAAAAGTGGTTTACATGACCTCACTGCAAAGGTTTAGTCCCAAACCTCTAGTACCTGTCTCTTCTTAATATCATTACACTTAACTCCTCTGTAAAAGTCACCACTTGCTTTCTGATTACCAACCACAAACTCTTTAGTCCTCACCATAGTACTGATCACAATCACTAAGCATTTGCTATATACAACATGTACAATTTCTTTAGTCTTTACAAGACTAAGGAAGGTGTACTCCCTTTTCAAGATCTGAATAATGTGACATAAAAAAGATTAAATAATATTTTCAAAAGTTATTTGAAAGATACCTATATTAGGCAGAATTAGAATACTTTTTGGCTATAAAAATTAACAGTCCCTATCTACTGTCACTTAACATGAGAAAATATGACACTCACAATATGAATGCCATGTGCAACATGAGAAAATAATTTAGTTCTGCCTGTTCATTCAAACTGCAGACATATCCAAATATATTTTTGTTTTAGTCAGCTTTTTCACTGCTGTGACTTAAAAACCTGATAAGAATAATTTTAGAGGAGGAAAAGACTATCTGGGGGCTCACCACTTCAGAGGTCTGTCTATAGACAGCTGGCTCCCTTCCTTGTGGCTCCAGGTGAGCTGAACATCATGGGGGAAGAGTGTGGTAAAGGGAAGCAGCTCACGTGATATCAGGAAGCAGAGAGAGACACCACTGCCAGATACAAAATATATACCCCAAAGGCATGCCCCCAGTGACCCTGTTCCTCCAGCCATACCTGACTGGCCTAAAGTTACCACTCAATTAATCCCCAGGGGATCAATTCACTGATTAGGTTTATGTTCTCATAACCCAATTATTTCTCCTCTAAACCTTCTTGCATTGTCTCACATATGAGCTTTTAGGGGACCTCACATCTAAATCATTACAATTTTTGTTACACTATGCAGTATTCAAAGGTTAAGTCCACTTCTATGTACACTAGGAAAACAATGACAATACAACCAGAGGCTTGTCTTCTCCTAACCAGAAAGGGAATGAATCATGCCTGACCCTCTCTTATTAGGGTATGTCATCATTCTCTCTGGTGTGTCTCATTTTCTAGGTCTTGTAAATCTAAGCTAGTGACATTCAAATTGTGCACCACTTCTAACCTCTGTCCTAGTACAAACACAAACTCAGTCCCAACCCCTGTTGTCTATTTGAAGTTCATGATATAATGTTACAAAGACCAGTGGAAATGTGGAGTAGTAGGTAATAAGTTGGCTATTTGTCTGCTATTTATATAAATGGAAGAAAATGGAATTGGATACCACAATAACAGTTAGAATGGAAAACTGGTCAAACTCAGTTGGAATTATCAATTACAAGTCCTCTTTCATTAGACTAATCAGAGATAACTAGCTGGCTAAGAAAGATCTTCCAGGAAAAAAAAATTAGTCATTGGATAAGAATATTATTTCTATGAATGAATGGATAAGCAAAATGTGGTGTACACATAAAATGGAATATTATTCAATCTTAGCAAGGATAGTCTGATATTTGCTGCACAATGGGTGAACTTTGAGGACATCATACTAAGTGAAATAAACCAGTCACAAAGAAATGAATACTGTGTGATTTCACTTTTATGAAGTCCTTAGAGTAGTCAAAATCATATACATAGTACAATGGTTGTCAGCACACCAAGAGCAGGGGGATATGGGATTTGGGTAATGGTTATAGAGTTTCAGTATTATAGGATGAACAGAGTTCTGGAGATGAATGTTGGTAATGGTTGCACAATAATATGAGTGTAACTAACATAAGTACACAGTACACTTAAAAATGTTTAAAATGATAAACTTTATGTTATTTTATTATCATAATTAAAAGCTAGCTGGAAGAAGTGGACACATCTGCTATCCCAACAGTTCAGAATGCTGAGGTAGAAGGATTGTGAGTTCAAAGTCAGCCTCAGCAACTTAGTGAGGTCCTAAGCAACTTAGTGAGACTCTGTCAAAATATAAAAATAAAAAGAACTGGGGTGTGACAGCTCAGTGGTTAAGTGCCCCTGGGTTTAATCCCAAGTACCCCCATCAAAAAAGTTGGAAATGGAAAACCTGTTTCGTGTCTTATGAGATCAACTTTGGAAACATTTTTAAGACAGAGACTCAAGGACCTTCTCTAGATATAGACCCAGAGCAAAAACAAGAGTTAGGGTGATAAGTGTTTAAAATATACCTGTGGAGAAAATGAGATATATATCTCTTTTTCTATCTGTCTATCTATCTAGCCAATTGATAAAAGGAAAAATTGAAGGAAAAATGAAGTTGGAGTTCAGAGGAATGTTCAAAACTATATTCTGAAATAGACCACATTCAGAATACATGTTCCTTCCTATGCTTACAACTCATGACTTGTACAATAATATAGTATCTCTTTCATTTTCTTTTATATTTATTTGAATTATATAAATAAATGGATTCTGCATTGATAGTAAGGCTCAGCATGTTTTATTAGCCTTTAAAATAAAGGAATATTTTATTTATGTAAATTTCCTAGAATATAACAGATTGTCTCACACAGGTGATGCCTAATGATTCTTTGTTGAATTTAATTGCATTGTGTTTTGGTGTTTGAAAATGCAGTGCATAATATGCTGGTTAAATAATCAAGAGGAACATTGAAAACTCTTCAAGATTTCTTATGATGTTTGACATTCCTATTCTAATACAATCATTTTGTATAAATTGAGTCCAGACTGTGTATACATAGATAAGGTACATTATACAAGCATGCACATTAACAGGTGAAGAGTGAAAAGTAAGTTTCTGGATACAGAATATTCACACATACCTAGAGATGTCAGAAAAAATATGTCATCAAAGAGTTTGAGTTTAAATATCATAATTTAGAAAGGCATTTGAAAAAGTCAAAGTGATACATGTAAGATGTATAAATGAGAAAGTCATGTTTGGAAATCCGCAAGTCTATATTGTTGGATTATATAGTATAAGATATGTAGAAGTTACTTATTTGAAGGAATATTTATGTCATCTTTGAATGTTTGTATAATACACTACAAATAATAGCAGTCATCAAAGACTATTGAACATGAAAAATGTTTGCTCCTTTCTACATGTTAGCCTTCTTCTCTGGCATCATGAGGATGATTTATTAAGTATGAGAACACAGGTGGAGTAACTAATTGGAAAGTCATTGTATCAAGAGAGTGATTAGAACAAAACACATTGAAGATGCAGTATTAAGACAATTTAAATACTTATTAATCATTAGATTAATGTATTTTCAGATCTCTATACATATGTGGTTGATTAATGATTATTGTCCTATTTAACCAAACTACTAGTTATTGACAATTATTTTCATAATATATCAGTTATGAAACATTTCTGGAGTCACTTCGGTAATATCAATCTTACTTGATAGGTCAATAATATTGATCCATTCAAATATATACAATGTTTTAAATTGATTATGTGTAGAAACAAATGGTTTTGCAGGGGATTGATGATAATGATAAGAAATGGTGGCTACAAAAGTACTTACAATAATTCATAGGTAGTTTGTATATCTACCAAAGGTAGTAAATGTCCAGTGTCAACCAGGTCTTGAATTTCTGAAAAGACAATACATAAAACAGTCTAACACAAGATTACCATTGTTTAATTTTCTATCTTTTCTCATGTCAGTCTGTGTTAAGACTCACTGAAGGGTGAGAAAATCATTTTATATCTCACTTTCTATTGGATATCTACACTGAAATATGGTTGGATCAAGTATATTCTTAAAACTAGAAAGTTTATAGAACTGAGCAGAAAAAGAGAGTGGCTTTTAGAATAATATGGTGAAAACGAAACAGAATAGGTTTACTTTTAATACCAAAAGATGTTGAAAATATAAAAGCTATGAGTTGCTTTAATATATATTATGTTTATAGCAAGAATGTTGAACTAAGTCATCCTTACATGTATAAACAAGTACTCACTGGAGCTCTGAACCGGCTTATGGGTGGATGTGAAAGAAGTTCAAGTTCTTAAGGTAAGACCTTGCAAAGATTACTTCTTGTGGAATGTTCAGAAAATGGAATTTTTTTTTCACTAGGTTGCCTCTAGCCAGGTGCACTTGGAGTTGCTATGACATATAAACTAACTCCATTGGCAATGGGGCTTCTAGCTATTTGATGGATTGATACAAAACATGAAAGTATTAAAAGCCTTTACTTAAAGCAGCATGTTTTAATTTATTAGTAGGTATGTTTAGAAAGTCCCATCACACCTTGAAGAGGTAGGACATATCTGTTCTCTTAAGAGTACAACTGTTTGCACTTTTGAAGTGCAAATTTTGTTATTCAGGTTTTAAAGTGCAAATTTTATTATCCAGGTATAGAGAGGCTAGCCAATGAGGAGTTGATTGTTACTGAGAAGACTGTCTTTTTTATCACAGTGCCCCCAGAAGAGGAGGCATACCATGCCACTAAGGCCGACAGAGAGCATCAGTATGGGCCAGGAGACACCAGTGGCAAGGGAAATCTTGAACAAGAACCTTTATTGTGGTCCATGGCAAAGAAAGGGCAAGACAGAATAAGTAGGTTTAGTATGGGCAAGTTTGAATTCCTTTAGTTAACACTGGGGTGTAGGCGTAGGAGTTTGTCCTGGGCCTGGGACAGTGAATAGTGGCCCTGAGTGTGAGAGTCCAACAGAGGTGGAAGTTTGGGGAAGTGCTCTGGATTGGTTGGTTTTCATATGCAGGGGAGTCATTTGATGCCTCTGGTAATTTGGTATCCCTGGGAGGTATAGTCTTTTGGGGATCAGTAAGTCCTCAATGTCAAAGAATCAGAAATACAGAAAATAGAAAAGCACGAATAATCATCAAAGCCACTTTATTCACCCCAAAAGGAAAAAAAAAATCCCTTTTTAAAACAGGGTCCAAATGCCTAATCTAGAGACTTCAGCACTAGCACTACTCTTATTTCTAAAACTGAGAGAGCCTAGACACTAGAAAACTCTGAAATGCTTTTGCCGAGTTTTCCAAAGACTTTTAAAATGCATCAGGAATGTTTTTAAAAGCTATAATTAAGATAAAGTAATGTTCTTTTCCCTATTAACCTATTGAAATAGGAACATAAGCTAGTGTTTAAAATCATCTGATATAAGGGGCATTTAGAGGAATATTTCCCCCATTTCTAGCAAAGTAACCCATAGCTTCCTTCCATCAGAAGGAAACCTGTTTCAAACAGAGGTAGCTAATGCTCTCATTATAATACATTTCTAAATAGAAAACCACGTCAGGTTGTTTTTTTCCACTTTTGATATACAAATATACAGTGCAATAACCTACTGGGGGCTTTAGCAAAAAATATTTCCCATATGCAGTGTTCAGATTGGAGTTTATAGGGTTGTTCTATATTTTTAACAATGCCTTTTGGTTTTACTACAAATATCTTTAAGATAGTTGAAAATCAATTTTATTTGTATATAGTAAGTATTCTTAAGATTATGATATTTTTCAAATCAAGAAAATAACAAGTTGAGAAGTTTTGTCTTTAAACGAACCTAAAGTCATCTATAACGATTACGCTCTTCAACAAATGTCTACTGAATTCCAAATGATATTTTTTACGTTTAGCTATTATAGGCATGAAATGATCAATGCTCATTACAAGATCTGCAATTATCCCTGTAAAACAAAAAGATCACTTTTAAATGCACATTTCAAATTGGTAGTTCCTGAAATAAGAATAGTTTGATACAGTCCTAGGGTTTTCAGATCACGCACATACATCTTAACAGTGCACATTACAACCTAATCCTGGAGTCAATTAATAAATTGGTTGAAATAGCAGTTTGATTAAAATCTCAGATGCACTAATTCGCTTTCCTAGTGCCCTTTAATTAAGACTTTAATAGAGTCTGCAATTACCAGCAAAGTTTTTCTTAGTCTTAAATATTTGTGTTTCTGTCCTTAACTTTCAAAGCTCCTTCAAGTTACTAAAGCCCAAGAACAGCCGCTCTTAGAAATTAAGTTAAGGGATAGAGAAAATAGCCATCTTTATTTTCAACCAGATAAACAAGTACTGTATGCCTTTAAAATGCACATTGCAATTTAAGTTGTGAAAGAGGTATTTTACTCTTTTTTTTTTTTTTTTTTTTCTGGTGATGGGGAAGAACCTTATTTTTGGAGAATAAGGCAGTATTCTGCGGACATTTTCTACTAAATTACTTTGTACCTAATTGAGTTTGAAAATAACATACTTAACATTCAAATTTATGTTTTCTATGATGGAATTTTAACTTTAAGAGAAAATTCTACAACTTCATCTCATCTTGTTCTTAACTACTATGTTTGTGCTTTATTCTTTATCAAGCACTGTTGAAACCCTTTTCAAAAACTGTGTCACTTAGTACTCCAAACACAAACAAGTACACAGACTTCAGTTTGAGGTTCTTTTACTTAATAAGTAGATAGTTACACGCCAAAAACAAACAAACAAACAAACACAGCAAAATGCCCATTCTGTGTAATTCCCTTCCCACCTACCCACAAAAATGTTCTTTCAGGGAATTGAGTTTGTTTCTAGGAAACAAGTCAAAGTTTGAATCATAAAACTTCAAGAATACTGTGAAAACGTGTACCATACCACATATTAGAAAGTACCAAATCAATGCAAAAAAAAAAAAAAGGAAAAAGGAAAGAAAAAAAATTTAGTTCCCAACTTGGTTTGGTTTAGAATTTGTGCAAACTACCATAGATTCCAACTTTGCAGAGTAACCACTGAAGGCATTCTAGCATATCGAGAGATTTAGAATATAGAAGATTGTAAAATATATAACTAGGCAAGTTATGAAATTAGGCATTACAAAAAAGTAAAATCACATACTTGTATGGTTTTGAAGTCACTAAAATTAGGAAATTAGATTTAAGAAAATTCAATAATATACTCTTGCATATACTTTTGTAGTAAGTTCACTGAAATATTCTAACATGTAGAAAGGGATTGAAGAGCAACTTTCAATCACTTTGTAAAGAAAAATATATTTTAAAACCTATTTGCATTGAAAATTTTCACCAATATTTCACTGGGTGCAGTGGCACATACCTGTAATCCCAGCAGCTCGGAAAGCTGGGGCAGGAGGATTGCAAGTTCAAAGCTAGCCTCAGCAATTGAGCAAGGATCTAAGTAACTCAGCGAGATCCTATATCTAAATAAGATATAAAAATGAATGGGTATGTGACCCAGTGGTTATACACCCCTAAGTACAATCCCTGGTGCCAAAAGTTTTTTTCACCAATATTCATACTTTTTGAAATTAAACATTACAAAATCACATAGAAAATGTGGACCTTTAACATATTATTTATTCAATGTAGAAATAGGATAATACTACTATAATTCTTAATTTGACCTATTTGTACACACAGACCATAGATATTTAGAATACTATATGATTGAAAGTAAAAATACACATATGTGAAGTAATTTAGAGATAATTTCTTTTGCACTTACATGATAATATCTGTTCCTATTCAATGAAATGATTACTGTTTAAATATGTTCCAATACGTTTTAAAAGAAGAAATAAAGGTTTACATGAAAATCTTAGCTCTAATTATGAAACCAGGTTTATAAAGCATGAGTGTAGAGCGGATGCCAGAGCCCTGGGGAATCTACTTTATCTAACAATTTTCTCCTTTCCACTTGCACTCTTCTCAATTCACTGCGGCGTAACAGTTTTCTTCTTTGTTATTTCAGTCTTTTCTAAGAACAAGGAACATGTTCTCCAGTCTTAAAGTACTTTTTCCATGTATCTGGTCCATTGCTCACTATACACATATTAAATAAGGGGATTAAAAAAAAGAAAGAAAAAGAAAGAAATAATGGGAAAGTAATGAAAATAAGACATTATATATTTGAAACCACACTTATTTGCTGAGAGACTGTAGAGTCAACATGATTAGAGAAGCAAATATTTAGCCAAGAAAGACTTCTCAGAAGATGTAGATATTTTAGGTATATTCTTTAAAATGTACTATTTCACAATACACAGCATGTTAGATAACTTATACTCATGTATAGATGAGGATCCTTATTTTAAATATCCAAATCTGAAATGCTCCAAAATCCAAAACCTTTTCAGTACTGACAAGATGCCAAAAGGGATATTTTCATGTTATGAAACTTTGTTTCATTCACAAAATTATTAAAAATATTCTATAAAATTTACAGTATGCTATGTGTCTATGTATACATGAAATATAAATTAATTTTGTATTTAGACTTGGGTCCCATCACCAAGATATTTCATTATATATGTGCAAATATTCTCAAATCTTAAAAAAATCTCAAATCCAAAATATTTCTGGTACCAAACATTTCATATAAGGGGTGTTTAACTTGCACTTCAATAATTATTTATTTTCTTAATGTAAAACACATTAAGACACATTTCTATGTGTCATATTATAATTAGGATATCTTCAGCCTCCATTTAATAAAATTACCTGTAGTGGTATTATAAAATGAAGAAATGGGTAATTAGGTAGGCTTAGTTTCATTCATAGAAATTTTAGGATAAGAACATAAGTAACAAATTTAGACTCTCCTCTCCCAGTTAAGTATTTGGTGGGTGAAAGAGAACTGCACATTAGAGATACTTTAAATTTGGATACAGCTTATGAAAAAAAGAGAGTATCTATCTGCATGGAATGAGTACATGGAGTTGGCAGAATTAAAGGACCTGAAGTTTGTGAGAAAAAAATAGTATAAGGACAAAGAGTTACCATTACCTTGTCAAGGTGTTCTGACTGACCTAAGAAGAGACTCCATCTGCTTTGAATAATGCAACTATACCATCCCTCTCCCATGTGATCTTTGAGTACATCACTTTTAGAGAAACTGAACTTCTGGTGCTGGTTATAGAGATAAACGTGGAAACTAATTTCACGTTTGGCTCTCTGATATGTTAGACATCTAAGTTTCACTTGGTAACAAAATGAGAATATATTTTAATTATTCTTCAGTGGGAATACCATTGCATCCCTGTTTAGAAGGGATAAATATAAAAAAAGTTTGTGTTGCCCCCAATTTCTCAACCAAGTCTTTTCAGTCTTGCACCATGTAACCTGGCTATTGTAACCTTTCTAAAGTCCAGATCTGATCATATCATTCCCATGAATAAAATCACTCGTATTCCTTATTATAATAACATAAAGTACAAAATCCTGAGTATGACAACCCAAACAAAGCCTCCTGCCATCTGCTTGCTGACTTACCTCATCCCCATGGGAACACTGGTTCTCTTCCACATTTGCCGTGTGGTGCAGAAAAGACAAATTTATTATCCTTTTTCCAGGACTCATGTGATTTCCTATCACAATGCAAGATCAACCCTTACCTTACTTGGACCTACCATTATTTAATTGCCAACCTGATGAAAACCAATTCCTTGAGGTGAAGGATTGAGTTAAAATGTCATTTTATCTGGGAAGCCTTTGCTGGTCTGTCCTAGCAAACTCTATACACATTCTCTATAGGATATGATATCTATATCACAAATTTTATTCTAGCCAGTAATGAGTTTCTCATCATGTGTGTAGCTGCTTTTATCACTAAATTTAAGTATGTGGAGGACAGAAGTTATTTTCATCATAGCTTACATGAACCATAGTACTCAACATATAACATGTTCAGAAGAAATTTGTTACCTGAGTAAATGAATGAATAATACTTAGCATTCACAGAAATCTTAATGGCATCTTTTTAAGATATTTTGAAACTAATTCCAACTTTATGAAGCTTTATTAACTTTTTCTTCTAAGTAAATCTCAGCATTAGAAGTCTCTTCAGAAAATAGAAAACACTTTTGCTACTCTGAAAATTATTGATAGTTACAACTATGATTTTATTTAGAACTAAAAAAGCACATTTGTTTACCTACCAGGATATAACAAGGGACCATATTTTAAAATATTTCCAACTGGACTGAATGGTTCCCACACTGATCTCTCTTACTTTTGGAAGCAGAACTTCTGCAGATCCTCATCCACTAAGAATCATTTACCGTAATCACATTCTCCAATTCATCCACTTAGTGATTACTAAGGTGATAATATTTAAAGCAAATGTAGTGAGGAATATAAATATTAAAACTAATAATAACGTATGTTTCTAGGAATGGATAGCTCAAACTATCAGCATCTTTTCTATTTCATATTAAAACAAACAGAAAATAGTATGGCTCCACCTTTCCTCTCCTTTCTTCACAAGTCCTGCCTGTAATATTATAAATGCACCTTCATTCAAAAATACTTTTTAGTGTTATTTAAAAACTTATGAAATATTTTAAAAACATGTCCTTTTCTCCTGCAACTGCCATTCCTGCCATTTGGCTCTAGAATTCACCCTTACATTTTGGAGTCCTCAGTTGCTCTGCTGTGGGGGTACTGAAAATTCCTAGAGAGCAGCCTTGGCCTTTGAGCACCAGGAAATGCTTCTTTATAGGCTGGTGCAGGCATTTTGAATTATTCCTGAGAGCATGGCCATGATTATTGGAAGGGAAGCTCCCTTCCTGAGACCTACAGGAGACTGGAGGACCTTTGACAGGATCCAGGAGTCAAGAAGAGGAGGTATTGAGAGACTCGGGACCAACTCAGAGCCACTGGGTGAGTTTCTCCCACTGGGTGGGCTCCCCGGATGGGGCAGTAGTCCCGGAACAAGGAGAACTTCTTGGAGCAGAGTGACCCAGTGAGACTCCTCTGCTGGAGCCGTGAACCAGGTCAACCTGGAGCATTGCAGAGGAGGGCAGCACAGGGAAAGGCTTCTGTGCAGGGTAAGGCTCCCTGGCCCAGGAGGTAGCTCCAGTCCTCAGGGAATGTAGCCTAGGAGGATCACTCAACAAAAGAGTCCCTTGCAGGACCAGAGTCCCCAGCCCAGGTGGTAGGTCCTGACCCCTGGGAACATCGCAGAGGAGGGTTGCCCAGTCCAGGTGAAAAGGGAACTTCTCAGAGGAGAGCTGCCCAGTGAAACATCCCCACAGGGTGAGTCTTACCCAGTGGGTGAGGCTTTCCCACAAGGGCAGTAGAACAAGAGACACAGGCCCAGATCAGACATGACCCAGTCTGCAGTCTAGTTCCCCTTTGGCTGACCATCAGTCATCAGGTGGAGGAACCTCTGCCCACTGACAGGGAATATACTCCACTTGAAGGCCACCACCCCTAGAGGGGCGTCTTCCTTGTGGAGCACTGCATTATCAAGTTCCTCCAAGACTTCAGGCTACTGAAGGCTAACAGGTGAGTTATTGGAAATCTACAGAGACAATATTAGTCAATAGAGGAAATCTGCAATATCTCAGAGCTTCACTACTAGAGGGGTAAATACCTGAGCAATATGAGAAAATGAGGGAAGAAAATGTCCCAAACAAGCCTAGATGATATAGCAGTAAAATTCAATGACAGCATGGCAGAAGAAAAGTCAGAAAGGGAGTTCAGAATGTACATAATTAAAATAATCAGAGAAGCAAATGATGAGATGAGAGAGCAAATGCAGACTTTGAATGATGGCACCACTCAACAGTTAAAAGAGCAAATGTGGGAAACAAAAGATTATTTCAATAAAGAGTTAGAGATACCGAAAAAAACAAACAAACAAACAAACAGAAATCCTTGAAATGAAGGAAACAATAAACCAAATTAAAAACTCCATAGAAAGCATAACCAATAGGATAGAACACCTGGAAGACAGAACCTCAGACATTGAAGACAAAATATTTAACCTTGAAAAAAAAAGGTGACCAAACAGAGTAGATGGTAAGAAATCATGGACAGAATCTACAAGAATTATGGGATATCATTAAAAGGCCAAAATTAAGAATTATTTGGATTGAAGAAGGCACAGAGAAACAAACCAAAGGAATGAACAATCTACTCAATGAAATAATATCAGAAAATTTCCCAAATCTGAAGAATGAAATGGAAAATCAAATATAATAGGCTTATGGGACTCCAAATATACAAAATTACAATAGACCCACACCAAGACACATTATAAAGAAAATACCTAACACAAAAAATAAAGACAGAATTTTAAAGGTTGTGAGAGGAAAAAATCAAATTACATTCAGGGGCAAACCAATACAGATATCAGCAGATTTTTCAACCCAGACTCTAAAAGCTAGAAGGGCCTAGAACAACATTATTCAAGCTCTGAAAGAAAATGAATGCCAACCAAGAATCTTATACCCAACAAAACTTGCCTTCAGAATTGACAATGAAATAAAATCTTTCCATGATGAACAAAAGCTAAAAGAATTTATAAAGAGAAAGCCGGCACTACAGAACATTCAGCAAAATATTTCATGAGGAAGAGATGAAAAACAATGATGTAAATCAGCAAAGGGAGGAACTACCCTAAAGGAACAGCCAAATAAAGGACAAAACAAGTTGTGTCAAAAAAAAAAAAAAATGAGCCAAATGTTGGGGAATACAAATCATATCACAATAATAAGCCTGAATATTAATGGCCTGAACTCATCAATCAAAAGACATAGACTGGTAGATTGGATTAAAAAGAAAGATCCAACAATATGCTGTCTGCAAAAGACTCATCTCATAGAAAGAGATACCCACAGAGTAAAGGTGAAAGGATGGGAAAAAACATACCATGCACATGGACTCAGCAAAAAAGCTGGAGTATCCAATGTCATTTCAGATAATGTGGACTTCAAACCAAAGTCAGTCAGAAGGGATAAAGAAGGACATTTCATACTGCTTAAGGGAAGCATAAATCAGTAAAACATAACAAACATAAATATCTATGCCCCAGTGGCTCATCCATGTATGTCAAACAAATTCTTCTCTATTCCAGAAATCAAATAGACAACACAATAATAATACTAGGTGATTCTAAAATACCTCTCTCAGCAGTAGCCAGATCCTCCAAACAAAAATTGAAAAAATAAACCATAGATCTTAATAACACAATCAATAATTTAGACTTAATGACATATATATAATAAGCATTCAACATAGAGCGAATACACTTTCTTCTCAGCAGTACATGGATCCTTCTCTAAAATAGACCATATTTTATGCCCTAAAGCTAATGTTATCAAGTACAAGAAGATAGAGATACTACCTTGTATTCTATCAGATCATAATGGATTGAAATTAGAAATAAATGACAGAGTATAAAACAGAAACTACTCCAACATCTTGAGATTAAGTAATATGCTATTGTATGATGAATGGATAACAGAAGAAATCAGGAAGGAAATTAAAAAATACTTAGAGGTAAACCAAAACAAAGACACATCATATCAAAATATCTGGGACACTATGAAAGGAATATTTAGAGGAAAATTTATTTCACGGAGTGCATTCAATAAAAGAATAAAAAATCAACAAATAAATGACCTAACACTACAGCTCAGAGCCCTAGAAAAAGAAGAAAAGAGCAACACCAAAAGTAGTAGAAGACAGGAAATAGTTAAAATCAGAGCTGAAATCCATGAAATTGAAACAAAAGAAACAGTCAAGAAATTGACAAAATAAATAGTTGGTTCTTTGAAAAAATAAACAAAATTGATAAACCCTTAGCCACACTAACAAAGAGAAGGAGAGAGAAAATCCAAATTACTAAAATTCAGAATGAACAAGGAAATATCACAACATACACGATTGAAGTACAAAACATAATTAGAAGCTATTTTGAAAATCTCTACTCCAACAAAATAGAAAATCTCGAAGACATTAACAGGATTCTAGAGACATGCGAATTACCTAAACTGAACCAGGAGGACATACACAATTTAAATAGATCAATTTCAACTAATGAAATAGAAGAAGTTATCAAAAGCCTACCAAAATAAAAAAAAGTCCAGGACCAGATGGGTTCTCAGCCGATTTCTACAAAACCTTTAAAGAAGAGTTCATTCCAATACTTCTCAAAGTATTTCATGAAATAGAAGAGGAGGGAACCCGCCCAAACTCATTCTATGAAGCCAATATCACTCTGATACCTAAACCAGACAGAGACACATCAGGGAAAGAACATTTCAGACCAATATCCTTAATGAACATTGACGCAAAAATTCTCAACAAAAACTTAGCAAATTGCATACAAAAATATATTAGAAAGATAGTGCACCACAATCAAGTGGGTTTATCCCAGGGATGCAAGGTTGGTTCAACATCCAGAAATCAATAAATGTAATTCACCATATCAACAGACTTAAAGTAAAAAATCACATCATTATTTCGATAGATGCAGAAAAAGCATTTGATAAAATACAGCATCCCTTCATGCTCTAAACACTAGAAAAAAAAGAGATAGTGGGAACATTCCTTAACATTGTAAAGGCCATCTATGCTAAGCCCACGGCCAATATCTTCTAAATGGTGAAAAACTGAAAGCATTCCCCCTCAAAACTGGAACACAGCAGAGATACCCTCTTTCACCACTTCTATTCAACATTGTCCTCGAAACTCTAGCTAGAGCAATTAGACAGACCAAAGAAATTAAAGGGATACAGATAGGAAAAGAAGAACTCAAACTATCCCTATTTGGTGATGACATGATTATGTACTTAGAGGAATTGAGAAATTTTTAGAACTCATAAGTGAATTCTGTAAAGTAGCAGGATATAAGGTCAATACTCATAAATCTAATGCATTTTTATATATAAATGATGAATCTTCAGAAAGAGAAGTTAGGAAAACTACCCCATTCACAATAGCTTCGAAAAAAATAAAATACTTGGGAATCAATCTAACATAAGAGGTGGAAGACCTCTACAATGAGGACTACAGAACACTGAAGAGAGAAATTAATTAAAACCTTAGAAGATGGAAAAGGTCTCCATGTTCTTGGACAGGCAGAATTAATATTGTCAAAATGACCATACTACCAAAAGTGCTATAGAGGTTCAATGCAATTCCAATTAAAATTCCAATGATGTACCTTAAAGAAATAGAACTATCAATCATGAAATTCATCTGGAAGAATAAGAAACCCAGAATATCTAAAGCAATCCTTAGCAGGAAGAGTGAAGCAGATGTATCACAATACCAGAATTTCAACTATACTACAAAGCAATAGTAACAAAAATGGCATGGTATTGGCACCAAAATAGACAGGTCAATCAATGGTAGAGAATAGAGGACACTGACACAAACCCAAATAAATACAATTTTCTCTTACTAGACAAAGGTGCCAAAAATATGCAAGGGAGAAAAGATAGCCTCTTCAACAAATGGTGCTGGGAAAACTGGAAATCCATATGCTACAGAATGAAACTAAACTCCTATGTCTCACCCTACACAAAACTCAACTCAAAATGGATCAAGGACCTTGAAATCAGACCAGAGACCCTGCATCTTATAGAAGAAAAAGTAGTTCCAAATCTTCAACATGTTGGCTTAGGGTCAGACTTTCTTAACAGAACTCCTATAGCACAAGAAATAAAAGCAAGAATCAATAACTGGTATAGATTCAAACTAAATAGCTTTCTCTCAGCAAAGGAAACTATCAACAATGTGAAGAGAGAGCCTACAGAGTGGGAGAATATCTTTGCCACTCATACTTCAGATAGAGTACTAGTTTACAGAATATATAAAGAACTCAAAAATCTCTACACCAAGAATACAAATAATCCAGTCAACAAATCGCTAAGGAAATGAACAGACACTTCATCGAAGAAGATCTACAAGCAATCAACAGATATTTGAAAAAATGTTCAACATCTCTAATAATAAGAGAAATGTAAATCAAAACTACCATAAGATTCCATCTCACCCCAATTAGAATGGCGATTATCAAGAATACAGGCAGCAATACGTGTTGGCGAGGATGTGGGGGAAAAAGGTACACTCATAGATTGCTGGTGGGGATGCAAATTAATGCAGCCACTCTGGAAAGCAGTGTGGAGATTCCTTAGAAAACTTGGAATGGATCCACCATTTGACCCAGCTATCCCACTCCTTGGCCTATACCCTATGAAGCCAATATTACCCTGATTCCTAAACCAGACAGAGACACATCAAGGAAAGAAAATTTCAGACCAATATCCTTAATGAACATCGACGCAAAAATTCTCAACAAAAACTTAGCAAATCGCATACAAAAATATATTAAAAAGATAGTGCACCATGATCAAGTGGGTTTCATCCCAGGGATGCAAGGTTGGTTCAACATCAGGAAATCAATAAATGTCATTCACCATATCAATAGACTTAAAGTCAAGAATCACATGATTATTTCGATAGATGCAGAAAAAGCATTTGATAAAATACAGCACCCCTTCATGCTCAAAACACTAGAAAAAATAGGGATAGTGGGAACATTCCTTAACATTGTAAAGGCCATCTACGCTAAGCCCATGGCTAATATCATTCTAAATGGTGAAAAACTGAAAGCATTCCCTCTAAAAACTGGAACAAGGCAGGGATGCCCTCTCTCACCACTTCTATTCAATATCGTCCTTGAAACTCTAGCCAGAGCAATTAGACAGACCAAAGAAATTAAAGGGATACGAATAGGAAAAGAAGAACTCAAACTATCCCTATTTGCTGATGATATGATTGTATACTTAGAGGAACCAGGAAATTCCACCAGAAAACTTTTAGATCTCATAAGTGAATTCAGTAAAGTAGCGGGATATAAGATCAATGCACATAAATCTAAGGCATTTTTATACATAAGCGATGAATCTTCAGAAAGAGAAATTAGGAAAACTACCCCATTCACAATAGCTTCGAAAAAAATAAAGTATTTGGGAATCAATCTCACAAAAGAGGTGAAAGACCTCTACAATGAGAACTACAGAACACTAAAGAAAGAAATTCAAGAAAACCTTAGAAGATGGAAAGATCTCCCATGTTCTTGGATAGGAAGAATTAATATTGTCAAAATGGCCATACAACCAAAAGTGCTATACAGATTCAATGCAATTCCAATTAAAATCCCAATGATGTACCTTACAGAAATAGAGCAAGCAATTATGAAATTCATCTGGAAGAATAAAAAACCCAGAATAGCTAAAGCAATCCTTGGCAGAAAGAGTGAAGCAGGGGGTATCGCAATACCAGATCTTCAACTCTACTACAAAGCAATAGTAACAAAAACGGCATGGTATTGGTACCAAAATAGAAAGGTGGATCAATGGTACAGAATAGAGGACATGGACACAAACCCAAATAAATACAATTTTCTCATACTAGACAAAGGGGTCAAAAATATGCAATGGAGAAAAGATAGCCTCTTCAACAAATGGTGCTGGGAGAATTGGAAATCCATAAAATCAGCATTCTAAAGGACAAATGATCTCCATGATAAGCGGATGATGACACATAATGGGTGTGAGAGGGGAGCAAGAATGGAGGAAGGAGGGACTACTGTATAGAGGGAAAAGAGCAGTAGGAGGGGACGCGGGGGAAGAGAAAAAATAACAGAATGAATCAAAAACTATTACCCTATCTAAATGTATGATTACACAAACAGAATGCCCCTACTTCATGTACAAACAGAGAAACACGATGTATCCCATTTGTTTACAATAAAAATAAATTAAAAAAGAAAACATGTTTGTTGTTTTTGTTCAATTAAATTTATTTTAAGTGATACATAAAACTTTAAAATTTTACGTATATTGAGGTTACTATATGATACTTTGATATATGTAAATATTGTATAATGTTTAAGTAAGAGAAATCTATCTGTATCCTCAAATGTTTACACTTTATTTCTGGTGAAAACCTTCAAAATTCTTTCTTTAGCCTTTTGAAGTATATAGTACATTCTTGTTAGTTATATTTGCCCACTGTGTTACACATACCAGAGCTTCTTACTCCTAACTGTAAGTTGTTGTCCATCATTCAGCCTCTCCTCATCTCCCTCCCCTGACTCTCCCAGTCTCTGGTATCCACCATTATTCTCTTATCTCCTTGAGATCGACTGTTTAGATTCCACATATGAATGAGCACCTGCAGTATTTGTCTTTCTGTGACTAGCTCATTTACTTAACATTTATGTTGTTGCAATTGACAGGATTTCATTCTTATTATGGATGATTATTATTCCCTTGGGTAAATGTACACCTTTTCTTTATTTATTCATTAACCAATGGATATTAGGTTGTTTCCATTTCTTGGCTATTGAAACTACTATTGCTGTAAACATGGGAATGCAGATGTCTATTGGACATGCTGATTTTATTTCCTTTGGATATATACCTAGTACTATTATTGCTGGATCAAATGGTAGTTCTGTTTTAAGTGGGGAGATTAATTTTAATTGAGAAATCTTCATAATATTTTCCACAATGTATGTACATTCCCACCAACAATGTGTAGAAATCCACTTTTCTCTCCATCATTGCAGCACTTATTCTTTGTCTTTTTTGTAACAACCCATTATTTCTGGAGTGAAGTGGTATCTCATTGTTTCATGTTTGGAACATGAAAAGATTTTTAAAATTCGTGTTTTTACGATGCTATACTTTATAAGTACTCAATTTTAAAAAAACATCTCTTCTCAAAATGAAGTTGCTATAAATCCATTATGCTCTTCTAAATGCAAAGCATTGATGATATGATGACTTAATTTTTCTAGTTGGAAATATATAAATAAGGTTCATTATTATTAGTAGTAGGGTACTAGTGGTAGTAATAAAAAAAAAAGATATACCATAATATTCCATTCTTAACCTTTATCCTTTCCCTAGAGTGATATTCAGATGTGTACATTTTGAGCACGTCTGTCACATATATCACTTAATTTTTGTAATGCAGTTTCAACAGGTTGCTTTCTCTTGTTCTCTGCTTGTTCTTGCTTTTATTTTGAACATGAGGTAAAATATTCCTATGATAATCAAGCTTGACCCCAAATATAATATGGTCCACTGAATATTGTCTGATTTGTAGAGGAAAAAAGGGAATTATCCCCTCCCTTTCTAAGTTACTGTATGTTTCAATTAATTCAACCTAAAATTGTAGCAGCTTTTTATCAACTACAATTCTTTATTGCCCATACTAATTTTAAAGCAATATAAAACACAGTTTTCAAAATGCAATGTAATTGTTTTGCAATATAAAGACTTTGATTAATAATATAAAATTTTTGATTATGTATTATCTTGAGTGTGCTTTGAGAGGATAACAAAGTGAGTGTTTCCTTTTTAAAATACATTTATTCAACCATTGATTTATTCATTATACACTTTGGGGGCATCTATTCTGTGTGCATTGCAGAAGAGTTTCTTTCCAATGTGGTTAGACAGATAAATCAGATAATTTAACAAAAACATTTAATTATCCAAGGGAAAGCATTCATTTTGTTGCATATTATCTAGATCACTCTCTATAAGCAAATTAAAATCTAAGCAATTTTTAGTATTTTGAATTAGAATAGAGTTGCTTGTGTTTATTATGATATACTGTAGGTAAATTGTTTTTCTTGGCTTGCATATGAAGTTGTTGCAAAGAAGTAGCAAAAGAAAGTTCAATGATGACTTGTTATTGAACGGAAACCTAGAAGTATTGTCAATGTATTAAAGAATATCTCTCACACAAGGAGACATTGAGGTGTTTTTCTGAATTTTTTTTTTTTTTTTGTGTGTGTGTGTTTTGAGATCACAAGCATGTTCCATTCATGTGTTAAAACAACTAAACTTTCTTCTGGCATGAAGTTACAGAAAGCAGAACTTTCACACCCTCTTGATAGGAATGTAAATTAATACAGCCTTTATGGAAAACAGTTTGGAGATTCCTTAATAAAACTAAAAACTGGACTACCACATGATCTTTCAATCCCACTCCTGGGTGTATATCCAAAGGAATGAAATCAGTGGCTCAAAGAAAAATGTATACTTGTCTCTTCATTGCAGGACTATTCACAGTGACACCAACCTAGATGTCCATCAGTGAATGACTCAATAAAGAAAAATTGGCATATATACACAATGGAATATTATTATTCTGCGATGAAAAGGAATGACATTCTATCATTTGCGGCAACATGAAGGGGATTGGGAGACACTATGTTAAGTAAAATAAGTCATGCACAGAAAGGCAAATACTTTATGTTCTCACTTATAGGTAGAGGCTAAAACAGATCTCTAAGGAGCAGAGAATAGAATAGTGGTTACAAGGGTCTGGAAAGAGTGTGGGGAAAAGAGGAATAGAAAGGATAGTTAGTAGGTACAGAGTTGCCATTGGGTAGGAGGAATAATTCTCATGTTATCTCTCACAGTAGGATAGCTATGGTTGACAAGAACTAACTGAATATTTCAAAATAACTAATAGAGAAGATTTTGAATGTTTCTATCACAAAGAAATGGCATGTCTGAGGTGATAGATATGACAATCACTCTTATCTGGTCTTTATATATTGTACTCATATGTTGAAATATCATGCCATACCCCATTAATATAGCAATTACTACATGACAATTAAAACAAAAATTATTTTTTTAAAAAACTAAACAAATAAAAAAAATCAAAATTTCACAGAAAACCCTGTACTTAAATTTTGATTTTTGGAACCCACCTCAAGATTACCATTTTTCTAACTCTCATTTATTAACCTGCTCAAATATCTATCTGGATCCCCATCTGTGCTTAGCCTGGTTCTTCAGCCATCTCAAAACGTGGCCATATGTCTATAAGTAGGGAGTACCATAGATTAAGCAAAGAAAATTTTCATGAGTTCTATGACTTATTAGCACTATAACTTACTAACTCTATAATTTAGAACACATGCCTAACCATACAAAATATATACTTCTTTATCTGTAAATTTGGGTAATAACACCAAATCATCATGTTAATGTGATATTTAAATGAATTAAGCACACAGCCATGGTAGCTGAATTTTTAATTATTGCTAATGTATGGTTCTTAACAGCTGGAATAGGGGGAACATACCTTCCCTTATTCCTGGTCTTTGGCATACCTGTCTCCCTGGCACATGTGCTGAAGTCCATGTTGTGTACATCTATTGATTTGCTGTCTACCTTGCTTCCACACTTCTTCAGCTAGAATGTCTTCTCAGAACACATTCATGACATTTACTTCATCAACAACTTTCCTCTGCGAGTTGCCACATTCCTAAGTGTCCCTGGCCATTTGGTCACACTTAATTTAACAAGAAGAATCTCATTCAAGTTTAAACTTTTGTCTAAAATTCTTATACTACTTTGGTTCTTACAGCATTTTCTGAGGAAATTAGGAGAGAGAGTGTTGAGGACTTGGATCTAGAAGAGATATCTTACCCACTGTCCCCAGTGAGAATTTTATATGTATTTGCTAAATTAATGACTGCAAAGTTTTCCTTTTTCTTCTTTTCCCAGTACTGGGGATTGAATTCATAGGTGCTCTGCCACCAAGTTACCTCCCCTTCCCTTTTTACTTTTTATTTTTTTTAATTTCGAAAAAGTCTCCCTAAGTTGCCCAGACTGACCTTGGTCTTGTGATCCTCCTGCCTCAGCCTCCCAAGTCACTGGGATTACAAGTGTACAGCACCACACTTTGCTATAAATATTTCTTAAAGACAGTAAAAAGCAAAAGTAGTAAGAAGAGTGCTAGGAATGGGCACTCAGTTATACTTCCTTACTTTTTATTTCTTCATATATTCTGTAACTTTGTAGCAATATTCTTCAGCTAAAATAATTTACATTTTCTCCTTTATCCCAGTAACTTGTGAATTACATATTACACTAAAACTGGACACTTTGAATTATTACTATATTAAACCACATATTAAATAAGTGAAGAACTCAGTTCTTATCAAATTTTGAACATGTGACTTGTCATTTTATTGACTACAGTGAAGACACAAGGAAACATGGGGAAAATGAGGAAATATTTAACTCGTGTCCTGCTTTATTAAAAAAAAAAATGGTTTGCTCCTTCATTCACAAAATAAGAAAGGGACGGGCCAGTGGGAAATCTGAAGAGGGTTGTGGTTTGACAGTCAATTGACTTTGACGGATTGGTGACTTCATTGTTGGCAATTTGGTTGCTGTTTTCCAGTTTTCCACAATCTGTTCATCCAGCCATCCAAGGGCTGCTGCAGAAGTCTGTTGTCTCTGTTCTCTCTCCCATCTGCTGTTTTTATTTTTACTCCCTAATTATGAAATTAGATCCATGAAACGGGAAATTTGCAATGTGCTACAGCCACTGCAAGTTTTCCTTCATCATCTGAGAGAGCGGTCAGTCTTGTGTAAGAGCACTGGCGAGAGCAGATCATTTGCCTGCACCAACAACGGAATTGAGTTCACATAAATAGATACATGAACACATAAACAAATGGACAAAGACCATGAAAGAAAAACATAAATGCTCTTTTACATTTTGTAAATGCTTTGAATTTACCATAGAGGCCTTTCAAAGCTATTTTGAAATTACAAAAAAAATACAATTGTTTCCCCTTATCCAAAGAGGGTAAATGTAATGTATGCCCCAAACCACAGAGTACCAAGCTCTTTATATACTTGTACTATGTTTTTCTCCATGTAAACATACCTGTGATGAAGTTTCATTATATACAAGGCACAGTGAGACATTAACATAATATGCATCTCTCAAGTATTTTCTTGTATTTCTAAGCCTAAACCTACAACCTGCTTCTAAATCTGTGTAACCATTAACTTCAGTGGAGTGCTTGTTGTCAATTGTTCAGATTTCTTGAAGTCCTGGTACAGGCTCTTTGCTTCCTGGTGCACAGTGTTGCTTTCAACTGGAGCATGTTTTCTGTTTGTGTCTTCCACCCACAAATGTATTGCCACCTCTGTCTTAAACCCTTAACACACACTGTGGTCATAACTTCAACAGTCTGAAGTATGACAGCAAAACCAGCACAGATTTCCTTTTTTAAAATTTGTTCTAATTAGTTATACATGACAGTAGAATCCACCTTGACATATCATACATAAATGAAGTATAACTTCTCATTTTTCTGGTTGTACATGATGTAGGATCACACAGGTCATACAGTCATATATGTACATGGGGTAATGATGTTTGATTTATTCTACAGATTTCTTTTTTCTTCTTCACAAATTCATAGTTAGACGACGATTGACTCCTACAGTTGAACTTAGCATTTGATTTTCTTTTCTTGAGATCTTTCACCTGTCCACTAACCAGAAGCACTTCACAGTTTGCCTTTGTCGTATCTGAGTTTCAGCACCACTGTGCCTGCACTCTGGACACATCTTTAGGTAAAATAAGGGCTACCTGAACACAAGCACTGTGGTGTGAATGAGGAGTATCCACTACAAGTAGATGAGTGTGCTGGGAAAAGAAATGATTCACATCCCAGGAGGAACAGTGGGAGAGCTAGGGATTTCAATCCACTACTCAGAAGAGTGTGCAGCTTAAAACATAGGAATTGGTTATTTTTGCAATCTTTCACTTAATACTTTTGGACCCTCATTTACTGTGGGTAACTGAAACTGTAAACCACAACCATGGATAAGGGGAGAAGCTGTAAAATGCAAACTATCATTTATCCAGAATTCTATAATATTTTAGTCCTAATTTACAAGGTCTCAAAACAGAACAAAGATAAAGGATCTAACTGTCAATACATTTGGATGCATATATAGTACTATTTTTTATCTTCAAAGAAGATAAAAACTATCACATGAGGGAATCTAATAGATTCTGAAGGTCTCTGTCTTGTTCTCACCTATGAACTCTCATTAAAAGATGAACAAACAAATCAAGAAGAATGTTGTACTTTATGTTTGCGGCCTTCCAGAATATTAAACAAGAGTCTCCAGACTGATAAGGGCCTTCTTCTCCCCTCCTAGAACTCAAGTCTGCTCCTACCAGGTGACCTCTCAATTTCCAGCTGCTGTGACAGTTATCCTCCTTCCCTTCTCTTCTACCCTGTCCTCTCCTTATCCTTCAAAATAGTGTAACACTTGTTCTCTGCTAAATTTTCCCTTCCATGATTATTGTTCCTTCCTCTTCCACTTACTCTGATTCATTTAATTATATATTAAGATATTCGGGGTCCTGTTTCTTAGAGCTCTTTGTTACCTGAGATTGGTGCCAGGGCACTGGACTGACCAGGGCTTAAGTAGATGGGACTCACAATTAGGTATAGTTAAAACTACCCATAAGAAAATTAATCTTATTGATTCACATTTGCGTATTGCAAAGGTATGTAACAAAATTTTATTTTTTAATTCTAAGAAAGGGGAAAAAATCTATTTTCTACCCTAGGACTTTTCCTACACAGTGATATTGAGACTCCAGAGTCTCTGTCTGTTCTTGTATTTGTTGCTTAGAGGGTTTTTTTTTTTTTGGCCAAATATTCTGATGGGTGTTCAGTAGAAAACAATGAACTGATGAAGTCCAAATCAGTGAGAACACAATTTGAGGTGTAAAGAGTCTGAAGTGACTGTGGAGTGAAGGCAAGTAGAGGGACCTAGAGGGAAGGTGGTTTATGGCAAGCAAGATGGAATTGTGCAAAAGAAGGGGTGATAAGACACGTGAGAAAACCTTCACGGTCATTGAGAGGATCTTTTGGGAAACGGATGTGTTGTCCATAAAGAAAAGGGTGGCAGAAAAATATCCAGAAGCCCTCCTTTATATTCCCAAAACCTAGACAAATTAAGGGAACAATGAGAACAAGTCGAGGTCTGGAAGTCCAGATACATATTCTGTTGAAGGCCACTTTCTTTCTCTCATGCATACTGAGAGCCAGACCAAGTCAGTGTAATCTGTAGAAAGCTATGTCCTGACGTGTATGATGGGACATTTGCTCCTTGGAATGCCAGCCATATAAGCCAACTCATGCTGGTGAGGTCAGTACATCTGCAGCCTAACATATAAAAACCCTCTCTTAGTGGAGACTCATGGAAACTGAGAACATATGTTCTACAGAATATAACTTGGAGAGTTTGAACTTTCTTCACCTTATAGAATGGGGGTTTAATCAATTTTAAAGTTAGATCTTTTAAGAATCAAGGATACTCGATTTGTCACATGTGTTCATTGTGACTCAAAATCTGCAAATCATCAACTGAATGTAATGTTCTATATATTCACAATTACAATAAACCTTGTAATTCTTGAGAATAACTGTTCAAAGGAATTTTGGGTATTTTTAAATATACCTCATTATAATAGAGGAGATAAATAAATCACATCCAGAAAATGCTTATAAAATTTCATCTCTTACCTGTTTTTTTCTCAGTTCTGCAATTTCTAAACCCTCTTCAAAGAATGGTTTAGAATCGTGAATGGCTCTGTGAATGTAGGCAAGGAAAAACTTAAGCTGAAATTTAATTAGGATAACCATAAATCATGTTTTCTCTAAGATGTGTCCCTTTAATGCCTGCAAACTTCACTAAATTCTGACACTAGTAGGGCATATTATTGCTTCAAAGTATTCCATTTTGGATAATGCACCATGTGGTTACTAAATGTAAATTAATTCACAGATAATTTGGAAGAAAAGACAACATAAAAGCACATTATCATTTGATATTGAATACGTTTTGATTGTTGGTACAATGGTCAAAAAACATTTAATGGGACTGAAAATATCTTAACCTAGAAAGACCACTAGGTTGTGATTGAAAACACAACTGTTTCTAGAAGCATAAAGTGTTAACTAACATAAGAAGAGATAACAATGCTTATTTACCTAAGTCCAGTCTTACAGAATAATAATTGAGACCCAGAAATGTAAAATAATTTACTCAAAGATATGCCACTTGCTAAGATCAGAGGTCATATTGTGAAGGAAATCACTCTAAGTCCCCACTGTAAATGTCATACATTTTGAGATGCTTTTTCAAACTAAAATTCATATTATTTGGAATTTCCAAGATTCTTTTGTTTTTTAATTGGTTCTTTTTAGTTATCTATGACAATAGAATTTGACATAATTATAAAAACATGGGATATAGTTTAATTCATTCTAATTCAGTCCCCATTACTTCTTCCCTACTCTTCTTCCCACCCCTCTTCCTTTCCCTCTACTCTACTGATCTTTCTGCTATTTATGTTTTTTTTTTTAATTTAGTGTCTTGTGGATGTACATGATGGTGAAATTCACTGTGGTCTATTCATATATGGACATAAGAATGTTATGTCAGATTCATTCTACTGTCTTTCCCTATCCCATCCCATTTATTTCTTAAACAAACATTTTTGCCCCTATTATGACAAAACGTGAAAACCATCCAGTGACTCCTCTCAAACTGCTTGGAAGATAAATACATAAACTGATATTTTCAATACAGAATTAAAATAACAACAACAATAAAGACTTTGAAACTGAAATTACAGTTTAGCCACATTTCCAAAAGGAGTAACATTTACTCTTCTGGCTTGTGTCTTTCTAAAGGAGAATGTTGAAGCCCTAACCACCAACATGTAACTAAGAATCTGATCTTATTTGAAGATGGGGCCTATGCAAAAGCAATCGAGTTAAGATTAAGTCTTTGGGGCTGGCCTTAATTCGCTATGATTAATGTCCTTACAAATATGGGAAATTTGGAAAAAAAGGGGTACACACACACACGGAAAATATCAAGTAAAGATGAAGGCAGAGACTGGGGTGATGCTTCTATGAATCAAGGAACACAAAAATCCCACCAAACTTTGTCAGGAATTAGAGGAAAGACATGGAACAGACTCTCTCACACAGTACCCAATCCTGCCCACCACAGCGGAGACAATGAATTTCAATTGTTTGTACTACTCCATTTGTGGTACATAATCTAACACCCTAAGAAATTTGAATATTTACGTGTTGGAAGAAATAATTTTAAAAACAAGTTGTTATGGTTTGCATATGAGGTGTCAAACTCCTTTTAATTCAAGAATAATCAGAAATCAAATGATTGGATTTAGAGAATTATAACAAGAGTGGTCCATCATAGTCTGAACTGACTGACTGGATGGTAACTATGCTGGGGCATGGTGGGAAGGGTGAACTCCACCTGCAGCCCCTTCCCTTCTTATGTCACCCTCTCAGCCTCCTGGCCTTGCCATGAGCTAAGGTGAGTCCTTTCCCCATGAAGTGCTGCTTCAACTTGGGTCCAGAAAAGTGGACTGAGACCTCTGAAACCTCTTTAGTTCCATTTTTGAAGTATCCCCAGTTCTCTTTTCCTTTCTCTACACCTTAGTTTCCAATGTGCACTTGAAATCATTTTGATCTTTTTATTACTAACAATAAAATGTTTCAAAATATACATATTTGGTACTGATGCTTATTCTGTTGAAAACTTTTGGTTATCACTGACATGAAGAAACATTGCAATAATGTGCTATCCCAGCAAGTTGAGTTCTGAGCAAAGAAAAGACATGGTGTTAAAAATGTGTACACAAAAAATGTGTATGCAAAAAATGAAAACTACCTAAGAGGGCTGAAGAAAAACTTTGAGAATTATTTCTGTCTTAATTGAATCAAATCAAAACCAGAGTGAGTTTTGTGGCTTTGCCATTATCCTCCTAAATGCAGGATTCTTTCTCAGTATATAATTGGGAATCTTTGAAAGATCTTAAACTGAGATGGAGGTGACATTTTTGAATAACATTCCATATTTCCAAGCAAAAATTTGTCTGGTAATTGAGAGTTGACTATGTATTAAACAGAGTTACCCAATTTTAGCATGAATTTGCTAGAAGATAAAGTCCTACATAAAAAAATTGAAATTAAATGTATTTTCCAAAATAGAGTTATTTTAAATATTGCCTAGTGAATTAATCTCTAACAGTCATTATCATATAACGTTTACTTTTACCGGACGAAGTAATGTAAATGAATATGCTTCCTGCCTTTTAGAATCTTTGAGCCTAAAATGGATGACAAAAGCAATAAACATAAACACGAAAAAGCAGACAAATGAATCCTTTCTCTGTAGAGTCCTGAGAAGTAATGTTTTGAAAGAAGATAAGTTGAAAGAAAATAAATTCAATAAGGAAGAGCTTATATTTTATAAGCAACCCTATGCGGGAAATTAAATACATATAAGCAGATATGAGACAAGAATTAGAAATGTTCTTTGGGTATTCCTTTCAACATTCCCTGTGTCTATAATTATATTCATTGTAGAGCACTTTCATATCTATTATCCCTCTTCTTAAATCCTTCAAGTATATTAAAAGTTATTTACATATTATACATATTTACGATCCAACTCCCATGAGCCAGTCCCACAAAGTTTCTACAGAAATTGAATATCAATTACTTAAAAGTGAGTTACTATATGCAAAAATTTTGTTTCCCTTTACCTTTCTCATTCTTTTGTTCTGTTTTATTAATTTATTTATCATTGGAACATTTGTCTCTTGGCATTTTATTGCATGCATATATTATTGAGTATTTATTCTCATATTATAGTTAGCACATGTTCCTTAGCTTTTTATTTTTCCCTTTGTCACTATAGCCTTTTGTTATTTGACACTTTTTCATTGTTAATGTCGTTCTTATTCATTAAAGTAACTAAGCTCAATGATCTTACACTCTACTACATTCAGAGTTTGTGTTGCTTTGTCTCCCTTCCTGTGTGTGTCTACACCCAGCCATCTTTATTACATACATATATGTATTCTTTAAAAAACAAATTTTATGAAGGCTTTTAATCATATTCTATATTTTCTAATATTGCTCTGACTTCCTTTTTCCTCTTAAATATGTATTCAGGTTCCATTTCCTTACATTATTCTTTCTCAGTCACTACCAATATACAAATGGTGTCTACTTCTTCCTTTCTTTTACATTCTACCATTTCATTTATATTAGACCCTTTCACAACTTGGACTTCTCACATTCTACTTTCTCTTCTTCAGAGCACTCCCTTTACAAGAGGCTCACTTGCAGCAGGATAAAGTGAAACTTGCCCTCCATTCATTGTCATCTTCCTTTTAAATCTTGAATCAGGAAAGTCATTCACCTGTAATGGCAGTCTGTATTGATTCAGGCTAACCCTGTACCTCTACCACCAAGAATATAAGATGCAGTTTGCTTGAATTTGTCCTGCTGTTCCAGAAGGAAGAATCGGTAGGACTCCACAAGGACTGATATTCATCACACATAGTCAATGCTCCATGTCAATTAATACTTGTCTGGGTGTGGACCACACACAATATACCACTTCAACAAGTTCATCATTCTCCTTTCCTTTCCTTACCTTACCCATTTATTTGTAATGCCTTTCTTATGAACATGCATGAGAAATATTTTTACTATTCCAACTTGCACTTCAATAAATTTTCTGACTTTGCATTTTCTCCTCTTGATTTTTATTCAAACTTCTTTACAAGGATTTTTATGTATTATAAATGTTTTTCTTTTTTTCTCATTTAATCAGAGAAATACCTGCACAAAGTCCTATGTTATGAGTGTAACCTACCTATTCCACTCTCTTTTTGTCTTTGTACTATTCAGATTTCACATGTGGAATGCATTTCCCTGAAAGGAATTGCTCAGTCCATAAGTAGAGTAGAAGCAAAGTGGCCCACTGGACCTTTCTTTCCCAGCCCACCTATTCAAATCAGAGATGGCAGTCAGACTGGCAAATAGAGCATTTTAGTATTAAAGTAATAATTTAGTATATCTTTATATATTAGTTAAAGGAAAGATAATTATATGTATGTTTAAACATAATAGCCATCCTTTGGAAACATTTAAAATTGCTTATCAGTAACTTGAACAGCTAGTTTTCCACCCAAAAATTAAACTTTTCTTCTCTAAAAGTCCTTCAGTTCAATAGACCAACTGCACGAGTATAGTCAGTATTTAAAGCTTTCAACTGTAAATCTTTCCTTCATGGTCTTTGAATCCCTGCACCATTTCAGGTATAGTCTAAAAAAACTTGGCAAGAATATTATCAGAACCTTAGCTGTTTCCTGAATGCGCACGTGGATCTGTAACACCCAGTACTTAGTGTCTACATCTAACATCAAAAGCTGAGCACCTAGCTAGGCCCAGTTCTTCACAATGGGAGTATTTTCTGCTTTTCAAACTTTCATTTTCTGAATTTCTTTACATAAAAATATTATTGTAGCCCTTATGAATGGGGAAAGTCTTCAATACTCACATCTCTTAACTCAGGTAATCCTTAGAATAAATTTTTGAGGTAGGTACAAATATTTTCATTTTGCAGTTGAAGAAAACACAACAGAAGTATATTAATTTGACTATTGTAAACAGCTACTAGGTGACCTATGTGAATGCAGAGTTATGAGTCTCTTGCTACATCCTTTACTTTGTGTCTACAGCAAAAATACTTAGAAATGCTCACAGTAGGCCATGCACAGTAGCACATGACTGTAATTCCAGCAATTCACCAGACCCTGAGGCAGAAGGATCACAAGTTTAAGGAGAGCCTAGCAACTTAGTGAGGTACTAAGCAACTCAGTGAGATCTTATGTCAAAAAAATAAAAAGGCCTGTGGTTGTACCTCAGTGGTTAAGTGCACCGGGGTTCAATCCTCAGTACCAAAAGAAAAAAAAAAAAAAAAAGAGGGAGAGAGAAAGAGAAAGAAAAGAAAAAAAAATATTGCAAGTGTAAGAAAGCTCAAACTCAAGGAACTTGAATCAGTGTGTTTTAATTTTATGAACAAGAATGAGAGTCTTTTTAAAATTTCTTAAGAGGATTTAACATATTTGTATTAATTATAAAATTCTAATCTGTGTAATTTTATAATCTTGTGTTGTGATTTTAAGTGTTTCTATTATTTTTTCCTCTCTTCAGAATGTAGGAAACAATTTCTTTTCTTCTCCTTTAGCATTTGGCAACTGTAGAACTTCTTTATAATTTTATTTGTTATTATTTTCACATTTTTAAATAACCAACATTTATATTGGTTAAATTAATACATTATGCATTAATCCCAAAGAAGATGAAAAATTTAGCACAATTACATTTCCCTTTCTAATTCATAATTATTTTCATGTTCTTAATATTTTATATTTTTAACCTCAGATTTGCTTTATTTTTGTACTTTATATTCCTTTTTTTCAAATGTAATGCAACATTTATGTTCAGTTTATTTAAACATTGACTTCATTCTTAAACTTGTGTTTAACTGACTTCATACTTAGATTTCTTTTTGATACTTGTGTAGCTAGCTGAGAATTTGCTTATTTTTTCCATATTTCAATGCCTTCTCTAATTAGTGGTATAGAAAAAAGTTTGTGATTATCTTGATATTATTCCTTTCTTTGTAAACATTTTTTTATACATGAGTTTTCTAAGACATTATCTTAACCCATGCAATTGAAAATGTCACCAGGCCATTGGGTATTATTATATTGTACATAATAAACTCATACTTTCAAATATTTTTCACCCAATATAAGCTGTCCCCTTCTAGATTCTCAATTATTTTTTGTCATAGATAATAAAAACAAATAAACAAACACTACTCTTTACCTAACACTATAGGCCAAAATTAACACAAAATTTGTAATAGATCTACATTAAGAAATATAAAACATCTACATAAGTGATAAAAAATAATTTTGTGGTAAACAAAGCTGTTTTTGACTGGACACAAAATAAAAAAGGAAGAGATTGATAAAATAGATGTTATCCAATTCTTTAAATTATTTTAGAAAAATGAAGACAACTCATAGAATGGGAGAAAATATTTGCAATATGTATTATAAGGAATGATCAGAAAACAACAACAAAATTCAATAAAAATGTAGATAGATACATGGAAGGCATTAAACAAGAAAGATGTATGAATGTACAATTCACATATACAATGATTTTCAAAACTATTAATAATCAGGAAAATATAACATAAAACCACTGCACAACTATAATAATGGCTACACCAAAAGATTAGATATACCAATTATTGGTAAGGATGAGATAGGACTGGATCTCATATATCTGATTTGATAAAATTGTAAAGTTACTTTGGAAAACTTCTCTCTTTCTCTCTTCAAATGAACCTATACCTGTCTTAGGACCCAACATTCCACTCCTAGGGTAAATACTCAAGGAAAGTAAAACATTCATTGACAAAAAGATTTTTGGATGCATGTAGGTATACTCTTCATTCATAGTAACCCCTAATTGTAAAAAACCCAAATGCCTGTCAACAAAGTAATGGATAATTTGTTGTATATCTGTACCATGGAATGCCATTTGGTGATAAAAATGAATACTACTGCTACATACTAATGATGTACATGCAGCAACAGGGATGAATCTCAAAACCATTACCTTGAACAAAAATAGCCAGTTATAAAAGGTGCATTCTTTATTATCCCACTTATATGATTTAATATTTTTGAAAGTAATTTAACTCATAGTTATACAAAACAAAAAGAAATGAGGGAGTTTTTTGGCATGATGGGAGTTTTCCAATTCTTGATTGTGATGGTGGCTACTGAAGTCACTATAATATAGTTTACTCTAGTTTCTTAATTATGTCAGAAAAATCATTTACTGAATCCCATTTATTAAATGCATCAATTGAATAATAATAACAATTAATAAATAAAAGAGATATCAGTAGAGTATAGGAAGTGAATCGGGAAACGAGGAGGGATGGGAAAGAAAAAGGTCCTGAAAATAAAATTCATCAAATTATGCAGTGCACATGTATGTATGGCATAATGAGCTTACTATTGTGTAATTATAATGTGCCAATAAAAAGTAAATTTAAAAATACTGGAAAAAGAATTTTGGGATGAGCTTGTTAAATACATAGATTCCTGATTCACACATAAAGGCTCTCTTTCAGTAGATTGGCACAGAGCCCAGAGCTATGCATTGAAAAACACACTTCAAGGGCAGACAAAGGAATCTGTGGTAGAAAAACACATTAAGAACAATGATTGTATTTGGGGTGGCATGGGGATTGACTGAGAGGGAGATGGGGGAAACTTTTGGAGGATGATAATGTTCTATAAAAACTTGGATTGTGCAAGCATATGCAAAATCCATTGACTAGTACACTTAAAATCTGTGCATTCGGTTGTATTTAAGTCTATATCTAAATTTAAAAAACTGAAAATAAATGCTCAATGCTAACTAAAAATGTTGTTTCCATGGGAGGCTGATCACTTTCTGTGGAATAAGTTACCTGCATTTTGAAGAACTAAAATTTAGAGTGAATATGCATTATTCTTCTGTTAATTTTCTTTGACCAGCTTTCTTTTACCTTGTTGAAATTTAGTAGGTTGCTAATACCTATTATGGTTTTTAGGGTTATTGCAATTTTGCACTTTTTTGGTTTACTTTCACATGAATATTGAGGGAAAAGTGGAGTATGAATAACTTACATTGCTAACTAGGTGCTGTCCATAGCCAGTGTTCACTTCTCCCAAACCCAAAAAGACTTCTTTGCATCCACATGAATGAAAACTTTCAATTCCATTGCTTCATTCACCTGGATTCTCAAAAACAGTCAGTTGTTCATGCCTTAACTTCACTATGACATGCCTTTGGTGAGTTTGCATAGCTATGATTTTTCCATCAAATATTTGCAAACATTTCTTTTTACCCGAAGCCTTGTTGTGTTCCTATTTTTCACACATTTGGAATTTCTGAGTTGCCTCTAGAGTTTGTCTATGAGTGAATAACTAATTCCAATTGTTGTCTTGTACTTGCCTAAACAGAAAGGTCCTGGGGCATTTTAAAATCAAATGTAAAACTACAAACGCCCCAAAAGAAAAATTGACAGAACAGGCAAGTTACAATAAACATGAAAGGGCTCAACCTCATAAGTGATCAAAGGAATGCAAATTAAACAGTGAGATATCATATTTGCCTATTGTCAGGAAAAAAATAAAAATGTTCATTGTTTTAAAGGCTGCAGGGAAAGAGACTGCTTGTAAGAATGTAAATTACTTTCTGAAAGGGAATTTTGAATAGGCATTTTTTAAAACCTTTAAAATGTATGTTCTGTTTTGGCTACAAATTCCACATCTAGTAGCTTATTTTAAGTAGTCAGAGGAGCATAAATATGTAGGCACAGGATATTTATCACAATGTTTTTTAAATGTTAAAGATTCCTACATCTCTAATAATGGTATTAACTAATGGTTCATCATATAAATGAGGTCTAATCAAATATTTCATGTCACAGATGACTGTTTTCAGAGTATTGGACATAGATGCCATGATATTTCTTATAAAATGTGCATGTATGCATAAAAACAATCTAGAAATGCATTAGCTGGAATGTTAATCATTGCTTTTATGTTGTGAGTTTGAGGATATATTTATTTTTTTCTTACCCAATTGTCTGAGTTCACAAATTGTCTGAAAAACATACATAGTTTTGCTCTTGCGTTCATATTTCAGGCACAGAATTAACTCTGTACTTCAAATGTCAATTTTGTATATTTCAGGTTCTTTGCAATCTTTCCCCACTGGGAGAAAATCCATATTGCTGTCTCATATATTCCTTAGGGAGTAAATCATCATAAGACTTCCCATGGGTTTTCTGTTGACACAATTGTCTCCAAATTAAGTTCAAATAGCCGTATTCTAGCTCTAGTACTGCTCTTCAGCCTGATTTCCTTTGCTGTCATCATACACCTTTAGTCTATATTTTGTTGTCCACCAAACCTTCATTGTCACCTTCCATCAGCATGCTTTTGCATATGCACTTTTCTTTGACTGTAGTGTCATTTTCTTCCTGGCACAATAGTTTTTGGACAATTCTGTAGATGTTCAGAGACGGGTTTGCTGAGGGTGAGGACGAACGATGCCTACCCTACTTAGCCTTACCCAGCGCGCTTGCCCAGGCATCGGAGTCAGCCTATAGGTGAACTATACATCGAGGGTCCAGGTAGTGTAAATAAACCAAGGACGCCTAAGCAATTCTGCCCAGCAACAGGTCTGAGACAAAGGACTGGGGGAATGGCAAGCTCCAGCACACAGCATGAGGTAAGGCAGTGCTGGCGAGCTCACATCACAGCTTTCTGTGATGCATGTCAGAATGAGGCCTCCCCTCACTTCAAACTCAGCCTCAACAGCTACAAAGATCTTCATTCCATGGCGAGTCTTTACCATTACCTCAGTTTCTCTGTTCAGACTGTTTGACTGACTTAGACCTTGGTGTCAGTGACTGCTGTCAGATGAGCTTGAGGAATGTTCCCTACACAATTCTTACAATTTTGCATTGTCAGAACCTAGCACAAAACATAGCACAGGCTGAGTGTCCTTTATTCAAAATACTTTTGACCAGAAATGTTTTGGATTTTTTTCATATCTTGCAGTATTTGCATATATATATATATTGAGATGTCTTAGGGATGAGACCCAAGTATAAACATAGAATTCATCGATGTTTCACATACACCTTTTGCAAATTGCTTGAAGGTAATTTTATATGATAACTTTAAAAATTGCATGGATAAAATGAAGCTTCATTTTCAACTTATGGCATTGTACTGATGCTCAAAAAGTTAGAGATATTGAGTCATTTGGAATTTTGGAATTTTGGATTTGGTTTACTTAACCTGTATATCATAAATTTAAATATATATTTGTATGAGGGAAAGAAAGGGGAGGAGAGATAAAATTAATATTAAAAAATTTTCAAAAATGGTTGGGATAGAACTCAAGGTTAGATCATGTTCTTACTGGGATCAAACCCCAGCATCAGAAATAAAAATAATAATAAAAAGAGTAGAAAGCTGAAGTACACAGAACGAAAATTATTAAGCATGTAGCAGAGACCGTACTCAGTAGACTTAAATGTAGACCTTAGTGTTGTGCAGTCTCTTGTCTTTTTCTTCAACATTTTTGCTTTTGCAAATGAGTTTCAATGGTATTACATGTGTAAAAAGAACAAACCAGGTTCTGAATGTAAATCTGAAAGCAATGAAATATCATTCTTATAATACAAATAGCACAGAAATCCATTGACTTTCTTTGAAAATAGCTGTTTTATCTATAATAAGGCATAGGATAATATTTGGGGAATACATATAAAATCGTACAAAAGAGAATTCTGTTTTAATCCTTCAATCTTAATGATTGAAATTTCTTTCTTCTTGCTGGATGTAGATACCAGATAAAATATGCTGCTTAGTTATATTGAGGAATATATTTCCTTCCAATCACAGGCAAAATATTCTATGATTTTTAGAAATGTATTCATTATAGCAATATAGATCAATTTGCCAAAGATTAAATGAAGCAACACGCAATCTAACCATTCAGGCAGAATGGTGCTTTGCCTATCTAAACTCCTCTTGACATCTTCATTGCTTAAAGGATTATTTTTCACTTTAGGACTTCGAGTTGCTGAGTGCTTCAGTAAAAATTGAAGTTTCCTGCCTAAGTGAGTGAAAATCATAAATTTGAAAAAACTTTATGCATTCTTTTGTAAATTATTTGGAAGTTTCGGAAAGAAGGTAGGTATTTTAGATATAGTTAAATATCCTATATGTAAAGTTCTTTTATCACCACATGTTCAAAAACTTTCAACAAAGATATGTTCTTTTTAAACAAATTATGCA
Source organism: Sciurus carolinensis (assembly GCF_902686445.1). NCBI lineage: Eukaryota > Metazoa > Chordata > Mammalia > Rodentia > Sciuridae > Sciurus > Sciurus carolinensis. Next base: position 94,378,402 of record NC_062215.1, read on the forward strand.
ATTACTACCTTATTGGTTTCTTTTAAAGAATTCTTAAAAAAGAATACAATCACATTAAGTCATCTGCAATCCCATTCTTTTCCCCAGAAGTCATGTATTTGTTTTGATGAGACCTTTAAAGAAAATTCTGAGTTAATTATTGCATATAAAATATATAGTTATGTTTTCTATTTAAATAAACAAGCCATGTTTTGTTTTGTAATTCACTTTTCAATTATCAGTCTATCCTTCCTTGCTATTGAACTATATATCCATATTCTTTTTTATTACTACATACTAAGAATATATTGCTGTTATTTAGTTTTTCTTTTCACATAGATTTAGACCATGTAATTATTTATTGGTGTTTAAATAGAATCCTATTTGACATCTTTATCAATACTATCACTAATGTGAAGTGGCATAAGTAAACTAATTTGCTTTTCACAATGTAGTCAGTTCACATATTACAAGAAAAATGCCATGGTCTCAGTGGTTTAAACAATAGACATTTACTTCTTACAGTTCTGAAGGTTGAGAAGTCCAAGATCCAGGTGTCCAAACATCTGGTGTCTGGAAAGGAACTTCTGTTTTCAGATAGTTGCCATTTTGCTTTAGAGATAGAGATATAGTTAAATATATAGGCATACAGAAAGGCAACTCTAACGTCTTCTCTTTCTTGGGGGACAGTAATCCCACTATGGAGGTTCTACCTTTATGACCTCTTCTCAACCTAATTACCTCACAAGGCACTATATCCTATTATCATTCCATCAAGGGTTAGGGAGTTGCTATTTTCTCAGTGTGTTCTATAAAATTCCTGTGTTTAAACAGAATTGCCAATGTGATTGTATTAAGAGGTAGGTCCTTCTGGAGGTGATTGAGTTATAAGAAAAGAACCCTGTGGGGGTTTAGTGCCTTAATCAAAGGCCTTGAGAGAGGGGTTTGTTCTCCTTCATTCTTCCGCTCTGCGAGGACACAGTATCCCTCCCTTGTGGAGGATGCAGCCACAAGGTACCTTCTTGAAAGCAGAGAGCCGCCCTCTCCAGACTCCAGTCCTGATGATGCCCTGATCTTGAACTTTTCAATCTCTGGATCTGTGAGAAATATGTCTATATTTTACAAATTCCTGGGTCTATGGTATTTTGTTATAGCAGCATAAATAGACTAAGACAGCACACAAGAATTTCATGAATAAGTTCTATTGTTATCCCTACTCTACAGGCAAAGAACAAAAGAAGTGCAATTATTTTCTCAAGGTTACACTGCTAGGAAAATGTGATTTTAGGATTAAAATTCATTCTTACTCCATAACTATGTTCTTCACTAGTGAGCTATTTCAGTGTTGACCATCTCCTCTCAATAGACCAACAGAAAAACCTATCACCAGGTAGTGATAAGCTGATATGTTTTCCAGTAATAAGAAAGAATATTAAGTTGACATTCTTAGGGAATATGTCAAAGAAGAGTTTCAGGGCTTTAGGACCTGGACTGGTTAATTTTTTTTAAGGTCTTATATGATAAGGGGCTATTTGGGATTGAGTGTAACTTTTAATATGCTTGAATTGGTGAACACAGAGAAGTGAGGGTCTGAAAGCGAGTTTTTTTAAATTTTTTTTTTATTTTTACAGACTGCATTTTGATTCATTGTACACAAATGGGGTACATCTTTTCATTTCTGTGGTTGTGAACATTGTAGATTCATACCATTTGTGTAATCACGCATGTACATAGGGTAATGATATCTCAGTCCATCATTTTTATACCCCCTACTCCCTCTCTGTAATCTAAAGTTCCTCCATTTGTCTCTCATCCCCACCCCTCCACCCCCATTGTATATCATCATTCACTTATAAGGGAAAACATTTGACCTTTGGTCTTTTGGATTTGGTTTATTTCACTTAGCATGATATTCTCCAATTCCATCCATTTTTCTGCAAATGCCCTAATATTATTCTTCTTTATGGTTGAATAATATTCTGTTGTGTATATATACCACAGTTTCTTTATTCATTCATTTGTTGGTTCCACAAGCTAGCTATTGTGAATTGAGCTGCTATGAACATTGACGTGACTGTGTTACTGTTAATTTTAAGTCCTTTGGGTATAAACCAAGGAGTGGGATAACTGGGTCAAAAGGTGGGTCCATTCCAAGTTTTCTGAGGAATCTCCACACCACTTTTCAGAGTGATTGCACCAATTCCCAACTCCACCAGCAATGTAAAAGTGTGCCTTTTTCCCCACATTCATGCCAACATCTATTATTGTTTGTGTTCTTAATAATAGCCATTCTAATTGGAGTAAGATGAAAACTTAGAATTGTTTTAATTTGCATTTCTCTAATTACTAGAGATGTTGAACACTTTTTCATATATTTATTAATCATCTGTATATCTCCTTCTGTAAAGTGTTCAGTTCCTTGGCCCATTTATTGATTGGGTTCTTTGTATTTTTGGTGTAAAGTTTTGTAAGTTCTTTATAAATTTTGGAGATTAGTGCTCTATCTGAAGCGCATGTGGGAAAGATTTTCTCCCACTCTGTAGGCTCTCTTTTCACATTATTGATTATATCCTTTGCTGAGAGAAAAACTTTTTCTCAGTAATGGGAGCAAGTTTTAATGAGAAATCTGTTACTCCTGAAATGTAAGCTGTTATAGTTGGGTTCAGAGTATTATCATCCTAGGATAGGTAGCTAAGTTATTTTGCCCATTCTCAATATTGTTTAGTAAAGGAGCAAGAAGATGAAGTTAAGTTCTTGCCAGTATAGCTACAATAGATTTGTGTGTGACTCTCCATATACATGTCCCCGAGTTTTTCTAAGATAAATCCCTTGAAGTGGAAATTGTGAGGCTCTAGATTTTGTGCATTTTAATTAATTAACAAGTACTGTGAATTTGTGTTCTAAAAAGGCTGTAAGAATATTTTCAGCAAAGCTATATTAACTTCCCATACACTCACTAACACTACATATGATCAAACCATCAATTTCTCAATATAGTAGGAGAAAAATTCTGCTTTATTTCATATTTTATAATTTTATTGACTTTTTTCTGCATTGTCCTAACAAAGTTAAGCATTTTTTTTTTTTTCTGGTAGTCACTTACATTGGGTCCTTTGTTAAATACCTGTTGATATGCTTTGTTGTATTTTCTTATTGATTGTTAGGATTATTTTATGTAATGTGGATTTCTTGATCATATGTCTGAGCAATAACTGAGTCAGCTATGCTAAAAGCTGCAGCTGAATTGGTATCTATACCATTGTACCAATTTTGAACTTTCGTTTAATGGCAATAATTACTTGGAACATCTACTTCTCGTGGATATAATGGAAGCTGCCAGAGAAGAGAGTGGAAAAGCATTCCTCTTAAGGGTTGACATATTTTCACTTCCATCCATACTCTAATCCTCAGTTCAAATTACCTATCCCAGTACAATATCAAGACTATTTTTATCAGGGAATCTTGAGGGAAAGTAGGTGAATATTTGTGGAAAAAATTAAAAACAAAAACAAAAAAACCTAAAATCTATTTAGTTACACTTAAGTCTCACTCTAGCTTCAGAACTTCTGAGAAATCAGTGCTATAGTTTGGGTCTTAAATGTTCTCCAAAGGCCCAAATATTGAAGACTTGATCTCTGAGTGGCACTACTGGGAGGTGTCGGGACCTTATAATAGAAAGGACCTAGTGAGAACTTTGTGTCACTGGGGACACAGCCTTGAAAGGAATTGTGTGACCCTAGAGTCTTTCTCTTTCCCCCCTTTTTTTCTTTCTGTCCATGAGATGAGAAGTTCTGCTTTACCATGAACTCTGCACCATTACCATCTGCCCCCACTCCTTACCAGAGGCCTCAAATCAATGAGTCGATGTAGATGGAAGCTCTAAAATTCTGAACCAAAATAAACTTTTGCTTTGTATAGATTATTTGTTTTATAAAAAGAAAAATGACTAACACAATGTAGAATTTCCTAAATATCATTGTGAAATATGTTTTTTTCCCTTTTAGTGGACAAATACAGTGAATGGATCCATGAACTGTGTAATAAAAATCGTTCCATATACATTTTGAATGTATACGTTTATAAAAGTAATGACTAGTGAACATACAAAAAGATGTTAAATTTGACTGGTGATAATGAACATATAAATTAAAGTAATAAGGTATACCATTTTCATCTTTTTATGCAAAAATTCAGTATGATAAAAATATTGATAAGCATGAATGGGAATTTTTATTCAATGATAGGGAAAGTACATCGAGAGATAGTGACTTTGACTCTTCACAAAATATGAAAATGACCTATTCTTTTAGATATTTTAAAATTTCAGCCATATAGCTTTGGAGATTATTGTATATTTAGGTGACAAATTTTAAATACATTTTCAATTATTTTTTCCTGCAGTTACCATGATAATAAAATTATTTCTTGATATTTGTACCAATATAGATAACTTTTATTTTTCTGTAAATTTTATTCAAGTATCCTTCGATATTTATTTGAAGATTGTTAACTTGGTCCCTCCTGATTTTGCAGAATTGCACTGGTGAATTGCTATTTTTCAGATCTCTCATTCCAGAACAATGCTTTCAGCACTTCACACAAAATATACTTACTTTAAATTTTGGATGACTTAGAGGGAAATGCAGACAGAAACTCAAATGTTTATGTTTAGAAGGAGATGTAATGACCACCAATGGAAAACCATACTTCTTGACCATGACTATCAGTAACACAACATTTTTTCTTTTTATTTGGCATCCTCTTTATTTTCTTTCAATTAACACTTGGTAACTGCTCTCTGGGATTATTGAAAATTACTAAAGAGATTTTATAAACAGTCTACTTTTTCTGTATACATCAAGTAATCCAGAGTTTAGAGTCTCACTCTTCTGTTTGAGGACAGATAATTCCAGTTGTATATAGTGAGTTTGACTGAGATTACGAAGATAAATATCACACAAAGTTAGAAAATTCCTAAGGTTATTTAGAGTTAGATGTTCCAATGAGTTTGCTTTTGTCCACCAGAACTAAATCTTCCTTATCAAAACTTTCAGATGGAATTACCTGAAAAATCATGATCACAAACACCTGTAAATCCAAAACAATTCTTATTAATGATCAATAATAAAATCGAATTTAAAAATATTTTCATGTTTCTTAATATTACAGTTTTTTCAAAATATATCTCTACCTAAATATATAATATTGCTACTATAAATATGAGCTTAACATAAACATTTGGTGAGAAGGCAAGTAAAATGTCAGAAATTTTATTTAGTTAAATATCTTTCAGAATACTAATATAATAGTCCCCATCCCCAATGCCATCAAACTGGCTCATAATGAATTGACCTACTGTCTAATACATTTCAGAAATGAGATGAGATACATATTTTAATGTAACCCCAAATGTTCGTTTTTATAAATAGATAGAAAGCTCAGTTCCAAATTCACAATTTATATATATCAAAATTGAAAGGACATGGTGAGACTTTTTACATATTTCAACAAATTTGGAGGTCTCAAGTTACAATTCTGTTTTATAAAATCTTTGTATGAGCAAAATTGCTTTTGAAATGATAATTGCATTTCTCAGGTACCAATATAATTCCAACTATTAAAAATATTCAACACATTTCCAACTTATTATTTGTGCTTAAGGCATGATGCTGTTCATATTCTAATTAGTCATTATCATGTACTTTCTAATTATCTCAATTCTAAACCATTAAAAATTAGAAGATCAAAATTTTATGTGATAGTAACAATGAGTTAGCCACCAAGAATGGTGAGAGAACTAAATTCAATGTAATAAAAAAACTATTATTTTCAAATGTCATTTTTTCATTAAATGAATTTCACTTTATATCACCTGAAAATATAATTTCCAGTAATTTTAGAAGTAAATTGAAAGATCTAATTATTGAGGGGAAAGATCAACTGATTAACAAGATGATATTTCAAAAGCCTCTATTCCCTCTAATGACACAAAACTATAAAATATTAATACATTTTTTGAAGCTCACACATCCCAGAACAATTTGCAATTTTCTAAATGAGAAACCTGTTAGATTTTACAGAACAAACTTCACCAAAGTGCATAATCTCTTTCTATGGTACAGGGGTGATCCTAAGATCAAATTGAATTGAAAATTTATGTAAATACAAATTAAAAGGTCTTTCGTTCTGACCAAAAGTCACCTCATTTCAACAAGTAAAAGGAATCCAATAGCAATGCCATTACTTTGGAGAAGAGGGTGACCTTCCAAGGGCTTTAGCATTCTGTCTTGCAGGAGGATAGTAGGTTCTTTTGGAGATTGCTCTAGGGTGGAAGAAAAGTATTAATTCAAATAAATATTTAAATGAATAAATAGATAATCTAAGTATTTTCTGAAACTTAAATAAAATTAATTCTAAATTTAGAGGATTTAAACTCAGGGAGTCTTTGTATTAGGACAGTGGAAATATAGAGCTAACTTTAATGAAACTATGGAATGCTATTTTTGCTAGATACAGAAATCTACACTATAGCAACAGGAGGAATAATTTATAATTGAGATAGCTCTTCCTGTAAGCAGCCAAAGCTGATTTGGGAAAACAGTTCATTAGTCATTTGACCGAGAAAACTCCATAAAATCATGCAGATTAAGGGATTCAAATGTTTGTGTTCACTTTAGGAACACCTATGAAACTCCTCAGGCCATTAGGTGCACAGATCTGATGTCACTGTACAGGAGCAACATGTACCATTCAGGTGTTACACATGTAACATGTTTGAATCCATCCCACTTATTAATTCTTGATTTTACTTCTTGTGCTTTAGGAGTCTTGTTAAGGAAGTCAGATCCTAAGCCAACATGGTGGAGATTTGGCCCTACTTGTTCTTCTATTAGGCACAGGGTCTCTGTTTTAATGCCTAAGTCTTTGATCCACTTTGAGTTGAGTTTTGTGCAGGGTGAGGGATAGGGGTTTAATTGCATTTTGCTACATATGGATTTCCAGTTTTCCCAGCACCATTTGTTGAGTAGGCTATCTTTTCTCCAATGAATGTTTTTGATGCCTTTGTCTAGTATGAGATAACCGTATGATGTGGGTTTGTCTCTGTGTCTTCTCTTCTGTACCATTGGCCTACACGTCTGTTTTGGTACCAATACCAAGCCACTTTTGTTACTATGGTTGATGATGAACAATAAAAACATAGAGGAACAGTAAGTCAGTGTTTCTCAGGACTTCTTTTATACTAACAAAGAAGAATTGGTTTATTAATTGATAGGAATTGTTACACATTGACCATGTTTTACTGAATGTATAAAATGGAGAGACAAGATCAAAATACATGTAAACTGAATATTGGATTCTTCCTTTGTAATTCTCTACTAATAACAACACAATTACATTCTCAAAATCAGCAATAATGTATTCATCTTCATATATTTGATGCCTACACAATATCTCTTGTTGAGGAATTTTAATACAGTTGATCCTTACTATTTAGAGATTTTGTATTTGAGAATCTGCCTACTGGCTAAGGTTTGTTTCTCCCAAATCAATACTCACAGTGCCTTCTTGGTAATTTTAAGACATGCACATGTACAGTGAGGTGGGAAATGTCAGATATGCAGCATGCAATTTCCCAGCCCAGATTGAACAAGGATGTGGCCTTCTTATTTAAGTTTTGTAATATAGACAACTATTCTTTTTGTGTTCCATTTAATACTATAATTTTTAGAGTTTTTTTGCTTTTTGTTGATAACATTGCTACTTAAAATGACCATCATGCACTGTGCTAAAAGACTGTCTAGTGTTTTTAGGCACCAGAAGGCTGAAATGTGCCTTACAGAGAAAATACATGTGTTAGAGAAGTCTTGTTCAGGCATAAGCTACAGTGCTGGTGGTCAGAGTTTAATATTAGTGAATCAACAGCATATATTAAACAAGATATTTTTAGACAAAAGTAAAACAAATTTACAGGAATATAAATCTGTCTTTCCCTTAGGAGCACTAACTTTATAGAACTTATTTGGTATGAATAATACGAATTAGCTACATGTATGTTTTCTTGAATAAGTAACATTTTGATGAATCATCAGTTATTCAAAAAGAATAATTGGGGCTGGGGAGATAGCTGAGTCGGTAGAGTGCTTGCTTTGTAAGCACAAGGCCCTGGGTACGATCCCCAGCACCACAAAAAAAAAAAAAAAAAAAAAAAAAAAAAAAAAAGAATAGTTAAGTTTTTTTATATAATTACAATTTTATGTGTATTCAGAACATATATTTACTCTTCAGTTGAATGGACTCAAATGTTTAGGTATTTAAAAGCTGAAATTCCCAATTTAAATTTGTATCTCTACTAGTTGCATTGCAAACGACATGTTATTACTACACATGAGTCTCTGACCTCTTGAATTTTGTCCATAACTGTATAAATAATTGCCTCATAAGGTTGTTGTAAAGACCCAAAGAGCTAACATGAAAGAAAATACTTTCTAAATTCCAAAATGCAAAACAGATAATTTTTAATCTTTTATTTTATTAAATTTATCTATTGGGACAAATTAAACTTAAACAAATACTACAATTTTACTCATCTAACATTTCACTAATCTTTTAAACAATGTTAGCACAAGTATGATTCGGAAATCATACTTAGGGGTATGGACACAAGAAATATAAAATACTTAAGTCTGCTATACTCTCTTAGATGGATAAATTTGCCACTCATATATTTTTTGAAAAAATAGTCATATAAGGTAGTAAGTGACAAACACAAAAAAGCAATTTCTATTGGGGCACTTAAAAGGGTAATACAATTTAATGTTGAAAAAAAATAAAACCTTCTTCAAAGAAATAAGATGAAACACAATTCCTTTGTAGTCACTCTATTATGTTTTATACAGAATATTTACTTAGGTATAAACCACATAGATACAGGAGAAATTTACTTTAACAATTGTTTAAAATACACAGACCACAAAGTTACTAAGAAACATATTTTGCAAAAATAATTTTTACCCAGATGTAAAGCAAAACATATTTAATAGAAAGTGTACACCAAAATACAATTTTGAAATTCATCTAAAGCATTTTTTTTGTGTAAAAAAGTACCTTCTTTTCGTCTTATGTATTTTAATTATGTTTTCCAGTTGTGACATGATCTCTATTTATACTAATTACCAACTGCTGTAATTATACATATCAGGCCTACAAACACTAATTTACTTAAGATGATATTTAAACAAAAATTTATCTTTTCCCTGCCTGTAACAGAGAGAATGAGGTACTGAAATTTATTAAATAAAGACTTAAAACTGAAGATGTTATGTGAGTTGTATGTGTAGTGAGTAGTGGGTGGGGTAGTAAGTGAGGCAAACATTTTTTTTTTTTTTTCTTGTGCAGAGTGGAAATTCCTAAAAGATGTAGCAGCACATATATTATCTTTTCATAACTGGAGTTGATCTGCCTGTTGGATTATGTTTTCCTAATATAGTATTTTTAGTGTAACCTAGCATATTAATAAATCATCAACTACTGGCTACAGGTATCACTGAAAAGCACCATCATTGATTTAAAAAAATCATCAGGAAAAATGTATTAAACTCTGATTCAATATTTGACCTTCAATATTTTACTTAATGGTCACAAAAATCCTATGAGATTATAGTTGGCTAATTTTCCTATCTGAGAAAAGTAAGTGGATTTTCATTAATATTTTTCATAATAATAAGTGGTGAAATTATTATTAGAGCCTTTATTTGAATGATTGCTCCCTTTCTATTTGATGTCATAGCAATTGCACTTATGGAAGCCCTGCTAGAATTCCCTGAGCCATAGACACACAGACTTGCCACCGAGACACAACATGCTTATAAACCAAGTCTACAGTTCCTTTGCTCCATGATGAGAACTGATCAGTATTTGCTCTATTATTTTCTCCCTTGATTATGGCTCTTGTCCCCTGGGCCTGTAGTTGCCGGGCCTGTAGTTGACCTGGAATCCACTAAGGTCCCTGTCAGTCAGTGTTCCTGTTGCACCCTCCTATTCATGTTCTATGACCTTCTTATTAGTGCTGAAAAGAGAGCAGGCAAATCAGTAGCCCCCTTGATAAAATATCCTCCACCTTGGTGTTGGAGGCAAAACTTGTCAATTTATGCTACTACTCCCAAATATTAAAATTCATCCACAAACCAAACAGAATTCAACAGGTTGTTTTGTATGGCAGTTGACATCAGAAACCCAGAAGACTGTTTTTAAAGTAACAGACATTAGAAACTGTTGAGTGAAGAGGAGGTTATGGAGAATTGAGAAATATTTGTTAAGTGACCCAAATAGGATAGAAGATCATCTTCTGCTCCCTCTCTTTTTATATACAGCTTATACTCATATTTTAAGAATCAATTCTAATTTCCCATATCCCAGGAAACCTTCTCTTATGACTAGTATTGATTACTGTTCCTCTTAAGTGTTTTTATAGTATCTTTGCTTAAATCACACCATTTATCATATAGGTAGCATGTTACGGAAAGGAACTCTGCCTTTTAAATTTTGTATCCTCAGTGCCAAACACCTATTTTGTTTGTTTATTAGCTTAGTAAATATGCTCCTGGAACTAAAACTATACATAGCATATCAACATGTAATCTGCATATATAGTTTCCATTTTTGGTTGTATCTATATCCAAAATTTTGCTTTTTAACTATCCATTTCCAAAGATATATGGTATTAACAGATTTTATTGTCATGATGCCTGTAAATAATTTGAGATTTAGTGATGTAGGAAAGTTCTTGTAGCTATTGATCAAGGCAATAATACAAGGATCTTTTGTATAAATATGTGTCTATTCTTTGAATAAAAAAGTCACTGAACTTTGACTTTAAGGTGATGATGGTGGTTTTTGTCCTTGTATTTCAAGTTTTGTATTTATTCGAATACAATTGTAAGAAATTTGTGATGTTTATTGGAGCAAAATGAAAAGTGAAAATTCATTTATAAAGGGAATGGTCTTATTGATAAAATAGAAAATAAAAAATAGTAAAGTATCTGGGTTTCTTATTTTAGATATATCTAGATTTCACATGAATGTGGGTCAAGATCTGACTCAGGAGTACATTTGATATTAATAGTACTGAGTTTTACATCACAGAATAAGCAAAGCAGATATTTCAATAAATTGGACAAAGAATTATCTGCTATATGGGGAGTGGAAATCAAAACACCATAGGAATGTAATTTAATGTGCAGTTAAATGCTTATGACATCGAAACTGAAAGTATTTGATGCTTTTTTTCTTACCAAAGAGGAAGGAGAGTTAACAATACCAATATAAGTAAAAGATGATAGAGTGTCCACAACGTTCCCCCAAGAGGTCCAGCAGGCCAATATTCACTTTTTAAATAGCGCAGTGATGAGTAATTTTCTTACCTAACTACTATTCCTTGTTTGTCTTAATCACACAGTATTTTGAAATGTCTACTATGACATGAACAAGTTTCCCACTATTGCACCTTCTTAGGAAGCCCAAAACAAGCAATCAAGGGTCTGTAAACAGAAAACTGATTACACATTCAAAAATCATAAACATTTTGAGGAAAATCAATAATTAAAATATAGTAAATAATATAAAATATAAAGGGGAGGCATAATTCAAGAAATAGAACTAACATCTGAGAAAACAAACTTAAAAAATCAAACAGAATAATGCTTTAGATTATAATTATTTTCAGATATCATGACAAGATAAAACTCATGATCAAAGCTTAATATCATAATTGACTACAGTAATGAGATAAATTGTCACATAGAGGAAAAATTCAGAAGAAAACAAAATAAGAAAAAATAAATAAAACATTTATTTAAGGAGATAAGCAGAAGTTTTAAGATATTGTTTTCAAATATGTTTCAAAAGTACAAAATGGTAAAATGATGAACCAAATGATATGCTAAAAATATTTTTAAATTAGCTAGAGCTATAGAAGCATGGGATTACTAAATTCAAAAGCCTTATTAAGTATTGAATGGCAGAAAATTTAAATATACATACGTGAACACACACACACATCCCTAGACATATCCTGGTAATATTTCTGAACACAAAAATATTAAAAATAAGTACTTTATGAGGTAAAATATATTGTAAAAATTAAATGACATTACAGTATTTGGTAGAAGATGATTATAGAAATTCATCTTCAGAACAGCACAAGTGATATTAAATATAAAATATTATACAAATAAAGTTTTCTTAAGGAAGAAGACATGCAACTCTTTATTGAAAAAGACATGTACAATCTGCAAGAATCATAAATAACATACTAGGGCTGAGAGTGTAGCTTAGTGGTAGAGGACTTGCCTACTATGCCTGAAATCTGATTTCAATCCTCAGCACTACAAGGAGAAAAAATAAAAATATAATACCATACTAAAAAGAGAAATAAAGTCAGAACCAATAAATTAATAAAATGTACATTTAATATGAATAACTGTAGACTGTTCACATGTGTGTGTATAAAATTCAGAGCTTAATATTAGAATTTTACAAATTAAATAAAAGATGACAGTTTAAGGGATGGAGATAGAGAGTGAAGAGATGATATTATTTCTGCCTCTACTAACTACACTTGTTATTAGAACCTTAAAGTTTCAGAAAACACCATAACTTATTTATAAATCCCATTCAGATCAAAGTTACATCTCACATCAAACTTTCTGTTATCATTTGTTAGATGGTTTTGCCTGCTGGGGATTTTTTGTTGTTTGGTTTTGGGGGATTTTTTTTCTTTTTCTTTTTCTACCCCCCCCCCCGCCACCTTTTTTTTTTTGGCAACAAAGGTTAAACAAAATGAAATAGACTTGCTACAGGATGGGAGATAGATTTAGATGAGTTTTCTTGATTAAAATATGTATAATCCTTTGAATAAATAGATAAAATTGAGCAGATTAGAAAAGTTGCCAGTTTTTTTTCCTGGATGTCATTATAAATAAAACACTCTCATTTTAGGCTTAATTCTGCTGCATTTCTAGGGGACTTGGATTGATAGAAATTTCTAACATTCTTGTCTTTCAGATGAGCATTCCTAGTCATGGAGAAAGAAAACAAATATTATTACCTCCTATTTCTACCTCTTTGTTGCTTGCAGAGACCTAAGATGTATGTTGTACCTATCAAACATAGCTCCAGTTTTGTTGCTCATGTATAAATTTTCTAAGGAAGAAATCAAAGTTTTAATATTTTTGTATATCTAGTACCTTGAAGAGTATTTGAACATTGTGGATTTTGGATTAGTTTAGTTGTGGAATGCTGCATGAGGAGAAGTGGTTGAGCCAGGAATGGGTGTCTCCTTTTTTTTTCCACCTAAACTCATCTATACCTACTATAGCACCTCACCCTCAACACATAAAATACATTGGATTCATTTCATCAGACATTTATTAAATCTTTATTTCAGAAAGTGAGAATGTCAGTGTTAATATCGCCATGGGAGTGGGTCAATTTGTATGTTAATTGCTAACACAGAAACCAAGCTCTGTTAACTCAAAAAAGATGAAATGTCTATTTGGAATAATTCTTCCTGTCTATTTGATTCCAAATCTATGCACAGTTGCTTCCTAATGTGATGTTGGGCCTCTGAACACAGTGCTGACATTTTCTTTCTTGTCAACAACAGGCTTTCTCCCATACGTGGTAAAATATTAAAGAATTTAAATATTCACATTGATAATTCATTAAGCTGACCTCTAGCAAATTGTGAATTTCTGGAGTTTAGTCTGCTTTCTCTTACTTCCACACGCAGACTTGACCATGATTTATTTGTTCTATGATGAGTTTTACTTTCCAATCTTCCTGCCACCAATTTTACTCTCTCTGATCAGTCTCTTCTGACGCTCTCTCTGGCGTCTCATTTCAGTCTGCCTCATAAAAAATATATTAGTTATCACCCTAAAAGACTCTCAGCTTGTTTCTGTGCCTATCTACATGCAGACGGCTCTAACAGACATCACTGGCTCTGCTTGCTAGATTTTACAGAGGTCCAGGATTATTATTCAAGGTAGCTTCTCTGGGCCCCAGTGATCCCCTGGCCTTGTGTTAATGGGTTTTTCTCCTAAAGATACAAATAACGGCTGCCTAAATTCCTGTTTTAATTGTCTCAAAATGAGGCAATCTGGCATCCTTGCAGAGCCATAAATAATCTTCTGAAACCACTTACAGAAATGCTCTATTGAGATGGCTTTTCAGAGTTTGAGGGTGAAAAATGTGTAGTGCCAAGTGACTTCCATAAAACCAATCACATCTGTGGGGGAAGTGTGCAAAAGGAAGATTCTCCTCACTTCTGTCCCTAACCATAGATGTAAAACCGACCTTCGCTGGATCACATTATTCTAGCAGCCTTGTTAGGGCTCAAATATGTTATCCAAAGAAACTTCTCAGACATAAAGTTGGAGATACCTGTCAAAATGAAAGTGAGGCTGCACCTCGGCTGCAGATAGATTGATCTTGTTTATATCTCCTTTTGTATTCTATAAAATTGGAGAAAGTTTACATTCAAACAATACTTTTATTTATTTTTCAAGACTATCCAAAGCTTCATTTTAAGCATTTTGACAATTTATACTTGGGATTAGGAGAGTGGTAAAGGGTTCTTGACTAAAAATTCAATTTTACAATCACATGTTAAATATAATATAGTTGACCCATTATAGAAAATGATATCCAACTGTGAAATCAAGGGTAGGAATGTAAACCATGCCTCAGTATTTATAGCTGGTAATTATATTTACCATTATCTACTCAGATACACAGTATGTAAAGATAGTAACTACTGAATATTTATCAAATACATGAATTAAAGCATGTGACTTTTAAACACATTTTAAATTGTCCTGGTGAAAGCATTGTCTGTAGTTTTCTAGACATTCACCTAGAAAAAAAATTCATCTGGAAATCAAATATCTGCAGTCTTAGCTATGTGGAACTGAGTCTAAAACCTCAGACATTGCCTGTGAGAGTATTACACAACATTTGAAGCTCATGAATGGATAACTCTGATATGGAAATATTAATATTATTCATTTAAGAAGGTAAAAAATAGATATAAAGCACAGGTGATGATATAAAACCCACAATATACAGTATAGGCAAACAGATAAGACTGTTTTGGTCACATATGATATCTATTTTCACTGGAATTTTATATTGGGATACACATTGACAAATAACTTTTACATTAATAAGATTTTGATGAACAGGAGACTCTTGAGCATGAGAAGGGTAGGTAGAACATGTGTTATGATTCATAATTATCAAAGTACAGATGGTGACTGTATTATTCCGTGAGCTAGGCACAGGGAGAGCTAATCAATAAAAATGGAAATTAAATTATTTAGAGTCTTAGATGATTTTTGAAAGTACATTATAAAAATACAAAATATTATAAAATATTACAAAAATATGGAATTTAGGAAAATACAGTTATTTCATTTAGTCTTATTCTTCCAGAGAGCTTAATTTAAAACACTTAAGGAAGACAATTTCTTTCTTAATTTAATTATTTTACATGAAAAAGTAACATTGGAACAATTCACTTTGGTCACTTACTTTATTTCTTAACTATCTTTAATATCAAAATATATATTTTTATTTCCAAAATTTTGCCAAGTGATGAACAAAGAAATTATTCATATAAATATATATTTACTAGCATATGTTCAACTCCTTATTTATTCATGTTCACTCCTTAAGGTTTGCAAAGTTTTCCAGTACACATTTTTCTTCCATATTTGCTTCAATTAATTAGAATTTTTGAATCTTTTACAAGCAGTATCTGAATCCAGAGTCAGCTGAATATGGAATTAAAAGAATCCAAACATCATTATTAATTTTCACTATATATCTGGATAAACAAAAAGGAATTCATCTCCTATCTCTGACACAAACAACTGAAATACTGGATAAGACTTCAGAAATGTATTTCTCAGACACCGGGCAACAAGTTGCTCAGAAGGGTTAATCAAAGTGAAGAGAAACTAACAAAGTGGAATGAACCTATGACTGCCTCAGCTTTCTGCCTACAGGTGGTCTCTAAGTTGTGGTGCAGGGAGAAGAAATCTACAAAGTACTAGAGTGTCACTAGCATGGGGAGAGAGAGATCAGAGTGTGAGCAGGCCCTTGTGGCTCTAGTTTGTGTTATTATAATGGAAAGGAGGCAGTTGCACAGAAGGAAGAGTACAGTGACCCACAAAGGAACCCCCTAAACCCTCTGGTTGAATCAGTGCATTTAATAAAATGATGATACACAAGCATAGACAAATAGCAACCAGAATGCAGAAGCCTGAATAATTTTGAAACCTCACACCTACTTTTGAAACCTACTTAGAAGTAGTTTAGAATGCCACTAGGCCAAACAAGAGTAATAATGGCAACAAAAAACACCAAAAAGGAAGGTATAAGATAGCATTCTCAGAAAATATCACCTTAATAGTATAACTAAATTAGCCCTAAATTTAAAGCTGTCTTGCTGACCTAACAAAACTAAAAGCAAGTCTCAAAGGTGTCAAAAAAATTCCAATTTAGTTACATTCCAGAAAAAGTTCAATATTATTTAAAGGATTGCAATGCTAGTAAGTACTCAAAAAATGTAGCATTTAAACTATCAGGCTTCTAAATTATGAAACATGTTAAGAAGCAGGAAAATATAATGCATAACCCAAACAACTCAAATTAAAACTGACAAAAATTATATAAAGAACATAATGTTTGAAGGATAAAATTCAAGCAAAACTTTGTTGTCAAGTAGAAGTCAGGAATAAAATGTATTTTGTTATTCAGAAAGGTGAAGAAAGATACAAACCTGAGAAAGAAATTAGTGATGCCAAAAGAAAAATTCTAGGAGAAAAGCCAATACTGGATGTGAAATAATATGGATGAAAGAAACAATAATAAGATGTTTTAAAAATATGAGTAAAATTAAAGATGAAACATTAGTAACTATACAAAGTAAATTATGCAAAGAAGAAAACTTAGAAACAAAACAAAAAGAAACAAAGAAACAAAACCTAGGAGATCAGTAACCTGAAAAAAAATATCAATGATCTCTAATAATCACAAAGTGTTTCCCAAGAGAGGAGAAAAAAGGGCAAAATAGGAAAAAACAAACAAACAAATAAGCAAAAATGTATGTTACAAAAGAAATGGCTGAATCTTTTCAAACTTTTATGAAATCCACTAATTTAAAGATCTTGGAAACCTAAGAACTCCAAGTAGAATAAACATTTAAAATCTCACCAAGGTATGTTGAAATGAAATCATTAAAATCATTGAATAAGAAAGTCCAAAAGGAGCCTGAAAAAGATGAGTTTTTCAGAAACAGATGAAAGTGATAGCTGACTTATTGCCATAATGTATGGAAGCCAGAGGAAAATGGAAGGAAATGTTTAATCTACTGAAACAACTGGCAGTCTAGGAGTCTAACTCCAGCAAAAATATATTTTGAAAGTAAAGGGAAAATATATTGTGGACACAAAAGTTGAGAGACTTTATTGCCAGTAGACCTGCAATACAAAATAGCTTTTTAATTTTATTTATTTATTTATTTATTCATTTATTTATTTATTTATTTATTTTGTACCAAGGATTGAATCCAGAGCTGTTTTAACCACTTAGTCACATTCCCACCTTTTTTAATGTTTTATTTTGAGACGGGGTCTTGCTAAGTAGCTTGAGCCTCGCTAAATTGTTACAGCTAGCTTTGAACTTGCAATTCTTCTTCTTTGGTCTTTCCAGCCACGGGGATTACAGGCATACTCCACCGTGTCTTGTACAAAGTAGTTTTAAGAAATCTGGCAGAACAAAAATTTAGTGCATCAACAAAAGTAAAACTGTGGTTAACCACAAAAATCATTTTGTATTTCTTTTAACATTCTTTAAAATATAACTGCTTTTTTATTTAAAAAAGAATAACAACATATTGTGTTATTTTTAATAAGTGTAGAATTAAAACATATCATGACAGCAATGCAAGATATGGAAAGAGATGAAAGTAAATGGTGCACTGTAGTGAAGAGCTTAGCATAAACAGGGAGGACGAAGTTTTATTGCATCATAAACTGTGTTAATCTAGCACACATACTGTAAACTCTAGATCGATCACTAAAAAAGTAAAAATAAATGTATAAACCATAAGGCAATATTGAAGATAACATAGAAAACTAAAGTCTCAAATAATTGAAAAGAAGACTAGGGAAGACAATCAAGAACAGATGGAACAAATAGAAAACAAATATCAAAATGGCAGTTTTAAAACGAACAATTCTACTGAATGTTCATAACAATACTTTCAATTGCATTTGTCATGTAAGCCACTTATATATTTTAATTTTTCTAGTAACCATATTTAAAAAGAAAATAAATTAATTTTAATAGTGTATTTTATATAAACTAATAGATACAAAATGTTGTAATTTAAACACATAACAAATAAAAATTTCTTGAGCATTTTTCATTGTGTGTGTATATGCTAAATCTTAAAATTCCAAACCGTACCCTTTACTCACAACACGTCTTAGTATCAAAGACCTCAAAATCCACATGTGGCTGTTGGTTGTCCTATGGAATAGCATATTCTATAACATGACTGTGCTCATGATTAAATGGATTAATACTTTTATTTGTCAAAATTTATCAAACTTCATACTTAAAATTAGTGAGTTTTACTGCATTGCATTGGATCCAACCTGTATATACCATCAAAATTATGATATAGAACTTTTCGATCATACTTGAAAATTCCCTCATGCTCTTCCCCAGTGTTTCCCAAGTACACATAGAGAATAAAGCATGATTATCACTTCTATCTGTGCTTCAGTTTTGCTGGTCTGTCCTTCATACATATGAAATTATTCTTTTATCTCTGTCTTCTTTTATTTGGCAGATTCATTTATTTTTTTTGTCAATAATTCATTCTTTTTTACTACAGAGCAGCAGTTCATTGAATGAGTACAATCTAGGTAAACTTTTTTATTGATGGGAATTTGGGATGATCTCAGGTTTTAGCTATTATGAGTAAAGTCCCTATAAACATTCTTGTATGCATTTATTTATGGATATGGAAAAATATTCATTTTAATACCTAGTGGAAGAATTGTTGTGTCATAAGGGAGATGCCTGCTACAATTACTACAAAATGGTAACTTGTTTTAGAAAGCGGTAGCACCATTTTATACTCTGACCAATGATATACAAAAATTACATTTGTGTCACATTCTTGCCCATACTTAACATGCCACATGCCAATACTTAAATTTTCTTTTAGTCATTCCAAAATGTACTTAGAACTATAAAATTTAGGTTTTAATTTGTATTAGCTTGATTAATTATGATAGTAAGCATCTTTTCATATGCTTATTAACCATTTGTGCTTGTTTGTTTGTTCTTTGGCAAATGCCCCCATATTTTTTGGCCTATTTTAATTTTGAAATGTCTGTGATTTGTAGAAGTTCTTTGTTCTCTCTCTGGGCCTTTAAATGTCTTTATCTGATGACTTATCTATATGAGAGAGCATCTCCAAGTTGTCCTCCCTGTTACTTGTCTGATTATTCAGTGGTTTGGTTTCCCCTTTCCAAAAACTAGTGTATATATTTATTCTGCTTTATCTTGTTTTAATCCCCCTGGTTTATCCAGTTGGCATTTCTTCTGTCATTTTTCAACCTACAGTAAATTATTTTTTATTTTCTCATGTATTTTTAAAATAAACATTGTGTATATTTAAAATGTGCAGCATGATGTTATGAGATACATATAGATAGTAAAATGGTTACTATAGTGAAGCAAATTAACATATTCATCATCTCATTTACTCACTTTTTTCTTTCTTTTTATAAGAAAGAGCCACTAAAATACACTCATTTTGCCTGAACCCTTTATTCAGTTCAATTTTATTACATATAATCCTCATGTCCTACATTAGATCTATAGACTTGTTCATCCTCAATATCTGCTATTTTGTATTATCTGACCTACATATCCCATCCCTCCAATCACCTCTGTTAACCACTGTTTTGATCTCTATGTATTTGATTTATTTTTTATTTTTTAGATTGAAATATACATGAAATCATGCAATATTTTTCTTTTTGTGCCTAGCTTATTTCATTTAACATAATGTCCTCCAGTTGTGTCCATGTTGTGGCAAATGAAAAAAATCTCAGTCTTTATTAGGGCTGAATAATATTCCATTATCCATGTGTTATGGTTTGGATGTGAGGTGTCCCCCAAAAGCTCACATGTGAGATGATGCAAAAAGGTTCAGTGGAGAAATGACTGGTGTGAGAGTCTTAACCCAATCAGTGAATTAACTCCTAATAGGATCAATTGAGTAGTAACTGGAGGCAACTTGTATGTATCTGGAGTAAGTGGTTCACTGGAGACGAGGCTATAGGGTATATATTTGTATCTGGTGAGTGAAGTCTCTCTCTGCTTCTGACCATCATGTGAGCTGCTTCCCTCTGCCACAATCTTCTATCATGATGTCCTGCCTTGCCTTGGGCCCCAAGGAATGGAGCCACCCACTTATGACCTGAGACCTCTGGAACTGTAAGCCCTTAAATAAACATTTCCTCCTCTACAGTGATTCCAGTCAGGTCTTTTAGTCACAGTGGTAAAAAAAAAGCTGACTAAAACACTGTTTGCACCCTAATCTCTTTATTCATTTTCTGTCATCACACACTTGGATTTTTTCTATGTCTAAGCTGTTGTGAATGTGCTGCAATGAACATGGAAGTACTGATACCTGCATGAGGTGGTGTTTTAATTTCCTTCAACTATACACTCCAAAAAAGAAATATTGGGTTATATAATAGTTCTAGTTGTAATTTCTTTACAGAATTTGGTACTGTTTTCCATAAGACTGTACATTCTATATTCTCACTGAAAGTTCCCTTTTCTCCACAACCTCACCAATATTTGTTATATTTTGAATGTTGGGTAATATTCATCCTAATAGGTGTGCGGTAGTATCTTACACAGTGGTTTTTGGTTTGCATTTTCCTAATGATCAGTGATCTTGAGTACCATGTATACCTGTAGGTCATTTTAGGTCTTCTTTGGAGAAATATCTATTTATGTATTTTGCCCATTTTTAATCAGTTTATTTGTTAATGTCTACTATATCTCTTATTTGATAAAAATTGATAATGAAGTCAATAAACTAAGAAAAAAAAATTGGCCAATTCCTAATTTTTGTCTTATTTACTAGAAACATTTTTTTTTAATTTCTTCAACCTGAGCTATATTTTAATTTAGCAAAATCTTTTCAATGTCATGTGTCTTGTTTTTCACTTTGAGTCAACTGATTCTTCTCAAAGCATGGATGACTAATTTTCTTTGGTTCCTTTTAATCTCCTACATTTTAGATACCAAGCCAAAGAATATATTGATGGAAGCAACTGAAAACTGAAATTTCTCTTGACTGGTAAAGTTCCTGCTAGAATAATGAAAGATCCTGCTTCCAAGGATGGTGATATAAACATCAGAAGGAGAACTTGTTCTTTTGGATCTTTGTTTAAATACTGTGCCCAAAGGCTGCAACACAGAGATTATACTACTCACGTGGTTTTCATCCATGTTTGCAATTGTCCTTATCAACTTCACTTATTGACTTCACTTCCTTATCTATAATTTCCTCAGTTTTTCTGCCCCTGATATTTCGGCATTATTAAGACATAAGGGAACCAATGTGATTTAAAGCATAAGATGAGGGGTTGTTCATCTGAATTCCTCAGAAAGCAGATCATGGTCAATAGGTAAAGTGGTTTCTGACTGCTTACCACATCCAATGGCTTCTCTAATACATATAACATCATATTATATTTAGCTTTTAAAAAAAATGACTGCTGACTAAACTCATAGCTCATTCACAGAATGTTGTTATTATCAGAGCACTTTTTGTTAAGCTTTGTGTTAATCATTTCACAGGCAATATTTCTTTTAATTGTCAAGCTAACATTTGTGATAAATACTACTATTACCTCCATTTTACAGAGGAGAAAACTGCTGATTAAAGGTATTAAGTGTATTGCCCAAAGTCAACGTCATGGTGAAAATAAATGAAAGTAAAAGGCACAATAGGTATTTTAATGGCATTACAAAGCATATAGGTCAAATCTCTCCCATTTGTCTTCATCATTTTCTTGCAGATCCAACTCACTATTGATGTTGTTCAAGAAACATTGTCTGAGAAATGCTTTCTCCTGATGGTGATTTTTCATCCTATGCTGTCCTCAACACAGAGATTCTGATAGTGACGTTGAGAGTTCATGAACTGAGATGAAAAGATAACTGTTGATACAGACAGAATTCAAATTTCTCCTGTGCTTCTACAACTCCAATTTCTGTTTTTAAAATTCATGAAATTGTTGAATATCATCATCTGTGATGGTCTTTAAAATTCCAAATAATAATATAAATTCTCATATAACTAACTTTCCCTAACTGCTGCAAAACAAGAGCTAATAAAAATATGCTCTGTGAAATTATCTTCTACTTTAAAAAGTTACAATGCCTTAATGTAACTGCATAAAATCAACTTCTTTGTTTAGTGTATTGTATAGTCAAAGTAGGAAAAATGTACACCTTTCCATCTCAGAACATTTTTACATGTAAAGTATAATTGCTTTTATTAAACTGGACAGATCAACAAAAAAGTAATTTTAAAAGAACTGTCTTGAAATCTTAGAACTATGCATTTCTTATGTTAACACATTTTTTCAAGAAAGACATGACAAAAAGAACAAAAGCAAAATGATTCCAGATATATTCTGGCTAAGATTTGTGTATGGGAAGGAATGTAATTCATTCAACCATTCAGTAGAAGCCTCCTCTTTTAATGAACACTATAATGTTCTCTAATGTTCAAAGTTTTATAGCTTCAAATATCTTTAATTTCAAGTAGTTCTTCATTTGTATTCAAGTGGTGACATTCTTGGCAGTTCCTAAAGCATTTCCATAAAAAGTTTAGGATTTTGTCAGATGCCATACCTGCTAAATGTGAACATTTCAAAGTTCTTCAAGGGCCTACTAATATTATAGATCAGAAGTTGGAGAAATTTTGTAAAGCACCAGTTCAGAAATAGCTTAGGTCTTGTGAACTATACAGTCTCTATCACAACTTTAGGAAGTCCTTGCTTGTTACGGAAGAGGGAAACCATAACATGATTATGCCAAACATGTGATGTAATCTGAATTAATGGATAAAATTAGGATGATTCCATAGCCTTCAAAATTCTTTTCAAATCATTAGTCTCATCCATTGGAAGGATATAGGAAACTGGGAAAATAGTGAAAGCAAATATCAGTAGGCAGTCACTTCAAATATTGGAAACATTAATAATTTAAAAAACTGTATTTCTCTGAAAAAATCTTACCCAGGATGTGAGACTTTATTACATATTTTTCTAAGGTATCATCAATGAGAAAAACTGGGGAAAGGATACATGGAATCTCTCCACATTTTTTTTAAATAATTGCATGTGAATTTATAATTATCACAAAATAAAAACAAATAGATTGATTTTAAATATGAACCAAGAATACTTTAAATAATGCTTGCTTTTTGCTTACTGTTGTAATTAAATATATAAAATGAACACCTTTTCTGTGTCTTTTTGAATTATCATACGTTTTTAAAGTTTGGATCTTCTTCTACCACTTTATCCCTTGCTCTAACAATCTCATGAAATGCATCCAATGGTTTCCTTATTGTGAAAATTTTGCTGGCATAATTTCCTTTGTTATACCCACTTTACATATTATGTTTATGAGTTATCCTTCATCAAATGCCGCCTTCTTTACATATAGAATCTCTCTAACAGCAGATGCATCAACATTGCCATTATTCTCTTGTTTAACACTATGCTATACTCAAATTGCTCTTTTAGTATTGTCACAATCTCTTTCTTGTTTTAATGCACCTTCATCATTTTTGGTCTCTTAGTTACCCACTTTTACAAAATATGAATTTATCATTAGCAAATAAGAAGGAAACAAAACTACATACTTCATTTGTCTGGGTATGAACTGAATAACAGATGCATAGTGACCATTTGCTGATCAATCACTGATTATGCTGTGAATGCTATTTGCATAGTGATTTGTAGACTGAAGAGCTGGTAGCAATTACAGGTAATCTACCATGGAACTGTGTTATTTAAGTGTGCTGACTGAAATTTGTGCACACCAGAGCTGTAAAAAGGAAGGGCTGCCTGCACTCAATTATACTATTGCACTGTGAAAACAAAATTAGACATTATGTAAGTATATAGACGTTACTCTGTGCTGACAAAACTTTACTTAAAAAAGCAGGTAGTTGGTCAGATTTTGAATGCAGACCACAGTTGATTCAATTCTACTGCAGAGTATTTTGAATTATATGGCCCAAACAGCAAGGTTATTTGCACTGTAGGTTATACTATAGACTGGACCTGCTACAATGTCCTTTTATGAATATCCCCTCATCCAAAGCTGGCTTCTCTTTTATCATCTAAATGAGTAGGAGTATTCTTACCAAATGTGAATGGTGTGCCCAATAATGGCTGGGCTTTTTCTTTAGTGATGGGAAATTGGTGCTACTTGTACCCATTTGGAATATATATGCTTTGGGCTGATACATTTTGGAATATCTCCGTCCACTAGACTCATACATAATTTCTTGGAGAGTATATGGGTAGATCTTAAATTTTAATAGATTTCAAACTTCCACCTTCTGGACAACATGATTTTTACCAAAGCCTCCAACATGCTGTTCCTCAGTCATTATGTCTAACTAACAAAATGTCAACCATTTAGTGGTATTCTATAGAATGGCCTTAGAATCCTTATCCCTTTGTACTATGTTCTGACTGAGAAGGAGAGGTACTGTCTCCTAGGGCAGGACCATAAGAGTAACTGTTTCCCATTCCATATGAACATCAACTGCCTCTGATTTCTCTTCCTGATAGAATGACAAAGCTTGTTTTCTTCAAATTAATACATAATAAACATAAATTTATGCTAATATTCTCTAGCCATATCTATCCACTACAACAGCAACAATTATTCCTTAGTTGAATTTCTTATAGTTGGCTGTCAAACTCCAGAAACCACTGGCTTTTATAAGTGTTATGCTAGTAAATTAAAAGAGAAAATGATATTGATTATCACTTTTGCATCTTTAAGACTGCAAGGGTGACACTCATCTCTACCATTATCCTAGGACAAAACTATTGATTTTGATTTGTTGTTTTAACCGGTTTGGTGAAAGGATAGTTCCAAAAACTTCCCTTTAACTTTTCCCACTAAAATAACTCTTGCCTCTCAGGAATCAATGGAAAGGTAAGGTAGTTTTAGTTTATGGTTTTAAAATTCTTTCAACTTTCCTTTCTCTTCTAACTTTGGCAGCTTGTGAAAAGATTAGATCTGTAGAATTCAGAGGAAGTGATACAATGTGCTTTTCAAAGCTAGGTTAGAAAAGATCATACAATGTCAACTTCTTCTCTACAGGAATCTTGATCTTGTGAGATTTTATGTAAGAAATCCAAATTCTGTGAGAATCAACATACTACTGAACATGACAGCCTGGACTAAGCTTTTGGCCAACGGCCAGTATCAACTGCTATCTAGGTGAGTGAATCAGCTTGTATAATCAATTCAGCAATCTTCAGGTGACTGGAACCTCATCCGACTGTATCAACATGAGATAACCCACATGAAGCCCACTGACACAGCCCTTCCTGAATACCTGACCAACAAAACAAGAGAAAAATTTGAAGTTAATTTTAAGCCAACAGCCTTTGGGGTATTCTGTTATATGGCATTAGTAACTGGAGCAGTGAGTTATACCAACAAACACTGTAGTATGAAATACATTTGAATTGTGTGTTTGGGAATTTGGGAAATGATTCCAAGTGTCTCTGTAGGAAAAGTGGAATCAGAGTGAAACAAATCTGGGTCACAATCTCTTATGATCTCACCACATGTATCTCCAGCATACGTTATCAAGAAATTATTCACAGATCCCTTTGAAGAAGAACTGGAGGAATCATTTATTTTACACATTTCTTATATAGTGTGCCAGCAACCAAGTCTCCTACTTAGTCAGTGGGTCCTTGATTTGTAAACCTGCTAGAGTATGGAAACAGGCCAGTAAATCTTGACTTTTGAGGGAATAATTTTCCTCAACCTCCTGATCACCTGTCTTGAGTTTTTGTTTTTGCCTAGTTTTGCCTTATAAATTAAGTAATATCATTGGTTGCTGCCTGTGTATTTAGCATATGTTCTGGAACATTGCATTTCATTAGCAATCTTGTGCTTCTGGTTTTCTTAAGTCAGAATCTTGTTCTGTCTTTGACATTTGCCTTTGGGTTTGCCAGTTTTGCCTTTCCATTGCTTTCTTGTGTGTAACCTGTTTTTCTTAGCACTGGACATTTCATGCCACTTCCTATCTCCTAATAGGTCTCCTTCACTGCTCACCTTCTGTCCTAAGTTCAGTTGAGGCTTTTTTTTTTTTTTTTTTTAACTATACGACATTGACCTTCATATCCATTCAGTGGAGCCCTTTTTCTCTACTGACCGAAGGCAGAAGAAAAAGAATTTTCACCCTGTCAGCTATTTGCTATCTTTCAAGAATTTCCATTACTTACAAGGCTAGCTGTCTAAATGTAAAGCCACATTTGCAGACTCTGAAACTCAAGAAGTGTACATAAATATCCAGGTTCATTTAAGCAGTGTAGGCGATTTATGAAAGAATTCCAATTTCTGATGGTAAAACATAAAATGATTTTATTTATGCTAATGTCACAATGAAGTGATTCCCTTAATATCTTAAGGATTTCTTTTTCTTTATTTGCTCTAATTAGTTATACATAACAGCAGAATGCATTTTGACTCATTGTAAACAAATAGAGCACAATTTCTCATGTCTCTGGTTATACATAATGCAGAGTCACACCATTCATGCAATCATACATGTACATGGGTAATAATGTCCATCTCATTCCACCATCCTTCCCACCCCCATACCACCTCCCCTTCCCTCTGCCAATCTAAAGTTCCTCTATTCTTCCCTAGACACCTTCTCCACAATTGGGGATCATCATCTGCATATTAGAGAAAATATTTGGCCTCTGGTGCTTTGGAATTGGCTTATTTCACTTAGCATGATATTCTTCAACTCCATCCATTTATCTGCAAATACCATAACTTCACTCTTCTTTATGACTGAGTAATATTCCATTGTGTATATATACCACATTTTCTTTATTCATTCATCTGTTGAAGAGTATCTAGGTTGGTTCCACAGTTTAACTATTGTGAATTGAGCTGCTGTAAACATTGACATGGCTGTGTCACTATAGTATGCTGATTTTAATCCTTTGGGTATAAACTACGAAGTGGGATAACTGAGACAAATGGTGGTTCCATTCCAAATTTTCTGAGGAATCTCCATAGTGCTTTCCAGAGTGGTTGTACCAATTTGCAGTTCCATCAGCAATGTTTGAGTGAATCTTTCTCCCAGCATCCTCACCAATACTTATTGTTGCTTGTATTCTTGATAATTGACATTCTGATTGGAGTGAGGTGAAATCTTAGAGTAGTTTTGATTTGCATTTCTCTAATTGCTAGAGATGTTGAACATTTTTCCATATATTTGAAGATATATAATCAATTGTATATCTTCTTCTGTGAAGTGTCTATTCAGTTCCTTAACCCATTTATTGATTGGGTTATTTGCTTTTTTTTTTTTTTTTTTTGGTACTTTTTTTGAGTTCTTTATATATCCTGGAGATTCAAGCTCTATCTGAAGTGGGTGTGATAAACATTTTCTCCCATTCTGTAGGCTCTCTCTTCACAATATTGATTGTTTCCTTTGCTGAGAAGAAGTTTTTTAGTTTGAATTCATCCTATTTATTGATTTTGTATTTTATTTATTATGCTTCAGGGGTTGTGTTAAGGAAGTCAGGTCCTAAGCCAACATGATAAAGATTTGGGTCTACTTTTTCTTCTGTTATGCCCAGGGTCTCTGGTCTAATTCCTAGGTCCTTGATCCACTTCAAGTTGAGTTTTATGCAGGTGAGAGGGGTTTAATTTCATTTTGCTGCATATGGATTTCCAGTTTGCCCAGCACCATTTGTTGAAGAGGCTATCTTTTCTCCAATGTGGCAACTTTGTCTAGTGTGAGATAACTGTATTTATGTGGGTTTGTCTCTGTGTCTTCTATTCTGTGCTATTAGTCTACATGTCTATTTTGGTGCCAATACCATGCTGGTTTTGTTACTATAGCTCTTTATTGTAGTTTAAGGTCTTATATTGTGATGCCTTCTGCTTCACTCTTCATGCTAAAGATTGATTTGGCTATTCTGGGGGTCTAATTTTTCCAAATGAATTTCATGATTTTTTTTTCTATTTCTATGAAACTCTAGCCAAAGCAATTAGACAGACAAAATAAATTAAAAGGGATACAAATAGGAAAAGAAGAACTCAAACTATCACTATTTGTTGATGACATGATTCTATATTTAGAAGATCAAAAGAATTCCACCAAAACACTTCTAGAGCTAATAAATGAATTCAGCAAAGAAGCAGGATATAAAATCAATAGCCATAAATCAAATGTATTTCTATAAATCAGTGATGAATCCTCTGAAAGAGAAATTAGGAAAACTACCCCATTCACAATAGCTTCAAAAAATAAAATACTTGGGACTCAATCTACCAAAAGAGGTGAATGACCTCTATAAAGAAAACTACAGAATACTAATGAAAGTAATTGAAGAAGAACTTAGAAGATGGAAAGATCTCCCATGCTCTTGGATAGGCAGAATGGATATTGTCAAAATGGCCATACTACCAAAAGCATTATTTTGATGCAGATTTAATGTAATTACTATTAAAATTCCAATATCTTCAGGATTTCAATAAATTTCAAGCTCACTATTCAGTAATTTGAATAGTTTTATTTCAATAGGTAAGATGCTGCCCCAGTTCTTTTCAAACTTTCACATTAAACTAGTTTCAACTTATTTTCTCCCTTCCAGTAGCACAGGTTATGACTTTAGGGGCTTAAAATGGGAAGGGAGAAAAGCAGAAAGGATTATTATTTGCACTCTCCCTTTCTTCCTTTCATAATGCTAGTTACTTTGGTTGAAAGGAGGGTTGGAAAGAAAAAATGTGCATTCCTTGACATTACTAGGGAGAGGACAATTCTGCGGAGGTTTATGATTGCTGTTTCTCTGGAGAACTGAAATTGACTACTCTATGATTGTCCTTATAGTGCTTACAGAATGACTGGCTTTCTTGGAGGGCACACCAATGGATTATTAAGAATACTCCATAAGACAGCATTCTATAACACAACTTTCTTATGTCAGAAATAAGGCTTTAGCCACTTCAACTTCACTGTTGTTAGTTTCCCAGGAATTGTCCATCTATCCCACAGCTTCTTACTGATGATGACACTTCTGCCATTTCAGAACACAATGCCAATAGTGAATGACAAGAGTTCTGTAAACTCCTTCTTTCTCAGTTCATTAATTTCTTTCTGATTCTTCTCTCTCCCTCCCTCCTACTCCATACAGTAAAGAATCAAGTTGTCAAGTGCTCTGACTAATCAAAGATCATTTAAAGAATGGAACAAAATTTTCTTCTTCTTTCTTTCAGGAATCCATTCTTAAGAAGTGAACCCCTTGTCTTTGGATATGGAAAAACTTTTCTCCAACATGATACAAGACATTCTTTCATCAAGAGCTCATCTTATGTCATGGTCCTTTCTTATACCATCTCCTCTGCTGGGGTCATACTTAAAAGGAAAAAAGAAACACTCCTACCCAGTTTCATTTGACATTAATGCAATTAAAAAGCACAAAGAATATCTAGTCCCCTGTCCCCTGCAAACAAATTATGGTGGAGAAGACCCACCAAAACATGTACTGGTAGTGTTGACTTATGCTGGATCCGACAGACCTTTGCAAGTTAATAAAGTTAAGCAGGGTTTGTTGAGATCTAGAGGCCAGCAGGTGTCAGTCAAGGAGACAGTGGGAGATAGCAGCTGTCAAAGTTTGAATCACAGTAAGCTGATTCCTAGGAGATGTCAAAAGAAAATTCATCACATAGTAGAAAACTATACATGAAGTAATTTAAAATATGTATAAATGTCATACATTTTTGTTTTAAATAAGGTCAGTTTTCATACATAAAATGTATTTCTAGGGATAACAAATTAAGTCTGATATAATTAGGGTATGAGTTTCAGGCATATGATGAATCTATGATCATAGGTAAAATGGCAACTTTCTGACATATCCTCAAATAAATGGAATCTCCAAGACAGGGTTGGCTAAGTCACAGATGAAATTTCACAGATATATGGGGATTCCTGGATGAAATTTGGACAAAAAGACTAGGTTTATACTACTGCCAATTATGTTTGGATCCCATGTTTTGTTACAGCCATTAACACTGGAAACTTCTCACATGACAATCAGCAGCATGAATTCAGTGTTGCTTTGTCCCAATTTCTAGAGACATATTGCTATTATTGATGTGATATTTCTCATTTCTCTTATAATCATCACTATAGATGTAATTTTCTTTGATTGATCAAAAGAACACTAGTACTTTGTTTCAGTCAGAAACTCTACATATATAACTTTTTGAAAAAAAAAATATTCTCTCCCTCCAAATTTCTTTGGGTGACCCAAAGATGCAAATGTGGGAAAAGAATAGCATTCACAGAGAGGAGACACTGACATTGTCTTCATTCCCTCCACACTTGACCTCTTTTTAACCTCTTTGTACACTTCCTGGAGGACTAGGAATGACTTGGCTATGAAAAAGTTTAGGTGTCATAGTCCTGCTGATTTACTGACCAAGGATCTACTTACTTGACATGGACCTTCTTAAAAGTGATCACAAGAGATGCCTCCCCACAAACCTAATGCATACATTGACTTAGCACCTCACAAAACTTGAAATCTGTACTCTGAGACCCAGTCTCTCATACATTATTCCCTTCGAGTAAGGTACACGTACACCACACACATATTTGAAAGGTCAAGAGCATACTCAGTAAGGAAAGAGGCATAAAGAATTAAAAAGATGCTGAAAAACACTGTTTGGCCAGGACATACACACACATACTTTTCCTTACAAAGTGTGCTGTCAAAATAATTTGCTGCTAATGATACAGCTTCAAATCATTATTTCCATTGTTTTCTTAGTTTTTTTTTTCTGATAGAGCACAAAAAGCAATTGGTTTTACTCATTTATAAAGAAAAGTGTGTCCTATTAACACTAAAATATTCTAATTAATTACTGTCAAAGGAAAATTATTCTATCAAATGAATTAACATCATGGAAAATATTTTTTAATCATTTGGTGTCATAAAAAGTATTCTTCCCAACGTATTCTTCAAAATAGACTCCACATGTGCATAAATTATTGCTATATATTGAATATAGTTCCTGTATTTATTTATGTCATTTCCTTGAGGTAAACTGATAAACAATTTGAGATTGTTACATCTGATCAGGATAAAAGAATATGCACATCAATTTTATAACGAAAAATGTCTATAGCAAAATAAAGAGACAAGAATAAGGGAAAGTCATCTATATTTAAAGACAAAGCTTTTTTCTTCCCCTTCCCTAGCTATTTCTCTTTCTTCTCATGAGAAAATCAGTCTACAAACCATGATGCTAAAGATAATAGGTGCCCATGACTCTGGCAGGAGTACAGTACTTCAAGGAAAACCCTGGAAATCAGGGTCCTGTATGGAGGCTGTTTCACAGGAAGTCAAAGTGAAGGGGGTCAGAACCCAAGACTGGTCAGAAATTCCCACTGATAGGTGGGATATCAAACCACAACCTTCTAAGGAGGGTGCCTTCATGGGAGTATGGCTTGTCATGGGAAATAAGTCAGTTGCCCATGTAGGGATAGAGAGTGTGAGAGGGGGGGTGATAGATATCAATACAAATGTCAACTGTATCTATTGGAAAGGCGACCATGTGGGCTGTGATAGCTGAAGCAAAGTGAAGAGGACATGCAAAATGTACAAGGTGCTCTAACATGGGATGTTGGAGCCTAAGTGGAGGGCAGAGGAGTTAACACAATACACAAATTAGTGTTCAAATGACTTGAGGGGCACATTCCAGGGTGGGAGAGGGGACTTGACAAGGAGAATCAGATAATGAAAAGAATGAGGTAGCTATCTCTAGAAGTTTCATCTCTTAACTAGTAGGTGAGACTAAGAGAGTTGAGGAGACATCTGCATGGGATGAGTTCCCAGCAAGGGTATCATAACACAGAAAGAATATATTTACTGGGAAAGCATGTCATCATCGGGAAGTATTAGACCCCAGGTGAGAAGGTTGGATGAGGATAAAGAAAGGAGCACTTCCATATACTGAGACTATCCTAGTCAAGGAACTAGAGCAATGGAAGGAAGAGAGCATTCACGTGTATTGAGGAATTGAACCCAAGTGGGTCAGAAAGGCATCTGGGCGTGAGGAGGATGGCAGCAGATTTGAGGTGCTGGTTATTAACCACATAAACAAATATGCTAAGTATAATGAGCTGGGTTTCTCACCTACAGGAATTACCACAGAAAGGGAGAAATCCAATGTGAAGTCTGTGTCATTATGTTGAAATCATAGGTATTGGTGTGAATCAAGATTTTTAATATAGAAATATATGGAGATGTAAATATGTCTGAATGTTTTCCAGATTTTTCCATTGAGAATTCTGGAAACAGGGACATCTCATTAGTGAAAAGAATGTCTTGAACCCAGACGTGGTTTCTATATTCCTTTCTTCCCTAAGATGAAACAAGAGTTCTTAGAGAAAAGTCTGATTTTAGGAAATGATAAAAGCCTAGAGGATCTCATTGTACTAGAAAGCAATAAATGCTAAAATGAGGAGGGACTGTGACAAAACAGCATAGGTAGAAGACAGTTTAAAGGGCTTCCACAGGGCAAGTATGAGAAAAGCTTAAAAAATAATGTTAATAGGGTTACACTTCATTGAAAAAAATAAGAAACCAGTATTCACATTGACATACAAAAATAGACACATAAATCAAAGTTTACATAGTAGAAAAGTTTGACTGATTCACTTTAATCAAGTAATGATAGTTACCATTGCCAGTAATGTGACAAATGGAAATCTTGGGCACTTAACAATGTATGGAACACGATGTTATTTCTGTGGTATTCACAATGTTAATTCTGCCTAAAATACACAGTCTGAATATAATTGTGAGTAAACAGACGAATTCAAATTGAGAGATATTAAGTATGTCCCTTAACATATTTTATCCATAGACTGTCTGGCCTCTATGGGGGTATCAATGTATAAAAGCTACAAAAAGACTGGGAATTGGTTTTAGAATAAAAGGAAATTTAAAAGATTAGATGCATTATAGGATCCTGGTGGAAGCCTATAATCCCAGTGACTTGGGAGGTTGAGACACAAGGCTCTCTATTTCAAGGCCAACCTGGACTTGCTCAAAATAGAAAAATGGAAAAGTCTATAGAAGCGTCTCAGTAGCAACCAGTCTTGGAATCTATCCCCACTACTGACAAACAAATAAATAAACAATGCATTATAGGTTTCTAGACTGGATCTTTTTACCATAAAGGAGATTTTTTTAAATACTTGGTAAAATTTTAATGGCGACTTAAACTCAACTTTGTAAATAGTAGTAATGTGTTAATGTTAATTTTGATGATTATATTATGGTCTATAGAAAAAAAAGTCTTGTTTAAAAAACAAAAGGTAACAAAATAATTTATTTGCATTATGCTTGCAACTTATCGATAATTTTAAGATTGTTTCAAAACAGTAAATGGAGAATAATAATAAAAATATAAAGCAATATATCATCACATATTTTAATGTAACTAAGAAAAGGAAAGATTAATCTAGTATTCTTTCCATTCTGTGTATCTCAATAGAATTGAAAAAGAGTCTATACAACAGAAAAACTACTTTATTTTCAGGAACCGCCTCTAATTCTTAGTCACTATAAAACTGAACAAGTCTACTTCAAGTCTCACTGTTCTTTGTGTGGCATGTAACACCAATGCTCACATTCTTTACAAGTTTAATATCAGGCTCAAAAGAGTTGTTTCTGAAAGCATAAAGTAGCATAGAAAAATTAATGATTAATTAGTAACATAACCAAGCTGGACTCAGCACATATTAGTTGTTCCTATTGCAAAATTCCTGGTATGTTTTCTCAAAATCAATCAATTGAGTTGTGACTCAATAGCTCTTTCTGTTGGTCTGACACATATCACACTCCACAGCTGTGCCATATGGCTCTGAGGGGTGTGACGTTAGAATCGACAGAGTTCCTTCATGCTCTGTTCAGCATGATGAACTGAAGTTACCTATCTTACTGCCAGACATTAGGGCACACACTCAGCCAAGCACAGCTATATTTCTGCAAGTATTACTTCAAGATTGATTAGTTAATTAAATTTAGAACTTTATATCCTAACCAATCCATCTTAACTTTGAAATTTAGAGCACTTGAATTTGACATTAATAAAAGGCAGGATAAAATTTTCTTTTTTAAAAAATGTGTTTGTTTTACAAATTGCAGCAACCACAGAGATAGAGTTGAATATTTGTTTTTTATAGAGTACTATTTCCAACTATTCGAAAGGTTAGAAATTAAAGTTCAAAGAGGACAAGGTTGGTGTTCTTAAGAAAACTCAGAGCTAAACAAATGTTTACATTCAATCTTATCTTCACATAGACTATATAACTATGATATTAATGTGGCTATTGACAGTGGTATGAAATATGTTTCCAACTTGATACTACAGATGAGTATGTGAACAAATGTGGTAACTTTCCCCCAATAAATATCAAAACATGGCTCCTAAGCAAATTCGGTAAAACCATCATGTTAAATCCATATTGAAGACTGAAGACAAAGGAAAAATCATAATACTGAATCTGTATTTATTTACAGTTTTGACATTTGGATCATCAGAGATATTTTACATTGCTTTACTTTTAAAAATAGTGCATTAAAATATGTTTCTCTTCATTATTGAGATTCTGGGCACCTCCTTGAACTTTATGCCAAGGCAAGTATCTCATTGCCTCATCTTAGGCATGGCCCTGGCCCCTAAAATAATGTTGGTTGCAAGATAAATGATAATCAGTAGTATTTGTGTTACATGAAGTCTAGATTCTCATAACCATAACATCAGTGATTCTTGACCACACTCTTAACATCATGTTCTCCATGACTGCTAAAACCTGTGTGCGTGTGAGTGTATTCCTGTGCATTTTACTCTGCAGAAACTGGAGGACTGTATGAAAATGTCTACATCCTTAACCCATCATCCATCAGAAAGATGAAACTCTGAAAAATATAAGCCTGAGAAAGTGTTTTCCATAAAAATTCATCTTCTCCTGCTATACCATGAACTAGAATATAGTAGATAGTCACTCACTATCACAAAGACTTTCTAGGGAAAAGAAATTTATACAGAGACTTATAATTTCACTTTATTTTAATTAATTACTGATTCTTTTTTCTTTGCTTCAAGGCTTATGGAACCCCATTTATCCACTAATCTTTTCACTTATTCATTATTTATTTATACAGCAGGCATTTTCTGAGTACCTACAAAGCATGTAGAAGGAGCCAAGGACAGGACTGAAAGAAGATGTGACATTTGAACAGAATGTTTAAGAGCAATTATGTTACCATGGCTGTGTGAGACCAGGAAACCCATTTACTACAGAATAAGTGGGCACAGTGGACCATAAAGTTTCCTGGAAAACTCTAGCAGTATAGAATAATTTTTTACTATCATGTGGTATTCTGGCAAAATATGTGTCTGAAGAGGACATAAAGGTAAGTTTAATAAGGGAAGTGCAGAAAATCACAAGGATCATAGACTAAAATAATTTAATTATGATGCACCTTGTATTGATATTCTTAACTTGAGCTTTGATGAAGTTTCCAAATATGTGGGTTTGCTGTTTTATCAGGTTTGGGAAAATTTTACCATCGTTTCTTCAAATATTCTTTTCCTACCTCTACCTCCACTCTCTCCTTACCTTAAATTTGTAACTACATGCATACAAGCTGCTCAATAATGTCCTTCATTCATTTCATTAATTGCCCCATTTAATTTTAAATATACTTTGTATTTCAGAATAGTTTTAAATTTACAGGAGAGCTATGAAGATTGTACAGAGATTTTCATAAACTCCTCAGGTTCTGCTATTTGTCTTCTGTTGTTCTGTTTCTATAAATTGCACCTCTTGTAGGTTGTATTTGCCTGATTCTCTGCAGGCCTGGTCATTTGTTTATGCCAGTCATGAATTTTATGATTTGGAGCTAATGTATTTGCATTGCTTTACATCCATGTAAATCTTATTCTGCATGCAGTTAAGTTAGTTGGAACCAATTAGATTCTTTCTAATTTTGCTATGCTAGGTGGATCCAGAAGAGTGTAGTCCGATTTTAATGCTTCATTACTGAGGCACTATCTTTCTGAGAACTTTACTCATTAACATGCATTTGAAAGCCTTTCTTTGTCTACTAGGAAAATAATATTCTTGTCAGGCTCAGTGGCACATGCCTATAATCCCAGCAACTCAGGAAGACAAGGCAGGAAAATTGCAAGTTCAAAGTCATCCTCAGCAACTTAGGGAGACAATGTCTCAAAAAAAAAAAAAAAAAAGGGCTGGGGATGTGCTCAGTGGTAAAGCACCCCTGGGTTTAATCTCTGGTAGTAAAACAAAAACAAAAACAAAAGTAAGGCATGCACCACCACACCAGTCAAAAAAAAAAAAAAAAAAAAACTATTCTTGCTTCTTGGTAAACTCTAAGAATAGTTCCATGAGCCCCTCTTCACTGGTTCTTTTCCTAACCTTGACCTTGATAGTTTCCACATATGCATGTGCCACTTGTTATATTGCAATGAAGACTCAAGGGGAATTCTTTCCATTTCTCCAGATACATAGATATCCTTATCCTTCTGTCCTTTTCTCTTTCTTTCAAAGTTTTTCTTGATGGCACTCCACCTTACAAATTCTACCTGCCTTACCTTTTTTGAAATCTGAACTGTGTCTCTCACTTCATGCTTCTGCAAATGCTCTCTGCATAGTACTCAGGAGCCATCAAAGGGCTCACATCTATTTATTCTCTTTTTTTTTCTTTAACTTCACTCAAGAATTATCATCCTATTATGCCTCTGTCTAAGGTTCATGCTTTCATATATTGTGTTTTTTTTTAGTTAGTCGTTCAAAGTAGAAAGACAATCTAGTCCATGCTATTTCATCATGGCCAT
This sequence comes from Sciurus carolinensis, assembly GCF_902686445.1. Lineage (NCBI taxonomy): Eukaryota > Metazoa > Chordata > Mammalia > Rodentia > Sciuridae > Sciurus > Sciurus carolinensis. The sequence goes on from NC_062215.1 coordinate 94,415,722, forward strand.
AAAGGAAAACAACAAACATAAGGAACAGAGATGCTGGTTTTTTTCATTCATATTAATACAAAGAATTTAGGAGTGTTTGACCACCATTGCAATTTTTTTTTTTCATTTTCTTTCAATCAATTGTCCATTTCTCGCTTCAGAAGGCATAAAGAGACTAAAAGGAATCCATTTTTTTTTCCCTAAACAAAATCCTAAGCGAAAACACCTGCAGTTTTTCACCATGGTTATGAATATGCAGGTGTTCCCAATGGGGGAGAAGAACAGAAAGATAGGACCCTGGATTGTTTGAGATGACTGTAAATCTGATTCTTCATGCTTAAAATATTTTCAACTGAAGTACTTAAAAGTTCTTGGTTGAAAGTAACTGATTTTGTCTGCATGTACTCTGGTTGTTTCGGTTAATTGGAAAACAGCACACATTCCTCTCTGATTTTAACTCTGGAATGTTCTTTCTTTAGTTTACAATCATGAATGTGAATTTATGGTACTAAACCGTCACAATTACAAACTTTCCTCCACATGAGAAGTGATTGATTGAAATTATTTTCTCTCCACACTATATGAAATCTGAATATATTTTCTGATGCATTTGGAAAAGAGTCAGTAATAAAAATAGATCTGTGTGATATTGGGTAATAGGAAAACTTACATTCATTCTTATAAAAAAAAGTAGGAATTCACAGTTAAAGTTACACATGAAAAAAACTTTCTTAGCTGTACAATAATTCTGGAAGAAAATAATTAATTGTGCATTTCAGGAAGCCAACTCTATACCTTATCACATAGTACTTGCCAGTTTTATTGGAGAAATGGTTATTGAATAATAAATCTGGTTAGTGTTCATGTTTTGTATTGGCAAAAATTTAGCCTAATATTGCCTTTAAATTTAGTTGACTAACTTGCTGATTCCATAACAGCTTCGATCTTGTCAGCAATGGTAAGGATAGATGACTTTTTGTCTAAAAAATGTCCATATCATCCAAAAGAGGAACAACAACAACAAACAGATATTCTAGGAAGTTGATCTTTGTAAGTCTTGTGAAATAGAGAATTGCATCGAGGTTACTACCAGTTAGCTACTAACCAAGCACCTTTTTTTTTTTCTCTGATTTTGACACAGGTCTCTCTAAGTTGCTGAGACTAGCCTCAAATTTGCAATCCTCTTGCCTCAGCCTCTTGAGTCAGTGGAATTATAGCTGTATGCCACCACACCTGGCAAACTTGTAAATCTTAATATTATTTGTTCATCTATAAGTTTCAGATTTGACTTTTGTTGGAGAAAGAACATTAATATTTGAACACATTTGATGAACCCATTTTAAATTCTTCCATCATGACACTGAAGATGAACATGAATAAGAGATTTGACAAGTGATGTCATTTTTTCACAGATCTCCAAAAACATTTTCATTTACATCATTTTGGTAGATAGCACAATATATCCAGAAAACTTTAGGTAAAAGAAGGCTCAGTTTTTTCCCCAGTCTTTGATTTGCCAGAGTCCATGTTAAAAACCTTATATCACATCTCACCATAAACTCTGTGTTCTAACTCAAAATATTTAAGAAAGTTTTTTTTTTTCCTAGAGTGTCAGCCAGCAAAGTTTTTCAAAACAGCGTGCTTTCATTCACAGTGCTTTCCAAAATATGTCTTGCAAATGCCAACAACTGAGCACAACCTGAAACATCTGTGGATTTGTCCATTTATGGTGCAAAGTAATCACTTTCCATACTCTTTAAAACCAGCTGTTCACAGGCATTAATTGCTATGTCACTTACATGCTTTAGAACAGCAGCATTTGACAATGGCGCACATGTTAATTTGTTTACCACATCTGGTTCGTTTTCAGTGAATACCATCTTCATGGCAGATGGTTATAGATGAGTCGTTGCAATTATGCAGTTTAAGAGGACTCTCAGTTGAGATGGATTGAGTATTCATTTAAGTGACTAAAATTTTATATTAAGAGTCATATGTAAATACCTTCAATTTTCTGGCTAAAGTGTTCTACAATCTAGGTTTTGTTTTATTTTTAAAAACTATGTATGTTGGTTCTATGATGGTAGAATAATTTAAGATTTACTACTTTTATATGGCAGTTATTCAAAATATATACCATGCCTGTCTTAAATGAGTTGGGCATATTGCTGTCTTCTTTTTCTCAAGTGATCAAAGAGCATCAAAGCTCACTCAGGAATCAGAATGATCAAGTAATGTCAGTTTCCAACATCCAGAAATCTTGGGACTGTGACTTTCATGGAATTTTTTTTTGAAAATAGCGGAAGGCCTTTGTAGTCTCAGAAGTAAAAAAGTCACACATATTTTTTTTTTCTTTCCTGCTGCTAGTTTCTTCAGTTTACTTACACACACACACACACACACACACACACACACACACCTCTTAAGATCCAATCAGACAGGGAGGAGAGATTTACATAGATAACTCATCAAATACTTAGTCTGATAAAATATGTCTGGAATTAATATAAATATCTATTGCTTCTATCACTTTACCCTGCCTTGACTTTTCAAGTCATTTTATACTATTCATGCTTCATTTTTAATGAATTAAATTTTCTTTTCAGTTGTTAATTTGGAAGTGGAATGTTCCCTGGACACTCATGAATGGGAAACTTATTCCCTAACTTGGAACATGATGGAAACATTAAGAGGTGCTGCCTTGCCACAACGCCAAAAGCAACAGAGCCAACAGAAATGGACTGAAACCTCCAAAACTGTGAACAAAAACTCAGTCTTTCCACAATATTAGTTGATTAGCTCAGGTATTTTATTATAGCAACAAAAAACTGACTGATACAGCAGTCTTCTCTGTTTCTTACTCCATATGGTTGATGAAGAATTTGAGGATGTTGACTAAGTCCTCTTTTTTCCTATCCTTTCAGTTTACTCCTACCATAATATCATAAGACAAAAAGTAATGAGAATTCTACTTGCAGAAACCATGACAAAGGGTAAATTTTCTTACTATATATTTTCATCAACCACAACAAAATGCTATAACAACTGTCATGCCAACTTTCTGTATATTCTACTAGAAATTCACTCTTTCACAGATAGGGTATGTAGTACTTGTATTCTGTATGTCATTTGCCTTGATAAGTGATGAGTACATAGAGACTAAAACAAAGTGACATAGTCCATAATTTTATGCAATTGAAAAATCTCTGAAAGTGGTATAATAAACAATCGAACAGGTAAGATGATGTGTTTTTGTATATTGTAAGATATATTCTCCAGAATAAATGAATTTAATGTCTGATTACAGAAATAATTGGAGGTCTACATTAGCTTATAAGGTCAGAGCAATATTTAAGGAGAGTTCACATGGAGAAAAATGATCAGATGACAAGATATGTGAAGATAACTTCCATGCAGAGAAACGGAAGAGAAATAGAAGGTAGAAAGGCCTCAGTTGGGGAAGTACTTAATGTACCTTGTAAATGGGAAAAGAGAGTTGTGATCCAGGCTTGGGAGTAGAGAGAGCTTGGCATACAATCATCTCACAGACTCAACACAGGAACTTTATCATGGCAATCCTAGACCCAACGGGAATACTGAATTTTATTTTAAAACAATGTCTCATTGAAGAGATTTAATTGATAGGTGATGTATTTTTAATGTATTTAAAAAGTGTCTTTGCTCAATGCCTTATGCTATTAAGAAGGGAAAAGAGGTATGGAAGAGGCAAATCATTAACAACCTATAAGCTACTGAGATTTACTTGTTATCATTCCACAATTTATATTTCAAAAATCTGGATATCTAGGTTCCTTCAACTCTCTCTCTCTCTCTATACACACACACACACATATGTGTGTGTGTGTATATATATATATTTATATATATAAAAAGTCTTGACAATTTTAGATTTCTAACATCTTTCATAGGTATAATTTCTTCTTTCTCAACTTATTGCCGTAAATTAGGGCTTCATAATCTTTCCATTCAGACTATTAAAATGTAACAGGTTTTTATGATTCCTATCATGCATATCAACCCCAATTATGTAAACAGATGCCTAAATTACCTTAATAAAATTGAACAACAACAACAAAAATAAGCCAAACCCATAAAACAAAGGCCTAATGTTTTCTCTGATATGTGGATGCTAATTCATAATGGCGGGGGCACTAGGGAGGAATAGAGGGAATAGAGTTACTTACATAGAAAGGAGTGAAGAGGGGAAGGGTATGGGGGTAGGAAGGACAGTAGAGTGAAACAGACATTATTACCTCATGTACATATATGAGTACATGACTGATGTGATCCTACAATATGTACAATCAGAAAAATGAGGAATTATACCCCATTTATGTATGACTTATCAAAATACATAAATGCATTTTACTGTCATGTATAACTAATTAGAACAAATAAAAAAATTAAAAAAAGAAAAAACCTAAACAAACAACAGCAACAACAACACAAAAGCCCAAGGTACTCCACTACTTATATTGATCTATTCACTGGCTGCCCACAGTGAAATGTACCTTTTTATTTATATAAGAAAGATAATGTTTACTAAGCATGTCCACAGGCCAGAATAATATATCAAATCTTGTCATTAATCTAATCTAAATGTTGTCATTATTCTACTTTTTACATAAACAAGTTTACAGGCAGTAAATGAGAGTGAAAGTGAGTTACTTGTTCTGTTGAAAAGTAAACACACTTAGAATTAGCTTGATTAATAGACCGTAGATCACCTTGAGAGTATATGTGTAGGAGCTTCCAAGCTCAACTTCATGGCACAATGTATCCTATTTAAAACCCTTCAACCTCTTTAGGTTTCCTTAACACAGATCATCATGCCAATAACTTGGTATCCTGCCACTGGGGACATTAAAACCACTTTAGAAAGTTGAAGCAGATTGAGATTATGACTAGTAAAATCATTCTTTGCAGTGGTTTATCAGTGTCCTGTTTCCTTTTTTGACATTAAAAATTTTTGTCATATATATAAGAAATTTCCTCAAATTTACCCTTCAGGCTCAAATAATTAAGCACAACAATTTCAGATGAACCAAGTGAATTCCACTTTCCCAGCATGAGTACAGCCCAGACGCTAAGAAGGACAGGGTCCTGTGGAGGTATGTGTCATTAGAATTGCTCTCCTTCTAATCTAGCAGCTGAGCTTGGTGAGCTCAATATCTGTGCTTATTGTTCTCACTGCTCTTCCCACTCCACCACCCACCCTCTAGAATCAGCTTCATTTCCTGGAGAAGGCTACCGGCCAGCCCAACCACTATCAGTCCCAGTGGGTCTCAATAAAGCAAGCTTTAATAAAAGAAGATAACATAAAGTGACAACTATAGAATTCCACAGGGAGCTGGTTGGTGATCAAAACATGCATTGGTTTTTCTTTCTTTTTTGCTGTGTTTGTGTGCCTTTTTTTCTCACAGTGACAAAGAGAAAGACCTGAAGTTGATTTGTAACCTAATGATCTGACTTTTCTTTCCAACAGGAGGACTTGTTTTCCATGTTTTTTCCTGAGGCAAAAATTTTATAATCTTTTCAAAAAATCTTAGTTATTCCAGGATTCTGTCCAAACCTGACCACTCACTATGTATCAAGAAAATTAATGTTAACCATGTATGTTAAACACAAACATAAGTACTGAACAAAATATTGTAAAATTGCACACTTTCTCCACTAGAGTGGGAACTTGCATTTCTGTACTCAAGAGATAGGACCTGATTTAACAAGCTCTATCTTATCCCTTTTTTTTTCTCTCACTAAACCAAAATTTTCAAAAATCTAAAAACATGGTAGCTCCTAGGCAAAAAATAAATAAGCCTCTCAGAGATTTTATTGATTGCATTAAATAACATGGTGTTACGGCTAAATATTTTTCCACCAAATTCATATTCAAAGGCCTAACTACCAGGTACCTTAGAATGCTTTGAAGACATGGATTTTACAGAGACAATTAAAGTAAAAATGTATCATTACAGTGGAACCTGATCCATTAGGACTGGTATCTTATAAGAGGGAGTTAACAACACAGACAGAGACATTGAACCATGAGAAGACAAAGGTAAAACATGCCCATGTGCACAAGGAGGAAAGAGGCTCACCAACTCTGCTGACACCTTGATCCTGGATTTCTAGCCCTGAGAAGTGTGAGACAATAAGTTTCTATTGTTAAAGTTACTCATTCTGTGGTATTTTTCTATAGAACCCTTAGAAAATATATAGGAATCAGCAAGACATTAAGGTATATCAAAGAAGACTATAAGGGTCAGAGGTATGACTAGACAAGCAGAAACAATGAAATTAATTTACTAATAGTAGCAAAATTAGTTAATATTCTATATGGGTTAAGAAGTAATATTTGGAGTTATTTTTTCTCTGAGTTAGAAATAAACTATTTCTACACTACAAAATTAATTTACTATGTGCAATGAACATTTGTATTACCTTTATTTTTGCATAAGTTAACCTCTATCTCTACAATGTTATAAAGTAGTATAGCTATAGAAAGTCAATAAAAAGTGCACACACCTATAGACTCAGATATCCTACCAAGGGGGAACACAGAATAAGACTCACCACTCCACTGGAAGAATTCCCAGTAATATCTTTTGTCAACTTCCAAGTGTTTTACATATTTTTTATCTCATTCATATAACCATGTGACCAAATATATCTTATAATACATTCTTATTAAGCATACTTCTCTGAATTCAGCAATACCGTAGGTATAGTTTGTCTAATACATCTAAATTTGTTCCATTAAGGCAGGAGATACTTCTGTGCCCTAATTAAATCCCCCTGGCCAGGATGTAGGATTTTGCTATTGGATATCAGCTAATAACCAGACATTTTGTTATGCACAGTTGAAACATACAATTATCATTACATATATACAAAAAAAATCAGATTTTTAAACATAATGAGCTTGCTTATTAAACCTCTATAAAACAGATAAAGCCATTTGTATTAATGCAAATCTGTTTGGAATTTTATTTCCTCTTTGCAAAAAAATAAAATTTGTGTGTATGTGTTTTTATATTAAAATTTTCAATTAAGTGTAAGGGTTCTGGCAGATGGAGAGTAGGTGGGGCGTTCTATAGGAAAATACAGAAAGGATTAAGAAAGGGAGGGGGTGAGATAATAGTCAAGGTTTGTTTGCTGTAGAGGATTTAATAAGACTAGCTCAACTCTTCAACCATTCACTTCCTGACTTTATTAATTCATAAACTGATGTATTTTAACATCACATGGCAATATTTAAAAAAAATTTCCAGGACCACTCTGATAGCTGACCTAAAATGAGAACTTTAAGTAGATTTCAGTAGAACTTTTATATATGTAGACTTTCTGCTTCCACTTTCCATAGTCTTTTTTTTTTTTTTTTTTTTTTTTTTTGGCATTTTGCCTAAAGGTCCAATGTTAGGAACACAGAGAAAATGCCAGATTTCTTAATTTCCTTTTCCTAAAGGTTGTACTGTTGAGTTAGACTTGATTTTTCCTATTCTAAATTAAATTTTCTCAACAAATTGAAGTATTATTTAAGTTACTCCAATGCCCAGTCTGAAAAATCAAAGGGAACTGACAATTTGACTTAGCAATGATTTGTGAATGACAGTAATGATTGTGGGGGAAATTAAGAACATGAACTTTTCAGAGTGCCTTAAAATGACATTGTTATTTAAAGTGCTGTTCGGTTAGTAATTTTTAAAAAAGTGATTTTCTTGTTTCACTGAGGACATTAAGCTGTGCTTTCATTACACTCTTTGCACCAAAGCACTGGAATTATCTTCTTTGTTTAGTCCATGACCAGCTGCTGCCCTAGTAAGCCCCATAAACTTGGTTTCACAGCTGTGCTGGCTGCTCCAGATTTTGAAGTTGAAATTTCTTCTCAGTAGTCTTGGTGATTTGGGCCCAGATTCAAGTGAGCATTCTCATAATCCACAGTTGAAACACATCACTTTGTGGAAAGACCACATGCAAAGTTCTCTGGTTTTTCTTTTAAATTTTCCTTGTATTTTGCCTTCTTTCCGGGGGGCGGGGGGAGAGGGGTGCATTTTTAAGTATGATTGGAATTAATTAAACCAACTTACCAACTTTATAAAGAAAGCTAAGGAAATACAAACCGAAATGGACTAACAGTTCCAGTGACCAAATGAAGCTAAATAGTTTTAACATAATTTTCCTGTCCTCAACTATCTTAAGGAATCTTGATAGTAACCATGAATTTGGTTACTTCTCTGTCTTCTAAATTGATCTGATTCACCATCTTGGAATGCCAAATCTCAAAGTCCCATTCAACACTCTGTCTCTCTGTCTCTGTTTCTCTCTGTCTCTCTTTCTTTTCCCCCTCTTTTTCTGTTTTGGTTACTCATGACCAGTCTCACTGATGTTTCTTTTTACTTCTTGCCTTTCATGAAGTTCTATGATCTATTGTCACAGAAGTATCTGGTGATCTCGCTGTTTCCAATCTCTCATTTTTATCCTCTCAGAGAATATCTTATGCTCTATATCTTTGGCCAACTTCTCTCAGAAAGCAGAATCTAATTATTTTTTGTTAACCTCCTAAATATCTTCTTAGGACAAGGGCAACTAATTTTACAAACACATCCCATAAACTCTAAAATTGATGCATGATATCAATTCGTGATATTTAATTCCACAATATTTGTAGTACTCATTCATTTTCAGGATTTTTAATTCCTTGATGGTAAATTATGTCTTTTTTTTTTGTCACCAAAATTAAGTAATTAGACACTTTGTAAATGTAACTTCTGATCTGAACTGAATATTTCAACTTCACTGGGGTTTGCACTATTTTAGTCCAAACTTTGCTATTAAAATAACAATAAAAAGAAATAGGAAAACAAAATAAATTATGAATAATCACACCTTATCTCCTGCTTTGACTTCTTTGAAAAGTTGATTGTAATGCAAGATTTTTGTTTTGATCATCCGATTGACTGGGTTGAGTAGAGTCATACTTTTGAAAAGATCTGAAAGGCACTAGATTGATTTTCACTAGAAAAGTCAGAGAATCACCAACTGATACAGTTAATTGTCAGTGTTAGAAGTTTACTAGTTAAAACTATGGATTTACTTACACCTGGGGTTCCATAGGCAAATGAGCAGTCAGATAAGGATAAGTAAAGTAGATAAGAGAATAAGACCAGTATTAATGGCCTAAGTGCACTACATATAAGCACCAGAAACTGTGATAAATCACCTAACCAGAGATCCTGTCTAAATAAGTCATCCGTTTCTCATCTCCAAATAGTCTGAGGAATAAAATTGACAAAAAAAACAAGAAATTTAGAAATTAGTTAACAAAAAGCTGGCTAGTGATAAGCCTCTGGCCAGAAGGATCAAGAAAAACAGAGAGAGAGAGAGAATGAAAGTGGAGAGAGAGGGAGATAGAAAGAATAAGCAGATCTTCTGTAGGAGAATAGAGAGAACTTCTCTACAGATTATGCAGATGTTTAAAAGAAAATAGAGTAATATTATGAAAAAGTATTCCAAAAATATGATGAGGAGATGAAACATAGAAGTTTCTTCAAATCATAAACTACCAATTACCACACAAGGAGAAATAATCTGAAGAGAACTTATCATTAAATAAACTGAATTTGTCATCAAAAAATATTTCCCCTTCTTTTCCCCAAAGCAATAACAATATCAACTCCATGCCAAATGACTTCATTGCTAAATTAAACCAAATATTTAAGGAAGAAATGATTTCATTTCACAGACTTCTTTCCACCACTCTTACAGTTTTGATCTGTAATGTTTCACAAAAATTCATGTGTTAAACACTTGCCTCCCAGCCTCTGTGATATTTGAGAAGTAATGGAACTTTTAAGAGGGAGCCTAGTTGGAGGAATGAGGTCTTTGAAGATGTAAGCTTGAAGGGTATATTGGGACCATTCTTGCTTCTTGGCTGCCATGAAATTATTAGACCACCTCCACCATGCATTCCCACCATGATCTACTTTGCTGCAATAGGCCAAAGCAAAGGGGTAAAGCAACTATGAACCCAAACTCTGAACCTGCAAACCAAAAAAAAAAACTTTCCTTTTTATGTGTTGATTATCTTTGGTATTTTGCCACAGTAATAAAAAACTAACAAACACATAAATATACTTATTTAAATGCAAGGGAAAACATAAAAATTTTACAGTGGAGAAACCTGACACCACCTTAACCAAATGATGGATAAAAATTAACATTATTTATAATAGGAAAAACCTATTTCATGTAATACACTAAGAAGATATTGGTTCTGGAGGATTCCTGCAAAAAAAAAAAATATGAGAAAATTGGATCATGTTCCCCAAGACAACTGGCCTACTCTCTCCAACACTGTCAATGTCATGAGTGACAAAGAAGACTGAAGAAACAAAAATCTGAACTCAACGTATTGGAATTGAGATTGTTTTCCTCAAATATTTTCTTTCATTCAAATTTTTAAATTATACGTAGTGCAAATGCCACACCCATAGCCACTCAGAGGATCAATCAAAATATTACATTTTATTGACACCTTATCATCAATATTCTAACCTGATAATTACATGAATTACTAAACTCTGCAAAGTTTACCTGTGAAATATTACTCAAATTTCTTTACTACCTTTTAAGTGTTTATTGAAGTATAATTGAATTCAAATATCATAAAGCAAATTATTCAAATTATAAAATTTAATGATTTTTAATATGTTTGCAGAGTTGTGCAGACATCATAATAATCAATTTTAGAGCATTTCATTAGTCCCTCTTCCTGCCAAAAAAAGCATTGTCCAATAGTAGTCATTTGCCACTCTCACCTTTAACGCTCCTTCTCATTGTGCAATCATGATTTCAGTTTTTTACATGTACCTATTCTGAATGCTTCATGTAAGCGGAATATATGGTATATTTTTACTTGTTTCTCTCATTTATTACTATTTACAATGTTTATCCATATTCTAGCACATATCAGTACTTATTTTTTCCAAATTATACTCCATTGTATGATTTAATTTACCAGTTTGTTTATCCATTCATCTGCTGATAAACATTTAAATACTTTATTAATTTTTGGGCATTATGAATGATTCTGCTATGAACGCTCATGAATAAGTTTCATTAGAATACGTGTTGAATATGAACATAACACCGAAGTTGTTGGGTCATATGTTAACTCTGTGTTTAATGTTTTGAAGAACTGGGAAGGTGGTTGCCTGAGTGATTACCATTTTAAATGCCCATCAGCAGTGCATGAGGATACCACTTTTCTTCATATCTCCACCAAGATTTGTTACCTCTTGTTGATTACAGCCATTGCACTGTGTGTGAAGTACCATCACATGTGGTTTTGATTTATAGTTCAGTAATGACTAATTATGTTGAGTATCTTTTCATGTGTTCCTTGGTCATTTGCACCTCTCCTTTAGAGAAATGTTTATTCAGATTTATTTTTCTTATCTCTATTAGGTTATTTGTATTTTATATTGCATTTTAAGTATTCATATATTTCTGATAAAAGTGTCTTAATAAATACATAATTTGCAAACACTCTTTCATTCTGCAGGTTACCATTAAATTTTCTGATGGTACCATTGTCATCCACTCTTTTCTATTCCCATTGTATTTGAAGTTGGGTCCTTATCATTGCCAGATTTTGTATGAATTGCTTTGTAGACTACAGAATAGACTCAGTCTTCAGTTCCTACTCACTTTATCAGTCCACTATGTATCTGTTAGCTTGTCCTCAGAAACCAAAAATCAGATTCCTATTTCTTTCTCACAAATCATCTAAAATTTCTCTCTATTCTTAGAATAAATATTGGCTCTTAAAAATAGCATCAAGCAGCTTTAAACACTGACTGTAAACTAGAATTTTAGCATCATCTCAGACAAGAAAGGCCCTCTCGTCAAATGGACTGTGAGCTAACAGTCCTAACTTTAGGTTATGTAAATAAACTGAAAAACAGTTCATTTTTTAGGTTATTTACATAATTTACTGATACACATTTGTACTTCTGTTCATGTCTGTAATATCTTTCTGTCCTCTATCTCCACCACCAAATCTGCACTTATCTTTTCTATCATATTTAAATGCAACCCCTCTGAAAGGTCTTTTCTAAACACTATGCCCCATCATCATTTTAGCATTTTTTAAAAATATTATAGTTTATATCATGTCTGTTTTACTAACTGTTAAACTACTTGTTAGAAAGGACCATGGACTTTTATCCATGTCCACATTCCAAGAACATGTTTATTTAATGAATCATTATAAAATTTTAAATTTACAAATAGGTTTATACCTAAGTTTTTTCTTTCTTTCTTGTTGAAATACCTTGAGAAAAACCTCATGTTTTACAACAGGGTTTATTTACAATCTACTTTAAGGATATCTGTATTAAAATGGTTGTAAAATTATCTATATTACAACTTTCACAAATGACTTACTGTAATTCATATGATCAGTAGACTTGATTCTAGAAATACTGTGTTTTTTTTCTTTTATTTTTATCCTCTCCACAATTTGCATCAGTGTGAAATACCAGTTCATATCTTGCACATTTTCAGTTTCAGTTTCTTCATCAGTAATGTGATTTTTTTCATGTTAAATGATGTCTAATATTCCACATTATTCCTAACAGATGTCTTACTCTGGGTATTTGCACATGACTTCTAGATGCAGCCACAGATTTGGGGTGTCACTTCCTCCATTTACATTTGCCACCAGCATTCAAATTTCATCTCCTTACTGATGGAAATAGTCTTCAAATGCCTCAGTTTATTCAATATGGTGGTGCCTTTTCTTCTAGAAATCTTTACTTGACAAGACATATGCATAACATTTCCACAATGGTAAAGATGAGTCAGAAATCCATTCCTAGCTGCCGCTAGTATTTTCATAAATGTTTGTGAATATTTTTAATGTGTTCATGTAATGTTCTTTACTTCCCTGTAAATTCTCATGATTTTATTTTTTCAGTTTTAACCCAGAAAGCAACTGAAGATAAGAGAAATTCAACTGAAATGTACGAAATTATTTTTATTTTCTTTTGTTTTATTTATTGTAACAAACTTTTTCTTATTATATATTCCAATTTTCTCATCTCACTCATTCATATAACATCATTAACAAGCTGATTTGGTAGGCTAGAATATTTTGTTTTTATACTTCAATATTTTGAAAAGCTTTTCCTCTGTTATTCCTGTTATTCTTCTTCATCATTATTATTTTCATAATCATTATATCAATAATAAAGAAGAAAATTATATCATTCCCAAATGTTTCATTTTGGTTTTTTGTTTGTTTGTTTGTTTGTTTGTTTGAGTTGGGATGTCTTTAAGTTCCCCTGGATCACTTGGGCTGAAGCAATCTTTCTTCCTGAGCTTCCTGGGTAGAGAGGACTAAAGTTATGTGCCATGATATGGCACTGCCATTGTTACCTATCTTTTATTTCTTGAATAATTATAGTCAATTTTGCAATGTTTTTCTGATTAGGCACAATGACATGATGGAATAAGTATTAACTCCAATTTATAGATTTCAAAAAAAAAGAGAATCAGATAAAGTAGCTTATTCAAGATTTTATTATGAGTAAGTGGAAAGAGATTTGAGATGAGAAAATTTGACTTTATAGTACATTTTATAGGATCACATACCAATGGAATAAACCTATTTTTTTCTTTTATTCCTCACATATTGACAAGTTCTAGGTGAATATTTTTCTAATATCTATATAGAGTTTTAAAAGTTCATGTCTAAAGTTATTAAATTGGAATGTAAGAAAAATAAGTAATTTCCTAAAATGTAGAGGTATCAATTTAAGTCTCAGCTCCATGACAGCACTATCTAGTCACCTGTTCATAATTCAGTGAATGTCTCTGAGGCTAAGTTTTAAGTCTTTTAGAAGACGAAAACATTATTTACCTTGCATGAGTTTTGTAAAGATGATTCCTTGTATTGTTGCTTCAATATCAGTCTTGGTTAGACCACACTTTAAGAAAGTAATGGGAGAAGTTAATGAGATTAAAAGAATTATTTAAGTTTTAAAAGAGGTAAAAGCTAAATTGGTTGTTTTGGTCAACTTTTTTGCTGCTGTGACTAAATGATTTGACCAGCGCAATTACAGAGAAGGAAAGGTTTATTTAAGGGCTCATGGTTTCAGAGGTCTTAGTCCATAGAAGGCCAGCTCCATTCCTTGGAACTGCAGGTGAGGTAGAACAATGTGGTGGAAGAGCATGGCAAAGGGAAGCAGCTCGCATCATCAGGAAGCAGACAGAGAGAAAGAGAGAGAATCCATTCTTCAGATACAGAATATATACCCCAAAGCCATGCCCCAATTCCAGTCTCCTCCAGTGACACCCTACCACTTCAATTAATCCCATCAGGGATTGATTCACTGATTGGGTTAAGACTCTTAAAACCCAATGTGAAACTTACTGCATTGTCTCACCTGTGAGCTTTTGGTGGCTACCTTACATTCAAACCATAACAATGGTTTTCATTTTCTTTTAAAATAAATAGTCTAACTCATCTTTTATATAATCACCTTTAAAAAATATTAAGCATTTTAAATATTAATATCATCAAAAAAGTTAATTTAGGAGACTTCTGTTCTGTACAGGATGATGTGACTCTTTTTACCTGCATATGCCCTCTTAACACAGATATGTAACATAAATGGTGCAAGACACAACCAAAGGAGAACTCTGAAATGTGATAAGAAAACAGACACATGATTTAGGAAGCTGGACATGAGGAAAAGCATAGTGGCACCAGAGTATCTTGTGTGCCTCCACTGAAGAGAGAAAGCCCACCCAGACCAGCATTTTCCAAGTCCTAACCCAGCAACTAAAGGTGGATCATATGCACTCATTCTTTCCTGAACAGGAATCTGACAACATTAGGAGATCCTGACACCCCCAGAAGGAGGGATTGAGAGACACCCAAGCAGAGAAGTAGAGCTAGCAGAAGAGAACATGTGGCCTGGTTCAGAAGGCCTTTTAGTCTCCCTGTGTGCAAGAATTTTATCTTTCCATAGACACTAGAGTGGACAGGTAGAACCTTCAAATGGTAATCAGATATAGCAAGGGACCTAGTTTAGGAAAACTTTGTTTTCTAGAAGGATCCAGTTTCTCCAGTTTAAAGAAACACTTGGTAGGTCAAATTAGTGGGGGACTCCCTTACACAAGGAGCTTGGTCTGACAACCACCTGGGTCCTTGTAGGCCCAAGAACCTTCTCTTCCCAAAAGAAACACTATGAGTGGGAAACCAGTAAGGGATTCCCCCAGCATCTTTCTCCCTTGAGAGACAGTCATAGTGAAATCTCTCTTCACCACAGGGACAAATGGGACTCATTGTAGCACCAGAGTGATCTGAAAGATCAAAATGACACCCCAAAATGACTCTGCTAATAACTGACATTTGAAACACAGCCCACAAGTATGGAGGAGTCCACATTTTGTATCTAAATAAGGGGACTGAATACTAAAACTTTTAAAAATAATAAATTAAGATCAAGACTCTGCTAACATAATAGATTGAAACTTTAAGATACAATCAAAAAACACCCACCATATCATGACTCCAGAAAATACAACTTTAAATGAAAGAAAACAATTAACTGATACCAACACCAAGGTGAATCATATACTCTAATTATCTGACAAGAATCTTAAATCAGTTATCAAAGTAATACTTGAACAATCAGTTACAAAATCTCTTAAGACAAATAAAAGTAAGACATTTTCACAAATAAATAGAATGTATAAAAATGAGATAAATTGAAATAACAGAATTTATAGTAAGAGAATTTTTAGAAAAATATGTGGGGGGAGTCAGTTATAGAGTGGAGATGACAGAAGATAAAATCAGTGAACTTGAGTCCAAAAGATATAATTAATGCACTCAGAACAAAAGAAAAAATAGAAATAAAATTTAAAATTTAAAAATGAAGTCTTTAGGACCTGAGAAATACAGCAACAGATTCGAGATTTATATCTGTGAGTTATAGAAAGAGAATAGAAAAAAAGTGAGAATGGAAAATTGTTTTAAAAATAATAAACTGGGTAAGGTGTTGCATGCCTGTAACAACTACTACAACTCCCAACAATTTGGGAGACTGAGGCAGGAGAATGGCAAGTTCAAGGAGGGCCAGCCTCAGCAACTTGAAGCCCACAGTAACTTAGATCCTCTCTCAAAATAAAAAATAAAAAGGAATCGGGATGTAGTTCAGTGGCAGGTCGCTACTGGGATTCAATCCCAAAACTAAATAGGAACTAAATAAAAGCAAAACTTCCACACTGTACTTAAAAGGGTGAAATATTGACACCATAGTCTATTATCAGTCACATGTATAAATTGTGGCTCATTGACTGCTATCAAAACTGTACCAAGAGTGCCATGGTTTTGATATTAGGTGCCGCCCCAAAGCTCATTTGTGAAATAATGCAAAGTTTAAAGATGAAATGATTGGATAAAAAGAGGTTTAACCAAATCAGTGCATTACTTTGGGATAGGGACTGACTTGGTGATAACTATAGGCAGGCAGGGAGTGACTGGAGGAGGTGAGTCCATTGGGGCATGCCCATGGACTCATTGAGCAGAGTCTCTCTCTCTCTCTCTCTCTCTCTCTCTCTCTCTCTCTCTCTCTCTCTATCCCTCTCTCTCTCTCTCTATCCCTCTCTCTCTCTCTCTCTCTTTCCTTCCTGGAGCAGTACCCTCAGCTGTTTGCCTCTGCAACATTTTTTGCCCTGATGTTCTGCCTTACCTCAGGCCCTGAGGAATGCAGTTGGCCATCTATGAACTGAGACCTCTTAAACCCTGAGCCTGCAAATAACCTCTTCTTCCTTAAAAATGTTATTGTCAGTTTTTTTGGTCAGAGTGGCAAAAAACAAAGAGATACACTCAAAAGCACGTCTCAAAAATTAACATGGAATTCTTTTTAAAAATGTTTTTATGCAATTACAGTAAGGCAAGTAAAGAGAATTCAGGAATGAGAACCAGAAAACCAATTGAAATTTAACAAACTTAAGCTCTAACATTCAATAACTAAATTAAATATAAGAGCTAAATTAAATATAAGAGCAAAAATCAAAATACAGAGACTACCAGGTAGAAAGAAATGATTTAAATAATATATTGCGTACAGCAAAGAATTAACATAGTAAACCTGAGATTGTTATCCTCAGAAAGACCTGCTTAGAAAAAATTGGTCCTTGCTTGACATATGGGATCTGGGATTTGAAAGACTTCTCAGCATTCTCTGATGAGTATCACACTGTGCATAAATCATTTGTGCAAATAATGTTGTTTATGCTGACTACCTGCTTTTCTTCTGGGGGTTCTGGAAATTGGTACACATCAGGCAGAAGTTGTATATGTGATCAGTTCCCATGTTCCCCCAAAAGACCTCTGGAAACAAAGTTGCTAATGAACATCCTTGAGAAAAAGGAAAATTTAAAAGAACACATTACATATGTTGATGCAATATATTGGTTGAGGAATTCAGCACTTCCTGTGTGACTCCACTGAGAGCTGACCCCTCCAAGAGCATGCACCAGGTCTTCTCTAGATTCCGCTCCTGTATCTTCTCCTTTGTGAAATAAATCCTTGTGGTGATAAATCATAGCCATAACCCATAGTCTTTGTACTAAGTCATGTGACTCCTCCTAGTGAACCATCAAACTTGGGGGTGGTACAGGAATGCCCGACATATGCTGCTCAAGAGAAACTCACTTCAATTTATGCCTCCGGTAATTTGAAAATTCAAAATAGAAAAGAATGCATGTCCTGCATACATTAGTTGAAAAATAGCAGAAGTGGCTATAGGGACATACAGAAAAGCAAATTGCAGAGCAGAGAAAAGCACTAGAGACCAAGGTCAAACAGATATAATGATAAAAGGATCAATGTGTCAGGAAGATAGAGTGATCCTAAACATGAAAACACCCCCATCCCAGAAACTTATCTCTATTAAAACTAACATAACAGAATTGAAAGTAGAAATAGACAAGTTCACAGTTTTAGAGGGGGGAATATAATAGTTTGTCTTTCATACCAATGTCTACAACTACTACACAGAGAATTATCAAAGATGTAGAAGACCTAAACAAGGCAACCACACAAAAAGAACTAATCAACATAAATAGAACACTCTTCTCCAAACAGCAGGATGCACATTTTGTAATCACCCATATAGAACATTCACTAAGATAGATCACATCTGGGGCTATAAAATATACCACAAACATTTTTAAAATTTGAAACCATTCAGAGAATATACTCTGAATATACTGAATGAAATTTGGAATCAATAACAGAATCACAACAGGAAAATCTCCAAAACGCATGAAAACTAGACAATACATTTTTGAACAATGTATGAGTCAAAAAGGAAAACTCAATTAAAATATAATAGGACTGAATTTAAAAATCCACAAAATGCCATGTTCAGTTGCATTATGGGATGTAAATAATGAGTACTAAGAGAGAAATTTATAGCTCTAAAACTCACATTTAAAACAGGGAAAGATATCAAATCAGTAATTTAAGCCTTTACCTCAGACTTTGGTAAAAAGAGCAAATTAACTCAAAGCCATCAAAATAAAAGGGAAAAAAATGAAAGTAAATTAGAAATCAATGAAATTGAAAATAGGAAAGCAATGAAGAGAATCAATAAAACAATAATCTGGTTCTTTAATAAAATTAATGAAATTGTTAATCTCTGTAAAAGGCTAAAACCTGGAAAGAAAGAAGTCACAAATCATCAATATCAAAATGAACTGGTAATACCAGTGTGTGTACTGTAGTCATTAAAACATAAAGGGTATATTGCAAGTAAGTACCTATCGTGGAAGTTAGAAAACATAGACCAATTCTTTAAACACCACAAATTACAAAAACTTAATAAAAATGAAATAGATATATGAATTGTACTATCACCATTGCAAATTAGAAATACCTGCCTGTTAAGGGATTCTAAACACTTAATTGTAAACAGCACTAGTGAGGAGTTCTTTTTAGAACAAGTGCCTGGCCTCCTTCCTCATATTTGTGTGGGAGTTCTGGGGCAGGATCTGCATTCTGAAAAGGGTTTGGACCAAGTAGACACTGGTTTCAATCCAAGCTTGGCTTTTATTCATTATTTAACTTTACATTGACTTAATGTTTGTTTTCTCATCTGCAAAATGAGAGTAAAAATTCCTACCTTATGGGACACGATGGAGATTGGAAATAATGTAAATGAGCTGCCTGATAATATCATTACACACTGACTATATATAAAATATACATTTTTCATGTTTTGATATCTCTGAAATCAGGAAGGTTTTACAATCTCTGCCCCTACCCACCACAAAAAAGAAAAAAAAAAAATTGTAATTTACAAACTCCTGAAAAAAATCTCTGTGTTCAGATTTGTTCCCTGAAGAATTTTAACACACATATCCTTTTCAAAGTGTCAACCTGTAGAAGAAGACTGATCACTGGTCACCTGGAATTAGAGATGGGTGTGGTTTGTAACAGCAGAGCAAGGGTCTTAGTTACAAAAGAGTAGCTTCTACTTAGTATATTTTTTATTTCTAATTTCATTTCATTATTATCTGCTAGATATAATGCAAAGTATTATTATATTATTATTATTTTTATTATTATTATTATTTGCTAAGAGCTGTTTTGTGACCTAAGATGTAGTATAGTTTAGAAAATTATCCATGAGCTCCTGAGAAGAAACTGTATTCAGTCATTGATGAATTAAATATCCTGAATATGTCATTGAATCTAAATTATTAATTCTATTTCTTAGTTCTATAACTTCTTTGTTTAATTTTTATTTGGGGATCTATCCAATGATGATACAGGTGTGTTAAAGTCACCCAGTATTATTGTGTTGTTGTCTGTTTGGTTCTTAAAATTGAAAAGGGTTTGTTTGATGTATGTAGATGTATTGTAGATATTTACAATGGTTATATCTTATTGACATAAAATTCCTTTAAGCAGTACAAAATGACCCTCTTGATCCTTTCTGATTAACCTTGATTTGAAGACCACTTTATCTATTATGAGGATAGAAACCCCTGCTTGTTTACAAGATGGATGAGAATAATATGATTTTTTCCTGTCCCGTTACCTCAAGTCTATGAATGTCTTTGCTATGATTTGAGTCTCTTGGAGATAGAATACCTTATTTTATTTTATTTTATTTTTTTGCTACCAGGAATTGAACTCAAGAGTGCTTAACGAGTGATCCTCAATCCCAGTTCCTTTTTTAAAAATTTTATTTAGAGACAAGGTCTTGCTGAGTTGCTTAGGGCCTCACTAAGTTGCTGAGGTTGAGTTTGAATTAGCAATCCTTGTGCCTCAGCCTCCTGAGCCACTGAAATTAGAGGCATGTGGCACTGTGCTAAGAGGTTCTTGTTTTTTAATCCAACCTGCCAGTCTATGTCTTTCAATTCATGAGTTTCAGCCATTTACATTCAATGTTATTATTGAGAAATAATTTTTTATTCCATGTCATTTTGACATCTTTCTGGTTTTTATTTTGATTAATTTCTCCTTTGATTGATTTCTTCTAGTGTAGTTCCTCCTTTGTGTATTTTCAATTTTATTTTTCATTTCTTCTTCATGGAATATTTTATTGAGTATGTTTGTATTGCAGACTTTCTAATAGTGAATTCTTTTAACTTTTGTTTATCATGGAAGGTTTTTGTTTCATCATCAACTCTAAACTTAATTTTACTGGATATAGTATTCTTGGTTGGGATCCATTTTCTTTCAGGGCTTGGTATATATTATTCCCAGACCTCCTACCTTTGAGGGTGTGTGTTGAGAAATCAGCTCAACTCTGGATTGGTTTCCCTCTATATGTGACCCGTCATTTTTCTTTGGCAACCTTTAAACTTTTATCCTTTTTCGGTATATTGAGCATTTTCATAATGATGTGCCTGGGTGTAGGTCTATTGTAATTTTGCATATTTGGAGTCCTGTAAGCCTCCTGAACTTGATTTTCTTAAGGTCTGGGAAATTTTCTGATATTATTTCATTGAACAGATTGTGTATTCCTTTGGTTTGTTATTCTAGACTTCATCTAACCCAATAAATCTTAAATTTTGTCTTCTCATATTATATCTTTAAAGATATACTTATGTTCTCTTAACATCTTTTCTCCATGGTCCACCTGATTTTCCAGATTATATATTCTATCTTCATTGTCTGAAATTCTATGTTCCTTGACTGTCAGTGATGCTTTTCCATTGAGGTTTTAACTTGGTTGTTTCATTTCAAGAATTTCTGATTAATTCTTCTTCAGGATTTCTTTCTCTTTTTTTTTCTTTTTTTTTTTTTTTTTTTTTTTTTTTTTTGTGTGTGTGTGTGTGCCAGGGATTGAACCCAGAGGAGCTTATCCACTGAGCAACATCCCCAAGCCATATTTTATACTTCATTTAGAGATATGGTCTTGCTAAATTGGTTAGGGCCTCACTCAGTTGCTGATGTTGACTTTGAATCTTGATCCTTCTACCTCAGCCTCCAGAGCTGCTGGGATTTACCATGCCCAGATCTTCTTCAAGATTTGAATATCCTAATTGAAGTTATCTTTCACTTCTTGCATTTTCTCTCTGATTTAACTCCTTACATCATCATTTACCTCACAGATCAGTTTAATAATAAACTTTCTAAATTACTTATTTGATATTTCCTGCATTATGATATCACTGGATTCTGTTAATGAGGTCTTTTAATTTGCTTATAGAGGTTTATTCCCTTGCATTTTCATGTTGTTCATGTGTATACCCATTTATCAGTAAGAATTTGAGGTGGCAGAGCTTTTGGCCTATGAATTTAGAGTGTTCCTGAAGATTTCTAGTACCTCACATTTTAGAGGGAGAAAAAAATAATAAGAATAACTAATGCAATCAATATTCATCATTAAACTAAATACTTAGTTCCTATTTTGGCATCTACAATGTTAATTGGCACTGTAAATAGAAATACTATAGTAGGCAATTGCCAACAGTAGAGATATTATGTTTATGAAAGTGTTTCCTATTTCAAAAAGTGAAGAGGGAGAATGCAGATGAGATGTAGGATACGATAATTGAAAGGGATAATGAGACATTAGTAGTAAATAGATAAAGAAAGAGAGAAAGAAAAATAGAATATGACTGTTAGTGAAATAAAAGAGAGGAAGAGAATCAAGGAAAATAGGGGGAAACAATATAAAAAATATATTTATATAAAAAAAAAAAACAAGGTATACCAATCAAAACCACTAGTCCTCAAAAGACGGAGTCAAGAAAATAAATTCAGGAAATGCTTGAAATAAGAAGAGTGAGACATATATGTATATGTTCAAATGTCCATGAACCATTCAGCACACAAGTTTAAAAAAGAAAACGTTTCATGATGGAAGATTAAGGAATTGTTTCAGTGTGTTGGTCCAGAAATTGTCTATAAGATTATATGGTGGTTGTCAGTTCTCAATTGTCTTTCTTTCCGGTTTTTTTTTTTTTTTTTTTTTTTTTTTTTTTTTTTTTTTTTTTAGATATACCACATACAAGAGTAGTAGTCAAGGCTGTCAATTCCCTTTTTGTGGAGTTTGGCATTCTTGCCCCTTCTCAGCTTCCCTTCTCAGCAGATAGGTTGGAGTGTGTTGTCTACTCCACTCACAGCAAGTGTTCATGGAACCTGTTTCACAGATTCTGTGAAAGCTATTCCCAGAGGTGGAAATCATAGAGGTGGGTTTTGGGTCTAGCTAGACCCCTGGTGCTTTGTGAAATGATATTTGGTGAAGCTTTTAAATCAGCACACCTCCAGAGTCCCACTGCTTTTGGTCCACACTGAGCATCTGTATCTCTTGAATCTCCCCTGAATTCTGCTCATGTGGTGGAGGAGCCAGTTCTCAGTCCCCTTCTTCCTCCCATGGTCCCCATCCCTCTACCACCTGGGCTCAATCCCAAAATGCACATTCATTCCCCACGTCCACCCCCCAGCCTGACCTAGTCCCCAGCTGGTTCTGCTAACTGTGAGATTGAAAGAATGAAAGACATCCAAGAGCTCTTAGGGTTGAGCATATCAAATTCCTTTGGATGCAACACTTGGTGCAACACTTGTCACATCTGAATTTCATCAGGTTTTCTTTTCACACTCTGGGTCATATGGTAGAACTCTGCCAGCTCAGTTTTTTGGACCCAATTGGTATTACACAGGTCTGGGTACCTGAGTTTGAACCCACACCATTTGACCATTGTAGCACAGTAGGAAAAGATGACAGCTGGCCCTGCTTTCTATTGGTCACTGGGAGATGTGCTACTGGTGGGTTTTTACTTTTTAATTTTTTAAAAATTTTATTCTGTCAAAACTTCTGTGTCCCTAGGACATTCTGAGAATCAGTATTAAATGTGAGTAGGATTTCTTTTCTTTCTTTTTTTTTTTCCTTCTTTTTTTTATTGACCTCAAAGAGAAGGTGTTTGTCTTCTTTCCTGGACTAGGGCCACAGAGTAATTTTGAAGGTAACCATCTCTTCTCCACCATGTTGACTGGAATTCACCCTTTCTTTTCTTATTCTGATGTGAGTTTGATGTTTTTCTGAAGAAATTTAAAATTTCCTCTTTGTCTTTGTTGATTAGTAATTTCACTTTAGTATATCTTAGTGTTGATAATTTTTCATTCACTGTTTATGATTCAATCCTCTTCAATATGAAGGAACTTAATTCACATAAATTTTCTTCTTTCTAACAACTTTCCAATAACTTTTTTTAAAATTGCCTATCTTCTTCTTTCACCACTATGCATTTGTGTGTGTGTGTGTTTTGTGCATTTTGTTTTGTGTATCCTTGAATTCATCTTTTTGAATTGTGTTTTTAGGACTTTTAGAAATTGTTTTTCTTTTTTTTATCTTGGTTTCCTCTTTCATGTTGTAGTAACATTTTGCATTTACTAAGGAAGCAAAGGAAAGTTGACATGTACTTCCATACACTCACTTATGCTTTGTCATGGAGGATCTTTCTTCTGAATAAGGGTCAAGCATGTGATCATTTTGTTTGGTAACTCTTATTTGCAAGAATGGGAATAGGGGATTTAATTCCTACTATTTTTTTTCTCACGTTATTCCCAACAGAGTGTTTTATTTCAAATTGAAACCTACTTTAGATATCCACATCTGATGGGTGGAATTGTGGTTGGGCATGGGCATCTCTACTGTGACAACACAGTGTAGTCCACCTCTCACTCTCACTTTCTGTGCAGTCTGGCAGAGAGTTGAGCTACCTCATCTGTCCCAACCATCTTTGCCTATAAATGAGAATGTTCTTTCATCAGTCCACACTCTAATACTTTGTGTTTTCCTGAAATTTGCTAATATTTCTCATCTGTTCATGCCTATCCTTTGGTTTTCATTATGGGTTTGGTTTATAGTATTCATTGCTTTATAGTTATTTTAATGATGTGTCAAAAGCAATAAGAAAACATGTATATCAGTCTGCAGCTTTCAAGCAGAAGTCATAATTTAAAAATTTCTAACATAAAATATAACTCCTCAATTCTAACAGTGGTGATTTAAAGTCAATAAATATTATACTTTGTTCTTCAAATGTAAGTGAAACTAAAGCCATATTTACTCAAAACAGATAATTGAATCATGGGTTTCTTGAACCTTACTCATAATTCAGGTTCCATATGATTTTAGTTACTAGACTTTGTATAATAGAATGAAAGAGTGAGTATAGGGAAGTATAGTTAAGTATATAGTTAAAAATAATGTATTATATACTATTCCATAGTAAGAATTCTCGCTAATAAGAATTGATAAATATTGGAAGCAATGGATATGCTAATTACCCTAATTTGATCATTACACAATGTATACAGATCTCAAAATATTATATTATACTCCATAAATATATCTAATTTTTATATGTCAATGAAAATGAAATAAATCAGACACTGAGAGCCCATCCTGTACTACAAGAACCTCCTATGCTGCTTCTGCACCATGAGCTCCAACCACCAATGTGGGGCTTCCCTGGTCACCTCCAACTTGGGACACTGCGGCTGCCACCATACCCCCTCAACATTGTAGCCTCCAATTTGGGACACCAGACATGGCCTGGAGGCAGCTGCCCACTGAAGCACCACCCACCACAGATCTTCATCTATGAACAGGATGCCCCGTGCCACTGCATGGCCCTCCCTCACTTCCCCATCTCTGAAAGTGGCTGCCTCCGTCTTAGGACACCTCCACTGCCATCTTGGGTTACCTTCACTGACACATGGCCATCCTTAATTGGGGTAGCTTCCTCTTGGGACACTGGCCTAGAAGCCCAACACAATGATAACTACAGGGTTTGCTACCACCACTGCCACCAACTAGGGACTCAGCTGCTTCCATCTAAGGACAAGAGCCAGGACCTGGAAGACCATCACCAAGGTCCCTGCAGGCTTGGTTACACCTGAGGCCTCCCTGCTATGTGTGCTAATAGCCAACATGTTGCACATGTTGCTGTGGAAGCAGGAGAATACTTTGCCCAGGGTCAATAGGTTGGAATAGGGTGTGAGGGCATCTGATGCCTGCTCACCAAACAAATCAGCCCAGCACCCACCTGGTTCCCAGGATCAACTCAGGTGGCACTTGTTTAGACCTGACAGGAGCCTGGTACCCAATTACCTCCCCAATCTGACTTCCACCCATCACCCGGTTCTCTTGGTTTGGCAATCAACAAGGTCTTCTGGATGACCAGGCACCAACCAGGCCCAGTGTTTTCAGCTATGTGGTCACCCCACAGCTCTCAAGCCTGGTCCTAATCTGCCTAATACAGAATAGCTCTCCATGACAAGTGCACAGGTCCCAGCACTCAGTCCTCAGGACCTCCAGAGAGATAGGTTCCTGATTGGGAATTTGAAAGGGTGGGGGCAAGTGAGATACAGTTTAGAGACTTAATTAGAGACCAGGAATTGTGAGACCCACAGGAGATGTAAGGGGATAAGGCTAGGCTCCCACATTACATGAGTGAACCCCACAGGAGATTCCTAGAGTGCAGCCTTCCAATGGGGGCCAGCAATTGCTTTAGCCCACCTCCAGAAATTCTACTTCCAAGAGTAACCTTCCCAACCTAGTAACCTTCACTATACTAAGGGTGAAGATACCAGCAAACTGCAGACAACCACACCCATCAGATGAAAAGGGAAGTAGAGAAGATCTTGAACTCCAACAGAAACAATTGTTCAATTTTCCTTCAAGATTTTTTTCCTTTGTTTTCCTGCTCTCACATCTCCAACATTTTGATGCCAAGTAATTTTATGCACCAGGCCACTGAGAACTAGGATGTCTGAATACTATATTATCATTTTGTTGTATATTCTTTTATTTGTACATTTTTGTCTTTTTTGTTATTTTTTACTCTCTCTCTCTCTCTCTCTCTCTCTCTCTATATATATATATATATATATATATATATATATATAATATATGGAGAAAGAGAATATATATCTATATATTCCTTTCACTTATCTGTTTCCCTGGAGTCTCTTTCTCTATTTACTCCTGCTAACATCCAACTTCTTTTTATTCCTCTTTCATTTTTCCTATGATCTAATATCTCTATATTTTAATCTCCTACCTCATAAACATCACATCCTACACCCCCCATCCTCTCCTTGTCCATCATTAGAAACTGTAGACCCTTTTGCAAACCTACTATTGATATTGTAAATAATTGAAAATATCATTACTGTTTATTGTGACACAATCAATTGTAAATGTTTAATAGAAGCTATTTGATTTAAGGTTGCATATTGTTTGCATTGGGTGCTGTTAATATTGATCTCACTTTTAAAGGCAAAGTTTTAGAATCCTGCAGGGACACTATAAGTCTACAGGGTGGAAACTACAATAACTTGGATCCACACCACTAGAGGAGAAGGCACATGAACAACATGAAAAAAAACAAGGGAAGAAAGCACCCCAAACAAACCAAGATGCTACAATAATATAATCCATTGATAGCACAGAAGAAGAAATGTCAGAGAAGGAATTCATAAGGCCCGTAGCTAAAATAATCTGCAAAGTAAAGGGTGCTATAAGAGAGCAAACATAGGTAGTAAAAGATTACTTCAATAGAGATTCTGAAAAGAAACCAAACAGAAATCCTTGAAATGAAGGAAATAAAAAATAAAATTAAAAATTCAATAGAAAGCAACACCAACAACCTAGATCACTTGGAAGACAGGACCTCAGGCAGTGAAGACAAAAATAAAGTTGATCACACAGTGAAGATGGTAAGAAACCATGAACAGAACCACCAAGCATTATGGGATAACATGAAAAGGCCAAATTTAAGATTATTGGGGTACAGAAAAGCACGAAGATAAAAATCAAAGGAAGTAATAATATTTTCAATGAAATAATATCAGGAAATTTCCCAAAACTAAAGAATGAAACAAAAAATCAAATACATGAGGCTTACAGGACACCAAATGTACAAAATTACAACAGATCCAAACAAAGACACATTATAATAAAAATGCCAAGCACACAGAATAAGGATAGAATTTTAAGGGCTGAAAGAGAAAAATATCAGATTACATATAGGGGGGAAACAATTTGGATCTTATTAGATTTAGCAAAAGAGAAAAAATTGACAAATAGTTGGTTCTTTGAAAAAACAAATAAAATTGATAAGTCCTTAGCCACAATAATGAAAAGACGGCACCAATTCAAATTACTAAAATTCGTGATGAAAAGGAAATATCATGACAGACACTAATAAAATAAGAAGATAATTAGAAACTATTTTGAAAATTTATACTCCAAAAATAGAAAACCTAAAAGACATCAAAAAATTTGTAAAGACATAGAACCTACTCAAACTGAATCAGGGGAACACAATTAAAACAGATCAATTTCAAGCAATGAAATAGAAGACACCATCAAATACCTTCCAACAAAGAAAAGCCCAGGACCAGAAGGATTCTCAGTCAAGTTCTACAAGACCTTCAAAGAAGAACGAATACCAATACTCCTCAAAATATTCCATGAAATAGAAAAGAAAGGAATCCTTTCAAACTCATTCTATGAGACTAGTATCACCGTGATACCAAAACATGACAAAGACACATCAAGGAAAGAAAACTTCAGGCCAATATCCCTGATGAACATAGATGCAAAAATTCTTAATAAAATTCTGGCAAATAGTATACAAAAGCATATTAAAAAGATAATGTACCATGATCAAGTAGGGTTCATCCCAGGGATACAAGGAAGGTTCAATACAAGGAAATCAATAAATTTAATTCATCACATCAATAAACTCAAAGATAAAATTCATATGATCATATCATTAGATGCAGAAAAAGTATTTGACAAAATACAGCACCGTTCATGTTCAAAACACTACAAAAACTAGGGATAATAGGAGCATACACCAACATTGTAGAAGCTAGCTATGCTAAGCCTAAGTCCAACATCATTCTAAATGAAGAAAAATTTAAAACATTCCCTCTAAAAATTGGAACAAGACAGGGGTGCCCTCTTTCACAACTTCTATTCAAAATAGTCCTTGAGACTCCAGCCAGAGCAATTAGAAATTAAAGGTATATGAATAGGAAAAGAAAAACTCAAACTATCACCATTTGCCAACAACATGATTCTATATTTAGAGGATCAAAAAATCCCACCATAAAACTTCTAGAACTAAGAAATGAATTCAGCAAAGGAGCAGGATACAAATTCAACACCCTTAAATCAAATTATTTCTATACATCAGTGATGAATCCTCTGAAAGAAAAATTAGAAAACTATCCCATTCACAACAGACTCAGAAAATAAAATACTTGGGACTCATTCTACCAAAAGAGGTAAAAGACCTCTACAATGAAAACTACAGAACACTAAAGAAAGAAATTGAAGGAAACCTTGGAAGATGGAAAGATCTTCCTTGTTCTTGGATAGGCATAATTAAAATTGTCAAAAAGACCATACTTACAGAAGCATTATACAGATTTAATGTGATTCCTATTAAAATCCCAATGAAATTTTTCAAAGAAATAGAAAAAGCAATCATGAAATTCATTTGTAAAAATAAGAGACCAGAATAGCCAATGCAATCCTTAGCAAGAAAAGTGAAGAAGGAGGCATCACATTACCAGCCCTTAAACTATACTACAGAGCTAAAGTGACAAAACCAGCATGGTATTGGCACCAAAATAGACATGAAGATCAATGGTACAAAACAGAAGACACAGAGACAAACTTACATAATATAGCTGTCACATACTAAACAAAGATGTCAAAACATACATTGGAGAAAAGATAGCCTCTTAAACAAATAGTGCTGGGAAAATTGGACATCCATATGTGGCAAAATGAAATTAAACTCCTATCTCTTACCCTGTACAAAATTCAACTTAAAGTGGATCAATGACCTAGGAATTAGACCAGAGACCCTGGACCTAATAAAAGAAAAAATAGGTCCAAATCTTCATCATGTTGCCTTAGGACTTAACTTCCTTAACGGGACTCCTAAAGTGCAATAAATAAAATCAAGAATCAATAAATGTACCATCCAACCAAGAGTGAATACACTTTCTTCTCAGCAGCACATGGATCCTTCTCTAAAATAGACCATATATTATGCCACAAAGTTAATGTCAGCAAATACAAGAAGATAGAGACACTACCTTGTATTCTATCAGATGATAATGGATTGAAGTTAGAAATAAATGAAAGAGTAAAAAACAGAAACTACTCCAACACCTGGAGATTAAACAATATGCTATTATATGATGAATGGATAACAGAAGATATTAGGAAGGAAATTAAAAAATTCTTAGAGGTAAATGAGAACAAAGAAACATCATATCAAAATCTCTGGGACACTATGAAAGCAGTACTTAGAGGAAGATTTATTTCATGGAGCACATTTAATAAAAGAAGTAAAACTCAAAAAATAAATGACCTAAAACTACAGCTCAAAGCCCTAGAAAAAGAAGAACAGACCAACACCAAAAGTAGTAGAAGACAGGAAATAGTAAAACTCAGAGCTGAAATCAACGAAATCGAAACAAAAGAAACAATACAAAAAATTGACAAAATAAATAGTTGGTTCTTCGAAAAAATAAACAAAATTGATAAACCTTTAGCCACACTAACAAAGAGAAGACGAGAGAAAACCCAAATTACTAAAATTCGGAATGAACAAGAAAATATCACAACAGACACGACTGAAATACAAAACACAATTAGAAGCTATTTTGAAAACCTATACTCCAACAAAATAGAAAATTTCGAAGACATCAACAGGTTTCTAGAGACATATGAATTGCCTAAACTGAACGAGGAGGACATACACAATTTAAATAAACCAATTCCAAGTAATGAAATAGAAGAAGTCATCAAAAGCCTACCAACAAAGAAAAGTCCAGGACCAGATGGGATCTCAGCTGAGTTCTACAAAACCTTTAAATTCCAATACTTCTCAAAGTATTCCAGAAAATAGAAGAGGAGGGAACTCTCCCAAACTCATTCTATGAAGCCAATATTACCATGATTCCTAAACCAGACAGAGACATATCGAGGAAAGAAAATTTCAGACCAATATCCTTAATGAACATCGACGCAAAAATTCTCAACAAAATTTTAGCAAATCGCATACAAAAACATATTAAAAAGATAGTGCACCATGATCAAGTGAGTTTCATCCCAGGGATGCAAGGTTGGTTCAACATCAGGAAATCAATAAATGTCATTCACCATATCAATCGACTTAAAGTCAAGAATCACATGATTATTTCGATAGATGCAGAAAAAGCATTTGATAAAATACAGCATCCCTTCATGCTCAAAACACTAGAAATAATAGGGATAGTGGGAACATTCCTTAACATTGTAAAGGCCATCTACGCTAAGCCCATGGCTAATATCATTCTAAATGGTGAAAAACTGAAAGCATTCCCTCTAAAAACTGGAACAAGGCAGGGATGCCCTCTCTCACCACTTCTATTCAATATCGTCCTTGAAACTCTAGCCAGAGCAATTAGACAGACCAAAGAAATTAAAGGGATACGAATAGGAAAAGAAGAACTCAAACTATCCCTATTTGCTGATGATATGATTGTATACTTAGAGGAACCAGGAAATTCCACCAGAAAACTTTTAGATCTCATAAGTGAATTCAGTAAAGTAGCGGGATATAAGATCAATGCACATAAATCTAAGGCATTTTTATACATAAGCAATGAATCTTCAGAAAGAGAAATTAGGAAAACTACCCCATTCACAATAGCTTCGAAAAAAATAAAATACTTGGGAATCAATCTCACAAAAGAGGTGAAAGACCTCTACAATGAGAACTACGGAACACTAAAGAAAGAAATTCAAGAAAACCTTAGAAGATAGAAAGATCTCCCATGTTCTTGGATAGGAAGAATTAATACTGTCAAAATGGCCATACTACCAAAAGTGCTATACAGATTCAATGCAATTCCAATTAAAATCCCAATGATGTACCTTACAGAAATAGAGCAAGAAATTATGAAATTCATCTGGAAGAATAAAAAACCCAGAATAGCTAAAGCAATCCTTGACAGAAAGAGTGAAGCAGGGGGTATCGCAATACCAGATCTTCAACTCTACTACAAAGCAATAGTAACAAAAACGGCATGGTATTGGTACCAAAATAGAAAGGTGGATCAATGGTACAGAATAGAGGACACGGACACAAACCCAAATAAATACAATTTTCTCATACTAGACAAAGATGCCAAAAATATGCAATGGAGAAAAGATAGCCTCTTCAACAAATGGTGCTGGGAGAATTGGAAATCCATATGCAACAGAATGAAACTAAACCCATATCTCTCACCATGCACGAAACTAAACTCAAAATGGATTAAGGATCTCGGAATCAGACCAGAGACCTTGCATCTTATAGAAGAAAAAGTAGGTCCAGAGCTTCAACATGTCGGCTTAGGACCAGACTTCCTCAACAGGACTCCCATAGCACAAGAAATAAAAGCAAGAATCAATAACTGGGATAGATTCAAACTAAAAAGTTTTCTCTCAGCTAAGGAAACTATCAGCAATGCGAGGAAAGAGCCTACAGAGTGGGAGAAAATCTTTGCCAATCATACTTCAGATAGAGCACTAATCTCCAGAATCTATAAAGAACTCAAAAAACTCTACACCAAGAATGCAAATAATCCAATTGACAAGTGGGCTAAGAAAATGAATAGACACTTCACAGAAGAAGATCTACAAGCAATCAACAAACATATGGAAAAATGTTCAACATCTCTAGTAATAAGAGAAATGCAAATCCAAACCACCCTAAGATTCCATCTCACCCCAATTAGAATGGCGATTATCAAGAATACAAGCAACAACAGGTGTTGGCGAGGATGTGGGGAGAAAGGTACACTCATACATTGCTGGTGGGGCTGCAAATTAGTGCAGCCACTCTGGAAAGCAGTATGGAGACTCCTTAGAAAACTTGGAATGGAACCACCATTTGACCCAGCTATCGCACTCCTTGGCCTATACCCAAAGGACTTAAAATCAGCATATTACAGAGATACAGCCACATCAATGTTCATAGCTGCCCAGTTCACAATAGCCAGATTGTGGAACCAACCTAGATGTCCTTCAATTGATGAATGTGGTATATATATACAATGAAATTTTACTCAGCCATAAAGAATGATAAAATTATGGCATTTGCAGGCAAATGGATGAAACTGGAGAATATCATGCTAAGTGAGATAAGCCAATCTCAAAAAACCAAAGGAAGAATGATATCGCTAATAAGTGGATGATGACACATAATGGGGGTTGGGAGGGGTTAGTGTTGGGGTTGTAGTTGGGTTTAGGGAGGGGGGCAGGAATGGAGGAAGGAAGGACTGTATAGAGGGAGGGGAGGGATGGGAGGGGTGGGGGAGAAGGAATAAAATGGCAGAATGAATCAAACAACATTACCCTATGTAAATTTATGATTACACAAATGGTATGCCTTTACGCCATGTACAGGCAGAGAAACAACATGTATCCCATTTGTTTACAATAAAAAAAATAACAATATACAAGCAAAAAAAAAAAGAATCAATAAATGGGATGGATTCAAACTTAAAAGTTTCTTCTCAGCAAAGGAAAGAATCAGTAACATGAAGAGAGAGCCTAAAAATTGGGAGAAAATCTTTATCACACTTACAAAGAGAGACTATGAATCTCCAGGATATAGCTTAAAAAATTTAACACCAAAAAACCCAATTAATAAATGTGCTAAGGAACTGAGCAGACACTTCACAGAAGATACAATCAATAAATAAATGAAAAATGTCCAACATCTCTAGCAATTACAGAAATGCAAACCAAAACTACTTCAAGATTTCATCTCAATTCATTCAGAATAGCATTTATCAAGTTGGTGAGGATGTGGGGGAAGAGGTACAGGTACAATCATATATTGTTGGTAAGACTGCAAATTGGTGCAACCACTCTGGAAAGCAGTATGGAAATTTCTTAGAAAACTGGTAATACAACCACCATTTGATATGGTTATCCCACCCCTCATTTTACCCAAAAGACTTCAAATCAACATACTACACTGATGCAACCACATCAATGTTCATAGCAGCTCAATTCACAATAGCTAAACTGTGAAACCAGTCTTGATGCCCTTCAATAGATCAATGGATAAAGAAATCATGGTATATATACACAATGGAATATTTCTCAACTTTAAAGAAGAATTAAATTATGTCATTTGCAGGTAAATGAACAGAGTTGGAGAATATCATGCTAAGACAAAATAAGTCAATTTCAAAAACTCAAAGGTCAAATGTTTTCTCTGATATTTGGATAGTTATCCATAATGGGTTGGGGGCAAGGGAAGAATTGAGGAACTTTGGATTGGGCAGAGGGGAGTAAGGGAAGAGGAGGGGGTATGAGGGTGGGAAAGATGGTGGAATGAGACAGACATTATTACCCTATGTATACATATGATTGCATGAATGATGTGACTGCATCGTGTACAACCAGAGAATTGAAAAGTTGTGCTCCATTTGTGTACAATCAGTTGAATGCATTCTGCTGTCATGTATAACTAATAAGAACAAATAATAAAAATAAAATAAAATAAATCTTTAAAAGACAATAATTTACTTTTAAAATACATACTTACATGTATACATACATTTTCTAACACAGTACTTTAAATCCTTACTAGATAAGAGTTTTATTTAACTGTCCAAAAATGTTTTCCTATATTGTGCTATTGAGTCAATATTAGGCACACACTACTTGATCAATTCATATTTGTTTGTTGATGACACCGGGATAATTTTAATGTGCAGTGATGTGCAGTTTTGTGTTCTATAAATCTCACTTGGTTTTCTAACATTTCCCCTCCTACCCTAAAATCAATCTCTCTTCAACCTTGTCATAAGTTTCACTGACAGTAAAGTCACTCATCTCAGTGAAGCAGAAAAATAAAAGCAGAACCAGTGTTTGGAACAACTGACATATTGCACATGTATTTCATTTAGTTTAAGAACCAAAACATCCAAGTCATTGTAACCATGCCAATAATAGCAAAATATCCTCTAAGCCTTTCAATGTCTTAAAAGCTAAAAAAAAACTTTATGCACCTATTTTTTCTTCCTGACATCCTTTTTCTAAGTGACACCATTTATATAACTGTGTTCTTAATTAGAACAAGAAAGGCAATAATGAAAATAAAAGAGAAAACACTAGGAAAAGCAAACACCACTACACTGATTTAACAATTTTCCATGAAAGCATATTTTAAGGTATGATTTTTTATCATTTAGAGAGATACTATTGCAATTTAGAGAGTAGCAAAGGGAGAAAGAAACAAACTTCATTTTAAAAAAGCTTGACTTTGAATAACTGAACATGGACACGGTGGCTCTCTTTTTTTTCTATGTAGCTATGGAAGTAAGGAATGAGGCCTCTTAAGGGGAAACAAGGCCAGAACCAAAGCAGTAAGTTTAATCATATAGTTATAAAATCGCTGTGAAGGTCTAACTCAGTCTAAAGACAAAGACCTAATTTTCAACTATGACTTACAGAAAAATTAGTCCTCATTAATTTTTTACTTACTTTACCATAGCTTTTCCTTGTTGGAGAGAGAGGTGGGATAGGGGAAAAATTTCAGGATTGTTTTAACATTCTTCAGGATTTTTCTCTTTTATCAATTATAACTGAATAAGTGTGATTCTTGGTATACTTCTATTATAATATTTAGAAATATCATTTCTTGTTTCAGGTAATTAGGTAGAACACCTTTTTTCAATACAAAGTCTTTTATTCAGAGATGCCAATTGTTCCTATAAAAAAATCTTAAAATATCATGAGCCTAATAAAATGAAAATTTATTCTTGGCCCATATCATGGTCTAAAACAGAGGGTTTTGCTCCACATTGTCATTCAGGGACAATATTATTTTGTTTCTCCAATGTAGTAGGTCCAGAATTTCCTGGGATGGCTACAACCTTACTGGAGCCTCTAATTCCTGTTGGAAAACAGAAAAAGAAAGAGAAAGTAGAAAGCTAGGAAGTTTCTGGTTTTATCTTATTTTATTTTATTATCTTAGGATCCATTCCTTAAACTGACAAGCATTCCCTGTTTAGTGATGTTAGGCAGATCTCACTCCTATAGTCCCAATGGGACCATCTATGAAACTAAAATGTGGAACTTCTTCTTCAGACATTATTAAGAATTTTAAGACCACATCAAGTACAACCACAAGAATGGGGTCCTAATTAGAATACATTATACTCCATGTATGTATAATAGGTCAAAATGCTCTCTACCATCGTGCATATCTAAAAAGAATTTTAAAAGTTAAAAATAAATAAATAAACAATAGATTTGGAGAAAAAAGAGTATAAGAACAGATCAACAAAGCAAGTACAAGGTCCTTCTAGGTGGGTACAGTTCACACCCACACACGTAGTCAGCAATAAATTTCACTTAAATTCCAGAGAAGCTAATGTATGTGGTCTTACTATGTATATAGCAGGGAAAGGCAATAATGTTTGGTAACTGTTACCAAAGGCTGATATAACAAAGTTCCATGAATACTATGGATTAAGTAATGCAATTTATTATTTTACAGTCTGAAATGGGCCTCACCAAAATAAAATCTGGTCTCCATCAGAGTTGTGCCCCTGAAGAAGTTCTAGGGGAAAATCCATTTACTTTCCTTTCCTAAAGACATTTTCCCTGGGTTGTGGCTTCTTCAGATAGTAATTTTGCATCTTTCTGATGACTCCTCCCTAATTATGTCTCTTTTCAATCACAGTGAGATTTTTAAGAAACTATGTGATTGTATTTGGTCCACCTGGCCCTAAACTTAATCACATTTCGGAAGTCCCTTTTGTCATGGAAGGTAACATACTAATAGGTTCAGGGGATTAGGACATAAATATCTTAGTGAGACATTTTTCTATCTATTACATTAACCATATAAAATTACTTTCACTACATCTGGTAATATCATGAGATTTTCTATAAAATATTTCTTAATGAACTCTATCTAAGAATGCTTAGTTTCTAAAGGAAATTGGGTTTGATTAAAACAATGCTACAACATTGAAATTATGAGCTCCATTGAGAAGATAATGAGAAGCTCTGATACCATCTTCCTTGTACATGGTTTCCTCCCAAATTTTCTTTTAAAAAGCATATGACATCTCTTTTTAAAGAATATTCATGAAATCACCTAGTCCTAGATCCATTTTTCTACCTTTGTTGTGACTAACCTATTACTAAAATAAACACACTTATTTGAATTACATTTGTGAATTACCAAAGTTTAATCAGAGTGGGGTATGGAAAAAGAAACATTTCATATATATATATACCATGTGAGTTGTCTACTACCCACAAGTTGTTTTCCTTAAAATTATCTATGTTCTTTAAGTTGGATGCAGTTGGTTTGAGTTCTGATAAAATGTAGGCTGCCAACTCATGCAGATTGTTTTTTAAAGAAGCAATTTTATTTGCTACACTTGCCAAAAAGTCAAAAATCTACTCTTTTTTAAATTTTTAATTAATAGAGACAAAAGGGTTTACTAGATGTTTCCAGGCATGTTCAGACAATACTGTGTGGTAAAATGAGGGCAAAAATCACATTTTTCTTCTTCTTTGGGCAACTTTGATTTAGTTCAACTATACAAAGAAAGAAAGTCCCACTTGGTTGCCCTGTTTGATTTCCACTATGAATCATTCTCCCTTTATTAATAGGAGAATTTGGAGAAAGAACATGAATTCATATTTGAAAAAGGAGAAGAGAATATAGGAGGAACAATTCTAGACATCTCATTTTCCCACCCTTCAGTAGCTGCACACAAGGAATGATGATGGGCACTGTGTCAAGTCAACCTTGTCAGGTCCAGTGTCTGGTAATGGTTAAGACTGACTGCAGAGGAAAGAAGACAAAACATCTCCCAAATGCAAGTGACCTCTGAGATAATGTTTGTCAAGAATTTTAATAGCATCAAAAAAGCAAAATTTTCATTTGTATACTTTAATACTAGAATAAGTCATTGATGTACTTGTGTACTATTCAACACTTACAAGATTATTCAATGATGATGAGTGATTCCAACATCTTAGTAGCATGCACCATTATTAGTTCAGTGCTCACTTGTGTAAAGTGCATGTGTCTATGCTGAGTTTTGTCTATAAGTGCAGTGTGCTTCCAGAACACAGGTGGAAAAAAGATTCCCTCTGAGGACAATATTATATTTAGAGTTAAGAGAAAAGAGCAAGAGAGCTGGTGAAAACTTATTACTGCACATGACGCTTCTTCTAGGCGTACTTTTTCGCTGCTCCTGGCTCATTGAATTAAGTCACAGGATCTAGCTTGACAACAGGGGAGAGGAAGTAGATTTCATCTACAGAAAGGCAATGAAAGTCAAATAGCAACCTGGCAAGACAAACAAACCAATGATCAAAAGGATAGAGAGAGGCAAGTGATTGGATATCGCAATACCAGAACTTCAACTGTACTACAAAGCAATAGTAACAAAAACGGCATGATATTGGTACCAAAATAGACAGGTAGATCAACGGTACAGAACAGAGGACATGGACACAAACCCAAATAAATATAATGTTCTCATACTATACAAAGGTGCCAAAAATATTCAATGGAGAAAAGATAGCCTCTTCAACAAATGGTGCTGGGAAAACTGGAAATCCATATGCAGCAGAATGAAACTAAACCCCTATCTTTCACCCTGCACAAAACTCAACTCAAAATGGATCAAGGACCTTGGAATCAGACCAGAGACCCTGCATCTTATAGAAGAAAAAGTAGGTCCAAATCTTCAACATGGGTCAGACTTTCTTAACAGGACTCCCATAGCACAAGAAATAAAAGCAAGAATCAATAACTGGCATAGATTCAAACTAAAAAACTTTCTCTCAGCAAAAGAAACTATCGGCAATGTGAAGAGAGAATGTACAGAGTGGGATAAAATCTTTGCCACTCATACTTCAGATAGAGCGCTAATTTCCAGAATATATAAAGAACTAAAAAAACTCAATGTGGGCTGGCAGGGAGCCAAAGGGCATGCTTGGTATGCCTGGAGAAAAACAGGAATCTGTTACAATTGGCTACATGTATGCTTGAGCTAGTGATTGTCTGACCTTTAACAGGATTGGGTGGACATATCTGATGGAAATTGCTTATGCATGAGACTGCTTATACATTGAGGGTGAGACTGCCCTTTGGGGGTTTTTGTTGTTGTTGGGATCCGAATAAAGAAGAAGCTGCTTCATGACAATCTGAGGTGTATGTGTCTTTATGTCCCGCTGAACAGCGACATTTGGTGGCCTGTATGGGGAATGGTGAGTGCTCAGGTAAGTAATAAAGGAGAAAATTTTTCACTAGCACAGTCAACTAGCAGTCAACTAGCAGGTTTCCCTATTCGAGGAAACAGTGGCCTTAAGGTACTAACGGAAGGCTCCCCTAGTGAGGGAACTTAACAGAAGGCTGTCCCAAGAGACAGCAAAGGACGTCCTGTAGTAAATGAATGTGTGTAAGATGTTAGTTGTGTTAATATTTTTGTTACTTTTTCTTGTTTGGTTTCTGTTTAAATTTCACAGATTCACATGGAAGCCTCTCTTAACGCCTCGCCCTCTTGATACTTTGCCTATATGGACATTAGTTCCTTTCTGTCTAACTTCCAAAAAACCAAAATTTCAAGAATAGCTAAGAGAAGGGGAAGAGATATTAGAAACTGTAAAAGAAGAACAATCAAGTCGAGCTTCTGAAAGAGAAAGTAGATGTTCAGACTCAGAACAGGGATGTGACTCTGAAGAACAGGAACTATCTGAGACAGAGCTAGAAAAGTTCTCTCAGTGGCATTTAGCCCCTACCATGCTGCGCCCTCCAGCGTATAATCCAGGTCACCACTCTTTTCCAAGTTGTAGGGGTGCATGTACTTGTTGCACAGGGGCGGCCCCCAGACAGTGGGCTGATGTAGAATCTTGATCAGTGTTCCCAATATTCCCAGTATTTGAAGATCAAAACAATCAGAGATATCTTCAAATATTAGATATAAAATTAGTGAAACAGTTAAAAGAGGCAGTTATGTCCTATGGAGTACAAGCTGCATTTACCATTTCTTTATTAGAGAATGTTGCAAGTCAAAATCTTACTCCGACTGATTAGGATAATTTAGCAAAAGCATGTTTATCTGGGGGACAATATCTTATGTGGAAGGTGGCCAACCAGGAGTTATGTTCTGATACTGCCCGACGTAATGCGGGCAATCCTCAGTGGAATCTAGACATGCTGACAGGCCAAGGACCATATGAAGGGCAAGGTAATCAGATTAATTTCCACCCCGGTGTGTATCAACAAATTAGTGCTGCTGCCATTAAAGCTTGAAAAATGCTTTCAGGTGCTGGCAATCTTCAGGGAAAGTTATCTAAGGTTATTCAAGGCAACAATGAACCCTATGCCAATTTTGTAGACAGATTGATTCAAACAGCAGGACGTATATTTGGAGATGTAGACCAGGCTATGCCTTTAGTCAAACAGCTTGCATATGAGCAAGCAAATGAATGATGTAAAGAATCAATAACCAGGGTCCTGTGCCAAAATTATGTCCCCAATGTAAAAAAGGGAAACACTGGGTAAGTGACTGTAAATGAACTAGAGACAAAGATGGTAACCCTTTACCTCCAAAAAACGGGAATCAGGGCCCCCAGCCTCGGGGCCCACAAATATACGGGGCTATCCAGTCTGTACCTCGGACCCATTACCCCTTGACTCCCCAATTAGACAAACAAGAAGAAGCGCAGGACCTCTGTGCCTCCGCCAGAGCAGTATTAGGTGACATTAACTGGATTAGACCTTATCTTCACTTACCCACCTCAAGTTTGGGCCTCCTGTTTGACACTCTTAAATGTGATTCTGATCCCCTTTCTAAGTGAGTGCTTACCCCTAAGGCTTGAACAGCTCTCAAACTTGTTGAAACAGCTATGGAAAAGGTTCGTCTTGATCGTATTGACCTAGCTAAGCCTTTATCATTCATTGTCTTGGCCACAAATAAGTTACCCACAGGAGTGTTTTGGCAAAAAGGTCCTATTCTATGGTTTCACATGGATTATGCTCCTAACAAGGTCTTATCCTTGTTTACTGAATCTGTGGCAGAATTAATCCTTAGGGCATTAAAAGTATCCCTTTCCACCTTTGGGTCACATCCCTCGACAATAACTACTCCTTATACTACTGATCAGATACAATATCTTATCAATAATTGAAATTCATGGACTATAGTCTTTACTAGTACTTCTGCTGTGTTTGACAATCATTTTTCATCTGATCCTCTTCTCCAATTTTGGAGTCAACATCCTATAATTTTCCCCAAAGTCACCCGAAAAGAACCTATTATAGGAGCTACCCCTATATTTACTGATGGATCAAAAAATGGTACGGGTGCTATTACTGTAAATAATGTTACAGAAACATTGCTGTTTAATACTCTATCTTCATAACAAACAGAACTATTAGTAGCTATAGAAGTATTCAGAACCCACATAAGCCCTTTAACCTATTCTCTGATAGCAAATACATTGTTAATGCTATTCAAAATTTAGAATTAATTGGTCTGCTCTCCCTCACTTCCACCATCACTAAGTATTTACAATCTTTACAAAAACTTATTTGGGACAGAAAAAATCCTTTTTATATTGGGCATGTTTGAGCTCATACTGGCCTTCCAGGTCCTCTAAGTTTACACAATGATTTAACAGACACGGCCACCAGAGACCCACATATCTTTGATGCACTTGAAAATGCAAAAAATTTTCATTCCAAATTTCACGTAAATGCTTCTATTCTACATTTACGCTATCAGATTACTAAGGCAACAGCTCAGGACATAGTCAAGTCTTGTGCTAAATGTGCTACACTTATTCCTAACCCCTCGTTAGGAGTAAATCCAAAAGGGCTTCAGCCCAATCATATTTGGCAAATGGATGTAACTCATTATTCAGAATTTGGAAAACTACAAATCATCCATGTGTCAATAGATACCTTTTCATGATTTATTATGGCCTCTGCTCATGCTGGAGAAAAAACCAAAGATGTAATAACACACTGTTTACATTCTTTCTCCATCCTAGGGGTCCCCAAACAAATTAAAACAGATAATGGTCCTGGATATACGTCCCAGACCTTTAAACAATTTTGTTCCACCTTTGGTATTCAACATGTCACAGGAATTCCCTATAATCCTACTGGACAAAGCATTGTTGAGCGTGTCCATTTAACACTTAAAAACATGCTTTATAAACAAAAAGGGGGAATAGGGGCATCATACAGATCCCCAAAAGACAAATTATCTGTTGCCTTGTTCATCTTAAATTTTTTAAATCTCTATTCTGAGGGCCGATCGACTGCTGACCATCATTCAGAGCCCAATAAAAAACATCTACCTCAAGTGCTCTGGAAGGACATTCTATCGGGACAATGGAAAGGCCAGGATCCGGTATTAATCTGGACCCGAGGATCTGTTTATGTTTTCCGCAGGACGCACAATCGCCAATTTGGGTGCCTGAAAGATTGGTCAAGGCTTCCTCAATAGAAAATCAAGAACAAGAAGAAGATGAGGAAGTTCCTCCAACTGCTGTTGTTGATAATCCCTCACCATGTTAATGGGGGAGCCATGCGTTACCTATGGGGGATAGTAAAGGCGTGGCCTTGCCCTTTGCCCCTTACTAACTCTTCCAATCTATATCCTCCTATTCTTACCACTAATTCCACATTAGGGTTACCTACTGTACCCTTTTCTCCTGACTTAGCACCCTTCCCAAATGGCTCCTACGACTTAGCAGGTTATGTGGGAACCTCCCCCCACATTTGGCTATGCTAGACTGGTAGTCAGAGATGGGTAAGATTTGTGAAGAGCTCGTACCAACCTAAGAGAGGGAATGAAGATATAAGCTTCATTTTCCGATGACAGGTAAGGATGTTGCTCCGTCATGGACAACCTAAGACAGGCACGGTCTTTTTACAAACAAACAGGGGGAGATGTGGGCTGGCAGGGAGCCAAAGGGCATGCTTGGTACGCATGGAGAAAAACAGGAAGCTGTTACAATTGGCTACATGTATGCTTGAGCTCGCGAGTGCTTGACCTTTAACAGGATTGGGTGGGCATATCTGATCGAAATTGCTTATGCATGAGACTGCTTATATATTGAGAGTGAGACTGCTTTTTGGGGGTTTTGCTGTTGTGGTTGGGATCCAAATAAAGAAGAAGCTGCTTCATGACAATCTGAGGTGTACGTGTCTTTATGTCCCGTTGGATGGCGACAACTCAACACCAAGAATACAAATAATCCAATCAACAAATGGGCTAAGGAAATGAACAGAAACTTCACAGAAGAAGATCTACAAGCAATCAACAGATATATGAAAAAATGTTCAACATCTCTAGTAATAAGAGAAATGCAAACCAAAAGTACCCTAAGATTCCATCTCACCCCAATTAGAATGGCGATTATCAAGAATACAAGCAACAATAGGTGTTGGTGAGGATATGGAGAAAAAGGTGCATTCATACATTGCTGGTGGGGTTGTAAATTAGTGCAGCCAATCTGGAAAGTAGTGTGGAGATTCCTCAGAAAACTTGGAATGGAGCCACCATTTGACCCAGCTATCCCACTCCTTGGCCTATACCCAAAGGACTTAAAATCATCATACTACAGAGATAATAGCCACATCAATGTTCATAGCTGCTCAATTCACAATAGCCAGATTATGGAACCAACCTAGATGTCCTTCGACTGATGAATGGATAAAGAAACTGTGGTGTATATATATATATATATGTGTGTGTGTGTATATAGATATATATATAATGGAATATTACTCAGCAATAAAGAATAATAAAATTATGGCATTTGCAGGAAAATGGATGAAATTGGAGAATATC
Source organism: Sciurus carolinensis (assembly GCF_902686445.1). Taxonomy (NCBI): domain Eukaryota; kingdom Metazoa; phylum Chordata; class Mammalia; order Rodentia; family Sciuridae; genus Sciurus; species Sciurus carolinensis. Next base: position 94,459,184 of record NC_062215.1, read on the forward strand.
CTGCTAAGCAAGATAAGCCAATCTCAAAAAACCAAAGAACGAATGATCTTGCTGATAAGCGGATGATGACACATATGGGGAGTGGGAGGGGGACAAGAATGGAGGAAGGTGGGACTGTGTAGAGGGAAAAGAGGGGTGGGAGGGGTGGGGGGGAAGGAAAAAATAACTGAATCAAACACTATTACCCTATGTAAATGTATGATTACAAAAAATAAATAGGACAGAGAGAGGCAAATAATTGGGAATCATAATAAAATCAACCATGCTTGTTAATACATTTTCTAGTAGGAAGGAAGCTATTATGTACTTTTTGAAAAGTTTATATCAAGAAATATCACTAGTATCCAGGGATGGTATAATCTAGGGCAAGTATAATCAGCACATAAACTGACAGGTTTACATAGGTCATAGACAACCAATTATACCACTACAAAGAGATTCTAATTAGTTATAATTGTAGGCAAAGGGGATTTGTGGTAAATCTCTGCTTAAGCTTCTAGAACTAGAGAAAACGTTCCAACTTTCTGAGGAGAGAATGAAAATTTTTAACTGATCGAAGAAAAGAAGGTGTTGGTGTGTGTGTGTGTGTGTGTGTGTGTGTGTGTGTGTGTGTTTGTGTGTGTGTGTTGGAAAAGAAAGAAGGAAGGTAAGAAATAGAAAGAGAAGAGGAAGAAGAGCAGAGGGAGAGGAAGAGAGGAAGGATAAGTTGAGGAAGCAGGGAAAAGGAAGGGGCTATGTAGAGCTGCATTTTAAATAGAGAGTGAACTGAACGAATGCTGAAGGTGAGCAAGAGAAAGCTGGCCAAAGATGATAGAGTAGTAAAGGGGTCAGACATTCAACTCTGACTATTGTCCTACAAGTTAGATTTGAGATATTAAAAAATGCACTTCAATTCCTGTTGAATGGATATCTCATAAAGGAAGCAGGGCTTGCAAATCACTTGAGTGGTGGTAATATCCGGGTTTTACAGAAATGTTTAGGTAGCAATTTGATTTGTTTTTATTCTAAAAACTATCTAGATAACATTTTTGCATAATTCTCAAACAGAGCTAGATAAAAAATATTTTTAAGAATCTTCAAATTAATACCTTGTCAATTAGTTTAAAGTGCTTTTAATATTTTTAATATAAAGAAGCCAGCGCTTTCTTTTTACTTGTACTCATTTTCTTTTGGGAAAAATGAAGTAATTATCTTTTCTTCTTCTGGCTTCGTCTTTTTTTTTTTTTTTTTTTCCTATCTCAGAATCTACTTCTTAGAAGTGTGTCAATTGCATTCAAGTTCTTACAGGTAAATGTGTCCATTTAAAGTTATTTTCTGTATTTACCTTGCTGCTGCTACTTAGTGAAGAATAGCTAGCTATCTTGTTGAGATGGAAATGTCCAGAGTAGATGCTTTCTTCCTTTCACAAATGATTTCAAGTCTGATAAAAAAGAAAAATATAAAGCCAGCAAAGCACTTGTCATTTCCGCCCCCTTTATCCAAAACTGTTGCACTTGTTTCTTTTAGGCATTTAGGAAAAGATTGAATGTATATAATTTGATTTATTTTACTGTCTCTTGGAGTACATTTGGTTTTGTGTATTCTACACAGAGTCAGAAATTACTCAATAAAGAATATCCATCAAAATAACTTGAAAACCACGTATATTGTTGGTCATTATATGAAGTCAAGATAGCTTTTCTATCCATGTGGTTCTGAGTGCTTCTGTTAAAAGTACAGAGAAGGAAGAGCATAAGGAGAGCAGCATGCCAAAGAAGTGGAAAGGGTAAGTTGAAAATATGTCTCTAACTATTGTTAGTTCTTTTCAAAACAGATACCCCAACTAGGAGAGTGTCCTACTTATAGTAATGACTGTAAACATTTAGACTGATGTTAAACCACCCCAGAAGAGCTCAGTGAACTAAATGTGAATTTTGTTTCAAATAACAAATTTCTAGAAGTTCTAACTGCCTTAAAGTGTCTTGCTCAAAAGGGGTAACCAATTTACATTTATCAGTTTGCTTTACTACCTTCTGAAGAGTAATTAAGACTTTCTGTTTTAGAATAGTAGTGAAGCAGTTTTGAAATATGCCATGACAAATATTCAACAGCAAAGAACACTCATTAATAAGAAGTAATATGGGTATATATTATTCCTGTAAAATAATAGGAAGTTTCAAGAAGATAGTAAAAAGTTGTTCAATTTGAAATTTGGCCAGAAGACAGTGCCTGACACACACCCTCTATCAGCAATGTATTCTCTGCTATTTTAAATGATCATGACCATTAGTTTTATAACTTAATAATGAGAAAATGAAGCCAGTACCATGAACTATAATCCAAATTCTCCTATTTATTTGGCTTATGAGGATATTTCAATTTCCATTTGTGCATATAGTGGAGTTCAGCAGGATTTTATTCATGTATTGTAATTATTAAACTTCATGCCAATGTCCGCAAGATTAAAAGGACAGTTCTATATGTAGTAATGACCATGTCAGTTAAGAAAAACATGCATAATGAGGATTAGAGGGGGTGGAGAAGTGAAAGGAAACAAACACTTTGGCTCAGAATCAGTAGACTGACATCAAACCATCAGGATCTCTACAATCAACTTGAAAGACTACACTGGTTCTATAATACCTCTCCACAATGATTCCTCTCCAGTAATTTTATTTTAGGCTACTGGAGTTTATCTCAGTATCTTCTCTTATTTTTATCAGCATCATCATTCCCCAAATTTTCATATCAAATTCCCATCAAACTTTTGGCTGTGAACAACATTGAAATATGTGAAAAAGGATGGTGGCCACTCAGTCACCAAACAGATGAAGAGCATGATTCTATTTTCAAACACTGATTTAGAGTGAGTATGGCTAATTTTCCCAAACTGAGAAAATCACATTTTAAATGCCTGTCTGTAGGCCATTTATAGCTAATTTGAGAATAAATACCATTTCTCTAACACTGAAGACTTAAATAAATGTTAAGATTATATGGATAACTTACAACATGATAGATGCTGCCTTTTACAAGTTAGATGTAGTCCACACCCTTGATCATATCCTTTTACAATTTACCTACATTTCACCTCTCCTAACCAAAAAATGCACACAATTTATGAAATAAAAGGAAGAGACAGTGAGGATGTAAAAGAATAATGAAGCTATTTTATCACCGTATTAAAAAGAAAAGATTACTGGTTATCTCTAGGTTGTTATTTTCAATGGACATTTTTAGTTTCTTATCTTATTTGAATTCAAAGAAAGCATTAAGAACTATTAATCATCCTCTTTCCCTTGCATTCTCTTTTCCCTTGGCCTTTATGAACAATGCAGTCTGCTAATCCTCTCTAAACCCCACCTTGGTTGCAATCCCTGTAAATCTTTACTATTTCCTTCTCTTCTCAGGTTATAAATGTTAGAGATCCCTAATATTTGATATAATTTCTCACCTTTTTAAAGTATTCTCTTTCCTTTTGCAATCATATACATAATTTTGTTTATCCTTTTATTTTCATAGCTCAGAACTCCCTTCCAACTTTCAGACTTTTGTTATCTTTCTGCTTTGCAACTGCATTTAGACATTTTAAAAGGCAAATCTATCTCATCACATCAAAAACAGAACTTAGTATTTTTATTATGAAATATTATAGCCTTCTCTACCATTCTTAGTTTTAATGAATGGAGCCACCATCTATCTTGTTAAAGAAATTCAAAATCCAGTGTTTTAAATTAATCCTTGTCTTTTCCTATCATATCTTATCAATTTCCATGTTCTCTCATTTACATTGTCTAAATAGGTAACATAAACATATCTAACATAAACAATCTGCTTAGAGGTTTCTCACCTGGACTACTGCAGCAAATTCCATCTCATCTTTCTACTTCCAATCTTGACCACCTTGAATCTTTTCTTACACTAAAGGAAAGGTAATATATTTTAAGTACAGACATATTTGTTTATTCTCCCTGTTATAAATCTTCTAAAGACATCCTACTACAGTTCTTGAGATAAGTATGCATTCAAGATTCAAACCCTGAGTATCTCTCTAGGTAATTTTTCACCATTCTTCACTTTTATTTTTTTCCTCTGGAGTACCTTCTTTATATTTAGAAATTCCATTATGATCTTCCTAGTAAAACCCTTGCTCCAGCCCTGTCCTGGAGTCACACCACTGAATCAAGTGACCTCCTTCTCATTGGTCATTTCAGCACCATCATCAGTGAGGGGAACCTTCCTAATTCCTCAGCTTAGAAATAGTTCCCATTACAACCTCTCAAAACTCTCAGTTGTTTGTTTTTTTACCACAACTTTTAACTTATAATTGGACATGTGTCCCCAATCAGATGATACACTCCATAGCACAGTATCTATGTCTGTTTGTGTGTCCCTGAATGATAGGCTAGTGCCTGAAATACATATTAGAAACATTCAAGTGATGTTTTTAATGCATAAAAAATCAAAAGACCAGGATTATTATGTACATTAATAAACTGAATTGCATCAGTATGCTTGCTAGATATTTCCTTTGTTCTCCCATTGGTCCGCAATAACAACTGCTTTAATAGCATCCTCCAGTGTGACCTCAATATCTCTTAGGATCTATAAGACAGCAAACCAGGTTAAAAATCTGGTCTCTAAAGGAGGATGTAGGCCTACCCATGCCCCCGCAGATGTGACACCTGCGCTGTGTCTCCCCAAAGTGTTTAGAAGCTAGTGCAGCCATCTTGGATTATCCCAGAAGAGGAAGCTGCCATTTTTAGGTGGGGAAACTCCCATTCAGAGAAGCCTTCTGGAGACTGGGAGCTCTTTGTCAGGTACTTCTCTTGCATAAGGACACTAAATGACTGGGAGGGTTGAATAGTAAATGATTGTTTTGTCATAGATTTTTTTTTAATTTTTAATTTTTTATTTCTTCATTATTTTCACATCATTTTTCTTTTATTCACCTGCTTCCTCAGAGTCTCTTTCTCCCTTTTCTCATGCAAACAACCAACTTCTTTTGATCCCACTCTCTTCTCATGATCTAGTACCTCTATATACTCATTTCTTATCTCATTAGTATTTGCATCTGACACCCCTACATCTTTGTCCACCAATAGAAACTGTAGATAACATTGCAAAGCTGTTTGCTATACTGTAGATAATAATCAAACTCATCCTGTTTATTACAATATTGTTAACATCTTTATAGAAGCTATCTGGTTTATGAATGCATATTATTTGTATTGGGCACTGCTAAAATTGATCTCCTACTCAAAGGAGAGGTATTGGAAACCTGCAGATAAGTCTACAGGGGAGAAATTGCAGTACATACCTCAGATCCTCACACTAGAGGGGAAGCTACAGGAATAACATAAAAAAAAGTAGAAGAAAGTGTCTCTAACAAACCAAGATGCTATTTTAACAGAATTCAAATACATCATGGCAGTAGAAATGTCAGAAAAGGAGTTTAGAATGTATATAATTGAAATGATCAGGGAAGAAAAGGATGAGATAAGAGACCAAACACAGGCAATGAATGATCACGCCAGTAAAAAGAGCAAATGCAAGAAGGAAAAGATCATTTCAATAAAGAGATAGAGATTCTAAAAAAAAAAAAAAAAGAAAGAGAGAAAGAAAAAAAACAGAAATACTTGAAATGAAGGAAACAATAAACCAAATTAAAAACTCAAAAGGAAGCATCACCACAGAACAGATCACTTGGAAGACAGAGTCTCAGACAATGAAGACAAAATATTTAATCTTTAAAAAAAAGTTGATCAAACTGAGAAGATGGTAATAAATCATGAATGGAACCTCCAAGAATTAAGGGATATCATGAAAAGACCAAGTTTAAGAATTTTGGAGATTGAGGAAGGCACAGATATATAAATCAAAGTATTGAACAACCTGTTCAATGAAACAATATCAGAAAATTTCCCAAACCTGGAGAATGAAATGGAAAATCAAATAAAAGAGGCTTACAGATACCAAATGCACAAAATCTCAACAAATCCACACCAAGTCACATTATAATAAAAATGCCTAACATACAAAATAGAGATAGGATTTTAAAGACTGTGAAAGAAAAACATTAGACTACATGTAAGAGGAAACCAATAAGATAGCAGTAGATTTCTCATTCCAGACCCTAAAAGCTAGAAGGGCCCGGAATAATATGTGTCAAGACTATGAATGCCAACCCCAAGAATCTTATACCCAGCAAAACTAACCTTCAGATGTGATGATGAAATAAAATCTTTCCACTATAAACAAAAGTTAAAATAATTTACAAACAGAAAGCCTGCACTACAGAACATTTTCATCAAAATATTACATGAGGAGGAAGTGAAAAACAACAATGCAAGTCAGCAAAGGAAGGAACTACCCTAAAAGAAAATTCAATCAACGGAGAAACCAAGTCAAGTTAAAAACCAAAAATAAGTCAAAATGACCAGCAATACAAATCGTATCTCAATGATAACTCTAAAAGTTAAAAGCCTAAACTCATTAATCAAAAGACATAGACTGGCAGATTGGATTAAAAAGAAAGATCCAATAATATACTTCCTCCAAGAGTCTCATCTCAAAGAAAAAGACATCCACAGACTAAAGGTGAAAGGATGGGGGAAAACATACCATGCACATGGATTCAGTAAAAGAGCAGGGGTCTCCATCCTCATATCAGACAAAGTGGACTTTAAGCCAAGTCAGAAATGATAAAGAAGGACATTTCATACTGCTTAAGGAAATCATAAACCAGCAATAAATAATGATTGTAAATATTTATGCCCCAAACAATGACACATACATGTAAGTCAAACAAATCCTTCTCAATTCCAATGAACAAATAGACCACAAGAGAATAATACTGGGTGATTTTAACACACCTCTCTCACTACTGGATAGATCCTCCAAATAAAAACTAAACAAAGAAACTATGGAATTAAATTATACCAATCAATGATTTAGACTTAACAGACATGTATAGAGTATTTCATCCCTCATCAAGCAAATACACTTTCTTCTTAGCAGCTCATGGATCCTTCTCTAAAATAGACCATATGCTATGCCACAAAGCAGCCATTATTAAATACAAAAAATATAGATACTATCTTGTATTCTATCAGAACATAATGGAATGAAATTATAAATTGATGATAAAATAAAAAACAGAAATTACTCCAGTACCTGGATACTAAATAATATGCTATTGAATGACATAATGATAACAGAAGACATCAGGGAGGAGACAAAAAAATTCTTAGAGGAAAACAAGAACAACTATAAAACATATCAAAATCTCTGGGACAAGATGGTGGACTAGAGGGAGGTTGCATTCTTTGTCGCTCCATATCTCGGGTTTCAAGCAGAGGATATCTGTTTCTTGGCGAGGCAGTTTTTGCAGCTTATCAATCCCCTCCTGTTTACCCCATTTGTCTACTGCAATCACCTGCAGTCTGACAGCATATTGACTACTTTTTAACTGCAGATTGCTCACTGTCTGGTGCCTACCATCTGCCATTTGAATGCCACTTGCCTGTCCATTGCCTGCCTTTCACCTACCCATGACCCACCATCTGAGGTTCACCACCCAATTGTCCAACAGCAGTCAGCAGACTGAACACAGTCCGCCAGTGGAGCATCAGCTACTTGCTGTTGCCTGAAAGTTCACTGTCACAATAACTGCAGGTTTGGTTACATGTGACTGCCGCCATCTTGATACAACAGTCAGGACTTGTAGGACCCCTGACCGGACTGACTGAGCCCCATCTCCAGGTTCCTTCAGACCGACCCATCACTCCCTGCCTCTGGTGCCCTCACATCAACTGACTGCTCCCCACCACCAGGACCCCCAGACCAACTGTGCCTACCACCAGGACCCCCAAACTGACTGATTGCACCCCACCTCCAGGATCCATCAACCAGAAAAACAACACCCCACCACAAGGATCCCTGCCTGGCCAACTGCACCCCACTCCAAGACTTCCAGCCAACCCCACCCACAGCCCGAGCTGCAGTTCCCCATTTGCCAACACATTTGGAAGCCAGAGCAGCCATCTTTGATAATCCTGGAAGCCATAACTCCGATCTTTAAGTGGGGAAAATCCCATCCTGAGATGCCTGCTGGAGACTGGAAGCTCATTGTCAGGTGCCTCTCATACATCAGGCTACAGAAGACTGGGAGGTTTGAATACTATATGACTGTTATAGTGTAGATTTTCTTTTTTCTCCTTATTGAAAAATTTTAAGTTTTTATTTCTTTACTTCTATTGCTCTCTTTTCCTTTTGTTTACCTGTTCCCTCAAAGTTTCTTTCTCCCTTTTTCCATGCTAAAAACTGACTTCTTTTGAGTATACTCACACACTTTCTATGACCTAGAACTTCTATACATTCTTTCCTTATCCCATTAACAGATATATCCTTCACTCCTCGGCATCCTTTTTGTCCTCCATTAGAAACTGTAGACCTTATTGCAAATCTATATGTTATACTGAAGATAATATTTTATCTCATTCTGTTTATTATGACAATATTGTCAACACCCTCATAGGGGCTATTTGGTTTTGGGTTACATACTGTCTTAACTGGGCACTGCCGATATTGATCTTCCCCTTAAAGAAAATGTTTTGGAAGCCTATAGGGTCATTATAAGCCTATAGGGGGGAAACTGCAACACCCCAGATCTGCACTGCTAGAGGGGAAGATAAATGAACAACATGAAAAAACAAGGGAAGAAATTGATCCAAACAAATCTAAATTATATATTAATATAGTCCAGTGACAATATGATGGAAGAAATGTCATAAAAGGACTTCAGATTATACATTATTAAAATGATTCATGAAGCAAAGGATGAGATAAGATAGCAAATACAGGCAATGAATGATCATAATAAGAAGCAGTTGAAAGAGCAACTGCAGGAAGCAAAAGATCATTTCAACAAAGAGATAGAGATTCTCAAAAAATAAAAGCAGAAATCCTTGAAATGAAGGAAATAATAAACCAAATAAAAAATTCAATGGAAAGCATTACCAAAAGACTAGACCACTTGGAAGACAGAACCTCAGACAATGAAGACAAAATATTTAATCTTTAAAATAAAGTTGCCCAAACAGAGAGGATGGTAAGAAATCACGAACAGAATCTCCAAGAACTATGGGACATCATGAAAAGACCAAATTTAAAAATTATCAGGATTGAGGAAGGCACAGAGATACAAACCAAAGGAATGAACAACCTATTCAATGAAATAATATCAGAAAATTTCCCAAACCTGAAGAATGAAATGGAAAATCAAATACAAGAGGCTTACAGAACACCAAACGCAAAAAATCACAACAGATCCACACCAAGACACATTATAATGAAAATGCCTAACATACAAAATAAAGATAGGATTTTGAAGGCTGTGAGAGAAAAGCATTAGATTACATATAGGGGAAAACCAATATGGATATTAGCAGATTTCTCAGTTCAGACTTTAAAAGCTAGAAGGGCCTGGAACAACATATTTCAAGCTCTGAAAGAACATGGTTGCCAACCAAGAATCCTATACCCAGCAATTCTAACCTTCAGATTCGAAGAGAAAATAAAATCCTTCCTCGATAAACAAAAGTTAAAAGAATTTACAAATAGAAAGCCTGTGCCACAGAATATTCAATGAGGAGGAAATGAAAACAACAATGTAGGTCAGTAAAGGTCAGTAAAGGGAGGAACTACCTTAAAGGAAAAGTCATTAAAAGGAGAAACCAAGTCAAGTTAAAAACCAAAAATAAACCCAAATGACTAGGAATAAAAATCATATCTCAATAATAACCCTGAATGTTAATGGCCTAAACTCATGAATCCAAAGACATAGACTGGCAGAACTGATTAAAAAGAAAGTCCCAACAACATGCTGCCTTCAAGAGACTCATCTCATAGAAAAAGACATCCACAGACTAAAGGTGAAAGGATGGGAATAAACCTACCATGCATATGAACTCAGTAAAAAAGTGGAGGTTTCCATCCTTATTTCAGATAAAGTGGACTTTTTAAGTTAGTCAGAAGGGATAAAGAAGGGCATTCCATACTTCTTAAAGGAACCATAAATCAGGAAGACATAACGATAGTAAATATTTATGCCCCAAATAATGGTGCATCAATGTACTTCAAACTAATCTTTCATACTTCCAGGAATCAAATAGACCACACACAATAATTCTGGGTGACTTTAAAACACCACTGTCACCACTGGATATATCTTCCAAACAAAAACTAAACAAAGAAACCATAGAACTTAATAACACATCAATAATCTAGACTCAACAGATATACAGAATATTCCATTGATCAACAAGCGAATTTACTTTCTTCTCAGCAGCACATGGAACCTTCTCAAAAATAGACCATATGTTATGCCACAAAGCAGCCCTTAGGAAATGTAAAAAATTAGAGATACTGCCTTGTGTTCTATCAGATCATAATGGAATGAAATTAGAAATCAATGAAAAAATAAAAAACAGAAATTACTCCTACACCTGGAGACTAAATAATATGCTATTGAATGAAACATGGATAACAGAAAACATCAGGGAAGAGATAAAAAAAAATCTTAGAGGTAAATGAGAATGATGATACAACACATCAAAATCTCTGGGATACTAATGAAAGCAGTACTAAGAGGAAAATTCATTGCATGGAGCACATTCAAGAAAAGAATAAAAAGCCAACAACTAAATGACTCAACATTACAACTCAAAGACCTAGAAAAAGAAGAACAGAACAACACCAAAAGTAGTAGAACACAGGAAATAATTAAAATCAGAGCTGAAATCCATAAAATTGAAACAAAAGAAACAATTCAAAAAATTGACAAAACAAAAAGTTTGTTCTTTGAAAAGTAAACAAAATATACAAACCCTTAGCCACACTAACAAAGAGAAGGAGAGAGAAAACTCAAATTACTAGAATTCGTGATGAAAAAGGAAATATCACAACAGACACCACTGAAATACATAACATAATGAGAAGCTACTTTGAAAACCTATATTCCAACAAAATAGAAAATACTGAAGACATCTACAAATTTCTAGAGACATATGCTCCTCCCAAATTGAACCAGGAGGACATACACAATTTAACCAGATCAATATCAAGCAATGAAATAGAAGAAACCATAAAAAACCTACCATCCAAGAAAAGCCCAGGACCAGATGGATTCTCAGCCAATTTCTACAAGACCTTCAAAGAAGAACTCATTCCAATACTTCTCAAAGTATTCCAGGAAATGGAAAAGGAGGAACCCTACTGAACTCATTCTATGAAGTTAATATCACCCTCATACACAAACCAGGCAAAGACACATCAAGGAAAGAAAAATTTAGACCAATATCCTTGATGAATATAGATGGAAAGCTCCTTAACAAAATACTGGCAAACTATATTCAAAAGCATTTTAAGAAAATTGTGCACCACGAACAAGTGGGGTTCATCCCAGGAATGCAAGGATGGTTCAATACCTGTAAATCAATAAACGTCATTCATCATGTCAATAGACTTAAGGATAAGAATCATATGGTTATTTCAATTGATGCAGAAAAAGCATTACAAAATTCAACACCCCTTCATGCTCAAAGCACTAGAATAAATAGGAATAGTAGGAACACACCTAAACATTGTAAAGGCTATTTATGCTAAACCCATGGCCAACATCATTCTTAATGGAGAAAAACTGAAAGCTTTCTCTTTAAAAATGGGAACAAGACAGGGCTGCCCTCTTTCACCACTTCTATTCAACATCATGTTGGAAATACTAGCCAGAGCAACTAGACAGATTAAAGAAATTAAAGGGATATGAATAGGAAAAGAGGAACTTCAGCTGTCACTATTTGCTGATGACATGATTCTCTATTTAGAGGATCCAAAAAACTCTTCCAGAAAACTTCTAGACCTCATAAATGAATTCGGCAAAATAGCAGGTTATAAAATCAACACACATAAATCTAAAGCATTTTTATACATAAGTGATGAAACATCTGAAAGGGAAATGAGGAAAACAACTCCATTTGCAATAGACTAAAAAAAAAAAAAAAATTCTTGGGAATCAATCTAACCAAAGAGGCAAAGATCTCTACAGTGAAAACTACAAAACATTGAAGAAAGAAATTGAGGACGACCTTAGAAGATGGAAAGATCTCCCACGTTCTTGGATAGGCAGAATTAATATTATCAAAGTGGCCATACTTCCAAAGGCACTATACAGATTTAATGTAATTCCAATTAAAATTCCTGTGACATTTCTCACAGAAACAGGAAAAGCAATCATGAAATTCATCTGGAAGAACAAAAGACCCACAATAGCCAAGGCAATCCTAGGCAGGAAGAGTGATGCAGTAAGTGTCACTATACCAGAACTTAAACTCTACTATAGGGCAATAGTAACAAAATGGTACCAGCACCAAAATAGACAGGTAGATCAATAGTACAGGATAGAAGACACGGAGACATACCCACATAAGTACAGTAATGTCATTCTAGACAAGGGTACCAAAAACTTACAATGGAGAAAAGATAGCCTGTTAAACAAATGGTGCTGGGAAAACTGGAAATCCATATGCAGTAAAATGAAATTAAACCCCTATCTCTCACCCTGTACATAACTCAACTCAAAATAGATCAAGGATCTAGGAATTAGACCTGAGACCCTTTACCAAATAGAAGAAAAAGTAGGTCCAAATCTCCATCATGTTGGCTATGGACCAGATTTCCTTAACAAGACCCCCATAGCACAAGAAAAAAAAGCAAGAATCAAAAAAAGGGATAGATTCAAATGAAAAAGTTTTTTCTCAGCACAGGAGATAATCAATAATGTGAAAAGAGAGCCTACAGAGTGGGAGAAAATCTTTTCCACACACACTTCAGACCGAGCACTCATCTTCAAAGTTTATAAAGAACATAAAAAACTTTACACCCAAAATACAAAAAAAAAAAATCAATAAATGGGCTAAGGAAATGGGCAGACACTTCATAGAAGAAGATACACAGGTGATCAAGAAATATATGAAAAAGTGCTCATTATCCCTAGTAATTGTATAAATGCTAATTAAAACCACCCTAAGATTTCATCTAACTCCAATTAGAATGGCTGTTATCAAGAACACAAGCAGTGATAAGTGTTGGCATGGATGTGGGGGAAAAAGCCCACTATACATTGCTGGTGAGGTTGCAAACTGGTATAGCCACTCTGGAAAGAAGTATGGAGATTCCTCAGAAAACTTGGAATGGACCCACCTTTTGACCCAGTTATCCCACTCCTCGATTTATATCCAAAGGACTTAAAACTAGTATACTACAGTAATGCAGTCACATCAATGTTTATAGCAGCTCAATTCACAGTAGCTGGATTGTGGAACCATCCTAGATGCCCTTCAATAGATGAATGGATGAAGAAACTGTGATGTATATCTATATACACAATGGAATATTATTCAGCTATAAAGAAGAATAAAATTATGGCATTTGCAGGTAGATGGGTGGAACTGGATAATAACATGCTAAATGAAATGAGCCATTCCCAATAAACCAAAGGTTGAATTGTTTCTCTGATAAGTGGATGATGATACATAATGGGAGTGGAGGGGTGGGGGGTAAGAGAAGAATGGAGAAACTTTGTATTACAGAGGGAAATGAGAAGACAGAGGTGGTGGGGCATGAAAGATGGTAGAATGAGAGACATCATTACCCTATGTACAGGTATGATTACATGAATGGCGTGTATCTACATCATATAAAACCATAGAAACAAATAGTTGTACCCCATTAGTGTGTAATGAATCAAAATGCAATCTGTAAAAATAAATACTGAGTAAATACATACATTTTAAAGAATAAAAATAATGGAGGATGCAGATTCAGATCACTTCTCCACTTTCTTACCTTTGAAATATTTAACAAACAATAGCTCTGTTTTTGTTCCCACACCTGTAAAAAACAGGGATCAATAACAATACTGACTCCATGAGTTTACATAAGAATTAACTAAAACTGTTCATTTAAAACCTTTACAAAGCACACAATGCATGCTCAATTTATATTATCAACTGTTGTCAATTAGGTTTTTCATATATTAGACATTTTTAGGAGACATACAGGGCAATAGTAGATATAGTTCATTTTGGACCTTGGTCAAGGTAAACAATTCTGTAGTAAAATTCTGGAATCATTTAAAAAATTTACAGAGTTATGTGTTTTTTTTTTTTTTCCCCTCAGTTAAGATACAGTTTTTATAAACTCTAGAAAGAATCCAAGGAAAAAACATTGACCCAGATCTTTACACACTTTTAAAGAGGAAAACAACAAAATTCTGGTTAACAATTCACTTTGGTATAAATGCTCAAAGACCATGTACACATTTTTAGTCCAAGCCTTGCTTTGAATGTCATTATACAATAAAAACTGCTTAATTGATTTGTATAGAACACAATTCTTCTAGATTTCACTTGCATTTTGATTGAGGTTATTCCAGTTTTAGAATTTCATAGTTCATGTCACTATGTTTATGGGAAAAGTTATGGCAAAATTTAAAGACCACAGAATAAGAAGCAATTCATAACAGTTTAATTGTAATAATTGATATATATATTTGGCATCTTTTTATTGGGTAGTTAAGAAAATTATTTGGTATTCAAAATTTTACCTTAATTTTTGGTATGTTTAAATTTGATCATAGTTATCATATGTATTAGATTATCATATTTAGTTTGCTCATGCACAGAAAAAATCCATTACAAAACAAAAATACTGACATATAGAAAACTATTTAGTAGTTCTCTTGTTCTAAATTTAAGTGTTACATAATATATGCCTGTCATAAGTTGGTTATACACTCTGCCTATATCTTTCTTGGTAGAATTGTAGCTGGAAGGCAGTTTCAAGTGTCTTTCCCAGATGTATAGGCAAAACAAAAAATAAAAGTGTATGAATACTCTCACTGAATCCATTCTGTAACTTTTGTCTCATCCTGAATATATTGTCAGGCACTAGAAAGACACAATTTGAAGTCAGAATAGAGAAAAGAATGAAACGAGCTTTAAATGGTAGAATTAGTTAAAAATGTTAAAATATTCCTGTTACTCTACATGTTTAATATGCAGAAGCATTTTTAAATCTATGAAAAATATCAATTAACATATAACATGTAACCTTGCAAAAAGGCAATTAAAACATTAAAAGATAGTGAACTTCACTACTAAAACATGTATATTTTTTAAATGATACAATTTTAATATAGCCAGCTGGCAAATACTTAAAAGAATTATTACATATTCTGAGTGGAGGGTGATGTTGGTAAATATCTACTTACAAACTCAGTACAAACTGCTAGAGGTCATTTTAATGCACATTTGGAATATTTCAAACGTGAACTCTTTTGACTCAGAATTTTTCTACTCTTAGAATCATACTAAGTATTTGGCTAGTAGGAGAAAACATGTATGAAAGTTTTGTTGATTACTTTATAAACTTTCTACTGTAGAACAGCTTTTAAAATCTTTTAAACTGTTACAAACTTATATAGTTCACATATATCTAAAAACTAGTTTTCTTTATTATTAACATCTTACCTTGGCCCTGTACATTCCTTAAAATTAATGTACATCTACCAGTGCATTGTTAGTAAATAAAATCCATATTTTGTTTAGATTTCCCCAGTTTTTTGCTAATATCCTTTTTCTGCTCCAAAATCTCTTCTAAGACATGATCTTACAATTTGTTGTCATGTCTCCATAGTTATTGCCTCTTGGCTATGTCTTTTAGTATTTCCTTATTTCTGATGACCTTTACATTTTTGAGGAGTATTGGCTAGGTGTTTGTAGAATGCTCTCTGTTAGGGTTTGTCTGTTTATAAGCATTATTTATTTTTGTTACATGATTCTAATGGAGTTATGTTTTGAGAGGACCACAGCAATTAAGTACACTCTTCATCACAAGGGCATAGCTGTGAACTGAACATTCTGCTAAGATTCATCTGTTGATCCCCAAACTCAATATGGTGGTATTTGGGGGTGGGGTTTTGGGATATAATCAGGTGTAGATAAGGTCATGTTGGTAGGACTCCATGATAGGATTATTATCCTTATAAGAAGAGGAAGAGATACCAGGGTTCTATCTTTCTCTGCCTTGTGAGAATACAGCAAGAAGTCACCTACTGAGCCAGGAAAAATCTTCACCAGGAGACAAATCAGTCAGCCATTTGATCTTGTACTTGCCAGTTTCCAAAATTATGAGAAATAAATTTCTGCTGTGTAAATTATCTATTCTATGGTATTTTGTTACAGCAGCCTGTGTAGACCAAGACAGGTATAAATTATTAACGTAGTATCATAATAAGTATGCAACCTGATCATCTAAAGTGGGAAATACTGGCAGGTTTCCTTACTGTAAAATTGTACTTTTTGCTACTTTCCATAACATACTCCTTGGAAAAAAGGTTATTTTGTGCAGGCTACTTTCTCAAGAGTACAGTTTCTACATAAATTATTTGTAATTTTTCTGCATAGATTTATCTATTCTCAATTTTTTATTCAGTAATTTATTTACATCAGTGTGGGCTCATGGGAATTTTATTTTCATATCATTATAATGGTTCAATTTTAACATACTTTAAATTTCATCATTAATATTAAATAAGGTATAACATTATATGCAATGAAGTAATTTACAGTATATATCATGGCAATGTTAACATGTTTATTAAAATGGAAAGATAGTCATACCCCCAGAACAAAATATCTATTCATAACACAGTTATGTTTTATCAATAAAAGTGTGTGAATGTGTGTATGAATAAATTTTAAAAGTTCAAGTTGAATGTTAACAAGGATTGTATTTGTGTTGTGATTATGGCAATGACTTTTAATTTTCTGTATTATATAGTTCTAAATATTTTGATTGTATAATTTTCAAATAGAAAATATATCAACTTCATTGTGTTTCATCATTAAAATTTTCCATGTCACATCTTACTTTAAATAAACACCATTGTCTGTTTTTGATTGCATGGCTTTATTTTCTTCTTGGTTAATACTTAGTGGCAAGCATTTTGCTCATTCTAGGTCTCTTGAGAATTTGTCCCATGAATAAAATCAAAAGAGATACCATTTGTTATGTTGTTTTATGTAATGACTATTAGCAACTCTTCTTGCAACTTCTCACTTCATGAGGTGGAAACCTATGATAGGGTATCATTGTCATCTTCTCGAATAAACAGTAAATTCCTGAGTCCTCTAGACATTATGTCAAGACTCACAGTTGGTAAAGGGAAAAAGTTTAAACCAAGAAATATTTAAATCCAGAGTTCCCATTCTTAATGTACATGCAGGGACATTTGCTCCTCTATATATTACACAAGACTGCCCTCCACTCATCCATTAATGCCAACTGATTCCTTTTTCCTCACATTTCCTCTGGCTCTCCAATTCCTTGGCTTTAAGTTGTATGTTGAAATATTCTCCTTGAAGCCTTCCTTATTTGGTACTCATCCAAACCAGTCATCATCAGTTTTTCTTTTAAATCTCAAAGCTATTTATGATGAGGTGCTGCTTTTTGATTCTACAGACCTAGAGTTTGATTTGGACAATATCTCTAAGAAGTTTGGGCAATACCAGGTGACTTTCTTATGAATTATATTCATAAGAACAGTGTCTCTCTCATCTACCCCATGTATCTGTGATGCATATTGAGTTTTTCATTAGATTTAAATACTGATTTTGGGGAAAGAAAATATATACCTTCCTCTGAAAATGCAAACTTTAAAAAAATCAGTTATATTTAAATCAAGAATTCCATTTTAATTTAAGGTTAATTTAAAGTAGCTTTTTTTGTTTCACTAGATTTTATAAATTATCTGTATAGCTAAATACTTTAAACACAATATGATTAAAAATTTGATGCCTACTACAATTGAGTCAGTAGCATTTTTGTAATCCTGTTTGATTTCACTGAATTTTTTTACTCACTTTTTTCTGTCACCTGAAATACCAATCTGTTCAATTTCACTAAATTTTTTTACTCACTTTTTTCTGTCACCTAAAATACTAAGAGGTATGTATCTCACTAATATTTATAGATTCTACAATTAATTCTTGTTTACATGTGTTTTGGTTTTACATTCTTCAATGATTTGGGTATATGTTTTGAAAATTGCATGAAGTCATAAAATATGGCTATCATAGGAGATAGGCAATTTTAAAACTTAAAGCTGGCCCACACAGCCAGCTTCTCCAGGTTCTCGGAACGGAACTGGCCCGCTAGTGAGAGCCTGTCTGAACAGAGCACGCTCCGAGTCCCGGAGCCCCTGCAGTGCAGTGTACTCCTGCAAAGAACCAGCGGAGAGCCTCGATCTGCAGTCAGCCTCAGGGATAAGGGCAGGGCAGCAGGAGACCTCTTCAGGCGGCACTGCCCACTCCAGCTGCGGGCTCTCTTCACGGGGCGATCCAAGATGGCGGCCTAGAGGGAGACTGCACCCCCGGTCGCTCCAGAACCCAGGAGTTAAGAAGGGGAGGCATTGAGAGACTCGGACTGAAGTGGAGCCACGGGTGAGTCTGCCCACTGGGTAAAGCTCGGCCCGGGTGGCAGGCCCAGATAGAGGTGGCTTATCGGAGCCAGGCAGGGCAGCTAGAGTCATCCACAGGCAGTCCTGCGCACTCCGGCGGTGGGCCCCGCCCACACAGCCAGCTCCTCCAGGTTCTCAGAACGGAACTGGCCCGCTAGTGAGAGCCTGTCTGAACAGAGCACGCTCCGAGTCCCGGAGCTGCTGCAGTGCAGTGTACTCCTGCAAAGAACCAGCGGAGAGCCTCGATCTGCAATCAGCCTCAGGGATAAGGACAGGGCAGCCGGAGACCTCTTCAGGCGGCTCTGCCCACTCCGGCTGCGGGCTCTCTTCACGGGGCGATCCAAGATGGCGGCCTAGAGGGAGACTGCACCCCCGGTCGCTCCAGAACCCAGGAGTTAAGAAGGGGAGGCATTGAGAGACTCGGACTGAAGTGGAGCCACGGGTGAGTCTGCCCACTGGGTAAAGCTCAGCCCGGGTGGCAGGCCCAGATAGAGGTGGCTTAGCAGAGCCGGGCAGGGCAGCTTGAGTCTTCCCAAGGTAGTCTTCCACACTCCGGCAGTGCGCTCTTCCCACACGGCCAGCTGCACGGTGCAGGCCCACAGTGAGAGCATTTCCGCACAGAGCCAGTTCCAAAACGTGGAACCAGTAGGGGGCTAGGGGCAGTATTCTTCGAATGAGCTGCTTTATCAGATTCCTCCAAGACATCAGGCTACTGAAGGCTGGGAGGTGATACACTGGAAATCTACTGGGACACTATAAGCCAATAGTGGAAAACTGCAATATCTCAGGGTCCCACTGACAACTGACCATTATGAGAAAACAAGGGAAGAAAATGTACCAAACAAACCTAGATACTACATCAATAAAACCCAATGACAGCAGAGCAGAAGAAATGTCAGAAAGGGAGTTCAGAATGTACGTAATTAAAACGATCAGGGAAGCTAATGAGGAGATGAAAGAGCAAATGCAGGCATTGAAGGAGGAGATGAAAGAGCAAATGCAGGCATTAAATGATCGCACCAATCAACAGTTAAAAGACCAAATATGGGAAGCAAGAGATCATTTCAATAAAGAGTTAGAGATACTGAAAAAAAAAACAAACTGAAATCCTTGAAATGAAGGAAACAATAAACCAAGTTAAAAACTCCATAGAAAGCATAACCAATAGGATAGAACACCTGGAAGACAGAACCTCAGACATTGAAGACAAAATATTTAACCTTGAAAACAAAGTGGAACAAACAGAGAAGATGGTAAGAAATCATGAACAGAATCTCCAAGAACTATGGGATATCATGAAAAGGCCAAATTTGAGAATTATTGGGATTGAGGAAGGCTTAGAGAAACAAACCAAAGGAATGAACAATCTATTCAATGAAATAATAACAGAAAATTTCCCAAATCTGAAGAACGAAATGGAAAACCAAGTACAAGAGGCTTATAGAACTCCAAACATACAAAATTACAACAGACCCACACCAAGGTACATTATTATGAAAATACCTAACATACAAAATAAAGACAGAATTTTAAAGGCCGCGAGAGAAAAGAATCAAATTACATTCAGAGGGAAACCAATAAGAATATCAGCAGATTTTTCAATCCAGACCCTAAAAGCTAGAAGGGCCTGGAACAACATATACCAAGCCCTGAAAGAAAATGGATGCCAACCAAGAATCTTATACCCAACAAAACTTACCTTCAAATTTGACGATGAAATAAGATCCTTCCATGATAAACAAAAGCTAAAGGAATTTACAAAAAGAAAGCCAGCATTACAGAACATTCTCAGCAAAATATTCCATGAGGAAGAGATGAAAACAACGATGCAAAACAGCAACAGGAGGCGCTAGCCTAAAGGAATAGCCAAATAAAGGAGAAACCAAATCATGTCAAAACAAATATGAGTCAATTGACTGGGAATACAAATCATATCACAATAATAACCCTGAATGTTAATGGCCTGAACTCATCAATCAAAAGACACAGACTGGCAGATTGGATTAAAAAGAAAAATCCAACAATATGCTGCCTGCAAGAGACACATCTCATAGAAAGAGACACCCATAGACTAAAGGTGAAAGGATGGGGAAAAACATACCATGCACACGGACACAGCAAAAAAGCTGGAGTATCCATCCTCATCTCAGATAATGTGGACTTCAAACCAAAACTAGTCAGAAGGGATAAAGAAGGACATTACATGCTGCTTAAGGGAAGCATAAATCAGCAAGACATAACAATCATAAATATCTATGCCCCGAACATTGGCTCATCCACGTACGTCAAACAAATCCTTCTCAATTCCAGAAATCAAATAGACCACAACACAATAATACTAGGCGATTTTAACACACCTCTCTCACCACTGGATAGATCGTCCAAACAAAAATTGAATAAAGAAACTATAGATCTCAACAACACAATCAGCAATTTAGACTTAACGGACATATATAGAATATACCATCCAACACAGAATGAATACACTTTCTTCTCAGCAGCACATGGATCCTTCTCTAAAATAGACCATATTTTATGCCACAAAGCTACTGTTAGTAAATACAAGAAGATAGAGATACTACCTTGTACTCTATCAGATCATAATGGATTGAAATTAGAAATAAATGACAGAATAAAAACAGAAACTTCTCCAATACCTGGAGACTAAATAATACACTATTATATGATGAATGGATAACAGAAGACATCAGGAGGGAAATAAAAAAATTCTTAGAAGTAAACGAGAACAAAGACACATCATATCAAAATCTCTGGGACACTATGAAAGCAGTACTTAGAGGAAGATTTATTTCATGGGGTGCATTCAAAAAAAGAAGTAGAAATCAACAAATAAACGAGTTAACACTACAGCTCAAAGCACTAGAAAAAGAAGAGCAGACCAATACCAAAAGTAGTAGAAGACAGGAAATAGTTAAAATCAGAGCCGAAATCAACGAAATCGAAACAAAAGAAACAATCGGAAAAATTAATAAAATAAATAGTTGGTTCTTTGAAAAAATAAATAAAATTGATAAACCCTTACCCACACTAACAAAGAGAAAGAGGGAGAAAACTCAAATTACTAAAATTCGGAATGAACAAGGAAACATCACAACAGACACGAGTGAAATACAAAACATAATTAGAAGCTATTTCGAAAATCTATACTCCAACAAAACAGAAAACCTTGAAGACATCAACAAATTTCTAGAGACATATGAACTACCTAAACTGAACGAGGAGGACATACACAACTTAAATAAACCAATTTCAAGCAATGAAATAGAAGAGGTCATCAAAAGCCTACCAACAAAGAAAAGTCCAGGACCAGATGGGTTCTCAGCCGAGTTCTATAAAACCTTTAAAGAAGAGCTCATTCCAATACTCCTCAAACTATTCCATGAAATAGAAGAGGAGGGAACCCTACCAAACTCGTTCTATGAAGCCAATATCACCCTGATACCTAAACCAGACAGAGACACATCAAGGAAAGAAATTTCAGACCAATATCCTTAATGAACATCGACGCAAAAATTCTCAACAAAATTTTAGCAAATCGCATACAAATATATATTAAAAAGATAGTGCACCACGATCAAGTGGGTTTTATCCCAGGGATGCAAGGTTGGTTCAACATTCGGAAATCAATAAATGTCATTCACCATATCAACAGACTTAAAGTTAAGAATCACATGATTATTTCAATAGATGCAGAAAAAGCATTTGATAAAATACAGCATCCCTTCATGCTCAAAACACTAGAAAAAATTGGGGTAATGGGAACATTCCTAAACATTATAAAGGCCATCTACGCTAAGCCCATGGCTAATATCATTCTAAATGGTGAAAAACTGAAAGCGTTCCCCCTAAAAACTGGAACAAGGCAGGGATGCCCTCTTTCACCGCTTCTATTCAACATCGTCCTTGAGACTCTAGCCAGAGCAATCAGACAAACCAAAGAAATTAAAGGGATACGAATAGGAAAAGAAGAACTCAAACTATCCCTGTTCGCTGATGACATGATTATATATTTAGAGGAACCTGGAAATTCCACCAGAAAACTTTTAGAACTCATAAGTGAATTCAGTAAAGTAGCAGGTTACAAGATCAATGCTCATAAATCCAATGCATTTTTATACATAAGTGATGAATCTTCAGAAAGAGAAATTAGGAAAACTACTCCATTCACAATAGCATCAAAAAAAATAAAATACTTGGGAATCAATCTCACAAAAGAGGTGAAAGACCTCTACAATGAGAACTACAGAACACTAAAGAAAGAAATTCAAGAAAACCTTAGAAGATGGAAAGATCTCCCATGTTCCTGGATAGGCAGAATTAATATCGTCAAAATGGCTATACTACCTAAAGTTCTATACAGATTCAATGCAATTCCAATTAAAATCCCAATGATGTACCTCGCAGAAATAGAGCAAGCAATTATGAAATTCATCTGGAAGAATAAAAAACCTAGAATAGCTAAAGCAATCCTCAGTAGCAAGAGCGAAGCAGGGGGTATTGCAATACCAGATCTTCAACTCTACTACAAAGCAATAGTAACAAAAACGGCATGGTATTGGTACCAAAATAGACAGGTAGATCAATGGTACAGAATAGAGGACATGGACACAAACCCAAATAAATACAATTTTCTCATACTAGACAAAGGTTCCAACAATATGCAATGGAGAAAAGATAGCCTCTTCAACAAATGGTGCTGGGAAAACTGGAAAACTATATGCAATAGAATGAAACTAAACCCCTATCTCTCACCCTACACAAAACTCAACTCAAAATGGATCAAGGACCTCGGAATCAGACCAGAGACCCTGCATCTTATAGAAGAAAAAGTAGGTCCAAATCTTCAACTTGTTGGCTCAGGATCAGATTTCCTTAACAGGACTCCCATAGCACAAGAAATAAAAGCAAGAATAAACAACTGGGATAGATTCAAACTAAAAAGCTTTCTCTCAGCAAAGGAAACTATCAGAAATGTGAAGAGAGAGCCTACAGAGTGGGAGAATATCTTTGCCAACCATACCTCAGATAGAGCGCTAATTTCCAGAATCTATAAAGAACTCAAAAAACTCTACACGAAGAATACAAATAATCCAATCAACAAATGGGCTAAGGAAATGAACAGACACTTCACAGAAGAAGATGTACAAGTAATCACCAGATATATGAAAAAATGTTCAACATCCCTAGTAATAAGGGAAATGCAAATCAAAACCACCCTAAGATTTCATCTCACCCCAATTAGAATGGCGATTATCAAGAATACAAGCAACAATAGGTGTTGGCGAGGATGTGGGGAAAAAGGAACACTCATACATTGCTGGTGGGGTTGCAAATTAGTGCAACCACTCTGGAAAGCAGTGTGGAGATTCCTCAGAAAGCTTGGAATGGAAACACCATTTGACCCAGCTATCCCACTCCTTGGCCTATACCCAAAGGACTTAAAATCAGCATACTACAGAGATACAGCCACATCAATGTTCATTGCTGCTCAATTCACCATAGCCAGATTGTGGAACCAACCTAGATGCCCTTCAGTTGATGAATGGATAAAGAAACTGTGGCATATTTATACAATGGAATATTACTCCGCAATGAAGAATGATAAAATTATGGCATTTGTAGGCAAATGGTCGAAATTGGAGAATATCATGCTAAGTGAGATAAGCCAATCTCAAAAAACTAAAGGACAAATGATCTCGCTGATAAGCGGATGAGGACATATAATGGGGGGTGGGAGGGGCTAGCATTAGGTTTAGGGTTAGGTTTAGAGTTAGGCTAAGGAGAGCAGTAAGAATGAAGGAAAGAAGGACTGTGTAGAGGGAAAAGAGGGGTGGGAGGGGTGGGAGGGGTGGGAGGTGTGGGGGGGAGGGGAAAAATATAATAAACATCATTACCCTATGTAAACGTAAAAAAAATAAGTAAATAAAAAAAAAAAACTTAAAGCTGCTGTTAATTGCTTAAGATACACATGAGTTCAAAAGTATATTGCTGTTTTTTTTTTTTTTTTTTTACTTTCTATTCCTTTTGACCCTATTTTCTTTTTTTCTTTCTTTTTAAAATGACAGTGCGGTATTACAAATTATATAACACAGAACTCAGTGTTACATCTAGTTTTCAGATGTTCATTTTCCAAGCTGTAGTGATTAGGAGAATCTTATATTAATGAAAATACTACCTATTGTGATGGATCTGCTAGTATTTTACTCTGAGCAAACCCCATTCTTCAGACTGCCAATATTTTCAGGAGGAGAGGTGGTTACATAAGCCCATTCTTTCATGTAATTGATTTACTATTTTATAATAAATCAGTCTGCCACTCCTTACAGATTACAGTCCCGAGATTATGCTTTCAATATAGATATGATATTTTTTCAATCATTTGTAGATAGCTTCTTTGAAGTATTTAATTGTAGTAAACAAGTAAGGGTAAAAATTGGGCAAGGATGAGATGTTCAGAGTGTTTTCCATTTAACATTTTCATCAATTCAAGAAATCTAAACCTTTAGATATGGTAACAGAATATTTACAAATAATGTGGAACCTAATAAAGAAGTTCAATAACATAAAAATAAGCAGAAACTTTCAGTCAAGTTCTTCAGGATAAATGAAAAGGGATCCTGAAATTTTAACAATCACCATACATTTACGCAAAAGAAATGGAAAAACTCAGTTTTCCATGGAGGCAAGATGCAGGCGAGTGATATATTTATAAAGGTATAGAAGGCATGTGTAATATAATAAATATGCCATTGTCTCAGTATTTGTAGGAGATTGGCTCAAGAACTCCCCACCTCCATACCAAACCACATGGATGCTCATGTCTTTTACCTAAACTGGTGTAACATTTGTATGTACCCTACATCTTCCTCTATACTAGGTTACCTGATATCTACTACAATATAAATGCTTTACTAATAGTTGCTATACTTTGACAGTAATGCCAAGAACTATAAGTATTCACATATTCTGTACAGATGCAATTTTTTCCCAAACACATTTATTCCATGGTTTGTTGAATTAGTAGATATGAATCCTAAGGACATGGATGACCAACTGTATTTGGCTTTTATCTCTAGTTCTTGCCACAAAGGTCCTTTTATAAAACCTTCGAATTTCCCAATTGAAAGAAATGTCACTTGTTATTCACTATAAGACCCTTTGATTACACCTGCATTTATTCTAATGAGGATGACTGGGTGGGGCTATATATAGCCGCAAGGTGGGTTTGTGGGTTTGGCTACCAGAAAGACAAGGCAATTAGAAAATTGGAAATTTCAGTACCACTCATAGTTCTCCCTTGATGGGAGCAAGGCTGGACACTGCCTTCTATAGATACATGATTTGATAAGCTTTTAAGTTGAACACATCTAGTCGCTGAGATAATGGCACCAAAACTTGACCTGTGAATCTTACTCATCTTGCTGCTTATGAATTGCATCCTATGTTGTGACATTATGATGGAAATATCTGATAAAAACAACTTAGAAGAGTAAAAGTTTATTTGGGACTTGGAGCTTTAGGGATCTCAGCCATTATCAGCAGACTCCATTGTTCTGGACCTGAGGTGAACATCATGGCAGAATGGCATATCTGAGGAAAGCGACAAGTTCAAAAAGAAGAGTGGTGAGTGGGGAAGGGGGACTACAAGGAAGATGCACCCTTCCAGGGCATACCCCAGTGAACCAACTCCTCCAACTATGACCCACCTGTCTAAGGTTACCATCCCATCCATCCATACAAAGTAAGATGGACAAAATAAGTCACAGCTCTCATAATTCAATCATTTTACCTCTGAGTATCCCTGAATTAACAAGAGGACTGTGGGGGAAACTTCATATCCAAACCCAAACATGTTCTTTGTAATAAGCTGTGAAACATAAGCAAAGTGTTTTTCTAAATTCTATTAGCCATTCTAACAAGTTTTTGAAACTAAGTAAGGGGTCAAAGAAACTTAATTTGTAGCAGGCATATCAAAAGTATGGGAGGCCTGAACTTGAGACTGGCATTTGAAACATCTGAAGTGTGAACTATGTCGTTCAACTGAGCCCTTTAACTTATGAGATCTAATGCTAGCTCCAGGTAGATAGTATTAGAATTGAATTCCATTCTGGACACTCAGGTGGTTATCTGGAGAGTTGGAAATTTGCTTGGTGTGGAAAACTCCACATATTTGCTGTCAGAAATGTCATGTACATAGAGAAAGTGTTTTCCCACAGCATGTGAATGTTAAATTGCAAAATGGTATAAGATCAGAAGGAATTTAGTCAACCAGTGTCAAATAATCTATTAAGCTGCTGTGGTTCAGAACTAAGCTAAGAACTTTGACATTCTTCTCATTTAATCCTCATGACAACTAAGGAAGGTAAGTGTTACTATCCTCATTTTATAAATGAGAAGAAAATTTGAGCTCAAAAACCATACTGTGAAAAGAAATGAATAAAGCATTAAGCAAAGAGATCCAAGTAAATAATCAAGAAAAAGGATCTTCTTAAAGATTTCTAAATTTCTAGGAAAGGAGACATTCTTTTTTTAATACTGCCAGAAAATTTATCATCACCCATTTTATTAGAAATAAGCAATTATAATTTCAAAACAACTATTTCATAATATAAGGATCACAAGATTCTGTAATGTTTCCTCAAATGCTGGAGACATGGTTCTCTCTCTAGTCTAGGACCAGGTGTGGCCATGAATGTTTAAAAATAAATGAATCATATCATTGAGCAAGAAGTCTCATTGATTACAATATTTTTAATGCTCCAATGAATGTCTCCTTGGGCCCCTTCTCCTCACCCCCTGTCACATAATTACTCCACTGAAGTTTTTCTCTTTATGCTGTGACTTCAGGGAATGAAAATAAATGAAGTGGAAATACACTGATGGCATTGGTTAGTGAGCAGGTCAGATGAACTCCTGTCTCTAAATTTGGCATCCTTAAAAGTCAGTGGTCTCTACATCAAAGATTTCTACTAAAGTGATGAAGTGATCTGCATCATAGGAAGCAAAAGCACATTATTCTTTAATGATGCTAAAGAATGTTAGACAAGTGCTCTACCACTGGCTATGTCCCCAACCTGAATTTCTTCTTTTTTCTTTTTTCTCCTTCTCTTTCTTCTGCTGCTACTGTTTCTTTTACTCTTTTTTTTTTTTTTTTTTTTTTCAGGTAATGGGAATTGAACCTAGGAGTGCTGTACAACTGAAGTATACCGTAAGGCTGTTTATCTATTTATTTATTTATTTTTAAATTTTGAGATGTGGTCCTCATAAGTTGTCCAGGCTGGCTTTGAACTTGTGATGCTCCTGCCTCACCATTAACCTCCCGAGTAGCTGGAATTCCAAGCATGCATCACTGCATCCAGCTTGACTTTCTTATTTTCGTTAATTGATCAGGGAGTCAAGGAGAGAGCAAAATAGTAGACTAGCATCAACATAACTTTGTCGGTTTTCCTAAGAATTACCATGTTTAAGGTTGCCAGATTTAGCCAATAAAACAAAATT
Organism: Sciurus carolinensis; assembly: GCF_902686445.1. NCBI lineage: Eukaryota > Metazoa > Chordata > Mammalia > Rodentia > Sciuridae > Sciurus > Sciurus carolinensis. The sequence goes on from NC_062215.1 coordinate 94,487,262, forward strand.
CTCAGGTACATTAAATTTCAGATAAACAGAAACTAATATGCTTTAGCACATGTATGCCCAAAATATTGCATGGGAAATACTTATATTTTAAATAATTATTTGTTATATATTTGAAATTAAATATCAACAAAGATTGTGTATTTTATTTGCCAAACCTACCAAAGAGTATATCAACCAGAGGATATTTTAGGAATATGGAAATTAAGATGATGAATCAGGAAGAACAGTAGAAAATACAGGTCCAATGTATTAGTCTGTATGTTAACATTTTTCTAGGCCAATGCACATTAAGCATGAAAGGTAAAGCATTCCCTGAAAGTGAAGGAAAAGAGATTAGTCTGTTTCCAATTCTGTAAAGTTAAATGCAATGGTGTCAATAAATGATATCACCTCATTCATTTAGGATGCAAAGGCCCACATATTTTATCTATTTCATCTTTTAGATTTTCTAACCTTTATTACTGGGAGGAATTGGTCTGATCTTTATTTGGTTTTGACTGCAGACTTTATTATGATTGGTGTTTTTATGTATGCATAAGCTTTGTTTTGAAAGAATTCCAAGACCTCGAAGCTAAGATACCTAATTTTCTGTGTATAGCTGTCATTTATATTTTCTAATGTTAAGAATTAAGAAAATGAACAGAAAGGGCAAATGTTCAAGCAGATTGTTAACCTGGTTGCTTTAGATATTTTAGATACCAGAAATAGAATTCAAAAATCAATCACCAAAACTAGAAATTAAATACAAAGTCTACACAGTCTCATATTTCAAAACATACACTTACATTCTAAATTTAAAACAATATCCCCTGTATCCATTTTCTAATTTTAAATTCATTGCAATATAGAAATAATGTAAAAGCTCTATACATTCAGTGAGATTTGTGAATCTTTCTGAAATATTTGCAAATGTGTATCAAAAGGCAGAACACTAAGGTGGTTTGTTGTAACAATCTGTATAGAGAACTCTGATTTCATGCCTCAGAGATCAACAAAGCATTTGGCAACTGGTCTGGTGAATGAGGTCCTTAACTGGAACTAAGAATCCCTAAATTCTATCTCCCAGCTGCATAGCTTATTTACCCTTTCATTTATTTCCCTCTGGCAGCAGACTGCGAACATCTCCATTCTTCAGTTCAAGATTTTCACAACCATCTTCATCAGCTGCGGTTTTGGGAATGCATTTTTTGCTTATAGCTATTGTTGATGCTTGAGAATTGTGTTCAAAACACAAAAATACTATGCCAATTTTCTCTTGCTAATCATATACAAAAGTTGAAAATATTTCACCTTGTGATTTTTGCTTTTTCTGCAAGAATTTTGTATTTGTGTATAGACATATATAGAGATGAAAGATAACATGCACATATGTATTAAACTTTTAATTCAATTTCTTATATATGTATTTACTAAATTCAAGATATAAATACACTAAAGAAAGCCTATGTTATGAAATCATCTTTGATTTATAGCTAAATACCAAGACACTAATCATTTTTATGTGATTTTGCTAGACTTCCAGTATGATAGAATCACTGATGTTATATTGAAATTCACTCCCCACCTTAGATCCACAACATAGAGAAAGACAAATTCATCACACTGTTATTTGGCTCTTTTGGTTGTTTGCAAAACAAGTTGTAAGCCCCTATAAGAGAACAAAACTTTTCCTGGGCACAGTAGGTGCTCAGTGAATAATTAATCATCAACTGAGGCTGCACTGGGTTGCTAGGAGGTTTGCCACCAGGCATCTACTGCTATGGTGTGCTGTCTAGAGAAGAAAATGTCTGGTTGACAAGCAGGTGAACTCTTGAAATCCTTTCAACAGAAAAAAATTTGCTGCTGGATAATCTGATAATATAATATTAATAATAATAACAATAGTAATAAAACAATTAAAAGGAAATATAATCTCTGCACTTTTTTGAACTTTTCATCAAGTAGTTGCCCTGTCATTCCTACATGCATTTCCAGATTTCATCACTTTCTCAACCACCTTGTTGCTCTTATGGCAATTTTATTCTCTTTTTCTCCAAACATTGCATTTCACTGTGCCTTAAGAGTTTTGAGTTACTGTGTCTTCCTGAGACATTGATAATTTCCACCTAATACACCGTACTGCTTATGACTAAGAAAGGAAAATTGTGATGTGTCATCATCTTGTCTTCATGAGCTTTCACTTGCAAAATTCTCAAGTTAGAAAACCTAAGTATGGCATTACAACCTGGCAAATCCTAAAATAGTCTCAATTAGGAGAATGGGGGAATTCAATAAAGGATACATAGGTTTCCCTGTCTGTGGATAGGATAGGATGAAAGGAGAATAAAAATATAGAGAAATAGTACAGGTTAAAAATTTTGTTCCTTGAATAAATGTGGTATAGTGGACTAACTCAGTGAAAACATAAAAATGTACTGCAGATACAGACAGGCTAGGCAAAAGGAGACTGAAAAGTCTTTTTACCATAAAACCAGAAAGTGTGGAGAAACACAGGTAGAAATATTATTTAAAACACATTAAAGATAATTTAAAAAATATTTTTATCACCCACATCTCTTAAATGCATTGATAACCATTTAGATGAGTCATATTAAGTTGTCATATTTTCCATTGACCAATTAGATTGATCTTAATTTTCATTTAGGAAAATAAAAGAAGAAATCTAGATGAACCATTTAAAATTGTCTTCTTTGCTTTTTTTTTTTTTTATCACTCCCTATCCATATCCTCTCCTGTTATTTTTATGTTCATGTCTATTCCTCTGAGATACCTTTTCTGAAGGATTCCCAAATGGTAGAAACCTAGCTTTGGAATCTCGGACACTCTGAGAATGCTTGCACACCTTCCATGCATTCTTTGTATGAACTGAAATACTTACATTCTTTTATTTTTCTTACTCTGACTGCTAATAATATTAGTTTTCTACATCTAACTTCCAAAGTGTAGTTGGTAAATGAATTTACACCAAGTTTTACACAATTCAACACATTTCTCCACAGGAACACCCCTAATGTCCCTGTATTTCCTTTTGTTGTTTTTCATTGCTAGAGATTGAACCCAGGGCATTGGACAAATGGTTTTCCATTGAACTACATTCCCAGTCCCTTTTATTTTGAGACAGGGTTTTGCTAAGTTGCTGAAGGTGGCCTTGGACTTGAGTTACTCCTATCTCAGCCTCCAGAGTTGCTGGAATTAACAGGAATGAGCCACCTGAATAAAACTCTTGATATTAGCCAAAAATAACTTGTTATGTTGTTCTTTAAGGAAGTAACATGAAGAAAACATTAATCCTAGGGAATTGGCCCTATACAATTATACTATATAGGTTAATTTCTTCCTTGAATATTCAATAGCAATAAAAAATATTTCTCACAGAAATGTCTGCATACAGAGTTAGGCCCTGTGATTTGAACACTGTGTCTAACTTTAACACCTAATTATGAAGTCCTATAGTGTTATATATTCCAGGTATGCTCATCTTGTATCTACTATTTTGTGGAATGAAAACTCTTCATTTGAATTTTGTAAATTAGACATTACTGGAAAGATACACTAAGAACATAAATTGAAAGACCAAGGTTGAATACTTGAAAAAAATTTAAAAAAAAAGAAATCAAAGAAGTTTAGAAAAGCGTTGGTAGACATTAAAAGATAAAATGATGCCTAGACTATAAAAATGACCACTTTTTTCCAAATAGAATCAGAACTTGGATTGCAATTTTGCTCAATAGTGTCAAATGCAGTCGTGTGGTTTGAGTGACTGATAAATAAGTAAACATTTTTCTAATATTAGAGATTTTAAGGATACTGGGTTTCTAATTCAAAAAGAGCAGAACTTATTGGGCACTTTCTTTCACCTAGAGGCATATCATAAATGTGTCCAGCAAGACTCAAAAAAGTGTTGCTGGGTACCAGAGACCTAATTCTTGTGTTAAATCCATGCTGGTGACCATTGCTGTAAATAAAGTCCTATGTGTACCTGGACACACTCATTTTCCACTATTGTCTATGACTGTTTTCACTCTACAATGTGGCTCTGATAAGATGTGACAGAGATAAAGTGACCTACAAAGCCTAAAATATTTGCTCTCTGGTTCTTTATATAAACTTGCCTGATTTGTGTCATAGGGTCAACAGTGAGAACTTGGTTCATGTGACTCTTCTAAAAATTGGGTCATTAGGTTTTGTCCTCTCAATATATTTAATTGTGTGCATGTTAGCATAAAAATGACAAAGTTAAGAAAGGAAAAGAAGAACTGTATTGCTTTGGGACACTGCTGCTGATTACAAATTTTGTGTTTCCAATTACAAACCTGTACAACACTCCCCTAGACATGATCTGCATTTGAAATAAGGATGGTGCAGTTATTTGGAATTACTTTACCTAAAATTTTGGTTTTGGTCCTAGAGATGGGTGGGGTGAAACAATGGGCTTAGCCTAGACAGGTGGTTCTTGTTCAGTGCCATGCTGGACACTCATATACTGAACATCATTTTTAAATTTTAATCTTTCTTTATCTTATACATCCTCTCTCTCTCTCTCTCTCTCTCTCTCTCTCTCTCTCTCTCTCTCTCTCTCCCTCTCTCTCCCTCTCTCTCTCCCCCTCTCATCTATCTCTGTTTCTGCATTTCTCTGCCTTTTCATCTGTCTCTCTCTTCCTTTCTTTCTGTGTTTCCCTCTTTCTGTGCTTAGAGCTCTACCTTTTAACCTCCTCTTTCTCTCCAGTCCCTTTATTTTTTGTCCTTTCCTTCTTGACTCCCTGATCTGCAGAAGTCACAGAAATTCAATAGCTGGTATTCTGCCCCTAAATTGTAACTTTCAATATTTTATTAGGAAACGAAATTGAGAGCTGCCTAATGATCCCAGGAGAGGACTCTCCCAATTTAACATAACCTCTAAACAACATTTGAGAGGCAATTTTGAAGGGCCACAGTGGAGCGGGTATTGCAAAGCCACCGGTGCAGGGGTAGTTTAAAGTAATATGCATTTTGGTTCCTCCTCTTTGCTTTTAGCACAGCCATGGGGTCTTGCAGACATTTGCTCCTGGTACTGCTGGCTTCTCACTTTCATTTTTATTAAAAAACTAACAAGGAGCATTAAGCAGCTCCCTGTTTAATTTCCCATAGAAAAGCAATAGTTTCAAGCAGCCCACTGGTGGAGGGATATTTAAATGCAAAATGCACAGCTGTGCCAAATGTATGCGCCAGAGCGAAAAAGGTTTCTTAATATGACAGGTTAATACCATGGATTTTTATTTCATTTGCCACTGAAACAGCTAATCAGAGAGAATTGGACCGATGGAAGCAGAGGTGAAATTGGGTAGTTGTTAAGAGACAAAGGACACAGCTTGTCACAGAACCACGGCTTCTATGGGTGTAAAAGCATGCTAGTGTATTGCTGTAGAATTGAATATGAGTTGCCTCACTGGGGAGATTTGCACTGACCTGCCACACTTAAGTGGGACATCTGAAAACTTCTATACAAGGATACTGAGTGAGCCATAGTTTTCCTACGACATGCTCAGTCTCTGTCTTTCTCCCATTCGATGAAAACAAAATTACATGAAGACAAAAACTAGAAAAGATTATAGAGGAAATCTTTAAGACTTCATATCAGTCTGAACACTTGCCTTATCTTTAACTCTGGGTAAATGGGTACATAGTACTATAAATAATTGTGGAAAAGAGAATGAATTATGTAAAAGCCAGGAAGCCAACTCAAATGAACAGCTATTCCCAGCTCTGCTAAATAGCAAACAACACCTTAATTATATTTTTAACAGATGTATCTCTTGAGCTGATACTGCTTCTTTAGGTCAAGTTCCAATAATGTCTCTTTCTTTTCTTAAATATAAACCAGGATTCTTTTTGATAGGAAAATTGGCAAAATCTCCCAATGGTCTTTACAATTTTAGGTAAATTATAATTATGATGTTAATACAAATTAGGGCTATTTTTTTTTTCCTCTTAGACACCAAAACTTTACCAAGACACAAGTTTAAAAAAAGCTTTGATATAAGAGTAAATATTAAAAACTATAAAACTATGATGTAAATTGTGTTTTTTTGCTTGTTTGTTTTAGAATTTTTCCCTTTACTTGAGATGAATTTTGGCTTGGTCATTGGATACCTGCTCTGATGTCACTATTTGAATTCTAGCAGTTAACACTTAAAAAGTTCAGACCCACTGCTGCAGCGATGCCACTGTAATACAACCAAGAAATTTTACAGATATATTTTATATTTTAATAGTAGAAGAAGGGCCAAGGGATTATTTACATGTAAAAGAGACCCCAATCTATGAACCAAGGAAGCCAAAGTGCTAGAAAGACCCAGAGTAGAAGACAGGATGCCATGGAATAAAGGAAGGAGAAATTTCCAAATAATTTGTTTACTTATAGCTCAGAAATACATCTCTTGCTTTTGAATTAAATCATCTCTGCTTTGCTTTTCTAAGCGAACCTCTTAAAGGAATTATCTGAGGATCTGAGTGATGTTTTCAATAATAAATTGAAAATGCTCATTTACAAATGCTTTGATGCAGGTCCTCCTTCTTCTAATTAAAACATAAAGCTTTCTAAGATGTTGACAAAGTGGAAGACACAAGGAAGGAGACAAAAAATAAATAAATAAAGGTTAAACATCAATACCTCTGTAGAAATAACCAGCTAAAGATTGATGAAAAGGAAGAGACTGTTATCAATTCCAGAGAAGGAAACAAGTAGGTCACCTGTATTTTCCTCAAGTAGAAACCTGTTACAGAATGACTCTGACATTTTAACTTCATTTTTAAATGGTGGTATCTGTGTAAAATACAGTACCTGAACACTGGGCATAGAGCATATGGATAGCAGTATTGGCTGCAATTTGGTATCTACTACATGTCTGATAAATTAAATGCTTTGGGAAATCCAATTTCAAACCCTTTCTTACTGTTTGAGATGACTTAGGTCACCAATATGAATAGATGGGATATGATATTCAGTTGTCACACCCTATATCTAATTGTGGTTACTGTCAATCTACAACTGTTTCTATTTCAAATTTCTTGACTCAAAAGCTTTTCTGCTGTCCCTTTACTCCTGAATGCTCATTCTTCCATTGCCTCATCCCCAGCAATACAGTGCCTTCACACTGATGAAGTCCTTGGTTCAACTCCAAACAACACTGTCAAGGATTTGAAGCTCTGATTATAAAAATAACACAAATGAACACATTCCATTTCTTCTTTCATTTTCGGTTCCCTCTTTCTTCTTTCGATCAATAATATAAAAACAATGATTCACATACTTAAAAACCTTCATAGCTTTATTCTGCTTGAGAGCTATGCCTACAACATTTGAAAAACTGAACTTATATCTTGATTTAAATAATACATTGTATGAAATAAATCCTATTCTGATTTACTTGTATTTAAAACTGGCTCCAAGAAACAGTGATAATCAGTAAGGTTGTAGAGTGAGAAGCCCTGGACCCAATATTTTTGTCCACAAATACATCAATTCAGTGATAATTTAAAATCAAATTCCCTTAGTGAGAAAATGGAAATTAATTGAAAGTGTCCTTCTCTCTGAAAAATAAGAAATTGACTCACTAAAGTCAATAGGAAGTTTTAAGACACCCTCTTATCAGAGACTCTGTGCCCAGGGCAAAGTCGTGTGATCAAAACGAGATCCCATAGTACTTAGGTTCACCCAGGAAAAGAAAGAAATGGATTCATGTGTCCAGCACTCCACATTTCTATCTGGACAGTCTTGGAACTCTGAAAAGTCTGGCCCAATCCAGTAGCCTGGGGCAGAATGAAGGAAGTGGATTGAACCGGTAGATGCAATTTGATCACCCTTCCTTCTGCTTAGCACAAAGTATGCAGATAAGAATCCCCAGTTCTCAATCTTTAACACCAGCACTTCAGACAGAGCATTAACCTCCAGGATGTACAAAGAACTTAAAATCTTAACACCAAAAACAAAACAAAACAGAAACAAAACAAAAAAGTCAAATAATCAATAAACGGTCTAAAGAACTGAACAGGCACTTCACAAAAGAAGAAATGCAAACGATCAAAAATACATGCAAAACTGTTCAACATCTCTAGCAAATAGATAAATATGAATCAAAACTGCACTGAGATTCTATCTCACCCCAGTCAGAATGGTAACTATCAAGAACATAAGTAACAATAAATGTTGGTGAGGATGTGGGGAAAAAGTTTTACTTACACATTGCTGGTGGGACTGCAAATGGGTGCAACCACTCTGAAAAGCAGTGTGGAGATTCTTTAGGAAACTTGGAATGGAACTACCTCTTAACAGAGTTATCCCACTCCTTGTCTTACACCCAAAAGACTTAAAATCAGCACACTACAGTGACATAGACAGTTCAATGTTTATAGCAGCTCAATTCACAATAGCCACGCTATGGAACTAATCTAGTTGCCTTACAACAGATAAATGGGTAAAGAAAATATGGTATATACAAATTTATGTATACACATTTACAGCTGAATATTACTCAGACATAAAAAAAGAATGAAATAATGGCATTTGCTGGTAAATGGATGGAACTGGAGAATATCATACTAACTGAAATAAACCAGTCCCAAAAAACCAAAAGTAGAATGTTCTTTCTGATATGTGGATGCTAACCCACAACAAAGGAGGGGAAGATTAGGAGTTCATTGGATTATAGAAAGGGAAATGAAGGGAAGGGAGGAAGGATTGGAATGGAAAAGACAGAATAAATCAGACATATTTTTCCTATCACATATGAATACATAACCAATGTGACTCCACATCATATACAACCACAATAATAAGATCCTAATTGGAACAAGTTATACTTATTCTATGTATGTATAATATGTCAAAATACACCCTACTGTCATGTATATCTAGAGAGAATGAAAAGAAAGAAAGAAAGAAAAAAACATCCCCAGTTCTCAGTTTTCCCCTGAATGGAAAGAATTGAACACTATAATGGGAGTCCCAGCTTCTCTGGGCCATCTGAAAGAAACATCATCTGCCTTACCAACATTAAAACTGACTATTCAAACACCTCTGATTGGCATGGTCCAACCACAGGAGAGAGAGAGTGGAGACAGCAGCTTCTGTTGGTAGATTCTATAGTCCTCCCTCCACCCATGCACCCATTGGCTCAGCAGAGAGTTTGCAGACAATAAAACCCCATCTGCTTCTTCTCTGGTGGGTGGGTAGAGTTGGTAGAGGCCTCAAAAATCTCTGGGCAGATTAGTGGTGGAAGTTATTTCCCAGTCTAGTCCATGAAGAGTAGAAGAGGTGCCTGCTTTGTGTAATTAATAGACACTAACACAGAAAGAAGAAAAAAATGAAGAATCAGACAAAATACCCCAGAGTAACAAGATAAATCGCCAGAAATTAATCTCAATGAAAGGGAGCTTTATAATTTACCTAACAGATAATTAAAAATAACTATGACAAAGATGCTTGTTAATATTATGAGAACAATGCATGAACAAATGATAATTTCAACAATGAAATAGAAAATATGTAAAAGCACCAAGCACAAATCACTGGGCTGAAAAACAGAGTAGCTGAAATTAAAATAATCACTAGAGGAAAGGAGCAGTAAACTCAAAGATAGATTACTAGAAATAAGTCAGTCAGGAGAAGAGAAAAAAGAATGAAAAAGTGAAGAAATATTATGGATTTAATGAACCCATTGAGTAGGACAATTTATATATAATATAATCTCAGAGGTAGAAGAGAGAGAGAAAAAAAGAATCAGAAGTATCACTTAAAGCAATAATGGCCGAAAATCTCCCAAATTGGGGAAAGGAAACAGACATCCAGAAACAAGAAATTTAAAGGGCATCAAATAAAATTAAACTAAAGAAATCCACACTAAAATTCATTAAAATTGAATTGTCAATCCCAAACACACAAAGACAGAACGTTTGTTTTCTCTGCTAAGTGAATTCTGACTCAGTAGGTGGGGGCAGATGTGGGGTGGAGATTCATCAGATTGGAAAGAGGGGAATGGGGAAGGGAGAGGCGATGGGAATGGGAAAGACAGTAGAATGAATTGGACATAGCTTTCCTATGTTCACATATAAATACATGACCAATGTAGCTCCACAGGGTGCACAACCACAAGAATGGGAAGTCATAATCCAGGTATGTATGATATGTCAAAGTACTTTCAACTGTCATGTATAACTAAAAAGAACAAATAAAAAATAAAATTGAATTGTCAAAAGCCACAAAGAGAGAATCTCCTAAGCAACAAGATAATGGTAAACTCATACAAGAAAGGAAAATATGTAAAACTATCAGGTAATTTTTGAGAAGAAACCTTGTAGTCTGAAAGGAAGTAGGATGATGAGGAAAGGTTAGTCTCTTCCACGAACACTGGTAAGAAAATTGAGTATCAACAAGCAAAAGAATGAAATTGGTTCCTTATACCTTCCAGAGAAAGAATCAATTTACAAGGATGAGACTTAGAGTAAGTCCTGAACTTGTAAAGCTCCTAGAAAAGCACATAAAAGGAACTATTCATGGCATAGATCTTGGCAATGATGTCATGGATTCGACATTAACAGCACAGGAACACAAACAAACAAAATGGACTACAGCAAAATAAGAACTGTTGCACAGAAAATTTTAAAATGGACACAATGCAAAGATAAACTAAGAATGAGAGATAATATTTGTAGACCACATATGTGATAAGGGGTTAATTTCCAAATATAAAGAAACTCCTACAATTGGTAGCATGAGATTTACTTTCTTAACAAATATTTTAATTTTGCAGTAGTAAAAATAATTATTATAATAATGATAATAATATATATTACTGATTTAAAAATAGACTTAGACTTGAATAGTAGGTATAAGATATAAGAAAACAAAAAGGCAAAAAAAAAAAAAAAAAAAAAAAGAAGAAGACAAAAATGGACAACTGGTACTTGAAAAAATTTTCCAGTAACCATTAGGAAAATGCAAGTCAAAACGACAGTCAGCTCTGACCTCACACCTGTCAGGTGGCCTATTATCAAAACAAAACAAAACATAACAAAACAAAATAAAACAAAAAGACAATTGCTGTAAGAATTTGAAGAAATTGAAATACTCATACCCTGTTGAAATGCCAAATAGTGTAGCTACTGCAGAAAACAATGTGGAATTTGCTCAAAAAATTAAAAACAGAACTGCTATATGATCAAGGAATCTCACTTTTGTGTATTTATCAAAAAACTAAAGTAGAAATCAGGATTTCCTCCAAAATTTTAGCATGTCTGAGTTTTTTCTTTCTCTATTCACAGCAGCCAAGATGTAGAAACAATTTAAATGCCCATCAACAGATGAGCAATTCTTTTAAATATCACATATACAAGTAATGGAATACTATCCAGCTCTAAAAGTAAAGAGAACTTTTGCAATATACAGCAATATGCAAGAATCTTGAGGACCTTATGCTAAGTGCAATAAGCCAGTCAAAGAAAGACAAATACTGTAAGACTCTATTTGTATATAGTGTTGGAAACAGTCAAATTCACAGAATCAAGGAGTGGAATGGTAGTTGTCAATAGTTTAGGTAAGAGAGGAGAAGGAGGAGCTAAAAATTGATGGGCATAAAGTTTCACTCAAGCAAGATGAATGAACTCTAGAGATCTGTTCTATTGCATCATACCAAAAGTCAACAGTAATGTATTGTAAAATTTACAATTTGTTAAGAAAGTAGAGCCTGAGTTAAATGTTCTTATTGTGATAAAACAGAATTTTAAAATAATGTCAGCACCCCAGAGATGTCTGGCCACTCTCAGATTTCTGCTCTGATCCTGAAATCCACTTATGCTATGAGAACAACTTAATTCTCTTGAGCACAGGAAAAAGAAAGTTCATGATTAAGCTCTAAAATTTATTTACCTATAAGTATGCCTGTCTGCACAGCTTGTCTTTTGTTCAGCTTTTCAACATCTGATTCTAAAGACACATTGTTTTATAGACCAATGTGCCTTTTTAAACCTTTCTAAAGTGGCTTTTAGTGGTTCTCTTGCCATCCACAGAAAGTGAATGGGACAAGAGTAACTCAGTTAACAATATTCCAGGTGATAAGAGCAATAAAGTTCCTCAGAATAGAGGGTTTACTAATATATGCATTCTAGCACTTTACAGTTTATATTTTTTGTTTGCTTCCTTTTTTCGAGTCAAGACATTTGTCAAGTCCAGACATTCTCCCGACATTCTCCCTATGGGGAGAATGTAGTACCGTGGGGAAAATGGTTACAATTTATAAAAATATAAACTGATTTATTTACTTTTCAGAAAAGCAAACAAACCAAAACCCCATCATTGCCCACTATTGGTTGGAAATGACACCAAAAATGTCAAGACGAGCAAGTTGCACACATTTCGTTTTAATAGATGCAACTAAAATGAAACCGTCAAAAGCTAAACACAAAACTTTAGTATGTTTTTTTTCTGTTACAGCCTATCTTTTTAATATATCCATAAACATAATATCCTAGATACCATTTCAAAATTGCAATTCGCCTTTAGATAGTCCTATATTTTATTTTAGTTTTGTTTGTCTGACAATTTTTTTATGTCAATTTCTCCTTTGTCCTCTCTTCTATTCTCTTCACACTCGCCCTTTTATTTCAGAGTTCAGAATTTTTACAAGTATGCACCTCTGTGTGTTTATGCATATGCTGAATCATGCACTCTTCAGAGATTTGAACATGGTGATCTTTCAGAGTCAGGATCAGTTCAGAACATGGAATTAGTTGGACAGAGCAAGAGATATTTGAAAACAAATGGGTGGGTATCCTGGAATGCACACAACACTGCCAAACACCGAAGAATGGATTACCAGACTTGATGGATGATTTTGTTCTGGTCACCTCTCAGAGGAACTGAAGTGCATAGCTTCTACGGAAGTTTGTGAAAGCCCAGTTTTCTCAACCAAGAACAGAGAAGAGAACAACAGCAACTGAGTAATAGCACTTTCATTCCTTCATATCAGAATGAGTATTTTTTCCCATGAGGTCCCTGTGAAAGGTACCCTAACTGACAATCAGTAGTAGAAATCAAGACCACAACAGCTGAGAACAGCAAAAATTTTTGTTTGTTTTTATTTATTTATTTTATTTGTTGTTGTTCTTCATTTAAGGTTTCTTTCCTGAACAACTTCTTCATTTTCTATTTTTAACATTTCTTTCCCTCCTTTTTTTTCTATAATGAAAGCACTGCACATTCCTCATAAAAATATAGAAAATAAGAACAATAACAGAAAAAAATAAAAGAAAAAAAGAAAGCAAGATTTCTGAGGAATCTCCATACTGCTTTCCATATTTCCATTGGTTGTATCAATTTGAATTACCACCAGTAATGTATGAGGGTACCGTTATCTCCATGTCTTTGCCAACATTTATTGTTGCTTGTATTCTTAATAATTGCTGTTCTGGTTGGAGTGAGATGAAATCTTAGTGTAGTTTTGATCTGCATTTCTTAATTGCTAGAGATGTTGAACATTTTTTCATATATTTCATATATTTCATATATTTGTCAATCAACTGTATATCTTCTTCAGTAAAGTGTCTGTTCAGTCCCTTATCCCATTTAGTGATTGGGTTACTTATTTTTTTGGTGTAAGATTTTAGAGTTTTTTATATAACCTAGAGATTAATGCTTTATCTGAGGTAAAGATTTTCTTCTAATCTGTACGCTCTCTCTTTATATTTTTGATTATTTCTTTTGTTGAGAAGAAGCTTTTTAGTTTGATTCCATTCCATTTTATTGATTCTTTATTTAACTTTTTGCACTTTAGGGGTCTTGTTAAGGAATTCAGATCCTAGACTGACATGATGAAGATTTGGGCCTACTTTTTCTCCTAATAGGCGCAGGGTCTCTGTTTTAGTGCCTAAGTCTTTGATTCACTTTGAGTTAAATGGAAAGCAGTATTCCTCAGAAAACTTGGCAAGGAACCACCATTTGACCTAGCTATTCCACTCCTCAGTTTATATTCAAAGAACTTAATATCAACATACTACATACAGAGACACAACCACATCAATGTTTATAGCAGTTCAACTCACAATAGCTAAACTATGAAACCAACTTAGATGCTGTTCAACAGATAAATAGATAAAGAAAATGTGGCATATATATATATATATATATATATATATATATATAAAATAGAATATTACTCAACTTTAAAGAAGAATGAAATTATGGCATTTGCTGGTAAATGGATGGAGTTGGAGAATATCATGCTAAGCGAAATAAGCCAAACTCAAAAACCAAAGGCCAAATGTTTTCTCTGACATGTAGATGCTAATTCACAATTTTGGGGGACACTAGGGAAGAATAGAGTTTCTTTAGATTATGTATAGGGGAGTGAAGTGGGGAGGGTTATGGGGGTAGGAAGGAAAGTGAAACAGACATTGTTACCTCATGTACATATATGATTGCATGACCCATGTGGTCCTACACTATGTACAGTCAGAGAAATGAGAGATCGTACTCCATTTATGTATGATTTACCAAAATGCATAAATGTATTTTATTGTCATGTATAACTAATTAGAACAAATAAAACAAAACAAAACAAAAAAATGAAAAAAACAGAAAAAAGTTAATTTCAAATTCAAGTTTAAAAGAATATTTTAGTAACTTGAGTAAATAGATTTGAAAACTCATTAAAAAAAAGAAAGAAAAAAGAAAACAGAGTGAAGTATAGTGATGTGCATATCTGTAATTCCATTAACTTGGGAGGCTAAGGCAGGAGCATCACAAGTTTAGGGTCAGCCTCTGCAACTTAGCAAGACTTTGTTTCAAAATAAAAAAAATAAAATGAGATGTAGGTGTAGTTCAGGGATAAGGTGCCCCTGGGTTCAATCCCCAGTACCAAAACTAAACAATATAAAACAAAAAAGCAGATAGGATGTCATACCACCTAAAGACAACCACTGTCAAAGCTTTCAATTCATGTTTTTACTTGCTTCTTGGTATATTCTGGATATTCTCTTCCCCTCCAAAACAACAAATAAACATTAAACTCTGTCAGAATTAGTTGGTTTCATCTCCAGTTGAGAATTCCTCTTACACAAATGTCAGAGAAAGGAGGGGACTAAAGTTTGGATTTGAAGTGTTCTCTAAAGGCCTATGTGTTAAAGCAGCCTGTGACAGTAGGAAGAGTGAAACCTTTAAGAGGCGGGCCTACCTGGGGGAAGTTAGGTCAATTAGGGTGTGCCCTTGAAGGGGATATTAGGACCTCCACTCCTTAGTGCCTTTCTTCTTTGCTTCTTGGCTGCTATGAGAGATGAGCTCTCCTCTGCCATGTGTGCCTACTGTGAAGTAGTGCCTTGGGACAGGCCCCAAAGCAACAGGGTCAAGCCATGATGGACTAAAACCTCTGAACTCATGAGTAAAAGCCTACCATTTCTCCTTAAGTTTATTTATCTCAGTTATTTTGTCACATTAACAGAAACCAGACTAACAGAGGGAAATCCATAGGGCTGGGTTCTTTAATCCATCCTCCCTCAATCTCTACATAGTAGAGGAAGCAACTAAAGAAGACCTGCATCTACAGGAAATAAAAGTTTGTTTATTCAACCACGAATAAGAAGAAAGATAAAAGCAGTGAAAACATTGAAATATAGTAAATATAGTTACTCACCCTACTTTTAATGAGCTTCCAACTGAACTCAATTCAATCTCACAGAAAAAATAGAAGCTAATGGTCAGTTTTAGTTCACAAACATTAGCTGTCAAGGCTAGAGGGACAAAAACGCTTCAATCACTCACATGGAGGTCATAATTAAAATTACACTTCAGTAGTTCTACAGAGTATATGTGCATTCTCTTCTGTCCCAGTAAACAATAAAACAATCTACAACAACAACAACACTAGAGTTGTGGGTCCTAGGTTTGTGGGAGATTGGCATGGTTAGAGCCTATAGCTAAGATGGTAATAGTTTAAAGCAACATCTCAAAAATACTTTAATCACTTAAATATGATGTGTTTGTTGACACATCAAATATTTGCTAATTTATACTTAGCATGTTTCATTTAAGGATACATGGCTCATATCTGAGGAGTTATGTCTCCTCTCATATGTTATCTCCTCATAGAATTCTTCCTTGAATTTCATGTTAAGTACTACACTACCATATACCCACTCATTCTCTATAATATCACATGAATTTAATTTCCTCCAAACACTTATCATCTGACATTATCTCATTCACTCAGCTATTTACCCATCCCTCTTCAATAGAAAATGTCTAATAAAATCAAGGTAGTTATCTATGTTACTGATTATCATATTACTAGATACAGAGTTTAAATTATTGCCTAGTTCATAGTAGGTTCTTGATAAGTGCTCAAGAAAACTTGTTTAAAAAGTAAATGTTGTGTGAATGTGTGAATATGTAACAATGGATCCTGCTAGTATTTATAATTATCATCCACCAGTAAAAATGTTTTTTTTTAAATTTGAAATCTATACCCTCATTGATTACTTCATTCTTTTTACTATTATTTGTTGTGTTAAAATTTCTCACTTTGATTGTAAATTTGCTTTTTAACTGCATTTTTAAATAAAGGTACTTTATTAAATGCATACAAATAAGAATGGTACATCTTCTTCTAGGATGACCCTTTTGTTATTATGAAATGTCCATCTTTAACTTTGTCTAGAATTTTTCATTGAAAGATTCCTTTATTTGGTATTTAAATAGGAATATCAGTTTTATTTTGTTTTGGCTTACATGAATATCTTTTTCCAACTTTTTACATTCACTGTTTTCATTTCAGGTATCTTTGGCAAGAAATTTTGCTTTGTTTGCTTTGTCTCTTCTGGAAAGCTCTCTCTGTATTTGAAATCATTAATCCATTGCATTTAACATAATCAGTGAATTATTTGGATTAAATCCATTACCTCATTATATGCTATTTGTCAAAATTTTCTATATTCCTGTAATCACATTTTTCTTTCTCCTAATTATAGTTTCTGTTATTTCATATTCTTTTGTGTTAGGTCATTACTACATACAATTTTATAATTTTTAGTAGATAACCTAGAGACTAAAACATGTATTCCTGATTTATTAATATCTAATGCACATCAATACATCTACGACTTCAAAGATAATACAAAAACCTTGCAAAAACCCAAAAACCTTCAATATAATTACAATCTGTTACACACTCTGTTTTCCCTATCTAATCTGTTGTATATGCATTTTAAGTGCTTTTATTTTCAGGAAAATACATTATTTCCCCACATATTGCTTTGGTGTAATCCTTCCTATATTTTCTTCTTGGGTATCCAATTATGTAAATGACAGAATGTTTCCATCTCATATCTCTCTTGAATTTTGCTTAATATTTCCATTCATTTTTTCTTCCCTTGATTCAGTCTGAATAGTTTCTATTATTTTCCAGTTTACTTATTCTTTCTTCAATTGGATTTAACCTCCTCTAAAACTTACCCTTTCTTGATTATCTAATTTTACATATTATTGATTGCAGTTCTAAAAATTTTAAATTTAACTTCTACTCTTCCAACAAAATTAATTTTTTCATTTAATTTTCAAAAGTAGTTCTCAAAATTATTTCAAGAATGGTTTTATAAATTCAATATTTCTTGTTATTATGAGTTTTTTTGTTTCTAATAAACTTTCATTTAGTGTTTTTTTTTTTTTTTTTTTCTTGCAAGGTTAATTTTTCTTTTTCTTATTGAATTCCAGAATTGTGTGTCAAATATTTTTTAAAAGTTCATAGATATATTGGATCTTTAAATGCTGTTATCTTTATCCAGAGATAATTTATTTTTCCTTCTGGATTATGATGAGAGTTGATTCAAGTTTAATTTTCTCTGTGATGACTAGCCTACTTTTGATTCCTAACTTCTAGATGTAAAAACATAGAAAGTTATGAGTCTGGATTATCAATCTGAATTATTTACAAGACATAGTTCTTTCTTGGAAGATCTTGAACCTATAATATTTTGCCTCCTCCTACTCAAGAGATACAATAAAATATAAAAAAAAGAAAATTAATATTTTATCTAGTGTTTTTATTTATTTCCAATGAGAAAGTTGAGATAAATTGAGTTAATCGATCATTATTAAAGGTATGCTTAAAACCACTAAATTCTGTAAAACTGAAACAGAAACTAAAAGGAAATGAGGCATATCAAGAAGACAGATGAGTAAGATCCCCTATGATCATCTCCCCCAGACACACCATTGTGAAGTTACACATAAAACTACATTCACAAGAGTTAATACAGTCAAGTGAGAGGTCAGTGTATCTGGTGTTAGTGTAATAGAAAAAAAAGATACATTAAAGATGGTCAGAAAGGGTTGACAGTGTCACTCCTCCCCCAACTTCAAGAAGTTTAGAGACATAGGACTCCTGTTTACAGGAAGGAGAAGGAATCAAGTCCAGGGCATAAATTTGAAACTCAGTACCACATCACCCACAGTGAAGCCAGGAACCAGGCAGAGACTCATGACTTCTATTCCCAAGCCAATATCCATGGACAGAGGCATTAGAACTGTTAGTGAAGTGGCCAGGGAGCTCTGTCCATCCACCCCACCTCAATCTTAGAGCAGGGAGCAGGCCATAAAAGAAAGCTACCACAGTATTTTAGGGAACTTAATACTTGACTCGCTGTAGTGAGATCCAGTATTGGGCAGAAAACAAAGTTTCCCATAGCCAGGACAAAGGTCACAGATAGACCCTCTGGACATGACCAGCATCAATCAGAGGTCTGCACGCTGGTAAAACAGACTGAAGTTTTGGTCTTTATCATTGTTGGTCTTAGAGTGGACCTACAATAGTCCCTTCCTCAGACTTCACAGGCTGCTGCAACCAGGAAATTTATATATGACCCAGTTTAATGTCTACCTTGGCAATCAGGGGACTACACAGAGACAGAGCCTCTAATCTGCCCCAGCATTAGGCAAAGCTCTGTCTCACAGTGGGATCGACAGATAGGTGTTTTGGTTCAGCATCACCTCCATTGTGATGGATGTGGGTTTACCTCTGCGACAGTGCAGGTACCCTTGTTGTTGTGATACATAGGCATGACCCAGCTTAGTGTCAGTCTTTTTGGCCAATGGTCTGTCTTCATTAAGTCTTCCCAAAACTTAAGCAACATAGAATGGAGGAAGATTTTATTCTATGAGGGCAAAAAAGGAGTTTTGGCACAAGACTTCTCCATGGAATTTAGTGATGGGCTGTTGAAACAAACCCCTGGGAAGATCTTGAAGGCCTCCATTCCCAGAGAAATGCTTACAGATAAAGCCTCTGGAACAGATTAGGTGTCAGATGGATACAAGTGATCCTAGGATGTTAGACATTCATTCTGGTCAGTATCACTTCTGGTTGGTTGTTGTCATCTTGGGTCATGAATCCACCTGAATAGTAGGCAGCCCAAAGCAGTGTGAGCCTTAGTCCTACACTAGCACTATGGTAGACTTAGTAAGCTGTGGTTTTAGTCAGTGTCACAGTTTTGCAACAGTGGCATAGGAGACAGGGATTGACCCTTCTAAGGCCATTTTGCCCAGAACCGACCAGAATCCTGTAGTGCCTGACCACAGGTTTGGTGACTTTGGACAAGGAATTTGGACCTACCATGATGGTAGAGAGAAGTTCAAGAGACCTAGGATTTCCCTCAAGTGCTGAAAGAATGGAAATACAATAGTAGATTCAGGACAAACAGCATAGAAATCATCTAGCGCTGAAATAGCAGAAATGACTATACACTTAGAGAAAATAAACAGCCTATTAGATTGTCTGAAAGATAAGCATGAACAAAGTAAGATTATAAAGATTATTAAATTCCTGATCCTTCAGTGCCCAGACATTGTCTCACACTAACACTCAAAATCTTCCAGAAAACACTATCTCACTTTACAGTCAAAATAAGAGCCACAAAGATAGTAATCAATATGGCTGAATTGTTAGATGGATATTTAAAAGAGATGTTTTAAGTTAATTTAATGAGTTTAAATAAAACATGGAGAAATGATTCAGTGCTCTAAAAGAGAAACTTAAAGTCATGGAAGTAAATTAGAAAAATCAAGTACAAATTGTACAGCAAAAAAATATTCTAAGTAAAATTTTAAAAATAATATAAGACATCAACAACAGAATAGATTAAAGAGAAAAAAGAGATGATTCTAAGATGGGACATGTGGAAATACACAGGCAGAGGAGAAAAAAGAAAAAAGAATAAGAAAAATAAGTGATTTTATATGATCATTGGGTCAGCATTAAAAGAATATATATTTGGGTTATTGAGGATAAGAGGGACTTGAGAAATCTCTTTCAAAGAGATCACAACTGAAAACTCCCCAAATTAGAGAAGAATTTAGTAGATTTAACTAAGTGTACCATAAAAGATTTCAAAATCAAACACTCAAATTTGAAAGATAAAAAGAAGATAGTCAAGACTTCATAAGAAAATAAAGAAATAGTACATTACAGGTATATTAATTCACCTGACATCTGAGTTTACAACAGACACTTTACAGACCACTAGATTGTGACATGGAATTTTTACACACTGAAGGAAAAAAATAGCAAACAAAAATCACTTATCAGCAAATCTGTCAATCGGAAATTAATGAGAAATAAAATTATCAAAAAACAAAAGTTGGAAGAATATATGTACACCAAACCCATTCAGAAGAAATGCTAAAGGGAATCGTGCAAACTGAAAGAGACTTTAAGAAGAAAACTTTGAAAGGTATAAAATTAATTGTCTAGAGTAGCTGTACAAATCCTGATTGTTCTAATATTGTAAACATAGTTCATAAACCATTTATGTCTTCAATAGTAAGACCAAAAAGCAAAACAATTAAAATTAATAATAATTATAATCATGTTAAAAGAGAGTATAGAATGATGTAAATTGGAACATCAACATTGAAAATCTGGGAGGAATGAATTGAAAATATAGAGTTTTTATTAAAATGTTTCCTATTTTTGTTACATTTCTTATCTGTGTGATGCTATTAAGTTATCATTGTTTCAGAATAACCAGTTATAATCAAGATTTATTTAGTAAGCCTCATGGTAACCTCAAAGCAAAAATCAAGAATATATAAACCAAAAATCCTAAGCAAGAAATCAAAATACAACTACTAGTGTAAATCACTTAACCACAAATGAAGACTAAGAGAATGAGAAATAAATAAACTAAATATAATAAAATTGGAAACTAGTACAATGTTTGCAGTAAGATTTCATCTATTGGTAATTACCTTAAATGTAGGTGGATTAAACTCTCCCACTAAAAAACAAAATGACTGAGAATATATATAATATATTGCATATATACATAATAGTGTATATATATACATATGTAGGGTATATATATTGTTTATATATAGTGTATGTATATATAATAGTGTGTAAATAATATATTGCATATATATAATAGTGTGTATACACATACACACACACACACACACACACACACGCTAGACCCCACTGTAAGTTGTTTATCAGAAGCGTATTTTACCTCTAAGGACATACATAGACTAAAAGCAGGAATAGCCATACTTATATCAGATAAAAACAATTTTAAAACAAAATTAATAAAAACAAAGAAGAACATTAAAACGATAAAGGGGTCAGTTCAGATAAAGAAACAATCATAAATATATATGCTCTCAATATTGGAGCACCCAAATATAAAGGTCAAATAGTAATGGACCTAAAGAGAGATATAGATTCCAATGCCAAATTTCAGCAATGAATAGGTAACCAGACATAAAATCAACAAAGAAATAGTAGAATTAAATTTGCACATGAGACCAAATGTACCTAACAGACTTGTAGAGAATATTGTGTAACATAACTTCAGACTATGCATTCTTCTCATCAACACATTGGGGCATTCTCCATGACAGATCATGTACTTGACTTCAAAATAAGTCTCAAATTTTAAAAGATTTAAATTCTTTTCAAGTATCTAATCCAACAACAATGCAATAAAAACTATAAATAAATAATAAGAGAAACTTTGGAAACTCTACAAATACCACGGAGTTATACAGTTTACTCTTGAATAATCAATGGATCTAGAAAGAAATCAAGAAATATTTTTCTTCCTTGAAACAAATATGAATGGAGACACAACAATCAAAAATCTGTAAGATAGATACAGAAAAAATAGTACTAAAATGAGTAATCAATGTCTACATTAAAAAGGAGAACTGTCTCAAATAAACAACATCTTGCTGTATTACAGAGTAATCAAAAAATAAAAACAACCATACACAAATTAGGTAAAAGAAAAGAAAAGTAAATATATGTGTAGAAATGAGTGAAATGGAGACTAAAAATGTTGGAATGATCTTAAAAACAAAGATCTGTATCTAATAAAATATAAGCAAGTGGGCAAACTGTTAACTAGAAATACTAAGAAAAAGAGAAGCTTCAAATAAATAAAATCAGGTACGAAAAGGGAGTCATTACAACTGACAACACAGAAACAAAAAGAATGATAAGAGATTATAATGAGCAATTGTAGGTCAACAGATTTGGTAACCCAAAAGTAATGGACAAATTCCTGGACATACATACCTTGCAAAAATTGAATCAAGAAGACAGAAAACATAGACTGATGAATAACAAATAGCAAGATTGAGTCAGAATTAAAAAGTCTCCTATCAAAGAACTACACAGACCAGATGGCTTCAGTTCTACTAAACATTCATAGAACTAATACAAGTTCTTCTTAAATTACTCCAAAAAATTGAAGAGAAGGGAATTCTTTCAAACACACTTTATACAGCCAGCATTATCATAATACCAAAACCAGACAAGGACATAACTGCAAGAAACATAAAAAGAACACTATGAGTCAATAACTTTGACAAATACAGATGCCAAATCATTCAACAACATACTAGCAAACAGAATCTAACACAAAGAGATTAGTTAATATGATCAGATGGGATTCATCCCAGTAATGCAAGAATGGTTCAACAACATATGCAGATTAAAAAACATGATACATCATATTGACAGAATGAAAGATCTAAATCATACAATAATTTTAATAAACGTATGAAATACTAATAAAATTTACCATCCCTTCCTGATAAAAATGCTGAACAAATTATGTTATAGAAGGAAGATAACTCAACATAAACAGAGACATTAAATAATAACTCAAGTACTAATATTGTACTGATTGGATAAAATCTGAAATTTTTCTCTCTAAAATTTGTAATAAGATAAAACAAATATGTCCACTTTCAACATTTTTAGTTACTGAAAGCTCTAGACAGAGCAATCAGGCATGAGAAAGAAATATAGGGCATCCAAACTGCAAAAGAGAAAGTCAAGTTGTCACCATTTGCAGATAGCATAATCTTATACATAGAAACCCCCAAAGTCTTAAAAACTTAAATCTATGACACTAGCAGCAAACATAAGGAATATGTGTCAGTCATGACATTAAAACACACAAGGATTTTTGAAGAAGACCCTAAAAGTACAGAGAAAAAGTAAATATAGAAAAACACATGTATATCAAACAAAAATTCTTCTCCACAGCAAAAGAAACAATCATCTGAGTGAGGAGAAAACTTACAGAATGGGAGAAAACACAATTTATGAGAAATAACATTTTGTCACTGTGATCAGGATATCCAACAAGAACAAATTAGAAAAGGATAAGTATATTTGGACCCATGGTTTCAGAGGATTCAAGGCATGGTGGACTAACTCCATGCCTTTGGGCCTGAAGTGAGGCAGAACATTACAGTGGGAAGCACAACAGAGAGAAAGAGGAGTCAGGGATAATATGTATTCCCAAAAGGCACACCCTGAATGACCTATCCTTTCAGCCACAGCCAGTATTCCACTCAAATTATGAATCCATCCAATGAATTAACCCACTGATGATTTACAGTTCTTATAATCCACTCTTTTCACTTCTTCCCTGCTACTTTGCCTATCACATGAGCTTTTCAGGAGACATTCCAAACCCAAATCATAACATTATGCATCTCTCAACAGTTTAATACCTACTATGCATAAATAACACCAAAAACTTAACAGCAAATAACTAAATAACCTAAAATATAAGCAATAGACCTAAAAGTACATGTTTTCAAAAGAAGACATACTAATGACCAACAAGCATATGAAATAAAATGCTCAGCATCTTACTGATCAGCAGGAAATGCAAATCAATGTCATAATATTATCTCATTTAAGTAAGAATGGCTATTATCAAAAAGACAAAAGATAACAAGATAATGAGGATGTGAAGAAAAGACAACTCTTGACCACTGTTGGTGGGAATGTAAATTAATAATTATTAAACAGAGTGAAGAGTCCTCAAAATCGAAAATAGAACTTTCTTATGATCTAGCAATCCATTCCTGGCTATTTATCCAAATGAAGTCAGTATGTTGATAAAATATCTGCACTCGCAAATTTGTTGTAGCACTATTCACAGTAGCAAGCAGACAGAAATGAGTTAAGTGTTCTTTAATTGATGAATGAAAATGAAAATGTGGTACATGGTGAAATACTATTCAGCCATTAAAGGAACGAAATCCTGTCATTTGCAACAACAGGGAGAAAACTGGAGACCATTATTTCAAGTGAAATAAGCCAGACCAAAAAAGACAAGTGCCACATGATCTAATTCATATGTGGAATGAAAAAATTGATCTCATAGAAATTAAGTGTAGAATGGTGGTTAGCGGGGCGGGTTGGGTAGGTGGGAAGAGAAGAATGTGGAAAGATGAAGAATTTGTACTTAATTATAGTTAGATGGCAGGAAGAAAGAAGATGGCAGGCCATTACACAGTAGGATACATATTGGGAACACTTACATAGTATATATATTTAAAAGCTAGAAAAATTTTAAGTTTTCATTATAAAAACAGTATGAATGTTGGAGAAGACAGATGTGTTTAACATGATTTAAACATTACCAAATGTACACATGTATCAAAGCATCCCATAGTACTCCAATAACATGTAAAAAAATTTACTTTTGACTAATCAATTAAAAATAAATTTGATTAACTCAAAGAAATAATTAGAAGAGCAATAATTAGCAATCTGATAAACTTGGCTACCCAAAATCAATTATACTTCTGTGTTCAGTCCACTAACTTTTTACCTCTTTGTATGTGCGTATGCATTTGAAGAAAAACAAACTTGAATTGTGTGAAATTATTAATTACACAGCATGTTTCATAAGAAATATCTAATTTATTATTTATAACAATCCTGTGCTTGTACAATGTTTACAAGGTGACTAGATAAATACGGTGCTTTATATTGCGTATATATATCAGGAGTCTGTACCTACCAAAATTTTCTGAATTTTTCTCAGCAGTCAAATGTTGATTTTGTCATTGTCTTACATAAGTAATTTGCACATCTTGAGAAGTTTGTTCATGGCTGCAGAATTCTGCATTTTGTTTTTATTAGGTTAAGCCTATAGATCGTCAGAAAAAAAGTCAGTCATGTCATCAAAAGATTGATGAGGATTTTTCCTTTATTAACACCTATACATTTAATGTATACAATGTAAAATGCATTAAATATATTCATTTTGCTAAAGAACTGAAAATTAGTTATTGTGGCAATAGAAGACATTTAGTAGAAAAGAGGGTGATAGGGTAGGAAGGTTAACAGGTGTTTAGAAAACTTAACAGTAGTCCAGCTTACCACTTTAATTTTTTTTTCTCATATTTGTGCTTCTTTCCCACATTTTTCTTTTTTTTTCCTAGTATATATGCAAAGAGGCTGAGCAAAAATACTCAAAGAGCACATGTCAGACTTTCACAGAACTCATATAGATCTAGGAGATCAAAAGAAAGACTTCATACACCATGCAGCTCATCTAGTGTAAAGAAAATCATGAAATAAAATTCATGTTTCCCTTATTTGGATTATTTCTCTTTTTTTTAATACAATAAAAATATAACATGTCTAGGAAGCCATTGTTGGAACCTGGGATCTGCATTTTTAAATAAGCATTATATTCTGAAGAGGAGAGAAAGACATTTTTTTTTAACTAATGCAATGACACAAAGCTTGCAGTTGAGTCATGGAAAGAGTGAAAGAGAGAAAGAGAAAAATGAGCCAGACAGTGAGACAGTGCTGAATGCACAGATAACAAGGAAATGGTTTCCTTGGCAACGACAGCACTTTGGATCATGTCAGACAGAGTATAACTCGGTAAAAAGTATCTGATTAAAATTTATTGCAGGAGAAGGAAATTGTTTAAATTTAAATGTACCAGAATATGCATTGTAAATCTGATTGTGATTGCTAAAATTAATATATATAATTTGTCTAATTGAGATTCTTTTTTTTCTGTTTTGATATACAACAGTATTTGAGAAGCCCTATGAAGATGGCAACGAAAGCTTTGAAGTATCCAAAGGGTACTTAAGCTTGATTTATGACTTAAGGATCAAGATCCATTGACAAAAGCAGCAGAGTGTACATCTAAGGGAGCAACCCCAGACAGCTATTTTGAGGAACTTCTGGATATCTTCTTTAAACTCCATCTCTTCAGAAACAAACAGTATTCAGTCTTCTTCCTTCATTCATCAAGAATAAGAATTGTTCTGGGTTATCCTGTGTGTACTTTAAAAAATCCATATCAAGCATTCAGTTTCAAAACTAAAACAGCAACACAAATTATCATTATGAAAATCTACTCAATACATTGAATAAATAGAGTGAGCTGGTCACCCTGATGGAAATATTCTATTAGACACCATAATGAAAATCTAGGATGGCATTATAGTGATGTCCTGTATACCACATATTACAGGGAGAGGGGATTAAAGGGTTTTGGATCTCTAACATTTTTCCAAGTCAGGGAGAAAAAAATTAAAGTATCTTAAGCTAAAATGAATCATCTGCAACATTTAAAATAAAGTATTTTTTCACTTGGCTACAGGATAATATTTATTATTAAAATCTTGTGATGGTAATTCTGTCTTTTGAGAATTGTTTGGCACCAATATGTAAGAAAGCACCACTCAGTTCTCTTTTACTTCGCTTTACCACTGAAGATAATCATAGGAAGTATGTTAATTTCAATTTAACTGAGGTTGAAGTTTTGTGAGAACATAGTATGGTTGAGATGTTCAATGCTAAGGTCATAACCAAAGTGATATTTCTATAAGGAAATTGACAGTAAGGGGACTACTTTAGTTCTCTAATGTACAGGAAATACTTTGACTAAACACTTGGAGATATTTGCTGAAAAGATCTAGGAAAACAGAAAGCATTTTTATGTAATACTTTTGTCCTTTCCTACAGCTAGTATTAGGAAACTCAAATAAAAGAAATAGATGCCTATATTTAATTTTAGTTTTAGCTCTCTGGAAAAAAAAGTGCTAGGTCACATTTTAGCAGAGGTTATGATTCTGACTAATTTAAATGATTGATTCATCTCGAATAATTATGGGTATTTTTAATGAATAGAAAGTGGGAAATAAAGTTAAAATATTCTATAGAACAATATATGGATAGCCGCTTTTGCTTTCATTGCTTCTATTTCTGGTAAATTGTGTTTGAAATACCACTGGTGAAAGGACAATGGAATTTCTAATTCAACCTTTTCTGTAATATAATTTTGTAAATAAAATGTCCTTGCCCTTGGGCCTGAACTTTCACCATTAATTATTTAGTTTATTTAGATTCCCATGTTAAAAGACTACTGTTTTGAGAGAGGAATGTACTCTACTTGCATAGAATTGCAAATATTTTTCCATTTTATGAAATTGGCACAGTACAAATCATTATA
The DNA here is from genome assembly GCF_902686445.1 of Sciurus carolinensis. NCBI lineage: Eukaryota > Metazoa > Chordata > Mammalia > Rodentia > Sciuridae > Sciurus > Sciurus carolinensis. The sequence continues at coordinate 94,515,066 of NC_062215.1, forward strand.
AGCAATGTTAATTGCCTTGCAGATAAATTTCTGATGATTTGTATAGAGGCAATTACTAAGGAGGACATTTCCAGTAATTTTAACCATGAGGTCTAATTCATTTATTATAACTATTGAGGACCTACTATGGCTTCATATTTCCAATAGATACATGGATGTGAAAATAAATATATAAATCCAGAAATTTGCCCTAAGAATATTGCACACTCCCCAGAGGGGGAAAAATACATGAATGTCAGATTGCTTCTTCCTGTCATAGGCCATTGTATTTCTGAACTTCTGAGCACACTGCAAGTTAATGGTCTATTGAGCCATGAAGGACTGTTTCCAACCACCACTATTTCTAACTGCGTTGATTCACCTATAAATGGGGACACTAGCACTTCCTTTTGCCTCACAAGATTTTTCTTGAATTAAATGACATCAATTGTAAGATGTAAGATGTGTTTTTATTTTCACATTTTATGATTTAAGATTGATGATAATTAATAATAATAGCTAATATATAAGGCTTACTATGTACCAGCTACCTTAAAAGTGATAAATGTATAATAACCTCTTGTATCTTTCCCAAAATCTTATGTGATAAGTTTAACTGTTACACATATTTTACAGATGGAAAAAGTCAAATATAGAAAAATTAAATGTGTTTCCTAACATACTACTCCTAAGATGTGCTGTGGTATATTCATTATTTAAAGTCAAAAGGTTTAACTCCAGAATGTTTATGCTTAAGCATTACATTACATTGCCTATTCTGAAATAAGGAGACTTCAAACCATGTGGTTAAGTTTATGAGTTGCAACTACCAAAAATATAATAAAAATCTATGATATGTCTTATAGCAGTTAGTTTGTTAGCTATGGGGAAATATGGTATTTTTCTAAACTGTTTAAATAGTACCTAAAATTCAACTTATACTTGACTATTGGACAAAAATCTTATTTGATGATCATCCAAATCATCCTTGAATATCCTACCATATTGAACACAGGATCTGCTGATATTAGTGTTAATAAATATTTATCATAAAAATGAATAAGAAATAAAGTTGCTAATTTTATAATAGTGTGTAAGTATAAAGTGCCAAAAGGATGGTTAATATTACATAAATTTTGAGAATACTGTGATGATGAATTAAGACTTTTTTAAAGAATAAATGTTAATCTGGACTTTGGAAAATTCCTCAGTTTGAATGAACAAAGGTGATAAGACAAGACATGTCTCATAAATAAAAATGTGTAAGAAAACAGAATAATTGTATTCCAGATAAAATGGTCATAAAAATCTAGTAGAGTATAAAGCATTCCCATTATGGCGAAAAGCTCGAATATCTAGGCAGGGGTAAAAAAAAGCAGGAGAGCGACCGAAAGTCAGATAAGGAGTTTAGAATCTGTCAAAGCAGATAGAAGGGATCAATTCAAAGTGGGGTTTAGGATGATTAATGTAGTGACAACTTGAAAGATAGATACCTTAGTCGTAGAATCATAGATAGTTAAATAAAGTAATAGGTGAGCTGGAAAATTGGATAAACATGATGATTGTGACAATAAAGCTTAAAAATTGTGGTTTTTAAAAAATGATTAATATTTTAAAAGATGGCTACCATTAGTGATTGAGTGGAAAAGGGAAAACAAAGAATCAAGAACTGGAGAGAGCTTTCAGGAAGCAAGAATGGAGAGTACTAAAAGGGAAAAATTACAGAACCTGATACCTCAATTTCAGTCTTCAGTCACTTACTGGGAGATTTTTAATAACTTCCTTAGCCTCATTTGCTTCAACTGTAAAACAGAAAAGAGATACCTGTTTCATCTGGTGGTGGTCAAAACTAGGTAAGAACATACATATAAACTCCTTTACACAGTATTTTGTAGGTAAGAAACATTCAACAAAAATTAACTTATATTTCACTGTTAACTTACTATTGTATTAATAATGCTAACAATAAAATAAAATAGTATCTTGCTAATTTGAGCTTAGATGGCTTAAAAACATGACAGATGATGGAGCTTCTAAATGAAAGCTGATTTGAGCTTGATAATATTCTAAATATTTTTATTTTCAATTTATTATTGAGGAACTTGGAAACCAGATGAAAACATTTAAGAGTAAAGAATAAGAAGTGGTCTTTCCATTAGTCTGTTGGAGTACTCTAAAGGTGTTACCACACCTATTCCTATCATGCCTTAGGAAGCACAAATAGAAAAAACAATCTCCTAAAATTCTGTAAAACAGACAGGTCTCTACCCTTAATCTGGGTATAATTTGTGAAGTCTAATAACTGACAATGACATTTAATTTGAATAAATGGATGAATCTAGAAGCTAAAGAAATTTCAGGACATTTACATCATTATAAAATAAAAAAATATTCACCAAAATAGAGAGAGATTGTGTGTGTATATGTGTGTGTGTGTGAGAGAGAGAGATATGCTATAGAGTATTATTCAGTCATAAAGAAGAATGAAATCCTGTCATTTACAGGACTATTAATGTAGCAGGAAGTTGTTTTGTTAAACAAAAGAAGCCAGACTACAGAAAAATAAGTATCTCATGTTTCGCTTATATGTGAATACTGGAAAACAATATGACCTGAAAGTAGCAGAGAAAGAGGGGTTATTACAGATCCACAGATGGGAAAAGGTGTCTAGACCAAGCAGGGATGGGAGAGGAGAGAGCAAGAGAGGATGGACATGATCAAAGCAGAATATATCCATCTGTGGTAGTCACAGTGAAATCCATTAATTTATACAATTTATATGCATTAGTAATTAATAATAAAACATTTTCAAAGAGTTATTCATTAGATTTCAAACTCTGTGATGGCAAAGACTATGTTCTATTCACAATTAGAGTAACAATTAGATCTTTTATAGCAAAAGATGCTTGCAGACTTCAATGAATAAAATATTTTTGAGTTAATGAAAATATTACCACAGAAATTTTATTCAAAAGAAAGTGAAAGAAAAAGACTCAAAATTCCCTACGCAATGCGCCTGGAAGGGCCAAAAGTGCCCCTTGAGTCTTCCAGCATTCCTTCTGGTAAGGGCACGGAAGTGGATTTTGATGAATGCCTCCTGATTGTTTCTTCACTGTCACTAGGGATATGTGCTTTGTTGATTGGTTCTTGCTATTTCAATTGTCCGAGTTGTGGGCAAGGACCTGATTCTGCAGTCATTTTTCTCTTCATGGAACTGTATGACCTTTCTGAGAAACAGGAACTGTTTTATAACTCATCAAGGCATGTTAAAATGGCTGTTCTCCTGCTTGCCCTCTTGTCAACATTTACTGTCCCTTCCCTGTCCTTTTCTATCTCAAAAATGTGACTAACATTTATTATGAGCTTACTCACTATTGCCCATTTAGTGAGAAGTAGAGTCAAAAGATGATTCCATCTAATTGAGAACCTACTCTGTCTTTCTACATACATGTCAGTACCTGAATCCAGCATTTACTAAGATTCTAGTGCTTTTAGTGGTGCGCAGGAGAGAGAATGTGATAGGTGGACTGATTTTATTCACTAAATAGGACATGTTCTTTGGTTTGAAAAGTAACGTCAATTTCTTATGAAAAGTTAATATTTCTAAGGACCATAATATGTTACAGAAATGCTCATATTGTGGATATCAAAATACATTTTAAATCTGAAGCCTCCAACTTGAGTTTTACCTTGATCTAAGTTGCATTTTTGCCTAACCTCTTACTTTTATCCAATTAATGTAAAATATTCTTAGAAGATGGGGATACTTATTTCCCTGCATTAAATTCAGTCACTTTCTATTAGTCTTCAAGATAAGTAGAACTATGTGTCTGAAATTCATTACCAATGAAATACTGTACTCAAGGGTTTCATGGTATTAACTCCATTTATATTATGTCCTTCTGGAAATTGAATGCAACTTATGAATGACCTAAAGCATTAGGAATATTGTTTAATTTTTTGGTAGACATCAAAATTTTCCAAGGAATCCTAAGGATTATTATAGATAAATATCATACATTAAATCCTGAAAGCACATTGGTTTAAAAGACCTCTTACAGCTAAAATAGGTAAAATAAGTTATTTATTTTGACACTAATACTTTTTGAAACTAACATAAAGAAGCTTGTATGCATTTGCTTTCTGGAGCAACAGAAAATGTATGTTTTCACTTGTCAAGGAGTTTCACTACTTCCTCTGTGTCTAAGTTGATGCTGAAAATAAACTACATCCTTTAAATATATCAATATGTAAATATCTTTTCTAAAACAATATTATGTATTTTAATCTCGCACCTTTGATATTAGTTTAATGACCTTTCAATTCCCATTATTTCACTCTTTAGACATAGCTTGCAGCCTCACTTTATGCTTTTGATATTAGCCATGAAGAGTTTTCTGTTTAATTTTTTTTTTGATAACTCTATTCTTTCACTTAAAGGACTACACAGTGACAATTGAATGTGAATAGTGTGATTCCTTAATGGCTTTAGTACTCTTACCCATTGTTTTGTTTTACATTATGTTTTTGATAAATATACTAAGCTTAAGGAACAACTTATCTTTACAGTTTCATCAATTTAAAAGCTACATTTGATTTAATTAATAGAGTGAGTTTATGGGAAAAGCTTTTATCGATGGGCATTGGTTTAAGATATCTTGGCCTTTTGAGAGAGATGCACTACAATAATTGATCTAAGATCATGTTAGCGAGGGCAGGTCACTTTATATTCTCTCACAACTAATAGAGAAGTCAGGTGAGGTTGCTTCCTGACACAGCTACTATTTCATTATTTTGTCTGATATTACCAACCCCAAGAGGCTATTTCCAGGATTACTTGGACCCAGAAGAAGTAACTGGCAAGCTCAGTGCAAATGCAGAAAACAAGCTGGTGTATTCATATCAGAACATCAATTTGCTGTTAATTTTTCATTCTTGAATACCCAATAAATTGCATCTATCAAAGCCATCAGAATGTGATCTGCAAACAATATAGGCAATTCCGGGATCTTGGCCAGCATTTGTTATTGTCCTGGGTGTAAGTTAAGCTGTACTGTTGCCCAGGTTCTAACACAGTAAGACTTTGGCCAAATAATTTTATCAGTGATTCTCAACTTGTAATGCACATTACCCTCATTGGAAAATCTTAAACAATAAAGACTGGGTCCCACTCCCAGAGTTTTACCATTCTATAACTTTTTTTTAGGGTATCAAATTTTCTATCTGTAATCTTAATATATTTGGAGTATTCTTTGCTTCTTTATTTCTTTGTTTCTTCCTTTCTTTCTTTTCTTTCCTTCTTTCTTTCTTATCCTTCACAAATATATAGTAGCAAATTTAATCCAAACGTGAAAAGATAAAAGTAAATATACTTATTAATTCAAAAAATTTTAATAAGAATATGCACTTCCATTTCCTTATGTGATTTTGAAGCTATAGCTATCACATACTTTTCCCAAGGCATTTTTTTTCTCATTTTCTTCTTTAATGAAGTCCATGTAATCGAATTTAAAAACAAGTGGAGTTAAATCCATTTCTAAATGAGGTATTTTTAGAGCATATCTAACCCTAAACCTTTTGCCTTTTCAGTTAAAAACAGACTTCCAATTGAAAATGTACATGTACTTTTCAAATTGTTACCCCAAAGTAAAAAATAAAGTGTGATTAGTTGATTATTACATGTTATACACATACCTACTATTATTCCATTAAATTTCTGAGTCTTAATATTGAAAATGCAATTAGGAGGAATTATCCATCTGCAACCTCTTTCAACACAGTACAAAAAAATATACCCTAGTGATTTAAATGTATTGTTACTGTGCTAGATAGTTGAGGAGAGAATGGTTTTTGATCCCACGGATCTTTAAACTCCCTAAGAGAAGACCTAGCTCTTGTTGCTTTATAAAATGAAATAGATATCTTTGATTAAACAGATAATTTATTTAAGTCACATAAACAAGGGATCAAATTTAGAGATATTCTGTTTCAAAAAGAGAAAAGATACCAAAGGGACATTGACTTGTAGGAATAAGGAAGAAGCTCTCTGTAACTCACATCCCTGTGTCTTTGAACCCTGACCTGTTAAATTATGATGTCATCATGACCATGCAATTTCTGGCTACACATTTTTTTCTCTAGTACCAGATTATAAGAATTTGCATTTGACATTCATCTCAACCTGCCCATGGTCGTTGCAAATTTCTTGAATTCTTACTGAGCTTGAATATAAACCATCAAGGGTGAATGAGGAATACAGACCAAGGATCATATTTTCAAATTTTATATAAAGAAAATTAAAGTTGAAAATGAGACATACAGGAATGAATAAATGAAACATTCAGAGGTCATGGTAATCTCATCTCCAAAGCAAAGTGAGAAATAGAGATAGACACACTTATTCACCTGACAGAAAATTTAAGGACCCTTGGAGAAGAGAGTGCATTTGCCTCCTTAACATTTATCTGTTCCTTCTTATTCTTCACTTGCCAACTAGGTTCATTACAGCAGTTACTGTCAAGCTATTTTTTTTTTTTTTTTTTTTTTAAGGACTGGGAAAGACTTTGAGAGTCTGAATCCTAATCTCTCCTCCTCCCCAAACAGCATTCTCTCTTCACAGTCATTGGGCACCAAGATATTCCGAGTGCTTCAGTCAAGTATACACCTGTGTCAGACCAAAGAATGCATCACCCTTCATTTCTACAGTCTTTAACAGAAAAATCTCATACCTTCACATCATTTTGAATATATATATCTTTTGATGCAAATTTATGTTGCAGAAACTCACAGATTTATTCCTTGACTTTATTTCATTTCCAACACATTAATTTTATTATTTCTATTGTATGCTTTTGAAAATGTGTTTGCTTTTGGCTTTATTTTTAATTAGTTTGCTGTACATTTTTTCTCCTCACATCACTCACCAATTAAAATCTAGAAGCACCAATCTTTTTTACTCTTTGAAGTCCAGAGGTTATTTTTCATCTCAGAATTTAAAAAAAATTAAATTACCTGTAGTTATCCACCTACCTCCAAATTTTATATTTTATGTTTTTTTTTTTTCTATTTTCCTTATTCCTTTCACCTAGTCAAATAGATCAACACTTGATAATTATCTGCTAATTAATGACATTTCACAATAAGTTGAAAACTTAGGAAATTAACCCTCAGAAATTTTAGACAAGGCCCCAAATGTGAATATGACACAAATGCCTATTAATTTAATTTAAAATACATTTGGTTTTTGCTGGTTATTTGAACACACCAACACTGATACTTCCTGTGAACAGCTGTCATACAAGCATTTCTCCTGAGCTGAACAAAAGTGTGACCTCTTGTCATAGATTCCCTCACTAGCCTTACCCTTAACCTTCTCAAGACCTGACCTTACCTGTATTTGAGGAATAGTTCACCATTCTTTCTAGTAGATAAGAACTTAAATTTAATTATAGTAAGTCCAAAACTTATGACATTTGGGAAAGAATCTCATACTAAATCCAGGTTTAGAGAGAATCATAAAATTGGAAAAGTTGATGCTTAGACCCAACTTAGAACTGACTTTTTAAGACCAAGTTATTGAGCAGTTCATTTAGAATAAGAGACAAAGCAAACCACTTCATTTATGAATTGCCATCTCTTTTTGAAGTGTGGTAACTTATTTTTAGATCATTTTAAGCCACTATAAAACTTAATGTAAAATACTTTACATGTATAATTGTCCAAAATAATAAAAATGTTTATATATAATTCAGAGTTAATTATCAGACACACCATTCCTAATTAATATTCCACAGATTATAAAATTATAATTGTGGCCAGCTGAAATTTTATTTGTTTATTATTATATTAAATGTGAGGATCACAACCAAGGTCTACTACATTTTGTTCCTACTTATGTTATTTAAATTTTGTTCTGACTATATTTTGTTATTTCTGGAGTGTGAATTCTTTCACATTCTAATGGATATTAATATTTTGTGGGAAACAAACAAGTAAGCAAAATTTAAGGAATACATAACAGAATGTGAAATAAAATATTGTGGGATGAATCATTTTTCAGAAAAAGTAAAAGAAAATACTGACTTGTTCATCTATGAGTTTATTTTTTTATTTTTATTTGTGAGGCATAGCCTTTTTGAAAACTAAATCTTTCCTTTGTTCTTCTACATTTAGTGCAATTGCGATTACCTTTATCCCGATCACCATGGCAAACACTAATTGTGCTAATTATGATAAGCTTGACATTGTTCTTTGTGTTTGCATGCATTATCTAATTTCCTATTCATAACTACACATAAAGGTAGGTACTACAATTAATCTCCTTTGCACAGATTAGAGCATTGAAGTATATAGATTTATAGTTCTTCCTTTATCCTATTTTCACAAAAATCTATAGCCATCTTAGAATAAACTTTGCTCAAACTTTTCTTGAACAACAAAAAAAAAAAAGCATATAGGATTCGAAATGTAGGCAAGTGGCTAATGAGATGTGAATACAGACTCCTTGTTACTCAAGGTTTCCTCATATTCACATGTTCCAGAGCTCAGTGTTTTAGCTCACTGTGAAAATGATCAGACTGGACTCTATCTGACATAAAAATTTAAACTAATTAAATACATAAAAGTATCTGCAGTAGACCAAAATGTCAATGTACTCATTTGCAATGAGAAGTTTAATTTTCCAAGATACAATGATATTTGTGGTGACTGGTGTAACGATGAAAATTGACTTATCCACCTACCCCATGGTTCAGTCACCCTTTAAGACTCCTCCTAAGCACTTCACTGCACTTTCATTAAAGAGATGTATTGTTAATAGTACTCTCTAATACAAGCCTACTTCCTATACCTATTGACTTATTCCTTAAAATATCACTCTGTTATCCTCTCAATTATGTTACCTCCTGAAAGCAATTTTAAATTTTTTTCTTTTGTCTTGCTTACTCCATCAACTGAAGACCTATTTTCTATTTTTCTTTACCTGCTGTAATGTTTCTTGCTTTCTACTCCTAATGTTGTAACTATAGTAAGAAATTCCATGTATCCTGCTTAAAATGCTTTAGTAGTCTCTCAACTGGAAATCCAGTATGTATGTATTGCCTTTCCATTGAGATGTGCAAGCTCTTTGTATTTAACGGAAGATTAATTTTCTTAAAATATAGCTCAAATATCATTTCTCTTTACAGGTTCCCATTGCCCAGTGAATAAATGAACAAATAATTCTTTGAAGTCCTAATTGCACTTTTAATACCATTCAATACTTCACCTGTCTCCTTCAGATGTCACTCATGTTTCTATAAGTTAACTCGGTACATTGGTCTCTTACCAAAGGAGTTAATTCTCCTGAAACAATTTTTCTCCCCATCTCTTGCCTACTGCAAAATTTCCTGACTACATGGTCATTGCAAATATCACCTCATCCTTGCAAGCTTTCAGAGCTTCAGTAGATGGTTATCATTTATACATCTCCCAAAACAGCATTTTATCTTTATCATCAGACAAATTTTTTTTTAATTTTAGACTTAATTGTATAATCAGATGTGACTTCAATATTTCACTGGATTATTACTTGTAAAGATCAGAGATTATGTATTATTCATTTTTGTTTTCAATACTATTTATTCAAAAGCATGTATTTAATAGAGCTTGTATCATCATCCACTTATTAGAAAAAACATTTGGCTTTTGGTTTTTTGAAAGTGGTTTATCTCACTTAGCATGATATTTTCCTACTCCATCCATTTACCTGCAAAAGCCATAATTTTATTCTTCTTTCTGACTGAATAATATTCCATTGTCTCTATATGCCACAGTTTCTTTATCCATTCATCTATTGAAGGACATCTAGGTTGGTTCCACAGTCTAGCTATTGTGAATTGAGCTTCTATAAACATTGATGTGACTCTGTCACTGTAGTACGCTGATTTTAAGTCCTTTGGGTATAGGCCAAGACAATGATACATAATAGGGAGAGGGGAATGGGGAGGAAGTAAGGGAAGAATGGAGGAAGGTTGGATTGTATAGAGGGAAATGAGGGGTGGGGAGGTGGCAGGGGGAAGGAAAGATAATGGAATGAATATCATTACCCTATGTGCATGTTTGATCACATATATGGTGTGACTCTACTTCGGGCACAACCAGAGAAATGAAAAGTTGTGCCCTATATGTGTACAACGAATCAAATAAATAAATAAATAAATAAGAGTTTGTCTCATTTTAAATTAAATCAATTGAAATGAATTGCATGGAGCCCTGGTTTTGAATTTTATTTAATCTTGACTCTACAATTCTTTGATACTATCCCCCAAATGCTTAAACTTTATGTTTCTGCATATCTGCCTATGAATCAACAGTTTTGACTTGTGTCTACAAAAAGTAGAAAGCAATGGCTCATGTTCAGACTGTAACTCATGGTTTCCAGTAAGATCTGGGTATAAAGAGACTACCTATGCTAGGTGGATGCTATAAATAAAAGCAATTTAAATGGAAAATCAGTCATTCACTTAATTTTAGACAGTTTAAGAGTAGAATCAATGGCAGTTCATCTCAGTGTCCCCTTAAAACACCTAACATTTTTCAATGTTTAAAGAGTTTTTAAATTAAATTTAGTTACCATTTTATGCAGATACCAGCAGTTCTTTGGAACATTTTTGTCAATGGTTTTAGTACAGTGGATATTCTTTTTTATTTTCCACATAACTATTTGGGAAGAGAGTACTGTTAAATTGACTCACAAGCACAATCTCTGCACTGGGCATCAAAGTGCTTAAAGGTGACATTTAGATATAGGAGAGTTCCATCCTTCATTCCAGGCATTAGAATGAATATTTGACATCTTCCATTCCAATCTGTTTCAGAGTTTGTATTCATGGATTGGGCAACCTTTGAATTTTTTGTTAAAGTTATTAAATCTCAATGTATACAAACATTAGCACATCAGTTAATTTAAAAGGATGTCAAACTAATAAGAGTAACATATTACAAGTACAGGTGGAAAAACTCTTCTTGAAACCTCATTTCTATTCTCTTAAAACAATAAGAGACTTTTCTACTAGAATAACCCTAATTATGTGCTTAAAATTCCATAAGATTCCTCTAGTATGATATTCTTTATTGGGTTAAATACACCTTCACTATGTGTTTGCTGAAATAAATAAAATTTGGTGCTTATATTATTGTACTTTTTTTTAAAACTTTTTAAAAAGGTATTTGAGGCAATAAACCCATGCTCCACTTTAATTATTTCATTTAGTTTCATTTTCAGTCTGCTTTTGATCTTACCACAGAATTCATAGCAATTAAGTATTAGAAATCTGAGTTAAAATTATAAAATACTGAGGATCAACATGAGTCAAAAAATGTCAGTAGATTTAATAGCAGCTGGACATTATCCTATTTTTCATGCTTTATTTGTTGTATAACTACTAAGCTAAACAGTTCTCAGTTGTAGGAATTAAATTCAGAAGAATGTAGATTGCACTCTAGACCATTGAAAAGACTAAAATCAAGAAAGTACCTCCAGTCTTCTCTCTTATATAACCAGCTAGATGAGCTAAGACATACCATTTCTTTTATGGCCAAATGGATATAAAAAATTTAGTGCTCCAGGTTTTTATGAGGCATTTTTTGAGATATTAGATGCCAAAACATTTTTAAAAAAGGAACATATACGCTTCAAAAATTCAAATGGAATTTGAATAGTTGAGTTATTGAATAGAGGAGAAAAAATAAAGTAGCTGAGACACCATAAATGGATAGCAGGTTTAAAAAAATGCCTCCACTGAACCAGATTTGGTGTCACATGCCTTTAATATTAGCTACTCAGGAAGTTGAGACAGGAATACCACAAGTTGAAAGCCAGGCTTATCAAATTAATGAGGTCCAAAGGAACTTAGCAAGACCCTGTCCCATAATAAAAATAGAAAAGTTTGGGGATATAGGTCAGGGGTAAAGGCCCCATGGGTTGAATCCCCCACTACTGAAAAAGAAAAAAATAATGCCTCCACTAAATAAGTATCTTCTCATTCAATGAGAAAATGATAAGTGATACTTTAAATAGATCTTTCCTATGCCTAAAATGTTTTTTGGAGGTTTTAGTCAGTGAGGACGGATTACAAATTTGCAGATGATGATGATGATGGTGATGGTGATGATGATGATGGTGAGGACCATGATACATGGTTGAGGGTCATGTAAGTACTGGAATACCTAACAGGATGATAGGGACAAAGTGATTAGAAATATTGAAATATTGAGAAGCTCCTTTCAGTTTTGTAAGAAACATCCATGTTTATTTTTTCAATGTACAGAAAAATACACCTTGAGTGGCAAATCCCAACCAACATCTATCTGTGTTTATACTATGGATTTCAAGTTGACTCCTTCTCTTGTTTTTAAAAAGTATTTCTAAAGCAAGGAGTGACTAGGGTTTTCTATATTTGTCACATCCTGAACTATTTCGTGTCCTTCTGTCCTTCCTATTCCTAAACCCAAAGATGAAACAATCATTTATTAATACTGTCTGACACCAGTTGCTACACTAAGAATACTTTTAGTTTTTGATTACAATTAATCAAAAGTCAATCTTTTAAGTATAAAGTATTTCTGTATCATCCGAGGATAAACTGACACATTTCTGTTATTAATGACTTTTTCTGTTCTTAATTGTCAATGCACTAATCTCTTTGAAATAAAGACTCCAAGAGATGCAGGAGAGTGATCTTTTCAGGTATGAGCCTGCTGGACAAATTTCCTTGTCTGCAGATGCTGTCTATTGCTCCAAGGGGAGGCATGTTATTAACTTCACTGGCTTCAGCAGGCAGACAAATACCTTTTAAAATGTATGCTGTCTGCAACATTGTCTTCAATTACTCACAAGTCTTTCCCATAGCTATCTCCCACTAGCAACTACTTTAGGCTGCAGCATCCGGGATGCAAACTAAGCAATCAGCAGGGTGATGGTTTTTTTGTTTTGTTTTCTTTTGTCTCCCACCCCACGGCCTTCTTATTTCTATCATATTAGAAGATGATTACAAAGAGAATGGTGATGTGAAACCTACCTTTTGTGTAACTGTAAGATGCATAGGATCTCTGGACACTGACATAGTTTTAAAAGGAAAAGATTTCATAGAAGAAACTTGCACATTTGGAAAAAGGATTTTGATATACATGTAAAAGTCAAAGGGTGCTAAGAAGAAAAAAGGACATAGGCCGCAAAACAAAATGATAGAGGAAATGCAGGGAATCCAGATTCTGGACATGTTTCTCAAGAAATATGTTGATATAATTTTTATCAGGTAATACACCTTAATTGTGATTGGCTTACTTGCAGAGAGCAATTTTCACACATATACTCTAAACATTCTCTTAAGTAAAATAGACATCATCCTCTAGCTTTCTTTAGACATACTTCTTGGTTTATATGACCAGCTACCATGTTAAGATGGTGGTATATTCAATTTGATTCTAGAAATTACCACGTATTTGATCAGGGAGTAGTGGCAACAAAACAAAGTCATCAGAGATAGAATATTCCTGTTTGGTTCTCATGAATATACTGTGATGATATGTGGAGTAGCAATATCAAGGAGACCACTAGTACTGTTGTGAAATAATGAAAATAATAATATAAGACTCAAAAATATTTTTTGTTTGTTTTAGTGTTTGTGTGTGTATGTGTGTGTGTGTGTGTGTGTGTGTGTGTGTGTGTGGTGCTGGGGATGGAACTTGGGCTGAACTCGCTGGGCAAGTGCTCTACCACTGAGCTAACTCTCCAGCCCTATAAATTATGTTTAAAGAAAGAATTGCTGAGTTGTGTCTGCTGTGTTGTGCTTTACATCTGCATTTGAAACTGATGCTTCAAATGAATCCTTCAGTCACCTTCTCTTCCAAATAGTCTAAAGACTGCATTTCAGTGCTTTTCTAGATATTGTGCTGATATTTCAGCTTTAAATTTAGTTTTGAAAGCATGTGTCGACTAATTTACAGAATGTCTAAGGAGGCATTTAATTCCAACTACTGCACTGGGATATTCAGAGTGAAAATATAATTGTATTTTCTATACTGTCTTTTGCTTTGGCATCTCAAGAAAACCCATGTCTCTGATACAATTCACATTCTGCAAGAGAGTATGTCCTCTCAGTAATTTATCACTTTCTATATGATGGAAAGCCTCATTTTCTAAAAGAAATATCAGAAAAGTGAAGGAAAGCACTTTGTACATTATTTCATCATTTTATCGAGAACAAAAAGAATGGTTTAATACTTCCTGTAATTCCACTTTCTCTTTCTGCATACAAAGTAAGTTGCACAAGTTCAAGATTAACAGATCCTAATTGAAATGCTAAAAGACAAATATACAGTGTAATTATCCAGTTTGAAGTTTAACATTTTTGAAGATATTTCTATGTGAAAAAATCTGTTCTGAGACTTAACACATGTCATATTATGGAAAGAAATGAGCACTGATTTTTCTAGATATTTTCAGTGTCTAACGAAATATGGTATTTTATATTGACTTTGTAACCAAGCACCATATTTTTCAACAGATGCCATTTCTCTTCTGATTACTGTATCCCATTATGAATTACCACTTTTGGAAAGAAAAGGAAAAAATCCTTTTCATAAAAACATATATCTATGCACCTGAAATACACTGTGTTCTGAATATAATAAAAATTATACACATACAATAATCTATCTTTGCCAATTTGAAAAATCATCAAACCTTTAGAGCAGAAATACTGAAGCCTTGGGAGATACCATAAAACCATTAGAGCAGTATATTTATACTTCCAAAGGTGGTATTTTTCTACCCCAATAAAATCTTTTCATATATGCAAACAGTAATAGCAGCAATGTAAATTGAATTATCTATAAAAATGTTATGTTTTTCTTATAGTATTGCTAAAAAGATATTTTCAGCTACAGTGCAGTTTAGAAAGCGCTATCATGTTGCACATACCAAGACTTCTAATTAGACTTGTCAATCACTGATTGATCACCACCATAAGACGAAAGAGCAAATTCATCCCAGCAATTATATTATCTTAAGGGTACAAAATGCACTGTTATCCTCTCAGCTGTCAGCAAGATTTCGCTGAATGAAGGTCTGTTCTATCACTGCAGGCTGTTCAAAGGCCCTTCTGAGAACCTAAACAGCATTACACTCTGGAAATATTGCTACTCAAAATAAAAAATAAGTCAAGTGAAATTGACTAAATTTTAATTGGTGAATGAGAAATCACATGGCTCTGTAGCTACATATTCTATAATTTTAGGAAAATATGGTGCATGAAAACATGTTAAGTATTCTCAGTGTTCCCACACATCATGTGCTTCCTTTCTCATCTCCTCTCTCCTTCTCCCTCACCCTTTGCTCATCTTTCTGCTTCTTTCTCTCTCACACATACACATTTCCATCTCCATGAGTAGGTACAAGTATTCCCTATACAAAACTCCCCATTTGAGTTAAACTTTAAAAATATTCAGTGGCTACTTATATTTCTAAATGTATTATAGCAGCATAATTATTCTTTTATCCCTTTTCCTAAGAATCAAATATTGCCAGGTAAATAATTATTTAATAATGACTCAACATTAAGTGCCAAATAAATTTTACATTCCAAAATATATTACATTGTAACTATAAGCTGTTTAGTAGAATTATTTTAGATGTATATTTCAAGTTCCAAATTAAAAAACACAGTGCTGTATTCTGTATCTGCTACCACTACAAAGACACACACACGATA
This sequence comes from Sciurus carolinensis, assembly GCF_902686445.1. Classification (NCBI taxonomy): domain Eukaryota; kingdom Metazoa; phylum Chordata; class Mammalia; order Rodentia; family Sciuridae; genus Sciurus; species Sciurus carolinensis. Next base: position 94,530,797 of record NC_062215.1, read on the forward strand.
ATAAGGGCATTTGGGTTTTGCAGAAAACATATTTCACACTTAGGAAGACTCCTCCAGTCTAAACTTGGAATAATGTGGAAGATTCTGAGTGGTTAAAAGGACATGGTTAAACTGCATGAACCCACACCCTTATGTCATCCACCTAATGTGCAATAACACCCCTGCTCCATGTTTGCACTATGGCCATATGAGGAACTTTGTAAGACCATAACAGGAAATCTCCCAGCTTGACTTATAAATAGGTTAGCTTGGTAAATGGATGCAAACCAAAGATGAGAAGCAAGTACATTACAGCAGCATCCTTAGGCATCTATGAAAGACAGTGCAAAGAAAAAAATCATGATGGGAAGAGATCCAAGTGATACTTAGCAATCTAGTTTTGAGCATCAAATGGTGATCTGGGGAAGAAATATATACAGATCCCTGGGTAGTGGTCAACAGTCACTTGTTTTTGGGACAAGTCAGCTACATTGGACTATTCCCATGCTGAAAAGGCCAAAATTTCATCCAGTGAAGTATGAAAACCTGCTATGAATATGGTTTGCCCTTCCTTCCACAAAATCCTGAGTCAACACCACTGTCCTAATGCTGGTGGAATGATTCAGGCAGAGAATATCGTACAAGATAACATCTGACCTGGACATTTAAAGCAATGAGGGTGTTGTAGGGGACTTATTACTGTGGGATCTATTGGTTTCATCATAGGTTACACTCTCCAGAAGCAAATGGACTGGTAAAATACAGGAACAACCTTCTAAAAGCATGGCTGAAGTGCTGATTTAGACAAAATACTGTGAAAGGATGGCATGTGTATATCAAAGGGCATTGTGAGAACTTGGGACTTCTGGTGTACAGGGACTAGCAGATCAAATGAGAAAAACATACAAGCCATATAAGAACATAGAAGCCAGGCCAGGTGGCACATACTTGAGATACCAGTTGATTCGGAGGCTGAGGCAGAAGGATTGCAAGTTCAAATCTATCTCAGGCTACTTAGCAGGGAGACCCTATCTCAAAACTTAAAAATAAAATAAAAAGGAGAGGAGATATAGTTCAGTGGTGGCGTGCCCTGGGTTCAATTCATAGCACAAGAAGGAAGAGGAGCAGCAGGAACTTGGAGAGATATGTATGGAATCCAGGTGATAAACTCAGGTAATTCCAGTGAAGTTGTCTTTCCCCTAAAAGCCTGGTCATCATCTTGACGAACAGTGCCATACTGAAAGAGTGACTTCATCTCTACTACTGATAAGTTGGACATTCAAAGGTAGCATTAGCTAGTTCTGCCTTATCATTAAGCTTGTGCATTTGAGCTTATGTATACCTTCCATCTCTGTCTCCATAACCACTCTATCCATGAGCCCATCCTGCTATTTACAGGTTGCCTAGTGGTAAAGATTGGCTATTATCAACCGGTCCCACAATTTTGTATCCCTGGTTGTTTCTGCCTCCTGGCATTCTCTTGTTAAATTTTAACTGTGAATGAGTATTGGCAGAAACTCAGATCTGAAAAGGGCATAATTGCCAAGGATTCAGCCCCTTAAAGAATGAAGGTTTGGGCACTATTCAGTCAACAAGACTAGCAAGGAAAAGCTAAGAGTGAAAGGAATTTAGAATAGTTGTAGACGAGGGAAAGGATTACTCCTACTTGCAGCTCTACAATAAACTATGGTGATGGGGATTATAGTTCATTCCACGAGACTCTCCTTCTAAATTTACCCCTAACAAGGAAGGAGGAGCTGCTTTCTGAACATGGAGGTAAAGTAAATCTGTGCAGTGTAAATTGTGGATTGTGGTGACTAAGAAAAATGCATGACCCAGATTTTCTGTTGCAGAGAATATAATTGACCAATGATCCCAGCTGCTGACTCTGAAGCTACCACCATCTTTTACTGCAGTCTTGATTTTCAAAGAACAATTTTAATCTGAAAAAAAATGACAACACTGTGCTGCCATCTGAGTCTCTGCCAAGTCAACCCTCCCTTCTTCCCTCTCTCCTTCACAGGTATTGTGTCTGCATCAGGGTCTTCTAGCTCTTCTCCCGTCCTAAGGCTGCATCCTGTTTTTAAATCAGAGGTTTTTCAGGTAAATCTGCTACAGTCTTATACTATCTAGAGAACTGCTTCTGGGAGTTCCCAAACAAATGCACTGGGAATGAGTTGTTGTCTTTTAAAAACAGCAAGCTCTGACTTTTAAATATTTTCTCCAAATTCTGCCTGAAAATTAAATAAGTCCTTCATTGGATCCTTTGTCTCAATATTCATGGTGAACACCTACAAGAAAACAATTGCACTTTAAACTGTTGCCTGGAAATTTCCTAAGCCAGATCTATTGATTCATTAGGTACATTGTTTCCTTGTTACTTCAGGTGCCAATTTTATTTCACTTTCTATCACTACTTAACAAGGAATCTAGTTTTTTCCTGCTTCAAATAAGAGCTTCCCAACTTTCTTGTAAGCTCTCCCCAAAGCCTCCTCAAGTCCCATTTGAGCATCCAATCTAAGATCTAGTTATAAATCTAATGACATGCTTTAGAATTTTTTGTTATGTTTTTGATTGTTTATAATTTTTTTGTCTCAATTTCTTTTTAATGACTTCATCTCACTTCAGGGTACAAAATTCTCTTCCCATTACTCTTGCTGCCTAAGAACTATTTCAAATTAAGTACATACTCACATATCTGAGACCACTGTCCATGCATTCATGTCTCCAACTTCAGGTTCAAATTTGTACCTAAATCAATCTTGTTTCAAGGGGGAGAGGACTTAGACCCTATAATTCAAAAGAAAAAGTAACAACAAACCCAAGTCATTTATTAAAACTTCCACAGGTGATATTCATCACTTGGTAACCAGTTTTAAAATGTTTAACAAAAGAAAATATATAAAATTAAGATTCTAACAACCTAGGGAGTCTTCTTTTCAAAAATCTTTAGACCTGTATTAATTTAAAAGGAGCAATTTATCTAGCTCTGCATGTGTTGGAAAAGAAAGATAAATAAATATACAATATGCCAAGAATCTAAATTTCCAGAGCAGATAGTTCAAAATTTGCAAGTCTAAGATTTATCTGAAAGAATTCATATGGATTCATTTTTAAATGTACTAGAATAACTTGACTTTTAGAAAATAAATTATTTGCTTTGTCTACAGCTTTACTCCCACCAAGCAGTATTTCCCAGATCAGCTGAAGATGTGGAGACTGTCTCAGAGGATGGATAATATATCTACCATATGCTTTCATGTACCAAAATCTTGCCAACCTCCATTCTTTCATTTAATCCCAGAACAACCTCATTTTGTATAAGAGGAAAACACCAAACTTTGTAACAGTCAAGGGCTTATTCTAGGTCACAAGGTGAAGTTGCAATCTGAGACCTATTTTACTCCAAAAGAGTAGATTTTACAACTTGGTACTGCCTTCTTATGGACCTTAAGATCTCATGTGAATTTTGCTTCTACCCACCCTCCCATCCTATCAGTTTTTACTTGTATTTACATGTACTTTACCAACTGACCTTTGAGGATTTTGCACAGGTTCAAGTTTTAGCCTTTAGTCTCTTGTTTTCTGCTTATTTTAATTAGGTCATGTAAAAATTATTCATAGCATCTCAAAAAAGACGAGTTTACTATTAGAACAGACTAATTGCATGCATACTCTAAAATAATAAATTAATCCCAGCAGTGTTTGTTTATATAGCCTGGAATATATCTTAATATGCTATGATTTGATAGTGAGCAATGATATGATTTCATACACACACACACACACATATAAATCAAAATAGCTCATAAGAACAACTTAGAGGAGGAAGAAGTTTATTTTTTGGGTTCACAGTTTCAGAGGTTCAGTTCCTGGTCAGCTAGCTCAAAGGCAGAAACATCATGGTAGAAGGGCATGGGGAAGGAAAGCTGCTCTCAGCTCATGGAAGCTGAGAAAGGAGAGAAAGACAGGGAGGGAAGAAGGAGCCAGGGAAAGGACATAGTTAAAGGTCATGACACCAGTGACCTACTTCCTGAAGCCATACCCTACCTGCCTACTGTTATCACCCAGTAATCTATCAAATTGATTGATCTGCTGATGAGGCTATAACTCATAATCATTCTAGTATTAACTAATATAATACGTGTTTGGAAGGCACCTCAAATACAAACATAGAACCTTTTGACCCAGAAACCTTACTTCTAGGAATTTACCTGAAGATACACTTCTAACAATACAAAACTACATATACACATTGAAGCATTCTTTGTAATTGTAAACTACTGGAAACAACCTAATTACTCATACCTTGAAGTATATTAAATAAACTATGAAACCCCACCTCCATTAAAAAAATCTTTAGACCTATAAAAGCATTCATTGAACTTTCCTACATACAGGATTTTTCCCTCAATGACTTACTGAAGCTCTTTAAACTCTCTTTAAATTTGGATGTAAGCCACTGAAGATATGTCCTTATCTGCTAATCAATTGACAAGCATCTCCTAGTAACTGTTAGCTCAAAAACAAACCTTTCTTACTTTTGTTTTCCTTGTATTTTAATTCCTAACTTCTCCCTAGTACCAATCCTATATTCCAGGATCTGCCTTCCCCATATCCTTCATAATGTCTGCATCTTCATCTCTTCTGCATTCCTGATAGGATGGAATCTGTCTGCCTTCTCCATCAATCCAAACCTATGTTTGCTATAAGAAATACTTAAATCTCTAACTATTCCCAAAGATTGTCCTGATCTGTAATCTCACAGTTCTCTTTTTTTAATTTATAGGTTTTCTGGGTCATGTGTGATTTTTTGCTATATGTCCAACTAAGTAAATGAGTATGAGAGCCACATTTCTATTTATTTTGTGTTACTTAAAATCTTTCTGGATTGGCAAATTTCCTTGGGCACTTTTGTTTATTTATGTATTTTCTTTCTCTCACTCCTCACATTCATCTTCTTTGGATGTTTGCTTACCAGTGGGTATGCGCTTTTGTGACACGATTCCCCCATTGACAGTCTAGGTTGTGCTGAGCGACCTTGTGGGCCATGACATTGCATTTGGGTCCTTAGTTTACTACTTTTGTGGTAAATTTTAGCTGAATGCTCCTTTTTCAAACATATTGCACAAATTAGGCACCTCTGAGATTCCTCTTTTTATTTTGGTTCTGGCTATATGCTTATTAATCAGTTTTTATATTTATTTGGCTGTATTTTCATAAGTTTACTGTGTGCCACACAATTAAAATGTGTGCTCAGTCTGCCATTTTGATAGTGAAATTGTCTGCTGTGTACTTTATTTTGTTTCCCACACTACTGGCAGGGATCATATTTTCATCTTCTTGGCTTACACTTAAGCTAAAGAGTATCTTAAGTGTAAAAGGAGCTTAATTAATGCTCATTGAATGATTTAATTCAATGCCTTGGTGAATGAACGAATAGTTCAATTCTGACATAATCAAGGGAATATAATTTTAAAGTGGAATGAAACTACAATATTTCCCCTAAGATGTATAAAGTAAGAAAATACTCACAAATAGAATAAATTTAAAATTGATATTCACTTCAGAAAAAGCATAGTTTTAAATTCAGTCTAGTTTCTCAAGCCATTCCAGCTCAGACTGTGGTTTATTGCTTTATTCAATAAAAGACTTATTAAGCAACTTTTTTTTCAGGGAACTGAACTATAGAAATATATGCATATATATTTAAATATTTAAAAATATTTTTCATTTAATCAAGAAATCTATGTGTGTTAGGACAATGATATATAATTCCCCTCTTGTTTCCAAGGAGGGCAATATGTCTGGGAACAGTAGTGACAGTGAAAGTAGCAACAATGTGAGAGTAGAGGCAATGAAGGAAAGATTGAGTAGAAAATCTTAAACCATTGTAAAGATTTTGAAATTTAATCTGAGTCATATGAGGGATCCTTGGAAGGTTTGTTTAGGGAAGTTTGGTATTATATTCCTTAAATTTTTGAAGTATTGGTATTATAAAAATATTAGCCTTCCATGTATATATTTGCCTGGCAGGGTAGAAACTTGGGACCCAGCTTACATATACTCTTGGTTATACAAGCAAGAAATGGTGATAACTTTGTCCAGGAGTGATAATGATAATGTTGGAGAGGAGTGATTAAATTCTGGGTTTTTATCCCAAATGCAAAATACTGAAAAAGAGATGGGTTTGGGGAAAAGATCAGTACCTGGTTTTGAAATCTTCTAGAATCTGTGCTAGTTTTGGTAACTAAAACCATAAGGGTATAAAAGAGAGTGCTTTAAAACTCATAACCACAAAAGAACTTCTCCCTCCCATTTTAGGAGACATTTTAGTCTTTCAACCACTATTATTACTGGAATAGGGTTGACTTATAGCTGGTAGGACAAGAACTTCAAATGATGTTCTTCCCTACCCCCTCTATGTACTGGTCATCCCCTCCGTTTTTTTTTTTTGTTGTTGTTGTTGTTTGTTTGTTTGTTTTGTTTTGTTTTGTTTTGTTTGCATTACAACCTAGAGTAATCATTCTCCAACTTTTGGTCTCAGGACCTTTTTTACTATGTTAGAAATTATTAAGGAGCCTGGGCCCAATCAGATGTTAGAAACCACACAATAATATAAACACAGAAAATTTAATACAAAGGTTTTTAAAATAAGCTGTCCTGGAGAATAACTATAGAGATAGAAAGATAACTCTAAAATGTACTCTAGGACTGAGGGAAAGTTTCTAAAAGAGGATAAATTTGGAAGGAGAACTGTTCCAAGTTTGGGGTTCACAATTTTTGAAAAAGTTCTGGTAGCAGCTCACTGGATGGTAGAGACCTCTGATGAGTTGCCTGAGACAAAGCTGGTCCACAGTGAGTGGAAGAACCTCTGGAATGCGGTGGAGCTGAAGCAAGTGGTCAGGCTCTAGGGACAGGCAGAGCACCACTATAGGCACTGCTGATAGAAAGGGAAATCCTCTGTAGGAAGCTGTCACACTGTGCTGGGCTTCGGATAACTGTGGGCACTCTGCTCTCTAAATGACAGCCCAATGTGGCCTCTGATAAATGCAAAGTGCATACATCTGAAGAGAAAATGTGGAGAGCAGTGACCTTGTCTAGCATGCCAATCCTGTAGTGCCAGGGATCCAGCTATACTCACCCTGCTGAGTCCAGAACTACAGAAGGCATATCCTCCAGGAGCCAACAATGAAGCCACATCATAGGCCAGGAGAAAAACTCCCCTCATCAAGCCACTGTCCTTACACCCTAACAGCTTCTTTCTCCTTACTGGCAAAAGGGAAATGTTAACAAGGTACAGCTGAATTATAGCAAAGCAGGGAAACCGACTGAATTTAATGCTGAAAATCAATGGCACATGGTTCCAAAGGAGTTTTTATTTATGTGGATGAAATCTATTATAAAACTTTAGAGATTTATGTAATAATTTGCTAATTTACTTAGATTGGCTATAATTAATTCATTGTATGTTAACATATATTCACAACTTTATGAATAATAACTATTTTCAGAAATAGAAGAGAGGAATTATTTTACATTTTACAAATTTCTTTGATGTGTAATTTAAGAGAAGAAAGTTGGATTCTCTTCTCTGTTTCTTCATTCAGTCTGTTGCAATATGTTGTTTTGGTTGCAGTATGTTGAAAAACAAATCAAATTCACACTCAAAGATATGCAGTTGGAAATAGAAGAATATTTTAATAATCTTTGCACGTGACTATGGATATTCTTCTTTTATAAACCACCAAAAATTGACAAGTGGTCATCTGAAAGATTTGTGGAATTGTGAAATCTAAAACCATAATAATAAACTTTTTATACTCTATTACACTAACATTTATTGATCAATCATGCATTCTAAATGGATATTTTACTCCTACATGATTTTATCATAATGTACTGATCATTTGGAAAATATTGGTTCATTGATTTATGCAGTTATCATAAAGTTTGACACATTTCATTATACAATGCAAAAAAGATCAGATTCATTTATAGCACTGCTGATCTCAACTGAAAAGTCTCTAAATATTGTAAAGTTGACACTTCCATAATGGCAGATAAAAGTTTTCCAAAATTTTAATTTTCCCTCAAAGGCTGAAATTTTATCCTATAGTAAGTATAAAGTATCATTTGCTCTCAATAGTGCTGATTTTTTAGAAAATATTTGACAAATATCCAAGTCAAAATATCTGTAGTTTCTCAGTTATTATTATTTCAAGTATAAATTTTGTTCTATGAAAAATGCTGTTATTTCAATTCATCTAATCACACAGGTTTTTCCTTTAGGCAGTCATATTAGTTGAGTTTGGAGACACACTTCATGTATACTTTCCATTCATCATTCAGAATATTAAAAATGGGTACTCAAAGGTTGTAGTTTCATAGAACTAATGCTAATTCATTGAAGGTATTCATAAATGAAATTGAGATTGTATTACTGCAAAAATATGGTTAAAAAATACAAGGATGACTAGCATATACCCTTATTCCTGCTAAGTCACCCATGATTTCATTCATCACACTATCTCTGAACTCTCATTTCTCCTTTTATGGACTCCCTTAGTTCTGGTGTACTTTCCCTGCTCAGACCGTGGTCTTTCTTGAACTATGGTCATTTATATGATTGTCCTTGCCCCATTCCCAGGTTCTCTGAGGTCAATATTTTTATTTAATTTCTTTCTATTTTTCTACTTTCTTCACCCAACCCAGTGCTTAACTCAGTGACTTCCAAATAGTTCAATAAGTATTTGTTAAATGTGTAAATCAATGAACACTTTTAAAAGGAGACAATATTTATTATAATCTTTTGGATAATTATTCCTGGAAAGTCATTTTGTACTCAATTGGTAATATAATGTCAGATTCTAATCTATATGTGGCATTTTAATGTGTATTGCTTATATATAAGAATAATCATTTGCCTTAAAGTAATGTACATGTGGTGTGTGATTTTATTTTAATTGTTGATATACTATTCTGTATCCTTTATAATAATAGAGCTCCTGTTGTGCAAAGAATATGTTTTAGTTTTCATTTTTAAAAGGTCAATGTCTAGAACAGTGTCTTGAATGTATGAGTCCTTCAAAAATATGCTTTTTTGTTTAATAAATAAATGGATAAATAAATGATTTGGGGGAAAAATTCATTTGTATGAAAAGAACAAGCCTTGAATGCTGGTTTCTAATGAATATTATTCACAGCATACAGATTATGAAACATTATTGCAGAAAACTTAATTTGTCTTCATGATACATCAATTAAGTGCAAAGCATAAATATTATTAACCATTTCCTTCACTTGTTGTCTCTCCATATTTATGCTAATGTTAACCCATCCTTTAACTCACCTTAAAACATTAACTTGTGATCAACCTTTGCATGACGTATGCAAATAGAGGGATGAATCACAATTAATTGAACACTTGGATAATTGATCATGTAGTTAAACTTATAATAAGAACAACAAAATTAATGTTTATTGACTATGTACTAAAAAAATGTGCCAAATGCTCATATTGTCTCATTTATTTAATCAACAATCATGTGAAGGAAGTTTGTTAAATATTGTTATTTTCACAGAGGAAAACTGTAGCATAGAAAAATGAACCAATAGGGGAAGGAATATATATCACTGGTAGAATGTTTGCCTATCATGTGCAAGGCCATGGGTGTAATCACTGGTATAGCAAAAAAAAAAAAAAAAAAAAAAAAAAACAAGTAATTTATAGAAAGCCACATAATTAGCAATTTTTTATGCCCAGGTTGACTAATTCCATCACCCTCTTAAATAGTGTAATATAATGCAATATAATGCACAATCTGCAGAGTAATAATAGTAAAATATCATGCAAACATGATAGTTTAAGAGACATTGTGTATCAGATGCTGCCTAAAATTTTAACTCTTTATAATTCATGATACTTACTGCATAAACAAAAAAGACAATATGTAATAGTTCTTAATAGTTTACATTACATGGTGGTATGGAATTAAACAACAGTAATGATTCTGATTCCACTGACATATCTTCATTACTTTTCCAATAGTCTAATGACATAAATAGCTCTCTCCTTAATTATCACTAGTTTCTGGGATCCCCATGAAATATCAAAAACACCCATATATTATGTCATCTCTCATCAGTGTTTGTCAAAAGCGATAGTATACTTTATGTGACAACTTTGTATTTTTGGATGGGATTAACATTTAAATTGGTGAACTTTTGGGGAAAAAAGATTGTCCTCTACAATATAAATGAGCTTCATTCAATCAGTTGAAGGCCTGTGTAGAACCAAAAAGACCAGTCATCCTGAGCAAGAGAAAATTATTCAGAAGTTTGATTTTGGTCACGATCTGGAGACTGCTAGCTCATGTTGTGGAGTTTGAGTTTCCCAATCTTCATATCTTGTGAGCCCAAGTCCTTATAATAAATCATTTGGTCCATTGATCAATCTATGAATAGATAGACACACAGTCTCTTTCTGTTGGAGAACCCCCAATATTACCCTAAGTCCCACAACCAATTACCTACGATAGCGTCCAGGATAGATAATAATTGGTGACAAAATGAAGTAAGAGGCCACCCCTTCTCATGTGATTGTCAGGGGCGGGCACTGAGGGCCCCAGAGCTGCACCGTGGCCTGATCTCTAAGATGGTGCCTGGCAACTTGCCAGACATAGCTGCACTCATATACAAGTTTTAGGAAGTAATTCTGGTTGGCTGTTGTACATGAGGCAATCCTGGTATCTGCCTGGAGACTGTTCCTTGATAGGCTGACTTTTCTGGTAGTCTACTCTCTGATAGGCTGATGTTCTCAATATAAGTCTGAGACTTGTGGAATAAAGCCCTTTTGGTTCCTGTGATCAAGAAGAGCGTAAGCGTTGTGATTGTCCCCGTGGGCGGTGAGCGATCATATGTGATATTCAGCTGAAGGTCTCCTATTACAAATTTACATGTTCCTCAGGGTTTTGCAGAGTTTTTGTTGTTTTTGTTGTTTGCTTGTTTGTTTTTTTCTGTAGAGTTTTTACTTTACAGTCATTTTAGTCCTTAGATATATGGAAATATGGTGGAAGTACTCATCAGAATCATGATTCTCCTCTTACATGATGACTCTCATCTAAATAGTCAGCTACCTTGCATTGCTACTTCTTTCCTTGACATGAATTGTCTTCCTCTGTTAGCATCAGGCTGGTTGATTACATAACTTTTTCAAGACATTCCCCAGAAAATTTTGTTTCCATGTTGCATTTTTCCCCAAGGGTTGAGTTTCTTCAGATCTCCTGTCAGAAATGCCTGAATCCCCAGTGTTACCAGGTATGCAGGATAAATATTCCTTGTATTTACTTTAATTGATTTGTGCTATAATTTGAGTTTGGAATGTTCCACAAAGGCCTATGTGTGAAGGGTTTTGATCTCAACTTGGCATTATGAGAAGTTGGTAGAACTTTTAAGAGGTGAAGCTTAGTGGGAGATTAGGTTATTAAGAATTGTGAGGTTTCCATATTTTCCTATTCCTCTCTCTTTCACTTCCCAGTTGCCAATGATTATGCACTCATGCCATGTGCTGTCTCACACTACAGGCCAAAAAGCTGTGTAACCAACCAACCATGGACTGAAACCTCTGAAACCATGAACCAAAATAAACCTTTACTCTTCTTAAGATATTTATTTCAGGTATTTTGTCACAGTATTAGAAAATAGATTTCTATACTTTGGCACTTATATTGTGTGGGAAAATCACCTCCCTATATATTTGTTTCTTTTATTTAACCAGATGTCAATAAATATACAATACTAAAAGCTCCAGTAATTTTACATATGGACCTAGGGGAATACAATTTTAACAAAATTTTGTGCATGATGAGTCCTTTCATGAGCACTGAGGATATATATTTTCCTTCTCTGAGACAGTGATTTGGTAAGTGCAGTCTGACCAGAAAGTGCATATTTATGGGGCCAATGGAACCAAAGTTTTGATATCTGAACTGTCCAAAATAAATTGAACATATACAACCATATTAGCCATAATTCCATAAAATGTGAAATTCAGAATAAAAAGTAAGTATAAAAGAACAATATAAAGAAAAATAATTTTGAAACAGTGACCATGGGCAGTTAATTAAGATTTATTATTTAAGTAAGAGAGTAAGAGCACAGCTGTGTTTTGAATTTTCTTTCTATTTTTAAATATTCTATAAAGAGGTGAAATTATGCAACCTATTTTAGGAACCAAAAAGAAAATGTATTTAGCACTCTAGAGGATATAAAGATTTCTCCAGACATTAAAACAACTTCATTATTACTTTCTCCTTATCTGTTCTGTAACAATAAGCACCTAGTCAAAGACTCACCCAAACCAATGTACAAAGTGGGCAACAAAATGAGATTGAAAATCTTCACTTGCATCCTCTGGTATTAAATACGAAGGCATTCATGTTGAAGATATAGAAAATAAAAGGCAATGGAAAACTTGCTATGATTGTGGACAGTACGGATTTTCCAAATAAGTCTACTCCAGGCAACTGTTTCTCAAATAAAGGTGCCACGATTTTGTCCCCTCAGCTGTGTCTGTTGGCAGGCCTTCTGGGTGACTTCAGAGGTAACAGTGAGGCAGGTCTGTTTGTGAGTTAAGCTAAACCTTTGCCACGTTCGTATTAAATGTGTTAGTATCTAATGGACTTTGTGGAGAGAACATCTTCCTGTGAATCCCTGCTTATTTTTAAAAGTGCAAAGTATCTTTGTGGTAATTACTAAGTAAAAACTTTTTTCTTTTGGCACCAGGGATTGAACACAGGGGCACTTTTAACCACTGAGCCACATCCCCAACCTCTTTTGTATTTAGAGATAGGGTCTCTCGAGTTGCCTAGGGCCTCACTAAGTTGCTGAGGCTACCTTTGAACTTGTGATCCTCCTTGTCTTAGCCTCCCGAGCCAATGGGATTACAGGTATGTGCCACCACACCTGCTGACTATCGACTATGGTATTACTCTTGCTTTAAAAAAAAAAAAATGTATATTTTTTAGTTGTAGATGGACACAATACCTTTATTTATTTATATGTGGTGCTGAGGATTGAAACCAGAGCCTCATATGTGCTAGGTAAGTGTCTACTGCTGAGCCACAACCCCAGCTCCTTACTTTTGTTTTTAAAGCTGTTCATGATGCAGTAGGCTAAAATGTGCCGACTTAAAAGTTCTCCTTTAAATTAAAGCAGATAAGTTTCTTAACAACTGAGTGATTGCTAGTTTTGAACAACCTCTTGGTGATAGTGCTAATTTTTAATGGGAAAGTGGAACACACATTTTAAGACTAGCATTGTTTTGTGACCTAAAATTGAAGTTTCATTTACAATGTAACAAGAACTCTTTATAGTACCAAAATTTGAATAGCATTCATTCTCTTCTTATCTGAGATAAGGATACTTTCACTGTAGTGTTTATTTGTTGAAGAAGGCTAAAAAGCATTATTTTGATATCTTTCATTATTAAACTATTTTTAAAATTCTGTTTTATCATTAATAATTTATTCTGAATTTTGAAACAGCGCTGATCATTGGAATAAATAACGACTAAGAAAAGTCATGAATTTTTGCAAATGGGAGATAATACCAAAATTCTCCCTGAAGCCTTTAGAACAAGCCCTCTTTTCTCATCCTCTTGTTCCTCTCTTCAAATTCTTTCTGGTATTTTTTATGGCCCCTTTAAAATAATGCCATCATGGAGCTGGAGTTGTGACTCATAATAATAAATATGTAAAAATAAAGGTATTGTGTCCATCTACAACTAAAAAATATTAAAAAATAATATCATCATACTCTTGCAAGCACTACTGGTTGCCTGCCAATAGCCATCCTTTCCCAATTTTCCTTAATTAATGTAAGGACAGATATACTCGACATCAGGTGTCTACCTTGTAGTTTGCTAGAGAAAGAGTCTCCATTTGTGGATATATGACATATCTACTTTTTGCCACATTGATTGCTCTAGGAGAGATCTTGCTGTGCAACTGCATACAAGTACAGTTTGAGAATATAATCCATGGGCTTCTGGAAGTGGTTTCATGGCCTTCTTAGCGGGATCCACATCCTCTTTCCCTTTTGATTTTTAGATGTTTATGAAGGAGTGATGCTGAGAGTTACTCTGCAATGTTGACCTCAAACAGGGTCACATCTAAGGATATTGGTTGAGCAATTATGTAGGAGTGAGCATTCCTACATAAAGATCAAAACAATTGTGTATTCTATTCAAAGATTACATAATGCCTCTGATGTAATGAGTTCTGGAAATTTCTACCTGACCATCTTTGTACATGAGGTCATATCTCCTTATTCTTCAAGCAATTTTTAGTTGAATGTGATACTACTTGCCACTGGAAAGTTTCTAAATGATACAATCTGTCTTGAAGAACCATGTGCATTTGGTGTCTTCTTTCAATTTGGGTCTCATATCTTGGTAATTTGAGAGGAAATGTTGAGTCTTCCTGAGAGAGATCAAACTTTCTCCAAGATACTCATTGGTGAGGCTTCTAAAGGGCACGTTCTGAAAGAATGTGGGCATTTTAGGTATTAATTTGAAATCAGGGCTTCTCAATAAACCTTGGAAGCTATGGAACTTTTTAAAAATGTTAGCCAGGGAATACTGTTGAAACCATTTCGATACCCTTTTAGAGAATCTAGAATTCTCTCTCTCTCTCTCTCTCATATATATAATGAAATATATATATTTCATTATATATATACCTCTTTACATTATAGACACTATAAACACCATGGATTAATACTGACACTATGATCTGTGCTAATTATGCATTTGGTAAGATGTATAAGCTATAAGTCTCACTAAACTTTCAGAAAACAACTTGTAAACTATAAAATTTTCTTGTTAGAACAGATGGTTTTTTGATTGATAGAACAGTGCAAGACCTCTGCTGAATCATTTTAACAAGAAAGTGTTTTAAGTTCTACCAGTTGGCTGGTGAAATTAACATCAGGCACCAGTTAAGATGTAAACCACAACCATAAATTCATCTAGTGACCCATGAGCAAGAGAAAATGTAACTGTAAAAGAGTCTTTCTAGTAGAGAAAATTATGAATTAAGGTCTTAGATAGCTGTGTGAAAATACTGCTTCCTCACTGGTTTTGATTTCTAGCCAATGACAACTAAAGTATAATACAGGTCTGTCTTGAATTTAGTAGCCAACCATTTTAAACAAACAAAAAAAAATAGAAAAATCAGAACAATCAAACTCTTGAATTTTAGTGTTTAAAATGTTTCAAGGCAAAATATACTCTCACTACCAGATCTATACCCACTGAAGTGACTGGAGAGATGATGTTTGCAATGCACATATTCATAGTTCATTAGGTTTAATAGTGTACAAACAGCATATTTATAGTATCACTTCTATTAGTCATATATCCCCCCTGTCAGTAGCCAAAAATTTTTATTCAAATAATTCTAGTAAAAAAAAACTTTAAATTTGAAATGCAGTTACAAATCCATTTATCCTCTCAGAAAAAATTTTGAAAGCTCTTGCAATTTATCTATTCTATCCCAACATAGTTCATTTCAAAGATTTTTATACAAAGAAAACCTTTTAGGTGGAACTTTTCATGACTACTGCCTTCACAATGATACTGTATGACAAAATTTTGCTAAAAATAAAATAAATACAAGCTCTTGAGCAGTCCACCCTATTCTATGGGCTAATTAGAAAATTGCCAGCAAGTTTGTAGTTCTCTTTTCCATAAATTGGAGAGAAGTAAGACCAGTGGGTAGGTTTGGATTTCTGGAGTGTTGCTGGTGTAACCAGTCCACTAGCGAATGTGCTGAATTCAAAACACAAGAGAAAGCATACCACTTTACAGATTTTTCTGCTTCTAGCATTATTAACTTCTTATGGTATTACGATTTAATGATAGTGTATTGAAGAGCAAGAGTCCTGGTCTTTTTTCAGCAAGTTAATCATACATATGTCTTCCTAATTTTGTGAGTGACTTTAGTTTCCCAGTTGTACTTCGATATGTCTTTTGAATGGCCATATGAATATACTATGGGTCAAGTGGAATAGTCAATATTCCATTGTGCTGATACCTCAATTAATCAGTACAGAATCAGTTCAGAGTGGATTATGCTATGGTAGCACACAACCCTAAAATTTCTATGGTTTAACAAAACAAAGGTTTATTTCTCCCTTGTGTATAATTTGTAAAAGATTTGGCCAAACACTGAAAAAAGTAGGGCCACAGCAATTCAGATTGCTTTACTCTTATATCTCTAACATAAAATGAAACTTTGTCTGCTGATGCCTCATAGGAAGAGAAAGTTTGGAAGTTGTGATCTGACTTTTTCAGCTTTGGTTGGGAGTGACCTACATCATTTCTGCCCACAGTTCACATGGAGAACTCATCAGCAGTTACCACTAAATGTGAGGGTGCAGGTGAAATTGTGGATAGAATTGTTGGCAAGTGCTACCATCTAAGTCATCATGGATATCTGGAAGTATTCATGTTTTATAGTACCAATAATAGCAAAAATCTCTGCTACCATACCAGAAAGGAGTTATGAATGTACAGTAGGAGACACTAACTCATATATAACTCATGATTCTTTGACAAATTGGAGCCCACTCAATTTAATGATTTTATAATTGTCCATAAAAGAAAACAAGATGAGTTTTAGATTAAGGGAGTCAAGAAATGTTAACAAACTAGGGCTCAAATACAAGTTTATACTCTATATTTATTTCTATAGATCCCCTTTTCTTTCTCTTTTCATTTACAGTGTATGCATAGAAAAACTTAAAAATAAACTTGTCTTTGCTTTTAAAAGCATATATTTGCACATAAATTTAATAAATCATGGTTTTTACAACCTTAATATGGCTTATGAATATATGACTTGTCCATACTCTCTGTAGATGACAAAATTGAGGAGGACTCACAGAGTTTAAATGACTACCATCCGTGTTGCTTGAACTTAAGTCCACAAAAGACTCCAATCCCTAAATCCAATCCCCATTCTCATATCTTGCTCCTTTTGTTCTATATTTTGAAAACATCTTTACATTTTAATCAGTTTCACCTACTAGACAGCAAATTTGCATGGAATCAAGCAACATGAGCTTTTGGGATAGACTTGTCTACACTGTAGAGATTACTTTTCTGATACAGATGATCTGACACTGATCACTGTGTTATGTACTACATAGGTCTAAGGAAGCACCACAGATGTATTCACACTAGCATGTGTTCCATCTAAGCAGCATGTTTTCCCAGACAGTTAAACATATTACTGATTTTTTGGAGTTAGAGATGAGACTGAATCCAATTTCTTTAATGTAGATTTTGATTCTGAGTGGGAAGGAGTAGGGGGAGAGGCAGGCAGACAATAGTTTCAATTAAGGATGACATTTTTGAGTATTTTTTTCAGTGTAAAAAATGAACTACTCATTAGTCAATGATTCCCGTATGTATATGAGCATAAAATGGATACTAACTGGGAAGGGCTCTTATCAAAAAATTCAAGATTTAGACATGGAATTAAACTAAATAAATTATAATGAATCCAATCTAAGATTTATGGAATCAGAAAAGTAAGCAATACTAGCACATTACAGGTTTAGGAAAAGCTTTTGCTCAGTGGTATAGCAGAAATAGATTTAAAAAATTTTAAACCACTGTTTGAAAGAACGCATATATTTTGTTGAATTGGGAATTTCAAGACATACAAAATACCAGATTAAATATATGCAGTTATGAAAATATGTCCTCATATCAACTTTCTCATCGTGAAACATAATTTTGCATTCACTTACTGAAAAAGTACATTTTGGGCAACTACATAGAACTGTAGTTTATATATAAATTTACATAAAGAAAACTTGCCCTTTTCTCATCAGAAGTTTATAATCTGTAATGTATTAACTATAACCAATAAAAGGGATATATATGTGTATAAACAATATAAATATAATAAATCTACAATATAATATATATATTGTTTACATACTGTTGAAATATCAGGTTTCTAGGTTTGTTATAGAAAGTGTTTCATGATGTGTAAACATAAAACAAAGCAAGCTTTAAAGTCCTGAGAAAAGTAAATGTCTTCATTTTTAAGAACCTGGAGATAAATCACCATTTCAAAGAGGAATGAATGCCAGAAGAATGAACAGAGCACCAGTGTGCAAAAATGAGGGTGGAGACATAATCAGCCTGGAAGTCTGAAGTGAGTGAAGAACCTCCTACTCACCTAGAGCTGCCTGAATTACACATCCTGTTCAGTATGTCAGGCAAGTAACCAGAGTTTAAAGAATTGAAATCTCATCAACCTTTTCAAACATACTTGTTAAAATATACACAAATGCTAATTATTACTATTTATTCATTTCATTCATAATCACATACACTATTTTATTAGTATTATCTATTAACAGTGAATAAAATGCCACAATATTAACTTTTAAATTTTGTTGTTTGAGTGTTGCAATGACCATAATGGCATTCATAATAAAAAATTTTAAAATTCCATGCAAAATTAGTATTAAAAAGTGATTAATTTTAATCTTTATTTTATAAAATACAGTTTCAGATTAAGTATAATGAGGTAAAATACATCTGCTTATTCATGTAAACTTCAGGATTTTCCAAATGTATTTGAAACAAAGAAAAGTGTGAACTAACAGTGAAGCTTTATGTGTGTATTAAGGTTTTTTTGTAATAGTTAAATATAAACCAGCACTATAAAAATGAACTCATCTTAAATGGTATGATTTCATTCATTTAAAAATCTCTCGCTAGAAGTGGAAATTAAGAATTTTAGTTATCCTGTGCAAATTAGTATTAATTTACACCACTGTATATGTAATTGTATTCTCTGAGATATTTTAGTATGAACCTGTTAACTCACTGCATTCTCCTTGAAAATGTAAAATTGATTGGTGAGTGTGAGTCTCATCAAGAGTGTCTAGAACTTATCATTTAGTTTTCTACTTTAGATAATAGCAAATTTAAACAACTAACTTTTCATAAAATTATTAAAAAGACCTCACTTGAAAAAATATACATTTTCTTGTAAACCAAAATTAATTCTTAAGCTTATTTTTTGGTGTTGTCCTGTCCCTTAAACCCTGCTTTGTTCCTTAACAAGCAAGAACGGAATCTCTCTTATTAAATGAACAGGGGATTATTTACAGCAGCAAAAATTACAAGGTGATAATTTCAATAATGTCAAAGTTCAAATACCCCACCAGTGTTAATTGCCCATCATAAGTGATTACTAGAATTCAAAAAGGGAAATTAAAACTGGAAGTTTTATTCTGTGACATCTTGATATTATAAACTCTTCAGTAGAATAGTATAAGAGTGCCTCCAAGTGGCACTTGTCAAAATTTCATATAAAATTTTAAATAAAATGTCCTAATTTAATAATACTAGACCCTAAATGAAAACTTTCACTCTTTTCTTCCCATTTACTTACATTCTACTTTTCATATAATACCCATACTTATGCTCCATTAGTTCTCAGAATTTTAGATAGTTTTAAATATTGCCCTAATATTTAATGTCTAAAAAGTAATTTTGTCATATTTATTAAAATTGCACAATAAAATGTATTTCGGTTAGTTTTATTATGCTTTTCTTTCCAGTATTCCAGTACGTTTTCCCCCCCTATTTACCAGATCTTAGGTGATAAGAAGAACGAAGCACTTTTCTCCCACCCATAGAATTCCAGAGTTGTGGTATACTTTAATTCTTCCACTCCAAGTTTACAATGAAAACTACAAGTTTAAGGAATTTTCTCGGAGTCTTACTGGTTAGTGATTAAACTAAAGGTAACTGAATCCAGCAACATGTATTTATTTCAAACATTTGTACTATGACACCCAAAATAGAGTTCTCCATGCCCTAAAACAAATGCACTTTTGGTAAGCATTCTTTTTATAAAGTTGAAACAAATTCTAGACACCAAAAAAATAAGTATTCAAAATTACTTAATGAAAAAAGTGTTCAGGAACTCAGAAACTGATAGGTTCTCAACAAACCATGCTTCAATTAAGGAAAGAATAGAGTTTGGGATTTATTCCAGATTTGGATTCTAGGACTATAATTAATGTGGTAACTGAACTTTTAACTTGGAGACTGAAATATGTGTTTTCCACAAAGGTTATCTTTGTTGTGAAAGTTCTTTTCAAATCAGTTTCATCTTTAAATACTACTATTTCTATTATTTGACCACTATTTTTGTGATATTTATTCTAAATTTTATTTTATTATTTATTTTCTCCTATTTCATTTCATGCAAAAGATTCCAGTAAGACCTTCTGTTATTTTTTCCCAAAGGTGTAATAGCAGTGCTATTCTTTTCTATTTCTTATTCCTGTTTCACTTCTTAATTGGTTTTTATAGCTCTTTTTATTTATCTTCTGCCACTTCATCTACAGTTTTCTTGGAATAACTTAGAAAACATTGATAAAAAAATTTACAGTCTCTGAGCGGCTGTAATCTAGATATATCTAGAATATTAAATATAGAAAAGTGCATGTAGAGATTCAAATAGATATGTAGAATTATATATATATATATGTAATTATACATATATATATTTTGAACCATTAATTTTTTCAACCTTTGAATGTAATGCTGGAATATCTCTGGAAATATTTTGCAACAAAATGAGTGTACAATGTTTCTTCTTAATATCTACTCTTAGTTATTTCTGAACTGTCTTTTAAAGATTGGGCTCTTGCAGTATAGTTTTCATTAATTTCTTTAGTTATTCCCACATTACAAGCCAAGTGTTTTAGCTTTGTGCCAAAATTCTACCCATTTAAGGTAGTCTGAAGAAGTCCAATTTTAGTGGGATTTTCACTACCTGCCAATCTGAGCTCATGTCAGAAATTCATTAGTACAGTATTTACTTCATGTCTCAGATCATTAATGAGTTCTCAAATAGGATTGGGTTGACATTCATTGCCATGGACTCAGGGAACATGGCATTGTTTACCATCACTCTGATTTAAGTCCATGGTCCAGGTTTTAAACATTATGACAATGCTCAGTGCCGAGTCTATTTAACTTTTCTGAATAAACGTTGTGACTGAACTTTAATGAGACATGTTACTACAAAATTACTACAATAAAATCATCTGCATGTACATAGCTGTTAATACTACTTGATTATCCCATGATTAACATATTCATATGTTTATCTTTCCCATAGGGAGAACTTCAGATATTTTCTTTGATATCTGCATTCATTTTGTTAGTGATGAAAGACACATACCAACTTTCAAAAATACTTCAGTGCCTTTTAGGCTAATAAAGAGTATTTAATCTTTTGTATTGCACATCAAATAAATCCAGATGGTGTGAATATATCAGAACTAAATACATAGAATTTTACAATCACATTTAATTTTATTTCTGATGACTGACTTCCCGAATTAGAACAAGCAATAAACTGAAAATGAGTAAACCACATATTTTCTAGAATTTATAATAACTTAATACAGCAATAGGTTGAACCATGTTTGGAAGACAAAAAAAAAAAAAAGATAAAGAAAAAACTTCACAAACCTACAAATAAAATTGGGTTACAAGATATTTTATTAAGTCTAATAATATTTATTTGTATTAATGTGCTAACTACTTTTCAACTACTTGATAATAGCTTATGTTACTAATAAGGAAAGCTATAAAATTACTTACATTTTGTATTTATGCCCTAAGTATGGTTAAGGAAAGAAAGATTAAAAAAAAAAAAATAAGCATTTGAAAATGTTTGTTAGAAACTATTGAATACTTATTACTTAATGACTGGTCCACAAAAATCCTAGCATATATGTGTGCATTCTATCTCCCTTATAGTAGTGGAAAATACTCAAAACCAGGAATATATTCTATTCAAACCAATAAAGTGTTATCCAAAAATAAATATTAATTGCAAGTTAATTCTTTGTATCCCATAGTGTAGTCCATCTGTTAATCTACTTCAGAATAACCAGATTTTATTAATTACTGATTAAGAGCCTCTGAGATGGGACTGGTAAACTCCCTAGATGGGTTACGTGGTTAACAGTTTGAGAACCAGTGTCTTACAAACAATACAGGCAATGAATGAATGAGTGAGTGAATGAAGGAGTGAATGAAGGAAAAGTATTTAGATGGTGTCCAAAGACACATGGTGAAAAAAGAGCAAGGGCATCAATTGAGCTAAGGAAAGATTATTTCAAAGGAAGTTTTGAGTTGGTTATCAGCATTAATAAAATTTGATGGCCAGGCAATTGCTCAATTTATCTATGTCCTCCATGACTGAATATGATATGTTTTACAGCTTTTTAATGACATAATCCAAGTGTCAGATTATAAACAATATGCCACAAATTAAAATGACAGTAACAACAACTAAAAATGACAAAGAAAATGTGTTCTTATCGCTAAAGGTTTAGATCTATCTATATTATTAAAATTGATGTCAACTATTGATCTAAAAACCTGTCAAAACATATTCTACAAAATGTCTTTTGAATGAATCTTTTGGCTAACTGCCTTTATATTTTAAAATTCACATTCCAAAATGGAGGTCACCAACATTCTCTGTCACATAGGACAGATGTAATGACAAAATGCCACAAACCAAAGAACACTTTTTATTATGCTTTATGTTTGAGAGAAATTGTGGAAGCAAAATGGTTTAGTGAAAAGTGTGGATTTAAAGAAGGACAATTTTGTTTCAATTTTTAATACAGAGCTTGTTAGTGAGATTACCAAATCCAGGTTATTTTAACTTGTCTTCTCTAATACAGAATCATAAAACCTACTGGGAGAGGAAATTTTTCCCATAAAGATGATTAAATGTGATAATAACATAATGTCTGAAACTTAGGGAAGCCTTTGAAAATAGCTGTTATTTAAAAATTATACAATGTAGAGCAATCCCAGTGATAAGAACCTAAAGGTATTTAGTGAGTTTCTGCTTGCAGACAATAGCAAAGATTCTTCTCTATTTTAATTAAATACACAATTCCCTTCTTATGTAGGCAAACTTGGATAAGTTCAAAACTCCTCATTTACTTAAGTAAAATTTTGTGATTTGTTATTTTGTTCCAGCAGAAATGTGACACGGAGGAAGAAGCCACTGTCAGGGAAATCTGTGTACATTATGTGAATTGCAACCTCCGGAGTGACTACTTGAACAGACGGAAAGTGACTTTGATTAGAGAACCATGGGGAAAGAATCCTTTTTGCATGGATGCAGATAGTCCTTTTAATGTTTTAATTATTAGATGACTCAAAATCTGCTGTAAAGCTAGCTAAGAAGAATCTAAAACTAAATACACATAACTCTGGTATTGTTCCTAAACGTTATTGTCATACAGATTGAATCAAAATAACTGATATTTTGAGACTGAAAATTATTTCTGCTCATGATGCTCCAGCGATGATCCATAAAGGTTAAATTAATGAGATATGATTTACAAACTTATCTGATTCTTTAATCAATGTGCTTGATAGCTGCATTTAAAACCACAAGATAAGAGGCATTTCAAATATTGAAGATACTAAAAACAATAACTTAACCATATCCTCAAGGATCATAAACTTTTTTCTGTATTTTTTTATTGGTGCATTATAGATGTAAATAATGGTGAAATTTGTTGTTGTGTATTGGTACATGCACACAATATTACAATATAGTAAGGCCAAAACTACTCCCCAGTATTTCCATTTTCCTTCCCCCTTCCTCTCACCCTGGTCCCTTTCCTCTGGTCTACTAGTCAAGGATTATATAATTTTATCCAAGTTTATTTTGATTTTTACAAAATAATTAGAGGACAAAAAAAGAAAATATGCACTGTACATATAGGAATACTACAAAAACTTACAGATCAGTAGGGTGCAACTTGGAAAATTTTCATAAGATGAAATCTTCTTTAATTATTTGTAGGACTTATGGGAAAATGAGGACCAGGTAAATATTTGTAAATATTTGTTTTATTTTCACATATTGTATAATTAGAATAAGATATATTCCATACATGTATAATTATATCAAAATGGACTCTACTAACATATATAACGAAAAAAACAATTAAAAAAGAATTGTAAAGTGCAAAGTGTGTGTCAACAGATTAATAAAGAAGAAATAATTATTCAAAGTAAGCCAAAAAAGCAAGGGAAAACATAAGTCAAGAAAGTCAAGAAGACCACATTATCATCAGTGAAAAGTTCATAATTCCCACACTCAGCAAATAATAATTTAAGTTCAAGCTCCAAGAACAGAAAAAGTAAACTCTAAGTATATGAAAAAAGGATGTATAAAATGTTATGAAAATAAATTTAAATTATTAGTACAATGATCTGATTATGGTGGCATACTCCTGTAATTCCAGCTTTTTGGGAGGTGGAGGCAAAAGGATCACAAGTTCAATGATCAGCCTAGACAACTTCATGAGACCCTGTCTCAAAGTAAACAAAAAATAAATAGGAGTATGACTCCTAGATAGAGTACCCCTGGGTTCAAAACCCAGCACTGGAAATGAAATATATATAAAATGATTTTAAAAGACAAATTCAAAGACAGTTTTTTTGTTATGAAGAGATTAAAATATATAGTAATAAAAATACTTAGCAATATGTTATTAATGGATATTTCACTGTTAGTGGAACTATATATTCAGAGTAATTATGTAATAAAGATAAAGCTATTCTAGAAAAAAACTGTATTACTTTTTTCTTTTATTAATTTTAAGAAATTGATCTTATAGGTATCAATAAAAAGAAGTTTATTCATATTTGGTCAGAATATGTTCATGATATAGTAAAATAATTTAGTTCTTAAGATACCTCTGCTGACACAATGATAGGTTTAGAACCATGTTTCAATAACAGCATTCTTTCTAAGCAGTCATAACTTTATCTCTATTGACCCCTCTAAAAAGAGACTATGGGTGTGACTCCGTGGTAGAGCACTTGCCTAGCATATGTAAGTTTCTGAGTTCTATCCCCAACCCTGTAAATTAATAAATAAATAAATAAATATCCTTTGTATGTGTAGAATAACCAATATTTAATACCACGTGGAATTAAAAGTAAATAAAGATGTTTAACGTTACCCAATATATAATAGAATGTTAAAATGAAAGAGATTTTAGTGTATATTTATTAAGTCATTTAGCAGTCTGCATAATAACATATATTTGGATCCTAATTAGAATAATAATAATATAAGCATGGAATATATCAAATTATATGTTTTTATTATATAAATAAAAATTTTTAATTACATACTTTTTTATATAAATAAAAATTGCTTCAAAATTCTTGCAAGAAAGATATAAGACCTTACAGAGCAGATCATATCTTTAGTAGGTTTTCAAGTGTTGCAAGACATGAAGATACCACTGTTCAATTGTTCATCTCATTTTCAGGACCAGGGAACACATTAATATCATAAATTATTTTATAGCAAGCAATATCATTCCTTTCCATAGATGAGTTTAGCAGCAGACCAGTTAATTTATCTTTTATAAATTAGTGATTCTGGAATTATTTTTCCTCCTCCTGATATCTAGTTCTGTGTATTTTTCTGCCTCATTTCCCATGTGATCTTATGCTATCTCTTTGTAAACTGATCTTTTCTCAAGCATAGTAAGATCAGATTAAAACAATTAAATGGTTGTAAAAATTTTTGTTTGAATCCAACAATAACAAAAAACACCTCTTTTGAAATGTATTATTGCAAAGAAATAGGTTGGATAATGAGAGAAACTTAAAAATTAACTAGAAACTATCTTTACTTTCATGAACACAAGAAAAGGAACAGATATATAAACAGTAAAGTATAATTTTAGTGTTAATTTTAAAAAAGTTTTAACTTTATGTAATTCAGGACTAGCAATGGCATCTTGGAATAAACTGTTTTGAATCACCTGGGTAAAAAGCTTTAATTATGGCATGTGTGGAATTTGAGATGGCACTTAATAGATGTGTGGGTTTTTATTTTGTTGACAATTTCTTCAGGAAGTATGAATGAAAGAAGAGGAACTTTGGAACATATTTTTAAAGATGTGGAGGCAGTAGATGGAATTTGTCTTCTTGGGTAGAAAAGATCATTCTGAAGACATTTTAGAACCAAAAGCAAATTGTTCTCTGTGTAGGATTGAAGAACTCTTGTTATTTCACTCGTCCCTTCAAATCATTGCTACCAGTCCTGTACAGTGTTCCAATTTCATATATACTACTCTCCTTTTTCTCCTCATTCAAAAACTAATTATCAAATTTTGTGAATTCATTCAAGTTCCTATCTTAAAATTGTTTTTATTTTAGTTCAGTCTCAGAATTTTCTTTGGTTAGGTTTGAACAAAGAGAAGTGTGAAAACCTGAAGAAAATTTCCTTTTAGTTGAGTCTTTTGTTTCATGTTAGGCCTTTTGTTTTCCAATGTAATCTTTTGTTTTTAATTCTTTCAGCAAACAACTTTCAGGCTTATGTACACTATCTAGATTAAATCTTTTATGTTTAATAAAAAAAGCCAATGAAACTCTCATTCACAAATTGGAGAAACTTTACATTCTAGAATTTGGCATTTTCCATAACATAAAATGTTCCTTTATAGGATTATGATGAAATTACCTAAAAAAACAAACAAACAATAACAACAAAAAAAATCCCACAGCAAGTCATTTACAAATTGCTCATGATTTAATACAAATTTTCGATTCTTCTTTATAAAATTCCTAATCAATTATCCTTAAATTTGTAGATATTTTAGTTGTATAAGATTCAGGGTAATAATCTATCATGCTTGGAACAGATGAAAGTGAGGTCCATTGGACCAATCACAGCAAAATTCAACTCTTGTTTGGACTTTCTATTTGCCTCTGAAGAAATCATAAGGAACTTCAAAAAGGGACTATCTTGTTATCATACGAGCTCACTTATTTTCCAAATAAATACTTATTTTTTAAAACAAAAAATGTATATTCTTGTATTATCTATATTTACAACAACTCTTTTAGACCAAACACTGATTTTTAAAAAAAAAAAAAAACTTTTATTCTATTTTCAAAATTGTGGTTTCACTCTGTTTCTCATTTGGAAGAATTTTGCCAGCATCTTCTCATGCTACCATTCTAAAAACCAAATATATTTGTCTTAACAATGTCTAGACTGAATTTTAACCATTTTTTTGTTTAATTTTATAAAACATTAGAATTCACTTCTTATATTTTCTCTTCTAAGATTAGACAATAGAAATTAAGATAGTTTGAATACTACATTTTTATTTTGAAATAGCCATAGATTTGCAGATATTTTTCAAAGAAATGATGTCAGCAATTGCATTACATTTCCTAAAATTTAAAAGCAAGTCAAAATCCATAATTAAATGAATTTTGACGTTTTAAAAAGCTGTCCTACTCTTCCACCCTGACCAGTCTTTTTTTAAAACTTGTGCAGGTGGGGAAATAGGACATTACATACTGAATTGGGTTCTTGTTATTTCTGTCCAATTGAATACTTTGTTGTAATGATGATGATTACTCTTTTTGGACATCTTAATTCCACATAAATTTGGGGGGAATAAAACTTGAAAAGAATGGAGAAGGAAAAAAAATCTCATAAATATCATATATAGTACTAAATTTTTTCTTAGTAGAAGAATGAATAACTAAGATAATAGGATCCCAGGAGCCTATGCTTTCTAGACTAAACAGAAGAGACAAAGGGAGCTGTGTAGGTGACAAGCATCAGCTCTTATTTTCACTCTTGATCATGAAAGTACAATGGAAAGAAAAAAAAAAAGAAAGAAAGAAAAAACACAAAGAATACCCCACTTCAAGAAAACATAACTGCTGAGATTTTTCTACTTCCAGTTTATTTCTAATGTTGTGAGAGATTAAAACTCAATATTTTTCAGTGACCTTCTGTTCCTTACTCTGCTCCCCACTAAAGACAATGGAACATTTTAGAACATGCTAGCTCTTTCATTAAAAACACTTATTTTAAATGAAATTTGCTAACCTACAATCATAAAGATAATAGCAGGGATAATTAAAAAACAATTTTTTTAATTTCAGAAGTTGAATTTTTCTTAAGCAATAAATATAAAAGAAGGAAATTTAACAATTCCTATATATTTACAAATTTCTTTGAAAGAAAAACAAATAATTGTTTTTATCAATAATAGAAAGAATAAAATTGAGACTTGCATAAGTTATATAACTTACCTAATGTTGCATTGCCAATAAGCGAAAGAATCGTATGTAATCACAGATCTGTGTGTTGAGGGTCAGGTCATATTTCTTCTTTATCTAGAAATGTCATTAAACTTTATGACACACAATTTTTAATTCCTCCAAACTACAATTTACGCCATCATAAAATGGTGCTGTTTGAGAAGTAGCTCGCAATTGGTGCTGTAATTCTATTATATCATTGTTTTGGCCGGTGATACATATTGATAAAACAATCAGTCAGGACTACAGTATTGTAGAACCATCTCTGAAGCATATCACCAGTGACCTAAATAAAAAAAAAGTCAAGCATCAAGACAGCTAGCTCTATAATAATTCACTGAATACAGTTCTGTTGTCTTGAAAGAGTTAATATACCTGAATTCCTTGTCTAATATCAGACAGTAAATGAGACATTTGGAAGATAGAGATCAAAGACATCCCTACATCCCTACGTGACCAGCAATTGTAGAATAATTAAATAAAACCTAAAATCATGAAGTTCAAAATTTGAAAAGTTCTCCAGTGCACTTTCCCATCACCAATCATCGTTGTACAGGATGTACTTGTGATTGACGATAGCTGCCTTGACAACTTAATGAAGAAAAGATAGAACACAGTAATCCTATAGAGAAAACCTGGTCCCCTATTTATCAACAAAAGCATTAGAAATCTTCCATCATTAAGTTATACGTCAATAATGGTATGAAATGAGAAGAAACAACTGCCAAATAGGTTCCCTGGTGAAACAAAGATGTTGAAAATCTAAGTATACTCGTATAAAAACATCTTACTCATGTATGCCCTAATTGTGTGGTAATATTGATAGGAATGATTATATAGTACTTAATCAAGCAAAAACTGTTTTGAAATAGATAAAAAAGATTTGATTGAGCAAAACCTACAAAGTAAGTACCAAAACGGGCTGCACAAATATTATAAAGTGCTTTTTTAACTTATAGGGATGTATAAAATGAAGCAATGCCACTGTCAGTATAGTTTTGCAACAGAAAGCACAAGAGCCTAAAAAACAATAAACAATCAAAAGTAACATAAAACAGTGTTATATATCCAGCATGTATTTTCTTTAGTTCGATTTTTGGGAAAAGAGAGATTTGGAATTACATTTTAATGACTATACAGTCATTTTCAAAGAACATTCTATAAATAATTCTAGCAATAAACAGGGAAATCTTTTCACTTCAGCTTATTTATAACTATTCTCTTTATATAAACTCTTTTTTTGTAAAATTATTTTACTTTGTCCTATAAATATTCAATATTATCTACAAATAACATTCATGAAAATTGTACGTGTGCATAAACAAGTATGTAGTAAATATATGTAAATGAATGATGACCATAAAGATGGTCCCTGGCTCATAATGATTCAACTGATGGCTTTTCAACCTTATGATTGTGGGAAAGTAAAGAGTTTTCAGTACATGCCACACTTTAAATTTTGAGTTTTAATTTTTCCCAGTTTAGTGATATGCAATATGATATTTTCTGGGTGATGCTGGGCAGCTGTAGACAGAGGTAGCTTCCAGTGAGCCCAGCAATCATGGGGAAAAGCAATTAATGTACTTTATGACTAATTACAGTGCTTGGTAGAATAAGTGTATTAATTACATATTTGACAAGATATTTTCAACTTATGGAATTGACAGAGCATAATCCTATCTTAAGCTGAAGATCATCTGCTATTAATTACAGAAAATAAAAGACTTTTCTTTCTTTTTAAAAGATTAAATTATTAAATCTTAATATTAAAATGAACTCTTTTCTCAAGGTAATTGTTCTGACAAATTTTTCAGTAATTCTATAAATACAACAAAAGTATTCAAAAAATATTTGAGTTACTCTTTACAGTTATAGTTTAGAACCCTAGAAGAAAAGTCTGTTTTCATCATTTAGATTTTAAGAATTTAACCACCATCCTGATATATTTCATTCACAAAACTTGGACCTGATTAACTGCAGAATTTCAAACAGATTGTGTTTAATTACAATAAAGATGTAATAGATAGAGCAGCAGAGCATAGTGAAAACGTCTTTCCCTTTCCCTTCCTGGTTGGGTGATGTTGGGCAACATTTTTAAACTCTCAAGTACTCTATTCTCTGTCTTCAAAATGGGAATGAAATAACTACTGATATCAACAAGTTGTGAAGTTTTTAGAACCTATGTAAAAGCAACCTTATGAGATCAATAGATTATATATATATAAAGTCTATATATATAAAATCTACATATATGTATATGTGTTTATATATAATCTCTATAATATGATACATATATGATATGCTTTAAGGAAAACATTTTTGCTGATATTAATCCTTCTTCACTCCACAAATTTTCTTCTTGGTAACACAGCTCGAGAAGCACAAATTCCAGTCTCTTCTATTATGTATACTGTTTTCAGCAAAGAAAGAATAAACTAATAAATTCAGGAAAAATAACTAGGCAAAGAGTGCAAGTTCAGCCTAATTCTCTGTGCTGGCAGCTTTGAGAAGAACAAAGAAGAGGGCTACTCTGCCATCTTCATGATGAGGATTGTCATGGACCATCATTGACTATCATTATTACTCATCTTCCACACCAAAAGAAATGCAATGTAACCAGGTGTGGTGGTGCACATGTATAATCCTAGCAGCTCAGTAAACTGAGGAAGAAGGTTCGCAAGTTCAAAACTAACTTTGGCAACTTAGCAAGGCCCTAAGAAACTTAGCAAGACCCTGTCTCAAAATAAAATATAAAAAGGTCTGGGAATGTGGCTCAGTGGTTAAGCACCCCTGAGCTCAATCCCTGGTACCAAAAAAAAAAAGAATAAAAAAAAAAGAAAAGCTTAAAACTTAAAATTTCCTAGTATCCACATCAAATAAGTAGAAAGAAAAAATGAGTTTGAAAGCATATTTTATTTAATCCAATATATTCAAAATATTATTTAAATGCAATTATTTTAGTCAGTTTATGTGTTATTACAACTAAAATATCTGATCAGAACAATTTTAGGGAAGGAAAATTTATTAGAGGGCTCAGTTTCAGAGGTCTTAGTTCATAGAAGGCTGACTCCATTGCTCAGGCTCAAGGTGAGGCAGAACATCATGGTGGAAGAGTGTGGCGGAGGGAAGCAGCTCACATGATGATCATGAAGTAGAGTTTCTCTACTCACCAGATACAAATATATACCCCAAAGCCATGTCTCCAATATCCCACCACACTCCACCTCCCTTCAGTTACCACTCAATCCCAAGAGGGGATTAATTCACTGATCAGATTAAGGGTCATGTAACCCAATCATTTCTTCTCTGAACTATCTTGCATTGTCTCACACATGAGCTTTTGTGGGACAACTCACATCCAAACCATAACAGCAATCAACATAAAACAATGATGAGAGAATTTACGTTATTTTTCATGCTAAATTTTATAAATTTTGAATATATTTAACACAACACGTCTCAATTTGGGACTAGCCCCCTTGTAAAGGTCATTGCCCATATGTGGCTAGTGGATACATATTTAACAGTGCAGATCTAGATCTTTAACAGGATTCCATGTCAGAAACTTTAGAAAAACTCACAGACACACAAACACACATTCATGTATATGAAAAAAAAATCATTATTAATCAAAATGAATGAGGAATGAAATATTCTCATTAACTGAATCCTTTCAGTTTACCTATATTTTGTTTATTTTCCCAATATATATCAGTCATCATCCTTTTCTTTGGTAGATGTCATTTATTAAAAATTATGTTTAAAATTAAATTCTTGACTATTTTCTTAAACTCTTTTATTACTTTACATCCTATCCAAGAGGCCTGGAGGGAACAAACCAATACCCGAAAAATTGTTCCCCTAGCTTACCTGAAACCACTTACTCTCATAATTCCTGAAATTAATTTGCTCCTTTATTAAGGATATTATGACTGCTACTGTCTTGGATCCAATTACTTAATCCCTATTTCAAATATTTTTCAAAGCAGATGTTGTATTTTTTTTCCACTCAAAAATATTTTAATTAGTTTTTATGTCTATCCACACTATTGCTTTTCTCATTCTTTTACTTATAGGAAAATGTCATTTTTCAACTACTTTATATTCTTTCATTACCAGCAGTTATGATTAAATTTGCAAGTGTACTTGAAAATAGAGTTCAAACTCAAAAGTAATCACACTAATATTTAGACAGTATAGCTACTGATGAAAATTTGTAATGCTTTTGTATGCATTCATTTATTCTCTCAGGTAAGCAGACAAAATGTCTGTTTTTATTTCTAAAATTTTAATATTAAAAAGTTTGCATTCAGAGAGAAACAAAAAATTGTAACAAATATTGATGTTTCTAGCATCCAATTTTGACAAATATTAACATTTTGCTATGGTTGTTTCAAGTCTTTATTTTAAAGAAGATAACATTTAGATAAGGTTAAAAATTTCCATTCCATTCCATCCACTCTATTCCTCTTTTCTGCTTTATCCAAAGTTAAATAACTATCCACAATCCATGATATATTCTTCATGTCCATGTTTTCAAACTTTTAGTATTTTGTATCTATGAATCATAAAAAAAAATTATTCTACATTTTCATTATTATTATGGTATTTTTATAACTTGCTTTGTTATAGATTGGTTTATTGATTATTATCCCAGGAAAGCAACTGTATCTAGCTTGTTTATTTTAATCACTATTTAATAACTTATTTTTCCATTCCCATATTGATGAACATATTAAAAAATTTCTAAACTTCCCCTAATATTGCAAGGAACATCACATCATGAGAATGCCCAAGTGCATGTGGGAGTTTCACAAGGGCACACATACTACTGAAAGAACTTCTGGATCATAAAGCATAATTATCATCAATTTTATTTTATATTATCAAATAGTATCCCCCAATAAATATGTCAATATATACTCCTTCAGTCATTTACATTTTTTCTATATCCACAAATGAACTTGTGGGAGTGTGTCTGGACCTGCAATGAAATTATAAATTAAATTGGAGAAAGTTAACACTTTTATGCATTACTGTTTTTAATATATCTTTTCTAAACACAGTATATGTTGGCACATAAAGTTCTTCCTAAGTCTCTTGTAATTCTACATATTTTGATCCATGTGACAAGAAGACAAGACCCTGGTGCTCATTTCTAGGCCTGAACATGCCATTTGTAAGTGTTGCTTCTGTAGCTGGTCATTTTGAAGCAATGACTCCTCTCAATCTGAAAGCCAAAACAAAACAAGCTTGGTTGCCACTTGCCATGAAAGCAGTGGATTCCCCAAATTCAGCGTTCCTTTCCCATTAACCAGCCCATATCATGTACAGGCATCTGTGCATCACTTTGTGTTCTTGTACAAGGGGAAAAGGGAAGAAGGGACAAGGGAACCAAGGGGAAAATGCTGACACTCATGCTGTTTCTTTAGCTGTGAGTAATAAAATGTCTTTTTCTCTGATCCAGATGTCATACATCTTATGTCAGAATCCATGAAATAGTTAATAGGCTAATGTGTCAGCCTTTAAAAGGGTGAAATAAAATCAGAGATATAGTATTTTATTTATTTTATTTATCGAAGATTTTATGTAAAACCCTCAATTCAGATTTATAAATGTCTTTATTTTTAAAGGACTTCAACATTTCTGGGATATCTATTGTTGGATATGTTTTGATTATCATTGATACTTTAAATGAAATATTTTTTATAAAAAGTGTTGCATTTTACAGGAATGCTAGTGGTATATTGTTATACATCTCACATCATTAGATGCTTTTGTCATTTGGAAAATATCACACATTATACTTTTATAAGTTAAATGGCTATTATGTCACTAGGGATATAATCTTATGGAACATCCATCAACTATGTGGTCTATCATTTATCAAAATGTCATTTTGTAGTGCATGATTCTGTGTATATTTAGATATGTAGTATGACATAGCTCTATAGGCTTGTGTTCCATACAGATGGGGATACATTATAAGTTAGATTTCATTAGGTAATTTTTTCATTATAGGAACATCATAGTTTACTCAAACAAGGATGGCTACAACATCACTTGGCAATATAAGCTGAAGGGGCCACCACTGTACATGTTATCCATTATTGACCAAAATATCATTATGTGGCATGCAGTGGTCTTAAAAATCCTTTTTGAAGTTCTTATTTAAAAGGCATGTTCCTAATACATTTTAATATGATGTTAGTTTTGATAGATTTCTTTTGTATGAGTAAGGTTAATACAGGCCTCAAACTAGATTTCTAGTTTGTTTCTATTGACAGATGTTGAATTTACCAAGTATTGATCTTGTAAGTTGAACAATAGTAAAATTTTTATTTTATTATCTGTTAACATAAGAGTTACATGACTAAAATATCTAATAGTAAATTAGACATATTTCATCTATTATTCCTAGGATGACAGGTTTTTGAAAGACATATATTTATATTTCATGAATTACATTTTTATTATTTTAGTTAGAACTTCCTTAAACCTATATTCTTAATTAGAACCCATTGATAATTTTCTCCAAGCTTGATGCACCTTTCCTGTGGTCCAATGCTGCACTTGCAGGCATACATTTGCACATATTTCTTTGCTCCTGTGAGTCTAGAAAGACAAATAAAATGTCCACTTTGCAATGATTGGTTAATTTTTTTTCAACCTGGGATTCATGTATGGTACTTGCATCCCAAAACAATAACATGCTAACTGAATACTAAGTTCTATACTGGTTAGGTATGTGTGAATTCAAATAAATCAAATTATTCATAATGTCATAAAAAGTTAAAATTCCTTCTTCATCACCACTTTACAGATTATTTAAACATTTTCCATTAGATTTACCAAATTGTTTAGTTTTTGTATAATTAAACCAGCTTTGCTTTATAAATTTTATAGCTATACTTCTATATGCATTTGATAACAGAATTGTTATATCTTCTAGTAATCATTCTCATTAACATTAACTAATGATTAATCAATCCCCCATGCTATTTTACCTCTTAAGTTTGTATATGTCAGCATTGTTCTTCTAGCTCTACTGTACATAAGATTTTCCTGCAAAACTTACTTTCACCTTCTCTATGTACCTCTGTTCTAAGTGTGTCATTAAAAGTAACTTCAAACTCTTATTTTTAATACAGTTAAATAATTTCTGGTATTGAATATAACTGAATACATTTGTATTTATTGGAAAACATAACAATTTGAATTTGTTTGCAACATCTTATTTTCTCTTTTCTATGTTTTATGCATTTTCCCATTTTTCTATGTTGCAGTATAATAATCAAATATTTTCTTCACTTCTTCCTACTCTCCTCCAAATGCTTTTGAAGGTACAATTTGTATTTCTAGTATTTAATCCTTAACATTCGACTCCTTTAGGACTTAATGATGTTTTAATGATGCATTGTGGAATCTCATGTAGAACAATGTAGAACCCTTGAACTACTTTAAGCTGGTTGTCATATTACATGATATCTCTGGAGGTACTGGTTTCCATTTTATGCTTACTAAACAGTGACTTTACTTATAATTTTAGATATTGTATAATGAGATTAGTTCATTTTATTAGCTTTCTTTTCTTCCACTCTGCTTTTTGAACCAATATTCCTTTCTTTCATCATTTCCTTTGATAAAAATTACCTTTCAGTAATTCTATCAGAGCTGATTTGTGAACACTATATTGTTTTGGTCTTTGTCAGCAATATCTAAATTTTGCTCTTTTAAATGGTATTTCAGCTATGGCAGCATAGTTAGCTATCTGTCATTTTCTCTCATTATGTTGTTATTATTTCATTGTGTTTTGGCTTTTTTTATGGCTGATCAGAATTTTGTTGTCATTGTTACTGAATGAAAAAATAGATTTTCAGAGATTAATCTCCCCTGTAATTTTCCTCTGAGCCTTTGGTTTTGTATAGTTCCACTAGTGTGCCTAGAGGAGAAATCATTTCTGCTCTCCTGCTGGGGATACCATGAGTTTCTTAAATGTTTTCAATTACATCATTATCTCTTTGCATTTTGCCTCTTTTATACTCAGACTTTTCCCTAGGAATATTGATAGAGAAATTAAGGATGAATTATATTAAATTAACTACAGAACTATCTCACATATTTCTACATTTCTCTCAACCATTTTTATTTTTCTACCCCTTTGTTGTTCAGTGCCAAATTCTGGGAATTTAAGTCAATCTACTCTTTCCTTTTTTTTTTTTTTTTTTTTTTTTTTCTTTTTCAAAACACAAAGCTTATTTCCTTATTCCAAGAATGTGAAACTCTCTGAACAAATTTCATTTAAGTTTATTGACTTGAAATACTATTGCTAAGTAAAAGTTTAAATGTCCTTTTACACAGGCAGGGATGCATTCCTTCTGGAGGTTTTAGGAAAGAATATACAATTTCCTGCCCCTACAGGTTGCCTATACTCTGACTCACAGCTCCTTTTTCCACCTTTAAAGCTCATCACTCCATCCTCTGGTTCTGTTATCACATCTACATTTTCTGGCATTGGTCTAATTGCCTCCTTCTTACAAGGACTCTTGTAAATACATCTGAATCAGCTAAAATAATCTGCCTGCACTGAATTGAACTGTGTCCCCCTAAAGTTCGTAAGTCAAAGCCACAATACCCAATGTAATTATACTTGAAAATTAAGTTTTTAGGAGGTAATCAAGGTGAATGATATCACAGGGTTGTGTTAGTCAATTTTCAGACACCATAACAAATATCTGAGACAATCAACTTATGTAGTGAAGAGATTTCTAGTGACTTCAGTTTGGGAGGTTCTAGTCAATGGTCATTTGATTCTGTTGCTCTGGGTCTGTGGTGAAGAAGTTTATTATGGATAAAATAGCTTATTATGGCTAAGCATGATCTCTAGAGAAGCAAAAGAGGATGAGGAGGCATCAGGGTTCCACAATTTCCTTTAAGGACATATCCTCAATGACCTACCGATGTACCACCACCTCTTAAAGATTCTACCACCTCTCAATAGTGTCACTCTGGGGACCAAACTTTTAACACATGGGTCATTCAAGAACATTTAAGATCCAAGCCATAGCAAGGTCTGTGTCCTAATCTGATAGAATTGTCACATTAGAAGAAAAAGAAAAGATTCTAATTTCATATGCACTCACTGGGGAAAGGACACGTGAGGACACAAAGAGAAGGTAATCATCTGCAAGTCAGAAAGAGAAACCTCACCAGAGTCCAACCATACTGGCACCCTGATCTCAGCTTTCTAGTCTCCAGATCGTGAGAAAATAAATTTCCGTGGGTTAAACCACCTAGTCTATGGTATTTTGCCTGAGCAAACTAAGCTACAACCCACTCAGAATCCTTACGCACATCTGCAAAATTCATCTTAGCATTTGAGGTGATGTGCTCATTGGTTCTGGTTCTTAAGGACACGGACATCTCTGGGAGGCTGTTACTCAACCTATCACACTATATATGGAAAATATTTAAATTTCAGTGACATTTTCAACCTACCTACTCCTTCTAAACTATGGCAATATTTTATGCAAGTTTCATGTGTCTGATTTTTTGTTATTACGTATCATATTTTCAATTTCTTTTTTGTGCAAAGTCTTTCCTTTCTCTGTAAGAGTTCACATGTTATAACTTATTATTTCCTGTAGATATTACAAATTCAAGTTATGGATATGACTATTTGACTTCTAGTCATCTAGATGAATTTATTTCCATTCTCCTAAACCTAAAGTTTTATTATTAGAGCATTGTATATTTAAACCATGTTTACACTTTGATCAGAAACAGCAATCCATGTGTTTAACAAAATAAAATTTATTTGATGTTTTCTCTATATTGGGAATTATCTGTATTTATGTGTGACTCTCTGAACATCAGTTGTGTATTTTTATCTCCATCTTTCCCCTGTATTTTCTCTCCATTAATATTGTGTTTAAGTATTGCTACTAGTATTATACAGATTGATCCTAAGTAGAAGCATCAGAAGTATTCAAAATTCTTCTCATTTGCCACTTCTGTCCTTTTAAAAGTACATATTTGAAACAGAAGTATATCTTCCTTTTTCCAATTCCTTCCCAAGGTATTAAATGAAGTTCAACCAACTCAGTGGGCTACAATGATAATTGACTAAATGTACATCACTTACTTTCCTTAATTTTTATTTTTTGGTATCAGGTATTGAACCTTGGGTCACTCAAGCATTAAGTCACATCCTCAACCCTTTTATTTACTTTTTTTTAAATTTGAGACAGGGTCTCACTAAGTTGCTTAGGGCCTCACTAAGTTGCTTAGGGCCTGTATAAATTGCTGAGACTGGCCTTGAACTTGGGTTCCTCCTGCCCCAGCCTCTAGATTACATGCATGCACCACTGTACCCAGCTTACTTTCCTTATTTCTAATGTGACATATCACCGATTAAAATCCCACAAAACACATTGATAATAATGTGTTTAAAAACAATATTTAACCAAAGTCATAAAAATTATGGATTTCGACTTTGAGATTTACTTTTCAGGCATTTAAGTTGTAAGAAAATATTATACATATAGATAATCATTTAAATAACATAATTACAGAATATTTTAAAATAATGAAACATTGAAAATACTTATATGAAGGGTTAAAAATGGGAAATGGTCTTTCTATTTTGGCAATAAATACTTTGATGTTGAGTTTAGAATTAATTACATGGGGAAAGTCTGACAGAATGAAAAGTTGAGAAAATAAAAAATACACATGCAACATGATCTATAAAATATTTGCATGGAATAAGTGTGTTATGGTTTGGATGTGAGGTGTCCCCCAAAAACTCACGTGTGAGATAATACAAGAAGATTTGGAGGAGAAAAGATTGGGTTATAGCTTTAACCTAATCAATGAATTGATCCTTGATGGGATTAACTGAGTGGTAACTGGAGGAGAGTGAGGTGTAACTGGAGGAAGTTGTTCATTGGGGCTGTGGCTATGGGGTATATATTTTGTGTCTGGAGAGTGGAGGTTTTCTGCTTTCTGATCATGATGTAAGCCATTTCCTTCTACCACACTTTTCTTCCATGATGTCAGCCTTACCTTGAGCCATGAGGAAAGGAGTCTGCTATATGTGGATTGAGACCTCTGACACCGTGAGCCCTCAAATACATTTTTCCTCCTAAAATTGTTCTGGTCAGGTCTTTTAGTCACAGCAGCAAAAAAGTTGACTAAAACAAAATGATAGAAGAAAAATTATTAGAGTGATTTTTATTAGTGAATTCTTTGTTTTTATATTTTGCAGTGTTTCTATAATAAACCTACTTTTATAATAGAAAATAATAGTTTAATATTTTAAGCCTCTAAAAGCCTTTAGTAACTTCTTATATTAATGTTTTGCAAAATTGTGTTGATGCCCCAAGAATGGAAAACCAGTGCATTGAACAGATGTGTATGCCTCAGCAAATTGCCTGGGATGTTCAGAACCAAAATTGAGATTTCTCAGCATAATATATAATGCAAACCTACAGTCATTTTCTTCCATTCTTCAATACAAATCTTGTGAAAAGAAAACTATACCTTTTGAGTGTATTTCCACTCAAAATAATCCCACCTCCTTCCACCCTGCAGTCTCCACCCTGGTTTGGTACATAAGATTAATTCATTTAACTATCAAAACAGGTTTGCCTTCTTCCCTACTGTGAAATTTCTATGACAATCACAAGTAGGGCTTATCAACTCAAATACCAAAAGATGTATCAAACAAAAGTTTTATTTGTTTAATGGGTTGAGTTTTGTTGCTCTTCTTTCTTTCAAAGTATTTGTGATATTGCTCACTAGATACCAAGACTGATATAACTGTATGTCCCATCAGGTTAGAGCATAAAGTTATCCTTCAAATTGATGGAGGGATGAAAGAAGGAAGGAAAAACAAAAAGAGAGATGAAAGGAAGGAAAAAGGGAGGGAACAAAAGAATGAAGATGTGACCCTCTCTTGCTTTATAAAATATTATCCTTTATGCTCTTCCTCCACTGTGTTAAGCCTATATATATGGCATTTATCCCATTTTATTGCATTATTTACTTGCATTTGTTTTTTTTTTTTTTTTTTTTACATTTTCTCATAGTAGGTTCTCAGTCCTAGTCTCATCATATTTTTTCTGCTTGACAGTTGGCATATAATACATGTATATTGTCTTCTACATGTTTGTATAAGATTATCATGTGTTCCTTTTACATTGTGAAGTCTTTTAGAAAATACAGGTCATATATTCTCCTCCCTTTCTAGCTCATACTCAAATTGGCATGATACAGAATTCTACATATGTATTTATAAAATAAATGCAATTGACTGACAGACTGATTATTCTAGTTGGAAGCATATTTCAAGATGTTCACAGCAGTTACTCTCACTATTTAAGATGATTATAATCATAATCACTTTCATTGTATAATTCCTTGTATTTTCCAGAACTCTTTTCATATGCATTATTTAATCTTTTTCATAAGAGCCCCGGATCTACAAAAATCAACAGAAATGGTATTCATTTAGTTGTATAAACTGAAAATATAACTTACATATAAAATTTAAATAAACTAACATTATGCAAAATAAAAAGGCAAAGGATGCATTTGCTTGTTACTTTACCTATGGTGAGCATTAATTCATATCATTTATATTAACTTTGATCAAGTTACATCTGTTTATAAAAGTGCTTTGATCCGTTTTACAAAGCAAATTGCCCCAAGGGTATTAACAGACTTAGCAAAAGAGGGTAGAATTAGCCTTTCTTTGTGGATTTCAAATTAGATAGCTTTGATAGCCAAAATGTCTCAGGGATGGTAATATTACCATTCTCAATTTAATTTATAAATGTGATCAAAAGTTTGTTTTTTTTTTTTTTCCTTTTTCAATCCTTCCTCTTCCCAGTTCATTTGCAATATTGTTTACTTCACTTCAGGTCTAAAATGTTTCCATGCTCAATCATATTAAAGTGTAAAATTGTCTCTCAATTTGAAGATCACTAAGATGAACTGTTTCTCTGAGAATAATTAATATCTGGAGACCCAATTTAGTTCTTTTTGTTCTAATGTTCCACAAAGATCCTCATTTATCAACCTGTGTTTCCCATGTGTCACATTGCTATATGGAAAGTGGGTCACAGGAAGAACAGTGTTGGCTTTTAAGGTCTAGTATTCAAAGATGCTCTTCCAGTGAAATTTCCTGTTCCCAAAGCAATCACATCTAAAAGGTCATTGTAGGGACAACCACAACCACCAAATAATGACAACAGAGTTTGAGGACATGTTTCAAACTGGTAGAAAGCTGTTCTACCTAAATAATATACTACTATAAAGCATGAAGTATATATAAATTTTAAATATATAAATACATATTGTCTATGTGTATATATAAGTATACATACACACACACACTCACACACACACACAATAACCTTCCACAAAAGATCACACTTTCTTAAAAGATAGTACTGTATTTGTTAAAAATATGATGCCTATTGGTCCTCACTAAACTACACAGTGAAGTCTATTAACCAAGACTTCGTCAAAATACATAGTAGTTTTATAACTAGAGATATCTTTGATATAGCAATTTTAAGTTAACAGTGAAAGAAATATTAAGACACGCAAGGGATGAAGGAAGTAAGTGAGTTGAAAGACTGAGTCATATGTAGGTTCTCAAAATGTCAATCAAAGCAATGTATGCCATTTAAAATGTTTTGTTTGATGTATCATAAAATTTTATACACTATTAATTAGTTTCAACTTTTAAGAGATTTTTCCATGGATCTGTTTTTGTTCATTTTGAGTATTCCTAACCCTCATTTACTTCAAAAGCCTTTATTACTGATAAAAACCTATGATTATGGATACATATGATGTTGCATAGTGTCACTGTGCAGAGAAGAGTCTTGTAGTTTATGTTTGTCACAGTAAAAGCAAAAATTACGTTGTGTGGTCAATCTAAGCATTTTATACTTTTACTTTCAAATTTACTTATACAGCACACAATTGAGTGCCAATTATTTGTCTCACTTCAAAAATAGAGAAATAATCAGGACTTTAAGGAGATCTTATTCAAGAGGAAAAAGATAAATACAGAAAAATTCTTATAATTTATTTTTAGTACTAGAATAAAATATATAGATAAATTATGTATATTCTGTCTAACTATATATAGATAGACATATATTTCTGAAGTGAAGTGATAATAACAAGTAGCATGTTTATGAGGTAAATATTGGTGTACAACTGATGACCTTTGGTGTTTAACTTTTGTGAATAGTTAAATAAGAATCAAAAAAAACAAGATAAGAAATGCTTCCACTAGCAGATCACAACCCAATTGTCCACATGAGTTTAATAAAAGTAAAAGATATTACCCAGCACATTGAGTTTAGGACTAGAGCATATCTTAATTTCTGTTAATATGAGATGATAATCTTTAAAATAATTACTCAATGATATAAGACAGTATTTTATTAAGACACATTCGCTGAATCTAGATGAAATCATGCAAAGTGTCTTGTTAGTTTTCTTGAATATAAATGAAAATATTTGATGTTCTATGAAAACTATTCCAATTTCTAGTAATCAATATTATAACCTGTATTGCTTCTTCTGTTAGAAAATTTTAGCAAATTGAGAAGATCTTAGGGCTAAGCATGAAAGTAACTGAAATAATTTTATGTTTAAAGATTCCAAAAATCATTTTACATTCATAATTTTTAACTACTGCTATCTTTGCTTGGTTCTTAACAAAAATACCCTCAAGAGTAAACTATACGTAGAAAAAAGAAATTGTGAATTCTTTAAATGAAAATTGTCATTGACCTTCCCATTCACACTATGTGAAATATTTTATGTTGGGAGAAATACTAGTTCTTGGCTTGCAGCAGTTAATGTCTCAAGTGTATAAACTTGCAGAGAGGAGCATTCTCCTCTGATCATTTAGGAAAATAAACGACTGCCTAGTGCTACCAAGGGAACCTCTATAGGGGCCTGGTGGGCTGATCCTCTGTGACACATTGTGATTGGGCAAAATGTTTATAAAATGTATGGTTTTTCCTGCAATAAACGAGTTTGCAGGTTGCTCGCCACAAGCCTGGTCCTACCCAACTCCCGGGGTCTGGGTCCTGACTCCACGGTTCTTACCTGCACCTGAGCTAGCCTGGCACATCCTACAATTTTATATCTCAACAAAGATCAAAGTACACCAACTCTAATTATTTATGTAAAATATGCTTAATTTTTAAAGCACAAATGTGAATTTGTGGAATTTTGAAAATTGTCATCAAAGGAAGGAGAAAGGTTAATGGAATTATTGCAAACTCAAAGATGAATAAAACAATTACATAGACATGTGTTAAGAAATTTTAGTCTCTATCAAATAGGTTTGCTCAGGTATTCAAAAAGTAACTGGATTAGTTTTTAAAACATATTTCAGTACAACTTCCAGGACAAGATACATGGGGAGGATGCTAGAAATAACAGAGAAGAGAAAGTAAAAAGAAGACTTTTCTTAAAAATTACGATCTGTAAAGATAAGGCTGAAATAAACACCAAAGAACATGTGCTATTGATAAAGATGGGCTTGGGAATGAGGAAATTCTTCAGTTATTATGTTTAAAAATATGAATGAGGGTAATGTTATAAATATAGAAACAGAGGCAAGATCTCACAAAGACTGAGTGCAGCTGGGGGTAAGATGCAGAGCCAATAGGGTCATTAAGAGATCTGGAATGTATTTGATGAAAAGAAAATTGTATCAAGTGAGTCCTAGTGACTATAGTTGCCATGATTTCTTATTTCTCAACTACAAGTTAGCAGGAGTGTCTCAATTGTCCCTCTCAGAGAGTCATACTACATTTTAAAATTTTACGGGTTCTTTTTAGTCATAGAGGACAGTCGAGTTCATTTTGATATAATCATACATGCATGGAATATATCTTATCCTAAATAGGACCCGAGTCTTGTGGATGTACACAATGGTGAGATTCACTCTGGTGTATTCATATATGTACTTAGGCAAGTTATTTCAGATTCTTTCCACTGTTTTTCTATTCCCATTCCCCCTCCCTTCCCTACATTCCCCTTTGTCTAATCCTCTGAACTTCTATTCTTCCCTTTCCCTCTCCATTATTATGGAGACATAATATTTAAAGAAGACTTCCCCCAAAAGAAATATTTTTTATTATTTATTTATTTTGATTCATTGTAAACAAATGGGGTACAACTTGTTTCTCTGGTTGTACATGAAGTAGAGTCATACCATTTGTGTAATCATACATGTACATAGGGTAATGATGTTTGTCTTGTTCTGTTATTTTTCCTTCCCCCCACCCCTCTCCCATCCCTCTTTTTCCTCTATACAATCAAAAGAAATATTAAAATACATTAAAGATAGTGTCATGAATAGTCTCTTGATGAGTTATTTCCTCCCCACTGAGATTTAGTTTGTAAGCAATGATTTCTGGCCAAATGTAATATGCAGATGGAGTTGAGGACCTTCAAAGTCCTTAAGGCT
This sequence comes from Sciurus carolinensis, assembly GCF_902686445.1. Classification (NCBI taxonomy): domain Eukaryota; kingdom Metazoa; phylum Chordata; class Mammalia; order Rodentia; family Sciuridae; genus Sciurus; species Sciurus carolinensis. The sequence continues at coordinate 94,575,532 of NC_062215.1, forward strand.
CCATCCATCCCAGAAACTTCCATGGGTTTTGGTTGGACCCATTGACTGATTTCCTGGCTTATTTGAAGTATTCCATTCTGGGGAAATAATTTTTTGCCCAGGACAAAATCAATTGAGGGTCACTTGCATTTGTAAGTTATAGTAGGGATGTAGACTGTGCATTTTGTGAATTCAATTATGAAAGATAATACTGCTAAAATATTTTTAAAAATAAAGAACATTCATGATTTGGGTTAAATTAATTCAAAATTTGAAGACACTAAAGGAATCATACCTAGTTTATATGAAGACAGCACAATACTGCTACTGAAAATACCACAGGTCTTAGGATAAAAAGGAGGAAAAAGTCAGATCTGGTTGAGTCAGAGCAGAAAAACTGAAAGCAATTGGGAAATTTAATTTAGATTTTAATTTATCTTAAACCTGTAATTAATTACTTTGAGCTTTATAATGATTTATGTTCACTTACTATGGAAATATGATTACATTTTGGTTTCTTCATTTCTTCCTGAGAATTTCTTGCTGCAAACCATGACTTCTCTGTGTTGTAAACATCTAGGCTGCATAAGCTATGATAATTTCTATGTGCCAGCTGTCTGGACACAACTGAAGATGAGAATTACAGTTGAAAATAAAAATTTAAACTTGAAGTAAATTATATGAATGTACTTTTATGATCTATTTTAGATCTTTCTGATAATAAAAACTCAACTGAACACTAGTGTTCCAAGAAAACAAAGTCAAAAAACAGGATATTAGCTATGGTGAGAAGACCTGTTAAGCTTCTCAATTCATCCTGTTAGAGTCAATACTGTCATGACTGACCACAAGGTGTTTGTAAAACCTAATGAGAAAGAAACAGAAAATTATTAAATATTGGAGTAGGGAGTGGGAGAAGGATGCTTATTTATTCTTTCTGTGTGTATAGAGGAGAGGAAAGTTTTATTCCATTGCCCAGGTAGAAAAGATAAAGGAAGAAGCATTTCTAGCTGCTCTGTTCCCTTTCTCATTTCCTCCCCCAACCCCAGAAGAAATATCCTATCTGGCAGAAGAAACTTTGTTTCTTTGCAGCCTCTCTCTTTTGGCATCTGCCTTCCTAAGAAGAGGTTATATTTTGTCTGTTCCTTTGGGACAGAATGTGTTTGCCCAAGTGGGACAGTAACTAGGTAGATAAATCTATTTAATTTAGGAGAATTACCTCTTGTGTAAGTCAACTATCTGTTGCTGTGACCAAAATACTTGACAAGAACAACTTAGAGGAGGAAAAGTTTGTTTTGGCTCGAAGTTTCAGAATTCACTTCATGATTATGTGACCCCATTGTTCTGGGCCTCAGGTGAGGAAGAACACCATAGCTGAAGGGCAGGGCAAAGGATGCTGCTTAGTTCATGGTAGCTAGGAAGCAGGGAAGGCAGTGGGGCAAAGGGAAGATGAACCCTTTAGGGCATGACCTCAGTGACCAGTGGCCCACATCCTCCAACCACCCCCCACCTACTTACAGTTACTCTAAATTGATTCATTTAAACTAGGATGAATTGATCAGCTTATAGCTCACATAATCTAATCACTGTACTTCTGAATACTCCTATATCAACCTAGGGGTTTGTGGAGGACTACTCATATACAGACTATAATAGCACATTTTCCTTTTCCATAAAAATTCAAGCTCTTTAATCAACTTTATTTGCAGTAAATATAAATATAATTCTGATCTCCAACTGTTTGTTCTACGTCAATATTTCAACCAGTCATGAACTCAGGTGTAAGAGTGGGGGCATTATTTCTATTCAGGATGAAATATGGAAGTGTTGTTACTGTATTTCAACAAATTGGGCTTACTAGTTTCCTGATATCTTTAAAGTTTCTCTTATTTCTTTATCAGAACTGCTTCTTTTAATTTGGTCAAAATGAATTTTAATAACAATAGTCAGTGATAAACATGTCTCCTTTCCCAGAAATATTAGAGATATATGTGAATGGTGATGAAGAATAAGGAAGAAAAATATGGGTTTGTCATATAGAAGTGTCTATGAATAAAAGCAACAAAATGTTGGCAATAGAAATAACAGAATTTTGCTTAATTTATGAAAAATCAATAGTTTCTTTTTTTAAAAGGAATATTCCCCTAAATTTATCTCACTTCAAAATAATTAGCAATAGGGTTATTTTTGGCAAATGAAGGTCTTTAATTTAAATTTAATAACTTCTATTTTATAAGCTCCACCTGGTTTCTGTCAAAAAGACAATGATCACATCTGTTAGACACTGTCAAAAATATTTTTAATGCAAAGAAATTAAAATAAATCACACAACATCTGCAATCATTAAATATCTGGAATGTTTCCCTATTGAATACATGCGTAATTCTTTTCCACTAATAACAGCTAATCTAATTAATAATTATTTTCTCTGTTTTTTTTTTTTTACTTTTACCCTTTGATTAAGAGATTTAGTAATTTTTAACTTATTATGCTACATGGATTATCAATTGTGCGGGATAATTTTGCTCTCAAATATGAGAAAATTCTGTGAAAAGAAACTTTAAAAATAACAATACATGATCCCATGGACAAAAACATGGAGATTGGGAGGTGCCCCAAATTGGGAACCTCTTAATAGTATTATCAGGGTCCAAGTTCCTCCATCTCTCCACTCAGCCTTTTGCAGGGGTTTACTTATCGTCCTACATTTCCTCCCCTTAAATCCAAAGTTAGCTATGGTATTTCCATGTGTTATAGTCAAATAGAAAAAATTATTCAAATCCAGAAAAAAAAAAACTGCCTTCCTTTCCACACACCTTTTTCAAAATTAAGAAAAATATTTTCTGGAGGTCCCCAGTAGACTCTACCTCACTACTAATTAGCCAGAGTTGTATTTTATGTACACTATTGTGAAAATAAAGAGAAAAAAATGAGTCATTGCTGATGTTCATATATTTAGCAACCTGTGTAGCATGGTCACCTACCAATTAAGGATAGAACCCTGTAAATCATAATAGACAATGGTCATCAGTTAGTATGCATGTTTAATGTACGTCTATCTCTGTAGTACAAAAATTACGTTTATTGACTTATTAAATTAAATTCTTAGAACCAACAGAGTTAGCATCATTTGAGAAATGGCTAAAAATAGAAATTCTCAGGATATGCCTCATATCAACTAAAGAAAAAAAAAAAACACTGAGAAAGGACACCAGTTATGTGTATCTTAGTAAGGACCCTAGGCAATCACAATGTGTATTAAATTTTGGAAATCATCAGCTTAGACAAACATCCTGCCTAACCTGAAGTATGGAGACCATATAAATATTTGAAGTGGGTGCTTAGAGAAGAAATTAAAGGAATAGATATTAGACAGGAATCTTACAGTACTTCTATCATTTTCACCTTTTCCTTTTTATTCTCAAAGAATTGATAAATCTGAGAAAAGGTAGATAGTGGTCAGATAATACACAAATTAAAGTAGAACATGTTGGTTATTTTATTTACTTGAAAAACTTGTAATGAAAATAATCATAATCATGGTTCTTTTATGATGAATATAATAAAGATTTACTGGAGATCTCACAGATAGGAGTGAATTAATAAATTCTGTAGTTCTACCAATAGTTACTGAACAGCAACTATACAGCTGACCCTGTGTAAATACTGATGATTTTGCATTTCATCTTAAACAAGCTTCAAATACATTTCCAACATACATGGTTATTAGCAAGGCAGTATTTTAGAAGGAAGCTTCTTAGGGTCAATAGTTTGATTTGGGGGACCAAGTCTTCCTGTTTGAGAAGATTTATAGCATTATTATTGATTTATTATGAGGTGAAACAATGCTGCTGCCCTTGACTAGACTGTTTTAATATTATGAGCATATACAAATAACAAGTAATGTTTTACTAACCCATGGTCACTTCAGTGGTCTCTGTCACCTTATATGAACTCACAGGAGGGAGTCACATGTGATAATGCTGCTAGGGTAGAAAACATTTTCAGAAGCCCAGATTTGCACTTCATTGACACTTTCCCTACAGGGATAGGAGGATCACAGTTATTTTCTTTAAAAGAGATGTAACTTAAAGAAAAAAGACCAACTTTAAAGCTTTCAGGACATCAAACAGAATAATCAGATATTTTATAAAATATATATCTTGATATGTCAGCTGATATGTATTCAACAGAAGAAAAAAGTTGTAAAAATTCTCAAACAACAATGATTATCATGCATGCAAACATAAAGGTTAAATCTGGGCTTATTTTAATTCTACTGAAATATTTAAACAAGTCCTATCATATTGCTTTCTTTTCCCAACCCTTTTGACAAATAGATTTTACACAAAAAGTGAGACATTTGCAAGCTGATGAATCATTATCAATTCATGAGGTATGAATATGCAGTGAAATTTGCAACTAAAGGATATTAATAACTTGCAATTTTGCAATTATTTATTATGTTTTTTATACCCAGCAGGTAACAGTGCTTTGAACATTTTGAGTTTGTCATTTATCATTGAATTTACAGACTAAAGTAAAAATTTCTGGATATCAAATATAAAAATCATATTTGCTTATACATTTCCCCTTATTAGTCTTATTTGTATGCTAAGTTTAAGGGCTATATTATTGTGATACAACTTTGAGTTTTTTTGTTAAATTAGTATCTATGAATCCTCTGAAGAGCTACCAAGCAAATTTGAATATACAATTATTCTGTTTGCAAAAAATTATAGCAGAGTCGTGAAGTCAGTAACAGAGGACTGTCCAATCAAACATCAGAAACTGTGCTAAGAGTAAACCCTGTTTCTAGTTAAGTATCCTCTAAATACACAGAGGGCACTTAACAGACAACTATTAACTATGGTGGATAACTAATATCCACTTAATCTGAGATGATGCATTATTATTCTGTATTATGTTGAATAAGAAAAGTACATCTGGGATTAAAGTTGTAAACTGTGATTGATCATAATACATATTTTAGAAATGCTAAAAAGTATATTAATATATTAAGTGGAATCTATACTGATAGACTGCATCATATAAATTGCTTTTCTTGTTGGCATTATTTCCAAGTGAGAAATACTTATATAAATGATAAGTACCCACCAGAAGTGAGAAACGCTTGTATAAATGATGAGTACCAACCAGGTCCAAAATGTATCCTGTGTTGCTGGGAGCCATCCATGACTCCTGTGAGAACTAGGTGAAGTTTGAGCCACTAACCAGGAATATCTGGACTCAGGAACTCACAATCCGATATTGACTGTTCTGAGAATGCCTGAGTCACGTGGTATCCTGTGTTAGCTCAGGTTGGAGTACAGGCACCCAGAGATGGGAGTGACCCACTAGTCAAATGGCCTGCTTACCTTCACCATGCCCAACCTGTTTTTCTCAAAGACGCTCTTACAGGTCCCCTTTGATCTGTACCATTGTAAATAAAGCAAGCCCAGGCTCCTTCCTTTGTTAGAACCAGAGCCTTCTGGATGGCTCAACCAGCCATGCCCCTGCTCTTAAGATGAGAGACAGCCTCATGCCTAGTGAAGCACTGAGAATAATTAACAAAGTAATTGAGATTAAATAGTGCTTTACTGAGTATCTCTTAATTCAATCAAGTTAATACTCATAATAAGCCATTGCATGTCACTATCAAAAAGCTTGCATTTGGCCACAACAGTTTCTCTCTCTCTCTCTCTCTCTCTGTCTCTCTCTGAGAGAGAGAGAGACAGAGAGAGAGAGAGAGAGACAGAGAGAGAATTCTTTCAGGGACAAGATAATGTCATTTATCTCCATTTCTTCTATAATAATCACTATTCTACCTTCATCCATGGTGTTGAATAAAAGTTAGTTGAATCAATAGTTATTATCAAATCAAATGAAATCCATAGGAACTTTTATATTTTTATTCCTTATAAACAAGCTGCACTCAAGATCCTTTATTAAAAACTTCACTTTCCATGGTCATTATTCTGAAACGATGAAATAAGCATTCTTTTCTTCTGAACAAACACTGGTGATCCCTTTTTATATGGAAAACGTGAGAGTTTTGGCTTAGGTTTTAATTTTTGAATGAGATTTTCTGCCTTTCATTTAGATAGTATGTATGGTAAGGTAAAAAAAAATGTCTTTAATACAATTTTTAAAATGTGATAAAAGCTCTCTGAAATGTCCTAACACATATTCTTTCTTTAAGACCTCAACAACTTCCCAAGAGTTCTCTAATTGCACTTGAACCAACTCAGACTTCACTTTCTTCTCCCATTTTTACTAGCAATACAAATAACACAGAAATCCCTTAGAACTCTTCATCGTGTGTGTGTGTGTGTGTGTGTGTGTGTATAAATATTTATACATATATATGTATATACATGCCTTAAACTATTTCTTTAATATTTGCTTTGTATTTTATTTTTTGGTTCCATCGAATTTAACAAAGCATTTAGTAACTGAGGTTATACAGATGCCACCCACTCACACTTTGTACAGCAACCACCATGCTTCGTTTGATTTCATTACAGTCACCTTATTTTTCACTTACTTCATTGTTTTACTTCACTGTTTTTTGTTTTTGTTTTTGTTTTTGTTTTTCCCTCTTATCCTCTTTGTCCTCTGATTCACTTATTTGGAAGTTATGTATTTTTGCCTTCTATTGGCAGTTATATTACTTTTATAACACTCTTGAATATATATTCTTACTACTATGTAACAACCGTTTTTCAACATAAACTCTCCTATACTACTTCTCTTCCACAAAGAAAATAAAACATTGGAAAATACTTTCACTTTCTTGCATCCCCACCAACAGATGAAACTTGGGAAAATAATTATTTTCTTTCTCTCCTGCACTGACATTCAGCAAATTTTTCTTTGATCATTTAGACTTTTTGGTTCCCCATAGCAGTTGTGTCTTCTGTTTTAGGATTCCCTAAGTAGGATTGATTATACATTATCTGCCACTTCATCCTCACTCACCACTCACTGCTGTATTTTTCCCCTCTTTTTATTGATATCACCATTCTGAGTTATCTATTGATTGCTAAAAGTTTTGGAAGAATATTGAGGGTTTTTGTTTGTTTGTTTGTTTGTCAGTACTGAGAACCATATGGCCTCGTGAGTGCCAGACAAGCTCTACAAGTGCTTGTATGAGTAAGTTTTTTAGTAAGCATAAGTGAAATGATACTGAGTCACATCTCCAGTGCTTGGCTTCTTATTAGATGTGAAGACAATCTATCTCATGTTGCTTTACATATTCCCCAGTATTTCAAGGCTAAGTGAAAGCTATCTTAAATACACAGAATATTCCTGGGGTGACATCCATTTCTCCGGAATTTGTATTATATTATCTAGCAATATTTGGGGTCACTACTGAAAACATATTCTTTTCTTTGTAAATAATGCCAATCTTCTATGTGATAGAATGTTCAATTTTTTTTTTTTTTAATCTTGGAGTTCAGGAATTTGGGCAGGATATGCATAGGTCTGCTTTCCACTAATGCTGTCTGGAATTTAGTGAACAATTTTAATATTCAGACTGAAATATTTCTTCACCATAGGGACATCTCTTCTTTATTTGTTTAATTAGTATCTCTCCTCCATCTGTTCCCTTTTTTCCTTCGGAAACCTCTGTCATTCATATGTCATGCGTTTATCTGTTCCCCATGTCTCTTTTCTTCCACTTCATAATCTCCATCTCTTTATATATATATTTTAGTCCTGTGTTTTGAAATATTCTTTATTTGATCTCCCAATCCACTACTTAAAATGTCAAATTATAATCTTTCCCTTTTACTGATTCTTAGATTTTTCCTTGAATAGCCCATTCTTTTTGTAAGTCATTTTTTCTGTTGTGTTGACTTTCTAGTAATGATAAATTGATAATGTATACACATAGATAAAAGAAAGATATAACTGCATTAATTTAAAGATATTATATATATGTATATATTATTGGCATTTCCATGTGTGTGTGTGTATAAATATTTATACATGTATATGTATATATATGCTTTAAACTATTTATTTAATATTTGCTTTGTATTTTATTTTTTGGTTCCATCGAATTTAACAAAGCATTTAGTAACTGAGATTTTTGACATTTTTTGTCACATATTTTGGTGTTTTAAATATTACTATTGTAATCCTACGTATGGATACATATGTATGTTCCAGAAGTCTGTCTCCATATATGTGTACATATATGTGTATACATGTATACACCTATGTTAATATCTAGGGAACTGGGTGAGATTACGGATTATTAATTTTCTTGGATTTTTTGTCTGTGAATAATTTCTATAATAAATTTGTATTGTTTTAATAATAGAAAACTCATATTTCAAAGTTAATTCAGCTGGGACTCAGGGATAGAGTGCTTGCCTAGCATGCAGGAGGCCCTGAGTTCAATCCTTAGCACTGAGGAAACACAAAAGAAGAGTGAAGATGATTAATAAAAAGGAGTTAATTTAAAAACTTTAAAAAAAAGTCTGTTTATTGTACAAATTTAGCTATTTCTGTTTACATGTTTCTCATCTCACTTTGACCATCTACTTTTCCTCCTCTTTGACCACTTCCCTCTATGATTTTATATATTTCATAATATCTGTAGAATGGAAATATTTTCCAGGAGAAGAATTGTTTATTTATTTATGTAGCTCTCACAAAGTTAAAACATTTCTTTAAATGCAGATAATCAAACACTGATAAATTAATAGATGAAAGCATTTATCTGCATTCTGTTGCTAATACTCTGTTCATTTTCAATGCAAAAACTTGACTTTCAACATAGGTGAAGTTCAAAACTTAGACATTTAAAGAATGGACTAGACAAGTGTATATTCACAGTCATTCATATTTTGCATTCCTAATTTATTCCTTAATTCCTCATGTATATACACAAAATAGTTTATGGATCCTCAGCTTGGAACTAAACATCCTTTCCTGATGTTTTTAAATGATAAATGCCCCCAAACCTTTCTTTTTCTTCCCTATACCTCACTAGTTTGGTCACTAATGATATACATGTCCTTTCCTCTCATTCAGTCCATATTCTATCAGGTTATCTTCCAAGTCTATTGCCAAAAGGACATTCTCCCATCTATTGCATGCGCAAGTTTAATTGCCTTGTTACCACAGAAAAGGATTCCTTAGTCTGCTCCAAACCATGCTCCACATTTATTAGGTTAGAAAAGAAAACCAAACTCACTATTTACTCATTTTCACTTTCAAGGATCTATAAGAAGGCTGGTGCTTGTGGATAATATTAACTCGTATGAACTCAGCAGAGAAGTTCCAAAGAAATCCTTCAATCTTTTAGAATTTCTTATTAACTAAGTCTACAGAATGAAAAGTAGCCAGAATTCTAACATCAGTTGTGAGTGGCATTGACATCCCCACGTGCAGACAGACTGAACAAATAACACAAGGACCGTCATGGCCTCACGCACTCTAACACTGATTGCAACTGATGAGAAGCAAATGCTGCCATCCGATTATGAGTGAGCAAATCATAAAGATAACTGTCTCTTAATACTCAAAAATGTTTCACCATTTGCAAAAACATTGCTTTGCACCCCAGTTTATATGTTTCCTGATTATGGAACAATCAATGGGCAAAATGTACTTGTATATGTACCCATTTGCATTTGGTGTTTTCCCTAATTTCTTAAAAATGAAGACAGGAAAGTTTTACATATTACTATGAGGAAACTGATAGGAAAAATTTCTAATAAAGTTGCTCTGCAAGTGTACTGACTGTTGTGTTAGCTATCCTATGATCAATAGTCTAAAGAGAAATTATGTGTCAAATCTCCCAGACATTTAATTTGTACTGGATGTATTAAAAGATAATGACAAAAACCTCACATACAAAAATGCAAAATAAGTCTATGAGAAAGACTAAATTCTTAATTTAAAATAACCACCATGTAGTTTACTTGAGTCAAATTCATAAAAATCTACTATAATCCTACCCTGTGTGATACTGGCACTGACTTGTAATTATGTCTCACTAAGGAATAAGTGAAATTCTTACCCAGGCTAAAGGAATTTTCTATAATGGCTCAGTTTGGATTATCTCTTTGATTAACTCACTATCCCATATTCTTTTAGGTGGGTTATCTGTTGTAATAGTAGGCATGTTATGCTGGTGAATTAGGCTAATTGAAAATAATTTACAGACTGGGCTCCCAGTAGCTCAGAATTCAGATTCTAAATTCTGTCACCACTCCATTTATACTACATAAAGTTCCTTGCTTCAGGATGGCTGTCTTAATTGTCTCCTTGTGCACTTCTGCCATCCTCAGATGTGTCTCCCAACTGTGTCTTTGAGGGTCCGTACTAAATTACTTCCATGTTCCCCTTATTCCTGCAAAAGAGGGAAAGTTCTGTAGTCCCTTGTTTTGTGATTCAGGCTGAAAAGTTTTCTGAACAGATGTCATGACATTTTGGATATGATTGCAGCTCTATTAAGTTATCACATTTTTTCTTTAAAATTTACTTTTTTTTCTTTTTGCATTTTGTATCCATAATGGCACATCTAGGTTAAAGTTCCTTGGAACTCACTCAGTTTGGCTTTAATAAAAGCAGGAAATGCACGGTAAAGATAAATCTGTAACTCATGAATCTCAGGGGTAAGCAGTGTGGTCAGCCTTCAGTGGGAAAAGATCTATAAAGTCCTTGGGAATTAAGGTAGTTCCTCTGTGTCCCTGCAGGTATACTCACTCATTTTATCCTCTTCATGTTCTCTCCTCCCTCATTCTTCAGGGCCACAGAGTCTTTCAAATCTGATATATTTTGAGTATCATAAAATCCACTCTCTGCCAGAAGACTTCCCTTGCTTCACTTTCATGTGGGAAACATGTATGCCCAACTGCTTTGTAGTTTGCAAGTTTCAGTTCAGAAAAAAAAAAAAAAGTTTGAATTAAGTAGTATCTCTGCGTCTCAATTCAAAATTCCTGCTCTATCCAGGTGTCCAAAACAATTGTAGATAGCTAAGTCTAGGAAAATGAAATCACCCAGAACAATCACAGCTGCCAGGACTCCCACAGGGACCTTGGCAGACAATCTGAAAAGTCCTTATTACACTATCTAAAAACAAACAGAAAAGTCTGAACTTTTTTGTAATGTATCTGAAATATAAGCACTTCTAAGACGTGAAGGAAAAATAAAAGGAAATCATTTCTTCTATTGCTGTATTCAAAGGGTATATTGATGCAAGTCAGTTTGTACACCTTGAATTTGTACAAGGATAGGCTTATAGTTTCTTCAGAAAAAAATTTGAAAGTAAGCAGTCTATTGAAATATAGGGTGACTATGTAAGATTGGGAATCTTGTGGTTCCCATAGAGAAATAAATGTAGAAGTATCTCAGGGAAGTTGGACATCATTTCTTCCTTTTACAGAGACTTGGACATCATTACCCTGTATACATGTACGAATACACAACTGGTGTGACTACATGTGTACAACCAGAGAAATTAAGAGTTGTACTCCATTTGTGTACAATGAATCAAAATGCATTCTGCTGTCATGTGTAACTAAACAGAATAAGCAACAAAACAAAAAAGAGACTTGGATTCCAGGTAAGATGTGGCAAGACACACACATTGGGTATAAGAAAAGCATATTAGACAGGTAGAGTCAAGTGGTAGGTATTGTGATACAAATTATTAGGGCTATTAGAAAACAATTACTAATGTAGATTATAAAATGACCATTTTTGGTTTTGTTGAGTAGTAGATCTTATCTGAGTCTTTAAGTACAGTACTGGCAGTTTAGGAAGGAAAGATCATTGGGGAAAATAGAGGAACAAAATAAGAATTGAAATAAAAATTGCTTGGAAAAGGATGAAAGGGACAAATAAGTCACTGTCAGAGAAAATGTTGATAGGGCAAGCCTTATGTCAGATATAATATACTGATTACCCAAGCAGATGTTTAATTTGATTGCTCAGCAAAACAATCAGGAAGAAATCATTTTTCTTATCAGATTAATGTGACAACTGGTTGTTGAAATCAAAATGTCATAACCTCATAAATAAAGGGTTCCCAGTATTATTTCAATTAGTTACAACACAAGTCTAGGAATAGATAAATGTTTTCATAATTTTCAGAATGGGAAATTGATACATTACAGGTACTAAAATAGATTTTATTTTTATTACAAAATAATTACAGAAGAATTAATTTCTTTTAAGTAGAGAGTTGGTAAGCACTTAAATATAATTTCTACAGAATAAGTCAACTAACTCTCATATACTGAATGGGAAGATAAGAAAAGTACCACAAGATAGTGTGTCCTGATCACAACAAAAATTTGATAGTGTCATAATGTCATTTAGGTAAGTGTATCAATCTTAGTTGTAAGGAACAAAGTCTACTTCTGGCTGAATATTGGCAAAATGAAAAGGAAATTGAAGTCTGCCCTAAAAAAGAGCTGCAAATTTGGTCATGTGAATTATTGGGAGGAATGGAGAATCAGGCTTGGTATTCAGGTGGCAATCAACTTTCCTAAAGCCAAAGGGTCATCTCACTAGCGGTTTCCTTATCTGAGTCACGCCACAGAGCTATCAGCATTTTAATTAGCAAGTGCAATATCATCCAGTGAATGAAAACTTGAGCTTTGAAATAAAAGAATCCAAGATTTCAAGAATCCATCCTCCTTCACAGTTATGTAACCTCAGGGAAAGTTTGCTTTCCTTTTCTCTCTCATGTGAATAAAATTAACCAAGTAATAAGGTTGTGTAAATGAATCAAATTGCTTAACATAGTACCTATTCACAATAAATGACCAGGAGTAGCAGAATAGTTGTTGATTTACTCAATTTTGACCAACAAATTGGTGTGGCAGGGGGACAGTGATGTCAGCACTAGCAGACATTTTTGATTCAGAGAAAAGAGTCATTCCATTATTCATTGCACTATTTAGTAATGTATGTAGCACTGTGCTCAGTTCTGCCTGTTATGTTTTAGGAAGAATTTTGAAATCAGGTTATTTTATGTTTAATATTTGGGGGGATGATATATACAAATAGAACAAAACTTAATCTATATGGTTCCTAATGTAGACATGGGAACCAATGAGTTGGAATTATAGGAAGATTGATTTTAAATTAACAAGAAACTACTCCTCCCCGATGATTATGGAAATAGGGTGTTCTTTCATCTCCAGAAAGGAATAAATTGTCTTTCTTTGAAGTAATGAGAACTACAGAAATCTTCAAGGAAAAATTAAATGAGTATTTTTAGTAATATTATGGAAGTTCCTATATTTTTAAAGGATTTTGAAAGCCCCAATGATCCTTTCCCAAGATGAATGAGTTGATGTGAGAATGTTTACCACAGTGAGAAATATATTGTACAAGTTAACTTTGAAAAAAATTTTACATATAGCAAAAAACCAACAGTGAATTTTTCATTTGCCTTATGAAAACAGAAAATAATGTCAGAAATTGAATGAAAATAAATGAGGTTTTATAGTTAAGAGCAATTTATAAAAGTTAATATTCAAACTAAATTTACTGTTCTCAAATAGTAATATAATGATATACATTTGTGAGAGAAAAAAATGAACTAATAAAGGAATTTTATTTTTTCGGCTATAGTTCGAGTGTTCCCCAAGGGTTCATTGTGATTAGAAACTTGGTCCTCTGGATAGTGATATCAGGAAGTGTCATTGGATCCTATAAAGAAATAGGCCTAGCAGAAGGTTCTTAAGTGACTGGGAGCTTAAGGTAGTTCTGCAATTCACTAGTGGTTCCCTCAGAGGTTTGTTATAACAGTTGAATTTAACCTCAGCCAGCTCTCTCTGCTTCGTGGCTGAAGAAATAACCTTGCTCCCACACACACCCCCACCATTGCTAGCCATACCATAAGTTGATGTAGCCAAGGGAAAACCCTCACCAAGCCTTATCTCTGTCATTTGGATTTTAGACTTTTGAAACTGTAAACTAAGTAAACTTATTTTCTTCAAAAATAGCTTACGTCAGACATTTTGTTATAATGAGGGAAAGCTTGCTAATATAGTAACCTTTTAAAAAAAGACAAATACTCTTAGGTAAAAAAATAATTCTAATTCAGATAAGAGCTAAGAAGACTGTTTCCTAATCATTCTATGAATTCTATTGATTTTGAAACTTTTTTTTCTTATGCAGAAAACAAACGTGAAGTTATTTTAAGCATAGATGGAGCCTTGTTTTCTTCTAAATTCCATTTGAAAGGAATATATTTAAATCTAAAAATATTTGGTTAAAATGTAGAAATAAATACATAAGTTTTATCTACCAATCTATTCATTCAGAGGAATTTATAACTATAAGAAACAATATAAAAGATTATGAAAATCCAGTGAACAACAAAGTAGTGTGGTTAAAAAAAAAAAAAAAAAAAAAGAGAAATAGAAATTTGGGGTTTCAAATTCTCTACTGAAAAACATTTTGACCTGGAAGAATTTGCCTTTTTCTCCAACTTTTTGTCCTTGAAACTAGATAAAATATCCTCTGTTCACATTATATTTCTATAATGACATTGGAATACTATGAATAACTGTGCAAGAATGGAAGTATTATCATTATGTTATTATAATTACAAAAAAGAAGCCTGAAGATACATATGTGTTTAATGGAACAATATTCAGAAACTTGTTCTATTACAGGAAAGTAAATACTTAGAATTTCAGACACACCAAAAAAGTTTCAATTAAAGCAAACTTTCCAAAGTTAAATTCAAATCCAAGTATGAATTTAATGGATGTTATTATTGTATGATAACAATAAATATGAAAAAATGGGAAAATTAGTATAAGATGGCCTTCAGATAAAGTCACATGACTGTCATTTATCTTACCTGTTCTGATCAATACCCATGTATGGAAAAATATAAAATAAACAGAAGAATAATTTCAATCCTCTGATGAGTTCTTTATACACATTAATTCCAGGTACTGAACAAACTTGAAAAATAGTTTCATTGTTCTCATTGTGGAAAGGAGGAAAATTCATAGTAACTATGACTTGCCTATAACAACATAGTAGGTAAGACAAGGAAATGAGTTTATTTCAGGCCTAACCTGCTTTGGAATGTAGGATTGTATTGCTTCAGGATTTTTTGTTTTTTGTTTTAACAAAATGCTATAGTATATTGCTATGGTATATTCACATGCAGCAAATGGTACCTCTTTTCATAACTGTAAAAAACTGATGTGAAAAAGATAATTTGCTTCTCTGCTTCCTTTTACTTCTTGTCGTCTTGATCCTAAAGATATTCTATAGCATATCTAGCTCTGGGAAAAACTTCCTGTTTTCCATTGTTTTCCTAATTATACATAAGAAAATATAATGTAAAACTAATTCTTATTCTACAATATCTTCAGGCCCAAATGCTGACACACTAAATATTTTAGGATCAGAAATGAGGCATTAACTATACTATTAAAAATGTCTGTGAGTATATCTTTCATGGTGTAGGGAACATGCATTTGAAAAGTAAAAAGAAAAAAAAAATCACCATAGTTCACAATCAAGGGAAGAAGGATGAAGACATAAAGAGAATATAGAACTTGCCTAAAAGAAAGGACAATCTTTGGGTGTAGGTGAATAGAGGCAAAGAAAAGAAAATATAGAGGGGCATATGGTGTTGAGTGTCATTAAAAATTTGTTATCATGCCATGAATGGTACTACAGATTGTTAAATCTGTAAAAATAATTGTTTTGACAGATAGTGTGTTATAATCTCCAATCACATATAGATTTATTTTCTGATCTGAAAATTGGTCATCCCATAAAATTCAATTGTTTTAGACATGAGCTAACTATATATACCTAAATTAAATGTCCATAATTTGATTATAGAATCAATATAATTTTTAAAAGATTAGTATGTGCTTTTGTGTTCAAAGTGAAAAATAGTTACTTATAATATGTGCATAAGCTGGGAAACTTACATTGTTTGAAAATGTAGTCCTCCATTCTATAATAAGCAACTATCGCTCAGCCCAAGTTAAGTCAGTTTTCTTTCAGTCATCACATAAATTAGGAAGACAACCAGAAACATCTTTCTTTTCTATATTTGGTGTCATCAAGATGCTCCAATTGACTGAATATATTATGTTAGCACCGAATCTTGTTGGCAAGAACTTTATTCGACAACCTCCGCATTCCTCACCCTACCATCTGTTTTCCTTGGTCCTTAGTCATGAGGAAAAATACTAATTTTTTGCAACACCCATATCAAGCTAACCTAATGCCAGATTTCAATTGACTTCAGAGAATATTCAGTCTTTGGATTCTTACCCAGGGTGTGCAAAGAAAGATGTGAAAATGATTCAGAGAGAACTATGTAAATGAAGCAGAGTCACCATTGGGAGCAGATGCAGATGCGCTCCTACACTAGCTATGTAAGCCAGTAAGTTAAGGCCAAACATTCTCACAATTTGAAACACATTGCAAAATAATTTTTAAGAGCAGATTGGAAGTACAAACTAACTCTCAATGATGTACTCTAGTAGATATGTTTTCACGTATCATCTCCTTCTTTGACAGCAGATGCATAATGCAAATCAAATTTGCCCTTATGAATATATAAATTATTATAATTGTTACTGGCTTGTTTACCCATGACTTAATTACAGCCAATGCACTGGACTTCATTTCTACCTAACAGCTCCCTTCTCCTAACTCTTTCTAATATCTTCAGTCTCTAAACATATCATTAATTTGCATATGTTCAACGTTCATAAGCATAGGCCATACAACATGAATAATAATTTCTCATATGGGATGTGTAATTATCTCAGGTTCTTTCAGTCACCAGCAAGTTAATTAAGACCTTCTATGTCCTCTTGCTATGCTTAGATTAAGATGTAGTTTTGCCTTTTGGGGAGTTTCCAGGCCCTTGATTACGATATATATGTTTGGAGTGTATATTATTTTTTTCAAATGAACTGAAAACTCTTCAAAGATTGAAGTTTCTGTGAATTCAATATGATTTCAATAGTTTGTCTAGAAACTGAGACACAATCTCTATGCTACTGCTGATTTCATGTGTGCCTATATCTGAAACTACCTGGTCTCTGATTGTACACATGTATGCACTCTTTCTTACACCCTCATCAGGTTTCTTCATATAGGAGTACTTCAGAATAGAGAACAAATTCATTAGTCTCTATTTCCCTCCTGGAGCTAGTCCAATACTTAGCACATATAAAAAACTCTAGAAGCATATTTTCTTGAATATGAAGGAGAGACATTAACTCACTAAGCATCTAAAAAACTGTCCTTCTATCACCCACAGTTTATATTAAATAAGTTTTATGATTCTGTCATATTCCATGTGCATTACATTATCCTACATGCTAATAGCATTCTCTTTGTTGTTTTTCCTCTTGAGTAGAAGCATCTGATCAAAAGATCTACAATTACAAACAAATATTTATCATCCTGACAAAAGAACATTACTATTCCATTCAGACAGCAACCTTTGTTGCTGAGTTTCAATAGAGTTTTGCAAAAATAGTCCACTTCACTTCCAATCAAGGCCTCTGTGGATTTATTGGAAATACTTTCAAAATAGCCCCATTCATATATTGGATAGTGATAATTGTTGTACAAAGCATTTATGATTTTCTGCAGTCTCAACTACTTTAGATAACTTAGTAATCATCCAGTGTTACTTCATATGAATGATTGCAGCTTTCTTTCAGGCATTCAAAGCAAGACTCATTGATTCTCTTCATGATTTATTAAGCTAGGGCACTTTTGTCATTAAGCGAAAGAATTCAGATATGACTGTAACATCTTTTGTAATGTTTTCTAAAAATCTTGATGGAAGAATGTGAAGTTTGTACATCACCTAAATTAAGTGTCTACTTATTCAAACACATGTGACCTGTTTCCAGACAATTTCAGAACCACTCACAGCTGAAGCTTGCACTAGAGATAGAACCATTTCACATTAGTATAATGAAAAATTATGCAAACAGAGTTCCTATATTTTTTATATTATTTTAACTAGGACTTGGTTGGAAAGAGAATAACCCAGTCAATAATGACCGTGACCTGGAAACCAGAAGGTTAGAATATTCAGAAAAAAACTAAGATAAGCATGCATCCTCAGAAAAATAACACTTAGAAGTTCACTATGCAATTGTCCTCAAAGGGGTCTGAAAGTACTGAATCTCTTCCATTAAGAACAGTAAAAAGAAAGGAAATACAAGGATGGATAACAGAAGAATGAGATAAATTTTTAAAGTAGAACTTACATATTGCCTAAACTGCTAATGAATAACCCAACTGTATACTGACACACAAGATTGCTACCTTTAGAAATGTAGTATAAATCAAGTAATTAAGTATAGTTCTCAGTGTAGTCAATGAAAATCTTTGTTACTGAACCTGTTATATAAAAATTCTCAGAATCATGGATGACTTGCTGATGTTATAAATAGTAGACTTGAGATTGTTTTGTACTTCTCCTGGGTTTCAGATTTTGTGGATTTGCTAAATTTACATGAGGAACTGGTTATATGAGAGGGGTCAGAGGTCCTGGACCAGATCTTTGCTCTTTCTCTGCCTCATTGTATTTACAGACTCTTCTGTCCATGATTCCATCAATATTATAAAAGTCCTAGAACAATTAAACAGAGGAGATTGTAATTATAAGATTTTAATGGCTATCTAGCATTGTTTTTGTGAATGTGTGCAAAAGGAGAGTACCTATAGTTTGCTGATGTGCTTTGCTTTTTGTTGGAAAAATGCAAAAAAAAAAATCTATGAAGTTTCTATTCTGTCCAGCAAAGTAGAAAGTTGAATAGAGGAAAGATTTAACGGAAGTGAAATAATGATGGAGGAACTGACATCTCCACTGTCTTTATCAGGTTATTCAACCAACTATCTTGGAAAAGGATGAAAAAGGGGTGTGGAGAGAGGGAGACAGAGAGGAAGGAGGGGAGGGAAATAAAGTAGATGGGAAGTAGAAGAGGAAGAAGATCTTATTCTACTTGATCACCATGTTATTGTGTGTCACTCATTTACCGAGATATTTTCTTTTAAAATGTTGTTTTCTTTAGAATAGAGAAGGAATAAAAAAGAGAAAACAAAAAACAATGCTTTGAAAAGGAAAATTAAAAACCATATTAGTAAAATTATCCCTCTTTTCCTTCTTCATCTTTCCCCACCCCACAAGCAGAGCAGTTCAAACTAGATCAATCCACAACTGCACATTGTTTCTTCCTATTCAGGTGTGAAAGAATCAATGTGTGACTTGTGCACATAATTTGGAAATACTATTTCTGAATGAAATCATTGCCTCTATGAAAAGGTTAATGAAAGTAGTGCCTGTTGTGAGGAGCATACATTTTTATGTACATTAGGTATAGAGAAGCTAAATAATAAAATCAGTCATTTCACAAATACCTTAATTTGGATAATCAGTTTTTATGTCTGTGTAGAAACCCAAAATATATACAACACAAAAATAAACCTGTACTGACCATGCAATTTAGTTTCTGTAAGAAAGTGTATGTAGAATGAGCAGAAACAAGACAGAAAATGGTGGACTTCTGAAGTTTCAGGGGAATCCTGAAATTTTTGAGTTTATAAACATTTTATAAGCTGATTAATCTGCTTGCCCTTCTTGCCAGCTGCCATGAATTTTCTCTCCTCTCTGAAATCACAAAGATGCAAATATGGCAGCTTCATTTGGATGCAAAAAGATGAATCTAGGTCATTAAATAATTTATGCTGTTTGGGCAGATTCACACCCTTCTGAACTCTGTGGGAAGGAGTTCAATTCCTTGCTTAGGTTTTTGACTTCAGTGCATGACCCTTGAGCCAGAATCTTAAATTGCCTGAGCCTATTTCATCAGAAGCAATAAAACCTATTTTACTATTCTTCTAGATGTTCCACAAATAACAAAAGAACACATATTACATAGCTTGAATAGATTAAAATTTCATAAGTGTACAAGTTATTGGGATTAATCATGGCATTCTAAATCACTTATTCTCTGACTCTGAGG
Organism: Sciurus carolinensis; assembly: GCF_902686445.1. Classification (NCBI taxonomy): domain Eukaryota; kingdom Metazoa; phylum Chordata; class Mammalia; order Rodentia; family Sciuridae; genus Sciurus; species Sciurus carolinensis. The sequence goes on from NC_062215.1 coordinate 94,595,529, forward strand.
TCACTTGAGTCTATTCCTAAGATATTATTATGAGAGTATTCTGGGACATAAATTGGTTGCCTAGAAAAGCATAGTAATTAAACATTACAAAAAGATTTCACTCATTCAATAAACTGAACACTTATTATTAGGTACACAGTATATTAATTATTACATATAATTGTGAATGAAATGAGCACAATTATTACCCTGATGTACATTATATCTATATACATATATATGCTTTTTGTTTTTTTTTAAATCATCTTTAACTAATTAATAATGGTAAGCAAATGTTTACAAGGATCATCAATGAGAATAACTCATCTCCATTAGACCAACACCTCATTCTCACTTGGATATAAATGGTTTGGAAACTGTGATTTATGATTTAGTTATAATCTACCATAAGAGAGACTACATTTTCAATTAAGCCTATGAATGATTCATAAAACCTGAGGAAATTGGAGTGATTCAATTCTTTTGGTAAGATCTTTGACTCTCCATATGAAGTGAAATACAAGAATGGAAGATCAAAACGTGCATGTGTGTGTGTGCTCGTGTGTGTGCATGTTCAACAATTCATTCTTTGTTTTTAGAATCTAGATAGAAATGAACAAAATTTCTCAGCTACTTTGCTTCTGTAGTCTATCAAAAGATAGATTGAATGGAAAAAAAGACATTGAGGTTGATTTATTACTCATGAAAATCAACCCACTAGTAGAGGTTCATCAAGATCAACTGAGTAATGGTCCTATCCACTTATGTTAAATTCAACATAGTGCTGACAGTATACATTTTAAACTTAATAATTACCACTGAGGATTGGGTGGCTAATAGAATTGATACTACATTTGCCTTAGTAAAACCTCTATTCACCAGAAGTTGAAAGAAAGGATGCTCTGTCCACAAGCAGTTCTTATCAACAAAGACTAAGCAAGGTAATTGTTTCCTAGGAGTGATTTTGGTAAGTACATAGATGATTGAATGAGTCAGGATTCCAGTTCTTGTTTTGCTTAAAGGTGCTTAATCTATCAATAAAGAACATTTGAAAAAGCCCCTTCACATACTAGAGACACAAAAATTCAGAGATATTGTATACCATACTGAAAATGTGGCTAATAATTCTGAGACAAAAGGTGATGTAAGTAGTAGAATGCATAATTATTAAGCAGGTAATGTGGGGCCAGACTTCATAAGTGTAGTCCACCTGCCTCACTTCATAGGTGTGCCACATGGGGCACACCTTGGTTTCTTATCAACAGAATTAGGACAGTCATATAATCTGCCTAAAGATTTGTTATGAAGATCAACATTTCAAAAGTTCTCAGGACAATGTCTACATGAGATTTAGTGTATATAAATGTTTCAAGTAATACACTAAGCTAAATAATTCTCTTAGGTGACTCATAATTAAAGTCAAATGAAAACAAATCAAAACAAAAAAAGCTTTAAAATATTTTGAACAACAACAGTGTCATTAGAATAAAAAAATGACCTTTCCCAAGGTGACCACTTAGAGGAAAGCATTAATTTGAATGTATGAGCAAATAGAGACATGTTTCTTAAAAGCTATTTCATTTCTCTCTAATCCTACCTTATATGATGGCCTAGATCTGTCTGCTAATCATATCAAAGATTTTATTTCCCTTGTTTAAATTCCTCTGGAACAGAAAGGGAGCTTTGAAATTAGAAAAGTGATATCTAGTACATTAGACACAATAAGAATTTCTTCTTTTTCAAACTAATAAAATGTCATTAACTTTGTAGTTGACATCAAAAATGAAATAATAAAGTGTAGCTATTAGGAGCAGAGATAGAATTTGTCACAAATAATTAGAAATATAGACAGATTAGAATTACTAAAATATTATTTGTGTGGTTAACATTTTTCACAAAGCTTTAAAAAAAACTATGCTATATATTAAAATTAAAGTGAAGAAAAAATACTGGCTGGACTATTGGGTCAATCCCAAAGAATCAGAATTTTGGAGAGTCATCTCTAAGTTTTAATTATGGGTAAATAGCTAATTTAGGAATATTTTGCATTTTAACTTCTCAGAGACTATATCTCCCCTAGGCCAAAGAAATAACTAAGCATATGAAAATTTATTAAAACCTTTGGGGGGAGCAGATTTTTATTCATTTTGTATATTACACTATCCTATGTAGTTAATCAATCAACTTTGTTTTACTTTACTTTTATCATATATCATCTTAAAGCAAATCTAATTTAATAATTTTATTTTACATATTAGCCTGTGGTGTTAGCATTTTCAGAGCCATACTTAATTGATGAAATTTAAAATGCAAAAATAACTTCCTCACTTTTTCTTAAGCAATGTCAACACATGAAGACTACACAGAAGAAAAAAATAATGAAGAAATTAGGATGATGGGAACTCTAAGTGAATTTTAATGATTGTCAACTTGCTTGATGACCCACCCCTAACCTACATATAAAAACTTCCTGACTGTGAGTCAAGGAAGTTGATGTTGTCTATCTCCTGTCACTTTCTCCCCTCACTCACTTTGGTCCAGTCCACTTTGGCTTCATTGCTATTCCTGAATTCACCAAAACCCCTGTTGTATGAGTCAGGCGTCTCCAGGGAAACAGTGCCAACAAGATATGCCAAAGAGAATAGGGTGGGGGTGGAGAGAAAGAAAAATATTTGAAGGGATTGGTTTATATGATTGTGGAAGTACAAAATCTGCAGTCTAGGCCTATAAACTGAAAATCCAGGGAAATATTGCAACTCTGTGTCCAAAGGAGATCAGACAGCATCATTCTTTCTTGCTTGGTGGAATATCACCCTTTATACCACTCAGACCCTTAACTCATTGTATGAGGCTTCCCCTCATTATTTTGGGTAATCTGTTTTATCCAAAGTCAACCTACTTAAACATTATTCTTATCTAGAAAAATACCTCCACAGAACTATCCAGAATAATATTTGACCAAATTATCTTGGCATGTGACCCAACCAAATTGACACGTAAAACTGTCACATCATCATATCCCACTCAAGGCCTTGCACACTTCCATCTGAGGGCAATACTCTTTCTCCAGCCATATGTGCAACACACTACTTGAATCCTTATCCTTCATGTCTCTGTCCCATTGTTTGTCTTCCATAGTACTTGCTACTCATAAAATTACAGTCATTGTTCTTGATCCTCTGTGTGTTTGTTTTTGTATGATTTTGTTTAGAATGAAACAAGAGACATTGTCCGTTTTGTTTATTACTGCTGACTGCTCACAGCTAGAAAAGTAATGCCACATTATAGATATTCCATAAGCATTCATTAAAAATAATAGTAATGAATTAATATACATATTGCTTGCAAACCATTCATTTTTGGAGGACACCTCTCTACAATAAATGAACATTTTGTTTTATACAAATATTAAGTACATCAGACAACCCTCCTCTGTATAACACATGAGTAAAGGGTGTCCTACAAATGAAACTCTGTGAGGAAAACCTATGGGTCCCTGATAATTCATTTCTTTATCTCAATTTCATTGCATTCATTGCAGTCATAGTGATTGGTTCCAAGGGTCACAACTTCAACTGGATAAAGTAAAAGGATGACTTTATTAGCTCATAAAAATGGAAAACAAGATCCAGAGTCAGAGCTGCTTTAAAAATGACTTAGCAAGTTACATATGAATCGAACTCATGAAACCAGGTGTTGTGTCACATGATTGTAATCCCAGCAACTCAGGAACCTGAGGCACAACAGTCACAAGTTCATGGTCAGTCTAGGCAACATAATTAGACCCTGTCTCAAAGTAGAAAATAAAAAGGACCAGAGAATGTAGCTCAGTGGTAGAGTACCCCTGAGTTCAATTCACAACACTTCAAAAACATTGGTCTCACAATCTCCAAATCTCAGTTCAGTTTTTCATTCATTCCAAAGTCAGCTTCTGCCCTTGTGTTGGAAAGATGGCTGTCAGTAGCTCTAGACCTATATATGAAAATATCAACATCTGGTAGTCAAGAAAAACTAAACAAAACAAAATACTACTTTATCCTTCCAGAAACACTTAGAGATTTACTCTGAAATAATTTGGATGTCTATGTCCAAATTATTTGTGTTTATGTAGGAGACAAAGCTTAAATGAGCAAGTCTATATGACAGTCTTATGACTAGAACTACGCATACAGTCAGCTCTATCAAAGCTTTATCATCTCAGAATAAGTATGCCAACTTTTTAAGTAAATTTTTATTTTAAAATAATTTTAGTTTTACACAAAAATTGTAAATATAGTACAGAGAGTTCCCACAGACCCTCTAACCAGTTTCTACTACTACCAACATTCTACATTGGTGTGGTTAGCTTGTTATAAATAATGATCCAATATTGATACATTATTATTAACTGGAGTTAACACTTTATTCTGATTTCCCAAGATACTTTTAATGTTCTTTTTCTATTTCAGATCCAAGACACCACAGTACATTTAGTCATCATGTCTCCCATGTTACTCTTGGATGAGATAGATTCTTAGAGTTTTATTTTTAAAGACCTTGGCAGTTGTTTCTTTTTCTCTTTTGATTGTACTGGGGACTAAACCCAGGAGTGCTCTACTGAGCCACACTCCCAGTGTCTTTTATTTTATTTTATTTTATTTTATTTTACCTTATTTTTTTGAGAGAGGGTTTCACTAAATTGCTGACAGTCTCATAAAGTTGACCAAAATGTTCTCAAACCTTGCAATTCTCCTGCCTCATCAGGAGATTACAGGTATGTTATCCCTCTACCTACCCTGGCAGTTTTGAAAAGAAATTATAAGGTATTTTATAGTATAACGTTCATCTAAGATTATTCTGTTGTATTGTTTTCATGATTAGATAGCAGTTATATGTTTTGAGGAGGAACATCAAAGATAAGTTGTTATTTCAGAACATTACATCATACATCAACATTATTGATGTCAACCTTGAGCACCTGAGCCCCTGACTGAGGTTGAGATTCTGCACTGCAAAATTACTTTATTTCTGGGCTGGGGATATAGCTCAGTTGGTAGAAGCTCGCCTTGCAAGCATAAGGCCCTGGGTTCAATCCCCAGCACCGCAAAAAGGAAAAAAAAAAAAAAAATTACTTTATTTCTGCCATTGCATACCACGCTCTTCAGAAGAAAGTTACTTTGTGAACCCCATATTTAAGAAGTGGGGAATTATTTTCCACTTCCTCCAGGGCAAAGGGAATGTCTATATAAATTATTTGATTTGCTTCCACATGAGATTTTTTCTATTCTCCACAATTTAATTATTTATTCATTTATTCATACCAGTATAGACTCATGTATGTTTATTTCATACTTTGGTTTATAATCAAACACTACATTATTTATTTTGTTACTCAAATTCTTCTAGAGTTGGCCATTGAGATCTCTCTGTGTTGGCTTTCAGGTCCTTTTAACATACCCCTGAAATTGTGAGATTTATTTTTTTTAGCACTTTCTCATTTTCTAGCATCACACTCTTGTAGTGGATTATAAAGATAATTATGAGAACGGTGAATACCTATGTGCAGTAACAAAAGAGGCCAGCCAGGGTATCAAATCCTTTGTAAGTAAACCAAGATAATTTCTGTGGGCTGGGGATATAGCTCAGTTGGTAAAATGCAAATATATAATATTTGTTTCATTATTTCTATCAGAAGATCACAAGTTAGATTTTAAGCTTATATATGCCATTGACTATTACACATAAAGCTTAATAAATGCCTTTACCTTACTAAAAACTGAAGGTGACCTTCCAACTTCAATGCTAAGATAAATACTGACTGTGTTTCTTTCAGCTCACTTACAGTATTTAACATAGACAATGTTAGATGGATACTATTTGTCTAATGCCAGTACACAAAACCCTTCCTTATTCATATTTCAATTTTCATGTAATTAGAAGCTTTCATCTTTTAGAAAACATTTGTTCTATGTTAGATCCAAAAATCATGGATTATCACAGTTTGATAATAATCTGTCCATTATATTACATCAATCCTCATAAAATAGTTTCAGTTTTGGATCCTTGTGTGTAAATGGGTGTAAATGCTTATTGTATCAGAGCAAAGATGAGGCAGAGAATGAGAAACACACTGTGCCAGACTGATTCTGTGAGAAGTATGATGAACTTGGTTTTTATCATTCCTCTAAAACCCTGTCTCCTCCTGTGTTCCTTCATCCAGTCATGCTTTGACTCCTGTAAATGATTCAGGTTTTAAAATGACTGTTTATCCTACCACAAATTCCTTCAAGGTAAAGTCACTTTCTGTCAACATCATATATTTACAGTCTCTTAGTAAAAAAACTATTCTTTCTTAGAAAACATCTAACTTCTAAGACAAAAATGCTTTCTACCTTAGTGACATTCAACCATACTTTTTCTATGCTGAAAATATTGTTGTTTGTTATAATTTCCTGCTGGTTTCATAGGGTTCTTAACACTATTTATTACTTTGGAACCAGGAGAGAAGGGGAAAAAGGTGCATGTCCATATTCCTGGCCAGTAGGCTTGTTTTTACAGAAATTTCTATGCTCTTTGAAAGGTTGTTAAGCTTTGTGTACATCATCTCACAATTGCTGGCTTTCTGGGGTCATGCTTCCTGGGGATCAACCACCTAATGGCTATTCCCACTCTGGTTCATCACAAAAGGTATGCATGTGCCCTTCTTTTGTGTTTTTCTGTTTCGGGAAAACTATACATAAACCTGGTTGATGGCTCACAGCTCTTCAGTTTCTCTGTTTGGTATCTGTTGAAAACATCTCCTGGTGACTGACCTTAAATGCTCTCTCCATCTAGAGCCAACAGGAAAATTCTTCCTCTTCCTTGTGACCAAGTGCTTTAAAGAAATTTGCCAGAGCAAGGCAGTTAGAAGACAGTGATCAAAGAACAGAGTTATTTATATGTGTGTATGTAACTGAGATTTTGAATAAGGTAGTACGATATTATGTGATCAGAAAAATATTATCTCCTACTTCCACCTTAAAATTGAGCCTAATGCAATAGAAAAAACTATTCTTTCTTAGAAAAAATAGTAGTGGTTGGTGAAATGTGACACTTCCCTAGAATAAAATTCAGAATAATCCAATTATTCCTCTCATTCAAGAGTATACATAAGACACTTAAAACTTCAAATATAATTTCAACCAAAGTAATTCAAATTTCAAAGCTCCACATAATTATTGAATCTTTACAGTTTACTCAGGGACACTGGTACCTTTGCAAGATGAGAGATGTGCTGGAAGTGGTGGTCAAGCTCATTATTCCTTTTAGAAACATTCTTTCAAAATATACAAGCAACGTAAATGCTGCATAAGATTAGAAAGTGCAAACCTAAAGAGCATTTGTAGACAACTGAGTTTGTCTAAGTTTGAAGCAAATGAAGAGATTAAAAAACAAATCAAATAATTCCAATATCTTTTTCTCACCCAGTTTAAAACCTTCCAGTGATCCTTTACTGTCAAAAGAATTATGGTCAGTTTCTCTAAGAGATTACAGAATACATGCCTGATTGTTGAATTCCTACCTAGAATCACTTTCACCATGACATTGCTTGCACCTTTCTATGTAGAATTGCTTGCCGCTCTCATAACTGATCCCACTATTTCAAAGCTGTCATTTTCTACCATGTTATTTCCTCTCTAGAATTTATTTATATTAGCTCTAATATAGTAATTAAAATTCCCCATTTATTATTGCTAGGTATACAGCGACTCACCTTTTATCATTGCATTCTTTTTCTTGTTTTACATTTTGCTCATTGCATTATTCAATGTGTATACTAGGCAAATGTTTTTTGAATGGATAATTTAATATAGCCCAAATAGGCACTGTTGAATGATTTCCTTGGTTGTATGTAGAGTTTGAGCTCCCAATCCTCATGCAAATTACTTATAAGTCAGACATTCCAGATCTTCTTCAGAGATCCACAGTTTCTGAATAGACCTAGAGTGGAGGTTCCCTGTTTTTCTTCTTATAGATACTTGATCCATCACTTCCTGGCGACCATCTGGAAAGTCTCCTTAAAAAAAGTGTACACTTCTAATTCATTTCTGAAATAACATCATCTTCACAGTCAACTTTCTTCTGAAAACTTTTTTCCCTTTCTTTATGTGTTATGTTTAAAACTATTATATTACCTTCTTACAATAATACTATGTTGTTCTATGCCTGAAAGTCAGAGTATCTTTAATGAAAGTAACAGAGAACTTAGAAAATCTGTTAAGGATTTGCTAAAATTGTAATTTTGAAAAGGCTTGCCCTCTTCTTTTATCATCAGTACTGTTAGGCAAATACAAGTTATGAGAGTGAAGTATTGGGAGGCTTGTTTTTCCTCCAGTTTAAAGCTCTCAGATATTACGGGGCTGTGAGGACACACTTTGAAGAAGGCTCACTGATGGTTAGAGCATAATTCAGTCCTGCTAATGATAGATTAGGTATACAGACCAACCCTCCTGCTTAGCAAACTAAAAGGTAGTACAAAATATAAACACCATAAAAACACCTAAGAGCCTGTGAGATCGTGAGAAACTTGAGGTGTGAAAATCAAGAGCGTGATGGGGCTCAGAATATGTTATCCCAAAATATGCATTTTGGCATTTTGAGAAAACAGCAGAGCCAGACAGATCTTTTCAACTTCGCTTCTTCCTTCTCCTCTGAAGCAGGTCACAAATCCTTCATTCTAGAGGTGCCACCCTTATACCAGGAGGAAAGGTACATCCTTTCCTCTGAAGATACAGGACACAATAAAGAACCTGAACAAATTGGCTGCTGGTTTATTGTCATTAGATCACACCCCCTTGGTTCTCCAATCGTATTTCTCTAAAATTGAAGCATAAAAATAGATCAGTTTGACAGTTTCTTTGGACCTTCATCTCTTTATCAAGAGTCTCATGTCATATAAAACTTATATTAAATACATTTGTATGCTTCTCTCTCAATCTCTTTTGTGATGAGTGAAGATCACAGAGATAAATCAAACATTTGGGGTTGCTTTGGAAGCAATTGGTACACTTTCAGAAATTGCTGAAGCCTGTCTTTTTTTTATCATTCCAAGCTTTGGAGCTGCCTCCTCTTCTTAACCAGTCTGCTTGCAACTGTCACCTAGGCTATGGAAAGGAAAATGCTGTTTTGGAAGAGGTCATTTCTATGTACTTGGAAATTAAAAAACTTTTACCTCATATTACAAAAGTCATGTCTGATCCCATGGAATAAGAATTTATTATTTCTGTATGAGACTAGGAAAAATGCTTAAAAATAAAATAGAAATTAGTAATTATATTAAATTCCTGTTTCTTTATTAAAGTTATCAAATTGACATTACATTAACTCAGTGCCTCCATTTTGAGAAAGATAGAAAATATGGCATTTATTTCTGAAAAACCACAAATACCCAAAGACACTAAATAAATGAAACACCACTCTGGACACAATTGCTTTGTATTTAATCATCCATAGATCTAAATAAACATAGACCAATCATACAGCTTGTATTAAGAAACATTTATTGACTAAAAATAAAAATAGCATTCAGATTAATGATTATTTTATAAACCATCAAAATCATCAAAAGCAAAGACCATATAGATAGATTGGGCCCATTCACAGTGCCACTAGAGGATCCCCACTGGAGGTTTGGGGATGACTTATTGACACTGTTGCAAAAAAGAACATGCATTCATCAGGAATCTAATTTGTTAGAGGTTAATAACATTTAGCATTTGACTGCAGAGGTCTGTTAGCATAGGATTTAGAAAATGTATGGATAATTTAGACACTGATGAAAGGGAAGCTAAAGAATGCCAAATTCAGGTGTTTCTCCTTCAATGAGCAATTTCTATGAAGAAAAGATTATAACAAGGTTCTGAGTATAGTTATCAGGAAAAGGATGGAACCCTACAACGACTGCATTTTCTCAAAATGAGAAACTAGACATGGCATGCCATTAACATTTTCACATTTTGAAATAGGGTTCTTATTTATTTCCTGACATTCTGTTGAGAAAAGATTTGGTCTCCAGTTTCTCCCCCACATTACAAACAAGAAGGTGTTCTTAAAATGAAAAATGGGAGTTGAAGCTGATAGGATTCCAGATTTGTGTCTTTAACAATTTAACAATTAGCAAGAGATGTCAACCATACTGGAGAGATCTGTACAAATAATTTATATGATTTTCAATTGCTTGTAAATAAAATATCAAGGAACATTTTCAAAACTACAGAATCAATTGATTTCAATATAATACTGAAAGTCCACAGAGGCAGATAAAACATTCTATAATCTCTCAAAACTTTCAATTGTAATTATATACTGATATTGGAAAAACAATACTAATACTGTCCTCTGATATTAAAGCATATCAATGTTCAGAAGTTAATAGAGAAAGAGAAACAGAGTTTGCCATAGCAACTGACTCCAATTAATATTCAGCCCTGTGACCAGGCACTACTAAAATTTTGCTAAGCAAACTCTATTGAATATCTGTCTTAAAATGCTTCAGTCAATAAAAAAAAAAACAAAGTTTATTTGACTTGTGGTCAGATTCTAATTCTACTTTCACTTTTTCTACAGGCTAAATAATTACAATTAACCACTGATTAATGCTGTAGTTAATGAGAAATCAAGGCATTCTTCAATTTTCTCCCCAAACCCAAAGCAACATTTAGCTAAAATATATTTCATTGTTGACAGGAAAAGTAAAATAGTGAGCAAATATTTTCTAAAAAGTTAAATGATCATTTCAATCTCATTCTCAAGTACTGGGAATTTGAAACCACAGCTTGATGCAAATTTTAATTCAGAAATATATTTAAGCCCATTAATAGCTTTTCTCTAATATTATTCATGCTTTATTTTATTCTAATTTCAGAATTATTTCATCCTAACGAGTAAATAGATTTGAAAACAATCATTCAAGATTGTTATTTTTTTCAAATAAAAGTCTGTAATAAGACAAAATATTTGGAGAAAGATGCAATCTTTGAAATAATATAGTTACTTCTCATTATATTTTCTTTCTTCCATAACTTATTTAATTCCATTATTTGACTTAAGTACAAAAGTTACTTTTGCTAGGAAAATGTGGGAAATTTTGAATCTCAAGTTTACCTACAGAAGCACCAATTTTAATTATCACAAGAAAATGTGTAGTACTAGCCCAATTAACTAGAGAAAGATCATGATTTCAAAAGATAGTCTTTTCATTTGTAAACTTTGATTGAATTAACTGCTTGCCATGCAAATTAATTATCTAATTTCAGTCACAGGGTGAGATGAATGGTTTATGAACACCATTTTTTAGCACCAAATTCTCTTGTCACTATTAATTCCACATTACCACCTATCTTTATAGAAGTTCAGTTCAGAGCATGGTATGAAAGCCTGGTTAAAAACAACATTCAGGACTAAATTGGTAATGTATTATATGTAGTGTCTTTATTCTATTATTTTGTTTTTCAAGTACTGGGAATTTGAACCCAGAGCCTGTGCTTTACCACTGAACTGCATGCCCAGTCTAACTTTTAAATTTGCCCTGTAAAGTTAACTAGCACAAGAATGGGCTTACACATTTAATCTTACACATTTATATTTATTTATCAATTTCAATGGACTATCTCATCCACTTCTGTCTTACGCTAAACACATTTTGACTCAGAAAAGATTGACGTTTGACACTCTCTCACATTCTTATTCTATCTTCATTCTTGGAGGCTTGTTCTTCTATGATGCGCCTATGGCCTTCACTCTGCTCACCGGTACTCAGAATTCTCTGTCATAACCACCAAGAAGGATTTTCTCTCTGGCAAGTGTTGTGCTTTTTCTGCCTGCTGTAAAAATTCTTTACCTTGCTATTATTAAAGACAAAAATTGACTTTCAGAGATATTAAAATCTTGCTCAGAGGTCACTTCTAGGGAAATATGGATCAATACTTTGCAAAGATTATCAGACCCCATATTCTGAAAACTTTCACTTTCCTATATTCTTTGCTTTTAACTAAAGGGAAGGAATGGGTTAAACACATGCTTTAGGAAAATGATTACAAATGTTCTTAATGGATACTATATCCATGGTAGAATATATAAATAGATACTCTGGAATTTTGTAGTGTCCAACCTGGGAGACAACATATGGTGGCCCTCAAGTTGATGAAAGAAATGAAATAAATTGTATAGATTTTATACTTGACAGTAATTAACTACTGAAGTTGATGAAATAAGGAAAAGGAGACATCAAGGATGATTCCAAAACTAATTCCACAAGATGGCTTTAGTCTTAACCATCTTTAGAACAAGGTACACAGGGAAAGTGGCAACTGCAGGAGGGCATTTACAGATGCATTGGATTTGAGGTACTATGGGTACCGACCAGGAGAAATGTCCAGAAAGTAAAATGGATGTCAAGTATTTCAAAATATGTTGCTGGGACATCAGAGAGAGAGAGACAGAGAGCATCACGAGGCAGCAAGGGAGGAAGATAGAGAACATATCACTGAAGTTTCACATATGCTACTCACTGGCAGAGAAGTAAGAATTGAAGTAAAGAGGGTGCCTGAAAACAGGTTACAGTGAAAATAGGACAGAGAAAATAGGGGAGCACAAGTACAGAGCATTGAGAAAAAGATTATTTGACGGTCTTAAAAGTGAAAGGATTCCCCAGAAAGATACTAATAAACAAGACTCAAAACCATTATAACCCTGCAGGCATCAGTGAATGGGAAGTCTTCAAAGAAGATGCAAACACCTCTACAAAATGATACTGAGAGGAAATAGAGAATAAATTCTGAGGAACAGTCAGTAAATGTCATGAAAAGGAGTTCACTGATGAAGATGAAAGAAAATGGATACCTGCTCTGGGAAATCTATACTGTCAACTTGGGTTTCTCATATTGCTAAGGGATTTTTCCCTCACACTATACTCAAAATATGTTACCCACTTTAGCCAGTGCCTAAAACATTTACAGGTTAGTTATATCAGAATGCTCTGTGCAGGTTTTTTTTTTTTTTTTTTTTTTTTTTTTGGTCAAAATCTAGAATTCACTGCTACACTATACATTCTCAGTCTATTTTTATTATTTTATTTTGAGAAGCGGTTTCACTAAGTTGCTTAGGGCCTAGCTAAGTTGTTGAGGTAAGCCTCAAACTCATGATCCTCCTGCCTCAACTTTCTAAGTCACTGCAATTCAGCATTTTATGTTTACTCACTGTCTTTAAAATCAAATTCCCATGTAAGGAATTTCACCATCAGATTGGATGTATATTTGCGTATAGAATTTGTGCATGTGTTTACATATATGTCTATCATACACTACTCCTCTGCAAGCATATGTGTGGAGTATAAAGAAAAAACTGCCCATCAACTAAAGGCTAATAAATTAGGACATCAGAAAAGTAAAGATTAGAATTAGTTGTGAATTTAAAAGATGCTTTAAAATGCAGTCACAAAGTCATTAAGTGTTAAGTGTTTTTATGACATCACTAAGATTTGGGAACTTAGATAGATTTTAAGCCAGAGGTACCTGATTAAGGACTACTCCTAAAATTGTCTTCAAAATTAGCAGATATTCAAATACAGATTGCATATTTACATTTTGTCAGGGACCAAATCTGGAGATATTACTAATTACAAAGAAGTAATATTAAGGACCACTGATGAATGATATACAAATAAACTACCATTTTTTTTTTTTTTTTTTACTCCCAGGTATTTTCATCTACTCAAAAAGCACATAGAGGCTACTTACATGCTTCATTCTCTAGTGAGACCTTTACAATAAAGTAACAAAAAGATGCAAACTATTCATGTCCCATAGTTATAGTCTGCTAACATCTAACTGTAATAAAATATCTAGTTTAGACCAGACTTACATATATTTTCATCATCTCTGATTTTATTTCACTGACATTCAAATCAGATAATATCCCAATGAATTCAAAATGTATTAACAGAAAGATAAAAGCAATTCTATTTCATGTTTATGAAAATGTATTTAAAGAAAATGGAATCATACATTTTTATTATGTAGTGTAATATCATACATTATTGATTGTCAGCTTTCCTTTTACTTGTTAAAATATGCAGCATTTGGTTCTGATATTTTAAGTGTTTTGCACATTTACAAAAATAAAATAGTCAGCACTTTAAAGTTGTTATGATACCCAAACTCATCCTAATGCAAAAGCATAAGTTCCTTCTTGCAAATTAGTAAGAAAAATACATAAAAAACAAAATCATTTGAACCCTCTTTTATTCCCTTCTAGGATTCATAGTGCTTCTTTACATTTTCATGAGTTTTATTTTTATTAAATGTTTAAAAATCATTTGATGCTGGAAAAATTAGCTCTCTTCACATACTTAGTTTGTTAGACTTCTTGTTCTTCCATTTAGAGAATATTAGTCTTTTGACACAGGACAATATGACTTGTGGATAGTTTTTAAATTTCATCATTGTTTTCCTGATGTATGAATAATCAGGCCAAAGATCTGTCTACAGTCCTCATGAGATCATGGCTATTTTGTTTCAGACTCATTTTTTCTTCGTTTTTCCATAGTGTGATGGAGAAATGAGTAAGTTGTGATTCCATCACTATTGCTTGTAATCTCTCTACCTGGTTTGCACCACACAGTACTTAAGGTGATAGTAAAAAATGAGGCTCTCTTATAATGGAAAAAAAAAAATTTTATTTGGTTTTTCCCATAGGCTCAGGTAAGGCTATTTTTAAACATGATAAACTAAACTAATATTCAAGGTAAGTAATGATTTAAGACCAGTCTTATGTAGTGAAAACTAACATTTGTAAAGAACTTTACATTGTGATTATTATCAAATTTGCACTGTTTTCCACATGTTTAAGGATTTAATCACTAGAACTTCAACTAAATGATTTTCATTAAATATCTACCTCCTTACTTCACATACTTATAGTAAATCTGCCTTTTAAACATGAAGTTTGTAATTTTCTGTTCACATTTCCCTCAATCTTGAACAAAACATGTACTCAGCACACCTTAACTCCCATTATTGGCTTCCTGAATAATATTTAAATCCTGTAATACTTTTATAATTGCTTTTTATCATCAGCACTCATTTAGGTTTATTCCCAGATTTATATTCTCTTTTTTCTTTTCTTGCTCGTTTCATGTCTGGGATTCCATTTGGGATTTAATTTTTTTTCTCCCTAAAGAATAGTGTTTATTATTTTCTTACAAGTCCATTGCTGGCAGTGAATTTTTAATTCCTCATATGCAAATGCTTTTAGATTACCTTTGTTCTTAAAATATAATCATTTGCAGTGGAGAAATTCAACTTGGAAATCGTACACTTCAGCATCTTGAGGATGCTCCACTTTCCTCTGGACCCTAATGCTCAGTAGTCGCTCAGTCATTCCTGTGAGATTAATCTCTGGCTATTTTTTAATATTTTTATGCTTTGTTTACTTCATCACTTTGGGAAATGCTCATCCATTATCTCATACAAAAATCTCCCTGTACTCCATTTTAGCTATATCCTTTTATTATTTTGCTTAAAGGGATATTAGATCTCATTGTATCCTCTCCTACCTATTCTTTATAATGCCTATATTTTATTTGTCCCTGCTTCTCTCTAGCTCAGCTGTGTCAAACTTGCTATTAAAATCATGCATTTGTCTTCTTGGTTTTCATTATTATGTTTTTCAGTTCCTTAATTTCTAGTTGATCTATATTCAAATATGTAGCATCATTTCTTAGTTTCAAAATCTTTGCTCTAAATTTTAGGATTTTGTTTTGTTTTGTTTTGTTTTTACTAAAGTACTTTATTTTTCCTTACTCAATGAAGTGTTGCTGGGGCCTAATATTCTCACATTACAGTAGAAAAACAAAAATTTGTTATCTCATGAAAAATTGGGTACAAAAAACTTTATGTAAATTAAAATGAATAAACTTACAGGTATAAATGCAAACTGTTTCCAACTCAAGGCAAGTAATAACCAATGGTGGTCAGGCGGGAAAACTTTGGTAAGAACGGAAACTGGTTCCCACCCTGTTAGACTGGCAAGAACTGACAACTGGTCCAGCCAACTCTGCCAGCTAGAGCAATCCTGGAACAGTATGTCAGCTAACACATGAATACCCTTCACAGATCACTGCTGTGGTCTCAGATTCACTAAGCCATGAACTTATCTCTTGTATGTATGCTCTCACCTCAGACACCAGATGACCAAGTCATATGGACTAAGGGCTTAAATCAAAGATATGCATAGGGCATCAAACATATACCAAGAGAACAGTTAAGTTGAACACAAGGTCAAAATCAGCAACAAGCTCAACGATCCAGTACTCACATCAGATACAAGCTTCATGGACAAATTTCTTTTCAAAGGCTTATTCCAGTTTCATGAGGCTACCATGAGGTGTATACATTCTCCAAGGCAAATTAATACTTCAGAATCAGCTCATACAGCAGGTACCTGGCACCTGCTCCAACCATCTAGAAGCATTTGCAGTGGGCATCTGCTGGAAGGTAGACAGTGAAGCTAGGATGGAGGGGCCAGTCCACACAGAATACTTGTCCTCAGGGGGAGCAATAATCTTGATCTTCATGGTGCTAGGGACCAGGGCCGTGATCTCTTTCTGCATCTTGTCAGCAATGCCTGGATACATGGTGGTGCCTCTGGACAGCACAGTGTTGATATAGAGGTTTATGCAGATGACAAAGTCACACTTCATGATGGAGTTGAAGGTGGTATCATGGATGACCAGAGGATTCCATACCCAGAAAAGAGGGTGAGATGATTGCCTCTGGACACTGGAACCACTGATTGCTGATGGTGATCACCTTCCCATCAGGTAGCATGTATCCCTTCTCCAGGGAGGAAGAGGATTCAGCAGTAGCCATCTGCTCGAAGTCCAGGGCTACATAGCACAGCTTCCCCTTGATGTTACACACAATCTCCTGCTCAGCAGTGGTGGTGAAGCTGTAGCTCTTCTCTGTCAGGATCTTCATGAGGTTCTCTCAGATCCACCCAGCCAGGTCCAGATACAGAATGGTATAGGGAAGAGCACAGCCCTTGTAGATGGGCACTATATTGCGACCCCATCACCAGAATCCATGACAGTGCCAGTGGTGTGCCCAGAGGTGTACAGGGACCGCATGGCATTGATGGTCACATACATGGCCAGTGTGTTGAAGGTCTCGAATATAATCTGAGTCATCTTTCTGTTGGCCTTGGGGTTCAGAGGACCTCGGTCAGCAGCACCAGGTACTCCTTGGGGGTCACTAGTTGTACAAGGTGTGGTGCCAGGTCTTCTCCATATCATCCAGTTGGTGCTGAATGGGGTACTTCAGGGTCAGGATGCTGCACTTACACTGGGCCTCGTAGCCCACATAGGAGTCCTTCTGACCCATACCCACCATTATGCCCTGGTGGCAGGGGGCCAAATCATGAAGTGGAATCATGAAGTGACAGCCTGGGGGCGTCGTCTCCAGCAAAGCCAGCTTTGCACATGCTAGAGCCATTGTCAATGACGAGCACGGTGATTTCCTCTGCCATTGTGATTGGTGGAAGACTGGCTAAGGAGTGGTGGGAGGACATGGAGTGCAGGACAGCGGCAGCAAGTGAGACTCCTTTTTTCTTTCCCTTAACATTGCATATTGTATCACAATGTAGATCTAGTAATTCCCACAGCCCACAGATAGCCCTCTGGAACAACTTCTACTGAATGTTTTTTGACTGATTCTAGCTTATGCATTTTCATTCTGCTATCTTCTTTATCTTTGATTGTTTATTTGAATAACTATTTTCAAAAATAATTTGAGTCCTAAGATGATATTATATTCTTTCAGAGATGACTTTCTTCTGGTGAGAAGAAGTGTGTGCTAGGAGGTTTAAATTAAAACTTGAGAACTGTGAGAGTTAATTACCTGGCTGACAGCTTCTCCAGGCTCCTGCCCAGAGCAAGGGATGTTATACCAGGGCTTCCACATTTGCAATCACTGAATGGTAACTCTCATCTTTCCAGCTCAGAGAGACTATTGAATGCTAGTTTTCCCCACAGATGCACCTAGAGGATTGGTGGAAGTTTCCAGAACAGAGAGGGCAAGAAGGTGCTACCTCTCGGGGAGGGTCCCTCTTCCTGGTGGCCTAGGTCTCCGATTCCTGTTGTCTGCTGCCTCTCAATAGTAGATTATGATTTGAAATGACCCTAAGAAACAAGTGGCTCATTCTCTTTCTCACTTTTATATGAGGTCTCTCATTGGCTTAATAAGTTGTTTTACAGTCCAATTTCTTAGATGCCTTTGTCAGGAGATGATATGAATCTCTTGTTCAACATTTACTGGAAAGGTATGATCCATAAGGATTACTTTTCACAGAAATTTTTATGTAAACATATTTGAAAGAAATTAACAATCTATAAGTGTTTTGGAGATCTTAACATTATTAACTTTTGCCCTAAAACTTCCCAAAGGATGTCTATCTTAAGGAAAGAGATAAAACATGGAAATGCTTTTTACATAAAGATATTAATTATAACATTTTTAAATCCTTAGAAAATGAAACATATCAAGTGTAAACTCTGGGAGGAATAGATGTGCTAGCTATGGTTTATCTGTATAATGGAATAATATCTAGCAATCAAAAATAATGTTTCTACTATAATCATGCTATTCTAAATTTCAGAATATATAATTTTATAGAACATATAATTAAATTCAAGATTAATGAATAAAGGAAACTGGATTATAAAACAAAATTCTAGAAGACAAATTACTAAAAATCTGTTGTAATTAGTTGGCAATGAAGATTTAAATTGTTATTTATATTTCTACTTAATTTGCTAATAACAAAATTATGCTATAATTAGAATCATGAAAACTGTTCTTTAAAATCCATCTGAAATGAAATATGAAAAAATATAATCAGTAATAATGAGAATTTCAGTTTTCTTTTAATGTCTTCATCTTTCACAAATTACCTAAGATTATTTTGCACTGCTTTTATTACCAAAATGAAGTGCAATGTTTTTCTCAATTAAATTTTTAAAAATTAAAAAAAAGAATTATTCACTGGAAATAATGTTACATGGGCTCTTGATTATTTATGTTACATAAAATTTTCCTGGAATAAATCTTCCAAAAGTATGTATGGTAAAGTTCAGTCAAACATTCTCTAGAAAACATAGCTGTTAGCTGGTGTTTATAAGTTCACAAAAAGAGTTGACATGAATCAGGACACTTTTCTTGTTTTCTTTTCAAGACAATCTGCTCGTAACACTTAAAATAAGGCCTGATTTAAAATTAGTTCATATGGCATTAATTTTTCAATCACTTCCTCAATGTACAAATATAGCTCAAAAAAGAAAGTGGTCTTTAAAAAACTACATAAAAAGTAAAATATTCATGCTATTCAAAAGTGAAAACTTTGTAGAGTGTACCCTTTGTGCAATAAATACCATAATGTGAAAGAACAATATGAATGAATTGCAGAAGGGTACAGCCTTCAGTTGGATGAAGGTGTTCCTTTTTCTTCCATGATTAAGTTACTTCTTTCAAAGGACCCATAAGTACTTTATCTCTTTGTAGATGGGAAAAGAAAAAGGATATATAATCCTTCCCATAATTGTCTGGGTGTCCAAATGTAATTGTGTTCCTAATCAATCACCTCCTACTAACTCCAGCTTTGTTTCCTGTCGGGGTTTCCGGGACCCCCAGCCTTGGGCACTGTCAAGATGGCGCCTGGCGCTGAGCCAAAAGCGGCCAGCTATACAGTAAACAACCAGCGAATTCCAATGATTGGCTAGTTAACGACACATCGTTAACATTAGAGCATGCCCCCCTCGTGTACCTATTCTATGCCTGCAGCTGTCCGCGCGTTTACCTCGTGTGCTCTCCCCTGATTGGTTGAAGTGTATATAAGCTTGATGGGTGGGGGAGTAGGGGGAAAGCTGAGAGTAAGAGAAGCTGAGAGTAGGAAGAAGCTGAGAGTAGGAGAAGCTGAGAGTAGAAAGAAGCTGAGAGTAGGAAAAGCTGAGAGTAGGAGTAGAAGCGAGGAAGAAGAGTGCGAGCGAAGTAGGCGTGAGCCGAGCGGGAGAAGCAGAGCGGCCGAAGCAGGCGTGAGCCGAGCAGGAGAAGCGGAGCAACCGGAGCAGGCGAGAGTTAAGCAGAGGGAAAGAGAGCGAGAGAAAGAAAAGAGAGAAAGGGATAGAAAAGAGGGAAAGAAAGGAAGACTGTGCACAATAAACTTCCAAAGCTTCAGACGTTTGTCGTGTCTCTCTCTGCGGGCAGAGGGAACGGGATAGTTTCCTTTGTCACTCTTGGCAACACCCAGGATTTCTGCTTCTGATGCTGCAAAAACTGTTACCTCATATTCATCATATTTAGCCTTTATGAACCTATAGATATTACTTTATTCACAATAGTTTTCAATTGAAGAAAAATTCATTATGTCCTTGAATTGTTTCTTGTCTGCTCAGTCAGTTAATTTGACCTTAGCATAAGGAAAGAATGACTAATTGAGCTGATAATTACAATACTGAGTGACTAGACTTGTTTGGAAAACAGAAGGCTGCTCTTTGCAAAGTAATCCTGTAACATTGTAATTTTTACTTTCTTTACAATTCAATAACTTTCAAACAAACATTTGGTCACTCTCGATATTTAGATAAACAAACCAGCAAATGTTTTCGATTCTAAATTTGTTCAGATTTTTAATTCTATTTTTCTTACAAAATTGGTTAACCAGATGGTTCTATGTTGAACTTCAATATAGAAGTTTTAAGCACAAATTCCTTTTTTTGTGACTTAAGATAATTTTATTAAATTAATCTTTATTACATTCATTCGCTTATTATTTATATTCCACATTGTATGAAGATTTAAAGATATGTGTGTGTAGTGAGGTTAAAACAATAAAATGAATAGATTATAAAAGCAAGGCAAAGGGAAAACAAGAGAATAAAAGATGAAGGAAAACCACTGCTACATGACAAGTTTTCTAAGGTATTTTTCAAAATGTATTTCTGTTGCCTGTAGAATATAAATTTTACTCTAAATCCAGTGATTAATATGAAATAAGAAATATGGAAAGAAACATAACTTAGTAAAAAGGAAAAAGCAGTTGTATAAGGGAAATATCACTCTTTCTGATACTAAAATCAGAAAGAAATTACTTCTGTGAATTCTTAAGAGAAAAAGATCCCATGTTATCCAAATAATAATTCTTAAGTAAACAAAGCAAATTGCTTCATAATGCTGTTTCCAGCAAAGCAGACTCATTAGGGATAGATGGGAAAAGATCATCATTCATTTCAAGAAAAATATATATAAGTGCAGTTATCTCATACTAGAAAAATGTGCCAAAACATATAATAAAGAAAAGATAGCCTATCCAACAAATGGTGCTGGGAAAACTGGAAATCCATATGTAGCAAAATGAAACTAAACCCCTATCCTTCACCCTGTACAAAACTCAACTCAAAATGGATCAAGGAACTAGGAATTAGACCAGAAACCCTGTACCTAATAGAAGAAAAAGTAGGTCCAAATCTTGATCATGTTGGCTTAGGACCAGACTTCCTTAACAAGACTCCCAAGGCACAAAAATTAAAAACAGGTTAATAAATGGGATAGATTCAAACTAGAAAGCTTTTTCTCAGCAAAGAAAACAATCAACAATGTGAAGAGAGAGCCTACAGAGTGGGAGAAAATCTTTGCCACACACATTTCAGATACAACACTAATCTTCAGAATTTGTAAAGAACTCAAAAAACTTTACAACAAGAATACAAATAACCCAATCAATAAATGGTCTAAGTAACTGAGCAGACACTTCACAGAAGAAGATCTACAAGCAATCGACAGATATATGAAAAAATGTTCGGCACTTCTAGTAATAAGAGAAATGCAAATCAAAACTACCCTAAGATTACATGTCACCCCAATTAGAATGGCTATTATCAAGAATACAAGGCACAATAGGTTCAGTGAGGATGTGGGAAAAAAGATACATTCATACATTGCTGGTGGGATTGCAAATTGTTGCAGCCATTCTGGAAAGCAGTATGGAGATTTCATAAAAAACTTGGAATGGAACCACCATTTGACCCAGCTATCCACTCCTTGGCCTATACCCAAAGGACTTAAAATCAGTATACTACAGTGGCACAGCAATATAAATGTTTATAGCAGCTCAATTCACAATAGCTGGATTGTGGAACCAACCTAGATTCCCTTCAACAGATGAATGCATAAAGAAACTGTGGTATATACATACAATGGAAAATTAGTCAAAAAGAAGAATAATATTATGGCATTTGCAGGTAAATGGATGGAGGAGAATATCATGCTAAGTGAGATAAGCCAATCCCAAAAAACCAAAGGTCAAATGTTTTCTCTGATAAGTGGATGATGATAAATAACCAGGGGAAGGGAGTAAAGGAAGAACAGAAGAAGGATGGATTGTGTAGAGGGAAATAAGGAGTGGGAAAGGGGGTGGGGGAAGGAAAGATAATGGAATGAGACAAACATCATTACCTTTTGTACATGTATGATTACACAAATGGTGTGACTCCACTTCGTGTAAAACCAGAGAAATGAAAGTTGTACCCCATTTGTGTACAATGAATCAAAAATAATAATAAAAATAAATAAAGCAAAAAAATACTCCAATAATATTGTTCAAAAGACAATATATTTGTGTGCGTAGATAATTAACCAAAAATTTAATAGTTTATATCTCTATTATAATATTAAAGTTGGCATTATTTCTTAAAAAAAATAGTTCAATGAGGAGCCTGAGATGAGGCCAAATGCATGATTTGCTTCTAGTCTGGTTTAATCAAAGTTCCTGCTGAATTCTTTTCTATAAATTATGGTTCTTTACACTAAGCTTTTCATTTGTATTAAAAAGTAGTGATTCCAAACTTTTAATCCTCAGTCAGTAGCCATTTTAAATTGTATGTCAAACATAGAGTCAGAAGCAACACCAGTCAACTGAGTTGGCATACGAGCAATGTGACCTTTGGGGACGAAAAACCACCCTAGCAAGAACCTGGTAAAGGGAAGATTGGTGTACTCTCTGCCCTAAGTATTCAAGGATATAGTTTCAACAGATGCCAAGACTTACAAGCAGGAGCATGGTGCTCTTCTGAATGTCTCCTAGTCAGTGAGTATGTTCTCCAGAGGTTTGCATCATGGGGTTAGGTGGAGGGAAACTACATCTAACTCACATAAAGACTGTCACAAACCCTTCACTTACCATGGCTTAGTGAAACAGCAACAGCCCTACACCAATAAAGTTTAAATTTCAGATTTCATGGTATATGAATCATGAGGAATGACACAAAATATGAACTTTTACGTTAGCTTTTCAGACTACAAATCACCTAGTAAATAATTCATGTACATTATGATCAGTCACCAACCATGTCACTTGTTTCAAATCTCTTGGTGATTGTTTCTTAGTATCTATTAATAAGTCTACACCTAGAGAGCAGAGAGCAATTAGCTGCCTCCCACTCTTACAGTGGCAAACCCATATGACATTTTACAAAAATGAATAATGAAAGAGGGTAATGATCGAGAAAGATAGATATGCGATAAAAGTTAAGTGGAAGAAGAGGAAGAGAAGGGTAAAAAAAGTGACAATACTTGAAGCATAAAATTCAATGGCAATATTCATATTTCCATTCAAGAGGCTAAACATGCAGTCAGATAAAAGCAGGAAAGATGAACCTGTTGATACAAATGAGGAAAGTGGTTGAGATGAGAAACATGAAGATGTCACAGCAGAAGTGATGCTGGCCAAAAATTTACATAAGACCACCTTTTAGAGTTATTCCATCCTAAGGAAAAAACAAGGGTAACATTTTACACAGATGCAAATTTTGAAAGGTGTTAGGTCCATTCACCAGGATATAGAAAAGATGTTCTCTTCATACCCTGAATAATGCAGAGAAGAAAAACATAAGTGCTGTTCAAATTATTCTTGGTTAGGTTATATACAAAGAAAACAAAGCATTTTGGTTCTTAATGTTTCTAATATTTTCAATTTCAGAGTACTGAATATTAATTTTTACTTTTCCTTATACCTGTATATTTTTAACTAACAATAACAAAGTTTCCAAAGTTCTGATTAAAAATGTTAAAAATCAGAGAGTAATCATAGTAGCCCCAATCATAGTAGTCCCATTGATTATTAAATTTATTTATAAAGCTGCAGATTTTTTTTTGACTTCATAGTTCAGTTTATTGTGAATTGTGCTGCTATAAACATAGGTAGGCTTTTATCACTATACTATGATGACTTCAATTCTTTTTTTTTTTATTGTAAACAAATGGGATACACGTTGTTTCTCTATTTGTACATGGAGTCAAGGCATACCATTTGTGTAATCATAAATTTACATAGGGCAATGTTGTTTGATTCATTCTGTTATTTTTTTCCCTTTTCCCCACCCCTCCCACCCCTCTTTCCCTCTATACAATCCTTCCTTCCTCCATTCTCACGACCCTCTTTATGCCTAACCTTAAACCTAACCCTAACCCTAATGCTAACACCTCCCACCCCCCATTATATGTCCTCATCCGCTTATCAGTGAGATCATTCGTCCTTTAGTTTTTTGAGATTGGCTTATCTCACTTAGCATGATATTCTCCAATTTCATCCATTTGCCTGCAAATGCCATCATTTTATCATTCTTCAGGGTGGAGTAATATTCCATTGTATGTATATGCCACAGTTTCTTTATCCATTCATTAACTGAAGGGCAGCTAGGTTGGTCCCACAATCTGGCTATGGTGAATAGAGCAGCAATGAACATTGATGTGGCTATATCTCTGTAGTATGCTGATTTTAAGTCCTTTGGGTATAGGCCAAAGAGTGGGATAGCTGGGTCAAATGGTGGTTCCATTCCAAGCCTTCTGAGGAATCTCCATACTACTTTCCAGAGTGACTGCACTAATTTGCAACCCCACCAGCAATGTATGAGTGTTCCTTTTTCCCCACATCCTCGCCAACACCTATTGTTGTTTGTGTTCTTGATAATCGCCATTCTAATTGGGATGAGATGAAATCTTAGGGTAGTTTTGATTTGTATTTCTCTTATTACTAGAGATGTTGAACATTTTTTCATATATCTGTTGATTGCTTGTATATCTTCTTCTGTGAAGTGTCTGTTCATTTCCTTAGTCCATTTGCTGATTGGATTATTTGTATTCTTGGTGTAGAGTTTTTTGAGTTCTTTATAGATTCTGGAAATTAGTGCTCTATCTGAAGTATGAGTGGCAAACATATTCTCCCACTCTGTAGGCTCTCTCTTCACATTACTGATAGTTTCCTTTGCTGAGAGAAAGCTTTTTAGTTTGAATCTATCCCAGTTGTTGATTCTTGCTTTTATTTCTTGTGCTATGGGAGTCCTGTTAAGGAAGTCTGATCCTAAGCCAAGAAGTTGAAGGTTTGGACCTACTTTTTCTTCTGTAAGACGCAGGGTCTCTGATCTGATTCTGAGGTCCTTGATCCATTTTTCAGTTGAATTTTGTGCAGGGTGAGAGATAGGAATTTAATTTCATTCTGTTGCATATGGTTTTCCAGTTTTCCCAGCACCATTTGTTGAAGAGGCTATCTTTTCTCCATTGTATATTTTTGGCCCCTTTGTCTAGTAGAGAAAATTGTATTTATTTGGGTTTGTTTCCATGTCCTCTCTTTTGTACCATTGATCTACCTGTCTATTTTGGTACCAATACCATGCCGTTTTTGTTACTATTGCTTTGTAATAGAGTTGAAGATCTGGTATTGTGATACCCCCTGCTTCGCTCTTTCTACTGAGGATTGCTTTAGCTATTCTAGGTTTTTTATTCTTCCAGATGAATTTCATAATTGCTTGCTCTATTTCTGTAAGGTACTTCATTGGGATTTTAATTGGAATTGCATTGAATCTGTATAGCACTTTTGGTAGTATGGCCATTTTGACAATATTAATTCTGCCTATCCAAGAACATGGGAGATCTTTCCATCTTCAAGGTTTTCTTTAATTTCTTTCTTTAGTATTCTGTAATGCTCATTGTAGTGGTCTTTCACCTCTTTTGTGAGATTGATTCCCAACTATTTTATTTTTTTTTGATGCTATTGTGAATGGGGAGTTTTCCTAATTTCTCTTTCTGAAGATTCATCACTTATGTATAAAAATGCATTGGATTTATGAGTATTGATCTTGTAACCTGCTACTTTACTGAATTCACTTATGAGTTCTAAATGTTTTCTGGTGGAATTTCCAGGTTCCTCTAAATATATAATCATGTCATCAGCGAACAGAGATAGTTTGAGTTCTTCTTTTCCAATTCATATCCCTTTAATTTCTTTGGTTTGTCTAATTACTCTGGCTAGAGTCTCAAGGACGATGTTGAATAGATGTGGTGAAAGAGGGCATCCTTGCCTTGTTCCAGTTTATAGGGAGAACGCTTTCAGTTTTTCACCATTTAGAATGCTATTGGCCATGGGTTTAGCGTAGATGGCCTTTACAATGTTAAGGAATGTTCCCACTACCCCAATTTTTCTAGTGTTTTGAGCATGAAGGGATGCTGTATTTTATTGAATGTTTTTTCTGCATCTATTGAAATAATCATGTGATTCTTAACTTTAAGTCTGTTGATATGGTGAGTGACATTTATTCATTTCCGGATGTTGAACCAACCTCGCATCCCTGGGATAAAACCCACTAGATCGTGGTGCACTATCTTTTTAATATATTTTTGTATGCAATTTGCTAAAATTTTGTTGAGAATTTTTGCGTCGATGTTCATTAAGGATATTGGTCTGAAATTTTCTGTCCTCGATGTGTCTCTGTCTGGTTTAGGTATCAGGGTGATATTGGTGAGTTTGGGAGAGTTCTCTTGTCTTCTATTTCATGGAATACTTTGAGGAGTATTGGAATGAGCTCTTCTTTAAAGGTTTTGTAGAACTCAGCTGAGAACCCATCTGGTCCTGGACTTTTCTTTGTTGGTAGGCTTTTGATGACCTCTTCTATTTCATTGCTTGAAATTGATTTATTTAAGTTGTGTATGTCCTTTTCATTCAGTTTAGGTAATTCATAAGTCTCTAGAAACTTGTTGATGTCTTCAAGGTTTTCTGTTTTGTTGGAGTATAGATTTTCAAAATAGCTTCTAATTATGTCTTGTATTTCACTCGTGTCTGTTGTGATATTTCCTTGTTCATTCCGAATTTTAGTAATTTGAGTTTTCTCCCTCTTTCTCTTTGTTAGTGTGGCTAAGGGCTTATCAATTTTGTTTATTTTTTCAAAGAACCAACTATTTATGCTGTTAATTTTTCCTATTGTTTCTTTTGTTTCAATTTTGTTGATTTCAGCTCTGATTTTAACTATTTCCTGTCTTCTACTACTTTTGGTGTTGGTCTGCTCTTCTTTTTCTAGGGCTTTGAGCTGTAGTGTTAAGTTGTTTATTTGTTGATTTCTACTTCTTTTGTTGAATGTGCCCCATGAAATAAATCTTCCTCTAAGTACTGCTTTCATAGTGTCCCAGAGATTTTGATATGATGTGCTTTGTTCTCATTTACTTCTAAGAATTTTTTTATTTCCCTCCTGATGTCTTCTGTTATCCATTCATCATATAATAGTGTATTATTTAATCTCCAGGTATTAGAGAAGTTCTGTTTTTTATTCTGTCATTTATTTCTAATTTCAATCCATTATGATCTGATAGAGTACAAAGTAGTATCTCTATCTTCTTGTATTTGCTAACAGTAGCTTTGTGGCATAAAATATGGTCTATTTTAGAGAAGGATCCATGTGCTGCAGAGAAGAAATTGTATTTGTTCTTTGTTGGATGGTATATTCTATATATGTCCGTTAAGTCTAAATTGTTGATTATGTTATTGAGATCTATGGTTTCTTTATTCAATTTTTGTTTGTAAGATCTATCCAGTGGTAAGAGAGGTGTGTTAAAATCGCCTAGTATTATTGTGTTGTGGTCTATTTGATTTCTGGAATTGAGAAGGATTTGTTTGACATACGTGGATGAGCCAATGTTCGGGGCATAGATATTTATGATTGTTATGTCTTGCTGATTTATGCTTCCCTTAAGCAGTATGTAATGTCCTTCTTTATCCCTTCTGACTAGTTTTGGCTTGAAGTCCACATTATCTGAAATGAGGATGGATACTCCAGTTTTTTTGCTGTGTCCGTGTGCATGGTATGTTTTTCCCCATCCTTTCACCTTTAGTCTATGGGTATCTCTTTCTATGAGATGAGTCTCTTGCAGGCAGCATATTGTTGGATTTTTCCTTTTAATTTAATCTGCCAGTCTATGTCTTTTGATTGATGAGTTCAGGCCATTAACATTCAGGGTTATTATTGTGATATGATTTGTGTTCTCAGTCATTTGACTAATATTTGTTTTTTGACATGATTTGGTTTCTCCTTTATTTGGCTATTCCTTTAGGCTAGCGCCTCCTGTTGCTGATTTGCATCGTTGTTTTTCATCTCTTCCTCATGGAATATTTTGCTGAGAATGTTCTGTAATGCTGGCTTTCTTTTTGTAAATTCCTTTAGCTTTTGTTTATCATGGAAGGATCTTATTTCATCGTCAAATTTGAAGGTAAGTTTTGCTGGGTATAAGATTCTTGGTTGGCATCCGTTTTCTTTCAGGGCTTGGTAAATGTTGTTCCAGGCCCTTCTAGCTTTTAGGGTCTGGATTGAAAAATCTGCTGATATTCTTATTGGTTTCCCTCTGAGTGTAATTTGATTCTTTTCTCTCGCGGCCTTTAAAATTCTGTCTTTATTTTGTATGTTAGGTATTTTCATAATAATGTGCCTTGGTGTGGGTCTGTTGTAATTTTGTATGTTTGGAGTTCTATAAGCCTCTCGTACTTGGTTTTCCATTTCATTCTTCAGATTTGGGAAATTTTCTGATATTATTTCATTGAATAGATTGTTCATTCCTTTGGTTTGTTTCTCTAAGCCTTCCTCAATCCCAATAATTCTTAAATTTGGCCTCTTCATGATATCCCATAATTCTTGTAGATATTGTTCATGATTTCTTACCATCTTCTCTGTTTGGTCAACTTTGTTTTCAACATTAAATATTTTGTCTTCAATGTCTGAGGTTCTGTCTTCCAGGTATTCTATCCTATTGGTTATGCTTTCTATGGAGTTTTATCTTGGTTTATTGTTTACTTCATTTCAAGGATTTCTGTTTGTTTGCTTTTTTTCAGTATCTCTAACTCTTTATTGAAATGATCTCTTGCTTCCCGTATTTGCTCTTTTAACTGTTGTTTGGTGTGATCATATAATGCCTGCATTTGCTCTTTCATCTCCTCCTTCAATGCCTTCATTTGCTCTTTCATCTCCTTGTTTGCTTCCCTGATTCTTTTAATTATGTACATTCTGAACTCCCTTTCTGACATTTCTTCTGCTGTGCTGTCATTGGGTTTTATTGATATAGTATCTAGGTTTGTTTGGGACATTTTCTTCCCTTGTTTTCTCATATTGGTCAGATGTCAATGGGACTCTGAGATATTGCAGATTTACTCTATTGGCTTATAGTGTCCCTGTAGATTTCTAGTGTATCACCTCTCAGCCTGCAGTAGCCTGAAGTCTTGGAGAAACTTGATAATGCAGTGCTTCCGAAGAAAGCTGCCCCTAGCCTGCTACTGGTTCAGGGCTTGGAGCTGGCTCTGTGTGGAAAGGCTCTCACTGGGGGGCCTGCTCTGAGAAGCTGGCCATGTGAGAGGAGTCCACCGCTGGAGTGAGCAGGGCTACCTTGGGAAGACTCTAGCTGCCCTGCCCTGCTCTGATAAGCCGCCCCTATCCGTGTCTGCCACCCAGGTCGAGCTTCACCTGGTGGGGGAGACTCACCCCGTGGCTCTATTTTAGTCTGAGTCTCTCAATGCCTCCCCTTCTTGAATCCTGGGTTCTGGAGCGACTGCAGATGCAGTCACCCTCTAGTTCGCCATCTTGGATCACTAAACTTGCAGATATTATTTTTATAGTTCCAAATTACTGTGCAAAGTGAGGACTACAAGTATTAAAACTTCCAAGTATGCAAATAAATAAATTAGCTGGAATATAATATTGGTAAAATGCAAATAAATTTTATGTATGAAGAAACACTTTGAAGTATTATAAGAAAGGGAGACAAATAAAAGAGAATGTATTCATTTTAACTGTATTCATAACTTCCTCAATTATGACATAAACAAAATTAAAAGACACCAAACTAGAAATACATATTTATAGCATATGTGTAATACAAAGACTTAATAACCAAGATAAAGGACTAAAAAAGAAATGACAAAGATGTCAAGTAATAAATGGGATATCAGAGGAAAAAAAATCTATAAAAAAAGATCATGCATGCAAGTAACTAAAATATACTTTAGCTTGTACAAATTCAAAGAAATTAATCACAAAGCAAGAAGTTCATTTGTTTTACCTGGGGGTTAAAACTTGGAGCTATTAAATTTGGGAATTAGTTATTCATAATAAAATCTGAATTATCAGAAAAAGTATGAGAATACTGGCATACCCATGAGCAGTACTTCAGAGACTGCAAATTAGTACAATTTTTTTTAGAGAGAAATTTGTCAATGTATGACAAAAGTTTCAAAACTGTATTTCTTATGACCCAATTTCAATTCCAGAAATTTTACTTTAAGAAGTAATTATGAGTTTATATAAAAATTAATACAAAAGGATGGTCATTTTTATGTTACTGAGAGAATAAAATGAATAATTTCAATATTCAATGAGAGAAAAATAAGTCACTTAATGAAATGTGATTCATTCAGTAAAATTCATGGGAGTTCACAAATTCTTTTCTTTACATATGCCTGTATGCAATAACATGGAGAACATAAGTTCTGTAACTCCTCCCTAAGAGAATATTGCAATTTGTTGGAAGAAACTTATTAAAAAAAATACTTAAGGTTAAAAAGTAACTAGAAAGCAGTATGCAAAGACAACTTGTGGGGAAGGACCAGTTTTGTAAATATTGTTGTGTTTGCTTTTAATCCCCTTCATTGCAGACTGTTTAGTTAGCTTTTGCACAACAGTGACCAAAATACCCCACAAGGACAATTTGGGAAATAGAAAGTTCATTTGGGCTCATGATTTCAGAGGTCTCAGTCCTAGACAGCTGATTCTGTTGCTCTGGGCCCAAGGTGATACAGCACATCCTGGAAGAAGGGCTTAGCAGAGGAGAATAGCTGAGCTTAGGAAGCAGAGAAAGAGGGTAGGGGAAAGGGGCCACCTGGAAGGGCAGGGGAAGCCCCTACTGTCCCAGCTCCTCGACTCCCCACGGTTACCACCCAGTCCATTCAAACTAGGATGGACCAATGAGGTTACAGCTCTTATAATTCTATAATTTCACCCCTGAATATTCTTATTAACTACAAAGTTTTTTTGCTAAATAATAAGTTTATTATTTAGATGACTGATTTGTATAACAAACATATATCAATGCCTTAAAATATCCTAACACTGGTTTATATACAAAAAAAACTTATCCAAGTCTCATAATGAACACATATATAAGATAAGTAGAAGTATTTTATTCATTCTATCCCACACAGTGAAGTTAAGTAATTATTCCAGGGGTAGCTAGTTAGCACCTGGCTAAAAACTTGAACAAGGAGATATAACTAAGGCCCAGAGGGAGATATAATCCATCGCCTCTTATGCCACATTGTAAAGTAAAATTGATGTACTTATTTACATTTGTGCAATAGATATTGAGCATCTTATCTGGAAAGTGCAAAAACAGTGCACTACTAGTAAAGACAGGAGAATTCAGACTTGACTGATGAGAAAAGTTATTAGAGTCTGATGTGAGTTACTCACCAGAAACTCATATCTCTGTCCTACACCATTTTTGGTATTCTTGAGATTTCCACCTTCATCACCATTGAGTATAATTGGATTCATGGGGAAAGCAAAGTCAAGACCAAAATGTGTTTCAATGGGCTAGTTGTCACTGTCCCTCATAAATTATGCCTGAGATAAGACATCAAATCAACCTTGTTAAAGGAATACATTCTATAAAATAAGGGACTTTTTTATTAATTTATTTGTTTTTATTTATTTATTTTTCCTAACTTCATTATGTTCTCAGTTCATGACACATATTGATCTAGGCAAGACTCATTTTTTGTTTTAATTTTTTAAAATTCCTCTTTGTTCCAATTCCCTACTCCTATTTCTTTACCTAAGAAAAATGTCAACCATTTAAACACACACACACACACACACACACACACACACACCCCTTTTTCATATCTAAACAGTCTTGTAAAATATTTATTTTGAATATGCATTTTTTATTTTTTTCACTCCATGTCATGTTATGATATACCTAAGTCACTGCCTGCATATCTCACTCACTGCTTCATACTAAATATGTCACAATATCCATTCAGGATGTATTTTAACTTCAAGGGCTATTTTCCACTTGAAGCTCTAAACAAAAATAAAAAGCAACTCAACTACACTAAGTCAACATATCAAAAGGAAAATTTTTTATGCAAATTAAGCAAATCTCTGCTGTGGCCTTTAGCTTTTTTATGTGATATGCTAAAATTTAAATGTTACTATTTATTATTTGTTTTTGGAGAATTAAAATAGTCATCAAATGTTTTCACTTATTTTCACCCCAGATTATGATTCATTCTTCTTCTATCATGAAAGGTTCTAGGACCATATCTGTTTATGTATTATTTTACAGATATTCATGAAAATGTCATATTGGAAAGTTATTTGAAGAATTACACATCAAAATTACAACCAGACTAAAAACCCCAGATATATTAAAGATTCTAGAAAATCAGTTTACAAGAATAAATAATTTAACTTCAGTACATTTTGAAATTAGGTCTAGGTAGAAAAAATTAGCTGAGTGAACCCACTCTATAAAGTGTTCTTATATAGGAATCAAAGACCAATAAACTTAATCTGAAAATTTAAATGATTAAAAGAAAGTTAATTTCAATGGACTTTAGAAGATTAGTCTCCAACATCTTTTTAAAACAAGTTGGAAAAAAAGTCCCTAATCATATGTGATGAGGATAACTTTTTGTAATTTTTCATTTTTACTTTCTATTATATATATATTAAAAAAAAACTATTTAAAGGCATTAAAAAATTGATTACTAACAAATTAAAAAATTAGTTGTAGTCCCAGGATTAAAGGTTATTGAACTGTCCAGATTGTGGGTCCTAAGATGATGTAAAATACTACCTTTGTTCTGGCCTAGGCTCATTGTGCATGTGGGAAAGGCTTGAAGATATTTTGGGTCACTGCCTAGTTAGCAATATCGTCAACAAGATTTTTAGGATTTTAAGAGGAAGAATAAAAAACGAACTGAACTTGGGAAAAAGAATACATAATTTTTGGAAACATATCAATGATAAAAAAAAATATGCTCACAAAATGAATTTAAAATACACATAAGCAAAGCGCTCCATATGATGCCTTGACTTGAGGTAGTACTAACCCATCCATATCATAATTTTATTTGTTACTGTTTTTCCTGGTTAAAAAAAATGGCTTAAAATTTTTTGAAACCAGTAGTTAAATAGAAGCATGGGACCACATGGAAATGAAAAGATAACATGAATTTAAATGATTTGTGCCATACTTTCATAAAACAGTTCTTTCTGAAGCTGATACCTACACAGTAATTAACTTTCTCATAGCACTAATGTGCACTATTCAGTTATTTTATAGTCTGGCACTATAGGCCCAAGCACTATAATCAGGATCAGAAGAACAAATCAAGATTGACTTCTCTTACAGTGCCGGAAATCTAGAAGAAAAGGCAATATGTGAATATAAAATAAGAAGGTATGAAATATTTGGCTCAAATTTGTATAGCATCCTTCTTGAAATAGTATTTATCCAATGCAATTCAGGAAAATCACACCTGGATGAACTGCTAGGAGAGGATTTCTAGGAAGAGGATATACTAGAGTTGCATGAATGGTTTTATGTCAGCTAATGTGTAGTGTGATACACTAAGATCAGTCACCTCCACAGGGAGATATACTGAAGGACAGTGCCAAAGGTGCTAGTAGGCCTAATTGCTATCCTTGGCTCCGCTGCTGGGGTGTTATCTTGGACACATCTTTACTTTTTACCAAACCTCATTTTCCAGTCAAAAAAATAGGAAAATGAAGTTCTGTGCTGTGCTGCCTTGATTTGTGATTAAAAGGAATTGCATTGAGCAAAGTAACTTGATGGTAAGTTTGTATCACTACTTCTTAGAATTATTTTTTGATAAATTGACATAAATATATATATATATATATATATACATATATATATAGATGCAGTTTGCATACTCATTGGAAAATTCTGTATGTATAATATTATTAATAATCAAACAGTAACCTAGAGGTAAAATCCTAAATGGAATATGTTAAGCTATTTTTCACTCTAGTGAATATAACATGAAGAAAAATATTTTCTGGGTTTTAAAGTCAGATTTTGTGAATCGTAATCCCAGCTTCACCAACACGTGCTCTGAGGCCAGTGACATCTTGCTCAGCTGTACTGTGGAATCCCTTCCTGTAGAGTTAAATAGTGGCTTTATCTCACAGCACTGTGAAAATTACTTTTAAAGTGCTTAGCATACAATCTGTCATTACAGTAATTGCTCAATCATGAGTAATGACTTTGTCCTTTGTTGATCTACTGAATATATGTATACCCAATTAGTTAAAGAAAAGATGAGGAGAGTAAGAGACATCTCCCTACGATCATTTTAGAGTATATTCAGTGAATAAATACTGTTTTGGGAAGGATACTATAAAAGTCAGAGCAAAAGGTGAGGCATATTAACATAAATTTACAGTGAGAAGGGAGGTGAAATGCTGCTCAACTTATGATGTGTTTATGTCCCTATAAACCCATCCAAAACTAAAGTATCGTAAGTAAAAAAAAATGCATTTATTACATAACCTGTACACTGTAGAGTATCAATCCTGTGGTGGACTGGGAGCTTCAACCCACTGCCACTGCCCAGCATCATAAGGAAATTTTTTTTTAATCTCATATTATTAGCCCAGGAAAAGATCAAAATTTAAAAATTAATATTATACAGAATATGTATCTCTTTCATACCATCATAAAGTTAAAAACTTCTCAAACCATTGTAAATCAGGGACCATAAATATAGGAGAAAAGAAAAGATGTTTTCTAAGGAAGCAAACAGACTACTCCCAAATAAACATTTAATATAAGCTGGGCTGAGCTTACAGTTTAGTGGTAGAGCACTTGACTAGCATGAACAAAGGCCTGGGTTCCTTCTTCAACAGTAACAACCACCACCACTAAAATCACTGAAACACTGCATCCTGGGGACTGGTCCTCAAGTTTGCAGATGGGAAATGTGAGGCATCTTAGTAACAAGTTAACTCAGGCTTATCAGTCATCCTAATTGAAGTTTCTCAACTAGGGTTTCACATTGAACCACAGAAAATAGAAAATGTTTTGGGTGATTATCTTCTTAATTGTTTCCATCAGTACCATTTTAAAGGCATAGGAGAGAAGTTAGTTCATAAATTTGAATGGATGTCTTAGGGCATCAGGGCTTAATTCTCATGATATCCCAAAGTAGAGAACTAGAGAGCACCTGGGCATGTTGAAACATGCCTGTAGTCCCAGTGACTTGGGAGGCTGAAGTAAGAAAATAGTTATGTTTGAGACTAGCCTCAGCAATTTAGCAATACCCTGTCTCAAAATTTACAAAAAAGAAAATTTTTAAAAAGGCTGGGGATATAACTGAGGGACAGAGTACCTCTGTGCTCAATCCCAAAAACCACAAAAATCATAACAATATATAACATACATATATAAACACATGTACGTGTATTTACATGTATACATATATACATATATCTATATGTATTTATCTAAATGCCTATTTATATATCATATGCCTATATATGTATATTTCCTTTTTCTCTATTTCTTCACTTCTTTATTTTTTCCTTCCTTTCATTCTTCTTTCTCTCCAGAAAAGGAGAGAAAAACAGCTATCTATTTACAGCAAAAACTATTGCTATTGAGTTTCACTGAGACAGTGCAGCATCTTTAGTCCTGCCAAAAGACACATATGAAGGACAGTTATATTCAGACAGACTTGTTGGAACATAAAGTATCCATCATTGAGTCCTGAGGACCTGATTTATTTCTCTCCTCAACAGAGACAGACTTCCTGCAAAAACTAGAAAATTACTTGTGGTAATTCCACATTCTCCTTCTTCTGAATCTGGAGAATAATGCCATTTTTTGGTTCCCTGTTTTTCTCTTTTCAGTGATTTCCTGAATTCCTCTCTTCTGATGGATGCAGCCTCTCTTCAGATATCTCCCATACATAGAATTATGCTGAAAATGTGTTGCACTTAACTCCCTAGGTCATACAGCTTTATGTTTTAAGGAAGGAGATTCTTTTCCCAGAAGCTTAAAATATCTTTAAATCTCTAATTGCATATCACATATTAGATGTCATCTTTGCTGATACATTTCAAACATTTCACCAGTCCCCTTACACTTTTCTCTCCCTTCACAATGGGACACAGTGTTGAGAAGCTTAGGCCTAATGAGCATCCATTTGAGTTACAATCTTCTCTTACTTTCAGCTCTCTAATGAGTTCCACCTTTGTCCTGGGCATAGCAAGGTTATGAGACCGGTATTTCTCATCATTAGAATCAGAACTCTCATTTTCTGTTTTTATTACTCATTTTAATAAAACAAAAAAGAAAAAATGCAATATAACTATGGCTTTAAGTGTCTCATGAGCAGAATTGTCCTTTATTCCAAAGACATGAAAGAGGAACTGTTCTGTTTGCAGTGCAGTCAGAGACAAGAAACCCAATTGCTTGCCCCCTCCTCTCCTCCTGTCTTGGCAGCAAAGGAATTCTGAAGGTATATCACCATCTATTAGGTCTAAAAATATCACTGAAAATG
Source organism: Sciurus carolinensis (assembly GCF_902686445.1). Taxonomy (NCBI): domain Eukaryota; kingdom Metazoa; phylum Chordata; class Mammalia; order Rodentia; family Sciuridae; genus Sciurus; species Sciurus carolinensis. The sequence goes on from NC_062215.1 coordinate 94,632,471, forward strand.
TAGATGAGAAGTGCACATGTTTAGATGGGTAGATGAGATAGGTAAATGCTTGGTCTGTAGTGCAGTGTATCAGGTCCCCCTTTGATGCCACAATCAATTAATACAAATTTTTTGGCTTAAATAACACAGTTATTATCTTGTGTTTTGTTATGCAAAATGTCCAATGCAGGTCTCACTGGGCAGATCAAAGGGACAACTGGGCTCCACTCTCAACTGTCAAGATTCTTGAGTTCTGATTCTTTTTCCTTGCTCATTTCTGTTCTTGACACAATTAAATTTCTGGTTGTCATAGGATGTAGATTCCCATTTTCTTGTTTGCTGTCAGACAAGAGGTGTTTGCAGCTTCCATAAGTCACTTGGGTTCCTTGACTGATAGTCTCCTTTCTCCACCTTCAAAGTTATCAGTGGAGTAGAGTCTTGCTCACACTTCATATCTCTCCTCTGTCTTTTCCTCTTCACCTTTCTAACTTATTCAGATAGTTTCTTCTCTTTTAAAGTATCTGGTGATAAGATTAAGCCAACCAGATCATCCAGGATAACCTCCCACCTCAAAGTCTGCTGCAGGATCACATCTAAACACAAGTTTTTCATGTAAGATAACATGTTCACAGACTCCAGGGATTCCAGGGTGAACATCTTTAGGATTGGAGAATGCTGTCATCACTTAAGATTTGCAGTTGGTGTCTTTATTTGTGTCTGTTTCTAAAGTGAAGGTCTGTACCAACAGGCAATGTTACCAAGAAATGACTTGACTAACTATTCTGTAGTATTTAAAAGTCTTCTTAAATCAGTTTAGTTCATGTCCTGTATATCATTTCAACTACTGAGAAGGTTGAACCTGCCCCCTTTTTAAATTAATTATGTGCTGGTTTTAATTTAATTCCTGGGGAGAAATTCATGTCACTTTTTCCAGTATCTTAATTGAATATAAATGGAAGAAATTCAAAATTGCCCTATGTATTTTCAGCAAATAGAAAAGGTTGTATTTTGATCATGAATTGTCAGATTGAACTATAATAGACTATTAATAGGTTTGCAACAATTTGATCATTAATACTCTCTCTCTCTCACATACACACACACACACACACACACACACACACACACACACATATATACAAACATGGAGACTTACTAATGTGATAAAACTGACCCAGAGTCAAGTTACCCGAAGGGCTGAATATACTGAAGGATCAAATTTTGACATGCTTATCTGAATCTAATTGAAAATTTAGATCCCTATATAGTAATTTATCCTTAAGTTCTAAGTCATCGTATTTCATCTGTTATTTATGACCTCATTTAGATTTCAGGGAAAAAAATCCAATACTTCAGGACACATCTTGATTTATACTTTACCTTTAAGATCTGGTTACTCTGTGAGCCAAGAACACAACATTTATTCATGTGCACAGAAACTACAAACCACTAGCAAAGGTGAAAGCACTCACAGGATGAAAACAGAGTTATGGGTCTAACCTTGGCATCTGATAGTGATTTGAACAGTGATGAAAATGACACTACTTCTTCTGATAGTTCCAGAGCAGAATCTTTCCATGACATCATGGCTTCTGGACAGCAACTTCCCAGGGCATTGTGAGTAGCAAAGAACAATAGGAATACTGATAGCTATTGTGGGGTGACTTTCATTAACTCTAGTTACTGGAGACTGGTGTGATTGCTGCCCAAGGCAGAACTTCTAAAATATCCAGCAGTAGAACACTGCACATAACTAATGAACTAGGAAGAGAGAGAAAAATTGAAAGTTTTTTCTCTCTCTCACTTGGGATACAAAGGGCAATAGGGCAGCTACCAGCAAAAAGTCTAGAGGCACAAATCCAACAATACAGAGAGAATTTAAAAGGTGCATTTCAAAATGGTAGATACATAATATGTTTTCTTTGCATTCTCTTGAGGTCAGGCTATTTCTCAAATGCCAATTCCCATCACAATTGGCACCTTTGGCACTTCTGAAATGCTCAGTATTTTGCAGTCAGCTTGGGAATTTATATGTTCAGGAACCAAGAACTGAAAGAATGCTAGTGTCCAGGTCAGCGACTGCCAATCACCATTTCCCATTCCACAGGGATTTACTCAAAGGAGACTAGCGCTTCAGGTCTCCTTTAGGGAAGTTTCCCTCTCATTGCGAGAGTAAGTCCAAGTAGATTTTCAACTAACCCCCAAAATCCTGTCAAGCACTCTGGAAAGAAAATAATAGCACATTTCTGAAAATAAAAAATATGCATAAATAATAGCATTACATATGGTAAAGCAACAGAACTTTCTGAAGATAAAAGAATCATACTATATGTGTTTGGAAATATCACACTTCAAAAGCATCCTATGGTATGATTTTAATGAGTCTAAAAAATAAATCAAGTCCATTAGTGAATTATTGTTTTATTTAAAGATTTCAATTCATCTGTGAATGACAAAAATGGCTAAACAATCTCCCAGTCTCAAAGGGTCAAATTCACAGATTTGCCTCATGACAAATGCATTTTTTGGAATAACTAAATCAAAGTGTCATGACTTAAAAAGGAAAAATAACAAGCTCACTGGTAAATTTATATTTGGTGTTAGAAGAATGGGCTATGTGGATGATCTTTGTTGAAACTAAAAATCATTTCAAAATATTATCAATTCTACCATCAATACAAATTGAGAATGAAGGAATAATTATTAAAAATCCAACTGGCTATTAATTTCCATTCCACTCAAGAATAATTCTCACATTCTAATGTGAGAAAAAAATTTAAATTAGGCTATGCTGGAGGAATTATAAACAGCAGGCACCATCAGCATTTAGACTAGTAGGGTTTTTTTTTTTTTTTCCTTAAGAAATAACAGCACCAGCTACAACTCTATCAAGACAGGCACCTGGAGGTGAGCATACATATACCAGCCAATTTCATGAGCAGCTGGAAGGTCTGAAATTTCCATGCCCTTTGTATTTTTTTAACAGACATAATTGCTTACTACAGTGCACAGCTGTGGAGAAGAAATGAGACTCTTTTTAGTTGTGCAAACTTAAACTGACATGTTTGTGAGAGCCCAAACTCTCCCAACTCTTGAAATAGTATTGAAAGGCCCTCATATCTAAGAATAATCTATTTGGCTTACAAAGTTTGCGTGAAAGCTGCATACAAATTCTTTGTATTTTTATTGCTTCCACAGGTTTTTCTCTTCCCCATTACAGGTTAAGAGGGCATAAGTATGTGCTGGCAGTAAATACTTGCAGCATAATTTGTGTTTGCATTCCCTCACAAATAAATATTCCCTTGAAGACCAACAGAGTAGAAAGGACAGGCAGAATGCATTACACTTATTTAGCTTCATTGCATCATTTTATTTAGGGCACCAAGCTGATCCCCTTAGTGTGGCTATAATTTCTTCTGATCTTACACAGTGTACATTGGGTTAATGAGGTCAAGTCTATCCCTATATGCTGCCCTAAACCCATGCCATCTCTTAATAAAATGTAATCCTTGGGTGACAACAGGGGAAAAGCAAACAAATTCATATTGATCAGACTGAAATCTGAGAACATTCTAGATTTCCTTTTTCCTCATGCTCCACATTTGATTTTATGATAAAAAAAGAAAAAAATTCTCTCAGCTTGACTTTCCAGCATTTCCTTCAGCCCCAGCTGCTTTGAATGATTTAAGTCATCATTCCTCACCTGGTTTACAAAAATGATCAAACTGATTCCTCTCTTGCGCTCTCGGTATTCATTCTATCATCTATACTGACACCACTGTGACGTGTCTAAAGAACATATTTAATATGCTTTTTTTATTTCTCTTGTTTAAGTCCTTTGATTGCTTGGTTAATTCCTTGCATGTTCACATGGACAGGCCCTCTGCTAGTGTTTTTTAATGTTCTTGGGCAAGTAAAACCTACATCCAGTAACATGAGTTAAGCACCATATCCTAAGCTGCTGGGACTTAGAATCTTCATGAGGAAGAACTTGTCTACAGCAGAAATTCAGACCTATGCAAATACATTTGATAGGTTGTGAGACCTTATATAAATCTGATTTCAGGAAATAAAATATTTAATCCTAAGGAAAAAGTCTTCAAGAGAAAAGGTAATTTATCAAGGCAGATTCTCCACAACAGCTGATTTTAAAGATGACTTGTGAAGCTTGAGTTCACTCAATCCAACTGTGGGCTCCATCCTCAAATCCTCTGTGCACTCTGAGATGAGTGCCCTGAAAGAAAACCCTGATATAATTATGCTAGAATGAAGCTCGGAAACTCTAAGCTAGGCATCTTCCTTTCTTAGACAAGCACTTGGAGAAAGACTTCCTTTATCAATCAGAGAAAAGTAGGCATTAGGGCTGAGGGGATTTGCAGTGGGGGAGTGCTTGCCTCTCATGTGTGAGGCCCTGCATTGATCCCCAGCTCTGGGGCAGGGTGGTGGTGTGCAGTTTGAGATGAGTAGAATTGCTGGTAAGGAAATCTACAGGTAGAAGTGGAGAGAATAGTTATCTCTGATATTTTGAATCCAAATTTAAAACCTAAAGTCAGCAATTGTGAACACAGATCACTTTCAGACACATGAAATTCCCTGGAATCCAGGAATGCAAAAAGATTCAACCAAAATTCACAGATGGTCATTTGGGAAACATGCTTATGTCTTAAGGCCATTTTTGAGACTTTCTAAAGAGACACAATGAAAGGGATGAACTTTGGGTATAAGTTATTAACACCACAATCTTACTCATGTCAGTTAGGATTTGCATTAGTTAATTGGACTGAAAGTAGCAAAAGGTACAACTCAATATGGCTTAAACAGCTAAGGTACTCTTATCTCATAACAGGAGTCAAGAAATAGGTTGGTTCCAATGTTGCTAATTCAGGGCTCAGCAACACGCTCAAGGTCATAGATTCTGTGTACCTTTTACCTCACCCAATCTCAGAATGCTGCCTCAAACCTTTGGCTCTTTCTTCACTTGGGTAAAGTAGTTGCAAATGTCACAATCATCTTCTAAATATGGGTAAGATTCCTCTTTAAGATCTGAGACACGTTCTTATTTAAAAGTACACATCATTCTTCATGTCTCCTTGGATAGGTTAGGTTTATATACATACCCAGAACTAGTTGCTAGCAATGAGAACTAAAACACCAGGATAGATTTAAACACATTTTGACTCATCCCAAAAGAACTTGGAGGTCTTGTTATCTAATGCAATGGGATAGAATTGTAATTCATTAAGGACAATTAGTGTCTGCTATAGCTAGAGGTCACAAACTTTGTTATCACGGTTAGTACTTTGCAAATTGATGATTCTGACTCAGTACATCCTGAGTGGGGCCCATGTTTGCTTTGTAACAATCTCTCAAAGTGATGCCATTGCTATGGGTTCATGGGCCACACTGTAAATAGCAAATGTAAAAGTGATATTAAAATAAATTTTTTGTTTCAATGACTTTAACAACCTTCATAATACTTAGAATGTTTCAGATCCATGTTCTTCAGGAGATCGAATTTTGTCACCCAATTCTCATTGCTCACCATAACTTAAACACGTTGTACTCCAATATTGCTATGTTACATAGCACAGAGTTGTAAAATTTAATTCCCTATGACTTCTTGCTCTCACATTTATTATTTCTTCTGTTTATGATGTAGCTTCTCATTCCCTTCTCCTTATTTTGTTTCTTCCCCTGGCTAAATAAGTTAGTTTTGGCAGATTTCTCTAAACCCAACTCTTCATACTCTCTTTTTTTCCTTCCTCTTTTGAGTTCAGATCTCTAAAGTACTGCAAACCACACTGCAATAGAATTATTTTTTACCTTTCTACCTCCTTCATTTAAGAGTGGATTCTCAGTAGCAATGATATTCTAAATATGTCATGGTTAATTGATGTCTGTTAAAGAGTAATTGACTTAGCAAAAGTGTATTTTATACATTACTTAATCCCTCAAATATTGTATTTCTTTCTTACCTATCTAGCTACAGAAGATTCAGCCACCACCCAATGAACAGGAGAACTGGAGTCCCACCATGTCATTATATACAAATCCTGGAGATTATTTGCTTTGCACTTACTTCTCACTCTTTTTCTTTCTTTCCTGTTTTTTTTTTTTTTTTTTCTTTTCTTTTCTACTTTTTGAGTGAGTAGAGGGGGATTGGGGATAAAACTCAATTCTCATGAATACTATAAAAGTGTTGTTTGACTAAACCATATTCCCCCAGTCCTTTTACTTTCTTAATTTTGTTCTATTATCAATAATGTACTGAGTATTCAATATATATTTTATAAAAAATAAGTTCATGTTTACCTTAAAGATTCTTGGAATCTACTAAGAGAATGAAAATACAGGCATTATACAGATCAAGTGCATTTCTGGAAATGAGACATAAAGAGAAACATATAAAGTGGTATGGAGAGTTCGGAGGAAGAAAACATTCCAGGTAGGTTGCCCATGCAGTTGCAACACACACTATTACTTGCTCACTCATCTGATGCTGGCAGAATGTGATTTCTTGCAGGCTATTGGATTGAGAATGTCCATTCCTTGATGAATGTCACCTGAACACCTCACTCAGGTTATGTGACCCTTTGCCTACAGCAGCTCAAAACGCAGCAGCTGTTTCCATTAGTGGAGCAATGAGAAGTGAAGCAAAAGGTCAATCAGATGGCAAATCTGATTTTGGAAGTGACATCCCACCATTTTCATCATATTATTTCTGATAGAAGAGACTTTAGGTCCAGCCCACATCCAAGGGGCAGGGGTTATATAAGGGCATAAGGCCCAGGAGGCAGAGATCACTGGAGGCCATCTAAAAGTTGCCAATCATACATAGACCTCACGAAAATGAGACAAAACAATAGCAAACAAAAATAGAAAGTCAGCATAGACCTTCCTTGTACCAATCCAAATGAAAGTTTTACAGAAGAAAGTTTAGAAAGATGAAGATTTAAAAAGAACGGTAAACAAGAAAATTGAGTCCTAGTTGCCTGTGAGACACCAGGGCTTCAGGCAGAGTGAAGAAGAATGGATGCAAACTGAAATGGAGTGGTTTCTTGTCAGACTGACCCTGGATTAAATGCCAGCTGGCCCACCTATTAGCTGTTGTTTGATCAAATTACTTCACTCTTCTAACCTTGATTTCTTCATCTGTGTAATTGCTGTAAGTATATGATTATTGTAAGAATTTATTCAATTTAATAAGATCATGAATATAAAATGCATATAGCAGGGCTTGAAACATACCATATAACTAAAAAAAAAAAAAAAAAAAGTTTACTTACAAATAAATCCTGTTACCTTTAGTGGGTGTGATTTCCTAGTAAATAAAGTAGCTTTTATTCAAAATTTTGCATCAAATTAAATCACATTTTGACAGTAATTGTCCTTAAAAACACCTACTAAAGAACTAACATGCTATAACATTTCTGCTGAAGAATTCTGTCAGTTGGGTCATGTTAACATTTCTGACACTGTTGTTTTTGAGTCAGATAATCCCTTGCCACCCAGATTTCTGCTGAGTTCAGAAACACATTTCTGATTCTTTAACAACAGAAAAGCCTCCCATGAAATAAGCACTACAATAATTTACTCTAAATTCTTAGGTCATTTATTTTAATATATAATACACAGAATTTATGTGTTTATGTCTACTACTCTTATCTTATACAAGAAGACAATTTGTGTACAGACACATTTTCTTTTGGTAAAAATATAGAAAAACCATAGCCTGAGATGACATGTAATGCAAGAGAAAGGCCTCAATAAATAAATAAATGGAAAGGAAAGAATCATTGTCAGATAGTGCATTGTATTACCACTAAGAATACTGAGTGGTTTTTGACATTCAACATACATGAGATGAGGGATAAATCACTTACTAATTATAAGCCCCATTTTCATTTTAAAAACTGTTTTTAAATAGTTTTAAACTTGCAATTTCTCAAGAAAAATGCAGTTTTCACACAATCATAGTTTAATTATAGAATTCAGTACATTTTTCAACTTATCTATTTTAGTTTACATCTCATATTTTCTTTACAAGTTTGATTTGCTCCATTTTTATATCTTTTGGGTCTCTACATAACTTTTTCTTTAAGACAAGTTCTCCCTATATTGTACCAGATGACCTTGAACTTCTAGGCTCAAGCCATCCTCTTGCCTCAGCCCCCAAGTAGTAGGGGTTGCAGGTACATACCATTGTACCTGGCCTAACATTTTAAACATATATAATAGGGTTATAATAATTATTTAAATCCCTTGCTATTAATTATAATACCTGTGTCTATTCTGTACATTTTAAATAAAATTTTTATTACAAGATTTTAAAACTCAAAAAGTATTATAAAAATAGTACATAGTTATCTCATGTGCCCTTTCCTTAACTTTCCCAGAATGCAATATCTGACATGGCCAAAATAAAAACATTGACATTGGTGCAAAATTATTTACTCAGTTACAGACCCATATCAGGATTTCTCAAAATTTTCAAGTACTCCATGTGTGCATTTGTGAATGTATGTCTGCACTGAGCAGAAAGTATGGCTTCATGAAAATTTTATGCATGTATAGATCTGAGTATCCAACACCACAATTAGAGAGCAAAACTATTCCATCAACACACACATACAACCTCTCTTACATTACTCCTTAATAACCACATCCTTCTTCTACTTCCAATCTCTGTTGACCCCTGATGTATTTTCTGTCACTGTAACTTTGTCAAGATTATATTTTTAAAAATTTACTATGTAACCTTTTGAAATGCAGTGCAAGCACATAAACTGTTTTTTATATTTCTAGATCTAGCTGTCATTTGTGTGTGTGCATGTGTGTGCATATATGTGTGTATGTGGAGAGAGAGAAAAAGATGAGAGAGAAAAAGAGAGGGAGAGAGTTGTATATATAAGCATCTCCAAATCAGCTCATTCACATTGCCTGTACTAATAGGTTTGGAAAGCATTGTTACATTATTCCTCATGCAATTGCTAATTACTACTTATTCTACTAAAACCATGTAGGAAGTGGTTATTTTTGTCTTTTTGTGTTCTGGTTGTTGTTGATTAGTTGTTTTATTGGTTTGGGGAGGAGAATGTTGGAACTGGACCTAAATACAGTTTGGCACCTTAGTCTTAAGCTTTCTCAATTACAATTACCAAAAAAAATCAATCGATAAATTGTATCTAATAAGATCTAACAAATCAGAAATAGGAGACTGTATCATTTTCTGACACAACACCAAGGACACAAAATATCTTTTGTCCAACAGGAAACTCTATGACATATAATTAGAGTTAAATAATTGATGCAAATCTGGTAAGTAATTTCATGCATATGGTTTAGATAAACTAATATATCTAATAATTCACATGATTTAAATGCTTAATAATTAAACTATTATACTTGTAATAGTTCATCTGTGTAATACTCAAACAATGGCAAACACTTTTTTAAGCATAAGCATTAAAATAGTATATTTGGAAGACAGTGGTCAAACTGTTAAGTGTTTGAGACTATTCTTTCTTCTTATTAACTATTAATAATTATATAAAGACGATCTGTAGTCAAGGTAACAAGGAACATAAAATTAATACCATAATCACAAGTAGGCTTGTCCTCTTTGGCTCTGTTTCCCTCAGTGAAAGATGTTTGTTGTACTCCTTTGGGAGTCCAAATGTAAACATGTTTTGACCTTCTTTTCTTTACCTTTCTTTGACAAGCAATTTCAATATAATACTAATTTCACCAAAAACACATTCACAAATATAGTTGCAACTTGTGTTTTTATGACTGTGGTCAGTCAAGTAAATTCTGTTATTTCTGACTTTCCTTTACCATTGCTTTGAAGTAAATACAGAGTTCATCTCAAGAAAGGGAAACTATAAGAACATCATTTTTGTTGTGTTTCAAGTCTTGCTGCATCTGTGTTGATAAGATTTATGTGGCACTGACATATGGTTTGTAATGTTATGAAGCTGTATGTCAATACTATTATTAATTCATTTTCAATGGACAACACTGGTTTATAAGTAGAGTGGTGGCATACTCAAATGCTTCCATTGTTACAGAAATAATTTCTAGCAAAATACACAAGTCACTTTAAAGACCCCTGTGGCTATCAATGTGTCTGACATTTTGCATTTCTATGGGTAAACCTTTTCAAAACTAATCTATTTGCTCAAGTATATGTGGCCTAACAGTATTTGAGTGATAATAACAGATTTTTTTCTTTCTTTCCATAACTATTTTCTTACTGCCTTGATCTCTATCCATCAGTTAGTGGCATCTATTGCTTGAGAATGTGAGGGAATTGAGGGTAAAGGATATACATGAAAGCAAAGTAGTCAGTCCATTTCTTATTTGATTGTTTAAAAATCTATCACTTGTACTATAGTCTTAAACCAAGACAGTTTTGAATTTGAGTGGGTCACTTATTTGAAAGAATTTTTAAGATTTATCAAAGTTTTCTAGTTTAGTTTTTCCTTCAAAAATCCAAAAGCATAGTTTGTAATGCAAACAATAAGGTAAAAAATATGATAGGAGTCCGCTATTGCCCCACACTAAAGATATATGGTTTGAAATAAAAGGACATTAAGAAAATTAGTATATTTTAAGACTTTGAAAGATGATTCGACTCCTCCACCAGTTTTAAATCCCCAGTCTGCCTACCAGGTCTGGGAGGAGATGATAGAATGCCAATTGTTCTAGAGGATTCTAATCAAATAAGAACTAGTGTCTTGTGAGTCTCCCACTGGCTGCTCTGAGAAGCCATCTTTGCATTGTTCCTGGCTCCAGCTTCCTGCACACTGCAACCACCTCCTTTGGGCAGCTTTGTTGCCATAGTCCCTGAACTGTAGTTTCCTTTTTAACCCAGTGCATGGGATCACCAGCCTGCCCCACGGTGTCAGACACGGCACTGCTGGGCACTGGCTCCCAGATCACCACCAAGGACTTAAAAGAGAAGAAGGAAGTTATGGAGGAGGCAGAGAATGGAAGAGATGCCCCTGCTAATGAGAATGCTAATGAGGAAAATGGGGAGCAGGAGGGTGGCAATGAGGCAGATGAAGAAGAGGAAGAGGGTGGTGAGGAAGAGGAGGAAGGTGATGGTGAGGAACAAGATGGAGATGAAGATGAGGAGGCTGAGGCAGCTACTTGCTGATGGGCAACTGAAGGTGACGAGGATGGTGATGTTGATACCAAGCAGCAGAAGACCACTGCGGATGACTAGACAGTAAAAGAGGAAAAGATAAACTAAAAATAAAGGCCGCCGTGACCTATTCATCCCTGACTTCCTGTCTCAGAATCTAAACGTGGTCACCTTGGAATAGAGAGGCCTGCGCCCACTGCTGGCTGTGCCAGCAGGTGGAATGCGCTCTCCACCACCCAACCAAAACCACAACGTGAGATTGCTACAGGGAAGGTAAAAAAGAACCCAAACTTCCAAGGCCCTGCTTTGTTTCTTAAAAGTACTTTTTTAAAAAGGAAGATTTGTTTGTGTTTTTTATTTACACTTTATATTTTTTGTACAAATTATTAGGAGTCAGTCGTTTTTAAGGATCTTGGATGACCAAACCAGATTTTGGAGCGTTCTCTGTCCTACTTCTGATTTTACTTGTGGTGTGACCATGTTCATTATAATCTCAAAGGAGGGGAAAAAAAAAAAAAAAAAAAAAAAACTTGTAAAAAAACAACAAAAAAATCTTATTGCGAGCATTCCAGTAGCTTTTTTGTGTATGTACTTTAGTTGTACTACACGTAGTTGGTTTGTATGAGGTGGTTAAAAAGGCCAAAGATAAAAATGTTTCTTTTTTCTACCCCTTTTTTGTCTATGAAGTTGCTGCTTATTTTTTACGTTTTTTTTTTTTTTTTTTTTTGATGTATGTGTGACCTAATGTTGTCCCACAATAAACTGGAATTTTATTTTGCTGTATTGTTCTAACCAAAAAAAAAAAAAAAAAAAAAAAAAGAAGAAGAAGAAGAAGAAGAAGAAGAACAGTAACAACAACCAGTGTCTTACTTTCTCTACTGTAGAGACAGTTTCAGGAATGAATATTAGGGCTTTAATCAGCAGAAGGGGAGATTTTCTACTCGACCCCCCCTCCAAATTTTCTTACAATCAGAAAAGCACAAAAAAACATTTAACAAATGTCAATGTTTCTCTATCTGCATCCCAAGTGAAGTCCAGTTATAGCTCAGCATTAGAATATCTTGGTGAGGAAAGAACAGGAAGCTGAAATGCTACCGGTGATAAGAATGCACAGAACCCAAGACTGGAACAGTGGAGGAGAGTCTGTGATTAAACATCCTTGGGAATCATATAACACAGGGAGAAATGCTTGCCACTGCAAGGACAGAACTCTGTGAGGAAAGTATGTGAAACCTTGATTGGATTCCCCATTTCCCCGTCAGAATTAACCCTTTCTGCCCTGCTCTGGATCTACAGATGTTCTGTTGCCTCTTCATATATAGGTTAGTAGCAATTTCCCCTGTCATGAACTCTGTGTGGTTTCCATCTATTACTGATATTCCTTATTAACCTTGCTCAGACCTGTATCCACCACCTACTTGGACTCTTCCCTTGTCCTTTTATTGATACTGGGGATTTAACCCCAAGGCATTTTTACCACTTAACTGCATCCCCAGCCTTTTTTACTTTTTAATTTTGAGACAGGCTTTTGCTAAGTTGCTTACAGTCTCACTCACTAAGTTGCTGAGTTTGATTTTTAACTGGGGATCCTCCTGTCTCAGATTCCCAAGTTGCTGGCCTTGCAAGCATGCACCACTGCCCCCCCCCCCAACTTCCCTGGTCCTTTTGAGTGTGTCGTTTATCACCTGCTCTTGAGTGTGAAGAATTCTGTGCCAAAAATTAGAGGGAAATATGGAGGTAGAAATTATTGAACTGATTATGTATTTACCCAAAAATGTTACAGCTCATTAGTTTCCTTTGAACCAATTGATGATTTTTCTACCAATAAAGGAAATGCTATATAAAAACTAACAAAGTTTTATTTTAAATGCATAAAGTAATTTCCCAGCATGCATACTTGAATTTGTGGACTTTGAAATTCAACTAACTACATATAAAGACATAATTTTTCCATTTTATTTTGAAAACCATTTCAAATAAAAATGTTTGACACATTCCAAAAGATAGAATTATTCAGAAATTCTCTAGAATATTTTTAAAATTCTCATAATTGAGCATTTGTCTCAAATCAAATACTCATTTAAGAATTAATTTTCTCAACTTCTCTGCAACTTTTTAATAAAATTGATATTAAAAATTCAATCATGTGTTGAATAGGTCACTTACTATCTAGAAGTAGTACAGCTCTAATTATTCTGTTCAACTTAGATTAGTTTGAAATTTCTCGGCCTTTGATTTGTTAAACTAAACCTTTTTCTTTTGTGTGACTTACAAAGGTCAAAAATTAACCCACAGTTTCTATAAACTCAATATTGTAGAGCTGTATTCTCTTCTTTTAAGTGGATCCATGGCTGTATGTTTATGTGCACATGCATGTTAGTTATTCTGTGCTTATGTGTGTTTGATCCCCAACTAAGAAAAACCTAACAAAATTAATGACAAGACACAATCAAACTTCAGAAACCAAAAACCAAAAAAGCATGTAAGGCAGCAGAAAAGAATGGTGTATTGCTTATTTGAGAATCCCAATGTGAATGACAGAGAACTCCACAGAAACCATAAGGACCAGAAAGAAGTGACTTGACATTTTTCAAGGTTTGAAAAGATAACTAAATTCTATATCTGATGAAAATATCACTTAGGATAAAGACAAACCCACCATTAAGGAATGGCTAAAGGACGTTTTTAACAAAAAGAAAATGAACACAGAAGTTTTGGAATTTCAAAGAATTTTGGAATGTGTAACACTAAGCATGAGTGCCATAGGTTATCCTTCCTTTCATGAATCTTAAACATTTATGACTAGAAGAAAACTTATAGCACCACATTAAGTGATGTGGCACTTAATGTATAGGAAAATGAGATCTAAGGTTATTATATTGTAAAACTTGGGAGATGAATAGAAACTATGCAGAAGTAAGGTTTCTGCTCTCCACTTGAAATGGTAAAACATCAAAATCAGAAAACTAAGTTATATAAGTTATATGTCCACATTGTAATATTTTGAGTTACTAAGGTAAATGTACACAGTTATATATATATTTTTTGGACATATATACATATATATGTCAAAAATAATGTAAGCCAAACTAAGCTCTTTTCTGAAATGTTGAAACACATCAGCTGGCACAAAATAGAGAAGCATCAAAATGTCATATGGATTATCTCATGCATTTTACAAAGTTTGTATTCTTTTATGTTACCTAAAAAGAAATACACCATATATATGTATATATTTGCATATATATACATATATAAATATATAATATATAAATAATTATATAAATATATAATATATATTTTATATATGCACACATATATTTATATTTGTATATATATGTGGTATTTTCTTAGAAAATATAGCATGGTCAAATCTGAGAAAATATTTTACTTATTTATATAACACAAACATTTAAGCTAAGAAGTATTTCTCTAGGACATAAGTGAATGAAAATCACTTGCCAATTTCAGGTTGGCATCATGTCCCTCTCCCTTCCTGTCCTTCTCCAAGGCTCTTTCCTGGTTTCCTATAGGACATTTATCTTCCTGCCTCACTGCTAGGGGCTGACAATTGTGTGGTGCACTATGCTAAGAGCATCTGACTCATTTGAAGTAGAGGGGGTAGGAAATACAGTAAAAGGAATATATAGTATTTATTATTTAATTAACAAAATTTCCTGCAAGGAACTTTTCCTAAATTATCTCAATTAATCCTCTCATAAGTCTCTGTAACAAGAAGTTTTAGCTGCATTTTATAAATGGTATAAATGAGGCTTAGTGAATCTAATAACTTAGATAAAATAATGTAGCTAAAAGTGAATAACCAAGATATGTATCGGATCTTTTACAGTTCTTGCTCATCAACAGCATTCTTCAGTGGGACCAAGCAAAGGATCTAGATAAGTAAGAATAAACTCTTCACTACCACCTCCCTCCCATATTATGCAGCATGGACTTATTCAGCCATGGCTAATAAAATATCTTCACATTTTTTTATTATAAGAGAAAAAAAATTCTTAAAATAAAACAAAGCAGGACCTTGGTTTTCTGAGATTACATGGAGATTAAAAAGTAAAAAAGGCAAGGCCAAAGTTGGAAAAAACTGTTATACAATAGAAACAAGTTTTGTCTGTTGTTGCTTTTTATTATTACTTTATAAATGATACAAAAATGGTCTCTGATACAAAAATGGTTCAATTGCACTACTGATTTTACTTTTCCAGTAATTCAATGCTGTTGAGTGTTTAAGAACTTTGGCTCAAAGTCAATTGACATGAACAAATCCAGAGTCTATTACTTCTCAACTATGCAATCTAAGTGGTGATATTTAACCTAAGGTTTAACATGATTATCTGTAATGTAGGAAGAATCATAGGGATACTGAGAAATTAAATCAATGATGTATAAAAAATAATTCAATATCTTATTAACTTCTGGAAAGCAATAAAATTTTCTGTGAACATTAGCAATGTTTATTTAAAAATATTGTGATAGAAGATAATGTCGACAAGGTTATAGTCTTGGCCTACCATTATAAATTTATCTTCACTCCTTTAAACATGCTGAACACTGAACAGAAAATAATGAGCAAAGGATTCATGATATTCATAAGGCACTTGGGTGAAAAACTGTAGCAGGATGGATGATGTAGTCTTACTTTGATATAAAGTATCTCAAAGTACATCCCTACCTAAACTGAATTCATGGTTACCAAGTGAAACAAAGAAGAATGCATAGCTAATGAGCAAGATACATAGCCTTTAAAAAATAATGTGGCAGAACATAAAATAGTTTTAAAAATATAGTACAAATGCGATGTTCACTCAGTATCAGACACACAAGAAAAAGGGATTATTTCAAAGAAATTATTGCAAAGAAAAACAAGTTGTAGCTTTCTTACAGCTAAAGACCATAGACTAAAAGATGAAACGTAAGCCTCTTAGGTGAACTACTATGAATTCCTACCATGCACAGTACAGGAGCTGAAAGAAGACTAATTTCTCAAGAAGAAAATGTTTTAAAAATTAAGCACTTGAATCAATATATCATTCTGGTTTAAAAGCAAAAGAGTAGTATCTGGGGAATGAATTTTTATTTTTTAATCAAATTTAAATATAAAAATAAGCATTCTTTACAACTTTAAGTGATCGATGTTACCATGAGTGATCGCTTTAATTTTTTTTGGCAAGGCACACATCGATTAACAAATTAACTATTTTTGGTAGTCATTTATCAACAATACAGTGTTTGTTTTTATAAAATATTATAAAATGATAGAAATGTTTGTCATTGTAAGAAAAAATCCTATGCATTTCAAATAATTTACAAGGTATGGACTCTATACGATCCTATTTTTTTGATAACCACTTTCAAAAATTGATACTTCAGAATTAGGACTTCCAGTATACTACACAATATTTGTCAGATTAATTTGATCTCTCTTGTGAAGTATGAATTAGCAATAATTTTTATTCACTTACGTCCTAGAGAAACACTCCTTTGCTTACATAAATTTATGTCATAGAAATAAGCAAAAGCTTTCGTCAGATTTGACAATGCTATGATATTTTCCAAGACTCTCAGTTATACATATGTATTTGTAAAGAGAGAGAGCTAGAGATTTCTTTTAAGGTAACATAAAGGAATACAAACCTTGTGAAATGCATGAAATAATTCATAAAATCTCTTAGATAATTTTCTCATTAATATTCTTAATTTTCACACTGTGTTTAGTCAGCTTTTTCACTGCAGAGACCAAAAGATCTGACAAGAGTAAATTGAGAGGAGAAAAACTTTATTTGGTTCTCATGGTTTCAGAGGTCTCAATCCATAGATGGACATCTCCATTGCTTTGGGCCAGAGGTGAGGTAGGACATCATGGCAGAGGAGACCAACACAGGACATTGCATCAGGAAGAAGAGAGAGACCATTTCCCTTACAGGGACAAAATATGAACAGTAAAGGCATACTCCAATGTCTTATCTCCTCCAGCCATACCTTACCAGCCTAGAGTTACCACCAGTTCATTTCTATTGGGGTATTAACACATTGATTAGGTTAAGGCTTTCATAACCCAATCATTTCACCTCTAAAGTTTCTTCCATTGTCTCACACATGAACTTTTGGGGGACACCTCATATGTTAGGCACTTGCAAGGCACTGGGTTTGATTCTCAGTGCTATACATAAATAAATAAAGTAAAGGTCCATTGCCAACTTAAAAAAAATTTAAAAAGAAAAGAATGAACTTGTACAATGGATATCAAAATGCAATGAGATAATCTAGGAATAACAAGTTCTAGTGTTCTATGGTGCATCAGGATATCTATAGTTCACAATAAGGTATTATATATTTCATAAAGAAATAGAAGACAGGAGTACAAAGTTTCCAGACACAAATGACTGATGTTTAAGGAGCCAAAGAGGCTAATTGTACTTATTTGATCATTACACTTGTATATATGTATCAAGTTGTCACACTGTACCCTATAAATATGTACAATTATGTCTATTAAAAATATTTTTAAATAAATGAACTATCAATACATACAGTGATAGATGAACCTCAAAACACACTATCTTAAGTAAGAGAAATCAGACTCAAAAATCTGATCTGATTTTTACCTTAGGAAAAATGTCTATAAAAAGACAAATCTACAGGGACATCCAGGTTGCCAGGGATGGGAGCAAGGGAAAGGATAAGTTAGAGAGGGATATCAGGAAATACCATGGAGTAAAAGAAGTGTCAGATGCCTTGATTGTGATGGTGTTTACCTGACTGTAGAGATTAATCAAAACTGATAGAACTATAAATACAGCTAAAAGAAGGATTTTATTGAATAAAAATTGTACCTCAATAAACCTCATTGTTAAGAAAATGAGTACTCAAAACATTATTTTTTACATCCCTGGAGGATACCTTCAGAAGGTTCTCTTATAGATCTTTACATATAACTAAAGCTTCCTAATCCATTGAGACTGGAAATTTTATCTTTTTTCAATTTGTTTCCCATTTCCAGACTCTCCAAACTCCAAATTTCCTAAGCTCTTTCAAAATATCTCCATATCCCTTAAAACCAAAATAATCAATTCATTTAAAAATAGTAATTTATTAGTAGGTAGAATCATTTTACCATTCACTGTTTTGAGCTAAGTCATTGCTTTCACTGAATTATGAGCAAAAATTTACATAACTATTTCTCTTCCTTGTTTACTTTTTCACAAATAAAGGACCCATCTGCCTCAAAAAGAGACCTTTTTTTTCACCTTTGGTATCTCAGAGGCCTGTGGAAACTTGACAGTAGTCTCCTTACCAATTTTCCTTCTCCCAGGTTTCATTTTGAACAAAAGATCTGCTGGCACCCACCTCTGTTTCCTTCCCTCCCAGCAACTTTCATTAGAAGAAAAGGATTAAGTACTGGAAAGGCTCTTTTTTAAACTGTCATTTTTGGCTGACCATTCTTTTTTTGGTCACTTTCACTACTAATTGTTTAAGGGAGAAGCAAACTCTATTCATTTATTCATTTATTTGCTCAACTTCTTCCCTATACCTTTTATTCAAAATTGAATCTATGCTGAGAGAAAAATAATGTTAAAAGGATGAAAATATTTTTAAAAACCACTCTATATAGCTGTCTTTATAAGTATAACCCAGTAATCTCAAGATTTGGAGGGAAACGAGATCACGCTAATATTCCCTGACTCTTCTACTGTTAGTCAGTCCCCAGGATGTCATGCCTATTGGAAGACAATTAACTGCAGTATCTCACATCTCTGCACTTCCTCTGAGCAAAAGGTCTGGATAGACATGCTCCAGAATATCTTATTAAGGATGTTTCTATTGCAGAGGATCTTGAGGGATAGTGTCTCCCTGAAAAACAGAGGTCATACTTGTTTCCTGACCAGGAAAATAAAAAACAATGCCTCTTTCCAAGGCAAAGGTTGTACTGGTTTGTTTGAACCTTGTTTAAAAAAGACTAGGTTCCTAAGCACAGGAGTACTCATCTATAATGCAAACCCACTGACTGAAACTCATCCATCTGGGACACTTGGCTTGACCCAGTGGGATTTGGGGAGCAAGTGGACCTGATGGGACCACAAAGCTCACGATGACTGCTGTGCTATGAGTGATAAAGACCTTTCTTTCTGACCCAGGAGACTTGTCTTCTACCATCATTCATGAAACTGTGGAAACTAACTTGATACCTTGCAAGCAGTTTAAGATCTTAGATCCTGCATGATTCTATACAGTACTACATTTTCAAATCAATGCCTTTCGCATCTGTGTGCCTTTCTGTGAACTGATATCAAACACAAGTTATTAGAGCAGTGTTCACAATCATGCTATTGCAGCATCTGGATCACTGACATATAGATATTACCAGAATATGGCCCAAATCACCAACATGGTACTGCATGAGAACTGCTGACAACAGACACATATAATCAGATACTCTGTTTGCTTCCCTTGGGACATTCTCTCCTTGGTTTTCTAAGACTATCCCAAGTCACCAAAGCCATCATCATCTATGTACAACTTGGGCCTCTCTGAGATGCTTGCTGCAAAATCGTGGGGAATCATCTTCTCTTTCCCATGTGGCCTCTTTTGTGCATGTTTCATATTAGGATTTCTGGCCCTGGAGATGTTACAGTTCTGTTTAGGTTTTTAAAGACATGACCTCCACTTTTCTCCAGGATAAACATCCAGGACCATTTTGTAGAATCAAGGTGGAGGCTAAGACAATTTTTCCTCTGTAGCTCTCAAATCTTAAGAGTGAAATAAGTTACATTTGATTCACATTTTTTTCCATTAGCATAGAGCATTTATCAAGGGCCTATAATAGCTGTTAAGTTATAGAGGTTGTATTCTGTAATGAAATGAGCTCTGTCCTATCAAAATTCATATATTGGGGTCCTAACACCAAAGTGACTAAATTTGGAGATAGGATCATTAAGGGGATAGTTATGTTTTAAGACAGGCATAAGGTTGGGGACCTAATCCAACAGGATTGGTATTGGTAGTGTTTTAGGAAGTGCAAGAGACCCCAGAGTGCCTCACATCTCCTACCACTGAAGAACAGTGATATGAAAACAGGGAAAAGACAGTCATATTTAAGCCAAAGAAGAAAGATTTGACCAATAGTTAATTAACTAAATTAACTATGGCATCATCTTGATTCTAGATTTCTAGTCTCTTACACTGTCAGAAAATAAATGTTTGTTGCTCAAGTCACCCAGTCTTGGGTATGCTGTAGTGGAAGCCTGAACTAAATAATAATGAAACCCCTGTGCTATGCCTTCCTACCCTCCATATCTCATGTTGAAAGTGCAAACCTGGGTTGAAACCAACTGTTCTTCAAGTGACTTCAATGCCTCATGTCAGACCCTGGACTACCATAAGACTGCAATTTACTGGTGCACAACATACAATGTTTAATAATTTATATTCTCTTTTAATAAAGTTTCTACTTCTGTTTTCAAAATGGAGACTTTGGCAGCTTCATTCTGAGCAATTCAGAGAGAATATTTCACAATTTGCCAGCAAAAGACTGATGTAACAAGAATCATGATACTTACGATGACACTTTTACCTTATTGGTTATGGACATCCTAATACAGGTATTAACTAAGTATTTATATATAAAAAAATCATGTTTTTCTATGAGCAGCTATGATCAACAAACCAAAAGTAAATATAGAATCTTCCTTCTATTTTTAAAATCTTAAGAATATTTTGCACAAGACCTTCAGTATTTCAAATATTGTGAAATTATGTTTTATATTATATCCAATTAGGAATATAATGAAACAATAACTCCATTAATTATGTAATTATACTTGATTTTTATTATTTTGCATAATTTTTACCAAATTATTTTCATAATTTTGTACATATTTTTACCAAAATTATATTTCATGTAATCATAATATTTTACATTTTTCTATAGAACTATTACATTAACAGCATATCTTAAAGTAAGCTGGCTCTAAAAACATTTCCAAAGTTCCCTAAACAGAAATCTGTATGACAGTATGCCAAGTTACAATCTGTTACTAAGTCAAGAGGCCTTGAACAACCATTTCCTACAGATAATCTCTAGATGACCCACATTAACACACTAGATGCTTGCAAAAATAATTATCTGCAAGTTCACCAAATGAAAAGTATCCTTGAATGTAGTAGTTTCTCTTCCTCTTCCAGCATTTGGTCTTGATAAAAGAAAAATAGAAAATGTAATACATGATTTCAGAGATTTGAAACTTTAACACGACACTAAGTTTTCTCATTTAAAAATTAAGGTATTTAATTTGTAGCATATAATAACTTATAAGAGCTAATCATGTTGCATGATTATGTATTTCTGAGGCAGACTACAGATACTAGGATAAATAGGGAGGGAATTCTCAACTTGCATCTCATTTTATCATTGATTTTCTTCTATATAAGAAACCAAGGATTGGGGATGCAGTAACAGAGTATACTTGGCTTGGTCCTGAGTCCAATCCTCAGCACAATACCTACATACATAAATACATATGTGCATACAAAGAGACAGAAGGAGGAGGGGAAAGAGGAGGGGAAGGAGGAGTGGGTAGGTGGAGGAGGGAGAGGAGGAGGAGCAACCACCAAAGGAAAAGGAATAAATCCTAAAATTTTGAAGGTGATTATGAAATGATTGAGATGGCCTTGGCCTAATTATCCCCAAGTCCAATCCTTATCCTTCCTATCCTCTCCTCTAAATAACAGTGATAAATTTTTTAGGCTGCTTTTTCCAGAATCCACTAGGTTCATCTAAAGGGAGACTGGAAGAAACCAAAGTACATCTCCTCTCCTGTCTCAGCTATTCCACCACCTCTCCATCTCCTCTATGACACTAGAATCTAATAGAAATGTCCACTGTGACCCAGTCTCTATTAGATTGTCCTGGCCTCTGCAGTCTGTTACATAATACCCTTTATCTTATTAGCCTACATGTGGTATTGACTTTCTACTATTCCCAATATCTGCCTTATGTCAACATTCTCTGTCACTCCATCACTTACTTGTATTAGCAATTCCTTAAAGTAATTCTTCTCTGTTTTAAATTTTTAAAGTGATGTAATTTCCTGTTTACATCCTAATATATTTATTTATTCGCTTCTTTGTTTATTTAGCTTTTTTTTTCTCTACCTAAGTTTCAGGCAATTTGGAAAAAAATGTAAAGTAAAAATTAGAAGTGAATGTACTTGTTTAAAACTCTCTGGGAAGGTGAAATAAAATAGATAAAATAATGTCAGGAATAAAAATAAAATAATGTATATATCAGAACTTGGCAGTGAATAACTTCTAGATTTAGCTCTAAACTTTATAGCAGTAAGTATAAAAAACAAATATGGTCACCTCAAAAGTACAGAGATGGAAAGGAGGACAGGAAAGAGGGGGAAAGGGAGGAACCAGTTACTTGTTTAACTGTTAGAATGTACTGCAGTCATTCCGTCTAGCTATGTAATTTATGTAGTGCAAATCGGAAATGTGAAGCCTCTTGTTCAAAAAATAAAATAAAGATAAGTGTCATTACTGTTCATATCTGTGTTATACAAAGCCAGTTTTCAACACAAATAAGAACACATAGAGAACAAGAGTATGCACAAACCCTGAAAATAGTTTACAATTCATAATTAGGACATGCATGTATACCTTGTTCTCACCAGAATGATGAAAATGTGCTGTAACTGAACTATTTTTATGTCACTTCTTGATTCAAGCACATTACATCAATAATTTATACCTTCACTGTATTGATTAATAAGTGTAGGTTGAAAGGAAAAGGAACTATGGATCGCCCTATATTTTCAATTATTTTCCATTCAATGTGACTATATTGAGCACAAGTGATTGACTAATAAAGGTAAGAAACACTACTGAGAAAGACTATTTTAGGATCCCATGATTTTCCATGTTTCTTAGAGTTTCACTATCTTTTTTTTATGTATGTTGGAAGCAAGTTCTGATTCAAACAAAAACATAGACTCTTCAAGCTGTCAGCATCCCCACTCACTCATAGACACAACACGTTTCCTTGTTATCAGGTTGAATCTTGCTTAACTCCCATGTACTGGAATTTTCTGAACAAAAACCATAAGGGGAAGGAATGACAATGAGTGGCAGCAAGCATTCCTTATGCAGTTATCTCCTCTGCAAGTGAGCATGGTCAGTTCTCCCACTGAACTTGTGAAGTTCAAAGATGAAAGCATCAAGAATTTTCAAGATGGCAACAATAGAACATTAATCCAAACAGATACGTCTACACCTGGAATCCTTTGAGACTCTACATGTGCTAAAGTTAGCCCTGATTATAGAGAGATGATTGATCAATTGATCTATCTTAAAGGAAAGTCCTCATTAGAAGACAGTAAGAAAATTGATGAGAACTAATAAAGACCAGGAAGTATTTTGATGAGATTAACAAGTTTGGATGTACACTTTATGATAAAAAGAGACATCAAAAACTTCTCAAGGTTTTGGGCCTGAGAAACTAGAAAATGGGACTTATTTATTACTAGAGAAGGAAGTGGCTTGAAAGATGGAAGATTGCAGAAGTTCAACTTCAAACAGGTTAAGGTGGCTCTCATATATCCGAGTTTAAATGTCAATTAGGCAGTAGGATACAGAAGTACAGAGAACAGAGAATTCATTTGAGCTGGAGATTTAATTTGAGAGTAGGGAACACAGTGATGACATGATATTTAGAGCAATGACAAATGATAAAAGTTGATGCAAAGAGTAAGTATAGATGAAGAAGAGAAGAATGTGAAGACTGAGCCTTGGAGCACCCTGTTATTTAAAGATAGAAGAAGGAATGTGTGACCTATAAAGGAAACTTAAAATTATCTTTGGAAAAATAATTTAATCTCTATAAGCTTTTCTTCATAGACTGTAAAGTAAGAATATTGGTCCCTAACTCTTAATATTGCTAGGGAATGAAAAATGAAGATAATATTAACTATAATAACTATGATGCACAAGATTGCCTCTTCAGGGTAATTGCAGCATCTCCCTCCTGTTTCTTTCCTCATGCTTTCAGATATCAAAAAATATTTATTTTATTCATTTATTTGTATTGCTACTAAAGATTAAAGATCCTAAATCCAAAAAAATCTGAAATCCAAAATGCTCCACAGTAACTTTTCAAGTACTGACATGATACCACAAATGGAAAATTCCGCACCTGACCTTATGTGCATTCAAAATGCAGAGTAGAAATATCATAAAATTGTTTTCAGGCTATATGCATAAGGTTTATATGAAACACAGATGAATTTTGTGTTTAAACTAGGGTCCCTTCCCCAAGACATCTCATTATGTATCTTCAACTATTCTAAAACATGTAAATAATCCAAAATCTGGAACACTCCCCAAGGATCTCATATAAAGGACACACAATCTGTATTTGCTTTCTTAATATCATCAATTACAATTCAATTGCATGGGATAGGAAATAAGTCCTATTCATGTTCAACTTTACATTGAACATATTGCATGCTAATTAAAGGCATTCACTATTTCTTTTTAAAATAATGATTATGATTATAGCAAGCGAGGTCAATTCATTGTCCTAAAGAAATTTTTAATATAACTCCTACTCCTTCTAAAGACAATCAGAATCAGACCTGTATAATGTTTTAATTTCTTACAATTATGTTTACTTTAACTTTTTAAACTAAAAATAATTTAAATATAATTTTTTTTATATTTTATTGTTGATTTATAAAGAATAACAGTGAAATTCTTAAACATGATGGCACCTATGGGAAATAAGTAATTCTTCTACTCTGAGATCTCAGTTGAAAATTCAATATTCTGTGGCACATTGTAAGATTATAAAATGTCAAGATTGCCTCCACTTTGATTAGTTATTCATAACTTTGAAATGCTTCCATTTATCACTCAGGCTTGTGAAGTACTTCTATCTGGTTTTAGTGGAAAACAGATCCTTTTACATTAATGATAAATTATATAATTGTGTTAAAGGGCTAAACACTGGAACTAGGGAGAAGAATATTACATCTACTCCTGCTCAGAGCCGAAGTACCTCTGATTTGAGTTGTATACAGCCAAGTCAAATAGCCATGTGAATTCTGACTAAATCAATTTTCTTTCTTGCACAACATTTTCAATGGTTAGCCATTGAAATTGCAAAATTTCCTAGAATCTAAGAATTAACTGACTTTAATGTTCAGCACTTTTAGACTCAAGTAGGTATTCTTTCAATTAATGAGAGATTAATTGGACATAACATCAGGGAACATAGGCTACCCTAAGGTTCGTTTCAGACTATAAACCAGAAAAAAAGAAACACTCTGAATACATATAATATATATATATACAAGAGAGGTTGAAATGCAAGAAATTGGCTAAACAAATCATGACACTCCAATGAACACCCAGTGAACAGGAGAGGGTGAGACAACCCTGTGATCAGCAATAAGAAGCCAGTACATTCTCCAACACAAGGTGGAAAGGACAAAGAAGAGAGGGTTTTAGTACAATTCAAGGCCAGAATTATCTCCTGGGATTTAGCAGCATTCTCATACTAAATGTTCCACATATTCTCTCTCTATAGAACAGTAGGTCTCCAATTTTACCCGCATAAAAGTTAAATGGGTCATTCCTTTAAACACAGTGTCTTAGGATTCACTTACTGGTGTTCTGATTCAGTGGAATCTGATTTAGTAATACTAAGACAAGGAATATGTATTTTTAACAAATACTCTTTGTGCTTCTAATATAAGTGTTGCATGGGCCACAATTGTAAGTATACTGCTAAGGAGAGTTTTATCTGGAAGGCCAAATTAGAACAAAACTGCTTAAAGAGACAGAAATAAACCCAATGTTGTAGGGAAAGAGGGATGATGGATTTGGAGAATTTAAGAAGGCATTAATTTCAGGTTTTTATTAATCCTGGGCTCTTACATCTCCTTTTCTTAGATATCATGGTGATCACACTTCCCCTCTCTCAAATTAAACCTTTCAACATAAAGGTGTATATTAATTAGAATTCTTTAAATTGCAAGCAAAAGAAACAGATTCAGGTCACTTCTGGATTCAGTACAAGTTACTCAAGACTGTAAATAGCAAAGAAACTATAGTGGAATTTTAAACCATTATTTAGATCATCATGCTTAACATCAACTTAAGTGACCTAAAGCTCTGGTAACAGTCATTTTTATGCTCTCAAAAAAAAAAAAATGGATTTGTATCTCTACTTCCTTAGTTATTTCTATGGCACAATTTTCTTATTAATACCTTCTTTCCTTGTCTCTTTGTCTTTCTCTAAAACCTGCATCTCGCTGCCTCATGTCCCACAGGGGCGAGGGAAAGGGTTCCTGTAGCGGGGATGGACTGGCTGTGAAATAAAAGCTATGAATTTATTTATCAGAAATAATGACGGAAGATACAATTATCTTAAGAGCAGGGGCATGCCGATTGAGCCATCGAGAGGGTCTGGCTCTGACAAAGGAAGGAGTCTGTGCTTCCTTTATTTATAGCAATACAGATCAAAAAGAGACTGGTTGAAGCTTCTTCCACGAAAAACAGGATGGGGGTGGAGGTAAGCACGCCATTTGACTCTAGCGAGTCGCTGCCACATCCAATGCTTGTATTTGTACTTCAGTAGTGAACCAATGCAGGAAAACCACGTGACTTAGGCATTCTCAAACAATGATGAATAATTGTGAGTTCCTGAGACCAGTTCCTCCTGGTTTATGGCTCAACTATGCTTGCTTCTCATACAAGCCATGGTTGGCATCCCACATCTCATCTTTTTCAAATGATTTATTCATTGACAACTTTAAACCTAAAACTACTTATCTATCTTTATGTTCAAATCTCTCCCAAAATGTTATAAGTAGTGTTGTATACAGAACCGATAATGAATAGAAGTCCCAGATTTGCTTAGACACTTCAGCAAGTATCACATCCCATTCCTGCTTTAAAAATCCATGACCCCATATTTCCTCATATAATACCAAAGAACAATAACTAATGTAATTTTATCAATTTCATTATTCCCTAAATTCCTTCTAAAAATTATGAATGCGCCACTCATAAACCAATGTGCTTACAAAACATTTACTACAATGAATTATCTGCTACTCAAATATTTGCAATAAAGGTGAAATCATTATATAATATGTCTACCTATTCTATCCTTGTAGATTATTCACTATTTTGAGGACCTTTCTTATAAAAATCATGTGACTGCTTCAAAAAAACTCTAATAAGCACATACTAAGGATATCTGATAGATATATAGAATATGAAATAATCTATTCTTTCTCTCATAGAACAGCTATTCAAATATTCAGAAGTATCCATTGTGTTTCTTCTAAGTCTTTTTTTATTTTCAGACAAAATTCCCCCATTCCTTCAATCTTTCTACATGTGTCAGAATTTTCAGAACCTCACTGATATAAATGCACCCTAATTTACCAATATCTCTTATTTTGTGGTATACAGTGTTAGAGAAAATATTTCAAATATGAATAGCATAGTAAATGGAATGAACATCCATCCAGACACACCATACTTTGATTAACATTTTTAATTCCATGTGATAACATTTTCAGTGGCACCATCCAGAGTGTTGATTAATGCTGAGTTTGTCATATTTAGCAAAAACAAATATTTTATATTAAAGGAAATGTTATTTCAGTTTTCACCAGTCTTTCCCTACATAGTTGTTTTATTCTCAGAAAGACAGAAATTGGTATTTGATCCTTTTAAATTTAATATTATTAATTTGATTCCATTATTGACTTGTATAACAACAATTTGAAATATTAAAATCATTGAATCTTAGATATCAAAAATGTTTTGGATTTTTTTCTATAAAGTCAAAATTAGCAGAATGGACAAGACAATCTCTGTAGTTTAGAATTATGTCTTCTGCCCTACGCATCAATTTTGTGATTCTCAAATCATATTCTATCCTTGTGTGTGTGATTTGAATATTTGTTAACTATGATTAGTGCAACTAATTTGGTTTCCAGTTACCAAAAAATTGAAATAGATACAGTATTGTCTAATCTGATGTTCTGAACATCACCGAAACAGACAGCTAGAACTGTAATCCTCATTTTGAATTTTGCAGATATCAAGTATTTTAACACATTAGAGCTAGCATAACTTATAGCAGAAAATAGAACAGGGCACATATGGTTCCTGGAGCTGGTAAGTATCTGTTCCTGCATATGTTTGCATCAAAATGGATAAATATATAAACAAAATATTGTACAGATCTTCAATGGAATATTATTCAGCCTTAAGAAAGAAAGGCATTCTGGAACATGCTAAAGAATGAATGAATCTTGAAGAATTGTTATGTGATATAAAGTCAAAAAAGGACAAATATTCTATTATTCCATCCTTTTTAAACAAAGGTATCCATATTCTACCTTATATTTTTGCTCAAATTGATTTGTACTTCAACATTTTAAAAAACAATAGCAACATACTATACTTTATTTGAATATTGTGTATTTAATAGAGATTTGTCCTAAGACAAATTTAGTTTGTTGAAAAGGATGTTACTTAATTTTGTTAGTCCAATATTGAAATTAAATTTTAGTTCACTTGAATGAAATAGTGTTATTTCAAACATTTAAAATAATTAGAAATCTTAGATTTTCAAAGCTTCAAACATATTAAATACTGTTTTATACATATCTTAGGAAGTTTGTGAACCAATTCTTATTATGTGAATACTATGTAGATGATTCACTTTATTATAACCATAGAATTTATAATAATATGGCATTGTTTTAAATATTTGCAAATGAGAATAAAGAACACATTGTAACAAGAAATTGGATAACTTTATGGAATCTAAAACCACTAAGAAAGTAGTCTGATTCTGAAAGATTTGTCAGTAAATCAGAGAAATTTATAGCATGTGTGTCTTTTGTATTAGCCTCCTATCTTTTGATGACAATCCATGAGATTTGTATGTTGTTTCTTCATGAGCTTGAAGAAGTGCTTTGTGTTTATCTCATATCTGTCAAACACCAATCCACTTTTTGCATGTTACAGTTAACGTATGCAAACAGCCTTGAAAATCGGCAGTGGTTTCACTTCCTTTGTTTAAACCATCAGAATTTTTTTTCTTAATATCTCTCTTCTTATAATGTCTCTTCTTGTAATCACCAGGTAGTATAGATCTGATTTCAACAGGAACCATTAAAAGTCATAATAAATTTTCCATTTTTAGTTTTAATAGAAAATGAAAGATGTCAAATTAGTTCAATTCATTCATACTAATTTCTTAAAAACAAGATGAATTCCCTTATTTTTTGTTCTTTTTTTCCTAATTTTTAATTTTATGCTATATTTTTTAGCCTTTTCAGTTTTCTTTCATTTGTTTTTATTCACTTAAGTACTTACCATTTTTCTTGAAATCTTTTTGACATGTAGGATTAAAAAAACACAAGAAATTGCAGCATTTAAAGTGTTTTATTAATATATTTGGCTAATGGCATTAATGAAAGAAATAAGGATTATGGAAGCTACAAGTTACAGAGAAGCAGAAGGAAGAAAAATGAACAGATTTATTGAGAAACTATTATTGTAGATAAGTAAAATCTATGAGATAAAAGACTAGGATGTTAATATGTAATTTGTGAAAAAAATGTGCTTTTCCCAAGGCCCTCTCAAATAGACCAGTTATCTTCATTGTTGTCATCATCATCATCATCATCACCATCATCATCATTTAGTTTTTGCTGTACTGGGATGGAACCCAGGTCTTGCACCTGCTAAGGCAAGTACTCTACTTCTAAGCTATATCCTCAACCTTTGTAATATATATATATATATATATATATATTTTTTTTTTTTTTTTTTTTTAATTACTATGATATGCTAACTGGGCATGGTGGAGTACACCTGTAATACCAGTGACTTGGGAAGCTGAGGCAAGAGGATTGCAAACTCAAGGCTAGCCTTGGCAACTTAGCAAGACCCTGACTCAAAGTTAAAAAAAATAAATTATAAAAAGAGTTGGGCATGTAGCTCAGTGATAAAGTGCCCCTGGGTTAAATCCCCAGTACTAAATTAATAATACTCATCATCATCATCCTCAAACAAACAGATAAAAAAAATAAAAATAAAATACCACTCTGATCATAAACTTTACTTACCAACAGTGTATGTTTTGCATTAGTTTAGCATTAAAATCAGTGAATTTTAGGTGAATTAGTTCATCTTACAGAATGTGGATGGCCTTCATGTAATCAGTTGATTAGAACAAGAGGACTAACTTCTCAAAACAAGAGGAAATTCTGCTCCCAATTTCTTACAATAAATCTCTTTATTCCTTTTTATTCCATTTCTCTGAAGAATCCTGGATAATATTAAGAACTACTTTTTACACAAAAGGTGAAATTTTGTGATAAAGTTAGAAATAAATCCTAAATATGTTTACGTTTTCCTTGTGGAATTTTTAGTACATTGCACTGATGAGTTGTCAATATGTAAATTCTTTATAATTATTTTGTAAATATGTGAATATTTTACATTCATAGAAAGAATATCATATAAACCCCAATAGGTATAGCTTTTGAAATTAATATTTCCTCTCTTATTACTTCTTATATATTACACAGAAAATACTATAGCAAATCAATATATATATAATCCTCATTTATATTTAAAAATAAAAATTCTCAAAGTTATAGCAAATGACTTTCCAATTTTCTTACAACTGTGTAATTTAACTGTCTCTTATAATCTTTGAGGGAAAAAACTACCAGAAGTTTCTTGCTCAAGAACGTTGAAAAGTTATTTAAAACAAAAAATAAAAAATAAATAAAACTCAGATGTGAATGTTGAATGTCCTTCTTTAACCTGAAGAAAAAATGGTCAGAGATTCCGTTGATCAATTTAGAGCAATATACTCTTTCAAGCCATCTGTTTCATAGAATTAATAGGCAATTAGTTTTGTCAAACAAAGAACTCATTCCAAACTCATAGGCTACAGAAAATATTTGCAAAAGAGGTCAGAAAAGTAATTAAGGGAAATACTTTGAGATGTTAAAGACATTTTAAACACGTCTTTAACAAAATGTTATTAATAAATATACATTTATTAGAATCGCCATTCTTTTGTTTCCTTTACCTTTTTAACAGTTTTGTTTTGCTTTTTTTTTAAATTTTTATTTCTTGTTCTTTTTAGATACACATGACAGTAGAGTGTAGTTTGACATATTATACATACATGGAGTAGTTTCATAGACAATTTACATACAGGAACCACCCACTGAAAGTCCTTATGGTTTGGATGGAAGGTGTACCTCAAAAGCTCCTGTTAATGTAGAAACGTTTGGAGGTGAAATGATTGGACAGCGAGAACTGTGACCTATATCCTAGTTTGAATGGACCAACTGGGTAATGATTGTAGAGAGGAGAGGTGCGGCTGAAGGAGATGGGTCACTGGGGGCATGCCCAGGAAAGTTTCATTTTCCCTGCCACCCCTCCCTCATCCCTCTCCCTGCTTCTTTGCTGCCATATCCTGAGCATCTTCCTTTTGTTAAGCTCTTGTGCCATGGTGTGCTGCCTCATCTTGGACCCAGAGAAATGGACTTAGCCAACCATGGACTAAATTTCTGAAATAATGAGCCAAAATAAACTTGTCAGGTGTTTTGGTCACATTGAGGAAAAGTTAACTAACACAAAAGTATATAATAAAATAAAATAGATTTTAGTATATGGCATCCACAGAGGTGTGCAACCATAACCATAATCTGATTTAAGAATAGTTTTATTATACAAACAGGAAACATACCTCCCGTTCCACAATCCCCCATATCATCACAAGTCTTACCTTCTATTTCTGTAAATTATTCTATCAGTAGCATCTTATGTAAATGGAATCATAATTTCATTGTATGTAAGCATACAAATAATAGCTAATGTTTTCAAGTTTTGTCTGTATTTTAGCATTTTGTCTGTATTTTAGCATTTAGCATTTTTAGTTGCTAAATATGGTTTTATTATATGGGTACACAACATTTTGTTTATCATTTTAGCAGTTGGTGTCCATTCAGTTTGCTTCTGCTTTTTAGTTATATTGCTTTTGTGAACTTTCATGTCCACAATTTTGTTTGAACATCTGTTTTCAATATTCTTGGCTTTATACCTGGAAATGAAATTATAGGGTCACAGAATTACCCTATGTTTAACAGTCTCCTGAAGCTGTTTTCCAAATTCACTGTACCTTTTCAGATCTAACCAGCAACATATAATGTTTCCAATTACTCCACAACCTTGCTGTCACTCATTATTATATGTATTTTTTTTACCCATTCTAGTGTTTTGAATTTTTATTTGTTTAATGTCTATTTACTCATTGAACATTTTTATATCTTCTTTGGGTAAATATACATTAAAATCTTTGCTTATTGTTAAAATTATGATGTATAATGAATAGTATCACAAATAATAGATGTTCAGTAAATACATGCAGAATAACTGGAAATCATATTTTTAGTTATATTTGCTAATTAATGAATCATATACTTGGTGTATGTGCATCTTTTCATATCAGTCATAAAAGAAACACAATTGAATTTCTAACTAAAATTTCCTACATTCAATATAATTTTTTTTATTGTAAACAAATGGGATACATGTTGTTTCTCTGTACATGGAGTGAAGGCATACCATTTGTGTATTCATACATTTACATAGGGTAATGTTGTTTGATTCATTCTGTTATTTTTTCCCTTCCCCCCAACCCCTCCCACCCCTCTTTTCCCTCTATACAGTCCTTCCTTCTTCCATTCTTGTCCCCCTCCCTAACCCTAACCCTAAACCTAACCCTAACCCTAACACTAACCCCTCCCACCCCCCATTATGTGTCATCATCTGCTTATCAGCGAGATGATTCTTCCTTTGGTTTTTTGAGATTGGCTTATCTCACTTAGCATGATATTCTCCAATTTCATCCATTTGCCTGCAAATGCCATAATTTTATCATTCTTCATGGCAAAGTAATATTCCATTGTATATATATATGCCACAGTTTCTTTATCCATTCATCAATTGAAGGACATCTAGGTTGGTTCCACAATGTGGGTATGGTGAATTGAGCAACTATGAACATTGATGTGGCTGTATCTCTATAGTATACTGATTTTAAGTCCTTTGGGTATAGGCTAAGGAGTGGGATAGCTCAGTCAAATGGCGGTTCCATTCCAAGCTTTCTGAGGAATCTCCACACTGCTTTCCAGAGTGACTGCACTAATTTGCAACCCCACCAGCAATGTATGAGTGTACCTTTTTCCCCACATCCTCGCCAAAATCTATTGTTGCTTGTGTTCTTGATAATCGCCATTCTAATTGGGGTGAGATGAAATCTTAGGGTAGTTTTGATTTGTATTTCTCTTATTACTAGAGATGTTGAACATTTTTTCATATATCTGTTGATTGCTTGTAGATCTTCTTCTGTGAAACGTCTGTTCATTTCCTTAGCCCATTTATTGATTGGATTATTTGTATTCTTGGTGTAGAGTTTTTTGAGTTCTTTATATATTCTGGAAATTAGTGCTCTATCTGAAGTTACATTCAATATACTTTTTAAGATAAATTATTCAAATCTTTTCCCCTGAGATCTGGAAGGAACAACAATGTCTGCTCTGAACATGTAAATGGAAGTCATACTCAGTTCCAGAAGATAAGAAAAAATAAGTAGTTGGCAGAAGAAGAAACAAGAGTGCCATTGTTCAGATGACATGAGTGCATTTGCAGAACATCCAAAAGAATCTGCAAATTATAATAATTCAAATGATAACTTGGCAAGAGTACTCAATACTAGTAAGTATAAAATTCAACTGCATTTTTATATAACAGAAATCAATTACTACAAAATTAAACTTTAAGAATTACACTGTCTAAAACTCAAGATGTACAAGACTTCTACAAAGAAAACTACAAAATATTATTGATTGAATTTTAAGAAATTATAACAAACGGAAGAAATTACAATATTCAAAACTTTAAAGAAACGATATTTTAAAAATGCTAGTTACTTCCAAAATATCCTTAAATTTAATGAAATTCCAAAGTTCCAGCAACTTTTTTACATAGCAATAGATTGATTTGAAAATTCATATAAAATTAGGAAGAGCAAGAATAGCCATAGTAATCTTGAAAAAGAGAGGAAATAAAGGTGTACTTAAAATACCATAAGTCAGAAAATCTTAGAGAGCTAAATTAATGAAGACAATGTAATAAGATTGAAAAATATACCAATGGAATCTAATATATGTATATATCACCAAAACCCAGTGAAGAAATGATGCCCTTTCCAAAGTATATTTGTGGGTAAATTTACACTCAAAACTACATTCTAGATGGATTATAGAGGTCTTATAGTGAAAAAAATATAGTAAATAAAACTGCTATCCAACACAATAACCACTAGCAATATATGGCTATAAAAACTTGAATTAAAATTTTTAAATTCTGATGTCAGTAGTAATACCCACATTTCAAGAACTCATAGTCAGTTAGTGAGGATTGAATTAGCACAAATTTAGAACTTCTTTTTCATCATCATGTAAACTTCTGCTTGTTAACTTGGTACTAAAAATAGCAATGGAGAATATCTTCATGAACTTGGAAAAAAGATTTCTTAAATAGAAAAGATAAAAGTGCTAACAACATAGACAGTTTTGATGATGACAGAACAACTTTATACTGAAGAACTTTTATCAATCAAATATATCAAGAGTGAATAAAAGGCAACTCACCAAGTATAACAATATATTTTAGTTACATATATCTGATAATTAAATTATATTCACATAGCACATAAGAAAGATTCCTATAAAAAATGAGGAAAACAGAGTCAATAAAATAGAAAATAATAAAGGAGAGACTTCAACTGGTACTTCAAAGAAAGTAAAAGATAACAAATGTCCAAACAAAATAAAAGTATGCTTGACATCAGTAATCATCAAGAAAATGAACATTAAAATTTTAAAAAATTAATTTCTTTCTCTCTCTCTCTCTATATATATGTATATCACCAGGATGATTGCAGTTTAAAATATAACAATACTAATTATTAATGAGGACTAACAGTAATTGTTAATTGTTATAATTTGCTTAGAAAATGTACATTGGTACAACGACAACTACAGAAAACTGAAAGTATCTAATAAAACTAAATGTATCTATTCTATACTCAGTTGTATGTATATTCACATATTCAAATAGAAATGTTTACCTGTGCGTACCAAAGGACATGTACTGACATGCACATTGTATTACTGTGACGAACACTCAAAACAAATGTTTTTCAAATGTATGTTCATAATAAATAAATTATGCTATATTCATGGAAAGGTATGATAACTATTAATGAAAATTAGCAAACCACTGATAAATGTAACTATATTAATGAATCTTAAAAGAATAATGAGGAATGAAATAAGCCATACCAAAAAATTGTGTATATAAAGTTATATACATAGTTGTATATAAAGATATATATACAATTATTATAATCATATAATTATGTAAATACAATTATTACATATGTACTTATATATATATATATGTGTATATATATATATATATATATATAAACTATACAAATCTAGAAAAATATTAAAACAAGAAAAACTAATGTATGGTCATAGACATCAGTAAACACCTAAGCATAGTAATGACTGAGAAGTGGCACAAGTAGCCTTCTTTGTTCAGGTTATATTCTATATTTTAATATTTTGGATAGTTAAATGAAATCAATAGCAGTTTGATATTCACTTGACAGAATCAACAGGAAGTATGATTATAAAAAGGGGATTTATTAGATTGGTTTACACAACCAGAAGCTAGATAGTTCACAATGGCCTTCTGCAGCTGGAGAGCTGGAAGAAGCAGCAGCTGCACAATTCGAGACAAGGAAGCCCCATAACAAGAAAGATCAACAGTGCTACTCTAGTCCAAGACCAGGGCTTCTGGAAACTACCTGGAGAATCACTGGCAGAATCCTCTTTGAAAAAGTGAAGAAGTAAGAGTTCGATATCCTCAGAGGATCAAAGCAGCAATCAAGAACCCCTTCAAGAACAGTTGAGCTTCATCTGCTCAACTAAAGTTCTTCCAACTTTTATTCCATTCAAGTCACCATCCTTTTGGGCAGTGCCGCTCAGGCTTAGGGAGGGTCTCCACTTCAGTTCACTATCCCACATTCTTATCATTCCTAGACAGACCCTCACTGACACACCCAGAAGCCTCTGAATCATTGGCAACTCTTAATCCAATCAAGTTGACAGTTCAAATTAACCATTACACTTGCTTTGTGCAATTTTCTGCAAGTATAGTGTAATCCAATACAAAAATAGTTTACTAAAATAGTTTCTAAAGATACATTATATATTTAGGTCCTAAATTCATGTAGGAAAAGTTTTATTAAAGAAGTTACATTTGAACACCTGTAAGTTTATTAAGAAGATAGATCCCATCTCTCTTTACTATAATAAAATAGACTTTTTAATAATTAAACACTAATTTAAATTTTCCATGTATTAACGTACACAGCATAAGTCATTTATTCTTAAATCTCAACATAAAGATTTGTCCTTTTCTCCCCAGAATACTAAACTTTAATCTATTCCTATTTCTGATTTTCTCCTTTGTTTCTCTAGCATTCATTAGTCCTCTTGAAAAAGAAAATCCTTGGAAAAGATCAAAACTCTCCATTTTTAAATTTTACTCTGGCCAATAGCAATGCCACAAATAAATTTTAGTTGAACCACAGAAATTTTCAATATTTTAAATTTTTGACCTTCAAAAATGATAAGTTCTTATGCTTCAAAGTAAAACTCAAAATTGTGCTCATCAAGTGTCACTTTCCTCATAAAGACTCCCACAGTTTTTGTGCTGGAGTTGTGTCTCAGTGGTAGAGTGATTGTTTAGCATGTATGAGGCATTGGGTTCAATCCTCAGCACCACATAAACATAAATAAAATAAAGGTATTGTGTCCACCTACCACTAAAAAAAATATATTAAAAAAAAAAAGACTCACAATTGCATCAAACTAAATTGACCTCCACTCCTTAAGGAAACTTACTTTGCCACTGTATTGTTACTGTTCCCTCATTGTATCATCTCTGGAAGTATCTCCTCTTGAGAGACAATAAACACCTGGCTATAGTCTTGAACCCTGAGTCATATACTCACCAAGTGACTTTGAATAAGTATTTGATCTTCCTTAAATTTTTTACTTTCAGTATTAGGAATTGAATTCAGGGTGCGCTACTACTTAGCTATATCCCCGGCCCTTTATTTTTATGTTTTATTTTGAGGCAAAGTCTTCCTCAATTGCTTTGGGCCTTACTAAGTTGCTGAGGCTGGTCTTGAACTCTCAATCTTCCTGCCTCAGCCTCCCAAATCAGTGGGATTATAGGCATGTACCAATGTTCTAAGTCTCATTTTCTCACTTACAAAAGATTTGCTTTAAATACTGAGATAATTGATTCAATTCAAAATCAATTATTAAATTTGATCATATCAATCATATAATATACGCAATAAAGGGTCATTTATAAATATGAAAAAAGGTCCACTTTAAACAACTCTTTGAAATCACACTAAAATAATTTATAACAAAGACCACCAAACTCACTCACAACATGGATTTGTAGGAAACTAAAAATAACTCTGTTGGTGGAAATTATGAAGTACTTTCCTTGAGAACTGGCATCAGAAATATTCCTACATACCACTATCTCAGATGATAGATAGATGATATATGTTTATAATAAAAATCTTCATAATATCATAAGTATAATATAATAATTATTATTTGACACAGTTATAATTGGCATTATAGATGTACATGGCATTATGTTTTATTATATAATACTAATTCCCTAGTATCAGATGTATCTTTCTACATATATACATACATAGTAATCATATATATATGTTTATATATGTGTGTATATGTCTGTACACATACACACATGATTTTGAAGATTATCCAAGGGATAATTGAAAGTCATTGCCTGATTTTAATAGTTATGTTTTAATAAGAACTATAGCACTAAGTTCAAACCTATAAACAAGTGAAAAATTATCAGTGACAAGTCTCCCACCTACTTTTTCCTCCTAGATCCATCTGGGAGGTAATGACTATGAACACTTTTTGTGTATTCTTTCACTGTTTCTATATATCTTTTATTCATATACTGTTCTACACTTTATTTTCCCCTGAAGTAAATAAATTTAACAGAAAGTACATTTTATAATATGAATGTTTACTTTTTCTAATGGTTGGATACATTTTCTTGCATGAATTGACTACAATTCATTTATCTAGTCCTTTACTGGTAGCTATCATTTAAATCCTTTCAGTCTCTACGTCCCTGCAAAGCATACTTTTGTACATTATTTTTTCATAGGTAAGTATAGTCATAAGATAAATTCTTAAAAATGGAATTGCTTGGTTAAGTAATGTGTGGATTTTTAATTTTGATAGATATTGCCACATAGTTCTCTTTTAAAGTGGAGGCAATTTGTCTTCTCATGAGCCATATATGATTTTAAGTAATTCTGTTTTAGAAAGACAAATCTGTGTGGAATTTGAAGATGGATCATGGCAAGGAACAATGGCATGTGCATACTAATTTGGAAGGTAATACAGTAATAGTCTATGCAAGTAGTAAAGGGAAACGCAATAAATGAGAGGAAGTGACTATTTCTAGAAGTACATATTGAAGTAGTAGTGTTGAGGGGTTTGAGATAATGACACCTTTGAGTGCTCTATTCATGAAGGCCTTAAGTATATCTTTTACTAAATCATCCAAAGTGAAGTTAAATCATTCAAGAGACATCCAGTCCATTACCACCTCAACCTTTGACTTGTCAGCCTCGTAGCTCCTCTTGCCAAATTCTCACTTCATTAAAGTGCTACTAAAATGAATGTCCTTTGTCAGATGTCTCCACTACTCTCCATTAAGCCATTAACACGGACTCTTCACTTTCAAGACCTTTAGCCCTAAAGGTTAGCAAATTCCAAGTTCAAGTATCTGGCTTTTATCATTAAAAGTCTAAGGAAAAACTACTCTTAAATCTGCCCCCATGTTTAAGCAGCTTTGTCTCAGGCCCAGCACTAACAATCCTGTAATCCCCAAAGGAGACTTGGGCTGGTAATTTACATGTGGAAAGATCCTGAATTCCTTCTAGAGAAACTGAGTTCAATGAGCAATAACTCTTGATGTGGGGCTTAAATCCTTCACCATAGACTAGCCAGTTTCCAAAATCATGTTCCTATGTAGGAACTAATCCTTCTTCCTATTATGAGAAGCCTAGAACTCTATTTCTCCATTTTACATTTCTCAATATTCTGAACCTATAAATTAGAAGGCAACTAGCATTAAATTGTGATGTGATCTCCTTGTTGGAGAATAATAGGGGAGATTCCTGAGTTTTTGTGAAGATATTCATTAAACACTTTTACTTGGACCTATTTTGTACTTGGGAGTTTCCTTTAGTTGGTATTACTAGCTAGTTACAATGTAAGCATAGCTTGGGAGACAAAATAAAGTCGGTGAACTTTGGAAGAGCATACAAACCAAAAGTAAACCATTTACTTGTAGGTTGTCTGTGGTGGACAGGGGTATTGGATATTTCCATCTGGATTTCAATTCAAACTTTATGCTAATTCCTCTGAACTCTAAAACTGGCATAGACAAAGTTGAGAGAGTAGTGGAGCAAACAGATAAAAGCTCCACTAAACAAGCCCTTTTAAAACAGCCAGGAAAATTTTCTGCCTTCCAATTGTTAAAGACTATTCTACTTTCAGGGAAGCTATTTTATTGTCACTGAAAAAACATGGACTGAGAAAGTGCTTTTTAATTTTGATGATGTAAGGCAGAGATGTGACTCCAAGGAATGCAATTGCTTTGTAAGATAATATAGAGAGGCTGGCTATGGTGCAAGTGGAGTTTCACATCTGCAGATTGTGCTTCCCTTAGAGGAATTTCCAAGTATGGATTTAGAATGTGCTGTGTCTGAAAATTATAGCAAGCCCTCTGGGGAAATTCTTGTGAAAACAATGGCCACAAGATATCAGCAACAGAGACCTCTAAGGACTTAAGGAGAGATACAAATGCATAATTAACTCGAGTTTGAAAAAGAAAAACTCCATTTTCTTTTCATTTTTCCATTGGAAATAAATTGGGCTTGTCTAACTGGTGTATATTGGATTAGATTGTTGATGTCTCACAATATTATTATTCAAGATAAAGACTTGGTCTGTCAGGAAAGGGGCTGATGTAGGACTATTGTGTTCCAAGAGAATTGTTATTTGGAAGGCATTAAGCCAGATCACACTTTTGTGGTTTCAGGAGGATTTTCCTTAGAGGAAGTAAAAGTATTCATGAAAGTCATGCTGGGAAGATGTCAAACTGGAAACAGAAAGTGAACTCCATGACTTTCAGACAGGAAGAAAAGAGAGAGATTGTTTGCCCGACCCTGGATAGAAGGATTGTCATGCTCAAAAACACTCCATTAGCAGAAGGATTAGGAGGAAGGGAAATGGGTTTATACCACATAGACACAGACTGCAAGTTAGACAGGAGTTATTCATTTGAAACCTCCTTATAGCAAGGTCTAGTTTAAATGGTACCTCTGAACTCTGAGATGACTCATCTAGTACCAGTTATCAATTACACACTGTTTTACTTCCATCATGCTTTAAATTTTCAACTTTCCCAGTGGAAAGTTAGTGGAAATTTTATGACCTAATTGAGAAAAAATACAAGAGAGAAAAAAAAAAATTACATTCAGAGACAGTATATTTGTTCATTTTTTAAATATAGGTCACACCTACTATATCCAAGTTACCATTGAGATGCAGGGAATAGAATGGTGAGCAACATACTATATAAATGAGATGATGTCTCTTATAAAGCTAACATTCCATTGTGAAGAGGTCAATGAAATATATAATAAGCAATTTTAAAAAACAAATTATTTTCAAATAATAATTAGTGCTATCAAAATAATAAAATAAGTTAATATAAACTGTGATGAGGACATCATTTAAATAAGATGGCCAAGAGAATTATGTTTCTCCTGAAGAATAATTTTTGAGGAGAGAACCAGCTATGTAAGAATCTGAGAAAAAGCATTCTGGGCAGGGGAGCACTGAATTCCATAGTTTAAGAAAAAGCAGAGCAATATGCTGAATAGGTAGAGCAAGGATAACTAGAGCAGACCCAGTTCCAGGGTAAGATGGGAAATAACATCAAGGACTGTTTGTTGGAATATGTAAGAAATTTTTTCAGAAATTCTTTGGAAGGGGAACTCAGAAATATATGTATAAAATATATATACTATACACACACACATACAGAAAATAAGATAAATAAGATAAAAACTTTTATCAGATAGATATTAACTTTTAAAGGTGATTGTTTTAGTCAACTTTTTCATTGCTACAACTAAAATACCATGTCAGAATAATTGTAGAGAAGGAAAAATTTATCTTGAGACTCATGGTTTCAGAGATCTCAGTCCATGAGCAGCTGGTTCCATTCCTTGGGGATCAAGGTGAGTCAGGACATCAATGATAGAAGAGTGTGGCAGAGGGAAGCAGCTCACATGATGATCAGGCAGCAGAGAGAGGGACACTCCACTCTCCAGATACAAAATACATACCCCAAATCAAGCCCCCAGGGACCCATCTCCTCCAGTCTCACCCTTCTTGCCTTCGGGTCACACTCAGTTAATTCATATCAAAGGATTAATTCAATGATTAAGACTCATATTCCAATCATTTCTCCTCTAAACCTTCTTGCATTGTCCCACACATGAGCTTTTGAGCAACACTTTACATCCAAACTGTAAGTAATATATCTAGATCTGAGTCGAGATGCATACCTATAGATTTAGATCTAGATGTACATATTTTCCCACTACAAAAGTTGCATTTAGTCTTCACAACAGGTTCTTATTTTCCTATGGGGACAATAGTGATCGTGTCATGAGAATACACATGTCCTGGACTAAGCTAAACAACACAGTCTAAGTACCACCGTGATCAGTCTGGGGATACATGTGTGCCCCAAGATGACCCAGCCAAAATCAATTTCTGGGGTTTTCCAAGGATTTCTGAGGCGAGGTTCTGAGAAGAAAGCATGCAATCCTATGAGCTTCTGGTAGCCATCTTCCTATCATGAAGAGAAAGAATCCTGAGATGGTGCCATCAAAGTTAAAGTCAGTGGAGGGTCAGAAGAAGCCTCTTCCTTAGGAATATCATTGAGCCTCTAAATCAAGTATTAGTTGAAGACATTGCTATGTCAAATCCATGTCAAATAGTATTTTTTTAGTAGGCAAGACTATATGAAATGCTATATCAATCAAATCTTTCTCGTTATATAAATCAAAAAAAAAAATCCTTTTACTGTTTAAGACCATTTTAATTATGTTTATTTGTGTTTCCTTCTAACAACAATCACCACAAATTATGTATCTTAATACAAATTTGTCTGTAAAGTTATAACTAACTCATAGTCTCAGAGTACAGCAACAGAGAATGTTTGTAATATGGAATAATAATATGATAATAATATGGAATTCTTACATGAAAAAATATGCAAAATCCTCAGATCAGAAGAACATAGAGTTTAATATTATAGTACTATAACGGTAACATTTTTTATGCCATAACTGTCAGTGAACTATTTTTATATTACCAAAAATGTGAAGCTTTTATTCCAAGAAGCTTGGAACTCTTTGCAAGAACCTCATCAATCCTCCTCCTTATATCTCTCTAAAGTTGTCAGGTTATAAGTATTATTATTCATATTTTACATAGAACAGGAGCAATTTAAAACTCTTATAATCCCATTTATCTAAAAAGATGAAACTATTAACCCCAAACAGACTAAATATAACTTGACAGTGAGACATGTTGATCCTGAGTTGCATTAAAGTTCAATTCATAAGGTAACTCAATGCCTTTAAGTCTTTAAGTCTTCAGGCTTTTTTTTTTTTTTTTTTTAATCCATTTTGAGGATGCCAAAAGCTAGTCAGGAAGAAACTACCCAATGATGCAATGATGCTCAATTTAGACTCTTATGTGCTAACATGCATTTATGTGTCCCAGTTACATTTTTCAACCAGTAGTGTCATCCTGTTAAGAATTAGTCTACATGTCATATTACATACAGAAAAATGACAACTAAGTGATGCCATCAAATAAAACATTTTAAATATAATTTTAATAATTATAACAATAGTGATTATTTAATAATTTAATGTTGATTCATTTAAGTTTGTCCACCTACTAACCCTAGCATTTCTTTGAACTAAGATTGTACATTTAGAGAGACCAATTGTCACAGTTAGAAACACAGAGCATGGCAAGGAATACCTAAATGGAAGACTGGGTACTTGACTACTATGCACATAACTGTAGTTCTGATCCCTTATATTTCAAAAGAAGAAAAGAAAAAAAGAATATATCTACAATAACCAATTGAGACTATGAGTGCATAATTTCTCATTCCTGTAGTTATCTAATCTGTGAGTCTTAATCTCAACTTATAATATCAAATATTTAGCCCACACCAGGATTACATTTAGCAAATTCATAGGAATATTATTCACAATGAATGGGTGTATCCTGCCCACACATCCCAGCACAAAATCTGGTGCTCTAAGTTAATGAGCTTAATTTTCAAGTATTCTGTTACTGATGTCCAAATAGTCAAGTGTTCATTAAATATGTTTTTAACACAAATCAGAAATATCTTC
Source organism: Sciurus carolinensis (assembly GCF_902686445.1). Classification (NCBI taxonomy): domain Eukaryota; kingdom Metazoa; phylum Chordata; class Mammalia; order Rodentia; family Sciuridae; genus Sciurus; species Sciurus carolinensis. Next base: position 94,676,408 of record NC_062215.1, read on the forward strand.
TGTAGATTTTCAAGAGTACTACAGACATTTTTTTTTATTTTTTTAATAAAATACCACTTAAAGAAAGCAATAAATTTTTGTAAACGTAGATTTTTACACAGTGTTACTGGAAAATGAATCAACTTTAATTCTTAAAGCCTTTCTAGTATAGTATATTACTAAGGAATTCATTTTTCTGTACACATCTATCACTTTAAGCTGATAATTTAACTATTCTGGTCATAAGAGATCACCTCGAAAGGTCATGACTCAGAAAAGCTAAATACTATTTCCAGTAAATTTTTTTCCTTAAGTTTATAAATTCTCAGTAATTAAAGGTTTCTGTGATTTAGATCAAAATCATATTCAACTAAACTTCAGTTTAAATGAAATTATAATTTGCTGCTTTTTAAAATTATAAGCTGATTTTAAAAATCAATATTTCCAAATATACATCAGTTCCTTTCTAAAATTGCTAAAGTGCTTAAGACAACTATTTAATAGAACTGATTTTTGTTTGTTTATCTGTTTATTTGTTCAGCAAGGAGGATTCATTGAATGTTACATAACAATTTAGTTTCAGAATCTAGACAATGTAGAAAAAATGATCAAATATTAAAATGAGGGCTGGGGATTTAGCTCGGTTGGTAGAGTGTTTGCCTCCCAAGCACAAAGCCCTGGGTTCAAATCCCCAGAACATTAAAAAAATTAAAATGAACAATGTTACTGTATTCTTGATCATACCTGTTCAGTGAACTAACTTAAAAAATAAAATGAGTCCATGTTTCAATTAATAGTGTTAATAATAATCATCTTGAAGACTTTTTCAGGATATTTAGTTTGAACTTGTGATTGTTGGCAACACTATGTGATTGGACATAAATAGAAATTGGCTAACATAGAGTTCAAACAAAACCTTTGTAAGGTTCACTTTGTAAAGGAATTTCACAGTTATATACATCTAATTAGTTTCCCATAAGTGACACACACATGCACTCACCTATGCATGTAGCAATGTAATCTTTAAAATTTAGCTACTTATCCCATCCTTATTATAATAAGCAGTGCTGAAATTAGACTCAGGTATGGGAAATTGAGAGAGTATTTGAGTAGAAGATATACAGCAAGGTTCAGGTAACAGAGTGTGATTCGAAGCATGAAGTAAGGAATGATGCATAAAAATGTTACAGTAAATTATATTTTAAAAAGTAAACTGGTACAAGAATTTTAGATATCAACTCATCAACTTTAAGCTTCAAATAAATCTGTATAGTTTTACCTAGGCATCTCATTCCTGAGAAATGATTCCTGAGGAAAATACATAAAAACCATACTGGGTATGAGAGCAACTGTATAAATTAAGAAATTCTCCATGGTGATGTTTATAGACAACATTAGAAACAATCTAAAATTCAAATAATATGCAATTGGCTTATTTATTTTGGATACACCTACTTGATGGAATGTGTTGTGTTAATTTATCAACCCAGCAGCATTTATTGAGTGCCTTCGATATTCCAGGAAACATGCTACATTGTGGAGATAGTATGGTGAAATATTGCACATCGTTCCTTCCTTGTTTATATTAACTATACATATTTGTCATCATCATTTTTTACACTCTAAAGGCTGTACAACTACATGGAATAACAATAATGAATTATTCAGTTATTGAATTTTTAAAAATATATTTGCATAGATGTTGTAAATACAATGCCCTTGGATATTCTTTACTCTGTTGTCCCCAATCATAACATATATATAACCATGATAGAGTTACCAAAACCAGGAAATTGACATTGATATAATTCTATTAAATAAATTAAGATTTTATTCAGACTTCACTAGGTTTTATAAGCACTGTGATTGTGACTATATTTCTATATATTTTTTTCAAATGTATAGATCTGTATCTGCCACAACAGAGAGGACACTGTAATCTCCAAACTCCTTTTGCAACACTTTTACAAGCATGCCCTCTTTATAACCTTTTAACTCTTGATCAGCACTGATGTGTTCCCTACACTATGTTTTATGATCTATAAATTATTGTTTAAGTGGAATAATATAATATATAACACTTGGAAATTGTTTTTTTTTTTTTTTCAAATTCAGCCCAATGCACTTGTGTCTAAATCAAGTTAGTATCACTCTACTTTAGGTACATGTATGATTACACGAATGGTATGAATCGACATCGTGTACAACCAGAAAAGGAAGAAGGTGTTGGAGTTCAACGCCACTTTCAATGGCATTCTCCCAATCATCTAACTTCCTTTCACTAGGCACCAACCCTTCAAGTTTTTATCACCTTCCAATAGTGCCAAGCCGGGACTAAGTTTTTAGGGGACATTGAACACCCCAACTCTAGCATGCTGCCAAGAACCCATAGTTTTAATGTCCATATCATAATGTAAAGTACATTTAGTTCATCTCTAAGAGTCCCCAAAGCTTTTTATTTTTTTGTCCCCAAAGTTTTAACAGTTGCACCATTGCTCAAAAGTTCAAGTCTAAAGTATCCTCTAAGACACAAGAAAATCTCCATTGTGAGTCTCTGTGAAAATTAAAACACAAGCTACATGTTTCCAACATACAATGGTGGAAAAGGCACAAGGTATATAATTCCATTCCGAAGGGAAGTAACAGAAAAATAGCAAGGAGAGTTTGGTATAAATCCATCCAGGCAAACATTTAATCCTACATCACAGCCACATCAATATTTACAGCAGCTCAATTCACAATAGCTAGATTGTGGAACCAACCTAAATGCCCTTCAACAGATGAATGGATAAAGAAACTGCGGTATACATACACAATGGAATATTATTCAGCCACAAAAAATAATAATATTATGGCATTTGCAGATAAATGGATGGAATTGGAGAATATCAAGCTAAGTGAAATAAACCAATCCCAAAAAACCAAAGGCCGAATGTTTTCCCTGATAAGTGAATGATAATATATAATGGGGGTGGAGGTGAGAGAAGAATGGAGGAAATTTAGATTACATAGAGGGAAATGAGATGGGGAATATGAAAAATGGTGGAATGAGACAGACATCATTACCCTATGTACATGTACGATTACATGAATAGTGTGAGTCTACATCATGCACAACCATAGAAACAAAAAGATGTACCCCATTTGTGTAAAATGAATCAAAATGCAGTCTGTAAAAATAAAAATAACTTTTAAAAAATCCTACATCTCAGTGTTAGGCCTCTGAGGAACATGTGGTGAGATGTGGGCTCCCAAAAGCTTGGGCAGCTTCAGCCCTTTGGTCTTGCTGGTAGAAGCCAACATGTCCACTCTTCCAAACTGGCTTGCATGCCACTGAAACTTTGCTAGATATGCACTCTATATCTCTGGCATCTCAAGCTTCTTGGAGTTTCCAGTGGAACTTTGATTTTACTCTCGCAGCTTCACACATGGCTTCATACATATGCTTGCAAATATATCAACCTGGCCACACACTAACCTTACCTCCCAGGCTTCTCTTTGAAATCCTAGTAGAAACTTCCATGATTCCTTAACTCTTGCATTTCTGCATGGCTGCAAAACCAGCATCATATGAATGATGTCAAGGTCACCACAGCATAGGCTTTATATGCACCCTCTAGAGCAGAGGCCTCTGAGTCTCTTGCCAATTTAGGTGATCATAGGAAAGCAGGGGACCCCAGGACTCTCTTCTCAAATGGAAGTGCTTGAAATGTATTTGTACTTTTATAATTCTCATCCTGATGGCTGTTACCTTGTCACTTCCTAACATTCTCTCCTGGCATCCATCCTATTATCCCCATAGAAAGCACTTAGCCTCTTCTTTTGCATTCATTTTAATTGGATCATTAAGTAGTATATGATGGTGGAATTCATTATACCACATTTGTACATGCACATAACATAAATCCATCAATCACATTACCCAGTGTGTTCCCTTTCCCTCTCCTCTCCTTCTCCTTTATGTCTACTCTGCTGATCTCCTTTCTATTATTATGATTAATATTTTAATTGGTACTTTATAATTATATATAAAGATGGAATTTAATGTGGTATAATTATACCAGGACATAGCATAATTTGGTGGATTCTGTTCCCCAGTGCTTCCCCATACCTCTCTCCCCCTCAACACTTTTTTTCTACCCTATTAGTCTCCCTTTTATTCTTATTAGACTCTGTCCCTTTTCTTAAATTCCTTTATATTCATTCTCTCCCTTCCCCCACACCTCCATCTTGTCTGTGCATAAGAAACAAAACATTTGACCCTTGAACTGAATCTAGCTTGTTTTACTTAGCATGATGTATTCTTGTTCCACACATTTACCAGAAAATAACAAAATTCCACTCTTGCAGAGTCAACTCCATTGTGTATATAAGTTCACATTTTCTTTATCCATTCACCTTTTTGCAGGCATCTAGGTTGGTACCATAACTGGGCTGTTGCTGTTGTGGATATTGGTAGGCATGTATCGTTACGGTATGATGATTTTAGTTTTTTAGGACAAATACCCAAGAGTGGAGTAGCTGGGACCTATGGTGGTTCCCAGTCTTTTGATGGATCTCTGCAGTACTTTCTAAAGTGGTTGTACTAATTTACAGTTCCACCAACAATGTATTTGTATACTTTTGTCTTCTCATCCTTTCCAGAAATTTTTATTGGTATTCTTGATGATTTGACATTCTAAATGGAGTGAGAGGAAATCTCAATACAGTTTTGATTTGCATTTTCATGATTGCTAAATGAACATTTGCTCATGTATTTGTCTGCCATTTGTACTTCTTCTTTGACAGAAATGTCTATTTAGATCCTTTGCCCTTTGTCCTTATGTTGATTGTATTGATTGATCTTTCTTCCTCCTCCTCCTCCTCCTCTTCCTCCTCCTTTTTTGGTAGTAAGTTTTTAAGTTCTTTATAAATTCTGAATAACATTTCCCTGTCAGGAGAGTAACCAGCAAAGATTCTATAGCCTCTCTCTTCATGCTCTTGCTTCATTTTCTGTGCAGAAACTTTTAAAGTTTATACCATTCAATTTTCTGATTCTTGGTTTTATTACTTGAGTTTTGGTGTCTTGCTAAGGAAGATAATGCCTATGTCAATATGTTAGTGTTGACCTTATGTTTTCTTCTAGCAGTTGCGATATTTATGGTATAATTCCTAGCTCACATATTCATGCATAGAAGCACATTTAACAATTGACATTTTTTGCTGGGGGAGATATGGGGAGATTGAATTCAGGATCACTCAACCACTGAGCCAGGGTCTCACCAGTGACTTGCTTTTGCATATGCTGACTTTGAACTTGCAATCCTCCTGCCTCAGCCACCCAAGCCACTGGGATTTCAGGAGTGTGCCACCACACTAGGCAACAATGGATTTTTGATATAGCCAGAAAGATACATATCATGAGCACATGTTATGAAATTTTAAGGTACATGTGCTCCTTTAAAGCCTCAGCTCTTAGCAAGGTGAGAAGATACAGTCGGTTATTTATAAATATTTATTGGTTGAATCAACTTCCCAGAAAGAAACATGGGAAATATATAGCACTGTTTTTACAATTTGCTTTCGTAGAACTTTTTTGAAAAATGTAACGTGGAACATGGTAATTAAGCTTCCAATGCTACCTCTGATAAGCTCAGATACCCTTGATATTCTGCTAATAATTTTCTCTAAAATCTACGTTATGTAATCTCATTTATATCAATAAAAATATCTCCATGAAGAAGTAAGTGTTTTTCTCCCTATGTTCCAAATAAAATCAGTAAGGCTCAACAAATAATCATACAAATTATTTAGAGACTAATTTCATGATAAGAATATGTTAAAAAAAGCATTAACAGAATGTCCAATAATTATGTTAAATTATTTAAATATTCTGGTAAGTCAAATATACTTATTGAAAGGCAACTATTAGTTTTTTTGACTAAAATTATTATCAAAGATTTTTGTCTGTAAATTTGTTTATAATTCACTAATTATAATATCAAAAGTTTTCATGAAAGTATACATGGCAATTGAATGTAAATATCCTCACCAATGTGCTTTAATCAATCAACTTCAAGTATTTTTCTCAAGAAATAGTTTTTTATGTGTGTGTACTTGCAGATATTTATGCACACACATACTTAATTACAAAGGTGTTGTTCTAATAGCAAAAAAAAATGCCTTTTTCAATTTAAATTGCTTTTTCAATTTTAATTGTTAAATATGAAAAGAACAAAAAGCAATATATAGAGTATTTTATTAATGAGCCTTATAATTTTAACATTCCCTGTGCTTTACAGTAGAGTGTAACAAATAAATTTCAATTATTATATATTTTAAACCAGTATATAAGGTAAAATATAATTTTTACATCATTAATTTACTTCACACACATAAAATCACTTCTCACTTAGGTCTCCCTCAACTTTCACACTAACAATTAAAGAATATCATTATTGTTCATATATTTTTGAGAAAAAACTAAAATCCAAATTGATAATTGACCTGTTGATACCTTACAGATAGTGAATGTCATGTTTGGTTCTTGCCATCAAGGTTTCTTCTCAGAGTGCAGTATACTATTCACTATATCTGGCTCACAGCGTATGAAATATAACACTTCATGGGCAAAAAATATTTTTCACTATATCGATGCACTCTAAAACTTAGACTTGCATGAGTGTTAGTTTTAAGTACATAGGTTTAAACTGATTATAGCAATTTTTAAAAATTATTCACCACTTGACAAACAAAAATGGTGACAAATACACTTCATAGCAACAGAAAAATTGTCAAATATCTAAACATTGAATGGAACCCCACCATTGATATTTCCAATAGTCAGTTACTATTAGGGACATCGAACTTCCCTGTAAAGAAAGAACAGCCCAGGGGTGCTATATTTAAAACTACATTGGCATTTCTATTAAAATTCTAGCTTTTCAAGGGTTTACGCCAAAGCTATAAAATTTTTATTCGATAGAAAGGCAGAACTGAAGGTCTCTGTGGAGATTGTTTTCTTTCCTTTTCTTATAAAATAAGCCTGCCTGTTTGTTTTCTTCATGGAATCCAAGCACTTTATCAAAACATGAAACTTGGATAACTATTGGGCTGTTCAGGTATGCCAGCGCTCTATAGATTTGAGAATATTGTCAGCTGGTCATACAGTATGAAGCCTCATTTATTCCAAACTCTGTTCTCATAAATATAAAAAAAGCTATTTGTTAATAGTCATAGACTTTAAGTCCAGAATATTTCAAGTGACTGTATCAGCAGTTTATATTGAAGACAGATATGAAATATTAGCAGTTCCATGGTATTGAGAAAACATAATGATCTACATTTTATTTTGGGAAGAGTGACACAAACCTGTTGGTTATTACTCAGATGCATATGAATTTTAAAACTATAATTCATCCCCTATCATTCAATTAAATATGCCTTTATTGGGACTAGAATCTTTTGGTTAGAATTGTGCTGTTACAATGTGTTTAAGTCAAGTTTTTCACTGCTGCAACCAAAAGACCTGACAGAAAAATTCTGAGGAGGATAAGTTTATTTGGGGACTTACAGTTTCAGATGTCTGTCACACTGTCACAGACAGCTGACTCCATTCTTGGGGTTCAAGGTGAGGCTGAAGATCAGGATGGAAGAGTGTAGCAGAGGGAAGTAACTCAAGATGTCATACCAGGAAGCAGAGAGAGATGAGAGACTAAGCTCAGCTCACCAAATATATGCCCCGAAGCACTCCCCGCAATGGCTTACCTCCTCCAGTCACACCCTACCTGCTTACAGTTACCACTCACTTAATCCCTATCAGGTGATTAATTTACCAATTGGATTAAGGCTCTCATGAACTTTGGGTGGGCAGAGGGTGTCAGGGGACACCTCACATCCACACCATAACACCAGGGCTGTGGACATAGGTCAGTGGTAGTATTTGCCTAGCACCCATCAGACACTTGGTTCTATTTCCAGCTTTGTAAAAAACCAAACCAAACCAAAAAAAACAAAAACAAAAAAAAAAAAAAGAAAGAAAAAAAGAATAGAAAAATAAGAAAAAAGAATATTGGACATTGGTTTGTCTTCAAAGGTCTAACAATTACCTTAGGGAGTAAAATAAACCCATTAAAGAATGTGGTTCAAATATAGACTCATCATGAGGAATTCCCTTAGAGATTACATGAGAAACCTGGTGCTGTTGAATAAAATGTAATTACTCTTACCTCACTTCTTTATTTTTGGCACCAAAGATTGAACTTGTCAGGGGCACTCAACCACTGAACCACATCTCCAGTCCAATTTTGTATTTTATTTAGAGACAGGGTCTCACTGAGTTGCTTAGTGCCTCGCTTTTGCTGAGGCTGGCTTTGAAATCAATATCCTCCTGCCTCAGCCTTCCAATTAGCTGAGATTACAGGTGTGTGTCACTGCACCCAGCTTTTGCCTCACTTCTTAAGGACATTGTGTCAAAACAACTAATGCAACTATAAAGAAAAACTTTAGGAAATTCATAGAGATTTACTGGTCAAACTCAGTCTCAGTTTTCTTACCTCTAAGGGGAGAATTAGTTGAGATCAATGTTTTTTCAATTTGAAAACATTTTTGTACCTCATTTAGTGGTCACAAAACCAATTAAATAGGCTGTAATCAGCATACTTTTAAGAAGTGAAGTAGTATAGAATAAATTTAAAAAACAAAGTATATAACATGGTAAGGGTTATGTTTTGTTTTATGATTTTATTTAAGTTGCTTGCAAGGTGTGTGTGTGTGTGTGTGTGTGTGTGTGTGTGTGTGTATACATATGTAATCCATCAGAAATATATTTCTTTGTGTGAGCCACAAGAATAGTTTAATCCACATGGACTAGTTCCATTCCATTTATTAGATTGCAGTTTTGTAAACTGTCTCAGATTTCATCAGGCTATAACAACACAATGTGACATTAGACATTAATCCCTGTTGAATTTAAACTTTGATCAGTTTAAACAAGAAATTAATCTCTTCTAAAAGTTGTTCTTTCCCAATCTGTTATTGTCAAGAACACGAAGGTCAGTAGTATCTCATGTGTGTCATGGCTATGCGAGTAAAATTTTGTCTACTTTGGCATTGTTTCCCAGGCAATAAGCCAAGTCTGTCCTGAGACTCATTTCCAGTCCTCGAAGTCTGCAAGTGCTGTATTTCATGCACAGTATTGCATTGGTCCTGAAGCACCATGGCTCTTCCTGAGGTCTCAGAGTGCAGTTCATGAACCAAATTCTTTCAACCTCCAACTTGAGCCCACTTAGTTTCACCAGAGATCAAACCTTGTCCCATTAGCTGGGAGGTCAACAAAAGCTGTCCCCTCATCTCTATAATTGTGTCACTTCCCTCTCCACTCCTTAAGTTCGCTTGCAGAATCTCTCCATCTTTCTCCCACCCTAAACCAACAATCCTTTATGGGAATCTTTTGTCTTTTGTCTTTTTGCCTTTGACCATTAAAATACATGATTCCTGACTGTGTTTTAGGAGTCTTGGGGTCATCCTATTTTACTCCCCAAGCTTCCTGCAACAAATGGCTTTTTGATGAGTTCTTCTTATTAGGAGACTTAACAGGAAATCATAAAGTAGAAGGAAGGGAGAAGCTTTCTATTTTTGACTTCTTCAATGTGGTAGTTGTTTACAATTGTTAGGAATGCAGACAGAGAGTGCAATACTCTACTTCAACCATCTGGCAAAAGCAGGCACATTTTCACTGTCAGTCCTATTTTGATCAAATGTGAAGCTGGTGGTCCAAACACCACCTATATAAGAATACCCTATCCAAGATTCCACCTGAAGGATTTTGCGACTTTCAATTGTTGATTATCATATCTTTCTTTTGTAGACATTCCATCGTTTTTTTCTTCTGTTACATGTACCATCCTTTGACCCTTTTGCTCTTCACTTGTGTAGCCCATTATCCATGTTATCCATATTTCCTCTAAATTATTAGATCTTTTCCCTAACTGAATCCTCACCAATAGAGTCCTATGCATGTTAAATTCTTCAACATAACTGAGAATGGGAGATATATCACCAAACACACTATTCAAAAGAATATGAGTTCCAGCTCTGTGTTAGTTTATGAAAAAACAGATGAAAGTATTTGCCATACGTTTTTGAGTAGTTTTAGAGAATTTTTTGTTTCTCGATGGTTCTTGAAATGATTTAGAATAGTGTTCAACAAAAATTTAATCCCCCCAATCTCCATAAAGTAACGTATTTCTCTGCTACATAGAAGAGGAGGATGGCTCTGTGATTTTTTTTGACTCATGGGATGCCATGAGGCAAATAGTAGCATTAAAGCCGTAAGCCTAGACTGCAGGGGGCATCATATAATTCTGTCAACTTCTTGGGGAGCTTCTGATCACTTTCTCAATGAAATCATATTCCTGTTGGCTTCTACTCCTCTAGATTAGTCCTCAGAACAAATCTGCCTGGAGCATAAATGCCCCAGCATGCATGGGGGCCTGCAGCATGAAGCCGAGTACAAAACGACAGCCTGTAAGAATGAAAATAAAAACTGTCATTTGTCATTCAGATTTTACAATAGAGTAATATTCAGAGAAAACTGTTTCTATCATGTGTTCTACCATTTCTGAACTTGTCCTCCTCTGTTGACTTCTCTCTGCATAATTGTTGATGTAGATAATCCCCAAGATCAATATTTGTATAACTCTCTGACCTGACCATTCCCCCTGTTGTGACCTGATAAATAACATCTGGTGATTTCATTTACAGACCTGAAAAAATAAAAATGTGATTAGTTTTTCAAAACCTACATGCTATAGAAAGCAAGGAGTATACTTAGCCAACACTCTTAAAAAATAGTAACTCAAAAAAGGTATTGCATTTTCCTAAACTAGTTTTTTTAAACTTAATTATTTGTTCATTTGTTCACTCTTCATCATTATTTCAGGTTCGGTGGGGGGATGCAGGAGTAAACCAACAAAGTTCCCTAAACTCATTCTAGAGTTGAACAAAGACTCTAAAATACAAGCAAATCAGCAACATGATGTACTTTTCCATGGGAGACACCATGGTCAGTGAATATCTTTGGTTTTCTGCCATAGTTATGATAAATACTAGTAGAGACTAAGTCAGTATTATTATTATATATGTGTAACTCAATTGTTTTTTATAGAAGACTGGTTCATAGAAAAAGCTTTATTTCATTCAGCAGTAATTTGGCTAAATTAATTTCTGTGCCTTATAAAATAGTGGAAGGAAAAAAATTCAGCAATCATTAGAAAGTTACAAAAGGTAACTTTCAAACACCAACAATAAGAATTGTATACAGATGTAGGGAACTGGAAAATTAGAAATTATCAAAACAACTACTTTCCTCATTTTTTCCCCAGGAGCTGCATTCTTCATGAATTTTTTCTTGCTTAATGACTATCTGATTTATTTCTTCCTCCACAAAATGACTTTATTTGCAAATAACCCCATTATGATCACTTCAGCCCCAGATTCACAGATATGATACCAAGATGACTGGGAATATTTCCCAATTCCAGATTTCTAGTAAGGGGAATCTTCCTGACCTTACTCAAGCTCAGAACTTTTCTAAGTCAATGATTTCCAAAGTATGGTCCCTCCCTGTACTCTTAAGAGTAGTAGTATTATGTGCCAAAGATGCAAATTCTCAGATTCAGACACAAACCTAATGAATCAGAACTTCTGGAATGATGGTCAGAAGTTTGTGTCATAGCAAGCCTTCCAGATGATTCTGACACACACACTAGACTCTGAGAACCATTGCTCTCTGACATATTTCCAGTAGTAATGAAAATACACACAGGTAGGAAACTTAGTAGATATAGTAACACTTGTTCATCTTCATGAACCATGAGGCAGAGCAGAGGATGAATGTTAAGGGTATTTCTTTAAAGGAAACAAAGGAAATGTGCAATAGAAAAGAAAGAATTAAGCTGAGCATGGGGGCACACACCTATAAATGCCAGCTACTCTGGAGTCTGAGACAGGATGATCACAAATTTGAGGCCAGCCTGGGAAACTTAGCAAGATCAGTCTCAAAATAAAATTTAAAAAATAGGACTGAGGACATAACTCAGTAGTATAGCACTTGCCTAGCATGTATGAAAACTTGAGTTCAATCCCTAGTTGTGCCAAAAATAGAAAATAAAAAGGGAAGAAATGATTAACCTCTTCAGTACTTTTCCTATGATCCTTACCTATTGGTTCATTAGGGATATGGATTATGCACAGGTCATTCCATCTAAGACTGGATATTTTTATTAATGGAAATTGTTTGTTAAATACAATTGTTAAATACAACTTGCTTTTCTTATCTGACTAAGTCATAAGTTGGAACACAAGAAATCCATGCTTTAAATTTTTGTGTATGGATTAGCTTCAGACATAGAAAGTCAGTCATTTATAAGGTTCCCCATAACCAGTGAAGTGTTTGAATTTCTCTTATATTGAGTTTAGTACTTTAAAATAGAATAAATATTGTTTTTAAGGTAGTTTAATAGCTAAATAACTTCATGAAAATCCCAACACAATATGTTTAATAAATATTGGATAAAGCTATTTGATGTTCATAAAGTCTTGTCTCTGTCATCCTTATATGCTATGTTCGTATTAAATTCATGAAGGCAGCAATCAGATTTAAAAACATGACTTGCTCTGAATACCTTCCAGGAAAATAGAGACCTTAGTATTTGGGTACATTACCACAGAAGGAGAAAAGAAATTTCTGCTGATTTAATAACCACTATTTACTCTGAAGCAGTGGGAATCAAAGAAAATCCTCACCACCACAATGCTGTCCCAGACATTGATCAAAGAAAACTACAAGATGTGTCCTTTGTCCTTCAAGAGATTACAACTGGAGAACATTTATTTTGCCTAAGGGAAAAAAAAAAAAAACTATTTAAGTGGCCCAGGGCAGAGCAGACATACATAGAGTTCCCAGGCAGAAAATAAGCTGATGAAACAAACAGGAGAGAAAGGACTCATTGTGCATAGATGAAAATACAAACCTTCTAACTGTAGGAAGAACCAATTTTTTTTCTCCTGTGCTAAATACTCAGAAGGCACAAAATAACTTACTTTTTGCTCAGCTCATTTCAAAGCACTTCACTGTCTTTGCTTCTCCACATTCTCTCTCAGTCACTGATTCATAAAATAAATCTTGAAGTGAGACAAATATATTTGTTCTGTGAATGATAGAGGCAAATAAAACATTTTCTTGAGTGGATTCATGCAGAGGACAACACAGAGAAAAGAATGTATGCCAGGCAGACCAGGAGAAAAAAGGAAAACAAAATCTTGGCTTAGCTTAGTGATGGCACGCCACCCATAGAGAGAATAGGCTGGGCTTGAAAAATTGAAAAGAAAGTGCTAATTGAGGATGTGAAGACTGTGAGTTTTTAAAAATTTGAAATGTTTAATACACACAAATTATACATCAACTGACAAACAATGCCTGAATCAATAGAACCACAAAAATACTGTGGTTATATAAAATCACACATGAATTAATCACTGTCCTGATTTTTGTATCATCATTTCTTTTCATTATAAAATGGTCTTATCACATATGCATGTGTCAAAGGAAAGTACTGACAAATTTGACATCAAGATTTAAATATTTAGATAAAAAGGAGAGAAAATAATCTTTAAAAATGTAAAGGAGACGATGAAATATTTTATATATTATTGATAAAATGTGAACATAAAAGTACAAAAAAACAATGAAAACTAAGCAAAGAATGAGTAAGTGCTTTGTAGAAGATGAAATTCAAATGCCCTATATACATACATATAAATGTGTTGTTTATCATTGGAATCCCAGAAATTCAAAGTTATAAAAATAATAACATATTGCTTGATTATCCATCAGGTTTGAATTTTTTTAAAAAAATAATATAAATATGTCAATAATATATTTACTAATTGTGAGGAAATAGTGCACTTGTTCATTGCTGATGGAGTAAATAAAAAATTTGACAATACTGTATCCATTAACATTGAAAATATACTTTGAATCAATAATCCTAATGAAGTATCTAAGATAAAAAAAAGAAATAAATGCACATATGAATATGGAGACAATGTGTTTTATGAAGGTTGCCCAAAGTTAAAAACTATAATGACAAAAAATTTCAAAAATAGGAAAATGGTTAAGTCTTGTTGGTTCATTAGGTAGAAAAATACACAACAGCTACAAGGAGTAAACTAGACCTGTACAAGTTAGCATAGATAGTTGAAAACATGCATGAGTGAAAATAGCAAATTCCAAAATGATAGGCACATCATGGTATTATTTATGAAAAATAAAAACCTGCTTCTAATTTTTATATTTTTTCTGTTAACGCATTTAAATATAAAAAACAAATTTCAAGGTGTCTGCTATAAGAATACACACCAAACTCAAGCAAGAATAGGAAGAAGGCAAGAGGGTGATGGGAAAGGAATTTAAGCTTCAAATGGAATGTTGTCAACATTTTGAAAGACCAATGCAGTAACATGTTACTTGTGTAACTAAAATTTGAAAAATAAAAATTAAAGTAAACAAAATCAAAAAAATACTTTAAGGGAAGGAAAAGCATTAATCACACAACTCTACATGAAGTACATATTAAATCTTGTTGTGCTTTGCTTAACAGAATGAATTTCATTTGTTCACTGAATTTTGGATGCCTACTATTGACCAGTATTTGTTCTCTATCATAGAAATGTGATAGTGAAAAGAAAATACCATAATTGTGCCATGGACCCACTACTGTAGTGTAGTATGTAAAAATGTTAGATGGTAGTAAACACCATGGAAAAATAAACCAAAAGAAGAATATAAAATTTGAGGTAGTAATTGGGAATGAAAGTTGGGCACAGAATCATAAGAATGTAACAGGTTTTGAATCATTTTCTGAGTTAAATGGAAAGCATTTGTGAGTTTTAAGCAAAGGATATTTTAATAAGATCTTTCTCAGTGTTGTGTTGAGAATACACTAAAACAGAGTCAGTAGTGTAGAAATGGTGCAAACTCTAGATTACCACAGTAATCTACGTAAGAGAAATGTGGACCAGTGTGATAACTGGGATACAAAAGAAATGTTCAAATTCTAGATCTATTTCAAAGGTATAGTCATCCTGCTGTAACACGGTTGTGCAGGTGTAGAAAAACAGAAATGTCGAAGATGAGTCATAGAGGGTGGGTTTAAATGATAAAAATCAATGACAACTGAGAAGGGCATGGCTGGAGGAGGAGGAGGTTGGAATGGATGGAAAGCAACTATGTGGATCATATTAAGGTCCAGTTAGTTACTGCTTAACGCATGACTGTTCTGTCTCATTGTAAATCAGAAATTCTGGTTAATCATTGTTTTTGAGTGCGATTAGTCTCCTTTTTTATAAAATAGTACTTTTATCAATGCAAAGGTGTAATAATGAATTTAGTATATAAAAAAGAGGACTTTTTTTTATCATTATCTTACCAACTGTCAGCCAGCTTATCACATGATATTTCCTAGGGACATCTATGTGTCAGCATTAACCTGCTTTCAAACTTCAAGAATACAGTGGAAGGAATTTGTCACAAGTTATAGTATAATCAATCTACCACTTAACTCAGAAAAGATAGGGGAACAAGTAAAGGGTGTACTTTAATTTTTTTAACTCATATTTTTCTGAAGCCTCAACATCCCCATAAATATATTGTCAGCACCACTCTCAGATACCCAGGTGCATTAATGTGATAAGGCTGGTGGTGACCACAAGTTTCCTTTCTTGCCCTCTCCAACTTAGTGACTTAGTGACATTCAAATGCACCAATGAAACTCCCTCATTCTTTTGCGGTCCTCCACCCACTCTCAATTCCAATTAAAGAACTCAGCCTAAGGATTTAGATCACTCTTCTCTCCCCTCCACCAGCTTGGTTGAATGCTTTCCCAGACCACTCTTCACATATGGCCTCTTGCATGACTCTGTGCTCCTCCTGTCTCTAGGACCTGTGTGTATAATAAATTCTTTCATTTCTTATTCCTCTCTGAGTAGAATTTTCAGAGCCATGTAGAAATGATCCTTAAAGATCCTGCAAGTGAAATTTATTTCCTCATTTGCAACACACATCAGCTGCACTTTCCAAGGGTATTTATTTAGCAAGACTTATTAAGCAGGAAGGAGCAAGTAGCAAAAGAGGAACTTTGTGTCTGACCTTGGATTGCAGCTGTGGTGATGGCTTTTCACATACATCTTTCCCAGTTGAAGTACAAAGAAGCATGCTTAGTAAATACAGTCACTTTCAGCTTACTTTCCACGCACCCTAGTCCACTTCATTATCTTTTACTGCTTCAAAAGTTCAAGAATTAAACAAGCTAAAACGTTCTTAGCCAGGGAAGCTCATTTGAGATTTCACTATGGTTGGCTATACCAGCTATTGTGGAAGATTTTATTTCATAAAGTTTTTACAAACCTTGGGGAAAATAGAGAATTAGTGGTTTTTGCAGAGAAGCTATACTCTAGAGACTATCACAAGAGGACAAATATGTAATTTGAAATTTTAGAGATAAGTCTCAACATCTGCATTAATTTATGGAATAAAATGAAAAGCTAAGATTTATGAAAATTTTATTTGGATCCTAAAATGATTTTTTTTATAGAAACTAATATACTATTAAAACATTTTGAACTTTTATTTTAACACTTTTTTAACTTATAAATGTTTATTTTATAAAATAAACTGTTAACTTATAAATGATAAGATGTTAAACAGTCTCCTGTTTATGCTGGTGACACTTAAATATTCTGTTATCATCTTTCATCAATTATAAGACGCTGGTCTGTTTTTCACTTTGACAATTTTAAAATTTGATGTGACTACTATTCAGCTATGTCTCACAGTGGCCATCAGCCAGGGTACAATTATGACATAGTTGCTATAACTTAACAATGGGCAACCATCAAAATACTAGCTCAAAACTTTTCACAAAACAGCAAGTGGATCATAGGAGTCCAGAGATAATGCTGGACTTTCAAACTCTTAGAAACCACCAGTAAGAATTGAATCAGACATTGTTTAGTAAAATTCTTGATGTGATATTTAAAAGTCATCTTGATCTTCATTATTGCAAAGCTGTCTTGAGATTCTTCTGTATGCTTTTTTATGAAATGCTGGATCACCCATATTTTTGATTTTGATATTATAACTAAATCCAAGGTCATACACACACACACACACACACACACACACACACACACACATATATATATTTATATATGTTGAGTTAGCTTATACATATCAGAGAAAAGATTTAACCTTTGGTTTTCTGGGATTGGTATATTTCACTTACATGATAGTCTCTAGATCCTTCCATTTACCTGCAAATATAAAGTCATTCTTATTTTTTGGCAGAGTAGTATTCCATTTATATATATATTGAAGGGGACCTAGGTTGGTTCCATAGATTTGCTATTTTGAATTGAGCTGCCATAAACATTTATGTGACTGATTTTAACTTCTTTGGATATATACTGAGGAGTCGTATAACCAGGTCAAATGGTGTTTGCATCCTAGTTTTTTTTTATTTTTTATTGTTTTTTTTTTGTTTTTTTTGAGGAGTCTCCATACTGCTTTCCAGAGTGGTTACGTAAAAATTCAAAATGCAGACCCAAGTGATAATAAACATTGAATAACATTTTAATTAGAAGCATCTTTTTAGAAGTCACATTGCATACTAGAGTCAATGATACCTTAGAGTCAATATAGTACAGCATATGACTTAGTGATGGATTTTAACCTCACGATCAAGGATCAAGTCAACTCTAGAATCTGTGAAGCATAGGATGTATATTAAGAGGTAATCAAGATGTCTAGTTGTGCTGCTAACTTACCAGAAGATACCAAGTGGCAATAAAATTTTGTTTTATCTTATAGGTCACTAAGCAAAAACAAACAAACAAAAAAGAAACAATTTGTCTAATTTGTCAGAAAATAAATTATCTGGTCCATTTAAGTGTGTAAATTCACTTCATCTCCCAATTATTTTCATTGATTTTCTATTTTCTTTTTTTTCTGGTCATAGCTCCTTACAAAACACTGGCAATAATGTGTTAGTAATCATTTTACAAAAGATATGATGATACAGTTCAAAATTGTAATTTTGAATTAAATATCTAAAAGCTCGTGTTTAACATCAATTCTTTATTCAGTGAACTATCTCCTCAGGGACCAGAGATAATATTGTCATTTTGGAAAATACACAAAAACAGAATATGCCTATCCATTTCTTTGATGATAGAGAAATAAAAAATAATTACAATTAAATAAAAACTGAGTTTCCAGGCACAGGGGCACATGCCTATAAATTCAGCAACTGAGGAGATTGAGGCAGGAGGATTGCCAAGTTTGAGGCCAGTCTTAACAACTTAGTGAAGCCCTAAGCAACTTAATGAGATTCTGTATGAAAATAAAAAATAAAAAGGGATGGGGAAGTGGCCCAGTGGTTAAGTACCACTGGGTTCATTCCCTAGTGCCAGAAAAACAAAAACAAACAAAAAACAAACCCAAGTCGAAGTCACTTCTCTGACTATCACATATAAGGTAACATACCAGTCACTCCCTGTCACCTGTTCTTGCATGTGACCTGACTCTGTGATCATAACATATGTTATATTCACATGTTACATTGCTCTTTATAGTCTATGGTCCTTCTCTGTCTTGGGGGCATAATCTCTATGGTAGCAAAGACTGGTCAGGTTACTTTAGTGCTGTAATTTTGGCCCCTAGAAAGTGCTTGATGTGAGTAGTTTCAAATAAATATTTGAGGAATATTATGGTTTTGATCTTAAATTTTCCCCAAAACCTGTTTGTTAAAGGCTTGTTCCCCAGTGCAGCCATGTTCGGAGGTGGTGCCTTTGGGAGGACTGGATCATGAAAACTCTGACCTCATAAATGGGTTTATTCATTTTTAAATTGATAACTTAATGGATTTACAAGGAGGGATTTTGTGATAAAACCAAGTTCTCTCTGCCTCCTGGCTCCCTTGAGGTGAGGAGCTTTGCTCTACCATGTGCTCCTCACAGTGATGTTTTGCTTTGCTATTGGTCCAAAAACCTTAGATCCAACCTATCATGGGCTGAAACCTCTGAAACTGAGCAAACAAGGTTGTTTTTCCTTTGAGTTGGCCTATCTCAGGTATTTTGTAATAGAGATTGAAAGTCAACTAATTCAAGGAATGAATAAATTAGGGATTTGGAATAAGCTTTGAGTAAAAATCCTTAGCACTATATATAAATGCAAAGAAAGAGAAAAATACAGTCCTGAAATTTACATGTATTTTCAAAGGCACACATTTATAAGGTAGATACACTAATTTGAGGAAAACACCACTTATCTATAATGTCTAGGGAGAGAAGTTTCTTCAGTTTAAAGGATAAGGCAAGTACTGAAAAGATTAGAGGACTAAAAAGATGCGATTTGATCTTTCTTTTATTCTCTGGTTTTCCTTGTTTTCTATCACATCCTGACATAGTTTAAGAGAAACCTTAATGTCATATATTCTATGACATGGAACAATTTTGGTGATGGATTTAAGAGGAATTTAGAAGTAATTTTTATATCATACTTACTGAAACTTAAATTACCCTGTTGTCTTTTGAATTGCTATCATTGTATATTTCTATCATAAACTCTCAGAAAGTTGTTTTTACTACTTTGTAGCTCTGTCTCTTGCTTACATTTAAAATGTGCTTTAGTTATAAGTGAAATTTTTAATCTATTTCTAAGGAATTTATGAATAAGTTTCTATTTAATCTTTTTACTTAGATTTGGATATTTTTATCATACATATATGAAATCATTATAATTTTCTATGCCTTTGTCTTTGTGGTATATATTTTACCATAAAATAAATAAATTTGCAAAAAGCAATTAGTAAATGCATGATATAAACACAGTGACATTTAGAAAAATGAATCTTTGAACTTTCATCAATAACGACTAGGTTATTAGTGTATTTGATTTTTGTACATGTATGTAAGCACAATTATAGAGTTGATCAGAATTTTTAATTGTGTAAAAGTTAAATTTTACATATTTTCTATCCATACCATTGAATCTAATGGAGACAAAACATTAAAGGATGCTCAATTAATGTTCAGAATTTGCCACATTTAACCTCATTTCAAGTCTAAGATTGCCTTCACCAGAATGTCAATACACTAAGCAACTTCTACAATTACTTAACAAAGTAAAAAAAGTAAAAGTTACTTTTCTGTTTCACTATAAATATATAATGTTTTCAGATTGTTTCCTCTATTAGCTTCTCTTGGTTTTTACATATTTTTCCAAAACCTGCCTAAGTTACCAATATTTCTCCTATAAATTCCTGTTCTGCTAAGTAAAATAAAAGTCGTCTGAGAAAAATGGCATATTTCATGTAGGGGAACAAACATTATGATGACAGCAAATTTTGAATCAGATACAATGAAAGTGAGAAGCAATGTCTTAAAGTCTTTAAAATCCTGGAAAAACAAAACATCCACTAATAATTCTATTCTGAGAGAAAATATTTTTATAAGCAAATAAAGTTGTTTTAAGATGATCAAAGCTACAATAATTTATCATCAGAACTCCTATGCTGTGAGAAATATTGAAGGACATCTTTCAAGCACAAAACGCAAACCAGGAAACAAAACCATATGGAACACTGCATCTCTACAAGGAGGGTTGAAAGTATCCAAAATCATAACTAATTCATTATTTTTAAATATTTTATCTCTTGAAAATAATTGTGATTCCCACATCAAGAAAGATGGAAAATGTACTTCCCCTAAATCTTCTGTTAAGTACAACTACAAACTGATTATTATATATAAAACATACACTCGATCATAAAGAGAGAAGAAAATGAGCTAGGAAACCAAGATTCAAGGACTCTACTTTAAAAAAATTGAAATACCAAAGAAGGAAATCTAGTAAACATTTATAAGATTTACATGTTCAAAAAACAGAAAATGTAATTGAAAGTAAATCAGTGGAGAGACACACTGTGTTTATGGATTGCAAGACTTAACACAGCAAAAATATCAATTTTCACCAAATTGAGCTATAGGTTATCCATAATTTTAATACCAATCTGAGAAAGAGTATTTGTAGATATAGAAAAGATTATTTTAAAATATAATTGTAAAAGCAAATAAAATGGAATAGCTAAAAATGTTTCAAAAGAACAAAGTGGAATGAATAATTCCTAATTTCAAGATATAATAATGAAGACTGTGGTATTGGTGAGTAGACAGAAACATGGATCATGGACTACAACAGAGAACCCAGAAACAGAATTGCAAATATAACTAATGGACTTCTTACATAGTGCAAAATTAACTCCAAGAAGGAATAAGACATTTTAACAAATATTTCTGGAATAATTGGATACCAAGAAATAATAAAAGAACACTTAATGAAAATTTCACATTTACATAAAATATTAACTAAAAAATATCTAGATTTAAAGTAGTGTCATAAAACATAGGAAAAATAATATAAAACGTTGGTCATCGAGAGTTAGGCAAAGTTTTTAAATTTGATGCCAAAAATAATATAGAAATAAAAATTAGGAAACTTGGACTTTTCAAAGAACAAAATTAAAATAATTCAGCTTAGCAATATTAATTAGCTTTATTTTAAATTCTAGAATATAGCAACACTACATTCCATAATATAGGATAGGTTTCCCAATGATCCAATCCAAAGAGATGGGGTTTATAGACAGAGAAAGTACTAAAGAAAGCAAAAAAATAAAAAAATAAATAAAAAATAAACGTGAACTGGTTACTTCAAAGTTATATTCCTTATGAGGAGAGGACAAAAGAGGAACAATGAAATAGAAAAATTGAAAATGACTGACTGACTAACATCATATTTCTTCAATTTACTTTTCTGTGTAAAGGTTAAGGTGGTTATAGCAAAATCTCTATAAAAATAATTTTTCTTCTATGTACTATAAAAATACAGAAGGTGAAATGTTTTTAAATAATATTATTTATAATAGCACCAAATTAAAGAAATACAAAAAATAATTCTGACCCTAATACATGAAAAATGAATATAAAGTAAATTACAAAACTGTGCTGAGAGAAATTCAAAAAGTCATGAAAAGTGGAAAGATATACCATGTCCAAAACTCTCGATCACTCGCAAATCCTTCTATATATGCAATCTGAATCAAATTTCCTAAGGGCTTTTTATCAAATTTGACAAGCAGGTTCTAATTTGTATTTAATTTAAAGGATCTAGGATAGACAAAATAACTCTGAAGAAGAAAATTACAGTATTAACAGTATTTGATTTCAAGACTTAAAATGTTACAGTAATCAGGGAAGCATATTATTATGAAAGATAGACAAATAGGTTAATGGAATTGATACAATTAAGATAGAGGATAATATTCAGATAGCAACAATTTCTTCAAAGTTTAAAAGGCAATTTAGTAAAAAAAAAAATAGTCTAAAAATTTCAGAGAAATTGTGTATTCATAAGTAAAAAACAATAGCATGAATACTGGGAACCCTACTCTGAACCATACAGAAAAACTAACTGAAAGTGATTTGTATATCTCAATGTAACATTCTTAAAAGATGAAACTTCTAAGAGAAAACAAAGGAGAAAAATCTATGTGACAAAAATTTGGGAGCTTTTTAAGGTACAACATTACGAACCATTAATGAAAGAGTTGATAAATCAGACTTCCTCAAAATTAAAAATCTGCTCCTTGAAGATATTGTTAATAAAATGAACAGAAATTACTATAACAAATACAGCACAGACTTGAAAAGTATATGTTAAGTGTATTTTAGAGTACAGATATTAAACTATCAAAACTCAACAAAAAGAAATAAAAAATCATGTTTAAGGAAACATGCACAGATTCAAATATTTCACTGAAGAAGATACACTGATGTTATATAAAAACAAGAAAAATGCTCAGCATAGTTTGTCATTACAGAAAAATCACATTAAAATCATACTGAACTATTATCTATCTAATAGATATTATTACATATCTATTCGAATGACTACATAAAGTTTGAGAGAATCAGAGCTTTTATATAATGTTGGTGAGAATCTAAAATGGAAATGGAAATAGTTTACTAAAACAAGTTCACTTACAGATTGTAATGTGTGTCCCCTGTAATTTGATTAGTGGGATCTCCTGTGTATTATTGTCTGAGGCATCTGAAATAAGTGCTTCCCCGTACTATGACTGAATGTGCTGCCTGCCGCCGCTTCCCCTTGCCACCAACCAGTGGGACAAACGACACGTACTCTTCAGAAGTTCAAGAAGCAGCTTCCACTTTATTCGGACAACACCCTCAATATATAAGCAGTCTCATGCATAAGCAATTGTAACCAGATATGTCCATCCAATCCTATTAAAGGTCAAGCGATCATGAGCTCAAGCATACATGTAAGATATATCTGTCTACGCGCTAGGTGGCTGAACTAATTATCATACAGCCAATGCTAAATGCTTCCTGTTTTTCTCAAGGCGCATTCAGCACACCTTTGACTCTCTGCCAGTCGCCATCTTAGATGCATGTGGCGTAACCCTGGGCCCCGGGTCTCGCCTGCCACATCTCCCCCTTTCTGTTTATAAAAGAGACCGTGCCTGTCTTAGTTTGTCCACGGCAGAGCAACATCCTTACCTGTCATCGGACAATGAGGCTCTAGCCCTCATTTCCTGTCTTAGGTTGGTATGAGCTCCCCATGAATCTTACCCGTCTTTGACTACCGGTCTAGCACATTTGATCAGACTTGGGGGGATGAGCCAGCAACAATTGCGATGAGAGCTTGGTGAATAATGGCTGTTTCTCTGCGCCGATGTATACGCGTTTTGTATAAACACTGTATGCACATAACAGATACAACACACAATAGACCTCCCCCAGACAAAAACCCAAACCATTCTCTTCCCCATTGAACAGCGGACTGGAGAAATGTGGCCAACTCTTGTAAAAATAGGAGGATATAGAATAGAAGAGTTGGTAAGGGGTACAGGATAGGGCCACGTCTTTACTATCCCCCATAGTTCACACGAGTCTCCTCCATTAACTTGGTGAGAAATCGCCAACACCATCAGCGGAAGAAGCCTCCTCATCTTCTTCCTGTTTTGGGGTCTCTGTTGAGGCCTTGACCAATCTCTCTGGCACCCAAATTGGCGATTGTGTGTCCTGTGGGAAAACACAAACAGACCCTCGGGTCCAGATTAACACTGGATCCAGGTCTTTCCATTGTCCTGATAGGATGTCCTTCCAGAGCACTTGAGGTAGATGTTTTTTATTAGGCTCTGAATGACGGTCAGCAGCCGATCGGCCCTCAGAATTGAGATTTAAAAAATTTAAGATGAACAAGGCAACAGATAATTTGTCTGTTGGGGATCTGTATGATGCCCCTATTCCTCCTTTTTGTTTAAAAAGCATGTTTTTAAGCATTAAATGGGCACGCTCAACAATGCTTTGTCCAGTAGGATTATAGGGAATTCCTGCGACATGTTGAATACCAAAGGTGGAAAGGGATACTTTTAACGCCTTAAGGATTAATTCTGCCACAGATTCAGTAAACAAGGATAAGACCTTTTTAGGGGCATAATTCATGTGAACCCACAGAATAGGACCCTTTTGCCAAAACACTCCTGTGGGTAACTTATTTGTGGCCAAGACAATGAATGATAAAGGCTTAGCTAGGTCAATACGATCAAGATGAACCTTTTCCATAGCTGTTTCAACAAGCTTGAGAGTTGTTCGAGCCTTAGGGGTAAGCACCCTCTTAGAAAGGGGGTTAGAATCACCTTTAAGAATATCAAACAGGGGGCCCGAACTTGAGGTGGGTAAATGAAGGTAAGGTCTAATCCAATTAATATCACCCAAAAGTTTTTGAAAATCCTTTAAAGTTCTAAGTTTGTCCACCCGAATGGTAATTTTTATGGGTTTAACCATAATTGCATTTATGATAGATGCCAGGAAGTTTTTGGTGTCTGTCATTTGTACTTTATCAATGGCAATATGTAAGCCCCATCTTTCCAGTGACTTTAGTAAGGAATTATAACATTGCTCTAAGACAGGTTTTTCCTTATGAACTAGCAAAATATCATCCATATAATGATAAATTAAAAGTTGAGGGTTAATTTGTTGATACACACCGAGGTGGAAATTAATCTGATTACCTTGCCCTTCATATGGTCCTTGGTCTGTCAGCATGTTTAGATTCCATTGAGGATTGCCCACAATTGCATTATGTCGGGCAGTATCAGAACATAACTCCTGGTTAGCCACCTTCCATTTTAATATGGCTGCGCTTTTGTTAGGATTGGAAGCCATACCCAATCCCCTTAAAGTCTGATCTGCCTGTTGAAGTGGCCAGGCTTTGGGCCATTCTGTAATTTTGATAATACTTTTGTCAGCCCCAGTATCTAATAAGCCCTCAAAACTTTTGCCTTCTATCACTAACTTTGTCATAGGTCTATCTTTTAAATCCAGTGTTAACATGACCACATTTTGGCCAGTAGAACCTAATCCTTTATTTCCCCTAATAATATTCTTTGATGGATATTGATCATGATCATGGCAGCTGGGTAAGACCAACAATTGTGCTATGCGATCACCCTGAGCTATTACTGCTACACCTCTTGGTGAAGAAGCAAGGAATTTTATTTCTCCTGTAAAATCAGGGTCTATAACTCCAGGGACAATATTTAAGCCTTTTAAAGCAGAAGAACTCCTCCCCAGAACTAGTCCCACTGTTCCTTTAGGTAATGGGCCGAAAACCGAAGTTGGTATTGGTTATACTCCCATCTCTGGAGTTAATACTGCTCTGGCGGAGGCACAAAGGTCTGAATATCTACTTTCTCTTTCAGAAGCTCAACTTGATTGTTCTTCTTTTACAGTTTCTAATATCTTTTCCCCTTCTCATAACCGTTCTTGAAATTTTGGTTTTTTGGAAGTCAGACAGAAACGAACTAATGTCCATATCGCCACAACAACAACAATCAGAAACGAAACAAGAAAAGGTAACACAAATAACACCTTACATGCCACAACAACAACAAACAGAAATGAAACAAGAAAAGGTAACACCTTACACATATTCATTCACTACAGGACGTCCTTTGCTGTCTCTTGGGACAGCCTTTCATTACTTTGCTTCTCTAGGGGAATCTTCCGTTATATTCCCTCTCTAGGGGAATCTTCTGTTAAAACCTTAAGGCCACCATTTCCTCAAATAGGGAAACCTCGTTAATTACGCTAGCGAAACTGTCTTTTACTTACCTGAGCGCTCACCACTCCCTGTAGGGGCCACCACTTGCTGCTTGCCGCCCCTTCCGCTTGCCGCTGACCAGCGGGACAAATGACACGTACTCTTCAGAGGTTCATGAAGCAGCTTCCCCTTTATTCGGATAACACCCTCAATATATAAGCAGTCTCATGCATAAGCAATTGTAACCAGATATGTCCATCCAATCCTATTAAAGGTCAAGCGATCACGAGCTCAAGCACACATGTAAGATATATCTATTGTCCACGTGCTAGGCGGCTGAACTAATTATCATGCAGCCAATGGTAAACGCTTCCTGTTTTTCTCAAGGCGCATTCAGCACGCCTTTTGGCTCTCTGCCAGTCACCATCTTTAGATGCATGTGGCGTAACCCTGGGACCCGGGTCTCGCCCGCCACAGAATGAAAGGAGAGATGGCTATATTAGCATCAGTGGTGTATTTTATCAGTCTTCTGGGTAAGGCTCAATGAGTATATTTTGAGAATCAATTGTAAACCATGCACATGAAGGAAAGTTATTGTGAGATCAACTTTGATCCCCCAGAACAGGGTTTCCCAGAGGTTAATGCAGTGGATCCAAGGGAAATGGAATAGAGACAGGAAAGCTCATGTGTGAGACAACACAAGAAAGCTTAGAAGTGAAATGATTGGGTTATGAGAATCTTAACCTAATCAATGCATTAATTTCATGATAGGAATTAATTAGGTGGTAACCACAGGCAACTAGGGTGTGACTGGAGGAGATGGGTCCCTCAGGCATGCCTTTGGGGTACATATTTAGTGAGCTGAGTTTAGGCTGTCTCTCTGCTTCCTGGTGTGAGGTCTTGAAATGCTTCCCTCCACCACACTCTACCACTGTGCTGTTCAGCCTCACCTCAAGCCCCAAAGAATGAAGCTGGCCATCTATAGACTGAGACCTCTGAAGCCAAGAGCCCCCAAATCGACTTTTTCTCCTCTAATTGTTGTCAGGTCTTTTAGTCACAGCAGTGAAACAGCTGGATAAAACATAGGAATATGGCATGATGAATTCCACTATTGTGTATGATTCTAATGTACCAATAAAAAAAGAAAAAAAAACTTTTTATTGGGTTTTTAATTTTTCAATTCCGCCATGGTATTCTTCAGTTCCAGGGTTCCTATTTGATTCTTATGTTGGTGTTTTCTATGTCCTTATTAAAATTTTTATTTTGTTAAAAAAATTTAGTTGATGCCATTGCAGCAAAAATGGAAAATAGAAAAGAATAGAAAACATTTTAACATACTGAGAGAAAATAAAAGATAATTTAAAGTGGCAGACTTTGTTAAACTCTCTCAAGAATGAGGATGAAGTGATCACCAGGAGACAATGCTAAAGAAATTTCAGAAGGTTATACTGTACAGAAGGCAGAAGTAAAATGATCCCAGACAGAAGATCTAATATTCAAAATATAAATAGTGTGCAAAAACTTTGGCATAAAAGAGGGTAAGTATAAACCAACTATAAAAATGTAGTATTTATTTTATGGTACAATGTGCAAAGATTACATTTTAAATGGGAGGGGATTTATTGTGGATTGAATTGAGTTCACAAAAAAATTATACTTTGAAATCGTGACACCCTCTACCTAAGAATAGCACCTTATTTGGATATAGAGTCTTATAGAGGTAATCAAGTTAAAATGAGGTCATTAGGGTAGACTTCCGTCCAATATAATTGGTGTCCTTATAAAATAGGGAAATCTGGACAAGAAGAAGACATGTACAAGGGAGAGTGCCATGGGAAGATAAAGATAGAGATCTGGACGATGCTTCTACAACCAAAAAATGTCAAAAATTGCCTCAAACCAGAACCTAGGGGAGAAACAAAGATTAGAAGAAACAAATGCTGAGGACACTTTGACTTTGGACTTCTGGTCTCCAGAACAATAAGTCAATCTATTTCTGTTGTAAGTCACTGCATTTTTAGTACTTTGTTATGGCAGCACTAGCAAATGAAGAGAGGAGGTTCAGAGTAAAATTTCTACTGTGATGATATTGTAATGTATTTGTGATATTTGAGAAGAAAAAGTGTGTTTTAAGCAAACTAAATGTGTTCAAATTTTCTGAGAAGAAAATTTTATTTTTTATATTAAAAATTGAATTTTATATTAAAAAAAAAACTGCACACTAGTCTGCAAGGAGATGCAGTCATCCACGTTCAGTGTGGTTTGACACAGTGAATTGTATTCATGCATGGGTCTTAGAATAAGACACAAGTCACTCAGAAGGAAAAAAGCAGTTTTAAATGTTTGTTAGTCCCAGGAAAAATAAAGTGCCAGTTTACTAGAGCAACAAATAGGAATCTCCCTGCTTTCATTTTCTCTTCCCCATTCTGCCCACAGGCATCTTTCTCTCCCTAGAATCCTCCCCTAGCATAGAAACCACATTTTGGCCAGTTCAGGAAGAGCTATGAAAGGGCCACACCGGAGAGCAAACACTCCCTCTTCCCTAGTGCGGTTGTTTCAGCTGAAACAGATCACACCCAGGCATGTTGGGAAAGAGCATGTATTAAATTGACCTCAAAGTTTTGAGTTTTATATAGAATTGGACTATTATCTGAGTTGTCATGTCTTTATTTTGCTTTTTGTTAATTTGAAGTGACCAGTAAACATTTTATTTTCTTGTTCAGAAACATCTTGAACCTACTGTTTAAATCAACTTTTCCAGTGCTGTGACTAAAGGACCTGACCAAAATAACTGTAGAGGAGGAAGTTTATTTAAGAGCTCACTCTTTCAGAAGTCTTAGTAAATAGACAGCCAGTTCCATCATGGAGGAAGAGTATGGCAGAGGGAAGCAGTTCACAAAATAATAAGGAAGCAGGGAGAGAGACTCCATTCTCCAGATACAAAATGTATGCCCCATAGCTATGCCCCCAATGAACCACTTCCTCCAGCCGCACCCTGTCGGGGTGCCCGGGACCCCTGGTCCTAGGTGTGGCTAAGATGGCGCCTGGCAGTGAGCCAGAGCAGTTAACTTTTGCATAAACAACTGACATTATTTTGAGGAAGTTCCAGGGATTGGCTGAGCTCCCTGATGGACAGTGCAGGTCCACTGTATGCCTGCCTTTGCTGCCTGTATCTGTGCATGCTCTCCCCTCGTGCTCAAAGGCTGATTGGTTACAAGTACTGTATATATTGGAGTGTAAGTTCCTCAAAGGGAGAACAAAGAAAGAACTATGAGGAAGTAGATGCGCGCAATAAAAAGGCTGAAAAGAACCAGGTGTCGTGTCTCTCTGCGGGCAGGGAGTGCGATAGCACCCCGCCTGTTAACCACTTCAGTTAATCCCATCTGATTAGGTTAAGGCTATATAATTCAATCATTTCTCTTCCAAACTTTTCATGTTGTCTCACACATGAGCTTTTGGGGGACACCACATCTAAACCACAATGTCCACCTAAAATTAGGGATTGAAGATTTCATCCCTATTAAATCTATATAGGAATGGAGAGACAAAGTTTCTTTGTGATCACTTGTAACTAATGATAACTTTTCAAATATTGTGATTCATTCAATAAACAGATTGCTGATCAATTGTTAAAAACACTTTAAATTTTCTTACTTTTTGATAGAAAATTTCAGAAACAAAAGCATGAGTAAAAATGAGAGTTACACAGTTAATTGAAATTTATTTTCACAGCACCCATACAAAAGTTTCAAAACGTCCTCTTGAACACAAGATGTCAGTGATGATAGCACTCCCAGTGATAATGGGCCCATAAATACATTTCTGTATTTAATCAGGAACCTTGTGTCAGAATGACCTTTAAATATCATGAATATTTATAAAAGGAAATGTTGTATGTCTATGCAAGTATAATTGAAAGGATTTCAGTCTTTTCCATCTACCAGAAAACATCACATCTCAGTTGGAAATCATATTAATATTGCTTAAAATAATGTTTGCATAAACTCTCTTCCATAAAAATCCTGGGTTGGGAGTCAGCAGCTCCGGGTCCTTTTTTGACCCTGTTGCTGGTTTAATGTACAATTCTAGAAATACAACTTAACCCCTCTATTCTTTTTTGCACGTTTGTTAAAGACATATAAAACAGTTGTCCAAAGTCTGAAAAAAAAGGCATATATGTGGTGTGGTGTTATGGTTTAGATATGTGGTGTCCACCAAAAGATCATGTATGAAACAATGCAAAAGAGTTTGGAGGTGCAATGATTGGGATATAAGAGGTTTAACCTAATCTGTGCATTTTCCCCTGTTAAGAATTAACTTGGTGGTAACTATAAACATGTAGGGTGTGGCTGGGGGAGGTTTGTCAATAGGGGGATGCACTTGGGGTTTATGGGTTTTTTCCTGGTTAGGAAAGCATCTCTCTGTCTCTCTCTCTCTCTCTCTCTCTCTCTCTCTCTCTCTCTCTCTCTCTCTCTCTCTCTCTCTCCTTATCCACTTTCTCCTCTGCCAGGAGCCCAGAGGAATGGAGTTGGCCATCGATGGACATAAATATATGGACTAAGATCACTGAAACCATGAGTCCCCAGATAAATATTTCCTCCTCTAAGTGTTCTTGTCAGGTCTTGTGGTCACAGCAGTGAAAAAGCTGACTAAAACAGTATGGTTTTCCAATACCTAGAACTATGCTTTAACTTGAGTAATAAAGAAGTCATACGTGAAAATTAATGTTTGTCTAGAAATAAGGCATTAAAGATGGAAGGTTTTTTTATTCATAAATCCCTGTGGAACAAAAATAAGGAATGCACAGAAATATGTATAATGTCTGTTCAGAACACTGCAAAAGGAGAGACCCTAGAAAAGAGCTAGATAAATAGGAAAATTTTCCTTATTTGTAGATTGGTGGTCTCAATAGGTTTAAGTTCTCAGTTCTCCTCAAATTGATCTACAGATTCAGTGTCATCCCAACCATATCCCAACATAAGCTCTTTTTCGACAAAAATTGGTTAAGTTAGAAGGTGCTGGCATACCCAGTGACTTGGGAGCCTAAGGCAAAAGAATCACAAGTTCAAGGCCAGCCTTGGCAACTCAACAAGACCCTGTTTAAAATTAAAGATTATGAAGGCCAGAATAACTGAGTATTCATATGGGGGGAAATGAATCTTTCCTTCTATTACACAGGATACATAAAAAAGTTATTTCATGAACAAATTCAATGACATGGAAGGTAGAACAGTGATTATGAGTGGTTGGGATAAGGAAAATCTGGGGAATGATTAATGGGTACAGAGTTTCAGTATGGAGTGATAAAAACATTCTAGAGATGGATAGAAATAATGGTTGCTCATCAATGCAAATGTGCTTAATGCCAATAAACAGCAAATTTAACATGGTTCAAATTCTAAATTTTATTTCTATTTTACCACAATTCAAAAGAGAAAAAGTAATGGAGGATTTGAAGAGCAAAATGTCATTCACAATAATCTGTAGTCCTAACCGATGAGTGATTTTTCAAGTAGGATAGATAAAAATTTTAAGCCTCATTTAAAAACTTGGAATAAAAGACTGAAAAAAAAACTGTGTTGAACTTAAAGTACAGATCCTACTGGCAGAAAAAATGCACAGCAATTTATATTGCAAAGTGTGTACTTATAACCATAAGAAATGAAATTACAAAACTTCCATTAAACAGAGACTCTTGGATCTTCTTAGGGATGCCACAACTGACTTCTTGTACAATTTCGTCAGTGCCATTTGTGTACAAATTCTTCACTGATCAAAAAATATTTACTGATGGATGTGTTCATTATCTTGATTGTGGTGATGGCTTCCTGGAGATAAATGTGTCAACAGTTTTCAAATTCTGTACTTCATGCACAGTTTAATGTACACCAATTAAACTTCAATAAAGTTTTGGGAAAATATTTCAAGGTTGGATAATAGACAAAAATATAAAATTTCTAAAACAAATGAGGAATATCTTTATCTTATTAAGGTAGACAAGTATTTCTTACAGCAAAAAGAGAATATTAGCAATTTAAAAATGATAAGATTTCACCACAAAATGGTATATAATCGCAGAAAGGAATTATTAAGAGAAGTGAAAAACTAAAACATAGACTTGGAGATTATATTTGCCATGCATATATCTAATAAACAACTTATACCATAATATGTCTTTTTAAAAACCCCTAAAACTAAACAATTAAAAAAAATCAAGCACAATAAAAATGGGCAAGACATTTGCTCAGCATTTCCCAAAGAACATGCAACTTGCCAAATAATACATAAAATGTGTCTTGTATTATCCTCATGGAATTAGTAGTAAGAACTATAAGAAATCACTTTACTAGAATGACTACAATTAAAAAGAATAGCAATACTAAATGTTGGTAAACATATAGATCCACAGAAAATCATACATATTTCTATTGAAAAAGAAACTTAGAAAACTGTGAATTAGCCATACTATTAAAATATTAACTATAGAATTAAAATATACCTACTTCATGATGAAGCAAATTCACTCCTTGGATAAAGCAGAACATATTCTCCAAAATACTTTAAATAATGCATATTGCAACTTTATCATACTGAAAACTGGAAACAAACAAAAATTCAAATTAGTAAACAAATAGTGGATATTTATTTAACAGAAAATTAGCAAAATAAATATGATCACAGTATACAACAGTATAAATGAATTTTGGGGAAATGTGCAAAAAAAAGTCTGGTATTCAAATTCTATTAGCATAAAGACAGAGAACAGAGAAAAATTGTAACATATCATATCAATGTCTAACTGGCATGGAGAAAGACTGAGTGCACACTGCATGAGCAGACATTCTGAGGTGAGAAAAGTGTTCTGCACTGTAGTGGTACCTAAATAGGAGCATATATTTGTCAAAACTCTTTCAACTGAGTACCTAACGTATGTGCATTTTATGCAAATTATACCTTGTGATGGGCAATAGATTTGTCAACATGGAGGTGTTTTGGATGAGATTAATATTTAAATAGGTAAACTAAGAGTGAAGCACATTGCCTTCTAGCACCTGAGTGAACCTCATCCAATCATTTGATGGCCTGAAAAGAATGAAGACAGGCATCCTCATCCAAGAAGCAATTCTTTAGCATGCTGCCTTTAAGATTTATCTGCACCACAAATTTCTTGAGTCTTCAGCCTACCAGTCTTTGAACTGGAACTGCAATTTTGGCTCTCCTGGGTCACCAGGCTGCCTGTCTACACTGTAGATGTTGGATTTGCCAGTCTCCATAATCAAGTTTGCCAATTCCTTAAAATAAATCTCTATCTATCTAAGCTAAGAGAGAGAAATAGAGACTGAGAAAGAGAAAATGTACATACATTCTATTGATTCTGTTTTTCTGGAGAACCTTAACTAGTTCATAACTCAAATATAGAAAATAGTAGATGGGCACAATGATGCATGCCTGTAACCCCAGCAGCTCGGGAGACTGAGACAGGAAGATTTTGAGTTTGAAACCAGTCTCAGCAACTTGACAAGGCCCTAAGCAACTCAGCAAGACTCTAACTCTAAATAAAATACAAGAAAGGACTGGGGATGTGACTGAGTGGTTAAGCACCTCCAGGTTCAATCCCTGGTGTGTGTGTGTGTGTGTGTGTGTGTGTGTGTGTGTGTGTGTGCGTGTATTAATATAAAGCAAATTCCCTAGAATCAACTTGCTATATCTTTAAGGAAATCCTTCAAGCTGATAGATTTCATTCCAAGTTAAGGTTCAGAATGCAAACTTTAAAGACAGCCTAAAGCATAGTTCATTTTTTCTTTATGAACCTTAAATATTCTTACCCATAGGAAAATCAAGTTTGGAGTTTCGTTCAGCTGAGTCCATCAACTTATACACCCCCTGCCCCTGCACACACACACATACCTTCTAAATTACTATTCTCCATTAAGTCTATTGTCTAGTAGTTTTTTTTTTTTTTTTCATTTTGTCTCTACTCCTAGACCATCATCTTCATAGATGTGCTCTTGCCACAGATCCTTATTGTTAGATCATGACCATCCTGGGGTCTCAGCTGGGAACTCATGCAGTTTAATAAGACCCCTCCTCTTTGAAAGGGTTCCATGCCAACATCCACTTTTTCAACACTAACCCAGCAATCTTTGTTTCTGCTTGACTTTTAGCTACTGTTGCTGCTGGGTTTCTTGGAATCATACTGCAATGGCATAGCTCAAGGATTTGGTCAACTGGAAAACCCAGACGGCAAGTATTTAAGTCATTGGATTTAAAAATCGGTTGACTATTTGAGAGATAGTTGCATGAAGGTTTTGGTACTAACTTATCTGCAGTTCTTTCTCATCAAGATTTTTTTTTTCCCCTTCAAGTCCTATCTATTTTCCCAGTACCAAGCTCATCCTTGTAAAATTGTCTGTTTTGTTTGGAATGGATTGCCAATAACTGAATACTGGAAGATGGATTCAGAGGAAACAGCAAAAATATCTGTCTAGCACCTTTTTGGCTTCTTTTCTCCTCAAAAAAATAGAAAGGAGCCCTACATCCTGCCTGTCTCTGCTGCTCTCTAATTTCTTCTATTAGCTTTTGTTATGTAATCATTGTTTCAGGAACATTGTGATTAGGCCTAGGGTAACCAGAGCAACCCCTAAAAACATCCTGTTCTTAAACCCCTTCAATGTCTTCCAACTGCACTTTGAACAAATTCAGATACCTGACCTTGACCTAAAAAGGGCTCTGAAGCGTCACCCTCGCCTATCTCACATTAGTTCATCCACAGTCACAGTTCCATCATTTTCCTTGTGATACAGCTACAAGTTCTTCTGTTCAGGTCTTCAAAGTTAAGTCCTTTCCTGCCTTGGGGCCATGTGATACACTGTCTCCTCTGCCTGTTCTCTATCCCTGACTGCATGAGTCCTGCTTCTCATGATTCACCTTCTTAGGAAGATGCTACTTAACCACATTATGTAATTTCATTCCCTTTGTTATTCACTGTTTCTGAATACTGCTGTGTTTTGTTCTTCTTTCATTGTATATTCCAATATAATAAATCATGGGCAAAATCATGTACAAAAACTGGTGCAAGTGAAGGAAAATAGTACAATTTACCAATGCAGAGAAGGCAAAAATACAAATACAACATCTGCAATGACAGTCTACATACAGAGAACAGTGAAAGTGTTAAAGTACCTTGGAAGAAAATGAGATAACTGAAGGAAGCAGCGGATACAAGCCACATTCTACAGTGTTCTAACTATAGAGATTTGCATTCAACATGTAATTAATCATCCAAATGAGCAGTAATTAGGGCTTAAGACAATTCTCCACAAAGTGCTGTCTTGTTTTCACTTCATATATTTCAAAATAGTTACTAAATCAATAAAAACACATTGACAGAGCCATATTTAGAAACTACATTCAACTGACCTGCCTGATAGAATATTTCAGGTTGATTCTATGACTTCACTACCATAACGAAGATGTTCTTGAACCCTTGAAACAGGCATTTTTAAAATTTCAATTTCTCTAGTTATTTTTCAAAAAGTAGATAATCAGAAAGTAAAATTTCTGATTTAGAAAGTATATGCATTATTATGGCTTACTATTCTAATTGTCAAAATATTCTAAGACTGAATGTTCTAATTTATGAGTAACCAGTATCATGGAAGAATGCCAGTGTTTTGTCACATCCTCTCCAAAAGCAAAAATGTTGCTTTTCAACATGTTTATGAATCTGATGGAAAATTACACCTCATTTCGATTATGAGAAATTGAACATCTTTTCTTTATTTATTAAATGAATTTCAACTTTTAGGAACTTTTTGTGTACCTAAAACACTTTACTATTCATAAGCAAATTATTTTTTACTAAGACCATATTTTCATATATTTTTATAAAGTTTGATTGACAATCTCAAATGAAAGATTAAAAAACATAAAATGATTGCATTTTTATTAGTACTTAATCCAAATTTGCTTTGTATGTTCCCATCTCCTTTTGTGCAATGAAGAAAATCAGCGTTTAATGGGGTCCTTTGTTCTCAACTCTTTTGTACAATGAATAGAGTCTTTTGTTTTCAACTATAAACTGTCTCCAAAGTAATTTACATATTCATGTTGCAGGAAGATTAGTAAATCTTTATTACATAGGTTGCACATAGCTTTAAAATGTTTGATTTTAATTTTTTTTTTGCCCTAGTAAAATTTTCAGTAAAATCTATTTTACTTCTTCAATGTTCCTCTTGTATCATACTTAGAAAGAACTTGCCTACACAAGGGTACATTTTTTTTTTTTTTTTTTTTGCAGTGCTGAGGATTGAAGCCAGGGCCTTGTGCTTGAGAGGCAAGCACTCTACCAACTGAGCTACACCCCAGCCCCTATACTGATTTTTTTTTTAAAGTTCATCTTAAAGTTTTACTCCTAATATATATTAAATATATCTAGGTTTATTTTGTCTTATGTGGTAAGGTAGAAATATAAGTTAATATTTCCTAAACATCAGACAAAGATCACTAAATACTATAATCTAATCTTTACTCGTCTGGTATTTAAGATGTTAATTTTTTTAAAAATCCAGTGCATACATATGTGAACTCATGTATGGATAGGAACTCATTAAAAACACACACATACTATTGGCCTACAAGATTCTGTGGAGGAATATTTTCCTTTATAAAATGAATTGAAGCTACGAGTCACTGTTATTATATTAGAAAGTAAGAATTAAAAGTATAAGATCTACACTTATGTAAAGTAAACTCTATTTTCTCCTGATGTTGGTATAACTACTGAAAACTTAAATTTTGAATAGATGACGTACTCATCTTTGCTATCGTTGTCAATAAATGATCCATGGCATCCCATCTACATATTTTTAAAAAAACAACACATACACACTCTCACACCCACAACTGGATCTGCTTCTCAGACTCATTCTCTGTTCCATTGATGTATCTATTGACTTTTATAATATTACTTCTTAATGGCCAAATGCTGAATAACTAGAATTAAATTACATAATAATATGTAATTATACATATTACATCGTAATATGTAATATGTAATTACCAGGCACATGGCCAGGTGTGGTGGCATGTGCATGTGGTACCAGCCACTCTGGAGGCATAGGCAGGAAGATCACCTGAGCCCCAGGAGTCTGAGGCAAAATAACAAGACAATCTCTCGAGAAAAATAAGATAAAATTACACATTATATTATCATTAAAGTTTTACTTAGTAATCAAACATGCAAGTATACTATATAACTTCCTAAATATTTTATGTATGTGTATTATATATATATATATATATACATGTTGTATTGACTAAGTAACTAACTTAAACATGTAAATATACTATATATATATATGTATATCTTAATGTATTTGAAAACAAAGCACTTATCACCCTTCTTTTCAAATGTTATTGAATATTTTGCTTCTTTTAGTCTTAGAATGGCACAATAGTAGGTGATTATCTCAAACAATGTTAGGAAAAAACTCACGTTTGACATAAAATCACAGTCATCTGGAGATTGGAATAAAAATAGGAAAAAAAATGTTTTCTGTAGAACTGGGATAAAAGTAGATTTCGAGGATTTGCTCAAACCTATTATAATTCATCCTGTGTTGTACTGAGAACACAGAATCCTTTCAGTAAATATTTATTGATTGATTGAAAAACATATTTGAAGGCATTTAAAATGTGAGCTATTTGTCCAAGCTGTACAAATAAAATTACACAGATAAAAAATACTCTTTTATAATTTTTATGACACATGGATGTTCAATTAGTTCAAATCAGCAATTAGAACATGGTTTTTGTTTACTTGTAGAAATTCTTATTGTTTTATGATGTATACAGAAGTATAAAATGTAGTAAGTCTCTTGTTTCAAAAAGTTTGTAATCAAATCAGAGGAATATGTAATGTATATTCAATCATAAGGAGGAAATTAAAAATTCTCAGAAGAGAGAAGATTGTAAGATCCAGAAACTCATGGTTATCTTTGTGGCTAAAGAATAATGCCCTTTCCCCTCAGGTACACAGAACAATACACATAAAATATTAATACAGCAGAGACACTGCTCTCTGATGCCCAGGAATCCAAATAAGAGAACTCTAATGACCTTGACCCACAGAAGTAGATTTCCAGGGTCCTATGACAATGATTTTAGGCTTAATTGTTTTTTTTTTTAATAACATAGTCAACTGGAAAAAGTAAAACTTGATATTTTAAACTATTATCCATGGTATATATCTTCCTTGAAAAAATATTTTCTTTCATATTTTTTGTTTTAAATTTTCATTTTGAGGCAAGCGGCTTGGGCTTTTTATGGAGGTATCAACCTAAGTATTCAGTTCTATATTCTATATGTT
Organism: Sciurus carolinensis; assembly: GCF_902686445.1. Classification (NCBI taxonomy): domain Eukaryota; kingdom Metazoa; phylum Chordata; class Mammalia; order Rodentia; family Sciuridae; genus Sciurus; species Sciurus carolinensis. The sequence goes on from NC_062215.1 coordinate 94,714,984, forward strand.
TTAGCACTGCTCAGAGGTTTAGGATAACTACTTTCTAAATATCTATGCTGTATCATCTTCAGGGAAACCAACAGAGCAGGTCCTTCAGTAGGTTTGACTGGGATGCATGCAGAAGCAAAGAACAATTAACAAGTCAAGGAAAATTTACATTGCAGCTCAAACATTAACAATGAGATGGCCCTTGGTGGTATTATTCCTAATGTATGTGTAGTATATGCCATTAAATTTCCTGAAATATTTTACGATTTCTTGGAGAATTAAGTTCAAACAAAAAGCTTCACAACATACTTGTCAACTTAAGCATCACATTTCATATTTTATTCTGGAATGTTTATGAATTGTCTGCTCCATTAAGTCTCACCCTTATAACCTTAGAAGGCCCTTGAGAATATCCATTTAGTGCCTGGTGATTGATATTTATATCCTTCTGCTGCAAATGCTTTTGTTTTGAATTTACTTATGAAGGGGTTAAACTAGTTCAGTGTATGCAGAAAGTAAGTACATATTTTTCCTGTGATAAAATACCAAGAAAATGAAAATAAATAGGTGGATTTATGAGCATGTACCAAAAATCACTAAAGCTTAGATGATTCTACTTACAAAGCTACCATAATAATCAGTATATCACTGTCAAATCCATTTGATGATAGCAATTGATGTCAATATTAAAGACAGTCAGAATCATCCCTCTGACTATATTGCATCCTAGTGTAGCTGTCTAGTCTAGATAGGCATGGTTGCAGACACTGAGTCTCTTTGTCACTCTATCCTTCATTCCCTCTCTTTTCTCTACAAATATTTTATAAGAAATAAGTGACATAGCCTAATCTTGACACTGGGATTTCAGTAAAAAATTGCCTCCCTTTCTCCTAGACCTGTCAAAGTGGATGGGTAGTGTTGAAGATGCAGGTTGACCTTGTAACTTCTCAGTTTCACTATGTGGTAAAGATCAAATAAATGGAATACAAGGGCTTCCACTGCCCAAGCATCCCTTCTTGTACTCAGAGTGACTCGGTCAGATCCCTGGGAAAACTCCGAGAGCCAAACAATAACTTTTTCTGGGGAAAACCATTTCAAAAGTGGATATTTCTCCAAAATGTTCACAAAGAAGCTCTTGGGAGAATGGTAAATGCAAAGTATCTAACAACCAAGACAAAGTTCTGAGAACTTCTTAGCCCTTTGTAAAACTAATGTTCTAATCCAATTTGACAAACTTGCCAGTCTTCATGATGTCCAGGAGATTTTTGTCCAGGGTTTGGTGTTCTACACCACCCACAAACTCTTACAGAGAAACCGCAACATTCAGGACTTAGGCATGTATGATGCTCTTTATGAGTTATTGAAAATCAACTTAGACACATTTCTGTTGTTATCAAAATTATGACCCTGAGCCACAGTCAGAGGAGTCGCCCCTCAGTGGAGATTCTTTCTTCCCCCTTTATTGTGGTTATGAATGGTCTGTTATTTATAGTACTGCTTCAGAAAGTTGGCCAAAATAAGTGAATTGATACATTAATAGCAGTTTGATGAACATGAGCAGTTTTACTCTTCCGCCTCTTGGTGTGGCTGTTGTCTCTGTGCATGAGTGCCTTGACCTCCTGCTCTGTTTCCAGCCTCCTCCCAATCCTTTGGACCATTGCAGTTATGAACCTCAAGGTAACTGGGAGCAGGGCCATGGTGACGGGGAAGGCATAGTCTCTACTACCATTTTGATTGAGTGAAATAGATCCCCTCTGAACCGTCCCCCCAAAGTATTGTGGATGGATTGCAACTTCTAAACAGATTTAACTGAAAGTCCATACATAACATAATTGTACAGGTGATGTACAATTAGTGGTTATTTACAACAACTAATGTTTACGACTCATTTCAGAGCCCACCATCCCAGGCTTATAGTATGGATTTCTTAATAGTCTAGCACTCAAACTGACAATATGCCTTCAAATGTCAATGGTCAGTTTAACTGTCGCCATCAAAGAGCCAAGAGCAGTCTATATTCCACTATGATGAAACCTAGAGAGAATAATTCTCCCATAACCCCAAACCAAAGTCTAGTCTACGGAATTCTCAAATCTTGCCAAGAATTTGCCTTTTTGTCTGTCATTTTCAACAGAACTCTTATTTCTACAGCATAATAGGGTTTAATGCAGTTTAATCCATTTTGAGTCTTCTGAAGAAAGAAGCAGTTCTACCATCTGTTTCCTCTTGCCTTCTCCTCCAGGCAAAAGCCAGAACAATGTCAGCAAAGACCTGACTAAACCAAGTGTTTACATTTTTATATTGCAAAGCTGTATATTTGGTTTCTCCATCTGAATTACTTGGTATAGTCTAACAAACATTTCAGTTCCCATAGAGCATAGGTTGAATGAATTAGGGAAATTGTAAACTTTTACAAAGGAGCTCAATAATTCCAAAATCATTTTAGTGGTCTGTTGTATGATTGACATTCTATATAAAAACAAATACATATTTTTTTTCTTCCTTGGTGCTAGAGATTGAACCCATGGCTTCACACTTGCTAAACATGTGCTCTATCACTGAGTTACAGCCCTGACTCTTTTTTTTTTTCCCTTTAGTAATTTTTGTTTGATTGTTTGAGATAGGATCTTGCTAAGTTGCCCAGGTTGGTCTGGGTCTTGTTGACCAAGAGATTCACCCACTTCAGGCTCACAATTATGGGGAGCTACAACAGTGTACACCATATCCAACATTTTTAAAAACAGTTGGTATATAAATCTGTCTTCTAAAGCCCAAAATCTAGTATTACGGAAATAATAATGTTTTTAAAATAGAACATTACTGTAGATGGCTGTGCTTTGTAAAAGAGAGAGACAGGAAGCAGTGCAAACCACAGCAGATGGCATTAGCGTGGGATCATTTTAGTCACTATTTGCTTTGTCTAGCAATGGTATGTTTCCTAGGGCAGTCTTGTTTTTGGGTAGTGTCATTGTCTTCATTTGGTCTAAACAGTGAAAAATCTGGGTAAATGTTTTTAAAAAATTAGTAAAAAAGAAAAGTTTCATACAAAATGGCAGTGATAAAAGTTTCATGAAAGTGATAATAATGAAAATAATTGAATATGTAGAGAAAATGATAGGCATGTGTGTTGGGGTGAATCTCTTGAGTAGCTTTCATGGTTGAAAGTATGTACAACCATGACTAGCTAGCATTTATGTTTTTAAAGACAAACTTAAAACAAATAGCCCCATTTAATCTTCCTTAACTTTCAATTACAGAGGACTGATACAATTTCTTCAGAAGATCTTTTCATTATGTGAATATCTTAATAAATTGGAAGAAAACGGTGTGAATAAACAATAAAGGAATAATTTATATGAGCAAGCATAAGGATTTTTAAAATGTGTTTAAAAAATGGTCACAATGTTCATCAGTTCTCTAAAAGTGGAAGATGATCTTTCTGACATCATGGAAATACACATGCACAATGTAGAAACAGAATGCTACATGTAATGAAAACTTAGGATGCAGAGGGCTGGGGACCTCCCCTGTAGTCATTCATGAAGGATCTACATTGCAGATGACTTTTGAGTTGGCCTGGAATGAAGAAGTTGCACATGCTGTAAGATGATTAGAGAGAATAGCATTCCAGTTAGTGAGGAGCGAATATAAAACACTGAGTGAGGAAAACAGGCCTTATGAGAAATGGAAAGAAGGTCAGTGTGACTGAAGATCACTGAGAAAAGAGAAATAGGCTGTGAGTTGGAGTCAGAAAAGCATCAGAAGCTAAACATGTAGGACTTTGTTGGCTTTCCTTTCTTGTTCACTTGTAATTTGCTGGAGGGTTTCATGGTGCACGTACCACAGTTAATTCATACTTTTAGAAGACATTCCAACTATGTACCAAAATAGGCTTGCACTCATGGGGAAAAATATCTTTATCACACACGGTTTTCTTTTTCCTGTTAAATTTCTGAGTGAGAAAGTGTAACTGCAAAGTAGTATTGATTTACTATCACAGTTTCACACATCTTGCCGGCTATGCTTTAAAAGTCACATTTTTTGTAATTTTACTCATGTGCATTGTAAATATAAAGCTTTTGATTTCATCATTTATTTTGGTTTTCAGACACATTTTCAGGTGTTCACTTCTTTAGAACTAACCTGAATCCTCCTGGATATAGAGGAAAAATTAATGACAGTAATTCCAGTCCAAGGGTATTCATTTCCAAAGAAGAAACCCTTTATTTTAGTTTACTTCAATCCTAAGTGAAATTACACATGAACCCTGGATGATTACAATGGGTAAAAATCATCAATACTTCACTTTTTACTCCTTCTAAAAAACTAAAACCTGATGTGCTGAAGTAAATTTAAGATGTAAGCCACAATGTTGTATTAAATTCAGTTTTGGCAGTAAGTAGATACTTTTTATTCTGCAACAACAGATCTGACTAAAAGAATTGATCTTGTTGACATTGTTACTCTTGTATGGATAGAAATCAATATTAACAATAACATTTGCCATTGCACATTCTGGCAAGGAAATTTTTACCATTCATAAAGTCAGGTTGAGCTTATTCACCATTGTAGTGTCACAGCCTACTTCTGATGGAAAACATTTTTATCTGCAATTGGCTAAGTCATTTATCTTAGTAAGACATCACAGGCAACAGACGGCATCAGCAAGTAGATATAGGAAAACTGTCATCATTAATTACATTGAAGGTTGGAATTGGGGTCCGTGAGCTTCCAGTGGCAGACTCACAAAGAGGTAATACAATTTGTGTTCAAACACAATTAAGTGTAATATATTGTTAATGTCTTTTTAGTCACCTCCTTTAGTGCAAGATTAACCCTAAGTCTACGTAACAATGACTAGTACACAGACAATTCTTCGGCTTTACTAACTCTTCGACTAGTTCTTTGCATTTAATAATAGCCCCGTATATGAGTTTTCTGACAAATTTTCTAACAACTATGTTATGTGTAAATGTAGCTGTTATCTACCAAAGCAAATGAAGTAGAAGACTGAAGCAATTCTCAAACTAATTTTCCTCCCATATTTTAATTGTCTGAATTATTAAAATTTCAAAAGAATTTTGCAGAGTCACTGTTTCATTGTTTTAAAAATGTTCCCAATAAAAATCATTTAAAATATAAGGAACCATTGGCACCAACATTTCAAAAAACAGGACATAATATCAAAATACTTTTTACTCAATAAAGTATATGAAAAAGATGTGTTCCGCCTTCTTTCCCTGATATAAGATATGAAAATCTAGCTGACCCTAATGACTATTAATCAATATTAATTTGGCTATGTGTGCATGTAACTACTGCTGTAATATTTTCTGTTGTAAAATTTATAGTTTTCAAATGCCATTTTTACTATGCTCTGTATTGATTATAGTTTGTTTCTTAGCAGCCTCTAGTTCTCTTTAAAATTTTTGCTGTATGTTGCTGTGCTATTCTTTACATTTATACTCATTCATCTTTTTAATATTTTCAGTCTGTTTAGAATTAAGATTTAATTTTGACCTGTTAGTCTGTTTTTCTTCTCCAAAATTACACCAGCATTTCTACTAAAGTGTATCAGAACTTTTATATACTATTTCATCCAATTTTACTTTTCCAAAAGTAAAAAAAAATCTTATATAGCAAGATTCCCCCCCTTCCCATTCAGAGACCTGTTATTACACAAACAAATGATGAAAAATGCACATACCAACTTCAAGTGCTTTTTCTCAGAGAATTAAATTCAAAACATTATATAATATATATGGAAGCTTTGGATAAAAATTCTAAGCTTACTTCAGAAAGTTTACATTTATAAAGCACTCATAGTCTCATTTTTATACACTATTTACCTATTACATTTATAAAGTGTGGGGGTGTTTTAAGCAATCAGTGGATTTGAGAGAATTTGTTGATGTGGCATAATCACATGAAAAACCACGTTTCACCAAACACTGGGGACAACAATGAAACTCTTTATTTGTATCATTTGTTTTCTCATTTTGCCACTGACTTATAAATATAGAGTGGTATTGGGATAGTAAAAGTTTATCCACTTCAACAAAGATATGACTTCTCCCCTCCCCCATACAGTGTAAGTATCTCAAGAGATATGAAGCAACTTTGGCACATCTTCTTGGCTGTGTGTACTGGCTGTGTGACTGTCTAGGGAGTGTTACTGGGAAGGACAGGAACATAACCAGACGTCATAAATGTGCTTACAGCAGACTTACATTCACAAATTTACTTCTTCTCTACTATTCTATTATTTGCTGAATTTAAAGAAATTTCATACAAAGCCAAACTTACATTAATTTGACTATCATTCTGCAAACACATAGTAACTAGACACTGCTTTAATACAATTCATCTTCTCTATTTCCCACTTTCTACAAAGGAAAAACAAAACAAAATAAAAACCATTTGAATATTCATCAACCACTGATCAGAGACGTAAATTACTATGTATTAAAGCTGCAATGCTTTCTTCATGGTTACTTTCTTGCGAGTAAGATCGAAATAGCACACTCTCTTTTGGTTCAAGGGAACTTAGAGTAAAAATTACTCATATTCTGTGTAGTTTTAAGACACAATGGAATATTACTCAGCTGTTAAGAAAGGGAAACCATATCATTTGCAATAGTATATGCGGACCTAGAAGACATGCTGCTAAGTGAAGCACAGAAAGACACACAATCTCATTTGAGACCAATCACACAATCTCATTTATGTGTGAAATCTAAACATGTTGACTTCATAAATAGTTACCAGAGGATGGGGAGAGGGGAAGAGGAGAAAAGGATGATGTTGGTTGAAGTGTACAAAGTTTCAGTTACACAGGGAAATGAGCTTTAGTGATCTATTGCATAGAATGGTGACTATAATGAATAATAACATATCGTATATGTCTAAATAACTAAATAGTAGATTCTAAATGCGTTTACCAAAAATTGTACTAAACACGTGATGCTATATTTTTGTTAATTTGTCTGAATTAGTTATTCTACATTGTAAACATGTTAAAACATCACATTGTATCCCATAAATATATACAATTGTAATCTCTCAAAAAAAAAGCTTTTTAAAGTTGCTCACATCTCAAAGGGGAGTCCTTTCCAGGTCCATACAAAACAAGTATTTCACCCTCCATATTCATGGAAAACTGTACTGAGATAGATGGGATTTGGGAGAAGGGAAAACCCATGAATATATGCATATACACCCTCCTGTGGCTATGAACTCATGTCCTGAGCCTCCCTTGGTACCTTTCTAACATATAATCTGTATAGAAGCAGGCTTGTGAGGGAGGTAGACATGTCATGTCATTACAAATAAGTAAACTGAGACTTGAAGATGTTGTCTTTTGCCAAAGGCTATAAGACTAGGAAAAGTCAGATTTTTAATATAATTCCATGTGTTCTGACTTTAAAATCTATGTTTCATTCTACACATCATGTAGCTCCCAGAGAAGACCTCAGCACAGCTTGGTGACATCTGTAGAGCACAATGCACTGATTTTAGGTCTAGAAAGATCAGAATTCTGTATCATTCATCAGCAGAGAGATCATACACAGAGTCAAATTATTTGATCAGAGGAAAGAATAAAGAAGTGTAAAACCTAATACTTCATAAAGTTTAAGTATTTATCAGAACTTTTTTATTTATTATATTTTAATTTTATAATATTAACATATTAGCTATAATTCATAAATTGGAAAAATTAACTTAGATCCTTAAACCTAAAAAATGTCAATACTAGGTTTTGAAGGTGGGAATAGGACATAAATCTTTCAATTCACTATTTACTTAACTATTCATTATAATACACTGCATTTTGGAACCACTGATGAATTCTGTTATTCTGTTCTCTTGCAAATTTTGTTCATGATTTTATAGCGTCATTTCCTCCTATGAAAGACTCAATCCCTTCATGCAATAATTAGGAAGTGATAGTCTTAAACTGATAGAAACAAATGAGTCACTACAGTAAACAGTTAAATGGGATCAGAATATGTCATCTTAAAATATGCCACTCTGGAATGAAGATTATTTTGAGCTAAAGACAACTGAAAATCAACAGATGCATGAAGAATCCTCTGCCCTTCTCTTAAGTACATAAAAGCAGGTCACAAATTTTCCTTTGCAAAAGTGTTCCCTCTTCCCTGTTTAGGAAAAGAAGAGCCCTCAGTACTGGAACAGAAAGTTGACATGAAGATGAGTTTGCATAAACAGATTTTATTAAATAACCATTATCTTTACTCATATACTTCCTAATCATTTCTTCAAGATTTTTTTGTCTCTTGAAGGCAACCCCCTTTCCTTACCTTTGTTAAAAGAGTATATAATAAGATACTGTGTGTATGTATGAATATATACACATATATTACATATATAATTTAAGTATTCACTTTCTTTTCTCTTAACTCCTGTGCATGTAAAACATTTGTTACATTTTATATATATTCTTAAATCCTGTTAAGCAATTTAATTCACAAACTGACAGGTACTTAACCTAAGAGGGTAGGAAGAATGTTTTTAAATTTAAAAACATTTTAAAAGTCTTCATATATTCTCTTGTGACTAATCCCTGAGATTTTCAAACTCTACCAGTCCTAATGTGGTGATTCATGTTAGTCATTTCCTTCCCACCACTCAAGATATACCCATGGAACAACTGATGCACCTACTTCAGTTTCTTCCATAACTAGAAAGGTCAGTGGTATGTGAACACTGAGTAAATCGAGCTGGGAGGCAGAGAAGAATGAGGGAGGATGTTAATGAATACACTTCCTATTTTATGATATTCCCTTTATTTGACCTTGCTCATAAATCAATTGATTGTATAATTTATAAATATAAACAGCATCATAAATATCTTAAACTGATGCATGATGACAGCTCCAGACAAGTTTTCAAGGAAAACAATGGTGATTTTGAAGCTCTTTTTTGACATTTGAGGTCTGTAACAAGTACAATGACATCTCCTCATACCAATCATTTGGTGCCCTATTGAGTGACAGGATTCTGATAGGAGCAGTGTCCAACTGACTCAGTAGAGCAAATATCATACTTGTGGCTCATATGCATGGTCTCTTCTTTTATGATACCATCTGCAAGGAAATAAATCACTATGAAGTTGACTGAGTGTGTCCTATTTTCATCTGCTTGGCTGTGTCTGATGTAATTGACTGACAAAAATAAAAGGGTATCAGAAAAAAAGAGGCCTCAGTATCAAGTGTCTCCTGACCAGCAACTCCTGAAGGATGGTCAGGATACAGATGTGCTGAGTGATAAAGAGAAGCCATCTGAGGAAAGCAAGGACAGAGAAGACAAAAAGGGCATGTCAGCATGGTGTCTGGGTCCATGCTGGGAGTGAGGTGAAGTAGAAGGAGAAAGAGGAACAGGGAGATTTTGTACAATTGAAATGAACTATCTCATTGAGATACTTCATGTCATTGAGCAATAGGTATAAGTCTAAAACTACAAAGTGCCTTGAAATTATTGACTACCATAATCTGACTGTGTTTGTGTATCTCTATGTGATATCTTGGCACAGTGAGATGTGTAGCACACTGAGGCAGGATTCATTGCTTTTAAGGTAGAATTCTGTGGAGCCTATGGTTTTCACACTAACGGAACACGAACCAAGGGAAAGTCAGCAACCAATCAGACCAGGGCTCTACAGAGAGCAAAATCTTGAGACCAAATTGGAAGGAAATATATTAAGAGAAATAAAAAATATGCAGGAACTATCTGAACCATTGATAATAAGAATCAAGCACATGACTCTAAATACTTACACACAATGAACTATAACATCTCTTTGCTATAACCTCAATTCTTCCCATTAAATAACTACTAGAGACCATAGTCCACAGTTTTCCCAGTGATCTTACTGGAGTTTTGCCTTCGTCTCTTCCTTTTGTTGCATGATTTTTATTAGTCATTAAATGGCTTTAAATGTTTTCTCATTAATCCCTTTAATCACTTCTGAAGTTTTAGTTCTGTTGTTTAAACTTGAGTGCCCCATGCATGGTCTGGTCCTTTGAGCATCAGGTTTCTGAAATGATAGAGAAGGTTTTAAATATCTCTTGAAGCAAAGTATGAATAGTACCAATCTAAAAGGAAAAAAGTAATACACTATGTTGGTTTTCTACCAATCACAGAAACATGGTAAGATGCTCAGGACATAATACTTAACTACTTAATTCCAAAATTCTGCATATGTATTTGCAAATATTTAAGACTATACCATCTTTTCCACACTTAGAACATTCAATTTGAGAAATTTAAGTGCTTGCTTACAAAGCTGAGCAAATCTGCTATTCACCCAGACTCACAATATAATGCATGTAAAAGACAAATAGCAGGAGCAAATGAAGAGGTTGCCTGTCAGATGAGAATGACAGTGTGACAAACAGGTGGAGCAATTGGTGAATTGGTCAACAATGGTATACTATGCTTCAACAGAGTTATACCAGGCATCAAAGGAGATGACACAGACATTGTCTTAGAAGATCCAAATTGAGGTCTCTATGAATTGAAATTTTATCATCAATATTTCACATGTTTATTCCCATATTCAAACATTTATTAAATAATTAAAAGCAAATTGTGACATCATACAAAGTTAAGTATTAATGTTTTGTGGAATCTATAGGACTAAAGATTTTAGGGAAAGGTCTTTCTCTTTTAGAGGGGCAGTTAATGCTTTGTAGCTAGATTTAAGATAAGAAATTTTAGGAACAAGTATGGAAAGTATTGTAAAATGTTGGAACTGAGTAGCAAAGATGAAGAAAGACTGTGACCTGTTCTGGAAAGAACGAGATTTCGCCTAAGGCAAGCCTTCATCAATACAGCCTGAAGTAAAGAAGATCATCTTTTGTGCAACTGGAAATGTAGAGATGCATCAGAATGGAGAAAGGAACACACTTCAGGGCCCAAAGAACAAAAGATCTTTAAAATTAAAGCAACTTTAAAAGTATGTCACTGACCATCTGCCGCCATTCCTCATACTCGTCTAAATGATGCTAGAGAAGTACTATCTGGGAGAAAAATAAATATGTCACCTTAAAAGTTAAATTGAGGCTGCTCTCACTCTGCCAAATATGTTTTGCTTTGAAGATTTAGAATGATCAATTTCTCTCAGAGGTAGAGGACCGTACTCACAACACTGAGTTTGAGATCTATCATTTGCTTGAGCTATATTATAATAGTTTAATTTTAAAAATAACATTGCTAAAATTGTTTTTATAAAGAAGCTAGATAATAGATTGAAATGCAGATTAGAAGAGATTGCAGTACATTTCTTCAGGGTATGAAGCAGGTGCCGTTATATCTCTGCATATGCATCCAATGCTTTTGTATTTTAAATGTAAATTGTTTTCTTTTAAGAGAAAATATTATATTGAATATTGATGCAAAGAGGTTATATGTGTGCTTTATTTTCCTACATTGTAAAACTCATTTTCTACCAATAATGAGAGTTTATATGAAAGATTCCACAGTGTTTGTAACAAATCTGGCTTTTAAGGAAACAGATTTATGTAAACTAAAGCTAGGAATTTGTGTATCTATATGCAGTTTCATTCCCGGTAACATTTTAGGTAGGCTTAGTATGATTTTATCTATAGATGCATTTAAGTATGTTTTGAATACTGGGGGAAAAAAATCAAAATTTGAAATTGAACAAAGAACTCAAAGTGAGTTACTAAGACAAACAGTTCTTAAATAATGACTTTTAGATGTAAGATAAAATTTTTCTGATAATGCTTCAGCAAATAAAGCAAATAGCTGAACAATTTTAGACTATGAACCAGTAATCGGAGTTTTCTGTAGTACTGCCTATAATTACCATTCAGAAAGGCATGATAGCATATTTATCAAACATCAAAGACACCTCCTTTGAAATTAATGGTCAATATAACCATAAATCAAATGTATTTACATAAGCAATTTTATGATTAAAAAATAAATCTAATGATATTAGAATAAGGTTATTTTAATCTCAGTTAGAGGTGGAGGCATAAATTGGGACTGCAGTAAGTGTCTGTAATTATAGAAATGTGCTGCAGAGTGGTGTTCATCTTTTTCTAGAACTATTTCTGAAAAAAGATAATTGAGGGATATTCAGTGGCATATTTTAGAAGCTATATTTTCCACAGATTTTTTTATAATCAATATAGGTAACTTAACCATAACCCTGCTATAATCTATTGTAACTCCCCCAAAGCCTCATGTATTAAAGATTTGCTTGCTATTGGGAGGTCATGGAATTTTTAAGAGGTGCAGCTAAGTAAGAGGAAGTTAGGTCTTTAGGGCATTCCCTTTAAGATAATGTAAACCAATGTATTCTTTTCTCTCTTTTTCACTTCCCAACCACACTGAAGTAAGTATCTTGATCCATCTGGTACTCCCTCACTACAGGCTCAAATAATGGAACTGATTGACATGAACTAAAATTTTCAAAATGGTTAACTGAAATAAACCTTTTCTCTTTGTAAGTGGATTTATCTCAAGTATTTGTTGGAGTAAAGAGAAGCTTACTAATATCCCTTTGCATCAAGTGAAGATTTGAAAATGCTTATATGATATGAAAGTTTTCTCTACAATTATGAACAAAGGAAGTAGTTGAAAGGCATCAGTGTATCCCTCCATGAAAAACACACAGATCATATTGTTATTGTTGGGGAAAAAAGATGGAACTTTATACATATCAAGGAAAAAGTAATAACTTAAAAGATTCTGAAAAAAGTGATACATGAATGGATGTTGCTGTTATCCTTCCCTGCAGGTTCTAATCATACCCTCAACCACTGAATGAAGCACTGTTGTATATATTGTTAATGTCTCAGGTTCTGCTGAGTTTTGAGGAAATGGGGGAGTAATTAGTCATTGACATTGGACTTTCTACCCAGTTACTGCACATCAAATCTACCATGCTAGAGAGAGTATAGGCTCTCACTCTTCCAAACCAAAGACTACTTTGATACACTCCCTACAGGGTTAAGTCAAACAAAATGCAACTTTTCTATAAGTTAGCACTTTACAATACAGAAAACTCAGAAGTAGTTGAGCAAAACGGTGACTCAGGGCTGGAGGTGTAGCTCAGAGGAAGAGTACTTGCTTAGCACATATATGAGGCTCTGGGTTTGACCCCCAGCACCACAAAATAAACAAAGAAACAACAACAAAAAAAGTGACTCAAAGACAGTATAATGAATCAGACACTACTTTCCTATGTTCATATAAGAATACACCACCAGTGTAACTCCACATCCTGTACAACCACAAGAACAGGAAGTAATATTCCATGAATATGTCAAAATGCATTCTACTGTCATGTATAACTAAAAGGAACAAATTTTTAAAAAAGATAAAATACAGCAGGAAATTTTGCCTTATTTTAGTCAGAGTCCTAGGGTGAAAATTAAATTCTGAGTTATTCTGCAAAAAACTTGATGTGCAGAAATGCCTGGTCCATTGAGAAGGAGGTTGGCACCTGTGCAAGTGTATAGTCCTGGAGTACAATGGCCTTGGAAGACAACTTTGAGGAGATCAATGGCACGGTCTAACTCAAGTCTTGGAGAATACTAAATTTTTCAATAAAAGAGAATGTAAAGAAATCTCAACAGAAGGTAGGCGGACAGATTACCAGCTGGAACATGATCATTGTCCAGTTGTGGATAATGCTATATCTCCTATTACTTCTATCCCCCAAGCTATCTCAATAGTTTGATCTGCAGTATAAAGGCAAACAAAGCCAAGTGTAGATGTATGTTTAACACAACTTACCACATAGAGAACAGAAGATCCGCAAAAAGGACCCAAGCAGGTGGACACATGCTAGTGAGTAAGCAAATTTGAATATGCATTTGAATATGAATCTAGACTTTAATGAAGACTGGAGGAAAAAGATGATAAGTTCTACATAAACAAAAAGGAACACTGAGATTGATCCAATTGTATAACAATAGGCATTCAGGCGCCAAAAACAAAATTTTCAAATTGAAAAATTAATGGAATTGAAGAAGTAGATGATGGATGTTAGAAAATAAATTACTATCCTAAATGCTTTGAAGGAATTTTTAAAAATGGTGCTAGAGATTGAACCAGAGCCTCACACATGCTAGGCAAATGCTAAACCTCAGCATCCTGATGGCTTAAAATGAGAATAATACAGAGATGGACAAGAGACTTGTAAATGAATCCATGAAGGAAACTATATTAGCTAAACATTAATAAAATCAAAAAGGTTGGGAGAAACTAGAAACAGGGAAATAACTAGAAAAATAATAGAAAGGAATGTTCTATACATATGTACACAGACATATCCAGGAGTGCTTTGGCAAAATGTCTGAATTCCAAAAATAGGGGAAAAAAATCTAACAAGCTTTCAGACAGAAAGAACAAGTTATTCACCAAAGAAAATCTAATTAAACTTTTAGGAAGCTTTTCCTTTACAATACAGAGAGAAAAAAAAAAGGGGGGGTATTTAATAAGATTTACATACAAACTGTGGTTCAGAGGGTTTTTTATTTATATACTTTCTTTTTAACATTGAAAGCAGGTTTATTTTGATTTTATCTATAGATATGTTTAATTAGTTTACAAATAGACAAATATCAAAATTTGAAATTAATAAAAGAACTCCAGGACTGGAAATGTGAATCAGTGGTAGAGGACTTGCCTATGGAGGTCCTAGGTTTGACCACGAGCACCAAAAATGCAAAATAAAGAATTCTTGAGAAATATACTTTGGAAGATAAAAGCTCACTTGAAGAGGGTTCAATTTATAAGACAAATATCTGAACAACTTCAGATGGTGATACAGTAATCAAGAGAAAAGGAGAGCAATTCAAGAAACTATACCTGGCCCACAATCATTCAACTGCCAGAAAAAAGAAAGTATCTATTGATATACAAATATTCAAAACTATATTGTTCTACACCATCAGAGGAAATAGTCAAGAATGAATTTAAAACCAGAATATGACAAAACAAAGCAACTAGGACAGATGTCACAACTATCAAAGGACTATGGGCAAAAGAGACCCTCCAAGTCAGAAAAGTGAGTTTTAGCTCCCTATACAGGCAATAAAGGATATTCAGGGTTTGTGGAAGTCAAGGTGTAGAATATAGCTGTTATTCTGTTTAGTCAGCAGCTCTTCATCTGGGTGAAAAGAAGAAAGTTTGGTTCCTGTAGGAGAGGAAAAACAAAACAAAACCAAAAGAGGTATTCTTTAACAGCTGTGTTGGGGTCTTAAGGCCCCTTGCTCTTCTCTAGCAGCGACAAGGAAAGGGAGCACTCTCCAACAAGGTCAGACCAGGAAGGGTAAGGCCTACTGACGCCTGGACCAGGCGGAGGACAATCAGACTTGTCAGGGAGACCAGTCACAGCAGGAACTCGTTTATTGAGGAAATCACACAGCTTTTATGTAGGATGGAGGCTAGGCGGGAACCAATCAGCTTAAAGGTCAGCAAGGCACAGGGGGGATGGGGGGGTCATGCGAGTGAGAGTCCCATAGGACTATATAGCAAGCAAGAGCTGATCCCGCTTGCGGAACTGTTGTTAACCAATCCCTGACGGTGGTCCAATTTATTGTCATTAACTTTTGAAACCACCTTTGAGGCCTTGATCTTGCTCACTCTCCAGGGAGTAAGGAGTCAGCCTGAGTTAGTTAACGTGTCACTAGTCCCAATAAGCTGGACCACCAGAGCTCTGACACTATGACTCCTGCTATGGAGAAAGAGAGCAACGGACGGGCAGGTTTAATATGAATTAGGCAATTAGAGTGTTGGGGATGGGAGAAGAATATCACATGATATTCTTTCTCAAAGTATGTCTACAAAACAAAAGTCCCAATTATATTAAGTAGCCTAGCACCAAGAAAGAAAAACACAGTGATTAAACAGGCAGATGATAAATTCAATACACATAAAATTATGGTAATAGATAATAGAAAGAAGTATGTTTTGGATTATTTAAGAAATAAAAAAAATATGCTGAGTCAAATGTGGGTCCATTCCAAGTTTCAGAAGCCTCAACATAAACAAATCATTACTGAGCTCAAAAGCTGTAGGTTTTGAAACTAAACTTCCTAAAACTTACGAAATTCATAAGCTTCATGAATTCTTTATATTTGGGCACATTCTCTGAGTATCACGATGGAATATTACCCAGCCATAAAGAAGAATAAAATTATGGCATTTGCTGGTAAATGGATGGAGTTGGAGAAAATCATGCTAAGTAAAATAAGCCAAGCCCAAAAGACCAAAGGCCAAATATCTTCTCTGATAAGTGGATGATGATACATAACGAGGGAGGTGGTGGGGGGCCAAGAGAAGAATGGAGGAACTTTCGATGGTGTAGAGGAAAATGGGGTGGGAGGGGATGGGGAAAGGAAAGATAGTAGACTGAGACAGACGACATTACCTTATGTATACGTATGAGTACATGAATCGTGTGGATCTACATTGTGTACAACCATAGAAATGAAAAGTTGTACCCCATTTGTGTACAGTGAATCAAAATGTGTATGTAAAAATTAAAATAATAAAAAAGAAATGAAAAAAAAGAAATAAAAAATATGAAGACTAAAGCAAGAATATATGAATATACAAAGAAAATGAACTAAAATCTTGATCATAAACATGTGGACATGTATAGAAAAAAACTATACATGTAGTAATTCTAAGCTGTACACAGTTGGACTGAGAATTAGTTTAGAGAAAGACTTTGCTTCTTTTCACCCACTCAAGGGTCCTGTAGGCCCGTGGTGTCAGCCCAACTCACTGCTCTGCTGCTGTTTTTGGTTATTTGTTTGTTTTTGTTTTCATAGTACTGATGATTGAATTCAGGGTTTTTTTTTGCCACTGAGCTACATCCACCACTCTTTTTATTTTTTATTTTGAGATAGGGTTTTGTTAAGGTTGCCAGGCTGGCCTCAAACTGATGATCCTTCAGCCTCAGCTTTCTGGGCATCTGGGATTCCAATGGTACACCACCATGTCCAGTTATGTCTTTCATCTTTTACTCAAGGAAATTTGGAAGTTTGTTTTATGTTTTATTGAAACTATGATATTTTTCCTTTATTATATCTTTCATTGTTGTAACTTAGAGGAGTCATATTGTGCTACAATCTTCAGAGTCTCTCTCTCTCCTCTCTCTCTCACACACACACACACACACACACATACAAACAGCACTATTTTCTTTGGCCCTTGCCTAATTCCAATTCCCTCTCTTGTTCATAATGTGCATCCCTCACAATACACTCCATATTTATATCCATGTGGATTTTCTTTTAATATTTAATATATTTTTTACTTGTTATAATTTATTATACATGACAGTAGAATGCATTTTGACACATCATACATAAATGGAGTATAACTTCTCATTCATCTGTTTGTACATGATGTCCAGTTACACAGGTCATATAATCACATATGCAGATAGGGTAATAATGTCCAATTCATCCTACTATCTTTTCTACCCCCATCCCCACTTCCCTCTCTTCACTCCCCTCTGTCTAGTCCAAAATGCCTCTAGTCCCTCTGCCCCTTATTGTGAATTAACATCCACATATCAGAGAAAACATTTGATCTTCAGTTCTTTGAGATTGGCTTATTTCACTTAGCATAATATTCTCCAGTTCCATTCATTCACTGACAATTGTCATAATTTCATTCTTCTTTAAGGCTGAGTAATATTCCATTGTGTCTACATACTACAATTTCTTTACCCATTAATCTGTTGAAGGGCACCTAGAGTGGTTCCATAATTTAGCTTTTGTGAATTGAGCTGCTATAAACATTGATATGGTTGTATCACTGTGTGCTGACTTTAAGTCCTTTTGGGTATGGGCCAAGGAGTGGGATAGCTGGGTGAAAGAGTGGTTCCATTCCAAGTTTTCTGAGGAATTTCCACACGGTTTTCTAGAGTGGTTGCACCAATTTGCAGTAACACAAGCAATGTATAAGTGTACCTTTTCCTCCATATACTCACCAAAACGTGTTCTTCCTTATATTCTTGATCTCCTTTCTGACTGGAACTGATGAAATTTTAGAGTAGTTTTGATTTGCATTTTTCTAATTGCTAGAGATGTTGAACATTCTTTCATATATTTGTGGATTGATTATATGTCTTCCTCTGTGAAATGTCTGTTCAGTTCCTTTGCCTATTTAGTTATTGGGTTATTTTCTTGTGTGTGTGTGTTAAGTTTTTTGAGTTCTTTATATATCCTGGAGATATATAAAGATGCTTTATCTGAGGTGCATGTGGTAAAGATGTTCTTCCAATCTGTAGGCTCTCTCTTCACATTATTGTTTCCTTTGCTGTGAAGTGCCTTTTTAGTTTGATTCCATTGCATTTATTGCTTCTTGATTTTACTTTTTGCACATTAGGAATCTTGTTAAGAAAGTCAGTTCCTAAGCCAACATGGTGGAGATTTGGGCCTACTCCTTCTACTATTAGGTGCAGGATCTCTGTTCTAGTGCCTATTTCTTTGATCCACTTTGAGTTGAATTTTGTGCAGGTTGAGAGATAAGGGTTCAATTTCATTTTGCAACATATGGATTTCCAGTTTTCCCAGCACTATTTGTTGAAGAGGCAATCTTTTCTCCAAGGTATGTTTTTGGCACCTTTGTCTAGTATGAGATAACAGTATTTCTGTGGGTTTGTCTCTACATCTTCTATTCTGTACCATGGGTGTATTTGTCTGTTTTGGTGTCAATACAATACCATTTTTGTTACTATGACTCTGTAGTATCATTTGAGGTCTGGTATTGTGATGTCTCTTGCTTTGCTTTTCTTGCTAAAGATTGCTTCGGCTATTCTGGGTCTCTTATTTATCCAAATTAACTTCATAATTGCTCTTTCTATTTCTATAAAGAATACCATTTGGATTTTAATAGGAATTGCATTAAATCTGTATAATGCTTTTGGTAGTAGGGTCATTTTGACAATGTTGATTCTGCCTATCCAAAAGCATAGGAGATCTTTCCAAATTCTAAGGTCTTCTTCAACTTCTTTCTTTAGTGTTCTGTAGTTTTCATATTAGAGGTCTTTCACTTCTTTTATTGGAATAATTCACAAATATTTTTTTGAGGCTATTGTGAACAAAGTAGTTTTCCTAATTTCTCTTTCAGTTGATTCATCACTGATGTATAAGAACACAATTGATTTATGGGTGTTAATTTTATATCCTGCTACTTTGCCCAATTCATTTATTAGTTCTAGAATGTTTCTGGGGGAATTTTTTGGATCTTCTAAATATAAAACCATGTCATTGGTAAATAGTGATAGTTTGAGTTCTTCTTTTGTGATTTGTATCCCTTTAATTTCTTTCATCTAATTGCTTTGGCTAGAGTTTCAAGAATGATGTTAAATAGAAGTGGTGAAAGAGGACATTCTCTTATTCCAGTTCTTAGAAGGAATTCTTTCAGTTTTTTCTTCACTTAGAATGATGTTGGCCTTGGGCTTAGCATAGATGGCTTTTACAATGTTGAGGTATGTTTCTATTATTCCTAGTTTTTCTAATGTATTAAACATGGAGGGATGCTATATTTTGTTAAAGGCTTTCTCTGCATTTATTGGAATGGTCACATGATTCTTGTCTTTAAGTCTATTGATGTGATGAATTACATTTTGGATTTCCTAACGTTGAACCAACTTTGCACCTCTGTGATGAGCCCCACTTGATTGTGGTGCACTATCTTCTTAACTTGTTTTGTATGCAATTTGCCAGAATTTTATTGAGAATTTTTCCATCTATGTTCATCAGGGATATTGGTCTGAAGTTTTCTTTCCTTGACGTGTCTTTCTTTGGTTTTGGTATCAGAATGATAATAGCTTCATAGAATGAGTTTGGAAGGGTTCCCTCCGTCTCCATTTCATGGTATAATTTGAGATGTATTGGTGTTAATTCTTCTTTGAAGGTCTTGTAGAACTCCGCTGAGAATCCATCTGGTTCTTGGTGTTTCTTAGTTGGTAGGCTTTTGATGGTGTCTTTCATTTCTTTGCTTGAGATTAATCTGTTTAAATTGTGAATGTTCTCCTGATCCAGTTTGGGTAGACCATATGTCTCTAGAAATTTGTTGCTGTCTTCAAGATTTTCTATTTTATTGGAGTATAAATTTTCAAAACAGTTTCTAATTATCCTTTGTATTTCAATAGGGTCTACCATGATATTTCCTTTTACATCATAAATTTTAGTAATTTGAGTTTTCTCTTTCTCTTCATTAGTGTGGCTAAGGGTTTATCAACTTTATTTTTTCAAAGAACTTTTTGTTTTGTCAATTTTTTGAATTGTTTCTTTTGTTTCAATTTCATCAATTTCAGCTCTGATTTTAATTATTTCCTGCCTTCTGCTTTTGGTATTGATTTGTTTTTCTTTTCCTAGGATTTTGAAATGTAATGTTAGGTCTTTTATTTGTTGACTTTCTATTCTTTTTTTTAAATTTTCAGTTGTTGATGGACTTTTATTTTATTTATATTATTTATATATGGTGCTGAGAATCAAACCCAGTGCCTTCTATTCTTTTAATGAATGAGCTCGATGCAATGAACTTTCCTCTTAGAACTGCCTTCACAGTGTCCCAGAGATTTTGATATATGATGTCACTCTTCTCATTTACTTTTAAGTATTTTTTATTTCATTCCTGATTTCTTCTGTTATCCATTCATCATTCAATAGCATATTATATAGTCTCCAGGTGTTAGAGTAGCTTCTATTTTTTATTCTATCATCGGCTTCTAATTTTATTCTATTTTGATCTCATAGGATGCAGGGTATTCTTTCCTTTTTTTTTGTATTTTCTAGGAGTTGCTTTGTGGCATAAGATATGTTCTATTTTAGAAGGATCCATGTGCTGCTGAGAAGAAAATGTATTTGTTTATTAATGGATGAAGTATTCTATATATGTCTGTCAAGTCTAAATTATTGATTGTATTATTGAGTTCTATTGTTTCTTTGTTTAGTTTTTGTTTGGAGGATCAGTCTAGTAGTGAGAGAGGTGTGTTAAAGTCACCCACTATTATTGTGTTGTGTTCTATTTGATTCTTGAAGTTGAGAAGGGTTTGTTTGATGTATGTAGATGCTCCATTATTTGGGGCATAAATATTTATGATTATTAAGTCTTGTGGATGTATGATTCCTTTAAGTAGTATGAAATGTGCTTCTTTGTCCCTTCTGATTAACTTTGACTCAAAGTCCACTTTATCTGACATGAGGATCAAAACCCCTGCTTGTTTACATTATCCATGTGAGTAATATGTTTTTTTCCATTTTTTCACCTTCACTCTGTGGATGCTTTTGTCTATGAGGTGAGTCTCTTGGAGGCAACTTATTGTTGGGTCTTGTTTTGTAATCGTATCTGCCAGTGTATTTCACTTGATTGATGAGTTTAGGCCATTAATGTTCAAGCTTGTTATTAATATATGATTTATTTTCCCAGTCATTTTGTATTATTTCTAGTTTTTAATTTGAATTAGTTTCTCCTTTGATTGACTCTTCCTTTAGTCTAGTTCCTCCCTTTCACTTTTTTTCACTTTTTTTTTTTCATTTCATCTTTGTTGAACATTTTGTTGAAAATATTCTGAAGTGTAGGCATTCTGGTTGCAAATTCTTTTAAATATTTTTAATTTTTGATTATCATATAAGGTTTTTATTTCATCTTCAAATCTGAAGCTTAATTTTCCTGGATATAGGATTCTTAGTTGGCACCCATTTTCTTTCAGTGCTTGGTATATGTTATTCAAGACTGTCTAACTTTGAGGTTCTGGATTGAGAAATCAGCTGGGATCTCTACTAGTTTCCCCCTATATGTAATCTGATATTTTTCTCTCACATCCTTTAAAATTCTATCCTTATTCTGTATGCTAGGCATTTTCATTATAATGTTCCTTGATGTTGGTCTGTGGTAATTTTGCACTTTCAGAACCCTGTAAGCCTCTTTTATTTGATATTCCTTTTCGTTCTTTAGATTTGGTAAATTTTCTGAAATTATTTCTTTGAGAAGATTGTACATTCCTTTGGTTTCTATCTCCATGCCTTCATCTATCTTGATAAATCTTAATTTGGTCTTTTCATATTATCCCATAATTCTTGGAAGTTCTGTTCATGGTTTCTTAACATATTCTCTCCGTGGTCAACTCTATTTTCAAGATTATTTATTTTGTTTTCATTTCCTGAAATGAAATGAAATTATTTATTTTGTTTTCATTTCCTGAATTTTGTCTTTCAAGTGGTCTAGTCTGTTGGTGATGTTTTCTATTGAATTTGAATTTTTAATTTGTTTTATTTTTTCCATCATTTCAAGGATTTTTTTTTCAGAATCGCTATCTCTTTATTGAAGTGATCTTTTGCTACTTTTGTTTGCTCTCTTACATCATCTTTTACTTCACAGATCATTTTAACTGTATACATTCTAAACTCCTTCTCTTACTTTTCTTCCACTGTGGTGTCAATGGATTCTGTTATTGGAGTATCTTGGTTTGCTTTGATTTGTTCCCTTGCTTTGTCATGTTGTGTACATATCCATATAACAATATGTATCTGAGGCAGTAGAATCTCTACCCTGGGACTTATGGTAGCCCTGAAGGTTTCTAGTATCTCACTGCTTAGGGGGAGACAAATAATAACAACCAATGCAAACAATTTATAGCATGAAACCAAAGTTCCTACTATGACATCTACAATGTTAATTATCACAATTAACAGAAATTATATGATCAGTTAGTGTCTATAATAAAAACAGCAGATTTGCAAACAGATTTACATTTTGAAATGGTGGACAGGAAGACAACAGAAGTGATAAAGAATGTGATAATTATGTGGTAGGAGGAGAGAAGACAGAAGTAAAGGATTAAAGGAAGATGGAAAGAGAGAACGATAGGAGATTGGCTATTAATAGAAGAAAACACAGGTCAAGGGAAACAGGAGAAAAAAATACACATAAAGCAAGATTTTTTAAATTAAAAAGAAAAAGAAAATACAAAACTAAAATGTACTAATCAAACATTGTAGTTCACAAAAAACTAATGTGTGTAAAATAACTGGTTCAAAAATGCTAGAGATGAGGGAAAAAATAGGCAATTGTATAAGTGTCATTAAGGTACCATTAAGGTCACAATTAAATAATGAAAAAGAATTTAGAAAGAAAGAAAGTAAAGGAAAATACCTTGATGAAAATTTAAAGAATCCTTTCTCTTGGAGTTCAAAATATTTTCAACTTCTCTTCTCAGCAATTTTAGGTGGGGTCTTCTGGAGTGTTATGGTCCACTATCTGGATTGCTGGAATGAAAGAGGTAACCCTTTAAGTGGAGTTCCTGGAGGCAGGGTTTAGGTTTAGGTGGGCTCCAGGCTCTTTGCTGAATGCTAATTGGTCTGGAGATTTTAAATCAGTGCACTTCCAGCATCTAGTACTTGCTAGTCCGAACTGGAAGACTGCCTCAGGATCTCCCCTGGGTTCCACGTGTATGGAAGGAGAGCCCGTTCTTAGTACTCTATGTCACCTGCAGACCTCACATTTTGTGGACTTGGATTCAGTCTCCAAATAATTTCTCCTGCCTCCCCACCCTTCTGAGTTCCCAGGTGCATCTCTTCCAGCTGGTCCTGCAAGCAGTTGAAGTGGAGGTGGAAGGATAGACTAGGGTGAGTTTCTGCAACCAGTTGTGCCCCTTATAAACCTCTCTCCACTTTTGATATTCTCCTGGTCACTTAAGCACACTCTATTTCATACACATGTGTTTATTGGGTCTGTATTTTGGGCCAAACTCAGGATTGCCAGGAATCAGCTTCCTTCATTGCTGGTCCCGAGCCACAGCTACAAAATGGTTCCTTCCTTTATCCTCTGAACACTGCATAGAGAGATGGCAGTTTCTTTCCCCACACACAGATATTGTGCAGCACATCCTTCAGGTTTGCTGGGCAATGTTCTTCATCTCTAAATGCTCCATACGCAGACACACCTCAGGCCTCCAAAAATTGCAGGTTTCTTTATCCCTCTACTATGCTCATGGAGGAACCTCTCTGGCTGGAGCTTCCAGCCTGGCTGTGGCAGAGGTTGTGTTCCTGGGAATTTTTTCCTTATTTTATTATATCCAACCTCCTGTGTTCCTGGTCTGCTTTGAATGTCCAGTTTTAGGTTCCAGAAAAATCTCTCCCCCACTGTTTTTTCCTCCCACCTTGCAGAGAAGCTGCCTGTCTTCTTTCTTGGTTTCACACTACAGAGCAGTCCTGAAAGTCCACCATCTTGGATCTCCCCATGTGGATTTTTAAACAGTTTATTATGTATGTTTCTGTGTGGTTTATGCTCATAAAATGTACTATATACTACATCTCATAAAAATTTTATGATTTCTGCTTTTTTACTGAACATTTCACTTTTCATAACTCTTTTGTGATAGATTTAATTTCACCATTATAGTGTCCATCATATGCATACCATACCTTTTAAATATCAATTTCCTTATCTTTGACCATATTTACAAATCCTTGCTATGAAAAGCATGTGAAGATGGGTTCACCTCATATTGGTCTTTGTAACTGTAGAAGTGTTTCAGCAGGATTTTGTGAAGCTAGAGTTGATTTCCTGTTGGAAAAGACCCCTATCTTCATCTCTAGGTATGCCTGGAATGTCTGGCTTTTGATTCTTAGCAAAAACAAGGAGAGTGAAATTTGTGATATTCTGTTTAGTGTTTAATGCACCCCTGAATATCCAAGGTTAGCTTTTTTTACTGATGACAATTTGTCTAACAGGTTTGATGAGCTTGACTTGACTACTTAGAGAGTCAGTGAGAGCTTTGGGGGAGTTCTGTCATAGACAAAATTTCTGGCATAGATCTTTGCAATCTGAGTCAGAGTATGCAGTATGCAAAGATAAAGTTCTAGTATGCACAGATATAGTCCATGATGTGGGGGCAGGTATGGATCTCTAATACTTGCCTGCTTTCTTTAAATGAAAGCCCCAAGTAGACAAGCACTAGTCTGTTAGTCTGTTCAAATATCTGATCTGAGAAAAGCAATATAGATATATTTTCAGGATTGGAATTGCTTGGTCATAGAGTATGTTCCTATTTTATTCCAATAAATTTGCAAAAAAAATGTCTCTATAATGTTTTTCCTGGGCTGAAGTACACAGTATATTTCCAACTTTTCTACTTCTTTTCAGTTTAAGATGTTACCTGAATTTTTAATCTTTATAAACACGATAGGTTATGGAAGTCTCTCATCATGCCTTTAATGTGGACTTCTCTGATTTCTGAACTGTTTGTCCATTTCTTGAAAAATTATTAGCTATTCAAGTTTCCCTTTGAGAATTCCTCGTTTTCATCCCTTGTCCAGTTTTCTGTTGTTGTTTCTTTTTTTTCCTGAAGAGTTCCTTAAATATTTGAAATATCATTTCTAAATATTGTTTCCTAAAGTGTCGTTTTTCTGTTAACCACATCTATTCTATCTTTATCCAGTTTCCTACTTTGTAAGGTGGAAATAATAATTGTGCCTTGACACTTCTGTTTTCCTCCAGAGATTTCATAAGATAATAAATACAAAGCCCTAGTATAACATCTGACATGAAGTGAGGTCTTCATTCATACTGGTGATTCATTCAACTTCCAAGTATTTTTGTTGTATTTATATATATGTATAAATTGAGACACTTAATTTTAATCCAGATTTAAATTGAATGGTTTGTCCAAGACTGTGTTTGATCCTAGATTGAAACCTCATACTGGGCACCTGAAGTTTGAGATGTAAGCTCTATAGTTTTATCTGAATCATAAAGGAGAATGCAACTGGGAAACCAGAAACCATAACTTTGCTCTTGAACTCACATTAACCTGGCACTCCTGCCTGCATGAAATGGAGGACCTGCCCTTAGAGTTGACCTGCTTTCTCCACCAAGCCCCTGACCTGTGGTGATGGAAGGGTCCACAGTGGTATCCACTAAATCTATACATTTCTATTTTCAAAACTGCAGCACTTTCATCACCATTACTCTTGTACCTCCTGTATGATTTATCACCTAGAATGTCAAGATATTTTGAAAAAAGGCATCAAGAAACACGAAGTCTAAGTTTTATCTGATTTTTTTTTACTGAAGAAAAACAAACTTAGAAGGGGAAAAAAATGTCCTGGTAATGTCATGATAATAAATAGAAACATTAATAAATTCAAGAGGCAAGACATGTTTCCTCAAATGTTTATTATAAATATTGGCAAATAGAGAGAGGCATGAAAAAGAATGGGTCAATTCAAATGTTCTAAGTGCAGGGCACTTTGTTCTATAAAAAAGTTTTCCTTTTAGTTTCTAAATACATTTCCTAAGTATTGAAAATATTTCAGAAGTTCTCAAGAGATTATCATTAAAGCAAATTGCTAATGTTTGGTAAATTCCCACTCCAGTGACCATTCTGGGCACTCTCAATCAATATTCCTCAAATCTTTACTAGCAAGGAATCCTGCAGAGCATTTTTATTCACTTATCTAAACCAATTTAGTCTGAATGTGTGCATACTGTCCCAGGACTGTGTACACTCTAAGTTGGCGAAAACATTTCCTCCCTTAGAATCCAATGTCTGGATTGTTCTGTTGGAGAGGACAAAAGACCATGTTCAGGCACAGAGCAAAACACTGTTGTCTGAGCTCCAGTAGCAAAGACTGACATAGGCAAGTGAGAAGAGAGCAGCCTAATGCCTTCTTTTCTGGAACTGTTTCTCACTTCCTCAAGCACCACAGTCATTGCCTCTTGGCAATTCAGTGGGATATACTTTCAGAACACTTTAAATGACTCAAACCTAATCACTTTCTCTGGAGACCTAATATATCATATGTAAATTTATGATGACTACTTTTCTTAGATGTTTTCAAATTAGCTCTGGACCTTTATTACATTAATTAATAAATTCAATACTTTAACCAAGTAGATTACCAGATATTATGCACTTAGAAATTGTGCATACACTAGGACTTTCCAAACTGAACTAACCATTCTTATTAAATTCAATGAGCATTATAGGTATGCTCATAGAGCATTAGGATTATTAAGAAAGTCTTATTAGATAGCACACTCTTCTGCAAACATATGTCAATAGACTCAGGTCTCACAAACATAATGAAAAATGGTCCTTTTATTGCTTTGTACTGTAATCATACTATAATCTAGTTACAGAGAACACGAAGAAAAACTAATAAATACACTAGGCATATCTAATAAATCATGAGTAGGACTCATTTAATAAGCAAAGACTTTGGTCAATTGTTAGGCTAAGAGGCAGAATGGCAAAGAAAAAGCTTTTTGCAAAATCTCTTTAGTGGAAATTGTGATCACAAACCCTCTATCCCCTCCCACAGTGGGCACAAAGTAGAAAGGATTAATGCCAATTCTGTATCGGTTGTATGTGAATGGTTTTCTAGCCATCCTTATGATTGCTCGTAGTAGGAGCAACTTCAGTTTGAAGAAATAGGCTGCAGGGTATGAAAAAAGCTCTGATAAAGCATATTCCTCTTCACAGTGCTTCTACAGCTGAGTTTAGTACCTTGGGCATTTTTATTAATGTGACAGCTTCACAAAGAATGCATTTTCTTGGGGGATTTTTCTTTTGTTTTAATTAAAATGGAATAACTCTGCCATGTTTGACTTATGAAATTCTGTGTAGTGAAAATATAACCTAAAATAAACTTTTCAGAAAAACGACTAAAAACATGTTTGCATTTTGACCTCTTTTACTGTTTGAAGACCAAAACTAAATCCTTGAATATTAGAGGACATTAAAATCAATATTTAAAAAATACATACATATATATTTTTTTATGGCAAAAATCTTCTTTTTCTACTTGATTCGTACCTTTTCATCCTAGAATCTCCTACTTATTTCTTAAAATACTAGGTCCAAATAATAAATAGGTATACAGGCTCATGGTACACAGCTGGCTTGTTTGTTAGGTGTTTTGCTTGAATTTTATTTATCTTTCTATTCATTTATTTAGTTTTTGAGTCAGGGTTTCCCTATATTGCGCAAGCTGACCCCAGACTCCTGAGCTCAAACCATGTTGTTGCTTCAGTCTCCTGAGTAGCTGGGCCAACAGGTGCACGTCACAGAACCTGGTTTAATTTTCTCTTCCATTGTCTTAATTACTATATCTTTACTGCTGATTTCAATTAGTGTTATTTCGACATAGTTAATTAATCAACATAATGGGTCAATAGTAGATATATACAAATAGAGATATCAGAGAGGCAACATAATTAGTTGAAAAAAATTTGATACTAGGACTGAACCCAGGGTTTATTCACATGCTAGGTAAGTACTGTATCACTGATCTGCATCTCTAGTCTGATGTTTTATTATTTTGAGGCAGGGTGTCATTAAGTTGTCCAGGATGGACTTGCACTTGTGATCCTCTTGCCTCATGTGTGACACCACACCTGACTAATTAATTAAATAATTTAATGTGAATTAAGAAAATACTTGCTTACCTCCTATGTAAAAGGGAGTGAATAAAGATAAAAACCTCATATTCAAGGAACAAATACTCTAGGGAGGAGGGTAATGGTCCAGTCAGCTCTGGCTGCTGTAACAAAATACATTGTACTGTATGATTTCTAAGTAACAGAAATTTATTTCTCAGTTCTGATGTCTGGAAAATCTAAGACCGTGGTGCTGGCGGATACACCAGAAAATTCTGCTCCCAAGCTGCATCTTTTTGCTGTGTTCTCTGGAGAGGGAAGGGACAAACACTGTGTCCTCACATAGCTAGGAGAATGGAAGAGTTAAAGATTAATTCCTCACAGATTGGCACCACATAGGAGTCTTCAATCAATGGAAAGGATGGAAGTGGAGAAGTAGTTCTCTGCGTCTCTTCTATAAGGGCATTAATTCATGACATCTTGGTTTAATTATCACCTAGCACACCACCTCCTAATACCAACATCTTAGTGGGTAAGTCCAACATATGAATTTTGAAGGGACACAAACATTCTGCTCCTGGTTCCACAAAGTTCATGTTTTTCTCACATAAAATACATTCATCCTCTCCCAATCATTACAAAATACTTAACTCATTCCTGTATCAACTTTCAAGTCTATGTGCAAAGTCTCTTCTAAATACCATCTCCATCAGATATGGGAGAGATTCAGAGTATGATTCATCTCAAGGTAAATATCCCTCTAGCTGTGAACCTGCAGAATCAATCAAGTCATGTGCTGCCAAAATACAATCTTAGGACGTGAATAGGATAGACATTCATATTCCAAAAGGGAAAAATAGGCAAGAAGAAATAGGTAACTACTCCTAACTAAAACCCAAATCCACCAAGGCAAACAATATTAACTGTTGGGGCTTGAGAATAATCTTCCTGGTTCCATTTCCAGACTTTCACACAGATTAGGGCAGAGGTTGCCTTTTAATGTCCTGAGGGGCCTCACATACACATTTTTTCTGAATACTGCCCTCACAGAAGCTCTCATGGTTTGGAGATGAGCATCTGCAGCTCTTTCAGGCTGATATTGCACAGTGGTAGCCTTACAATTATGAGGTCTCAGGAGTGGCCCTGCCCCTGTAGCTCTACAGTCACCTCCCAAGTTGGGGCTCTCTCGGTGAATTTACCTTTGTGGCTTTTCTCTACCTAGGGCCCATTCTTTGAAATCTACTTGGAGGTAGTCATGCCTCCACAGCTCTTGCCCTCTGTATACTTACAGTCGGCACCACATAAATGCCACCAATGCTTGGGGCTTGCATCTTCCAATGGGATGAACCTGAGTTCATTTAAGCCATAGCTGGAGTAACCAGTAAGCACTGCATCCAAATACAGGGAGCAGAGATTTAAGACACTGCTAGGTTATGACCCCAAAGTCTCATGGTTCCCTGAATCCATACCTTGAAACAATTTTGCCCTCAAGGTCCCTGTACTCTGAGCCTGAGTTGTGAATGGCAGTCTCAAAGATGGCCACTTGCCTTGGTTTCTGTTTTCTTGATAAATTTTACCCACCTTCCATATATCCATAACTATCTCTTTATCAAATATTCATTTGAATGCACCATTGATATTCTTTCATGAACACAACTTTTTATTATTTATCATGTGGCCAAGTTGAACATTTGCTAAATCTTTAAGTTCTGCATCCCTTTTGATTATAAATTCCATCTTTAATTCATTTCTCTTTTTTCACAATTTACAACAAGCAGTCAGTAGAAGTCACACAGAACCTTCAACACTTTGGAGATTTCTTCTGACATATATCCAATTTCATTGCTCATAAATTCCACCTTTCACAAGGCTCTAGGACACAGACTCAGTTCAACCACATTCTTTGCCACTTTATAACAAGGATGGCTTTTCCTCCCATTTCTAACAACTTACTCCTATTTTCCATCTCAGATCTCATCAGCATGACCTTCACTATTCAAGTTGCTGTTAGTATTCTGATTACAACCACTAACATATTCTTTAAGAAGGTTAAGCCTTTCAATATGTCTTTTCTTGTCTTCTGAGCCCTTGCCAGAATAAACTTCTATGGTTCAGCCTTTATCCATTTTCTAATTCAAAAGTTGCTGCCACAATTTTTAGATGTTTTTTATGGTGACATTCAACTTTTTGGCAAAAATTTGTGTCTCAATCAGCTCAGGCTGCTCAGACAAATTACCATAGACTGAATAATTTATAAATAAAAGAAATATCTTTCTCATTCAGTCACACTGCCTGTAATCTCAGCAACATGGGAGGCTGAGGCAGGAGGATTGCAAGTTTGAGTCTAGCTTAAGCAACATAGTAAGATTCTGTCTCAAAGTTTAAAGATGATAATAACAAAGGGACTGGGGATGTAGCTCAGTGCTAAAGCACTCCTGAGTTCAATCCTCAGTGCAAAAAGAACAAAGAAAAATAAAGAAATACATTTCTCATTATCTGGAGGCTGGGAAGTTTAAGATCAAGATACTAACAGATTCAATGTTTGGTAAGGGCTTGCTCTCTGCCTCCATGATAGTGCCTAGTTATATCCTCTGGAGAAGAAGAGAAGAGTCATCTGTCCTCACCCCTCACAGAGCAGAAAGGATGGGAGGAGGGAGGCCGAAGACTCTTTTATAAGGGTATTAACCTCATTTATGAAAGCAAAGTCCCCATGTCCTAATTACCTTCCAGTTACCTATACTTTTAACACCATCACCTTGGGGCTTAATTTCCAACATAGGAATTTTCAAGGAACACAGACATTCAAACAGCAGTCATCATGCACATAGAAAGGAAGAATATGGTCTGTGCCAAGGGCTATTAAAAGCAGTACAATAAGAGCTGAAAGTACAAAAAGGAAACGATCTGTTTTTCTTTGGTAACTCAAGGAAGAGAATATAGTGAGACTGGAGGAGAAGAGAAGGCAAAGGAGAATGAGAATAGAGATTGACTGAGATGTGCACTATAAAAGAAGTAATAAGGACAAGAGATTTCAATGCAGAAGCTGTCAGCAGAGAAGGCAGTTTGGATTGTGGGTTAGGAAGTCATCAGAGCTTTGCCAGGGAGGAGCTTCAGTAGCACAAGGGAAGTGAAAGTAAGATTTAAGGGGAACTTGAAATTACAGAAGCACATTAAAAGCATTTCCACACTTCTTTTTCCCTTAAAGGCAAAAGAAAACTAAGAAATATTTTTAGAAAACTCAGAAGAAAATTATATCTTTAATAAAACAGGCAATAGCTAAAATCCCAACCACAAGTCATGAAGAATAGCTGCTGAATAGAACTGAGGTCAGGCACAGGGAGGCTGGATGTGGAGAGGGCACTCCTAACTCCT
The DNA here is from genome assembly GCF_902686445.1 of Sciurus carolinensis. Classification (NCBI taxonomy): domain Eukaryota; kingdom Metazoa; phylum Chordata; class Mammalia; order Rodentia; family Sciuridae; genus Sciurus; species Sciurus carolinensis. The sequence goes on from NC_062215.1 coordinate 94,746,745, forward strand.
GTGAGCCATGGAAGGTGGTATGAGCTGCGTGACACCCTGAAGGGTATCTTTTCTGGAACAGACATTATGGACATTTGAATAGACTGGGAAGCAATCTCCAAATTCCAAATTCCACTCTTTTCTGAATATTGGAAAGAGATATAAGGTTGCAGAGATCATCCTTTACGATGAGAAATTGCAGGTGGGCTCAGTAGCACATGCCTGTGATCCCAGAGACTCTAGAGACTAAGGCAAGAGGAGTACAAATTCAAAGCCAGTCTGGGTAACGTAGTGAGACCCTGTCTCAAAATAAAAATAAAAATTAAAGCTTGGGATGTAGCTGAGCAGAACAGCACCCCTGGTTTCAACCCCCCAGTAAGACATTTAATAAATTGAAAAAAAATGCAGTCAGTGTGGTCATAGAGTAAAATTTGCTTTACACGATGATCAGTTACCTAAGTCAACTAAACACATCAAAGGCTGTGTCACCTGGTGCTAATCTTGAGTCATATTGATTTCCTGCTTCAACAATAGCAAAAAGGATTGGACCATAATGGGTAGATAAATCTCCTTGTACCTCCTGGATACCTTGGTCATGATTTTGAGTTATAGAACATTTTACCTGTCTCAGAACAAAATCAGTCAGTTAAATATAATATTGTGAGAATCATTATAAAAGATACAACAGTCTGACTGGAATATAAAGAAATAACTCAGAGTTAAAATTAAAACTGAAGTGGATTTTTGAAAAAGACAATCCAGAGAGAAAAGAATACTTCAACCAGTAGGAACAGTCAAATTCTCATAGTAAGTTTAATAGGGCTGGATTCATCCATAAGGACAAAGAACCTAAAATCAGACCCTAGAACTTGGCACAGGCCAAATCCTAATAAGCCCTGTGTGTCATGTCAAAAAGTCATCTTTTCCAGATACTACTTAAAAAGGCTTTTTACACTTTAAGACCTGATTCAATCTGTGGTTTAGAAAAATTAATCTGGATGAAATGGAGTTTATATTATAGGAAAAATATAGAGACAGGGAAACAATTTAGGAGATTGTCCAAAGGAAGTCATAAATGATAAAAGTTAAACTGCAACAAGCAGTGAGAGTGAAATGAGATGGAAGAATGATCAGACAGTGCTTTGTCAAAGTGAGGGCTACATATTTTCTAGGCAAACAAACAAAATGATGATTCTGTAATCTTCATCAAAATGATGAATAAGAAACAATTAAGAAACAAATCCTCCTGCATATGCTTTTCTGCTGTCCATATTTTTGTTTTGAGTTAGGGTACTTTTATTAAATCAAATTTTAAAGTGTCCTTCCTATCTATGCACTAGTGTTAGTAAACATTAACCTAGTGTTTCATCTACCTGGTGTCTTAGCAGTGTGGGCAAAGTTCCATTCTTGCAAGTATAGTGAAGATCTAGAGATCTCCCCAGAAAGGAATATTTCCAAGGAAACTTTTAGACAAATATGACAAAAAATAAACACAATTGAAAAGTTATAAGTCAGAAGATAGGTCATTTGCTCTACTGAAAGTAGTTCCTATATAAACTGCACAGTAAACAGCTAGAAGCTGACCACTCTAAAACTGTTCCCCTGCTTTTATACCCACAACAAGCAACCAGACCATAAAGCCATCATTTTATGCTAAATAGGCTGAGGATGCTCTGGATCAACATAGGGAACATAATTGAAACCTGATTCTGTTGAAACCTTCCTCAGATGAAGGGTCCTGAGAATGAATGTCTTAAGCAGACGCTCTAGAAAATAATGCTGTGTCAAAGAAAGAGAGGTAAATGAATTACAGAGAAGCCAGGGATCCCCAGGATTACCAGGATCCAGCAAAGGAGGGAAATGGGGAATTGTATAAGGGAGCAACAATCATATATTTATTTATTCACAACTTACTATTAACAAGGGTTGAGGAATTTTTATATTGAAATGAAATAAGTCACACATAGTCTGAAAAAAATAGATTGACACAAAAAAAGTTGTATAGTAAACACAAGAGAAGTGCAAACAGTGATATAAACCAAAGTTCTTAAAAGGTTCCTAATGGTGGAACAAAATGTTGACTTTTACCTCCCTAGCATTCAAAGCAAACAGCAGAACAATTCTTCATAGTTTTCCAAACACAAAGATTTGAGAGACATTTCTCTTAGGGTTTCACAGTTGAAAATCATGCTTTGAGGCAAAACACATAAAAGTGAACAACAAATTAAATTTTTAAAAATACTCTGATTTTTTTGAAAGTTGAAGCAAAGTGAAGTTAATTACTGAGTTGTTCATGGTAAATAAAAAGAAATTTATCTGTTATAAACTGTATTTATATATTTTTCCAATGAAGAAAGCATGAGAATTATGAAATTCAAATTATTAGCATTATACATAGATTTAAAAGTAAATCTTAATAGAAAGCATTCCTGTCCTTGAATGACAATCTTTCTCTGTAAATTTGGTCATTATACTACTAAAGGAATCCACATATATAAAAACAAAAGTAAAGCAAAAAGAAAAAAAAAGTGGAATTCATGCCTCTTCTTTTTTATTTCCCTTAATTAATGTCAGAGTAAAAAATCAAAATGAAACTCTATTAGAGCCAAATTCACTAAGAGCCAAAACAATGTTGTTCAGGTGTGCAGCTGGCTGAAAATTCTAATATTCCTGAGAATTCACTTGGGTCTCAGCTAATGTCACCTTATTCTTCTAAGTGTCAGGGACACAGACCTGACTGACACTCCCATTCTAAAACAGCCTTCTTTAGCTCCAAGGATACATATACATGAAGGGAGAGGGTAAAAATACTTTGAATCCTTTCTCACCTGATTTCCTACTTGCACAAATTTACTTAATGTTTTAGAACATCTTCTACCAAAGACTTTCTGTGTTCCCCATCAAATCACACAAAAGTCAATGCTATTCTGTTATTCTTGCCAAGCATTACATAGACACAGACTATAGATGGGACCTTTATGTAGAAAGAGGCTTACATTCATGGGCAGTAAAATGAACAACCATCAAGCTTCTTTGTGTCTCTCTCCTTTCGCCTCCTTACCTATCATTTTATCCTGTGGAAATTTTAACATCGTTTCCCCTTTCAAATGGCAGAGAAATTTTGCTTTCCATCTCTCCTGACATCAATTTAGTTATACTCAATATAAAGAACGATCTGTTTGAGCGTAAACTTATGATGTTAGTTTAACCTTCATTTTTTCCCTAGGTGGTCTAGGGATGGAGGATAGAAATTTATCTTAATCACGTGAAGATATTAAATTGCTTTTGAGTCACAAATACAGACTTCCTGATTCACCTGAGGGTAGATGGTAGGACCCCGTTGAATCACTTAGGGTCTCTGCTTTAAAAAACTGAATAGATAACTCCATGTTCAAGGAATAACATATAATCTTGCTCTCATATTTGCATATTTGCACAAGAATACGCACATATGCATACATTTGTGTATATATAAAAACACACATACACGTGTGTATGAAGAGAGAGAAAGGGAGTGAGAGAGATTAAAAATAAGAGAACGTGTTTAGATTTGGGGTTTATATGGTGAAAACTCTTTCTTTGCACTTAGCAGTTAGTCTGTTGTTCAGTGAGTACCATATTCTGGACTCTAAAGGGACATCTAAAAACTTTGTAGTAGCTACTTCCAGTTGGTTCTATCTGGTATTCCAAGACACAGTATACATTAAAGCTCCTCTGATGTCTACATCTCTGTGATAAACCACCCAGTCCACATAGACCTTTACCACTGACACTTCCACACATTGTCACCACAAAAGTTCTGACCTCAGGGATGGGGTTATAGCTCCGTGGTAGAGTGCTTACCTAGCATTTGTGAGGCACTAGGTTCATTCTCAGTACCATATACAAACAAATAGAGTAAAGGGCGATTGACAACTAAGAAAAAAATAAAAAGTTCCAATCTCAAATTTCTCTTGACATCAGCATTTGACTAAATGTGATATGGTTAATTTCATTCTCAAAAGCAGGTTATCTCTGACATTTCAATGTAGATCAATAGGTAGACATGCAAATATAAAGTGTATGTAGATATTTATCTAGCTGTGTGACTTTTAAAAAGCCACCCAAAATAAAATGCCAAAAAAATGGTTGAAAAAGAAATTATACAAGGAAAATGTCAAAAAAAAAGCATGACTACATATGTTAATATAAAAATTAATTTCACTTGATAATAATTACACATGATAAAATGGGATTATTCTGTTGCATTATATGAACATGAATGTTAATAGTCTTTATGATATAAAGGACATCGACCCTAATGTATAATACATATTTCAATTATTTTTACCATTTGTCTTTTATCTTCACTTATTGTGGAATATTTTTGTTTTTTTTTTTAGCACTGGAAAAAAATTTTAAAATCTAAAAAGCAAGTTCACTGAAAATTTTGATATTGCATTTTGTGTCAAAAGGATTTTTTTTCCCTTCACTAAAACTGTAGTGAAAATTAAGGACCAAAATGTAACAGTAGCCAGGTTAAAGGGGATCTCTTTGGCACAATGCAGAATGCTTTGAGTATCAAAATTCTAACCACCAAAACTTGTACAAACTGACCTCACATGCTTCCTAATGCAATAAACTGAGAAAGTCACAATGTTACTATGAAGCATTGCAAAAACTTTTGATCTGAGTTAAATATGCATAAGACAGGAGGATAAGGAAGAAAAGCAAATGTGTTGATGTTAACAATTGCTGGATCTTGGTGATGCATACAAGATTTTTTTTGTATTATTTGTGCAAAGTTTCCACACAACTGAAACTGATTCAAAATAAAAATTTAAAAATCAAGTTATGATGAATTAATAAGCTATTACTCAAGTAAAAATTAAAATATTTCATGTGTCATCATACATGAATAAATTAAATAGATCTAATTAATTAACTACATAGAGGTTTTGAATAAATTGCTTAACCAACCAACCTGCGTGTGCATGTGTGTGTGTGTGTGTGTAAGGGACAGAGCAAGAAAAAGAGACTTGTGCTTAAAAAGATATGTTTCATGTTCAGCAGATTCACAGAAATAAGAAAATTGAAACAGAAAAGATAAGTATGAGTTGATTCTCCATATCTGTGGGTTCACGAATCATATGTTGAAAATGTTCACAGGATTTGTTTTCTACTGAAAATACAGATTTTTGTCATGTCATTATTCCCTTCACAACACAAAATAACAGCTATTTACATAATATTTATATTATATCAGTTATTACAAGTATCTGAAGATGATTTAAAGTGTACAGGAGGATGTGCATAGGTATTATGCAAATATTATGCTATTTTATGTTCCTGACCATAAGGAGAGATTTGAACATTATAAATTTACACATAAAAAAAACAAGTTAATATTTGACATCTCATTTCTAACAGGGACCTAGAGAAAAGTGGATTAAAGAGAGAAAAAAATATTGTCCCAACATGCTATAACTAGCTAAGATAGTATTTAATCAGTTGGACAACAACAAAATATTTAAAAATATGTAAAAATTCAGTTAATATGTCATGTACACATTTGTGAAAAATATGGGTATTTATACACTTTGGTGCTAAAGATTGAGTCCAGGGCCTCAAGCATATTACACATGTGTGCTATTACTGAGTCATATCACTAATCCTTACAAACATAAGAATGCTCCAATATAAAAAATATTTTAATAAATAAAAAATAAAAAAGAATGCTCCCATAAAAATTAATCCCAAAGGAGACTTTAAAACAGAATATTAAGAAGATAGAAAGAGTGGAAAAGAACAAACCATGCAAGATTAATATCTATATGCATTGGCAAATCTGTTAATGGATAATGTCGTACTTGGAAAGTATTACAGATATCCTAAATAAAGGTTCTTGAAACAGTAGTGAGATTCTAATGGAAATTCTACTGAAGTATTTCAGCTAGTCTAGAATTTGGGTTCTTGTAAAAAAGGGAGGTAAAAGGCCCCCCCAAAGTTCTTATTAGGAAATAGAGGGAAGTTGAAAGAAGAAGAGGTGGGTGAAAATCTTCTAGATGTATCACTTTTCATGGGGGAAAGGTGTAGACAGGACCTAGTCTTGAAGGAAGAAGCAGTGAGGCTTATGAGTGAAAATATTGATACTTTGTTTTCAAATAATAGTAGATTCATGAGTACAGAGAGTCATCAGTAGAATGCAAAATCATAAAACATCCAGTTCAATAAGAACCAATCAAATGGTAAAAACATGGAAATGGAGAAAAAATAATTCTGTGAAACAACTACAAAAACTTTAATTTTCCAGAATATGGCAGCCTATATATCCTGGAAATATCTTTATATGTAAAAATATTTTGTAATAGATGGTAGATGTTGGACAGAGAGAAAATTGGATAGGTATTAAGGTTTAGATATGAGGTGTCCCACAAAAGCTCACATATGAGACAGTACAAGGAAGCTCAGAGGTGAAATGATTAAGCTATGACAGTTTAACCTAACCAGTGCACTGATATTGATTAATTAGGCTTAACTGTAGGCTGGTAGAATATGACTGGAAGAAGTAGGCCATTGGAAGTGTGCCTTTAGGGTTAATATTTTGTCCCTGGTGAGCAGAACTCACCCTCTTTGCATCCTTGTTGCTATATTCTTAGGCCCTTTCCTCCATCATGCTCTTCTGCTATGATGTTCTGCCTCATATTGAGCCCAGAGTTATGGAGTTGGCCATTCTATACACTGAGACCTCTGAAACTGTGAGTTTCAAATGAACTCCACCTCCCATACGTTGTTCTTGTCGGGATTGCAACCTGCAAAGCCATAGGGGAAGAGTTACACAAACTGAATAGAACATCAAGAATGGAACATCATGAATATCCAGCTAGATTTTGGTCTTGCTTTGGTTGCATCTCTTTTTATATACCCCAATCTCTCCATTGTGGAATGTAAATCTTTAATCTGTGCCATTATGTATTGGATATAAGTAACTTGCCTTTGATTTGAATAGGTGCTCACACTGAGAGGTTACTTCAATACTCAGAGGAGACTTTGGACATGGACTTTTGGATAATGCAAAAAAAATGTTACAACTATGGGATTCTTGGGCATGGAGTAAATGTAGTTTGTATTGTGAAATGGGCATGAGCTTTTGGGGGCTCATGGTATGGTTTGGTTATGTGATGTCACCTAAAAGCTCATGTGTGAGGCAATACAAGAACATTCAGAGGAAAAATGATTAGATTATGAGGTGTGACTTAATGAATAGATAATCCCCTGATACGGATTAACACAGTGGCAACTGTATGCAGGTAGGGTAGGTCAGTGGGGGCATGCCTTTGGGTTAATGATTTGTCCCTGGTGAGTGGAGCTTTCTGCCTCCTGTGGCCACATCCTAAGCTGTCTTCCTCTGCCAGTTGTGTCCACCATCATGTTGTGCCTCACCTTGGACCCAGAGCAATGCAGTCACCATCTGAACCATTTGGTGACTAATCTTCAAACTTCTGAAGCCTTGAGCTGCCAAATAACTTCCTTCTTTAAGGTTGTTCTTTTCTGGTTTTAATGGTCACCACAACACAAAAACTGACCAAAACAATATATAGATAGATATATAAGATTCCCCTCCAAAAAATTAAGGCAAGGAGGTAAGGAATTGGGATCATCACATCTGGGAGCTCAGGAACACTGAAGCCACAAGAGAACCTAAATATCCATGAAGTCAAGAACTCTATCAATGCCCAGGAAAGAGGGACAGGGACAAGGCATTGAACCATCCCGAAATAGAGAGGCAGGAATTATGAGGAAGAAACCGTTTATTTTAGAATAAAATTTGCAGATGTAAATAAAATATTTCTAACACTCAGACTGATATTACTTAAAACAAACATATAACACAAAGTAATGAACCACAGCTCTGACCATCTTTGCTGTAGGGTCTAACTAGAGGTTATGAAACGCACTGTGTCCTGGGAGGCTGTGGTCCTGCTCCCTTCGTGTGCTGTGGTAAGAGGAGTTAAGAGCAGAGTAAAATATGATTAAAAGAAAATACAGGAGATAAATTTCAACTAATTGAAAAAGACAAGAGATTTAGAAAATTGATGATAAAAAATAAGTCAAGAGGAAGGGAACATAGGGGAGCTTTCTGCACTTCCTTCCCAATTTTGTTCTGAACCTAAAATTGCCCTAAAAATAGTCCGTGAAAAAGTCTACATTTCAAAAATTGAAAACAAGTTGAAGTTCAGAGGGTATAATTCATTAGTATAGAACTTGCTTAGTATTATCAAAACCCTGATTTTAATACCCAACACCAAAAAAGTAAAAAGGAAAACAAAGTTTTAAAAAATAAGTCCAAAGCCATGTGAAATAGAAAACAACTATGGTAAAACAATGCAGCAAAAAGCTTTAATTTACACTAAGCATAATTAATATATCCTGAATAAAAAGAAAATTGACTCTGATAAAAATATGTCACACAAAAGATGTCACACAATTCTGTAACTTAAAAAAATTGAAGCTTTTTCTGTTTAGACTCCTATTCTTATTAAGCTTTGGGATTGAGATTAGGATAATCTCAGAAAATAAAAAGAGAAGCACATTTTTTGTAGAGCATAGAATAGTCTGAATGACTTGGGAATCTCCTAAACTTCAAGGTTGAGCTAGTGGTCAGATGTCACAGAGCACACCTGTAATATCCACTATTCAGGTGTCTGGAGCAAGTTGGCCACAAATTCAACACCAGCCTGGGAAACTTAGTGAGACCCTTATCTCAAAACAAAATAAAATAGGCTGGGCATGTAGCTCATTGAGAGAGTACTTGCCTCTTGTGTGCAAGACTCTGTGTCCTATCCCCAATACTGAAAAAACAAAAAGGAAAAACATGTAAGTAAAAAGAGGGCATCTGTATTGTGATATAGTCTATGAAAAGAAACCTGCTATATAAACTCATGTCTTTAACTGGAGACATTTGCTCAATGAGGTTGTTATAGAGTCAATGATGTCAACCACACCTAAACTATTCTGTGCTCTCTGAGACATAGAAACTCAGGACCTGTAGCTACCAATTGGATGTTAACAATAACAATATTACTTTGAGCAAAGTTGTTATTAAACACACTAGCAAATACTACTATTACAGAATAGTTAATTTGAAAGTAAACCCTTGCTTTTTAGGGGGGTTTTTCAAATCTTGAATCATTATTTACTAAGTGATTAATGTTCTATGTATTGAGATGTGATGACTAAGTAAAATCAGGCTAGCGATGTTGAAAGCATTTGCCTATTTCAAAATTACTTTGGAAATTTTCTGTGGCTCTACCAACTTACTATTTGAATACAAAGGGAAGAAATAAGATTATTTTAATTCCATTTTCTCATATAAAAAAATCATATATTTGAACAAATTGACACAGACCCACAACAGAAAGTTACTAAGATTTCCCTGCTAAAGCAAAGGTAGAGGTTGCCTTAAAATCTCTGTGATTTTACTAGTAATGGAGAAGTGAATGGTTATAGGACTTTTAGTTTCTAAATGAATTTTAATCTCCAATTAGCAAAATGCCCTTCAACAGATGAATGGATAAAAAAAAACTCTGGTATAATACATAATGGAATACTATTCAGCTATAAAGAAGAATAATATTATGGCATTTGCAAATAAATGAATGGAATTGGAGAATAACATGCTAAGTGAAATAAGCCAAGCCCAAAAAAACCAAAGGCCGAATGTTTTCCCTGATAAGTGGAGAATGATATATAATGGGAGTGGGGGGTGGGGAGTGAGAGAAAATGGGGGAACTTTAGATTATGTAGAAGGAAATGAGAGGGAAGGGGTATGAAAAATGGTGGAATGAGACAGACATCATTACCCTATGTACATGTATGATTACACGAATGGTATGAATCTACATTGTGTACAACCATAGAAACAAAATCATGCACCCCATTTGTGTACAATGAATCAAAATGCAGTCTGTAAAAAATTAAAAGATAAATTAAAAAAAAAATTTTAAATGACATTGGTTTATAATGAGCCTTTGCATTTTCCTCTGAAAAACTAAAAGCACTGCATAAAAAGTAAACTCACTGCACATTACCTATAAATTTTTCTAGGGAAGTCCTCTACATTGAGCTATATCCTAAGTCCTGCAAATTTTTCTAATAATCGAAACACACACTTCACAAAAAAAAAGAGAACAGAAGTTCTAAAGAGAGTTTAGTGATTATTAGCATAATAGGTTTCTGTGCTTTCACTGTTTTAGAAGTGAGGGATTTAATCTTCCAACTTAATAAAATGAGGATACTCTGCTTATTTTATGGATTATGGTAAGAATAAGATTGATGAGATGGAATGCATCTTCTTTTCACTGGACAATTATATGTATTAAAATAATTTTACATGCCCTATCCACTCCCTTGGAGACTGATGGGTAGCACCTTTTGTCTATTAATTAAAAAGAAATAGATTATCACTTATTGATTTCATATCACTGTATAATAGCTTTTCATGTGTATTGCTTTATCTCAACCATCCTATAAGGATGGTATTTTTAAGTCTAGTTGGTAGACAGGAGACATCCTCAGCAACTAAGTCAATTTTCTAAGGTTATTCAGCGAACACTTAATAGAAATGATAAAATGAAATAATATTTTCCCTTGAAAATTGTGGACACTCAACAAAACAGGTACAAATAAGCAATTTAATTACTCAGGCACTGTCTTAATATTGAATCCTAATTCAGAAAATCTTTGCTGTTCATTTTTATATCTAAAAGGACATTTTGTAAAAGACTCCAGCTCAGGAATATGCCTCAAAAGGCAGTATAGCTATAACAATAAAGATTTCATAAACTTAAGGGAATAATTCACATTGATGAAATTTCCAAGACTAATTTTTATGTGACTTTTCAAACCCTAAGCCTCTTTTTCCCTGATTGTGGTGTAAGCTTGTCTAGATTTATGTCCCAGGCATTTTTGTGGTTGTTGTGTTATATTGTGTATGTGGTCTTGGGGATTGAACTTACGGGTGCTCTGTCACTGAGCTACATATCCAGTCTTTTTTCTTTTCTTTTCTTTTCTTTTTAATTTTGAATTTTCTTTCTGGGTTGTTGGGATAATAGGCACAAACATGCCATTGTGCCTGTCTGACCTAGGAGTTTTTAAAACCCATATTGGGTAATCGAATGTATTATGGAAAACAAAAACAAAAACAAAAACAAACTATTTTAAACTTTTGACTTAAAGAATTTACCCAGTAAATGTCTCAGACTCTGCCATCTAACTAAAAACTCACAATGCGTGTGTCACTGAAATTCTGCCTCAGAATTCAGGGCAAATACCTCCAGAGTTGGGAGAGAACTTTTTCCAGTCTAGAGCTTTCCAGAACCCAAAGCAAAGAGCAAGGGCAAATTTTGGAATTTAACTCCAGCACAAAATCATTAGATAACACACCAAAGATCTAAAAGGAAAGCAAGGAACTGTTTACAAGAGTCCAAAGATCGAAACTGCCTCTGGGGGTGGTGACTGGGGAGGAGCCCTCAGCAAAGAGGCAAGTACTTCAAATCCTGAGCCAGAGCAGCTCTTAGTCAGTGACTAGAGATTGACAATCAGATTAGTTGGAGCGGGAGGAACTAAAGATATATATTCCCCACAAGGTGGAGTCTCGGCAGTTCTTTGAACTTCTCAATCCTATGGTCTGGACTATAAAGCTGCATAGAAATCTTGAGAGGTTTCTCCAGGGGTTGTGGAAACAGAGGCCTCCATTGAAATCCCATCTGGTAAGCACTTAGTTACTAATATGTAGTCTGTACAGAAATGTATGCTCAGTGACTTTTCCAAATGAAAATTCTCTCTGCTAGAATCCTGTCACAGTGCTTTAGAGGTGTCTCCTTCTTCTCCTTCTTCAAATTATCTTCGTGAACAAAAATCGCATAACTTCTGTAAAAGCCCCTGTCTTTAAAAACAGGTAAATGAAGAGACATTTTGCAATATAAAGAAAAAGAATTGATGTCAATAGTACACGGCAATTCATTTACTAAACTTGGTTACATTTCCCAAATTATGTAATTGAGTTTAAATGTTAAGATTATATCAAAATCCAGATAGGAGAAAGATATCTTTAGATAAACTATAAGTCTTCTATTTTCTGGTAACTCTAGTTGTCTAATGCTGCTATTAGTCATAGTAAATGTTTAGAGAAGTGAAAATGTCTACTTGTTGAGCACAGTTTCTTCCCCTTTTATTTTGTGAAACATTTGCCTAAGAATGGAAAGTTGATACATTTTTTTCCGCTTTTGTATTGAGGAGGGTGGGGTCTTATTTTGGTAGTGACACTGGAGCAAATTCATTGATGGTTTTACTGTGAAGCTCAGGGAGCTGTTGGTACCTAGAGATGAAGCGCACAGTTGTAACTGTGATGTCACTCATTGCCCACTGACACTCTTAAAGAAGGTTGCTCTGTCCACATTGCTTGTGCTTCTTGAGCATACATATACTTTCTCACACACACACAGGTGTGATCATGAGGTAAATTTTGACCTCATAGTAGAATTTGCTTATGTCAGTAATGAAATGAAACTCCACTATGTAAAATTAACCATCAGTTACTCCAGTCACTTACCTAACGAAGTTTAGCACAGGGGGTTGGTGAGACATCCTGCATTCTAGGGTTTCATACAATCAGCATTTTTATTTTACTTTTTTTACACAATATCTTTGTTTTATTTTTATGTGGTGCTCAGGATCAATCCCAGTGCCTCAGAGGTGTGAGGCAAGCACTCCATCACTGAGCCACAACTCCATCCCCAATCAGCTTTTAATAGTCATAAAAGGTTTAGCTTAAAGGATTTAGCTATCTAAATAAACTTGTGAAGACACAATTTACAAAGTTTCAAAGCTTAAATTGAGGGCAAAATAGCAATTTCCATCTGAAAGTGTAGGTTAAAAGTGTTATAAAATTATTTTATCATCATTATAAATGTTCATATGATTTGATCCTGACCATGATCTCATAAAGTATAATTTAACTTTATCTTATATAACAATAATACACCAAGAGATTATGTGATATGCCTAAGACCACAATGTAATGTTTGTTTAATTTCTTAATAAAATTAATGCTAAATATTTAAATAAAATTTGGAGGTTTTGTTTTAAACATTTTATTCACTAAAAGTGAATAAGTCATAAAATTATGGTTTATGAAGCTCTAATTGTCATAGTCAGAGGATGAATGCAGAATTAAGTAGTAATTAATATGAATTAATAAGTTGTTTCCTTGGAGTGAGGGCACTGCTATTTTGTGAACTAAAGATGATATTTAAGTCTGTTGGAGGCTGTGCATCATGGTAGGGTGGCTGAGGATGCAGTCTTTCAGTGAAGACTGTTCCCATCAAGGACATATTCTTACTTCAGGTGTGACAAGCCCAGAAGTGGGACCAGCCTCTTTTACTTTTGACTGACTGAAACTAGATTGGGAAGGTGTCTTAAAAAGAGCTCATAAATTCATATGTAGTACATGGTGCTTGTAGATTGAGTACAAGTCTGATAAAAGAACACAATGAAAAAAAGGAATGAGTCAAAAAATAGTAATTTGAAAAATCAGCAGCAAAATACAAGGAAACACAAGGTGAAAAGTTCAAGTGTCTGAACATGGATTCTCTGTACATCTGCCATATGTCTTCCCAAAAGAAGCGAGTTGACTCAACCTTGCAGACTGAGCTCAGAAATAAACACCAGACTCTGTTATCCTTCTACCTGATATTTATTTTTACTGTGTTTATTCCAGAGTTTAGTCTCCAAATGAGGGGATATGATTGTGAATCCTCATGATCTTGACAAGGATTAAATAAGATACAGATATAAAGAAGTTAATGAATATACATTAAATAAATAAAATGGAATTTTACTCAGAACGTGATGGTGGTAAAATAATCTGAAAATATGAGTTAACTCACTTAGAATATAAAGTCGTCGCCAAAGATTATGCAAAGTAACAACTTTTCAAAGAAATTCCCAAATACAAGTCAACATTTCACTGGAAATATTTCTCTGATTATTAACCCCTGTAGTTAGAATGAGAGACAGTTTAACTCTGGGAATAGGCTATTAGTCATACCAAATGCTTCATCAAGCTATATTTGTTCTTCTCTTATTTGACTGTCTTGTGGGGGAGTTTCATTGTCTAAAAGACACTGCTCAGCAGCTAGTGGCCATAATAAGTTAAATATTAGAATACACTTCAGGTAGAATACACTTCAATAGATTAGATCAGCAATTCAAACAAGCTACTGTAAATAACATCTTTACAGTAAGGGCACTCTTGGAATTACGGCAAAAAACCACCTTATGAAATGCTTACGAGCCAAGCAGACGAACCAGGGCCTTGCACAGAGTTTGTTGCATGGAAGGATTCAGTGACTCTCAAGACAGGATTGTACTGTTCTTTTTTGAAGATTCATAGCTGTTCAATCCCAAGGCAGGATTGTGCAGGTAAGTGATTCTACCTGTTGGCATCATGTTTTCTTTGCTGTGACCATCAGTGGCTCTGTTTTACTCTGACAAATGAGTTACTTGGGACAATACGCTTCCTAGACCTTAGAATTTTATAGATTCTTCTCTGATTCTTTTAAATCCATGCTGCTGTTTCTAACTGAAATGAATGAATGTATCTCACAGCTCAGATTCCAGAAAGAATTTTATTATATGCTCAGATAAACCACATCATCACTGTTTGGTTAGAGGTTTCAGAGCAAGTCACCCACAGATCATTGACAAGACAGTGTGTAGTCTTTAGTGGGCCAAGTGCCCAGCCGAGGTCTAATCAACTCTGACCAGGCAAGTGATCATGTCAAGTGGTATAGGCATAGCTATCTCTATTCGAAAGATAAATTTCTTCATCAGAAAACTACAGGTTGGGGCCCACTCAAAGTCAAGCTGCGGGCATGCAAGCATGGTTCATCTTTCCCATCCACACATACACCTAAATAAATATAGAACCTGGCAGAATGTTTTGCTTATCACGAGAAGGTGCGCTCATAAATGTTACAGATGTTTAGAGGAGGAAAGACTATTTGTAACAGAATTCTCATGACAGGCCTCATGAAAAATATAGCATTGAGCAGGACATTCAAAGGTGTCTAGAATCTGAACTCAGAAGTGGAAGCAGAAAATTATATGCAATTGAAATGACATGAGAAATCCACAGCAATAGAAAATTTCATTAGAAGGATAAATAATAATTTAGTATGGTCAGGTATTAAAATCACCATGAACATCAACATGAGAACCACTGACTACAAATCATGAGTGCAAAATCATGAATTAGAACCACTGGGAGCTCCAACTGATAACAAAAGCAGTTGTAAAACATGTAAAAACAGACATGAGTGAAGTTAAGTATCTTTACTGGGAAATATAAAGAATGGATCTTTAGGACACCATTAGCAATGAGAAAGAAAGAGACCAAACAAGGAGAAGAATGTATATTAGAGTACAGAAAGACTGTCTATTTTAATGTCATTGCACAATAATCAGATATGCAGCTATTTTCTAAGCCTGTGTGTTGATTAGGAATGGGAAAAGGAGGGGAGCATAGCAGAAAGATGATTAAATCATAGGTTCATCTCTGTGTGAGTTTTGGTCCCCAGGGATCTAGATCTTGGACCCCTAGGATGTAGGCTCAGTACCAGGTGTGAGTTAAGAAATGTCACACATATCTTGTGATTAATATTCCCCTAAGCTACAGACACATATACCTTGACTTTGCTACCTAGTTGATCAATAACCATCTGACACTTTGTATGCCCTATGTAGAAGTCTGATTTCCCTACTTAAAACTCTGATTTCCCTACTCAAAAATTTTCTTCCCCAGGTATTTCTTTTATCACATTTCATATATTTGCCCAGATCCTATAGCTAAAAATAAACCACTTTCCTGTCCTCATCAGAGAGAATCTGCCACAGTCCTATCTACTTTTTGTACAAAATGTATCATAAGTCCACCCTCTTCTATCTTTCCCTCTTTGATCAAATTTATCCACCATCCCTGGTACCCTGGACTTCTATAATAGCCTTAATTTGTCTCTCTTTTTCAATTTTTATATTTTGTCACAGTGCAAAATGGTTTTTATCTAGTGTAAAATTATATCATTTCACTTTGCTACTCAAAACTTTCCATTATTATGCTGAGGCTATAGTTCTGTGTTACAGCGGTTATTTAGTACGTGCAAACCCTGGGTTCAATCCCCAGTACTGAAAAAAAAAATCCATTGTTTTTCCATTCAAGTTACAACATATCCAAACTCATTTCCAGCCTTCAGAGTCCATCATGATTCACTTCTCCCTCTACCTGCTCTACATGATGATCTATCCTTCCAGCCCTGCTTCCCTTAGTGTGCTGTTTGAACAGACTAAGCTTATCTCTTCCCCATGACCTTTACACTTGTCATTTTCTTCAGGTCCAGGTCTTCACACGTTTCACTTCATTACACAATTCAGAAAGGCTCATGTAACTCTTCCTCAGAAAAAAATGCACTGATTCCTCTTGCCAGGGAAAATCTTCCACATCCAATGACTCTCTACTACTATTCTGCTTTGTTTCCTTATAGTACTTGACTCCATAAAAGGGCATTACTTATTTTTCCTTTCTTCCACAAAAAGTAAACTGTGCAGGAGTTTGCAATTACATACCATCTTAACACTCTGTTGTTCTACCAGTGCAAGAGCCACATGGTAGGGGCTCAATAAATATTCATTGCAAGAGTTTAAATGGAGGCATATATAAATGAAGTCGGCTGAACTATAATATGTAAATCAAATTGGCCTGAGGAATTTTTTTCTCTAAGAATACCTTCCTTGCTCAACTTCAAAAAAAAAAAAAAAGATAAAAATACTAAAATTGGGGAGAAATAAAAATGAATAAACAAGCAAAGAACCTTGAGTGAAGTTTAAAAATATATAAATAAATCTCTGTATTCATTTATCCTCTTCAGAAAGATTAAGTATTCTTTCCCAAAAAGTAGGAAATGTTAAATGATAATTGAACAGAATAGAATGTAGTTTCAAGAAATACCTTAGGGTCCTGTGTGTTCTAAGGTGATACACGTGATGTTAGAAAGGAATAAATTTCTCCTCATCAGCAGAAGGTAGATGAATCTCTGTGGTATACATATGGCAAAAATACTAACATTTAAAGTGAAATTACTTTTTTTACCAATATCATTTTAATTCACAATTAAGAATTTTATTAAGATTCAATATTCCTATAGTGTTAAAAACTGTGGTTCAAACACCAGTGGGTCTGGGATAGTGGCGCTGGTAAGGAGAATGACAAGCTAGGTGGGGCACTGTTTTTCTGCACAAAAGCATTATTGCTGTTACCTCCTAGTAATATATCTGGAGGAAATGGGATGAGGTTATAAACATTTAGATAGTATCTCCAGATAATAAAAATTTTATAAAATGGTCAGGCATAGTGTTTCATGTCTATAATCCCAACTTTTGGGGAGGCTGAGGAAAGAGGATGGCAAGTTTGAGGCCAGCCTGGGCAAATTATTCTGTCTCAAAATAAAAATTAAGAAGGGACTGGAAATGTTGCTTAGTAGCAGAGCCTGGTGGGTTCAACTCCCAATATTTTAAAGAGAGAGAGAGAGAGAGAGAGAGAGAGAGAGAGAGAGAGAGAGAGAGAGAGAAAAGAAAAAGAAGAAGGAGGAGGAGGAGGAAGAGGAGAAGGAGAAGAAAAAAAAAAGGAAGGAAGGAAGGGAGGGATAGAGGGAGGGGAAAGAAAGGGGCTTACATTTATTGAAAACTTACTCTGTCCTGAACACTATTATCTAATTTGGTTCTTTCAACATTCCTAAGTTACTAATATTTTCTTCATTTTACATATAAGAAAAATTCGGGCATGGGGTTTATGGGTTGATTAATTATATTATTTCTGATATTAGGAAATGGGAAATTTGGTTTTAGAAGGTATATTTCCTAAAGGACTAATTTTCTGCAGGAAAATGATGGCAGCTAGATTGTTTTACTATCTCTTTCTTTTAGAGAACATCTGTGATGGAGGCTTCACCTCTTGAGCTTCCCTCTGACACAGTACAACGCATCGCAGCTGAGCTCAGATGTCAACCGACAGATGAACGGGTGGCTCTTCGCCTAGATGAGGAAGATAAGCTGAGGCATTTCAGGGAGTGTTTTTATATTCCCAAAATGCAGGATCTACCTCCAAGTAAGGACGCTGGGAAGGTGTTTTTTTTTTTTTTTTTATCAATTTATTAATTAATTTATTTTTGCTACAGTATATATTTATCATAAATCTTTGGAAATCATTGTCCCTCATAATAGAGCTATTACAATTGCACCTGAAAAATATCAGGCCTCTGTTGCTGCTAAATCAACCTGTCCGCCTACCTTAGTCTCATATTCTTTCTGTTTCCTAAAGTCCTCTGAATAAAATACTTACAGGTGCTTGTACTGTCATCTATTTCTCTGAACAATACAGTGACTGATTGAAAATTACATGCAGAGGCACTTACTTGTTCTCTGAGCACTTAGAGCTCAAAGCAATTCTTTTCAATACAATATTAAAATATCTTTTATTTTGTGGCACATAGTTGATGAGAGCATGATGTTTGTCTTAGAGGGATTTGTGTGTGTGTGTGACCTGAGTATATTAGGAGGAATTTTATGTAAAGAGCCGTATTTGCATGCTATAAATAAAGATAGTATAAATCTTAAAAAAAAAGAAAGATAAATAGAAAAGAAAATGAAACAAGGCCTAAGAAATGCATTCTGTATTTCCAAAAACAATACAGTAACCTGACTATGTGAGTTTGGGTTTTGAAACCTAGGTACCACAGTTTTAAAATATGGAAAGATTTGTTGTATTCAATTGTACTCTGTTTTACACCAATGAAAAAGACTACAAGTTTGAATGGAATTATTTCACCAAGATCAGCTTTATATGTGTGTTATAATGGTCTGATTTCCATTTTTCCTCAGATTAAATAAAGTAGTACAACTTTGAATATTTAGAATCCAAGAACATCAGCTAATATTATTAGGATAAGAATGGGCCTTACAGTTCTCTCATTTGACTTACATGTTATAAAACACATAAGGATACACTCTCCTGGAATATGCACCTACAGTCATTCACTTCTGATGATTATTCCAAGTACCCCAAAAATTCTGGAAAGATTAAAGAAGGAATCAAGTCCTGTGTCCAATTAAAGTTGTTTAATATTAATTAAGGAAGACATTGATACCAATACAAGCTATAAGGAGTCAAATAAAATAAGGATATAAGTGAAATGATCTGAGACAACAAAGAAAAATATTTTAGGTCAAGATCTAGAATCTAGAAGTGAAAGAGCATTTTGATTTGAATCTTTTGTTTTTTAATATACAAGGGATTATTGAACCCAAGGCCATCTAACCACTGAGTCCCATCCCAATTCCATTTTCGTGTTGTTTTCGTTAAGTTGCTTAGGGCCTTACTAAATTGCTGAGGCTGGCTTTGAACTCAGAGTCCTCCTGCCTCAGCCTCCAGAGGTGCTGGAATTACAGGCATGCACCACTTGATTTGAATGTTAAGGGATAAAAGTTGAAAATACGTGAGGTTTAAGAAAATAAAATTTAGGAAAGAAATTATTTGAGGAATGGGAGAGAAAGGGGCTCAGTGGCATATACATCACATAATGTAGAAATGATTAGAACTACCCAAGGGTCTCTTGAGATAAGTTGGCCTGGATGATGTTGACCCTATCTTAATGTGCTTTGTAGTTCATGGGACTCCCAAGTTTGGTTTTTTGTTTGTTTGTTTATTTGTTTGTTTGTTTCAGGGGTTCATGTTTCAGGGAATACTGGCGATTGAATCTAGGGACCTTTCTACCACTGAGAGAAAGAAAGCTCATTTGATTTTTTATTCTGAGACATAGCATTACTCAGTTGCCCATGTAGACCTCAAACTTACAATCCTCCTGCCCTGGACTCCTGAGTTGCTGGGATTACAGGCATGTGCCACAACACTCAGCTCCCATGGGACTCTTGTACTGAATCAGAACACAGTTTAAAAGTAGCATTGGAGCTTGGTCTAGTATCATACACCTGTAATCCCAGCTGCTCAAGAAGGTGAGGCAAGAGGATCACAGGTTCAAGACTAGTCTGGGTAACTAAGCAGGCTCTTGTCTCAAGATACAATTTTTACAGGGCTGGGGATGATGCTCAGTGTCAGTGCATTTATCTAGCATGCCTAAGGTCAAGTGTTCAATCACCAGTACCACAAAAATCAATGGACAAAAATAAACATCATTGTACATCACTAATTATTAGGGAAATGTTAATCAAAACCACAATGAGGTATCACCTCATACTCATTCTGAGGACTAGTATTAAAAAAATAAAAAAATAACAAGTATTGACTAGGATGAGTAGAAACTGAAACTCTTTAGTATTATTTGTTATGTAAAGTGATGCAATTATTATAGAAAACATCGTGGAGTGTCCTTTAAAAATTCAAAATAGAAGCCAGGCATGGTGGCACAGGGCTGTAATTCTGGTGACTTGGGAGGCTGAGACAGGAGGATCACAAATTCAAATTCAGTCTCAACAACTTAGCAAGGCACTAAGCAACTGAGAGACCTTGTCTCAAAATAAAAATTAAAAAGGATTGGGGATGTAGCTCAGTGGTAAAGTACCCCTGGATTCAATCCCCAGTAACAAAAAAAAAAAAAAAAAAAGTATGGAATAAAATTAATGATGACCAAGCAATTTTACTTCTGGATATATGTCCAAATGAATTGAAAGTGGGGTTCCAAAAGACTATGTTCACAGCAAATGAATACCCATGTTCATAGCATCTTTGCCAATATTCCCAAAGAAGCAATCCAATGTCCAGTGATTGGGCTGTGAATGCATAAAAATGTGGTATCTGCATAGAAAGAAATATTTATTATTCAGTCCTTAAAAGGAAGGAAATTTTGACATGTTATAGCATGTATTTATTTTGAAGCTGTTAGACTAAGTGAAATAAGTCAGTCACCAGAAAGCCAAATACTGTATGGTTACATTTATATAACATATAGAATAGTCAAACTGATGTAAATAGAAAGGATAGTGCTGGTTTCCAGGGTTGGGAAAAGAAGAAATGGAAAGTTATTATTTAATGGTCATAGAAGTTTAGTTTTGCAAACTGTAAGAGTTCTGGAGACTGGCTACACAGCAATATAAATGTACTTATCTCAGAACTCTACACTTAAAAATAATTAAGAAAGTAAATTTTATATTATGTGCATTTTGGCACATTTATATATATTTTTAAAATTCCATCAAAAAATTATCACACATATAATTACCTCCATTATACTTGAGTTGATTCCAGTATCCTGACTACAGGTATAACATTTGTTTTGGTTAGTGGTCACAGAAAGTAACTTCTAAGAATTATACCTTATATATATCATTGCTGATTCTTAAGAAGAAAAAGATGAATTGATTCAATAAATAATTTAAACAACTGTTTAAAAACACAATTTCAAATGGCACAAACATTTCCATCATTAAAACAATGCATAGTCCTCTGACCAGCAGCATAAACATCAACAGGGATCTTATTAGAAGTGCAGTTCTTGGATCCTGCCCCAGAATTACTGAATGGATACTCAGGGTCAGTCCCCGCCATCTGTTCTAGGTAAGTTGGGATGGTAGCATAGAATTGGATGAGTTAACCTCCAGGAACTATTCTCACTCTAGTTACATCTTTATGATTTCATCCATTCAACCATATTTATTAATCCTTTGACACTTTTTCTTAGAACAGCTCAATAAACTAAAGAGCAAAATTTTAACATAGTTGAATTCATATCTAGAATAAGGAGTTAGATAATAAATGTACTAACAGCTTAATATTTGCTCCGCTATGCAGTAGTGCTCTAGGTATTATGGGTTGTGAATATAAGCATGTGATTTTGCTCAGGGTAGCATGGGAGGGAAACACCAATAGGACAGCATCTGAGAAGGGCGGAAATAAGCGAGAAAGTGAGTCCCAGGGGTACACAGAAGAGGAGGCTAGCAGTAGTTCCAGTTCGTATTGTGCAAACACAGGAGTCCAAGCTCAGGAGCAAATCATGTTGGTTTCCCTCCTTTTTTAGTTTTGAACAAAGATACAATCACATTTAAAAAATTATTATTTCCTGTCTTATTAAAACCTTCCAATGTGATCTAACAAAGATAGATCAACTTTCTCACTGCTGCAACTAAAAGACCTAACCTGTACAATTGTAGAGGAGGAAAAGTTTATTTGAGGGCTGATAGTTTAAGACC
This sequence comes from Sciurus carolinensis, assembly GCF_902686445.1. NCBI lineage: Eukaryota > Metazoa > Chordata > Mammalia > Rodentia > Sciuridae > Sciurus > Sciurus carolinensis. The sequence continues at coordinate 94,769,017 of NC_062215.1, forward strand.
TCTTAATCCATAGAAGGCAGGCTCCATTCCTCTGTCCTCGAGGTAAGGCAGAACATCATGGTGGAAGAGTGTGGTAGAGGAAAGCACCTCACATGGTAATCAGGAAGCACTGAGAAAGATACTCCACCCTCCATATACAAAATATATATCCCATAGCCATGCCCCCAATAAGCCACTTCCTCTAGTCACACCCCACCTGCCTCCAGTTACCACTCAGTTAATTCCATCAGGGATTAATTCTCTGATTAGGTTAAGGCTATAACCCAATCATTTCTCCTCTAAAACTTCTTGCATTGTCTCACATGAGTGAGTTTTTGAGGGACACCTCACAACCAAACCATAACAGATACAGAATCTCAAATTATTTTAAGAAACTAAAATAACACCAAAAACCAGTGTTCTATAGAAACCCTGAACAATGAGAAACAAAGAACATAAGCAAACAGGTTGTGGAAAAAATAAAAGGAACATGAAGTCCAATATTGTACTTTTTTACGATCTTAAGACTGCAGACTCAGCCTATGGTTTTCTGATATTTTGCTATTAGATATGATGTTTGTTTTGGATTTCAAATAGAAAACCTCAAAATAACTAACCTTTCTTCTCTTGTTAGAATGTTTCTGAGATGTTATTAGGAAAAGGGTCAAAAATACTTTCACTTAACTGGTAGTGCAGAGATCTTCAGCATGTTTTTGAAAATCAGAGCCATAGCCAAAGAAGAGACAGACAGAAGGGGTGAGGGAAGGAGGGAGGGGAAGGGGAAGGGAAGAAGGCAATGATGAACAGAAATGCAAGGCCTAAATTTTGGAAGGAATCTAAGTTTTATGAAATTGTACATATTTCTTCTTGAAACATCCTTATTCCTAAATCTCTGGAAGCATACTGGATAGTCTCTTAAGATACATTATTTTTGCAAAGGCACATGACTGAAGACTTTTCTTTGCAGTGCTGAGGATCAAACCCAGGGCCTCTTGCATGCATACTAGACAAGCACTCCACTGAGCCACATCCCCAACCCACAAGTGAACTGCCCAGTTTTGCTAATTTACATTTCTCCAGAAACAAATAGAGTTGCCTCACTATCGTTAGCTATTAGCCAGTGCTAAAAATCTGCTCATTAGATAATCAAAAATTGCTTCTTCATTTACATTTGCAGTTCTAGATCAGTGTTGAACAATTTTTCATAAACTTCTTGACCATTTGCTCTTATTTTTCTTTGTCTTACTTTCCTCTTATTGTGTTAAATTTAGCCTTTCTCTGTATTTTGGTTCTCAGTTTTTATTCTTTTAAGCTATAAGAAAAGAAACTCTTTCTTTCATTTATCTGAGGAATTTTAAGTGAAAATATCCTATAACTGGTAAATAGAACCAGAAAAGGTTTCCAAATATTGCTTTTCCTGGTCCGAATCTCTTAAATCTAACCTATTACTTTTAAAAATTTACTTTATTGATATGTTATGTACATACCATAAAAGTCTATCATTTTTAAGTGTACAATTCAATAATTTTTAGTAAGTGTATATGGTTGTTCAACCATAACCTAGGTTTAGAACATTTCTTGATTTCCCCTTTAAGACCACACAAGCACCAGGCCTCTAGTAATCTACTGAACCTTTTATGATTTTGCTGCCTGTAGATCATTAACTCAAAAACCTTTCCTTATATGTAAACTGTGTATGAAGATTTCTTAAACTGATCTATCACTGTTTCTTTTATAGTCAAGTGTTCCCCTTCTTCAGTCTTATCACGCATCCCTGAGATCAGTAAATCACCATCCAACTTCAGTAAGTTAAATAATTATCAATGTAAAACCCCCTAAGCCAGTTCTACTTTAACTTTGCATATATAGGCATCTGGCCTGAGATCAAAGTGGCATAGAAAAGCACTCAGGCTTGAACTTGTCTCAAATGTACCAGATAATAATGTACCAGACCCCCTTCAGTTCAGCACTTGCTAGGTTTAGAAGATTGTGACAGTTATGAGCTATCAATGCACAAAATAGGGTTAAGGTTAAGTATGCCTCTCTCTATAAACTAGAATCCTCTCTTTAAAAAAAGTTAACACTATATTAAATAAAAGGTGCTTTATCCAGTTATAAAAGGACATAGTTTTATGACTACATGACTTGAACCACATTGATTTTATTTACTTTCTGTAAGAACGATTAAGACTATTTCTACAGTTAAAAGTTTAAATTTGTAGATATTTTAAACTGTTCCTATCTCTTGGATTTTTTTTTTTTTCTCAGTACTGGTACTGGGGATTGAAGCTAAGGGAACTTTACCACTGAGCCACATCCCTAATCCTTTTTATTACTATTTTTTTATTTTGACACAGCGTCTCCATAAGTTGCTAAATGTCTTGCTAAGTTGCTAAGGTTGGCCTCATTTTGTGATGCTCCTGTCTCAGCCCTCACAGTGGCTAGGATTACATGTGTGTGCCACTACACCAGACCTGTCTTTGGATTCATTTTGGTGAACTTATTTGTAATTTAGTCTTGATAGACTATCTGCTTCTAAGGATAGAGATGTTTTATAACCCTGTGTATGAGTGAAAGTCTTTTAAGAAGACCCTGGGAAGGAGGTCCCACTGCTCAGAGGGAACAGAATTTGCAAAGACACAAGAAAGTAAAGTTGTTTTAGTCTCTAAGAAAAGTTTTGCATTCTCAAAATGTGCCAGGAAGTAGGTAAATGTGGGTAAATAGTACCTAGGAGGGTGTGTAATAGAATAAATAAGGTAAATGGTATAAAAGAGTAAATAGCAAATAACTGGACAGTAGTAACAGGGAACAAGGTTGAAAAGGAAATGTAATGGAGGAGAAGAAAAAGAAAGATTCAAGAAAAATTGGAAATACTCATTAAATAACCTTGATTTCATAGTAAGAGAAAGAGAATGACCCAAGCTTCCTGGCTGAGGTGAATAGTGCTGATAGTTACTGGTTGTAATTGGCTTGTAGGGGGAACTCTTCATCTAAGAAGAGAACCTAGAGTTGTTTTTCGTTTTTGTTCTTCTGCCATCTGTGGCTTTGACCTCTGAGTCCAGGAAGGTGGCAGTTGTGTCTGAAATCATAGCAAGCATGCAGGGACAAAGAATAAAAGTGGATGCATGTGTGTGTATGCTCTTCTCTAAGGAAGATCTTAGATGCTGCCTCCTAACATGTCTACCTATATCCTATGGGCCAGTGTTATTTGGATTTTTGGTAATCTTGCACAAAGCAAACACTTCTATTCCTATAAGGTAAAGACAGAACAGAACTTAGGGCTTGTCTGGTGGTTGGGTTTAATTTAAAGACACAAATGTGAGAATCATCAGTATTTAAGTGATAGTTGAAAATGTGAGTGTGGATGATGTAATCTAGGCATCTTACCCACTCTTAGAGGTTGGTGGAAACAAATTTTAAGAACTGGCAAAGATGAGTTCTAGATAGAGTTGGACAAGTAGAACAAGGAAACTTAGTGCTCTAAAATCAAATACAGAGGGACAAAGAAATGGTGCCTACCAGCATCAGTATCAGCTGTCACAGAGCCTATGTGTTGAACTTTCATTTTAGCAGCTAGGAAGTTTTATTATTCTTTTTCTATCTGTACATCACAATTATACATAATAGTGGGATGCATTGTTACATATTTATACATGCAGATTCATTATTTGGTCAATTTCACCCTCCCAGTACCTCTCCTTTGTCTCCTCCCTCCCTCCCCATGGTCCATTTCCTCTACTGTACTGGTCTTCCTACTATTTTCATCAGATTCTCCCCACTTTTCTCCTTTTTCCTCTCTAGCACATATGAGAGAAAACATAACTCTTGACATTATGAGTCTGGCTTATATCACTTAACATAATGCTCTCATTTTTCTGAAAATGGCATAATTACCTCTTCTTCATGACTGAATTAAACTCCATTGTGTATATGTATCACATCTCCTTTATCCATTCTATATATTGGCAGACACTTAGGTTGGCTCCATAACTTGGCTATTGTGAATTGTGCTCCTATAAATATGGATATGCATGTGTCATTATAAAATTCTGCCTTTAATTATTTAGGATAAATACCAAGGAGTGGTATAGCTGGATCAGATGGCAGTTCTACTCCTGACCTTTTGAGGAAACCTCATACTGATTTCCATAGTAGTTGTACTACTTTGTGGTCACATCAACAGTGTATAAATGCTTGTTTTCCTGCATTCTCATTAGCACTTATGATTATTTACATTCTTGATGACTGCCATTCTGACAAGTGTGAGTTGAAATTTTAGTGTAGTTTTGTTGCATTTCCCTAATTGCTAAAGATGTTGAACACTTTTTTTCATATATTTGTTGGTCATTGGTATTTCTTCTTTTGAGAAGTGTCTTTTAATTCATTTATTGATTGACTTCTTTGTTTTGGTGTTTTTTGAGTTCTTGATACATTCTGGATATTAATCTTCTGTTGACAGAGTAACTGCCAAGGATTCTCTCCCATTCAGTAAGCTGTCTCTTCATGTTTTTGGAAATGTGTTGTTCTAAAACCAAATACAGAGAAAATTCAAATAAATGGCCGAGTATGTCAGCATCAGCATCAGCTATCACAGAACTGTATGTGAATCCTCTGATTTTAGTAGTTAGGGGAGTTTTGGTGGTGGTGGTGGTGGTTTTATCTATGTTTTGTTTTTTGTTTTTGTTTTTGTTTTTTATTTGTGTTGCCAGAGATCAAATCCTGGGTCTCATGCACACTGGGCACACACTCCATCCCTGACCTACATCCCAAGCCCAAGGAGAACTTTTTTAATGAGCTTAACTTAAATAGAATATTATCAGAATAATAGGGAGGCAAATTATATTTTTCTAGATTAATAGAAAGAGTTAAATACTGAAAACTGGGTTTTTAGAGTGTTCTTCCCAAGGACCATTGATGTAAAAGAAAGAAAACTATGACAAAAAGAAATATATGAATGTTTTCAAGGAAGATAGCAGCTTGATTATGATTGTGCATTGAGAAAGAGAAGGAAAGAGAGAGAGACAGACAGTCATACAGAGAGATGATATTCAGTCAAGCGGATCTATACTGAACCTGTTGTCTACCCACTGTTTCCAGCTCAAAGAACCCAAGATCCTAAGATAATGCAAATTGCTAAAGACAATCTTTTTCTCAAAAGATGTGTTGATCTCATTGGCCAAGACAACATGATTCAGATTGAAATTTCATGAAGAAATCTCAAGGCCTCTCTCGACTTTTGCATCCTTCTGGCAATTTTTCCACAAGATCTCAGTAGCAACATGGACAACAGGGACCAAGTGTTCCATCAAGAGCTTAGGCTTTCATTTTTGCCTGGCCAAGGTCTGGTCTTACCTACCATTTTCCTACATGGACTTCATTTTCAAGAATGTAGAGAGTTCCTGTTTAAATCCTGTTTAAATTTCATCAAATGTCTTTTCATTCACCATTCAGAGAGGACTAACAGGTTCACAATTAGACAAGACTAAGGAGTATTTGCAAGTGGACTATAGTGATTATACGTTTTTGTCAATATCCTTCTTAGAAATACAAAGTCCCATGAGATTTTTGGAGCATTGCCTCATATTACTATAAAGAAAAAGAATACTTGTATTCCCTCAGTACACCACCAAGAAATTTAATATTATTAAACTATAGTTAAAATTAATATTATTATTGCATGCAATATCAATACTAAGGCACACAGCAATACAAAATATTTTCACTTATTACATTTTGAATACTAATAGAGGAAAATATAGAAATTTTATTCAGTAAGATGTACAAAAAAAATAATAAACCTGCAGTATCACTTCCATTCTTTCTTCCTAATCTTTAGGGACCTACCACTCCAATTAGAAGTGTGAATAGTGATATTTTCTTGGAGTTCGTACAGTGCCACTTTGATAGTTTGGGATTTCTGGCTGTCTTTGAATAAATGCATGCTGTCTTATAATTTCCCAGAGATGATAAAAAAACAAGAAAGAAAGAAAGAAAGAAAGAAAGAAAGAAAGAAAGAAAGAAAGAAAGAAAGAGAAAGAAAGAAAGAAAGAAAGAAAAGAAAAGAAAGAAAGAGAAAGAAAGAAAGAAAGAAAGAAAAGAAAAGAAAGAAAGAAAAGAAAAGAAAGAAAGAAAGAGGAAACTTCTGCCTATTGTATTTTGAGGTCTGGTGTTTCTCCCCAAAACACAGATGCTCAGTGACCAATCGATGGAGTTATATTTCAGTTAAGCCATCATAAGTCAAAACTGCACTTAGTACACCTAACCTACTGAATACCATATCTAAGCATCACAGCACACAGTAGAGTATCAGTTGTTTACCTTCATGGTCACATGACTGATTGCTCCTGGAATGTGCCAACACTCAGGAGACAATCAGAATTCAATTTTGGATTATAATTTCTATAGAACATAGGTGTTTTGTACCATCATAAAGTCCCAAAACCCATAAGCAAGTAAAATAAGAAAACTGAGTAAAGTCAAAACCATAAGTGGAAGCATGAAAAGTGGTGGACTGTTTGTTCCTGTTTCCACTTATTTTTCAACATCCTGGGATAGCTGCTCATTGCACTTCAGTTATATTTACTTTGTCAGATTGAAGTGTGCTTCACCATGTCAAGTTGTATCTGACTTCAAATGAAGTATAAAAAGGGAAGTTTTTTCATAGTTAAAGAAGAAAAAATACCAATTAAGTCTAAATTAAGTCTAAATAGAAGGGACCTTTATTTAAAAACATTTTAAAATAAATGCAGAATATTATAAAACTGTTCTTTCATGCTAATGACTAGAAACAGAATTGCTCCTTAGGAATTTTGACATGCAGTATTATCCGTATTATATAATGAAATAATTTATATAAAAAAATAGTACTTTTCCCACAGGTTTGCTTCTGGGTCTTATTTGTGTACAGATAAAAATTTGACCTAATTTCTCAAGGACTATGTCTCAGATTTATGAACATAAGCATAAATACCAGTTAAGTGTTATTCCAAATTACTAAAATGCAATTCAATATTGCCAACAATAACAACAACAAAAAGTCAATTACATTAGTAACATGATTATTAAGATGGGGACAATTTTGCAATTAGCCAGTTCTTACCCAACCAATTCATATTAAATGCCTATGCTCTTCTTGATAATACCACAGCTCCAAATAATCAAACTACAAATGAAATAAACACAGCTGGAATCCCTATGCTTTCCATTACTAATTATAATATAATCAGCAACAATTTCATGCTCACTAACCTGCAAAAATATTGTATATCTTTGGAAAACATCCTTTTTTTTTCTTTTTTCTTTTTAAATTTGAAAAAAAAGAATTCCTTATTTTAAAACAAAAACAAAAGCAGAAATGAAACTTTTCTCAATTTTCTAAATGAGCCATCTAAAAATACCTACTTACCTGTCACACGAACTTTCAATAAAGGGTTCTCTTTTCACATATATATAGGGAGGAAAAGATCTGTTAGATATGAATTCTTTCAGAACCAGTAAACAATATATTTTTTTTTCAGGAGTTAAACTTTCACAGAGATTTTTTTTTCTTTTTTCCACATCTTCAGACTGGAAACATGTCACAAACATCCTAGCAATCATAACAACCCACTCCAGGACACTGGTGACCCAAGAGGGTTTTGAGCATTACAATGAGTCATTCAATCATGGACCAGATTTGCTTCTTTACATCATTTTGTGTTCTCCTCTTCTCCTAAAGAATGAAAGGCAGGAAGTGGTATTCCGTAGTTAAAAGGAAAAAATATATCAAAACTAAATTGTATTTGAAAAGAAAGAGCCAGGTGTGGTGGTTCCCACTTTTAATTCTAGCTGCCCCAGAGGTTGAGGCAGGAGGTTCACAAGTTTAAGGCCAGTCGGGGCTGTTTAGTGTACCCCTATCTCAAAATGAAATAAAAAGGGTTGGGGACATATCTTAGAGTGCTTGCCTAGGATGTGAGATGTCCTGGGTTTAATTCCCAGTAACACACACACACACACACACACACACAAGAGAGGAAGAAGAGCAAGAACAGCAAGAAGAAGGACAAGAGAGCCAGCTACAGAACAGAAAGAAAGTCCTAGAATAGATCCATCCTTCACAGCCCCCAGAAAGAACTAACGCTGTTATCAACATGGTTTGAGGCTTCTAACCTCTAAAATTTTCCAAACTATTAGACAACAAATTTCTGCTATTTAAGCCACCCAGATTGTGGGCTATTGTTACAGAAACCATAGCAAACTAATTGAGAGGGCTTATAACAAGAAACAAACATTCCCCGCTCAAGGAGCGTTCATAAATTGTAGACACTTGAGGAAGGAAATTAATACCATACCCAATCTCCCAGAATTTGAGAGTGACCTTGGATAAAGCTCAATGACTTTTTTTGTAATAGAAAGTATTTGTTTATGCATCATCTATGGCTTTTCTTATACCATAAAGACAAAAAATGAGGCATTATAACAGAGACTGTATGACCCATAAAGCCTAAAATACTTACCTTACCAGAAGGTAACTTTGCCTTTCCTGCCTAGAACAAGAATCCTGTCTAATTAAGAGGAAGAAATTGAGATACTTCATTCACTTCCCCGCCAAGCATATTGACCAAACCCAAGAGAGGAAGACTCCATCCCTAGCACCTGCCCCAGAAAACTAGAAGCAACGAAGCAAAGGCATGAAACAAAAGAGTTGAAAAATGATGATGCTGACAAGAAGAGTTAGTAACAGAAGCAATATGACTTAACCAAAACTTGGGATCCACTGAAATGACATGTGTTAATCAAAAGAAGTTTACTTCAAAAGGGGAATTTACAGTAAACTCCACAGCTTTTACAGAAAGGCCACTGATGCGAAGAGAAAACCAAGAGGACCACCTAGAAACTGCAAAATCTCATTCCCTAATTGGCAACTCTTCCTCTGAAGAAAAGAACTGCATCAATGCCATAATTTCTACAATAAATATTTTGGCAGAACATCAAATCCTCAATATACTAAAAAAATAAATTGTCAACAGTAGAAAATAAACTGATAAAACAAAAATGACTGGCATACATCAATTCTGATTTAACTCTGGAAGAACAAAATAAATACAATGAGTATTTTAGGAAGGGGACATTTCCCCAGTTTATGAACATGAAATATTAAATAAGCCATTCAACAGAATACAAAGATCTCAAGTTTTAAAGGTCAAGTAACTGGCACTGAATGACTACGAAGTTTGTGTGCACTGAAAGAGCAAACATTCTTTAGCATTATACCTAGAAAGCACAGGAGCCATGAAAACATGGAGGTATCCTAGAAGACTCTAGACTTGGACTACAGCTTAAATAAATAACAGGTGATTGATTATCAATAACAACTGATGTGACAATCAGTAACTATTTACATGACAGCCTTGAGGATGGGAAGCAGCCTGTTATGTCTGACTCTGAGGTCCACAAATAATGAATATCCTAACTAAGGGAATCCTCCTGTCACAAAAAAAACCCCACTTAAAAAAAAAAAAAAAAAAAAACCTGGCATTTATGGATACAAACAACCCTATGGTTCAAGAATATCCAGGGCTGGGAAGTTTTCTCAGTATTAGAATCCTTGCCTAATATGTATGAAGCCCTGCTTTTAATTCCTAGAACACCCCTATCCCTCCAAATTAAGAATTTCCAGAGGCTGATAGATGTAGGTCTGATTGCAATTTGGGAATGCTATGTTCAATTCTCTTTCTGCATATGAAATACGCTGGACTGCTGCAAACAGCAAATACAAGGGAGAGAAGGAGGAAAACCGTGATACATAAACATGTATGTGCATGATGTATTCTTTGTCCAGCTGCTGTCTGAGGGGCATCTCTACAACCTCAAGAGCTCTTTAATGTAGTCACTTGACTCCATACCCTCTAAAGATATCTCTTAATTAGTTATTGAGAAGTTGCATTCAGTAGGTTATATATAAGGATGGGAGGTTGTTCTTACCAATCTCAGGTCTCAGCTGTCCTCACATTACTAACTTCATGCTCTCTTTTCTCTAAGAAGTCACTCAGGCAATGCTATCACAGAGACTAAGAAGAAATGAATCTGTAATACCCATAAGGGTAAGACACTCCAGGAATCACCATTCAGGTGGATGAATGGGTCATGAGCTAAACTCATTTGAAAGGCAGTAATGTGAGAAAAAAGAAACTCCTTTGTGTTTTTTTCTACAAGATTCAACAGCAAAATAAACCAGCTCTAGGTGTTTAGTAGAGCTAAGAAATGGAGTGGTCAGGTTTGGGATGTAGCTCAGTGGATAAGTGCTTGCCTAGCACATGTGAAGCCCTGGGTTGGTTTCTAGCACCAGCAGAAAAAAAAAAAAAAAAAAAAAAAAAAAAAAAAAAAAAAAAAACAGAGAGAGGTCAACATGAGGAAGATCTTTTATTTGGCACAATTAAAGAGTCACTGTCATAATTATCTTCTTTATAGTAATGAATATAATTTTTATTTTTAAAACAAGATCAAATTTGATACCCCTAGATTTCAATTAAAATTTCTCACTCCTATCAGGGCAGGGTAATTCATGGCTATAATCCCAGTTTCTTGGAGGCTAAGGCAGGAGGATCACAAATTCAAAGCCATCAGCTCAAATTAGCAAGATCCTGTCTCAAAATAATTTCATTCCTTCATTTTGGAATTTCCCTTTCTTTTGACTAGGTTTTCCCCAAGCTCCTCTTAGTGTTCTAAGAAGTCTGTGAGGCCATAAAGACCTCTTGCTTGCCCTTGAGCCAATTCTCCAACCATCTGAGCCCAAATGTCTTCTCCCATCAGTTTCCTACCCAGTCCCCACACATACTTGGGGCAAATGACATCTGCCATGTTTGGGTCTCCCATGGAGCCATTTACAGAGTACATTCCTCTTTTCTCTCAGTCTTATAGAAGTTACCTTTCTATGAAGTGGGTGAACATGCTTTCTCTTCAACCTTTGGATCGCCATCCTTTCTTAGGACCTTATACTGACCCACCTTCAGCTTTTAATAGAAAACTTGCTTATCATTTCATTGGAACAAGAGAAACCTAGGAATTCAAGGCTTAAGGCCCAGCCTGTCTTTCAAGTTGTACAAACCACATGGGACTGGGGTGGAAAATAGAGGTTTAGGTTTTCATTCTTTTGGGTCTTCCAAAACTACATTATATAATATTGAGTACATGCTCATGTAATGCCATTTGGTTTGAAATTTATTAAACAATCAATTCAACCAAGAAAAGAGAACATAGTAAAAGGAAGCAACTGGCATGGGATGAGATAACTTGAATGGCAATTCTGCCTTACTTTCACATTGAACACACTTGAAAATGATTTTCTCAATGAAGCAACCCATTACCTATTTCTCAGTGAAAGCATGAGCAACGACAGAACACAAGACAGTCGGGGCAGAGATCCTATGGCATCCTAGACATCCTGGGTCCTCAATGGGGCTGATACGCAGGGAATCTCTTCTGCCTTGCAAATGTACTTGTTTGAATGCCAAATTGAATCTTGAGTCTGGTACACCATTTGAAAGCTCCAAATTTTAAATGAATTCTTTGATATTTGTTCTCTAGGTCAACAAAGAACTGTTAATGAATCTAACTTTAATGTGTGAATAATATTAATACCTCTTTTATTAGGTCAGGTTTAAAAAATTCTAATGAACAAGTGGGCCTGTTCTGTAAAAATAATCAGAATGAAATAAATGGTATGCCTTTAAAATGTCTTTAAAGGTTTTATTAAGCACTTTTAAGTAAAAAGAGGATGGTTCTTCATAATTCCAGGGAAATACCAACAAGGCGTTGAGTGATTTTCACCAAAGAATTTAAAGAAAATTCAGTAGTTTAAAATTGTGATTGTAAGCTTGTATTTTCTGGGCTAAGTTTCAAGCACAAGGATTGCTTGTTTGTTTGTTTGTTTCCAAGCAGTCTAGGGTAAAGTGTAAGATGGAAACAACATCACCAAACATCTGATTTATTTGAACAAAAAGTAGATATAGAGAACAATCTTTGTCTCTATATTTCTTAATATTATACATATGTGTATTGATATATTATAAAAAAGTATTTAAGTCCAATACATCTACTTCAGGTTTTAATCTTTTAAGTTTTCGAAATTTGCTATATCTACAACATGGATTAATTCGGAATATTAGTACTTTATGTAAATTCTGATAGCCTTTTTATACAATTAGATAGGCTGATGTATTTCCTATAAAAAATCTGTTTCTAATTCTTTTTATTGTCTTTTTCTATTCATGACTGGGAGCAGTCACTAATTTAAATTTCCTCTTGTATCACAATAAATATGAGAGATCACAATTGCCCTTATAGTTTAAATTATGTTTCAATATAGAAACACAAAAGGCTAATTACTTTTCAGAGAATCTGATGCATTCCTTGGTACTAATTGTAAGTTATTTATTATCTTTCTTGGAGTTAATTATATTAATTGTTTGTCCTGGATTAACAATGACAAATGGAAGTGTGTTAATTGAATAAGTGCTTTGTTTTTTTTTTCCCCCCCTGTGTTTCAGTTGATTTATCTTTAGTGAATAAAGAAGAAAATGCCATTTATTTCTTGGGAAATTCTCTTGGACTTCAACCAAAAATGGTTAAAACATTTCTTGAAGAAGAGCTTGATAAATGGGCCAAAATGTGAGTCTTATTTTATTTATTTATTTATTTTTTTGGTACTGGGAATTAAATCCAGGATGCTTTACCACTGAGTTACATTCCCAGCCTTTTTTTATTTTTTATTTTGAGACAGGATCTCACTAAGTTGATTAGGACCTTACTAATTTGCTGAGGCTGAATTTGCACTTGAGATCCACCTGCCTCAGTCTCTCAAGTCACTGGGATAGTAAGCATGTACCACCTTACTTTGTTCTTATTTTAAAAGCTATGATTCTACATCTCACAGGAAAAACTTAAAAATCACACAAATGGTTGTCTAATATTTGAACTATGGCAAAGAGAAACATTACGGATTGTGCTGTTCAGTACTTTTTGTTTTTGATGAAAAAGTTGAAGATCGGAATCGGGCCTAATGGCAAGTTAGTGTCAAGTTCAAGAGCAAAATTTTAACATATTTAAACACTTAAATCTCTCACTTATGCTCCCACATCTGTGTCATATGTAGTCATTTTATTTTATTTCTTTAGTGTGTAACAAAGGAGTTGATATTAAAGATGTTCCTGTCTTGTGATTAGTTCTTGGCTAAACTGTCAATACATTTATAAATAAGGAACTGAAGCCTGTTGAGGAGGTAAGAGGTTGGTCAGCAGAGAGCATTGTTCTACCTAAGAGCCTAACCTATTGAGAAAGATGTTTCACTGCTTAGCTAAGCAGGCTTGCTAACCAGGACCATTCTCCTTGTATCTCTTCTGTGCTACTTTTCTCTTCTCACAATGAAATGCTTCACTTTCTCTCCTTTCCTGACCCTAATCCTTGTGAGTCCAACCTTCTCAGTCACATTGACTATACTTCCCAAAATGTCAATTTTTTTTATTTGTACTGATTACCTCAGGATAATTAATGTTTCCATCTCCTTATTTATGTGTTTGAAGACTTTGAATTCCTCTCTTCTGGTTATTCATTAAGTATGTGGTGGGTTATTGTGAACTATAGTTCCCTCACTGTTTTGTAGAACACTGGAATTCATTGTCTGCTTAGGCACCAAGTATTTAACTTCCCAATAGTCTCTCTTGATTAGGCAGGTGAGTGGTATCTATTATCATTAGTTTCATATTATTAGTTATATTATAAACCCCTGGAGAAAAATAACCTAGTTTTATGTATTTTCTAACTTTCCCCAGTAACCACTGAAAATGTTGAAACTAGAATTATTTTTTAAATATTCAAATTTTTTATTTCTAAATTTTGAAGTAACTAAATGTGTTAAAATATTTTTAAAAATTGGAATATTTTAAAAATATTTTCTGATTATTTAAACTTGAAAAATTAATAAATATGAGCCAAAACTGAAGGCCAAGAAACAAAAGTTGAGAAAAATAAAACCAAACTAATTAAGAATTCTGAAAGCAAGATATTTTGCTCTCATAGGAACTCTGAATGTTTTCTTAGCCATTCTTCATTCTCCATGCTACTCGTCATTCATATTGAGAGGATTGTTCTTTAAAGTTTTGTTTACCCTGTGCAAATGAATTAGGTGACACTGCATAGTTCTTTCTTAATTTTCATGGTTAAGAATGAAAGTTTTCAAATTAATGTGAGAGTATATAATTTATTAAGCCTGCTATAACTTTATCTGCACAAGTTTTATGCATAAATTGCAAAACACATATCACCATGTTAGGAAGCATTTTGCACTAGCAGGTTTTAGTATTTAATAAATGAGGGTCATAGTTAATAAAAATGGTTGATATGCAATTTTTGGCCTTAATGTAAGAGAGAGCAGAGAATTAGATTGAATGGATATGAACTTTAGAGAGTGTCCTTGCCTCTTGGATATTCCTTCAACAAGGCTGTGTATTTTTATCCTCTAGGCATTTAAAACAGATGCTGTCCTGCTATTCTATTCATATCTTTGTGGTTATAGTATGTTAGTAAGGGATTGGTTGATTACTGCTAAGACATTAAAATTGTACTTGAGGAAAATGTTTCTCTTCCATAACAACTCCTATTGTCATAGTCTTACTTAAACCTTTTTACCTTGTTTTCATTAGATGATTCAGAAAGGAGATGCATTTTAATGCTTCAGGCAATGTAAACAATTAAAATTCTGACAAAAGATATGCATCCCATCCTTGCTTCCTGTGTTTTACCAAGACTTCTTGCTTTACGCTGTGGTAGCCTAGTCAACATCATGGCCCCACCTGCTCCTAAACGACAGTGGCATTTGAGAAGCATGCTTATATGTCAGTGCTTCCCTTCCTCACTCACATTTTATTCCCAAAGTGTTTATTATTATTATTTTGCTCCTCAATAGCTTGACTCAGTGGCACGTGCTTGTAATCCTAGGCACTCAGAGCAGGCAGGAGCATTGCAATTTCAAGGCCAGCCTGGGCAACTTAGTCAGCCCCTGTATCAAAATAAGAGTTGTGAATGTAGTTCCAAGGTAGAGTGCTACTGGGTTTAGTCCCCAGTCCCAGAGATAGATAGATGATAGATAGACAAAATAAATCCCATTTCTCATCCTTTTGAGCTAAGGCTCTGTTAGGAGGAAATAATTTCACCATTTTAGAACCTAGTTCACAATGAAGAAACGGCCTGCAAATTAACTGACAAATGAAAGATTAACTGGAGAAAGGATCATTTCACAACCAGGCTTCTGCACTGAAGGAGTAGCTCTCCCAGTAGCCAGGGCTAAGATTTACAACTCTGTTTAACTCAAGGGCTTCAATGGGAAAACGTAAAAGGTTCTACTGGGTTTTTTCATAGGGGTGCTAATGTCAGCGGGCAGTGTCCTCCTGACTGGGAGTCCCCCCAGGAAGGAAATGAATGGCAGCCGAATTTGTACCTCCACACGGGAAGCCTCATCTTCCCACTGAGAATAGAATGGCATTGTACATTTAGGAGGCTCTGCTCAGGTTTAGATGTTTCTTTCAGCTGCTGCTTTTCATCCAGATGTTTTCAGTTTCAGGTAGTCTTCCTGGAACTTTGGTGGGCTGTGGGTCCCATTAGTCCCCTCTCTATTGCTTTGGTTTCTGTAGTAAATCTCCCCTCCGTGTGTTCAGTTCTAGTGTGTACAGATGTAGGGTCTCTCATTGTGGTTTTAACTGATCGCCTATTCCTCTTTACCTCCTTCACGCCACCCCCTCCTACTCTACTCCTTGGCTGATACTCAAGGCTGGTCTGTGCCTTCCTCTCTTGACCAATGGAAGATTTTGATCAAAGAGAGCAAAACATTAGCTAAATAATCTAATATACATTGAAGTTAACTTATTAGTTGGAAAAGATTAACAATGTATTTACAATAACATTAAAAATTAGTGTACTTTGATGAAATAGGAAAATTATTAAGGGACATAAACATCAAGACTCTGACTGTCAAGGGCCTGTGAAACAGGAAATGCCCTTTACCTCACTCATGGATGACATCTTCTTCACTTTTTATGGCCTCTTGCAGGCATACTGCCTATCAAACTTATCTATAGCATAAACCATTTCTAGTTAAAATGCGGCTGCCTGATCTTATAATTACATAGTCACATCCTTGATTACTTACACTAAAGGAAAGTCAAGATTAGAAAGTACACTGAGAATTTGTTGTTGTTGTTGTTGTTTGTGCTGGGAATTAAAAACTTAAAAATATTTTAAGACCTGTATTAGTCTATTACTCCTGCTCCAGCACAGTGTCTGAGATGGGATAACTTACACAGAACAGAAATCCATTCTCTCAAAATTTTCCAAGATCAAGGGGTGGCAGATTTAGTGTCTGGTGAAGTCCTCTCTGCTTCAAGGATGAGGCTTCCTGCTAAGTCCTCACAAAGCAGTAGGAGCAAACACCTTTATCCCAACTCTTTCATAAGGAATGAATCTCATTCATAAGCGTTAGATACTCATGATTGAATCACCTCCTTAAATCCTCAACTCAATACTATTACACTGATAATCACATTTCAATTTACAGATTTCAAAAGAGCATATTCAGATGATGATAGATAGTAGCATTCAAATGGTATCTTCTAAAAAAATTGAATTTACTTAAAGCAAATCTATGAAAATATTTTCCTTAGAAGCACTTACTTCTGTGTTTGTCTTAAAATACATAATCATAATCATTGTTATTCTGCCATTTCATTTCATTTTGAGATTTCTAAAGTTGATCAATAACACTTTACTTAGAACAATATATTTGTTTTGTGAAATTACAACATTTAGATAATTTCAATAATCGTAAATAGAAATATTTTAGGATTGGATCCATTTGATAATAATGTTCAACAAAAATGTGCTCTAATAATAAGAAGCAACAATACACTTGAACCCTATGGGTCTGCTAGAGTAGAAAGGCAAGAAACTAAAAGATTTGATGGGAATATTTTATATTAAGTATTTACTAATGGCCTAGATTATTTAAAGGGGAATATCATAGGTTAATAATCATACTGTAAAGTTCAGCTGGAAGGCAATACTGTATCAGTCCTAAGGAGCAGGGTGTGAGTTTAAAAATGAATATTATTTTCCCAAGACAGAACCACACTTTAAGTCATATGCATTGTCAAAATCTGCTAGATAAGTAGTGTTCTCCTCCTTTTCACAGGAGGAGACACCTGCCACAGTTATGTCTTCAAAGGGATTCTTTCAAGAAGATTGACAATTAAGGAAAGAATATTTAAAGTGGAAAGTAGCCCATTAAATTACATATCAGAAACAATGGCTGACAATGACTTACTTTGTACAGGGCAAGGTGTGTACATCAAGGGCAGTGAGAAAGCGTGCCAGAGAAGTATTCTCCTGAAGACCCTTGTAGTCATCTCATTTAATAGGATCATTTTTTTTAAGGTATATGTATAAGAAAGTACATGGTATGACATGTTACAAAGAATTGCCAAAGTTTTGGTTGGTTTATTATCCACTGGTTAATGAGGACAAAATCTATAACCACATTAAGGAAGGCTATGAAATTTCATCTACTTTTGAGGAAAATTTTCTAAAAGTACATTTTTTTCTTTTGTAGAATGCAAAACCATGACCCTATTTTAAATAGATCCAAATTTGTATTAAATTCCTAATTAGATTTTATATATGGCAATCTAATTTCATGAGCAAATGCTGTTTGTAATCATCTCAGAAAACACCCCAGTCATGGCAATGATTTATGCTGTGGTAATGAGTTAACTCTCTCATGTTATCTTTTCCTTTCCAGTATTTGTAAAAGAAGATTGCAACTTTGCAACAACTATTTTAAGCAGCTTTGAATGGGAGCAATATAAGATATTTCTTAACTCTAATACATACGTTTGTAACTGCACTTTAATCTACATCAACTCTTTCTAATGACAGGCCACTTTACTTTGGGTTTATTTGGATAACACTTTCTAAATACATTTCACTACCTCAGGCTAGTAGGCTGACAAAATGAGGAAGCAGACTCCGTGTGTGATATTTTCAAGGGATGGAGATGCCAAAAGCGCTGCAGAAAAAAATGTATCCTTAAAGATTATTACCATGATGTCTACCAGAGTGAGGAGTAGGTGGCATAATATTCTGAGATATAAATTCTCTGAGGCAGAACATAGAATTTTACTACCTAAATGTAATAAGATGTATTGTGCTTTCAGCAAAGGCCATGGTGCGCTATGTGATTAAAATAAAAAAGGATCCAAGTATCTGTCTTTAACTACCATTTAATGATAATGATTTTTGTCTTTAGCATTTATATTAGAAGTCAAGAAGAAGGCAAGCTGCAGGCTATCTAATAATAATATGAATAATAATAACTAACAATTGCCCTTCTTTTCTTCCTTAGTTCTTAGCAGTCTATGTTTAGTCTGGAAATCCTCTTCCTTCATCTTAGTTTATATGGTAATAGAAATATTAGTTTAAAAATTGTGTTATACACCACATGCTGATGAAGGGAGTTTTAGCATTAGATTTACATAAGGAAAAAGGATCCAGCAAAGGGGTCTTATGTACCCATTTCGTTTATATGTTATCTCATTTATTTTTTATGGTAGCCCTGTAAGATACATATAGACATTCATTTACTATTACAAATGTGGACAATTATGTCCTGTGAGTTTCTCATAAATGTGGTCTCAACATCAGTAGAGACCTGGAGCTGGTTCACACTAGGTGATGAAACCAACTGCTAAATATGCAGAATTTTGTTGGTAACATGAAATAAGCTATGATGGGAGAATTTACCCCAAGAAAATCAATAAAGGCCAATAAACAGGGATTCCATCCTCAGGTCTCACCATTCTCTCTCCTCGTAGGTGTACTAGCTCACACTGCCAGCTTACTGAAATTTATTTCATGGTTTCAAACCCAGGCTACCATTACACAAAAAGAATATGCTTGTTTATTTCCTCCAAATCTCCAAAGTTTACATTAAGACCAATCTAACTTAGAGCTTCCTGAAATACAAGTACATAACAGAACTCGAGATACTTTCCTTTATCCTTTTTATAATTTCTTCTATATTTTTCAAGTGTATTTGCCTTCCTCATTTGATGAAAACTTCTTAAGACTTGAAGAACTATTAGGTGTTTTGTGTTTTCATATTATGCCTACTGGGATATTTACTAGAATAAAAATTAAACTGGAGTATGACAGTTGAATTGCCAGAAAATAGGTCAGGATGTAGTGTTGTAGTCAAATTTCATACATTTCTATTCAATTAACAGTTGTGTTTTAAAACTAAATTCATAATCATTTCAGTCTCTAGCCTAAAAAAAAGTATGTGTGTTTTAGTATAGACACTGCTACATACTGCAAGTATACAAGTAGAATATTCAAACAGTCTTGAAATTTTAAAAATAAAAGAAAAAAATAACATCTTTTATTCTACAATATAGCAAAATAATGAAATAATATGTGGGCAATTTCCTTATCCCTCAACAAAAAAGAAATCAAATTTTTAAAATAACAAATTAAAAAGCAGAGTCCCCAAAGCATTACTTTTGTTTTAAAACAGCATACTTTTATATAATTATTAAAACACTATGAAGGCCCACACAGAAATGTCTACTTGCTAATGCTGATATTTTAAATCAGGTATGGTGGGACACACCTATTTTCCTAATCTGGAGGCTGAGGGAGGAGTACTCAGAGTTCCAGGCCAGCCTGGGAAATTTAGTGAAACCCTATCTCAAAAATTTCAAAAAAGGTTTGAAGAAGTTTCTCAGTGATAGAACACTCCTGGGTTTAATTGACAGTACACAAAAGAAAAAAAAAAGTTGATATTTGAGAAATTACAGACATAAACATACATATATGTACATAACATGCACACAGAAAGCTAAGAAATGTTAATGTCTCTTTTCAATTTTAGGGGAGGTTATGGGCATGAAGTAGGAAAACGCCCTTGGATTACAGGTGATGAGAGCATTTTAGGCCTTATGAAGGACATCGTAGGTAAGTACCGAATTCAGTGAGTTCCCCCACCCACCCACCCTAATTGTCATTAGGGTCATTTAGTTATAAACATGAGTTATAAAGTCAAAATTTTATTGAATAATATGCTAATTTTCTACCCTAATCCATAACAATAAAGGATAACTATACCTTTTGTTTAGATTTGTTCATTCAAAGGTTGCTATGATGAAAATTACCAGATTATTTGGTACAAAAATGAAATGCACCTATTATTATATTTTCTTGTATATCTTTAAGCTAATATACCCCTATGTAAAACTTGTGCATTTTTATTAATTTACAGTTCAACACATTTCAGTCTAGGGATGTAGATCAGTGGTATATCATGTGTAGTATGTCTGAGGCCCTGGGTTTCATCCCCAGCACTACCAAAAACAAAATTATAAAAATAAACCTCAGTAAATTTTATATAATATCAGTACATGACAAAACAAACACTAAATTTCACATGTTAAAACTATAAGTTATTAATCATATCTTGGCTCATTTCAACTTAATCCCTGGTGATCTATTTAAATTTGAGCTAAATGTATTTGAAAATAATACATCTGATCTGTTTTGATGCTCTCATGCATTTCTTAAAGTGAATTATATATACTATTGAAGGTATGCAACATAGTTTTAGATGGTAAAGTATTAAACATTTTGGAAAAAGTTATTCATTTAATTGGGTTGAATAATCAGCATTGATTGAAATCTTACATGAAATTTAGAGCACTGATCAAAAAAATAATGATGCTTCAGAACTGATTAATGTTATTTGGAAATATTTGAATAAATTTTGAGAAACTTTTAAAATTTCTTTGTAAGCCCTCAATCCCTTACAAATTTAAAAATATCTCTATTGGTGTTACCCATATTGCTTTATCTGACTTGAATCCAGGCCAGTAATCAGGTGATTGGAAGAAAATGGAATTAGAGTGGGCAAAGTAGGCTGGTAAAGCACTTGCCTACCATGTACAAGACCCTGGTTTCATCTAACACGCACATGCACACACACACACAAATATTGTCGTCAAGACCCAGGTATTGGTGGTATGCACTTGTAAACCTAGCTACTCAGGAGGCTAAGGCATGAAGATCAGTTGAGTTCAGGAGTGAAAGAACAGCCTGGGCAACTTAGAAAGATCCTATCTCAAAAACAAAGAAAAATTACAGTGGGGGATATAGGACTTAAATTCAGAAAGAATTAGGACAAATCATTAAAATCTGTGAAATATCTTGTATATTCGAAAAATAAATATTGCACCTTTGCTAGTACTTGTGATAGGTCCTGAAAGGAAATTTTGAAAACAATACTATTTTAATTCTCATGAGACTCCCAGTAAAGGAAGTTACAAAGTAACGCAAAATGCACACAAACACAAGCAAGTAAAATATAAAGAAACAAAAAATGAATCATTGTAACCCATGCTACAAAAGATATATAATTTTCTAGTTGATGGAAGACTGACATGTACTTAATTACTCTTTTTTTTTTTCCCTGAAATCTTACAAAGCTCTTAAAGGAATTAGGGGAAAAATGTAAACTACCCCCCCAAAAAGAACTAAATAGAAAGGCAAAGGAGATGATACCAATGACATGTTATGAGTTGGCAATCAAGGGAACAAGTGGTAACTGCTTAGGTAAAAAAAATAAATAAATAAAAATTAAATCAAATTTAAGTCTCCCAATGGTAAAAAATGGAAAGTTACCAACTTTACCTTTCAGATCTTTCAAAGGCTTCAATATTACTCTAATTAAACACCTTTAGAAATTAAGGTGAAAACAGATTTGTGAAAACAGATTTGTATAAAATGTAATCAGAATACCAACATGTCTGTTTTTGTCAGCTTTTTCACTACTGTGACACGAAGACCCCACCAGAACAATTTTAGAGAAGGAAAAGTTTATTTCAGGGCTCACAGTTTCAGAAGTCTCAGGTCCATAGACAGCCAGCTCCATTCCTCAGGGGTCCAGGTAAAGTTGAACATCATGGTAAAAGAATGTGGCAGAGGGAAGCAGCTCATATGATGATCAGAAAGCAAGGAGAGAGAAAGAGAGTGAGAGAGAGAGAGAGAGATCTCCACTTGCCAAATAGAAACATGTACCATGAAGCCATGCTTCCAATGTCCTATGTCCTTCAGCCACACCCCACCTGGCTTCAATTACCACTCAATTAATCCCATCAGTGATTACTCCCCTGATATGTATTAAGGCTCTCATAATCCAATCATTTCTCCTTCTTGCTTTGTCTCACAAGTGAGCTTTGGGGGGACACCTCACATCCAAACCATAATAATGCCAGTTCATGCTTCCAGGTGAATCTTCCTAGACCTTTCTCCAGGAGAAAACTGATTAGTTTCTGAGGAAGGGAGAAAAAACAACACTGGAACCCAATTTCAAGGCTGCCCACAGTTGAATACCAATATTTGGGATACGGATATTGGTAGTGAAGAATCAGGTTTCTCCAAAGTTGGCTCTGCAGATGATGGAGGAGCTAATGCCTCAAAGTTCTATCTGGTCAGCTCAGGGGCACAAATGGCTTTATGGGAAGAAAAGGAGGCAGAGATGTTTAAGGGTGTTGAGTTCTCTTATCAGCTGGGGTTAGCATCTTCTCCAGAATGTTAAGAGTGGACTTCAGCCTTCTGGGGGCACCTTCTGCTATTGGATTAAGGCTTTGCCCTATACCAATTTGGGGAGAAACAACTCAGTTCATAAAATTTACAGAGTAAAAGCCAACTCTACTGCTCTGGGTCCAAGGTGAAGAAGAACATCATGGTGGAAGGGCATGATGAAAGAGCACCGCTCCATTGATGGTGGCCAGAAAGCAGAGAGAAAAAGAGGAAGAGGCTGTAGGCAAGATGAACCCTTTCAGGACATACCCCCAGTGACCCACTGATCCAGTCATGCCACACCTACCTTCAATTATCACCCAGTCAGTGCATTCAAACTAGGTTATTGCTCTTATAATTTAATCATTTCGCCTCTAAATATTCTTTCATTAACATGGAAGCCTTGGAGAGATACCTCATATCCAAACAATAATAGCTACTATGTTTGCAAAGATATTCATATTTAATATGCTCCAATTAAAAAGCCCTTAAGAACAACCTGTTTTGGGGTTGTTGACCTCATGAACATGTAAACTATTCAAAAATTTAGAAGGAAAAAAAATCCTTAATTGAAGAGTTTCAAGCAAAACCTTACTTCTTCCTGTCAGTAATTATTGAGTATACACTATACAAATTTCTATTTGCTTAATATGGCTATGTTATAGAATCGAAATACTAATGTAACAGATTAATTCTATGAGAGAGATATTATTTAAAAAATTATATATAAATTTCCATAGGCCAAAAATATAGCAATGATTGAACATAACATTCAGAAGTTTGGATGCGAAGTATTTTAGGGTTAATGCATTTAGGCTCAGTGTGTAGGACCTGGGTCAAAGACTTTCACAGGAAGCCCTAGGGTGAATCTGTGCTGTCATGATTCTTTGATCTAGAACACATGACCAGAATCTTTGGAATCTGATCCCAGTAAAAGCCAAAACCAAGCATCTCCTGCCATACCACCAGGTGACAGAACACTTGATCCAGTTATCAGAATTACCTAAAGCATATATTTTGAAGGATGATCTGAATAAACCAGGATTGCATTTAAAGGTGTGTTGAATTGTTCAAGCCTTGATGTGCATTCAGTTTTTTGAAAGTCAGTTGTATTCATCAAAATGTCTAATATATAAACAAATGAACAAAAAACTGGAAAAAATTCTTGGAAAAATTTACCATGAATGTATGCTTTCCTTATCAGTGGTTTTTTTCTTCTGTTTACTAGGTTTGCTTTGAGAAAATAAGTTGAATTCTAATCTTGTTATTTTGTTCTTAATAATTATCATCCTCTAAAGAGGAGTTAAAATGTTTATACAAAGGCCAGGGAAGTGGTAAGGTGATATTCTGTAGTGAGATTTATTTATGAAGCCAGTAAACTCTAAAAAGAGATTTCCTTTGACCACTTAAAAGTTTATTGCTCTATTGCAACTAATTAAATGTGCAAGTGTTTTGTTGCCCAATAAATACATGCATGTCACATAAAGATCCCCCAAATTTTAAACCAGCCACTTATAATTGTTACTAAGTAAAAAGAAAAAGAGACAATAAATATTCAGTTTATTTAGAAAAGTAAAAGGATTTAATATATTTTTTTCAAAAAGCATGTAAAGAAAATTAAATTAAACTGAAATTTTCTTCTGTCCTCATAAAAAGTCAGACAATACATATTCTGGGGTTTTCAAAACTAGCAACCAATTCTGACACTGAAACTTAGCTTTTTCACTATTGACTAAATGATGATCTGACCAGCATAATTGTAGAGTAGGAAAGGATTATTTGAGGGTTCATGGTTTCAGATGTCTTAGGCAATAGAAGGGGGCTTCATTCCTCTGGGCTCTAGGTGAGGTAGAACATTGTGGTCAAAGACTGTAGCAGAGGCAAGCATCTCACACCATCAGGAAGCAGAGAGAAGGAGTATCTCCACTCTCCAGATACAAAATATACACACCATAACCACACTCCAATTCCGATTCCCTCCAGTCACATCCTACCACTTCAGTTACCACTCAGTTAATTCCTATAAGGACTGGGTTAAAACTTTTACAACCCAATCATTTCTCCGCTGAACCTTCTTGCATTGTCTCATACGTGAGCTTTAGGGGGACACCTCATATCCAAACCATAACAAACTCTGTGTTCAAAAATTCAGTTCAATTATGACACTAACTTTCCAGATTTGGTGCACATTCCATAGATCAAGGGATCAACGCCTCTAGACTTCCCCCAATTGTGAGGCCAGTCACAGGTTCAGGGATCATTCATTCTTCTGACTGACCATCTACATACTGAGGGGTTTCAATGCCACCTCCTTGGATTTGATAATCTGCTAGAGCAGGTCACACATTCAGGGAAACCCTTTATTCACATTGATCAGTTTATTATAATAACTACAACTCAGCAACAATTAATGCAAGGGATATAGAACACAAGGTCACATGGGAGGGGTGGGAGGCAGGGAACACCCATGCCTTCTCTAAGCCTCTCACCTCTCAGAAATTAGATCTACAACTCAGAACCCCTCTGAATCTCATTGTTCAAGAGTTTTTATATAGCTCAGTCTCCAGACACCCTCCCATCCCAGGAGGAGGCTGGTGGATGAGGCTGAATGTTCTAGTCTTGTTCATTGTGATGACCAGTTCCACCTGACATAATCTGGAAACCTCATTAGAGTCACCATAACAGCATAAACCTAAGTGTTTTTTCTAAAGACATTCTGATCATTTGGGGAAGATCCATACATTTCAGGAACTCTGAGCCAGTATTGGGAAAAAGGTCAATTATTTATTATACCTCATGTGGCTATATTATAGAATCATATCAGCATCTCGATATGTTCTTCACCTCAGAACTTCTCTGAATTTTTTATTTTCAGTGATTTAGTCTTCTGTTGTCTTTGTTTTCGGATACTGTATCAATGAAATTAGAGATGATTTGGCTCCAAAATATAATAAGGGACATAAAAAATAATTGTTTCTTGGAATGGACAAATTCTGCTTTGTAGACATGAAACTCGATAAAATATATTTTAAATATATACATATATAACTTCTCAAAACCTCAAACCTCAAACCTTATATGACAAATGCATTCCTACATTTCACATGAAATGTTTTCAGTAAATGAAAGTGCTTGTTTGGTTAATGATTATTTTGTTAAATATCTATTTTCTTCTCTACAGCTCATAATTTATTGGGAGAAATATCGCTACTATTTGGTTGTTATTGTTGTTATTGACCTATAGGCTAAAAATTGATATTGTCTATAAAAGTGAATTTAAGCAATATTTTAAACTTGACTTTTTAAAATATCAGTAACTATTATCTCCCAAATTTCCTTTACTTCTAAAATTGTATAGAGAAATGTTCTTTAAGTCAAATTAAAAATTAATTCACCACTTACTTTAATAAAAACATATTCTCTTAGAAGGTATGTGTGTGTGTGTGTGTGCGTGTCAACAAAAAGGCAATTTAAAGATCTAAATCTTTAAATTTTTAAAAATTATTTTAAATTTCTTAAATTTTAATTTTTTTGATTTCCAGATTTGAGTAATACTTCCATAAAATAGAATAAGTGTTACATGAATGAGTTAAGCAGAAAAATTGGGTTTTATAGACAGAAGTTTGATGAAATCAGGAATAAGGAACAGAAAATTAATTGTTCCTTTCAAAGTTACCTTCCTTGCAAGGCAGAGACTAGAGACAGACTGACTGGTTAATACCAGGTTATTTTAGAGTAGCTAACTTTTTTTGTAAAAGGATAAAGGCAAAGGGCACTTCATTGTCATGCCAAGCAGAAACGGCCAGTTTGGGATTTTGGGCTTTCTGTCTAATCCTGATTTCTCAGATCAGATAAGCTGCTTAGTTTCACTTGGTGTCTTGGAACATTAGCATAAGTGACTCCATTTTTATTTTTAGCTTGATATTTTGGTGCCCAGTACAGAAGCTTTGTCCAAAACAATGCCTTCCTGTAATTTTATTTAACAGTGTATTGTTTTTTGTTGTTGAAAATCCATGCAGTCTCCTCTCTTGCCTTGGTTTCTAGGAATAGAAAGTTCTAAGAAAAATTTTGTCAAGTTTGAAGTATGAAAAACATTTAATTGATTCTAATTTCTCATCTTCACATACCATACTACACTTGCTTAGTTTTTGTGTTGTGGGGCACAACTTAAGAACAGACAGATCACCACTGAGAAGTCCAAATTTGAAAGTCTTTATTAGCCGGCTGGCTGACTGTCTCACACAATGCCCAAAATGGCTACTTGGAGAACAGCCCTGACCATTGGGTTGCAGGGGTTTTTATACCATAAATTAGTACATCAAACACAAATGTCTATTGCTATGTTTCAAAACTACAAACTAACATCATGAGATCTAAAATCATAGCAGAAGAGGAAGTGGGTCAAAAGGACCTTAGCTAGGTACAAGTTAAAGAATAGTTATTAATGTCTAGACAATCGTTGCTGACATGGTACACTGTTCAAGAAAACTAGGAATCAAAAAGAGAACAATTTCACATTATATAAGAACTGCCAATTTGTGTTACCAAACATGCTATACTAAGCAACTGTAGATGGGTACAGAGGCGGAGTGTTCTCACGGGAGAAACATTTCCTACATAACATGGAGTCTCAGGGTAAAATGGATTCTGTTTAGTCATTGACCACATAACCTGGTCTACATTTCCATGGAGTCAAATATGTCAACCCGTCACATTTTGGTTTTGTTTTTTTTTTTTTTTCCTTTTTTTTTTTTTTTTTTTCTTTAGGGAAGGGGGTAGTCCTGGGGATTAAACCCAGGATGCTCTATCACCAAACTAAAACCCAGTCCTTTTTATTTTTTATTTTATTTTATTTTTTATTTCAAGATAGGGTCTTGCTAAATTACCCAGGCTGACCTCGAACTTGTAATCCTCCTACTTCAGCCTCTTGAGTCACTGGGATTATAGGTGTGTGCCAGTATACTGGCTTCTTTTTTCTTTCTATGATGTGCTGGGGATAGAATCCAGGGTCGTGGCATACCACTAAGCCCCGCTCCAGTTGCATTCCTAATCGTTCTCACTCTGACATACATTGTGTAATGCAAGAAACTTCTGTGGAAATTTCTTTGGAAGTAGATGTAGTTTTAAACCATAAAATAATTAAAATAATTACATGGTATCTACAGTAAGCAATAGCAAACGTCAAATGTATTCTTCCCTACTTCCTAGGTTATCTAACTCTGTTGTGGACAGATACATTGTATAATTTGGGTTATGATTAAATTTTCCAGGTTCCATAGTCTTTATTTTACCATAAAATTTCTCAAAAAGAAGTAGCAAGAGAGTAATAAAAATTAGTATGTGTACAAATTGATGGAGTAGTTTGAAGAGAAAAAGAAAATGAACAACCATATTTATTCAAAGACTTAGAAAAGAATTTTGATTTTAGACATAAAGAAAAACTATTAATAAAACATTTTATATAGAGCCAACAATTCCACAAAACATTGAATAACTTTCCCTTATAATTAATGTCATATTATCAAGATGCTAGAAATAGAACTGCTGAAAAATATTATTAGTATTATTATTAAGCCTACTTCTCCCTGGATACATAAAAATCACAAAGGGTTAGATACATGCACTTGAGCTTATAAAAATGTTGCAATGTGATCATAAATGTGCTTTATGTAATTTGTGGTTGACCCTCAGAAATGCAGTAATCCTTGGAAACTCTACCCCAGCAGTTACAGACCCTCTGCTATATACTAGTCATCTCTAGAGGCCATAGAAATTTGATACTTGAAAAATAGAGTTTAAAAATCTTAGACTTAGCCTAATTACAAATGTGACAAACAAATTCATCATAGCATTTGCATCTGCTTAATAAAATATACAGAATATGATATGGCAGTTATGAGATCACAAATGAACACTTTTATCAAACAATAAGAAACTTGGGGCTTTGTCATCTCACTTTGCAAAAGATTTGAAATTATACTATTAGAAAAACACAGCAGGAAATTGCTTATGAGCCTGGATCTCCTATATTTGACTTATAGGGAGTATCTTATTAGCAATGCTTCCAAATGTAATTACAGAGCAAAGAAAAAAAAAACATATTTATTTTCCTAAGAAATTTTGGGTAAGTTAGTTCTCTTTGAATCTCAGTTTTCTCAGCAATAAAAAGAGAAAAATCAAAGTATGCAGAGACATGTTTGGGTAACCCTAAGATGGCGGCTGGTGTTGAGCCAAGAGGTGGCGCATAATTAGTGTTAACACGGCATGATCTACTTTTGCCTGATTAGTTAATGTCTCCTCTGCACTAGTGGTCAACAGATGTTTCTCATTCTTAATTGGTACCGTGGCACATGCTCCAACTGTGCTACTTAATCCTGAGCTGATTGGCTGCCTTAGGTACATAAGACATGCACCTATAGGAAGCACCTCAGATAAGCAGCACCTCTGATAGATCCCAGAATGAAGATCGCAGATGGTAGAATGCGGGGGTCGCAGATCACAGATTGCAGGATTAAGCAGACAACTCTAGGTTGTAGGTCACAGGACGCACCACTAAGAAGCACCTCTGATAGAAAGCACCTCTGATAGCACACACCTCTAGCACGCATCTTTAGGATGCAGGATACAGGACACACCTCTAAGAAGAAGCAGCAGACCTCTAAGAAGAAGCAGCAGAATTCTAAGAAGTAGCACCTCTAAAATTAAGCAAAGTCTTTCTTCCTCTAAGCAAAGTCTCTCTTCCTCTAAGCAAAGTCTTTCTTCCTCTCAAAGCCTTTCTTCCTCTAAAACTAAAAGTAAGCAAAGCCTCTCTTCCTCTTTAAACTAGTGAACAAGCAAACAAGCAAGGAAGTAGCCCAGATAAAGATAATAGAAGTACATCAGTTCCAGTCCACCTTCGATAAATTACCAGGAGATTGTTACTGCAGGCGGCAACAGCGGGATTGTTGCTGTGGGCGGCAACAAAAGTATATATCTCATCAGATTGCCTTGAAGACAGTGTGAGATAATACTATAAACAAAAATTAATGATTCTGCCTTAATGGATGCAATAAAATAGTTTATCTTGAACCAAATATGAATGACCATATCCCAAGAATATTTTTTCAAGTTATGCTGATTGGCAAGTTTCCACCATGGAAGAGGATACATAAGATTTTATAGTCACAGAGCAAAAGAAAGTCCTAAGTCAATCCATTTACCAATTATATTGGTGGGACCATCTACAAAGAAGACTATAGCAAGGTGGGAAAATCTTATGTATAGATTTCTGATGTTATTTTATAGCATACTTAACTTTAAGTTTAGTGGAAGCTACAGGTCTGCTAAGCTTAGGAATGTATTCTGAGAAGCTCATCTGATAGTTATGAGAATGTCAGGTCAGATACCAAAGTTAAGGCATATGACTATTAAAGGATCTGTGATAGCACAAGATAAATTTGATTCTCAACCTACAGCACTCCATCTCTCCACAATTCCAATGTTCTAACCAGCCAAGATTAAACAAGTGGTCTGCAGGATCTTTACTATAAATGCAGTTCCTCAGAGAACTTCAGTTACAGTGCAAGTCATGTATTTAGAAGTGCTGGCACATAGTAAGGGCTCTGTAATTATCAGTTTGCCGGCCTTCAAGGAAAGAAGGCAGTGCTTGAATTGAACTAAGCTTTATTTTCTGAAAAAGCAAAAAGCAATCTTCAATAAATAAATAAACAAGCAGGAAAGCATTCTTTGAGTGAAAGCCTTGGCTCATCTGTATCTCAGATGAAGTGATTC
The DNA here is from genome assembly GCF_902686445.1 of Sciurus carolinensis. Lineage (NCBI taxonomy): Eukaryota > Metazoa > Chordata > Mammalia > Rodentia > Sciuridae > Sciurus > Sciurus carolinensis. Next base: position 94,799,419 of record NC_062215.1, read on the forward strand.
AGATCTTGACATTTATTGCAGTGAATCATGGATGATCTAAAATGAAGATCCTTTCAAATCCTATTAAGCTTTCTGGAAGCTTTTTAAAAGTTATGCCCCTAAATACTTGTAGTTCTTGATGTTACCACATTAATTCAAATAAAGCTCTTAGGGAAAAAAAGAAGGAACAAAGAAAAGCAACTTGAAAGAATTTTATCTTACTTTAAAAGAAAATAGGTTTATTTTCTTATGGAATGCTGATAATATTGAAATGTCTTAGAAGAATAGTGTTTTTAGAAGTACAATTTGAACCCAAATAAATAGGTCAATTAGGTAAATTTTCTTTAGAAAATAAACTAAAAATAAGTTCAATCTGTGGTGCTTTGATCTTAAGAATGCTTGGTGTTTTTTTTCTTTTTTTGGTGCCTTTAGGTTATATTTGCAATAAACACTTTTGTTAAGGATTTGAAACTGTAATATTAGCATCACTCCTAAGTGCACCTGTGTGCACATGCATGCACGTTAAGCAGACTGATCCTGTCCTTGGACAAAGTTCGGCGAGCACAGTATTTTGTGAAGTGTTGAATTTAAAGTGATCTAAATTATAATAATTTTCTGTGAAGGCAAACAAATTATTTACTTCAGTAAAGGAGTACTTTAAAAGAATTAGTTCAAATGTGAGCATGACATCAACAGCGAGATGAGGGATGCCAAATATCACTCTAGATTAACTTAGCCCAGCACATCTGGAGGTGGGCATGCATTATAGATTCACCACATTCCTATGCCAGAAAAATTTTAGGTGATCTAAAGTGAACATTGTATTGCTTAGAGGGTCAAAACTTCTCAGGAGTCTATAATTTTAATCACAATGTAATGTTTGAGCAAAAATAGATTGAGCTTCAGTAAGGAAATCTCCCCACTCCCACTTCCTGCTTTTTCTGGGTTTTGTTGTTGTTTTGGTTTGGTTTGGTAGTGATAACTACCATATTTCCTTCTTTCTATTTCAAATCCTTCTCATTCTGATTCTGTTCCTCTCTCTCTCTCTCTCTCTCTCTCTCTCTCTCTCTCTCTCTCTCTCTCTTTCTCTCTTCTTTATTGTCTTGCTTCTTCGTGTTGTGGTTTAGATATGTGGTGTCCCCCAAATGTTCATGTGTGAGACAATGCAAGATATCTTAGAGGTAAAATGATGGGGCTATGAAAATTTTAACCTAGTGTGTTAATTCCCTGATATGGATAAACTGAGTGTGACTGTAAGCTGGTAGTTTGCGACTGGAGGATGTAGATCACTGGGGAAGTGAGGATCTTGGGGGTATATATTTGGTGTGCTGAGCTTAGTCTCTTTCTTTGTTTCCTTGTGGGATGTCCTGAGCCACTTTCCTCCATCACAGCCTTCTGCCATGATGCTCTGTCTCACACTGACCCCCAAGGAATGAAGTCAGCTATCTATGGACTGATACCTTTGAAACCGTGAGCCCCAAATAAACTTTTTCTCCTAAAATTGTGCTAAAGCTTTTTCTTTCTTGCTTCCATTCTCCTTTCCATTTTTGTTGTTGTTGTTGTTTGATAAGTGGTTACAAGCAAATATGCATAAAGAACTAATAAGAATTCAAGAACATGATAAGGTTAGACATCTTAGAAAATATTTTGTTTCAGAAACAGCCATAAAAGTTCATACCATAATATAGAGAATCAGTTATAATAAAGCTGGCAGCATTTTGGTTTTTGACCATACTTCAAAGGTATTTTTTTACTATAGGAAAGGCATATGCCACCCCATGCAACATGAGCTTACTGTATCCATTTAGTAAGTTTAAGGGGGAATTTTTATTTAGTGCTGGGGATGTAGAATGAGACAGTCTTATTGCCTTGATTTCAGACATTATTCACATTTTGATGACCAGAGAAGCATCTTTTGATCCCATCACTCGTTCACCACCTAGTGTATCAAAGGGAAAAATCAGTGTGGAAATAGGACAGGAAGATTTCCTTGAAGAGGTGACGATGTGGTTCCTTCCTTAAGGGGTTATGCTAAAATATAATTTCTAAATCAAATGCATATTTCCAGTGGCCTCTCCTGGAGGGTACTTATCCTAGAATCAATCTATTTGATGTATCATTTCATTTACTGTCTATTGTTTTAAAATGGAACTCTATCAAAAATATGTCTTTGGATATGAAATGTGGGTCTTTTTTCCTTAACATTTAGTACAACCTTCTAAAACATTAAGGTGCATTGCCCATTTTTCTCAGTGTTGGTAAATAAACATCATTCCTATTACAAAGGTTTAATTACTTTTAAAAGATACTATAAGAACTCAAAACAAGGATGGCATCATTACTGTTATTGCACTCTAAATTCTTTTTTTTTTTTTTGCACTCTGAATTCTTAAGTGACCATTGTATTCTCTGTCTCTGGGTCTCTTTCTAGTGCGAAAGCCCTCATTAAAAGGAATTAGGTCAGACTATGATTACATAGTGGGTATAATAACTTTGCATGTTTTCTCATTGGAAAATATACATATATATTATCTTTTATCTCAGTGTGTGTGAATAAACCCCCAAACTATTTATGTTATTGTATTTTGCTTTGTAGCTCTTTTGTCCAGTTAATTATTACATATCTCAATGTAATAGCAAGAAAATATATTTGGCAAAGTAGCCTTCTTTTATTAAAGGTTCATCTTAATTTCATGTTGGAAATAACCAAGTTTAAAATTGTGATTGACCTTAATATAATTTTGGATTCCCTTTGAAGATACATGCATGACAAAAGCATACACTTTGGGAATTTTTCAAACTCACTGATAATAGGACACATCATTTTTATTTTACAAGCAAAAGAAAATGGTTTAGCATTTCATTTTGCTATTTACAACATCAAAAAGGAATACAAGTTTTAGCTAGTTGTGTGTTTGTGACTCTAGATATCATTTGATAAAATTAGTCAAGTGGGAAACTTCCATTTCTTTATGATGACACATCAAATATGTCCTTATCTCTAAAAACAATAAGAAGGAGGGAGTGAAAAAGCCCCACTACCTTAAAGACACTTTCAGGTATCTTTAGAACTACTAAAGAAACTAGATTTTGATATGTTTATTTTGCAGGAGCCAAGGAGAAAGAAATAGCCCTAATGAATGCTTTGACCGTTAATTTACATCTCCTACTTGTAAGTTTCTTTTCCCACCAATGTTTAGAATATACTCATTTATGGGATCTGCTGTATTTTTATCTTTAATTCATGAGATTCTGATGGTTTGCTTATTTAAAAATAAGTTGTGAGGTTATATTCATTTTTACCAGGAAATGCTGGCCCATGACATAATGTTTTCTTCATAATCATGGAAAAGTTGACTCTTACAAAAAGATCTAGAATAATGAAGAGTTCTTATCTCAGAAAATAAAGATAAGAGTCATAGTGGATGAAAAGAAACATTGCTTGCATGAACATAAAGCAATAATGTACAATTGCTAGCAAAGCACTGAGTTTTTTATAAAGACATTACCCAGTATGGTGGTCTTTAGCAGAGATTATGGATCAGTATACATTTATGGAGCAATTATTGAGAAGTTTGAAAACACTTGAAACATAGAAAATAAACTGGTGAAATGAATCTAGTATTTTAAATGGGCTAATGAATTTAAAGTACTTCTTACATCTTAGATATTTAATGAATAGTTTTATCTCAAAATGTCGGATATATTCTGAATTTGGTGTATAGTGTCTATTGTAATTATTGCTTTGAAAAAAATTAACTTCATTTTTAATTATGTTTTGAAAACATATCTGCAAGTTGGATTTGATTCTCAGATATTTCATTTAATGTCTATTTGAGATTGGACAATGTTTTAATTATCTATAAGTTTTAATATTCTTCTTTTTAAGACTGACAATAATACCTATCTCATAGATCTGCACAGGATTGAATGTGATATATGAGCACTGCTTTAGCACCTGGGCCACTAATCAAAATCCAGTTAACAGTAGCTGTCAATCTTGTTGTTATTATTGTCAATCTCATTATCCAAGAAGTGTGTGGAGAAATGAAAGGGCCCCACTGAACAAATGAGTTACCTTGTACTAGTGCCTCAAAGAAAGACAATTGTTTCACGTTCGAGCTGAAGTACTTTTAGTTGGACCTAAAATAAATGCCATAAAATAAACAGTGGAAAGGTTATGTATTAGAAAAAAATTGGTAGTGCAAGAAAGGTCATTGTAAATAAAACACACTGAGAACATGATATTTCAGTCTCATACTAGAGAATTTATTATTAAATACTTTGGGCTAACATTTAAGTAAAGTTTGAGAATTTTTTTTTATCCAATTTACATTTTCCCGAGTTTACTATTCCATTGATAAACATAATGAGCCGATATCTTCTTCCTTTTCATAATTCATTGGAAACAGGGCTAATTGAAAAGCTACCCCTGACAGATATCTTAGATGTTTAATTAATTGATGCCTTTAAATTTTGAAGATTCTAAAATGAAAGTGTGGCATGAACTGAACAAATGCAGAAATTATATATTAATGCTTTCTCAATAAATCCATTTCATTGCAGTTATCATTTTTTAAGCCTACTCCAAAACGGCATAAAATTCTTCTAGAAGCCAAAGCCTTCCCTTCTGATCATGTAAGGATTTCTTCAAATTACATTTATGTTCTTTCTACTCTTCCTAGAGGGACATATCATTTGCCTGACTTGAATGTTTATTCACTTGTATTTTCCGAATAACCTTACACTAAAAAGATCTGTCAAATGCTTTTGATTTAAGCATGTTTCATAGATTGTAGATTTATTTCTTTTGTTCAAGTAAAACATGTGTTAAGGGAGGGAAAGATTAAATAGGAACATTGATTTATTAGTTTTTTTAAAGATACTGAACAAACTACTGGTCTAAATTAAGTGTGGTTATAAATCTTTTATTAATTCCTATTGCTTTCTTATGTTATGAAATCAAATCAATACAAACCCCAGTGCTTAACCTTTTGGCCATTTAAATCGCAATCTAAACTTGCATTTGTCCCTTTGTTTTCATAGCATAATAGCATAATTATTCCTGCCTTGTTATTTAAAAAAAAACACACAAAAGATGTAAAATATTTCTTATGTTTCACTAAAATGCCATGTAGTATATATTATTGGCAATTTGGTTGATGAGAAATTCGATTGTTCCAGACACATCCACAGAAAAAGGTACATGACATATTTCAGTTTTAGTGTTAGAAAAACTTGATTTCTACTTTATATTATTATTGTTAACTGTAGTGCATATATCATAATTTGAAGGCATGTAATTATTTCAGAATTAATAGTCATTACCTTACTAAAAGAATCAAACCCTAATATCTTGAGAAAAATATTCTTCTTGATTGTTTGTTCCCTGGCATATCTTACATTCTCAGTGAAGTCAATTCCTATTGTCCTTTCCTTTCACTAACTTACCCTAGCTAGGGTAAGCCATTTTTATATTCTGGGGTCAAGTATAGCAAGTGCATACTGCTCACTTTGGTTTGTTGCAGATTCTGATTTTGACTTAGATTAGGTGACTTTTGATAGCAAAATCTCTTGTGACTCCTGAAGTCTAAAGCACCTCTACATTTTCATTCATCACTAATTTGTAGTATCTCAAAATTTTCAGATTCCTGCTTAAATCAGATTAAGCCGTTTTTCTCTGATGTATTGTTTATTCACTTTTAACCTTGACTTTGGATTTAATATAAAAATGTTTTTATTGATATTTTATTATTTGTTTCCCAAGTTGTTATTTTAAAGTACTTCTATGCTTTGGAATTGATTTAATAAATAACTTCTTTTCCAGTATGCCATAGAGTCACAGCTTCAACTTCATGGACTTAATGTTGAAAGAAGTATGCGGATGATAAAGCCACGAGAGGTATATGAGAAAGAAATAAATATTCATCATGCTTCTATTCACTATTGATTTTTTTTATCCATTTTCCTCAAAAGTTTATTATTTTCATTACTGTAATGGAACTTTCAAGAAAGTATAAAAGACCTATATTTCTGTTACTGTCAGATCATTTTATTTAAAATAGAGAATTGTTCAGAATTTTATTTATTTTTATTTTTCAAGTGCTACCCACCTGGCAAGCAGTCTTCTATTTATGTTGCTGGAGTTTACACAGTCTTCAAGGAAATGCGATCAGGGTGACATACTGGGTGTATCTTTTTTCATTTAAATTTTATTGCCCTTGAGTACCATTAAAATCAGGTTAAAGATCACTGGTATTTGTTGATTTTAAATGGTGATTATCTTTCATGGCCCTTCATGATCTAACTATCAGATATTGTCCTTCATCTTTAGACCAGTGTGAAGAAAGAGTTGAGGTATAGCAGGTGAAGCTTGGCTTCACCCAGTAGAATCCCACCTCTCGAATTTACTGAGTATGTGACTTTAGGAAAGTTTTTAATCTGTCTGAGACTCCTTTATATTTAAACAAATAACAAGAGAAACTTCTAATACAGCTTGACCATATGTTCAAGGTCTAAACTCCCATGTATTTTACCTTAAGAGAAATGTAAGGCTAAGTTGTATAACTTGACATATAAACCCTTTAGCTTCTGTAATTTGGCACCAAGAGAATCACACAGACTAAATTATAGGTTTCACATATGATGTTCCTGGGCTATTAAGCCAATGTTTGAACAATTACTTCTTTCAGCCCAGAATTACTTTGAAGAAATTAAAGACCTGCTCTCTTCACTTCTACTTGCCAACATGCAGTAAATTAATGGAATAAAAAGTTCTTGCACCACTGAAAGGATATCTATTTCACATGTCCTACATAAATTGCTTATTTCTTGCATAAATGAAAAGAGTCACTATCAGAGGTTTTAATGTTGTAAGTGACCAGCAGTCTGAAGTCTTGTGAGTTAATCATGATCTGGGGACCAGTCTTTTAGCATTACTAGATGATGATAGCAAGTCAGCATGAATGAGGGACATGTCCTATCATTGGTAACAGTTTTTTCTTATTTGCTTATTACGGCTTCTTTAAAGAAATAAATCATGAACTAATTTATATACTACTTTCATTACTCTTTCTTTTTGAAATTGTGGTGGTCAAACCTTAATAGATTCTTTAAAGAATAAAGAGTTTGAATTACCAAATGTTTAACTTTACTTAGACTTTTTTTTTCTTGTAACTACTTAAATTCTTTATAGTATGTAAGAACATTTCATTTAATAATTCAGAGATTTCAATATAATAATATATTAGTTTGACAAATGCAATACTAATTTCCAACAAATTTCTCTTGCCTTATGACATTCCACAGAATTGCACTTTAAGGGATTTTATTAGATAGGTATAATGAGAAAACAACTAATAGGTATACAAATAGTAGATTAGTTTAGATTAACCTAAAACTTAAAGAACAAATAAGCAAGTAGACTTTGTAATGACTTATGCTTAAAAAAAACTCTACTTAATATTTTATTATAATTTCTTTTTAAATTATCATTTCTAATAGGAAAAAAATGTTCAAATGCTACTCTTTAGCCAGGTTTTTGAACAGCATTAATGCACGGGAAAATTTTTACCTATAGTTTTTCCTATCGTGAGACCACTCATGTGAAATTGAAAATATGTGACAAATTTATTGTTGTCAATATTACATAACTTGTACCTAACTTGACTTAGGGAGAAGAAATATTAAGAATGGAGGATATTCTTAAAGTAATTGAGAAGGAAGGAGACTCTATTGCGGTGATACTGTTCAGCGGGGTGCATTTTTATACTGGACAGCTCTTTGATATGCCTGCCATTACAAAAGCTGGACAAGCAAAGGTATGTACATCATTTTCTCCTTCCAGCTCACCCCAGTGATCACTTCTAGCAAAGCACGTTGGTTTCTGGCAGTGTAAATTTATTACAAGGTTTTTTCTTTAACAAAGAGTAAAGTATATATATATATTTTTTTAAAAAAAGTACTATGTTCTTTTTCTGCTTTAGATGTATCTATTTAAGACAAGTTTGGCATGTCTGTGGTCTCCTCATTTAGGAACAGCCGCTGTTTGAGGGCTGCCTCCAGTCAGCAGCACAGGCAAGTTCCCCACAGTTGATATCACTGATACTCAGGTGCTCAGACAACAGGAAGCAGAGCAAACACCCAGCCTTGTAACTGCATGTGAGGACTGTTAAAACTCTGCTTTGCTACTTTGCCATTCTACAATTCATCCTAAATATAAATTGGTTCTCACTTAACCTCAGGTACATAAAGGTTTGGAGAATTGCAAAATCAAACTTTATCAGGAAATTGATTGTTAACCCAAGTTACTTAGGAAGGTCATTTAATTTTTTAAGAATCTCAACATTTTTTTTCCTACCCATTACTACATTAAACTTAAATTGTTGACCACTTCTAACTTGTGTCTTTTTGTAAATAAGTGTTTGCCCAGAGTGATTTTGGTGTTTATTCCCTAACAAAAAAATAAAGCAAGAGAGTAAAATTCAATAATCACAATTTATATTTAAAATTTTAAAGTAAGAGTCCTATGTGATTCAGCAATCATACCATGTATTTAAAAAGGTGACAATGGAATTTTATTCTGGATATTAATAAGTTATAGGATTCATATATATGTGAGGTCTAGTTAATATATTCAGTTATTGAAGCTAATGAATGGAACTAATGAAAAGAAATTTAGCAGCAGTCTCTAGAAATCCCCAACCACGACTTCTAACTGGTTTGATGGATAACTGTGAAAGTGGTGCATTACAAAAGATATAAAGATAATGCACTCTTAATTTAGACATTAAATGTTAAGCACCAAAATAAAGGGAAGCCAATAAAAAATCATATTTTAAAATGTTATGCAAGTAATCACCAGTCCCCACTCCTTAGTATACAGGCACGTCTCATTAACCTTCCTAGATATAGACAGAGAAGAAAGGCCATGGATTTTGGAATCACACTGTATAAGGTTCAAATCCTTGCTAGGTCATTTAATTGTTATATCATACTGGTAAAGTTTCTTGACTTTTCTGAGTCTCTGTTTTTTTAAAAGCACTAATCTGGGATAATAGTACCTACCTCAATTTCAGTATGAAAATGTAAAGTACAAAACATCTCTTGGATTAACACACATCTTCTATTAAGTTCTCTACCCCTTCTAATGTCTGCCACCAATATGCAGTTATGAGAAATGGTTCAAATATAGACTTCATTTCCCATTAAAAAGCAAGATAAATTTGTCTACTTCAGTTTTATATGTAAGTTTCATCTTTAAGTACTTTAATTGCTAGAACCATTCTTTAAGTGTTTTACTGGTTTTCTTTCACTAAAACATATAAGTGCTTACCTAGTCAAATTTTTATGGAAATAAATAAATCAAGGTAGGAATAAGTGATTCCAATCTAAATAAAACTGCAGAGAAGTGTTGGATACCATGGGGATGAACTGGTGATACAGCAGACTTAGATTTATGCATTATCAAAACTAGTCTAACAAATGTTTACCTTCTTGCTAGATAATTTCTCCTAATCTCAACCAAGGTTGAGAAGTTAGGCTAATTGAAATTAAACTTACATTACGCTCTTGGGTGATCTAGAAGATAAACCTAAAGAGAGAGAAGAAAGAAAATTAAAGTTGCCAATCAAAAAAGAGAGAGAAAATCCAAGGGGAAAAAGTCTGTTAAGAGCTTGCTCTCTGTTGCATAGATGGTCCCGTGTTGTTCCCCAGTGACAGAGAAGGCCCCGGAGCTCAAGCAGTCTCTTCTATAAGGGCATGAATGAGGGTGAAGTCCTCATGACTTAAGCACCTCCCAAAGGCCCCAGTTCTTAACACAATCACACTGGGTACTAGGTAACAGTTTACAAATTTGAGGGATCCACCAACATTTAAACCATAGCACTTCCCTTTCAAAGTTCCATGCTACTGACTTCTAGTCACATAGATCAGCTTTGTCCATTTTTATACTTCATGTGTGTCCACTTTATTTAAATACATTTGTAAGCTTATTTTTGTGTATTTGTTCTAATGTTTATAAGGTTCATCCATTCTGTATTTAGCTGTTTTGCTTCTTCGACTTTTTCATTTCAATATATTATTACACTGTATGAAAAAGGCTATTTTTTTTTTCATTCTAATCAGGATAGATATTTGACTTTTACTTCTGTTTGGGGACTATCACAATAAATTCTATTGTGAAATTCTTATAAACTTTTTTGGGTAAATATTCATACATATGTTTTTTAAGTAATTGCCTAGAAGTTAATATTCCTGGGTCATAATGTACGTTTATATTCATTTGTAATCAATAATGCAAAATTGTGAAAATATTTATATCAACTTGGCATGTAGTCTCTCAGCAGTATAAATGAGAGTTTCTGTTCCTCTACATCCTCACCAATAGTTGCTATTGTCAATCATTATAATTTTAGCCATTCTGATTAGATCATAGTTATAAAGCACTGTGTAGTTTTAATATGTACTACCTTGATTATTAATAAGACAAAATATCTTTTTAAAAATTTTCCAGAGTTTCAGGATATCTTCTTTTATGGAATTTTTGTTCAAGTGTATTTCCCACATTTTATTTGGTTATCAATTTTCTGATTTGGTTGGAGATGGTATAAAAAGTGGTTCTGAAGGAAAGAGAAAATACTAGGCTCCCTGTAGCATCAAAGAGATAAAATAAATTAATAAAAGAAACAGTTGACATTTATAACTTTGGAGTCACATAATTCATTTAAGATTCTGAGAATTTCCTAACTGAAGAAAAGAACTGAGATGGAGACAAGCAAGGGAAAACTGAGGAAAATGAAACATATTATCAGGTCAGAGACCTGAATCCCAAGGGAAGGCCTTAAAAAAAGACAGTTTGAAAACTGATTTTCATTTTTTGTCTTTAAAGACTCACTTTATTTTATATTTTTGGTCAATCCATCTTTTTGGAGTTTTGCCTTACTTTCGTGTTTCTATATTTTCTACATTCTGTTTCTTTATCCTACTAAGAATTTCTTTTCTATACCAACTGAATGTTGATACACCTCATTGATTTTTGCCTTAATACCTCTTTTGATTTAATCACTGCTCATTGACTCAACTCCTACTGCTACACAAAAGCTCTAGGCTACTCTTACAGCAGAAAATTGTTACTCATGCTCATGTGCCTACTACACCTAGATGTCCTCTTCTGTATGTACCTTGAGATTGGCTTGGTTCAAAAAAATTGTCTCCTACAAAATGTTTCTACTATTTCATGCTACCATCCTGCTCCATCTTCAGATTAATCTTATCTCTCCTGTCAATCACTTTTTAATTTCACTCTGTGTCTCTCTTTCCCTTCATATTCCTGAAGCAGATAAAAAGCATTTCAGCCACAGTAAACAGCATCCCAACAAAATCAGCCAAAAAACAGGGATTTTTTTCTAATCACAGAAGACTTGAGGCCATAGTCTGGCATCTCCAGAGTTCTCTTCAGTTTCTCGCACTTTTCACATTACAGTCCTAAGGTGGTTGTCCCACATCCAGATATCTCATTGCTATTTAAGGAAGAGAGAAGGGAGAAGGGAGAAGTAGCAGTGAGCAGCTTCATCTGTCCCTTTCATCTGAAGTGCTAAAGCTTTCCCAGAAAAACCTAGCAGTTTCCTGCTTGTGACTCACTGCCTTCTGAAGTGGCAGCTAAAAAAGAACATGGGTGAGGAAAGAGTTCACATTTATAGCCCCATGGTAGAGAAGGACTAGAAAGAAGGGCTGGGGAAAGGTCTGGGTTTGATAAGGCACAGGGTTTCCCATTTGTGCAGCCACAGGATATTATGGTTTCTAACTGGGTCATGTGGCACTTTCTATTTGAGTGCAAACATCTGTTAGACTCAACTACAAACTGCTTCTTTTATTTATGTGTTTATTTTTGGCAATGGGGATTGAATCCACAGGTGCTTTGCCACTGAGCTATATCCCCAGTCTTTTTTTTTCCGAGACAGGGTCTTCCTAAGTTGCTGAAGCTGACCCCAACTTGCAATCTGCTACTGGGATTACAGGAATGTGCCACCACACCTGGTTCAAGTTGTTTAGATTATCCACAAATAAAAATCATAGTTATAGCCCAATCAGTCTGAAAAAAAAATGAAGTATGGTCACAGTGACATGTACCTCTTGTTCTAGACACTTGGATGGCTGAGGAAGGACGATCACTTAATCCCAAGAATTTGAGGTCAGTCTAGGCAACAAAGTAAGACTTTCATCTCCCTACAAAAGAAAAAAGGAAAAAGAAGACAAATGAAGACATCATTAGCATCATTAATAAAGTATTTAAATAAAATTAAATATATCCAGGGAACATTCACATAACCTTCACATACAGATGTTAACCTCAATGAAACATCTACTTACCTCAAAAGGAAAATATAATTTTTTCTTGAACAGTTTTGAAATTCTTCTAGGATGTAATTAAATGACTGATCATGAGGAGTCAACTCTCATGAACAACTATTATTGTAAAGAGTATCAATAATATTTGCATTGGATATCAATGATATCCATTTGAGAAAAGAAATGGTTAGGAAAAGTTATTACCAAACACAATTATATACAACTATAATAAAAATTGACATGGTTTATGGTTTCTATACATAATAAATTAACCTCGTTGGGCATGGTGGCACATGCCTATAATGCCAGAAACTCCAGAGGCTGAGGTAGGAAAATCACAGTATTGAGTCCAACCCTGGCAATTTAGCAATAAACTGCACAGTGGCACACACCTGTAATCCTAACTTCAACTCCTCAGGAGGCTGTGGCAGGAGATTTTAAGTTGGAGAGCAGCCTGGGTAATTTAGTGAGACCTTTTCTCTCTCTCTCTCTCAATATCTCTCTCTCTCTCTCTCTCTCTTTCTCTCTCTCTCTCTCTCTCCTTTTTTTAAATAAAGAAAACCTCAACATTTTACTATCTTCATAACAAAACAATTAAGCTTAGAACTGGATCACTTGGCCCTTTCTCTTCTCTCCTCCCACTTCAAAATGCTTGCATCTCTTAATAGTCAGCATTCTCCTAGATCTGCAGTTAGGTTCAACACACTTAAGCCTCAGCACAATCTTCTTTGTTTTACCCTTTTTCCTGAAAATTGACTTAGTCTGCCCACCATAGCCACTCTGTTTCCTGTCATAACACTGCCTTCCCTGTGCATACAGATAATCCTTGCCTTTCTTGTACTTTGTCACTTTATAGGGTTGGTGTTTGCCACACTTCTTACAGAAAGTCCAGTGGGTCTTAGGAATGCCTACCATGTTTGCTGGGGTGTTATTAGCAAGGAAAAAAAACAAGACCCAATCTCAAAATAACAAATAAAAAGAGTCAAAGATGTAACTTAGTGGCAATATGTTCCTCTCTTCAATCCCTATTATCCCAAGAAAAGAAAAGAGAAAATAAATAATAAATTACCCAAGGCCTTGAATTCATCCACTCGGGAGCCAAACAGCAATGAGCTGAAATATGTTGGTGAGGATCAGTTCCCAAGAGCCTAAGTTTTTTGAGCTGTTGCTAAGAAGTTTTCAGCAGGTGTTTTATTTAAGATTTGATTAAATGGATCATATGAGAAAGAATGATTAATTCTCAATGGAAGAGGAACCTGGAATCCAGATGTTGTTTTAGGACTACAAATAGGGGAAAATCAAGCCTCCTAGTTGTCAATCAGAATTTGTGATTTTGCAACCACTCTCTTCAGCACTGTGAAGGATAACTATTTTTCTTGATCAAGTCTCAAAACATCTAATTCCAGGACCTCCCAAAGGAGATATTACATATAGAGCTTTTGCAGATGATGGGCATTTTATAAAACAATTAGCTGCCTAAAATCCAGGATATTTTTCCTAATATTCCAGTTTTCATACCTTTTGACAAATTAAGGAAAGTTAAGTTTTTGTTAAGCTGAAAAATTGGAAGTGTTCCAATGTGAAATGTATACATCAGTTCCAATTTTTTTTTTTTTACTCATTTTCTTAAGAACAGAAAAGGAGGCTCTATGACATAGCAATCACAAAGAAATTCCAAATGATCCTTGAACGGGGAAAAAATATTCACAATAATATATGAACGATTCCTCCGACAGAATTCTTCACTCTCTAGTTCTTTCATTTGTTAAATAATTTAGGCAAACAAGATTAGGAATATCAATATCAAAAGTTAGTTGAGTTGAATAGAGCTTATCCTCCCAGCAAATAATTTATCCTGAAGAGGGTAGCATGCACAAAGAAAAAAACAAAACAAAACAAAACAAAAAACTCTCTTATTATAATTAAAAACTGATTTTAACAGAGATGTCTTCAAGAATTATCCTATAGACTTTCATGAGATATTGTCAATATAAAAACATGAATATAAAAAACAGATTTGTTTGGGGAATTGATTTGTGAGATTGATAAGGTAGTAAGTAGAGAAGTATTTTATAGGGAGAGTATACGTTGATCTCACACCTAAATGGTGCTGTCTCCATACATAACTATCAATACCATGTATATAATTATCAGGGGTAGATTAAATAGGCACTTTAAAACCACTTTATAACTAACCTGGCACACACATCAATAATTAAATGTTAAAAGTCACCATGTATCTGAAAAGTAAACTGTGCTTTGTTAAGAGGGCTGAAAGAGGGTAAATACATCTCCTGGTTGAATTTCCTGCAACCCATTTGTCCCAGGTGATAACTCTTCCACTTGCCACTCTTGTAGCATAAAATCAAAATCTTTGTGCCTGCCCATATCTAAATTATCAATAACATATTTTCCACTGCTTTTCTTCACATAATTTATGTATCACCAAAGGCAAACCCTGGGAATGTCACCCATACATAGAGAATGTCCAGGTATCAGACTTTCTGTCTCCATGCCTGTGTGGTGTGTGTGTGTGTGTGTGTGTGTGTGCCCCTTTGTTTATGAGCAACACAAAAGCATGAAAAAAATATATATATGACACAAAGAAGCATGAAATATTTGTTTTTCATGCTAATGTTATGGCATTCTTACAGCAAATATTACAGGCCCAACACATATTTTAGTAGATGACTCTTGTAAAAATCTGAATGTGAAATCCTGGACCTTCATTATTAACATTTTCTTACTCTTCTGTATCAGGATGAATTTATCTTCCCATTGTACTTTCATAGCATGATGGAAAATGTCTCACTGGCTATCTTTTGCACTGTCTTATAATTATCATGATGCCTATGTTAACTCTCCAATTTAGAAAGCTTATGTCTGTAGACGGTTCAGTGACTGATGAAGGATGAACCCTGAGCACCTCACAGACTCCTGACAGTGCTTTGTCCACAGTGATTTATCTTTAAATACGTACCTGTACCTGTTAGGCCAGCAAATGGGTAAGTGTGTCTATATCAGCAAAAGTGTTGATTAGGCTAATTTGATGGATCACAGTGTTCCAAAAACAAAACAAAACAAATAGCAGAACTGTGTTCCCATTTAAACATAATTTGAAATTTCTGCAGAATTGTTTATAGTAGCTAATTACTGTAAAAATCAAGACACTTTTTGTAAATTTCAAGTTCTTTTTCAAATTCCATTTCTATTCTGTGACTCAGAACATACAGGCTTGCTCCATTATGTCATTAAAAATTAAGTGAATTAAATTAAACTTGAAAAATTACCTTAAGCTATTTCCCCATTTGGGGCCGGTGAAATAAATCAAACAAATTCTGTTTTGTGTGATGTCCTTCACAGACCAGAGAAAGACCATAGAAGAGAATAGTTGAATAGTCCTACTAAAATTGTTTTCTTTTCCTGATTTTTCTACTAACTTTTGAGGATAACTTTAGGGTGTCAAGATTGGTTTGCTTCTCACTCTTTCTCTCTTTTCTTTTTTTTTTTTTTTTTGATGTAATACTGTAGATCGAACCTACCCCTTTTAATTTTTATATCTTTAGTGTTTTGAGACAGGATCTCACTAACTTGCCTAGGTTAGGCCCAAACTTGAAGTCCTCCTGCTCACTTCCAGAGTTGCTGGGATTATAAGTGTGAAACACTTCAAACAACTAACTTTGCTTTTCAGGTCTCCCAAAACCTTTTATTCATACTCTCTATGCAGCTATTATCTCTGTCTCAATTCTTCTAAATTTGCACATTAAATGTCATTTAGAAAATATTTCCCTTCTCCCCTCCTCTCACTTCTCATTTCTGGATTTGCCAATCTCATTAATATCTCCTTTCCCTTTCTTTTCCTTCCCTCCCTTCCTCGGTCTCTCACTCCCTCCCTCTGTCTGTCCCTCCCTTCTTTCCTTCCTTCCTTCCTTCCATCCTGTCAGCCTGCCTCTTGCTAGGCATGGAAACCAGGGCCTTATGCAAGCTAGGCAAGTACTCTACCACTGAGCTACATCCCCAGTCTCAACATCTACTTTTTAAAAATAGAACTAAAATGAAGATTCATTTCTTAAATCATGCTTTGGACAAATGGGAATAAAACTAGCTACTGCTAAAAACCTACAGAGCTGCGGACACTTGACATGTACCATAGTACATCAAATTTTCCCAGCAACCCTAACAGTTAACAGCCTTCACTATGTCTCAGCAGAGACAACTGAGCCTGAGAGAGGAGAAGCACTTTGCCCTGGCAACTTAACCAGTCAGTAAAGCCTGGACTGGCATCTACTGATGATGATGCCAAAAGCTGTCTTTCCATTGACTGATAGAGAGCTTTCTTTCCTCTGCATTGTCTCCTATTTTATAAAGTAAACTAACCACATAATGGCAAGGAGTGTTTATAAAAGTCAAAGAAAAAATACATAGTCCCCTCCCTCTTTTTTTTTTTTTTTTTTTACCTTTTTAAGAAAATTGGAGACCTCTGTCTCTGTTGTTGATGTAATTGTTTCTTTTAAGAAGATGAAAAATACATAATTTGTATTTCACTCCTGAATTTCAAAGGTAGTTATCTTTCCACATGAGATGCTGATCAGTGCCAACATTCAGCTGTGCTCCATTTTAGAGCCTCACACCTACCCCTCCCAACTAGTCCCAATTTAAGTGGCCCCAAGTCACTAGCCTCTCCATCTTTCTTTCTTTGTGGGTCTCTCAGGCAAGTTGCTCCATTGATAATAGTTTCCAGGACTGACAGCCATAATGTCATTCCCATGAGCACCCCTTCAGTGCCTTTAGGATATTGCCTGTAGCTCTCTATTTAATTAAAACAACTTGCAAGGTTCAGTATGATTGGAAAACCAATCTACATGACATTGGACAGAATTCCAGTAGAAATTCCCAAGCTCTCCAATGATAGTTGAGGAGTACTGTACACTAAAGAAACTTCATTCTTTGGTACAAATAATCTCTCACTTTGTGTTAGGCTGTGGTTTTAAGGGAAAGAGAGAAAGAGAAAGAAATAGGGATTAAGAAGAAAAAAAAACATTATTTCTGTCTTTTAAAAGCACAGATTCTGACTGCTGACACACATAGGAAATTTTTTTAAACAATGTTATAAAGGAAAGATTCACTAGTATGTCTTAGAAAAAACAACCCAGTTTAACACAACAGAAATTACACTTATGCATGTTCAGATTCATTTATCCTTACAGTTGAGCCAAAACCACATCCTCTGAATTGGCTTAAGGAGATACATCCCCACTGAGGTTCAAAAGCTGTTATTTCCCTTTGGTGGCATCTTTTCTCATAATTAGGGAACATAACATAACGTTGGTGCCAGATTGTTTCATACCAATTTCCCCACAGTGTAACTGACTAGTTATGTAAATCACATTGCTGGAAGACTCCTGGAAATTAAATAATCTCTTAGATTACATATATTAATTTCATAAAAATGTAAAAGTACCATTTTGGCAAATAAATTGAGCCCAGTAAGTTCTCCAGAAATTGTGATAGCTTGTCTACCTTCAACAGCTGAGTCAAGTTCTACCATCCCCATTGGGGAATCCAGAACTTTCATGTAAGGTTAAGGTCCCTGACTTGGTTTTGTGCACCCTTTTCTTTCCAACATCTTATGTCTTGTTGCTTTACTTTTCAAGAGGAAACTTCCTTCACATTTCCCTTTATGGGTAACTATAGCTATAAGTTATAGCTACTGTACTTTTTAAAAATATCAGGGTATGGCTTGATATAGGTGGATGTAGCTTGATAAGGACAAATTCTTAATACTATGTTACTCTAATTTGCACAGATTAACAAGTAAGTGACTATTTCAGGATGAATATTTTAGCTTATCCTTGAATACAAACCAGAGTTTTTAAATCACCAGGTTGAAATGTTTATTCTCACTTTGTTCTGATTCCAAGTTAAAGGTAATAATTTATAATACAATGAGTCCCTTGATTTCTATACAGATTTCTGCATACACTTTTTCCATGACAAACTTTTTAATTCAAATTTCTCTCATTAGATTTCTTATATTTAAAATCAAACTCTCTGGAAACTCCCAAGTATATCCTCTGACTCCTTAACATGAACTCACATGTGTGTAAATGAACATTGTTCACTTTATAAAATCCTGTTGTCTCCTCTGTTAGCACATATTGTCCTAAGGTGTATCAATCAATAACTCAAGGACAAAGGGTTTTCTAGTCAACTTATTGTGTATAATGTTTGTATTTTTTCTCTATACACTAATGTTAAAAATAACATTTCACAAGATATACATTTAAAGTTATTAGACCTTAATCTGTTTTTAATAACAGGGGCTAGAACCAAGGGTATCACTGAGCTGCATCCTCAGTCTTTTTATTTTTGATTTTTGAGACAAGGTTTCACTGAATTGCCCAGGTTGACCTGGAACTTGTAATCCTCCTGCTTCAGCCTCCTGCATAGCTAGGATTACAAGGATGCTCAACTTTACCTGGTTATCAGACCTTAATCTTAGAGTATTTCATCAAAAGGTGGAAGGTGAAATTTTGTCTGCTATCCTAGTTTCCCTTGTTGTTGTTCCTGTTTGCTACTGAACTTCAATAAAAACATTTAAGATTATCAGATAGTGAGCTTCCTGGATAAAATGTTGTGTGCATTTCTTTTCTCTGCAAAATATGTTATGACATTTTTTTTGGTCTCATGTATTATCTTTAAGAACCTTAGAACTAATATAACCAAGTAGCATTACAGCTCTGCCTTGCTGAAAATTACCCTTTGATTCCTTCTGCCATGCTGTTTAGTTTCTAAAATCTTCCTGGAGCTCCATGTGAAAGACTGTATCTTGTCTCTTTCCAGTGGTATGTTTATTTCATTTGGTATTGTTTTCTGTTTTAATAGGGAAGAGCTACTATTCTCACTGAGCTATTGGTATAAATAAGTGAAGGTTGAACATGCAGCACTAAAAAATAGCATAAAACGGTATCTACTATTTCCAAAGTAATTCTTGGAAAGAAATTGTGACCCATATAACACACTGACTTTTAGTACAGAGTGAACATAATACAAAAATAAGGATTTTTAAAAGCACAGATATATGAAGTCTGCAAGAAAGGAAGAACTTTTAAGATATTCACTCTGAAATGAGATAGTTAAAGAGCTGGTAGAAGTTCTCTTACCCAACTTGACTGTTGTTTTTTTTAACATAGCATCTATGTATAGTTTTTAACCATAACACCTGAGTGTATTTTGGAAAGTTCAATACTCTAAGACTATGGCAAGAGATCTTATGTCCTCCTCTTCGTTCCCACCTTTCTAAGATCATCCAGCAAATACCTTATGATGAAATTCTTAGGAACGTCCTAATATCAGAGTTGACTAGCCAACTCTGTTATTGTTAATACACCATGTGTCTACTCCATTTACTTAGAGTCAACCATCATGTTGAGCACACACACACATCCCTATAACTTTTTCTCCCAGTGCTGGGGATTTAACCAAGAACTTGGCGCATGCTAGGCAAGCAGTATACCACGGAGCTATAGCCCCAGACCTCTTTTGTGTATTTTTAATTTTGAGGTATAGCCTCACTAAGTTGCCCAGGCTGAACTCAAACCTGAAATTCTTTTGTCTCAGCCTCCTGAGTAGCTGGGTTACAGTTGTGCATCATATACCAGGTCAACTTTAAAAAACCTTCCCTTAAATTTTTCATCACACCTTTTCTTCTTAAAATAATAACTTTTTGAATTTATAGCAGTGTAGTCTTAAGGTTATTTCCTGTTGCTTTTTGTATAAGCAAAAGAATACCTGAAGACCTCGTTGGTATGATATAGAAGATGCAATCTCATAGTCGTGAGAAGGTCACATAGAAGTACCATCTAGTGCAAATTAATAGTATCCAAGGGACTGTATGGAACCTGGAATTCACCCACCATCAAATGTTAGTGACACTGACAAGAGGACTATCTCATCTACTGAAGTCTGAGCAGTGTCTAGCAGTGAACATTCAGAAACTGGTATTTATGATTAACCATAGGCATCCCTTGCAGACACCTTCCAGGGACCACAGGGTTACAATAATGAGTGGTTAATCAAGTGGTTTGGACAAAGGCTATTTACTTATTTTAACATTTTGCTATTTCAATAATTCATTATTTCAACAATGCATATTTACCTAGTATAATTAAATCTGCCACTTATTAGTGATCTTTAGAGTTCAGAGAACATTTTACATTGAAGAACAAATTAACTGAATAATAACAGTAAATAGTCAATTTGTTACAGAATTAGTAAAATTATCAAAACTTTAATACCTTAAAAACCTTGGTTGTACCATTCCATATTTTATTTTAATAAATAGAAAAATAATGAGTCAAAGTCGAGAGGAAGTATGTAAGTTCTTCCCCTGGAAATTTTAGCACAACCCCTATGTATCATAGTACTTAAATGATTAGAAGAAAACTTGGTGCTGCATTAAGGAAGATGGCAAGAGTAAAGCACACGTTACTCCTTATTTGAGGGGAATTTTGAACATATTTTTAACTACTCTCTTGCTCAAGATACTTCATTTTAAAAGAAGCCACATCTGAGCAAATAGCATATACAATAAAACAGCATCAGAAAGATAGGATCTCAAATAACCTTCTTTTAAAGTTTAACATCAGTTGAAAGAATATCTGTTGACAATTGCATGACTTTATTTGTTCATTCATTGACCTATTTTTTCAATACTTTGGGTACATATTGTGCAAGGGTAAGAGTCAATAAGATTATAAAATAATACAAGAGAAATAAACAGGACTCTAGAATGACAGAGAGAGATGGCAAAAGAACCATCCCACAGAGATTATCCTGTGAACAAAATCTGAGTTAGGCAGGTGACTTCGTTCACTGTCTGTGAACTGTGAAAACTATAGACTGGGTAGTTTATAAGGCA
The DNA here is from genome assembly GCF_902686445.1 of Sciurus carolinensis. Classification (NCBI taxonomy): domain Eukaryota; kingdom Metazoa; phylum Chordata; class Mammalia; order Rodentia; family Sciuridae; genus Sciurus; species Sciurus carolinensis. The sequence continues at coordinate 94,820,666 of NC_062215.1, forward strand.
TAGATGTTTATTTAACTCATGGTTCTTGCAGTCTGGGAAGTCAAGAGCAAATCACTGGTACCTGGTCAGGACCTTCTTTCTGCACCATAGCACAGCAAAGAGTATCACATGACAAAGCAGAGCAAGCGTGCCAGTTTTGGTGTCTCTTCTCCTTAGAGTGCCTGAAAAGCACTCGTGAGGGCCCCATCCTCATGACCTCCTCTAATTGCAGTCACCCCAAAGGTTCCATCTCTAAATATCATTAATTCCAATTTGGGGATTGAGTTCCCAACATATATGCTTTTGGTAGACAGTCAAACCATAGCACTAGGTAAATGAGAAAAGGGGATCCATTTAAGCAAATTAAGGGAGTGAGGTGTGGGAACTCTGAGGCAGGAGATCTAGAAGAGACCAGGATTTAAGACTTTAAAGAGCCATTCCACGGATTATGAGTTACATTTATGACTTAATGAGGGTAATTTCAAGGGAATCAGGGAATCCTTTGTATTCAAACCTGTGATTTAGAGACTTGTTCAGAGTAAGAAAGGTTGGAAGTTTACAGGTTAGTTGGAAAATTACTGCAAGAGTTTTGGGATTGACTGTAGAGTGAGATAATGTGTTGACTGAACACTGTTATGTTGCTATGGGTTGTGTCCATGTGAATATAAACACCTATGAGTAATTATACATAAAAATGTGCTGAAAAACATTTGATTTTGATTTTTGAAATTGCATAAAGGAGGAAATCAAGGGCAGAATTTCTGTTTGTACCTATGCACACAATGCAACTACTCTTATAGGTAAAATAAAGAAAATATCTAACAGAATGGCTGTAGTTTTGGAGTCATTCAGTTTTATTCTTTATTTTTTAAGATGCTGCCATCTAGTGACACTTTTGTAAAATCGCTATGTGGTATTCTCACTCAAGTTTGCATCTTCCAGTCCTTTCCTCCAAACAATCCTGTTTTAATAATTCATGCTTTCTGCCATCCATACGGAAAGGACTATAAATGTATTAAAACATATTGTAGAAGCTGCAAGTGTTTTTTGATGTTGTAGCCACAGGGCTTTAAATAACGGGATATAGTAGGTGAAGTTCGTGGTTTCTTGGTATCATTCTTTATAAATAATGGATAATGAAATAGAAGTACTGTCTTTCCTATCCTTGAGTTTTCTAAGAAAAGTTTAACTTGTAAAAAAATATACTTATGAAAAGTTGAGTTGAAAATTGCTCTTATTAGAAGTATTATTGTGTGGAAAAAGGATTTCAAATTCAGAATAACTTTAACTTTTCCCAAATGGAATTCCAGTATTACGTGTGTATCTCAAAACACAAACTAAATGTATAATGACTATCAAGTCTAAACATTGATTTGCAATTTTGATTACCTCTAAGTCTGGATGGAAATTAATTGTATTTCTTCTCTATCATTCTCAAAAGTTACATAAGCACAGATAACCTGTCTTATTAACATGACACGTATAGCTCAATTTTTTGGTAAGAAAAATACAAATCTATCCCACAATCCCAGGAAAAAAAAACAATAATAAAAAAACCAGTTAAGTAAGAACTTTTTTTTCTGTGAAATACTAGATCTCATCATATTATAATGAGTACAGTTTTTAATTAGCTAACTTTTCAATATGTTAAGTTTTCTTTTGGGAAACTAATGCTATAGGGTAGGGGTAAGCACCTCTTTTCTGTTATAGACAACATAGTAAATCTTTTAGGCCTTGTGGGCCATATGGTGTCTGATGTAGTTATTCAGTTCTACTGCCATAGTGCTAAAGGACCTATGGACAATATTAAACAGACCCAACTGAATTTGGTGGTACTCCAATATACTTTTTTTATACAAAGAGTTTATTGTTTTCGTATCTCTGCTGTAGGGAAAATACCAATAATAATAATAATAATAATAATAATAATAAACTTTGGGTTATTCATTCTTAAAAGGTGTTAGAAAAATTCTAAAATAGATCCTGAAAAATTATTTACATAAAGAAGATTATCTCAGTCAGGAATTGTAGTCCATACCTATAATTCCAGCAACTCGGGAAGCTAAGGCAGGAGTATAGCAAGTTTGAGGCCAGCCTCAACAACTTAGCAAGGCCCAACACAATTTAGTGAGACCCCGTCTCAAAAATTAAAATAAAATAAAATAAAAAAGGCTGGGAACGTTGTTCAGTGGTAAAGTGCTCCTGGGTTAAATCCCTGGTTTGGAGGAAGAGGGAGAGGAGAGGGAGAAGAAGATCTCAGTTAATAGTTTTCCTTAGATGTTGTAGGAAATCTAAAGTTTGAGAGTATATTTGTGCTAGTGGTAAACTAACAGTGGATGAACCCAGAGATAAAACATTTTGCAAAGTTCTATCAGCCCCTGAAACTGATAAAGAAACTATCAGTTTCTTTTTCTTTTTAAACTCAAGTTCACGTACAACATGATCTTCATATGGAACGAATCACTGTCTTCTAGATAAAAATCATAATGTTTCAATATGGAGGAAGTCAAAAGATTTTGATCATAAGCAATTAAATTAGAAAGTTACTACTTGAGTACAATTTGGATAATAGTTATTAATTTTTCTAGTTGTCTGAGAATTTAGTAGAATGAGATTTGGTCTCTTCTAAAATAGAGTGATATTCCACTAATATACACAAAATGCTTAAAACCTTATGACAAGTAAATAACCAAGAATAGTTGGAGCCTTAGAAGTTGTTAGGTGTAGGGTCTATACCACTTCTCAGTGTTTACCCTGAAGAATTAAAGTCATCTTACTACAGTGATACATATAAACCTATAATTATAGTAGCACAAAAATTCACAATAGCCAAACTAAGGAACCTGCCTAGGTACCCATCAATGGATGAATGGATAAAGAAATGTGGTCTCAACACATAATGGAGTTTTATTTGGCCCTAAAGAAAATTAAAATTATAGCATTTGCAGGAAAATAGATGAAACTAGACACCTTTAAGTTAAGTGAAATAAGTCAAACTCAGAAGGTTAAGTGTTCTATGTTTTCTTTCACATGAGGAAGCTAGAGAGGAAAAAGGAAAAGTAAAGGTGTGGATGGATCTCCCAAAAATCAAAGGGAAATCAGTAGAGGAAAGGGACCAAGGGATAGGAGGTAGAGAAGGAGGGGGGAAATGATGGAATGTGACATTGGTCAAATTATATTGTTATATTTTGTACATGTATGAATACATAACAATAAATTCAATCAATTCATACAACTAAAACCCACAGACACAACTTAAGAGAAGCAAAGGTTTATTTTTTCTCATGGTTTCACAGGTTCAGTCCATGGTCAGCTGACTCCATAACTCTCCAGCCAAGAACAGGCAGAACATCATGGCAGAGGGCATAGTGGAGGAAAGTAACTCAGGACATGGAGTCAAGAAGGAGAGAGAGAAAGCAGGGGTGGGGTAGCACTCTGATCACCAGGGACAAAATATAAACCTAAAAGGCATGCTCTTATTTACCAACTTCCTCCAGCCACATCCTACCTATATTATCAACCAGTTAATCTATATCAGTGGGTTAATGCACCAAGTAGGTTACAACTCTCATAATCTAATAATTTCACCTCTAAACATTCTTGCATTCTCTCACACATGAACTTTTGGAGGACACCTATTATCCAATTCATCATACACTTTTAACAATCATCAAAGATCTCAAAAGGACTTGATATGTTTAGATTTATCTATATTCACAGTATTTGAAATTAAAACAGAATTTTTAAAAGTCTTTATTTTAGAATGACAGCAAACTTATTACTTACTAACATAAAGAATATATTGTTATAAAACTATGTTTTCTAAAACAAATAAGCTAAAAAAGAGTTCTCATTGAATTCATTAATATCTGACTTTTTATACTCACTTCTTCTACATTGAATCTTTGTTTTCCTCTTCCTGGTGAATCATATAAAATAACTGGTACTCATGCAGATATATTGTCGGAAAAGGCAAAAGTAACTTAATAGTCTTTTTAGTTAAATTGTGGATTTTCTTTGATATTGTATTAGATCTTGACAAGTGAGAAATTCTTAGGAGTTGTTTCATGGAATGTGAAGACAAAGCACTAAAATCACTAAATTTTCAGTACTTTGTTACATTAACACCCACTGATAATATATTATATATTATGTATTGAATAGATCTATCTATACATGATTTGTAACATCAAACATTGATCATTTGGAAAATAGTGGTTAATTGAATTACATATGTTTTCCAAATATTGACATATTTAATTATAAAGTATTTTTAAAATTATGTATTATGACTAAATTCATCAGAAATATCTCAATACCAGAAAACAGTCATGCTCATAGAAGTGGATACCAGTTTCCCAAAGTTGTAGTCTGTCTAGAAAACTAATTTTATCACTTGAGTAGAAATAATATGAACTATTTTTCTTGAAGTGAAACTCTATACATTTTCAAAAGAATGTCTATCAGCTATCCAGTATGAATCACAAGTGTTTTTCTATAACTTGCTTTTTCATGCAAAAATGGTTCTCCATGAAATTAAAGTGACTAGTTCAGCTAACAACTCAATTGCACAAGTGCATTACTTCATGACCACCATCCTATTTCAGAATGTGATTATACATTAAACACATTAAGAACATGAGAAACAAGTCACTTCTGTTTAATAAAAATTAATCCTTTCTATAGTTTTAGTAAGGATATTTTTAGGTAAACCCTCTCTCCCACTAGTGAACAGTGAGACAAATGCAGTGACTTCTGGTATAGTCTGGTGCCAATGCTCTGGGTTCTGCAAAGGTGCCAGCTTTTGGATTGTCAGTGCAAATGTCAACTAGTGAAGAAAGGAAAAAATGTCTTTGTGAATCAAAGGGTGAACCATGATTTATGGCATAACAGTTTACCAAAGATTTTGTTATAGATATTTGTATTACTATTTTTTAATCATTTAAGTAAATTCAACTCTTTCCGTGTTCTTCCCAAGGGTTGTTTTGTTGGCTTTGATCTGGCACATGCAGTTGGAAATGTTGAACTCCACTTACATGACTGGGGAGTCGATTTTGCCTGCTGGTGTTCCTACAAGGTATAAAGAAGTTAATATATTTACAGACTTTTATTTCACATTGACATTAATCTAAAGGAAAAACTGAGTCCATGAGTCATTAGTGTATGATCTGATTTTAATTAAAAGAATTGTGTGAAGAATGACATGATATTTAATTTTTTAAATTTCTATCATTATAGAGATGTTATTTCTTTAATTCCTAGACTGCTATGAAAAAATCAAGAGGTTCTAGATAAAAAGACCCACAATTAGAACTTAATTCAAATTGATTAGGAGTCTTAGTATTTGTGTTGATAAGTTGTAAAATTTCTACATATGTAAATATAATTCTTAGGCAATCAGCTTGGTATTCAAAGATAATTTAATTGATAAAAAAGTAAAAATAAACCAATTTCAATTTACATTTTTTAAAATATGATGCTTTTATTATTATATTAATATCTTGTGGCAAAATGATTTGTATGTATGAGTTTGAAATCACACCTCAATAGAACTGCTCTCTACTAACTGGGGAAAAATTTGATCAAACTTTTAAAAAAGACCAATTTTGTTATCAACCTAACAATACTAATTTTCACTTGATTTTCTTTTAACAAGGTGCCCCAAAATTCTGTTTTGTTTCAAAAGTTCAAGCAGTCAAAAATTTTAATGGAAAATATTTCATTTTCATTAAAAAAAAATTTGTTGTTCATTTTTTTCATATATTCAGGTAAATCCATATAATTTAACTCTTTTTCCATCCAGTATTTAAATTCAGGAGCAGGAGGTCTTGCTGGTGCCTTTGTCCATGAAAAGCACGCCCACACAATAAAACCTACGTAAGTACCATCTTCAAATCCTTTGGTGATGAACAAATTAATGCATGTTCATAGTATGTTAAATTTACAGAAATTTCTAACATACTATCCAATAGAAATCAGGATTGGATTGCAATTATTTTACTACTCTATTAGCATTGAAATGCTTGATCAAAAATAAATGCTTTTGAAAGAATTCAAATGGTTAAAAAAGAAATTCAGTCATAAAAGGAAGCTTCAATGCTAACATGAGCCACTGCAATCAAGTAGAGCAAATGATTATATGAAAAAAGACCCCTTGAATTTATTTTTTCAAAAATTAAACTTTAGAAAATTGTGGATTCCTCACACTGATGAATAAGTCAAAGAAAACCTGAGCTGTGCCTAATAGCGACTTGAATGTGGCATGTATTATTAAAATTAAATCTACCTCTAAGGCTATAAATGTTACAGAATGGCTTGTAGGGAATATCTTTTGTCCTAAAAGACTTTATCATCCATGAAACCCGAAGAAGCTGAACACTGAACAACACTGATGACATAAAAAGTAGTACTTTTCTATTTTATATAACTCTTTTTGTATTTTAGAGCAAGTATAAATGCAAATGTAATACACCAACACATTTACACATTTTTATTTGACTGAGAAACTTATAAGTGTTCCTTTTATTTTTATCTGGCATGGAGATAAAGGAATATTATTCTGAGAAGGAAAAAACCTTTTTATTATTGTTGTATTGGAATGTGTGTGATGGGGAGACTGTCTAGACTCCCAATAGATGATATAATAATGTTTGATTAGTTTTCTGAATCCTTTCAGCCACTGACTGAGTGGTATAATCTTTACAGGAATTGAAGTGGAATTAGTAATAGATCTTGGAGCGCCTTACATTTCTGAAGTTACGTGCATATATAAATCCTAGGAATTTAAAATGGTTTTCTATAGTTTATTGAATAGTTTCTAAAATTTCTTCATGATTTTAAAATTTTTAGATTAAAGAGAACATTTCCTTTAGACAGATATTTAATAAGTCACACATCTTGGTGGTTGCTACTACATTAGATTTTTCTCTATGTCCCAAATACTCTAAGAACAATATACAGCATAATATAAGGCTATGATACATGTTTTAAAAGTCTTCCTCTATATTTTGAACAAATCCCATTGATAACATCTCACATAGCACAATTATTTTCCACAAGATGATACCCAAGATGTTTCCTGCTTTTGTGTGATGACACAACACCTCAGCCATTTCTCATTTTCCATTCTCTATTCACTTAAATTGTAACAAAGGATCTGATGTGTTACATCAAATCAAAGGGCAATCTGGTAATGGTAGAGGGTGATTCTAGAGAATGCCGGTGCTCAGAGGAAAGCAGGCTGACCTTAGAGCACAGATGTGCTGCACTTGGGATTTCTCTAACTGTGGTTGAGAACAGGAGAGGGTGAATTGTTTGGAGTAAGCTCTCCTGTGCTTCATTTTATGAAATCTCAAATTCTTCTTGAAAATGTTTAAATACAGTCAAATTTGTGATTCTAGGCAAAAGACCATCTAGGCAGACCAGGTTTATATTCCAGTTTGGTTTCTTGCTGATCTGTTAAGGTCTCTTAATGGAAATAATATCAGCATTTACCTCATAGTCAAATTCTGAAAGTATAAATGAGATGATGAATGTAAGGCACTAACTGTAAACACTTAAACATTTTATTATATGTGACTGATACATGTGAAGCTATATTTTAAAAATCCAAAATAAGAGGACTAAATAAAAACTATGGGTGACACTTTGAAAAATGTCATTGGGGCATTCTTTAATAAATATTGTTTGATAACTATTTAATATTTACGCCTAGATATTGTGTTTACTCATGAATTTGTACACTAACATATAGACTTCTGCCCAGTAGAGATCATTCTCCTCATGCAGTAAAGATAACCTCCAGAGTTATAGTTTGTGATCTTACAGGATTTTAAATAATTTTTGACTATCACCAAATTTATTTCAGCAGGTTTTTCCCCACCTCTGTAAATTTCCATTCCTGAATTCTCTTTTCTACCATCCTTATTATCTTACTGGTTCTCCCATTTATTATTGAGTTGAATGAGATATTTCTTGTGTGTTCATTTTGCATTTGTGTGAAAGCCATGCTTTTAGCTTTTTTGAAAATACATGTTATTATGTGTTGCATATTATCTAGTTAACTTTGGAGACTGATGGGACTCAAATCAGGCTTGACAGGTAAAATCTGCATTAAAGAAAACCCTGTTCTATGTTTTTCCATTTGTTGTTTATTTTCTCGCATTCTTAAACTTTCTTGTATTACCAATTTTTAGCTTTTATTCTCTCTTCTCTACCAGTTATCATGCAATGTATTTTATTTGTTTTAGAGAATTAGAAGTTTTTAATTAGTGATAGGAAGTAGCAGGTTTATTTATATAAGGATCTGCTATTTTCATATAATCTGTTCAGTATCCCTGAGAGAAAAAGAAATGCTTTGCCAAACTACTTTGTGTTCTATAGTGTATTTTAGTTCTTTATGAATCTACAAATAAATGCCACCTTTGGCAAGAGTGTTAGAGTAAGTAATGAGAAGACTTGAAAGGCAAAAATATCATACTAAGCAAGACTAATTGTTTAGCTCTTAGGATGATATTCAACAAGTAAAATTATTTTAAAAATGAGAGGAAGAAACATTTCTTGGGGACAATATGTATATGCAGAGATTAAATACAACTTAAATTTCAAAAATCCTGTATGAGGACTAACTCTTGCCAATTATATTTTAGCTATTAGACCTTTAGGATCAGCTAGTTAGCAAATCTTCCATTACTTGTACTTTTTAAATTTTTCTTAGAACATTACAGCGACTATGGAGAGTTTTTGTTGTTAAAGTATTCAGTTTTATAGCTGAGAAACCATATAGAGGAACATCAAGTATACCAAAACGAATGTTAACTGCTCATATATAGTGCATTTTGTGAAGTCATCCTTTGTTGCTTAAAGAAGGGTGACATCTAGTGGCTAAAATAAACAGCATCCGAATAACATTTATTGTTCTAGTTATTCACCCTTTAACAAGTACTTTGAAGTGTGTGTGTGTGTGTGTGTGTGTGTGTGTGTGTGTGCATTTAAATGATTGACTATGTGCTTAATAATGCAATAATTTTATAGTTAAAGCCTTGAACAAAGAGGAAGAACAGGATGAAGGTGAAAATCAAGGGGAGGGGTAATTCCTGCTGTGTGCTTAGACAGCAGTCTTAGACCTTCATCAAGACTGAGATAAGAAAGGTATTATGGGTATGGGTGCTCCCCTGGCTGGAGAGTGGATTCCAGCAATTTAACCGTAAATTGGAGAGTTTAATGTTGGTATATGATTCTGAAATTGTTATTGATATGATGTTTCCATTAGCAACTGAGGAATTACATCTGTACCAAGAAATTTCACTTCCCTTTTTTGTTTAAATAGGCATGTTGGCCATTGTTCAAAACTGAGCCATTTGCACATAAAGAGAATGAATAAATTAGAAGACAGAGTCAATCCACTGCATTAAGTATCATAACTCAACCTGTTATTCTCTACTAGAATTTAACCTTTTCCTAATTCATCATCACCTTTTAATGTTGAAATGGCATATCCTTAACCTAGTCTATAGTTAAGAATTATAGTAAATGAGGGCTGTAAATAAATGAGTTCTTGGGACTGTCCCTGCTTTAGGACAATATTCAATTTAGTTGACAAAGTTAGTCATTTCCTCAAGATATAAAATGAAATACTTTTAATTGTATGACATTAACATTCATAAATATATAACTAAAAAGCAAATAATTTGTTTTAACTTTATCATATTGACCTTTTCTATTCTATATTTTTTAAAAGTTTTTACAGACTGCATTTTGATACATTGTACACAAATGTGGTACATCACTTAGTTTCTATAGTTGTGCATGATGTAGATTCATACCATTCATGTAATCACACATGTACATAGGGTAATGATGTCTGTCTCATTCCACCATTTTTCATACCGCCCCTCCCTCTCATTTCCTTCTCCATAATATAAAGTTCCTCCATTCTTCTCTTGCTCTCCAGCCCCCCACCCCAATTATATATCATCATCCACTTATCAAGGAAAATTTTTGAGATTAACATCTGCACTTTTGATCTAAGGTACTCAAAAATATCTGAGTCTCATAAGATTTTTCTTCTGTAAGATCCCATAGTCTGCATTTCAATATACTATACCTTGCCTGCTTTTTTGAAATACAGTCTCTACTATGAAAATAGGAGTGGATAACATGAGCAGCTAAGATTCAATCACTTTTTTATTTATTCAGTGAAATCATGTGTATTGGCAAAGTGCCGTTCCTTACTTTCACTCTGGTATAATAAACCTCCAAATGCCCCCATTATATGAGATCTTTTGAAATGTTCGTTTACCCTGGGACAGGTTTTGAACTTTTTTTGAGTGGCCAAGAATAAGGCCTACTGATAATTTCCATAAAAATGCTCTAATTTTAAGTCATGCCAACACTTTTCCATAATCAGTGAGAGGTATATGATTAAAAACTTTAAATGGAAATGACATTTTTAAGGTTCTATAAAGGGCTTAGTCATCTTTATTGTTACAGGTAATTTGCAGGTTTAAAAGAACCATCTAAAGAGGCTGGCTGACTTTGGTGTATGGTTAAGGCAAATTTGGGAATTTAGAAATGCATGTTATTGTTATCATTTGGCAACTATAAAATATGTCCATCAAGGAAATCTTAGAAAGTTCAAGAAAGAATAAAAGTACACATCAAGAATCTTTAGCCAAAGACTTAAAAATTATGAATTTATATCACTCTTGGCCCAAATGTACCATTAATGTTCTTTGGGGAGATATTTTACACTCATTTGTTTTTGAGAATGCTGACCTGATATATTTCAACTCCACATACTTGTTAGAGGCAACTGTTGCCCAAAACTTACCTGATCTACACCTTGGTTTAGTTTCTTGGTGGTACTTTCTGACTTGCTACCTATCCAATTCCAATCTAGGACCTGCACAAGATCTCCCTTGTATAAAGAGTGAGAGAACCACTGCAGACAGGTGGCAATGGCAAGGAGTGGGAACTCACAAGGCTTCTGATGCTGTCAAGTGGGATAGATTAATATCATCAACACATCAGTGAGCATTTTTTGCAGAATCCCAGCTTACATGACCAGAGTTCATGAGGTATCTGTTCTACTTACTTAGGCTATTCTGGAATGAGGAGTGAGGAGTTCAATATTAACATGGACAACTTCTCAGCTACCACTTGTAATTGACCAGCCCCTCTACCTTTAACATTTACCCCCTACTCCTCTAAGTGTATGTAGCAATATTATCTTTTGCTTCTGCTCCAATGGATATAAGTACTTTTCCATATTTTATAGTTTTCCCTTTCCCTTTTTAAAAAAAAAATTTATTTTTATTTTTACAGACTGCATTTTGATTCATTGTACACAAATTGGGTATAACTTTTCATTTCTATGGTTGTACACAATGTAGATTCACACACTAATAACTCTCTCAATGTCTCAACCCTTGCTCTTCTTGTCCTGTAGTATCTCTTCCACAATCATGATTTCAGCAATACATATTTGTAGAAGACACAAATCTACTTTCCCAGCTTTAGCACGTGCCTGGTTTTAAGCCCTTTTTCATCTGATTGCAAATTATAAGAGTTCCTCATTATACAGACATCATCTGTATCTCCAAAGATACAGGCAATGCAGGGAAGCAATGATTGTCTTACCAGAAAAAAAATGCTAATAAACTACCCATTTATAAAATTAGTCCTTACCTGAGCACTTTTTTTTTGAGCGGGGGGGAACTTTTTGGTTTTTGAAGTGCCAGGGATCAAACCTAGGTGTTTATGCACAGCAGTCAAGCCATCCACCACTGAGCATTCATCCCTATGAATTATTTTAAATAGTACCTTCCTGGTTACACAATATTATAAATATAAGATGATATAATGAAACATAATGATAATAGACTTTGAAGTAATATTCTTAAAGAGACTTGGGATTTCATGATGCAAGTGAAGTTGGAAAACTGTTGAATCACAAAATCATGAACAATGAGAATTTATCAATGAACTGGTAGTAGATTAAGTAAGGGAATTTGACAAGGTACTCAAATACAAATGACTTGAATATCGATAGTTTAAAGAAAATGGTGAATACCTAAAAAAATCTGTAAAAACTAACACTTTCAAGGTCATGTTGAAAAAATAAACATAATGTGAAATGGATTATATTTTACTACCATATCATATTTTTCAAAGTACATGCCAAAAAAAATGAACCCTGTATTTATTATATGCTCTTTTGAAGAATTAACATATTATAAATTTAATCCAAGTTTTGTCAAATTATGTTAAAATCTTTTATAATTTTTAACTTTATATTTTAACATAGCATCTCAGTAACGATTTTTTCCTTACTAGGTTTAAAATTGATTCTATTAAGAGATATTTTCCCATTTGCCATCAGGTAATGAGAATTTCCAGTATGTCTGTATATACATATGTATGTGTTTGCATGCTGATATGCATACCTGTGTTGTGTGTGTCTATTTTTCTCTCTCAAGAATTTATTATGGTAAAACTCACATTTTACTCTCACACAGATATCTTTCTAAGTTGGTCATTGTTCATATAAAGAGAAAACTTCTTAGTTGATTAAGGAAACAAATATAACCAGCAAATATTTTTGCACAAAAATCTTTCTTAAAAAGTAAAACTTTCTGGCAGGGCACGGTAGCGAATGCCTGTAATCCCAGCTGCTAGGGAGGCTGAGACAGGAACATTACAAGTTCAAAGCCTGCCTCAGCAATGGCAAGGCACTAAGCAACTTCACTAAGCAACTCAGTGAAACCTGGTTTCTAATTAAAATACAAAATAGGGATGCGGATGTGGCTCAGTGGTTGGGTGTTCCTTAGTTCAATCACCCACTCCCACTAAAAGGAAAAAAAAAAAAAAAAAAAAACCTTTCTCAATGGAATTAAAAAGAGGTTATTGTCTATGATTTTAATTTTCCATCCTTTTGGAGAGAGATCATTTAAATAGTCAAAGAAATTATATAAGTGACAAACAACACAAAATTAGAATATGTGTCCTAAGGCAACCTCTAACTAATGGCCTGGAGAATTCTCAGACTGTCTTTGCCATAGTAGCAGTGGAGGCAAAAATGCCTAACAGTTTCTTGGGAAAAGCTTGAGCAAGGAGGTGGGAAACTTACAGACACGAATTCTCCATAAAATAGATCACAGTGTTAACTAAGTGAATAAATTCACTCTGTTACTCTGAAAGCTGAAATTGTTGCCTATAAGAGAGATTCACTTCATAAATTTCATAAATTTAAGAAGGTATAAAAAGAAGAAAGAATTACTTAAATGGCATTTCTTTAAGAGATATGTCAAGTGATCTTTTCCTCTTTATCTCTTCACTAGAATTTTTATGGAATCTGAGTTATTGACTTAACATTTTAAATTTTGCCTCATTATCATAAAATTGCCCTTTATTCCTATTCTACAATATTTTAGAAATTATAAATAGTGGTAAAATCAGTATTTTGAGCTCTGACCTATTTCTAGAGCCACATTCATGAGCTATACCTGTCCTCAGTCTTGGTCCTCACATTGTCTTTCTAAGGGGTCCAGAAGTGGGCAACATACTTGAAGAGCACTCATTGGTGGCATCATAACATAACCAAAATTTATATTCATTCCAAAACTGTTTTAGGGTAATAGGAAGGATTCCTTGTTTTCTTGGCTTGACAATTACAACTATGTAGAATTTTCCGAATAATTTTCCTCTGTAGTGAATTTAAGATGTGATCATGAAAATAATTTATTTGTTTGGAGGTGTGATCACAGTTAAAAATAAATTCAGTAAATAATCCTTGTTTTTTTTTTTTTTTTTTTTTTTTCTATCCAGGAGATAAAGTAATCCTAGTTCTCGAAGTAAGCCAAAATAGTAATTATCTATATTAAAAGATATATTAAGGCCAATCATGCTCACAAATCACTGCTCTCAGATAATAATGACATAATCATTAATTTGGGAACACTGAAATCCTTTGAAACCTCAAAATTTATTTTCTGTTCTAAATTGCAGTCTGGTGTCTCAGAAGATATATGGGGGTCAGTGATCCTTTCAGATATTAAAAGCAAAATTTATCAAAGAGATTCAGCTTTAGTTTTAATAACTTCAAGTTTTGTCCTGAATGTGACCTTTGAAATCTACAGGGGCATTTTTGACCTATTAACCGTGGAAACATGTTGTTCATTTTTAATACATTCTTATTTACAAAGTACATGTATTCATCTGGCTCTTTATCATGCCAAAAGGAACCAGGTTGGAGGTTTGTTGTCTTGTCACATGTACCTGGTATGTGGGTGGCATGGGGACTGCCTTATCACACACAGACCAGTGGGGGTTCTGAGACGTCCAGGATTGGGAAGGATTAGTTTCACAGACCATAGGACACTTGGAATATATTGCTCAGGACAAGCATCTAACCTATGTGAGCTGTTTTCTCTTTTTTCACCTGCTTTTACTCTCCAGAGGAGGGAATTTGGGTAGGAATTACCCTTTAAACATCACTTTTATGATCATCTGATGTATAGATAGCAGGCTGTTGGTTCCCACATCATTTCCTGTTCCAGTCAGTTTGGGTCCAAGGCAATATATGAAGAAAACAATATGTGGAACTTTTTTGAATTAAAGAGTGTGATCCTAGTAAGAATTTATCTTATCTAATATGATTGAAAAATCGATTATAAATCTAAACCTTCTTAATTCTGAATTCTTTTAGAGTACAGGGGTATTTTTGTATTCATATTTCTTTAATAATATACAGCAATCAAGAATTTTTTTTTCTTTAGTTTTGTTGAATATATGCCTCTTCTTTCACTCTCAGCATAATAGACTAACCATTTTCTAGCATATGGAAGATTTCTACTTTGCACATTATTCTGAAGGGGGATGTGACTTGCAAAACCCAGACAAATTAAATATGTATTTCCATATGCTTCTGTGAAGACCAAATATATACATGAAAATTAGCTACAATTTAAATGCTTCATGAGATTTTAATTAGCATTGATAAACAAAATTTAAATCACATTTTCCTTTTTTTTGGGGGGTGGAGGTAATGGGATTGAACCCAGAGGTACTCTACCAACTGAGGGTTAACCAGCTCTTTTTACTTAGTTATTTATTTTGAGACAGAGTCTCACTGAGTTGCCCAGGCTGGTTCAAACCTGCAATCTTACTGCCTCGGCCTCCTGAATAGCTGGGATCACAGTTGTGTACCACTGTACCTAGTTTCATACAGTTCTTTCTGAAGTGTTAGATTGAGACATCTTTCTCTTTTTGTACTTGGAACATCTGTATTATCTCAAAGTATTATAAACCAAAATTTCAAGATAAGACAATTCAAAAAAGTATACTAAGAAAAATTTCAAAGTTTCTTTTTCCTCTTTCTTTCTCTTCTTCTCCTCCGTCTCCTCCTTCTCCTCCTCCTTCTTCTTCTTCCTCCTCCTCCTCCTCCTCCTCCCCCTCCTCCTCCTCCTCCTCCTCCTCCTCCTCCTCCTTCTCCTCCTCCTGCTCTTCTTCTTCTTCTTCTTCTTCTTCTTCTTCTTTTGTACCAGGGATTGAATGGGGGGGGGGGCAGTTAACCACTGAGCCACATCCCTAGTCCTTGTTAGTTTTTTTTTTTTTTTTTTTTTAACTTTGAGACAGGATCTCACTAAGTTGTTTAGGTCCTCACTAAGTTGCTAAGGCTGACTTTGAATTTGCAATCCTCCTGCCTCAGCCTCCTGAGCTGCTGATTACACTATACCCAGTCAAGAACTTTTTTATTAGTAAAGTAGTTATACCAAAAAATATTAATTTGATTTTTGTAAGAACAGCATATTATCCTGAAACTTCAGAAAATAATTTTCATTATCTGAAATTTTTTCTTTTAGGAAGTGCATTTTTATGAGTATATTTATCATACTTGTTAGCTCCCTGGACATATTTGAACAACTTTCCTATAGAGTGGGATTTGAGAAGGCAATTGAATACTTAACAAAACCACAAGATCTCCCCTGTATTTACAGGTAGGTGGGCAAATGAGAAAGAAAACAAATTGAACTTAGTAAACCCTTCTCAAACTACTTTCTAGAGTAGTGTTTAATCACACAGCTTAGAACAGAGCCCAGCAACTGTGAAGTAGATGAATATTTTTTAGAAAATAGAAATTGATAGAGATCTTCTCTCTGCTAGGAATGAGGTAATATTCCACCTACTTCCTGTCATGCCATGTCAAAACATATCAGGTATGTCTATGATTGGTTGCTGGCATCAAGGGATAAATACACAACTTATTGACTGAACCAACTAATTTTGTCAATTTGGAAGATTTTGTTTTGTTTCATTTTCCTTAGGACCTTTGAATTTGTGTTCGCCACCTAACCATGGTTTTATTTTTCCTACCAAGATGCTGATTAACAACTTCCTAGACTTAAATACTTCATGCTCTTTTTCTCACTTTGAATTTTTTCTATTGTGATTTTCAACCTGGTTTCAGTTCATTCCTAGTCCTTATTCATACGGAATGATGTTACCTTCTCTATATGTGCTTGCACTGCTGTTATTCCTGAACTCCAGAATCTACTGAACTGTAGCAAGTGTATCTCTATTTTCCCAACCTGTCTTCTCACTGCAAAATGTAGAGAAGGAACATTGATACCCTACTGTGAGGTCATGGCTGAAGAAATTTACCAGGGTATTTATGTAGTCATGCAACCAAGCCCAAATCCTACCAATTTGAATGCTTCCCAGAAGCAGATTTCCACTATACTCAAACCCAGGTTTGTTTGCATTTGATCATACAAATTGAATTGATTATCCATCACTTTGACTAATGGTAGAAAACAGAATTTGGAGCAACCAAAAAGGAAGAGCAAATAAGTCTAAAATATTGCTCATGAAAGAAGTTGATATGTTCAATATACCAAAAATAAAACCTACAAAATAGAGTCAATTACATGATGTATTAAGAATAAGTAAGTCTTATGGGTGATTTCAGAAGTACAAGAGGGAAAAGAGGTATCTGAACACACTCTGTGGGATCCTTTTCAATGTGCAATATTAAAAAGGCATTCATCAAAGACCATATTGAGAAAATAAGAATTAGATGAAAAGGTGAAGGAAAGGAAAAGAGGGTGAAGCAGTTACCTGTGAAAAGAATTTTAAGCAGAAGAAGTCTTTTATCAAAGATTTTAAGACAAGTGTACATCTTTTTGTGCTTGAAGAAAAGTAGTCTACAGCTGGAATAGATTGAAGAAGCTAGGGACAGGTAGACAAGAGAGGTAAAGTCATGCAGATATGCAGCCCCTTGGTAGGCAATACAGAGATTTGGATCCATTGCCTATGTTGATAGAAGAGTGACCTGATATAATAACTTTTAAAATAATCATGTTGGTGGCTTTGTTAGGAATAAGCTGTAAGAGGAAGAGGGATGAACTCTGAAGACCTGCCAAGGAACTACTGTGGGAAACAGACTGGAGATGCTAAGAGTTCAAAACAGGGGAGTAGCAGAGGAAGTGAGGAAAAGTGGTAGGACTCTGGATATATTCCAAGATATATGGCAATCTCAGACTTCAAAAATAGAAACATGAAAAAATTTCATTTATGTAAGATGATTACATTCTGGAGATCTGTACCATATTGTACCTATAGTTTTACACCATACAGTGTTGTCCACTTAAATTTGTTAAGAGGATAGAGTCAAGTGTTCTTACCATGATTTAAAAAAAATAAATATTAAAATGGAAAAATAGGAATATTAATGTGGGTTAACTGATGAATATTTGCAATAATGCAAAATGGAAATGCAGTAATGGCATATAGGATGGAGAAATCATGACAGTTGACAGTTATTAGAAAATTGAATGAAGAGGACCTAGAGAAAAATGTGGATACAGGAACAAAAATGAGAGAACAAAGATGAATTTGTTGTTTGTGCAAAAGAATACTAAGTCATTAGTCCTATATCATATATGTATTTATCAACCATAAAATGTTTTCCTTAAGCATCTACTATGGGCAGAACAGTAGGCAAGAAAGCACTGAAGATAAATGAGCCCTCCCATTCTGGAACTTACCATCCAGTGTGAGCCTTACAAGGAAAGAGAGAGGGGAGTTAACTTTGCCAAAGTGGTTCATGTTGACTGGAGAAATACTGCTAACTCAGTCAGACTCAAGGGGAACAGGGAATAATGGGGATCTAAGCGGGATTTCACATGCATGTTAAGAAAGGACAGAGCATTGAGTTTCTTGTGTTCCGAGAAGGGAATTTTAATTTTATCTTAAGGACAAAGGGGAGCCACTGTTCTTATGGAAAACGATTATAAATTCAGATCTCTTCATTTCTCCAGTCTTGCTCATGGGAAAAAAAAAAAAAATTTTACCCAAGGGATTTCTGGAAGAATCTTTTTGACTTTTAAACTTTCTAATTCTCAAGTGATAAAAGTGAAGTATCAATCAGATTAAGGTAAACTAGTGGTCCTGACAACCCAGAGCTTAAAACCAACATGGTGGAAATCCATGTGTCATTGGTTATATCCATGACTGGGATGACTCCCCTCCCTTCTCTCTTTACTTTCATAAAGTGAGTTCAGATAACTTTATCCCAAACTCTACTATAACTTTCTCAGTTTTTTGCTTTACTCATATAGAGAAGTACTATGGATATATTTCCCTTTTGTTATTAAAGTGGTTGTGTTTGTTATTTTTAATTGCTACATAATAATTTTACATATTTAAGGATGCAGTGTGATTCATGCATACAATGTGTTATGATAAAATTAAGGTTATTAGCATATCCCTCACTTTAATCTTTTATTATTTCTTTGTGTTGAAGCTTTCAAAATCCTCTCTTCTAGTTATTTTAAAGTATATAATACTCATATTTTTTTTGAGCCAATATCTCACCATGTTTTCCAGATTTGTCTGGAACTCCTGGACTCAAATGACCTTCCTGCCTCAGCCTCCTGTGACCTGAAACTACAGGTGCATCACTGTGCCTGACTTTTTAGATACACAGGACATTAGAATGTATTTTGGCATTTTATACATATGTGAAATATAATTTATTCTAATTCTAATTAGGATCCTATTCTTGTGGCTACCCTGCATTTCTATTTGACTATTGTTACACTGTGTAGTGTAGAACACCAGAATTTTTCTTCCAATCTAACTAGCTGTGTACCCATCATCCACACTCCCTTTGTCCACCTTCTTTCTTACTTTTCCAGTCCTATACTGACCACTATTGTCCTTCTATGAGTTCGATTTTTCTAACATCTACACATATGTAAGATCATGTGGTATTTGTCTTTCTGTGCCTGAATTATTCCATTTTGCATAGCATCCTCCTGTTTCATCCATGTTGCCACAAATGACAGGATTTCATTTTTTATTTTCAAATAATATCTCATTGTGTATATGCACCACATTTTCTTTATTCATGGGCATTTATCATTTGACATTTGAGTCAATTACATACCTGGGCTATTGTGAATAGCATTATAATAAACACGGGAGTGCAGGTGTCTCTTTGCATGTAGTTTCTTTTAAGTTAAGCTGCCAACATTTTTACCATGAAAATTTAGATTAAAGCTGGGCTCAGTGGTGAACACGTATAATCCTAGTGACTAAGGAGGCTGAGACAGGAGGGTTGTAAGTTTGAGGCCACCCTCAGCAACTTAGTGAGACCCTGTCTCAAAAACAAGAAACAAAACAAAACAAAAATGAGTTGGAGATGTGGCTCAGTGATAAAATACCCTGTGTTAAAGGTTAAATCCTCAGTGCAAAAAAAAAATTGATTATATTCTAAAATTATTTAATGAGTAAATTTATGATTACTCTCTAAAGAAAATGACCTTTCTTGAACTTTTAACTCCATGAAACATGGTGATTTGATGAGGAAAATGAGTAGTTTATTTGAAGTTAAGCTACAGAAGATGCTAGAATGAGACATTCTAACTTATCCTTAAATGCTTACACATATTTTGTTTATATAAAGAATAAACAATTATGCTGTACCCCACATGTTCCATGATTTAGTAGTGCTATAATAATTTGTCTTATTCAACACATTTAAAAAGCTGTGAAAGTAGCAAAACTATTCTATTTACTTCTAGGTTATGATCTTGAGAGAGAGAGAGAGAGCGAGAATGAAAGAGAGAGAGAGAGAGAGAGAGAAAGGAAAAAAAGAAGGGAAAAAGAAAAACACTCCTAGCATGCTCACATTCTTAAACACAGACTTAAATTATTAAGTATATGGTCATAAAATGTCAAATTTAGGGACACTATGAAATTAACCTTCCATGAATATGTTCCTAAACAAGATCCAATTTTATTATATTTTTAATTTTGCCCCAGTGATGAACTAGATGTTTATTCTAACATAAGTTACCAAAACTGGGGTGTTGTTTAGTTTTGTTGAGGTTTGGGGTGAGCAGAGGTAAGGAGTTTAAAGTATAAGTTAATTTAATTCAGTGCATAAAAGATTTAAAGACTCATGCTAAAGATTCTACCATTAAAGACTTTTTGAAAAGATCAAGATTAGCTATTTCATTTTGTAACTTCTAGAATCTGACATTATGTTCAGTGGATCTCTTGTCGTTTTCTCCTACTGAATCTGGTGATGCCTCAAAAATGCCTTTATAGCAAATCATACTGTTGATTTAACATTTATTT
Organism: Sciurus carolinensis; assembly: GCF_902686445.1. Classification (NCBI taxonomy): domain Eukaryota; kingdom Metazoa; phylum Chordata; class Mammalia; order Rodentia; family Sciuridae; genus Sciurus; species Sciurus carolinensis. Next base: position 94,841,291 of record NC_062215.1, read on the forward strand.
GAAACTCCTTTTATGTAACTTATGATGTTCAAAGAACACAAAGAATATCACAATCTTTACTTTTTATTTACTGGCTCTCTTCCAACACCTCACTTCTCTCAAAATTCTGTTAATATCTCCAGTCTAAGTAAATTAAATCCCTGCTTGATTTTTGATCTTTGATGAAAAAAGATTTTATTTTCTTGTTCAAGTTCAATGAGATTGTATCTTAATTGTTATTGTTTAAATTCAATTTTTTGGATGATATAAAAGCTTGTTATGATAATAGCTACTTATAAACTAATTTAATGTTTTCTAATTCTACTTCCTTAGCTTATAGCATTGAGTTTTTGTTGCTATTGTTGTGCAAACCATGCTAAGGTTTCATTTAGATTACATTTCTTTTTTGTTCTGATTTTGCCTTTCCTACATTCCAAGGGATGATCTTATAATGAATGTTTTCCTAGGTTCTATGTGATACATTTTGAGTAACTATATTTTGAAATAGCTATATGTAGTTGTTTTTTGAAGGACTTTAAACAGTCCTCATTTCCTTTAGTAGGCTTAAAGGTATAACTATGGGGTGACCATGCTTATTCACTAGGTCACATGACTAGGTCTACCCATTTTGAAGAAAGAGAACTGACTGCAGAGATTCTGGAAGAACAAAGAAGGTCCAGAGAACAGGTTTTACTGTAGGAGGCACACTGTTGATATTAACAAGGACATGGGAGTTCCACCATCTGTTGCGTCACCAGTCTGGCATTCTCCCCCTTCAATATCCTAAGTGCAATACTTAGGCTCCAGGGATGTTGTATCTATAGGATTACTAGTCCATTGAAAATGTCTGCCCTACATGACCTCGCATTTTTTGTGAATATTCGGATAATTAGGGGCAATATCTACAGTTGGGCTTCAACAATTAATAACTCAGGAATCTCAGACCATTTATCAAGCCACTGGAGTCTCACTTCCTCATCTGTACAATGCAGAGAAGAGTAGTATCTACTTCACAGGATTATTTTAAAGATCAAAAGACTGCTTTTAGAGTAGTGTCTGACTCAGAATGAAAGCTCAGTTGATTTTTGGTTTTGCTGCTCTCAAAATCATTTAAACAACTAAAAGAAGCTAAATAAGGGACATGACACCACAGCCTGTTTGCCTGTTTTGTAAGAGCTTGGTTAAATGTTCGGAGAGTCATCAATCACTGAGTTTGGGTTGTTTGATCAGTTCAATAAGAAGATAATTTGGGGCCAGACTTGATCTCTTTAACATGTTGTTTATTAAGTACAATTCTTTTTTCTTAATTTTATTTAAATTAATAATACATTATAAAACTTCCAGCTTATTTATTATATATTATCATGGTTTCTTAAATTGAAAACATTATATCATTGACATTATTCATGAAAATATCCTGAATAACCTGGAAATCTTTGCACATCAAAGAAGAGAGGCCATGAATTGTGTATGTCACAGGAGTTTCTGGAAAAAAAGTAACTTTAATAAGATAAAAATAGCATCTTCTTGTTAGAATACATGATTTAAATGATTGAATTTCTTTTTATTAAGTGAAAATGTGTAGTAATTAATCTTAGAAGTTGCAATTTTTCCAGAAGAAATAACATTTATAATTTCATTAAGATTAAAAAATGGATACCACCAATGATTAAAATAACAAGGCAATTATTAATATTATGTCAGAATAAGACACAAATGAAGAAAATAACATCCTATGAAAAACCAGTGGGCCACCAATGATCGTAGAACTTTATAGCACATGGAATATGAAAAACCCTCTATCCCTTCTTTTTTGAAGACTACATGTGAGAGAACTATACAAGAATTTACATCTATGCTGAGGGTTTTAAAAAATATATTTAATCACTCTGACTGCTGACCTAAAATGACATCACCATCATATCAAGATATTAATATTTAGGTCATGTCATAAAAAGAACTATTATTATCCTGGTTTGTAGTGATAGAATCCTATTTACCACTTACTAATAGAGAATTATTTTTGAAAAAAAATGGTCCCTATAGAGAGCTGTTATTTTCTTCTATTTCTCTTACTTCACTTTTAATAACTTGGTATTCTTGCCGATGAAACTGAAACATCTCATCTTCTTGAACTTCTGTATTTATTTCTTTTAGGACTTTAATCTGCTGAATTAATATTTCATTCCTCACTGAATATGTCAGTAACTCTGTCTTCGTTAGGTATAGTTCAGTATCATACATTTAGCTTTGACTCTGTTTCCTTTCTCTTCATTCTTTCTAGCTCAAAGTGTCCCCTGGACTCTAGTTTCTTGGTGTGGGGTCAGATCCTGCTTGTAGTCAAGAGGGCAATTGTTCCACAAAGGCACAAACACCAGAGGCAGGGATAGACGTTCCTTAGGAGTCTGCCCACCACACTTGTTAATAGCTGTTTAATTGCCCACCACCCACAGCCATACTCCCAGACAACGGACTTTAAATTCTAGTGATAGGGGTGGCACTTATGCTAGCACTTTTAACTCTAGCTTCTAGCCAAGTGTCCTATTAACTATTTTGGAGAATTAATTAAAGAAATATAGAAAAACTCTAATAGTCCTCAAAAGGGTGATTTAGTTAGGAGCATAAACTATAAAAGGAGCACCCCTTGTAAAAAAATATTAACACTCCCTAATTTTACCATTATTAACTATTTTGCTTTACCAAAGTCTGCCATATACTTCTCCTCTACTCAGTTCCCAGGGATTGAGCATCTCCTCTTCAGCCCACTTACTGGCTTATTCAGATACTTACTTTGAGACCTCCTTCAAATTCCTTCTGACAATATTGTATCAACCAGAGCTCCGTGCTTAAGGTTAGCGTTCTTGCACATCATGGGCTTTGCTAGCTGTGTCCGTTTTGAAGAGTCTTACAACCCCTTTAAGCCTTACTACTTTTCTGAAATCTAAAATTGTGGAAATAAAATCTGTTTTAAGTAGTTATTTTGCCAAGATTAAGCTAGAATACATGAAACTCTTGTTATTTCCCAGAAAACGTGTGTTAGTTTTGGTCCTTTTTCCCTTAGCAGTTAACTGTGCAAGAACTTTGCTTAATCAGACCTTTGGAATAGGATTTCCTATGGGCATGAGAACCAGTAATCTAATTAGTCAAACTATTCTTAAATGCTCTGCGGGATTATATAATTTCCTTCCTGGGATCATAGATCCAAATGCTGAGAGCATGGAGGAAGGAGATGGATGACAGTTAGCATCTTCAATGGAGTTGGGCCAGGGTCCAGGTGTCTCCTCATGTCCTCTGCCATTGGTAAGCAAAATATCATCTCTTTAGTGAATCAATGCAAAAGAGAAATACCCACATCAAACCTGAAGCAAACAACTTTGAAATTCTTCCTTTCTATATAATCATATTTGTATTTGTACATTTAAGATACAGTTCAAGTACTGTCGTTTCTTTAGTAAATAAAGCCTAAGAAATGATGTCTTGACCTCAGTTGCGGAATCATTTCTGAGATTTTTCTCTAAGGAGAACACATTTCCCCCTTCGTGCAGTCCCTTCTTTCTTTCATATTTGGGTTATGAACATGTCATCTTCTATTTTCAAAAACAAGTTATTATTTCCTCCTGTGATACACTGTTGGAACACCAGGTCTTTGATGTTTCTGTTGGATACACCAGCAGTCATCATAACTCATGCTCTTGAATTTTTAATATCACTCCACAAACTGAAATGACAAACACCCAGTTCTTCAGTGAACACACAAATATGGGAAAAAGATTGCTAAATAATAAAAGGTTGAAATAACTCTCTGAATTCTTGTTTTGAACCCACTGAAAATAAAAGGGAAAAAAATTATGTCGCTTTATTTTGTTCCCTGCTCTCAGTTACCATATTTGCCTCAGATCAAAAGAAAAAAGAAAAAGAAACTGCCAAGAGGTAAACTTTGAATCTGTTTTCACAGAAAGTATTATGTATGGGTTCTTGTATTATTTTTTGATATGTGACTAGAAAAAAATCATTATCTTTAACAAATTTTATTTTAAAAATTTTCTTTCAAAATATAAAAAATGAGGGTAATGCTAAATTCATGTTTTCTCCTCAAATTCCCTATTTCCTCATATCTAAAATAATTTTACCTCCTTTACTTTTTTCTTCAGATCACTTGAAATCTATTATTTGGCTATCAATCTAAATGACAATTAATTCTAGAATACACATTTTTCTCAAAGCTCATTCTGTTTAAATATTATATGTCAAGTTAGCATTGTAAATAAAGCTTGCCCTGAAACTGAAAATGAAAGTGGGCATCCATATAAAGCATTAAGTTAGTAGCTATGATATAAAACTTTACAGTTACAGATTATTTCGGTTGGAATGAAAGACCAATTCTTCACAGTGAGGCAAGATCTCCTCTACTGTCATAATTAAATTTTCTTTTTCTCATAGAAGCATCTTTCAGTGTTAATATGTAAACTTCACAACAATATTTAAATAGGTTATTTCAAATAGGACTATGAAGCTCTTTCTTCTATGTATACCGTATAAATTGAAAATGTTCTTTGTGGACATGGATCTTATAAATTGTTACCAGAAAGAATAAAATTAAATAAATCATTACTAGAAAAATCTCAGATACTTCTTATTTCTGTCTTAAATTAAATCTTATTTTCAAAATTAATATCCATTGTGATTATCTTCAACATCTCATATGAATAATTTAATCATAAGATTTTTCTCCTCCTTTATCCTAATGATGAAGTTCAAGGAATTATTTGAGCTCCTATTTATATATTAGAATTGAGAAAGGTTATGACTTGGAAGCTAACTATTCAACAACAAGAAAAAAAAAACTTTGGATAATTATTCTTTTATAATTTGAAATTTGAGCCTAGTTTAAATCAAGATTTAAAAAGTTAAAAGCAAATTTTAGAAATTGTTGAAAGTATTTCAATTAATGCCTCTTCAATACATACTGACTACATTTCTTATGGTTGGCATAATTGTCATTTACACAATATGGAGAAGTTTGCTTTGGAAGGAATGTAAGTTTTTTGCTTGTTTGTTTTGTGGTGCTGATGTTCAAAACAAGGACTTTGTACATGCTAAGCAGCAGTAATTTGCTTTAGGAAGGTCACTTAACTACCAAAGTTGCTCACCCTTCCTCAGCTCTGGGCCCTTGTACATACTGCTCTGACTGTAGCTCTGACTGTAGCAAAAGAAGTGTGTCCTTTGTCTTTTGCTAAAACATACACATATACTGGCTAAGATCCTAAGGGTTGCTCCTGGTCCATCTCTAGGCTGACTCAGTTGTCCTAATGTGTTTAACCTATCAACTATTTATCACATCACATAACAGCACCTCTATTACCCTTTCCTACAAACACTGAGAGGTAAGTATCTGAGTTCCTGAATTTACATTGTAAATTTTTTTTCTTCTGTTGAGGAAAAAAAAAGAAAGAAAAGAAAATAAAGCAGCAATTACTCAGTATGAATAAATGCTATAATGTGTTCTGTGCTACACCTTTCTTTGTTTGGATCTTGTGTCTTGTAATCATTCCCTATCAATACACACAATTCTTCCCCATTCATTTTTAACTTAACAATTGCATAGTATTTATTATATGCATTTACCATAATTGACAAAATCAGCCTCCTATTGAAGAGAATGTAGTTTCCTGTCAATTCTGGATTATCACTAAAATGATGTAATGACTATACTTACACTTAATTCACCCTCATACTTATGTAAGTACTTCTCCAGAGTAAATCCCAGATGAATTTGCCAGATCAGTAGTTAAGTATTTATAACTTTTATGACTTTAATCATTTGTTTCCCACAGGAAGCCATCAAATTATACCCTCACAATAATACATGGGCATTTTCCTTTTCCTCAGTCATACCAATGGAGTGTGTTTGTGAAACTTCTGAATTTTTGTCACTCTGAGAGATGAACAATGTTATCTCGATGTAGTTTTAACTTGTATTTTTATCATTAGTAAGTCAATAGGTTTTCTTTTTAACTTTCAAGAACCATTTCTCTTTTCTATAAATAATATATTCAGATCTTTGACCTATTTTGGCGTGCTGCCATTTTTGTCTTAATGACTTATATATATATATATATATATAAGTCATTATATATATATATGTCATTAAGACAAAATATATACATATATTTTAATTTTTGTTTTTTAACTGGATACATTAAACTGCAAATATTGTACATGTTAGTGGAGTACTACATGATGTTTTGATTCATGTATACATTGTGAATCAGGTTAAACATCTGTCTTCCCAAATATTAAGCACTTCTTTATGGAGAAAAATTCCAACATCTTTTATTTAGCATTTTGAGATATATAGTACACAATTGTTATCTACAGTCTACTTACAAATAACCTGTCTGAACTTTTTACTCCCACCTCACTGTAACTGAGTATCCATTGATTAACATTTACCCAATTCTCTTTCCCCTATACTCTCAACCTCTAATAACCATTATTGTACTCTCAATCACTTTGAAATCAGTTTCTTATATTTCACAAATGAGTGAGATCACGTGGTAATGTATCCAGCTTATTTTACTTTCATGATGTCCCCCAGGTCCATCCATGTTGTAGCAAATATCAGGATTTCATTCTCTGTTATGGCTAGGTTCTTTTATACTAAGAGGATTAAATGATACATTGCAATATGAATTGAAAATTATTTTATAAATAGATTGTTGTTTGACAGGATTTTCCCCTTATTCATTGGTCTATGGAAATAATACCTAGTTTCTCCTTAGAGTTATTAGTAAATGGACTGTACATTATTCGATTTGCTGACACAGTACCACTTTTCTTCCATTTGGAAATTTTGCAATATAGTAGCATCTTATAGGAATATTCCACTCCATTGTTCCTACGATCTTATAGAATTCTTAGTATATTTCATGTTTTGTTTTTCCATATGATATTAGAATCCATTTGTCTTAGTTATAAGTAAAAGCAAATAAACAAAAACCCACTTGCATTTTTACTTGGATCATATTAAATATGTACAATAATTTAAAGATAATTGACTTTTTTCTTAATGTGAATGTTACTCAAGTTTTTTGTTGTTTTTCCCTAAGAATGTAAGTTTTAAACTTTTCATGGTAACTTTAAATTTTAAATTTAATTTTTATTTTTATTTTCATTTTATACTAGAATGGAATATTAAATTATCCTTTTGTTCATACCAGGCACAAAATTATATAGTTTGAAAATGGTAATAATTTACTTCCTCTTCACATTTTTGCATCTGTAAATAAATTGTTCATATTAATGAAAGTATCTTTGATGTTTCTTTGCTAAGTTTGACTTGTAGGTTTGAGATAGGTGGTTTCCATTATATCCTTTAATTTTTTAATTAAAAATAGTTGTGGAAGGGTGTAAATGTCTTTACAGGGTCTGTGGAGATAATCCTCTGATTTTTGTCTAATATATATAATGAATGTATACTAATAAATTTGCTAGTATAAAGCTATTCTTGCATTCCTGAAATGAACCCCACTGTTAAAAACATAAAAATATTTTAATGTATTGTTAAAATCTGATTGCTAATATTTTATATAAGATTTTATACTATTCTAAAGATTAGCTTGCATTTTTAAATATGTTCAATTCTAAACTGGTTTAATATTAACATTAATATTAGTATCACAATAATGCTAATTTTTCCCATAACTCTGTTTTGATTTGTATTTTGTTGTCTGTGTGCTGAAATAGTTTAAAATGCATTGGGATTAACAACTGAAAAGTGTTGGTAGAATTTCTCTATGAGACCATCTACTTTTAGGAGTTTCAAATGTTTGTTATTTTCTCTGTTGCTTCTATTACAATCTGTTGATTTAGACTTTCTGTCATTCTAGAATTAAGTTGAATATTTAGTATTATCTTTTAAAAGTATTCATTTTATTTAGGTTTATAAGTTAATGTAATTTTTTATAATGTTCATCTTTTCCCTATTTCATGATTTTTTATCCAAATACTGTTTATTTTTCATACCTACAATTTCTTATATTTTCTCAATTAATTGGTGTCTATCTCCCACAATTGACATTTGATCTATGCATCAACAGAACTGTTATTTTGTGGTTTTGAACAATTAATTTCGACTTTTCTTGCACATTGATTTCAGTTTTTCTTGTGTAATAAACTTTTCAATTTTATTTCTGATTTATTTTCTTTCTTTTAAAGTTTACTGAAATTATTCTGAATTGCCAAGCTATGAATTGTTCTCTATGCACCATCTAGCAATATCTCCAAAGTATTATTGTTCCTATATATGATGCTTTTTTATGTCTTGCTAATTAACATTTTTATTAAAGTATGAAAGTAACCAGTTTCTTTAGAACTTTAGTTTTAAAATACCAATGAGTAAATAGTGCTTTGGAGCTACCATTTCTACTTAGAGTTTCTATTATGAAAATATATTAATTTTTTACCTTATTGAGATTTTAACTTTATTTTGAAGTTAAAAAATACTCCTTAACATTTTGAATCATTTTATTGAACTTTAAATAAGAAAAAAACCTTAAATATAGTCCTTCATATGATTTGCTACAAAAAATTAAATTGATTTTATCCTTACTTTTGACAACATTATAAATGGTATGTGCCTTATTCTATCACTTAACATTTATCTGTTTAAATATTTCAGAACTTAAAGCATAAGTGATTTTAGTGTGCTTACAGATTCCTAAATTAGTTGCAACCATTAGTGTAGGCCAAAACATTTAATGGGTACCTTATATTTTAGGTTAGTGGGATGGTTTGGCCATGACCTCAGCACCAGATTTAAAATGGATAACAGTAAGTATATTCAATTTTATTTCATAAGTCACTTTATTTTAACTTCATTTTAATTTTCATCTATTTGTATATCACATATAATATACATGCCCCATGGAAACTACACTTTGAAAATGTCACTGAGATTTCTTAAAATAAGAAATGACATTTTCAGTGTGTAAGAGTGTTTATAGATTTTAGCATAATTTTGAGTCTATTCCTTTATAGAGAGATAAAAGGAAATGAAATTTAACTTATGGCCCTTGTGACTTTATCAGATCCTCTCCATGTGGAGTGTCTAAAACATCAAGCAGTGGAAACAAGAAACAGGAGGGAATTGGGTACTGGTATTCAAGGTCAGACCCAGAGAGACTTGGGTGCCAGTCCCACTTTGCTGAGTAATAGTTTTGTGATGCTTCAAATCACAATATTCGTCTTGTGTCCTTACTATTCTGTTCCACATACCTAGTGTGAATGATATTTATTTCAGGGTCTGGTTTTAGGGTAAGTCAAATTCAAAACTGTAAACCAAGTAGCATATAGCAGTACTTTTAAAAATGATCCGTTTTTTACTCTTTTTCCAAATATTCCTTTTTTGTTGCTTTTGCCATGTACCAAAGAGTGATTTTAAACCCCAGTGAACAGAAATAAAACTGTGCTGCATATTTGTCTCAAAGAGTGTTCTATTTTGTTTCCTGAGTGACCCTATTTCTAGCCATATGGAATACAGAAAACATTGTAAGTGCTTTGAGAGTTCATTGTAAACTAAATCTTTCAGAGTGCTTCCAAACCTGAGATACTGTTCTCTCTCTATATATATTATAATTTACAGCAACCAGGATACAAAGGGTGGACAACTTTAATCAAATCAGGAAACCTGTTTTTTATTGTGGTTGCTGAAATGATTAGCTTTGTTGTGCCAGTTACTTAAATTCTTGGTGGCTCTTCTTATAAAGAAATTTGATTAGGTAAGAGATGGACAAACATTTTATGTGAAACACAAAATAGGAAAAATTATAGGTTTTTTGTGTCATATGGGTCTGTGTGCAAATATTCAGCTCTGCCTTCTGAATCTAAAGCAACTACAGAAATGCACAGATAAATTACTTTGATTATGTTCATCAACTCTCCACTGCTGTGACAAAATAACTGAGAAAAATGAGTTAAAGAAGAAAAGATTTATTTTGACTCAGTGTTTCAGAGCTTTTGGTCCATGATTGGCTGGCTGCACTGTTTCTGGGACTGTGGTGAGGCAGGATATGATGGTCGAAAAGCATAGTAGAGTAAAACTTCTCACCCTCTGTAACTTAGAAGCAGAGAGAAAGAGAGTGTGTCAGGGGCTGGGGACAAAATAAACATCAAAGGTGTGTCCCTGGTGACCCACCTCTTCCAACTCAGCCCTGCCTCTTAAAGTTTCCACCACTTCCCAATAGCAGCATCAGCTAAAGACCAAGTCTTAAATATGTGAGCCTTTGGGTACATTTCAGATTCAAACTATAATTATGACCATGTTCCAATAAAACTTTATTTTAAAAAATAGGTGGTGGATTGGATTTGACCTACAGGTCACAGTTAAACTTGCCCCAGATTAGAAGAATTTTTAAAGATCTTTTGTATTTTAATATTTTCTTAGTTAAGCTTAGTTTTAGTTTAATTTCTTACTAAACAATTTTTAGCCCTGTTGGATTTAACTTGCTACAATTTAATGTACTTAATCTAACTGGAAAAATACCTGTTCTCAAAATATTTTCAATATGTTATACTTAGGCAATTTTTTTAAGCTCTCTTCTTTATTCTAAGTAAGCCACATGACCTAATAATCCTGGAGCTAAAAGTAACCTTGCAGGTTATTTTATTCATCTTTCTGCCTTTGGGTGACATTACAACTACATTCATATCTTGGTGTTCTTTCTCAAGTATACCCACAATCCCAGCTACTAAGAAGGCTGAGACAGGAGGACCTCAACTTCAATGCCAACCAGGGCAAACATAGTGAGAGCCTGTCTCCAAAAATATAAAAATAAAAAGGACTGGGATGTGGCTCAGTGGTAGAGTGCTCCTGGTTTCAATTCTCAATACTAAACAAAAAAAAAAAAAAAAAAAAGAAGAAGAAGAAGAAGAAAGAGGAGGAGGAGGAGGAGGAGGAGAGGGAAGAGAGGGAGTGAGGGAGTTGGAAAGAGAAGGGGGATAAGAAGGAGAAGGAGGAGAAGAAAAGAAGACATTGTTCCATGATAGAAAATCAAAGCATGGGGCCAACAGATAATACCGGCTTGGAAGTTGGAAGGCAGGCAGAGGAGAGAGTCAGGAAAAACTTCTAGAAGAGGTCAATTTTGTTTGTTTGTTTTGTTTTTGTTTGTTTGTTTGTTTTTAAGGTGGGGTCTTGCTATGTTGTCCAGGCTGCACTCAAACTTGGTATGCTTCTGCCTCAACCTCCTCTGACAAACTGGAATCACAGGCACATACCACTGTGCTCAGCTTAATACAACATATTAATACAACATATTGTGTGGTAGTCTGCTGAGAAGGCAGGGACAGGAGAGATGGGAATTGCCAGTGCAAAGAAAATATGCCAATATTTTCACTCTATTGAGTTTCTCTTAAATGTCTCAGACATCTCACCTAGTAATAAAAATATTTAAGTCCTAATCTTTTACTGTTTCTTTCTTGTCTTGATGGCTCTCTTTAAAGCATATTCTTTAATAAAGACATGATATTAATTTTTCAGAACTTCAGTTAATCCCTGGTGTCAATGGATTCCGTATTTCCAATCCTCCCATTCTTCTGGTCTGTTTGTTGCACGCTAGTTTGGAGGTAAGAGATCTGTATGCCAGCCTTCCCGCGTCTTTACCTTTTCTCCTTAACTGGTTGCCACAGGATGTAGGACTTTCTCTGCTCATCAGCAAAATCATAAATGTACCCTGTACATAAAGGAAGGACAAAATGCAGCATTTTCCCATTGGAACAGTGACATTTACATTTCCTGTCCTAGTCTCAGGGCTTGGCACATTGTTGGAACGTAGTAAACACTAAATGGAACTCAGCTGGGGAGACATATTTTTTGATTCCACTTAAAATCTGTGTGAACTCGAATAAGTTATTTAACATTTTCCCTGTCTCTCTATAAACAATTTGGTATCCAGTATTAATTCTTCAGCAACATGTACTTACTGAGAAAAAACTTATGTGCCAGGTACTGTTGTGATTACTGGGGATTCTGTTTCTTCCACTTCTGTAAGCCAATGAACTTATGAGTACCTGGTGACAAAGCTATAAAAGACTTACATTCAGGTGAGGGGAATTATTAATAATTAGAAAAATAAATTCCATTATTATATAAAATTATAATGCATCAAATTTTAAAAAATGAATTGTGTTCTCTTCTCTAAAATAATAATAATAAGAGCAAATCAAACATTGAGTAAGATCTCCTCATTAGAGCTTGTTTTTATGGGGCGTCTATGCCATTATATAATCTGTACTATTGTAACTCAGTATAGTTCTTTAAATTAATACTTTGTTCAAGCTAGTCTCACCATAAAATTAATATTTATGTAATGAGTTAACTTTTATATGTATATGTGCATATAAAAATAGAAAAATAAAGATATATATAAGTATCTAGAAAACCAAACTGATTTCTTTGATATTATTTAGGAACAAACTAAATTTATTTGAGTAAAGATAGATTGTTAATAATCATATGATATATGATTAATAAAATTAATACAAATATTAATTTAATATATATTTTATATACAAATATTTGAGTAAAATATATTTTAAGTAAATGTACATACCTATTAAGGTTTATATATACAGTTATTCAAATAAGAATTTTATTTTTATTCAATACCTCCTAAAGTAATCTAGTTGATGATATTTTGGGAAATCCAATTTTGGAGGGTTCCAGAATCAAATGAGTGACTGAATAAAGACTTCTAGATCCCTTCTATGCCCTAAATTGATGAATTTCGTGAATACTCATGGCAGTTTCTCATTCTGACCACTGGATGGCAGTGTCAAGTTCCTTTGTTTTTATTCAAGTTCATCACTAGACAGAGATAATTGCCTCATTTTCATTTCATCATAATTTAGGGAGCAGCTAGTCAGGTTGACCACTTGATGGAGCATGAGCTGTTTTCACTTTTGGGCAGATTTTTTGTAATTGGATTATAGACCCAGTGACAAGATTTTTTCAATTAGTGACCCAGTGGACACTATTTTTGTTTTTTGTAAAAATCTTAGTAATTCAGATAATAATATTTGAATTGCTTATTACAGTCATTTGGTTAAAAATATGTTTCTCAAAGAAACATTTTTAAACAGTAAAATTTCAGTTTACTTTGTGTTTGAATCAGGGAGATGAGTTATAATCTGAAAGACATTAAGACATATCATAGAAGGACTAGAAAATAACATGATTTTATCTGATTATCATTACAAATAACTTTTCAGACATAACTAGAGATTTCCTTTTATACACTCTCATTTTGATATGTTCTCTGCCGCAAGCTGATCTTTCTTCCAATAGGTACCCTTTCTTCTATAGAAAAGAGAAGATTCTTGTTTTTTCTACCACTAGTTTCCTACCAAACTGCATTAGTGGAACCTAGACAAAATTTTATTCTAAAAATCTGAAAACTATTTTATTTTTTTCTTTTAATATCTAAGCTTAAACATAACCAAACATAAGCAAAAACATTAAAAGAGGAATATAGACATCTCTCCCGCACTTGTCATCACTTAATTAACTCTCTAGAGCCTCCTACCAAAGTCATTTACTACTAAACCTATGTTCTGACCATAATTATCTTTAGTCAAACTTTATGTTTGTGAAAGAATTGTTCAAAACTCTTTCTACTCATTATAAATTATAAAATGTTCAAATTATAAAGTAATAGATGCTCCACAATGTCTGTTAAAATACCCAGCTTTCTATACATTTCTGAGCTTTGCCCTGTGAGTCAGCATCATTGAATCAACCATGCTAGTATTTACCTTATTTTTATAAGAAGCTATTGTATTGTAGGAGATACATGGTTGAAGTTGAAGTAAGTAAAAGAAATACATGCATGACTTGAACTGCCTCCTTTGTTTCCACCTTCTTTTTAGAAAATATTCTACATACTGACATTTTAACTGTAAAGAGAGATTCTGTACTCAAGAATCAATATTACATGAACATGACCTCAGATTTTCAATGCTATGAATTTGTAAAAGACTAATATGAGTGCACATGATGATTAATTCTATTAAAAATACCTTATCGTCAGTTTCAAACTGTCTTTTTTATTGTTTTTTATTTTTACAGACTGCATTTTGATTCACTGTGTACAAGTGGGGTATAATTTTTCATTTCTATGTTGTAAACAATGTAGATTCACACCATTCATGTAATCATACATGTACATAGGGTAATAATGTCTGTCTCATTCCACCATCTAATCACTTATACAGTCATTTAAAAATATTGTGGATGAAAGGAAGTAGCTTGAAGCTAAAAACTGAGTGAGTATTCTATCAAACAGTGGTCACTATACATAACCTTAAACATGAAACTACTGCTCTGGAATTTATTTGCCTCATTTTTCTGAAGTATTTAGAGTAGATTATTTCAGAAGTTCCCTCACTCTTCTAATTATTCATTTGAAATTTATATATACTTGAAGTTTTATATTTATTTATTTAGTTATTTTGATATAGATTAATTTTATAACTGAAATTTGCTTTTTTATTATTTTTATTTTTACACTCTGCATCTTGATTCATTGTACACAAATGGGGTACAATTTTTCATTTCTATGGTTGTACACAATGTAGATACACACCATTTGTGTAATCATACACATACATAGAATAATGATGTTTGTACCATTCCACTATCTTTCCTTCCTCCACTCTCTCCTCCCCATTTTCCTCTACACAATCCAAAGTCCCTCCATTCTTCTCTTACCCAGCCCCCACCCCATTACGTATCATCATTCACTTATCAGAAAAGATATTTGGCCTTTGTTTTTTTGAGATTGGTTTATCTCACTTAGCATGATATTCTCCAACTCCATCCGATTACCTGCAAATGCCAAAATTTTATTCTTTGTGGCTGAATAATATTTCATTGTGTATATATACCACAGTTTCTTTATCCATTTATCGATTGAAGGGTATTTAGGTTGATTCCACAATCTAACTATTGTGAATTGAGCTGCTATAAACATTGATGTGGTTGCATTACTGTACTATGCTGATTATACCTTTGGGTATAAACTAAGGAGTGGAATAACTGGGTCAAGTGGTGGTTCCATTCCAAGTTTTCTGAGGAACCTCCATACTGCTTTCCAGAATGACTGCACCACTTTGCAATGCCACTAGCAACTTATGAGTGTACATTTTTCCCCACATTCACGCCAACACCTATTATTACTTATATTCTTGATAATCACCATTCTAATTGGAGTAAGATGAAATCTTAAGGTAGTTTTGATTTCATTTCTCTAATTACTAGAGATGTAGTACACTTTTTCATATATTTGTTGATCACTTGTATATCTTCTGTGAAGTGTCTGCCCAGTTCCTTAACCCATTTATTGATTGGGTTCTTTGAAATTTTGGTGTAAAGTTTTTTATATTTTTTATAAATTTTGGAGATTCATGCTCTATCTGAAGTTCGTGTGGAAAAGATTTTCTCCCACTGTGTAGGCTCTCTTTTCACATTATTGATTGTTTCCTTTGCTGAGAAAAAAGCTTTTTAGTTTGAATGCATTCCATTTATTGATTCTTGCTTTCATTTCTTGCACTCTGGGAGTCTTGTTAAGGAAGTCTGGTCCTAAGCCAACGTGATGAAGACTCAGTCCTACTTTATCTACTCCATTTGGAATAGCCTCAAAAAAATAAAATAAAACACTTGGGAATCAATCTAAACAAAGAGGTGAAAGAACTCTGCAATGAAGTTTACAGAATACTAAAGAAAGAAATTAAAGAAAACCTTAGAAGATGAAAAGATCTCCCATGTTCTTTGATAGGCAGAATTAATATTGTCAAAATGACCATACCACCAAAGGCACTATACAGACTCAATGCAATTCCAATAAAATCCCAGCGATGTTTCTCATAGAAATAGAGAAAGCAATCATGAAATTCATCTGGAAGAATAAGAGACCTTGAATATTCAAAGCAATCCTGAGCAGGAAGAGGGATGCAGGTGATATCATAAAACCAGCCTTAAACTATACTACAGACAATAGTAACAAAAATAACATGGTACTGGCACCAAAATAGACAGATAGACCAATGATATAGAATAGAGGACACAGAGACAAACACACATAAATACAGTTATCTCATACTAGACAAAGGTGCCAAAAACATACAATGAAGAAAAGATAGCTTGTTCAACAAATGATGCTGGGAAAACTGAAAATCCATATGCAGTAAAATTAAACCCCTATCTTTCACCCTGCATAAAACTCAACTCAAAATGGATCAAGGACCTAGAAATTAGACCAGAGAACCTGAACCAAATTGAAGTTTCACATTTACATATAGCAATATGTAGACAATTTTAGGCCTGTTCGATATACAAACTCATAATGAAGGAAATTGTATTAAATTATAAAATTAGAACAATTAATACACACACAGAAGATCAGAAAACCCAAACAAAACAAAGAAAACATTGTGTTTCTTCACAACTGCATTAGGGACCCAATTTTAAGAATTTAAGGGAAAAATATGACAACTGAAAACATCACACTATGTGTACTATTTTCAGTTCATCTTATCTATCGTTCCCAGATTTGTGTTAATTTTACTCAGTAAAAAAAAAAAAAAAAAAAAAAAAAAAAAAAAAAAAAAGCCCTAGTAGTTAAAACTCTGCCAAGAATTCTGTCATAAGCTGAACATTTTTAAGCTACATTAATTTTTTCCAATTTCTTGAAAAAATATTCTTTTTGAATACTGAAAACACAAAAATAACAAGAAACAAAAAGAAAAGAGGTTATTTGTTGTCTTTCCCTGTTAACTTCTATTAGCCTCCATAGCATCTTTATGTGAGACCTCAGAATAGACTTTTATACTCTGAGAAAAATTTAAAAGTGCTTCAGAACACAACTGCCTTTGTGGTTGTAATGTGGAACATATAAGATTTAAAGATTATTTTCTTATTAAAGAATAGCAACGTTCTACAATGTATTAAAATCAAGACCGTTTGCCATTTAAAAAAACTATTTCTAGTTACCAAGAGTAATCTAGAAAAGCAAAATCTTTTAACTCACTTTAAAACTTTGTATATAAGCAATAGTCCCAGAATTTTACAAACCAATGAACACAGATAAATTATCCTTCTAAGTATACAGTCAACCCTCCATATCCACAGTCTCAATATCTATGGAGTCCACACGTGGACTGAAAATGGTCTGGAAAAATTTTTTGCACAAGTACAGACTCCTGTTTCCTTGTCTTTAGTCCCTCAATAATGCAGTGTCACAACTAATTACATGGCATTTACAGTATACTGGGTACTAAAGGTAATCTAGCGATCATTTAAAGTAAATGGGAAGAAGTACATAGGTGATATGCACATACTACACCATTTTTATTCACAGACTTGAGCATTGGGAGTTTTGTAATGCAGGGGGATCCTGGAACCAATCCCCAAGGGATAACTGTACTTCATTCACTACCCCCATTTCCCCATTTGTGTATTTTGGGACCTGTAGCAGAACCAAAAATATTTCTAGAATTATTTATTAATTAAAACATTTTATTTTATCATTGATCTCCTAAGAGAATCTTTTCATCTCTCTGATATTTTCTTATTCCAAACTTCACCAACAAGACCTACTTTGGGCCCTGCCTTGCCGGGCTTTCAGACTATGTTAATCCTGCCCTTTCAGACTATGTTAATCAAAAACTTGCTGAGTTCCCTTGAGTTTTCATTGCTTGAAGTTGAAGTAGACTTACATTTTGCTTTACATGAGAAAATGATGAAATACCTCCTATCAAACTCCATGCAACCGGGTCACCTAAGTCTTGAAACAGTTTGTTTGCCTCCAGATTTCAATTGCCTTCTGAACATAAAAGTAGCAACCTCCAATTGCAACTGATACTTTTGTAGGCCTGCGACATAGTCCATGAGGTGTGGTTGGAGAGAGAAGGTATCATTCTGTCTTTTCTGTCCAGCCCTTTTTTACATACCATTACCTTTTAGTAACATTACCTTTTAATACTCCATGTTTTAGATACCATCTTCTCCTTCAGCCAAATTCATAGCCTCTATGCTATCTATATTATTTTCAGAAGATCTATACCTTAAACTGAGCCCTATTAGAATACCAATCCACACATGTCACATGTACATACAAGAACAACTGTAATCATAGACTTGAAAAACTCTAAATATCACCACATGTCCCTATCTACATCCTTGATGTTTTTGCCCATGGTGCAGAAAAGGGACATTAAGTAGCATGCCAGGCTACTGAATAAACTATTTGCAGTCTATTCAGTTCTTGTACATAGGATATATTTTTCAACTTCACTTGATCTTCATAGATAAGCCAGAAAAGCATGTCTGTTCTTACCCTAATGTTCAAATACCTGATATTGTGAGTCCTTGTCACTCATCTTAATGTATGACATTTCTGGCAGCAAATGGTAGTATTTTCACAACAGTGCTTGAGTTTAGCAAAGAAAAAAATGATAAAAGAAGACAATAAACAAACACACTAGTCTGATACTTCTGTAATAATAAATATTATGTGATGTTATTTGTTTCTCAGTCCAAGAAAATGTAGCTTCCTTATTAACTGTTTTCTAACTATTAAACTGGGGGAGATTTGGACATCAGTAAACAATGACAGATAATGTTGCTAACATTGCCTTCCACCTATACACATGTATTTATCTCATATTGCACTTTTTGTTAACCAAACTATATATAATAATAGAAAAAGTCTTTTTGATTATGATTTTATAAACTGATTTTGAGAGAAAAGTTTAAATTTCAAAATATTTAAATGCATTAAGGTATGCTTTACTTGGTCATTAAATTAATTTAAAGTAACTCTGAAGGGATATGCTATTAACTTAATTTTCTTCTTTCACAAGTATTGTTTAAATTACATTTGCACAGTTTTCCTGTCATGGAAATTTGCCTTCAATGTTTAAGGGCAAAACACTTAGGAGAGGACATGTTTTTACAAAATAGATTAGCTAAAACTGAGTGTTTGTTGGATAGGTCAAAAGTGGGTATCTCCTTTTTTATGCATGATTTACACTTAATTTGGGCTTCTTTGTAGATCAATAAGACACTGCTAACCTGATTGTTTCTCATCTGGCAGATCTTTAGGCAAGCGACTATAAAAGCATTGAGGAGAAAATCCATTTTGCTAACTGGCTATCTGGAATATATGATCAAGCTTTACTTTAGCAAAGATATAGGAGGAACCAAGCAACCAATTGTGAACATAATTACTCCATCCAGTATAGAGGATCGGGGCTGCCAATTGACATTAACATTTTCTATTCCCAAGAAAAATATTTTTGAAGAACTAGAAAAAAGAGGAGTTGTTGTAAGTATATTTCCCATTGCTACCAGATTATTTCTATGGGTTGTAAGTTGGGGGTAAATTTTGAATTTATTGGTTTATTCATTTGCATGTCATTTCACATCAATCCTTTAGGATAAATTTTATGCCAAACAGGCGTACAGTGCAGAGCTAAGTGCAGGGCACAGACATATATCTGTCATTTTCTGGTCAAGAGAAGGTATTACAAATTTTGGTTGTGAGAAATGCTATTATGTAACTTACTCAGTCTTTTCATTACAGGGCAAAAAGAAATTATTTCATTTTAATCCATTAGTATATGTTTTCCATCAATTCACTAGTTTTGATTCATGAGAACTCCAGTATAACTTTATTTAATCTTGGAAAAAAAGAATATAACTTATTAAAAAGAAATTAGTCTTATTTAGTGGTCTAATAAACTCAGTTTTTTTTACCCTAGTCAAAAAAGATATAAAGACAATCCTCAGGATTAGTAACATGCAAGGAATATATAGTTTTTTAACCCTTAGGCCTATGTGGTCTTCAGACTCTTGAAGAGAAATAACAAGAGATGGGAGTTAAACAGGACAGCATGCATAGACTATACACTGTTTCATCTGTTTACAAATGAGTGTTTCTTAAAGTAGACTATAGTGATCTTCAGGTCAGGCCAAATTTTCTAGTCCTACAGTGTTCCCATGGATATAACCAACTTCTCTGTAAGATCAGGGATTAGAGAATTAAATTTAAGGAAAATTCGCTAAAACTCCCTGTAAGATTCTCATTCATTTTAAGTTTGTCCAAGGATTCAAGTCCATCCAGGATTTCCCCAAAGAAAAAAATGAATATATGATGTATTGGATGCTTAGAGATGAGAATTGCTGATTGGACTTCAGGTCCAGCCCATTATTATTTTCATTATTAAGAAGAAAGTTTCAAATCACAGAAACACACACCATGTTTTACTGAAAGCAAAAAAATTATTTATGTATTAAGTTTCATGGAAGCCAGCATGAATGCTTTCTGGAAGTTTATCTTGAATGGACATTTTCAGTATGTGCTAAAACTTTTGTGACTTTATATAATTTTGTTTTTCCTCCAGTGTGACAAGCGAGAACCAGATGGGATTCGAGTGGCTCCAGTTCCTCTCTACAATTCTTTTCATGATGTTTATAAATTCATCAATTTGCTTGCATCTGTATTTGATGCTGTAGAAACAAAAAAGTATCAATGTTCTTAAGATTAACATGCAGATTTACTGAAAGATGTCATATTTTACTATTATTCAATTTTACTTTTAAAAATATTTCAAAATTTATTTCATGTAACTGGCAACAAATCACATGCTTTACAGAAAAAAATTTGATGTCATTTTTTAAAAAATCTGTGTCCTTCTGAAATCTATATGGTTGTCCTGTTTCTTCAAATTTGAGGAATCAAAGACTACATGTATCACACCATTAGGAACACAGTCTTAATTAGCCATTACATTTCATGGTTATTGAAATGTTTTCTGTTAGTTTAATTTATAATTTGACTGACAACTGCAAATTCTTATGGAATTTTTGTGTCAGTATTGGAAATATTTTAGTTTTAATTTACCAAAGAGTATATTTTAGGAATCAAGATTAAACAGTCTGCTATATGTATGATTTTGCAATGTTCTATCCAATTCCAGCAAAGAAAATACATTTTACTGGGCAATAGCTTTCAATTATTTTCAGCTACACTGTACACTAAGATATATATTTAATATCAGACACCAATATTTATGATGTTTCTCTTATTTTATTGATTCTAAAACATTTTGTCATGTTGAACATATCTGAAAGAGGACATATCTTTTTATTTTCAAAAAGTAACTTCCTGAAATCACCATTAGCCCTGCTTTTATGATCTCACAATGAATATGCAATATCATGGATTTTATTTAGAAAATGGCATATGTAATAAAAGTTTCATAAATTATTTGGCTGTGCTCTGATATTTATTACTTTATTTTATCTCATTCAGGAAATTCTGGTAGCCAGGCACAGTGGTGCATGCCAGTAATCCCGGTGACTCGGGAGGCTGAGGCAGGAGGATCATGAGTTCAAACACAGCCTCAGCAATGGCAAGGTGCTAAGCAACTCAGTGAGACCCTGTCTCTAAATAAATACAAAATAGGGCTGGGGATGTGGCTTAGCAGTTTAGTGCCCCTGAGTTCAACCCCTGGTATCCCCCCGCCCACAATAAAAAAAGAAAAAAGAAAGAAAGAAATGCTGGTTAAAAATTTATTCATTTGATTTCCCCACCCACTCTTTATTCTAGTTTATATTTTTCAAGGATGGTCTTTTATTTATATCATCATAGGCTCTTGTTTCTTCCAATAGGAATGTCCCCTGACAATAGATAGTACTGTCTGTGAAGTAGTGAATACTTGCTATTGAGGGGAATTAGGAAATGAATGCTTCATCTTTCAACCACTTTTTCCCAAATTTTCGGACCTTTCTTATCTACTATGAAAACCAAAGTTACACTCACCTCAGACTTTGCTATTTTCAGTTGTTGATGCCACAACAGTATCTATGAATTGACAAAATGTGCATTTATGTACATAACTAGCAATAAAAAGTCAATACATTATTATTGCTCTTAATTAAATACATTTTTTGAATCAAATAAACTGACTTAGACAACTATTTTGGAGGATAGAGTTAAATAATAAGACATGGAACTCTAACATTAACAACTACCAACACTGGCAGCTACTCATATTTATCAACATCTTGTCATTCACCATATTGTGGTACACTATATATGTTACCTCACTTAACTGAATGATTACATAATTGCTTTAGGGAAGCACCCCACTTCTTCACTGGATGAAACTCAATTTTAGAGATGGAAGAGTTCTCTAACCCTGAAAACTCAAGCATGAATGGTTTCACATAGGAGGAATTGGTTTTTAACCTCCTTAGGGTGAACAGAACGACCAGGTTGTGTTATCAATGAACACATAGCTTAGTAGTAGAAACAGATATTAAACATGGAAACACCCAATTATATAATTGCAAATTATAATTTTTGTGAAAGATGAATAGATGATGGTGAGTAAGAAAACTGATGGTATTAATTTGATGACTGAGTATATGAAGGTGCTTTTAAAGTTATGTGCTATTTCATGCAAAATCACATTAAAATTATATCAAATCATAAGTACAAAGCATTCCAGGAATAATAAGCACCACCATTCCACTAATAAAGAGAGCATTAGAAATCCTTTCCTTCCAGCTCACATTCACCTCCATCTCCACTAACCACTGAATTATATTTTATGTGCATTCATTTTCATATTTTAAAAATTTTCCAACTACGTATGTACCCGTAAACTACTTTCTCCTGTAAATAAATGTAATCATATTTTATATATTCTGTTTTTGTTCAATATTGTGGGTTTGCTGTTTTTTTGGTTTTGGGTTTTTTGGTAGAGTGATTCATTCATCAATTGTCACCTTCATTGCTCAATAGTATTCTATTCTAATATTCCATTCCAAGTTTTACAAACATTTTAGAGAAGAGTTGCAAACCACCTAAATCACATTTAAATCTGAATACACCTAAATTATAAATAAATGGTGGGACATGATAATTCTATTTTATTTCCCCAATAAAAATTATTCATATGATCTGTAGTTCATTTTTTTTATAAGTCAGTTTCTCTCTCTCTCTCTTTCTCTTTCTTTCTCTCTCTCTGTGTGTGTGTGTGTGTGTGTGTGTGTGTGTATTTCAGAGGTATCTGTACTTTCCTATTGGCTAATTTACTTGGTATTTCATCAATTCCATACGGCTTTAATTACTATAACTTAGTATGGTCTGGCATCTGCTCAATTAAATCTCTCAGTTTCTTCTTGTAAAGATTGCCTTGGTTATCCTGGGCCCCTTTATTTTTAGTTATAAATTTAGAATATATCTAATTAAATTTAGAATACATTTATTGTGCTCCATAAAAACTCCTGCTGGGATTGCAATTGAATTGCAATTAAATCTTAATTCAGTTTCACAAGAATTGACTTATATCAATGTTGAACCTTTCTACCCAAGAACATAACATTTATCTCCATTTATTTACGACTTCTTTAATGTTTTTCAAAAAGTTTTATTTTCTCAATTAAGGAACTTCACATTCATAGTTCGACATACTCCTATTTATAATTTCATTATTATTCACATATTATCTTTTATAAAATATAATGTGTAGCTGATAGTCGGTACTGCAAAGACATGCATTTGATACATTTTTATATATTTCTTATCAGAAATACAATTTTTTTTAATCATTTAGCCATAGATTCTTTTTATGTAGACAATCATCTTTGAAGAAGCAGTTTTCATTCCCTTTTGAATTCTTTTGACTCTTATTTCTTCTGTTTTTCTTCTGTTGGTTTGAGATGTGCATGTATGCCTGCGCGCAATCTGACATTTCCTTCTACTGTGTAGAAGTACTTGTCTCTGTTACTTCATTATACACTGGCTATTTTAACATGCATGAATGACAAAGTTTAAAATTAGTCTTTTTGTTATCTTGCCCTAATGAGTTGAAAAAATTTGAATGCTTTAACATGGAGTGGCCTCCTCTCTTCCTTCACGCTGTGGTTATTCGGTACAGCATTTCTGATTCTGCTTCCCACTCCCACACATCTATAAACAGACACTAAAATCTTTGCTCACTATTTCTCCCTGCAAATCAGATTTCCCTTTTTGGATGAAATTCACTTAGAATTTATGTTAATGAGGATTATTCAGTAGTCAATTCTATTAGTCTTTGGGAAAAATACTTCAATATTTTTTCTCATTCTTAAAAATGGTTTCCCTTGCCCAGCACGGTGGTGCTTGCCTGTAATCCAGCAACTTGGAAGACTGAGGCAGGAGATCTCCAGTTCAAAGTCAGCCTCAGCAAAATCGAGACACTAAGCAACTCCGTAAGATGCCGTCTCTAAATAGAACACAAAATAGAGCCGGGGATGTGGCTTATTAGTTGAGTGTCCCTCAGTTCAATTCTCGGTACCCACCCCTCCAAAAATGATTTTATTTGTTGTAGAATTCTATGTTGACAATTCTTTTCTGTCAGGAAATAAAAAATATTGACTCACTATGTTTTAGCTGGGATTATTGCTGCTAAGTATTCAGCCACTCTTTAATCTGTTTCTTTTAAGATCTCTTTGCGTTTAATGAACTGCAGTTTTATAATGATTATTTAGGCAGTTTTTTACTCTATTTGTCTTTTTTTTCTTATTTGCTATACTTCCAAAATCTGACAATTAGTTCAAGTTACAGAAAATTCAAAAGAATCATTTCTTCTATGACCTCTTCTCTATTATTTCATTTTGAAACTCCAAGAAGATGTATGTTAGACTTTTTTTCACTCCCATTCATGTCTTTAATCTCATACTTTTTCTTTGAGTTTCTGTCCTGCATTCTTGATTTAAAAAATTTTAAGTTTTAAGCATATTTTTAAGTTTCTAGAAGTTTAATAGGACTCTTTTTCAAATTAGTTGGACATTCTCAATCTTTTGAATCCGCTTATGTTTTTAAACATTTGTAGTGGGCCTTGGGTACCCATCTAGATGCCTCACCAGCCACAGTGTGCGGTGGCTGCCAACCACCTCCAGCTGCCTCTCTTCTCCCACTGGATCAGGATGCACATTATCACTGATTGGGAAAAAATTAAAAATGGAATAGGGAAGGTGGGAACATTCCTTAACATTGTAAAGGCCATCTACGCTAAACCCATGGCTAATATCATTCTAAATGGTGAAAAACTGAAAGCATTCCCTCTAAAAACTGGAACAAGGCAGGGATGCCCTCTTTCACCACTTCTATTCAATATCGTCCTTGAAACTCTAGCCAGAGCAATTAGACAGACCAAAGAAATTAAAGGGATACAAATAGGAAAAGAAGAACTCAAACTATCCCTATTTGCTGATGATATGATGGTATACTTAGAGGAACCAGGAAATTCCACCAGAAAACTTTTAGATCTCATAAGTGAATTCAGTAATGTAGCGGGATATAAGATCAATGCACATAAATCTAAGGCCTTTTTATACATAAGCGATGAATCTTCAGAAAGAGAAATTAGGAAAACTACCCCATTCACAATAGCTTCGAAAAAAAAATAAAGTATTTGGGAATCAATCTCACAAAAGAGGTGAAAGACCTCTACAATGAGAACTACAGAACACTAAAGAAAGAAATTCAAGAAAACTTTAGAAGATGGAAAGATCTCCCATGTTCTTGGATAGGAAGAATTAATATTGTCAAAATGGCCATACTACCAAAAGTGCTATACAGATTCAATGCAATTCCAATTAAAATCCCAATGATGTACCTTACAGAAATAGAGCAAGCAATTATGAAATTCATCTGGAAGAATAAAAAACCCAGAATAGCTAAAGCAATCCTTGACAGAAAGAGTGAAGCAGGGGGTACCGCAATACCAGATCTTCAACTGTACTACAAAGCAATAGTAACAAAAATGGCATGGTATTGGTACCAAAATAGAAAGGTGGATCAATGGTACAGAATAGAGGACACGGACACAAACCCAAATAAATACAATTTTCTCATACTAGACAAAGGGGCCAAAAATATGCAATGGAGAAAAGATAGCCTCTTCAACAAATGGTGCTGGGAGAATTGGAAATCCATATGCAACAGAATGAAACTAGACCCATATCTCTCACCATGCACGAAACTAAACTCAAAATGGATTAAGGACCTCGGAATCAGACCAGAGACCTTGCATCTTATAGAAGAAAAAGTAGGTCCAGAGCTTCAACGTGTCAGCTTAGGACCAGACTTCCTCAACAGGACTCCCATAGCACAAGAAATAAAAGCAAGAATTAATAACTGGGATAGATTCAAACTAAAAAGCTTTCTCTCAGCAAAGGAAACTATCAGCAATGCGAAGAAAGAGCCTACAGAGTGGGGGAAAATCTTTGCCAATCATACTTCAGATAGAGCGCTAATCTCCAGAATCTATAAAGAACTCAAAAAACTCTACACCAAGAATGTAAATAATCCAATTGACAAATGGGCTAAAGAAATGAATAGACACTTCACAGAAGAAGATATACAAGCAATCAACAAACATATGGAAAAATGTTCAACATCTCTAGTAATAAGAGAAATGCAAATCAAAACCACCCTGAGATTCCATCTCACCCCAATTAGAATGGCGATTATCAAGAATACAAGCAACAACAGGTGTTGGCGAGGATGTGGGGAGAAAGGTACACTCTTACATTGCTGGTGGGGCTGCAAATTAGTGCAGCCACTCTGGAAAGCAGTGTGGAGATTCCTTAGAAAACTTGGAATGGAACCACCATTTGACCCAGCTATCCCACTCCTTGGCCTATACCCAAAGGACTTAAAATCAGCATATTACAGAGATACAGCCACATCAATGTTCATAGCTGCTCAGTTCACAATAGCCAGAATGTGGAACCAACCTAGATGTCCTTCAATTGATGAATGGATAAAGAAAATGTGGTATATATATACAATGGAATATTACTCAGCCATAAAGAATGATAAAATTATGGCATTTTCAGGCAAATGGATGAAATTGGAGAATATCATGCTAAGTGAGATAAGCCAATCTCAAAAAACCAAAGGAAGAATGATATCGCTAATAAGTGATACACACACATAATGTGATGACACATAATGGGGGGTGGGAAGGGTTAGTGTTGGGGTTGGAGTTGGGTTTAGGGAGGGGGGCAGGAATGGAGGAAGGAAGGACTGTATAGATGGAGGGGAGGGGGGGGGAGGGGAGGGGGGAAAGGGAAAAAATGGCAGAATGAATCAAACAACATTACCCTATGTAAATTTATGATTACACAAATGGTATGCCTTTACGCCATGTACAGATAGAGAAACAACATGTATCCCATTTGTTTACAATAAAAAAAAAAAGAAAAAAAAAAAGTAAAAATGGAAAAACCTCAACTTTTGCATCAGTGAGTGCTGGAGATCTTCACACTATCGTATTTGCTTCACAAACCTCCTTTCACCTGTGGATTAAGCCAACACTAGAATTTTACCTGAGACCATTCCTTCTTCTGATCTTTCCCTTCACTATTCTTCATTCTCTCCTTTACAGGTTTTCCAGATATCCAATCCTGTGTCAAACACTGTCTTGGAGACCCAATATAGATTCCATTTCTAATAATCATAAATGCTTTATACTTATTACCTAATATTTGATGAAAATATATTTTGGTTGATATTAGTTTTTACCTCTAATGCCACATTTTCCTCTGTATTTGTGATTGTTGACTTTGAGCTGTTCATTTGTATTGACCCCCTTGAATTCTTTGAGGATTGGTTTAAAATTTGTTTTTTCCAAGGTTACTTATGTCTGCTCTGCCAGTTGCCCAGGATCACTGACAAGAAATTTTTAAAGTGACTTTTGGTTTTTTCAGACTATATGAATAGCATGAAGTTTGATACATTAATCCATGTGAAAGTCAATATGTAGTGACAAATTGTAGGGAAATATTATTCTTGCTGACCCCTTCCATATTTCTTTGATTGCCAAAATTATGCAAGGCTTTTCTACTGACTTTTTTTTTTTAATCTTGGACAAGCATAGGTTATTCCATGGACTATCTGATGATCACCAAAGAAGTTTAACATTTTTTTGAATTTGATAGAAACTCTTCAGATGAAAACCGTTTTGAACAGTGACTACTTCCCTGCCTCCTTCTTTCATTTCATGTCAGGGTTCTGATAATTTTAATTTTTGGCCATTTTATTTATTCATTCATTCATTCATTTTTTTTTAAATTTATTTTTGTACTGGGGATTGAACCCAAGGGCACTTAACACTGAGCCACATCCCCGATCTTTTCATTTTTTTTTTTATGTTGAGACATGATTTCTCTAAGTTGGGTCTTGCTAAGTTGCTCAGTGTCTCAATAAATTGCTAAGGCTGGCTTTCAACTTGCAATCCTCCTGCCTCAGGCTCCTGAACTTTTGGGATTACAGGTTTGCACCGCCACACCTGGCCCATTTTATTGTAAAAAGCTTACTACATTTTTTTTTCTTTCTGCCATCTAATCCCCTACAACTTGCCAAATTGTCAAGAAACATTGTAAGACTGAAGATATAAAGTGTTTTTTTACTAAAAACTTTCTTAAGTAGAATATGTGAAAAGAACTAAAGTATCATAAAAATTTATGAAACTTTTTATAAATATGAATTATTTTAATGTGATGCCTTGGGAACTATTATAAAATATAAGTTCATTTGTGAAACTGTTATTTTTTTATACTGCTTTAATTAATAGAAAAGTGACTCTAGTAAATACTGTATAGTCAATGTGTCACTAACTTAATTACAATTTAAATAAACTTTTCTACTAAGTTCTTTCTACTAAACTATTTTCTGCTGAATATCTTTCTACTTACTCTTGGTTTCAATACTAGGTTTATGTTCAAATTATATATTTGTTCCATAAACTGAAGTTGTTAAAATATTGATTTTTTTTAAGTATATGGATTTGAACAATCTTCAGAAAGAAACCTGAAAACACCCTGAGAAAGATCACATCAAAATAAAGCCCAGCCTGGGAATCTCTAAAATAAGATACCTTAAATATGGATTTGATACTATGTGGGTTACATCTGCATGGTGTATGCAATATACCCTCTACCCACTAAAAATATACCTTTTAATCTAGGTAAGATGTATTTT
The DNA here is from genome assembly GCF_902686445.1 of Sciurus carolinensis. Classification (NCBI taxonomy): domain Eukaryota; kingdom Metazoa; phylum Chordata; class Mammalia; order Rodentia; family Sciuridae; genus Sciurus; species Sciurus carolinensis. The sequence continues at coordinate 94,870,366 of NC_062215.1, forward strand.
CAGAGAACAAAATATTAAAATGAATCATTATGAAATGGTGATTTTAAATATTTCTGATGTGTTTTTTGTTTATTGCAATAATTGTAATTCTCCAATTTTCTATTTTTTTTTTAACTCTTTACAGTGACTCTTGAATCTTTTTGAACTTGACCCCAGCTATTTTTGATAGTTTTGTTGTCTATGAAATGGCAAGGTGAAGGCATGCCTTATGTATTTTTACCACAGATTTGATATCACCTATTTCTCTAACATTATTCAGTTCCTTTCAGAAGAAAATGGTATGTAGAAACTAAAATCTTGATAGTAAGAGTGCTCAATGTAATCGAACTGATTATTGTTTTCAAGATTTTCTTTTAGTTAGTAGAAAATACATATTTTTAAAAAGGAGTTTGATTTTTATGCCATAGTGATACTTTTAATTCAATTTAGGATAAGAAAAATTTAAAATTAGCATTTGATTTTATATTTTTGTTATATTCAAAGTGTCGATTCTAATTACTTTGGTTTAATTACTGACTTTATTATGTATATTATCATTCTCACATATGCAATTTTAGAATTATCATTATCAAAGTCATAATGAGTAATATGTTCTGTATAATGAATCAGTGAGTGTGACTGTTTCTCTGAGTTCTATGAGACATTCTAGTAATTAATTGAACTGAGGTACAGCTTACTAGTTAGAAGCACAGGTAAAACAACCTCGGGCATTTTATTGGTCTCAGAAGTGAGGGACAGTGTTGTGGGACTGAGGCTTCAACCTGTGAGATCTGATACTGTCTCCAAGTTGATGGTATCAGAAATTAATTGAATTAGAGGATACCTAGAGGATATCCACTTCAGAATTGGATGCAGGTAGAAAGAAATCCCTAGGCACATTATGATGACCAGAGGTGAATCATTTTATTCTGATTGCTGAATGATAGGAAAGAAAAAACATAGTTTTTTCCCCTATAAACTTACAGCTACCCATAATTTAGAATCTGACATTTTCCTTCATATCCTTTAGTGGTCTCCTTTTTATTTATAAAATTATTTCAACATTTTGTAAAATATTCAGATAGTTTCAACTTCAAATCTGCAAGGTAAGATATAGGTCTAAAATCTATTCCTACCCACTTCATTTTATTCCCTTCTACCATGTATGGGCATCTTCCCCATGTTTTATCTTCCTACTATTTTTTGTTCATTTGTTTGTGAGGTTTTTGTTTATTTGTTTGTTTGTTTGTGGTAGAGGGAATTGAACTCAGGGACTTATACACACTAGGTAAGTATTCTTCCACTGAACTACATTTTATTTCCTTTCATTTTATTTTTAGTTAGGTTGGTCCTGCTAAGTTGCCCAGGCTGGCCTCAAACTTTCAGTCCTCCTGCCATAGTAATAGAATTACAGGCATACACACATACAAATGTGCTTAAGTACTTCAGTACATAAGCATTTAAGATTGTAAAGTTCTCTCGATGAACTGGCATCTGTATTATTTTGAAATTATTTCTTTATCTCTAATGATAATGATCATTCTAAAAACTACTTTGATCAATATTGATACAGTAGGTAAATCTATTTTGTTATTCATATATAATGATTTATATGGATTAATCATTATATATGTGATCAATGCTTAATAAAATGATTTTATATACATACCTTTCTAGGATATAATATAGGAGCATATCATAAAAATTCCACCTATCTTACTGGATGCTCAGACCCAGGATCCAATGAAGTACAGAGGAACAAGTTAAATGATACTACAAAAAGGAAAATGAAGAGTATTCAACATGTCATCTGGTTTGGTTTAGTCAATAAGCCAACAACATAGCTAAAACAGTACAAAAGGAGAACTATCCTGAGTTATGAAACTGAAGAGACACAATTTTAAAAATTGCAATGCATGGACTTGTTTTGGATCTTGATTCTAAGACCAACTATATAAAGATATTGTTGAGGGAATTGAGAAATTTTTAACAAGAATGGCAATTTTATTCAAATCATTAGCTGTAATAATAGTATCGTGGGAATAAGAAGTTATTCATTATTTCTCTTCATCTATCTTTAACACCAAGTACATAGGAGTGAAGGGAGATGAAGTCTAGAACAGGTTTTAAAAGTTCTTTGTAAAAATATCAGAAAGAATGGAAAACTAAGGCAGTTTATTATTTACCTATGGCTACTATAACAAATTGCCACAGTGTCTTAACACACATTTATTATCTGTTTCATAAGTTAGAACTATAACATGGGTCTTAATAGCCTAAAACAGTGTCTAGACAGAGTATCTTTCCTTTTGGAGGCTCTAGGGGAAAAAAACCACTTCATTAACTTTACCAAATTTTGTCTTTGGCTCATAATCTTCTTCCTTCATCTTCAAAGCAGAATTGTTACACATCTCTGACCATTGTTCATAGTCATATTATCCTCTAAATCAATTCATCTTCCTCCTCTTTCTGTTTTTAGGAATATTTTTTATTCCAATGAGCCTGTGTTAAAGTATTTTCCATCACTATAACAAATACCTGAGATAATCAACTTACAAAGAGAAAATGTTTATTTTGGCTCATGTTTTGGAAGTTGCAGTCCATGATCAGTTGGTCCCCACTCTTTTGGACCTGTTATTTATTTGTTTGTTTATTTATTTATTTATTTATTTATTTATCCATTCATTTATTCTTTATTTTTGTACCAGGGGTTGAACCCAGGGGCACTTAACATTTAACCACTGAGTCACATCCCCAACCTTTTTTATTTTTTATTTTGAAACAGGGTTTCCTTAAGTTGCTTAGGGCCTTGCTAAGTTGCATAGGGCCTTGCTAAGTTGCTAAGGCTAACTTTGAACCTGTGATCCTCCTAACTCAGCCTCCTGAGCCACTAGGATTGCAGGTGTGCACCACTGCACGCAGCTGTCAAAATTTTTTATCTGTAATTTTCTTATGTTGAGCATTTGTTTTAATTTTTTAAACTTAGGATCTCTAAGATGGAGAGCAATCTCCAATATTTAGAAGGGACATAAGATGCAAATAGTTCCTTACTTACAGGTCTTGGGGGCAGGAGTGGGGTGTGGGACACAGCCTGCCTGGAGGTCACACATATCAGAAAACCAGTGGATAGAGAGAGAAGGAGATCCCAGGGACCAAGGCTTTATTGAGTTTCGAGGTTTATTTAAACAGGTTTCCCATAGTGAGTTTTAATTTGTGAATTTAAAGCAAGCAAGAAAGAGTTCTAAGAAGTCACACAGTGATTAAGAGGTGGTCAGAAGGGCATATCCACACAGCCCATATGGGGAGTGTGGCCAGTAGGAGTGAATAGGTTGCATCTAGCTGCCCTACAGGAGGGTGTTCTCCAGTAGGAAGTTCAATTAGGCAGATATCTGGATCACCCACACTGAGGAACTTGAATGAGATACGAAACGGGAAAGTGGGTCAAGCATGACTGAGCCCTGCTGCTGGCATGAGTCCAAACTATATTTAAAATGAATGACAAAGCAACATAAAATTATTGGAATTCACTACAATTCTGAAAGGAGCTTTACATCCTATACTGTATTTGTGTACATGTACATGTGTTTCTCCTATCCTTAATGTACTCTGCTCAATCATGTAGTTAATATTCTGGTTTTCTTGATCTGCCCCTCAGAATTTACCACTCTGCTGCACAAATAGTCAGCCCTGCATGAGGGGGTAATTAGTGAGAAGTGAGAAGCCCCAATAAGTCATATCTGCTGTACATATTTACTTTGAGGTAACCAGTGGTACCTTTGCCTCAAAAAGCAGTTCACAGAAGATCCTTTATGATCCACTCTGGTTCAGACTTGAGCTCAACAGAATATGGCAGAAATATATGCTGCGCAGAGTATGTACCTTAGAAAGCTATCAGGTTTCCAAAGGTACAAATTCAGTTTTACTGTTATCCAGTTTGGAGAGATAATGTAAAATTTTTTAGATTCAAGTCTGTCTAAGCACACTGGTTATGTCAAATTTACTATCACATTGCAGTTACTTTGTATTAGAAGGACCTCGAAGATCCTCTTTCAGTGCCTTAGCTGAGACCAAGTATGAGAAGGTTTCATTGTCATCAATCTAATAAGAATGTTTTAATTCACTTCTTCTCAGAAAAGGCAAACAAGCTAACATTAGATTGCTTGGCCTCAATGGATATTTAAATCTCATATACTTGCAATATTATTTTAGGTGAAAAGAACTGCATTTTGTGCCAATATTTACTAAACAGAGGTCTTAATTTTCTCTCTCCCAGGACGTGGGAGATTCACTTCATGCAGCTCTCATTGGGTTATTGTGTTAAAACAGCAAACTTGTCAAGAATGGAGACATCACAGCGATAGTCACAGTCTAAAGGAGACATTTTCTATGGGTTAAAGTAAGTAGTTGGATCAAAGTCAGGATATAGATGCTACAGCTGGTCTGGGAAAAAAATGCAATTAAGAGGGAAAAAAAGAACAGAAAGAGAGAATCACAGACAGTCTTTTTTTAGGTGGCAACAACAGAACCAGACTGCTTGAAACTGGTAACTGACTCCAAATGTCACATTTTTCGCTGAATGTTAAATAATATTGCTATTTTATAACTGTTACTTGGTTATGCTGGTGGCCATATTAGCTTATTTCATAACAAACTTGTTACATATATTTTTATAACTATATTTGTTATATCTTCTTATGTTTCTTTGTCTCAACAATAATTAGAGGATTGAAGGAAAGCAAGTTAAAAGTCAAGGAACATTTCTTTTGAATGGATTTCAGTCTAGCCAAAGCAGACATGTTCACTGTGATCTATTCAGGCACTTCTGTACTGTTTAACACACAGTTCATGTGTGATAACATATCTGGTAAAAGTTTCAAATTCGTTAATATAAATGTATACTGTACTCATAACAAAAAAATTAAAAATGAAATAAGACAACAAGAAAAATAAAATTACATGTTATATAATTTACAATCATTTTAGGGGGGAAAATTCCTGTATAATAACCTGTATTTCCAGGCAATTTTAGTCATCTAACTACCCCAAGAAAAGAAAGTAAATAAAACAGTGTTATGGTTTAAATATTAGGTGTACCCAAAAAGCTCATGTGTGACAATACAAGAAACTTTGTGTGATTGGGTTATGAAAGCCTTAACCTAATCAATGAATAAACCCCCTGTTAAGGATTAACTGAGTGGTAACTGTACGCTGATAGGGTGCAGCTGGAGGAAGTAGGTCATTGGGGGCGTTTCTTTGGAGTACATATTTTGTCCTTGTTAAACAAAGTCCTCCCTCTGCTTCCTGGTGTGATGGCTTGAGCCACTTCCCTCCACCACGCCTTTCAGCCACGATCTGCCTTACCTTGGCCCTGAGGAATGGAGTGGGCCACTTATGGAATTAGACCCCCAAAACAGTGAGCCCCCAAATAAACTTTTCCTCTTAAATTTGTTCTTGTCAGGTCTTTTGGTCACAGCAATGGAAAAGCTAACTAAAACAAATAGCATTAACATAAAAAGTCCATCTTTCCAAATAATAAGGAACATGAAACCTTGATATCAAAACTCAAAACTAGAAGTAGAGGGAAATTGCTTAGCATGGTAGAGAAAGCTGAAATAATTTCTGGGGGAAGGGGATAGATAACATAGTGAAGCAATCTGATTCAAGTTAAAAAAAAATACATCAAAATGTTAGGATATTGGAGGTACCAGTTATCTTTTAAGGCCAGAATACAGTTGTGAAGGAAGACAAGTGGTTGAATATATGTACAATGAGCAAAGAGAGCCCAGATCTCCTTCTCCAGCCAATACAACCAGAACGCTGCATCTTCTCTACACCCAAAACAGCAAGGGTTAACTCTCCAGAGAGAACAAACTGGTGTAGTTCTGGGATTAGAGACATGAATATAGCCAATGTGACAGATAAAACATTTGGGACATTTTACTGAGAAATGGTGTGATTCAACAAAATTTTGCATTCTAAATGATAGAAGTCCCAACTCTCTCTCCCACTTGGATCTCAAGAACTTACTCATAAAACTAGGCAGGCTGTTACCTATTTCCCCTCCAGCCTACACCAGGAGATGATTACGTATTTCTCCCCAGGAAAACTGCCCCGTCCAATCGATAAGAGCTACAGGTCCTACATGGAGCTCATGGTAGTACAATGGTGGCCACCAATCAAAAAATACTGCCCTTTCACAAAATGCTTATGCCTGGGTTTTAAAAAATTCCAGTTTTAAAAATGAATGGAACTAGACATGGTGGTGCTCTCCTGTAATCCCAGCGGCTAGGAAGACTGAGGCAGGAGGATCACGAGTTCAAAGCCAGCCTCAGCAATTTAGCGAGGCCCTAAGCAACTCGGTGAGACCCCGCCTCAAAATAAAATACATAAAGGGATAGAGATGTGGTTCAGTGGTTAAGTACCCCTGGGTTCAATTCCTGATACCAAAAAAAAAAAAGGAAGAATAGACGCAAATTATCACCACATTGTCAACAATAACACTTCAAATGCAGGGCAAAGTACAAAAGAACAAATAGAAAAAAAAATAATACAATGAAAACAGAAGAAAAAACAGAGGAAAAACATCTAAAATTAATATATTCAGAGAAAAAATGGAAGAAAGAAAACTAGGAACTTTAAAGAATATAGAAAATAAAACAGAGCTTTTAAAAAGTAAAAATGTAGTGTGAAACAAAAAAGTCAAAGAAAATTTGGGACAAAATTGTTAAATTGTCTCAAAACTGCCTCAAAAAATTAGATAATTAGAATAAATACAAGAGACCAACAGATTGAACAATATTTTCAATTTAGAATTCTATGACAAGCCAAACTATCAATTAATAGGAAAGTAGACAAAAGTTATTTTCATATGAGACGTGTCTTCAAATGGTTCACTCCCATTTCTTCTCAGAAAGTTACTTAAAAACTAAATCATGAGTCAGGTGTAATGGTGCACACTTGTAATCACAGTGACTTTGGAATCTGAGGTAGGAGGAGCCAAGGTTCAAGGTCAGTTTAGGCAATTTAGCAAGACTATCTCAAAATAAAACAAAATGTCTGAGATTATAACTTGGTGATAGAGTGTCCCCAGGTTCAATCCCCAATACTGGAAAAAAAAAAATCTGTCAATCATTTAATAATGTAGGCAGGAAGGGGGAAACACTGAAATTCCCAAAAGGAGCATAAAAAAGTCTCTCTGCCTATCTCTCTTCTCTCTCTCATCCAGCCTCCACCCACCCACACATACAAACTGAACAGTGTTCCATGTGTAATAAATTAGACAATTCTGACAACAATTTTAAGTTCAGCCAGGACTAATTTGAGGATGCAAATACAGAGCCAGTAATATTAAGCAGATCTAAAAGAGGGTAATTATTTATTCTAGAAATAAGATCGTAGAATAAAAGAAACATCACAGTTAACCATGTAGTATATAAAATATGCCATATTTAATGTTAAAAATACCATTTCCAATATATTTTAAAATATATCCCAACTCACATATACACAATTGTAATATTTATGTAGTCACATAATGCAAACAATGGATTTTGATGTAATCATAGTCATGATCTCACTATATTTGGATAATGAGAGAGAAAGTACATGCATGGGTGTGTACATATGTGTACAATGTGGGAAAGGGAGCTGTAGAATAACTAAGCTTTGGCTGCCATGGTCAGACAAACAGTAATAGAGCACATTTGAAAACAAATAGCAATCAAATATATTATTTAAAACTATGCACTAAATATAAGTAGAAGTAGAGAATACAATTTAAAGCAGTTGCTTCTTTCCTGTTAGAAGGAATTAAAGATATGTGTGGATAGGTCAGAGGGTCACAGTTTGTGTCGTAAGAGTTGAACTGTGCAAAGAAATGCCCTGCAGGAGCTAATTTCACAGACTCTTGGAACCAAAAATACAGTGTTCAAATATGGTTTTCTCCACCTACATGCTATGATCTTGTGCCTTAAATGCTTAGTGAATTTATTCCCCAGTTTACAAAGCTGGATAATAATAGTGCTATCTCATAAGTTGATCTTACAGATTGTTAATACTTGAAATTGTTTTAAAATATCTGGCACAATTATTATTAGTATTAGAAGTATGTGGTTGTTCTTTCTATAAAAACTTTTAAAATGAAACCCATTAAAAGTAGTAAATAAATAGGAAGAATCATTATATTTAAAAACTGACAACTGATGAATATTTATAATGAAATAAACCATCTTAAACTACCAAAGTGTATTTCTTATTGTCTAATATCTAAATAAGAACAATATTATTAATTACATTTATCATGAAAAATTAATGTGTGTCCACTATCAGTGTGTGACTATCAGTATGTAAATATGTCACCTAAGATATGAATTAATATAGGCTTCATGAAAATAGAAAGGAATGATGACAGAACAATGGATTTCAAACTAACAATATTTGTCAGGAGGATAATTAATACTTAGGCTAATATCTCTTCAGTTCTGCTGAATATTACTACAATCTGCTTTGGACAGGCTCCTATGGTAGCAGATATGTCCTCTATATCTCAATTTAACACAACAAAAGTCTGCAATTTCAAAATGTCTTAATACAGCTCTACTCTTTCATATATAGTGAATACAAAATTTTTGCAAAACTGATATTGAATGTTTTATTCTCTTAGTAGAAGTTTAAGACAATTTTTAATCAAATATCAACTCAAGAGATTCTGTAAGTAGGGAAAGTCAGACAATGTTTTGATCATGGTGGTTTTATTAATTATAACATGCAGCAAGGCATGTTTGTGTTTTTATTTGTGTTTTCAACATACAATGTAAATAAGAACACCTCCAGATATTCTTTTGGCAGGCACAAAAGCTGTTTATTCGACAGATGATATAGACAATAATGTATGGCTCATAATTAGGGAGAAAGCTGCAGCTTAAGAAGTTCTGATGTCAAACAGTTTGTGTGTAACTAAACTAAGGCTGTTAGTGAATGGCAGCTTCAAAACATTTTAAACATGTGGACGAAAAAAATTGAATTTTTATTATTGTAAATGAAAAAGGAAGATTTCTGGAGAAGCTAGACAACATACTGCAATCCAGGCTTGAGTGAGTTGAGGAAGAATGGTGTTGTATAAATAGAAACCTGCTCTTCTATGCATGGGCCAATTCTTTGCCTTAAGTCCTCAAGCACAACACACTCTATGTTGAAGTACAAGGTAATTGAAGAGACAAGTGTAGCTATGTGGAACATATAGTGTGCAAAGAGCATTGTTGGGGGACACACACACATATTCAATTTAATTATAGTTAGTGTGGTATGCATAAAACCTTAAACCATGCCATTTAATAATTGATATGCATGTCTAAATCTTAAGCCAGGTCTTCATACTTAAAAATAAGGATAATGTATCACTTCCAATTATTTTGGGTTTCTCATTCACCATGTTGAGTTGTTCATTTTCAATTAAATTGATGACTGCACAATTGATCTTCAAGAAGTTCAGAAATACAAAAGCAACTATACTTTTTTCAATTTTGTCAAGTCACACTGCCACAACTGTAATAGCTGGCTTAATATTGTAGGTCTTCCTTTATTCAAGAATGACAGTGAAGCCTTAAACAATGGGCCATACCAAACCCCTATATGTTGTTATTTTTTAATCTATGCTAATGTAACTATTAGAAGGATTAATTTATAAATCAGGCAGAGTAAAAGATTAATAATAATACCTAATAATAAAATAGAACAATTATACCAATATACTCAATAAAATTTTAAAACTCATAAATTATTTATTTATGGAATTTTCCATTTAATATTTTTGAACTGTATTTGACCATGGTTAACTGAAAGTGCAGAAACTGAAATTGTGGATGAGAGGGAAATATAGAGGGGAAAATATAGATGGTCCATGATTTATAATGTTTTGATTTTTGTTAGTTTTACTTTACAATGGTGTGAAAGTGATAGGCATTCAGTGGAAACCATACTTCAAATTTTGAATTTTGCTGTTCTTCTGGGACAGATATATGTGGTAAGGTGTTCTGTAGTCATGTTGGGCAGAGGCAGTGAGTCACATTTCCTAGTCAGTCATGTAACCATAAGAGTAAGCAACTGATACTATAGAGTGTACTGTGACATTGGGCTATGATGATCCATACTTTGGATTATTAATACTCATATGTATTAATACTCAGATGTGTTAATTACATTTTTGACTTTATTTTCAATGTACAATGTTGCACTGCACACCATCTGCTTTTCAAAAACCAACAAGTAATGGAACAAGGGAAGAAAAGAAAATCCCATTTTACTGATTTAAGTCTTAAGTGGATATCAATATATTAAATGGATGTTTGGTGGAATTTAGAATCCAATAGAGCCAGATAATTATATGATCTTCTGTATTTCCAAGTACTAAATAATAAAAAATCGAAAATTGCCATTTAAATTGATTTGTTCATTTAATTTTCCTCAGACATAAAATTATAGTTAGAAATAGCCTTTTCTGGGAATTAACTAACTCAAAACGCCCTACTACTTGCTTTACATAAAATACCACATATAATCCTCATAAGGTATTGTGAAGTATAAGGGTACCATCATTCTTATGTCATTTGTGAAGAACTGAGGATCATTTTGTGAAAGAATAAATTTTCTATTCACTTTAATATACATAATCTAAGACAAAGAAGAGATATTGTACAATAATGTGCAACATCATATTCAGTTCATGACAGCCAGGAAGGGAGACAGGAAGGGACCTGCAGGAAGAACAATCCTTCCAGAACGTATCCCAAGTGACCCACTTCCTCCAGCTATGCCCCTCCTGCCTACAGTTACCACCCAGTTTATACTGGCACACAACTCTCAAGAATTGATCACTTTAGCTCTGAACATTCCTGCATTACCAAAGGAGCCTCTTGGGGGGACACCTCACATCCAACCCATAATGAAGTCTTTCAAAGGACATAGACTAACCAGGTAATTAATTCCAGACACATAACAGTACTCACAGACATTTTTACTCAGGGAGGTTTTAGGTACACTGAAATTATATGATAAAGAAAAATTATTTGTGTCATCCTTTATTCATTCAACTTATATTGTATTTAGTTATCTATGTAATTTAAACCTTACAAAATATTTTTAAATCATTTCATGTGTGTTTTTAACAAGGGAAAAATGAAGGAGAAAAAACAAAAAAGGAAAGAAGGGAGAATGGATTAATAGGACAGAGAAGGCATTGTGATACTTTCTTTTTGAAACACTTGTCATGAAGAAAAATTTAATTCATTTTTATTATAATTATTAATGCATAGTAGTTATACAAATTAATGTGTTTCACTGTGACATTTCCATACATGAACATATTGTGCTTTAATCATATATCCCCTCTCCAATGCCCTCTCTTGCCCACCTCTCTCTCAATTCATTTTACTTAAAATTTTTTTTCTATTTCAGAACCCTGCATATATTAGCTATTTATCAAAAAATCCACTAAGTATTGAATGCCTAAGTTGTGTAAGATGATATTTTAACTGGTTGAACAGTTATAAAGGAGACAAATTGCTTCTCTCAAGGATTTTGAACATCTAATTCTACTTCATCTACTTTGTTTCTTAAAATAAAAAGTAATCCTAAAGACTGTCTCAAGTACTGCATTAGAATGAAAAAATGTAGAACAGTTGTGTCCAATTCAAATTACAACATGGATTTGTATATGCATCCTAAAGAATGACTTCATGAATAGAAGACAAGTCATGTAGGAGAAAAAAATGCTGGTACATACTTCAATATATGGAATGTGACTTTATTGACACCTCCTAACCAAATTAACTCATATCATATTTAAAAGGCAATTTTATAAAGCAATAGTTATAAAACTGTGGTGATAGATTTACAGTGTGTGAGGGTATGATTTGCAAGAAAATAATAGGAAAGAAGGGAGGAGAGAATGGCACTATCATGAAACAATTCTTTCATGTATTATTAAAATTTTGCTATATTTATCCAAACTAGATTGCTAAGATGCTATTGTTGTTTTGTGGTATGGGGCTTAAACCGTGTCTTTCTTATGCTAGGCAAGTACTCTGAGTCAAACTCCAACCCCTAAGCTGTTATCTATATTCTGTAGTGCAATCACTAAGTAACTATTTAAAAGTAGTAAAAGTGTCAGCAAGGGAATTAAAATGGTACATTATGTATTTTTATAATTACCACATATATAGATGCATATATAGTCTATATAATATGTTGTTTATGATATAAATGTATAATATAAAAGAACACATTATTGTAGAAATAAGAAATATATGACACCCAGAAAACAAATAAGATATGAGACAATGACAATGAGTAAAAATGGCAGATGTAAGACCTACCTTATCATCAGTTACATTAGATGCAAATGGATAAACACTTTGAATGAATAGGCAAATATTGGCATGACAGATATAAAAAGATGATCCCTTCTATGTTGTCTAGAAAAGACACATTTTATATTCAAAGACACAAATAGGTTGACTATAAAAGAATGGAGAAAAACATACAGTGCAAGCAGTAACCAAAATAAAGATATAATGAATATCCTAATGTTAAACAAAATAGATATTAAGACAAAGTTGACACTAGAGTTAAAAAGTTTATTTGGCAATGATTAATGGGCTAATCCAGAAGACATAATAATTGTAGCCATGTGTGCACATAACAGCAAAGTCACATAATACATGGAGCACAAATAAAATTGAAGGGATATATAGAAAATTCTAAAATAATTGTAGATTTCAGTGTCACAGTTTCAATACATGATAGGACAGTAAAACAGAAGATCAACATATAAATTTAAAACTGTAAAAAACTATAAGCAAAATAGTCTTAATAGCTATCTAGGGAATATTCCACCCCACAAGTGCCAATAAAATCTATCCTACTCCTGGGTTTATACCCAAAAGATTTAAAATCAGCATGCTACAGTAATGCAGCCATGTCAACGTTGATAGCTGCTCAATTCACAATAACTAGATTATGGAAGCAACCTAGATGCCCTTCAATTGATGAATGGATAAAGAAACTGTGATATAGATAAACAATGGAATATTACTCAGTCATAAAGAAGAATAAAATTATGGCATTTGCTGGTAAATGGATGGAGTTGGAGAATATCATGCTAAGTGAAATAAGCCAATCCCAAAAAAACAAAGGCCAAATATCTTCTCTGATAAGTGAATGATGACACATAACGGGGTAATAACGGGGGGAGGGTGGCAGGGGGACAAGAGAAGAACAGAGGAACTTTGGATGGTGTAGAGGAAACAGGAGCTGGAGGTGTGGGTGAAGGAAAGATAGTAGACTATGACAGACATTATTACCCTATGTACATGTATAATTACATGAATGGTGTGAATCTACATTGTGTACAACCATAGAAATGAAAAAGTTGTACCTCATTGTGTACAATGAATCAAAATGCAATCTGTAAAAATAAAAATTAAAAGAAAAATTCTTCCTAAATGCCCATAGGCCATCTTGAGAATAGACCAGGTGAGACCATGTCACAAGTTTCAATAAACTTAGGTTGAAATCATGCAAAATACATTTTCCAACAACATAGGATTTTATTAGAAACTAATGAGAAGAAAATTTTAAAAAGTCACCTCAATAACCAGTAAGTCAAAACAAAAACTTAAGAAGGCAAATTAGATGATACTTGAAATGAATGAAAACAAAAAAATATAACACATCAAAGTTATGGAATACAAAAAATATAGTGCTTAGAGGGAAATTTTTAGCTGAAAACAGCTAAGTTTTTAAGAAAGGAAAAAGATGTTTGATCAGTAACATAATCTTTTGTCTTAAGATAATAAAAAAGAATAAAATTAAATAAAAGAAATCAGAGCAAATAAATACTAAAGACTAAAATGGAAAGAATAGTGTGAATCTACTATACTAATTATTGACTCTTTGGGGTATTAACTAAATTGATTAGTCTTCATGTGAAACAGGAAAAAAAGAGATAAAGCTCAAATTACTAATATAAGGAAAGAAAAAGTGAACATCACATATTAATGTAAACTACATTATTTTAATTGATACAAAATAAGCACTCAAAAATGAATTTTATTTCTGTGTCTAACAATGAAAATTTGTAGAGCCCAAAACAATGAAAATTTGGTGGAAACCAAAATTTAAAACATCATACCCTTTACAAGTTGTTCAAAGAAAATGAAATAATTGAGTTAAAGATTATACAAAACATGCATAGGACCTTTATACTGAAAACTATAAAATGATAATGAAAGAAATCAAAGAAGATATAAATAAATGGACATTCTGTGCTCATGGATTGGAAGACTCAATGTAATAAACTAGACATTTCTTCCTAAACTAATCTGAATAGGTAGGACAATTCCTATGAAATCTCAAGTTGGGTTTTTGTAGACATGGACAAGTTTATTCTAAATTTATATGGAATGGCAAGGTATTCACAATAGCAAAAACTATTCAAGATTGTATAAACAGTAACAACGTAAAAATTACTTTACTGAATGTTAAGGTTTCCTGTACAGGCATAGTAATGAAGACCGTATGGCACTGGTGTAGGGATAGAGACATTTATAGAACATATAAACAACCAAGATGCAGACTCATAACAAGTGTCCTACTGATTTTTGTCAAATTTTTTTAGAGAGATGAGTGATAGAGCTAACCCTTATCTGTAAATTTTGAATTTATATTGTTTTATTTCATGCACAAAACTTTTTTTTTTTCCTACAAATAGTTTTTTGTTTTATTTGCATTGGGGGGTATAAAGGAAAGCAGAATGTTTTATGAATTTTGCTTCAGTGACTTTAGGACAAATTAAAAGTCCTAAACTCAAAAAAAAAAATGGAAAAGCAATTAAATAGAAGAGTGTAGCCTTTTTAAGAAATGGTATGGGGACAACTGGACACCCATTCACAAAAGAACAAATTTTTAATTATGGAAATACATAGGGGTAAATCTTTGGGACTGAAGACTAGGCAAAATATATTTAGGCAATACCAAAAAAAAATCTCTCAGTAGAAAAATTAATAAATGTGATCTTATCAAAATTGAAAACATCAGCTCCAAGGAAGATGCTGCTTAAAAAATGAAAATATAGAGAAGATATTTTCAAATGACATATGTGAGAAAGAACTTTAAACAAGAATATGTAAAAATCTTCAAAACTCAACATTAAGAAAACAAATAATCCAAATGCAAAGGGGCAAAAACAGAAATTTAACCTAAAAGGACAGAAAGATTATAAAAAAGCCCATGAAACATCATTGACATTATTAACCATGAGGTAAACAAATTAAACCAAAATGAGATATTAGTACACACTAATAAATATAGATAAATTTTTTTTAATAATAGTGCTAATACAAAGTGCTGGTGAGAATGCAAAGAAACTAGATCACTCATATGTTATTGAAGGTAGTGTCAGGTTCTGTGCAAAGCTGTTTGGGAGTTTCTTCTCAAACCAAAAATATGCTTAAACTACAATATAGCAAGTTTATACGTGGGAATCTATGCCAGAGAAATGAAAACTTATGTTAATATAAAATCATGTACAAATACTTATATCAGTTTTATTTATAATATTTAAAAATTAAAAGCAACTCACTTAGTTAAGATGAATAGTTAAGCATACTGAGGTATATCTATACCATGAAGGAATGAACTTTTTACACTTGTAGGCACTTGGATGGTCCTCAAGGGAATTAGGCTCAGTGGGGGAAGGACCTGTCTCTAAAGATTACACATTGTGTGGCTCAATTTGTATACTATCCTTGAAATAATAAATTTTCAGATATGACAAACAGATTTATGTTTACCAGGGGTCAAGGGATAGGAATTGAAAGAAAATTATCTGTGAAGGGATACTTTAGGGAGCTTAGGAGTGATGGAGGAACTCTGTATCCTAATTGTTGTGATAGATGATATTCTATATGTGATAAATTGTATAGAACTATAAACACACATAAATGAAAGCATGCATAATTGGTGAAATATGAACAATATGTGTATTGTATCAATGTCAGCTTCTTGATTTGTTAATTACATTATGCAAGATATCATCATCCTGATCTCAATGTTGGAATTTAAACTTTTCCAGTTACAAAGCATTCTGGGAATTCAAAAGCTTGCAAGACAAGAATAGAATAAGCCATGAATGGAATTGCAGGCAACTCATGTGACTTAGGCAAACTATATGTAAGTAAAGATACACATGCGTTTGCCCAGCTAAATCTCATCAATAGTCTGTTGCATATTACCCAAACTTAAATCATATTAAAGCTATTTAGCTGGGGAATAAATAGTAGTTCAGTATGCTTGTCACCACCCTGTTTCATGGGTACTTGTGGGAAATAGAATCCGAGTCCCATGTATAATTAAACTTGAGAGGGCATTTAGAGCTTTGAGAGAGAAGCCTAGTTTGGTTTAAGCATCCACATTATGTTATTTCATATCTTATTAAACGAAATCACTGTAAACAAAAACACCCTAGGAAAAATGTCTAAACTAGTCTAGGATCCCCTCACTCTTTCTAAACTCCAAATCTATATAATGTCTTCTGTGTCTTCTTTCTCTCCATATACTTACAAGTGTTTTCATTTGTACTACAAACACTTCTTGCCTGATTTAGGCTAATAAATTCCTACCCTCTCTGTTTCTCCTTTTAACCCATACTTTACACCACTATAAAGTCTATGGGAGCTAGACTACAAAGTTGCCTCATCCCAAAAACCATGCCTGCTGCTGTTTAGGGCCTTATGGAGCCCTTTCTCACATAGAAGAGGTCTTGGTCCTATAACTAGCTTCGACTAGTGGAATGTAGCAGAAGTGACAATACATATAACCACCAAAACTTCTATTTAAGAAATGTACAGCTTTCATTTTTATCACTCTTAACATTTTTCCTTGAAGTCAGCTACCATGCTCTGTGCAAAGCAGAGTCCTGCCCATTTTTACATCGAAGAGAATCAAAGCAAGAACTGAATCTTAGTCTGCTTTCTGCTCCTGTAACAAATATCTGAGACTGGGAAGTACAAGCATGACTCCAGCATCTTCCTGGCACCTGGTGAGTGCCTTGTTACTCTGTTATAACATGGCACAGAGCACCACATTGCAAGACAGTGCTGCAACCAGTGGGACCTAACTCTCAGGTCCAGTGAGGGGCAAAGGGGATTTGGAAAATAAAGATTTACAGACCCAGATCTTGAAGATTAAGCTGGGATCAGGTGGAGCTCTGCTCTCTGATGGAGATGCAGATCTAAAGAGTTACTCCAGCAATCTTTATTTATATATGTCTCATTGTCAGGTTAAAGACTATGCAACCATTGTTCTTTGTATTCAGGAAAGTTACAGAAACTAGGAAATCATATGTAGCTTTTCCATAGTTACAAGCCACAGTTGCAAAGTGCAATGTTAGGAGTTTTGTGCAGCTCTCAAGAAAGTTCAATGTTTAAAGTTATTGTAAGGCAGGCAGGAATTGGAGAAGCAGAGCTGGTCAAACATTGTGGTTGTCTAACAGAAGAGCTTCCCAGGAGCTATGTGCCTGGGATCAGGTCAGAGCTGATAGGACTCTTGCACAGAGCCTCCTCATGCAGGGCATTGCCACAGAAGATAAGCATCCTGTGCCCTTGCACAGAAACATTCCCAGGCACCGGGCATGACACAACCTTGAGGTCATCAGAGACCCACAATCTCAGTCACTGCTCACCCATCCTCTGTCACTGCTTACAAGACAGAGCAAGCTTGTTAAAAAGAGCACATTTTTATAACAAAGAATTTCCTGTGTTAACTCATTAATCCATTTATGTGTGAATGAACTTATCCACTCATGCACACTCTCCCAAAGGTCCTACCAATCACCTCTTATATGTTCCATCTCTAGACACTGCTGCATTGGGGACCATGTTTCCAACACATGAACTTTTGGAGAACACACGTAAACCATAGTAGTCAGCAACAATTATCACCCATGTCGATGGGAATTTTCTGAATATTTAAACTGTCTCAGACTTCAGCTCATATTGGAGTAAACAGTAGAATTACCTACTCAATTCACAAATTTGTGAAAAACAATAAAAATTTTCTGTTTTAAGCCACTAAGTTCTTTTAGTTAGTTATACTGTTATAGATAATTGAATAAAAAAATTGGTACCAAAAAGTAGGGTAATAATGTAACTAAAGCCTAAGCTATTTATCATTGCTTTTAAGTCTAGAGAGTAGGTGGGGCCAGAGAGTTTTAAAAGAGTCCTAATAGAAATTGGAAAAATAACAAGCACTTTGATATTGGAAGGTTGAGAAAATTTGACCCATGTTAGTGACAAGAGGTAATGTGAAAGTGAGAAAATAACATCTAATGAATTGTGGAATTAGCTAAGATTTCCAGATAGAGCATCTTTTTTTTGGTTTTGTGTTTTTTGTTTCTCATATGATAAGGATCAGATAGAGAGAGATGAAATAAAGAACTACTGTTCAATTTTTAATAAGAATATAGAAGAAAGATTTTCAACCAGAACTTCTAGGGTTACAAAATAAAATGATCTGTTGATTAAAAACATTCATTCTAGAGAAGATTATCCAAGAAAAATAAAACCTGAGAGTAGAGATCAAATCTTTCCATTAAACATGGCCTCAGACTCAATATCAGAAAAAAAGATGCAGCTGTAAGATCCTGTGCCAAGATTTTGTAGACCAGCTGAACAACATAGCTTCTGAAGGTCTTAACAGTGTTTTCCCATAGCATTAAACTCTCTGCATACTATGGAATGGTACCTCTGTGGGTGTCATTTTTATGTACTGGAGTGAATTATCATTTGAAACACAGAAAATCTGCAGTCTCCAAAGAATGTTATCAGTTGACCTTAAGCAGACAAGCATGAATCAAAATGAAAGGAAGGCCTAGGGGTTCCCAAACTTTTATGAAATACTAGGGCGAACACTAAGATGCCTCCAAATGATCCCCATTTCCTGATATTCAAACCTTAAGTGTGTACTAAACCTAGTGAATTGCTGCTAATATTGATAGTGATAAAAGTAAAATGTTATGAGATGCTACTGCCAATATTAGGTTACAAAAAGACTCTAGCTCTGTCTTACTTTCCTTTCTTGCTCTCTCACTTTCTCTATTTGATGGAAGTTAGGTGCCCTGTGGAAACAGCCATGTGGCATGGAACAAATACAGATATCAAGCCAGTGAAGACCCTCAGTCCATTGGCTCATATGGAACAGAGACCTGCCAACAACCTGTTGTGTGAAGCTGGAGGAAGACTCAATGCTATCTGAGCTTTGAGATGACTGCAGCCCCAGAGAATACTTTGATTACAGCCTCATAGACAAACCAGGTTTAGAGAATCATGCTAAGCTGTTACTGAACTTCTGAGCTATAGAAACTATGGGGTGATAAATTCTTATCTTTTCAAGTTATTAAGACTGCAGGTAATTTGTAACATAGCCAGAGATAACTAATGTAGGAGGAAGCAGGTTGAGGAAGTTACTCAGCTTCAAACATACTCCATTTCTCATGTAAAAAGAATGAGATTTGGAATGTGGTTTCAAGAATCGGAAGGGGGAATGATAACAACTATAGAGAATTCCCCCAAGGGAATAAAACTGAGTCCTAGTCGAAGAACTGGTGGTTTGTGCCAGTTAGATTTCAAAATTTTTATGAACCACTGATTGTTTATGCACCTTCCATGATTTATCTCTCTTTTTCAAATGTGCATTGTGGTTTTCCTATCCCCCATCTTTCACCATGTTATTTCAGGTGTATTTCTCTTCAACATACATGTTTCAGATTGAGAGGAGACGCCACCACACCAACCATTCCATAACACAATGATTGCTACCAATTAGATTTTGTCCTGATTCCAAAAATAGAATGAAAATTTTGAGTTATTACCAAAGGAATCAACTCCAGTATCTATTCTCAAGATGATATATCCAGATGTTGATGCCTTAGTGTGATCCAGTTTCATATTCAATCTAAGCTAGCCATTTACCCAATCTTACAAAAGGCAGCAGAAATGACACTTCACTTTGAAGACTGAGTCCTGAGACATATAACTCTACTGTGTCACTTGGATTCCATTTTGAATTAGGCTATCTGAGGAAGCCTAGTCAATCATGTGGAGCAGTGAGTTTACAAAGGCTGTAGTAACAGAATTTAGCTCTAAGCAAAAGTCAGAACACAACTGATAAACATGTGGATGAGATCACATTGAATCTTCTTGCCAGTCTAGAAGCTTCATGTAAAGTAGAAGAAACACTCAGCCTGCATCATCCCAGAAGTAACAAAATTGTTGCTATTTGAAGCCACTACATTTTGGGATGGTGTATTTCAAAGAAACATTTAACTAAAATACTTCTAAAATATAGATCTACAAATGCATTTTTTAATTTATACATTTATTTGATAAATCTGTAACTTCAGAAAAATACCTCCTTCCTTGGAATGAAACTCAAAGCTCTTATAGACATGGCTCTTCTTTCCCAGGACTATTAACTTCCCTTCACCCCTGTATCACACTGTGCATATACCAATCCTGTTATTCCATTCCACTCTCTCCATGTTGTTCTTTCTGCTTGAAATTCTCTTCAAATTCTATGCTTCTAATTAATTTTATTCACCTCCACAAATCAGTAAAGACTTCACATTGCATGAAAAACTTCCTGAACCCTTCTAGGCCAAATTGAATACCTTCTACATGTATTCTTGGAAATATCTCTTTTAATACTTTTATTACCTTTGCTGTACTTTTTATTCACTTAACTAACTATTGAATCATGGCTGATTATATTCCTACCCCCAAACTTCACACAATAATTAAAAATATCAAATGAATGAACGAACCATGTTAGAACTGAAGTCCAAACTCTGAGACGTGGAGATTTCAAATAAATATAATTCCATCAATGAAAGTAAAATCTTGTACAACTAAAGGCTACTTCCACTCATTTATAATTCATTTCAATTGGGTTTTTATAAGTTAAAATCCTCAAATCTCTCTCTAATAGTTATCATTGTCTTGTTATGCTAAATAGTAGTTCAGTAGTGACTAGAGTTAATTGTGTGCTTAATGTGTGCCAGAATTTTTCCTAAGAACTATGTAGTTAATTGTATTTAATAACTCAAGAAAAAACATATTATCTTCACTTTATAAAGTATGATAATACGTAAGATAATATTATCTTCATATTATAGATGAAACAGGAGAAGTTAGTAATGGATCTAATATCAAATAGCTGTAAAGTACTAAAAGTGATTCAAAACTGTCAGTTCAGCTTCTGAACCCACATTATTAACCAATATGTAATATTTACTATCCCAAAGATTTTACTGTCTTGAGCACACTGAAAATTTGGTTTATTTTAATTGCTCACAAATTCCTCCTCTTTTCAAAATGTATGTGTAAAACTCTTAAAATACTAATGCTGCATGTCCATTTCTTTACATGGAAAATAAGCCAAAATGATTACTTACTCTAATCATTCATAAAAACAAACAAACAAACAAAAAACAGGAAGTATTTTGTATAGTCTGGTATTGTTTCATGAGGACTTTTGCTCAGATCTGATATGGTTCCTCTCCTGTTTTAAAATCATCTTGCTACTTCCCTATCATGACTTCTCAAGTGTCTTCTTTGTATTAGTAAATGCAGTCTTAATCGTACTAAGTTTTTCAGTTTCTGTCTCCATAAAAGGAACACTCAAGTATGTTTCATAAGGGTAGTTTATGCAACTGAATAGTGAACATTGATTTATTGGATTTCAGTTTTCTCATCTTAATATGGTGTTCTTCAGTTTCCTTAAAATCAGAGGGAATCAGAATGAGTGAAGGTCCTACCTCTCGGCACTGCTTTCAATCAAAGCAGATCTGGTTTCATGTGCTATGCATACTTATCTTTCCAAAATACAGTCTTAGCAAGGCACAGGGAATAGACTGATGTGCAAATGGTGCCATCATCCCAGATGCAGGTTACTCCAAGTCTGGGGTGAGTGGAGACAACGATAACATTAATACAGTGCACACATTAAAGGATTGCAAATTTTAGAAAGGGTTGTGAAGACAAAGAACAGGATATAAAAAGAGAGGATAGCAGGGGGAAACTTACTGATAGGGTGGTCAGAGAAGGCCCTACTAAGGGCGTGATATTTCAGTGAGACCTGGATGATGGAAACAGGCCAGGAAAGTTAACTTTCTAAACAAAGGGCACAATGCATGTGCTTAAGAAGGGCTTCATGTTGAAATGAGTTTCAGGCTGGTGGGTATCACAAAAAATAGTCAACAGATCCTATTTAAGAGTTCAAAAATGTTTTCTAAGGTCCATTCCAGTTCAACATGATATAATTTGATAAGTATAATTTTAAAACGTTAGCTATTTAGTTCTTAAAGCTAATCCAGTTAGTAAAGAAGCCTAGAGAGTGCCATCAGATTGAGATGGCACCAAAATATCTTTTTGATCTTTGAATGCTCCTTTTATTTAATATACTCTTATCCCAAAGGGAGAAAATGATTTTTTCATTTGATCTTAGGCTGATCATTCAAATTAAAAGCATTGCAACAGGGCCAGTAAAACTATGGCCCCTGGACCAAATTCAGACCACCATTTGTCTTTGTTCAGCCCTCCTGCTAAGATTTTTGCATTTTCAAATAGTGAAAATAAATTTAAGAATATTTCTTGACCTAAGAAAATTATATGAACTTCAAATTTCATTGTCAACATATATATATATATATATATATATTTTTTTTTTTTTTTTTTTTTAACTCAGTCATGCCCATTCATTTGTGTACTATCCATGGTGTCTTCCATGCTCTGGTGCCAGAGTTGTGCAATTGTGACAGATTTTATCAACCAGAAGGCCTAAATTATTTACTGTCTGCTCCTTTACAGAAAAAGTTTATTGACCCCTGAAATAAACATTAATTTGTTCTGGGGTTCTCAATAACACTCATGCCAGAAATATTCAGTTCAGTTGTATATATACTTTATTGTAATCTTAAAATATAAATGAGCATTTTTATCTTTAATCTTATTAACAAGTATTTATTTGATTTTATAATCTATTGTTCATTAGTGTTATGCCATATTGTCATTCCATTAGTTTAATCATTTTGGAAAAATGTTTGTCATAAATAATATATTTCTGGTTTTCCTTACCTATTCATACATGAATTAAGTCACAGTACACATACAAACACAAAGTAATCTACAAACTTGTTCTTAATGTTTTCAGATATTTAAAGCTTTTACTAAGCCAACCTGTCTATCTTTAATCTTTAAGAATATCATCTCCATTAATACCCAGTACAAATAATTTTATATCAAACAATTAATTTAATCTTAATTCTTTAATGCTTCCCTAAATGTTATTATAGGATTTTTGAAAAATCCTCTGAAATTATAATACAAAAAGTTAACATTAGGTGTCAGTATTTTACATATTATGTAGTAGGAGTGTGTCAATAAAAAAATGTATTCCTTGATTGCAGGCAGCATTTTCACTAGAAAATTACAACTCTTGTTTTTCTGGGCTCTATGATTTTTTGATTTCTGCATTTTTAAAGTGATCTTTATGATTTCTACAGAATCATGAAATTCTACCATTAAAAATATCATTTTTTATGTGTGTGCTACTGCATTTTTGTCACATGCCTGTGAGTAGAAATAGATCCTAACATGGTACTAACAAGAATTTTCCAGGTGTCTTACATAATGATCTCCATGACATTTTAAAATAGAGAATACTTAGTGCCTGGGTGTTTTTGTCGGAAGAATACCACAGACACATTATAGGGAAGTGGAAAAGATTCTGAGCATGAATTCCTACTTGGAGACGAAACATTCTTGTGATTGGTATGATTTCCTTAACCTTGTCTAAGCCTAGTTTTTTTGTTTGTATCTGGTAAGTGAGGGATCATCCTTTTTCTACTATGGGGGCTAGAGGGAGGTAATTCTGTGAGGGTTAAGTAACCTAAAACTATTTTTCATAAGATATTTGTTAAAGAGGTGGGCTCAATGGAGACTCCCCACATGATAGCACCCTTTTTGTTATCTCCTATGTTTCTTCTGGTCTTTAAATTAGTGTCCATAAGCCAGGCATGGTGGCGCACACCTATAATCCTAGTGACTTGGGAGGCTGAGGCAGGAGGATTGAGAGTCATAGCCATCCTCAGCAAAAGTGAGGCACTAAGCAACTCAGTGAGACCCTGTGTCTAAATAAAATACAAAATAGGATTGGGAATGTGGCTCTGTGGTTGAGTGCCCCTGAGTTCAATCCCCAGTACATCCCCCCCAAAAATTAGTGTGCATTAGTGGGTTAATATAACATGTGGAAAAACACTCAGCATAAGATCTTCAGGAGATAAAGGCTTCCACCAGGTGACCGGGAATCAATCTCTTCTACCTGAAATGACAGCCTAGATTTAGACCTTCCTATTCTGCACCAAGGTCTTTGAAAATCACATAAGGATCTGAGACCTTAAGGACAAAATAAAAACTACCCTGGGGGGTGAGGTGGAGATTATTAAAAAAAAATATATATATATATATAAAATCTTTATTTAATCATTTAATCACATAATATCTGTATGTGTGTTCGTGTGCTATTGTATTGTGTATGTCTCAAAGACCTTTTATTTGTGTTCATATCACCAAGGTGGAGATAATTTTTCAAAGAATTAGAGATTAAATGAGATCAAATTTATTTCATAATTTGATATCTCTCTGAAAATGATGGAATTTAAGTTCACTTTAGCATATATTCATTTCATACGTTAAGTGCATTGTCTGTAAGTAACATGCAAGCAAAGATGCAGCCATAAAGATATAAAAACTATATTGAACCTGAATAAATCATTAAGGGAAAAATAAACACCCAGTAAGACACAGGACAAAGGACATAAAAACATTATACAATACACACATAAACGTTGCATATGAACAATCAACACTTAATAAAATGTTGAACCCCACTAATACAGAATAAAGTGGAAATTGAAACTAAGGTTGGAAGAGTAATTGCTAAAAAATGATCATTAACTTTCTTTCTGTTTTGAATGAATGTATTGCATTAAAGTGGTCAAGTGTTCTTGGCTACTCTTCCCATTAAGAAGTGGAATCTCTCTCTTGAATCTGAATTGACTTCAATAACATCCTTGAGCAATAGGATGTGGGCCTTTTGTGACTGTCCCGGAAGCCCTGCAGTTTACACTCTTGTCTCACAACACTCTCTCCAGGGTAAACAGGCTGCCATGTTAGAAGCTCCAGCACCCTAAGACTCCCATGCTGGAAAAGGTGCTCAGAGCATTTGCACAGCAGAGCCTGTGGAACAGCTCAGCTAGCTATCTCCACTGAAACAGCAGATATGTGAGGAGAGAAATGTTGGCCCTGTGGACCACTCTATTTGCTGGTTAAATGTAACTGAGTATCTATAACCAATATCACATAAAGTAGGGGAATGTCTAAACCAAACACTACTCAAAGTCTAGACCCAAAATTCACAAGGTGTGTTGATTTTAGTCACTAAATTTCGAGATAATTTGTTAAACATCAACAATAACGAAAATGATGACAGTTCCCAATGTTGGTAGTGGTAGAAAAAAGGACTTATATTGCTATTCAACTTACGACCTGATGCTAAAGCAAAAAGGCAAAATTTAGATTTTAAATTCAATTATGAAAAAAGAAACAGTTTGTTCTTGTCCCCCACTCCCAGTATAGCTATTGTTCCAATGCCCTATGAAGCAACTTATAATTAATTTGGTGGCAAAATCTGATCTGAAACAAATGCATTTGAAGTGAATTCACATGAGGCTATTTATTTTTTATTTATTAAACTTAATGTAAATACCAAATGTATAGACTTTGCAGCAAGTATATTGATGAATGTAAGTGGTGCTACTCTAGCCCCATTGGGCAAGTTGTGTATTATACACTATATGTATTACATTACTTTGTAAACTCAGAAAAATTTTTGTTACAAGTGGACTCAAAAGTTTCAGGTAGAAGTTTGAAAGTCTATATTGTATAATGATTAAGCATGTAATCTCAGGAACCAAACTGCTGCTTCCTAATCAGGTTTTCAAATCTGCCTCTTACTAATGTATGGCTATGGACAATTACATATCTCTCTGTACCTTCATTTGCCCATCTGTAAAGTGGGGATTATAATGGTATTTCTGTTATAAGACTATTGTGAAGATTGAATGAGTGTATACATGTATATTCATTAAAAATCATCTATCTGGTCTGGGGATGTAACTCAGTGATAGAGTACTTAACTAGCATGCATAAAGGTTCTGAGTTTGATCCCTAGCACTACAGAACAAACAAACAAACAGAAAAACATATTTGGCACAGAGTGAGAGCTTAATAAGTTATTCATTATTATCGTCTATTTTAGTCAGCTTTTTCACTGCTGTGACTAAAAGACCTGACAAGAACAATTTTAGAGAAGGAAAAATTTATTTGGGAACTTGCAGTTTCAGAGATGTCATTACATAAACAGTCGTCTCCATTTATCGGGGCTTGAAGTGAGGCTGAATGTCATGGCAGAAGAGTGTGGCAGAGGGAGGCAGCTCACATGATGATCAGAGAGCAGAGAGAAGATCCCCTTCACCAGATACAAAATATATACCCCAAAGGTAAGCCCCCAGTGACCCACCTCCTCCAGCCACATTCTACCCACCTTCAGTTTACCACCCAGTTAATCCCATCAGGGAATTGATTCACTGATTGGGTAAAGGATCTCATAACCCAATCATTTGTCCTCTAAACTTGCTTGCATTGTCTTACATGTGAGCTTTTGGGGGACACCAAATACCTAAACCATAACATCATCATAATTTATTTGTTTTCCCCCACACATATCTTTAGCTAAGGAGCACGGGCAACAGAAATCTAAAAGTCCTAATGGTTCCTGGGGAGAAGTATTTCTTAACCATGTATTTGTACTTGCTAGGTTTTGTGAAGATGCCCTTTTCCCTACCTGGACATCTTTCTCACTGCATACGATTTCTAAGGTCCAGTTTGGGAAATCTGTGCAGCATTTTAACTCTTTTCTACCTTCTGCTTTCCTCCTAGAGAGAAGTGTTGATACCCAAATCTGTGAACACCAACAACCATTCATGGGAAACCAGGACTAGCTTGGAGGTGGCAATGGACAGTTTCCCTAGCTGCTCCTTCTCCACATAATGTGCCACACTGCTATTTCTGCTATTCCATCACTACCCCAGGTTAGTGTGGATCACTCTGCTGTACAAGTTTCCCCTCAGAGTTCTAAAAAAGGATGAAAGCAAAAGCCATCCCTTCCTTTGACCAAGTTTCTCTCTCTCCTCAGTACAATCATTCTTCAAACTTCCACCAGACTTTTCAAAAAGTCTTCTAAGTTCTCTTCAGATTAACCTCAGGACACGCTTTGAATTCTCATTATTTTCTTATAAGGTTTAGAGTGATTTTTCTTAAAATGTGGTCCCCAGGCCTACAGGAAGAGCAGTAACTCCATACTTGGTGAAATACTAATTCTTGGGTTTTACCCAAGACTGGCTAATTCAGAAACTCTGTGAGTGGGGCCCCTGTATCTGTGTTTTAATATATTAGCAGGTTATTCTGTTGCCTGGTAAAGTTTATAATCCTCTAGCTTAGAAAATATTTTATAAATAACTATGGACCACCAGAACTACTAGAATGAACCCAGGGGCACTCTACTACTGAGCTACATCTTTAACTCCATGTATGTGTGTGTGTGTGTGTGTGTGTGTATTTTTGTTTTTGTTTTTGTTTTGAGAAGGGGTCTAACTAAGTTGCTCAGACTAACCTCAAACAAATGTGGTTCTCCTGTCTCAACCTCCTGCATAGCTTGGATTACAGGTCTGTCCAACCACACCCAACTCGAAACTGCTGCTTTATCTATTTACATCTTTAGGTGAGCTTTGGAAGATACAGAAAATCTTTTTCCCTCTTGAAAAAGCCCCTGAGTTTATAGACTATAATTTCAGTGAAGACTGAAGAAAAGCCTAATTTCATAGAGTTGAACAATGAATTTTGTTAGCCTGTATCTGTCTCTCCCTAAATCAATAAAGTTCATCATTAAGACTTAACCAGAATCATTACTTTAAAATAAACCAAAATTTCTCAGCTTAGTATTTTACTGAAATATTATTCTCATTAAACTATTACTACAATTGCATCCTAGACATTTCTCCTAAATAAATACATATTTTAATTGTCTGTGTATGCATAAGAGACTATGCCAAAATTTAGTGGTTGGGAAAAAATTGCTTTTATTTCCTCATAATATTGTAGGTCTGAAACTGGATGGGTCTCAACTGATTGGTTCTTCTGCTTATGTGTCATAATCTGGAATTTCTTATAAGGTTTCATTTGAGAGATTGCAGTGAGAGTCAAAATATCCAAGATGACTTTACTTACATGTATGTTCTTTAGCTAAAATAAGTCACAGGGTTAACCCAGATCCCTTAGAAGTAATGCACTTTTTGATGGTAAGTCTGAATAGTCACACTATAGAAGCCCACATAGGATTGGGATATATATGTACCTATGGAAATACAATAAAATAAAGATATAGTTCCAAGATATTATATCCAGGCAAGGCTTTTCAAATATTTTTTATTAAAGTAGAAAGTGTGAATCAACTTCAATGCACAACTATAAAAGACTGGCTTAATTGTTCTATTGTTAAAAGTCCTGTTTTTTTAAAAATATTTTATAATGTAGTGCATACAATACTAGGAATAGATATAGAAATAGAGCGAAAAACTCCTTACTCAAAAACAGAATTGGAAATACACATCAAAATAATTAAATCTAATTTAAAATTAAAGTAAATCTATCAATTTTATGAAAGTGAAAAAGAGAGTTTTAATCCCAATTGTGGGAAAAAATGGAGTCTTCCACTACTTTTTAGTTTCTAGAAATCCTGAGATGACTCAACTTCACAGGATTTCTTTCAGGGAAGGAATAAGTGAGTCAGAGAGGAAATGGTGCCATCTAAGTATAGGGGAATTGCTGTCATTGTTGTATTAGGGAAAGTTTCACTTTCAAAAACTCTAAAAGTGCTCAGTCAAAAAGGATAAAAAGTGAAGAACAGCCTAGATTGTGTGGGTAGCTGGTGCAGTCCTCCCTTCCCCTCAGAGATCTGAGGATCCGAGTTGAATGTGACAACTGACACACATTCCTCCTTAGGAACATGCACATCCCACACTGCATGGTATTCTAGTGCTCAAAGATGAGGCTGATTTTTCAAGAACTTTTTTTTTTCTAAAATATAATTTAGATGCTGTATCTGGAAATCAACCAAAGTATCATATTTTCCAATATTGGAGCAAAACCAACCCACTCTGGAGTTATTAAAAAAGAAAACAGGCCTCCTATTTGTTTCCACTATTGAAGAAATGCAGTTTACTTGGGTCCCAGGGCCATGAAATCCTTCATCCCTATAATATAAAGCTGCTCCCCTGCCCTTTATGCTGCAGCCATTTCTCCCCCTCCCATCTTACAACCTAGCTTGTCAGTCTGTGAACATCCTAGCTAGCTATTGGTTCATCAGTCAGCCTGCAAGTATCCTTCTCAGTCATTGGTCCCTTGTTAGCCAGTGAAATTCTAATATTTAGGAAAAGCTCCTGCGCCATTTTTTCTCTCTCTCTCTCCTCATTTCATGCTCTCTCCTCCTGGCTTTCACTCGCTCTTGCGGGTATGCTCTCTCTCTCTCTTTTGCTCTCATTTTTTCTCTTACCCTGCAGGGAGACACTCTACCTGTTTGCTTAATAAACTCTCTTGTGTGAGTTCTCATGTCCAGAGTGGTTTCTGGGTTCTTACAATCCCCACACCTTTTATGTGTAGAAACTAAGGGTCAAAATAGTCAAGCTCCAGAATCCTTAGGTTCTAATTCTTTATTTGTTATTTTTCCCTCTATCTCTGCATGTATTTCTGTAAGGATTCCACAATTCTCAGTTGCTCCAAAACCCCTCTCAGTGGGGGTAGCTAGGTTTCAGGTAACTCATTGGTCTGCTTAGCTTTTAAAGCATCTTCATAAAACTGCTCCTCTCCAGGCAGAAAGCAGAGTAGTACCTCAGAAGATTCTCTGATATCAATCACCATATACTTAACTAAAGTATGGAATATTTAGCATGGAGAGAAGGTTCTATCCACTATTTGCAGAAATACATGAACAACCTGATCATATGCTACCTTAGGAAGGGGAGACACCCCTGAGTGAGCATTTGTTGTTTCCATTGTTTTCATACTAACTTTTTAAATATATTTTAATTTTGTATTTGTTCTAATTAGTTATACATGACAATGGAATGCCTTTATGTATTTTGATAAATCACACATAAATGGGGTATAATTTCTCATTTTTCTGATTGTATGTATTGTAGGATCACGTCAGTCATGTAGTCATGTATGTACATGAAGTAATAATTTGTTTTACTCTACTCATACTAACTTTGAGGAGAATAAAATATTATCATCTGAGATACTGGTTACTAATGATGACTCTCCTTCCCAAACCTGTGGCAAATGAGAGATTCTCTGAGTATTAGTGTAAGAATCCAGAAACCACTCCAGACATGGGAACTCACATAAGAGAGTTTATTAAGCAAACAGGCAGAGTGTCTCCCTGCAGGGTAAGAGAAAAAATGAGAGAAAAAGAGAGAGAGCACACGCAAGAGAGAGAGAGAGTGAAAGCCAGGAGGAGAGAGCATGAAAGCCAGGAGAAGAGAGAGAGAAAATGGCGGGGGAGCTATTCTTAAGTAGAGGAATTTTGCAGGCTAACAAGGAACCAATAACTGAGAAGAAGACTTGCAGGCTGACTGATGAACCAATAGCTAGCTAGGATGTTCACAGACTGACAAGCTAGGTTGTAAGATGGGAGGGGGAGAAATGGCTGCAGCATAAAGGGCGGGGGAGCAGCTTTATATTACATTACATTATAATTAGTACTCCCAGTGTCACGATGATACCGCTGTTTACCAGTGACGAGTTCTGCTTCCTCAGTTGTTGAAGTATAACATCAGAGAAGCATGACAAGGCAAGCAAATTAAGCAAGTTTTATTTAAAGGTAATAATACAGACTTCTCCTGGGAGGGAGAAGGGGGCCATGACTGATGTTTTAGAATCCTAAGAAGTGAGTACACCCTATATCTTTTATAGGTTAAAGTCTCTTTTGTTCTCCGATTCTCTACCCCCTTATCTCTCCTTCCTGCCTGCAGTGACTGGTGACTAGGTTTTGCAAGTGAGATGCAAAAAGTGAGAAGTAGATGGGCAGGGGGAGGGCCAAAGTGATTTAGCCAGGTAAGGGCCCAGGGGGCATTAATTAGCAGATCCTTGCCCATAGTCCCTGAGAAAGGCAGGTAAATTTGGTAATCAATGGGCTCTGGAGATCCTTGACATTCCATTCTCCCAGGGGCAATCTCCAACTTCCAGATGCAAATGGCTTTCATGGCCTCCATTTGCTCAATTATTTTTACAGTAATTGCCTGTCCCCAATTCTGGCTTCAACAGTTAAATCAGAAGTTCCCCCAGTCCTAGGGACACATAGGAAAGTTTTTTCTTCCTTTGAGTTTATGCTTTTTTCTTGCTTGTCCAATGTTACGGTTTCGATCTAGAATGTGCCCTCAAACTCATGTGTTGAAATTATGGTCCCCAAAGTAGCAAGATTGAGAGACAGTGCTTTTAGGCAATGGTTGTACCATGAAGGCTATAACCTCATCAGTGAATTAATTCATTTTAATGCACTACTGGGTTGTGATTGCAGGCAGGTGGATGTGGCTGGAGAAGGTATATCAATGAGGATGTGCCTTTGGGGACTATGTCCTATTTCTGGCTCCTCTCTCTCTCTCTGCTTTCTGGCTGCCATAAGCTGAGCAGCTTTCCTCCACCATGATGTTTCTGCCATGAAAAGCAGCTGAATGTGAACTGAATTTGCTGATACTGAGAGCCAAAATACATTCTTCCTCCTCTAAAATTGTTCTTATCAGGTATTTTTATCAGAGACAAAAAGCTGAAACATACCCGGAAAGCTTTGTAAAAAAATGTATAGACAGGAAATTAGAAAAAAAACAGTAATATTGTTCTATCTGAAACTTCCATCCAATCTACAAGTTGATTTTTAATACATTTAATTACTATTAAAAATGAAAAATGTTTTCTTCCATAATCGGCATCCATGCAGAAATAATTTGCCTTCTTTAAGTGGAATATAATATTTTCCTTGAGAGCTACATACTTGCTAGATTTCATAATTAACAAAATTCAGAATAATTGTTTTAAAAATAGTCATCTAGTCCTTAGTCTTTATCTACTTTGTTCTCCTTGATAAGAAAGACCAGGATGGTTTCACTGAGATGCCAAGCCTCACATTACTCATGCTCATTATTTAGCAGCTTTAGTCTACATGCTTGCTTATTGTATCCAGACATAACTCTTTCTACTAATTGGAGAAGGAGGTACTTATCACACATTTTAACATCCACCAGCATCAGAAATTGACGCTTAGATCCATCATAATCAGACAGTCAAAGAGGAAAAAAAACCTATCCTACTAGCAACCACTATTGTTCCTAAACCTCTAGAATGGAATTTTCATGAGAAGTGACTCCTGTTTTTTCCCCAAATCCTTGCTCTATCTTCAGAGTTGCCATTTGCTTTTGTTGTTACAATTCATCACCTCTTCGATTAACCTTTAAAAATTTTTCAAGTTCTTCCCTAGGTTGGAGTGTTAGTTGGCATTTGTTGCTACAACAAATTACTAGAAATTTAGTGACTTAACACAACACACATTTATCATCTTATAGTTCTAAAAGTTAGAAGTCCCACACAGGTCTCACTGGGAAGCTTTCACGGTGTTGACAAGACTTTATTAGTTTCTGGAGTCTTGAGAGAATTCCCTTTCTTGTCTCTTCCGGTTTCTAGAGGCAGCCAAGATCCCTTGGCTCTTGGTTTCTTCCTCCACCTTTCAAGGCAGCAAAGCTGCATTTGTCTGGTGACTGCTCCAGAGGCCCCAACCACAGCTGAGAAGGTTCTCAGCTTTAAGAGATTACATAATTATACACAATTGGCTAGATTAACTTGGATAATCCAGTATAATTTCTCCATCTCTATGTCCTAATTCTATTACTCCAGCAAAGTCTTCTTTGTTATGTAAGATAATCTGCTTTTAGGTTCTGGAATTAAGGCATGGGTGTATCTGAGGGTCATTATACTATCCACAATTAGTTTCTGATCATTCTCTTTCTCTTGACTTGTAGAATCCCTGAACCTCTTCTACCATTCTACCTCCATCTCCTATTTGCCATCAGTTACCAAAACTAGATACTATGGTTTTTGATGTGAGGTGTCCCCCAAAAGCTCGCATGTGAGACCATGCAAGAAAGTTCAGAGGAGAAATGAATGGGTTGTGAGAATCTTATCCCAATCAGTGAATTCTTCCCCTGATAGGGATTAACTGAATGGTAATTGAAGTCTGGTAGAGTGTGGCTGGAGGAGGTGGGTCCCTGGGGGCATGATTTTGGAGTATATATTTTGTATCTGGAGATGGTGTCTCTCTCTCTTTCTCTCTCTGCTTTCTGATCACCATGTGAGCTGCTTGCCTCTGCCACTCTCTTCCACCATGATGTCCTGCCTCACCTTGAGCCCCAAGGAATGCAGTCAGCCTCTTATGGACTGAGACCTCTGAATCTGTGAGCCCCTAAATAAATCTTCTCTCCTTTACAGTTCTTCCAGTTGGGTCCTTTCATCACAGCAATGAAAAACGCTGACTAAAACACTTTTCCTTCAGAAGATAGGCTTCCTGATCACTCACTCATGTTTTATTTGTAGAATGAATATTTTAGTCTTGAAGGTGAGGTTGGCCATCAAAGTCAAAGAAAAATGAGTCTAATACTGAAAATAAGATGAACTATTTAGGGGCCACTAGAAATAGAATAGCCTTGTATTTTCTATACACTTCTGTTACCCCAATCCTGATTTGATCTGCCTAGGTCCCCTAGATCAATTTCAAACATACCCTAATCTTATTTATATTAGAGAATGGGATTCCTGTAGGCAAGAGAGTCTTCTAAAAGTTGGTTAACTGAAGCCAGTTGGTTCTATGTCGGTTAGTAGAAGACCTACTGTCAACCCCTAAGTGCATGATAATCTCATTTGCATACTAAATATACCCTTCAGTGCCCCAACAGTTGACAATTGCCAGAACAATAATAGGAATGAATATAAAAAACAATAGAGGTTTGCCTGAATTCCCAGAAAATTCCCCCCTTTCCCAGTATAGACATGAAATTCCTCCCCTTTATCAGTCTGTCCCATCCCTCAACTTTTTTACCCTGTAACTATAACCTCCTGACCCTTCTCAAGGGTTGAGAAGCTGGTTTGTGAGTTTATCTCCTACTTTTCACATTCTTAACCAAGAATAAAAGTCTCCTTCACTGTTCAATTAGTGCTGGTCTTGTAATTGATTCCACAATTCTGAGAAGGAAGGAGGACTCAGTTTGGAGGAAAAAATTATTGATAGTTCCACTTGCTGATGTTTGAATGTACAGGTTTACATGAGATATCAGACAATTATCAGGAAAGGTACAGTTTAATGATGAATCCTGCTACTTTCTTCTTCCCTCTGTGACTTCTGATCTTTTCTTTAGTTTAATGAGACTGATCCATGGGTATATGCATGTATTATGTATTTTATGGCAAGCCATGACAAGCTTACACTTCATATAAAAATGTTATAAAATGTAATTGAACCATACATGTATGGTACAAATATGCATATATGTGTGCATATTTGTACACACACATACAAGCACACACAAGCATATTTGTAAACACACATGTGGAAATCTGTGTAGAGAGCTGATTCTGCTTGATAGATTTTTTTTTTTAGGTCTTTTGGGTATGATGTCCTTTCAGGTATTTAGGGGTAACTGAGAGTCAAATATGAAGTTGCTTTGGTTTAAAAAACAAAAAAGGGAAATGAAAAATTAGTTCTTTGTAAATTCTAGAGTTTGAGTCAGCTCAAAATTTTAGTTTTCATATGTAGGTCTAGAAAATTTAAATAAATTTAATAATTAAGATGGGTAAAGGGAAAATTGTCCCTAACCTGGCCTTGGACAAATCTTTTAAATCACCACAGCATTCTGGGAAGAAATTAGCATTCCTGATAAACGGCTTAAGCAATTTTCAGATAAACTTTTAATGGTGTTAAGACCTCTTCTGGGAAACCAGTATTCATCCCAATCAGCGGAGTGATAGATATTAAAGAGGTCACTGATCTTTTGCCAGATATTTTTTTCTTCTTGTATATAGTTAAAAGATGTCTAATGATATAGGTATATGTAGACATACATATACCATTATTTTATTTACTTGTTACATATTATTATTTATTTCATATTATTTATTTATTATATATACAGAGAGAGAGGAGAGAGAAAAAAGGTTCATATGGTCCAATTTAGGGTCTTTTCTATTTCACCAAATTGAAAATAAAATTTGATCAGTGCACCCATTTAGATATTTTCAAGGAGAGATTCCTTTCAAGTGGGAAGTATTTCATGAATATTTGGTACCATTTAGAAATATACTTTAAACATTTTAAACTGAACATATGAACCTAAAATATTTGACAATTTATTAAATATTTACTTTGAATTTTTCTGGGTTGTATGCAGTCATGAAATTTACTACATTAAATTAATAAATAGAATAAACCTATTCAATATATGTTATAACCTTATACATAAAATGATATTTATTTATGAGATTTATGAACTCAAGGCTAAATCAATTATACACTGCATTTTTGAACTGGAGTTGCAAGCCTAACCTATTATTCTAATATGTTAAATTCTCCAGAATTTAAATATTTCATAAATATTTAAAATAATATGTATATTTTTTAATAACAATAAATCAGTTAAAATTAATTCTCCTAAATATTTTGATATTTAATTCTAAATCTTCCCAGGGTTAAAAAAAATGCTACACATAATGAAAGAATATGACCACCAAAATAGTTTTGGAAGTTACTTTCTCAAGAAATGTTTAGGGTTGCCTTTGAGCTTCCTGGTCCTGAAGACCAGGATATACCCACCGAGAAGCAATGGCTCCTTACCTGCAATTCTGATGAAACTTTTCATGTCCACATACAGGATCCAATAGAACCTCCTAACAAAATGGACAGATGTTTGAACCATGTTCTTAGGCTTGATTCATTCATCATCAAATCAAAATTTCAAATAAAACAAGGGTCTATAATCCCCCAAAGAATTACATTTGATTAGATTTTGTGTTTTTCTATTGAAAAATTTCTTCACTGTAGGTCTAAAGACCCATGAGCTTCAAGGATTTTCACATTATCCTAGTACCACATAACTTTTACAGATATGAAAGTGAAAGTGATATCCAATCAGTTCCATATGTCTCTGCTGGATCTGTGTGACTGTAGAGCCCCAATTACCAAAGTCACTCTGTGAATATTGCTTTTCCTCTAAGCTCTTGAGTTTCTGCTTCTGTGTTCTGGAAACCATGTCATCAAGCCTTATATTTCTCACTGCACAGTAAGAATATTATCTGATTCACAGCTTATTTGTGAACACTTAATTAGATAATATTTGTAAAATTTCACTGTAATGAAGTTAGTGTTTGTTGGTTGTTTATTTTGCTTTATTTTTATTTTTTTAATTACTAGCACCTACTGATTTCAAGATAGGTCAGACATTACAATAGGCCATGGGGCTTGTTTTCCTCTTCTTAATACTGGGGAATTGAACCCAAGGCCTACCAAATACTAGGGAAGCACTCTACCACTGAGCTATATCCCCAACCCAAAATAGCTTTACAGTACCCATTTAAATTTCTAAGTGATACTACATTACACATAATAGTAATCCCTACTTTAGAACCAGGGCTTTGAGAGCCTAAGTAACATGCCCATGGTTGCTAATACTGGTGGAACCAGAATTTAAAGTCATATCTATAGGATCAAAGAGCCAACATTTTAAATTTCTGTTCTATATGAGCAATGGCTTAATAAAAAAGGTATCCCATACCTAAGTGCTATAGGCAACCAAGAAAGTGATCTGTCTAAACTGTAGCATCTAAGTCTCATAGAGGTGGTCCACTATTTCTTTCACTATCTTTTTAAAATTTTTTCCTTACATCCACAACTGGTCTTTTATTGCTATTTTGCTTTTTCATCCTTGCAGGGATTATATTACTAACTATAAGTTATTTCAATGTTTTACATTGTTTGGGGTTCCTTGGTGACATGCAGCATCACTCCACACATAGTGTAGGTGCTAGGAAAGTCCTTGTTAAATTAATAAATACAAAAAAAGGGAAACTTAAAATCCATGAGATGTTTCATAGGAAAAGGAAAGCAACCCTTTAACATTATTTATTCAGGTGAGAGAAGAATGGAGGAACTTTAGATTACATAGAGGGAAATGAGGGGGAGGTGTGAAAAATGGTGGAATGAGACAGACATCATTACCCTAAGCACATGTATGATTACACAAATGGTATGAATCTACATTGTGCACAACCACACAAATGAAAATATGTACCCCATTTGTGTACAATGAATCAAAATGCTGTCTGTAAAAATAAAAAAAATATAATTAAAAAAATTATAATATTTATTCCTGCCATGCACTGGGCTTTTTTTTTTTTTTTTTTTTTTTCAGTTCAATGTAGTACCAGGCATTAGTAAGGCAATATACCAAACATGCACAGACACTTTCTTTAGCCAAGTCTTTCAATAACTCACCAAGATAGGCTGCATTCCTATTATCTATCATTGTAGTTGTGACACCAAGGAAGTTAAAGGGACTGTCAAAGGAAAAAGAGTATCGGGGCCAGACTTCTCTATCTGATTTCACTAATAAGTAAAGAGCCTTTCCCTTGATCATAAAGAGAGTACTGAAAAAAGCTGCTTAATAGTGACATTATTCTCCACCTAAATGCTGAGTATTCTTATAAATTCCTTTAATAGAGTCCTTGTATTTCCCCACTAAGTTGATTGAAGTGTAACGTCCTCACACCAGATCAGTCATTTGGGAAAATGTAAAATATTCCAAACTGATCTCAGTGTCCTTCCAGTTCACTTCTGGTGGGTACGCTTCTCCCTCCAAGTACCTTTTACCCAAGAGTCCTAAGAACTCCTTTTCATCCTTCTCAAACAGGTCTAAGGTAAAGCTTTGGTGACATCTCATTGTCAACAAGGCTAAAATTGGACTCACTCTTTTCCCAACTGCCCAAATAAACATTCTTCCTATTTTTCTTTTATCCTGTATCTCATTTAATGCAGCACCATCCATTAAAATTTGCCCAATCCACATATGCATTAACTGTCTCTTTCCCTCCAGCTCTCACATGAAATCAATCATTAAATTTTACTGATTCTACCTCCTAATATCCTTATATTTTGTTCAATTTCTCCATTCCTGTTGTTATGGCCAGTCAGTCTCTTTTTATTTATTTATTTTGGATTAATAAATTGCATCTCTTACAAATTTTTGTCTTGGATCATATCCTAACTTATGAGTTCTCTCTTTTACAGGTAAAAATATATTTTAAAAGGCAAATAAATTCTAATTGGGTCCCTTTTTTAAGGATGTCACTATTTACAGACATTACTGAAAAAATATATATCTTACTCTGACATCCCTTCAAGCTTCATATTTCACCATTCACATTTTCCCAAAAACTGTGCTTCAGCAAAAATGAGTCATGTTTTCTTCTGCTTGTGTGTGATCCATTTTCTGCTTAAAAGTTTCTCATGCCCTGTGCCCTGGTTACTTCCTTCTTATTCTTCAAGTTTCAGCAAAGTCTTAACTTGTTAATGAGGTGCTTATTGATGGGCATGATCTTTAACTGCTCTATCGGGGTTATTATATGAGTTATCTAGATATTCTCATTGCAAAATTAAGGTCTCCCTTTATTGTGTTTCCATTGTAATTTTGTACTTCTCTGTTTTTACCTCCATCCATGTATTGGTCCCCATCTACCAAGAATTGGACAGAGATCAGGAACATTGTACACATTCATAAAATATTTTTTTCCTTGAAATATTAAACTAATTCATCATATTTATTATTCATTTAATGTAGAAAATCATAGGTGGCTGAAACAAAATTTTAATAGGTTCTTTATATATTAGAAGTCATATATATAAGGCTAAATATGAAAACATAATAAATCATGCTAACTAAAAAGTAGAATATTAGACTTATATGAGCTTTACTGGCATGAGAACTTAATAAGATTAATAAAATTGTGCAATATGAATGCAGAAATAGTTCATAAAATCATATTTATAAAATTCTTGTATGATATAATGCTACATATTTTACTTCTAAATTTCTAGTTCCTTTTAGAACACAGCTTAGTGTTCTATTGGATGACCTCTTGGGTCAATTTGATTAATTTAAGCAAGTGGAAAACTGAAATTTAGATTAAAAAGGCAATGTTAAAGTCAAAGATAACAGAGAAAGAGTCATAAAACAGTATCACTGGTGTGAGGGAATATAAATGCTCAACCAGAAAAAGAAGTTCAGATGTTCTATGAAGCATGCGTTTGTCATGACATTTATATCTTTTCTAAAAAACACAAAAATCATGTAGATTCATTAAATTTTATATTGACTAGGTGGGTGTGAGTATTCTAAAAGTGTCTTCAGGTGGGTAACAAGTTTCGGCACTGTTTTGACCAGTTAAGCAATAGAGATTTTTAAATGTCCTCCCTTTTAACTTTCTTGTTTTGCTTTTATCATGCAACAAACTTTCACTCAATATTGGTGACACATTTTATTTACATGCCCTGAAACCTTCACAAATGACTCAGTTATAGATCAGTAATTCATGCTTTTTTATTCTTCAATTTTATTACCCAAACTTACTCTTCTAAGCATCATTTTATGTTTCTAGTTAAATATAAGTGAAAATTGATTGGAGTATTTCTCAATGGAATTTTATCTTTATTTCATCATAATTGCTTCATATTTGAATAATGACAGATGAACTGCCTCATTCAATTGCAGTTTTAAGGCTTTAAAGTCACAATAACAGCACAGGATTTAAATCCTCAAGCCATTATTATAGCAGAAAAGACATTGGGGAAAATGAAAACTTATGGTGCTATAATTTGCTAGGGGGAAAAAGAAACTCCAATGGCTAGAACATATTATTTCTTGGACAATTTCTAACTTAAGACATTAAGTTAGACACGAGAAAGAGCTGGACAGTTACTTGGTAGTCCCACATTTCTAAATTACTTCTAGAATAATATTTTTTAACTGTTGAGCCCAAATTCACATAAGTAAATGAAATGACAACTTTTTGGCTTCAGGATCAAACATTATCTCAGTGGCATTTATAAATCTATTTGACAACAATTCAATCTTTTACTAATAGAGAGTTCATCCAATCTTTTTTTCTTTTTTCTCTGACATTTACATGAAGAGCAGAGTATTTGTTAATACTCTAAGGTATGCATTTCAAAGTTCTTTGTGTTCAATTTTAAGTAAGGAATTAAACAATATGCAAAGGCTAAAAGTAAAACAAAGATCTTACATTTACTATTTCATTACATAAAGCTGATGTATTTGTTGATGACTGATCTATACATCAGCACTTTCATTTCCATGACTCTATTTCTACCAAAGTGGTATCAAAAGTTTTCAAGACCACAATATACAGTGGAATGATATGTAAAGTTAATAGAATAAATGAAAACTATACTTAGAGTAATTCACAGCACCTAAAATTATGTACATGGGGGGAATATTTATAAAGGATTGCAATGGAAAACATGTACATGAAAACTACTTCCATTCGCTATTTAGAGAACACTCCATTTTAATGGACGGTGTCTTCAGTTATCAAAGTATATTGAGAAAGTCAGGTCAGTAACTTTAAGAAAGAAATTATCTGGAAGATAATACTAAATTTTTCGAAGATAAAAAATTCCAGTTAAAGCTGGGTGTGGTGGTGCACACCTGTTATCCCAGTGGCTCAGGAGGCTGAGGCAGGAGAATTTCAAATTCAAAACCAGCCTCAGGTGGTTCTGATGGCACCTTCTGTAGCCAGTACACTGCAGACAGAGCAATTGTGCTGAACTCCAATGCGAGGCCTGCCATAAGGTAGCTGAGCTTGCACCAAGAGCTCTTCATGGACAAAATTGGGAAGAACACAGCAAAGGTGAACTTAATGAATTCAATCTATTTGTGAGACCCAGGGAAAATTTCTTCCCTGAAGAGAGTATACATGGTTTCTTTGCTATTGCCACTCCCACTGTCTATATTGATCCTGGAAGACTGGAAAGTATATTTTCTGTTTTTGCAAAGACTGAGATTGCTGACTCTGACATTTTGGTTAAAAAAACCCTCAAGCATTCATAGTAGAATGGGACTTTGGAGGAATTACTTCATGGAAACCTGAAGATACATTAGACATTCAATACTTGGGAACTCCATTTTCAAAATGCCAGAGTGCCCATCTCAAATGTCCTTGGAGAAGTTGGAGTCAGGTTCAGGGACATTTGGCTCTCTTTCTTCTTCAAACAATGGTGGCACAGCATGATATGTGATGGGTTTAGAGAACTAGAGTGTGTTTCTCCTGCTCAGCTGTCAAACCTGCAGTAGGACACATCAGACCATGGCACAGTGGAGGAGATCTCTAAAGGATCTTCAAGGAATAGGAGTGAGTCCCAGAGACTCTTCCCATGGGATCAAACCTCTTTTTCTTCCACTCTTTTCCTTTAGGAAATGAAAATTCAAAGTTTAAATAAATAATAACAAACAATAAAAGCAGAAATTTGAGGGGGGAAAAAGCCAGTCTCAGCAAAAGTGAGGTGCTAAGCAACTCAGTGAGACCCTGTTTCTAAATTTAAAAAAAAATACAAAATAGGGCTGTATTGTATTTTTTAAAAAAATACAAAATGCTCAGTGGTCAGGTAACCCTGAGTTCAATCCTGTTGCCTACCCCCACCAAAAAAAAAAAAAAAAAAATCCAGTTAACATCAGTTTTCAGAATCATTAGCATAACATCATTCAATATTCATCCTTTAAAGTACCATAGCCAACTACAAATGAAGTACTCTATAGTTTGGCAAAACACCTATTTCTCTAATTGCAGAGTTATAGTCTTTATGCTAGTGGAATCCATTAAAACTCAAACCTTGCTTGTTTACATTTTAATACCATTTAACTACACAATGCCTTATAGCATTTGGGCTATAGAGAAAAAGTGAGATTAAGTACTCAACCTAGGCACCCAGTAAACTTTTCCGTGTATTACAGACTAT
The DNA here is from genome assembly GCF_902686445.1 of Sciurus carolinensis. Lineage (NCBI taxonomy): Eukaryota > Metazoa > Chordata > Mammalia > Rodentia > Sciuridae > Sciurus > Sciurus carolinensis. The sequence continues at coordinate 94,912,696 of NC_062215.1, forward strand.
ATTAAAAACCACCAAGGTAAAAAAAAAAAAAATGAAACAAAAACAAAACCAGAAGGAAAAAAAACCTAAAGAAAAATAAAACTTAAGAAAATTTTTATAATGTATCATGACAAAACTGATATGGGTATCTATTTAATTGGCTATTCATTATTTTTCAGATTTCTTCATGTTTCATTTCCTCCTGTCCTACTATGAGAGTTTTAGATTCTTGCTTGAGTTGAGGAGATATCTGTTTGGTACATTTTATATTTTAATTTAATTTGATCATACTTTGTGAAGTTTATTAATTCTAGATTATGTGTCTCAATGTACGGTGACTTCAAAATTCTAGTTGACATTTTCTTTCTTTTTAAAATATTTTTTACTTGTAGATTTACACAATACATTTGCCTTATTTTTGTATTTTTATGTGGTGCTGAGGATCAAACCCAGTGCCTCACACATGCTAGGCAACCACAGTACCACTGAGCCATAACCCCAGCCCGCCATTTTCTCTTTCTTAAACTTATTTCTTTAAAAAATGTCAGGCACTTAGGAGTAGAAGCTGGCAGTGATTGATTGGGTTTAGAGATGAACAAGAAGGGAGGTAAAGAAGAGCTCTATGGAAATATATAAAAGTTTGTTTGTTTACTGTATCCAAATGCACCAGATGATATCTGATATTAGAGACCTGGAAAAACAATGTTCCATTTCCCCACTCACTTCCTAAGACTACCCCTAATATTTGCAGAGCCTAGGTGCCCTTATAAAATACTACTAAACATTTATAAGTTGTAGAAAAAAAAAATTAAAAACTATTAAATAAAACATTGCTCTTCCCAGAATACACAATTCAAAGTTAGCACTCTTATACTCCTTGGAGTCCACCCCACCATAATGATGCAAGAAAGCTAAGCATCTGACTTGGCACTCAGTTTGAACCCTTCTCTCTTCCCACCCTGTCTCTATTCCACAGCTCAGGGGTCCTCACTGGCATATATGTCCAAGCTTCTTCTGACCTTTACCCCCAAAACATCTTTGACTCTCATCAACTATAAACTTAGTGGTGGATATACCTGGCAGTGGGACCTGCCGTGGAAGGATGAATATAGGAAAGAGATTTTACAAGATCTTCTGGAAGCAGCCACAGAAATCTTTGGGCAGGAAATTCCCAAATCTTCAGTGCTTGTAGTTGTCTGGAAAAAAACAAAGACAAGGATTCCCAGCTGGGCACATTTTCATGCCCCTGCAGGTTCCTCCCTACGAGAAGAATAACAGTAAAAGAACAAGAACAAGGCCCTCTAAAATGTGAGACTCATCTCAAGGAAAGGGCTCCCCTTGTCTGGGGTGCATGAAAGAGACAATCTGAGGTCATTCATATTCTTGTGTCAATGGCCAGTGACAATAATCCTTCAGGGTTGAAATGTCCTCCATGAGTTCTCCAACTTTCCATTTTGATGATTCACTTGTAACATGGTAGTTTGGAACTTGGAAGGTGAAAAGTGACAACTCCATTGCTAGATGGGTCAGCAAAAGCCTATTCAGTTTACAATATAGTTGAAATACTATTAAAAAGAAAATGAGAGCTGATACTAATCCTGTGACCCTAGTTAATTAAATTACAAATAGCAATATGAAAGGGAAGAAAACCCAGATATCTTTTAAGTTTCCTTTAATTCTTCACAAAATTGATAATCTCTCAGTATGAATGTTTTTGTTGTTGTTACTTGGAACTGAACCCAGGGGTCCTATACCAATGATCTACATCCTCAGGCCTTTCTTCCTTCCTTTCTTTCTTTCTTTCTTTCTTTCTTTCTTTCTTTCTTTCTTTCTTTCTTTTTAATATCAGACAGGGTCTAGCTAAATTGCTGAGGCTGGACTCATAAATGTGATCCTCCTGCCATAGTTTCTGGAGTTGCTGGGATTATAAGTGTGTGCTACTGCACCCTGCTTCAATACTAACTATTTATCATGACTGTATTTGCTAACATCCTGGGACCATTCAAAATACAATGTCCTTAACTTGAAGGTTTGGGCCTCTTATTGTTCTGTCCAAACCTGGAGAATAGCCTGCAGATGGAGCCAACACCATCTGCACCTGAATGGGTGCAAGGCTATTGCTGTTGTGTATGTGAAATACATTGAATGATTAGTTAATGTCCATTCTGTACTAGTATTTAAATATTTTGACTATCATCCATATTTGGGGGATCTTTTTGTTGCCTTTGGAGCATATGGAAGAAGTAAATTACCTGAAAGTAATCTCCAACAAACTATACGCCAGAAAGAGGGAGATATATTTTAAATAGAGTAGAACCTTTCAGTAAGTTACAATCAGATATAAAAAGATTGTTATTGGTCTTCCAATATTCTGTTTTCCATTGTGAATTGAGTTAACTTCACAGGAAACCCTGAGTCAGGAGAAAGAATAAGTTTGCATTCCACTATTTTTTCTAAATAAATACCTTGGTATTTGGCTTTTAGAACTAAACAAGTTTGCAATTAAGTATAAACCACGTTACTGAGAGATTTGTAAGACTACTGCCTAGGTATGGCAAATCTCAGGCAGCAACAAAACCCAGAATGGTCCCCGTCTATATTTAAGCTGATGCAAATTAGTGCCACAAGGTGGCGCCAAACCATAGATAAAACCGGTGCCCATTTGAATTTTTCCGGTAGATCTCTCGGACCTTCCAGGTGGCTAGAGGACAGAATAGCACGTGTCATTTCGTTAATCTCACAATAGTATTTTCCAAGCCTTATTGTTATTTAGATCCAATTTATCTTAGATTGTACTCTAAGCATAAATGAAACATGGAGAAGAAATAGAGAGTACGGTCAGTAAAGATAAGTAAGTATGTTTTAAAAGTTGTGGAAGAGACATAGCAAGTTTAGGCTTCAGTAGTTTGAAGTTAGAAAGATGTCTGTGTAATGTTTTCCCTACCGGAGGAGGGCTCAGTTATGTCTTCCCATATTGGTCACCTTTTCTTACTCTGGGATTGTACTGTATCACCTATCTCAAGAAGTTATTTCCCCATTTGAAATGGAATAATGACAGCATTGGAAATTCAGATGCCAGAATGATGTTTGTTTACATTGATCGCCTAACAAATGTTTGATGGCTACCCTTTGATTCAAAAATAAAGAATAACATACATGATTACATGATCTCAAACTGGACCTTGGCTTAATCACAGCATTTCACCTTCTGTTGACTCAAAGTGTGTGTGTGTGTGTGTGTGTGTGTGTGTGTGTATACACATACATCTACATATATATGTGTGCATGTTTGTGTATATATGCTCATATATATAAACTCTAGAAACTATTTTTGTTAATTATATGTTTTGTTTGTCTGTAATAGAAGAACATGCCTTGCTAGATTTTTTGAACTGTAAAGTAAAAATATAATAACAATCCAATAAATTTTAAATTAATATCATTTAACAATTAATTAATATGATTTTTAACTATTTTGAACACTAGAAACGGTGACATCTAGTGATCTTTTTCTTCTTTCTATGTAATTGACCAGTTTTGGTTTTGGCTGTCGGTAATGTGCTATGCTCAAATTAAAAAAAAAATAATAAATTTTTTTTTCCTGCTCAGTAGTGGCCAAAAGGTAATAGTAAAATTGTTAAGTGAAACATTTTGGTAAATAATTTTTTGCTTATCTTCCTTTTGTACTGCTAGTAACTTAGATATAAAGGCAGGAGCTAAGGTACCCATCTTGAGGCCCTGAGAGCAAGGTTAAGAGAGTCATAATTACCTAGACCCTTGCCATTCTCAGCTATTCAAACAATGCAGGCAACTGCTTTTTCTTTATTTCTCATTATGTAAGAAAATAAACAATTCTGTGTTTAAGGCACTGGTATTCAGAATTTTTGATAAAAATGCTTGAGTTTTGAACTTGTATATGTAATTTATTACAGTGTTCTCCTTATTAGGAAACAATAAAATAACTAAGTAACAGTAGAAGAACTCACTGATAACTCTGATAGATTATTAAACTTGTAGTATTTTTCAACTCACATCCTGAGTATTATTAATTTTAATTCATGTATTAAAGTGTTAAGAAAACTCACCTGAATCCATAAATGGGATTGAAAGGCCTAAGATGAAGGCAGTGACAAAAGCCATTTCCTATGTTGTCTTCGCTCTGCTCTGTGCCTGGTCATGCTCCTCAGATACTAAAAAAGTTTTAGTAAAGTTATTGAAGAGAATGGTGAATCTTTTTGAAAAGTCAAGTAATCATCCTCCTTCATTCTTAGAGAATCTATTTATAATTGATCAGAACATACACAGAGAAAAATTTTTAAAAAATATTTTATATATTAAGATATTTAAGGTTAAAATATACAAAATTAGACAACTAAAATAAACAACCACTAACATGTCATTTGGTATTCTTATTTGTAGCTTTTGAATTATTCTAATATTTTTAGTTTACCTCAAAATATCTACTTGAAAAAGTAGTTACAATTACCACTATATACTGTTATTTTGGAAGAAATAAAATAATCTGCCCAATCTCTATGGCTGTATGATGGGAATTGAATTAGGATGTTGCAATTCTTCACTTCTGAATATGATTGAGATGTATGTAGTTTATTGCTTAAAATCTTCATATTACTTTTGAATGTGCAAGAAATCAGTAAAATGTACCACAAACCTTTTATAATAGTTATTATGACATCTAATAGGTTTGACATAAAATAGCATGTCCTGGGATTTTTTTAAAGGAAGATATTCTGTGCCTCGTGCACTAAAAATTATAATTTAGTAGCTCATTGACATTGGAATTTTTATATATTTTTAAAATTCTGTTCATTATAGTAAATGAGTTTTGATCATATTTTTGAAAAAAAAATGAGTGAATAAGCAAGAACTGTACTCAATCTCTTAGGTAACCAGTAAAGAGTCCACTATGGGAAGAAGATAGCAATGTTTCCCAAAGCCATAAAAGCCAAAAATGAGATTTCCTTCATTGTATGGAAGGAGAAGTTCGTGTTTCAGCTTAAATAATCAAGCTTGTGGGGGAGAGTGAAAATGTAACCTAGCTGAAGAGTCATTGCAAGATTAAAAAAAAAAAAAAAAAAAAAAAAACTGGAAAATATCCCCTCCCAGCTGTCTGCAGAAATAGATTATTTTTCCTAATTTCCTGATTTAGTTATAGTCATAGTGTACATAAAAACAGATTTGATTTTCCTGGAATCAAACATAAAATGAAAGCCAAGGCCTTATCACTGAAACAAGACAGCAGTTTTGCAGAGCTGTGTACATCCTTTGAACTCAGATGACATTGTCTCAGAGGAAAAGATGTTTGATGAGTTTTTTACACTTTGAAGCTCTTGCTAAGGAAAACGAGCTGGGAATCTCTTTTGGTAGAATTGAGGGGGGGGATCATTTCGTCTTCAAAAGATGAGTGGAAAAGTGTCATTTTCTATTTCTCTTAAGTATCATTCTTTCAAATACTTGTGTGACAAGAGGTTCAACAGGCTTAGATTTGGAGTTTTAGTTTTGCAGAAATGCATGGAGGACTTAAATGGTCCTGCACATCAAAAGGAAGAGAGAGAGAGAGAGAGAGAGAAAATCCCCTAGAAAGAAGGAAATGGTGCAGCAAACCCTTGAAAACTGTAGCTCATGAAATTGCTATAATCAATTCTATATCCTGCAATTTAAAAGGAAATTAACAATTGAAATCCAACACTGAATTCACTAACATTATGCACTTCTAATTCAAGTCATCAATGATAAACTAAGGGACAAATGAGCTTCAGAGATAGAAACTCCTTTGAAAATGTTGTTCATTCCACAGATACAGATTAAGTGCTAAATTCTGTAGGTGCTATATCCACACACAGAAGGTGTGGTCAGGTTGAGTAAAAAAAGAAGAATGAGAAATAAAGCGAGGCAGAGTAGAAATAGAGAAGAAAAGAAATGGAAAGGATGAAAAGTACCAAAAAGAAAAGCCAAAATGGGAAGGACTGGATATGCAGAGAATTGTGAAGATTCTGGGATTCTGTCCTATTTACAAGTTAACAGGTATGTCTTCCAAAGTTTCAAAGATGGTGGTAGAAGATAGGAGACTCCTGAGTCAAAGGCAAAGGATTTTTACTTATAGCAAAGCAGGCATCATGTGCTCCATGTCACATCAGTTTCCTTAGTCCCTCAGGTCTCATGTAGGCAATACAGGTATAGGCTCATGTGGATAATGTCCATAGAGTGAAGTCTGTGTCACAGTTGAGGAAAACTGCAATTGGGAAACTCAAAAAACATAAAGGCAAATCTGCCCAACCAAACTTTGGCCATAAAGGGAGACAGAATCTTTATTATGATCAGCAATAAATGAACCTCTCTGTTCCACAGTAAGATACTCTATCTTTCAAGACTGTTTTCTGTAGAAAATTCTTGAGAAAATATTCCAGAATAAAGTTACTAAAGCCAGACTCAGAAAGTCAAAGGTCACATGCTCTTTCTCATATATGGAGGTTAGAGAGAGAAGGAAAAAAAATGTGTAGGTGTGTTCTCATGAAAATGGAAAAGAGACCAGTAGACGAGAGAATGGATAACAAGGGAAGGAAGAAGGGGAAGAAAAAGGGGAGTTATGAGGGAACAAAATGTGCATATGAATATATCACAGTGAATCCCACCACTATGAATAATTATAATGCACCAATAAAAATATTTATAAAAAAGCTACTGAAGACTTGGACTTAAAGATCACCATGAATGCAAGAAATAGAACAGAGGGTTGACAACAGAATGCAGAAGACAGAGTAGTTTCAACTAGCAGTTTCTGTAACACTGTACCACTCCATGTCTTCATAGTTCTTTTCACTAGAACTAAATATGATCGGCACCAATCAATCTTCCACATGATTTTTCAAAACCCTTTTTGGCATTTGTAAGCAAGCAGTTAGTTGGATTTAGAAGACACACATGTTTATAAGACCCAAGGCGAACTTATAAAGACATAGATATTAGGGAATATTTTTATATATTTTCTGCTATACATGTTTTAAAGGTAACTTTTAAAGAGTCTCATTATTTTTGTTTATCTGTATTGCTGTTACTATTGTAGGAAAAAAATCATATCACTGTGGTGGTTGCCAAACCTAGCAGTTTTAGGCTGCTGTTTATATTTTTTCCATACCCTATTCATTCCCATTTCTTGTAGTGAACAAAAGCAAAGAGCTCTTCAATCTCATTATTTTTTTTCTTTCACAGACATCCTAACATTACATTTTAACCAAACAAGACAGAAACACTTCTCTTGTGTTTCAGTGTGAAATACATTTCTGTTAAATTATAACCTAAAACATTGAAATAATAACCAAAACACTGTTTCTCAAAGTTATACAATTCCTGTGTTGTGTGTGTGTGTGTGTGTGTGTGTGTAGAATATAACATTTTCAAGTCCAAAGGCCATTCAACAAAATTTAAAGTCCATTCATGATTAAATACTCAACAAATATAGTATCAAAGCAATGTACCTCAGTACCATAAAAGCCTTATACATTAAATTCATAGATGACATTATACTCAGCAGTGAAAAAAGTCAAACTTTTCCTCTGAAGGTCAGGAACAGGACAATGATGCCCACTCCTGCAAATTCTATTCAACATAGTATGGGAAGTCCTAGCCAGAGCAGCTGGGCAACAGAAAGAAATAAAAGATTCGACAGAGGAAAAGAGCTAAAATTTATCTGTTTCTGGATGATTTAATGTCATAAATAGAAATCCCTACAGACTTCACACACACACACACACACACACACACACACACACACATACACATCAGTAAAGTTGCAGAGAAAAATCAACATATAATAATCAGCATTATTTATGCACATTATCAATGAACTATCTGAAAAAGAGATCAAGGAAATTCCTTTCACAAAAGTTAACAAAAATTAAATACACAGTAATAAATTTTATCAAGAAGGTGAAAAATCTATATACTAAAACCTATAAAACATTGATGAAATAAACTGAAGAAGACACAAATAAAAGATAGCCATGTTTGATCATTGGAAGAATTAATCTTGTTAAAATGTCCATACTACCTAAAGTGATCTACAGATTTAATGCAATATCTACCAAAATTACCATGTCATTTTCCATATTAAAAAAATTTTGCCATAAAATTCACATGGAATCACAAAAGATCCCAAACAGCTAAAACAATCTTATACAAAATGAAAAAAAGTTAGTTGTATCATTCTACCTGATTTCAAAATCTACACAAAGTTGTAGTAATCAAAACAGCATAATAATTACATTGAAACAAACACATAGACCAATGGAACAAAACAGAGAGCCCATAAAAAATCCACTCATTTATGGTCAAATGATTTTCAACAAAGATGCCAAGATATGAAGTAGAGAAAAGGTAGTCTCTTCAAAAAGCAACCTTAGGGAAACTGGATACCCATATGTAGAAGAATGAAATTAGACATTCATCTCCTACTATATACAAAAATAAACTCAAAGTGAACTATCAAGTTAAAGGTATCACCTGAAACTACAAAATGATTAGAAGAAAACATAGGGAAAGGTCCAGAAAAAGGGGCTGGGCATAGGTTATGTTTTGAATATGCTTCCAAAAAACCCAGACAACCAAAGAAAAACATAGAATAATCCAATTAATCAATGTAAATTTTTTCTTTACAGCAAAGGAAACAATCAACAGAGTGAAGAGTTACCTTACATAATGGAAAATACATTTGCAAACCCTACAATTGAAAAGGAGTTAATATCCAAAATATATAAGGAATGAAACAATCCAATAGTAAGAAAACAAAAATTAATTAAATGGACAAGGACAGTTTTCAAAAGCAGAGATACAAATGACCAATAATTATATGAAAATGTGCTCATCACTAATCATCAGAGAAATGCAAATCAAAACTTAACGAGATATCACCTCACAACTGTTAGATCAGCCATTATCAAAAAGATAAAAGTTAACAAGTGTGGAGAGCTTATGCAGAACAGGGTTCCTTGTACATTGTCCCTAGGAATATAAATTAGTAGAGCCATAGTGCAAAAAAGTGTGGAAGTTCAATAAAAAATCAAAATAGAACTTCCCTAAGATTCAACAATTCTACTACTGGGTGTCTTTCCATTGGAGAATGTCAAAGAGGTATCTACATTCCATGTTCATGAGAGCTGAGAGATGGAATCAACTTAATTGTTTATTAGTGTATGAGCAGGTAAAGAAAATGTGGTACAAATAAACAACAGGATAGTCAACAGTCACAAAGAAGAAAGCCCCAGCATTTGTGACAACATGGATAAACTTGGACATTGTGTTAAGTAAAATAAATAAGTAACAGACAGGCAAATACTGTGTGATCTCACGTACACATGAGTATAAAAATATCAAACTTATAAAAGAAAGAGAACATAATGGGTGGAAGAATTGGAGAGATATTGACCAAATGACACAAACTTTCAAACAAAAGAAATAAGCTCAAGAGATCTATTGTGTCTCATGGCAACTATAGTTAACAATAATGTACAGTATATTTGAAAATTGGTGAGAATAGATTTTAAGTGTGCCTATCACAAAAAAATAAAGAATAAGTATGTGAGGTAATACTTATTAAATCAATGGATGAATGAACAAAAAATGTACTTTCTCTCTCTCTTTTTAAATATATATATGTAATATATATCACTTAAAACATCACTTTGTACCATAAACAAATAAAATTACTTTTCAATTTGAAAAATAATAATAAAAATAATCAAACTTTTTTGATGCAAACTTTCTATTGCTGCTTTGATGTACTGTGCTACTTCATTCCATAAATAGAGGATAGCTTTAGTGGGATATGATAAATATTTAGTAACTGAGTCTCTGAAAACTAATGCCCCAAATTGTTGCAATTGCTAATTTATGTGCTGTAAATATTCAGTTGAGCCTGCTTCTGCACTCCACAGAATATCACCATCAATTACTTTTACTTTCCATTTGTAATACAGACTGAAAAATGACAAGGCTACAATTTGGTGTGTCATTCCCAAAGAAAAATATATAACTAGGTATGATGATGGCCACATAATTTCAAAGAGAATAAGTGTAGTCCTCTCCCGCTGGTGAATATGAGACTGATTGTTACCATATTCACCAGAGCAGAAGGTACAATGCATTGATCAATACCTTCTCCTATGTGTGCACATATGCACACTGAGAACTCACTAGAATGTTTCTTCAAAATTCAGTTTAGAAGAGTTTCAGCCCATGGATGTAATATCTGAGCCTACCCCCATCACGATTGACTCTCTATTCTATATGATTCCAATAATGTCACCAGTTTTCAGTATTTTTTTTTTTTTAGTGATACTGGGCTTGTTGCCCCAGATGGCTTCAAACTTGTGATCCTCCTGCCTCAGCCTCCCAGTTTGCTAGAATTATAGGTGTACACAACCATGTCCAGGGTTACCAGTCATTTTAGCATTCATAGTAATTCTCAGGCTTTCCCTTTCTGTATTTTGCTCTTCCCTATTTTCTCTATTCCCTTCCTTTTGAACTTCCTTATGATGAATTTTATTATTAATATCCCTTATTTGTTCTTTCATAGTTTGCATCCTCTTATAATCCTTGTCATATTCTGGGCTCTTTTTTTTTTTTTTTCTCCTGTCCCTCTTCAAATTTGTTAATTCTCTTTACCCTTCATTGATTTTTCTCTTTAATATATCTTTTGAATTTCTAATCTTACTATGTTTTAAAAGAGCATTTATTTCTGGTTCTTATAAAATATACTAGTCATTTTTATAGAGCTCTGTTTTTTCTCATTGCATCTATTTTATTTTTAATCTTTTTATTCAGCCTAAATTTCTTCATTATATAGACACAGACTACTACCTCAAATTCTGAGAAATGTTCTGTCATGTTTATTTTTCTTGTTGACGTTTGCAAATGGTATCATTGATAGTTTCTTGATATACAATGTCATTTTGGATTGCGATGGCACCGTATGCTGGGAATGTGAATGGGCAGGGCTTCCATATACTTTGAACTGAGACAGCATGTGCTGAACAAAAGGTTTTCCTTTATTTTTCCAAAGTACACAGGAGTTTCACTGGTCTAAACCCAGTTTTACATGAATTCGTAGGCTTGGGGTTTCTAATATAGGAGAAGAGATTTTTAGAGTCTAGATCTTCAGCTTGAGTCAATTTTAAATTTCTCACACAATTTTTTTTCCACTTAGAATTACAGGCACACACAAGCATTCCTGATTTTATCTATTTCAGTTCCTTCTTGCTGCAGACATTGCCATTCTAGGGTCTTTTTTTAAAGCAGGAATCAGTTCTAACACCTCAATTTGGGCAAGATTAATGTCATCTCTTCTTTCCCTCAAGGAACATGGAAATCCCTGATCCTAGAGATTGTGGTCCTTTAACCTTCATAGCATTAGCCTAGAAGTTTACTTGTTTAATTAGATATTTCCATGTTATTCTTGTCTCTTCATGAGTTTACTGCCTTTTATAGGTGGCTTAGCTATGTGTTTAATATTTTTTTTTCTTATTTTTGTTCATTTCTTTGCAGTGAAGGCAAATCCACATCAGCTCAGTGGCCAATGTTGTTAGAACAGGAAGTTTTTCCACTATAGCTTGCATTAGGGCTATGAAGTGAGATGCAATGTTTCATAAAGAGCTTGTTTCCTTTTCTGCTTCTCTCACCACAAAGTGATATACTTAGGTGATATACATATACTTTCAATATGGAGATGGAGGCCTGGAGGTTAAGACTTGTGTTCCTGGGACCTGGTTGGTATAGATACCTAGAGCCTTGTAGCTCTAGAATTACATTCCTGAGCCCAGAGTAAGTCATGGAGATTTCTCCTAGTGGACATTTAAATGCATAAAAGAAAGTATTCCTGTACTTGATGTAAAATGCAAACATATGGGATAAATAGAACATGCCAGGATGCAATTACAGCTCTGTATAGAGGTGAATGGGGCAGAAGGAAATTGAACACTTTCACCTTTAAATTCTCACTACCTAGGAAAGTAACTTACACAACATGCATAAAAACCAGGGTTCCTACCTGGCGTCCAATGGCCCACATAATTTTCTCCTCTTTCCTTACTTTCGGGACACATATACCTTTTTGTCAGTATTCAAATTGCTAAGTATTCTCTAGTTGTATATTTACTCTCTCCTTTTCCTGGACCACAATTTTCCAGGTACATACCTGAGTTTTTTCATGCCTTGCATCAAATGTCATCTTAGCAGAAAAGTCAAGCCCATCCACCTTCCTCTGGTTACGCTCCTTTTCCTGTTAAAGTTATCCATGATTGTGTGGCAAGGTTAATATCGCCTTTCATGCACTCAAGGTCATTACTCCAACAATTTGCTTTTCTGTTTTATATCAACAAAATTTTCCTCTTTACTACCTCACACAAAGCGTCACAGAATCAGCCCTTTACCTTCCACCTGAAGAAATAAAACCAAATAAAATCTTGGGGAGGTGAAGATGGCGGAGTGGAGGAAGGGTGCGCGTCCAGGTGGCTCCTCAACACCGGACTAACAAAGCGTGAAGACAGCTTTTCAGAAAGGCAGGCAGCCAAGGGAAATAACTAAATCTTAATACTGAACTGAAACAAACAAACAAACAAAAAATCTGTAGTGTCAAAGAAGTTAGAAATGTGAGCATAAGAAATAAAACCTTAGAGAAAGGCCAGTGTGGCCACCAGCATGGCCGCCAGCGGCCATGGCCATTGCCAGGTGGCCGGCAATGCAGGAAAACCAAGACGGCCTGGCCAGCAGAAAAAACATTTAAGAATAAAAAAGAATTGACCTGGGGTGACCTGTGGATTAGAGAGGAAGGCCGATTTTAATAGGCATAGAATCAGTAAGGGAAACAAGTCAGTGAAAGCAAATCCAAAAATAACTCCCACAGGGGGGAAGCATTTGGGGCACAGAAAAGTCTGCGGTGCTGCCTGGGACACCGTCCCAGAGGCGCGCCCGCTGCTGGGGGAAGCGCACGGGTCTGATCAGAAGGTGGCGGCCTGCTGAGTTCCTGGCTGGGGAGCGTTTATGTCATACAGTCCCTGCTGCACTCCAGCACTCCTGCCACCTGGAGACAGGAAACAGGGATCCCCTGCAGCTGACCAAAAAATTCCCAGAAAATGCCTGAACCAGACAGACTGAAATAGGCACAAAGAAAAGTTTTCCTGGACTCTTCAGGTTCAGGATCCCAAGGCAGAAAGCTCCCACTGTTGCTGGCACTACAGTGGCCACACAGGAGCATCTGCACTCCAGGGCCGGCACCTGGTATGTCCTATTCATAGCAGTGAAGGTGAAGTTTGTGGACGATTTATTCCTATGCCCTAAAAGTGGATTTTACCAGAGACCCTAAAGATACAGATATCCTATAGAGACCCAGAGACTGACATCCCTCCTCCAATAGTGGATGTAAAACAGTTCTCAAACACCCACCCAGAGAGTTCCACAGTTCCATCTAGGGTAAGCTCCACTTGCTGGAATCTCAAGTTCAGAATTCTGCCACACCACAGAAACAGCTTGACATCATCCAAATTGTGCTACCCCCTGTACACTGGGAAACTGGAAGTCCAAGATGTACTACAACCAGCTTTTCCTACTATTAACAAAGGCTGGCAGCCAAGAGAGGAACAGAAAGACTTTGGACTTAACCCCCAGTCCTTCATCCAAAGGTTACAAAGCCCAAAACAAATAACAAGGATGAAAATACATCGCTGCCAATGGTTTTGACCATTTCAGCAAAATTAAGTCCCTTATTTCTCAGCAAGATTTTTCCTCTTCTATTTATTTTTCTTTTATTTCTTTTTTCTTTTCTTTATACTCCCATTTTTATCCGTTCTTTTGTATTATTTTTTCGCTATTTATAATTTTATGTGCATGTATGTGTATGTGTGTGGGTGTGTTTGTACTCACTATGTGGATAGGTTTGAAACTTTACATACATTCAAGATAATTTTACTTTCAGATTAATTGCTTCCTTCTGCACCTTTTTTATTTTTTAGCCTTGATTAGTCTTAAGTGGGGTTTAATTATACATAGGTTTGAGCTGTTTTGATCTTCCAATTGCCAATTTGTCCATACCTTACTTCTTGTCCCTCTTATCTCTCTTTAATCACTCTCTTCTCCCACTATTAGCCAAATGTTTCTGTTTCTACATCCTCTGTGTCTATATTTTGTTGCTTTCTGTAAATCTTTTATTCCTTGTTTACAGCCAACATCAGCTACCTACCACCTTTGAACACCTTTTTTTAATATTTCAAACTTTCTCTCACCTTACTACCATATTTTTCTGTGCTTAAGAAACTTTAAGCCCACTAAATAATGTAATTGTATAGTTTATGTAATTCACACTCCATACATGGTGTTGTGATTATTAATATAGTGGACAAGATAGTAGATACTTGATGTTGAAAACCTGATCTAGTCTACAATTTTGTATTACTCATAGTGATGTTAAATGCTGACCCCAGAATTTCTATACATGTAGCAATTAGTGTTACGGATGTTAAACACTGGACATTTATCTCACAACTACACATCTGTGGCAGACATTAGTGCTACTTCTGGCTCCCCCCACCAAGTGAGAACACTTCAGAACCACAGAGTAGAGATGCTGTTTTAATAAACACTTGCAGTTCAACCAAGGTACAACAAATCTCACCTCACACATGATCTAGACCCATCTGAGTCTAAACATTACTTCAGCTCATATAACTGGGGAGATGAAAACCTCAAACCAAAAACCAGGCTCCAAGGAGGAACAACTAGAGAGGAACTTCAGGTCACACCCCTCAACATCTACTTATATATCAAAAACAGAGAGAAGTCCCAGAACAAATAAGATAATTTCACAAAAAGGTCACACATTAAAAAAAAAAAAAAAAGAGGAAGGGGAATCCATTTCAATTGATGCAGAAATCCAAGACCTCTGAAACATGAGGAAACAGTCAAATAACCCGCCCCCCAGCTAATCTCCCAACAAAGGATCACACTGAGAGTGAGTTTACAAAATCCCAGAGAAAGATTATAAAGTACTACTTATTAAAATGTTCAATAGATTAAAGAGGATCTAAGGAATGAATTAAAAGAGTAAATACAGAAGATGAAAGACCACTTCAATAAAGAAATAGAAATATTGAAAACAAACCAATCAGAACTCCTAGAAATGAAAGATACAACCAATCAAATAAAAAATTAAAGTGAAAGCATCACAGATTAGATAATAGAAAGTAGAACTTCAGTCCTTGAAGACAGAACTTCAGGTCTTAAAGACAAGGCATATGAACTTGAATACATAGAATACAATAAATGAGGGGGAAAAGAACATGATCAAAATATAGAAGCACTGACACCTGAGAATCACTGGGATAGAAGAAAAACATAGAAACACAAGCAAAAGGCACTAAGAACATTTTCCATGAGATAGTTATCAAAAACTTTCCCTGTATCTGAATGAAGACAGATGCCCACATACAGGAAGCAAACAGGACCCCAATAGACCTAATTAGAAGATAATTTCTCCAAGATACATCATAATCAAAATATCTAACATAGAAAATAAGGAAACAATATTAAAAGTTACAAGAGAGAAAAATCAGGTCACATTAAAGTCAAATTAATATGACTCACTTCTGACTCTTCAATTCAGACAATACAACAAGGTCCTGAAATGAGATATTCCAAGGTCTAGACAAAAACAGTTGCCAGCCAAGATTGCTATGGCCAGTAAAGCTCTCCTTCATATTCAATAGGGACATAAAAGCTTTCCATGACAAAGATAAACTAAAATAATTTGCACCAACCAAATCAGCACTACAAATAATTCTCAAAGACAAATCACACACAGAAGAACCCAAAAATAAATCCCAAGACTCCCAAATAGATGACAATCAATACAAGACTAATCATCTAAATGAGAATCATGACACAATTCAACATAAAAAAAATCAAAATGGCCATAAACCACAAACATATCCATGATAACTCTGAATATGAATAGTCCCAACTCCCCAATTAAGAGATATAGATTAACAAAATAGATCAAAAAATAAGATTTAGCTATATATTATCTGCAAGAGGCTAATCTCATAAGCAAAGACTCATACACTGAAGGTAAAAGGATGGAAAAAATATTTCATGAAAATGGAGTGTATAAAAAAGCAAGAGTAGACATTCTCATATCTGAAAAGTTGATTTAAAGAAAAAAAAAATCAAAAGAGACAAAGAAGTACATCACATCCTGATAAAGAGAAAAATCCAACAAGAAGATATAATAGTAAATCTATAAACCCTAAAGTTAGTGTACCCAATTATATATTTTTTAAAATGCTCCTTGACATTATATCCCAGATAGATCAAAATATAATAATATTGGGTGACTACAGCATACCTCTCTCATCAATAGACAGGTCATGAAAGCATAAAGTGGATGAAGATGTATCCAACTAAAGTAATACTATAAATCAAATGGACCCATAGACATCTATAGAATATTTCACCCCAAAACAACTGAATTTACCTTCTTTTCAGCAGCACATAGAACTTTTCCTAAAATAGACCATATTCTAGATCACAGTGAAAGTTTGCCAAATACAGAAAAAAAAAAAAAAATCAGTACTATCCCATGCACCTATTGGACCATAATGGAATGAAAATCTCTAGGAGAGTATGAAAGCAGTACTAAGAGGAAAATTTATTGCAATGAGTGCCTTCAAACACACACACAAAAATAGATCCCAAGTAAGTAAGCTATGTCCCACCTTGACCTTAGAAAAAGCATAAAATAACCCCAAATCAGTGGAAAACAGGAAATGATAAAAATCACAACAAAAATTAATAAAATTGAGGAAAAACAATACTCAGGATCAATGCAGAAAAGAGTTGGTGAGTTGGTTTTTCAAAAAAGATAAATAAGATTGATTAATCCCTAGCCAATAAAATCACCAGAAAGAGAGAGAAGATCCAAATCAATAAAGTTAGAGATGAAGGAAGAAATATCACCACAGACACTTCTGAAATACAGAGAATAATTGGAAACTACTTTTAAAATTTTTACTCCAACAAACTGGAAAATCTAGAAGACATTGACAATTTCTAGACACAATATGACCTGTCCAAATTGAATCAGGAAGATATAAGATATAGACAAACTAAACAGACCACTATCAAGTAATGTAATTGAAAGAATAATTAAAGCCTACTAACAAAGAAAAGCCCAAGAACAGATAGATTCTCAGCTGAATTGTACCAGAACTTTAAAAAATAACTAGCTTGTCTTTCTCAAATTATTCTATGATATTAAAAGAGAGAGAGAGAGAGAAAAAAAAAAAACACACTTCTAAATACATTCTATGGAGTCAGTATAACCCTGATAGCAAAATCAGACAAAGACAACTAGGAAAGAAAGCTATAGACCAATCTCCTTGATGAGCATACATGCAAACATCCTCAAAATATTAGCAAACTGCATTCAAAAATATATTGAGAATATAATACACCATGATTAAGGGGGCTTCATTTCAGGGAGGAAGAGTTTGTTCGAAATACACAAATAAATAAATGTAGTTTATCACATAAATAGAATTAAGGAAAAGAATCATATGGGCATCTCAATAAACATAGAAAGGCCTTTGATAAAATACAACAGCATTCATTTTAAAAACATCAGAGAAACTAGAAATAGAAGGAACTTACCTCAACATTATGAAAGAAATACATGACAAACCTAAAGCCAACATCATACAGAATGGAGAAAAATGAAAGCCTTTCCTCTAAAATCAGGAACAATAAGATGTTCACTCTCACTACTTCTATTTAATATAGACCTTAAAACTCTAGCCATAGCAATCAGCCAAAGAAAAAAAATTAAAGGGATATGAATAGGAAAAGAATACATCAAATTATCACTGTTTGCTGATGACATGATCCTATATCTTGACGACCCAAAAAACTCTTCTAGAAGACTTTTAGAGCTTAAAAATGAATTTAGCAAAGCAGTAGGACACAAAATTGACACTCATAAATCAATAGCTTTTCTTATACTCCAACAATGATTTAGTAGAGAAAGAAACCAGGAAAACTCTCCCCCCCCCCCTGTGATATCCTGAAATAAATAAAATAAAATACATGGGAATTAATCTAAATAAGGTAGAGGAATTTCTCTGCAATGAAAATTATGGAATACAGAAGAAAAAAAAATAGAAGGGGACCTCAGAAAATGGAAAGACTGACCAGGTTCTTGGACAGACAGGATTAATATAATCAAAATGGCCATATTACCAAAAGCAATATACAGATTTGATGCAGTCTCCATTAAAATACCAATGATAGCACAGTGGGGTGGCACACCCACTTATCCCAGTGGCTTGGGAGGCTGAGACAGGAGGATCGTGAATTCAAATCCACCTTTAGCAACTTAGCAAGCTACTAAGCAACTCAGCAAGACTGTATCTTTAAATAATATATAAAGAAAAAGGCTGTGTTTTTGGTTCAGTGGTTAAGTGCCCCGGGTTCAATCCCCAGTACCAAAAATAAATAAATAATAACTTTTTTTTTTATAGAATTAGGTAAAACTGTTCTTTAATTCATTTGGAAGACTAATAGATTCAGAATAACCTAACCAATTCTGAATAGAAAAGTGATAAAAGAGCCATCACAATACCTGATCTCAAATTATACTACACATCTATACTAACAAAAACAGTACGGTATTGGCATCAAAGTAGACATGAAGACCAGTGGAAGAGAATAGAAGACACAGAAACAAACTCATACAGTTATCTGATACTTGACAAGGTGCCAAGTATATATGCTGGAGAAAAGACACAGTTTTTAACAAATGTTGTTGGGAAAACTGCATATCCATGTGTCAGAGAATAAAACAAATAAACTTTTGTGCACAAAAGTCAAATCAAACTGAATCAAAGACTTAAAAATTAGGCCAGAAAGTTTGAAATGGCTAGAAGAAAACAGGATCAACATTCCATCACATTGATACAGGCCCTGGCTTCCTCAACAAGACCCTAAAGCTCAACAAATAAAAACCAAGAATGAATAAGTGGGATACCAGCAAGTTAAAAAGCTTCTGCCGAACAAAGGCTATGATTAAAAGATTAAAAAGAGAGCTTACAGAATGGATGGAAATCTTTGCCAGTTACTCTGTGGACAGGTGATTAATATCCAGAATATTTAAAGAACTCAAAAAACTTAATGCCAAAACAAGCAAATAACCCAATCAATGGTAAACCAGATGTAGTGGCTCATGCCTATAATCCCAGCAGCTGGGATGCTAAGGCAGGAGGATTGCAAGGTCAAAGCTAGCCTTAGCAAATTAGTGAGGACCTGAGCAATGTATCAAGAGTCTGTCTCTAAGTAAAATTTTTTTTTAAAAAGCTGGTAATATGGCTTAGTGGTTATGTTCCCTTGGGTTTAATCCCTGGTACAAAAATAATATGAGGGGGAGAGAACTAAATAGAAATTTCTCAAAAGAAGAAACCTAAAAATAATATACTTGGGAATCAATCTAACAAAGAAGTAAAAGACTTCTACGGTGAAAACTACAGAACACTAAAGAAAGAAATTGAAGAAGATGGAAAGACTTCCCATGCTCCTGGATAGGCAGAATTAATATTGTCAAAATGACCATACTACCAAAAACCCAAATAAATACAATTTTCTCATACTAGACAAAGGTTCCAAAAATATGCAATGGAGAAAAGATAGCCTGTTCAACAAATGGTGCTGGGAGAATTGGAAATCCATATGCAACATAATGAAACTAAACCCATATCTCTCACCGTGCACGAAACTCAACTCAAAATGGATCAAGGACCTCGGAATCAGACCAGAGACCCTGCATCTTATAGAAGAAAAAGTAGGTCCAAAACTTCAACTTGTTGGCTTAGGATCAGACTTCCTTAACAGGACTTCCATAGCACAAGAAATAAAAGCAAGAATCAACAACTGGGATAGATTCAAACTAAAAAGCTTTCTCTCAACAAAGGAAACTATCAGTAATGTGAAGAGAGAGCCTACAGAGTGGGAGAAAATCTTTGCCATTCATACTTCAGATAGAGCGCTAATTTCCAGAATATATAAAAAACTCAAAAACCTCTACACCAAGAATACAAATAATCCAATCAGCAAATGGGCTAAGGAAACAAACAGACACTTCACAGTGAAGATGTACAATCAACAGATATATGAAAAAATGTTCAACATCTCTAGTAATAAGAGAAATGCAAATCAAAACTACACTAAGATTCCACCTCACCCCAATTAGAATGGTGATTATCAAGAACACAAGCAACAATAGGTGTTGGCAAGGATGTGGGGGAAATAGGTACACTCATACATTGCTGGTGGGGTTGCAAATTAGTGCAGCCACTCTGGAAAGCAGTATAGAGATTCCTCAGAAACCTTGAAATGGAACCACCATTTGACCCAGCTATCCCACTCCTTGGCCTATACCCAAAGGACTTAAAATCAGCATACTACAGAGATACAGCCACATCAATGTTCATAGCTGCTCAATTCACAATAGCCAGATTGTGGAATCAAACTAGATGCCCTTCAATTGATGAATGGATAAAGTAACTGTGGCATATATATACAATGGAATATTACTCCACCATAAAGAATGATAAAATTATGGCATTTTCAGGCAAATGGATGAAATTGGAGAATATCATGCTAAGTGAGATAAGTCAATCTCAAAAAACTAAAGGATGAATGATCTCCCTGATAAGTGGATGATGACATAAAATGGGGGGTGGGAGGGGTTAGGGTTAGGGTTAGGGTTAGGTTTAGGGTTAGGGTTAAGGAGGGTGGCAAGAATGGAGGAAGGAAGGACTGTATAGAGGGAAAAGAGGGGTGGAAGGGGTGGGGGGGAAGGAAAAAAAATAACAGAATGAATCAAACAACATTACCCTATGTAAATTTATGATTACACAAATGGTATGCCTTGACTCCATGTTCAAACAGAGAAACAACATGTATCCCATTTGTTTACAATAAAAAAATAAGTAATATAAAAAAGTATAAATGTATTCTTTCATGTAAAATTTAATTAGAACCACTAATTTGTTTTTAAAAAGAAGAAACATAAATGACCAACAAATGTGTGAAGATGTATTTAACATCCCTAGCAATCAGGAAAATAAAAATCAAATCAACACTAAGATTTCATCTTACTTCAGTTAGTATGGCAGACCAAGAATATGCATAATAATAAATGCTGTTGAGGATGTGGGGGAAAATGTACACTCAAACATTGTTGTGGGACTGCAAATTAGTACAACTACTTGGGAAAGCACTGTGGATATGCCTTGAAAAATAGGAATGGACCACCATATGACCCAGTTATCCCATTCCTTGATATTTATCCAAAATAAACAAAACCAGCATACTATATTGACATAGTCACTACTATGTTTATGCAGCATAATTCACAATAAATCAACCCAAATTATGAAATCAACTCAGATGCCCAGGAGTATATGAGTGGATCGAGAAAATGTGGTATATATACACAATGGAATATTACTCAGTCATAAAGAGGAATGAAGTAATGGCATTTGCTGGCAAATAGATGAAATGGAGAAAATTATGCTAAGGGAAATAAACCATCTCAGAAAATCAAGGGTTGAATATTTTCTCTCATATGTGGAAACTAAAGCAAACTATGGAAAAAAAGGCAATCAGGGAAGGCACTGGATATCATGAAGATATAGTGAAGGTCAGTGGAACAGAAATAGGATAACGAGAGGGAGGGAGAAAGGGACAGGGAAATACATATGGAATGAATCTAACAGAATCATGTTATATACATATATAAATATACCAGAGGAAAATATCTCCTTTATGTACATGGTGAAAGTACCAACTAACTAACTAAATACAGGAGTGAAAGGAAGATCAGTAAAGGAAATATGGCATGTATCTAACAGAATCATTTTATATACATACATACATATATGCATATCTACTGAATAAATAGATAAATAGAAGGGGGAGTGAGGATGGGAGAATAAAGGAGAAGGAATGGAGATTGAATTCAAATTATCTGTATGTATAATTTTGTTCAAAATGAACCCCAATACTACATATAAGACTGTAATACAAAAAAAAAATCCTGCCTGCTTCCACCGCGAGGCACACACTATATCAAATTCTTGTCTAGTCTCCCTCTAGGTCATGATTTTTTTGAAGGATCTGTGTATACCTGCTATCTGCTGACTTCTCTTTATGTTCTGTTACTACTCATGGACATATTATACATTAATAAGCTTTATTTTTAATTTCTTTATTGTCTGTCTTACTCTACCCAACAACACTAGGGATCTCAAGAAATTTCATTTTTGGAGCTTGCTGCTGTCTAAAATAAAGTTCTTGTATATATTTGTTGAATCAATGAGTGATTTCCCAGGTTCTTCTAGGGAGTTCCCAGGCCATTATGGACAAACCGGAAATGATCCCTAAGCTCAAGGTCACAAGTTGAGAAAGGTGGTTTGGATGTTCATGGTATCACAGAATTCTCAGTGTTGCACGGGGGTTTCACTTTGTCCCCGTTTTCCTCAAACCTCTGAACATTTGCCCCATTTCCCCTCATCCTAATTCGCATTCCCATCTTCCTATTTTACTGACAAAATTGTTGCAATCAGAAGGGAGCATCCACTGACTCCTGACACATACCTGCCTGCTGGCCTGTATGTTGCCAGCGAACTCTCGTTAATTCCTATTTCAGTGACCCAGTTGCCCAAACTTCTATTCAAGGGCAGGGATGACCACACACCAAAACCTAGACCCCGCTCCTCTCCCCTTCCCGAGGACAGTTCATCCATGACTCCTTTATTTTTCTCTCTGTAGCATCATCAGTTTTCCTTCTATAAAATCATCCTCAAATGGCTATTTTCCCAATCAAACCAAATAAAATAAATTAATAGAAGCAAATCCTTGGGCCTCTATTTCTCCTTCTGAGAGCTGTACTATTTATACTACTTTTATTTTTCCTATTGAGTAAATTTCTTAAAAGATAACTATACCTGCTGTGTTCAATCTGTTAAAATAAGATAATTTTCTCACCCATATTCTGCAAAAACTGTCTTTATCAAGGTCATGGTGATCTCCATGTTGCTATATCTAAGGTAATTTTGTACTTTGATTTATTTACTTGAGGTGTCAGCAATATTTGACAATTTATAAATCTCTCACCCTGAAGAAACATTTTTGTTTGTTTTTCAGGACATAAAATTCATCACTTATTTTTCTTATTTACTTTTTTTTTCCTCCTTCATTCCTGGCTACCCCTTTCCCCCATCATTTACTAATTTTATGTCTCCTAATATTTAAATTGAGCACAGGGTTCAGTCCTTGAAACTTTCTTTTTCCTATACAACTTACTCTATAGGTTATCACAATTCTTTCTCATGCTAGTAAGTGCCAAAGCTGATAAATTTCAAACTGGTATTGGCTTGTAAAAAAAAAAAAAATATATATATATATATATATTTTATATATATATAAAAATATATATAATTTTTATATATATATAAAAAATATATATATATTTTTACAAGCCAATATATATATATTTATACACAAACACATACATACATATTGAGGATTGAACCCAGGGACACCTTTCCACTGAGATGCATCTCCAGCCTTTTTATTATTATTATTTTTTTTTATTTTGAGAAAGGGCCTTGGTAAGTTGCTGAAGTTGACCTAGAATTGCAACCGAGTTCTCCTACCTCAGTCTCTCAAGATGTGTGCCCTTGCACCTGACCCAAATTGATATCTTTAACCTGGGCTCTTTCTTTGACTTACAGACCTTCATATATAGCTGTATATTGTTCATCTCCACTAAGAGGACAAATAAACATCTCAAACTTAACATACACTGCATGCAGCCTAATCAGCCCCCAAACACAGCACCTGCTCCTCTGAAATCATTTCTGTCTCAGTTAAACTTGATTTGTCCTTGGCTGATCCAGAGAAATTTCACTGAGTCTCCTTTCAAATGCATACAAAATTTGACTATTTATCCTCTATTTCTGCTGCTGCCACTTTGGTCCCAGTCCCAATAATTTCTGCTGCAAATAATTGCAATCGTTTGCCAAATAGTCACCTGGTTCTACTCATGCACCTTTTTAGTCAGTTCTTCATAAAACAGTGATCTTGTAAAACCATGAGCCAGATCATCTTCATAGCTTCCATTTTCACTATATTTTTAATAAAGACAAGGGGACCCACATGGTCTAGCCATCTACTATTTCTCAGACATTATACCCAGTGCTCAATTCTTGATCACTCCACTGGAGTCACAGACTTCCCTATAGTTATTCAGTCATGCCAGATACAGTACTCATCCACAGCTTTTGTGCTTGCTGTTCCCTGGAGATCTGCCTCCCACTGCTAGATTCACATGGCAAATCAAGCTTATAATTTTATACTTTCTCAGATTGCATGTTCTAATTCTCTGCATTCATTTTATTAATGATTACTATCTCATAGATACTCTAATTATCTCTCTCCTTTTTAACCAGTACATAATATACAGGTATCCTCCCTCTAAACCCTGTACTGGGGATTGAACCCAGGGGTGCTCTACTACTGCGCCACATCCAAGTCCATTTTATATTTTGAGGCAGAGTCTTACAAGGTTGCCCAGGTTGCCTTTGAACTTGTGATCTTCCTATCTTAGTCTCCTTGATTGCTGGAATTACAGATATGCACCACCACATCCAGCAATATATAGGTTTTGAGGACTCTATGGGATGTTAAAAAAAGTAGCATAAATTAGTAACCTGAAAACTAGAAATTTCTTCTCATAGATGTGGAGTCAGGGAAGTCCAAGATTTTGGTACCAGCAGATTCCATGTTAGGTGAGGGCCTTCTTTCTCATGGATGCCTTATGGCTGTAGGTTCATATGGTAGAAGGGGTGGGCTAGCTCCCTGGGGTCTCTTTAATAATGGCAGTCATCCAACTCATGAGGCCTCTACCTTCATGGTCTATTCACACCCACAGTCCCCTTTTTTGTAATACCATCACCTGGAGAGTAAGATTTAAACATAAGAAATTTAGGAGAACACAAACATTCTATATATAACAACAGTATACCTAAAGCATACTAATTGCCTAGCATACAGTAAGTGTCCAATAAACAAATTTGCCTCCAAATTAAAGCTTTTGCTAATTCTGGGCATTTGCTTGGGAGTAGCACCGCTGTCCTCTAATGAGGAAAACCCGTCTCTCTCTCTCTCTCTCTCTCTCTCTCAGCTTCGTTACAGGGAACCCTTTCTCAGTGGAAGCCAATCTCTCCCCCCTTTTTCTACTTTTCTTGAGTGTCTAACTCACATTATCTATCCAGAGGACCTAGTGACTTCTGTTTTTCACCCTAATGATACACAAAAACAGACAACATAACTAAATATTACTTGACCCATAACAATCGGTTAATTTGTTGTGATCAAGGAGGGAAGACAAATCAGTGTGAGGAAATTCTCTGGACCCTGTATCTGCTCTAGAGTCAGGTTGCTGGAACATACTGCTTGCCTGCATTTTATTTTGCTAATTTTTGCTAGATTGCTTATCAGAATGACCTTTTTACAATTCCACCAGCAAGGAGTAAGAGTGTTTTCTTGCCATACATTCTCATCCATTTTAACCAGTATAATAGAAGCTGACTTAACTTGTTTTACTGTGATTTCTGTAGAGTTTGTGCATCTTTTAATATGCTGGTTGGATATTAGAGCATTCTCCTTTTCATGAATTATTTATTCAACTCATTTGCATGTTTCCCAATTAGCCTACCTCTTGTTTTTCTGTTGGTATGTATTAATTTTTTGCCAATATAGGCAAAAGTATTATCTACCAGCCTCTTAATTTTCTGTAATCTTTGTTGTAATGCTATATACTTAACAAAATTCTGTAATTATCGAGTAGTCAAATCTATATATTTTTGCTCAAAGGATACTGCTTTAGAAAGTTCCAGTTTGTAAAATATTTTTATTTTTGTATTATATCAGCCAGCACATAGTTTTACCTTCAAGTGTAGGTTTTAACTCATATTAGGTCAATCTCTGCAAGTGGTCTAATGTGGAGATCCAAGTCTATTTTCCTATCTTTAATGAATATAGTTTGCTAACACCATCTACTAAAGCAATCTATTCCTTTTTATTTATCTTTGATGCCTTCTTTGTCATGAATTAAGTTATCAAATAATAGCTGTTTCTGAGATGATCCTGAGCTAACATTAATTTTTTTAATAGTGTGGTTTTTGGAATATGTCAGTATCTAATAGAGACAGTCAACAGTCTTTGCTCTTTTTTTCTTCAAAAAGAGTTCGGGTATTCTTAGATATTCTATGGAAATTCTGAAATGAGCTTGTGCATTCTTAAAAAATTATATAGTTGGAATTAAAACTGGGATTTTATTGGACTCTTCTTAGATAATTGGGGCAGACTGATATATACCCATTGTTTTATATCTATGAACATAGCATATTTCTGTTTATACTGTTTCTTTTAATTTCTTTGATATAGATTTATAATTGAGAAAACTTTCTGAGGACATGATTTTGTATAACTCTCAGGAATCATTTCTACCTGATAGGTCTAGCATTCCTGTCAAGGAAGAGGCAAAAAGGAATATCGGAAATGAAACTTTTCTCAGCGTTATTCCCTTAGAGTTTTGCTGCAGAACAAGTGGTTAGGAACAGCACAGTAATTTAGAAGAAGGCTTCTGAGGTCAGAGTCTTTGGGTTTGATTCCTGATTCTACTCTTTACTAATTTGGGCAATAAACTAACCTCAGTTTCCTCATGTGTAAAAAGAATATAACAGTAGTGACTAGTTCGCCAAGATGTTGTGAAGATTAAAGGGCAGAATGAACATAAAGTCCTCGGTACAGTGGTTGGCTTATAGCAAACATTCAAAAAACACTGGCAATTGCAAAGAGTGAACATTTGCAGCCACAGGTGTCACAGCACTACCTCAGCTCCTGCATCATAGTGAGAACCTCCTTTTCTGGAGACCAAGTCCAAGTACATCAAGTGGCTGGCTTCCCACTCTGTGGACAAAGTGCACTTTTTCTACATTTTATATTTGCTATTAGCACCTATTTAAGAAAAAGGCCTAATTTATATCCCCTGTCCTAAATTTCTGAGTCTGACTGTAATTTACAAAGGTTTAATGCCAGTAGGACATACTAAATTTTTCTGGTGCTCCTTAGGAGGCATCTGCATTTTCCAGTTCATGCTAAGGCAGCTGTCTACAATTATTTGTGATGCACAAAATGTTTAGATCTATTTATTACATCCCCTGAAATGGAGGGCCTTTTTTTAATTTTTTTTTTTTTATTTCTATGCCCATTATATGGATAAACAAATTGAATTTTGGAAACTTAAGTGACCTGACCAAGTTTCAACAGAGTCAGATTGAGTCCTGAATTCAGATCTCACTTTTACTATCATGGTCTTTCCATCTTCTCAGTGTTAAGTAACCTTCAGTAAAAAATTTTTTGACTGTAAATATCCTGTAAATAATAATTGATTGGGATTCAATAGTCAATCTGAATGATTTTAAAAAACAGAGTCCTAGATGTGAGGAGACAAATTACAGTTAATAGTTAAAAAGCTATGGGTCCTAGCTGGGTTTGGAGGCTCATGCCTCTAATCCCAGTGACTCAGGAGGCTAAAGCAGGAGATAACAATTTTTAGGCCAGCCTCAGCAATTTAGGAAGGCCCTCAGCAACTTAACAAGACCCTGTTTCAAAATAAAAAGTAAATAAATAAATAAAAGGCCAGGGATGTAGCTTAGTGGGTTCAATATTTAGTACCAAAAAAAAAAAAAAAAAAAAGGAGTATAGAGAAATTAGATAAACTATCAGGGAATGTCATCCTTAACTTGTGTTATATACACCAAGTATATTTTCAAAGCTCATCTTTTTGTGTTGGGAACATTCCATACCACTGTATTCTATTACATGACTTTAGTTTAATTTGTTTGCATAACAAGAGATTGCAATATATCTTTTTGTCTTTTGGGAAGAGAAACTTCTTTCGTGAATATCCTGCAAATCTCACAAAACCAACCAAGCCTGGAAATCCAGGAGCTTATTTCTTGAACTCCATGGCTCAATAAAGATGCATATCCTATTGCTATTTCTCATGTCTTTGGTTGGTTGAAATTTGACATAGGAGGGCACATAGCAGCTTGCCAAAATGATACCCTTTAGAACCTTTATTTTATTTTTATTTTTAAGTCAGACCACACAAAGAATTATTCAACTAGAGCAAAAGCTCTTCACACTTTTCAGAATTGCATAGGAAACTGCCAGGGAGAGTACAGCATTGTGAGAACCACAGTCTGCAAATGTCACAGCATGTGCCCCATGAGCACCTTTCTTTCCTCCAGAGATGCTCAGAGAGCTGCATGACTCTGGGCTGTTTCTCTGAAGTTCTAATGCAACCTGTGGAGGGCCCCATGACCTTGGTAACTGGAACAGCTCTTTGTGGGTTCATCCATGAATGAGGCAAAAGCACCAGCTGGGTGAATCAGAAGTGGCCTTTTGGTTTCCCAAGTCAATAAGCAAGGCCTCTGGACAGCATGTGAACTCCCTCAACTCACCCAGCACAGCAGAGGTGCCGTTTTTTTTGAGTCCTTGCTAGAAGGCAGAGAAAGAGGAAGTTCCCTCAGTGCTTAGCAACCTGTTCCTCCCCACTGCTAAAGTTTTGATCACACATTTCCCCCATAACTTAAACTTGATGAAACATATATAAATGTGGAAAGTCTTGAAGTCAACAATTGCATTGAAAAATAATGATACTGTTGACTATACAAGGTAATTTCGTCAAATCAAGTAATGATGTGATGTGTGTGGTTAACTGGATCAACCCAGGAAGTGGTTTTATTTAAAAGTTTTGTGCTCACCCCGAACCCCCGCCTTCTTTTTTTCTTCCAGTACTGAAATTAAGCAGCAGCCAACACAGGTCTACTCTTAGGACATGTGACTTTACTGTTTTTCCGTTTTTGTTCATAGTCATTAACAGTTAGGAGTTGATGGCAGTTTCAATAACAAGTCATCACTGAGAAAAGGTAAGTACGTTTTAAATATATATGGTTCATGGAATTTAAACTTGAAAATGTATGGCAGACTCCTATATCTTGATGTGACTATATGAACAGTTCTATAAAATGTGATCTTTTACCTCTTATTAAAACATAAGCTTGTTTCCTTTGGTATAGAAAAGCATGTTCTTTTCATATTTGTAGCTATCAGATTCTAACGTCCTTTACTAAAATATTATACTATGATCTTTCACTGAGACTTTTAGACTAAAATATTAACTATAAAATACAGTATAGTTTAATTGGAAGGTGCTTTTAAAAATAACTACTAGAAAAAACTGTGGGTTTATATACCTTTAACTGACTGTTTTATAAAAGGTTGGATTATTCAAGATCCAGATAATGAGAGACAAGAAGGCATTTCATAACAGCAATAAACAACATCTTAGATTTCAATAATCTTCCTTAAAGCATGGTGTTAAAAGGCAGCATTAAAAGCCCTTTTAAAAAGGTTCTCAAATATATAGTATAATTAATCACCATTAAAGCAAGTTTTAGAATATAATAATATTTTCTGTCATAATAATTGAATTTTTTGCCTAAATCTTATTAATACCTATGGTAAATTCAGGGCAGTTTTCTAATTCATAAACAAAACTTTTTGTTTGAAAGAGATGTCACAGCCGATTTCACTGAAGAACTTACTTCCGTGAAGAAAGGCAAACTCCAGATGTATTTTTGTTTTAAAAAGTAATCATATCTTTTCCTTTATTCGAGTATTAAAAATAATAAACCTTAGAAAATTAGAGAATTTTTAACCATAAAATAACAAGAATTTTTCTTTTTATTGAGTTTTTGCTTTTCTGAAACATTTTATGTGCTATAACAAATATGCAGAAATGTCTAAATATTGCCAATTTCAGAGACAAATGCCTAAAATAAATCTGAATGTATATTTTGAAAAGAATTTTAATAAAAGCCCAAGATATTATGCACTCATCCCTAATATTATTTTTATTGTGCTATTAGATGGAAAAAACGATGGCCCCAAACACTGATATTTTTGTATTATTAAAAAATGGTTAGAGGGTTGATAAGTCACAACAGTTTCTTTTCTTTTATTGTCTTCTATTGAAAGACACATATAAATGTTTTTTGACATGGTCAATTTAGTAGGAAATTATTAGGCTTACCAGCACACTCCATTTTAAGAACTCTTCAATTGTCAATACTGAAGATAGCTACTTGTTGACTATTCAAATGCTTATAGAAAAATAGAGATTAGGATATGGTGTCCAACACTGTTTTTTATTGCTAGAGTGTAAGAAAACCCTGGTAATATGTATTTGCTTTGATATTCTGATTAGAATTTCAATTTGTTGCATTTCCTCACAATGGAAAGCACTATTTGAATCTGTCTTTAATATTGCGGTTCTGAACCTCTGCATCATAGAAGCTGTATAATTCAGATAATTTTGGTTGATATGTTATTACTTTATTTCTTTGTATTATGAAAGAGCATCACATGAATAAGCATATGTAGTACTTACACATTAACAAGAATGAATATCCTGATAATCATCTGACATGAAAGAAAAGTCCACAAAAGTTCTTAAAACTGTTTAATAATTTTAAGAACCAAATTCTTTGGAAAAATATTTCCTTAAGAAATTGCAAAATTAAAATATAAATATTTTATAAGGTATAAAATTAAGGAGAAATTAAACTACTTGGAATGGATTTAGATAAAGCAATGATTGGGGTAATAGGTAAACTATGACCCTTTCAGAATTGTTTTTAAATATAGGCAGGAAATAATCACCTGAGTGTTCAGATGTAATTTTAACCAGATAATTCCCAAGTGTGTAATTCTACTAATATTTCAATGAAATTGACACAGGTGCATTAAAATAGGTTGGAAATAATCTAGAACTTGTATATTATTAATTTATATTAATTAACACAATAACATTAATGTTAGCTAATATTGGTTATCAGTATTCTATAATTTAATATTAATTAATATTATACATTGATATAACTATATTCTTATGTAATTATATTTCACATTATGTATGTATACTTATGTTGTATTATATATATATATATATATATATATATATACACACATTTATATATAAGTTATTGGTGTTCCTCATCTGGACTGATGAGACAAAATGAGTTACGACTGTCAACTATAAATGAGTTACTGAAGATTACTAGCTCTTAATACTTTTAGATAGGTAAATAAGGACCAACGTTTGGGGAAATAAAACAATAGAGACAAATTTCATTTTGAAAGTCATTTTGTTAAAAGAATATCAAGTTTTTGTCAGCATTCAGCAAAACAGAAAACAGAAACACTTTCTGTTTATTCCTGCTTTTGCCCCCTTTCAGTGTTCTGTTTAGAGCTACAGGCACTGTTCCTAGTTTAGAGGCCCACAACTTTGGTACTTTGAAGTATACACCCAACTTGCTCCTTCCCTTCCACTCCCATTGCCTTTAAAATGCACTCATCCCATCTTCTAGCACTTAGGAAATCTGATACAAACAATCCATTCTCACAGAGGTCTATAGAGCTTCAACATCCTCGCTAGGACTTGCCTTCTGCTCCCAGTAGAATTTTAACAGGTTCCTTCAGCAGACAGGGCACAAATCATGGGTTAAACGCTGGCATTCCAGTTTCAAGAAAAGACTGATACCAGGGCAAATAATTGAGGAGAGATATTTTGTGGGAGAGTGCTTTGTCACCATTGGTTCTGCATGTAATATTTAAAGAGAGTTAAGAGTGTCTCACATGAAGGACCCAACAGAGATGTCCACATTTCTGTAACATATTCCTGAAGAAATATATACTTTCATATAGCAGATGAAAAATAATTGCACTACATTTTCAATTTTTATATTGAATTCTTGATATTATTTTTAGTATTTCAAATTTTGGATATTTACACTTAAAAATATTTAACATTGTCAATTATTGCATACATATATTTTGAAAAATCATGTAATACTCTGAATTTAACCATTTAGATACCAGAAGCATATTTTTATACTTAAAAAAATAAATGATATATGACTAGACATGGGAATGTATTTGTAAGTCTTCTAAATTTCAGTTTAGAGTAGGCTAAATCTTTTCATTTTCAAATTATAAAAAATGAGTTAA
This sequence comes from Sciurus carolinensis, assembly GCF_902686445.1. Taxonomy (NCBI): domain Eukaryota; kingdom Metazoa; phylum Chordata; class Mammalia; order Rodentia; family Sciuridae; genus Sciurus; species Sciurus carolinensis. The sequence continues at coordinate 94,944,934 of NC_062215.1, forward strand.
AACTGGACTAGGCAATAACAACGTTTCTTATTTTTGAGAAGTCCAAGGATAACAAACTCAGGAATGGCAATCAATATTCAGGAGCTCACATATGTTATCAGGCTTAGGCCTCAATTTTTTTTTTTTTTTCATTCTTGTGCTCTTCACTGTGCTGTAAATAGTTTTGTCAGAAGCTCTCACTGAGTTAACAAGAAGGTTTTAAGTTTATGCCTGATCCTTTCAGTAAAATGTGTCAAAGAATGCCTTTTCCCATCACCACAGACCCTCAGATTTGGGTCTGGTTGGAGGAAACTGAGTCACATCATCATGGCAGACCAACCAATGGATCTGGACAGAAACACCCCAAGAACAGCTCATGTCACAAGCCCACTCTTGCACTGACAGCACCTGCACATGTTGCTCAGGATGCTTAGCTGAAAAGAGGTGCCTCACCAAGCAAAAATTAAAATGCTTTCCAGAGGAAGGGTGGTTGCATCCTCATGGGCAATAGCCACAGAACTCCACTAGAGAGCCACATATGGTCACAATTAAAAATATTACTTCCCAACTTCTTCAAACTCTGGAGACAAAAATACACTCTTAGTTTAAAGATACGTCAGAATAAAACAAGTGTTTCAATCAAAGTGAAATAAAAATATTTTTCAATAGCTACTCCCTACATGAAAACCTCTTAAAATATTTGTCTTCTGAAAGTTTATAATCTTAAATATGAAAATTATATTAATTATTAAATAAAGATAAATGTAACAAGTACCATAGAAAGATACAAATAATCTCCTATTGCAGTTCAGAAATCCACCTCACATTTTTGTATTCCTGTTATTTACCAGGCCATAAACTAGAAACTTCTTTGGGTCTTATACATTTGATAATATCATATTTGGTAATTCAGAACAGCTTTGGAGGAAGTTTTAGGGTAATTTTCAGAGAAAACTATCCCAAATGAGAGGAAGAAAATGTGTCAAAGTAAAAACCATGGAATGTCAGAGAAGGTTGAAGAAAAAGAAAATTGTCCGGTTTTGTTAGATGAAAGTATAGTAATGGATGTAAGGCCAAAAAGATGATTTGAGGTCATGATAGAATCAACCTGCAGGGCAATTCTGACTCTGGGTTATAAGTAGCAACTGTGTTTTTAAGCAGGGGGTATACATAATCATATGTGCACACTTTGATATTATGGTGGCTTACTTTGCACCAGAATTTATTTGCTTCTTCCACCCACCTCATTGTTAAGTTCCACACTCTTCCCGTTGCTCTGTAGAAATGGCTGCACTTCATGAAGGGGGATGTACCTATCAGGACGGCCCCTGACTTTCCTGCCAGGGACTGAGATGCTTATCCTGGCTGTAGTTGTAATGATCTTTTCTTTTTTGTGAATGTCTTTTTGCTTGTTTTTAATATGAAAATAAGTCTTACAATGAGATGATTAAAAATCAAAATTTAATTTATGTATAAAATTTGCAGAGAAAACCTTTCTCATATTTTCATTTTTATCTACATGTTCACTCCCAAATTAATACAAAAGGTAATAACTTCTCACTTTTTTATCCTCCACTCTTTTTTCGTGCAAAAGGCACAAGTGTTTATATATGTGTGTATTTATGTGTGTGTATATGTGTGCATGTGTGTATATGCTTATGTGTGTCCTTTAATATAGTAAAGGTAGCATGTCTACATGCACTTCTCCACTTTGATTTTTTTTCTTTTAGCAATACAGCTTGACAATATTTTCATAACAAAAATAAAATACTCTTTTATGTCTTCTGACACCTGTACAATGTTATGCTATGCAGATATATCATGCTTAATTTAATCGGTATTTTATTAAGAGTTGTACTCATGGGAATTTTCAGTTTTTTGTTAATATAAAGAATGTCTTCATGTAATTATGTAGATTTAAAAACATATGAATGGGATGAATTCCCAGCAATGCTATTTATGAGATAAGGGATAAAATAATTTTGATAGTTGTTGCCAGACTATCTTTCATGTTAGTTATAGCTTTTTGAACTTCCACCAGCACTTGAAGAGAAAGCTGGTAGAAGAAGCTCAGTATCTTTTTTAACAGATCGGGTTGCCAAACTCCTCAGGTTTCATTAATTTGCAGAAAACTGTATCTCAATACAATTATATTTGTTATTTCTGCTATTAATCTGTTTTCAAAAGATTAAAGGTGTATTATTTTCCTCATAACAAAATAGACTCTCTCTTTACTGCATAACTGAGGACCAAAACATTAATGAAGTTCAAGGCTTGGAGTGAGTTGTCAAAGGATATAAGGAAATAGGGATAGCATATGCAAAATACTCCTTTTCTAAAGATTGAATCAGGCAATATCTAAAAAGAGGGATGCAATATGAATGTTCAAGTGAAGGAGGAGAAAAAAATAATGCACATAAAATGAATAAATCCAAAAACCTAACAGGTCTCAGAGGAGACTAAGACAGATGGGTGTAATCACTAGCTAAGGAGATAAATAACCTTAAACAGAAGGAAGAGCACTTTAATGAGTGTGAATATAGATGAATTAGATGTAGATAAGATGAAATTTGGAGAGGAAGTTGAGGGAATTCATGCTTCGTAGTTTCTATCTTCACTGAAATAGTTGGAAAGTTCATCTGGTGACAGTATTTCCTAAAAGCCAGAAAGTAACCTTGTCAATAATGTACAATACAATTGTGGGTTTTAAAACAGATTGTTTTTCTCTTAAATGGGCATTAGCCCAATTAAATTCAACTTGATAAATAATTCTGAACTTCAAGAAAGTACACTGTATAGTACTGAGAATTACTTTATGTTTATAGAAAATGAGGGACACAAAGAATTAGGCATACTGTCCAGTCAGAAAAAAAAAATTCTGTTTTGGTGACACTGGGAATTGAACTCAGAATCTCCTGCATGCTAGGCAAGGGCTCTGCCATTGAAAAAATATTTATGTAACTAAGAAATACACAGCAAAAAAAAAAAAAAAAATCAAATATAAATCTATACTTATGAATCCACTTCTGCAGAAATGTTATAGTACAAAGTTCCAAAGGTCTTTGTTTTACCAAATTTAATGGCCACTTATGCATCTTCACATTGTCCACTGTGCTATCAAATGCTCCTTGCCTCTTGCAAATGTCTTTTCATTTAGTTTCTCACATATTTCTTTCTCCCCGTTTCCTCCAAACTAACTGGATGATCTTTCCCTGTCTGTTTTGCTAATTCCTCTCATCTAGCCTTCTTAAATGCAATGCTGAACTTCCCTGAGATCAGTTGTCAGACATCTACCAGAAATGATCCTAACTCTTCCTCTAACTTTAATTCTATGTGATCTTATTTAGTTTCACACTAAATACTATCTATACACTAATTAAATCTCAAGACTCCAACCTTTCTCAGCTTTAAAACTATACATGCAATTGTCTACTCATTATCTCTACTTGAATGTCTAAGGAAAATCAACATAAGTGTATTTAAGAGAAATCACTTAATTACTGCCACCTTCCCCCTCAACCCAGCCTGATTCTTGTTTATCGTCTCTACTTCAGTTCATGGCACCATCAGTCATCAGTCTTTTCAGGACTATCCTAAGAATTATACTTGATTCCACTCTTTCCCTCCCTTTCCCTCATCTTATCTCCACCCAACTCATTAGCAATAAGTCTAACCTGCAAAATAGAGCATTAGCTTCCATTATTCTGTGTACTTACCTTCTCAATAATGGTTTTTGCTAAGGTGTACCTTTTCTCTGTCATACTTTAATTTTTCGATTTTCTTGTGTCTGTTGGTACAATGACTTTCCCTTACAACTTGAGAAATTAATACCCCACAATATATGACATTTTGATGACATTAAATTTTAGACAAAACCACACTCACAAATTCACTGTCTGGTTTCAAAAGAGGGGAAATCGTAGGAACATATGGAACAATATTGATTTGCACATATGTGAGTTAACTCAAGAAGGTTGAAGGGGTGGGACATTCTGCAACCTTTGATTATTGTGTTTTGGGCCTAAAGGTGATTTATGCTGGAATTTATTATTAAATTATTTTGATGGCAAGAAAACCGGAAGTCTCAAAAACAGAAAATATTAACAAAAAATACAGAAAAATTTAATAAGAAGCAAAAACTTTTTATATCCTATGTACAATCTATTTTCTTTCAAATTGTTGCTATTGTTTACATGAACCCATTTTTATTGCATTCATAAGTTTTATATTCATAAAATACTGATTGAATGTCTTGGGCTTTTTTAGTTAACAACTGTACACTTCACAGGAATGAATTAGATATAGGAAAGGGGAAAAGAAATGTCAGAATATACTGAATTCAATAATTTTTTTTTATCACCTCCATTTGTTATCGCAGAATTCTTTGGGCTTTCCTCCCTGTATCTACATTTACATAGTAGTCATCGCCAAGCAGTAGCCAGAGTAAACTCTTCAGACTTAGACCACATAACTTTCCTAAGGCATTCCAGATGATTTTCTATGATACTTCAAATTAAATCCAATCTCCTACCATGATTTGGAAAACCCTTTCTATCTCATCATTCTGCTTTTGTTTTCCTTCATATCATTTTGTATATTATTTATCTTTCAGATTGTTGTGGAGCTATTTTCACCTTAGAATATGTGGTCCATAAAGTATTGACCTCGTCTATTTTTTAAACTACCAATTACTTAGCACCTAGAACAACAGTAGGCAAAATAATGAACGGTAATAAATATTTAGTGAAATAATAAATGCTATAAAAGTTACTATGGGTTGTAGAAGCAGGGAAGGATTTCTGGAGATGTGTTAATTTCCTTGTTTCTAAAATAGAGGAAAATTTAAGAAAAGTTACAAATATATTTCTAGCAATCGACGTTATATCACACACACACTGTGTTTTGAGTAAAGGCAATGATGAAAGGTTGGATAGTGTCCATTACATACTATGACACTTTGTGAAAATCAGAAAACACAACGCACACTTGAAAACATATTGCCAGAAATTGATGGAAAACACAAATCATCTCTAAGTGTTTAAAGTTTAAGCTAGTTTACTAAGTTGGTGGCATTAAATTCAATAATTTTGTATTTGTTTAGATTCATTTTCTAAACACTTAGAGAACATTTTGCCTAGTCTCTACTGATTTATTTCCAAGCATAGAGTCAAAGAACTCTTTTTAAAAGAGCTGTGACAGGTAACATGCTCAGGAAATGGAGTGCTGAGTCAAGGGAAACTGCTGTTTTTGTTCTTTTATCTTTCTGCTTTAGTTAATCTCATATTTTTAGGGACTAGAAACTGAGCAGCGAAACTCAGATTCACATTTCTGCTAGATGCACTGGGAGAATCAAGTAATCTGAGTCTTTGATTAATTCTGCTTATTTTTATTTTTGAGTGTCCTCCTAAATGAAGTAGGCTCTTGGAGGGGAAAATGTGTATTATTTATCCCACTGTGGAAAGAGCTGTGGTGCTAGCAGAAATAGACAATCTTCCCTCATTCTCAAGTACTCATAGTAGCATGAGACATTTAGCAATACAAATTGTTAGAGTTGGATTGTTCATGATTATCATTGTAGCTATGATATTTTTTGGTGTATATAATGGGTATTGTATTTTGCATACCTAATAACGTGTTATCCACAAAAATTATATAAAGGGGTTAGTATTCTCATTTTAAAGATAAGGAAGGTTATCTTTAAAAGGTTAATAGATTAAGCACCCAAATTTACAGAGCCATTTGGGAGACTAGATCAGGATTTGTAGACAGACCTGGGGAGTGCAAAATCCACACTATTTTCATTATATTATAGTATATTTTCTAAGGCTATTAAATGTCAGCAGTTAGGCACTGTTGAGTTTCATTCATGAGACCTTAGAGTCTGCAAGACTCTAAAAGAATCCTGCTTTGTTCAGTATCTAAAACAAAGCCATCTGTGCAAAACTTGTTGCTTGTTCTGTACATGTATTTCCTTATGTAGAGGTGTTTAAAAACATGTGAGTAAGAAAACATTTTTTGCCTTAGTTTCTGTCATCTTGCAGGTACCAATTTCTATCCCTCTTTTTTTGTCTCTTTTGTTCCCTGTGTTTCTCTTCAGTCCTTAAATTCTTCTTAAACCCACATTGTACCATATGACAACTAATCACCAGCAACTATTGAACCCTCAAAGTGCGGTTAGTCTGAATTGAATGTGAAATAAATATCAGATTTCAAAGCCTTAGAACAAATGAAGAGAATGTAAAATATCTCATTAATATTTTTGCATTAATTATATGCTGAAATTGTTGAATTTTGACAAATTGGGCCAAATAAAATATATTCTTAAAGTTAATTTCACCTATTTCACTTTACTCAGACAATGTAGCTAATGGAAAATTTTTAATTACAGGTGTAACTCACATGACATGTCTTTTTTCAAGACATTTTGATATTTTTATTCACTCACATGATTTAAATGGAATCCCTCAGATATGATCCTTAAATTTCCATCTGTGGTCTTACATCTCTCCCAAGATTGTTCCTTGTTTAGAATTATCACTTGATATTCACAGTGTCTCATCTGAAGTTCAATCTGAATATGTCCCAAGTTAAACCATTGCTTCCCCCATGGAATCCTTCTAATCCCATTAAATGTACTTCTAAGGATCTTTCTCATCTTTTTAAGGTTGAGACACCTATATTCCTGAAATCATCTACACAATTTATCTTCAAATTGCCATGGATCCCTCCACTTCACTTATTACTACATCCAGTCAATTGCTGTATGTCAGCAGCACCCACTCTCTTCTATTTTCATTTATTCATAACATCTATCAAATCTTGTCTAGACTGTAGCAAAGGAGTCTTAATTGCTTTCATACTACCATTTTTTTCTCCTTTATCATGCCTATTGCAAAAGTATTTTATGTCTTCAAGGTGATGGTTGGGTTCAAGTTAAAGTTAACTAATAAAGTAAGAATGTCTATCTATCGTCTATTTATAGTCTATTCGGAGATTTTTAAATGATTTTTTATATATCTTTTCACTTGATCATTCACTCAAGCCAGTGAGAAAAGCAGTATTTGTTTTTTAAAGTTTTAACGTATGTTAATAGTACACATTAATGGGGTTCAGAGTGATTTTTGCATACATGTATATAGCTTGCACCAATCACATTGAACATAGCAGGAGGCAAATTGAACATAGGATAAGGCAATGAAAAATGAAGAATCTGAATTGTGTGGGGATACCTATTTGAAGTGTAAGCATTAGGAAATTAGAAAAAACAAAGTTAAACCCTCTATTCCACCACTTCCTAGATATATAAATTATTTTGGCAATTCACTTAATCTTTTTGAGTTTCCTCATCTATAAAATGGGGAGTGTTCTCAGAAGGAAACAAAGAAAATAATACATGTAAAAAACTTTTCCTATTGTATGTTATACAATAATTACTTTTAAAAGGTCAAATGTAGTGGTGATAGCAGCAGTAGCAGTAATGGTTTTATTGGTTGTCTTGAATCAAACAGTGGCCATCTTACCCTTTTCTGTGATATAAAATCAGACTAGTATAATTTTAGTTTATCTCAATTCTAAGTTATTATGATAAGATGATGCAACCCATGAAAGCAAATTCTTATTAGTTTCATTTCCTCCATATAGCTGTGTGGGAAGAGAGTGAAGAGCTCTTTTCTTGTTTGTTTACTAACTTTTGGTTGATATGGAAATTTGATACCAAGAAGTACAAGATGTGCCCTCACCAAAAATACCCTTTAATTTTGAAAAATTCATGCTTACCACACTGAGCAATTCCAGAAGTGGTAGGCAGCCACAACTTCAGCACCAGAAATTAAAATGAAACAAAGGGAATCTAAGATGAAAGAAGAGAGATGAATATAGAATTTTTTTCACCCATTTTTATTCTAAATCTAATTATTTTCTAGGTAGTAATTCAGATGGTCCATGAGGCAGTTTTGCTGGGGTCCTAGCCAAATATGTCTGAGAAAGGAAAATAAGAAAGGGAATTGGAAGTTTCAGCATCTACGTTGTTGGCCAAGTTAAGAAGTCTTTGTCTTATTTTTCCCTTGGGAAAACTTAGTATGAAAGCAATTATATAAGGTCATCTAAATAATGAGAGTGAGGTGTGGAAGTAGGAAGTCCAAGTGCTGACAAAACACTAGAAAGGTAGCTGGTGCTGACTTTGGAGAACCTCTGGGTCCCATGGCTTCTTGTCAACAGGCTCTAAGTAAGCAGTCTGGCTTTGGAAGATAGATTAGCAAGTGGGTAGGTGGTTGGATCAGGGTGGGAAATCATCTTGATAGGAAAACTAGATACTAGCCAGCATGGGGCAGAGATAGGGAAGGTGAGATATAGGGATTATTCTGGTTCCCCTGACCATAATTCACTATAGCCCAGGCCCATCTGGTTGCTCTAGATGTGGACAAGTAGCGATAAAACACTGGAAATGACACTTGGGATTGACAGGGATTCTCAACCATTCTAAGCATTTTGGGAAACTAATTTGTTGGAAATGCTCATGATACTAGGGGTTTCAGACAGAAGATTTCAGATAGCACTAAGAATCTATAATGTTTGAGGTACAATGTGGACAACAACACTGACAAATATAGTGTTTGACTTTAAGGAATTCACAGAAGGGACACACAGCTCAAATAGAGAAGAGAAAACAATTGTGAGTCAGGTTATCAATATCTGCCAAAATATAATAGGAACAGCAAAGTAGGTCAGAACAGAGAAATGAGAGAAAGGAGAACTTGCTTAGCAATAGCTAAGAGCACAGTACAGTACTCTGTTCTTTGGAACTGAGATAATGTTGAGAAAATGGAAGAATAGAATGGTAGGATAAATCAAACATTCTACCCATAAACCTCTTTTTAAAGCAGTGGTACAAACACAATCTCTTGGTTCTGCTCTTCATTTGCAATCTGATCATCCTATATTTAAGAAGAGCAAAATATTGAAAATTTTATTTACTAAATACACAACAGAAACCCCACTCAACCCACACATCAGAGGAGCAATGCTCCTAGAGGTGATTGATGTCAGAGATCACTATCACTAATGCCTCCACACTAGTTAGGACATCTATGCAACAGAAATGGGCAAGAGAGGACCTAGGGACCAGAGAGAATCTGTCTAGCTAAAGGACAGAAATGCTGCCCACCTCCAGCTGACTGTTTCCTCTCGACTAGTTTGCTACATCTAATGATTTTTTAAGAGAAGAAATGTAGACACCTTTTTTTCTTTTTTCTTTTAAGTAACAGCCCTCCTTTTTCAATTGGAAATTGATTCAAAACATTCCAAAACATTGTTCAGGCCCAACAACATATGTCTGTGGGTTGAATTTGGTTGGCAGTCTGCCGATTTTCCACCTCTTCCTGAATTTATAACTGCTCCTAAGAAAGCAGGAGCAGAGTGCCATGATTAGAGAGAACAAGAGTCCTCCAAATAACTTCTGTATATCCAATAAATCCTAATAAATGTTTAGAGACTGACTAGAACATTCAATTATTCTGTGTAAAGACATCCATTTATGTATAGCTTTTCATTTAGGTCTTTGTTTTGTCTGTCTAGCTTTCATGACTGAGTTCATTTTCTTAACTAGAAAGAATAAATTTTCTTCTGCTGCCAACCCTCCCCAAAGCATTTTTAAAATCATTAAAATATGTTTCCAAAAGTTTAAGTTTACTAAGTAATAGTGAATATATTACTCTTTCTTTCAGCTTATATTTATGAATCACATGATACATTTTATGGACCAGATAGCTATACGTGTATGGGTACACTGTTATGGGGTATATAAAAAGGTGATTTATATGCCTTTGGTAAAGATAATGATAGTGACAACTGTTCAAACGCACTTACACATATGCATGCTCACACATACATAAACATACTCATGTACATGAAATTCACCAGAGCACAAGATGGGGAAATGTAGCCTGGGTGTGGTTGTGTAACCCAGTTCATTACACATGCTATCTATTCAGAGAAGAGATTCTCTTAAGTCTCCAAAGTGGTCATGACAAAGGATATATGCAAATAAAGGCAAGACAGAAGGTAAAAATACCACTTAATAATAAATAAGATAATCCTGATAACCATTTTAAGACTTTAAATATTTATGCATTCTCTTTTACCTTCAATGTGCCCAAGAAAAAAATCCTATATTTTACTTTGTGAGGAGCCTAACTTAAGACAGAATTTGCGATAGTGATTCAGCAATTAGCTGGAACATAGGTAGGTCACACAGCTAACAATCACCTTTTTTATTTCCCATCTTGAGGCTAGAGGACTGAGGAAGTAGTTCAGTGTAGAGCATGTGCTTAGCATGTGTGAGGCCCTGGGTCAGATACTCAGCATCACAAAGGGCTGAAAAACACTAAAGTTATGAGTAACAATTTTCTAACAATGCAGATATTTAAAAATAACATAAAAACCTTAATAAAAAGTTAATCTTCTTTGTGGAAAGTGAAGCAAATCAAATTGGTTTAAAGGAAGGATCTAACCTTCCAAATAACTCCTGGATTAAGGATCCTGATAATTAATGCAAGATGAAGCACTTCTAGAGACTTAAAAGCATGATGACAGCATTCAGTTATTCTACCTACAAACAATAGGATACATTTTAAGATATACAAACAATATACACTCTAGTACAGAATCTTCAAAGACAAGGAATAGAAAACAGTCAAAGGCTCTCAATTTAAGTAATGCGGATTGGAAGATAAATTTTTACTACTTTGATATTCTGGACTTCTTGAAAGAAAGATTGCATAAACAATATTTTGTGTAATTTCTTGTCCTGAAACTAAACTTCTCATCTTTAATAAGAATTGCTTTCCAAGTGTTTAAATGGATGTCATTTTATTCATATTTACCAAGTTTATGATATAAACAAACAACAATAACCAAATAACAAAGCACTCACACTGAAAGTGGTATGATAGACCCAGAATGCTGTGATAAGGCCATTTGGGGTTGCGTTTGTTATGTAAAATTATTATTTTTGAGCAGTATATAGGATAGGATGTTTCTTCCGATAACATCACATTTTAATTAGTCTTAAGCAGGATATCTTCAACATCATTTTCATGTAGCTATGTGTCTGTGTATTTAACTACTAACCTGTCTGCTCACTTACCTTTCACTGTTCCCAACAAAAATGTATGCTTTTCTCTCCCCACCAGCATGTTCTAAAGTGATGCCTCCTTCACAGGAAACTTAATTATAGCAGCAGTATGAACAAAAGGAACCTAGTAGAGGCAGATATTAAACATAAGGCACCAGGGATGGGGGCATAGCTCAGTAGTACTCATGTGCTTAGCATGTATGAAGCTCTGGATTGGATCCCCAGCACCACCAAAAAAGAGGAGGAAAAAAGAAGAAAGAAAAAGAAATAAAGCACTAAAGTAATTAATTGGTAACAATTTTAGAACATGGAAATATTAAAAAATAAATCATAAAACTTTATAAAAGTAAAGAAAAACAGAATTCTACTGAGTTTACTGAGAGGTGACAGCCAAACATGTAGTTTCTAAGGCCACTCTCAGTCTTACTGACCTAGAGTATCTGTGGAAGGTGATTAATAAGTCCCACATATTGGCCATTCAGAATCCCTGCTCTATAGCTTTCGCTCTCCCCATGGAGGCATGTACTGATTTTCAATGGGAGTTGTTTCTGCTCCTCACTCGCAGAAGAAATCCTAACTACATACAGTAATCTTTAATTCCAGTGAAATGAGAATGTGTGGTTTCAATAATAAACTATAACAAGTGACCCTGGCTTTTGGTCTGGGCTCCTGTGCATATCAAGTTCATTCTTAATTTATTTACAAGTCCCAGCACTTCAGCAGGTCACTTCTTCCTCATTGGGCATTTGCTTTGTCTCTGAACACAACTTCTGTTGACAACCTGGTCATTTGTTGTCTTATTGCACTTGCTAAGATAGAGGTCTGACCTTTCCATCATTCGTCTCCCTTGTAGGTATTTACGTAGACCAGAACAAATAATTAACTCTGCAACAAATTTCCTAGTTGAGAGCAACTTGAATACTGAACTTCTCAGCATCACTGCTCCCAGATTACCACCTGTTTCTGCCTACCTGTCAGATAACTATTCCTACTCAATTTGTATTCCCAGTTACCAATATTTACCTTGATTGTAACCAAAGATCTATGCAATCATTGGACACTATCATCATTACCTTTCACATTCCACCTCTTTTCATCACTTGTGACTAGGCAAACTCCCCAGCAAATGGTCACTTCGGATGGAGAGCCATTTCCTGGTCTTTTCCCACCTTGACAAAACACAAAAGGTGACAGGTCCTTAAAACTTGACAATATATATGAATGAATTAATAATATGAAAAGAAAGCAATCCCTATCTCAGACCAAACACAAAATTATTTCTAGTTGAATCACAGTTCTAAAATTAAAAGTTGAAATAGCAAGTCATTTAGAGGAAAATATGGGAAGAATCAGGTAGGGGTTTCTTTATTTTTTTCTTTATTTTTGTTGGGGCATTATAATTGTGCATAGTGGTGGGATTTGTTTTTACATATTCATACATGCACACAAATATACTGAACCTGTATATTTGGGTCAGTATCATTCCCCAGTATTTCCCCTTTCCCACCTCTCCTCCTTCCTTCTGCTCCTTGTCTTCCACTTCATGAATCCATGATACCCACCCTACCACCTTGCTTTGCCTTTTTCTTTTCCAGCTTCCACATAGGCAAGAAAACATATGACACTAAACATTCCCAGTTTGACTTATTTCGCTTAACGTAATATTCTTAGGTTCCATCTATTTTTCTGAAAACGACACACTTTCATTATTCTTTATGACTGAATAAAACTCCATATTGTATATGTACCACGTCTTCATTCATTGACAGACACCTAGGCTGAATCCATAGCTTAGCTCTTGTGAATTGTGCTGCTATAAACTTGGATATGCATGTATCACTATAGTGTGCTGCCTTTAATTCTTTAAGATAAATACTGAAAAGTGATATAGCTAGGTCATACAGTTATTTTATTCCTAATCTTTTGAGGAACCTCCATACTGATTTTCATAGTGGTTGTACTAATTTACAATTCATCTAACAGTTAAAAGTGTTTCATTTCCTCTAAATCTCTCCAATGTTAATTAGTATTTGTATCCTTGATGGCTGCCGTTTTAACTGGAGTAAAATGACATTTCTGTATAGTTTTGATTTGCATTTCAGTCAGGGATTTCTTTAGAAAACAAAAAATAATCATAAAGGAAATGAATGATACAGTAGACAACATTAAGAACTTTATTCACAAAAATGTATCAAGAGAGAGAAAAAGCGACCCACAAGTTGGAAAAGATGATTATTGCAACATATGTATTAAAAATAACTTGCATCTGGAAAACTCCTAAAAACTAAAGGGTAGACAATCTAATAGAAAAATGAGGAAAAAGTCTTGTATTGGCACTTTGCAAGAAAATACTGCATAGTCGTCATCTGTACAAATACAAGTTTGAATAAAATAAGCCCTGCAAGAAAAAGTACATAGTTTAGGTTTCAACTTATATAAAGTTTAAAAAAATAGGCAAAACTAAGAAGAAAAACTAATGATTTCCCTTGGTGGGTTGAGCAGTGACTCTAACCGGGCTTTACAGGGTTTTGGAATGCTGACAGTATTGTGTTTCTTGATTTGGCTATTATTACATGAGTGTGTTCAATTTGTAACAATTAATTTTAATTTTTGCACAAACACAAAATGCCAATGCACCCACATACAAGCTATTTAAAATATTTTACTCATAAATAATTGAGCATGAAATAATTTAAAATATATCAAAGAAGATATTCTGGAAATTTCTGTGTTAATATGTCATCATTGTTCTTCACAACAATGGACTCTAATTTTATTCTTTGATCCTCAGATGGGTCCTCTCAGCACTAAATCCAATTCAATCAATTCAGGGTTTGGAGAAATCAGCATTAGGGAAATAGTAATAGATACCATAACATTCTCTAAATGAAACAAATGTTAGCCATATTTGACCACTGTCAATTACTAAATTCTGTTAATTATTGTGAAACCCTAATTATGCAATATGCAACTTCCCCTCATTTGATCCTGGTGCAGGCCAAGATAGAGATAGGAGCCTGGTGTAACTGCAACCAATGGATGATTAGATTTAATCTGCTTGCTAAAAGGACTCTGTCACTTAGTGAAGCCTTTTGGAAAAAAATCACCATAGAACAAGAAATTCCAAGGAAACAATATAATTTTTAGTTTAAAATGTACATTTTGCAATTGTTCACTTCTAGCAAAGATCAGAGAATTAGGCCTGGCCTAGGCGCTGTCTTGAGATGCTGTTTGTTTTGCCAGTGTTTTATAATGCTGTGGCTGCTGAACAGCTTGTTCTACAGCTGATGTTTCTCCTTAAGTGACATTTTATCATCACTGCCCTAAGATAGTCACCCTGTTTTTCCTTAATTGATACTTGTACACAAGAGGCAGAAAACGGCTCAGCATTTCTTGCTAGATTAGGTCAAAACTGACAGGAAACAGAGAGAAGATTGCATTACTTACGCCCCTTACAGTTCTCCTCTGAATTTAAGGAGATTACCATTTTATGAAATTTCTTATGCTCCCTAAATATAATTACAAGGGCACAGCCATTCTGTTCCTGTTTGTTTTTCAGTGTTTTCCTATCTGCCTGATCATCAGAGGGGAATTCAGAAGCAGTTCCACTAATCTTAACTTCATTTATCTCTTACCTTCTTAATTAGATGCAGTTGTACCTTGGTGCCTTTTATCTTAAATATATTGTCCCTCCTATCACTTCCTTACCTTTCTCTTCATGGTATCTGTGACTAGGAACAATAAACACATACCTGGATACTCAATGTGAGGTTTCTAAAATTCTAGAATATGTTTCCATATCACAGGGTGCTGTTATCATAAGATTGGTATTTAGAAGTGAATGCAGTGGTATTTATTATGAATTATATTTATTTCCCATGAACAGGATAATGTTCATTTTGCAGCCTCAGTCATTGGAGATCCATTCTTACGGGCTGTTTTTCACCAAATCTTTTGAAAAGGGATTATCCTCTAAAGAAAGTCCTCAAATTTCTCTAGGATCTGTAACACAAATCCCAGTTCCTTGATAAGAGCCACAAGACTTTTCTAATCTAGCCATAATCAACCATCTTTCCTTAAATTTCCTACCTAACTAAATGACATTGTATCATTTGATATAGAAAGTCACTCCTATTTTCCTTAATTCTGGTAACCTTGTCCTACACTGCTCTTGATATCCCTTCTCTGCCTGTTGGAGCTGGTAGTTATCATAGAACATCTAGGACTAACATCACTTCTACTTCTCTAGGTCTAATGTCTCCTTTGCTGTGCCTAGGGCCTTCCCCCATTGCATCTTTATTAGTTTTCATAGTAGACAAGCCTGCTTGTGTTTAACTCTAGCACAGTATTCTTAAAGATTTTGTAGACCCCATGGAATGTAGTAAGTCTATTTTTCAGTGTAGAGGCTCCATAAATATTTGAAATGTAAAATCAGCTGCTTTGCTTGCAGTAGAATGGAGTTTAAAAGGCCATGGTGCCCAGAGAATCAGGGGTATCAACAGGTTCCCAAAAGCTAAGGAAGATCAAGGTTGCCTACCACACAAATTTGTCAGGGACTTCTTCTACTTTCAAAATATAATTTACTTGTCATTTTCACCATTTAGGTGCAATGACAATAACTGTATTGCCGTTTATCCATGTAGCTGACTTACCAGACTTTTAACAGCAAATCCAGCCTATCCCCCAGATCCCCTGATATAAGTTAAATAAATGCAAAGCCTTATTATCACATTTCCTATATATAACACCTGCCCAGTCAAAGACAATGTTACCCAGTGGAGTGGCTGTGGTCAAATTCCTTTACTGTGATCTTCTTTTCTCATTACATTTGACATTTTTGAAACTGGGTTTTATTGTACGCTCTCAGCTTATGGAAGTGGTCTGGGGAAATTAGACTTAATAGAGATGTAGAAGCCACAGGGAGAAAAAGAAAAGGAAAGTGAGCTGGAAGGAAACTGAAATTAAAATGTTATTTTGGTAAATGGCTGCTGTGGTGGAGACGGCAAACAATTGCAAAGCAAGTTAATTACTGACCTGTCAGGAAAGCGTGACACGAAGGTTGTGCCACACATTACTGGAGCTACCACAGCCACAAGTCATTTCCACAAGGGAACAAACAGACTCTGCCCTACCACAGATCAACATCAGATCTTTCCAGGGGATTGAAATGAATTTCTCTGAGAAATAATATTTTGTCTGTGGAGTTTCCATGAGCCCTTCGCAGACTTGGAGAATGAGCCCTGCCCACACACACAGAGACAGGAATGGGATCACATTGCATGGAGGTGTCCCATATTTAGAGAGAGGACCTTGGCTCTGCGGGGGTTGGGGCAACCATGCCGCTCTCGTCATACAGTGAAAACCCAAAGTAATCCCCTTAAAAGTAGAATTCTCTGGGGGTATTCTCAACACTTTCCTCCAAGATAGTTTTCCTTACAAAGCCTATGTCATGAAAGAGAGTTTTTCTAGTTAGATTAAAAATATCAAGCACCTTAAGAAATCTGAATCTCAAGGGAGACAAAACAAATAACCCTCCTAAAATCTAAGACAGTGAAAAATGTGCTCATTTTTTTTTGTAATGAGAAAAAAATCAGGGGTTATTCTGAAATGGAAATATGGAATTTTTACATTTTTAAATTTTAATCTCTGAGAATACTTGAATATTGGTCTTATAATGTATGAAAGGCACTGTTTCTTTTTGCCTCTGACATATTGTAAAATATCCATAGTTCATTGAACCTTGAAAATATTGTCAAGGATACTTTAAACTTGTTTTTAAAATAAGAAACTTATTTAATGACATTTTTGGTAGGCTACATATACTGGTATTAGCTAGTTTCCATATTTGTTTTCCATTTATACATTCAACAAACATTTATTAAGTCTGTTATTTTGCTAAACAACATAGGAATACTGTAAATGATTAAATAGAAAGACTTACATGACATATACCTAATAGGGCTGCACTGTGATAATTTCATCACCCTACTCTCTGCCAGATTTTCTTTGAAATTCTTTTTATCTTATTTTTCCATGCATAGTTTCTACTGGACTTTAGAGACTATAACAAAAGCAAGGATATTTGGGGCTGCAGATCTCTGGGTGCTGTCCTGGGACTACTCTGAGCAGGCTTCTTGGGGAAGAATCTCTGTATTCCTGACTCTCAGTTTACTCTGTTTGCACCTTGAAACTTTGTCATAGTGCCTATTTATTGTTTCTTTACTCAAAAATGTCTCAGTATACTTTTACTTTTAATGCTGCTGATAAAAAAGAGATGTCAAAAATATACTTTCAAACTCAAAAGGGCAAGCTGTTGAGCCTTAGTGTAATTAACAGAGTGCAACAAATAATTGGCAGAGCAGCTATGAAATTCATGATTACTTGGAATATCATGTTCACTCCTATTTGTGCATTTTCAGTGTGATTGTGGAAATGGAGCCCAGAATACCACTGAACCAAGTCTATCACAGAGCCAAAGTTTGTGTGGCTCTAATGCTGTGCAGTCTCATCACTGCTTCCTGTTTTTAAAACAGGATTGAAAGTGGAACTAGTGCAATATTGCAGGCTATTCTTGCTCTTCTCTTAGTACATATAAAATCAGGAAGTCTAGAGAAACAGTGCAGCCAGGCTTAAGTGATTTACATTTCAATTTCTAACTCAGGGATTTTGTTTTTGGAGAGTTTTTCAAATCGATGTTTATTTTAGACACATGCAAAATAAGCCAGTCTTCAATATTTTCATTAGTCATTCATCAATACTCTGAGTCCCTCCTGTAAGAATATAAACATACAAGGCATCAATGGTTTTTAAACAGTAGTTACCAAAAACAATAATGATGATGATGAATGTATGACATGTTCTAGGGAGAACAGGGGGAATACTGAACAGGCAGACAGATCTAATAAAATTTAAAGTTGATATAACTTGAAGTTAACAGTATACCCAATGTTACCAAGCTGCATAGAGGTAAGTATAAACATTTTACAATCCACTTTACTAAACCTAGAAAACTGAGGGTGAGTGAGGAATGTGGGTGAAACAATAACATATGATTTTGAATTCCTTTGAATATTTTTGAAATAATGCAGAAACACTTGTAGACTCCCAAAATTGGAGCTCTTCTTTCCCTTTTGTGCATACCCTGAAAACTGATATAGATGTTCCTGGAAGCATAGCCAGTCCTAGGATTTGGGAGCCAAATCAAAATGGACCTTGAGTGTAAGAGTTTTTTCTGAGTCAATATTGAGCAGGCTCTGCTATGGGGTATGTTCCCTAGAACATGAAACTCATATGTAAGACCAATGTGTCAGGATCACCACATCTCCCAATCCCAGGAGGCATCATTTACTAGAATAAAGCACTAATAATATTCAGTCCCCAGTCACACATGCTGTCTCCTCTAGCATTAACAGAGTGAACTGATCAATACTCTTCTACTTTAAGAACTTTCTTCCATCTACCCAGAAGAGTTTCCAATTTGAGATTCAGGTAACTTTTTCCTTGAGAATTAAGCAGAAGTCTGATTAGTCTTTTATAACATTAAGTTGTCAAATCAGAATGATTATACCTATGTAAAATTCACCGATAGGATGGGTGTTTTTAAAGGATATAGATAAGGAATGGATGATGGAAATTTCAAAAATTTTGTCTCTGTAGATGAGATGAAGCCCTAATGAGTGGGGGTTTGGGCAGCTAATATGGAAAGGGTTTGCATATGGAAAGGGTTTACACCTGGCAGAGGAAAGAGAGGGTTAGGATGTAGGCAGCAGAAAACTGAGAAGTACAGAAGGGGCTCCATGTAGGATTCAAATACAACATGCAAAATATGACTCAGAAGTAGCCCTATCTACTTGGTATAAGAGGTTCATAGTAGAATGAATGAGAATAAATTGTCTCTGAATCTATAAGGATAGTAATCACAAGTACCACAGCCACTAGTACAGCTTTACTTCCAATTCATGTTACATTTCTATCCTCCTTTATCCTCTTTCTGTCCTCCTGAACCTCCCTCTGTCCTTCAGTGGAGTTCTTCTCCATAAACTCAATGAAATATGTGTATTATGCCAAGGAAAGCCATCTTCCCATATTCTCTCCCTTAGAAAGTCTAGAATACCAGTTCCTCAAAGCACCAGTTGGATCAGAGGTAGGGTGTTTTCAATCAGTCCTTCAGTCACAGGAGAGTCAAGGAGGACCAGACTCATCTACAGAGACTCCAATGTACGTGTTCCATGAATTCTATCAAATCGTTCTTCCTTGAACTTCCCTCTTACCTAATTTTCCCTTTATGACATTTTCATAGCCAGCTTATGATAAATACCACAAGCGCTGCACTCCTTTGCATTGTCAAGCCTTCTACCCAAAATGCCCTGCCTGCCCTGACCTAGCTTCAATATGGTCTGATCTCTTATAGACTTTAGACTTTCTCTCTCTCCACTTCCCAGTTCACCCTGAATTTTATGCCATTGCTCCTCTTCTCAACTGGTCACAATTTCATTCTCATTTAATTATTGATTTTTTTCTCTTTTGCACTCAGCAAATTTAAGGGCACTTGGTAAAAAAAAAAAAAAAAAAAGAAAGAAAGAAAGAAAGAAAGAAAGAAAGAAAAAAGAAATGATTTTTCAAACTCTAAGAGGGTGCCTGCCACTTAGGAGAACCTCAATAAACACTGAAGAAGTAATGTTTATTTCTGTTGGTTGACTGTTTCAAAGATCTTTGGGTCATTTTTCTGTATTTTTGCAGAGAAATATAGTGCTCTGTAGAAATTAGAAATCTGCAAATATTAAAAAATTAAGAATAATTATGAAGTAGTATCAAGTGAATGGCATTGTAGAACAAAATACAGTAGTCCCCCCTTGTCTTTGGTTTTGCTTTCTGTGCTTTCAGTTATGCACAATCAACCATGGACTGAAAATATTAAATGGAAATTTCCAGAAATAAACAATTTTGAACTGTGTGCTATTCAGGAAGCATGATGAAATTTCATGTTGCCTGCACTGTCCTCTCTATGATGGAACTCTTCCTTTGGTCCAGTGTCTCTTCACTCTTTATGCTACCTTCCCATTATTTGCTTAGAGCCACTTCCATTATCAGATCAACCACTGCAGTATCACAGTGTACAAGCAAACTTGTATAGTTGCCGAAGGGTGCATTACAATGTCTATGCCATTCACCTCATTTCCTCTCATTACCTGGGCATCATGCATCCCCTATCATCACAAGAAAATGGGTGAGTATAGTATAGCAAGAAATTTTAAGAGAAACCACAATTATATAACTTTCACAACAATATATTATAATTATAATCTTTAGTGTGCCTAATTTGTAAGTTACCTTTATCATAGGTATGTATGTACAGGAAAAAGCATGGAACATATAAGGTTCTGTACTATGCACAGTTTCAGGCATAACTGAGGTATTAAATGTATCTCTCTAGACCAGGGGAGATGATGTACTGTACAAGGGAAGTAGAATAAAAAGAACAAACAGTGTAGTGGGATTTCAACAAAATGTGAGAATGAGGTGAGATGGAAGAGGAAATCATGGCTAGAGGAAAGAAAGAGTGAGGGGGATAAGAGAAATAACACTGACACTGTGGTAGGGAGAGAAATCAGCCTGACAGAAAGTTCTGAAGAAGATCTTGAAAATGCTTTCTGCAGCCTGTCCCCAAGAACACAGTCAGAAAAGCCAGATAAGAGGCTTTGCAAGTAATCCTGGCTTTTACCAGTAACACATCACCAAGCAAATTACAAGTTAATCATAGAATCAACACAAGAGTGCAAATATTTATTTGACACTGAAATTTGTGAGAGGAAGAGGAAGCAACATGTCCTATAAATGGCACATGCCCAGGATATGTAAATATGGTGGCTTGATGCTCTTGGTCAAAAGGTAGTCACTTCAGCCTGAGCGAGTTCCCCCAATATTACAAAAACACCACACTTAAGAGTTTGAATCTATTGAGTCATATGGAAGATAAAGCCTTGACAGCACTCAGAAGAGAACCCCAATTTTTCTATTACAGAAAACCTTTTCTAGAATAAATTGACATTTTACTTTTGTTGTTTAAAATTTTTATCTCATACTTATAGAAAAATCTCTCCTATGCTCAATTAGGTTGTCTTTATAATACATCACTCATGTAGGCATCTAAAATTGAAAGTAAGGGCAAAATAAATTGGTGAAGGAATTCCTAAAACAATTTTCCTATAAACAGTTTTGTGAATTGTAACTGAATAATATAAAGTGCAAGTATTCAAAGTGTACAGTTTGTTCATTTTTAATGTATGCATGTGCTGGGAAACCATCACTACAATCAAGATAATGGATATATTCCTTACCCCCAAACATTTCCTTGGATTTAAGGTAATCCATCCTTGCCTCTACCCTATCCCTGAGCAATCACTTCCATCACATGTTAGTGTGTGTATTTTATAATACTATGTAATTAGAGTACAGAATAAATATTCTTCCTTTTTTTTTTTCATTTTCTTCTTCAGAATGCCTTCCTTCACTCTTCAAAGTGAGTTTGCATTTCTCCATGTGGCTTGAATGCATCAATAGCCTTTTATTTTCTATTGTTTATGGTTTTTACTCTGTAGATAGCCTAGAATATTTCCCTCTGGGTAGCTTTTTAGAAATTAAGATACATGTATGTCCATCTCTTTCCTAAAGTGTCCCTGGGGAAATTATTGGTAGGCTCAATCCTCATTTCTTATCTCTGTAAATATATGGGTTGAATGTCTATCTCATTGATGTTTTATGAGAATTAAACCATTGAGCACATTGCTTAGCACATACTAACTAATAAATATTAACTTATTTTCTAAGTTTCCATTCAATTGCCTGATCATATTAATTTTAACACTTTTCCTTCTATTAAATTACTTCCTATTTATTTTAATGTCTAATTATCTTGATCATTACAACAATTCTAGCTTCATATTCCATTCAGCAAAAGAACCATTGTGGTTGTCTCCTTAAAATTATAATCATTCTTTCGGTTTCCATTGTCCTCTGTAACTGACTAATCACTATTTGCCAAATCTGTACATAGGTGCTCATGCCTATAATACAAAATCTATATAGGAAAGACTTGGAGGCAATAATCATGAAAGATGGATAACCACTTCTAGCAATTTAGCAGCTGTGTTTTCATTGCAAGTGCTGTGTTTTAATGAGATGATGTATTCACTTGAGGAGCTTTAGGGGAGGGATGGTTGGAGAGGACCATGAATGTGAGGAAGCAGTTGAGCTCTCCTTCTAGTGCTGCCACAGTGGAGTTTTCTTTGTTTTCTTTTTTGAATTATATTTTCCTCACTGCTGCTCTTTTAAAGTGTATTTAAATGCATTTTTTGCCTAAATCATACTCCTATTACCTATATTATATATATATTTAATATATATAAAAATATAACAGTGTCATATATAAATATACACCAGTGTTGACTTTTATTTTCTTCATATTCTTCATGTTATGCCCTGCTAAGCTAGAAAATCTATTTCAGGTGGCAGGTGGCAGTGGATGAAGGAATTTAAATTTTGTCTGTGACTGTTATGAGTGGAAGTGGAAGTTGTGAGGTCTCTTTGTTTTGCTCTGACATCAGTTCTACTCTCTTATATTTGACCTGATTCATGCACATTTTGATTCAACAAAAAATGGTGCTTGTGGTAATGCCTAGGAGTAAAGTGGGTAATAGACCAGTGAAGTTGTGAATGAGAAAAGCAATTGTCCCCAAAGTGATTAGTGGACACCTTGGTTTCTACATAGGAGGATGACTGTATCAAAACTCTGTTAGAAATTTCTTAATAGAATTAGGAATTATACTGAATATGGATGTACTGCCTACAAACTTCTGAAATCTTCTGTCATGTACAGTACTACCCACCTATAAAAGCCCCTATGGATAAAATAACTACAGAGCAATTACCTTCTATTTCCTATTCGGAGATGTGAAGACTCCTTTACTTAATTTTAATATCCTAATTATGCACAGGTACATGTGCAAGTACCAAGAGTTTTCATGGAAAAGTATGTATTTTGAATAATGTAATGCTTTTATATTTTATCAGGATAGCACTATAATATGCAGAAATCTACAATTTCTGATACCTCTGTGGAGACACTGAATTCCACCCAGCAAGGCACAGGAGCTGTGCAAATGAGAATAAAAAATGCCAACAGCCACCACGACCGGCTGAGCCAAAGTAAATCCATGATCCTCACCGATGTTGGGAAGGTCACTGAACCTGTAAGTCGAATGCTCCAAATACCCCAAGTTCCCTTATCATACAGAATTTCTAAAGCTAATTAGCTTTGTTTTATTTGTTTTCCTAATGTGCATGAGAAAACTGTTTTTGTAATGCATTTTATCTTGCCTACTTATAGTCATAATAATATCCCCAGTTGCAAGAGAAGAGCTGGGTCTAATCCAGAGTGATAAAGTGGATTTGGAGCTAGGCTGAAGAGCACCTTTGACTCATTTTAAGGGCTTCTACTATCATGCTTCAGTGTCATAAAAATAATGAGGTTATGCTAGCATGTGGTGTTTGTACTTCCAAATACAGTACATCACGTTGAAAAGCCAGAGGCTAAAATTAGCTAAGAATGAACTGAGAAAAAAAAAAAAAAAATCTTTGAAAACATGTGAAAAACCTCTTCCTTAAAATCTTCCAGTAATATATGATAGTGGAAATTGTGATTGGATTTGGAATGGGCTTACACAATTGGAATGGTGTGGCTAGTTAAGGTTTGGAGAGGAAGCCATTCTGTCTCGATAATGTGTCATTAGGAAGATTTGAAATAAAATAGTTAGAGATGAACTCTACTGCCAATTGTGTCCCTGGCCCTGCACACATCCTGAGCCACTAAACCCACTGATTGCGATGAGTCTCCTCTGGTTAATTTTCTTCCATAATGGTGGTAACTTGCAGCTGAGGCCATAGGATGTTACAAAATTATTTATGCAATGTTAGCCACTCTTTTGGACCCCAGATCTATTTTGTTTCTCACAGTAAGAATAAGAGTGAGAAATAGGTTAGCTGGGGACAGGCTGAGTCCCAGTCACCCTGCAGAAACATGTGAGCTATTAATTGAGTGTTCTGTTAATATCATAGGGGCCTATGAAATATTCAGCTCCCTAACTGAGTTATTAAATGACATAAACTTGCTGAATAGCATGCTACCGATTATATTTATTCCCCATTTTGAACTTGAATTTCAAGTGCAGAATTAACCCAGAGCATTTTTAGGAGCTTGAGGAATACATGAATTTAATCACTATTTCCTCAGGTGTTATAGACACATTTAGCATGAGGGAGCCAGTGATTATATCGGATGAGTCAGAAATACATCCTTAGATAAGGTAACTAATGGGAAATGCATTTTCCTTTACTCAATTTCTCATTTAAAACTATTGTCTGCTGGGAGGCATAATGCTGCTAGTTGACTTCACTTTTAAAGCAGCTAAAATGTTCCTTAAGTGTGAGTTTGAGACAGTGGTTAGAGTAAATTATTGGAATCTCTCTATATATTATCAGTAAGAACTGTACCTTTGAAAAAGTTTAAAAGTTAAGTATATTTAATGATGCCTAACATATTTTATTGGCTGTGTTTAACAAAAGGCACTATGCCGCAGTTGTTTTTGACAAGCATGAAAACATCACAGCATGAGACTGCAAAAGGAATTATGGAGAGAAATTACAAGTGATCCATCTCTCAATGAATTATCCACCTCAATAGCCCGCAGAACTCAGCTACCAATTAACACCTACTTTATTACATGTTGGGATGTACTTAATAACTTTCATGTGTTTATGCACTATTACCTTGACTGATGCCTCTTGTACAATTAGGCATAATTGGCATATCAATATGCAAAAGTTAAAAGGATTAACCCTCTTAAAACTAATGAGCATTTCTGTATCCAGCTGCTAAATGAGACAAAATTAGCATTTTTCACTTTTGGGCAGGATTTTATCATGCAGTTTCTCATTGTTGATATTACCTTGTTACATAACTTTAGTTTGGGGGGTTGTATGCTGGACTGCTAGAGAATAAGAGTTTTCCAAAGTTAAATTAGCTATAATTATCCCAGCTTTTGTTTCCGCATTCTTAGCCTGGGCAATATGTATTCCTCGATAAGGAACAAAAATAAAAGTTACTTTTGGTTATGTGTGCTCAGTGCATAATTATATAAAAGGGGTATTTTAGTGAGGATATGTCATTTCACCGAGAAAACTTGGCTCAGAGATACTGTATTGAAAGCTTGCCATGGCACTAATTTTCTTTCTGTCTCAGTTCTTTTCATCTCTTTTTCCATGCACAATTTTCTGACTAGATACTGACAGAATGTAAAGTATTTTGGCATATTTATTCAAACAAGCCTGTTAAAGTTATCTGCTCAAGCTAAACTAAGAACTTGATTTTTTCAGAAGTTGGGTGATGGGGTGAGGTCAAGGAAGAGATTGTGAATTTAGGAGAAGGGGGAAGAGATGTGTCTTCAAACCCACACATGTTCACATGAAGCACACTTAGTTGTAACAGAAATTCATACATATAATTTCTACAGATAAAATTGCATACTTGGAGACCATACATATGTTTTGCATCCTATTTTATAAATGTCTTATATATAACTTGTTCACCAGTATAACGGTTATATAAGTCTTATATAGACTTGCTCAACTATATAATATACAAGAATCTTATATTACATTAATAATGATATGTTATTACGATAATGAATTTAAATATTTTAATATCAAATTGAATCACTTTGTCATTTACTTATGAAAGATTTTTTATTTTGTTCAATTAAAAATATTTTAACATGATTACTTAGAACACAATATAAAATTCATATATGGTATTAGGAGCCTATAAATATCTTAAAGAGTATTTTGATATGTCAAAATAAGCATTTACTTAAGCCTGAGCTATACAAACACAGGCGAATTTACATTTAATTTGTAAATTTTGATAACTTTAAATCTTGTAGGAAAGCATTTCAGTAAAACGGGTATTAGTGTTCACTTAAATTTTATTGTTGATAGGCATCTTTTCCTTAAACATCAAATACTTATTTTTATTTGGTTAATAAAATCAATGCTCTTTTCAAATTTCAAAGAGATTACTTGGCTACCTGGGAATGTTGGAGAGATGGGAAGTTTGGAGTACAGGGTTTGCAAGAAAATCGCCTATCGGTAAGAGAGATTTGGAGAGCTGAATTCAGTGGGAAGCTCTTTGGTCTCGGTGATTTGTTGTCCCATCCTGAGCCCCAGAGTGAGGCCTCTTAAAGGTGGATGGCTTATTTACCAGAATGTGCTGAACAGAAAGCAAGACAGCTGACTGCGAGTAAATGGGGCAAGTGAAGTGCGCCTGTTTAAGGGCTAAAAAGGCTAATGTGCAATCCAGCAAATAGCTAATGTGAAAGGTTTTACATGCTTTGATGTTATTTATAAGAGGGATGCTCCAGCCTACTAGACAGTTTAGAATAGATATTAATGAAGAGTTTAAGTAGCCCAAATCAGGAAACTGCAGACATAGGATTTGCAGGCAGGAACAATTTAGGCATTTAATGCTGGTGTCTTAAGCAGCAACATGTATAAAAAATATTCACAGTTTCCCTCTTGCAAATCCACAGAAGGGCATTACTTCATT
Organism: Sciurus carolinensis; assembly: GCF_902686445.1. NCBI lineage: Eukaryota > Metazoa > Chordata > Mammalia > Rodentia > Sciuridae > Sciurus > Sciurus carolinensis. The sequence goes on from NC_062215.1 coordinate 94,971,702, forward strand.
CATGGCCATCATGAACAGGAAAATATCTCTTTATTGGTGTTCTGATAAAGACTCAGGTCAAGACGTTCCTAAATGTTAACATACAAGACTCCTTTTACTTCCATTAACAGATTGTGTTTGTTCATTTTTCTTTTTAATGCATTATCAGGAAAAAGAGGAAACAATTTTCTTTTGTTTCTTACTTCTGTGATTATAGGATACTTGCCAAAGTTGTGGCTAGCCAAAAAGGCAGACATAAAAATTGCTACTAAAAATATAAGCCTTCTGTTTAGCTGAGTTTTTGAGAAATATTATGAGATTGTAGGGCTTGTCCATGTTTACTCCAAATCAAGCTTATAGTGAGGTTTGAGGCTTTGTTTGTATAAATTGTCCTGAAGTGGATCCTGATATTTAATTAAAATGACACTAAATCACATTGAATTGATAAGACTTGGCATCTCAAACAAAGGTAATTGCCCGTATTGGTTTTGTGCAAAAATAGCACTGCTTGGAAAATGTGCAGCCAACACAGACTGTCAACTCCATTTATAGATCAATATGTGAAAACCATTGATCAGGCAGGCATGTGTAACAGTAACACTTTGCATTTATTTGTTGTTTTTATACCACATTAAGGCTTACAGGATTATAGGCTTCCTAAATATTTTGACTTCCTCATAAATATATGATCTGTTGCATGTTAATTAAATGAGAGTCTGCAGCCATTTCTAAAATTGTTTTTAGTTTGATGATTTCCTTTTATTGCTGTGGATCGCATGATCTGAAAATGGATTAGTTTCCTTCTGCATAAAGATTATTAAAGCTTATTTTAATGTGTCCTATTTAGTGTAAGATGTGACTGCCTTTTTGCTTTGAAAAATATAGATACTGACAATTATTTTCTCTTAGAAAGTGCCTGATCTTTTTTTATTAACTGGGCATTCTCTGCACTCAGGGTAGAATTATTTCCTCACATATTTTGCACACCCTGTAGATAACGGGTCTTCTTGATTTCCCTGATAGAATTTGTTTTCTTTCTTTTCTTTTTATCTAGCTCTATGATACAGGCATCTGATCAAACATTATGTAGAAAATAAACTGATCATCTCAATTAAATTCCACACACACACAAATATAATTTGAATTCTGTTTTTTCTGATTTGAGAACAAGTCTTATGAACTGTTCCTACATGCTGCGTTCTGCAGTTAAATCTTTCTTATCTCATCAAATGTAAGGACAGTGTTCTGTTCCTAATCTTTATTGGACTATTGTAGATGACATTTGTAAGCCATTTTGGTTTATAAGGAAAAGCTAGAGGACAGTGGAGTGAGACTCTCCATAGATCCAAGCCTCTGATATGACTACACAATAATGTGTCTTCCACTGCAATTTACTTTGCCACTGAGAGGTCAATTCTGTTGAAAAATCTTTTTATATCCTCTCTATACATTAGGAATGCTGCTTTCACAGGAAAATATTTAGTATTATATACAATATTAGAATATTCAATATTTATATAATATTAGAATAAGGAAAGGAAAGTGATTTCATAAACAGCAAACACTATATCAACAAATGAACACAAAATTCAAAGGTTGCCTGAATTAACTAGTCTAAGCATAGTTTGTAGTCTTCTGAGGAGCAGATGAAAAAGTTTGTTAGCACACAGCATGCCCTAGGGGAGAAGATTCAAAACCCACCAGAGATTTTCTTCCTTGTCCTTGCCACCCACCACCACACCATCCTGTCAAAATCTTAAACTTTGTTTACCAAGTGCACATTGGACTTGTGAAGAGGTTCAGAAAGTTTATGACAACACTGTAGAGTCTACTTCAAAGAATGAGCCGGGGCTCTTGAATTCATCTATATGGCTGTGCGGTTTCCATTTTAACTTGAGCATAGCTAAATTTGTTTATAATCTCCTACTGATTGAACATGGCGCTGAATGTACATGAGATACATTTTTTTAAAAGTTAGTACTCTGATTACTAATTTGAATCCAAAACTCTAACCTTGTTAGCATCTGGACTTATTTCCATAATAACAACCCCTTCAGAACCTACAAAGTAATGAATAATTGACAACAAATGAAATGTTTTGATAGTTGTCGGCACAAAGCATGTTTAATGTTTTGTGTTGCTTCCTAGCTAATTATGTAGATGACACATTTGTCAGACCTTGACTGCCATTAGAAACGTGTTTCCAGAGGGGAGAAAAACAGGCTATTCATAGAGTAATTAACTAGAATGCTCAATGACCTGTGAGAGATTCAAATCGCTGCCAGTTCAGACATTGTTTTGTTACAGAGCAGAGGGGTAATTAAAATTCCAAATTACAGTCCTATGATGGAGCATTTGTTTGTTGACAGTATACTCTTACTCGAGTTTGTTAATTCTTTTTTAAATTGCTTCTAATCCATTTTATAGCTTTAGGAGTTCCGTCTTTGAATTTACTGACAACTAATATTATGGTAAATTGTACTTCAGTGGAGTGCTGCATGCTTCACAGTTTCAAGGGAGCACAAGGTGGGTGGGATAAAATAGCTTCTTCCCCAAGCTGACATATCAGGTGCTGTCAGCAGGAATGCCACTAACGTGTACCATCTTGTTCAATAATCTATTTCTAATTCTGTATTAGGGCGAAATGTACTGGGCGGAAATACACAGATGAAAAGGAAAATAACAATTCACAACTGAAAAAGGCAGCGACCTTTTAGGCTGAAAGGAAGAAACCTAATCCCCCCAACAAGAAGTGATTGATTAAGTGCTGTGATAACAAGGAGGAGAGAGGAGTTAGGGCTGAGTCTGATTTTGGGAGCCGTGTTGAGACTGTGTTGCTGAGTTCAATGCGGAGCATGCAACAGTCTCTAGGAAAGTTCACATCCATCACCAGGAGTGGCAGGTTTTACTGCAATACCTCAAACTCAGGTCAATATCAAACCGTGGGATAATAGGTATCACCCATGAAATTCTTCAAGGAAATACTGGAAGTTTACAAATCTAGAGGGCTAACATAGTCTTAAAAATTTCAGCTCCAGTGCAACATTTATTTAGGTTGCTGAAAGTGAGAATATAGTTTTATTAAAAAGATCTGACAGAAGTCACACGGTGTTTGATGCAGGAGAGCTGACAGAGGCATCCAGTGAGCGCTGATTATCCCGAAGTCACTGTCAGCTAGGATTGATTTTCACTTTCTCCGTTTATGTAACGGTTCCTGTAATACAGCTGACCCCAAATCACGTTACCTTGTCATTTCTCTGCATGGATCAAGAAGAGATGAGCTGAAAATAGCTAGACACTGACCTTGAACTTGCCAGAAAAGTGAGAAGTGACAGTGGGGTTTTTCTGTAGTTCATGTACAAAGAGTAAGGCGCACTGTTCTGTGTCGAGTTCACCCTAGCAGCACAAGGGGGCAGAGCAGTACTAGGGATTACAGGTAAAGAGCTTCTGCACCAGTTTGTAAAGAGGGAAACACTGAGTGAGAGCCAGAGGTCTCATTTTAACATCTTAGTGTAGACATAAAGGAGAATTACTGATGAATCAAAATCTCGAGTCCCCCGATGTTCATAATCAGTAATCTAAAAGTGTACATTCTAATTAAAAAAGGTTACCTAATACTCTGAGTGGCAGCAACTGTGCTTTTCCACTAAATTATTTGCACTGTCTCTTATTTAATTCATATGGTACTCTCTACCCTCAAAATAACTTTGAAATTATAGTCAGTATTATTAATAGAGTTTTAGGGCAAACTGCCAAGGTAATATGTGTTATTTTAGGTGTAATATATCAAGATATGGGCACATTCTTTTGATCTTTGTCAAGTACCAACATCCAAAAATTAAAAGCAGAGAGTAGTTTAAGGTGATGTGCATTTACAGACAGGTAAACTTCAGGCTGAAGAATGGTGCTTGCATTTGATGTAGGTTGTCTTTATCTTGAAGTTTTTCCAATTTTAATACTTGCCTCAATTTTTAGAAATGTCTCTTAATTGATCATCATTAGTCTAGTTAAATCACTGTTGTTCTGATACTGAATGTTTCTCATAAATGGCACCTAAAAAACTTGATAAGTGAGGTACAGAATGGAAGCAGTTTGAGAAACAAAAAGAGCAAACACTGACTCAATCACTCTCCAGGTTATAAGCACCTTGCGTCATGGCAAAACAACACTTTTGCATTTGTCATAATAAAGTAATATTTTAAAAAACCTCCATGATAATTACAGTTTTACTCACATAGATTCTGTGTGTGTACATGTTATATATACATATATATGTGCTTATATATATTTCTATATCTATATAGATAGTATATATACCTATCTATATCTCTACATGGATACATATAGCTATATAGAGATGTATATGTATGTGAAGTTATTTTTATATTGTAGAAAAATAAACACAGAAATATATTTGCAAGGTAAAATATCAAGATTTTCTGAATAATCTTTTGTAGATTTAGCTCAAGATATGATGACAATGTTATGATCTGAGAAATAAGTAGAATTCTAATATATTTCAAGAATAGAATAAATAGGAGATTGTTCTATTGCTAAGAATGAGATAGAAAGTATTTAGAATACTGTGTCATCCAGAAATCTTTAATAACTACATTTTGACATCTGCTAGAAGAAAAGCATTAAGTCCTCTGACCTGGAAGGATTTGGAAAAGGGTTCATGTTGGGTGATAATGGTGGATTTTCAGCTAGAAAATGTGTATGTCCAAAATTGATGCCTTTGAAGGCAGTCCCAAGGAGCAGTTGTATTCCTTGAGAGTAGTACAATGACTTTGCCTTCCTGCTCCTCAGTGTTCAGAAGACTTCTAGGTGCCCTCTGCTATGTGGAACCTTAAATGGTTGATTAGCCTCTGCTTCTGAGGTCAGAACAGACATAAAGGTATTGGCTGTTGGAGCACCACCAAAGAGTTTTTTGTTTATTTGTTTGTTTCAGTTTTTTCCTTTTCCCTCCCTTTGGTGTGTAAGGCTTTTATTAGGGGACTTCAGTCCCTGATGTGTTCAGATTCGGTTTATTGTTACCATCTGTTTAATTACCCTCTCAGGTTTGTGTTGGGAAGCATGAAAGTATTTTATCCAGTTTTTGAATCCCTGTGTTCCTAAATAGATGTGGGTAAAGTATGTGTCGGTTTTCAAAGAGCATATTAAAAACTGATAAGCAGAACCATCTCCAAACAATAACATGGAAGGCAAAGGCATTCTTTTGTACATTAATGCATGTTGCAAATAATTAGCAAATGTGCAGCAATGTGGCGCTCTCACAGAAGTGATGCAGTCTTCTTAACATGCAACCTCATATGCTTCTCCTTTGAGGTGATGGATTTTTATGATATCTATTCATTTCCAGTCCACTGACAGTAAGTTTATCAGGGGAAGAGATGCAGGATTTGTATTATAAGAGCATGTGTGGTTATCCTACATAAGGTAGGTTTAAGAGAGAAACTACATACTCAAGAAACAAGGACAAAATCTTTTGAGACAGATGAAGAAAAAAAAGAAAACAGGAATGTCAGTTACTTTATTCTTTCTCCTCTATTTCTTCCTAATTATCATAAATTATTATACTGTATCCTTTTTTTTTTTTTGGAAAATGACCAGAAGTTTTCTTCTGATGGTTACTGTTGTCCTCATACAGTCTGGTGCATTATCCCATGTGCAAAAACCATTGAATAAAATTTTACTTGCTGACACAGAGTTCTCATCAGGTTTTTTTTCCCAAATTATATTATATCTTAGTATTTGGGTGAAATTTTTTAAATACCACAAAATGAAAAAAATATCAAATTTGAGTGTGTACATATAAAAATACTTAAGTGGTCATATAAGAACTCAAAAAAATTTAAAAAAAAAGAAATGAATCAAATACTTTCATTTTTTAAATCAAAGAAGCCAAATGGCTACGTATGTTTCATTTTAATTTATCCCCTAAGAGTTGATTTCAATAAGTGAGCATTTTTTCTGAGATTCCAGGATATTATTAGATGAAGATTATGTTTGACAGTGTTCAGAAATGGTAGTTTTGTTTTTATGTAAGTGCCCTTCCACGGTACCTTAAACATAAATGATCAAAGTGCTGCTCTCTTTTTATCTCTATATGAGGAAACCAGTGCTGTTCTTGCCTTATGCTCTTACATTATCTCTGTGGAGGAAGAGGAATAATGATGACACCAAACTTTCCTCCACTACTTTTGGACACCTGACCTGCTTTCTTTCCCACAGGGGAAAAGAAAGCTACAGCCTTCGTATTTCCAATGAGAAGGGACATGTGTCTCCTTGCATTGAATTGTCTTAGATCATATCATGTAGCACAAAGTGACCCAATGCAGGAAGACAGGAAAACAAAGTGACAGTTTTGTTTGCTCTGATACAAACTCTAACATCAAAACAAGGGGGCAAAACCTAGAGGCCCACTGCCAGATGACACAAATTAACTAGCAAGAACTGATATTCTGTACTTTAAGAAAATGTATTCAAGGCATATTCTTTAATCAGCAGTGAAAGGTTAATGAACAAATGAGCTTAGCTCAGGTTAGACAAAGTAAGTGTAGCTACCACTGTTTATAAAATCCATGAGAAAGTGAATCTGGCTGATACTTGACAATACATCACACGATGTGGTCTTACCTATTGATCACAGCCTGACAATGGGTAACCTTTCATGGCAACTTCCTCTTTTACCATGAATTATTGACAGTGTTAATGCCAATAGCACATGATCAAATAGACAGGAAAGAAATTTACATTCCTGGATGTGCTATCCTTAACCTCTATGCTTTTAATATCAGAGAGAGAGAGAGAGAGAAAGAGAGAGAGAGAGAGAGAGAGAGAGAGAGAGAGAGAGAGAGAGAGAGAAGAGGAGAGAAGAGAAAGAAAAAGTGAGAGACTCTCTGTTCTTGTCTGGAATTACTAATGAACTACTTTTACTCTTGCACATATTATTATTATTAATGTGACAATCTTATAATTCTTATCTGTATTTACAACTGCAACACATTCTGGGTAACAAAGACCTGTATTTAAGGGAACTTTGATGTTGTTCTTTTCATCCTAGCATCCTCCATTAGTTTATAAAGCCTAGCAAACATTACTCTAGTTGCATGTCCTGAGTTCCCTACCTGAATAATTTTGGGTTTGCTGAATGATCACCACCTCAGTGCCACCCCATGTGTGTTTATTTAAGAGTTCCCAAGATGGAAGTAGGAAAAAAAGTTGAATATTTCTATCTATGCATCTAATTGTCCATTCTTCTATTCATTCAGCAGACCTGCATTGGCACTTATTATATGTCAGAGGTTATTTAAAGCTGGTAATACAAAACCAAAAGCTCCTCTGTCCCCTTGGAGGTTACCTTCAAGTGAAGCAGAGTCCTACTCCTGGTAGAGCCCAGAATCAGCCCATGCATTTCCTAGACTTGATCTTTGTTCCTGCCACCACCACCTCCCCACTCTCAACACTAATATTAGCATCATGTACTGGCATTTTGTCAACCATATCGTACACAGTGTTTAAAACCTGCCTGTGAAATAAGAGACCTTCAGTATCTTTTCACTTTCTGTAGGGTCCTTTTTTGTGGGTTGTTAAATCTTAAATGACAAGTTCTGTGTGTGTTTTAAGTTTAAAATTGTGGAAATCATACCTGACTTTAAGCTACTCTAAGCTTTCTTTTGCACAATTTGACACATTTCCTATGCTTTGTCTTCCTGGGTACACACAGATTACTGAAGCACTAACTTTGGTAGCAAGTCAAGCTATCAGTGCTTCTATCTGTTTACATTTGCAAGCCCCTTCCATTCTTGTTCCCCTTCTTTAGTTATTATCAAATTAATGATAAACTTAACTGAGATTGGAATAAGACATTTTATGAGTAAAACTAAAACGTTAATATGTTACTTGATGTCTATGACTGTTTTTAATTTCATTATAGTATAAAACACAGACCTAATTTAAACATTTGCAGAGCATTAAAAAATTTCATCAATTTTTTGACTTGTAAAAATTTTACTTTGAATTTTGCTTTGGGTTCTGGCAGATCATAGTGTTACTAACATTTATGACTTACAGACTTTTCAAGGAGTTGATCATTGTTTGTTCCTGATGTAATTTATAAGCCACCAAAGTAGATCCTTCCATCAATGTTACCCTGATCTATGTAAGAAGAATGGCATCACATTCCTTAAAACATGCTATTGTCAGATGTACTAGTGTACACTTAGGTTAACACAAAGCTGATAACATTAACCATGAAGAAGAGATCAGAGTACATAGGCTCATTTAATGTTATGATCTACCTGGAGTCTTACTCTATCAAGTAGAAAAACAGGAAGGAAAAACTCTTTTGAAGAATAATATATTCAAATTGCTTGGACATGCTAGACCCATGATATAGTAACAACCAGGTATTAAAATTAGGTAACAGCTCTTTTTTAGGCAGGATGCTCTTAAGATCTTTCTGATTTCTTGATCATGCACAAAGTATGTACTATTGAAATCTAATAATTCTTTATTTCTCTCATATGTGAACAATTGAGCAGTAGTCTTGACATGAGAATTCACAAGGAAGTTTGGATTAGATTCAGGATTCATTAAAGAGAATGATTTCTCCCTTTTTTTTTTTTTTTTCTTTCCATTCATATTGTTGTTTCTTCTTCCAAGTTCCCCCTGTCCTGAAGTCTGCTTAGTTGAAGTCAACTTTGGAAGAAGTGCTTCCTAAGATCACTAACATGTATCTAGAACTCTGAAATCTTCCTTTCACTTGAGCTCCATAAACCAGTTTTAAGACTTCTCTCCATCAAGGTCAGTATTGACTTGTGTCTACTATTCACATCCTGTTTTGAGGCTAATGGCTCCAAAGTTGGAGTTATAAATTAGCAACTGTTCCACTAACCCAATTATGCCCACATTTTTTAATCGCCTGAAATGGTGTTTTTGTAATTTTGAAAGTGAAGGATTTTAGTTGGAGTCATGAGGTCTTCCTGCAACTATACCTGGCTGATCTTGAAGTCTTGAATTGATCGTCTTAAAGCCATATTGTTGACTGACTGTTCATGGGTGAGGGCATAATGTAGCAATTCAGAAGATGACAATTGTTAGTTACATCTTTGGATATTCAGACGATGACAGTTGTTAGTCATAAATTTGGAAATGTAGTCTCTACCACATTTCACTGATAGTGTAAAAACAGTCTTTCTTATGTAGCTAAAGATGAATTTTCTTATTCAGATTTTCTCATTTGGGTTTAATTTCAATTTTAGACTCATGTTATTATAAATTAACAAACATCTTGCTGCCTTTTAGATAACACTAAAAAATAACTATGGCTAACTGTGGAATTGGTGTTCTCTTGTCACTAAGTTATAAATATTCTATTTATTCTGGGTTATCTGTGATTTAACTTCTGTGAGTTTTGTTAAATAGCTCTGAAAACACAATGAGAAGCTACTTGGTATTTAAGTGAAGCAATGCACCTCTAACCCTGATGGAAAAATCACACCAGGCCCTTAAAATGTGAGAAATGATACTAACAATTCACAATATTATACAAGATTTAAATCAACTCAGATTCAACTAGTCATCCAATTACTTATAATTCACTTTACATTTTTACTAATTAAACCTAATTTGAAGATTTCTCAACTTTGTTAGAATTTCTCTTTCCTTTTCTGATGACATGTAATATCCCCTAAGAAACGAAAACAGACAGAAATGAACTCTGGACATACAGTCTCAACTCAGCTCCCCTTTACCAAAATGTATTTTATCAAACAGAAGCTTTTGGTAAAAAGGTTCACATGAGAAAGAAAATGTTCCTTATGAATAAAGTCCAAAGACCCCTTAAAATCTGCAGACTTAAGATTGGCATGCTGATTTCAACCTAAAGTTTTATTTGGTCTATACAGTGTTTTTCCCCCATTTTCTTTTTAATTGAATCGACATTTTAAAATGGTGAGTTTTCAAAGGAAAATTTATATTTGTGACAGCTCTAAAAAAATATAGAAATTCTAGTGTCACAAGGCTGGTTTCCAAAGAGCATGCAATAACCTGCTGAAGTTAAGTCATTGTTACCCCATGTAGATGGGGCAAGTGCCCAAATTCACAACAGTTTGCCATCCATCACTGGGTATTTCCCAAGGGACTTTTGAGTTGGCAATGCTGGTTTCAAATATCTGTTTCAGCTTTTGCATGCCCACTGAGGATCATAAGCACTGAGCAGTTATTCAGATAACTGCAAGACACACATAGTTTTTGAATATAGTTTTTCTAAGTTTCTATTGCTAGGAAGGAATAAACTTTTGAAATAGGAAGGAACATTTCTTTCACTGATTAGTGGTTTTTTACGTAATAGAAACTTCAGGAAACTTTGTCCTTTGCTGAGTCCCAGAGACAGTAATTAATGAACCTGTGGCAAACAAATTGCCAATGATAAATCAAAGATTCACTGATGGGGAGAAGTGGCAACATCTGTCCCTGAAGTGGCCCTTCTAGGTTCAATGAAACCTGTCAGTGGCCAGTGTCATAAAGAGATTGTAATGCCTTTGTTTCTTAGTAAATGTTCATATTTTGACCAGTAATATTTTCCTAGAATCAGGTTTAGAATCAATTTTAAGTAACATAAAGTCAGGTGTGAATCATCCCCTCACGTAAATCTCCATGATGGTATCATCAAAATATGTAGCCACTGCATAGCAGACAATAGGATTCTGGTGATTATGAGTTTCAACTAGTGTTAAGCACACCTGGAGAAAAATCCTGACTCTGCCCCCTGCTTACCTTGTTACTTTGGGCAAGTTCTTGACAACTTTGGGCCTTACTATCTGCAACTTAAGATGAATATAAAAATATCAGTTGCCTACAGAATTATGAAGATTAAAAGAGAATGTGTATAAAGTGCAAAGTATGACAGGTAGTATTAAAAATTAATATTACTATAATAATAATGCCACCAATCTGTACAGAATTATTCTGTCAGGCCTGCCTCTGTAACTTTGAGATGCTCTGTGTGCCTCTGCCAATTGAGCAGCATCTTTCAGTAAATGAGTTGATAATATCTAACTATATTCTGAATTAATCTGATTCAAAACATCTTGAGCCTTTATTCTATCATTCATGATTTATTTTACCTTTTGATTCTTAGAGAAATCTTTGAAATACGTTATTCTTCCATGAAAAATGCCTACTGGTTTTCATTCTCAGCTATAACTTACAGTTCTTATAATAATACAAATGTGAACCATTTGGGGGTGTTATGGTTTGGATCTGTAATGTCCCATAAAGGTTCATGTATTGAAGTCTTGATTTCCAATGCAGTAATGTTCAGAGGTGAGGCTTTTAGGAAATGATTAAATTATGAGGTCTGTAACCTCATCAGTGGATTTAATCTATTGATGAATTCATAATTTGAATGAACTATTGGGAGATGGTGAAAGATTTTGGAGGTGGGATCTTATTGAAAGATGTGGGTCCTTGGGGAAGTGCCCTTGAGGTCTATATTTTGTCCAAGGTCCCTTCATCTCTGTCTCTGCTTCCTCACTGCCACAGGATGAGAAATTTTTCCTCTGCTAACCCTTCTGCTATGATGTTCTGCCTCATCTCAGGCCAAATGCAATGGAGCTGGCCAACCAGGGACTCAAACCTCTGATACTGTGAACTGAGTTAAATCTGCCCTTCTTTATGTAGTTTTTCTCAGATATTTTGTCATAGTAATGGAAAACTGACTAATATGGGGTGTATCCACTATTTACTTGGTACCGCACTTATTTCTGAAAAAGAAAATTTATAAAACCCCACACCAACAAATAAATGGTGGAATTAAAATGCAATTCCAAGATTGTCTGATACCAAAGATCAAGTTTTGGATGTTCTGAGCCATACTCTGTATTATAGACTGTAAGTCCTGAGACCCATAAAATGAGTTGTAAATAAATGTATATCCTCTTTTATGTTTTATTAAAACTATTTAATTTTTAAGAACCAGTTCAACCTCAACCTCTTACTCAAAGTTTTGTCTGACTAGCCTTCCCTTGTCTGAACTCCTATAGCAAATATTCATTTGCACAGCTTTAGTGTAATTATTTGTTTTAATTTGAAAACTTACTTTCTTTACTGTTACTCACCTTTTACCTTTTATATTTTATATGTTATGTTTTATGTTATTCAAACTCTTGTATTTTCATATAAAATCTCCTATTAAAATGAAAACTTCTTAAAATCAGACATTGTAATGTCTAATGAAACTTTGTCAATAAGCATTTAATATTATTTTAATTTAAAATATTTTAAAAGGTTTAAAATGATGACACAATGTGGGCAAAAACACTCAAAAATTAACAAAAGATTAGAATCTAGGGACAGCAAGCAACCATATGGGTGAAGGAACTGAATCAAGGAGGGAAAATAGCTATAGTTAATCTCTATTTCACCTCATAAATAGTGAAGTCACTACTATGAAGGCTGAGACAAAAATGGGCATGTCCTTTCTATGACTGCCTGCCCTGCGGCTTGCATGCAAGACAAGCAAAAATAAGGTAAATCTCCCTCTGCTGTACAGGTTCTGCTTTCTGAAGCAATAAGAATTCTCTCATTCTTCATCCTTCCTTCATCTTGTTACATCCATCAGAGACTGGAACCTCCAGAAAACAACCTGGTGGGAGTCATAGGGCACTGTCAGTGGAATAGAAGTTCCTGAGAATCACAGTTACAACAGATGCATTGCTTAAGTTGAAGCGGAAGCTACAGTGAGCACCAGAAGAAGGGAAGACTAAGGATTTAACTTTTATATATACTTAATTACTCGATTATATCAAAGAAGCAGGCAGGACTCTCTGGAGATAATCCTACTTTATCTATCAAAACTATATGAGGGAGTCTCATTGACTATGAAGTTTAGTAAAAATTGGTGCTTATCAAACTGCCACAAGCTGTACCTTACTTATTCCAGGAAAGAAATTCAATCACTCATCTATATAATGTATTCAGTCCAGAAATGGGCACAGAACTTTTGTAGCTATTAAAGATTATGTTTTCCTCTATGTAACAAAGAAGTAGACATGGTAGCTTAAATATATGAGTTTTTATGTGCATGCGTGGTATATGTGTGTGTGTGTGTGTGTAACAATAGTCTGAAAATAGATGTCTCCCCGTCAAATGCAGTGCTTGGCTAAACAAATGATCAAAGACTCAGACTTCTCCTCTTTCATTCACCATCTTTAGAATGTAGATTGTTTCTGATTGCGTCCCTTCTCATGGCCAGCAGATGGCTGCTTTACATTTAGTATTTCAACTAACTTCCAGGCAGAAAAGAATACAAGCGAAAGGCAAAAACATGTGCAAACTGAACCTACCCTCTGTTGAATAGCTTCCATGGAATGCCCATTTAGTGATCTTTACTTAGATCTTATTGTTCAAAACTGTATCATGCATTCACAATTGTGTTTCAAAGAAAACTGGGAAATTTATTATTTAATCAGAAGACTACTGCTAAAAAAAAGTAATATTGAATAGAGATAAGAACTAATAAATACCAGAGGTAAATAATGGAGTGAATTAAGAGTGAAGCGGGTGTGGGGTTATTTCTTAGATCACATAGAGCTTTTTAGTCTACTTTAAGTAGTTGAGATTTTATTATCTAATGTAATCAGAGGACACTGAAGGATTTTAGGCAGATAAGTCTCTCTGCTTAGTGGAAAACTGGTTAGGAAAAAAGAAAATGAGGACCCTATGAAGAAGTCTGTCTTTTTTCTATCCAGTAAATCATGGTAGCTTGTGCTAGATGACTGAGTGGAGATAGATGAAAGATGAAATAAATAATATTTTGAACATAGAACTGAAAAGACTTTCAGAAGAACTGGATATAAGAGGAAAAGAAGTGGGTAGGCTTTTAGATGTCAAGATGGAGAAACTGGATGGACAATAGTACCAATCACTGAGATGGAAGGACTTATCATGTGGGGTTGGCAAGGTGAGATGTCAAGTTGTCAGTTTTGAGATTTCAGTGATACATGAAAGTAAAAGTGTCAAAGTGACAATTATGTGAGTGGGAGCTCAAAAAACAGATATGGCTTGGAGATATAATTTTAATATTACCTGCCAACGATGGTACTTAATGCCACAAAAAAGCCAAGATCCCACTGGGACAGCATGTAAATAGAGAAGAGGGATTAAGCCTGCCCCGTGGGCCTGCAAAGAAGTAAAGGGAATACCTGGAAAGAAAAGCATGAGCCAGAAAACATCAGTTGATATCCATGAATTTCAAGAAAGCAGGGGTGCCTGAGAAAATTAAAATTAAAAAAAATAGCTCACTTAAGTACACAAAGATTCCATTTCTTTGAAGATAAAAATACTTATAAGATAATGGAAATGAAGCAAAATTAGTGGATGTAAATGTTGATATATATATATGACCTAAGGATATGATAAAAACAAAGATGTTTTCGATTTCATGTGCAGGTACTTTAGATTTTATTTTTAGTCATATATATGGATATATAAGTAATATTTATCTGTACATAGTTGTGTGTACGCTTGGATAAAAATCAAAGCAATTAGAGACTGTTTGACGTGTAAAATGTTACTTTTTTCTCTCCAATTAAAGTAAAAACTCAAAATTTATTTTGCACTTTTAACTTGCCCATAAAAGGTATCAATTCTGGTTTAAGACAGGCAATCTCTGGTTGCAACATCAGAAGGAATAAGAAAAAGTCAAAATGTCTGGAAATTGATAACTAGTTTCAACATGCAAAATAAGTGTTCAAAGATAGAATCAAAGGGCAAACATCAAGGTGAAGATAAAGAAATATACTACACACAGATAATAAAGATAACTCAGAAAACAAAACAAAACAAAAATGCCCTCTAATTTTATCTTGAGTAAATTAAGTGCTTATTTTTGAACTTTATTTTTCATTTACAGTTTGCCCCAGGATAAAATGATAAGCTCTGTTAATCAGAAAAGGTTAATGGCATATTATTTCTTTGGTAGATTGATAACGGTCTCTGTACCAAGTTGTTTGTAACTTCTGTCCAAGAGTACTATTGTACCTCAGCAACAAAGCATGTGAAAAAGTCAACTGTATGTTTGATTTAACCCACTTAAACTAAAAAAAAAAAAATCCCATAAGAAACATTATAAGATAATGGAATGTATAAAATTAATCGCTTTTCAAGAGGTCTTTGCCAGTTTTATTCTCCTTGGTTAAATTCCCTCCCCAATTTGGCCCTCAAATATGCCTTCTCTTATTGAAAGCTGTGTTCATGGCAACGGTACCAATGCCCACTTGGAGTCAATGCCGCATTTATCAAACAATTCCCTCTTACCAAATATTCCCAGTATAGTCACTGCTAGCAGTTCTCCTTTATCTGTACTCTCCATTTGTACCTGGTGGATTCTATATTATATTAATTCATAAAACTGGCTCTGCCAGGCTCCCTATGGCTACAATTATTAAGGCTATAACTGAAACGATATCTCTCATATTGATCTTCAAACAGAAGTTCTTGTCCTGAAGCTTCTGTTTCACATTAAGACACTAATGATCACCTCCACCAAATGAGCAGCTTAATAGTCAGAGAAAAAGCTGAATGAAAAGACTTTGATCACCACCTTTGAGAGCACTGTATTCCAACATCTATCCTGTCCATAATTGGCGAACACTGAGCTTTTAATTAAAAAAATAAAAGAAAGAAACATACAAAATACTTTAAAGAAACTTCATTTTTCTAAAGAAATTTTCTTATTTTTAAATTTGTTTTGGAAAGTACTCTTCTTAGTCCTGCTTACTTTATTTGTTTTCCAGGTTATTCTTTTTGTGCCTAGAGATTATTTTTAATTTTCTGAATTTTCAACAATTTTGCTGTGTTTCTATAAGAACAGAGGTTAATTTTAAATCATTGAAATGATAGAAATTAGGTAGCACTTTAGACTGCCTATTTGATTTATTTGTTAAAAGAATTGGTACAGATTAATGAGTGTAGTCTCCCTCATGTCTGCAGGGACAATGGAACTACTTGATGGTTCTTTCATTTTTACATTTCCTCCTGGAAAAACCAGAATAATGACTTTATAATGAAGTCCTTATACAAATACAATGTATCCTGAAAATATATTAACAATATTTTTGTAATTGATCAAGTGGGAAAAAATCTCTTTAGGTATTAATTAGACATATGAACATTATTCACTCCCTTACTAAATAAATAAAAATACTATGGAGACTTTTCATATCCAAATTTTAAATCAACTTCATATTGTATGGTATGAATCTTCCCTAGGAACCTGCAGATGAAAAATTTCAAAGTGGACATCTATAAAAATAAAGCCACAGAAGGTTAAAAAATATCAAGTCTGAGTTTTTAAGGGTCATTAGTTCTTTAATGCATCTCAAGGGCTCCTGAACCAATAAACTGAGAGACTTAGGAAACCTCTAGTCTGACCTGAGTGGAAGAAATGAGGAAGAGCACCAGTATTAGCAGTGCTCAAAACTATTAAAATATTCACCAAAGACTAATTTGAGAACGTATTAACACCATAGTAAGTAAGGCCCATCACAGATCAAATGCTAAGTTTGGGACAGGAAACAATTGGTGAAAGTAATTGGTGAGTATTTAGGGAGAAAAGACTGGAGGGAGGAGAGAATAGGATGGAAAATGGCCTGATAGTCTGTTAAGGACCTGAGCTTGGCAGAGATTCCTATGATAATGATTTGCTTCCACTGGTGTCTTCTCTTAGGACACAATGCAGGAAAGGCTCCTGTGTCTTCATGATGTGAAACAAGCCACTGAATAACAGAGTAAAGAAAAGCAGAGGGATACCAGCCACTTTTGCTCTCAATCCAGATCTTGGAATAAATGATACTCTCAAAAGTAATTTCCAGAAGTCCTGATTGTTTTTTTTTACTCTAACTGCTTCTTCCTTGAACTAAGAAATTATGCAATATTTTCAGGGAGGTCTTTCTAATGATTGTGAACTGCTTGTATCTATCTCTAAGGCTATATGACTGTCATCTGGAAAAGCCTCCTAGTAGTAGATGTCATTTCCATGGAAAGAGGGAGTCAATCCAAGTTGTGGAATCATAAAAAATAATGGAAGGTATCCATTAGAATAAAGTAATATAACAGTGTAATATATTTAATACCTCAAAGAAATTAATAGCTTGATACAATGAAAATAAAATATGCATTTCTGTCTAAAGACATTTTTTTAAAGTTGATAAATTTCAAACTTTTCACTGTAAGGCTTGAACACAAATGAATTCTTAGATCTTGAAAAGTTTTTCATGTCACCAAGAGATCTTGTGAGAATGATGACCTTATTTGCTTAAGGAAAATACATCAGAATGCTTTTATCACACAGTTATGAGGTTTCACAAATATTGGTTATTGGTAACAAAATGTTAAGCCAGTGCAGTAGCACACAAGCGTAATCCCAACCTCTTGGGAGGCTGAGGCAGGAGGATCACAAGTTCAAAGCCAACCTCAGCAAAAAGCAAGGCCCTGAGCAACTTAGCAGGACCCTGTCTCAAAATAAAAAAAATAAAAAGGGATGTGGATGTAGCTCAGTGGTTAAGCATCCCTGGGTTCGAGCCCAGGAACCAGAAAAACTATTAAGTGGGGCATTTATGTACGAATCTTTTCTATTATTCATCTATGTGAATAATATGTATTTTATAAAAGTTTTAGTAGCAATTTTCAAAAACAATTCAGGAAATTACCAAATGTAAGATAAATCTAATTACTTTGTTAATTTTGGTTACATGCCTCATATTATTAAAAGAATGGAATTGATATTCATGTGCAGAAGAAAAACTATTAGTAAATTAATCATTACATATTCTAAACAAGCATGGTCTTTGGGTAATTGGTTAAAATTATTACATGATAGCAGAGGAGATGCCTTCTTTTTCTTGTCTTCTCTGTCACTTACTTTTAAATAGTGAAAACCAACTGGAAAATATGAAACCTATATAAACATCATCTTGTAGTCTGTCAGATATCTTTGATTACACATGTCGTAGTCTCCTGAATTGAACTACTCTAACTCGAAGAGAACATAGTATTGGTTTTCATCTTTGTATTCAGTTATCTATTAGTAAAGCATTCCCAAATGTGTTTATAAAGTCACACATCTGCAGTGTGGGCAGGAGTCAGTAAGGGAGGTTCATCTTCTTGGCTGGAGCAGTTCAACTTAGGTCCAGTGGTTTTCTTCCAAGACATCTCACTCACAAGGTTGGAAAGTAGATGCTTTTGTCTCCTGAAACCTCTGTGGGGCTGTGGGTTGGGACTAGGTGACTCTTATTTCCTGCCTGTTCCTTGGCCTGTTTCCTCACAGCACATGGACTAGGTTCAAATAGCTAGTGTCCCATGAGGACCAGATAGAAGCTGTGTCGCGTGTTAGGTACTAGTTTGAGAATTCTCTCCTAGTTTCATGCTTGTTACCGGTCTGCCAGATTTAAGGGAAGGAACATGGATTTTCAGTGGAAAGGACATTGTGGATACCTTCAAAAACAAAACTTGTCACTTAGTTGAAATTTAGAAATCTTCTAGCCTCTGCTTATCTCTCTCAATATTCTGACTTCTCTTTCCTCTATTAAGATAGTCTTTCTCTATAAAGTGGGTAAGATGAGAGCAATTGTTTCATAGGATAAGAGGTCTATGACAGAAGAAACAAGGGTGACCTTCCTTATCAGCAGAGCCAGAGGAATTCCAGGCAAACAAATAAATGAACAAAAACCAAGGTAGAGACCCTGTACTGACCAGCCTTTGCTTTGAAACTCAGTCTATGAAACCAATAGCACCACAGCATAGAAGTCAGCTTGCATTAAGAAGTGAAAAATGTCCACCTTCTATTCTACTTCTATATCTGTAACCCTGTATCTTAAAAATTAAAAATCTAGATATAGCTTATCCATATCTAATAAAATGTATACTGTTTTTTCTCCACCAGGCATTTCCTTAAGGATTGTGTGTGTGTGTGTGTGTGTGTGTGTGTGTGTGTCTGTGTGTGTGTGTGTGTGTGTGTTAGAAAGATTAGGAGGGAGAAAGAAAGGAGGGAGTGGAGGGGTGGGGAGGGCAGGGGAGAGGAGAGAGGAAGGGAAGGAGGAGGATATTAGGTTATCTTAGAATCAACTTGACATCTTCCATAAGGCTTCATGAAATTTGTAGGATACTCCACTAACGCCAAGAATGGGAGCTCAATGGGGATTTAGTTCAGTAGGAGAATGGGTGGGGGAGGAGAAGAGGGAGGAAGGAAGGAAGGAAGGAAGGAAGGAAGGAAGGAAGGAAGGAAGGAAGGAAGGAAGGAAGGAAAGAAAGAGAGAAAGAAAGATTGGTTAAATCAAAGGAGGGGCAAGTAAAGATCAGGAAGGACTTTCAAGAATTCTCAAATTTTGACTTGGCACTTATTTCTAACCAGCAGCAGAGATTCTAGGTCAGGTGTTCATTGACAGAGTCTTAGGAGGTTCCATGAATCTTTATCCTCCTAAGACAGTGGAAGAGCAGGGACTGAAATAATCCTTGCTCCTGTTCAGTGATTCTGGAGCTAAATTAAGCCCAACAGGAGAACAGGTCTTCAGAGTGTAAGGTAGCAAATATAGGAGAAAGCCAGTGGGCCTGTCAGGCAATATTAAACATTGTCATTTATTCATAATAAATAGATTGCGTACTTATAATTAAAAATTATTATTATCAGCCTGAAGAGTCTGTGCTAATGGAATTATAGGGATTTAAGCCATATTTCTTCTGTGTAAAAAAATAATGATCAGTGAGGAAAATAGGAATTACTTCAGTGTAACAACAACAATTATTTTTCTTCGCACTTGTATGTTTAACATAAACCTACCTTTGTAAACAATCAAGTATGTGCAAGTGTAAAAAGGATCAGCTAAGCAAGAGGAGAACACGAGGGGGAAATAAAAGTGTGAGAAGGTAACACAGGACTTAACAACTCTAAGAGTCTTGGAGTGTCCAGAGAATTCTGTTTTGGATTGTCTTTTTTTCCTTCTTTTTTAAAGTCAAAGGTGAAATGCTGTCATATTATAAGTTTGTTTACTGGAAGTAAAATTGACCAAAAGAAAAGGCATTGTCCTTAAATTGAAGTTTAAAGTTGGACCCACATAAAAAGACAGTCTTTATAAATCATCACGTTGGCTGGCAGAGTAAAAGACAGGAATGCAAAATTACACTATCTAGAAGTTTCTATGCTGCTATTGCCCTTGCTCTTCTCAACTCATCTTTCTCTTTGACGATAGCCCAGGGCAGTTGACTCAGCTGGGGAGGTCAGCATCCCAGCAGCCCCAGTCTCAGGAAGAAAGGACAGTAACATGTAACCTGAAATGACACAGCCGCTGATGCAGCTTGTTGCTCTGCTTGCTTACATTTTGAAGTATATCATGTGAGCTGAATTGCAAAGAATAGCATTGGACAGGGTGAAGGGTTGCTTACACTAAAGAGAAGGCAAGATTCTTGGTGAGGCAAAAGTCTGAAGGACAAGTGCCTTCAGCGTCAACGGAAAGTCTTACTGTATAAGAATGACCTCAGAAAAATTGGACAGCACCGCATGGCCCATAGAGGGATAACAAACTGAATGATCTGATTTAGTTGTGCTGCTATCTCACTGGCTTACTTGGGAATTATTTTTGATGACATTGATTTGAATAAGGCAGGACTATTTTCTTTATCTGCATTTCCATTGCTACAGTAGCTAGATGTTTTGGGTAGGAACAGCCCAATAGAGAGCAAGAAGCAGCTTCTACTCAGAGTGACCTTAAGGAAACAATGTGTGTCACAATGGGACTAGATAACTGGTTAATATTGCCTTAGATAATATCTTTGAGACTTAGTTTAGAAATCAATGCTACCTGTATAAAAGGCTGATTTTGCCCATCTAATGATATTGTGGATATATTTAAGAAAGAAATATTATTTATTGTAACACTAATCCTGCCTGACCCACAAGGTACTCAGTGTAGTGCATTGCCTGTAGAAATCATTCAAGAATGTTCATTTAAACTGTAGTTCAATATTCTCACTGTCCAAATAGATGTAGTAATTTCTTTTATATCACAAAGTACTGCTACTTTTTATGAAATGGATTATATATAATATGAAACCACTTTAAGAAATAAAATAGTCTTATTGATACCTTCATATTTAACTTGAACATTTATCCCATAACTTATACACCAAATGCTCTGCTAGTCTTTCTGATTACTAGGATAAAAAGGATGGACATGGTCTCTAACTTAAAAGAAAAATAAATATCTTCTCTTTTAAGCTTACCTTATCCCTGCTGAAGTTTTCATTGCCCTGTCACTTTTAAGTACTAACACATAAATTGAAGCTCATGTACTTTGAACTATTTCTCTATTTTTCCTTGCTTCAAACTCTTTGTTCTCTCATTGGTTTTTAGTCTAGGATCAGAGTGGGAGCAGCCATAGTCATTCCGAAGTTTTTTCAAAGTGCAGGCACCACTAAGAGTCTGCATCATCCTGTAGGAGTGCTTCCAGTCTTTAAAATCACTGCAGTGTCAACGTCTGTCATTTACAGGTGTGTTACCTCTCAGGTATGTTTGGGTTCCAAACACAGTTGAAATCAGCCCTCTAAAAATATCTCATCTTGTGGTAGAATAAATTTCACCTTCTCTGCCATGCATCTTATCTTCCCATTATTAATTGTTGTTGTAGGAATTTTATTTATCCTTTGTCAGTATCATCAGAAGGACCTCATAAATCACATAGAAACAGTTTCTCCTAAGCTGAAATTTTAAATGACAGTTCATAGCATGAAAAGAAAAAAGTATTCGATGCTAAGTTTACCAAGAAGTTATGAAATATATATTTTTAAATGTTCCAATCCCAAATTCATTACCTTCACCAAGTCCTGCCAGCCCTCACTTTATTCCTTTCCTTCTTTAATCTCAGATTCCAAATTATCTTCTCCATAACTGCCTGCAACATGTCCTATTTCCTCAGGAAAAAAAAAATACCACACTCTCACACAGAATACTTCATAAATAATCCTTACATTCCTCCAAGAACTTTGCCATAAAAGCTTCAGTTGAGCTTGTGGCCAACATTTCAAAAATAATTCTCAACTTTCTCTGTTTTATTGCTGCTGAGCTGGGTGCGTCTTTCTTTGTGGCCAGATGAGGAAAATCAAATCAGTGGTAAAGCCACAAATTACCACAGAAATTTGAGAATATGAAATAGGAACAAAATCATATTTTCATTGTTTATGATTAAAATGCAGGAACCTCTATTTAAATCATATCTATTTACAAACACAAAAATTTCTGTCCCTTGTGCTATGAAAAAAATTTAATTTTGAAAGATAATTTTGTTTAAGTTTGCTATTTTAAGGATTAGTTACATAGTTTTCATTTTAAATGTATATTATAAAATTTGGTTATTTAATAAAACTTTTTAAACACATGGCCTAAGTCATTGGTTCCTAGGTTTGTTTTGCACCTGTTTATATCCTGTGATATGTTATTCTTTATTTTTTATTTGCCACTTATTTCAATCCCTGTCCTCAAATCAGTATAATGACCATTCTAGGTTACTTGATTTTCAAAAAATTTCCCACATGGTCCTATATTTTATCAGCCTTCACATTTCCCTTAAAATATCTCCTAAATGAACCACAGAAGATTTTCCCCTAAATGCCCAGGATTACAATTTGGGAATCATTACTCTAAGTGTCTGATTTCTCCCCAAATGCTTTGATCATTTAAAAATGATAGCTCTTGCCTGCAACACTAATGAGCTAAGTTGTGCATTGTGGTGTATACACAATGGAAGATAAAAAAAAAAAGACTCGGAATTAGACTTTTCTTTAGTCATCCAAGGGGAGCATTAGAGAGAGATTTTTTTTTTTAATTTAATGCTATTTTGGCAGCTTCCCTTGATTTGAAAATGAAAAGGTTTTAAGTAGTTGACTAATGAAAGGGTTTTCTCTTTTTCTTCCTAGATTTCTGTAAAGGATGAAACATAATCTTTCTGTAGACTTCACAGAGTCAGGGTACTAATGGCTCCTAAACCACAAATAACATATGAGAAAGTATTTTCCAATCCCTTCCTCTTAATGTCTGGTAAGATAAACATCTGGTCAAAAACTAACATGGATTTTGTTTTCCAGATACGATGCTAAATGTAAACATAAACATTTCACTCCTTGGCTATTTTATACTTATCTCTGTAGTTATCATTCTTTTTGTATTTAACTTGTATTGAAGTATGTGATAGGGAAGCCAGACTTTCAACAATGCAGATTGGTTGCTGAGACATTTCACTTTTGTAATTAGTATTTATTTTTATCACAGTTATCCATAAAGGTAAGACAGGAGTCTGGAAATCTTTCAATTAAACAGCAGTCATCTGGCTTCTCCACCTTTCCATCCTTCAATACCACTTCTAGGGGCAAACACCTTCAAAAGCTTTAGTGGTTTCTTGCTCTTTCTTTTTTACTATACTTCATTTTTTAAATGTTCTGCTGTTTTTTCCTAGCTTATCTTTTTTTAAGCATTATGTATTGATTTCCTGCTATGAAGGTTTAATATCAGCTCTTATACTCCATACCTCTTTGCTTTCCCTCTGTTGTTTCATTATATCATTTTTTTGGTTAAATTACTCGTTGAAATTATTATGATTCTAAATATGTCTAACTAAATGAAAAATATTATATAATCTTAATTCATTTAGTATTCCCTTTTCTTTCATAGAGTTGATGAATTATATTTAGTTTTAAATTACTTATATTTTGTTACACTTATAGTAAAATCTTTCCACAGATGCCAAAAAAATTTTCAAACTGCTCTCTATCTTTGTGCCCAACATTGAAACTTTAAATAACATATCATTTCATTTATTTTAAAAAATCTTCCCAAAGCTATCCATCATCTCACTTTGATTTGGATTGAAGTCTTTACTGGTCTGACACAGATATAATCCTGGACTTCTTTTGTCATTTTGCCATGTTCCTGTACCTAATTTCTGATGTTTTCTTTTCCTTAGCCAGATCCTTCATTTTGCTAAAGCACTTCCCTATGTTACTTCCAAACAAGGATATAGTGGAAATAAATACATTAAGTACTTCTACATCAGGAAATGCCTTTATGCATGCAATACTGTCATTTAATTGATGGTTTAGTTAATGCTAGGTTGACAATATTTTCTTCTTAAAATTTGAAGTCATTCTTCTAATAGCTAATGGATTTTAGGAAATTCCAGCACCATTCTGGTTACCATCTCTTAATTTTATGTGATATCATCTTTCTCTCTTCCCAGCTTACTTTCTCTTCTCTCCCCTTCTCTCTCCCTCTCCCTACCCCTTTTCTTTTTGAAAGATTTTAGATTTGTTATTCTCAGTGTTCTATAACTATAAGAACCTATCTACTTATTTTACTGGACACTTGGTATGGGTTTTCAATCAAAAGAGTCATAAAATTCTAGTAGTTTCTGGTGGTTTATGTTAAAATTTTCTTCCATTCATTTAAAAATATTTCATTTTTCTTTTGAATGTTTCTATTAGGTAGATGTTGAACTTCCTAAAGCATTTATTTTCTCTTCTTTCTATGATTTATCTCTCTTTTTCCCTAACATTTCTGGGCTTCTTATCATTATTTTCCTTCAGAAATTCTTTGATTTAAAATATATATTCATTTATAATTTTAATTTCCTATTGTCAGTCTTATTAATTATGGTTCCTGTTTTTGTGAATCCCATATATCTTTTGTCTTTTGAAAATACTAATAGCTTTTTGTGTGTATGTTTCTGCTTACTTTGGATCCCTCTTTATGTTTGCTTATTTGAAAATCTTATTCCATTCCACAACTTTCCCTAAAGACTGTAAACTTCAGAAAAGCAGAGATCATTTTATTAAGCACTTGGAACGTCACTAGTGCTCAGTAAGTAGCTAACTAATAATGAGTAATTTAGTGTTTAATAACTGAGGCCAGTGTACTGATTTTTTTTAAGAGGCACTGAAATGCGGTTTGGAATCTCTGTGTTAGAACAGGGACACTGGCCTTGTTGACAGACAGGCTTTTCTATAGAATTATCATGCGATGAAACCATCTTTTCATGGAGAATATCTGAAGTTCTATATCTGCAGGATTTTGGACCCTTTTATTCTGCTACAGAAGACTCCCCCAGTCTTCTACAAGAAGGAATATATTTTTGCCTGTGGCATTAATTGAAAAAAGACTGACAATGGTGGCTAAGTGTCCCATTGCTTGTTAGGAAGACTAATCGTGCAGCCCCTCACTCACCTCTTCCCTCTGAGTGCCAAATGATCTTGAATCTAGACTTCAGAAGCTTCCTGATTTAATATTGCTCAAGAAGGTCTGGCCCTGTCACTTGACTGTGTGTTGGGTGAATGTGCCAGGGATCCAGCCTTTCTGAATGGAAGCTGTTGTAGGCAATCTGTATTGTGCCCTCCATGGTACCAGGATCTACTGAGTGATGAACTTCTTAAAAGTTCTGAGGCAAAGGGAGTCTTGTTATTTTTTCTCATTATTACTCCCTTCCCCCACAACTTCAAATATAGGCTGTGACTCCCTTTATTTTATTAAATAATTATTAAGATTTTGTTTACTTTTTTCCTTTCAAATTTTTTTTCAGACATATCAACTTTTGCTGACAGTTTTACTTTCTGTCATTTTGTAAAGATAACATTTTTATTCTTTAACTCTGAGTTTAAGTGGATTTTAATAGGAAATAGATGGGTCTTCCAGATTTCTAAAGTATTGATATTATTATTTCATCTTATATAATATTGTAGATGGCAATAATACCACATATGAAACATAATGAAAATAGAAAATGGGAACTAGATTAATTATAAAATAATTATGTGGAAGTGTCAATGACATTATTCTACATTTCTATGTTCAAGTAAGTTACTGCTTGTTGATTGATCAACAAGTATTTATTGAATATCTATTATGAGAGGCAGTAGATGGAGCATTTTAAAGATTTGAAGTCAGAATGCATGAAGTTTTGCATTAGATGAGTCTGGACTACACAACAACTTCTGGCTATTTGTGATCTTTTCCCACTTGCTTTAGATTTATCGTCTATGTAATAATCATAATACCTCATGACACAGATAGAACACAGGACTTGTTCACACCACTGACTCTAAAACAAAATTACCTATGTTTGAGTCCTGCTTCTGTTACTTTCTATCTGATCTCAGTTAAGTTCATCTTCTTTCAAAACTGGAATTAGGTTTTCTGTCTTTGATCTTATGAAAGAATGAAAGGATTCTTTTTGGATGATGAGACTTTGGACTCTGAGTCAAGTTTTCTGATAAGTCAATACTCTTGGGAATCAAGAAAGGGCTGATGTACACATGGGAAGGATGCAATTCATTGAGGGTCAACAGTGAGTTTGAGGTAGGTGTAATTGTAAAATGAGGCCAGAATTCCCACTTCCTTGTATACGTGCCTCGTACAATAACATCTCCTTGTATGTTTAAATATTTTTCTAATAAAATTCTTTCTAAGTGACTTAGGAGGAAATGGTTGAAGTTTCTTCAAAGAAGGAAATCAATTGTCTGAAAAGAGTTTGTAGAAACATGGAAGAATTTCATATGTACATTGTCTTAATGTTAATTACCCCTTTACTAGAATATATTTGCCCATTTACTAAGGAATGAGATAGTTGATATGTCATAATCAGGGTTTACCATGTGCTTAAAGTTGTTCATGTATGTACTGCTTTCCTTGTTTCTAGTGTAATCTTATGAAATATGAGGACTATATTATGCCATATTTTATAATTGAGGAAATAGAGGCATAGAGGAGTAAGTAATATCCAGGAAATATGATAATAGAACAAAGAATTATCTAAAATAATCATCTATACAACCATTTAATGTATTTAAAAGTATAATTATATCTACCTAGAGTGGGGATGTGGTTCAGTGATAGAGTGCTCGCCTAGCATTCATGAGGCCCTGCATTGTATCCCCAGAACTGCAAAATACAAACAAACAACAACACAAAGAATTCTATCTACCTATATCTAATATGACAAATGTCTTGAATAATGGGAGGGGTGATGCTTTTTCATGTGGGGAGGATGTAATTCATTGAAGGCCAAAGATAAGATTGATATATTTTTATCTACATATATCTATCCATATCTATACCTTCATCTATATGCATAATTATACCTACATCTGTATTCACATCTATATATCTTTTCAGCTTTTCCTTCTAGAGAAGAAACTAAATCTGAAGCATCATGTATACTACATAGATCAGGGAACTATTATCTAACTAGTATCAGTTATTTTAAAAATAACCTAATGGGGTAATGGGAGGATAATTTGAAAATTCAGTCCTATTTCAAGAATAAATAGTCCTATTTATAAGAATAAATGTCAAATCTTGTATGAGAAATTATGGAAGTCCATCTCAAAAGGACAAGTATTTTTAGTTCATATTTTGATAAGAATCGTGACTATGTTTCTAACAAGATGCCTTTGGGAAAAGCTATGGTAGCTGAATTTATTCAAAGAGATACAATATAAAGTTCAAAAAGACCAGTCCCATAATAGAGTGGAACACTATGCTAACAACCATGGATTTAAAGAGGAGTCAAGTATGGCTTCTGCCCTCCAGAGTTCATTGATTGGATATTGCTTATCTTCATTTTCAATAACATTGTTGTTTGTGATTCTCACGGTTCTATTATTGAGGAGTGACACATTTTGAAAGAAATGATTTAGAGAATTCTGATAGTTAACTCAGCATAATAATCACATTAAGGAGTTTTGGACAACTCTACCCATTCATTCCCTTTTCTATTTTCACCACCAACTCTAGATAATTTCAAATTCAAAGTAATTCAGATATTATTCACATAACATTTTTTTTTTCAAGCTTTACCACTAACTTTCTTTGACTAGCTCTTTTTTACGAATACATCTAAGCAATTGGTGCTAACTGGAAGGTCAATCTGACAGGATGAGGGACCTATTCTTTTTTTTTTTTTTTAATGAAAATATGCTGCCTTTTAGGATTTCTTTTTGGACAGAAAAAAATGGCAGATCTTCTCTTATAAACCGTATGTTCTTACATTTCTGATATCTGGAATCAGCAGCTTGCCAGAAATATTCCCAAACGCCAGACTACCCTATAAAGGTGTCCAAAGAAGTCTGTTCTGATTACTGAAGATGTTGAACTAGTCTTGACTTCAAACAGTAGATATTTCCACACTTTAGTGGTATATGACAGCTCTATTCATTCCACAATGTCAAATTCTTTGGTTTTGGCCATTGGGTATTTATGCATTTCTGGCTAGGGAAGCAGAGAAGCCTAATTTGATTCTGGAGCCAAAAGTTTTTAGGCCCTGTTCCTTTGGAACTTGGACTGGAGGATTTTGGCACTCTATAAAGACTAGGACAGATCAAGTAGTCACACATAACTAACTGACTCAACAGAGCATATTCAGAGAGAAAGATCATGCCTACACATTGGATAACCATTCTCCAAGGCGGACTGACAACACCCTGAATTCAATCACCCTTAAATAAACACACAAGGAAAGCGGGCTTTAACATACCTTCCGGCACTGCTCTCCAATGCTGCCTGATTGGTTTTAGTGCCATAGGCCAGGCTGCAGATGCAGCCATTACTGTTGTTCTTACTTATGTCTGTCTGCTGTCTGCTAACAAGCATTCATATGCTTTGGATCATTAAAGTCACAACCTCCTATGCCAATCTATTCCTCTCCACGGGTTTGCTGCAGAATAGAAAGAGATGCTATTTCTGTTTCTGTTTCTTTCCATTAGGACCTCCGGTCGGGGTTGTTGCTGAGGTCTGAATATCATAGCTTGCACCCTTGCCCCCACTGAACATATAAATTGTGTTCCCATTAAGCTTGTTCTGTTTGCTGATTTATTTTGTTTGCTGTTGTGTGAGCCTTTTCAATGCAAGGCAAGTGATTTGTGCTGGAACTGCAAAAGACAAAGGTGCTGTAACTTAAGCTATTTCCTGGTGCCACTGCTATCTGCAAGCCTGCTGTACTTGTGCTCATGGTAAATGTCTTCTGACAGACTCCAGGTGGTCGGGATTTTCACAATCCAACCCGTTTCAGTGTTAGAACTTGTCATTTGGAGCTCTGTGAATTGTTCCCTTTCATCTTCCTGTTGGTGGCAGGTTAAGTATGCTCGTACATCTACCTGTTTGAGGCCACATGTGGCCATGGGTATAATCAAAGGTGGAGAAACACAAGTTTCTCTTTCAGGGGAGGCACAGAGGACAGATATTGCACAGAGAGAGAAAGAAAAAAAAAAATTGTCACTTGTAGTATTATGCAGGCTGCCCATCTAAACCCATCATTGCCTGGCACCTACACACTAAGGGCAAGGATCCAGCCAACTTGTGAGTGGGCACCATGCCATTGGAGCAGATGGGCATGGAAGTCGGCAGCCAGTAGACCATGTATGTGCATCAACGGTGGGTGTTGAGGGCACGATTCCCAGGGGAGAATGTCCTAACAGCTGTCTGGCCTGAGCCAACATACTTACGACCAAGGAAAAGTGCCATCCTTCAATCCTGCTGAGTCGGATTAACCTTCAGAACTAAATCTGCTTTTTCGGCAGCAGAAGGTGAGTTTGGGGTCTCTGAAAAACCTCAAAGAATAAGTAAAGGAAGGAAACTGGAAAGATACAGTTAATAGGTATTGATTTAATGTGCTGAGGGCATTCAATGTGCTTATATTAAATATTTGACAAAAGTCTGTTAATTCTTGAAAATGTGTCATAGTTATTAGATGCTTTGCCTCCTGCAGTGCTTTGAAAGTGACCTTTCAGTACAGGCAGACCATTTTTGGTGAGCACTTTTCCACCTTTGAATTAAGAAATAAAGATGTCTGGAAAAAAAAAAAAGTGTCAGTAGATTGTAGAAAGCAGACTGTGGGCAGATATCTTTGTCAAATTTTGCATAGCATGGATTAAACTTAATATGTATTGGATCACAGCTTGCCAAAAAAAGAATTTCTTCTTCAGTGATTGAACATACACTTGCAGTAAGAAGAGAACTTGGTATTTCAACCTAAACCCTCTGGGCAATGAAAGAATTTTTTTTTTTTTTTTTTTTAATTTGAGACTAAAAACAAAGCCTGATTCTAATTTGTTAAGAATTTCATATTGTTAAACTTTGTGAAATTAGATATAGGCTGTTTCTGTCAAACATAGCCAAATAGTGACATGACAATGATTCCTTTTATTTGGTTAAATTAGCAGAACATTTTAATAATTTGACTATCAATAATTCTTTGTCTTTTTCTATTTTGCATTGTTGTGAGGCACTTATGAGCTAGTTTACTGGGTATTGTTTAGCAATGTCTTAAAATGTTTTCTTTAAAAGTTAACATCTGACTTGCAGTTGTGGAAAAATGTCAGTTTAGCTCAAGTGTTCTAGATTACTCATCCATAGTTTCATAATCTGCTCTCTGAACTATTTATTTTTGTTTTTATCAACAAAGAAAAGATCTCTACTGTATGGAGTAAAAGAAATGAATAAGTTATTTTATTTGTTGATGGTAGGAACCATATCTGTGACTTGAACAAATTATATAATGTCTTAAAACTAATGCTGTTAATAGTATTATGAGTAGAATGAAATGTTTATGTGTCTAACTTGGACATCATTTCTCAATAAATTTGTTTAGTACTTCATAGCTAAAGATATGGAATCAAGCCAGGCATGGTGGTACATGCATGTAATTCCAGTGGTTTAGGAGGCTGAGGCAGGAGTATTGCAAGTTCAAAGCCAGCCTCATCAATTTAGTGAGGCCCTAAGCAACTTAGTGAGACCCTGTCGCAAATTTAAAAAAAATAAAATAAAAAGGGCTGGGGGCTATGAATGTGTCTAAGTGGTTAAACACCCTTGGGTTTAATCCTTGATACAAAAAAAAAATATGGAATCAACAAGGATGTCCCTCAATGGATAGATAAAGAAAATGTGGTAAATACATACTGGAAAACATTTAACCTTAATGAAGGAAGAAATCCTGTCATTTATGGAAACATGGTGAAACAGGAGGACATAACATAAGTGAAATTAAGTTAGGCAAGAAAAACAAATATTGCATGTTCTCACTTAGATGTTGCTATGATTTGAATATAGGTAGCCTCTCAAATATCCATGTGTTAGGCTTGTTTCTCAGTGTAGTGCTGTCCGAGGGTACTGTGGATCTGCAGGAGGTGAAATCCTATAAACATTCTTTAGGTCATTAGGAACATGTCCCTGAAGGGGATTGTGGGACACTAGACAGTCCTCTTTCCCTCTTTGCTTACTGGCTGATAAGGTGAAAAGATTTTTTTTTTCTGTCACATGCTTCCTCCTTGATGTACTGCCTCACCACAGACCTAAATCAATGGGGTCATTTGATCAAGGACTGGAACCTCCACAATTGTTATCCAAAATAAACCTTTTTATTTTTATGCAAAATAAACCTCTTTATAAGTTAATTATCTCACTTATTTCCTTATAGTGATAAAAAACTTGCTAATACATCTGTGGAGTCCAAAAAGTTGATTTCATAGAAGCAAAATGTATAATAGTGGTTAACAGAGCTTGGGAAGGGAAAAGAGTAGTGGGAGGAGGTGACAAAGTGATGATAGTTAATAGGCACATAGATATAGTTGGATAGAAGGATTTTCTAAAGTTCTATAGCACAGCAAGATAACTATGATTGATAAAAATTGTATATTTCTAAATAGCTGATACAGATGATTTTGAATGTTCCCAACACAATAACATGATAAATATTTGAGTTGCTGAATGTTGATTTTTCTCATCTGATTGTTTTGCATTATATACCTGTATTGAAATCTCACACTGTGCCTAATGAACATGTACTGTTATTATGTATCAATGATTTTTTTTAAAAAATTGGGGACACATGAGATTTAAAATATATGTATATATATATATATGTGTGTGTGTGTGTGTGTGTGTGTGTGTGTGTGTGTTCATATATATATATGAATGAAATTCTTGGCTAAATATGGGTGATCCTAGAGAGAAAAAACAAACTAAAATTTAAGGCAATACATAAATGAACTTCACATGAAAGAAATGTAGAAAATTATACTATTCAGATGCCTCTACATTTCTTGCTTTGGTGGTTCTTATCTGAAGAGCCTATTTGAAGACTGAAGTTGTGGTATATCCGACTTTCATATGAATGGCACCTCTCAGTTGGAGAAAATTCTTGGAGATAAACATTATACTGAAAGTAACTGCAAAAAGATATAACCAAACTAAAGGAAATAATATTCATCAAAAAGCAAGCAGATGTACATTCCATATACAATGAATTTTTATTTAAATAGGAAAATCATGAGGTAGTCTGATTTTACTCTTGGAGGAACATATGTGTTTGGGATGAAATAAAGCAAGGAAATAATTCCAAGCACTTGAAAGGGGTAAGAAATACTAAGTGCTTCCCTTTGGCTCTCTGGGAGACAGAAAAATGTGGATAGGCTGTCTAACTCACTGGACTCACCCTGGATTGTGAGTCTCCAGTATATTGTAGGTGACACAGATGCTGAGCATAGAGTATTCAACACATTTCTAATGTGCTGATAAACTTTACTATGTCCCCAGGAAGCTTTTTGGATTGTTACTTTTCATTTTATGCAGGGGATAAAAGACATAATAAATAGTGTCAGGTATATGACTGACAATAGGAGAGAAGAATGTATAAATGTTAAACAATTTACTTGTCATATACTAATAAAACAGAGGAATTTGAGCTTTCTTTGGTTTATGTCATTGCCTGCCTAGGACTATGAAAAGATAAATTTAAAGTAGAGTTAGAATAATTGTGAACCTGGATGAATTTTACATGTCTACATATAGTTAAAATTAGAAGATTAAATGCATGATAAGGTAAAGTCCTCCAATCTTAACTTTCCTTTCTTTCTGAAAAGCTGTTATCTGCCATATACATATGGTTTAAAAATATAGCCATCATTTGAATTGATGTTTATTATTTCTAAACAACTAAATGATTGTGAGTAAAAGAAACATTGACCACATCTCCACATTCTAAAATAAAATAAAACATCACTAACTTTCCTTAATTTCTGATTTGATAGCTTTAAGAAATAGAATTTGGCAAAACAAATGAAAATCTGAATATAAGAATTGGGATACACCAAAAAATCTTTGAGAAACTGTGAAGATAAAAACTAAACTTAACCACAGATTTATTTCTGTTTTTCATCCAAGTATCCAGGGAGTTTGCTAATGGGAGGTATGCCTCAGAAAATGTACACGTCTGTGAAAATGTTGGAACAAACCAATGCTTTCCTTCAAGTTATTTCATTTCAATTCTAAGCCACAAGATATAAACTTTCATCAAAAATGGTAATCTATTTAAAATCAGAGTTATGTGGAATGTTTCATGTTTATATATAACTTTCATAGTAGACCCTCCTACACAAGGAAAATAATATGCTCAAATTCTGTTATTTTTACAATATGTAATATATCACATACTAATCTCACCCATCAGTGTCATATTCTTTAAATAGATAAAGATGATAAAGGAATGGAAGAAAAGATGACGACAACTTGAAAATTTGACTTTTAATTCCTCTTTTTGGAGGAAAAGATATCTGAAAAACTTAACTATGATGCCTATTCTAATAAGAATAAAGAGGCATTTAAAGTAAATATACATTATGCATGCTGAATACTTTGTTTTTCAACTTTAGTTTGCACAATTAGAAAAGTAAAGAACCTGGGGAGGTGCAGAGAAGGGACAGAAGAGGAGAGTAGTGGGTGGTTATAAGGAAGGCAAATACAGATTTGACATAAAATTATTTGAGTCATATAGATTAATCTGATATTGGGTTCAAGGGAATCATGTCAGAACACATTAATATTTCAAACTTTTTCAATGGTAGCTACAAATCATTCCTATTTA
This sequence comes from Sciurus carolinensis, assembly GCF_902686445.1. NCBI lineage: Eukaryota > Metazoa > Chordata > Mammalia > Rodentia > Sciuridae > Sciurus > Sciurus carolinensis. The sequence continues at coordinate 95,005,637 of NC_062215.1, forward strand.
TAGGACATGGTAACTCAATAGGAAGATGGCATCAACGAGAAAAAAGATTGCTCACACACAAACACAGATGAGTTCTGAAATGACCTTTTCTTTCTCTCCAAAGTGAGGGTTACCAAAAACTCAGGTGTTTATCATCAAAGCTTAGTTACTTAAGATGAGAAGGTGGTGGCAGGAAAACAGCTTAGGACATAAATATGTCGCCTCAAAAGTAACTCTTAAGTGATGTTCTCAACAAATAGGCCAGAGAAACTTTGAATTGTCAAGGCCCCTTTGTGGTAAAACATTAGAAATAAATAGAGAGGGTCATGATATTGAAGCCATCATGTCACAATTTATAAGGAGTATAAATCTACCAAACAGAAAAAGACTTGAACACTTAAATATGTGATAGACCTCCATACATGTGCACCTATGTTTACAGGGAGGATCTCTATACTATTTAAGAACATTTGGAAACCAAAAAGAAAGAAGTCATGCATAAAAACAGTACTTTAAAACTTCCCAGTAGAAATACTTCTGTGGTTGAGAAATTAATTTATTAAAGTTGGATCAACCTACCACTAATATTAATATTGCTATCAATTTTCAAAATAATAATTATTTAACATTTCCATCCCAAGCGAGAACTCAATGCACTGTGGCCAGATTCTAAAATTCATCTAGAAGTAATTTATAGAACAAAATGTAGTTATCAGATACATTTAATATCAAAAATATACATTTTTTTGCTATCAGATACATTTAAAAGTTTTAAAATTCTTAAAAAAGAATAGCACTGTCTAAAGTGAAGTATGTTTTTGCCATAATAATAATAGAGATATTTGGTACCATAAGCAAGTATATTTTAAGTATCTACTACTAGAAATTACTGACATATGAGTATACTAAATATAAAATGACTTCTGACTTAATAGGAATAGATCAAAAGGATATTTTTCACTGCAATATTTCTTAAGAGGATGTCCCATAAGAATTGCACAATTACAATGTTTTTGATACATACTCATATGAGCACTATAAAATGTTCTCTTCTTCACAGTATGGCTTGGAGAGCCTTTTTTCCCTCCATACTTAACTCATGAGATTTTGGTTGACCCTAAGTTTTCTTTTAACTATTTCTATATTTCTTTGCAGTCATTAAATATAACATGTAAAGACAATTTGACATATCCTAACTTTTCCTGATGTACATATGAGTCAATTAAGCTGTTTCAGCTCCAGATTTCTTATCATAAGTCTCAGTCAGCATAATATGATTAGGGATGATATATTTCTTTGTCTAAAATGACAAAAGATTATCACAGCAAAACACAGGTGATGAAAGTTCTCTTTCTCCAACATCTTCATAACTTGGTTGAACATGATAGATTGACTAGCTTACTGATTTAGGAATGATCAGCAATATTATTTCCTCTAAAGGAATACAAAAATGATGCATAACATATTTGAAACCTTATTCTTAGGTTCCCATTTAAATGTGTGCAAATTTATAATTTCGACCCCCTTTTAAATTTCCACCTTAGAAACATTTTTTTCGGCATACAGAGGTCTCAACTTTTTAGTCTCCATGAATTTAATGACTGCTGATATGCATACATGTGTGCACACACACGTGCATGTGTGTATAAAATAAAACATAATGGTTCAGGATTAGATCTAGGTTAAAAAGTCACTTCAGTCTTTTACGAGCTCTGAATTTACAAAATTAATATTGTTGAATCTCTCTGAGGCTGTATTTCCATACTTACAAAACAAGGTAAATAGCTTTTCCACCGCTGCCGCCTCCTTCTTCTGCCGCTCCTGGAGCTGCCTGTGTGCTCCTTCTGTGCGGACCTGGTACCTGTTTTGTGAAGCGGCAGCTGAGGAGACTCAGGTGATTGCCATGACCGATGAAAAACCCAAGGAAGGAGTCAAGACTGAGACCAATGATCATATTAACTTGAAGGTGGCGGGGCAGGATGGTTCTGTGGTGCAGTTTAAGATTGAGAGGTATACACCACTTAGTAAACTAATGAAAGCCTATTGTGAACAACAGGGTTTGTGGATGAGGCAGATCAGATTCCGATTTGATGGGCAGCTAATTAATGAAACAGACACACCTGCAGAGTTGGAAATGGAGGATGAAGATACAATTGATGTGTTCCAGCAGCAGACAGGAGGTGTCTACTAAAAAGGGAACCTGCTGCTTTACTTCAGAACTCTGTTCCTACAGACCAAGAATACATTCTAAATTAGAAAACTGCAATCAGGGTCCACCAAATCCTGACTACTACAGTATAGTTTTCTCTATTCTTTCACTTTCCCCTTCCCCATTCCTTTATTGTACATAAAGTAACTGGTGTATGTGCACAAGCATATTACCTTTTTTTTAAACTAAATGGTCAATGATATGTTTTGAGAGACATCAAATGGAGATGGGATGGGGAAAAATACTGGTTCTATGAAATTATTCCCTTTTCCATTAGTGGCATGCTCATTCAGCTCTTTATATTCCAGTAAGTTATTTTGCTCTCATTGTTTTAACAAAAAATAAAAATTAAAAATTAAATAAAACTGAACAACATAAAAATCCTTGCATACCTTGTTCAATTGGAGAATTTTAATGTTTTCATTTATCATTGTAAAACCAAGGACAATTTTTTTTTTTTTTTTCAGTGCTGGGGATCATACCCAGGGCTTTGTGCTTGCAAAGCAAGCACTCTACTGACTGAGCTATCTCCCCAGCCACCAAGGACAATTTTATAACTTTTTTTGTACGTAGCTGTTACATATAGGGCAATCTGTCTTTAAGTAGGGGTAAATTACTCTTAAAAAAAAGAAAGACTCCTAGATGGTTTTCCTTTCAAGTCAAACATCTTATTGTTTAAATAAACTTCTTGTTAGAAACAACAACAACAACAAAAAAGAAACAAGGTAATATCATTGACCTCTTAAGGTGGTTAAGAATTAAATATGCTAGTGTATGCAAAATACATAGAGCAGTTTCTGGAAAACAGTAAATACTGAAATAAATGTTAGTAGATAGTATCATCTTTATACAATTTCCAACTTGAATTCTTCTTTAGACCATGGATTCAGTGGGATTCTTTTACAGAGACATAAGTATGTGTTCAGTGAAAAGGAATTTCTGTTCTGATTTCTTATTAAAATTATTCCAAAACTTTAGTCATTCACTTAGTATGTTAGTGAGTTTTTGCCCATATTTCATACCACATACTACGTATGTAATTATATTATTTAAACTTGAATTGTTTTATTTTAAAGGAAACTAGTGAAATGGCTTTAATGTGATAATATTTCTACTAAATCTTAAGATCTTATAAATAATAAAGAAAACTTTAAAAGTCACCGGTTAAAATAATCTCTTGTGCTCTTGGGGATATGTATAAAACACAATTAGAAGCAGTGCCTTAGAAAAAAGCTTTCTACAGGTGAGTGGAAAGGAATACTTAGAAAACGGTAGAGCAATGTACCTATCAAATTCCAGCTATGGTGGTATAAAAGAAGGAGAATTTTTGGCCATAGAAGAAATGTATAGCTAACATTGGCAAATGGCCAGGGGCCTATTCCTCAATATTATGCAGTTTTTACTTGGTACTATTTTTTGCTTACATGTGAAGTACTTTACATGCCAGGAGGATGACTTTTACCCCAAGTCTGGACATCTAGCCTGGACATCTACTTGAGTTTTAAGGAAATAAAATGAAAACTCCCCCATCCCAGAACTCTTCCATTCTTGCAAGTTAAACGTAAAACATATATTAAATTTTCAGTGTAGAGAACAAATCTTAGTATAATGAGTAGTTAAGAGTTTCTAAGTTCTGAATTTGTAAAAATATAAAGTGAATTTCTGGTTCTTTAAGAGGTTTAAATGCCAAATGAATAATTCTCCCACTGCTGATAAGCGAAATATCAGTGGATAACCAGAATGAAGTTGTGTTTCTAGATTTCTTCCCATTAAGTCACTATTTTTCTCTTGGTTTCTTTATGCATAAGACCTTTCACTTTGACATCAGTGGAACTCTAACCATGGTTGTCTTTTTTTAGGATACTCCTAGTAGTTATAAAATTATTTTAAATATATGATGGCTCCAAGAAATAGAAATTATTTCTCACTTACAAAACAGAAGTAAGTGTTCTGTAGAAACTCTCTGCAACTTTTCTTTAAATATAAAATTATTCCAAATAAATGTTTACTGATGAAAGCAAAATGAACTTTTTGCATCTGAGTTTGACTTTCTCCCTTTGAAGATTCAGAACCCAGTCTCTCTTCTGTTATATCTTCATCATTCCTAAGGGATTAGTGCAACATTTCCTCCCAGTCAGTGGGTGAAGAAAGAGAATGGAGGGGAAGCACTCATTGGATCATAGCTCTGGTATTATTGCTTCATTGTTTCTGCTCATATTCCATTGGTCTGACCTAGTCACATATCCATTCCAGTGGTAAAGTAGTCTGAGAAAGGTGGTCAAAGTATGTGTTTCAGAGTCAGAATACAATATCTCCCCCCCCCTTCCCATTTGCTACTTTGCACCCATCTTCCAACACTTTGCTGTACATCTATCCACCTCCCTGAAGAAACATCCAAAAATCCCATCCAGTTGATGTATCACCTGGATTCTGTTCCTAGAATCTCTTGTGAGAAATAACTCCTTACATAAGGTTCAGGTCTTTATTGAGGGATTTAGAATTTCAAATACAAGTTCTCTGTCCCACCTTACCCAGGACTTCCCATATACAACGGTGGAGCAAGAACTTGACAACGGAAGTAAATACATCCAAAACCCTCTTGTTAGTAAAAAAGGACAATGGTAAACAGCCCCCAGTTATTGGACCAAAACAATAATTAAATCCTCCTAGGAAGGCTTTTGAAACTGCTCTATGGCCTTAGAGAAAGATCTGGCTCTTCTTTCTGGGAGAATTCCCTAAATTTTTTATTCTCTAGGGTTTTGGCCCTGCTTTTTACAGTTTTATTCCTTCTGTATTATCCCCCATGGACCATATCTGAGGTGGACAGTGGAGAGAATGATCTCTTTGGTCATATATTTATAATCCAGTTTTTATGGAGAAGGTATGGGGTTTCAGGATTGTACATAGTCAAGGAATTTTTTTAGGGGAGATTTCTGATTTCTTTGGTAATATGATTCCCTCTGCATATTCATAAATATTAGTTCATGGATGCTTATTGGCCATTTTATTACTATTAACAAAGCACAACCGTTCATAGTTGGTCAATAATGGGGTTCCAGGATTGTATATTATTATGGAATGTTTTAGGTGAGTCTTCTGATTTCTTTGGTAATATGTTTCCCTCAAAATATTCATAGACATTGATCTAATTCCTTCAGTTACGTGTGCCAGTAATCAGAGCTAAAGACAGCCAAGTCCTTTTCTATGTAAGGTATTTTGTCATACTTTATTCTAATTCCTCTCTCACCTCTCTTTCCCCCAGCTCTCCCTCCTTCTATTCCTCCCCGCTGCCTCTCCTTTCCTCTTCTCTCTTCTTCATGTAGAATGTGAAATAGTATTAAGGAGAGTCTTTAGGATATCAAAGAGATGTAATCATAAGTTCCTTCTCTTTCTCTTCCTGTTTCATAATAGAATTTGTCTGTGATACCTCTTCAGGAGAAAGGATAAAAAGGCTAATTTTTATTTATTCAATGAGCACTTATCTTGTGATTTTTTTCTGTTTAATTTGGTAATAAGGGGAGATAGGAAAGTTAGAGGAACAAGGATTCTGAAAATGCTGAGATCACATCATGAAGACAAAAAGTTTCAATTTGAAATATTTTGTTTCAATTACTATTGCTGCATTTTTAAACAACCTGAAACACAGAGGTGTAAAACACTTACTTTATTATGTAAAAAAACTTACTTTATTATGTTATATTTTTGTCAGTAAAATAATTCAGATAGGGATCAGTGGGAACAGCTTATTTCTAACTCCATGATGTTTGAGGGCTCTTCTGGACATTTAAAGACTAAGGTATCTCCACGGCTGGGTGCTCAGATCTTCAGGAAGTCTTCATACTCACAGGATTGGTGGAAGATGGTGGTTGCTGTGACCTCTGAAGTCTTATGAAGTCTTTCCTTCTGGTCACGCTTTGTGGAGTGATTTGAGCTTCCTCACAACATGGCAACTATTTTCCAAGATGAGAGTTTCAAGTGAAGAATGAATAATGTTTGAACTTTGGAAGTCATGTAGTAGCACTTATATCAGGTTTTTTGGTTGAAGCAGGCATAAAGCTATGTCCAATTCCAAAATGAGAGATCACAGATCTCATTACTTGATGGAAGGGGTGTCAAGAGTACACAGTTAAAAGGATGTTTGGGATATGAGATGTTGTAGCAGCTAGCTGTGTTTCAATACAAACTTTATTCAAATTAACTGACATCTAAAATGCTTCTTATTTTATAAATATATTCACCTTCTTGAATGAATCTTAATATGCTTATTTTCATGTGCATACTTACTAAATTATGCACTTTTAAATCATTTATAGTTTTTTAAAGAAACATAATATAATAGTATCAAATGCCAATATATTTGCAGATATCCCGACACAGAAGGAATCATTCACAGCATGTCTTGAAAGATGTAATTCCTCCCCTGGAACAACTGGTGAGTGATGAATTTACTACACTAATGTATGCTTTGATCTACTGCTACAAAATAAATTATCCCTAAGCTCAGCAACTTGAAACAGCATGTGTTATCTCATGTTCTGTGGGTCAGTAATCTGGGCATGTCTTAGCACTACCCTCTAGCTCAGAGCTACTCAAAGGTAGCAATCAAGATGGCAGCTAGAACAAGGGTCACATCTGAACTTCTTACTGGGAGGCATCTGCTTTCAAGCTCTCTTGTATGGTGTTGGCAGGGTAGCCCTGTTGTCCAGAGACTACTATGCCACTTGTCTTAATTCATTCAAGCTGCTATGACAAAGTATCACAGACTCAGTGGTACATAAACAAGTAGAAATATATTTTTATGGTTCTGGAATCTGGAAGCCCTAGATCAGGGTACCAGCATGGTCAGGTTCTGACAAGGGTTCTTTTCCTAGTTGCAGACTGCAGACTTCTTGTTGTATCCTTGCATGGCAGAGAGTGAGAGCTCTCCAGGTTGCCTTTTGTAAAGTCACTAATTCCATTTGTGAGAGCTCCACACTCTTAAACTAACTCCCAAAGTTGCCACCTCCAATATATTCACATTGGAGAAAAAGATTTTAATATATTAACTTTGAGGAGGACACAAATTTTCAGTCTGTATCATTCCTTGTCTCAAAATACTCTATAACTTCTATCACCCCCAGGGTAAAAGTTGAAAAACACCCCCAGTAATTTACATTTCTTATAGGTTCCACAATCTCTCTGTTCTCACCTCTCCTCCTCTTCTCCCTGGTCATTTTCCTCTAGCCAAGCTAATAACTTACTTCTGCAGGTCTATTCCATTTACCTTTTCCTTTCTGTTAAAATAACTCACCTAGTAATTTATAAGTCTCATTCTTTCATTTAGTTCACATCTCTGTGCTAATATGACCTTGTAAAAATAGGTCTACCCTAATCTACTTTATACAAACTCACAAACATAGACATGACATTTTCACTCACAATCCTTCCTTCTTATCCTTTATAAATTTTCTCTGTAGACCTTACCACCATTTGGCATACTATACAATTTTATTTGTCATTCCATTTGAATATTAGTTCTTTGAGGACAGAGGCATTGTCTCCTGTGTTCATTATTCTGTTCCTGTGATTCTAACGGTTACTAGAATCATTAAAATTAACAATCATTAGCAATCTAATGATTGCCATAAAATGACCGATAGAATCATGGTAAAAGTGCCATAAATATGTATTGAATGTGTACATCAATTAAAGTTAATGACTTTTGGTTTTACTTGCAAGTTTATAATATACAGATGCATACTTGGATATTTTTCTCTTTTATTTTATCTTATATTGCTAAGCACTACCTGGTCATTTGTTTCAAGACTTCTTTCAAGAAGTGAGATTTCCCAGTGTGAACCCATCAGCAGAGCCTTCCCAAACTTCCCTTATCCATCGAGTCAATCTTTATTAGTAGCAAACATTTATTGATACCTAAAACATATTTTATTTGGATTCTTCATTTTCCCTATGACACTTCACATACATCACAATTTTCTGAAGCAGTTCATCCCCTATGTTTGCAGGAGTCCCTATGTTTTTCCTATGCAAGTACACCTGTCCCTTCATGAGGACTTCCAGTGCTTCCGATCTCACCACACTCCACCATGCTACTCCGTTGATCACAGGCAGTGATTTAGACCAACCTTCCTTCAACACTAAAATCATTAGTTCATTTTCCTTGTCACAACTCTCAACAGCTTCAATTCTTCTTTGGTACCAAATTGGTACCTCATGGTCTCTGATTTGTATTATTATATACTCCCAAATACATACCCTCAAGCCAGGAATAGTAGCATGACTAAGACATGGCTCTTACACTGAAAGAGTAGCACATGCTTATACATATATTTGTGTTGTTCACTCCTATATCATGGGCAGCAGACTCTTCCCATGTTTGGACTGTAAATGCCTTGAAGTTAGAGGCCATGATTTGTATTTTCTTTATTATATTGTTCTTTCACTTCTATTGCTTGTGTTTGTTCAGGGAACACATGTTTGTCAATTGATGTACAATAAGATATTAAAGGTTTATTACAATAATGTTGACTGCAGATGTTCAAAGATATGTCCCTAAGTAGGTGCAAAGTTATAATTTTTAAGCCTTTAGTCTGTTATTTCTCTAAATATTTTTATATGAATATATGTGTATTTCTGTTTCTCTCTATCTCTAACACACACACACACACACACACACACACACACACACACACACATAAACCCACACAGTCACTAGTTCTATAAACTTTTGAAATTATCAATTTATGTCACAGTCCTGGCTTAGGTTTCTCTGGATTCCCTGAGTACTTATTTATCTTACTGTGTCTTTCAAACACAGGTAATATTCAACTTTATCCATCCACATCTACTTGCATTACATTTCTTTTTCAATGTTATTTTAAAGATAGAAATGCCATCTTTACTCCAAACTCCTCTTGATGAATTTTCTATTGTGAGGTTCTATGCCAAATAACCATCAACCCCCCCCCAAAAAAAACCACCCAAAATCTGATCAATTTTGAACTCTATCTTGCCCTTTACCAAGACTTGAATTGTTTCCAACAACCCATCAAATGTTCTGTACATCTGACTAATCTAACCATATATTCCTTATACCTAGACTCACATACTTCCCCTTCAACTCTAGCACAGTTCTTACTCTCATCTCTCAAACTCTCCCTACCTCCATCAGGTATTCAATGTTGCTTCCAGAATCATCCATAGATTCTTGTTTTAGTTTCTCTTAACAATATGTACCAGGAGGAGTTTTCATATATGATATGATATACATACAAGTCCTTTAGAAAACTTAATAAATGCTTTTAAATTGGTGTTATTATTCTTTATTTTTATCAGGTGAATCCTCAAGCTTATTTATTTCTAAAATGTGCTATAGTACAAATCTTACTTCCTTTATCTCTTATCTAGAGAACTCTATGGAACATTTTGCAGTCACAAGAGACTTTGGTTTTAGGTATAGCTTGGAAACATCCCATTAGGTCCACTACCTTTGGAGGAAAATAGCGTACTTTAAAATGAAATCTTCCATGTGTATGCTCCAATAAATGCTGATCTCCTTTGGGAGGCGTACTTCATCTCTTGTTTAAAGTTCTCTTTAGTAAAGTTGATTGTGTCCACAGGGTTAACCAGAAGCACAATGCACTTCTTTTGGGTAATATCCAGAAAACTTTACTAATTGAAGTCTAAAAATCACATGATGGACACTACCCCGTTTGCTGACAGGTGATTTCATTTATGCCACATGGTATGGAAACCTATAGGCTTTCAGTGGAAGATGAAAATAATTTCCTGAGAAGCAGTGTAATTGCTTAAGAACTGTTCTGATGCAGCATCAATTTTAAATGTGAAATATTAAATATACTAATATAGATTTGTTTCTTGATCTTATATACACTGTATTACAACTGTTCATGAGACTCAATTATTTTCAGAGTAATTTCCCTCTCCCTAAAGAGTTATTCAGGGAAAATAACCCTGTCTATAGCTTGTTAAATCTTTATCTTATTTATTTTTATCAAAAGAAATAAGACATGTCTATGGATAACCCTGCAGGAGTCAAAAGCCTGTGGCAGATTTCAGAGAATCATCTGCTTCCTCCTGAGCTAGGAGGATTTTGAGGACAGAGCTCAGGAAGTTGCCATGGCTTGGGGGCAAAGCAGGCTTTTGCAGATAAACCTTAAGTCACAGATTCTACCTTTTGGAGCCAGATACCATTTTGTGGATTAATTAATACTTATGAGGGCTTTGAGGATGAAAGACGTTGTGAGGGTTCAGTTTTCTTATTTTAAAACAAAGGACAGCCTTTTGAGGGGAAATAATTCTACTGATCAGGCTGGTCTTTCCCTGAATTGCAAAAAAATTCCAAAAGCACTTCAACCTTTCAAAAGTCTATTTCGGTAAGATAAAATTAGTTTTACTGAAATAATATCTTCTCCCATATTCAAGCTGTTAATAATATATTATGTAATTGAATAATTCTATTAGAATCATCTCCAGGCTTTCACAGTTTCATATTCTTCCTTTTTCACAAACACAAGTGTTTTATTAATTCAAATATTTGTTTAGGCCACTCCATTGCTAGGTCATGTTTTGGGCTTAGGCTATGCAATGAGGGGCTAACTATGTCTTTTCCTGAAGATCTTTCAGCATAGGAATGTACAGAGGTATTCAGTAAGTAAAGGAAGACATCATTCTATTCCTGCAAATTATAAAATGTGCTATCATTAGGGAAAAACAAGTTTCTGTGAAAGAAGAAGAACCTACGTTGGATTAAATAGTCTTAAAATCATGCTTCAAAAAGAGCATTTCAATTGACAGGATGTGTGGAGTTTATCAAGCAAAGAATTGGAAGAAAAACCTTACAAGCACAAGGAACAGCAAGCACAAGGGTCTGGAGGTAGGAACAAAGTTATAACATTTGAAAAACTGCAGAAATGCCATGCTGGCTACAATATAATGAACAAAGGCAACCAGGCAGGGGGTATTCAGAGAGGAGGGCAGTGCCCAGATGCTGAGGGTCTTGAGGTGATGGTATGACATTCTGAAGCCATGGAAACCGGGACACAAGTTAAAATGCTTCTCCTATCCAGGCTCACATTTGCAACTCATTTAGCTCTAGAGCAGAGAAGAAGTACACACACCACCAAGCAACAAAGACTATTAACATTGAGCAATGCTTTCTTCCCTGCTGCCCCGACTGAAATTAGGTTATAACACAACAATTGGATTACACTAATAAATTGCCTAGACAGTAACCAGGAAAGCCATTCTCACAGAACTCCACGGAGAGGCAAGGAACAAGAGTATGTTAAATCAAAGCCACCAAGAAATAGAATTCCCAAAAGAAGAATAAAGAAACTGAGGGTGAGGAAGGAGAAATGAAATACAAGAAAGGCCTCCAGAAAACTAAGAAAGTTCTTCAGATATAAAGAGGAGCCCTTGCCAGCGCATCTCCCGAATAGAATCTGGATTTCTTAGTGGAAAACAAATGAAACACACTGGTTGCTAGATGAAAAGGCTAGGGAATAAAGCTCCTGGGGGTTCTTAAACATCAAATAGTAGGATTTTCAAGATGACATTTTGATGAGTTAGAGGTAAACAAATCAGAGATGGGAGGATAAAATTTCCCTTGAAATACACAGGGGCTTAATATGATGGGGAAAGCTCTTGGCAAAACATAATGTTTGCCCCGCCAAACCAGCATTTGAAAAATAGTCCAAAACTTTCAGCAGAACCCCAAAACCAGACATGCTCTCCCATCCTGAGTGAGACAAAGTATGAGAGGGCAAATACCCATGAAAGCATTGCTTAACCAATATACTAAGGAGTATAAACAGGCTGCAGAGAGTAAACCATGCCTGGCTCAGACCTGAGATCAAGACCAACTTCTCAAGAACTTTTTTGAAAATCTTACTTGTCCCTCTCTGGACTCCATTCCCATATGATGGAATACTTTCACTCTGCATTTCTCCTACTCTCTTTTTTAATTAATTATTTTATCTAAGTTGGGAATTTTGGTTTACCACTTTTTAAAGAATGTACACACAGTAAGTTATATATTTACATGAGATCAAAACATCATATGGTATGTCTCCAAAAGCATCCTATTTCATTTCTAATATATGTGTAAGATAGGTCTAAAACTAAGCAGTTGAATTTTTTTAAACTATTAGTGCTTTATATGATGTACAGTTAAGATAGATTTTTAAGGTAACTTTTTTTCCTTCTTTTATTCTCTTCCTAATGGCTTGTGTCCACCACAAACTCACACATGTGAATAGAAGATCAACTATATCAGGAAAGACAGAACCAGTATAAAAATAGTTGAATACTGAGAAGAAAACCTAAGCGACAAATCCCAAAGAAATAAAGCTACAACTTGAGAACATTGTTAAGAAAAAGAAAGCAATGGAAAGAATGCACAAATTCCTCTTTCTGTGGATGAAGTATAAAAAAGAAGAGAGAAAGAGAGAGAGAGAGAGAGAGAGAGAGAGAGAGAGAGAGAGAGAGATTTAAGAAGGAAAGAAAAACCCCATTTGGGGGTTAAAATTATATAACCAAATGTGTTCTCATTCTATGATTTTTAATAAAAGTCACCAAAACAACCAAGATTGCCTGAAAAGTACTGTGATCTATTAAAATTTAGCAGCTGCCTCATTATTAAATAGAAAATCAAGTAGTGGATATGTTTGAAAACTATAGAGGCCCAGTGTTGTAGTCATGGATAGATGAGGCAGAGTTATCTTAGCAAAATATCAGTCATATAAGTTTCACGGAACAAAATCTGCCTTCTGAGGATCATCCCAGTTTAGGTCTGGGGCCTATTCCAGGTTTGTGAATCCCGGAAAATCACACTTGTCAGTATTATCAGGGTTTGCAGAGCTGATGGCCCCTTGGGACTATTTCACAAAATATGAGGGGTATTATGACACTTATTTAAGTCACACACTGTCTATATCAAATGACCTAGGAAGCAGATGGTTGCTGATCAACACAAAGTCAGAACAAAGGGGATGATAACAATAACTTAGAACAGACTTTATGAGGCAAAAAGAGCTGTGTGGTTCTGGTGTTAAGAGCCAAACTCTTTTCAACAAAATCTGGTGAAAATCTCTGGTTCAGTTCATTTCCACTTATAAACATGTATTCTAGGAGAACCCTTTTAATAGACTGGTATACATGAAAACCTATGGTTTGCAATTGTATCTGAGAACAACATGAAGGCTTTATGTAAAAAAAAAAAAAAACTGCAGTGTCTGTATGTAGAGTTACAGGCTGGTCTTTCTGCCACAATTGTTACCATTTATCAAAGGTTGTCGTCTCTTCTCCTGCCTCATTTGTCGCCTCCAACGTAAGTTGATAAACAGGTGCTATCTGAGTATCCCACTGCCATTCATTCTTCTCATCTGTATCTCAGCATGGATATATCTTCTGAGCACTTCCTCAATGCTGGCAGACTGGCTGGCATCCAATCTGGACAAATTGCTGATCTTTCCTGCCATGTAATGTTAAATAGGGCTTCTAAGGGATATTGGACAAATAGCTCCTAAAGCCATATTTAGCATCTGAAGATAGGTTGACATTTCTTAAGTGTATGTAGTTAGGGAGTGCTGCTGCTTTAAAGAATTTCAAATTGTCCTGGAATTTGGTATATAGAATTCCAAACTTAGATCTAGAGCTATCCATAATTTTGTAAATCACTAAGCATGAGACATTTCATTCCTAGATGACCAACATGTTCAACTGCAATTTATAGATCATTTTCCCTTCTGACCATGGGAAGGATTGAACATAATTAGGCTAATTAATAAGTTTGCATATATAGACCCACATACAAGCTTTTGCTTTCCCTAATATTTCTTTTAGCTCATTATGAGCCTCTCAGAATAGCTACTTCCTAGTGCCTGGTGCCTGGAACATGGGGAGGTATTTCAAAGTACGATGATAAGGTATAGTAAAGTAATTAATTGTATCTTGTGAGAGCTTTGCTTGCCAGCATGAGACCTAGAACAATGCATTATTTTCAGTGCGGGAAATGAATTGGAGTTTTCTAATCCGGGCTAAAAATGGCCTGAGTCATTGAGATGGCTGGAGGGAGTATGGTATTAGTCCCAAAATAAGAGGAAGAGGAGTATTTTAATGTGAGCTCACAGGGGATTAAGCCTCAGTAATATGAAGACTCTCCTATTAATCTTTGCATACCCATTATAAACACAGTGGCTGGTATTTGGGACAAGGGAGTATGATTCATTGAAAAATTATTAAAAAAAGAATGTGTATACGTCCAATATGAAAGAGACAGTGGAGAAAAACAGTGGAGAGAAATGAACACTTGATCCCAAGGAGTCAGAATATATGCATGCTATTAAGACATATATATATATATGCATATAGATATGTAAAATTTTACACAATAATAGTAAATGTAGTAGGTAATAGTACATAATAGACAGGTTATTAGCTTCTCATGACTTGGAAGTCAGTTTGAGTTTGTAAGATGATGTAGGTGAAGATAACTAACTTGCTATTCATCTCTTCTGCCATCATTTTCCCAAGACCTCTGAGTAGGTCATAAAATTCATGAAAATTTTATGGCATTAACCCAAAACCATGCAAACTGACTTAGCTATTAATAGCACTGATGTCACAGTTTTTGAGTCCTAAAATAAGAAATAAATCTATTGGACAATTTAAGTTCTAGGTATCCTTCAGCTGTGTCTGGTGGAATATTACTTATGTATTCAAGGAGAAAGTTTTAGAGAATATATCTCAAGCCTGTTTATGTTGATATCTCCCTGTAGGAATATTAACTTTTTCCTTTTACATTTCTATTTTTTTTTAGAGGAATTGTCATCAATAATAAATTTCTGTGGATACCAAATGTCCCAATGTCCACCCATGGGTCTTCTGGTGAATGTCTTTGAAAAATAATGGCAACGTTCTTAGCTGAGAATGAATGCATCAACTTTTATAATGTGTTGAGATTTTGTAACTTCCTGGATAAATCCACTCTTTAGATAACTATTTTATTTTCATCAGAAGAAATTTTCAATAAAATAATAACTATGGTTACACAACAAAATTTCTCAATATACTTTCCTAAAGAAAGGGACCTCCTCTGTGATGCTAATTGGTACTGAAAACATCTTTATTCCAAACATTTATAGAAGCCAGTGTTGCCCAGAGTTAAACATTGAACTTATTATATGGTCTTCAGGGGGTAGACAAAATTCCCTGGCACCAAGAAAAAGGGAAAGTATACATAGAATAAGAGGTGGGCAAAGCAAATGAATGCATGTATCCAGACACATAAAAAAGTGACACCATTGAGCACCATGGTTCTAAAACTGATCTAAGAAAGCTTCCTTAGACTCTTTTAGACTTGTGGAAAACATACGGCAGTAAAAGAAATTTTGTAGATGCATGAAAAATCCTTTGTTATAACCATCAAAATCATTATTAGTATCATCATCATAATTTAGTTAATCTAAAAGGTATTCATCAGATATATTTTAAAAGTTAAGTACTGGGCTATATATTAGGAACATAGCAATGAGCAAGTCAGGAAAGTTCTCATGTATATCAGAGTGAGTCTTATAAACAGTCAAGTTTGAGATTTTAGTGGTTTGGGACAACTCATTTACCTTCAAATATCTCTTCTTCCAGCCTGTCCTCTTGCTTATGAATTGTTTTGGTTTGTCTTGTCTCCCATAAATATTTGAATAAACATTTAAACATGCATTCATTCATTCGTTGCTTTGTTAAAGCAGTACTTATCATTGTGACTATCAAGCTAGCAAGTACTGTAGGAGCTGGGAATATTAGGTGTGGAAGGTACAGCCCTTGAGCTTCAGGGACTCAAACAAGGTGCAGGTACAGAGATTAAACAGACAATTATAGTGTTATCTGACAAATGCTATCATCGTGATAATGGTGGAGTGAAAATGGAGAGTCAGAATAGGAATACCTAAAACAGATTACGGATGAATCATGGAAAGATGCAAAAGTAAATGCCATATGAACTGAATTTTAAAGTCAGTTTAAAGTAGATTTGTGTACTTAGGAGCACATGAGATGGAGACAGGGTAGAAGTAGTGTTAGAGTTAAGTGCGTACATACACAGGGGTGCCACTGAGGAAGTATGGGCCTCTGCTATTAGGTGCTTTTTTACAGCATTTAGCATATGAGGCAGGCAGAGAAGTGTATAAATAGAGCTCTAAGAGATAAAAACACACCCTAGAACTTTATAAACACATCTGTAGAGTTATAATAAATAGTCAAATGTTCTTTAAGAAGCTTGCAGCTGTATTAGCAATTGAAGCATGTAACTACAGATAAGAAAAGGAAGGAAAATATGCATCATGAAAGGAGACAATGAGACACTATTACTAAGGATCTCTGCATGACCTAAAGGCATGCCATTTTGCTGTTTTAAATGACTTTTCATGATTCAACTGACTCAGTTACCAGATTCTATTGAATTCTTCCTTTGCCCTGGCTTCCACAGGTATATGGGGAAAATGAAAAGGAAGAACTCTTCCAAGAAGGGTTGGTAAAATTAAGAAAGGCATTACATTAGTTTTTGCTTCACCACTTTGAATCCATTTGTTTAAGCAAGTGATTTCACTGCACAGAAAGAAGAGTGAGTAAAGGTGTATCACCATCTAACAAATCATTCACATTCCTCTTCATAATCTGTCTTTTGGATATTTAACAGCTTGTAATGACTGTGATCATGCAGACACTTCCCATAAGCTATATATGCATTATTAATAAAGTGCTATGACTGGAAACTTCCATCACTGCAATGACTCTTAGAAAGCATAGGTTCATTCAAACTAAAAATGCATAGGAGTTTGTCACAGTTTTAATATATGCATTCTTCTTGCAGATGGTTGAAAAAGAAGGTTATCTTCAAAAAGCTAAAATTGCAGATGGAGGAAAGAAACTAAGGTAATAGAAGTTCTTCAACTTACTGTTATATAATTATACTAGTTGCCTTTATCCCCAACTTGTGTCACTCCTATTGTTTGGGAAGGAAGGCCCTACGGTACCAGACTAGAATAGAATTATCTCCTCTTCTTCGATTGTGAACAACATTGTTTTTAACATAATTATGGTTTTCAAAGGAAACCATATTGCTACATTCCATATTGTTGCACAGAATATATAAATGAAGTGCTTTTTGTCTTCCTGGGACTTAAAATTCTTTTAAAAATAATAAGAAAAGCAAGGTAGAGGATCTTGATTTCTGGGATTGACAGTTTAGGCCATGAATGGAGTCATTCATAATATATAAAAAAATCTCAATTCAATACAATGAGAGAAAAAAATTAAAGGATAAATGATCAGAACAACATTTATTGATCAAAATAAAAATAATTTGAGAAAAATATAGGAAAAATGAAATCATGAACACAGGATAGGTGAGAGAAATTTTAAAAGAGAATAAGAACTTACTATGTGAGGACAACAAAAGACATTGAAGAAGAAAATGTTGATATGAGAATTAAGTTTCTAGTTAAATTGCATGCATAGTATATTTAGAAATAATATCCATTCTATAATCGTTATATTTCTCATGTCAGGTTTATTCTATATTCAGCTTTACAGTAGGTGTGTAGGTAATATGCAAGTTAGAAAGTTCTATAAAAATGCTAAAATTGGGAGACAAGGCATATACTCATGAGTGTGTTAACTGTTAAGTCTACATGATATAAATGTACTAATTAGCTACACAAGGGGATACTTGTCAATTGTAAAATACAATTCATTAGTAGAATGGCACTTTGGCCAACACTAGAGAATAAAATATGCTTTTGTTTAATGAATTATGTGCATATTTATTTTAAATAAGTTAACTTGAGGGGGGTCACCCATAATCCCACTACTTAAAATAACAATTCTTATTATAAACAACAAACTGTATTTTCTGCCCATATCAACTCTTATTTGGGTTTGCAAACAGGACCATGAATCTTTTCCTTGACTGTTTCTTGGCAATGGTCCTGTAGCCACCTCCCCCAGGGTTCACAAGAGAAGCACAAGACTCAAGATCAAATGCAGACCTACTTCAAGAGGCAGAATTAGTCCCTGCTTTTGTGAGGAACCGACCTAGTGAATCAAGTTCTAAAAGGGCAACAGGAGGGAGTCACTTTGATAGCCCACCTGAATGCTCTTCTTTCCCATAGACTTCATTCCAACCTTATCAACCCAGCAAGGAATGTGGTGGGTGCAGCGACGCTTCTCCCTAGATGAATGTGTCAACAGCCTTTCTTACCTCCCCTGCCACATGATCTCCAAGGACTTCTATATCAGCCTATTCAGCCCTTTCCTGGGACTCAGTAGGAGAGAGGAGGGGGCAGTTCACATCAGTGTTACCCTTTGGTCTCATGAAAAAATAGGAAGATTTTTAAAAACACAAGATGATGCCCTGTGGTGGCAGTTTTGTAAAGCATCCTTGCTGATAAGCCATTCACAAGCCAACTTTATAACATTTTCTTCTATAAGAGGAAATCAAGAGGAGACTGAGGCACTGAACAGGGCCCTTCTCCTAATCACTCTCATGAATACATTTTTTAGGTAGTTTCCATCAGTGCGCTTACCATTGTGTATTTGTCTTATTTGCACAACAAACAATCAGTTTTCATAGAAGTTTGCATTTACAGTTTACACCCATATGAACTTGAATATGTTCTCTGTTTTATTGTTATTCCAATCAGTTTGCATATCATTATGCATTCTTTCAGCTTTCTTCATTTAAAGTCACATAAATTTTAGTTTTCCTTTTCTAAAAATCCCAGGGTCACAGAGTTGAGTTGATTACACCCTTCAGTTTGTGACCTCGTGTTACCATCATTTGAAGCAAGATCCCTAGAGCTTTTTTATTTTATCCTCAGTCTGAAACTCTCATGTCAGTACCCTGCAGACATACACTCTAATTGTTAACTAAATCCACTCTCCATGTATGCATTTGGCTATATATGTGGTAATCTAATAGAAAGTAATTGTGTGTGTGAATGTGTTCTATAGTTCATAAGCATTTTCCTGTTATAAATGTCATGTTTCTTACTACTCTCATTTAGTGTAAGTGCTTGGATATATCAATGTGTGTTACTATATTTAAAATTAATTTATTTCTTCCATTTGCTGCCATTTTGCCTTTGTGTATTTGTACCAAATTTTACTTACTCAATATTGCTGGTGTGAACACAGAAGTTGTCTGTAACTGTTTGCATCCCAAGCAACATAGGAAATGAGGCAGCCACATATATATCTCCTTTGAACATGCTAGAAATTCTCTGGGGACTATAATCAACAGGGTTTCCTGGACATTTAGAAAGCCAGTGAGTGCCATTGCCAGATTTTCTCGTGACTGAGTGTACCAGTTCACTCTGCACATGGAAGGAATCCCACTTGCCCACAATCTCATTAGCAAACAACATTATCACACTCTAAATTTTCACAAACTCATGGCCATAGAATGCAACTTCAATGCTACTTTTATTTTTCACTGTTTGCTATTTCAGTGGAGCCTAATTTTATTTATTTAGAATAATTCAGGTTCTGTGTTCATAGACTTATCCATTCATAAACTTTGACTCTTTCCTATTGAGTCTCTTGCTTTTAACTTTTTTATAATTTGAAGAATTATAAAATCTAATTATATTCTAAATAGTATTTTATCAAATTTAGACATTGTAGATATGTCTTCCAAATTTATTGAGTTTGTTTTGCTTTTATTTTATATAATTTACAAATTAAACTTTGTACTTGTGATCACTATGTTTCATAGCACATGATTTTTCACATTTGTAGGCTATGCTATACAAAATAATCCCTACACTCCTTTTTTAAATTCAATTTTTAAGTTGAGTCTAGTTTTACACTAAAATAGTTATAAATTGTAGTAATCTCCTAAAGCTTGTCAATTTTTCTTTTATATTTTGTAAAGATGGATGCTAAGTCTATATTTCTTGATCAAATTCCATGACCATTTTAAAATGAATCATGCTATGTATTGCCATATTCCTTGCCTAAGAAGTCTGTATGCTTTTAGCACTAGCAACAAAATGGCCAGTTTAGTAATAATCTTGAAAAACTGTATAGTTCTTATCCCATTGATCATTTCATAGTTATTAAGTAATATACTACTGTTACCATAATTTATATTTCTTAAGTGAAATTTTTTTTGGTAGGTGGCTTCCCTTTCATCAAGGATCTTTATATCATTTTAATACATTGTAATGATATAACAAACAATATTACTAGGTGCTTTTACTGTTGAGCACATGGTTGAATGCTTTACTAGTGATACTGAAATAATACTAGAACATAGACCTTATTATTATTTCCTACTGCACAAATGGAGAAACTTAGTTACCCATATTAACCTCTCCTGTCTCCCAAATCTTATGAAAGGATCATAACAAATAATTTAACCCTGTTCTCTGTTTGAAATGTTTGCTTCATCTTTTTAACTTTAAGCTATTTGAGACCAAGAAGCAGAAACCTGTCCTTTTATTTCATGCCATGCACAATATCAAGATCTTCAAGTGTCACTTAATAAATATTGTTTAAATTTCTATAAATTTTCGACTCATAAATCCATTTTAGGTCATCCACATCTTGTAGTATTTATTTATCTTTTTATTCCCCCTCTTTATTCTCCTTTTTATTTATCTTTATTCCTTTTTTTCACATATTTTCTCTAAACTTTTCTTTTGATTTATCTCAATATGAACAGGAGAAGGTGACAGGAAGGAGAACTTGTTGGCTACATCTTATATTCATAAAAGGCCCTAAATTTAGTCTTATTTCAAAATGAGGTTATGCACATTTCCCTTGTGATATTCTGACAGGCTTGAAAGCAGAATACATTCAGCATTCAACTTTAATTTTTAATTATGAACATAGAAATTATGCCTCAGCTTTTCTGATGAAGCTCAGGAATTTCTTCATTTGGGGAATTCCATCCCCAAAACTGTAAGTAGCACTGGCCTCTATGAAATTCTATGAGGCCTTAGTAAAAAGTTATTTTCAAGGCTTAAATTGACAGAAGGCACCTGACAGTATGATTATGCTCTTTTGGTACCTCACACTTGTCTCTCTGCATTCAGATCTTTCCTTTGTGGCTCTGTAACATGAAATGTACATGTTCTCACTCTTCTGTCCTCTTCAGTGGGACATGGGAATACTTGGGGGTGAAAACATGGACAGATGGATTTGAAAAGAAATGCAGATAAGTGTTTCACTGTATTTATGTCTACTAGTGCCTGCCTTCATTCTAGGGCTCATGAATCTTAGAACTTGGATTTTGGGGGAACACGTGTGTATGTGTGTGTGTTTCAAAACAATTGTTACTCAGAATGGACTTATTTTAGAGTCTGTTACTATGGTGCCCTCCTCATGTGGATTTATTTTTTTTCCTTGGTACTTTCTGCTCAGAATGGTATTAAATTCTTCTAGGCTAAATCTGTCTTATTCTATTTTCTTGTCACACTGACGAAGATATGTAACCCACCTTTTAGCAGTGGCAAATTATAAGAAGTTCAGAATATGAGAGAAAAGAAGTAAGTTTCTAGACCTACCAGTCTGATGTGAGTCAGGACATTTAAAGGTCTGAGGGATTTTGCAATAAATTGGTCAGGGACACTAAAGTAAGTTACTGGTGCAGGATCAAGCCAAATCCAGCATGAGCATGTCAGTTTCAGGTGGCCCAGAGAAGAAAGTCTGAAATTTTTTGAAGTCATCTCACATGTTTTCCTCTTATTGGTTTGTAATTGTGTCATTATGTAAAGGATGCATAGGTGATGAATATAGGATATAAAGTTTTGATGTTTAGAACAAATGAATGTGCTAAACCTAGAACTTATACTCACAGACTCATAATGACAATGAATATTTTAAGGGCCATTTTCTATCCAGCATTCTCCAGAAAAGCAGTTACAAAGTTGCTGTTATTATGTGCTGCCATCCGGTGTCCATTTTGTAGAATGTCAAGCTGATGTCTATGTTGAGTTTGGGTTTTTTTTGTTTTTTTTTTTTCATTTTCCAACTTCCTGCTCAGGATTCGTTTAAGGAAAGTTCTCTAAAGTGTTCCACTTGGATAAACTGTCTCAGCCATTGAGTGCTTCTGAGTTCAATTCCTGGTACTAAAAAAAAAAAAAAAAGTCTCAGCAATTGCATATATTAAATAAGATATCTCTTAATTTAGTTCTCCCTCCTTTCCAATTGTAATTAGAACCTTTATTTCCCCTTAGATATGATCTGCTTTGTGTGTAAAAAGTTAAAGATGCCTGTATTTTTGTTTTTCCCAAGACCTGTTTCCTATACTGAAGCTAGCATGAGTCCTTCCCCTGATTTTTACCTCTTAGTCTGTGCAGAGACCTGGGAGAGCCCCTCTGATTCCTGGGACCTCTGATTTATTAATTTGGATATTTTCTCTTTTTTTGAATAAAACTGTAGTTGTCAATGGACCTTTATCTTATTTATTTATATGTGGTACTAAGAATTGAACCCAGACCCTCACACATGCCAGGCAAGTGCTATACCACTGAGCCACGACTCTAGCCTCTAAAATTGGATATTTTCTGAGCTACATGTCTTGCTTAATGCTAAAGTCTCTTCAGCAACTTAGTTTTTATCCCCTGTATGGTAAAACAGAAAACTGTTCCGAATGAACACATTCTATTAGGATGAAATGTGGAGGCATTAACTGCTTCCTGTTGGTGGAAGAATTTACCTGATGATCATCAGGATCAGGATGGAAGGCAGAGAAAAAATGGCTGGCATTGCAGAATGCCCAGGTCAGACTAGGATGTAGCTTTGCTCCAAGGAGAAATAGGTTCTTTGACTGTAGTTTGTCTCCCTTTCTTAACTTCTGTCGTGATACTCTGCAAGACATGCTGGATAAGACTTAAGGGAGAGCTGGGTGCCACCTGCTCTAGAGAGAGCTGATACCTTGGAATGAGCATAGGCTCCAAGGTCCAGAAGATGTGACCCAATTACTATCTTCATAAAATTCGTACCTATGGTTATACACAGCTTTGCTAAGCATCACTCCACCTCCCTGAGTTATTCAGAGGATGTTTGTATGTTTTTTGTTTCTCTTCTAGAGATAAAATCACTGAGATCTCTTATTTTCCTTTATAGTCAGCCCTTTGAAATTTGTTTGATACATTTGTTGAAAAATGTATTTGAAAATAGTGTTAAATGTTCAGTGGATACTTGTGACTGGTTTCATGATTAAATTATGTGATACATGTAAAATACCCGGTGGCATACCTGGGACAGAGTAGTGACCACTGCAACCTGAGAGCTCATATTACTGATTTATGTCTAAGAAGTCAGGAAGACTTCTCAAGTATGCTCAGATATCGAGTTTGGGATGGGTGGGGCTTTGCCAATATTTCTAAAAAAAATCAGGTAAGATAACTAATAAGAGTGACAGATTGTTGATGCATTGTCACAGCAATACACACACACACAAGCTTTTATGACTTGCAACTTTCAACCAAACTTATGGTAGAATCTGATACTTAATGATATCTTTAACCAAATTAGCACTGCTTAATCTTTTAAAAAGAGTATAAAGTAATAAATAGATTACAGACTTTGTTGTCTGACTTCGTTGTCAGAGAAACTGGATTTGACTTTAAGTGTGTGACTTTGTGGCCTTAATCAAGTTACCTAAACTCTCTGAGCCTTGTTTACCATGTTAGTACATGGAAATATTAGTACCTTCACCATATTTGTGTTTGGAGAAGTTAACCTTAGCTAGACAATCAAACATATACTAGTTATTTAGAATAATTTATATTAATTATTTTTTAAAAATCAGGGGATAAGTGAAATGAAAAAGAAGCATCTAAATGTTTGTCAGTAGCATTTTATTCTTCATTTTGAAATGAATTTTTTTCTAAGCAATAGAATTCTTCCCTTGGAATAGCTTTCACTATTCTAACATGATTCAGTGCTTGCCATTTATAAATTCAAGATGAAATAGCAACTGTTTGTAAGGTGTGAGAGAAGTTTGCATTACTAAGCTTCCAAGACCCTCTTCAGCTCATTCATCTGGTTTGCCTAACAGGGACACAGTTCGCAGAAGTTCAAAGTTCTAACACAGAACAATGAGATAATTGAATTTCATGCAGCTTTAGTTCTAACTAGTTCCAGTTCCAAGTTTAAGGAACAGGAGAGTTTTGCCAGCAAGTTCTATAAACGATCAACATCTGAAACAAATTCAAATCAGAACCATTTATCCAGGACTTTCTATAGATAGGAAGTAAGTAAGGTATAGTTTCTCCCTGCCAGAAGATGAAAAATATAGTGCAGAATGTAGCAGGCAGGTTAAATATGGATCCATCATGTCTGAGGTGTTCCGTACCCCAGACCACATATGGTCCAAAGAAGGATGGCTGTGAAAGACGCCTTGCCTACACCAGTAGTCCAGCTGATGTTTCTCTCTTCCTTGTTCCGGATCATCTAATATCATAACCTATATAAAGAGAAGGAAACAGCTGTTCAATTCACCACATTGCTGTTGGTACCTTGATGGAGAAATGGGCATTAAAGCAGAGGGAAATATCTCAGCAGTTTTTCTTCTTCTTCTTCTTCTTTTTTTTCTTTTTCTTTTATTTTATTTTAGTTTTTACAGTCTGTATACTTACTTATGTTTTATTGAGCTAAGAAGAATTCACTATATTAGCTATTGACATATATTTATTTATTTTTTTGGTTTTACAGACTGCATTTGGATTCATTGTACACAAATGGGGTACATTTTTTTCATTTCTGTGGTTGTGCATGATGTAGATTTAACTTTACATTGTCCAATTGAAAACTTGACTCTCTATTTGAAGAAAAGTGGGTGCAAGAACATAACATTTGTGTCCCTACGTTGGAAAATTCACATTGTTTCTTTTGTGCCTGTTTTTCCTGTTCTTTTTTCAATACAATCATGTATTGTTAAGAATGTTTCAGACATGTTAGAGTTACCTAATTCTTTTTGTAAATTTTAACCTTACTGAATCAATCCTTTCAATCTGGTCCTAGATTCCAAGAGGCAATAAGTAAATAAATGGCACAAATGTCTTGAAGTTACTTTTCACATATTTTTGTGTGGTTTCTATTGACTTGAATAAAGACTTGCTGTAAACTTTTTGTTTTTTACCACTTTTTTGTAAACTAAATTTAATTATTTTGAAATAGATGTTAACCAAAGCAAACTGCAAGTATATGATATATTGGGTAAATAATTTATACATACATATAAATCCTTGATGTTTTTATCCCAAAAAAGAGACTACTCTTCATGATACTAACACCTACATATTCTAATTATAACAATAATGCATGTTCAGTGGAGGAAACTTGGTAAAAACTAAGAAATACAAAGGAAAATCAAAAGCATGGTTTTACTACCTGGTTTACCATTGTTATGCCCAGGAATTGTTTTATAGGCCTGTACAATTATTGACTCAAAAGATATATGTTTTGTACTTAGGTTGTCCAAGGCTCTGTGCACTCAATGAAGATACCTTGTAAGAAAAAAAAGACATCTGCCATTTGGGGGCTCATTTTTTAGTGGGGGATATGAAAGTGAAATTTTAAAAAAGTTAAATTTCCATAAGTCATATATAAGAAAGTCACGAAAGACACACTTGAGAAAGCAATGTTGGGACTTGTGATGAATGGAATTAATAATTAGAAGGGGCTTGGATGGGTGAAGATAATCTAGGTAAATAACATAGCGTGGTGTTATGAACTACATATATTATGATCTGAATTAAAATCTTCCAACACCAGTCCTTCTGTAGCACAGGGTTCATTATTCCTTATATGAATTTGTTATGTGCAGTTTACTTAAGCAGTTTCTTAACATTTTATGTTTTGTGCAGAATTAACAAATGATGGTGCACTCCATCCTTTATGCACAAAGTCTTAGCAACTTGTGAGAATATTCCTCTAAGATAAATTTAAAGTTGTGGGAATGGACGTATTTAGTCAAAAGACATAAAAGATTTATTAATACTCCATGTATGCATAATATACTCTATTGTCATGTAATCTAAAAAGAACAAATAAGAAATGAAAAAAGTAGCATAAACATGTACCACATGAACTCTTGTGGTACATGAACATATTAATTATTTTAAAAAATTAAATTTTCAAATTGCACTCCAGAAGGATGCACCAGCGTATATAGACTACCAGAGAATCCATTTCGTATACCCTCCTTAATCCTCAGCAAAGTGCTAGGCATAGAGGAAAAAGACATGCCAACATTTTTAGTTGCATTTCTTTGATTCCTAGAGGGATTTAACAATATAAAACTATCTTGAGTAAGCAATAAAATGAGCTGATTAGTTTTTCAGACTCTGAAATAGACTAAACCATTGTAAAGAAGAAACAATGGAGGAAGGGTTTCTGATTTCTAGTTTTACTTTGCTACTTTTAGTTTAATACACTCTTTGTGGGAAGGAGGTGCTTAGACACACACAAAAAAACTGGGTGTTTAATTGGGTGTTTAGTAGTTGAAAAGATTTTACAGGGAGAGAAACATTTATATAAATGTCATACGTTTTTAAAATTATAAAATATTTTTAATATTATCTGAATTCCATACCAGTTATTGATGGTATAGAGAGGAGAATTCTAGGAAGAACAAATTCAAAACAGAGTCTGAGTGTTTGCTCATATTCTATTGTGTATACATTTTCTTCTACTGATGATACTTTTTTCCTGTTTCTTTTCCTAAGGAAAAACTGGTCATCTTCCTGGATTGTTCTTTCTAGTCGAAAACTTGAATTTTACAAAGAATCCAAGCAACAGGCTCTGTCCAATGCAGTGAGTAGTTCTCTGTTTCTATTACTATCTTTTTAGAAATACTGTTGAATTAAAATTTTGGTTTCATCAGAAATCACCCTAAGGCTTCTAAGCTACAAACATCTGAAAGCAGATAGAGGAAATGACTCAATAAACTTTTAATCAGATGAAGGGAAAATAGAACTTAGTGTCTGTTTTATTAAGTGGTGCATTTGGAGAATAATCACAAAATGAGATGAATGGTGAGCAGCTCCCTAGTAATGGGAAGGTAACGCTTTAAATTAAGGTGCCACTTATAAATGCTTTATTCTTATTTATGAAATAATCACTAAATGCAGCTGCTTGCTCAAATAATGTATTATAAAGTATGTTATAAAACGCATTAGTAATAAATGCTTAACGGATGAGACCATGGGATGCTGTTTTAAAGAATATTATAAGATGTAAATCGTATTAAACCATGTATGTGCATCTTTAATACATGAATTTAAGTTGTTATCTAGCATTCTATAAAGTGCTTCACACATTAATAAATAATAATAAACCATTTATAAATGACACCTTAATATAGGGTGTTACCAGTGAGAAAACACTCTAAGTTAACAAAGTGATTTTTTATCTTAGTCTAACTCTGACATTCACTATATCCAGCTAACCTTTTGGAATATTTCTATGACTCCATCTAATGGAGCTAATACAATTTCTGTATTCTGTAGTTATTACAAAGTGAAATTTGTAGTGTTTCTTCATTGTACCTGGATGAGGGCTTCTTTCACACCTATTGAGATTTGACAGTGATGGTAAGTAGGAGCAATTTAGAGCTAGTTACTAGGGCAATTCAAGCTCAAAACCTTGCTGCCCAAACACAAGAATTGCCTGCCTCAAGATGCAGGCAATACTGGGCAGGAAATGTACCTGACAGGCTCCTGATTAGTAAGGACTCCAGGCAAGAACCAACCTGCCATAGCCCATCACTGCATGGGTCACAGGGAAAAGGGTTGCCTGGCAGGAGTGAACCAAAATGAACTAATTTATATTTGGCAGGTAAAAAAACAATGAAAAGTTCTTTGCTCTACAGCCACTAGTCATGTTTGCTATGCAATCCTCTTTAAATAGAAAATAGAAAATCATTTGCTAAGAGATGTTTTTTATAAGGAGATTTTAGTAAGAACAAAAGGTAACTTTTGGCTTGCTCCTGATAATTGCAATAGCCTTTATCCCCAAAGTGGCTTGCTGATTTTGGAGTCTTGGTGTGGTCCAATCTGTAAACTAATTATGAATAAATTAAAAATATATCTCAGTCCTTTGCATTTGTAAACTGCTTCAGAAATTTGTTTCAGGGTTCTGTTTTGTTTTCCTTTTTTGGCTACAGTAAGGTTGAGATAATCTTTTTAAGAAAATAAAATACCCCTAAGGGCCAGGCACAAAACAACTCTGTCTACTCGCAGGGCCTTTGTCTTCCCTTTGAATGTGTTCTAAGGGGATGTTGGGAAGGGAGGAGAGTGGCTGGCCTTGCTGGGTTTGGCTGCTGAGAAGATGATCTTCATCCTGCTGCGTGAGAAGAATTCCATTGGAGCAGAGTTTGTGTGAATGTGCTGGGATAATGGAGAGAGATTAGACTCCATATTAAAGCATTTGATTTACTTTTATTTTATTATTTTAATCTCCTCTTACCAGGAGATATAATTCTGAACTGTTTAATTATATACAGGTGAAAGAAAACTGCTTTTAGATTGTAGGCAAACCTTGCAAGTTAGCTCACTAATTGTATGTCTCCAGTTCAACCTTCAGAATTGTTACAAACTGACAATAGCTCTGACTTGTAGAAGAAATTCGTTAGCATTTTTTTGGCAGTCCCTATTTATTACTTCTGGCCCCATTTTCAATGCTCTTATGGTTTCTCCCAGGCACTCATTGTCTTCAAAGTGAATTCAGTGCAGGAACTAACTGTTTTGTGGTAATGGGGAAGAGAATTACAGATTCGTGTTTGTACTGCATGAATTGTCTTGCTAGTCAACTTCTTGGATTCATTTCTAACCAAGTATTAAAGGCCTAGTGGGATAGCCCACATTTACCAATTTGAGCCCAAAGAAACGATACGATGATTGCCAGGCCTTGATTAAAGATGCCATAGTTTTATTTTAAAAGAGATTTATGCTCAAGTTTCTGAATTTCCCTTGCACCCCCCTTTGACATGTCCTGGTGTTCATTGTGCTTTTGGTAAAAAACAAAAACGAAAACAAAAACAAAACAAAACAAAAACCCATCCATTTCTCCAAGGGGTCAGTAGAAGCTGTCTGAGTGATGTAGAATGTTGTTCAAAAGAGTATATAATAGTCTAATCTTTATAGAATAATCTTGTAATGTTAATGCAGCAGCAAGACAAAGCAGCAAAGTAACTAAGACCAAGCTTTGAAGTTGAAGGAGAGGGAATAATTCTATTTTTGCTACTTTGTAGTCGACAACGTTGAGTTTCCAATTCTCACCTATAAAAATGGATGCTATGGTTTGGATGTGAGGTGTCTCCAAAAATCTCACATAAGAGACAATGTAAGAAGGTTCAGAGGGCTTTGAGAGTCTTAACCTAATCAGTGAATTAATCCCTGATGGGATTAACTGAGTGATAACTGGAGGCAGGTTGGGTGTGACTGGAGGAGGTGGGAATTAGGGCATGAGTTTAGTATATATATATTTGTATCTGGTGAGTGGAGTCTCTCTCTCTGCTTCCTGATTATCAGAATGCAAGCTGCTTTCTTCCACCACCCTCTCCCACCATGATGTTCAGCCTCACCTTGAGCCCTGAAGAATGGAGCTGGCCTTCTATGGACTAAGACCTCTGAAACCAAATAAACCTTTCCTCCTCTATAATTGTGCTGGTCATATTATTTAGTCACAGCAGTGAAATAGCTGACTAAAACAATGGAGATAATGATATCAGCCAAAATAATTACTAAGTCATAAAAATAATGTAATAAAAACAAAAATATATAATAGCTATAAAATAATTATTAATGGTCCATTATAATATACTCTATTTAAAAGTATACTGTACACAATTTAGAATATGGTATAATTATGACATTATTATGCTGCATTATCTTTGCACTTGAATTGATTCAGACATTTATAGAAGAAGGAATTTGTTAATTCAAGGAATACCAACATGCATGGCTTTCCAAAAAAGAAACGTGTCGATAAGCAGTATAAAATATTATTTCTGAACACTTACTAATACTAAAAATGAAGAAACCCATTCATTTGTGTATTTAGAAGTAAACTTCTGCATGTCCATAAGTACTTTCTGAGAGCTCTCACTTTACCATCATTTTACCACTGAACATCATTGTGGGAGAGGGTGGTGGGAGAAAGCAGCTTACATATTTAATACATCATGTCACAGGGTATTGTGCCTGAACCCACATTCCATGTTTGACTACCTCTCTTTCTCCCCAAAGTTCTTTTGGTTCATGTCTATCTTCTTCATTTAGGACTGCTATTACAGAGTACCACAGATCTGGCTTAATCTAGATTTACTTCTCATAGTTCTAGAGGCCAAAAATTCCAAGGCCTGAGATATCTGGTGTCTGTGGGAGCATTTGGCCATCATTTTGCTGTAATCTCAGGTGATACAGAATACAGAAAGACAAAGCTCTTATTACTCTTCATGTCTTCTTCATAGAAAACATTAGTCCCATCATGCGGGCTCTCCCTTCATGACCTAATCACCTCCCAAATGCTTCACTCTTGATACTATGACACTGAAGGTTAGGACTCAACACTTGCATTTAGGGGACACAGCATTCAGTTCATAAACATATCCAAGTCACATTTTTATCAAAATGAACCTTCCCCTAATAAGTACATAATTATTTCCCTGATCTGAGGAGATTAGTGATTTGCAGACTGTAGGTCCTCAGAAACCTATTAAGGAAAAAAATGATTGGTCTATTGTTTTTACTTTTTAAAATGAAAATTAAAGAGTAACCAACTCACTTCACAGAAGAAATACAGTTGATCAACAAACTTATGAAAAAATGTTCAACATCTCTAGAAATTAGAGAAATGCAAGTCACAACTACTCTAAGATTTCATCTCATTTCAGTCAGAAAGGCAATTATCAAGAATATAAGCAATAATATGTGTTGACAAGGATGTGGGTGGAAAAGGCACACTGATACGTTGCTGGTGGAACTGCAGATTGGTGCAACCACTATGGAAAGCAGTATGGAGATTCCTCAGAAAACTTGAAATGGAACCATCATTTGACCCAGTTATCCTGCTCCTTTGCTTATATCCAAAGGACTGCAAGTCAACATACTACAGAGATGCAACCACATCAATGTTTATAGCAGCTAAATACACAGTAGATAAACTATGGAAAGAACCTAGATGCCCTTCAACAGATGAATGGATAGAGAAAATGTGGTATATATACACAATGGAATATTATTCAGCCTTAGAGCATAATGAAATTATGGCATTTGCAGGTAAATGGATGGAGCTGGAGAATATCATGTAAGTGAAATAAGCCAAGCCCAAAAAAACCAAAGTCTGAATGTTTTCTCTGATGCTGATGGATGTTGATCCATAATGGGGGTGGGGAGTAGGAAAGAATGAAGGAACTTTGAATTGTGCAGAGGGGAGTGAGGGGATGGGAAGGGGGTGTGGGGATTGGAAGGGCAATGAAATGAGATGGACATTATTACCCTATATACATGTATGATTACACTATTGGTGTGACTGCACCATGTACAGCCAGAGGAAGGAGAAGTTGAACTACATTTATGTCCAGTGTGTCAAAATGCATTCTACTGTCATGTATAACCAATTAGAACAAATTTTAAAAACTTAAAAATGTTCAACAAATAAAAAAGGAGAGAGAAAGAGAATCAACCACCTAATATCATTATCATGTTATAACAGAAAGGACAGTCCAACATCTAGGAAGGGTAAAATCTCAGAAAAAGACATTCTTCATAAAGAAAGGAAACTATCTGCAAGCATGATCTCTA
Organism: Sciurus carolinensis; assembly: GCF_902686445.1. NCBI lineage: Eukaryota > Metazoa > Chordata > Mammalia > Rodentia > Sciuridae > Sciurus > Sciurus carolinensis. Next base: position 95,037,665 of record NC_062215.1, read on the forward strand.
TTTTGTTCAATTTACATCAAACTAGAGCAAGCTTGGTCCAGGCTGGCTGGTCAGGAGGAGCATTTGAAATCTGCTGGTGTCTCCGGACACAGATTTTCGGGATTATGAAAGAAAGAATGGTGTTCATATTCTCATATTTTTAAAGAAATATACTCTGATTTATAACTCAAGATAAATTTTAAAAGATACCATAAAATAATGCAGAAACCTTTTTTAGTTTAAAATCGAACACATTTATGTTACACTTCAATAGTTATTAATCAATCATCTGTGTAAGCACAGATGAGACCAAGAAACAGACCCTGCCAGTCCTCAGTTAGCCCCACCATTGGTCATCACAATCCTCTTCCTTGCCCCAGAGTTAGCCATTGGCCCTGTTCTTTGGTCATTATTTTATTGCCCTCCATTATAATTTTCTCACCTATATAAAAACTCCCTAAAAACAGTTTATTTTTGAAATTACATAAATGGGTTCATAGTGTGTGTTTCTTTTTCTTTTTCTTGCTTTTATCACTAAGTAGGTCTTGTTCGTTCTGTTCTTTAATATTTCATCCTTCCTTTGTTTTTCCTACTCATTTGATTTCTGTTGTGAGCAATTATCCTAGGATTACAACACACTTACCAAAGTTGTTTATCATACTTATCAAAGAATAAAACTAGTCAAATCCTTTACCCTCTTCTTAACATTACCTTACAATATTTTTGATGCATTTATCCCCATCTCAATGTAGATGCTATTGCTGTTGGATATTATAATTCTTTTTTTTTAACTCTGAAAGACAACATTTATTCTTTCTTTCAAAACCAGTGTTGGTTTATATTTCCCCAATAGTTGCAGTGTTACTATTTATTTCTTCCCGAATTTGAGACTTACTTTCTAGAATCATTTTTCCTTCTGGTTAGAATATATTCTGAAAAATTCCTGTATTAAAGAAACTATTATGAGATCCTGCCTCAGTGTCTGCTTATTCAAAAAAGTCTCCTCATTCTCCCTCATTCTGGAAGTACATATTCTCTCCAGATATGGAACTTTAAAATTCTTTTCTTTCAAGACATCAAAGATATCATTCCACTGTTTTCTGTCATCCATTATAGAAATCAAGAAGTCACCTGTTAATGTAACTGCTATTCTCCAGTTGCCCCCTATAGTTTTCTCATTACCTTTTTCCCCCACATTTTCACCATGATACATAGAGATATCAATTTGTTTTATTTTTCCTGCCTAGATTGTGCTTCTTGAAAAATTCTATTGTGATCATGAATATATATTTTTTTAAATTCCAACCTTTGCATTACCTCTCTCATTTCCTTCTAAGCTCCAAATGTTTTGCACTCCTCTATATTTTTCCCTTTTGGGGCTGTATTGCAAGTGTTTTTTCTTTATTTATGGTAAGGTTCTTTAATTCAGTATCCTTATGAAATATGCATTAAGTTTTAAATTTCAATTATTAAAACTTTCTCTTTGAGAAGTTTATCTTTTAATTTCGTGTACAAATTGATATAGTTAATTGTTTCCTAAAGGTATTTTTAAGACTTCTTTCATTTGTTAAAAGTAGAAGGCATAGTTGTTTTATGATCTCTTTCTTGTGATTCTGTATCTGAAGCCTGCGTCTGTCTGTTTCTGCTGGTTCTTACTTATGTTCCTTTTTTCCTTGTGTATCCATTTATCTTTGTATGTGAATCATTGTGATTGGAACCTTATCTTAGGAGGTTCTCTGAGGCTTGGGATAAATGTGTCCTACTCCATAAAGATTTACATTTTTCTCAAGGGGTCTGGGACTAGTTCCAATGACTGTTAACTTCAGTTTAACAATATAAAATTCTCAGGTTCCATCTGCATAATAGCAGGGTTACAGTTATGCTACCACCTACCAGGGCCAGAATTGTTCTTCACTTTTCCTTTTTTTCAACTCTTTCACCACTCATCTACCATGGCTGTCTTTTTTAAGTTCCCTTGGAATTAGAGAGAGGAAACACATTTAATATTGGATCTATAGTATCCTTTCATTAGACCTTGCGTAAGGTCTTATGACTTTGAACCATTATTCAATAAGTTGATTGACTAAAGCTCAAATGTATAGGATAAATAACCTTAGAATAAATGTAGTAATGTTGCTTTGATATTCAGCTTCCCTCTCTAGGTTCTGATTCTGACCTCACGAAAATATTTACCCTGGCAGTCCCCACTGTCTTTTCAGACTTGCAATTCTTTTAAAGTAATCTAAAAAAATCTTTTATCCAACATTTTTCATTATTTTCAGTGGAAGAGTTGATCCAAATAACACTTCTCATTATAATCTACCTCACTTTAATTTAAGTATGCATTTGGTTAATCAAGTTTGTGCTATTTATAAAGCCTTGGTGGGAAAAGACTTCATAAGAATATGTATTGAAATTCTACAATGAACAGCTTGCTCGTTAGGGCTACATATAAGGCATAGAGATATAATCAAGATATAGTCTTTGCCTTATAAAAATCTGTGCCAAAAAATAGAATGAGATGAAGTAAGACAAATAGAGTTTTGTTTTTGTTTTTTGTTTCCGTTTTTTTTGGATTTTTTTTATGATTTAAAAGAGGAGAGCTCACATCTGTGAATGATTTGAATTGGGCCTTGAAGGATGGTTATAATTTCAATATGTGGAGATTTGTGGGCAGGGAATACAGGGGAATGAAAAACAGGAACAATGACTGAGAATAGGCAGAGTATGTGTGCTACAAAGAGAAACGAATTTTTGGTTTAATTGGAAGATAGGATAAAAGAAATGTCTTGAAATGAGGGCCATGGGCTGAGATTTGCTATAGGGGCAAATCTTCAAAAGGTTACATTGGTATTCTCCAGGCATCTTCATCCTAGAATAATCTACTGTGGCTTTTCTTTTAGCAAGCATATACTGAACAGCACTTCAACCCAATGTGATATTTCTTAAAAGAACCAAACCTATTAAGGATCCTATATAAGAGAGAAAGCGGATTCTTCTAGAATCATAGTTCCATCTCATTTAGTACTGCATCAAAATATTTTGCCTTGAAAACACTGACATTGCAATTTAGTTTTCATCTGGTGCTAGATAAATCTTTGTTAGTTTGATGTTTTCTCTGAGGTCTAGACCCGCACTGCTTGCATTTTTCCAGATATATTTACTCTTTTTACCATCAGTGAAGTTTTTCCGTTGATTCTGTCACTTCAATTGCAGTTTGTTCCTAAAGTACCTGTGGTGTTTTGTGAAATTAGTGTTTCTGCCTAATGTTTGGAGTAAACATCTGACTATATGCATGGGACATTATAAATGTGCATTTCTGCTTAAACTAACCTATTCATGAATAAGAAGTTTGTTTTTTTTTTTTTTAATTTAGAGAATCCAGCATATGTTTATTCTGTGAACAATTAACAATTACTGCCAGGTATCACATAGTGTTTTTAAATCACAGAGAAATCCAGATGAATAATAAATACATAATCCCTGCTCCCAAGGCATTTGCAATATAGCAAAGGTGATGTGAACATACATATTTCATTATAATAGATCATAATCAAAGTCATAATAATTATAATAAAAATGCTAGATAGACAACCATAGATTTAGGTACAGATAGTCCTTTCTAAGAAACTGATTTTGCAAGTAATGCTCAGCCTACATAACTCCATTTGATTACACTGCAAATATCATTGGTCAGTTTCAACATTTAAGCTACTGTACTAGGTTATCCTGAAAGATTAAAAAAAATGAATCAGTCTCAGAACATTCCATGGAAGTTCTAAACGTAAATAGAAAGTGTGCCCATAAATTGAATAATTACAGAAAAAAAAGGTGGGGATTGGAAGTTTCTCTAAAATGTCATGAACAGGGGCCTGGATTAGTGTTTTACTAACTCAGAGGAGATGGCAATTGCTTCTGACTAGAAAGACTTCTCAGTATTTTTGTGGAAGAAGTGATATTTTAGCATGTTTTTTGATGAATGAGATTTTGATGCAGATACGGGAGCATAAGACATTTTGTGTAGAAATAAGTGAAAACAATGGTAAACATGGGAAATTAATTCCTTAATTGATAAGTTTATTTTTAATTGATTTTATTTTATTTGTTCTAATTAGTTGTACATGATGATAAGTTTATCTTATAGAGATTTTTGATCTTTTGCCTTCCTCAATGCACTGTGTGCTAGTCATGCTCTTGAAAACATTTTCATGGAGGTTCCCTGAGGCCTAGAGTGAATGTGCCCCAGTCCAGACTTTGAGTGTTTCTTCTGCAAAATGACTGGGAGCAATGCCAGTGAAGGATTACTTCATACAAGTGAGGAACCAAGTCGTGAAACAGCAAGGAGTCGAATTTGGTTACAAAGTCAACCTGGAACAGGCTTACAAAAGACTTGAAGAGGAAGATGAGAAAAGATGATTTTGTTCTGTAGGCCACGTGGAGCCCTTTGTAATCAATAATAAACAAAAACATTACCATATTAAGAGAGCCTGAGTTTTCAGCAACTTGATTGGGAAATTGAATTTTTTTTAATTAAAAAAATAGGACATATTAAATTACCTGAGAGTCATGTTCTAAAAATCTGTGCAAATGGGTGAGAACAGTAAGGACTGTGCTTTTATTGATAGGTATAATTGCAAAATGACTAATGTTGTCATCAATGTGTCTCAAATACATTTGTAAATAACAACATCTTTTCAACTGAAAAATATTTTGATATTCTCAAATGTTTTTGATCTTTAACAATATAGTAATTTCTAGAGAAGGTCTAGTATTAAATGAAAAAGCAGGGCAATTCATCTTAGGAGAACTAAAAATCAACTGTTCTAAGAACCTAGGTGTATTAGCACATCAGTGAGTCCAGTTGCACACATAGAAGGGTATCCATACTGCTGTAGAAGATTTGTTCAGTGTTACATCTTACTAAAACAAACATACTGTGTAAAATTTTTCTACATTAAAAAAAAAAATCTCTTTTCTCCACATTCACCAATAATTAGATCAAGTGGACTTCCTGCCCCTTGGTTAGACGTGTGAGATCCACTGTTTCTATTAGATTTATTATTTACTGCTCTGAAAACTTAGTATAACTTTTGACATGAATTCAGAAGTACTATAAACATTTCATTATACTCTTTAGAAAAATGGAGGATTGTAAAAAATGGAAGTTCAACAATAGACCTACCTACCTTAGCCTAATGGAGGCATACACTATAAACATTTCATAAATGCATACATTGTGTACCAGACTCTATTTTGCTACTCGTATATTTTTCATATTAAATTGTACCAATACTTTTAATTGGACACACAACTGGAAAAACATACTTTAAAATTGTGGATGTATGGAAGTATGGCATGCTGTTTGATATATATATACATTATGGAATTAATAAATCAAACCAATTAATGTGTCCACCACCTCACATATTTTTCATTACTTGTGCTTAGAACAATTAAAATACACTCTCTTAGCAATGCTCAAGCATACAAAATTATTATCAAATATAGTGGCCTGTTATACAGTGGATCAACAGAACTTATTGCTGTTGTCTAACTGAAAATCTCTGCCCTTTGACCAATATCTCCACGTACCCTTCTTCACACTCTCAGCTTCTGGTAACCACCATTCTACTCTACTTTTATGTATTCTTATTTAAGACAGAGAACTTTTCAAGGCACTTCTTAAACTATTAATTTTACCAAACCCTTCATTCAATCATAACCTCAGAAGCAAAAAAGTAATAGTATAAAAGTCCTCATTAAAATAATTTGTTTACTCTTTTTAATACTGTTTACTTTCAGTGTGAAAAATGCACACAAGCATTAATTAAACAATGCAATACATCTAATGCTCATTAACTGTAGTATAACTTTAGTAACAAAATGAACTTATTTATGGGAGTGAAGTGATGTGATTTAGCAAAAAGATGAAAATAGTTTCAATCAGAAAGCTATTCATGAATTATTGAGTATTCTAAGCAAAATGAATATGAAATGATTTTATCTTTGTAGATGAGTATTGAGTCCTTATGTAGACGCTTGCTCGAGATTACGAGAAATGGAAGGGTAAAAACAGAGCTACCAACCTTAGCCTAGTAGAGGTGCCTGGTGCTGTGATTCTCACAGTATTAGCGCTGTCAGCTTGTTTGCCATCAGTGCAGGTTAGCAGCATTGCCTTGGGTGCATCACAAGTCTTCATCATTAATCCAGTAATTAGAAACAATGCTACAACCCACATTTTGGAGGATGGCAGGTAGAAATGGAAAAAGGAAAATTGAATTCTAGTGTATTATTAACATAAACTTTGTGCAGAAAAAAATGAAATCCAGTGATCAATATTACTATAAATGAAGCCATGTTCTCTGGTTATAATTTTCTCAAGATTTGGCCATTAACCATAATAAATTCCATATCTTACATAATTTTTATAACCACAAAAATCTATGAAATTGATAGGATGCCTTATAAATGGATAATAGCTTACTGTCCCTCAATAAACCTCACCTTAGGCACTCTCAGGAAACTATTTTAATTATGAAGCTTGACTTTCTGTGGTTTATCATTTTGGTCAATGTAATACATCTGTTTTAGAGCTTGCATTTCTCTAAGATAAAATGAATTTTTTCCCTACAGTGCATTTTTTAAATGTGCAGACTATATTCATTTAGTCTTCCTTAAAAATTTGCTGTAGAATTAAAATGCAGTGTGTAGCAGGATATCAAATTAGGTATATTTAGGAGTTTTCAGGTTAGACTACCTAAGCTTGAAATATCAGATTCACATTTTATTTGTTACTAAAATTCTTGGTTAGCTCAACTGCAATATGGAGCTAATAAAGGTTTCTATTTCTTAGAATTATATGTGTCAAAATCGATGTAATGTGCCTGGCACATAGCAAACAGTATAAATCTTAATTATCTTTGCTATTTTCATTATTGTTCTTACTCCTAAATGAAGTAATGTAGTGGTAAGAGTAGTGGCATATGGAGAATGGAAAAGATCTGTATGCTGTATAAGTTTTTAGCCTAGAAGTGTCTGACATCACTTTTGCTCATGTTCAGTGGTACAAATAAGGAATATGCCAAATTCTGATGCAAAAGGCATTGGGAAAAAATAAGTGTCTCAGCTGATGAACTATTTACCAATGACATATCCGAATACTCAAAGAAGGGAGCACGCACACATTTTGGTGGAGAAGTATCAATCTCTGCTACAGGGAGAGTAACATCAATTGTCTCAGATGGCACAGAGAATGAAATAAGAAAAGCAGTGAGCAGGAAATTTTGAAAAGAGGTACAGGAGATGTGTTACTATGCTTCCTGCCACTGTATAGAGAGCCTCAAAGCAATGGAGAAGATCACTGGATAGGTACTTGCTTCGCTTAGAAAAAAGCTGCAAATAGATGGAGAAAACTTAAAGTAACCCGTGGAAGTGAGGGAATGAAAGAAGAAAGACTTTATCTGCTATGTTCCTTCCCATCTCCAACTTCCCTCTGGTTTAACTTCATTGTCCAGCATCTTCACTTGCTTCCATCATATAGACACTGGCCTCATCATTGGGTGCCTACCCAGAAAGCCAGATCCAACACTCTGAAAATAGCATTTCACCCAAATCTGGAAGTGGTGGATGAAGGCAAAAGCTTGCCCTACCCTCTGGCAGTCTGTAAGAAGGTCCTAGCATTTCAAGTTGGTGAGTGATCATCCTTATGTTCCAAGCAGGGTTAGTCATCTACAAGTGACAGCTGATGGGGTGTACAACTGTCTAAGGACAGTCTCTGAAGGGGCACCTGAGAGGTTGAAAGCATACTCAAGCTGTTCATTTTGCAGAATCCAATCAGTAATTCAATCATAAAGCAGAATGAGCATACAACCAGTGTAGACTAAGGAAAAGCTATTCAGAAATAAATGCAGTGTCAATTTCTTAAAAAGTAGAGAATACCTTCTCCTGAAAACAAAACAAAGCAAAAATAAACAGTATAAAACATTATGAGACCCCAAATCACTAACAAAGATTTACTTTTTCTGAAAATCCTGGTTTGATTTGGTCATGTAATATACTGGGAAATTTCACTGTAGAAACAATTTCAGTTATTATTAACATCATTTATATTCATATACATAAAACCCACATCTTATAATCAAAGTATCCTCTTCTCTGTTGACAGGGGCCATACTTTAGACATTAATAAGATCAGGTATCCATTCAGCACTCTTTCCTAAATCATTTTGCCCAAATGAGAATTTATAAGTGAGTTTTGTCCTCCTTCATGAACAATTTTCCAGAATCAAAACGAGTTATGAGATAAAACTTAATTCCTTTAAACAGATTTTGTGTTTCATGTTTCAAAATGATAAGGACAATCTGAGTCTATATTCTGGAACAGCAATTAATCCAAAATAAAAAATGGTAGCTAATATCCTATTGCATAAATCTGAGCTTTATCTTTTTAAAAAACACATCTTGTAATGAGAAAATGAGAACCAGTGACCTGATGATTTGTTGCTTACAAATATGCTCCGTCTTCACCATGAAAAATATCAGCAATAGAGCATCTGGTCTTTGATATTTTTTTAATATATTTTGGACTATGGATGGCTAGCACCCCACAAAAAAAAAACTGAACCCAAAAGTTTAAGGCAGAGAAAAAATATATAGAATATTCTGTCAGCTATTATTGGGAAGTGATGAAGATGGATTAAGAGAACAATAAAAATTAGAAGTGGATAAGACCCAGGATCAGCTTTTAATGACTTCACATTGCTCCAGCAAAGAAGCTTTTATGTTTTATTGTCCTAAAGCAGTAACTCTTAAATAATTCTGTTTAAATATTTAAAAAAATCAGTCATTTCTATTTTAAGTTTATCCCAGAAGAGATATGATATATACATTCTCAGATTTAAATCCATATTTAGTCAAAAATTTTAAATCTTATTTTTATAATGATGTACAGTATGATCCATTGGCATCATGCCGTTCATTAGCAGACTTTTTTTATGTTTTATAGCTGTAGAATCAGAAATATGTTTTCTATTAAAGGATGCTTTAACTTCCGGCTTCTTGAATAAAATCTTGATTGTCTTCCAAACAAGTTCTACAACTTTTCTGAACTATTTCTTTTCAGTGTTTAACACTTAAATGCTAAAAATGTTTTTCTTTTAATACTCTCCTGTCCATAAAGTTGTTCTTCAGTCTATGCCAACATTAGATTTGTGAAAATGAAGTACTAATATTATCACCATCATTTTTACACAGTTCTTTATCTGTTGATTTTGGTTTGCTCTTCTTGAACCTAATGTATTTATTTATTTTAATTTTACCCTAATAACTTTAGTTGTTCTAACATACTTTGAAATTCACACCAAATTTTTATTTTTTAATTTTATTATACCATAATACCTGTTCCTTCTTAAAGTTAGAATAAATGGAAATATTGTGTTCTAATTTCCTATGGATTTCTTTTTTCACAAACTATCATTCTGAAATGAATTGTTTATTTTTGTTTATTAATAGGCCCTTTGATCTCTATGTAGGAGGAGCAAACTATCCAAGGAGCTAAGCTTTGGGAGAGAATTGTCATGTACACAGAAAGTGACTAGGAAAGCAAAATATTTTCTAAGCAGAGTCAAAGACCCAGTGAAGGAGGTAGTCATTTTTTATAAAAGTGCTACACTGAGAAATCAAAAGTCACTTATCCAGAATTAGGAGATGAGAGGAAGATTATTAGAAGGACAAATAGATGAAAGAGGTGTCACCAGATGATGGTAGGTGAAGGGGGTGGTTGAAGTGACTATGGGACACAGCTTGGGCATGAAAAGAAGAGGAGCCAGAAAAGACTTGGGAAGTGGGAGACTACAAAGATGGAGGGTTACAATATCATCAGAAACAACCATGAGAACAGGATGGGAGTAAAGAGAACTCAGAAAGTGGGAGTCAATAGATGAGAAGCATAGTGAAGATCTCTGAATTAGAGAGGAGGTGGAGGAGTGAGGTCCTGAAGAATGCAGAAGATGGGGCAAGATTTGTGGAGGGGGCATTCACATGAATGAGCACCAGGAGGTGACTGAGAGTGATGCATAGAATTTGGATTGTGATAAACCCACGCCAAGTGCCAAGGTCATGGGATTTAGTACGTGATGCTGAAGAGAACAGCTACAGATTGGCATAGCTAGAGGGCAAGAAGATTGTGCGAACTTAGATTGCTTTTTAATAGGTTTCAGAGACAATGTTTTCCTTAACTCTACAGTCCTTGTGTCCAGCATAGAAAGTCACTAACACATTGACACATAATAGGAATGCAGTAAATGTTTATTCAGTGATTCCCTGAAATTCCACATTCAGTCCCCACGAGTCCATTAAAGTATATCGTTTTTCCATATCACAAACAAAAGACTGCTTAACACTGTTTTAAACTACAAATCTTAATTGTCGTAAAATTGGGAATTTTAAGACACTCAAGCCTTCTTTCCAAACCACAAAAACTAGTTGCATTTTGATATTTTTTCTTCATTCATGAATTCAGCAGATACTCATTGAACAAGTATGTGCCAGGCACTGTTCCATACATTGGGAAAAACAGCAGAGGAAAAGGCAAACAAGGCCTTAACTCAGGGAGCTTAATTCTAGTGGGGGAAACACAAACAGTCAGCACATAAAAATATATATGCTAATTTTAGTTAGAAGGAAAGAAATTAAAACAAGACAGAGGATAGTAGTGCTGGGGCACAGCTCTTTTATATAAAAGACAGTTAAAGAAGACTCTCAGGCAAGGTGAAATTAACTTGGAGCTACTGAGTAAGGAGCCAGCTATGTGAAGATTGGGAGGTAGTCCAGATAAACAGGTGGTTTAAGGGGTCTAACACAAGATCAAGTTTATCAGGGGACACAAACAAGATCAGTTTGTCTATCCTGGATTCTAGTGAGAAAGCCATAGTTTTCCCAAATTTTTATATGTTTTAGCATGAGTATGATCACAGTATGTATTCAGTTTTCAAGGGCCACATCATGGTTAAGTATAGACTTTGAAGTGACACGGCTTGCATTGAAATTCTGGCTTTTTCTTTTGTGTGCTGTGTTACCTTGGGAAAGTTCTGCCATGCCAGAACCATTCTGGCATTCTTTCTTACCTGTAGGACGTTGATAATAATAACAACCACCTCAATTGTTAATAATTGGTAATAATAACAGCAACCTTAACAATTGTAAGGATTAAATGAATTCCTAGGTTGATGAAAGGCCTTAAGTAAATGCTTGGCCCATAAAAAATGCTTCTTATTTGAAATAATTTTGTCTTTCCCTCTGATTATATTATATGAGAAAGATAAGCTCTTTTGTCTGATACCTTTTTGGGGGGGAGGGGATCCTGGGGTTCTAACCAAGGACACTTAACCAATGAGCTATTATCACCAGCACTTTCTATTTTATATTTTGAGACAGGGTCTCACCAGGTTGCTGAGGATCTTGCTATGTCTTATACTCTTAATGGTTATTTTTGTTGGTTCTGAGTGTTCTCTAATTCAATGAACTCTACAAGAAGCATTTTGTTTTAAACATTTCTTTCATCAGAAAACCCTTGGCAATAATTGTCATTATTCTTTTTGGGGTCATCCATAATAGTGGTCACCTGGGTGGCTGAAGATGAGTGAACCAGTTAAAATCTGTCATGTTTTGAAATATCTTTAAGGGATATGGCTTATTTGTTGGGTTTTCCATGAGGCTCCTATGAAATACTATGAAAATGATATGCTATCAACTCTGTCTTGCTAGCTGAATTTATCCTGAAGGCATGATAGATACATTGGGCTTTATAATATTTTTTTAAAAACTGATTGGGTTGTCAAAAACTAAAATCTCACAATTTACCAAAAAAATCAGATTTTTCAGCTTCTTCTGAAAACTATTTCTTTAAACTGATAAAATTGAACACAGTGGCTATAAGGAAACTTATGGATAGATAATTTGTTTTAATATTTTTACAAGTTTTTTTTTCATAATTTCATGTTTTAACCTGAAGTTCCTGCCATTGAAAACACTGCCTAAAATATTATAAGCTTTGTTTGCTAAGATTTGAATATAGTATATGGAAAAAAAAAAAAAACTTGAGGAAATTACTGAACTCATCTATGGAGAAACCTAGAGTAGTTCAGACTACCTGAAAATAGTTGAAAAGTCTCTCAAATGTGTCATGTCTTTGAAAAGTACTTAAAAAAAAAAAAAAAACTGGTAAGCTTATGTTTAATCATTGAAGTTGCATGAACTTAATGTTTTATTATTGTTATTCATTTGAATCAAATGAAAATATTTTGGCAGTTAATATTTCTATTAATGGAATATTAAAATTATTGAAATTAGAACAAATAAAAATATATAAAAGAGAATTAGTGAAATAAAACAACTTTTAAGTAGCATCCATATTGTCATTATGTAACTAGAAGCATGCACACTGTAATCTATTTGGCCTAAACTAAATTTATTCAATAAAATTATACATAAAATCATGTGTATAGTCTTCTAAGTCTAAAAAGTGAATTAGTAAAAGACACATAGTTGACAGTTAATAAATACTTGTTGGATTTGTTAGCATATGAAACACAAACCTGCAAAGGGATTTTGAGATTTATTAATAGACCTGCTCAGTTTTCTTGATAATGTAACCAATTCTAACTAACTTTGGTAAAGTCACAAAGCTAAATCTCTGTACAGGGTTTCCATTACATTATGATTTACTAACTTTTCTTTTACTTTTAGGTCTAAATATATGACTTTAAATGATTTTACACTACATTGGCCACTGAATAGCAACATTCATTCTTAAGGAAACATTATTTTAAAGCTTGCATTTCTTTAGGAATACTAAATAAGATCACAAAACTACATTTTATATATTTACTTTTGTCATTGTCTAAAATTAATGAAATTTTAAAATGATTTTGAATTTTAAAGAGTTAAAATTATGAAATCCCTCCCCACCCCAAATCTTATAAATTGGGTTTACCCTAGAAGAAAAAATAGATAGGCTTTGTATCATAAATATGTATAGCTTCTAACTCAATAAACTCTTATTTTCTCTGACATGCATCTCCAATGATGTGTGCTTTTTATTCTTATTTCATTTTTATTTACAGAAAAGTGGGCACAAACCAGAAAGTGTGGATTTGTGTGGAGCACATATTGAATGGGCCAATGAAAAATCAAGCAGAAAGAATGTCTTTCAGGTAAGAATGTTACATATATTCAATTTATTCCTATTCCTTCTAAACCTGAGCTCTCTCGGGTAATCAAAATCAGACTAGTGATGTTTTCATGTGCGTGAACCAGTTGTCTCAAGGTCATTATGAAAGACTGACTTCTCTTCCTTGTTGAATCTTTGGTTTTTTTTTGTTGTTGTTGTTGTTGTTGTTTGTTTGTTTTTCCCCAGTGGCTGGTTGCTATCTAAACACAAAATACATATTGCATGTCGATTTTGATTAACTTTATACATAGGTCTTTGAATTTTGCAATGTATTGGATAGTTGGAGTTTCAATGTAGAATACTTTACTTAAATAGATATATTGTAGAATTTTCAAACATACACTAATGAAGATTCACTAATTACAATCCATTTTCATTCATTGTCATAACTGTCTTTTGGTCATTAATTACATTCACTAGGGTAAGTAGTGAGGATGGAGAGAGCTAAATAGCTATGAAAATTGTATCTTTTATATTGTATACTTAATGATTTTGGAAAAAAACACTGTGATTAATAATTACAATTATATTCCATTGAATGGAAAGAACCAGATTAAATCCTTGAAAGAGAAGAAATTGGAAAATTTTTCACACATATTACCAAAACCACACAATATGACATAGTTTTCTTTGGCAATTAATTTTAGATTATAGAGATTAATAGTTTTTATACTTTTAAATGAAATTTAGTTTTTATATTTCTAAAATAACCAATAACTTTATAGGTATATTTCAGATTTATCAGCCAAGGGAGCCAGATTATTCCACTTTTTAATAAAGTATTTTTTAAGAACATTCAGGTTCTTGAAGAAAAATAAATTCTTCTGTTCTCATATTTTGTGGTGAGATTAATATATTCAGTCTTATAGTAGCATAGATAGGTAGCATTTCATACCTACATTCTCACTAGAGGGGGAAAAATGTTGGTTTCCAGTATAGGCTGCTTTTTCCAAATAGTAATACTTGGTATGGCCAAATAATTAGGGCCCATTTAGATTTTTTTAAAGAAACCAACAACTTTTGACATATTCTGGAGTAATTTTATTTTTTGGTTCTAGTTTTATTCTACTTAGGTATAGAGATCTTTTATTACCAAAAAAAATGAAATTGAGATGATATATACAATTATTATTTGTTAATTAAAATAAAATTTAAAAGACAGGAAGGAAAGGGAAAGGGAAAAAGGCAGGCTGGCTGGACAGCCAAATACACCCAGAAATCAATATTCTAATCCCTAGAGTGATGAGAAAGTGGTTTTAGAGATTCAAATAGGAGAAATAAATTTTGTTTTAATGTGAGCAGCTGTATATCAGTTACATACCCTTTCTCCAATCTTGTTAATCTGATATAAATCATAAAATTTGAGGATTATAATCCTAGTCTCTATGAAAACTGAGATGATCAGGTATGCTAAGTGTTGTAGTCTTTATAAGTGTGATTTTAGCATCCTCATCACTACAGTTATAAAAGAAATTCATTAAATTCAAATTTATGGGCATAATTCTTGGACAATAGAAACATTTGGAGATGGACTAAACTATTCTATTTCAATTTCCCCTGTTGACCATATGACGGGTCACAAATGATGATGACAGTCAACTATGTATTATGTATTCAGGGATACAAGAGGAAAAATATTTGTGGGCACAATATGTATACATATGCATTAAAATTGCTAATATTGGTAGAATATAATATCCTAAAATTTTATGAATCTTACTAAATATCTCCTCTTGTAATTTTCCATGTTTCTGAATATAGATACATCCAAAAAATTTTTAATTATTCTCATTTTTGGTAACTTTTTGGGAATGAAAATCTTGGTAGGTAGCTTTGTTTATAGACAGTATAACTACATCCATATATACAAGAAACTTGAAGAAACAGGAGGAGAATAATAAAGCTAAAAAATGATTCAAGTTTTTCTGCTTTATTCTCTATGGATGAATCAGGTTTTTGGTAATGCTGAAATCTTTCATCACCAAAACTTATAGGCTTAGGTAAAATTTACTAATATGAATCTATAGATACAAGCTATGAGAGTAAGCTTTTGAGAGGAACAATATAAACAGTTTTTATAGTTCTGATAATGAAAAAGCATCAGGAAGGATTTGCCAGAGAGCTAAATCTAGATGACTTGCATCAATATTTGATTAGATACATTAGCTGGTCTAACTCTCAAATGATCAGAATAAACATGATTATATCTCAAAAATATGGTATTAAGGCATTGTTGGATGTTGGAGTGTGTGTGTGCAGGGGTTTCATTACCTACAGAATAATGAAGTGTTTCTTCTTGACAAAAAGACCATCAGCGCTTCTGCTGATGCGCTACATCAGAAATAGCTTTAAAATTCCAAGTTTGAATTAGGCTTGGTGTTCAATCTCAGTCTATGAATTATAGATTACAGATAGCAAATGACTATTGAGATTTTTAGTTCAAGAAAAATCAAAGAAGAGCAAAATTAGAAATAATTTAAAATTTGAAATCTGTCTTTAAAAAGGTGATGGATTAGCAATTATATGCCACATAATTACAATGTCTGCAAAGAAGTCAAACTTAAAATGAATACAAAAACAAACAAAAAATTGAGAGTGCCTGAGTTGTTTGAAACCCACAGGGGCACACATTTGTCTCAAATATGTGCGCGTGCACGCACACGCACACACACACACACACACACACACACACACACACTCACATCTTGGAAGATTTCACTAGCTTCATTTGTTATTGTATGCTGCTTGGATATTTGACTTGTTCATTTTTTCCTTTCTATTAAAGATCACATTTCCTTCATAATCAAAGTCCTATCAAACTCTTTGTGTGAATTCATCCTTATTTGATTGGCACATGGTGACATTACAGTGACAACATTAATGACTAGGCTTTAGTGTTTAAGAACTCTTGGTAAATGAAAGCAAATGGTGCTCTCTTGCTCTCAAGAACTCCTACCTATTTTGTGACTGAACCATCTTTGATCTAATTGATAATACTTAATAAAAAGTGATGTATTTTTAAACTTACTATTAACTTCCATAAAAGGAATATAGAGGAATATCATAAGATATGTTAAAATATATGTGTGTATGTACATTTTGTGTATAATGTATGCGTGCATGTGTATGCATACATCTAATAGCTTGAGTTTGGGAAAGTGAGCATTTATGTACACACACACACACACAGAGAAAGACACTTTGTTTTATAAATGGCCACACAAATTCTAAGTTAAATTAGTAAATGTTCATTGCTGCTAACTTTTTCTTAATTCTTCAGAGCATAATTGTCAAGAACCATCACAAATTTGATGTTGCTTGATAAAACATTTAGCAACCAAGTGATTTGTAATGAACTGTGGTACGAGTTTTCTCAGTGAACTTAAGAGCAACACTAGGTCTTCATCAGGGAAAGAGTGAATAAAAAGATTTATGTCCAAATCACATGCTTTAAACATTCTTCCTAAGTGCTAGTTTGCTCTTTGGTGTTTAGCCTGAAATTTAAAGCACTAAGGATTAAAAGGATTACAACATAATCTTAAATAATCCTAAATGTCATTTACAGAGAGAGAGTTGTAATAACTAAATAAAACCATGTTGAAGGATGGCAGTACTCTCAGGCAGCATCCCTGACACAAACAGTGCTTTTTCCACCTTCTCTCTGTTCACTGTGCACCTTAGGCTTCCATAGCCTTTCCATAGGAAATTCATCAGACAACATGGCTGAAAAATGGTTTAAAAAATACAGAATTGTTTTAGTTTTTAATATCCTTCAGTTTCAATGTTGAAAGAAAATTTTTATTTATATTGTTCCTTAAATTTCCTTCCTTCCTTCCTTCAAAAGTCTAGGGAAAGGGATTTCCTGACATGGTTATCAAATAGACAGATGATATGTCCCTTAAACATTCCCCAATCTCCAAGGGAGTACCCCCTTATTAAATATATGAGAGTGCAGTGCAATGTAATTAATTCCA
Source organism: Sciurus carolinensis (assembly GCF_902686445.1). Lineage (NCBI taxonomy): Eukaryota > Metazoa > Chordata > Mammalia > Rodentia > Sciuridae > Sciurus > Sciurus carolinensis. The sequence continues at coordinate 95,054,846 of NC_062215.1, forward strand.
TGCTGTTTAATTTAGCACTTAAATATTCTTTATTCTGTCATGTAAATTAATTTGCCTCCCAAAGAAAAAACAAAGACAGAAATTATATCAAACACTGCCCTATACTTAGTAAACTAGAAGACTGGACATGTATAAATTGATTAAATTGTTAGGGTTAAGACTAGAGTTGCATTAATTCAGGAAGAAAAACCTCTTTCATGAAATATTTAGGCTATTTTGCCCATAATATAGATCCTTTAATCCAAGATTCCATATGTTGAAATAGGAATATAGAATATGAAGATACAATCTGGTTTTCGGTCGTTTTCATTATAAGGTATAAGATAGTAGCTATTTATTTTTAAAAAATGGTTCAGTTATTTATATTCTAAAGTCATATCTTTCCTCAAGGCAGACAGTGACTAGGCCTCAGATTTTTACTTATTTTTAAAAAAAAATATTTAATAAAATTTTACCTTTGAACATGTGTTGGGCTCCTCTATAGATTCAAACTCCAAGTAAGATAATTCTACAAAGTAAGGAATTATGACTGATTAGGAATATGCCAATTGTTTACTTGAAAGGCAGAAAAAATTAAATGACTAGAGTAGATAAGTCCGTTCACTTCCCCCAATAACCAATTTACAACCTCAACAAATACCATGGTCTAATTTCTAGCAGTTGAGATTTTTTTTAATATGTTAATACATCTAAGGAGACAGATTCTTTCCTCTATAAGTAAAGTAGACCTCAGAATAGGTTTATCATTACTTGGATTAGTTTTCCTACTCTGGATGAAGTCTTCTGGCTATAATATATATTAAACATATTCATGTAATATTTTCCATGGATATGCATTACATTTAAAAATAATTTGATTGCTCTTCCTGATCCAAATGTCTTAGCTTAAAATGTTTAAGTACTACTTAAGTTTATTAATGTGAAGATAATTTAATAACATCTTGGAAAATACCATTTTAAGCCAAAAGGAAAACTACTAGTATTTTACTTTTATCCATTTCCTTGTGTTAAAAGTGGTGGTTTAAAATAAATCTGAGCTTTTACCAATTTTCTCTTTCATTTTTCAATACTTGTAGTTAAACTAAATGCAAAAGGATGATTCTTCACATTTATACATGCATTAGATTTTGAGTAAAGCTGGTTTCACTTTAGAGAATTACTCACAGGATCTTAAAAGGCATGGCATTAAAAATAAACTAGAGTAAAAGAAGCATTAATGTCTAATACGGTTGTTTTTTGCTTTATAGCTTGTCCTCAATCATTTTATCTACCTATTAGAAACCCATTCATTATTCAGAAGGTACAGTGATGAGAGCCCCTGAGTCTGGGGACCTGAGTTCCAGTTTTGGTTTTGTCAGTTGTAACTTTTTGTAGAACCAGGGCAGGACTACTCCTCCAACTTAAAGTTCGTCACACCAAGAAAATAAGAGATAATAGACCTTCTATCACCTGCCTCCCATCTGTGTTATTGTTAAAATAAAGTGACCCTTTGGTGTATACTAACCACATCATCTCATAACATTTTTAGGGGGATTCCAGAAGTGGATTTCAGAATAATCGAGATGAGGGAGATATCTGTAAAAGGCAGCTCAGAATTTCTGAATATTTCTACTTTTAAATGCCTTCTCAACCATTGAGCAAGATTTAATACACCATGTGGAAATCTTTTGTTTTTCATTGCATAACAAAGACTATGCCTTCAAACCTTAAATCACTTTTAGTATTCTACTTTTTTAAATAAATAGTATTGAAGATGTACTATCTAATCAATATGCTAATTAGTTAATGATATATCCAAGTGAACCCTTTAAGAAAAGCATTTTTCTGAAGGAGCTTCTACCAAACTATGAACAGCAACTTGTAAAAGGTAACTGAGAGACACATGCAAAAAGGATGCCCCCAAATAATAGACAATGGTGACATTGCCTCTCTACTGAGATTGGGATGGTAATGATTTCTGAATGGAGGGAGAGAGATCTGATTATTTTTGTGATGTTTGATTCACTGTGGTTGGTGGGGTTGCACAATTTTTTTCTGAAGGAAGGACATAATTTTATAATTAGGGATATGATTTAGAAATATGAAAGTTAGGGATATGTAAGATTGCAGAAAAAAGAGACAAAGAGCAGGGAATAAAATTGATTGTAACAATTTAAGTGAGACTGAAAGAACACGTTAGCTCTGCTGAGTGAGAGGAGAAACATAAAGTAATAGAAGGATAGAAAACACACTCCTCAAAAGATGTACATGCCATTTGGTTCAGACCAGGTGACTTGAAAGTCAATCTTTCTGCAGATTTAATTTTGGAAAATGGTGAAATTCTTTTTTAAAGATATATAACCTGGATTCTAGATATATAAATTAAGTAGATTAGTAGCAAATCAATACCGAGTTTGTGTTGTCTGAGTGATTCTGCGAAGTGCACAGGTCCAAGCCTTAACTCAGGATCTGAACTCATTTGTACAGCTTTGTCTTTCTATTAACTACTGAAGGGTATAATGCAACCTTACTGTATTATTTCTCCTTGAACTAGCATCAAGGCAGAATGAAACTAGGTGATAGTAAAGGTTACAGTAGCCACAATCATACATTATAGTCCCAGATCAGTCAAAGGAACCAAAATTTAAAGTTTCTAAAATCTATCAAAAATTTTAAATTAAAAGAAAAATATATCAGCATGACTTGTTCTGTTTCTAACATTTCAGTAAAAGAATGGATGCATGTGATCTAATGAACTTAGATTCGTGCTCTGCTCACTCACTTCACCCCACCTTCTTGAAATTGTTGACTATGTGTACTCAAAGATGAGAGTTATGACTTTAGAATGAATTCTGAGTTTCAGTCTGACACCGGGCAAACTGCAACAAGCTATTCTTCATTTGTTGGCATCATGCTGTGAATCCCCTCTCTCGGAAAGTATCTTTCTTGATGTTTTGGTAGAGAAATGTGATGGTCTCTGTACCACTCACCCACTCCTTTGGCTAACAGTATATTTTCCCCCTGTCTACTTAGGGTGAGATCAACCAGCCACATAAGGAACAAACCTATGACTTCAGACCACACACAACAACCTGAGCAAAAGAGATTACTTTGTAAAATCATCAAGTGTTATGGTTTTTTCCCACTTGTGATTTTCATCTTGTATAAAAAAAAGTATAACATTGATTCTGGCAAGATAGTGTGCAAACCAAGGGATCTCTTTTTTATATCTGTTTGAAAATTCTTATTTTATATTTGTGAAAGAGTAGTCATGTTGACTTCATGCTGAGTATTTTTTTTTTTTTTTTTTTTTTTTTACAAACAGACCTATTCTAGAAAAGGAATGGTTTAATCCCTAAAGCTGGTGCATAATAGATGGGTCCAGTAAATGGTATCACATTTTACAGCTTGTCCATAAGGATGACACAAGGTGAAATAAAATTGAGTGCTTTCAGAGAGCATAGGATCACTGGCAGATAAGTAGCCTGTGCCATTCCATTTTGGGAAGTGTAAGGTAATGAGGCTGGATGTGAAGGCAAGAGAAATACTCACTGTTTATTATGCCACAAGCCACTGAGCACGAGAAAATCTGGGCAGTGGTGAACAAAATGCTGAAACCTCAGAACAATGTTGAAAGCTGTGTAAAAAAATAACGAAGCAAACATCCATAAACAAAGGCTCGAAATGAATGCAAGGGAAATACACTAAGTTTATGATGAAACGGAAGTGCCAGCACTCACGCAGAACTGGAGAGGCCCCCTGCAGGATCTATGTTTAGAGTTTCCTGATGTGAGAGGGAAACATGGTATGGAAAACTTGTTAAATAATAACTGTTTAAAAGCAAGGATATAGAATGGTACAGGAAAGTTAAGGATTCTTGGTATCAGAAGAGGGAAGAGGCTGTTCTTATATCTCAGCAAAACAGCTTGGCCCAGGTGAAACAATGAAATGAAATGGCCAATGTTGGGGAATAACCATGGAAGAAGTCGTTCAAACTCTTGGGATTAGAGGATCAACATATGGGTATGAAGTAACTTCACCAGGGAAGGGACATTCACAGGAAGCATTTAGAGCATTTCTTTAATAGAGAGCTATTTGATTCTAAAACTCAGCCTTACCATTTACCTAACATTACACTTCCAGCTCTGAGAGAAATTTTAACAGTCTCACTCCCTGGGTGAATATGTGCAAACTAAGACATTTACAGTGGCAAATATAAGAAATAACAGAGACATCCCCAAAGAGGAAAGAAACACTGTCACTGAGGATTCCCTTCTCAAGCAACTTAGAGAGACTTAGAGGCTTGGTCTTGTGTTGAAGTTGAATTCAAGCAGTGCTTCATTTTAAAATTCCTACACCCATGATCACGCAAAAGTCAGACTTCTGATACTTGACTTCTGTGATGACTTAAGATCAATCAGTAGAAAGCGAGGTGATGAATATACTCAATGTGAAGGAGACACTGATCAGGGTGGCAGAAAATTATAGGAAGGCCTCCTCTTTTGACAGCTATACTGCAACAGTTACAGTTGCAGATGTTATTTGTCCACCAGACAAGAAAATATTTGTTTCAAGCCACAGGTATTTTATACCACAGTATCAAACTGAAATCCAGCAGCAATTTAATGTTTGATGTGTATGAAAATAAATGTTTTGTGGAGCCCAAATACTTTAAAACAAATGGACCCCACAAAATATATTCAGTGATCTGAAAAGAATGGCTGACTTCATTATGAAGAAATTTGTCCTTTTGCTAAAGTAAGGATCGTTCCATTATTAACAGGAAATCTTAGATGGACTACACAGAATGCTGCATTATTCATAAAAGCATTGCTGCCATCTGGTGGCTCCTTGGCATTTCAGCACTGACTATGCTGATTTGATTTGACTGGGTGCTCATGTGAGGTATGCAAAGGAGGGCCTTGCCTGGTAAAATAAAAACGTGGACATCCTCTGGCCCTAGATAGCATTCATCTGATGGCAGTCGTTTCTCTCTCTGCTGTTGTAGAATGGAGGATTCAGGGGAGGTAATGAGATACTTGGAAATCTTTTGTCCTGAACGTGAAAGTGTATTTTACATGGCTTATCTAAGGAAGTTACTCTTGGCTGTTCTTGACTGATAAATTTTGTCGACATTCATTTCTGTTGGCAAATAAATGTGTACTCAAATATTAGGAAGCTATATTGAATCTAAAGATATGCTATTTTACTTAAATAAGAATATATGCAAGATACTGTAATCCCTCATTTGGATCCAAGCATGATTTTTTTTTTAAGTTAGCACTCATTGAGTCTGATTTTGGAAATAATGCAATTTACAGTGTTAAAGAAAATTATAGAGCTGCCTAAAACTCCAGGTTTTGTGTCATTGAATTGTTATATTTAAAAAATCTGACTAATTCTTAATGCCTCAAACCTATAAATAATATTTCTTTGAATATTTACAAATTAAATGACAAATATTTTTTAGCTCACATTGTATTTTTCTTTGACAATAAAATAGTTAAAATATGTTGATGATTTTCAAGCATCAGTGCATTAACTCATTCTTAATCAGAACCAATTAGATTATCTTTGGAATTTTAATATGCTTTAAGGTTCTAATAATTATAGAATGGCTCATTGTATGTAGTGAAATCCTGACCCTTAAAATGGATATTTGTATAGCTCAGAATCCTTTGAAGATTATAGAAGATAATGAGTTAAAATTGCCCCAGGAGGAAAGTTAGAGTTCTGTCCTGAATTCTCCGAGACAATATTTAATAGTTAATGTTCAGTTTCTAGTCAATATTTCCCTGTCATTAAACTATCTTATGATTTAAAAATCACTAACAAGAAACATTGCCCTAAATTTGGAGAATTATAATATTGAGTGAATATTATTCTTTACATGAAAACTTAAAAATGACTATTTTTAAAGTAAGACATTTGAGTGTTATTTAAAAATTCTTGGGAAGGTTTCCACTCTATAATATGTACTTGATACTACCTTTTGTCACTTACTACTTTTACCACTTAGTTCTTCTTCCTCAAAACATTTACTTTGGCTCATGGAAAAGCATGGCCCATTTTCTCTGAGAAGATGGCTCAATTCCTTGTCCCTTTTGCATTTTCTATTCTACCCACATTTAGGAAGAGGGTGTGAACCATCACCACCACCACAGAAAAACCTTGCAAAGAAAGTAAATTGATAATAATTATCCCATGCCTCTTTTATCTGTAAGTATAAAATGTTCATTAAATTATTCTCCTAAGAAACAGAACTGTATGTTTGTTTCTAATGGTTTCATAAGAGATAGTAAACCTTCTACCTATGGTCAGGATGTTCTGGTATGTAGTCATAAGTTGCTAATGTCTATCTCAACAGCATTCCCTTTTGGGGATGCTTTTACAGATACTTAACAATAAATTCCCATTTAGTAAAAGGATCATTCATTTAGTATTATTAATGATGTCACCTCAAGACCTTTAGTATGTAATTGCTAGATGTTTCATTTTAGGGTAGTAGGGCATTTGATGGGTTTTTGCATAGGGTAAATTTTATGGCAGTGACAACTGCATCTCAGTGGAGCATTGATTCCTTTTTTCATAGAAAGCGAATTTTGAATTTCTTTAAGAAAATCGTTTTGTCACATATGACTCTGGCTTAGGCTGGGTTCCCCTGAAAGAAAGTTTGAGACTAGGTAGTATATTCCAACTAGTTTATTTGTGATGTGATTTCAGAAAGCTAGAATTTAAAACTATCGGTACTGAAACAGAAAGAAGAAAAACCAATATAAGTTCATTATAGTGTGTGTTATGGGATGGTTGGATGCTTGTTAGAATTTTCCTCCAAAGATGATCACATGAAGCATTTTTCCATTAACATTGAACTCCTTTGGTTTGAGGTTGCCTCTGGGGTGAGATATTGTCTTTACATCTTCTTGACTCCCAGACTGTATGGGGGTGCCCAGAAGCCTCTTTCAGGTGTTCTACTCTATAGGACCAGAAATTAAAAGACTTGTGTGATACATGCCTGAGGAAAATGCAGGTAGCACAAAGAGAATTGAAACTCACGTGGAACTATTATACCAGCAGCAGCTGTGGTCACAGACACAAGCAGAAGTAACTGATATGATCCAACATTTCCATATTCAAATTTCCCTATACCACACACTGAGTCTAACCCACCGAAGTCTTCAAGGTGGCTACTGACCTCAATCTCTACTTGAGAGCTAACCAGAAGTTTTAATGGAAAAGTATTCACTGCTCTTGCTGTAACTGCATATGAGGTCATCTTGGATATTGATCATCAATTTTCTCCATCACAGATTCTACATTTTTCTCATCTTCGGGCAGAACTATATGATTTATTGTGTTTGCCTGATGTGGTCAGTAAGACCTTCACATGTAAGGGGTCTAGACCTTGATTTCATGACATCTTCAGGCTGTGTTTGCTGTAGTTGACAGTTCACTGCACTCACAGGCATATAGCACTAAGAGACATCTCCATGAATCACTTGAGATCCAGAATCATTCTTCTGACTGCCATTATACAGAAGAAATCCCACCCTTTCATTGTAAAGGTCATTTTCCCCATAAATTTAATAATCATTTTATTTACTTTTTGGTCCATACTTGAGTATCCACAGTTACCATCAGTGGTTATAGTAACTTCATGGTATCATTACTAATCCCTCTTAGAAGCAAACTTCTCTCCCATTCAAGAACAATAATTTCCAATCTATCGAGGTCAAAGTTTAAAACTCAGAAACATAAATGCTGTATATGGATCACTGTAGCAGCTACTCCTTTTCTGTTTTTTAGACCCATATATTCTAGCTCTTATAAACACAGTGTCATATATCTTCACAGATTCAGTGAATATTGTGCATTTTGAAAGATAAGACCACAAACTAATAAGTTATTTTCTCTAAGCTTCTACCTTAAGGAGGAATGGAACTAGGATACCATTCATTTTTTCTATTAGGTTAATTGCTTCCAAGTGGTGTTATATTTAGTAAGATCAGAGTCTCCCAGAATCATGTAAACAGTGTTGCATTCCTTTATTTCCCTGGCATGAGGTAATGTTGTGAATGACCCCATATTGCACCATGATGCACCATGGTCAGAGAAAGCAAACCTACATCCATATCCAGAAATGGTGTGAATTCCAGTGAGAATAAGTCACTATTACCTCAAGAAAGGAAGCGATCTGATGTAGCCAGTTCACCATCAAGCATCAGGATGGTTTCTTGAAGGGACTATGTCTACCTGTGCTGCTGGAAGATTATGCAATCAGCAGTGATAGGAGTTATGTTAGCTTTATTAAGAAGAAGTCATGGTACTGAGCCTATGTGAAGTCCCCATCCCACCACTGTGGTCACACCATTCATGGGTCTATTGTGCAAGTGTTATCTTGCTAAAGAGAGAAGCTAGAGGACATCAACAGATTAAGTCATCTGGTGCACTGGCTTACTCTGTGGTAAATATTAAGACATTGATATGAAATGAGACACACAAATCTGTGTGTTCTGTGCCAACTCCCATAAGTCCATTGGAATTTTCCAGATTCCTTTGTCTCTAATCTTCTAGACTGTCTACCTCCAGGCCTGTGACTAACACGAAAAGTCATTTTCACCATCTGGCAATCTTTCCATATTGCTTTCTTCAGGCTACCCTATTCTCAAGCTGACTCTTTGCATGTCTGCCTAATTGGAGGATTTTCCTCAGCATTGTCCTACAAGGACGCCCCAGGGTGGGTATATCATAGAGCTGCTATTCATATTTTTGGTGCTCATCAACATAGAGCTGATCCTTCTACGAATCAGGCTTGAGTTTTTGCATTATTCATCTGCTGGCTTCGAGAACCTTCATGAGGCCACAGAGACAAGCTCAGAGAGAGGGATAAATATAGCAGTGACAGGTAAAATGTAAATTTGAGCCACCTGTTCATGAAACTTACTTAGGTTCTTCAGACCTGCTTGGATCAAATTCTGAATATAGCATTTCTATCCAGGGATTCTTGACCAACATGCTATTCAGTGAATCTGAAAATACAAGGTCATCATTGAAAGCTGAAGACACATAGTCACTTGATCTGGTGCTCGTTTTTATTCTGTCCTAGCGAGAGGCCAGAATTTACTATTTTTTAAATTTATTTTTATTGTAAACAAATGGGATACAGCATACTACAGAGATGCAGGATTTACTTTTGGTTGGTGAGAATTTCTTTACTATAGAAGACAATTTTCCCCTAGAATCCTCTAGGCCTTTGTTTCTGAAACTCTTAGTATGACCTCCCCCAGACCCCCCAGGAATAGCACACTCTAACTCCTTGGTGTATTTTCAGAATCTTATCTCTTGAGAGTTAAGGAACTTTCACCATAGCCTGCACTGGCTACAGGCATGAAGTTATGGATGGCCACCCCAGTGGATGAATGGCATCTTGATATCTTATTTCCCCATATACTGACTTACCTAGTAACAGAGGTCCCGGACATTAGGTCATATAACCATATGAAAATTCTGAATACAGTTCAGATTCCTGACTGTGAGCCAGTGAATGATTATTTATTTATAAATGTTTAACTGATAAACAACAACATGCAAATTTTATATGTTAATGGGGTACTATGTAACATTCAACACATATACATTTGTAATGTTTAAATCAGGTTAAGCACATGTATATCCTCAAACATTTATCATTTCTTTGTGATGAAAACTTTGAAAATCCTTTCTGCTATCTTGTTTAAATATACAGCACATAACTGTTATGTATAGTCACTGTACTAGCCAATAGTACCCCAGAGCTTCTTGCTCCTATCTAACTATAACTTAGTCCCCACTGAGGAACCTTCTCTCATCACTCCCCACCCTGACTTCCCTGTCAGGCTCCTGATAATCACCATTCTACTCTTAACTTCTATTAGATCTTTTTTTTTATTCAACCTATAAATGAGATCATGAAGTACTTGTCTTCCTGTTCCTGTCTCATTTCACTTGACATAATGTCCTCTAATCACATCCATGGTTTTTCCAAATGACAGAATTCTTTCTTTTTATAGCTGAATAGCATCATTCTATTGTGTATATTTAGGACATTTCTTTATCTACTTCCCAGTTGATGAACACTCAGGTTATTTCGGTTTCCTGGCTATTATGAACAGTGCTTCAGTGAACATGTGAGTTTAGATGTCTTTCCTACACATTTATTTCATGTCCTGTTTTTATATATTTAGTAGTGGAATTTCTGGGTCACATGGTAGTTCTAGTTTTAATTTTTAAGAAACCTCCATTTTATTCTCCGTAATAGCTGTACTAATTCACATTCACCAAAAATGTGCAAGGATTCCCTTTTGTCCATATCCTCATCAACATTTGTTATCTTTTTAGTCTTTTTGATGATAGCCATTCTTACTGGGGTGAGGTAATATCTTATGGTTTTGACTTGCATTTCCTCGATGATTGGTGATGTTGGACATTTTTTCATGTACCCTTGGACCATTCTTATGCCTTTTTTTGAGAACCGTCTGTTTAGATTTATCACCTTGTTTTTGAGTTGAACTGTAGTTTTGCTATTGAGTCTTTGAAATTCCTTGGATATTCTAGATATTATGCCTTTGGTTGTAGTTTTAAGCCTGTAAATTTGGGGCTTATTTGTTACAAAGCAATAACTAATTTATATGCATAATATATTAAGATATATAATTCAATGGTTTAATTTTCATGAGTAAATAATTGTGTATTTGAAAATAAGGTTTAACCAGTATAGAAAGCCTTTTAAAAGATAAAGGAAAACAGGTATGATGGCACACATCTGTCATCCCAACCACTTGGGAGACTGAGGCAGGAGGATCACTCGAACCTAGTAGTTCAAGATTAGTGTGGACAACATAGTGAGACTCTGTCTCAAAAAAAAAAAAAAAAGGAAAAAGAAAGCCATTGAATCACAGTTGATGGTGACAACTTTTAATAATTAGTTTCCAAGTAGTTGCACCTTATAGAATTGTAGAGAAAATGCAGGTAGTGACATTTCATTTGGTCATGTCACTTTCTATTACTCAGTTTGTTTATAGAAATAGTTGCCTAACAAAGTTAACTTCCAGGAAGAATGCCAGGTTACAAGGAATCATACCAGAGTCTTGGAATCACATTGGGCTTTCTCCCAAAGTTTTGCAACATTAGGTGGAGGCACCATAATTTGGCTTGAAAAGTTATAAGGGAAAAAAATGACAGAAAATGCTCATGGAACAGTGTGTTCAGTCTTCAAGATAGTATCTTTCTTAGTCTCTTGAACATCAGAGAAAATTATATGTCTATGTTATTTTTAAAAATAGTATGGACCAACAGAATACAGGGTTGTCATATATCATTGTTAGGCCAACAACTATAGAGGTTCTAACCCAAAAATTGGGCTGTAAGACAAGAGCAGATACAGCCACAGTTGGAAAATCTAAACATAGTCTAAAAGTTTTGGCATTCCAAGAGTTTCTGGTGGAAAGAAAAGAAATTTGATTTCTATGCTCCTGATGGAAAAACTTGCAAATAACCTGGGGAAATTGTATTTGTCACATTTTCATTGCAAATTTTATTTTCTATTTGTTTCTAAAAGTTGAAAATAACCTTTACAGTAAAAAAAATCATTTATTATGAAAAACATAGGTCATGTTGCTTTGGATTTTGAAATTAAATATTCTAACAATTACTTTAACTTTTTAAAAAGTACATATCATAAGTGCCATTATTATTCCTGAGAATTTTCACAGAGTATTCCAGGTGAGATATCTAGTTGGTTAAAGTGAACAAGCTATTCCCAGACCTACCTCCATCAGTATAATTTTCAGTTTCCTTTTCTCTCAAAAAGTATGCAAACAAGAAGATTTGATTCATTTATTTCTTTCTGAGAGTTTTTTCCTTACATAATTAAACCCAAAGATAAGCATAGTGTATTCATGCTAAAGCTCCATGATGCTAAGTCTGTTCTGTCTTGGACTAAAAATTTATTTGAATTCCTTCAACTAAATTAAATTTTAAAATTACAATAAAGTTTATTATTTCCAAATCTATGTTAGGTTAACTTTAGGTACAGAAACTGATGAAAAACGGGAATAAAATTATTCAGTTATATCAAACTCTAGGTGTTAAGTGATACATTTTGCATAGTTATTTTTGAAACTGTGTGTTCAGTTATTACTTTTTCATAGTACTGGGGTAGAGCTCCAGGATTTAGAAGACTCGGTTTTCAGAAAAGTCTAATTTATGGTTGTGAAATTGATTAATACAGAACTATTCCCCATTATTTCCCATTATGTCTCTTATTCCGTAGTTTATTTTTAATGAATTTTCCTATATCATATAAGATGTTGTTTTAATAACACATATTAATTTATCTTCTACAAACAAAATTATTCTTTCTAGTGTAACACAAATCCAACTATGGTGAAAATGTCAGTATTGGAAAAATTTCAATGTGAGCTCTATAAAATGTATTTAGAATACATTTCAAATGCAAGCTCTATGTAACTAATACTTGGATTCTATAGAGTGCTGTCCTGTTTTAGATGAAAGCTGCTAATTTTTCTGGAAATGAAAACAGGGCAGACGAAAGTTGCCCAAGGGTTGCTGTTGTAAGAAGGTACATAGTTCACTAAAGAGCTGATTTGGAAAGAATATACATCTGTGATTGCTGATTGATGAGGTTTTTGTTTTCCTTTTGTTCACTTATTATGTAACTTTGTTAAAGTTATATATTATAAGTGAAATATTTAGCAGGAGGTAATCATTTTCTGCTTTAATGAACCCACTGCTACTCAGAAACAGAGAGATGTTAGAGAAATAACTTCTTTTCTTCTTCTACTTATTTTTTTTTTTTTCAGTCCTGAGGTTGAATCCAGGACTTTGTACATGCTAGAGAAGTGTTCTAACACTGATCTACAGCTCTAGGCCTTAGAGGGAAACTTCTTAAATTTCTCAAATTCCCTAGGGCTTTTGTCATATGACAACATCCTTGCATTTACTTCTTTTGTTCCCCATAACCTGCTCCAAATTTGCTCATGTTTTTAAATAAATAGAAGAGTTATAATAATTTAATGAAATAAATATTAACAGAAAGGACCAAATATCATTAGGGTTTTAATTCGTATCTCACTCCAATCAGAATGACAATTATCAAGAATACAAGTAACAGTAAGAGCTGGCTAAGATATGGAGTAAAGGGTACACTCATACATCACTGATGTGACTGCAAACTGTTGCAACCATTCTAGAAAACAGTATGGAGATTCCTCAGAAAACTTAGAACGGAACAACCATTTGACCACTTCTTTCTTTTTCCATCCAAAGGATTTAAAGATAGCATGCACATCCACAAAACACTAATTTAAATAAAACTAAAAGTAAATAGCAGAAAGATCAATAGACTAGAGGGAAGGGAAAGGGGGTGGGAGAATGGGAGGAGAAGGGGAAGTACTGGATACTGAATTCAAACAAATTATATACCAAGCTTTGATAATTATGCCAAAATGAGTCCTATTGTCATGTATTTCTAAAATGAACCAATAAAAACAAAAAAGAAAATATTTTCTCTCCAAAAAAAAAAAAAGAGATCACAAACAATAGGCTGACCTTTTAAGCTCCGAACTGAACTTGGCTTATGTCATGATCTTCATTTTCTGGGACTGTGGGAGTCACAAAGTCAGCACAGCACAGAGGCACGGTCCTCCATATACATGGCCACTGCAGGGAGAGGCACTAGATTGCATGGTGAATAGTCATAGAACATACCACAGTCCCTACAAAACTAAATATTCAAATTACCTGCTCATCTTAATAAAGGGATATTGTGGTGGTGGTGGTGGTGGTTGTTTAAATGGAGTAAAATTGCATCATGCCATTTTAGAGATAAAAGCATATTTAACATAATTTATTGTGTACTTGTAATTGATGGTAACATAATGACTCATTTAAAAGAACCATTCAGCTCTTTTGATAAACACAGTTGAGTGTTAAACTAGAGTTCAAGTTATTCAACAACATATGTCAACCTGCATAGCAATTCATATCTATTTTAAAATTAGCTCAGAAGTGTTAGGGATATGGAAAATTCGCACCAATAGTTATTTATGTCCAAGGAAGATGCATGAATTAAAGGAGCTAAAGGTCAAAAATTTCAGGGTGAAATAAGTACTTTTTGGAAGGCAATAAAAATAAGGCAAAGTTGAACATTATTTGTATTCAGTAAATGAACAATAAAATAGAATCATTTCTTTTTCCAAGGGTAAATGAAAATATATATCATCAAAAAAGACAATGTTTATTTACAGATATTCACATACCTTTTGTAAAGATATAAAGTGCATAAATATTATTTGTTAGACTGTCAGGAAATGCTCTAATGAGAAAATATACTAGAAAGCACTTTTATTGTTGGAATTACAATTACTTTCTGGAAACAGATGTATGACCTAGGAATCACGATTTTTTTTCTATCAAGTTTTGGGAAATGTAACCATTTGGGGTGTATACCAAGGAGAGAATATATTAGATGGGATGAAGGAAGAGAGAGTTGTTAATATAAATTGCTCAGCAAGAAAAAGAACATTTTGATTGGGGGAAAAAAGTCATCTCTTTCTAGAATGAGGCATATTCCTCATTTTCAATGCTGTAGATTTGTTACAACAAGTAAAAACTAATTTTAGTGAAAGTACCAACTAATGTCAGTGAAAAATGATTACAATTCAACCCTATGTATGTAGCTATGGTGGCAAAGTTATTTTGCAGAATGTAGTTTTTTGTTTGTTTTTTATTTTGAAGACATTGGTTTTAAATCCAATGTACAGCATATTGGTTTAAAACAAACAAACCAAAAGTCCCTCAACAACAGTCCCAGTACACCGAGTTGCAATTAGCTACCACTCCTGGGAAATATTCTGGTACATGTTGCTGGCACTTGAAAAATTTACACCTTCTAAGGAAAGGGAGGAAAATTCTGTCAAACAATTAAACTGATTAGAATTCCCAAGAATGTGAAAACAAAATGAGCCCTAAATTAGAAAAGAATGGCAAATAGTGTATATGAGGCTATGACTTGGAAAAGAGAAAGTAAAAGAGGTTTGAACCTTGTATAAGTCATTCTTTTTCTTTAAAAAAAAATGTAATTCAAGTTAGGTAAGAACTCAGGTACTTAATAGAGTTGGAAAATATGACCAAATGCCCTGAAAAATAACAATATATTCATACGCTTGTTACTAATATTTTGGACAAACGAAATGGTCGTTAAATCTGTGAATGAATATATTTTGGGAAACCAAGTAGTTAAGTTTAAATGTGACTTACTGTCAAAAAATGTAGAATATATCGATAAGTACAAATATTTGGATGAAGAGGAAGATAGAAGACGTTGGCATTTATAAGATTAATTTAGGGTCAACTCTTTTAAACATAGATATAAATATTATCCAGTGTAACAAAAATTGAATACCCCAGTTTACCTTCCTTTCCTAACTAAATATATTATAATGAGTTATAAAAATTAGAACATCTTAGATTCTCCAGGAAATTAAATAAGCCATCTTGTTTAGAAGGTTATGTTTTGAAGATTTATTTAAGCAGGGAAACATAATATGGTTTACACATTTCCTGTGTCAACTATTCCTTTGTCATGTCTTCAAATATGTGTTTATTATGTTCAAGTGCTCTAATTTATTTAGATATTAAAAATGAAAGTAATGCATCCAAACTTTTTTTAATAAACCTATGAAGAAAGAACAAAACATGAAAGTCTGGAGAGGGGACTGCCAGAGAGAGAAAGAGAGAGAGAAATTTAAGTACCTTTGAAATTTAGATTGTATTTAACATAAGAATGAATTTTTGCCATTAAAACAGTAATTTTTTATAATTAAAAGAAATGGCTCTTACAGAAGTGTTGATCTCTATAATCACCTTGCACCAACTCTTTTTGCACCACCTCAATCATTTTGTTCTATTGTTTAACAAAACTCCTTTTGAGCTGATAACAGACACTCCTGGTCATTTAATTAATGTATCTTCAGTGAGTCATCCTTTATTAATAAAGCGAGGAATGAATTCCTCTTCACCTAATCAGATTTCGACCATGTTTCAGGAAGTTAAATAGCAAAATAACTCTGAATTTTAAAACTCAGACCTGGTTACATAGATACACCTTCCAAATGGAAAGAGTGTTGTAAATCACTTCCCATTATTAAATAACTCAAAAGATACTTAGTCAAACTATTTAAAAAATATGTATCATTTTACTACTTCCTGATCACATTGAGAAATTCAAGGCACAAATTAATGAAAGGAAAGTCATTTACACTGAGTGATACGTGTTCACAGTTTGTGCTAACAATCCTGCAAATCTACCTGTTAATTAGGTCTCATCATGTTTGATTATCAATTTTTTTCAAAAAATATTTCATGATGAGGTATAAATTGTGTTAATAATTGTTATGGAAACATTTTTCTAGTAAGATGTTAATCTTTTTCAATCATTCTGGACCAACCACAAAAACTTTTGAGTTTAACTTCGCTTAAAATATTGCAACACAAAACTTTTCAATCTTCTGTAGACAGTTCTGCTTAACTTTGGATATGATTTCTTTTGTCCTTATGATTTAAGATAAAATTCTTCCCCATCCTGAGAGCAGTACCTTTTCACCTGTATTGACTGTTTTTGAAAGAACTAAAAATTTTTTTAAGCATTTGGCTATTTTATATACCAGCGATCTGTACTTTGTTCATAATTTATTTTGGTATGTAGGGTGAAGTGATCCAAATAGTCTCATCACTCAATATCATTGAGTAATAATGCACAGCTTCTCAATGCTTTTGTGATGCTTACTTTTATTCCCTGTTATTTTCCCTTTTAAAGCAGTTTATTTCAGAGATATAGATTTGGTTTTTTGACAGCACCTGAAATTGTTGCTTTGATTATTCTAACCTCATAATTTATAATAATTACTGGAAAGTCAAATTTCCTGTCTAGGTTTCCTTTTCAAAATTATCTATTGTTTTCAGAATGTTAATATGGTATAAAAACAAACTGATTTTGGTCTTCTTAAGTAACCTGTTTTATATATATTTTTTTTATTCTGAAAATTTAAATAATCATTTTAATAATCATTTATTTTACCGTTTTGTTGTTGTTGCTGTTGTTTTTGGTGATTCTTTGGATCAAACCCAGGGCCTCAGGCATCCCAGAAAGCCCTCTACCACTGAACTATGTTCTCAAACTTATTTTTGCATTATCTTACCAGTCACATTTAAAATATTTTTAATATGTATTCAAAATTTTTGAGCTCAGAACAGATATTTTTATTAATTTTCAGGCAATTAAGGATCACCTCAAGTTTTTTTTTTTTTTTAACTTCAGGGAATCCTATATTCTATAAAATTACCACTCTTTTTCACATAACATTTTTATTAGTGCATTTTAATTATACATAATAGTGGAATTCATTGTGCCATATTTAGATAGGCATAACATAATTTGATTAATCTCTTCCTTAGTACCTTCTCTTTCCCTCCTCTCCTCCTTCCCCTTATCTGATTGCTTATTTTAGTTCAAAAATTCTTTCTCTTTTTCTCTTACTTTAAATTGCAGTTCTTTCTGCTTTCTGCACTGTTAATTCTGCTCTTTTCTGTCCCTAAGATTTCAATTTTTCTCCTCTGTAGATTTCCCCTGTATTGTTT
Organism: Sciurus carolinensis; assembly: GCF_902686445.1. Taxonomy (NCBI): domain Eukaryota; kingdom Metazoa; phylum Chordata; class Mammalia; order Rodentia; family Sciuridae; genus Sciurus; species Sciurus carolinensis. The sequence continues at coordinate 95,072,522 of NC_062215.1, forward strand.
CTTACCCTTTTCATCCATGCATTCATTTCATTCTGCATCAGCCCTTAAAATATCAAAGCTTCCACTTCTGACCCTATAAATTTCAAGTTATCTTTTATGAAGAAGTCAACACAGATACATTCCTAAAGGCTGCATTTCTTTCAGTACATCTTCCCTCCTCCATCCCATATATGCTGTAAAAATTTCTTCTTTTCATAAAGTTTTTAAACCTTTTTATATGATTGGGTTGTTATGGGTTTTATCCATGAATGCTGAAAACTCACTCCCTTTTTAAAATTGAGAGAAAATTAATGTATCAAATATCCTCTTGCATTATATATTCAACTCATTACAGAAAGATGGGTTTATTTCAAGAATTATATTGAAATTTATTTTAATTTTATTTTACACAATTTCAAACAGTTGGTAGTTCTTTTTGTACTCAAACATGGACATGATTCCATAATTTTCTAAAAGAATGAAGTACTTATTGTGTTCTTTTTAATCTTTAGTCATTGTTGATTTTACTCTTCAAATGTATTTCTCTCTCTCTCTCTCTCTCTCCCCGCCACCCCCGCATTGCCTCCATAGAAGGTAGAAGAGGATATGGGGCTAGGACAGGGATTCTAATGGTCCAGTGGTATCAGAGAGCAGCTCCTTCAAGGGAGTGAACATTGGGCTCCATTGTGAGCAGTACAGGTCAAACATTTTAGGAAGGAGGAGTTAGTGGGGTCTTTCTAATATTTTTTTTCTTGCTTCCTAATTCTGTTTAAAACATCTAGGAAAATGTGTATTGCTAATCTCAATCACAGTTAACCTGTAAAATATTTAGGGATAATTATCAATCTACAAGAATCACTGATCAGCATTTACAATCTCCAGTGCTACTAGGGCTTGAGTTCTAGGTTTTAATGAATATTTCAGTTAAAAAATATAAATTAAATACATATTTTACCACCAAGTCATTCCAGATCTTGCATTTAATAGGCTGTGTTTTTTAAATTTAAATTTAACTATAAAAATGGATTTTGTCCTTGTTTTTTTGCATGATAATTTCAGTGTCTGAGAATGGAAAGATAAGGATAGCCATGTAGATTGTTTCTATTTCATATGTTCAAATACATGGTCTAGATTTTTGTCAGCATATCATTTCATTGTTCTTTTGTGCTTTTCAATAGATTTTTTAAAATTAAAGAAAATTATTTACAATGCTTGGCATAATCATTCCATTTCTATTTAGAGATCCTGCATTAATTTAAAATATTCCTGCTTAAAATATTACTACACTGATATTCTTAAGTTGTTGGCAACCAAAAATGTAGAAGTAATTCAGTTGATATACTTTCATTAAGTAATATAGATGATAAAGTAGGTTAAAATAATGCATTAATCTCTAATAGAATCTAATAAGTATTTCTAAATAGTTTGTTGATATTTCATAGTACTTACTATAATTACTGCTTTATGTTATAGTTTAAAATGCTTGCCATGAATCCAATTCTTAATAATAAATGTATGAAAAGGTTAATTACTAATTAGATTAAATGTATCATAATTTTAAAAATCATAGTGCATATCCCTAAGATAAATTTTATATGGCATTTCTTAAAATTTAATATTTCAAAGTATAAGTTAGCATTTTATCTACATAATTTCCAAGTTTTATGCTTCTTCTTCTAATATTACTTATTTTTAAAATCACTTTTTAACTTATTTTAGATCCTAGTCATTCCCAAATATTAACTTAACTTTAAGCCTCTACAATTGAATGCAATTAGTGATGTTCTTTGTATTTATTGTTAATCTATTTCCTGATGATTCCAAAGAATATAGAACAAAGTGTGACCCATAGTAGAAGTTCAAATTTTTTTTGACAAATAAATGTATTCTGTACCTTGGTCTACAATTCCAACAACTCTTACATTACATTTTTAATGACAAATAACCTTGGTTACAAATCAGCTTTCCAGAAAAGTAAGATTTTTTCCATTGAGTCACCATTCATTTAATTACAGTCACTATTCAACTTCTAATTTTATATTTTTAAGTAAAATATCCTGTGCATCTTTGGTTACCTTTATCGGGATTAAATTGACACTTTATCTTGTTAAATAAATACCATGTGGATTAAATTTTCAACTTTGCAGCCTAGATGAAAGTGGTAAATGTATGTCTCTCTTCCTTGTTATCTGTGACTGTGAGCTACCTACATCCTGACTGAATTCAAAGTCCTGAATTTTAGGAATACAAAGCTGTCTTTAATAATTAGTTTGTTTCCATAAAGAAAAAAATATTCAAAGTACTCCATTAATTTTCACTGTGGCATTAGAACTAGCTTTTCTCTGGTCTTCTCATCTGTACTTCATTAAGTCACATTCTGTGGTACAGTGTTGCAAGTTTGGAAATGCAGAAACAGTTCAAGAAATTGATTCTATTTGTTCTTTCTGTTCAATAGACCTTTGATCTGAAATGTTCAATGGTGCCTGGTTATTCCATGCAAGCCACTTTTAAACCATTGTTCGCATTGTAATAGCCTTGTTATCAGGTTGTATGAATTAATTCCATCACATTAGGAGGAGGAAGTTATATTCACACAGCACAGACTAATAACTGTCTCCTGTTACCGGCCAATTGATTGGGTAACCAGATGACACACCACGTTTATAATTCAGTTGTTTTGCAAGGTGGTCTTAATTTCAGAATTTCATAACGACAGTAATAAATTTTGATTTCCCCAGGATACCTTGCCTAACAGGCTTTGAGAACCTCACAATATATAACTAAAAAATGTCACAATGAGCCAAGTCACCACTCTTGGTAAAATTCCTGAATCAAGAAGAAATCATCGAAGAAACCCTTCTGTGCAATGAAGCAACCACCCACAAACAAAAGAAAAAACATCCTCGAACTAAAAAGACTGATTGGGCAGCAGTGGGGGTGGGGGTGGGGGGCTCAGAAGACATTTGAAGTTCTTCAGGCAGACACAGCTGAACTGGGGTGAAGAGAAACTTCTCTGAGGGCAGAGATTGCAAGGACCCCACAAGGTACCTCACCAACACTGAACTGTTGATACAAGGAATGGAATTAATGGCTCAGGGAGTGCAATAACATATTATGTTGATGTCCACATCACATATTGTTGTTCTTGGTGATGGTGAGATGCATTTAGATAATTAAATCAAAAGCCATAATTTAGAAACTGTTCAAAGTGATATATTAACAAAACAATTATTTGAGGAGCTAAATTCATTCCTCTGCTTGGTTAAATTTGTAAATGTGCAACTAGTTACATTTATTCATATGTATTTATCTATTTACTCTCCTGCTTACTTCAAAAGATACAATGAACAAAGTTTCCCAAAAGCAGACTTCTTGCTCTTCAGATTACAAGCCCCAGAGAGATGGCCGGTTCAGTGCTCAGCCTTGTTCCTATAAGGCGTCTTCCTGGCCTACTCTTTCATGGTTCCTTGGACCCATTAGTCCCCTGATACACTAATTTGGTTGCGCCCATCCTCTTTTGATGATAATTATTACATTAAAATGACTGATTAGCTCTTTGGTAACACTGTGAGTTTGACTTCCCCAGGCAGAACCCTTTCCCTTCCTGGCATGCCCTCAAACATCTATCTTCCAACTCAACACCCCCACTCATCTTTTATAAGAAGTTCTTCCACAAACTCCCTTGCTAAAGGACTTGCATAGCTAAAGTGAATTTTCCCCACCTCTACTTTTCTACAGATTGTGTGACCTTATAAGGGGTTGTGGGAGAATTAAATTGGACAATTTAGACAGAGTGGGCCTTATGCCCAAAGCATTCAAGAGACCATTTATTCAACTCACCATTAACAGTCTTTTTAGTATCCTTTTTCAGCACCCTCCTGACATCTCAGGACTCTATTGTTTAAGCTCCCTATAGCCAACTCACCAGACCTGTAGTTTGAACAGTTTTGTAGCTTCTAAAGAGATGATGTTTTTACAGAAGGGTTAGTCCTCCTGCCCTATTTCTTGATTCTTAAAACAAAGCTGGGATTTAACCCCCAGGCAGGTTACCTCTCCTGCCTGGATTGTAAACACGTATTTAATATTGCCTCTGGGTGATTTTCTTGTATTCGTGCATTATTTTAGTGTTAGACACTTTTACCTACTAGTCAACATTTTAATTCATATTTCCACATGCCTGCATTATCTCTAAAATGACATTTTATCTTTGGAAAACAGAGGCCACAGTTGCTGCTGTTGTTCTTTCTCTTCCTTCTCTTCCTCTTCTTTCAGTGCCTTGCATAGTGACTTGTTTGATGAGTCTTAACATTACATTTATTCTTAGGTTTAATTTTGGATCTTACTTAGACATTGGCTGAGCATTAGGCCACAATAGAAATGAACAAAACTTGGAGACTGGTTGGAAGATCTACCACTGGAGACCTAACCACCATACCATCTTCACATTCTTCTACTCACTCAGATGCTTCATCTTTCTTGGGGATCTTCATGGTTTTCTTGTTTTCTTTTCTTTTGTTTTAATTGTGGTTTATATTTCAATCCTAGAGTTCATTGAAATGCTGCCTTATACACTCCTGAACTTTTCACTTTCCCTCAGTCTACCCTGGAACCTGGGGATGTAAATGAATCCATTCATTTATAGCCATTTGGTTTTCAAATAACAAAAGGCACATAGTTTATTTTTATGTGTTGTGCACTCTTCCGGAAGAAAAACTGAGTAGCTTCATCATGTATCATCTGTTGCTTATTTGCTTTGTATAACTAGAAGATAAAATTTGTTTGCCTTTTGAAAAAGGAATATGAAGTAAATAGAATCAGTTACTAATACCTGGATCCAAAATATACCTTTTAGATTACACATGCTCTTGCCATAGGGATGTACTGCCTGGGTAATTAGACTACTAGAACTTTTAAATTTTAAGAATAATACATCTGTGAGTAGCATTTTCAGAGAACTTTTAAGCAGCAAGATAATAAGATAAATACATAAACACTATTTCCCTGCTTCATTTATCAAGGTACATTTCTACACAAACTTTGAAATTTTCCATATAGATTTACCTGGTGCAATGGGGATTATTCTTTAAGTCCAGGATTGAATGGGATCATGATTTATTATTCAAACTCTGTGTCTGCATCCTACTATAGCCCTCCTATCCTCACCAGCTTCTTAGACAGCTTTTGCTGCCCAGTTTGCTCCTTAGGTAGTAGCAGGTCTGAGACGCCAGCAAAAAGAAATATTGACATTGGGGCTGGGGCTGTAGCTTGGAGGTAGAATGCATACTTAGTATGTGCAAGGCCCTGGGTTTGATCCCCAGCAATAATAAAAATAATAAAAACAGAGAAATATTTCTGAAAATATTTTATATGAGTTACAACACATTTACATAGAGGACCCACGTTTCTTTTACCTTCTTTAGAAAGAATGTGCCAAGATAAAAATAGCTCTAGGTTTAGTTAGTTCCATAACTCAATGACATTTTGAAGAACATGGAGTTCTTTCTGACCTGCTGTCCTGTGGGTCAGCTTGTCTCACTCATGGCTGCTTGTTAACTATTGCTGGATTGAATAATCCATTGAAAACCTGAAAAAAGTTAAGCAACTTAAGGGAATTCTCTCTTGTACTTCTGGAATGTCAAGGAAGTCTCTCTCATATGGTCTGTCACAGGCCCTTCTCGTGTCTCCCTAGACAGAGTGAGTCTACTACTGCCTTATATGTTAACATGAGAACTCCTCATGAGGAATGGAAGTGCTGATTCACAGGGGAGGAGGACTGGCATTCCCCAAATCCAGTTCTGCCAGCAGAAGAGAAGAAATGACTTGTAAGTAGGTAACTGAGAAGGTCTACTACATTGGCCCTGTCCTTTAAACCCTGACTTAGGGCATTACCTCCTGTCCTTCACATTTCCTACCCCAAGTGTCTAGTTGCTGGTTCCAGTACAATTTTGCTTCTGTTCCCTCATGTGGAGTTCTGTCCCTTTAGATCTTTCCATTCTAGTATAATAACATGTACAACTATTTAAATAATAATAAATTGACTACTATAGCATTTAAAAATACAATAAATCTTCTTATGTATACTTTAATAAAATAACCTCTAGTTTTTTGAGCACAGAAGCTAACATTTAGAGTTACAGCTATTTTGTTCTTTGTACCCAGCCACGCTGAAGAGATTTTTGGTCAAACTATATGTAGGATGGATTAAAAGAAGGCAAATTCAATATACATTGTAGGTGCTGTTTTTACTCAAATAGCAGAGAATTTAGAGCACACTTATTTAAGTGCAAATGCTGCCTCCCACCTAAGTCACTTAATCAGGACACTTTAATTTCTACAACTGCTAAATTCAGATAATAATACCTGCCCCCTATCTACCTCTCTGGGAAGCTGGGAGGATTAATTAGATAAAGCACTTAAAGCTCCTCAGAGAGATGTGGCATATGTAAAAGATGTTATTATTTCTATGGAAGAATGAAGCAATGTCTCTTTTATGGACAGTTCACACTTCTAGAATTTTTTCCTCTACTCATTCAGCTGAAGTGCCAATTTGGTGGATTTTAATTCAACATGTGAGACCCTTCTTATTCTCAAGTAGTTACACTTAAAAAAAAAAAAAAAAAGATTTTTCAAGTACTGCTCCAATGATGGGAACTGCATGTAATTCCTGAGTTTTGCTGAATATTTCAGAGCATCTCTCTGCAAAACTGGTCTATAAGCTGCAATATGGTTGGAAGATTTGTAAAAAACAAGTCAAGATTGCATTGAAGACTGTGACCTGGGCTAGTACTTGAGGTCACACCCCATCCCAATGTCTTCCATGAAGTATTTGCTAATGACAGCTTTTCTCATTCAGTGTAGAATTGATTCTCAAATGCAGGGTGTCTGAGTTCAAACAGAATCCTGTTTTGAATACACCACATTGTTCAGGGGTTACTTTGCTTTGTGCAGGAGGAATGAATCCTCTTCCACCCACTTGCTATAGAAATAGTCCGAGTGAGATCATTTTGGACATAGAAGACAAAATGAGAACAAATCTTTATTCATTCTCCTATAAATCTTGTCAAATAGTTTACATTTAAATATTCTTTAAAGCTATGCATTTCATGTTAGATCACAAGATTCTTTCATTTTCTTCTAGAATTTTCAGTTTTAGCTTCACAGTTATGAGATACACACTTTTCAACCCAGGTTCCATTTTATCAAAGTTTAACTGTGCTTGATTTCTAAAGTTGTTTTATTGTATTTTAAACCTTTTTTTTAAAACTATTACATGAATTGCTTCTAGCTTAGAAACTCAGTTAGCAAGTCATTCTATGTTTTAATAACTGAAACTGCTGCTTAATACTAACGAATGTATGTTCTGTCCATTGGTATTTAAGTTCACTACAGATGGAGATGTGCCTGTTTTCCAAGAAAGAGTGTAAAACAAGCAAATCACTGGATTCACTAGAGAACTAGGAAGTGGCCACTCCAAATCCTTTTGATCAGTCTTTGACAACCTTGCATCAGTCACCTTTCCTAGAAATAAATTCAACCTATCATTCTTCATAAGTCAAAATTTGAAGAGTTCTTTAAAAACCAAAGCATAGCTATAGAATTTATCAGAATCTGTTTTTCATATTTATAGACTCTCGTTAAAAGAGCTAACATTTCTTATTTTCCTCATACTTCCAGTTCTAAAGGAAGAGGAGCAACATGGGTGTCAGGTTTTACTTGGTGACTAATACCAATCTTGCTAAGTCTGCCAGCAGTCACAAACTGAGCAACTCAGTGGAAACAGCAAATAAAGGATGTGGAGAGTGTAGTGTCAGTGGGGGAATAGTCTCTAACCTTGCCAGAAGCACAGAGTGGAAAAGAAAACTGAGGGTCAGGTCATCTTTTGGTCTGCTTATCCCATGGAGAAACAATGAAGAGAGGCAAGAGTGTGGTTAAGACTTGTTGATACCACCCACTGCCTGAGGCATGCACTGGGCTCTTGCCCTTCTGATCATAAACTTTTCTACCCTTGATAGATGCTAGACATGAGAGTAGGAGGAGATGGACATGGCATGGGAGAAGGCAGAAACGTTTCTTTCCCTCTATTACTAACATAACTTTTCTTAGTGTCAGCAGCTTCATTCACTCCTGAAGTATTATCTGTTCATAGTGTCTTCTTTTGGAGCATTTGTAGTGAGATGCCAACTTTAACTCAAAAATTCAACTTTTTATGCTGTGATCAAGGATTTTCTGATTGGTTTGTAAGAGGGAGAATTATGGTCTTGAAGTTTAAACATATCTTTAGCATCTCCATGTCCCATCAATCAAATAAAAGTGAAATGATGAATAACAGTTTGTAAAAAGTTATACATACTTTAGTTTGGATGTAAAAAGTTATCACGTGCAAAAAGAATACCCTCAATTTGTGCTAGAAGAAGGAACATTTTTAGATGTATTCGCAATTTTTAAAAAATCCAGTAGAGATAGTTAGTAGAATATTCTACTTCCTTTATACTAAACATACTTTACCTATTTTTCTGGTTTAACCATTAAATATCTCTAATACATTTTTACACATGTTACCAATGAAGACAAGTAACACTCAGAGATTTCCAGTCACTTGCTCATGGTCCCACAATTTATAGCACTAAGGCAATCCTCATAGGAAGAAAAATAATCACAAGACATTGTTAGGCTACACTAACATTTAAAAAACCTAGAGCTTAGATAAAATCAATTACATGGAAAGTCCTAGGCAATATGCCAAGATCAAGAACATTAGAATACAACATAATAGTAGTAGGATAATATGTAACTCAGTGTTAGGACTTCTTTGCCTTAAGAATATTTGCTTAAAAATAGAGACATGTTGCATGAGATCCTAAGATAGTCCATATATGTAACCCAGCTAAATGAAAGCAAGACATAAAAGAAGAAAGTCCTACAAAACATGACTCTTTCATAGTTCAGGAAATGGGCCAACTTCTCAAACACTATAATGGGGCTGCAGATTTTCTTCACATTGGCCAACTATGAATAGTTGTGCTTTGTTAATGACAATAAAATGGTTAATAGTCATCCATGGACTAATGTTCTTTTTAAAAATATACCTATGTGGCAAACATCACAACTTTTACTTTCAGTTAGTGATGAACTCCAAATATTCTAGCTTCCATTTTTAAAAAATCCTACTATTGAGATAAAGAGAAGAGAAAAACTTCTCACTTTATTCCTTTTTTATGCTTTTTGATTGCTGAACTATGCAAAAGTGTTACCTAGCCAAAAATATTTTTAAAGTCTTCTATGAATCCAGTATTCATAAGCTTATGTAACTCCTTCACTCAGACTAAATGAACTTGTTATAGATGCAATCCAATAAGGTTACCATCTAAAAGTGTTTTTTCTTTTAGTGGTGTTCAGTTTCAGTGACTTTTCTTGGTTATCTCTTAAAAATTGTGTTTCTAGCCTTCCTACACTAGTAAATAAATTTATATGTATATTAGAATTATATTATTTGTTACATGCAAATCCTGATTTCCCAAAGAAAAGTCTACAGACTTTAATCCATCCTCCTAGAGAAGACCCTCCATTTCTTTAATAGTAATGACTTTAACATTGTGAAAGTAACTATAGAAGAAGTACCTAGAAGGCATGAATTTGTCTATCATTTTATATCATTGGCAGGTAAATATTAATTCCCTCATTTTTTAAATATGAAAAACGTGGGCTTCAAAGATGTTAAATAACTTTCAGATTCACACAGATAATGAATGGGAGAACCTAAATTTGGACCCAGATCTGTCTTCAAAGCCTGTGCTCTTTCTGGCCTCACACCCTCTTCAGAAATGTGGCTCTTTCCTGGTCAGACTCTGCTTCACATGTCATTAAGTGCTTCCCCCTGCTGATCTCCTCTGGTATTACACTGTAGCCAGTCTTTGCAGCACAATCCAGTGAAAACAATCAGTTCTTGTTGGGAGCAGATCATTTAGGGATATTGATTCTAAATTTGTCATTGTTTTCCATGAAAGCTAAGCATAGAGTATAAATGGCCACTCACCACATAAAGTTGATGACTTTCTATGCCCAAATGGTTTGACAATTTGTGATTTCGCCCCCTAGGAGGTTTTTTGCTAACATTTTTCAAGGCAAAATATTCAATCCCTGTCTAAAATAATCAAATTTTGCCCTGAAGCAAACTTGTAAATTTTTGCAAGGACTGGTGAAACTTCACAAGGCAAGAGATCAATAATTTCACACTGTTCTGTTCTCACTGCTTTCCTCAATGTACACTATTTAGTTTGAACATGAGAAAGTAAACATTTAAGGGACAAGTATGGGATTCTCTCCCATCCTTTAAAACTGTAAATGATATATTTAAAACAGAGGTATTATTCTATATGCGATATTTGAAGAAAAGGTAAAAAAAAACTTCAGTTCAGATATTGAAAGTAATAAATTTACTAAAAAATAGTGAAATGTATATCTCTACTCTTGTTTGATCCTAATATTTTGGTTTTCTGCCTATTGTATACAATGCTAGCAACCTTTATTGCAAATCAGAATTTAAGCAAAGTGCCAAAATGAGCTTTGCACTGCTGTCACATCAAAACAAGTCATTTTGTTCCCACCTGTAATAATATCCAACCTCTAATTATTCAACATTAATTATATGCATGCATTTCTTTTTCTCACATTAAAACCCCAATGCAGGCAAGCTAGTACTAAGGTATAGTTAATCATTTTTTATCTTCATACATTTTGTCTTTCTGTTTAGGTTCTTTTACTCTCCCTAAATCAACAGTGAATATTTCCTGTGTTTAACAATTGCATTCATTCTTTTATTCTTACAATCTAATTTCTCCATCAGAGAACTCATCCATTTTCATGACTTCAGATATGACTTTACTTGAATGATTCCCAAATCTCTATTGCTGATCCTTTCCTCTCTTCTAAGCACCAGACGTTTATTTCCAACTGTTCACTGGCCATTTGTACTTTGATGATTCACCCCTCTTCAAATCAGTATGCTGAATACTTTGCTTCAGCCCCAAACCATATCCTTTTCCTGATTTCCATTTATTTTCAAGAATAGAAAAATGTTTCCAATCCCTATAGTTGAAACCTCTGAGAATCATGTTATGTATAAGATCCTGGAGTGAACACACAGGTGCCTTGGATCAGGCACAGCTGTAGGGACTGGGAGCCTTTGTCCTCTTGTGACTGGAGGTCATCATACAGAAAAATAGGCCTAGTTTTCCCAGATCTAATTTTTCAAAGGAAAACTTAAATCTCAATTTGTAGTGAAAACAAACATTGTTAACTATTAAACAAAATTTTACTCTCTGGAAGCAGCAGGAAGTTTTATATGTGAGCAAGTCTGTCTCAAGGGGTTGCCATTTTGTAAGCACTGTGCAGTAACTGAGCTAAAAGGCAATTGGAAAAAATAGAAATAAGTGAAAAATAACAGATGAGTATTCTTGGTTATAATATGATGATAAAGTTTTCACAGATAACAGAGTAGAGCTATTCTAGCCATTCCAAATTTGGGGGCTACTTAGGATAGTGTCCTAGAAAAAAGTCCACTAAACTAGTTTCATTGGTGAAAGAACCAACACTAAGTCATAAACCTGAAATTAGGGTTATACATTCTAAATCAGTGCATAAAAATAGCCAGGAACTAGAAGAAAAAGTTATCCTGATTCTACAATTAAGTGTCAGGTTATATATTCCTTCAAGATTTTCCAAAGCATGAGAAGTACATTTCCAGCCTAACTAAGAGTGAAATATCCTGTCCTCATGTATCTAATTGCTACTTCTTCTATTTTTTTAGGGATGATATATATTTGGATTTAACATAATATGGTTGTTGTCATAGACCTTTGGAGATAAATATGTGAACTCACATTTTACTGGAGATTGAGACAAAGATATATGTTATGCTGATTATATACAGCAATCTTATGACAAGATCTCTTAAGACATCAAAAAGGCATGTGCAAATGAAATTAGGTACCTACAAACTCATTCAATAGTTACTTACAAAAATGAAAATTAACTTCCCTACATCTACACTAAGGACTTTTACTTGTAAACCAAATACTTGTTGAGAAAATTAAACAACTATGGAAATGTCACTGATTCAATAGGCTTCTCACCCCCATATATTCCAAAGGATAGTGTTTTAAACAAAGGAAATGAAATTATAAGCATACACAACCCTGGTTATGGTTATGTATTTAAACACTCAGAACTACCAGTGCAAAATCCATATTAACGATAAATTAGTTGAGTGACAAAAACTAATACCAAACTTGTGTTTTGTGTACGTATGCTATAGATATAGACTTTTACTTTCAATAACTTCTCTACCTAAGTGAGGTACCTAACTGGTTTAATTAGAAATAGCTTAAGGATTGATCAAATTATGTTATGCACTTTATTAATATGGTATATTGAATCTCATTATTATATATAATTATAATGCACCTTGAAAACAAAAAAAAATCTGAAGAATGAAAGTAGAAAATGCATTGTATGAAATATCACAGAATAATGACTTTAAAATCTCTTAGAGTTGCCATGGACTTATGCATATACTTTTTGAATTAGAAAATATTTTGTATACAAAAATATTTTGTATTTCTAATATTTTGTAAGGACAGGTTGCACACTTCTTTAAATTGAGAAACTAAATTCATGTTGACTATCAATTTATTGTATTTCAGATTTTGGTATAAGCAATTCAGAACACTGAGAAAACTATATTTAGAGTGAGATCTGCATATTCCATACAGTTGGAATCAGGCCATGGATATATGTTGGTATAATTCTTGCCAATCCTAATAAAACTCTATCTCTGGTGTACTTGAACAAGATTTAAGTTATACATGAAAACTGAAACATCAAATCATCATACTCTTTAAATATAGATAAAATAATTTTACATCCCTATAATATTTTTAAATGTTGACTTTAGCAAAAACTTAAAAATTCTCTAAAAACTGAAATGAAAATTCATGATGCACAAAATTATGAAAGAAAACAATGTCTACTCCAAATATCTCATAACTTTTTTGAATAAAATCTCAGTGTTGTGATTTAATCTTTCTCATTTATACTTGCTAAGTGTGTTCGAGTTTGCAAAGCGCTTTTATATGAAATACAACATTTAATGGGCACAATGTCCTTTTGTGAAAAGTGGCGATATTACTTTACTAATGTAATATCATGGAAATGCACAGCCATCTTCAGCATCCCACAACCAGGAAAAAATATCAGAACTAAAGCCTGAATTTGTGGTTTTCTTAATGCCAACCCAGAATATTGTTTCTAATAAACAATAATGCACTTTGCCAACTTCTGGTCAGATATTTTTCCTCTATCCAGTCACACACATAGACACACAATACATGAGGGCATTGTAAATGTATAATTTAAATATTGGAATTTCTTTTTTAATTTGACCTTCTTGATTTTCCAACTTTTTCTTAGATTAGTATAAATAGAACATGAATTTATGTTCACATGTGTATCAATATGTGTGTGCACACATATGTATAAGTATAGTGAATTTCTACGGAAGTAAATGTATTGCTTCCTTTTGTTTTCTTCTGTGTAAAGATTGATGTGATTTTAAGAATAAAATAGTAGAGGGAAAAAGCGAAATCTCTGTAGCCATGCAGGAACAAAGGTTTAATAAAACAGAAATTATTAGGTAGAAATACATAAGCGTATTGTTTTGTTTCATTATTTTAAATGTATAGTCAGATGCATAGAGCATATCCTGAACTATAAATGAACAATTGAATAATTTTTGGTAGTCCAAAGTTCTAAAGGAATGACTTAACCTGAGATTTTTATTATTTGTTTATTTTTGGAGCTTAGGTTCAAACTCAGGTCCTCATGCATGCTAAGCACATGCTCTGTCCTTGAGATATCCCCTAACCCTATTGATCTGAGTTTTTGTGAGTGGAACAATAAACTGAACAAATGTGTACTTGTGTACTTAAAGTAGCATAAACATATCCATATTGCTATAGTTGCCAGGCCATGTGTGTTTATATAGCTTATTTTTGTTAAATGTTGATATAAATTTTGTCTGATAACAGTACATTAGTTATAAAAGTGAGTCTGATTTGACTTCAGTGAAACTTCTTCCCTCCCCCCCCTGAAAAAAAAAAAAAAACTGGGAGAGCTTAGGCTTAATCTAATTATCTGTTCTTGGAGTTATTTATGAAAAGTACTTTTTTTTCCCTTTTTCTTGTCTTCTTTTTGATTTCACTGTAGACTTGAAGTCAGACCATAGGGCATTAACCTGCCACCTAGAAAATAGCTGATATCCCATTTGTGACCCTGAAAGTCCACATCCCAAAACAAAGAGGAGGAGAGGATGGATTCTTATGGCTTTCTGATCTCAGTTAAAGAATGTCTGAGACTTTTGCTCTGTGTGTCTCTCCGGAAGAGGCTAACTCCCAGACTGGATTCACCCTAGAAGTTTGACCTTCAGTGTCAAGTGACAGCTGAGTGTCCCATTTCATCAGATTGGTTTTTATCATTTTTTTTTTGGAGATTGTATCAAAGTCTTTCTTTGAAAACCAGTCTCTCCAAGTCCGTAGTATTCTCTGATTGTGCTATAGCTCACACATCCTTGCACACATAGTGAGAAGGCTCTGCAGTTGATGCAAAGCCTGAAGAGCCAAGCCCAATGCAACCCACTTGAGAAAAGTGCCATGTGGTTCAGTAGTGCATAAATCAACCTCAGAGGGTGACAGAAAGTCTCATTCTGGGCCACAGGCCACATTAAAGAGTGTCACTCATATGTATGCACACTCAGCTAAGTCTTGTGCACATCCTATACCTCCTAACACAGTCTGACCATTTTTCCTTTGGAATCACGTACACAATATGCAGAATGGTTATGCAGGAAAAAAATCCATGGCAACAGCACATGCAGAGCCTGTAGATTCTATTTGAAAAGAAAACTAAGTTTACCATTTTTCAGTTTTATCTTTTTAAAAGCTAGGGTTCTTCAGATTTACTTGATTGAAACTTGAAAAAACAGTGCTGTACAATTTTTTGAGCAATAGCTTATCTTGGGGCTTTCTGAATAACCTAAAGGCTATTCACTCTCCCCTTTAGAAACCTTGGAGGTATTTTTCTGTGCTGTGTACATTTTCATCCAAAGGAATATTTTCTTCTCATTCCATTGCATACCTTGGGACATTTTTTTTTTTTTTCTCTGCAGATACCTTAGAGGACTGTTTAAGACCCTATCCACTCCATCTACTCTTAGTTTCACCCGAAGGGCAAAATCCCTAAGATCTTGACACAAATACTGATAAATACATGGAATTATTAAAGGTGCCATCTTAGCAGAGAGGATTGCTGCTGCCTTTGTTCTCGGGGGAATACATATTTCACCCAGTAGCAAGACACCCAACTGCTGCTACAATCAGAAATCTCTGAAATGCCTTTAAGCTAATCATCTTTGAACATAAGCCTTTGTTGTTGAATGAGGGACCTTCTAGATGCAAGGCACAGAAATCTTTTTTATTATTATTTTTTTCCACCTTGCACAAAACAGCATCAAGCCTGTCACCACTGACAGTAAGGTTCAGTGATCTGTCAGCATTCACCCCTGATGAAGACAGTGAGAGAAATCCGTAGCTCTGGAGAGTTCAGGAGAAAACCAAACAGTGTGTTTGCAAAAGAGCATTTTTATATGTTTTCTTGTGACAGCACTAGTTTAACAGAAAATAGTTGGAGTGTGCCAAAAAAGGGGAAAAAAATGAAAGACAGTAGTAGTAAGTTAGGCTAGCATGACATGATGGATCTGGGCTATGACAAACCGAATTGGAACAAAGCTTCCCTGGGGACCAACTATACCAGGTTTGCTGAATTGTATTTCTTGATTTCTTACTGTGCAACAGTGCTTTTTACTGTTAGATTGACTAGGCTTCAGAATATTTTTAAAATTGTACAAATCAAAATCCATGTAGCTTAAAAATGAAGGATGTAAAAGGTTTAGGGATTTGATGTATTGAAAGGCATTCTGTAGTCCCTCATGTGAGTATTAAATATACACTTTGTCTGTTTGATGAATTTCAAATCTTTGTGGAAGTCAGTATACACGATAGCAGTTTATAGGACTGAAAACCCTGGTTAGAAAGAAGGGCATAAGCTGCAAAGAGTCAAAGCTCTTTTCCTTTTATCCCACCCAGTTGTGCCCAGGCATTGTAATATGCAGTGTCCTAGGTTCTCACTTGTTCTGAGATGTTTGTATAAAGGACAAGTAAAGAAACTTCAAATCTAGTGCCTTCTTTACAAAGGTGGGGTGCATTGTTCTCATTACCTGTACTTTCAGTTCCTACGCAGTGGCTTTCACATACCTTCAGGTGAGGTTAAAAGATAAATAGTAAAAAAAATGGACCAATAGGAATTGTTTCACAGTCACTCAATTTGGCTAGTTTTCATATACTACATGACACCAAACGACTTGAAAATTCAATTCTTTGAAATCATTTTTCACAACAAACTTTGAATAAATAACTGAATGGACTATTAATAGATACTCAGACAATGTAGGTACTGACTCTACAGAAGCATAAATAGTTGGAGTTTCTATTGTGAAGGAATTTTCAACCAATCTGAGTAGTGAATGAAATCATCTGAGTGTGATGTGATTAACTCTGAAATGACAGTCAAGCTCAGAGCAGATAGTAACAATTTAGTGAATCGGTCAACACAACTCCATGACTTCCCCACCATTTGTGTTCAAGGAGAAGGAATAGAGAAAGGGGATGGTGAGGGTGAGCTTATTGAGGTTTAGTAACATAAACAATGTAGGCATTGAAGAATAAGAGCTAAACAACAAAACCAGATTCAGAAAATATTAAAGTAGACACCGCAGATTGAAATGTGTATTACTGGTTATTGTAAAGGAATAAAGAGATATGGTATAAGGAAAATAGAAAGTGGCAATAATTGCAAACTGGAATTTATTGGTTGGTCCCAACTAAAAATTAAGCAACTGCTATTCAATAATAACTCATTGATGCATGCAGGAATGTGGAAAGGTGTTGCCATGTCCTTTGTTTTTTCAAGGAAAATAAACCCCAGAAATATGGATTATCATATGAAATTACATGATTTTAAGTATTAGAATAAAAATTTTTAAACATTACAAACCATGAGTACAAAATAAAATAGACTTAAAGAGTTGTTTTAGCCCATGCACTTTGTGACCTCTTTTGGACAAAAGCAATTAATATGTAATTATGGAGATGCAAGTTGGAAGAATCTGAGCTAAAGAACATGTACTGTTAACTGTTTTGGGTAACCCTAAGATTCACTTAACTTTAAAGATGGATGATTCCTGTGGGTTGGGGTGGAAAGACAAAGGGTATTCAGAAGTGAAGGAGGCACACAGGTTATCAGAGAGATCATTCAATACTCTGGGATGGTAGCAAGTAAGGAGGTAGAAAAGAACAACATCAGATAAGAGTGGATGGACATAATCAAGAAGTAGGAAAGACTTAACTGAGAGACCTTGGATGACAAAGAGAGAAAGAAGATAGGGAGCTTTAAATTTGCCAATGAGCTCTTCAGTCATGGGAGTTGCAGTGCTGTTTTGCGTCCTACAATTTTCATTGAACTGATCACCAAGGAATGCCCAACGTCTAGGTTTAAAACAGTAGAGCGTTATTAGTGAGAGTAGAGTAAGAAGTTCCCAGCAAATCTGGTCTGGAAATCCTAGGTTATTTTGACCTGGATTCATCATTTCTATCAATAATACAATATATAAAAGACTTCCAGTTCTCAATTAAGTAGATTAAATATTTTGGGGGATGATTGGGAATGACTATGATTAAGATAATATGTAAAACATTCTGCCTGTCTTCAAGGTCTTTAAGATCTGTAGAAAAAGAAGATACACACTGCACACACACACACACACACACACACACACACACAATTACATTTTTTTATTAATTTTTAATCGATAATTTAAAAATTATAACTGTTTCTTTTGTTGTTAAAAGCTATGACAGAAAGTATTTTGTATGACAGTTCAGAATCAGATTATAGTTTTAAAAATATGTGTGTGTATATAATATTTTCTTCCTTAAGACTAAAGGACTTATAATGCATTATTATCTGCTGTGTTCTCTTCAAAGAATCCCAATACCAAGCGAGAGAGAGTGCTCTGGCAGATGCCAGACAATCTAGACAGAACCCCGTATTCTTCCTTTCTTGCCTCTTTTTTTAAGACTTGGTACAGGTGAGCACTGAGCAAACATACAGTGACTTAAATGTTGTATATAGAATGAGTTGGTTTTAGTTCAAATTCATTAGGATTGAATCTTTTCTTTCTGTCTATTCATATTATTATTGCCCATTTTCTTTCTCACCACCAAGAATAGATCCCAGACTATCATTAAAAAGTATATTCTTAGATATTCAGTATCTTTTAAAGTTGTACCCAAGATACAGGATAAATTTAGTAATTCCAGTTAGGTAGACTCAAGATATTGAAAAATTTTCAAATAAAAATGTTTTGGAAGCTGGGAAATTTTAAAACACTTTGGAAAAGCTGTAACCATCTCTCAAAGAAATGTCTGTTTCTTAGTGGTGTTGATTGACAGCTGCAGTCAAGTGCCAACAAAGTAATAATGAATAGGAATAATATTTGGCTTCTCTGTCCTGGAAGTAGGACATTCTTACTTTGAAATACAGCTGTTTGGTTTTACACTGATTTATCAATTTCATCACATGTTTGAGGTGAGCATTAGATTCCAACCCATAACTTGGAATCCTATAAAAAAAAAGTTAAAATAAATCTAAGAGTTTTTATGTAAGTATCACTGCTGATGTTTTAAAGTTCAATCATTTACCAATGTATCTTTCCTATATAGTGCAGGAAGATGCCAATATTACTCAATTATTTTGATCCATTTGTACCTTGAGCTAGGGAAATAATAGGCATGCCACCCTAATATTCATTGACTCTTAGATTTGTATCCACTTTGGTTTGGTTTTATTTATGTATAAATATGCATAGTTCAAAACTTGTTAGTAGCAACACTAATAATGTCATTTGTATACTTCACCTTGTCCATTTAAAATGAATTGTTCTATTTATAGAGTAACAGCCTGTAAAATTAAATTAAAAATTTTAATAGAAAAGATGGTCCTTTTAAAAATTATTATAATAGAAAGAAGGGTGACATTTTTCATAAATCGTTTCCAAAGCACCTTTAAAAAATCTCTTTTTCTTAGTTCCAAAACTTAAAATAGTCATTGATTTTTTACAAACAATTATTTATGCAAAACAATTTATGGCATATTTTTCAATTCTTGAAAACTTATTCTTATAATAGGAATTTTATAAGACCATTAATTTTAGCAGTGCTAGGAAGCATAAATATACTGTGGAAGCTATTTTTTTGATTGTTTCTAGAAATATATATTGACCCAATTAGTTGTAAGTGATAACATTTTAAGCCAAAGTATTGAGCCAGTAGTACCAGAATCACTGATTTTAATCACTTTTTTCCTCAAACCCTTTGCTTAGAATTTAGATTTCACTTAGCTTATAATACATCAAGGTAGTGTAAAATTTAAATAAATTATCCTAGAATTCTCATTTTTAAATTTATTTCAAAATTAACACACTTCGAAATTCCAGTTCCTAAAATCTTTTGTTTGTTTCTGTCACTTTGAAATATATTTCGAGTCTGGTGGTTTGTTTGTTTTTATTTTTAATATTGGAAGTTGAACCCACTTGCACTCTATTGCTGAACTACATCCCCAGCTGTTTTTACTTTTTATTTTAAGACAGGATCTCACTAAGTTGCTGAGGCTGACCTCAGACTGTGAACCTCCTACCTCAGCCTACAGAATCACAGGGATTAAAGACATGCACTACTGCCCCCAAGTGTGGGTCTGGTGGTATTGATGCCATCTTCTGGCACAATATTCATTAATCAAGGAGGTACCCGGGGATCAGAGAACCTCATGATCCAATAGTTATTTACTGATCCAATTTTTCATCAAGTAGTGCTCTTAAGGAAAGGAAGTAGTCATCATTAGCAACTAACATTTATTGTGTTCTCATTATGTGTCAGGTATGGTTTCAAATGCTTGTCATGTATTAACATATTTAATTTTCACAACAAATGAAATTATTTTGAAATGTCTTTTCTTGAAGCCATTTAAGTTTCTTAGTTGGATTTACAATTGTTAAATATTTAGACATTTGCATGCAAGTGTGTGCATTCTCATTTATTTATTTTTTTGATATCTATAAATATTAGGGACCCACCTGACATAGGCTACCTCTGAATTTATCTGTTTTGCACCCCTAATAGTGTTATTTGTATTCATTTTGGCACTGGGTAAATTAACACTGATATTGGAGTTTTAAACCATGGCATTGTATCAAAGATGTCAGGTTTTCTTAAATGATGCACAATTCAATAAGCACTGATGAAAGGCAGTGACTGAAATTTTCTCAGATATGGGTCCTACAAGTGGGTATCCTAGAAAGTAATTAAAGGTAATACAATATTAAGTGTTGAAATGGTAACCTAATGGTGGACCATTCAAATTCAATTCTAAGTTCAGGTATATAGTGAAGGGTACTTAACACAAAAAACTCAAAGTCAAAGTCATTCTTTTTTTTTTTTTTTTGCCTATTCAGCTTTTAAATTTATACTGAAAAGAAAAGATAACAGAAAAATCACAAATTCATATGTGAATTAATTCATAAGACTTTAAATATACTTTAATGAAAATTCATTAGAGCTCTGGAGACTACACAATGGTCAACAAATCTTATGTAATTTGTTCACTTAACATTCCTCTGGTGTTTGTTATGGTGATAAATTACCATTTCCTCTAAGCTTTTCTTCCTTCAAAGCTGGATCTTATTTAATAAGGACCTTAAAATGCCTAACAGAGTCTTACTGTAACTATCATGCACTCTTGAACCCAGAACATTTAAATTTATGGATGATTAGAACTGGCAAGCTATTATGCAAGCTTACCACAATTTTCTTGGAATAAAAACACCATGTAAAAAGGAAAATATCACCACATATATTTTCTTGGTGCTTCTTTTTTTGTATAAAAATTAATGATTAGCTTTAGGTAAGGTGGGTCATCTTCTTCAATTTACCAATAATCTTCATGTTAGTTAGGTTAATACTAGCTGCTGAAAAAAATAGTTAATGAATCCAACAGAATAGAGTTTTAATTTGACACTCATGTGAAGTTTAGCATGGATATTGTTTATTGGCAGGCTGCTTTCTTGAAGACAGTAAATCAGAGTCCCAGAGTCTCTAACCATCTAATGAACCCAGTATCTTCAACATGTGTCTTCTAAGGTCACTGTGTTTACCTGCATTAATCCAGTGAAAGAATGAAGAGGAGAGAGGGGCATAGTTGGGCTGTAAGTGACACTCATAACTTCTGCTTATCTGTCTTCTTGCAAGAACTACTAGAAAGCAAGGTGAGAATACTGAGAAATATGGTCTCTGGGGCTCAGCTGTTTACCAGCAATAACTGTGTCCTGTGCAAGGTAAACCAAACAGATTTGGTTGCTAGATTGTTGCTTTTTAGCCTGCAAGCTGGTTAAACCAAGTGAAGTCTATTTGGCAAAAAAAAAAAAAAAAAAAACAGAGGAAATTTTAATTGAATACTAAGTTAATGAAAAAATTATTATAAAATAGTAGCCAGTATTGATTGAGCACTCATTATATTTAGGGCATTGTTTTAAGCACTTTAGCCTGGATATGATTTTTTTTTTTTAACATTCAGGGTATTAACTAAGGACAGTGGTGCTAACTGATGCTAAGGCAAGTTTTAAAGCTATTTTATAGTTGGGGATACTGAAGCAAAAGGAAGTGAGTAAATTTCCCAGAGCCATACTCATTGAAATCCTGATTCACACCTAGGAAGTCTGATTCCATTGGATTGTATTATTCCCTTTAAAGATAGGAAAAAGATGTCATTTGAAAAGAAAGGGGGAAGATAGGGGAAAGAGTTTCTTCCCAAAAGAAATTTTCTCTAATTAGACTTGGCTTAAGTTATGCAGTTTGTAATTATGTATAATCCACTCCTAGTCTGAAGACTCCAAAGTTCCTGTTCTTTCCTCCACAGGATGTTTTCTACCATGTCAATGATGTGCTTTCAGTACAAGAAAGAATTTTAAAGTGAACTCTAATCTCAAGGAAGTTAGATTCTCTTAAGGAGAAGTATTTAAAATGGCTGAAAAGGACAATCATGATTAGAAGACAAAAGACAGTGGGATTTCAGAAAAGGGTGCTATCACTGGACATGGATTGTGAAGGAGCTGATGAAGGTAGCAAGACTTCAACTTGACCTTAATAAATGGCTGGATTTCATGACTAGAGAAATAGAGAAGATTTCAAAGAAGGATGATAGAAACAAGAATTCGGGTGGATAAAGGCAGTGTTTGTAGCAGCATGGCTGTAATAGCAGGGAATTTTAGGAATTAGTGAGAGTTATATCTTGATCCATTTTTACTTTAGAACTTATTTTCTTGCATATATTTTTAATTCTATGTGACCATCTGGTAAGGCCTGGCACTCCATGAGTTATTGCAGTAGTAGTGTTTATCTAAGGAACTACGTATGTAGGCACAGGGAGATGAATGCTGGGTTCTGGGAACAAAGGCTGGAGAGGGATTTCCAAACAAATGCCACCTTCTACTCATTGCAACAAGTGTGACAGCTAAGGAATGTGCTTCACTGACATCACTATATCTCTGGGCCCCCAGAGCTTGTTACAGAGAGTCTAACTAATATCTCAATGTTTACCCAGTCCTGCATCTATCTTTAGAGGAACTGACCATCCTTAGGTATTACTTACCATCTCTGCTTTCTCATGAAAAAATACTTCAGTCCTTCTTCAAATCAAAGGATGAGCCCCTGGAAGAATTCCAGTGGGTTCTGAATTCTCTGAGGAGCCACCTCTGACTCTTACTGCTTTCCTTTGTCAATCACAGAGCACTTGCAGTGACATCATTGCTGTTTTCAGTATTATATTGTTGCTGTAGGCAGCATGAAATTGACAAGGAATGGCACAGAGAAGAGCTGAAAGGGCACTTCTGCTTTTTTGATGCATTTGACACCTGTATTTACAAGAAGGAAAACAGCTTTCATAAGCATATTGCTGGATGGTGTAGAAGGTAAATGACTATTTGAAGATGCTTTTCAATGCTATAGCATAATATAATCTAAACTGTTGCTATATGTATCTCCATAAGTGTATCTTCCTAGGTAGAAGCAGTCTAGTTAGTTTCCTAGAAGTTTTTAGATAAGGAGTTAGGCTTCAGTGAAAACCAAATCCAAACCTCAGAAGTTTTTGGTCTATGACATGGGGGTCTCATGAGTTCTGATTTTCAGAGAATATCCTTTACTCTTAGTTTATGTGTTTGTGTTTCTTCTATTTGCATAATTATATTATTGACTGAAAAACTAGTATCCAAAGTGAAAAAGACAGAAAAATATCCTCATTTCAGACAGCCTTTCCTAAAATTGAATGAATCTGCCTAAATTGATATTATTATTATTATTATTATTATTATTATTATTATTATGTGACAGCACCTCTGGCAGGAAATGAGGCAACATAAATCCAAGTTAAGTCAGTTATACTGATAACTGGGGTAGTTTCAGTATTAAGTGGACAGATTACAAGATTGATCTTTTGTGCTGAGAGGTCAGAAATGGAACTCCTGCCATGGTACTCAGTGTATGGTACTCAGTAGGTAACTCTGAAACTCTTCCCCTTCCTGCAGTGCCCATAGTACAGGTGCCTTCTCTCTTTTCTCTCTCTCTCTCTCTCTCTCTCTCTCTTTTCTTGTTTCTTTTAAAATTTATGTGAGGTTTTAGCTCATGTGGAATTTTTCTAAAAATTGTTTATTTGTTCTAATTAGTTATACATGACATTTATGCATTTTGATAAATCATACATAAATAAAGTAAAATTTCTCATTTTTCTGATTGTACATGTTGTAGGATCACATCAGTCATGTAGTCATATATGTATATGAAGTAATAATGTCTGTTTCACCCTACTATCCTTTTCAGGTGCCTTCTTAATAACTGCTGGGTGGATTTTGCAGGACTTATACAGATTTTTCTCTACTTGCTTGGCCATGTTTTCTTACTCCTTCTCCCTTACTCTCTATGGGTGAAAACTAGTTTTGTTTTGTATAATTTTTAATAAATGCAGCAACTCAAAGCATTTTCAGATGACACTGGTGTCTCTCTTACGATTACATCCTCCTATTTCAGTATGTTTGTGCTGAGTGTAAGGAACCCATTGTTATCAGTCTCACTGATAAACACTATAAAAAAGAGAAAGGGCCAAGTCTCCCTGTAACTCCCCTCATGTCTCCTAAACCACACCAACTAACAATTACAATTACTGATATTTTATATCCAGACTAGGCTGAGTATATAGCATAGAGTCTGAATATTTCCTGTATATGCAATCAAAAATTAATAAATACAAAAAATATCCATAAGAAAACAGTATGTTTGAGGACCAAGCTGCCAGTTACTAGGTCAAGTGGTTTGTATACAATATCTCATTTAATCTTGTGGCAAACTTACTATACACAATCATAATCTGTTTTCTATCTTTTGCTCAAGTCATTTCTCCACATTCTTACATTGCTTTATAGTTTACCATTTTAATTCTAAAATTATATCATGCTAGGTGTATGGAAATCATGTCTCCAGTGGGAGACATCCTCCAGTGGGAAGACTCATCTTCATATTTCCTAGCATGTATTCTCTTATCAACTAATAAAAGAAAAAAGGTATTTAGATCCCATCCAGTCCTTTAATACCACATCAACATACATAATGTTATACAGAAACTGGTATTACAATTTCCACTATGAATTTCCTCATGGCCAAATTAGTAAAAAGGTAATATTAGGATTATACCTCAAATGGATGTAATCCCTAGTTAGCATCTTATAATACTGAAACTCTTTATTATCCTCTAAGTACACCATGGTATTCATAGCACTTTGTTTTACCTTATCATTATAACATCGGCTCTGAGAATTTCCACTTGTATCATTACAAGACGATTATGACAGCTTCACTAAGTCGCATTCATGTGAATGGAAAATTAGTACCATAAAGAAAATTCCTAATAATTATTTTCCAAGACATGTTGGTACTTTTCAAACTTAAACTCATTAAATCGATTTGAATCTCACTTCAGCAAATCCACACAAACTGAGTTCTTATTAATGTCAGTCTCATACTACTTTTAGGTAAAATTTTAATCAGAAAATGTGTTAATAAAATCCACATGCATGACTTTTATCTCATGTGGCAATAGTTTGTATGGACCTCAATATTTGGGAAAAAATTAAAATAATTTATATAGTAAGTCACATTATCAAAACAATTTAAATAATAACTAGTACAGCAATACACTGTTTTTTCTTTTATATTCACCACCTTATTTTAACATGCACATGGAAATTTCTCCCCATGAGAATTTTTGTTCCCCTTTTACAAATATGGTGATTGAGTGTTGGGAAGTCAAGTTTATTTGTGGTCAGTTCGTGTATGGCAGAACCTTTTTGGGACATACTTCTCTCAAATTCTAAAATCTTTATCCTTTTTACTTTGCCACACTGGTATGCCAGTCACATTGCTACTGGGTCCTTCCTTCCTCTGTGTTTATCATAAGAACAAGTAACAAAGAATGTAAGCATCAGCTGGGTATGGTTGTGCAAGCCTATAATCCCAGCACTCAGGAGGCTGAGGCAAGGTGGATCTCAAGTTCAAAGTCAGCCTCAGCAGTTCAGTGAGGCCCTAAGCAACTTAGTGAGACCTTGTCTCAAAATAAAATAAAATAAGGACTGGTGATGGGTTTGTGCCTCAGTGGTTAAGTGCCCCTGGGTTCAATCCCTTGTATTAAAATTAAAAAAAAGATGAAAGAAAAAGAAAGGAAGGAAGGAAGGAAGGAAGGAAGGAAGGAAGGAACAAATATGAGTCTCTTGTAAGACCATATAAGAACTTAGTTGTCTTAAGTTCTAGTTCAAAATCTAAAAGTAAGACTAAAAATATTGAACTTTATTGAACATACCCATTGTAAGAAATATTTGAACAAGTGCACACTAGTTAGAATCAGCATGCAAATGCTTTCTGTGAATCTATTGTAATTAGTTTTAGGCTCTGAAAAATTAGTTTGGGTTATGTCTTCCTAGTGACTGAGATTTTCTTCTTTAAGCATCAAGAGTTAATACCGAACATTTTGGATGGAAACCCTCTTAATATTTATCATTCTTTCCCATGTCTTTTATGTATTCAATTTAACATAATGCCTACTGATAATCTCTCATTAGAAAACATATTCCCCAGCACCCCCCCAAAAAAGAAATACACATTGTTGTTGAGCAGCCCTAAATGAATATTGCATTGTGAGAGATAATTGAATTCCACAATGAATTTTCTCAAATGTTTTATAGAGATTCTCTCCTTAGTCTTCTCTGTATCTACCACTCCTCTTTCTTGTACTTCATTTTGTGGTATTTTCTCTCTTTATATTTTCCTGTAAGTTGAGAAAATTTTCTTAAAACTATATGTAAGAAAAACATTTGCAGACTTAGAATGAGGATCTGAAGAGTTCTGCGGGTGGTAAAATGCAAGTGTTTTCCATGAACATGTGACAAAAAGGTGGTGATATTTTTATAAACCAATTTATGGTGAATTAAGACAGGTCCAGTAGTTTCTTTACTTAGAAAATAATCATGGAAGATTTTGGAAATAATTATACTGGAAAGGGTGGTTGAGAAAATAGAAGGGACAAGAGGAAGAGTTGCTATCTTTCAGGCAGAAGTCAGTCAAGAAGGTCTTTTATTTTCTATTGAAAAAAAATCTCTAAAACCCTTGTATAGCAAGGCACTTACTGTTTTGTGCATTTTTATTTAATAATATTTTATAATTGAAATTATAAAGGGAAAAATATTGAATTCTATGTAGGCAAACTACCCATGCTATCCAGAATTCATAAAGAGATAAACTAAGCACTTTGGGGCAGACAGTCTTGAGACATTCTACAGAAATGTTACTAACCTAATAGGCAGAAGAGGCCAGGCCTCCTTGTGCTATTATGGTACATGACTATGCATTATTCAGTTTGGTCAACTTATTTAGCACATGAAAAATTAAAATGAAGCAGAAGAGGATCATATGTGACCTTAGTGAGGCAGGATTAATATCCAATAAACTTCCTTATGTAATAATAATTTTCACATATATTAGCCTTTGGTAAACTGTATATACTTCTTTTAA
Organism: Sciurus carolinensis; assembly: GCF_902686445.1. Taxonomy (NCBI): domain Eukaryota; kingdom Metazoa; phylum Chordata; class Mammalia; order Rodentia; family Sciuridae; genus Sciurus; species Sciurus carolinensis. Next base: position 95,099,830 of record NC_062215.1, read on the forward strand.
CATCTGGATTCAAGTTATAGCTAAGTACTCATTTGGGTATTCATATAAGATCCTCAATATATACATGTTGGTGTCTCTGCCTGGTATAAAAATGGATGAGAAATATACAATGACTTAACCAAATCAGACATTTAGATCTTGAATTAGAACATTCTCATGAACATTATAATTGGGACTTCTTGGCTAAGTAGCTCTTCACTCAACAGGGATCTGGTCTGTTGCATCTTGTGGCTGTCCTTGCTCCTGAAGCCTCATTTATGTTCCCCATATCTGGCAGGTACAGGGACAGAGTAGAGAGCATACAAGTGCTGCTTAAAAGTCTTTTCCCAGGACACAGCTCATCCACTTCCACTCCAGTGACTAGAATCCAGACACTTGGGAGATAGAGTGCAGTTGTATACAATTTGGAAAAGGAGACTGTTGCATTCTCAGGTGCCTTACACATTAAATCACCTGGTACTTATATCTTAACAGGGAATCATCAATCCTACAAGCATAGCAAGAGAAGCATGGTGTTGATGGAATAACCTTATGGAAGAACACCTTAAAATTGTGTGTGCAGTTTTAAACTACACTCAATTCTATGAGTGAAGTCTTCAGTATGAACTCTTTAAGATTATTCTCATAGGTTTTTACTGGGATTTGTGTTTTAAAAAACTGGACTACTTTTGACTAGATTCTAAATAGGTTAAATTTATAAGAGGCAAATATTGATGAGGTATTCCTGAAGTGCCATGTCTAATAACCAAACAGAATATATGTATATATATATACATATATTTGTGAGAAGAGACTTAATATGTGCACTTTTTCACAACTTATTAGATATTAGATCATCAAAAAGTTGTTACATGTCTGCACCATGTTTTGAAGATAAGATAATAAACAGAGCCATTTTTTAGCTTTGTCAATTTATCTTTTTGTTGGAGATAACAAAAGCACAAATACAGAAAGCAATGGTAAACTTCAGCTATGTGTGCAAAAATTGCCTTCATAGGAAACTATGATCACTTGATAGATGAATATTGCCACTATTGTCTGCAATATCTTCATTCTTACAGTGTGTGATATAGAACATTTTAAAGTCAAAATTGTCTTATAGTGAAAATTGCTTAATGTGAATTAAGCATCACTTCTGGGTTGCAGAGTTCAATATTCCACTGAATTTGTAGGTTATGTATGTACAAACACATATCCATATAGACATGGATACATATAAAGTTAGACTGATAGGTGAGTAGATGGATAGATTTCTCCTTAAAGAGATTATGTGGTAAATATGATCCCAATTGGTTAATACAATCAAGTATTGACCAAGATGATTACATATGAACAGTTAAGAGCTTAAATTTCTAGAAGAGGTCTATGTGTAGTATTAGACTTTGAAATTTACTAAAAGCAAGACCTCAGATGTATTTTTAATTTCACTAACTCTGTTTCTTTGCCTGCAAAATAGATACAATATCTTCTCCTACATAGGCATGTTGAAATGACCACCTAAGATGATGAACTTTGTGTGTCTGTTGATAGTATTCTCAGAGTTCCTTATTCATTAATCTTTTCTCATTTTATTCTATGTGAGTCTACATTTAAAATGTCACTCTTACCATGATCAGTAGCACTCTAACTGTATGTACCTAGAAGATATTGTTAAAGAGGACCTTTAATGCAACTGACATTCAGATTTTACTTTTTCCTCCAAGTTAATTTTTGTTAAACTTTCACATAAAAAACTATAACAAGGTATAAATAATACTTCTTGCTCTGACTAAAAATAATTCTGACACTTTATATTCTTTTTGAAAATTTCAGTCCAATGTGGTGTGAAATTCTGGGCTGAAAAATCTGCATTTCTGGTGAAAATGCTTATTTAACTTCGTGGCACAGATAATATGGAATTTGGGAAGTGATACTGTTCTATGATTTTTATGACAAAAAAGTTGCCTGGAAAAAGGAGATCATGGATGCTCCAGTTCACAGATGACTAAATTACTCAGGTGGTAACATACCAGTCCTTTTCCAAGAGATAGCTGAGCTCATGTATTATAGATGCTTATCTATCCCTTTCATTTCAACTCATAAGGGATAGCCCAGTTTTCTCCAAAAAGATGACACTATTATCAAAGAAAAAATACTCAATGGAATAAATCATGAGCTTGAACACAAACTCCTGTGATTTTATAATCTATTGCATATTTTGTAACTGGTGAGGATAAATATAATGGCTTATATCCCTAAGTATAAATAAAATAAAATTATTTCTTTATAAATAAATATATAATTATAATGTAAATATGTACATTCACAGGATGATAGAATCACTTTCCTATTTCCAACTTGTCCTCTTAACTCTTTTAAGCAGATTGGGTTAAATGTATGGTCAATTTAAAGCAAGGCTGATTAAGTTTCATGGATAACTCTGAGTCATAATTTGACTCTTGTTTGAACCATATGAAATTGTTGATTTTGTAGATTGAGAATGATCAAATACTGGCCCTCCTAAATCTTTACCAAACATGGCAATTCGCAAATCAGGAAAATTATAAAATTCCAATAGTTTAGATATAGCAAACTGGAGACACAACCAGTCTTCTTGTTAGAGTATTTCAATTGTCAACTCTAAGAAAAAAAAATAAATTTCTAATATGAAGCAAGTAGTATAATATCAGTGCTTTAGGGAAAAATGGTCCTTCTACACAAATGGAATTTGAGCAACTGTTATAAACAAATTAAGGGTAATTTAAAATATATAAATATCATTTAGTGCCAAGAGTATGCCAATCAAAAAAACTAGTTGATACTATATTATTTAAGATATTCTCTAAATAAGTGTACTGTGCATCTTACAAATAATTTGTTTTATTATAAAAACACAATTTGTGAGAGATACCTAGATTCAATTTCTAACCAAGCATTTTTTTTTAATTTTGGGAAAAATAATTTTTTTCAAACACCTGTTTTGCCATAATTTCATTAAAAACTGTTGGAACAATCTCAGGAACATTATTGGGCACACTGTGAATTTCTTATGTAAGGATATGCCACTTTTATTCAAATGAAAATGCTGTGTTGCTGTAAGAAAATGCCTTAATATCTTTACTGAAAATATGAGGAAGACATAGAAAAATCTTTCTGAGACTTACAGAAGGGATTAAAGTAAATAGTGATGTTATAGTGCTCAATCAGAAGAGGTGGGTAGGAGGAACTGCTGCTTGTTTAGAGACAAGAAAATACAGCCAAGTGTTCAGATCATGAGATTAGAACTGGTTTTGTCTGTTTGAATCTTGGCTATACTACTTAGTAATTATTTGATGATAAACACATTTAACCCACAATATCACTGATAACTAGGGTAATAATAATATATAACATGTCATGTCAGGTGGTAACAGAAAACAAAATAAATAATGTATGCACATTGCCTTGCACCTTACCTAGTGACTAGCAAGCATTCAAAGAGACTCTTCCTCATTGGTATTATTTAAGAGAGGATTTGAGGACAAGCATGAGGAGTCTGGATACAGCCAGCTCTGTGCTTGGGCAAGTTAGACCTAGATCTTGAATCCAGTCCTCAATTCTATTCTACTAGCACTTCTGTAGGAGCAGAAATTCATTTTTCTGAGTGGGAGCAGCTCTCAGATAGTCTTTTTCATCACACTTTTCTTAATCTTGTATCAATATCCTACCAATTTTCTGATCTCTTATTTTAGTTTTCTTTTGCTGTATAACAAATAATCACAAACTTAAAACAACACATGTGATTTCACAGTTTCCTTGGGCCAGGGCTCTGGGCAGCCCAGATGGGTCCTCAGTGTGCGTCTCCCAAGGCTGCTACCAAGGTGACTGTGGCCTCCTCTGAGACTCAGGGTCTTCTTCTAAGGTCACTGAATATGAGGAAAATGAAGTTCCCTATGGTTGTACACTGAGGCCCTAGGTCCTAGGCAGTGCATAGCGTAGGTGTTTGCCTACTGCAGGGCCAGTGGGAGTGTATGGCTCCTGCTTCCTGTCTTTCCTTTAAGGGAAGTCTGATCATCTTTTTAAGGGTACAGTTGGTAAGTTATGGTCTATGCAAGATAATCAACCTTCTGCTTAACTCAAATGTAATGCACTGGGAATCTTATTAATTACATCTTCAAAATCCCTTCACTAACTACAAGAGTGATATTCCAACATATTCACATGGCCCTGAGTTCAATCCTCAGTACCTCCCCTAAGCAATGCAGTTGAACTATCATGGGCCAATACATTCTTATCATAATCTCCTGCTCTCTACTACAAAATGAATGAAGAAGAAAAGAGGTTGGTCTGGAGAAAGCTGGTAGATTTTGTCAGTGTGAAAGAACACCTTTGCCTGTCATCCATCCAAGAAAAACTCAAATACCTACTGCACATTTTTTTTCAAGTCACAAATTTGTTTCAAGTCTATCCAGTTTACCATCAAGTGACTTGGAGTGTAGAGACCAGAACACTGTGAGCTCTTTTTTTAAAAATATTTTTTTAGTTGTAGATGGACACAATACCTTTATTTTATTTATTTATTTTTTTATGTGGTACTCAGAACCAAATCAAGTGCCTCACACATGCTAGGCAAGCACTCTACCACTGAGCCACAACCCCAGCTGCACATTGTGGGGTTTTCATAAACTGGTAAAACAGGAATCTCTATATCACAAAATGGTGAATAATTTTCTCTGTGATATCATTCTTCTGCTATAAGCATCTATGAGTAAATAAGGCATAACAGAATTTATCTATGAATTCTTATATTTGTTGAAAAAACTTAGCAATTATTGTTTTTCATAAACATGAAATCATATACACAGTTTTAAAGCTTTCTTGATTGACAATAACATAATCCACAATGCTCTTCTTCCAACAGGTATACTTAAGCACTGTTTGAGAATAGACAATAAATACATTTTAACTGTGAGCAATCTTAAAACTATTTTGAATGTTCCAGATGATGTGCTGTGCTGTTAGATTTATGATATAGCTGTGTGGTGGGGAGAGTGGAGAAAGAAACAGAAAGGGAATGGAATCAATCAGTGCTCAAGAGTCTTAGAATTTTATCTCATACTCTATTAAAATTTTTCAACTTTTTCATGTATTAAGGAGACTAAGTCAAGTGAAAACAAGCAAGGACTTTGCAGTCAGACAGATCTATGTGGGATTTGTTGGTGTGCTATTAGCTTTCTTAATAATAGTAGGCAAGGTACTGACCAATTTTGTTTTGGTTTATTTATAAGGGAAAGATAATTGTATCTAGTTTGTAGAATTGAGTTAAGAAAACACGCATACACAAAAAAACACATTACAGAGTGTCTAGCATGTACAAGAGCTATCATAACTATTATAATTACAAATATTTATACTGCATTGGATTGCTAGATAGTTTTAAGTAAGAATATGATCAAAATAAACATTCCTATTAGTGTATCATGAATAAAAGTTATCTCCCCAAAGCTCAGGAGACAATGTAACAATGGTTGAATGTAAAATTATTAGATTATGAGAGCCATAAAATAATCAGTGGATTAACACATTTGATGGATTAATAGTTTGAAAGGACTATTGTACTGAGCAATAACTATAGGCAGGTAGGATATGCCTTGTGGAATTAGGTCACTGGGAGAATACCCTTGGGGGTTATATTTTTCCCTCGGCTCCCTGCTTGTCCTTTCTGTTTGCCAATGACTTTGGGCTGGCATCTTTCCTTCTCCATTCCCTTCCATCCTTCTGGGCATGCTCATCTCAGGCCCAGAGCAAGAACTGTCCGACCGTAAACTGAAACCTCTGAAATGGAGCTCAACATTCAACGTTTCCTCCTTTTAAGTTGTTCTTGTCAGGTGTTTTGGTCACAGCAATGAAAAACTAATTGACACAAATAGGATATTTTTACAAAATCATTGAGTAACTCATGAGAGAATGTTTATCACTTTTAAAACCATTTATGATATCATTCCATGACATTATTCAGTGAACTTTGTAGGAAAACAGAAGCCAATTCTTCATTTTTTAGATGTACCTATTTCTTTAAAATTATAGGAAATCATGGGATAATGATAAAGGAAAACATGTGTTAAACAAAAGGACTGGTGTTTTTGCTGCTAGATAAATTTGTATTTATCTCTGACCTTGGAAGTCAAGGAAAAAAAAAAAAAGGAAAGAAAGCATACCTTTTAGGAAGTGAAAGTTCTTTTATGAACTCTCATAATATTATCTCCTACTTTTCTTTATATGTTAGAGCATTGCTAAAGGAATTTTCATTGTTTTAGTTGCTATTAAGAATGCCTAATGGAAAAAAAAAATGAAAGCATAACATTAATGGAATGAATCCTTTTCCTTCATGGTCTATCCTCATTTCTTAAAACTTAACCAGAAAGATCCTATTCAAAGGAGTCAAAGCAAGTTGGAGTTTTAGCCAATAAGTAGGAATTCACACACACAACGAGAGCATCACACAGAGGCTGTTCCCAGTTCTTGGCTTGCTGGGAGAAGAAGTTCTGATATACCAAAAATTTGCCTGAAGTCTCAGAGTCAGAAAACCCCTGTTCACACCCAGCCCCAGCAAAGTGAGCACAGGCAAAATATTTCATTTATGTACCCAGTTATTTACCAACATGTTAAGCAAGGAGAATGAACTAGACTAGTGCCAACTTATTCTACAACCATGCCTTCAGTAAGCCCTGGTCTAGAGGATATACCCTATAAATGTGGGTGTGGGATGAGTCCTACTCCTCTAAGGTGATAATCATCTGATTTAAGCCGTGCAGTAGTAAAGGACTGCTAGTAAATAGAAACATATTTCTCAATTAAAAGAGGGCATGTGGTAGCAATAAAAGCTCTGGTCACATAGTAAGCTATCAGTGTAGGTACACAAACTCTTTTGGAACAGATAATTGTTTGTTGGGGAGTTGACCTGTCCTGTGTATTTTAGGATATTTAACAGCATCCTTTACTTCAACCATTAGAGGCTAATGGCACTGCCTCCTAAGTTGTGACAACTAAAAAATTTTCCAAAGATTTAGATCCCATTTGAGAAATACTGGTATGAATGAACCAGGGTGTTTGTGTATGTATGGGGATAAATAATAAATAGATTAGGTAGGGAGACAGACGGAATTGTTTGTTGCAGAGAATTTACTCTGATTGTACCTTGAATACATATCTGAGATCAGTCATTTTAAATGATCAATTCTATGTTCTCTTGTGGCATTATTGATAATTAACAGAGTTAGCCCAATGGTCACATCTTATTTTGAATAAAACGTGACTTCACTCTAAAAGAATCTAGTGTTTTCCAAAATTATAGCTAATGTACTTCATTGCATTGCTTATGGTTCTTGATAAAATCATGCAAACACAAGCAATCTGATGTTATTTTTTTGTTTACAGTATTACTGTGTTGTTTTGGTTAACAGAATGAAAAACAGCACTGTAATACTACAAGTAAAAATGTTTTATTCTTAGTTTGTTTCATCAATAAAAGCTGACATTTTTGCAAGAAAGATGTTATACTATTGAAATTAACTCTTAGTCAATTGTAAATAATTGTATTATATCGGTATGTTATCATGAAGATTAGAAATCATTTCCTACAGAATCATGTTTTTGCTTCCTCAGCACTGTTTCAATTGAAAGGAATTTGAATGAAGTGCATCTCATTACTAACATAAAGTAGATGGAGCTTGAATAATTTTTATATTTATTTTCCATGGATGGCTATTACATTTCTTATCCTATCTATCCAAATTTTATAAAATAAATTGTTTTAATCCATTCTTTGGAGAGGAGCAATGAATTTATTTTTGCAAAAGCTATGCATCTGAATATATTATAATATGCATAAAGCTCTGTTAACACAGTTATTTATATAAAAAGTGTAGCTGCCTTACCTTTTATTTAATTTACATACTTTATTTACTTTCTGACAGGTTCTTCTCTTTGCATTTTTATTTACATACCAAAAATGTCTTTTCAGATAAGTCAACTAAAACTTTGATCTACTGTATAATTTAAAACTCCATAAAGTGTTTTATGTATTATAGGGCTTTATATGAACTTTTAGGCTGACAATACAGAACTTTGGGACTATTTCATCAATGATTATGGTAAAATAAGACCATATTTCTTAAATATGATGACAAAGAGAGTATTGTCTTTTGTCTGAGATCATGTTTAGGAAGAATTATAAAACTTATGCTCAGTCTATTTGTTTCAAATAGAAAAAAAATTCTAATTTTAAAGATGTTCTTTCTTAACATATGATTATGAACATGATATGAGCATCTCATATCCTTAGAGAATTCTGTATGTTAGCTCTAAACTGTACAAAAGATCATGATTTTTCCTTGCAAATGTTGGAAACAATAGTATTTTTCCTTCACTGTTTCTAAGCTGAAAAAGGATCACTGGCAAGTTAAGTTAGAAGGAGCAATGTGTCAATTCAAAGATGACCAGTTTTAGTAATAAAGACTTAACTCTCATTACCAACCCCCTTTTTTTGGTATTTTGCTTTTGTAAGCATGTTTTGAATTTGCATAACCCACCATTCATATTCTTGTGAGTTCATGATATAAATAATTTGAAAAATTTCATTCAGTTCCCCAAATTATTCTAGTCATTATGGATGATTCATGAGAGGATTAATCTCTTGGATGTGACATAAAACTAGAGAGGAAAGACACTACCTATCATATCATTTGCAGTTAAGAACATGCTGCATCTTTAAGCTTTACTTAAAGTGCTTATAGTAATTGGGTGTGCATGCCTTAGCTCCGTTAAAACCCAAACAGCAATATGGGAGAGTGTGGTTTGTTTTTTAAATGTGCAAGGAAGGAAAATTAGTGAAATCTGTTTAAGTCACAAAACTGCCTCATTCAGGACCCAATTCGCAGCATGGAAAAAGTAACTCAAGTTAACTGTACTCTTAGCATATGTCTAAGCTCACAAATTTCAATTCACTTCAAATTCCTTTCTTTTCCACAGATCTGCCTGCAAAGGAAAGATGGCAAACTGGTTCAACAGTTCATCTGCCCTAGATTCTCTTAAGATATTCAGAAAAACAGTGTGTCCAGTCATAGGCCAAGTTTCTTTATGTGTTCCAATAGTGAGCTAAATCTAGAATTGTTTACATTTTACCATGGACATTTCCTTTCTCCTGACTTTTTACCCTGCACTACCACCACTGACATATACAATTACACACATGCATATGGAGTAAAGAGTCTAATGCGTTTTGATTTTATCCATGCAAGTAAGATTTGGAGAAGAAACAAAACTAAGCTAATGAACAATAGATTTAGGAATTATACAGAGATTGTGGTTTAGTGACCTAAATTGCACCATAATCCTTTAAAGGATTACAGTATTTGGATAGGAAAAAAAAAAAAAAAAAAAACAGTGATCTCTCTTTCTATAATGGCATCTCTGTATAAGAGGGTATTATTGGATGTGAACTGCATGGTAGCAGCAGATATTTTTCTCTATGTCTTTCAGCAATTCAGAGTAGTTTTCAAATACATCTAAGAAGTAGCACTGAAGAATTAGTCTTCATTTATAATCAAACATTCTTGAAAAACATTTTCTTCCATTTTTTTGTTTTAAAGGTCTAACATTTGATCGTATGTTTTCTTTAGTTAACTTTCTATATTATATGGCAATCTCTGAAGTTATTTTTTTCAAAGATAAAAAAGAAAAAAACCATGCTCAAAAATGTAGAAGTTATTTTTGCAGTAACGTATGTCATGATTTTTAAACATTCAGGCCTTTAAACTTTTTTTATAGTGTATGTTCTTGCCAATCCCAGCACAGTTCTACAAAGTAAAATATTTGGCAGTGAATTCATATTAACAGATGGAACAAGAAATTAACACGTTTTTGCTTCGCTAATTCACAGTTCTTTTAATACGCTAATTCTAAATCACCTGTTCTGACTTTGACAGGCTACAGACACCTGTTTGGGGTAATATTCCCCAGCTAATTATTACAGGAAAATTCGTTTTTCAACAAAAGGGTTTCTGTGTGAAATTGTCATAGTTAGCAAATTAGTAATATCAAATATATACAAATACATTTCTGATGTCTTAATTTAAATACAGTTAATTAATCCTTATCTTTCAAGAATGCTATATGAAAACTAAAGACTGTCCTCTTAGTGTTTGAATTCTGTCTATCACACTTTACACCATAGTTGCACTGATCAAGTCAGAATGTTCTTCCCAGTAGCAATAATTTACTGTAATACTGTATTTTAAATGGCAGGAAAAGAGTATAGAATTTTCAAGAGGCTGGAAAAATTCCTAACTGTATGTTAAAAATGACTCAGGGGAGTTTTAAAAAAAAATACTGACAAGATGAGAGAGAAGAAAAGAAAAATTTAGCTTGGGTAGCATAATATGAAAAACAGAACAACAAATAAATAGAAAGTTTACTGAATTACAGAACTTAAAGTATGATGGACTTAGATGAAGCCCCAAAAGACAATTGACTAGTTTACTTAAAAGATAAAAGAGTAAACAATGCCAGGAATTTCATCCCAAATGTCCCCTCTCTTTTTATCTCAACTTCTTAACACACAAACTGTTTCTATTTTCCTGACTTTCTTTAACTCCTGATATTGTTCACAGTTATTTTGACATGGCCATTTCCCTTGTGTCACTTGGTACAACTTCCTTCGGTTTCCCCATAAAACCCATATTACAGGGGCTTGCAGAGGCAGTGTGTGGGGGATGGGGATGGGGATGGGGATGGGGATGGGTGGGGATGGGGGAATGGAAGAAGAGTAGGTTGGTAGATCAAGAAGCAACAATCAGAAAGTCATGGTTTTTAAACGTTTGTAACATAAAAATGTATGCTGAGGTGGAGTCTGCCTTTAGGTCTGCCAAAGCTTCCATTTTGTGTGTCTGTTTTTTGATTCTCTCTAATTGCTGTTCAGTTTTGTATGTGGCTTTGCTAATGTGTCTTCCTTAGCCGCATTCGGGAAGCAGAGAATTTGTCTTTTCTTTAATTAACCTTTATATCTTAGTACCCAGATAGCAGAGTTCACCAAGCAGGCACTCTTGGAAATTTTAAGATCCCTGCTGTTGTGCTCTGATTTTTAAGTTATTGCACAAAGCATATTTTTAAGGGCATTTTTATTTTGCAAGACTTAAGGTGGATGAGGAGAAAGCTTGTGTTTTTTTTTTTTTCTTTTACATGTAGCCTCCTTGTAATTTTGTTGTTTTTCTCCCAATTGCTGCTCTAGAAAGCACATGGTCTTCCTCTCAAACCATGCTTTATGACACTGCTATTTGCAGAAATTTAACTGGCAGCCCACCCCAGGAAGATAAAATCCTGTTTAATCCAAGTTTGGTTCCCTCCTACACCCACACCTGAAACTATATTTCTGCCAGAGCCTACATTCTGCTAAGGAGGAAACCGATCTTTTATAATACTTCAACATACGTGAATTTTATTTTATTTTTAATTAAAAAATTACATTTCTCATCCAAAAATGCTAGATGACATTTAAAGCTAGAAAAGAGTTTCCAAATAACTCACCTTTACAATTAACTCTTATCAGGACTAGACAGTCATTTCGCTGCACCAGGGCTAGTACACATAGCTATGACGTAGCTGGAAGAAAAAGGCCTCCCAAGATTGTAGCCACTAGAGCACTTGGAGATGTTCCGGAGCATGTTATCCCACAGGCTCATCTAGAGCTCAAAGTGTGAAGTAGAGGAACTGGTTCAGAATTGGAATATGATCAACTTTTATTTTCAGTTAATAAGATACTTAGGTAAATAGAACTTTCTGGTCTTTAAGACAGCAGTAAAATATTGTTAGGAAGCTAATAAGTAAATCTCTTAAGATTCTCTGAACACAGTTTTAGATAAACATGTGCTACCCCTAAAACAACTTGAATGAATCATATCTAGAAGTATATTGCAAAATGCTCAGGATTTAAATTGATAGGATAATGACCTTGAAAAATATGTTTGGCATTTATATACAGTATGAAATTCTTAAGAAAATTAGTCAAGATGGTGATTGACATTACAATGAAGTTTCACTCATCTGTCCTCAGTTAAAACACTTGGAGAAATCAATTAACTTATGAGAAAACCTGCTATCTCCAATCTATCCTACTTTAATATACTCCTTATGTGTAATGCATGGCAAAATATATAGTTTTCTATGAAGTAATACATATGAGTGCATCTTTAGTTATACATGTGTAAATATGTGAAAATACTCAAGAACACAGACATTTTAGGGAGCCTATTTAATTCATTAAAGAGCATGCAAGTTATAACATTAAAGAGTTATTGTTGCAACAATTATATTTCATATAATTCTTTTCTAAGTCAGTAAATTTTAATTTATCAGACTTATATAGAGAGGAGATATTTATTTTATGTAACCAGAGATACCATTAATTGGTAATCACAATTTATATTATTATACATTTTTAAATATATATATATATATATATATACACATATATCCTAAATATAGCCTCTGAGGTTTTATATATAGAATATATTTTAGAAAGAAGTAGCCTTCATTTTAAAACTCTCTTAATTCATCCTAAGCCAATTCTATTAATATGTCCTTGATCTTAGATTCATGATATTATTATTATAATAATGATAGCTTACTTAGCTATACATATGGCTCTCAAACACAACTAAACACAAGAATTTCTTGGGTAATTTTTGAAAAACAGAGATACCAGAGCACTTAATGCATTGCCAAGGGGTGGGACACTGCATGCTGTCTGTATACATACAAACCACCAAGTACTACTGTAGGCACAGAAAAAAATGCTACCATTCCATACTCTGTTAGTCAGAAGCAACAGTTGCAGAATACTATGAACAACAACACAGGAATAATAGTACCAATAAGAACACTACTCAAAACTATTCTATCCAGTGCTTCTAACCTAGAAAATTATCATGCTCATGTTATATACTCCTGAATCAAAAATTAAATATGTTAAGTATCTCACTGTAAGCATTAATATTTTAACTGAATTGATCCAAATGAATATTGAGGAAAATTCTAACCATCAGACTTTCCTTAGTTTAATCAGTTACCCAAGGAACTAATCAATTCAAACATTATAGACCCTTGCTACACAAAGGTAGTTGTCAGACAAGCAGTGTTCACAACTCATAGAATTTGAATGAAGAATTCCAGGTTACCCCAGACCTACTGAATCCCTCAGTATTATAACAAGTTTTTCAGATGATTTGCACAATAAAGGTAAAGAACTTCTTCAGCATTAGTAGTATGCTCACTCCAAACTAGGTGCAAACTAGGTTTTGCACACCGAAGCAAAACAAATTCATTGAGTTTTAGCCCTACATGATGGGGCATGCTGGAGTTATGGGGAGGCTGAGATAGGAGGAAGCAAATTCAAGGCCAGCCTTGCAATTTAGCTAGGTCCTCAGAAATTTAGCAAGACCCTGTCTCAAAAGAAAAAATAATGATGTAACTCAGTGGTACAGTGTCCTTAGATTCAATCCAAAGTACCAAAATTAAAAAAAAGAAAAACAAAAATTTTATTTGCATTTATCTTTGCCTAGTACTATGTAGCTAGCTGTAATTGGAAAAAAGAAAAACTGCAAAGAAAAATCCAATGTTTTTCGGAGAATTTCATTTGAAATTGCATTTGAGTAAAAGTCCAAAATGCCATTTACTATCTGATCCATAACATGAGGTTCTTTGGTCAACTCTATTTCCAAATATAACCTCACTGTATCATATAAACCAATCCACCAACTTTTAAATTGCAACCTTGATCGCAGCATTATTTTCAGCCTGTAGTAAATAACTTCCTAACTGTTCCTTGCTTCTATATTTGCCCCTGTTGTAGTATATTTTCCAATAAGTAGTTAAACACAGTGACTTTTTAAAAATGATACGTTTATTGTTCCCTTCTACTGTTGCTCTTACATAATTATAGTGTACATACTTCAGATATCTGCTTAATGGTAATGTCTCCAGTCAACTTCTCCTGAGGACAGATTTAAACTAACTCTTCAACTCTTCGTATCTTTCTCTCTCTTCCTCCCTCCCTCTCCAACTTTATTATGCAATTTTTATGGTCCTGTAGTCCTCATCACTTTGTGTTAGCATAATGTATCACATTATTATATCAAAACTATTTTATATAGTTTGCTGTCTTCACATAGAAAAATAAGATCCCAAATAGAAGGCAAATTTGTTGTCCTTCTTATTCCTCAGTGCCTAGAAGAGCACCAGATAAAATGTACCAGATAAAAAGTATATAATTTTTGAGTGAATATTCAAAAAATTAATGGGTTAGTGTTCAGAGTGTGTGAGGCTATCTCATCAAAAATACTCCTGAGCACCTAATATATGTTACTGTGATAGACTCTTCGGAATGGCACATAAAATGTGCAACATGCCTTCAAAAGACTTACAATTCAATTGAGAAATAAACAAGTTAAAACTATGGAGGTATATAGTACACAAAATATAATCTTTCGCAGCTAAAGGATGAAGTCAGTGACAGGAAATAGAAGCAAAAAGGCCATTTTGGTAAATAGATAATAGATGATAACATTTTCACAAGACTAAATTACTTTCTTCAGGGTGGAAATAGATGAAGAATTATTCATGGAACAATGGGCATACACCGGATATACTGGCCACTAATTTTGTTGAACATTTACTCAAAATTATTTACTCAGTGCTTGTCTTTTATCTGGTGCTCTGTTAGGCACAGGAAAATGAGAAAGGCAACATCTCTGCCTTCTGGATCTTAATTTTTCATGTGAAAATGGAGAGTAAACTATTTAATAATATGATTCACTGTGCTTACAAAGTGACAAGGACCATAGTAGCAAGTACCAGGAGTTAGAAAGATAGATACTGACTAGTTTCTGGTGGCTTTACTTCCTAAACTAAGGAATTTTTGTGTTATTCTATAGATTTTGGGGGGAGAAAATAGGTATTCGCAATGGTGGTTTAGAAGGATTCATGTAAAGACAATGTACAGGAGGAACTAGGTTAAGAAGAGGCAGTACAGAGAGACAACTGACTTTTGATTCAAATTATACTTGGAAAGTAGTCTAGTTTGAGTGGTAGAACTTGAATATAAAGTATTAAATGGGCTTATAATACATTAAATGTCAGAAGAGCCCAGAGCAAGGAAAAAATTCTAGATGAGCAATTGATATCAACATCTTCCTCATCATTGTAACACATTACACACCCACAAAACTTTCCCACAATCAGAATTATGAGGGTAGTGATGCAAGCTGTGTAGAAAATCATCCTTACTCAGATATGGATATGATCATTTTCTGTTGATCTAAAGCTCAAGCCATTCTGCTCCATCTTAGCAAAACAGTCCTGGTAATTAGGTAACTAAAAAGAGAAGTTTGTTCTTGTCTTCTCAGCAAGAGCCAGGACTTCACTTCCAGTCAAAGGGTCTATTTTTTCAAAGAGTCAAACCAAGAGTCTATTCCTGTGTTGCAAAGTGCCCCTCATAGTCACAAATATCTGAATCTTCATTGTTTCCTCTTACTGAAATGGTTTTCTGATTATTTGTTTGTACGAGGGATTGAACACAGGGACAGTTAACCACTGAGCTAGCCCCAACCCTTTTACTACTTTTTTTTTTTTTTTTTTTTTTTTTTTTTTAAGACAGAGTCTCACTAAATTGCTGGGACTGACTTTGAACTTCCAATCCTCCTGGTCAGCTTCCTAAACTTATGGGATTACAAGGCATGGGACACTACACTGGGTTGAGCAACAGTTTCCTTAACCAAAAATTAGAATATTAAAATTGACCTGTTCAGATCACAATGAAGGTTAAATGCCAAGAGTCTCAATCTCCATGCCTGAGCAAGAAATATTTCTTGCCCTCACTTCCTCCCAGTATCTACAGTTGTATCTTGACAATATTAATATGCAAAACTTGTTTGTGAAATGAATGAAGGTTGGGTTTTCACTAAGTAAATGTGAATTTTTAAATCATTGACCAATACCTTTTCAAGTGAATAGGCTCAGAAAGCTTGTGCATATACAGATTGAGAAAATTTTCCTTAATCTCTTTTAATCCACAGATTTCTCTTCCAATAGATTTGTGTAGTTTTTTTTTTTTTTTTTTTTCCCCATAGTTTTCATCCTAGTATTCCCTCTCTTGTCTCTTAGCCTGCACTGGTTTGCTGTTTGTTGTGATACATATTTATGAAGCTCTTAGGTTGATGATTCCAGTACCTTTTTTGTTCCTTTCACTTCCTTCTTATATATCTTTAAAGCATTTTTATTGAGTCCCACTTTTATTTTATTTAATGCTGTTAATTTATATTTTAAATGATGTAATTATATATTCCCACACCCTGTGTTCCCAAACCATGTACTCTCTTCTATTTATGCTTCTCTTCTCCTTCTTTTATGAAACTCTTTTCTGATCTGTGCTATAAAAATATTTCCATCTCTTTGCACATTTTGTCTGTTGCCCAAGGTATTGTATTCCTAATTGGATTAGAAAACTCTTCTTTATAGGGCCTTTTATGTGTTCTGTGCACTTATGGTTTTATGTAAACAAAAATAATAAATAACAGGTGGATAGCTAAATATATAACTCACTGGGAATCAAGCATTTCAAAGAGGAGGAAAAGGCTATGTCAGAAACATTCTGCATAGATTACACTGAGTCCAGTAGAAATGCAAATGGTCTTCAGCTGTTACCTTAAATAGACAGAGAACTGCTATTTATTAGTAAATAAAAAATAAACATTTCTACTTATCTACCATTTTTTTCATGAATGTATCATAATAGATGTTATTGTAACTGTTTTTTTAAATAACACTAAACATGAAACCTCTCCTCTATCCTCTTCTCTCTTCTTGGTAGGTAGAGAGACAGATGGACCCAATGAAGGATTAAAACTGTGTGGGTGATAACCAAAAAAAAAAGTTAGAAGTTTCTAATATAAAATACATAACCTGGTTAAGATTCTTCAGTTGTACCAATCCCCTCTTCCTATATGCAGCCTTCTCCCAAATAATGCAGGGCCCAGGACAGTGGCTGGCGGCAGAGCAGATGGTGCACATCTCTTCCTGACTCTGTATTCGGTGACATCATGTTGTCAGCTTGGAGTTGGCTGCAGTGGAATTATTTGCAGTATGAAAATCAGCAAATGCTGCAAAACAGGTCTTTTTTCCTGGAGAGTCTGTGGTGAACGTTGTGCTAGCATAGCACTGGGCCAGGCCCTGGAAATCTAGGCAAAAATATGCTGGAAGTCACTTGGCTACAGACTGAGAAGAAGTAATAAGAAATAAGGCCAACCCTAGATTCTAACTGAGCTAAGCAGAAGGGGGAATTCGGAGGTGAATCAACAAGATTCTGCTCTAGTAGAGAAGATCAGAGCAAATAGTTAAAGGTGAGAGAAGGTAGAAAAGTCTGGGTAAATTCTGAGTAGAGAGAGTGTAGTTTCATGTTCTTTGGGTGAGATGGATTGCAGTTGGTGATGGAAACTGGGGTTAATGGAATTGGACTTTAAAAGCACTAAGGCAACTGGCTGAGATTTTTAAAAAAAATTTTTTGTTGTTGTTGCTGTTGTTGTTGAAGGACCTTTATTTTATTTACTTATATGTGGTGCTGAGGATTGATCCTAGTGCCTCACACATGCTAAGCAAGTGCTCTACCACCGAGCCACAGGCCCTGCCACCTGACTGAGATTTTAAACATAAAGGAATTTAGAGATGCTGCAGATGAAGCAAGGCTCATGGCAGATGACAGCAGATTTACCTGCTGAAACTAGGTTGCTGTATTTAGGTTCAGCTATCTCAGAACAAAGATCTTGTTAATAGATAAGAGGAAAAAGCCTGCAGAAAACCAAGAAGTGAGGCTCAGGATGATACTAAACTTACAAACACATTTTCAGTTAAAGTGGCCAGGTCCATCATTCATTCATGGAATGTACAGAATGTTTTCTGTTGCAAGTGACAAAAACTCAGCTGAAATTTATGGAAGCAAAAAAGCAAATTTTTAAATATAAGTTAAAGAACTTAAGTCAGCAATTTAAGATCCTCTCCCTCTTTCTCATCCATTGGCATAATTTTTAAACCAGTTTTCACTCATAAACAGTTCAGACTGACATGCATCTCAGCATTCAGGCAATCTGCACATGGGGATCGCCCACATCCTGCAACTTCTGGCAAAACATCCTTATGGAATTTCTCATCGGCCTGACTCTGGTCACATGTCATTCCCTGAACCAATAACTATGAGCAGAGAAATATAATTTTCTCCTAACCTGGGGTCATGTGTCAATGTATGGAGAAGGGCTTGCACGTTATGAACCTTCTCTCAAAAGAAGAGGTGCAGGTTGGACATAGGGAGGTGTTCACTATAATGGTCTCAGTGGAGTTGTAGGGAACTTACTAAGGTCCTCTAAAAATGGTTAAAAACTTTAATTATGAGCACTTAATCTGGGGCACTACTTTCTTTCTTGCTAAGTTTAATTTTCCTCCAAATTTCATGCCTTCTGAGATCTTGCTCTTTTGCCCATGCCCACTGCTCTCTATTTCAATTATGTATTTGGTCTAATTTCTATCATCCTGCTGACATCTCTACCCACCCTACTTTTGGCTTCCTGATCTGTGTCAGAATGGGTGCTCTCAGCGAGTGGGCTCCTGCTCAATTTGCTACAGTCAAATAACTGAGGACACACAGTTATTCATGGAAAGATCATGTTACTTCACCAAGAAAATCCAGAGTTTAAGTGATAAGGGACTGCTTATTAGCAGAAAATAAAACCATGATTTTGCTATGTAAGTCATTATTTTTATTTGTGACTTTAAAAATGTAACCAATGACAAACTAGATTGCCTTTTCTATAACTCTGTAGACCACTTGGAGTCATATGTAATATGAATGGATAGAAGTAATAGAACAGAATGACTTAATCTAATAATGCAATGATGGACTTCCTATTAAATATAGGAACGTAATATAATAACAAAAATATTTTAATAATGATAGTATTAAATCACAAAATTTAGCAGTTGCATTCAGTTAGAATTTTGAAGTTCAAATAAGTTTTGCAATTTTCCCATTTTGAACTGTAAAGTAGTCTGATGGGGAAACCCGACAATCAATATTACTATGGACAGAGTGACATGAGGACCTAGACAAATTACTGCTGTCACTCACTGAATCATTTGTTTGCTTTCTGTCTGAGTGTCTTCATGGTATGAGAAGGTATAGGAGAAGGAGTTCATGTGTCAAATGTTTGTCTTGATGACTGGGAAAATGGCTAAGGTGGAATTCGATGTTATTGTAAGTAAGCCACACTGTTCCTCTTGCAATGATGTGAACTTCATTCCTTACCTCTTCATGTTTATATGTCTAATTATCAGACAACTGATTGTCTTAAACTATTGGAAATTGGTTGACTTTGGAAATAATATTTTGTGCTGAATGGTTAAAGGAGTGTATCCACCCTCCCTCCCTTGACCACACCTTCCAGTTTGCCTGTTACAGGTTTTCCAGTTTAATTTCTGACTCACACCTCCTTGCACTTTATACTTGTTTTAATTTGAAAAATTCAGATAAACTAAGTTTTTGTTATATATGAGAATAATTTTGGTTTTGAAACAGTGGACTGCTTACCCAAAGCAGTGAAAATAGATGATAAATGGAGTCAGAAAATAACTTTCTTCAGGAATCTTTAAGATTTGATGAAACTGGATGTGTGTGTGGCCCTGAGGTGGCTTGAGAAGAGTGCATTGAGTGGAGGCATTAACTTGAACTTGATGATCACCCTTGCTCAGCATTCAAAATGCAAGCATCTTATGAAAAGGATGGAATGTAAGAAAGTACATTTCAAGATTGGAAATCAGTCTTCCCACAGAAATGTTTCAGTACTTTGATAAATTTTATATTTTCTAATAAAAAATATCTCTATGTAGTCAGGCAATGGGCCACATATCAGTAATTTTTAAATCTTAGAATTTCCTCAAAATGTTTCACAATTACCTCTGGGAAGACTATATGAAAAAATATAAACCTGAGGGCTGGGTATTTAGCTCAGTGATAGAGTGCTTGCCTAGCACATGTAAGGCCCTGTGTTTCATCCTCAACATCAGATAAAAATAAATAAATAAATAAAGGTATTGTGTCCATCTACAACTAAAATATATATTTAAAATATATATATGCCTAAAAGAGAGGACAGGGTCATGTACTATGCCTTCTCACAGGCGTGGGGTTCAAACCTTAACTCCACCAGTAAGTAATTTAAGTTCACTCTATGTATCTTTGATTTAAACTTGCATTATCAATACATCATGCATATATAGAAACATGCATATACATAAAACAATAAAAGAAACTAGATTAGTATCTGATTTTTTTCTTAGTTAAAACATATACTAAGGTAATATCTGGTGGTTGTTTTTTGTTTGTTTGTTTGTTTTTGTATTGTGTTTTCTTAGCATGTTTTGGTCTTCTTTGGAATTGAAACATTTCTATGAAGACTGGAAAAGTAGTGTATGGTTTTCTTTTGGTATTTACATACTTAACTCTTAAGTTGAATTGCTTGTTAAAATGATTTATATTTGTCTTTTATATTTACATTTGTTTGCTACCAACACAGAAAGTCTGACCTATTCTCCACGGGCAAAAAAAAAAAATTATTACTTTGTAATCTAATACTTATTCGTGCTGCATATTAGCAAAGAAATGCAGGGAAAGGAAAACTCAATTTGATTTTTCAGGTTCAAGCTTCCACTGATATTTTCTTTTCTGTCTTTAAATGTACAAGCTTAGCTGGGAAAAATCTATACATTGGTTTTGAAGACATAATCTTCCACTCAGTTTGTATGCTGGCCCGTTGTGTAAATATGAATTTTTAAGCAATTTAACATTTCATCAAAGTAACAGGGCACTTGATTTTCACTCATCCATATGAAAACAATTAGGAAAAAATGCCACTTATCTTAAATAGTATTTGTCAGATTTTCTTCATCAAACTTGGTAAATACAGATCTCTTGACATTTGGATGAATTTTCATCACTCTGTGGTAAACCTAAGTGACTAGGCTGTGGCCCGTGAACAGCTTTTGTTTCTATGTGACATTAAAATGTATTTAAAAAAAAAACATGATTATAATGAATATTCAAAATTAGATTCATTCTCCAGTATGCGCACAATAGGTCAGAAGCCGTGGCTGGAGAAGAACACTTACAAGTCAATCTCAAGGTTTCATCATTTCTTAGGAATCACACATTTCCACATGCCTCAGAGATATTGCTATCAGGCAGGAAAAACAGCTAAATATATATTGCTTTCAGTTTACCTGTAGAACTTTGAAAACACATTTCATATCTAGTTAATTTAAAAGTTAGTGTCTCTCCCTAGCTGTGTATTGTCTTGACTCAAGATTTCTTGGACCGTATGTTCAAGACAGCTTGAAACAGACATTATAAATGAAGAATAATCAGTTACCCTAGTTCAGAGCATTTCTTCAAATACTCTTCAATTTCTGGTTCCAGCAGAATTTTATTTACTCAAATATAAATCCTTTTTTTTTAATACTCTAGAGTCTCATCCTCAACAGAACACCTCATTTTAGTACAATTGTTTTTACGTCCTGTCACCAGATGATGTTGATAAATGGAAAATGATTAAGTGTACTGTTTGTCAGATTTCTTCTTTCACAATTCAATAAATATTCCCAGAGTCCTCCCTTGTCACCTTGTAATGATTATCAAATGGAAGATGTTTGAAATCCAGGAAGGAAATCTAGTGTTTATTTTGATTTTTCTTCTCCAAAGAAGTGAAATATGAATTTAAACTTTTGGGTGCTTATAAAGCAAGTTACTCACTTAGAGATATTAAGTCATTTATTTGGGGACCCTGAACTGACATCCATTCATATAAGAAAAGAAATCTCCTTGAGTTTATATTTCTTCGTAAGGTACATCTTTAATCAACAGTGTGGGTACTGTTTTATGATTTAATTAATTGCTTTCCATCTATAATGCACTTGTTCAGTGAAAATTTGTCACATCTTACTATCACTAAATACCAGAAACATTACTACCAAGAATGGTGGGTGCTAAAAAAGAAAACAATTGCAAATCCTTGAACTATGACCCAGACTGATCTTCAGGTTCTCTGAAATTTTCACTTTCTTTCCCAATTTTATAGACTTAAAGTGCAAACCTTGTCAGGCAAAAAGCTAACTTTATTATTTATTTGTCTATGTCAAAGTTTTCTTTTTTTAAGAAAATTTCTTATACATTTATTATATCAAATATCAAATATAGTAAGGCAACAAATTAGTACTAATTAATGAATGAGAAATTGTCACTGGGGATCTTTTGCTATGAGCAGTCTATATTTTTATGGAGCTTTATACTTTTCAAAATCCTTTCCTCATTTGATATTTTTGTTATTGTATTATTTCTAGTGATCCTATGAATAAGCAATTCAGAAACTTGATTTCTTTGATCAACACTTATTAAGTAGGTATTTTACCCCCTTTTTACAAATAAGGAAATTGAAGTTTAAAAAGCTAAAATAACTTACCCAAATCACATAGCAACTCACAAAACTGAAATTCAAACCCATGACTGCCCCATTCTACACTCCACTATTCAAAAAAAAAAGTTAATCTTCCTTATAAGCAAAACCCTCAGTCGCTGTCCTTTCAGCCAAACCTTTGTATCTTTTGAGATTCAGTCTAAATATCTCTTTTTATCGGGCCATCTCAAAAATTTAAATCTCATTTCAACTGATCAATTATCTGAGTGACTGGTACATGTCACTCATTTCAACATTTAATCAGATATTATTTTGCAATAGTATTTCCAATCATATGCATTCCTGACATTTCTACCCTATGATAGTTAAAAGAAACTTAATATTTATATACTTTATATGTGAATGATACAAGCTTGCCCTTTCCAATGTTTAAGCAATAGCTTTACTATGCTCAGGTGAGTTATGGTAGGTGAATTCAAGTAGTGCCCTCATCATCTCTGTGTCCAGGTCTTACCCCCGTTACTAGGTTATATTATATGTCAAAAATGATGAAATTTGTTACTTTTTATAGCAACAGTGAATGAATTTTGAAAAAGAAATTAAAGTCTCATTGCAGTTGACTTTACTTAGCAAGGAGATTATCCTGGGTAGCCCTCATTTAATCAAGTAAGCCCTTTACAAGTGTCTAGATATGATAATCTCTTTCTGGCCACGAACCACTAAATGGTCATGTTGTAGGTGGAATATGGAATGAGTCAACCTCTAGGAGTTGAAGGCCTTTGCAGTATCGCAATAGTAAACACTCCCAAAGGCACACTGACTTGAAAGAGGACTGAGACACTGAACACCTTGATTACAACCCACGGCATCCTGAAGAGAGGACTTGTTTAACTTGTGCCCAACCTTCTGAACATGGAAATGTAAAATAAGAAATATGTGTTGCTTTGAGCTGCTGAGCTCGTGGCAGTTAGTTGCACAGTGTGTCATTCGACTCTTCATCACTGTTATCAAAAAACCCTAATGAGAACAACTTGGGGAGAAACATATTTTGGTTCATGGTTCTAGAGGATTCAGTCCATTGTTGTCTGGCTTTATTGCTCTGGGCCTGAGTTGAGAAAGAGCTTCATAGCAGAAGGGAATGGTGGAGGATCGCTGCTCAGTTCACGGCAGCTGGGAAACAAAGAAAGAGAAGAAGTCATCTGGAGAAAAGATAAACTCTTTCAAGGCATGCCCCAAAGATCTCCTTCCCTAGTGGTTACAGAATCACCCTGCAAATGTTGTGGGTGAGCACATCTTAAAGGAAATGGCCTGTGATTAAGAATGTCAGGTATAAAGGAGAAAGTTGACACTAAACTTCAAAGTTTAGTGCCTGATGAGGTCAGAGTCCTCATGACCCAATCATTTCCCAAAAGCCCCACCTCTGAACCTTGCTGCACTGGGGACCAAGCCTTGAATGTGGAGACTTTGGAGGACATTCCAGATCTAAACCATAGGTAGCACAGTCATAGAAAACTAGTCATAGCATTACCTTTAATACACTATAAAACTTGTTGATCTATATGGAATTTATATACATATATACATACATAAATACTCTATACATATTATTTGCACACATGCACACATAACCCACGCCTAATTTAACAGCTGTTTTTCTAAGATTTTTAATTTCAGAAATTTCACTGAAATTGTAGAACCACTCTACAAAAGTTTTGAGTGAACATATCTCAAAGAAATTTGTCTGATGTTTAAGAATAATGTCAAGGGATAGGAGGAAAAGTTGATGTTAAACTTCAAGGTTTAGTGTCTATTTGTCAAAGGTGAAAGAGAAAAGTTTAAATAAAAATTGGCCTATAGGATCTATAAAGTATAAGTAGTATAATGTTACTATTTCAATATCCCTGCCTAAAAGATTTTTAGATATAGCTTTCAACTGCACTACTATTTTTCCATCAAATTTTAATACATAAAATAAAGTTGCATAATAGAAACAAAACTCTCAAGTGGCACTGTATAAGACGGATATATGAAATATCCATAGTAATTCGTGTGTTAAATTTACAAGTATTTTGTATTAGCCATTATGATGCCAAGTATTAGCCATTTATGATGCCTAAGTCCCTGTCAGTTTACAGTTAAATAAAGTCTGTCTTTTTCAGGCTCTTGGGGACATTGTGTAAGGGCAAAGAAAGCTAGTGAATCATGTCTTCAGAGTTTTAAAGTACCACATGTATAATATTGCTAAACTGTTTATGCAATTTCAACATATTATCCAAATAGAATTATGATTTTTTTCTAATCCAGTATGTCCTCAAGGTTTCATTTCTCCATCAGTGATATATTGGAAAACTCCTCTAGGCAATAAATATACACAGGATGAGTTGTAATTTTCCATTTCTAAAGTAATATGTTTGGTAACTGTCAATGTCCCCAGATCAATTTGGATGTCCATAGGGAAAGCATTTATTTGCGCATTAACATAAGTAGCCTACACTGTATGCATATTCTTTTTAGTTTTCCTTATGAGCATGTTCAAGTAACTATTGCTAAACCCATGTCACATTCTTCCTAAAGAATATTATTTTCTTGGTTTGAGTTGTACATTGATATCCTCATTCTGCCACTCTCTAAATATGAACTTTTGAGCTTATTATATATATAACCTTTATTTTAGCTTCCAAGTTGAAAAATCATATCTGCAGCAAAAGTTTGTTGGCAGAATAAGATGTACTTAAAGAGGTTCACTAACCATGAACCCATACACAAACTGGAATTGTCTTGTACATCACTGTAATACATAACAACTAAACATGTTTTCCCCCCTTAGAACTACATTTGAACAAGGTATTATTTATTATGTTCTGTGACTACTTTGCACTATGCCTTTAAGATCCATTGGTGAAATCCTTGCTCCCACTCCCTCTTCCGACCCAACCATTTGTAAAAATTCAAACATTTTTTTTCGGCTAATAGGGTATCATAGACTCCACGTTGATATTTGCTGTGGATATTTGTGTGTTTATGTCTCCTCTAGTAGAATATCAACTCAGAACAGGAATACGGTCTTATACACTGCTTTGTCAAAATCCAGGAAAACTCATAGTACATAGTAATCACTCACTAAAATAGTTTGACTTTACCTGTTGATAGTGGACTACATGAATGAGTGAGTGAGTAATGAAAAGTTTAAGTCAGATTAAAGTAAGGATTATAGAGACACACTTCCCTTCAGTCACCAAGCTAAACTTTCTAAAAGGAATATTGTTGATGTTAAAACAGCAAAAAAAAAGTGCTCCTATGAGCAGTCAACATGAGAAAAGCACTGGAACATGTAGATTTAGAAAGGCTAAGACTTCCTCCAGAAGTATAAAAGGAAGACGACTGGATATTTTAGCAGTAAAGGTTAATGTTAGTTCATAAGCCTGACCTCAGTTTACATCGCAATGCTAATGTTGATCATTATGAGACACAGTAGCTTCATGTGCTATAAACTCAGTCAGCCTGTTTCCACTATAGAGCCATGTTAGATGAAGAACATTTTCACAAGTCATACATTTCTAGAGAGTCCTTCTGCACTTTTTCAAATTTTATTTCTTGTTATATGAGCTACCGTTCATAAGTCATCTACCAGGAAACCCTAAAAATAATAATGCAGATGTTTAAGTCAGTGAAGGGTCCATCACTCTTTTGTCAATCTATAAATCTTATAATTATCTTATAAAAAATCATACCCCTTTCACCTGTTTGTGCCTTGCTTAGATCACAATATCAATTCAAACAAAGAAATGGATGTACTAGGAATAGGGCATACAAATACATTATTTCTCCTCTTTGAAATAAGGAAAGGGAAAAGGAACTAATAATAATGTGATATTGTTGCCTATCAGCTGTCAGCAATCTGGAATTTAAAAACAAGTCTCCCTTTGGTTGTACTGGTGGTGAGATATAACTGGCTTTCATAATGCTAGAGGTACAAATGTCCTCATATTTTAAAAATGTTTGATAAGATCCTCATCTGTTGTATATTTCAGTGGAGGTATTTTATGTTTTTTATTGTATTTAATAGGCCTATTCACAAATGAAAAGTGTATGAAGGAAAAAGATGAACATCACTCCATAACAAGACATTGAGATAAACTATCCTAAATTATGAAAGCTTCCACATGCATATGGCCTTTTTATTCATGGCTTTTCTATTCAAATATCAAAGTGCTTCAAGTGGCTTTGATGACATACTTATGAATTCATGAAAGTGTTTTTCATAATGTGCTCACCTTTGGTGCTTAGAGGTTATGCAGATTGCTTTTATTTGCTTGGCTGGAAAAGAAGAGCTAAGAGTGGGTTGCAGATACATAACACTCCAAAACAGTTTCTTAGATTGTCCTTATTTATCTACTTTTCAGGAACTTGTTGGAACCCTCCACCCAAACTTCAGGCAATAATCAGAATAAACCTCAAATATTATCAGTTCTGGAGTATAAGTACTAATTTTGGTTTTGACTACATAGTACATATAAAAACTCTGGAACATTTCCAATTATCTTCACTATCATTTAGTCCTTAAAACCCAGAACAGACGTTTAAAAGAAAAAAAGGAAAAAATGCACCATTATACTAAGGCTGCAGATGCAAGTTAGCATCATCAGAAGATGAATACTTGTAGCTTTCACTGGCAACCCGAACAGATATATTCTGTATAATTAAATAAGGGAGCAGTTTAAAAAATAAAATTACAACATCTTTGGCAATTCTTTGTGAATAATGGAGTAAGCAAAAGAGAATGAAAAAACCCAAATGTGATTAGTGGTTTCTCCTCCTGAGAAATTCTCTCCACTTTAATTTGACTTTTCTGAAAAGCTTTAATGAGTACTTTCCTCAGTGACACTGTTTGTTGTTTTCAATATCATCGCAAACTCTTTGTGGTGTTATTACCTTAAGGAGACAACACATCCATGAACTGTATAAAATATCATGTGGCTCTTGGCATGGCATGTCTATGCAACTCACTTAAGCTGTTCTCGTCCAAATTGCAGGGCTCTTTTGTTTCAATGCTAAGGTTACCGCAATTCCAAAAAGAAATGGGAATTTTCAGAGACTTGCTTTATGAAGAAAAAGACTTTGAAGGAAGCAGGTAATAGTAGTACATCAAACACAGTGAAAGACAAGGTAGTTTAACTTGTTGGTTTGTTTGCTGAAACTCAAAAGTAAATATACTGTAGCTGAAAGTGTTCCATTTTTATCCGCCTGCTGCAGTAATGGCCATGTTACTTCAGGGCTTCTACTTCAATAATTGATCAGGGTTTGTATAGCACCGGCTAAGAGCAAAAATAAGAGTGTTGCTTTGAACAAACTGCTGCACTGTTATAGCATTAGGCACAGAAACAAGATTCGGGAAATATAGATATAGAAGAAACAGGAAAAAGATGGATACATTGGGTGGTAAATACTGCTTCGGGCTAGAAAGTAATGAGAATTTTTCCGTAGAGAGTTTTGACCTGCTATTCAAAAATTGTTTCTTGTCTTAATAAATCCTAAAAGTGTAATTTACTTGCAAAAGGGAAAGAACAAAGGCACCAAAATTCTTTTGATAACAACACTTGTTAAGGTTGATAAGTTGGGTTTCAAATGTGTGAAGAAAAATGTGTGACAGTTTGTTTTAAGGTGACAACCTAAGTGTTCAGATACTTCCATCTTATGCTACTTATCAAGCAGTGTCCCGGTTGTAACTTCCACTTGTACATTTGCAGTATAGACCATGCTGAAGTGGTGTGAGCTGAATTCATTTAGAAAATGTGGTTATGTTTATTAGAAAATCAACAACCACAGACCTATATAATTTTTCTTAAGCTGCTAAAACTAAGACTTTCCTTTCTTCATTTGATTCTAATTTGTTTTGCATTACAAATTAGAAACACTAATCCTTATATACAACAACTTTTCTCAATATAGAGTTTTCAATGGTAGTTTCTTATATTTTATTATTTTTCTGGATTTAACTGCACGTGACTCACAATACTATCCATCATTAAATGTCAATCATGCCAACTATGGCATGTAGGTAGATAGATAGATATAGATACAGAAATATCTCCATCCTACCAAAATATTCATTTGTCATGTAAGGTACTTATGAATTTTTAGTTTAGGCTTCTTGATTGTCTGTGCCTGTGCATGTGTCAAAAATTAACTTTAAAATTGGAAAGTATTAGATAGCATGTTTTCAATTAAAATCACTCATGCCATTAAGACAACTGTTATAATAACCTGCTGCTGTGATGTAGTAACAGTGATAAGATACAAAGCAAGGTTAGCAAACTTTAATAACCATGTAGAAAAGAAACTGCTTTTGATAATAATCAATGTAATTTTTCTGTTGTGAAATGTATTGCAAATAGCTTATTTATTTATTTTATTCCTAATCACCATGGAGAAGAAGAAAATTAAGCAGTTATGTCTTTCATACTAAAGAACAAGCAAAGAAGCATCTAAAATAATTTATTCTCATTATATAGACCCTTCAAGGTAAAAATGCTGTTAGCCAGAGTTGTCCCAAATAATTGCTTCAGATCTCAACTTTGCATGTACACACACCACTGTAATTAAAAGGCAAACATTGGAATGACAATTGGGTGATCAAGACCAGCATTTTCCACAGTGAGTTCTTGTAATGTTCATAGGCTCACAATCAAGTAAGTTTGGGTAATGTTGAACTAAATAAAGATGAATAGATTTTTTTACTGAAGAATTTCTCAGGGCATTTAATATGCTAAAGCACCCTACGAATCTCCATGCAGGGACTGGAATGAAGTGTTCCCAAACATATCTGATCATGGACATTTTTGTTCATAATCCCTAGGGACTAGATGAATCTTGGAACATACTTGGAGAAATACTGATCTTGACCTATACCAGCAAAAAACCTTATTAACTTTGCAGTGAGAAAATCATTTTCCTTGTTCCTCAGTTTTCTAAATAAAAAAAAAAAAGTTCTTAGAATTCCCAGTATATTTCATAAGAGTTGCAATTCTTTTGAAAATTATTGTATTGATAACATATTATTTTAAATAAAAATGACAAAACTCTCTTGAGGATCAATAATCTGATGGATTTTTTAAAAATTTTATTTATTTATATGTGGTGCTGAGGATCAAACCCAGGGCCTCACACATGCCAGGCAAGCGCTCTACCACTGAGCCACAACCCCAGTCAACGATCAATAATCTAAGGGTGTTTGTGGATAGTAGTCTTTCTGCATATGTGACTTTGAATTTCAAAAAATTTCAATATGGTACATACTTTGAGAAAATTCACAATGAATTGACATCCCAAATATTAAATGTTTAAAAGCCAAGGAACTGTTCAAAATAACTTGTATACTTCTATTCATTCAGAATCTAGTTTGTATGTCAAGCAGTAAGCTAGGAAGTGAGGACACAGAGTTGAATCTGTGCTTAAGGAGGTAACCACTAGGCAAGAAAAACAGAAGAAAATCATTCAGCTTATTAAGGCCAGTGGTATGATATGAAACCATAGAGTCCTGTGGGTACCTGTGGTAGGAGTACCGAGACTGGGTAAAGCAGATGGTAATATTTGAGGTGGTTCATGAAGGAATTGAAAGAATTATTCAGGCAGAGAATGTACATTCCAATAAGACAAGATGGCAAGCACACAGAGTCAGGCATGGGGAAAATCATGATGTGTTTCTTGATTCAAATCTAAAGCCCAAGAGTAGAGGAAGGAAGCTGAAATGGTAAATAAAAAATGATAGAGTTCTCATATGTTATGCCACAGATTAATGTTTCCCTCTGGGTAATGGAGGAACCACTGAAGAACCTGGATCCATTGAGGAGAAAGATAGAAGATAGACAGACAGAGAAAAACTATGAAATCAATGTTTTCTGATGTGCTTGGATGTATAAGAGCCTAACTATAGATTAGAAATAGAGTTTGGGGTATAGAAAAATCGTGTCAACTAACAAAGTTTACCAAGGGAAGATTGCCCTGGCTATGGCAGTGAAAGACAAAATAATTGACTATTCAGTGGTTGTATTCTACATCACTGATTTTTAAACTGTTTTTAACCTCTGAACAATATGTTGGTGGAAGCTACAGTAAAGAAAATGCAATGAAAAATACTGAGTGGGCACAGCTCTGTTGAATTTGTATGTATGGATGCATATATGAAAGGCCTCAGGAGCTGCCATGTGGCTCTCGACTTCTTTCTTTCTTAGACTCAAGTGGGTTCCAGGGGATTTGAGGATAAAACAAGCAAACAAACAAACAAACAAAACTCCAAAACATAGTGAGGCAGTGTTTTAAAAATCATTCTTCTAAATATTGAGAAAAATCACACATGTGGTCAAACATGTTAAATAGTCTATTTTCTCTTTCAGTAAGGTTTCTTTTTAAATTCTTTGAAATGTTTTGTTTTATTTCTTTAGTTCACAATATTTATTGAGAATACTTATACCAAGTCCTGGAATAGACATTGGGAAAACAATAAACATAGACAATCTCCTTATTGCCAAAGAGTTTAGACATTAGTAGGGAAGTTGAACAACTAATACCATAAAGAGGTGTGAAGGTGACCCTATGCAAAGTGTTACTGGGGATTTGGGTCAGGGAAGTCTTCAGAAAAATATGCACCACTATGCAAGTGAATATCTGGTCAACAAGAGAGAAGAAAATCCACTCCTGGGAGAAGCACAGCAGATGGAGCCAGGTGAGGAGAAAGGGTTGGAAATGAACTCCAGGCACAAGTGTGCTTTGTAGACAGTAAGCACAACCTATTTGAGGAGTTGTCAACAGACCTGTCTAGCTGGGGGATGGGTAATAGGGATAGGACAGGTGACTGTCTAGTGGGGAAGAAGGGTCCAGAGTTGGGGAATTTTGTAGACTGAGTTTAGGATTTAATATTGATCTATAGTGTAATGGGAAGCCATTTGAATAATTCAAGGAAATGCTGGTTTTTAAATTTTTTTCTGTGATATTGTTTCTATAGACTACATGTCACAAATATATCAAATTTTGCTTTGCATTGAGTATTGATGGGTTTTGCCTACCCAAGGGTTTTCTGTTCATGGATTTTTCTACCTTACACTAAGATTCAGGGATTTTTTAAAAGAATTTAATCTAATTTGGGTAGCCCCTTTGGAGTTCTCTTTTAGATTTTTATACTTTCAGGATCACAGGATTTATTTTCAAAGTTACTCTAGGTCAACTACATTCAATAATGACTGGCAAAATATCAGATTTATAAAAAAATAAAATAAAGGATAGAAGGTATGCTGCTTATATGTTAGCAAAATCCTACCAAAGCACTGGAAGGAGAATGCCACTGACCTATGATAATTAACTTGAAGAGAAAAACACAGCATTAAATTAATTGCTCAGCTGGAAATTATTTAGTAATTCTCTGACTTTTAAATCCCAAGGGTTTTCTTCTTGATATAGTATGGTTAGACATCTTGAAATGTGAATACTGAAAAGCATTACCCCTTCTGTTAACTTCTACTTATGAAATGCACCTTTATGTGTCTAGTAATAACAAACACTTATTGGGACTTAATATATGGTAGCACTAATCTAAGTTTTATGTGTTCTATGTCATTTTATCCTCACAATTACTTTCATAGAGTAGGGGTATTCTTTACAGACAGGACACAGAGGTATTAGAAGAGATAATTTACTTCCCAAAGGATATACCATATAGTGAGTGCCTAAATAGAGATCTGAACCTAGGAAGTCAAATTGAGAGTCCATTAAGTACTACAGTACCCTTTCTTGAAAGTAGATAACAATAAGCATACAGCCATATATTCCATGACCTCTAATAAATTTCTAACATGTGGAAAGAAGAACTTGTACTTTGAGTTCATGGATTAATGTGGACTAAATTCAGTGGTCCTTTGTATTTTATGAAAATTATAATCAATGATAAAAACAATAGATCAGATAGATTAGAATTTGTTAACAGGCATCTATTTGACATTGAAATGCTATGAGTGAAGAGCATTCACAATCTCTTCAGTAAATAGAATCTGGACCCTATATTGGTGCTTAACAGGAAGTAGAAAATGAAAAGAAGACTTTGTTTAGCTAATTTAATGTCAAATTGTTAAATAATAGCAGTAGAGAGAACTTTGATAATGGCTTCATGTATTTCAGTTAAGAACTTTTGTCTTGCCAAACCAGTTAACTCCTTTAAGGTAAACCAAATCAGGGCTTCACTGTAAGGCATGACTTTTGACACAGGTGTCTACCAAGAAAAATAAAGTACATAAAATATACACAGTACCATGGAGTCAGACTGCCTGGTTACAATTCTTCTTCAGTTACTTGATAGCTGAGTGACCCTTTACAAGCTATTCAACCTTTCTAAATCTCAGTTTGTTTATAAAATTAGAACTAATAGTACCTCCTCCACTGTGTTGATGAAAACCCTGGGTTCCAAAGTTCATGCTCACTCCACTCTGTCATTTTAGATGATAGCAAACAAGAAGTTAAACTACAGCAAGCAGTGAATATGAAGCAATGTGTCCTCTACTGGGGATTGATATCCAGTTTTTCATAAATATTGATTGAATGTCCATTACATGTCAGAATTGATTCTAAGGGATATGCTCCTTAAATGTCATGCCAACTTAGTTAAAGAGCAGGAAAGGAACCTTTTTGTTATTGCTGTTATTGAGTTGGTATATAATGTGGGGTAGTGAAAAGTTGACTGAGCTGGATGGGTGACCTCAGATGTAGGCCCAGCCCTTCCAGGATACTGACCTTGAACAAGTCTCTTTTCTCATAAGTACTTGATTTTGTTATTTCTAAAAGGACAGATTAAGTGACATACCAGGAATTATGGTAGCATCCACAAATGTTGATAGCAAAATACAGGATATAGCAAAGAGATGTAATGGGACAGCAAAGATGGGTTACAGACAGCACAGGTGACATTATTATCAAGCAAACCTATAGACTGAGTCACTACAGCTGTGAAGACAGATTACATTTTGTTCCAGACAATCTTGAGTGCCCAGAAAGAAGTCTGGAATTGCTGTATTAGGCAACAGGGCCACCAAAAGAAGTTGGCTCTCAAACATCTCTCTCATGTCATCAAATGTGAAAACCAGAACTTCGTCCATTATATTTTAATTATCTTAGATTCCATCTCATTTGTTTTGGTGTCTATGATTTTGTCTACTGAGGATCTATGAGTAAGATCTCAGATTACATTTCGTGTGTGTTCACATAAAATATCACAGTATACTTTCAGATGTAGCTAGCGATTGTATTCAGCAACATCATGGAATTTGCATTATTTAAGCTAATTCTAAATGTGTCTCCTGAAATTCTGTAGAAGGTTTTGGGAGTTCTCACACGCAATTTTTAGCTGACCTATAAATCAACAGGGAACTTCTTTCAGCAAATCAGGCATTTTTCTCTCCTTGATTTTCAAATGTCTTAGATTCACATAACCCAAAGTTAGTCTTTCTTTCTCTTTGAAAACAACCGTTAGTATGTTTAAATTCCTACAAACAGAAACAGCACCCATATGACAATGATTAAAAATATGAGTAATTCAAATCTTGGATCTGAACAGGGGAGGGTATTTTGTTGTAGGGGCTGGTACCTGCCAGCTGGGCTTTCTATACTTCTATGTTACTCATTGGAGTAATGGTTTAAGCTTCAGCACCAAATTAAACCATAACAGACTGGAAACCTCTCAGGTTGAGAGGGAATAAGCAAAAGCAAAAGCTAAGAGCCTTAAAAAAATTGTGGTGGGAGTCGGGTCTGCAGGTGGTGAATTTTAAGTGAGAGTTTAGTTGAGATGTTAACCTTGATGTCTGCTCTACTATGTGAGATACTGGAGAAGAGTTGGGAAAAGATTTTGAAAATTGTCTGTCTTAATAATACAACTTCTGTTTGTCATCTGCCACAGTTTATAATATATCTCCCCAATTTTTATTGGTGGATTTGGGGGGTGTAATTTGAAAAGAAATCATTTACTTTTTATGAGATAGCAATATGCAAGTAAGTTTGTTTAAATTGATTATAAGTCATGTATTTGGCAATCCCTAACCTCAAGAACTTAGGATAGGACTAAGTCACTAGTAACTAGTAACTTAGGTCAGTCACTGCTGCTGCCTTTGCTCATTACAAAATCCACAGCTAGGCTTAGTTTCCTGAAAGAAGGCAGCTTTGGTGGCCAGAGTTGCTCCTCTGTTCAGATGATGAAACTCCACACTACTGGAAAGGAGACAGGGCATAATGAAGCAGTACATTTGTTGGAAATTTTTTTTCTTCTTTTTCTGTTTTTTCATACATTTGATAGGATAGTGCTAAAAAAAATCCATATGAAAACCATAATTATAAAAAATAGTCTCATCTATTAAGCAATCAGACTACTGAAATTTTCTCTGTATTTCCAATTTACAAATGGAAGATAGGTAACTTCTTGTTTTGATACTTTTGAAAGAGTTTATTCTTTCTTTTGACCATCTGTTGATGGTTTGATTTCTACAAATGTGGAACTCCTTTCTTCTCTGTGAACACACAGGAACCTGTGAATTCTAGCTTTGTGATTCATTGTCCAATAAGTAGTCTATTTATTTACCTATCTAGCTTCTCTTTTTTGAGGAACTCATGGCACTACATGCTTTTTTTGTCTATTAATTTAGCAAAGCTTCTCAATGATAGGCATTCTTTAAATACTGTTTTAACAGTTTCATACTTGGATTGAGATTGTTCACATTATTCATTAAAAATATAAGAAAGGATTTCATAGACATGACAATTTTACAGATGAAACTAAGAGCCTTTTCAGAAAGTTTTGGCAAAGACAGCCAAAACATGAAGTTCTACCTAAGATAAATAACTCTTCAAAGTACACTGCTATATATTTTATGTAAATTACTCAAAAACAAATGTTTCTTTTCACTTTCAGATTCTTCATGTTCTCCTTTCTTCTTCTTGGTTTTGGCTATGCTTAGTCTAATGTAACATATATTTAAAGCAATAATACAGGAATCCCTCTACATCAAGTTACATCTCACCCAATCATTCTGTTTTTCTCATGCATGTTTTTTTTGCGGTGCTGGGGATCGAACCCAGGGCTTTGGGCTTGCAAGGCAAGCACTCTACTGACTGAGTTATCTCCCCAGCCCTGCATATAAGTTTCTAAAATGTCTTTCTTACTCTGCATGAATGCTAAATAGAAACATATAGAATGTCTCTTCCTAATTTCCAGATGAACATTACATACTGGTTCCTTCTTCTGCTTTTTCAATAAAATTAGTTGGTCCCAATTGCCCTGAACAAAGTTACAAGAACTGTTATTAAAACTATGCAACATATAGACTCAGAAAAATATTGATTATTCTTATTATTATTGAATGTCTTAAAACACAAGTCGGTCAGATGCAGTGGCACACGCCTGTAATCCCAGCTACTCAGGAGGTTGAGGCAGGAGGATTTCGAGTTCAAAGTCAACCTCAGCAAAAGCAAGGTGCTAAGCAACTCAGTGAGACCCTGTCTCTAAATAAAATACAAAATAGGGCTGGAGATGTGACTCAATGGTCACGTGCCCCTGAATTCAATCTCTGATACAAAAAAAAAAAAAAACCACATACACAAGTTGCTTTTCAGTTTGATGTGAAAAGGTACATTGTGTTGAACTTTAAAAAATAGTTTTAATCATTAAAAACAAATATAAAACCCATGTAATAACTGGCCTATGTGTTTTGTGACAGAACTGGAGACAGCTCTGAATTTATGCTTCCAAAGGCTATAAGACTGATTATCAGCTGTATGCTCATTTAAGAATAGAATTTTACTCACTGCACATAATGATGTCATAGACAATGGTGATGATTTGGAGATTTGTGAAAATGAATAACCATGTTCCAGGTATCACCAGACACTTTCTGGGTGTTTTCATGGAAATCATCATGCTTGTGTCCCATCCAAGTTCTAACCAGGCCCAACCCTCCTTAACTTATGAGAATTTATCTGGTGTGTTCAGAGTGGTAGAGCTGCAGACTCAGCATGTTTTTCTACAAAACACTAGCAATGGCACTACTGCTATTGCTATTGCTAGTGTTTTGCAGGAAAAAAAAATGCACTTTTGAGTGTAGTTGATATGTCTAAAAATGCAAGACAGGGCAGACTTCAGAAGGAAATAATATTCATTTAACAGCATAGTATTTCAGAAGAAAAAAAATGCCTAAAACAGGGAAGATGATTTATTTTTCTTTCTATTAATAAAGCCTTAACAAAGGGATTTTTAATGTGAATACGCCATGATCATTCTCCCCTGTATGGCAATAGAGTAATTTGACTTCTTAGAGGATATTCTTCCAGACACAAGATGATTCTTCAGTGTTACTGTATAAGTAATTGCATTTTAAAGTCTATAAGCCTCACAGGGTCTATGTCTAGTACAAAAGTTCTAAGAAGAAGACATAAATCCTAATATCCCATGCCTTGCTCTACAACCTTTGAGTTTGTTAATAATTATTTTTTCATAAGTTCCATACTCCATCTACTTGCTTAGTACAATGTGCCTGAAACTATGCTGGGTTCTAGATAAGGCAAAAGGGTGAAAAAAGCCTCAGAAGAATAAGCCTGAAGACAACTCTACAAGAAGCATCATGAACATAGATGAGCAGTACTTATCCATTCTCAAAATCTCTGATGAGCTGTTCCCTAACCACAATATCAGCAGTAGTATCAATGACGGCTTCCAATGCCACAGATCCTTCTTCCTTAATTTTTTCCTTAGAACTTAACACTATCTAATCAAAATATATATGTAGCTCCCTATATGTACATATACACAAATATATAATGTAGATATACAATACACATGTATAAATTGCTTGCCTCATTTTCTGTTTTTGAAAACAGGTTAAATTCTACGGATCATAAAATTTTACCTATTTTTGTTCAGTGTTGTAACCCCTCATACCTAGCACACAATGTGAGCTTGGAAGTGCTTGCTGAGTGGGTGGCTGGTAGTATGGTAGACATCTGGTAATATGGAAGCACAAATGGGAAGCTAGCATTGGCTAAAGTTTTTATAGGGAAAATCGTGTTTGACCTGAGATTTAATGGATGAGTAGGAGTTCATCATGCAGACAAGGAAACTTGGAGACAGGACAATTCAGGAATTGAGAATGGTATCTACAAGAGCATGCAAATGTGTGTTGAAAATGAGAAGTCAGTTCTGGGCTGTGCAGTAAAGTCAACTTGTGTCAGGATTATTTGGCAGGGCGTGGAATGGTCAGGAAGGGTCAGAGGAAGGCTGATGAAAGAGTATTAGAAAACAAATAGAGACTGGGTTATTAAGAATCTTTTATCCATGGTCAGAAATGTAAATTTCAGGCTGCGTCAGTGAGTAATCTTTGAAGGATTCTCTGCAGGGTGCAGAAAGATCAGATTTGCCCTTGAAAGATCACTGTTGGCAGTGTGGTGGATGGATAGAAACTCGATATTTGTTGAGTTAATGAATGATTTCTCAACATTACTTTAGACCTTACAATTTGGTGATTCTTCAAGCTTTACTACAAATATTGACAGATTGAGAAAATAAATAACTCTGAGTGATGGAGCAGTACTAGTGAGGAAGACAAGAATGCACCCAATTTTTCAGAACATTAAAATTGGGGAACTTTTCTATGGCCACTAGCATTTTAGCAATTATTCTATCATTATACCCTTCTTGTTTACTCCTATTAGTAATCTCTTTTCTCTGAAAACTCTTTGACTCTCTTAAACAGAAGCTTTCAACTTTAAAAACAAAAACAATTTTTTGACTTTTTGCTGTCTGCCAAAATTGATTTGCTACAAATCGAGTTTAGCTATGTACTTCTTATTCATTATGGTAAGTAGTTCATACAAATTTAAATATCAGCACTCCCCACCACAGATAAAAACAAACTTACATAAAAAACAGATTGCCAGGCAGGCTTTAAGGAGTCTCTGATGTACACACATTCAGAATGATTACTCATTCTGAATTCCTTTCCAGTAACACACCTCTCTCATTCTCTCACTTACCTCAGTACTATGGGAATTAAGTCTTAACTGAAAAATCATTTTCTCTGATGGCTGTTTGAAAGTGATTAGCTTCTTTAACCCTGCCTAGAAAAGTAGTATAGGTGATTTGGAAATCTTTCTTTCAGAGCTGAATATGGTTAATATATTTACAAATAGCTATTTGCATGTAATACACATGGCAACAGGTTTTCTAGGTTGTATGAATTGACTTAATTTAGAAAAAAAAAGTCTTTTGAGCTAAGCCTTCAGTTATGAAATTATTTACTCAAGGAAAAGTTTAGGTAGGCGTATAGTAGCATAAATTAAGGAAGTGCTATACTAATTTTCTTTAATTAAATAAATTCTTCTCTGGTCAGATTATGTAAAACAGCATTATCACCATGTGAAAGTTTTCATTTGTCTTTAATAAAATGTCATTTTATGAGTACTCAGATATAAAGTTTTTACAAATTTATACTAGGTCCATACATTCTGATTACCAAAGGCAAAGTGAAGGACATTGCCAACTCTGGCTTACAGAGGACATTCTGTATGCCATGTTCATCCGTCTTACACTTTTTTGTTTTGTTTTTTTTTTTTGTTTTTGTTTTTTTTTTACTGAGTGTCTCATTGTTGTCAGGCAGAGAGGGATGAAAGCTTCTGTGAATGGAGCTTACATTTCAGTGAAAAAGGGGAGAAAGACAATAAAGGAATGAACAAGTGAATGATAAGGAATATCAAGTGGGCAAAAAGGCTTTGCTGAAAATATAGCTCCTGAGAAAGGAGTAGGGCCACTCCACAGGACTATTAAGTGGTCAGGAAAACCTTGCAGAGAAGATGAGACTTTAAGTTGGTCTCTGATTTTCTCAGAAAATTCTTTCTTCAACAAGGTGTAATTCAGCTGCTGCAACAACAAATCACGCCAGCTGTTCAGTGATTTGGATTGATCATTACTGATTTCTTTTTACCTTGTACTATTAAGATTTTAATGTTAGCTGGCTTTATTGCTAAATTTATTTTCTATCTCACTTCCTATTAATGTTATCTGAAACTACCTCAAAAAAATGGAGATTACAGTTTCAGTAGTTGAAATTATTTTATGGGTTTCAAGCATGTGAATTCAGAGAAGAGCCACAATTAGCCTAAGCTAGTATCAGTTCAGCTTCCCCCACATGGTTTTACTAATACCCTTCAAATTCTGACTTCTGCCTTTCCAGCCATATGTCTCTTTAAGCAGATACACTCTGTAGTGCCAAAGTGTGTCAAGGACATCACTAGGTTACCAAAATCATTTTTATGTGCAACTTCTTGCAATATTCCAAAGCACCCTTCCACCTGAACCCCACCCCAATCCCTAAAATATAATTTTAATAACACACATTAAAATGTCATGCTGATAATAAACCCAGAGATATATTACAGGGAAGCTGTCTGTATTTTTTTTTAATGCATTTGGCACTAACATAATGGCGTAAGCACATGGACTCACACACATTGCCTAAATTCTTCTTTTTTTTTTTTTTTTTTGCAGGTTTTGGGTACAAAGTAGTGCAAAATATCATTATTATACTATTCAATGCATAAATGCTAATTTAAGAAAGAGCTAGGAGGGTATGAATGTGAGTGTGTGTTTGAGAGATATACTGAGTGTAGAATTGTAGAGATATGTGATGTGGCTTTTTAGTTTCTAATCCCAGTTTTATTACCATATTATCTTGTGTTGCTGCTGGTGAAAGCAACAAACAGTGGCTTTTGCCATCTCAATGAACAGAGATCTCTGGAAATTGCACCTGTTCATTACGTGAGAAATTCTTCTGTGGGCAGGAAAGAGGAATTCAGTTTTATTCCCAAACTGTTGCCTAATTCTTATAACTTGTGCATATTTTTTTGAGTCATGATTGTACAATCTGCTACCCATTTTGGGATAAAAACACTATTGAAATTGAGCATACTAACTTTAACCAAGCTGCATTTTTTTATGAATCAGGTTGTGAAGTTGACTGCCACAATGCAGCCATGTCCCTGTACAAATTAGCCTATGCATACACACTCACAAACACACCAGGAAGGGCATCATTTGACACGTGGAAGCTCTTTACTCTTCTAAAATAAAGAGTTAAAATTTTTTTCCTAGTGATCTTCCCATCTTTGAAACAACATGAGTCACGGTGTTTCCCATTTAACAAACACCACGAATTCTTTATTGTCTGCGAGGCTTCCATGTACTGCAGCAAATTTGAATTGGATATGTTATGTCCAAATTGACAGTAGTGATTAAGCCAAAAAATAAGTGCATTTTCCTTTAAATGTTAGCTGCAGCTTCTAGTAACATTCCCTACATTATGCTACACTGAAACAAGTCAGTCGGCACAGACCAAAATGTTGATGGATATACAGCAGATCAAAAAGAGGAGAGTCATTTTGAAGTGCTCGCTATCTGTCTGAAAAGATAGGTTTCTGAATTTGTACCTCTTTGCAAAAAGAGACTTCACATTATTTTGTCAGTTTGTTTCAATTTGAGAGGTGTTGAAAATTGGTATTCATTTTTTGATATAACCCTTAAATTGTACAATTTAAGAAAACTGACTGAAAGAGATAAATTAAATGGGTAGAAATATTTTCAAATCAAAGACCAACTGACATATATAAAAATGATGTATGTTTCTTACATGGTCCACAGGGAGAATTCTGCAGGCTTGCTATGATCTCTACAATTTGCTTCAGGGCAAACTAGATTCTGGGATATTCTATTATCTCTTTGGTCTGTTTATCATGGAAACTGATGTACAAATCCAGAGTTCTTTTTTGGTCTCTTTCTTTCTATATGGTTGGAACTGGTAAGAATTCACTTATCTCATGTCCTCACCTTCAGTAAAGTGCTACAGGAGAGTTCAGTGACCAGTAATCAATTATTATTGAGAAGCAATCAATTGCTAATTTCCATAATTATGCACATCTAAACACTATGAACAAGAAAGAGAAACAAAGCTGCACTCCAAGCATTGCCTTGTTAGCAGTATTTTGTTAACACAGGCTCTAAAAAAAGCTGCCGCAGCTGGTACCACAAATGTGTTTCCAGTATTCAGGCCATCAACGTGATTCGTCGCTAAATGTATAGAATCAGCTTCTTGCTAAAAACTACAATTACAGGTGATATACAGATTGAAATCACAGGGCTGGTTTGTCGAAGAAAATTGTCCTAATGATGGGTTTTCGGATGGGGAATGCAGCTCTTTTCTTTCCCTGTGATGGGTTGTGAAGGCAGCTGCACCTGCCTCTATGCTGTATTCTGCCGCACTTAATGATATCTGATGATATCATTAGGCAAAGTGTTCATAAACAGATGTTGAGCCTGTGCCTAAATGCTGTCAGATGAGCGGTTGCTGGCCTGAAACAGTATTATTTATATAGAACATTTACGTTTGTTATGTTAATAACCCCACTATTAGCTCTCTGGATGTTGCGTTAGGAATGTAAATGTAGTTAATATGAATAACAACCTCTTTACTCTTTGTGCTGCAGTTGAGTATAACTTTTAGGCTTTGGGAGAGAAACAAAGATACCCCCACCAAGTCCTTTTGACTTCATGATTTTTTTTCCTTTTTTGGCACCATTTGGAATTTTGATCGAAAGATATAATGGTAAAAACCCCTAGGACAGATGTTAAATATTAGCTTTTGATTTTCCTAAGTTAATAATTTCAGAAGATTCTGACATCCATGGGTTTCCTTGTGTGAGTCCAGTGCATTACCCTAATATATCAGAAAAGTGATCATGAACACTTGTCAATTTGGTGTCCATCCCAAGGAGTGCTAAACAAACTGTCAGATGTGGACCCATTTTTGTTTCAACTTTTTTTCTGATTTGACCATATTTTTTTTGTGTGCCATTTATTGTATTAGGACACCAAGATCAGATGTCACAGCCATTTTTTTAAAAAAAAATTGTGTTAGGGATTTAGGCATTACCTTGATGTCATGATTGCAGTGCTTAAAATGTCACCTGACAAATTACTGTGTGTGTGTGTGTGTGTGTGTATTTAAGCCAAAGTTGAATTTTATGCCTCATAGTTAATTCATGCAGAGTAAGTTATGTAAATTCTGACAGTCATCAAATGTGCACTATTTCTCTGAAATATTGTTCTACTGTGAAAGCCACATTATTTTTTCGAAAGTGCCTTTGTCGTTTTTTATGATATTTTAACTCTTTCAGGAATTGAAGTACTGAAAATTTTGACTTGACTATTTTCAACGACAGACAATTGTTACTTCAAATTTTTAATGAAAAAAAAAAGTTAAAGCAGTGCTTCATTACAACCATAGTGACAGGATGAAGTGACTTTTGAAGTATCGTTCTCATCCCAGTTAATGTTTATGCAGTCATTAATATTGCTAAAAGTGATACAGATATCCATGTAGTCAGAGACTACAGGTGTGATCAGAGTAGTAGAGGTGCATATTTACATGTTTACCTTCTTTAATGTCATCTTATACTTAAGGATAACCTGAATTATCTGAGATTTTAAATTATCTTAATAGAATTCCAAAGACAGTAGCTTTTTTTTTAATGCCTCCACTACTTGCCATTTAAATTATCATCTTCTGGAACAGGTGGGAAAAATCCAGATTCTTTTTATATGGAAATTTGCCACCATCTTCCAAATAAGGAAATGATTAAGTAAATTAAGCCACAGGATATTATGTTGTATATGAAGTGCTTACTGTTCATGGTGTTTACATGGAAGAAATTTTTATAATATGGGACTATGTATTTACTTTTCAGCTGTTGTAACTGTAGAGTAACTTTTCTTAAACTGTGTCATAAGTTAGTAAAACTATTAAGATCTTTGCCTGCAAGAGAAATTTGGGTATTGGAAGGAATAAAATAATTCCTAAATATGTCCTGAACAATACATATAAGAAGAAAATGTGGAAGGGCTTTGAGGATCTGTCAAGTTATTTGGACCTTCCAACATGTCTTTTATAGGAGGGATATCTAAAACAGGGCAGGGCTTCACCCACCATGACATTGTGCTTTGATCGGCTTGACATTGCTGCAAGTTGCTCTTAAGGAACTTGAGGATTGCCTTTTTATTGTTCATCCAGTCAACACTCAGGAAATTCAGCCAATAAAAATATTCATTCTGAACTCTTCAGAAATTTAGATTGATTTGAGTGAGAGGATAAAAGGCACTGCTGAAAGCATCAACTGTTGTTGAAACAAGATCAATCCATCAAAGTCTGTTTAAGAGGCATGAAAGCCCACCACTATCTCCAAGAAGTCTTCATTTCCTGTCTTCTCTTCTATACCTGCTATTCTGTCCAGTTCCTTAGAACAAATACATGCCCGTGGCATATGTTAGTTTCTCTTCATTCTTAAAGACGGAAAATGATGTAGTCATTTAACTTTTAATTTCCAAAAGGTCTGTGTTATTTATGCTGAAATTCCAGGAGGGTCTCTTTGAACATGAAACTATATCTGCTTAGGTCAATAAATGCCTTTCACACTTTTCCTCCTCCTTCTTCTTCCCATCATCATTATGATCATCCTCCTTCCCCTCTTACTGCTCATCTCTTCTCCTTCCCTCCCCCACACCTCTTCTTCCTTCTCCTTCTCCTTCTCTATTCACCTAGAGAACGAGAACTGTAAATCTCTTGAGTAGACATCTTTTATACTGGTATGCAATATGATTACCTTATGTGAAGGGATTGTTACTTTTCCTATGTCCCATGACAAATTCCAGATTTCAATTATATGACAATGAGTACATCTGAAATCAAGTAACACCAAGTTCAGCCTGAATTAAGCATGTTATTATATATAGTTGAGCAAATGCATTATGTTCCTTGGCCTTAATTTCTCTGCTATAATATATTTATGCTAACTTACTTTCTTGCTTCTTGGATAGATATGCATGTAGATGACAAAATATTAAGGTCTGTAGAAGAAAAGTTACATATGAGTCCACTATTTAAACTTAAACTTCACAATAGTTAGTATGGTTATATTAAAACGTAATAGACCTTT
Source organism: Sciurus carolinensis (assembly GCF_902686445.1). Classification (NCBI taxonomy): domain Eukaryota; kingdom Metazoa; phylum Chordata; class Mammalia; order Rodentia; family Sciuridae; genus Sciurus; species Sciurus carolinensis. The sequence continues at coordinate 95,144,409 of NC_062215.1, forward strand.
TTAAGGAATCACCTAAAAATAAGGACTTATTACAGGTTTTCTCCTTGTCATGATAGTAATAATAATACCATCATTAGTTCCATTAGTTATTGTTACTATTGTCTTAAATTTTTATTTATGCCATAAAGATGACAAGGAAGTATATAAAAATACATTTTACTGCCATAAATAATACAGATTTATTTGTTGTCAGAATACCCCACTTAATTAAAATTATTTTAAATGAATCTGTTTCTTCATGGTAAAAAATTAGTTTGTTTAAAAAAAGCAGATCTTTGAAGAAGTTATATAGCATTTTGTGCCACCTATATATATTCTCACTGGAACAACCAAGGTCTTTAATCACTTGCCTGAGTTTCAACATCTTCAATAGTTGGAAATTTTTAATGTGAACTTCTTATTCTAACAAACACAAGAACAATGTTTGCCCTTTGAAAGTAAAACTAGTATCTTAAAAATGGGTCATAACTGGTTCATATCAAAGATAAGTTAGAATCACCTAGGGGATGCCAATTCATTAATTATTTTATTTCATCATTTACTTATTCAATCTATGAAATAATATATTTTGTGGCTGGATGGCCTCAAGGAACAAATAGGAACTGTAAAACATTTACTTATCTGTTTCTCTTCTCTTCATGTATCTTACAGGACTTTATTAAAATATCCATTTTATTACAGTATTATGTGGAACCAATTTGAATGTTTGTAGCTTGTACCCAGAAAGTCATCCAGGTCTCTGTGAAAGGAAATTTGGTGCTGTCAGGACAGTAAACATATTATAGCTTTGAAGGTTAGCGATTTAAGAATAGATATAGCATGCACAGTTAACTTTTACCAATAAAATTTGTAAATTATTAATATATGAAGTCCTAATGGGTATTCAGCATGGATAAGGACTACTCGTCTAAGTCTCATGATTTTGTGTTCATCTCCCAGTCTAAAAAGGGCCATAGCAATCACATAGTGATGCAAAGAGTTTCAATGATGTTTATGATATGTATCTGATATGGTACATCCTTCTACTGGGTGCTTAATATCACCAGGGAATTGCCAGCAAATAGCCAAGGATCTCAAAGTTGAATTTGCACCTGGAAAAGAGAAGGGAGAAAGAGGGAGGGAGGGAACAAGACTACTGAATTTCTGGACATGACATCATTATCCAAATTCCACCTTCATTAAGCAAAATGCTTAAATGGACAAAACACACTTGCCATGATGACGAGTACTTGCCCCAGGTGGTGAGTCTTCAGTTTCTTAGGTCCATTCCTCTGGCAGGGAATGGTTTTCTAACCTGGGGGGATATGTGATGACTACGAGAGTGGACTAAATTTGGGCATCTGTAATTACATTAGCTTGCGATTAAGCAGACTTGTGGTGGGAGGATTAATGTCAGAAGATTCCCCATTTTTCAATCTTGTGTCTACATCAATAAGATCGAACTAATTGCTAATTGGCATTTAGAAAATGAACTACTCTGGTGCCCTGGAGCATTGCTGTAATATGGCAAGGAATTAGGAATATGATATTTCTTTCTTCGATAACAGAGAGGTATTTATTCCTGGAAGTAACATAGAGTCTCATTAAAATATTTTAATCTAAAATATAGCAAAATATATGAACCATCAAACAAGTGTTGATAGCACCAATTTTCTATTTAGAGCATATATTTATTCTCAAGATATAGATTTCCTAGAAATCATTATGTTGGACGAAATTGTCAGAAACTGACATCATTCATCAAAAATTAAGACAAAGCTTCTCTCTAAATAACCCTGCTTGTTCCCATCTCCCAAACACCACTGCAACTATCTTCATGTCTTTGAGTCACATTGTAACACAGTATTTTGAATGCTTTTCCCCATTGCGTTTGGCATAGAATATTCTAATATATTTAGTGATTTTCATAATTTTATGTTTCCAAAGAAATTTATAGCTTGGGAAACATATATACAAATAATTTTCTTTATGTACTACTACTACTACTACTATCTAAATAAATAAAAGCACATTCTCAAGAATTACTACTAGAAAATTATATTTATAGACTTATTTAACAGACTTTTTAAAATAGACTTGCCTTTCTCTTCCTTCTAAAGTCATTGAAATAAAATAATGATTGCTAAAATTTAATATCTGGGATTTCATTTTAATCACGCACAATTGGCATTATTTCTCTAGAGCAGTATATTCTAAAATGTGGCTCAAGATTTCCATGATGTTCTATGGAAAAGTTATATGTGTTCAAATCTGTTTGAGAAAATTTGCATGTACTATTATCCATGTGAAGAAACACAATACAAATCAAACCAATGGTTGTAAGTAGTTTTGAGTAAAACATTTCTTGATTTACTCAGTATTTAAAAGATTTATATAATTATGGACCCTCCTCTTCTCTTTGGGTTACACACTGCAGAACTGATGTTCAACTCAACTTATTTTGAAAAACATTGTTCAGGAATTGTTTGTTGTGAAAGGCAAAAGCTAACTACTTACAGAAAAATAATCTAAGTCACCATGATATTTCTTGCCACATTCTTTTAGTCTGTTAATTGAATATCTAAAATGTGTTACCCAGTTGGAAATAAATCTTAAAGTCTTAAAGTGTGGGCAAATATTATTTGAAAGTTCCATTACATCATTAATTATTAAAACCATTATTTCAAAACTTGCTTTAAATAAATAATCTGAATTTTCTAATTTAGGATTTCTTGTATTATTGAAATGACACATAAGATGGAATCAGGGGAAAACTTTGTAAATAAATATGCATTCTTTAAAAAAAAAAAGGATAGCTACACACACACACACACACACACACACACGCTTTTAAAGCCAAGGTGAGGCTAGGCCTTCCCATGAAATTTGTGGAGTTTCATTGCTTCTTTAGCAAACTAGGAAAGTATAGCAGTAGATTGTTAGCCACTGGTTATAGGCAAACATTCTGTTGGTCTTCACATGCTATATTTAGACTATGTGGTATAAAGTTGGTTTTGTACTACTAACAATTTTCCAGCATTTTTTTTCAGTATCTCAAAAGTGTCACTCATTCAGTTATATCAATGCAGTGGACCTGAGTTGGAATTACATGACCTGGGAAAAATATCCAGAAAAAATGCCTATGGGTTTTCCACCTGAAATCCATAAATAAAAGTTTTTTTTTTTCCCATTCCAGGTTTCTAGATTGTGAATTGGTTGTAACCCAGTGTCATCATTCCCATATGTTAGTTGATTGGTTGATAGACTAAGAACTGTAGTATGACTGAGAGTTCGTTTTAGAATACACTAAAGCTAATGTGAGGTTACATATGCTATATATTTCTTGAGAATGTCAGTAGTTGTTTTTTCAGTGTGAACATGCCAATTACCAAATTATCATTGAGGCCTGGTACCTCCTCGTAATAAAGGAGCAAGCGTTTAAGGCTCTAAAGTGATGCTCCCCATGGCATGATTTCATCTGCTCCAGGTATTTTTCTTAAAATGAGAACCTTTCATTTTCATGGACCTCAGCAAAAAGAAATGGCCCTCTGAACTCCTTCCTGATGAATGAATTCTGAACAAGAATGACAATTATCCCACATTCATAGACTAGAATGAGAAATTCATATCGTTTCCAAGTGTCTTCACACTTTCATAGAAAACTGGTGAGCTCTGAGGTTCAGTATGCAAGGCAGTCTTAAAACTGCAGCTCCTCCCTCCCAGGAACTGCGTTCCTCTCACTCTGAGTGAACATTTAGAAATCTGTGACACAATGCACAATGATAGTGGCCACATGTGTGCAAACAAGTGTCTCATTGAAAGCAAGGAAGCACATTGCTTGATAGGATCCTTAGAACCTTAAAAGTATGGCTGCCTCCGAGCATACCCATGCACACTGTGGTATTTCAGTGCTGCTGGCGTATCTTGCAAACAAAATATGGTTCAAATGGCTTAACAATCCTAGAAACGGAAGGCACCAGTTTAATGAGGTCTCCTCTGCTTGAAATTAAAGTGGAAAGAGTTTTACGGAGAACAGTATTCAATAACAAAATATTAAATGATAAACACAGATTGCTTAAAATCAGACGGGCCATTTTAAGAAAAGCATTTTAGCTCATCATGATATGTAGCACCTTATTTAAATTAGGAGGTGTTAATTCGTAGCTTGAATAATATATTAATATAATATGTAAAGTGAATGGCATTGTTAATCACAGTCGCGCCTGGAACGACTTTGCTTCTGTGCACTGAATGTTAATTTTGCAAAACATTAATTTCAAAGATTTTGCAGCAGTGCTTTTGTAATTAAATATTAATGTCACATGTTATTGCAGTAGCATGTTTATGAAAGCCGGCAACACTTCAAGTCAACTCATTTGTTTTTATATTTATTCTTGTACATCTGCAATCCCTTCCATTTCACAATTTCAAAGTGAAGGCCATTTTGAATAGTCAATATGTGAACATTTTTCATTGTAAGCGTTTTTTAACATCCAACAGGGTAAATATTTAATGTTGTGTTTTTAGCTGGTATAATTTTTCAGAAAATTGGCTATAACTTTTAACAACTCAAAGGTACCTAAACAGTCTCAGTTTTGGCTTAAGTGATCTGAAAATAAAGTATCAATAAATGTGATGAAGCTGTGTAAAAATATTTAAGAATTAGAAGGTTTTATGTGAAAGTTTGAAATTAGAACTACAATTCTATGCACAAGATATCTTAGCACTTACTTATTTTTATGTTTTTTTATTATGGCACTGTATTATCTCAAGAATTTTGAAAGAAGGAATTGACTTTTGGTTAACTTTTTGCAAGTTCCATAACTAGACTAAGAATAGAAAATTTTTACCTATCATTTATTACATGGTTTGAAGATATACATTTGTTTTAAAAGACAATCACCATCTTACTCCAAGTATATAATGTGTTTATTTCACCATATTTGGTTAGACCAAATTGCTACAGCTGGTGATTTTGTACAAGATACACCCTGTTTATTAATTACTTTTAGCTTAAAAATTAAGTCATTTCCATTTGTGAACCTGGATAACAAGAAATGCAATTCTAGACATTATACTTCAAAACTATTATTTAATGCGTCTACAAAGTTGTCTTCTACAATGAAATCCCTTAAATACATTTTTTTTAAATTATGGAATGAGATTCCCATATTACCAAAAAAATCTAGGAAAAATCAAGATATATTATGTTTGGTTATGGGCACATTTAACAGTTAAAAATTCTGTCTGCACCTGATGTTGCATGTTAACAGCTAATGCCATTTGACAGTGATGAAATTAAAGGATGAAGAAGAGATACAAACTACATTTTACAAGCATGATGGGTCTCCAACAATGCCATTTAAATATTATTTGTCACTATTTAAAATGAACCTTTCCCCTTTAAGCTATGCCATTACGCTCATTTGTCCTGTCACCACTGACAGGCTATATGACTCACACACAAAAATGGTCATTAGGTACTGCATCTTCATCTTATTTAAAAAAAAAAAAAAGAAAGAAAGAAAGAAAGAAAGCATTCTGATGCTTCTAAAAGCCTGTAATTATTTTCATCCGAAGAGATAGTGTTGCTCAGAAGGTAATTTAATAACCTTTTGCATGTACCTGGGGAATGCCTCTCCAGGGAACCAAGGTGCCGACATGCCATTCAGTCGTCAAAACATGACCTTTAATGGTTGCTTGGAGAGAAGTTAGCGTGGAATGTTGTACACAGTGCAATGCTAATTCTGCTTTCTAATATATGCAAAATTTAGTTCTTGAGCAATGATCTTTGTAAGATGAATTAATATAGGTACTGCTCCAGGAAACAAAAGAAATTGCAATGTAAAAGTCTCCCCCTACCACCACACATAATCTTTTATACTTCAGTTTGAAGTAGCTAACAACTTGCACAATCTGTATAAAAAATAGTGCAAAACACTCCAGAAGTCTTTGCTTCCTTTCCTCCTTTGAGTTAGTTGATGAATTCTATTCTATATACTATGGAAATGTAAAACAGGATTAAAGGGATTTCTTTGATAAGTTTATTTTCCCAAATAAGGCATTGGCCCCAACTCTGTGAACAAGAAAAAGCAATGCTTACCTTTAATATACCCTCTCTGTTTTCTAACACCATCTATGTAGCTGGTTGAAATTACTAATGCAGTTACCGAATTAGTTTTTAAAAATCCTTCATGGATTTTCAATGTGAAAATATGGCATTTTGAACACTCGCATAGACAAAAAGAGGCACAGGCTGTTTCCTGTAACAACCAGGTTCAGAAACTCCTTATTTTGGTAGTCTGATATTAGATCCCGCCTTAGTTAGAAATGCTAGGATTTCAACTCCTACCCCTGACATGCCATCCGTCAATTTATTAGCACGCTGGTGCAGTAAGCCACTGAACAGGCTATATCAATTCGTTTAGTTTTTTTTCTTTAAAATGTCTGTAATCCTCAGCTCTGCTCTCTCAACCGGTCAGCATTAAAGATTTATGTTGCACTTTTTTTCATTGCCACACCTGAATATGGATTACTTAAATGGGCTGTAAATAATTCATATCTGGGAATAAGTTTCCATTACTGACCAATGTTGTAATTTAATATACTGTATTATGGGTTATACAATTTTAGATTGTTTTCTGTGTGCATTCTGCAGTCAGGCAGACAACAGTTTAAGTAAAAAAGGTGAGGTGTTTGTTCAGCTTATTTTCACGTTCACTCTGTGTGCTCAAATCAGCAACAGGGCTAAAGGAAGCAGAAACCTACTTTCAACTGCATGTTTTTCTGCTATTTATGGAAATCCCTTTTTTTTTTTTAAAGCACTTGACCTAAAACAAAGTACGAAAAGATGTAATAGCATATTATTGATAAATTCCAGAAAGAAATAAAATATGTTAATGTAGGTGGCTCAAAATCTTGGTTCTTGAGAATCGAAAAAAAATCTTGATTCTTGAATCCAAAGGTTAACTTTCCTGTTCAATGCTTGATTATTCTATGCATAAAATGCCCATAATAAAATCATAATTTATTTGACAGGTTTGAATGAGGCTACTGGATCAAATACGCAAAATATTAAAGTATAAGCTATTTTTAAAGCATAGGCAAGTGTTTACTCTTAAAAGAGCTTTAAACAATTTAAGATTAAGTTGAGTATAGTAAAAATTAATAATAGATTAATACATGAAAATCTATGAAGACACATAAGATAATGATTTAAAAAGGAATAATTTAAAAAGATGAATTAAAAAGTCGAATCAGAAAAGAAGGCCAGCATAAACTAGGGAAAAACATGCTGTGAATAAAGTCTGTTAGATCTTGAAATAGGAGAACTGCTAAATAATGCATAGTTTTATTTTTCTATCATTTGCATAAACCTTAAGAGAGTATTTATTTGTGTAAAACTTGATGTATCGAGTAAGGAGAATGAAAAAAATGGCATTCATTTTGTTTTCATTTTGGTATTTAGGAAAAATATTCTGTTACATATGGACTACTTAGACCTAATCATCTGACTGAATGTGCTGTGCGCCTTGAGCCAGGTTGGAAAGGGCTGGCTGGAGAACAGTGCCCTGGTCTTGCTGCAGGCGATGCAGGTTGGCCCATGCTCTGCTGGGGAGCAGATGGTGAGCCAATGCTTGTAGTCACACTTACCTTCCTTGCTAAATCCATAATCCCTCACTGGACACGGAGCCAAGGCAGGCTTTGGAGGCAGAAAGGAGGTTACAATCTGGACTTGGGTAGTGACTGCCAGAACTGAGAAAACAGCTCAGAAATTTCAAATGCTTAACAAGTTATCTGTCTTGTCCCTAAGCCAGTGCAGCATTTTTAAAAGTAATTAAGACATGATTGAAAATGTGTATGCCATCTAAATACAAAAATCTTCAAAAATCACCAAAACCAATAATTAAAAGCCACATTTAATGTGCCATTATGCAAAAATACATTTAAAATGAACTGTATTTTCGTGATTGAAAGGAAATACATTGAGTAAAAAATAAAAAGAGGAAGCATTTATTTTATAGAAAAAGCATTTTATTTTCTTTATAAATCTGGACCTTATAGGAGGAAAACCTTCCATACATGCCTATAAATATGAAATATTTTCCTTCTATAAGAAAATACATAGCTATGCAATGTGACATCTATATTAACATAGGCTTCTCTGTAAGTTATTCTTTCAAAAAATTAAATCATTAGTTAATTTTCCTATATATAATGCTTATGTATGTATATGTATGTTTCTATATGTTTGAATGGGGTTCATCATCAACACAGACATTATAAATCAGAAATACAAAATAAAAATATTGAGTGAGTAGCCAAATTCTAATCATTTGTAATAAAAGGGATAGTAAGTGCCATCTGTTTAATGTAAAAAATGATAAAATGTATACATATCTCGTAAACTAAAACCATGGAGTGTTCATATAAAACAAGACATGTATAAAATGTCAACGTATTCCATTAGGGCTGGATTGACTTCAATATATTCTATCTACACAATAACATATGAGAAAAAGGTAGCTCTTCTGATTACAAGTTGTGCCATAGCACTGGCTTCTTTATAAACAGGTTTTAGTCTACCTGGTGGGTATTAGAAAATCCCTTGGTTTTCTTTATGTTTTCATCATTCCACATTCTCTTAGGCAACATCCTTTCTTTGCAAATGCTCTTAGATATACTTGCAGTGAAGTTCATTGATGAGCATATTTTTTATAGCTGTCATCAGTCCACTGCAACATCTATATTTTGATCCCTTGAGGAAGTGCTACTGGTACTCTATGTGTACATATGAAGAACTCCACTCCCCACTCTGGGACCATCACCAAATCCTTTCCTCACTCTCTTTTTACTCCCTTTTTCCATTGCCTCTCTTTATAAAGTACTTACTTTGTCTTTTCTTAAACTTGGAACATTCTCTTAATTTCTTCTCTTTGTGTCCCTCCTTCAGAATTCATTTCTTGCCAGTACCTACATCACTCAATATATCCTTTCCTGGTAATACTGTTTTCTTCAGAAACTCATATAAAGAAATAAAAATGTAGAAGCTTCTTTCACTGCCCCATCTTGCAATTCAAGCAATGTGCCTTGATATGAGATATGTGTAGGGCAGTAATAAGAACAAAAATAATTATTATAATACATTTTGAAAATATCAGGCATAGTTGTTTTCACACAACAATGTGCTTGATATTTGTAATGTTTATCTTTGCCCGCATCATAAAAATGAACCCTAAAAGTAATAATATTTACAAGTTTCTTTCATGATCAATAGGAAATTTTACTACAAAACATCATAAAAAGATATCATAAAGTAGTTTCCCTTCATCCCTTAACCTAAAATGATATACCTTATGATATTTGCACCTATTTAATTTTTGTTTTGATTGATGGATACTTTCATGGGCTTTTAAACAGGTCAAGGTAATGGAATTAAAGGTTGATTTAATGTTCTGTTCTTGGATGAGAACACAAGGAAGTAAACTTTAAAGGTTACTTTTAACAATGCAAATTTCCTATAAAATCACATTTCTGTTAATATCAAAAGATTAAGCTAGGATATTATGGGCATCAACAATTTAAAATCAAGAAATCAGCAAAGGATATAAAATATTTTACTAAGAGCTAAAAACAATATAATTTTGTCTTTAGTATAAGACATAGCCCCTCCATTTCAGATGTGTGTGTGTGTGTGTGTGTGTGTGTGTGCATGTGGTAGGTACTGGGAATTGAGCCCAAGGATGCTCTACCACTGAGCTACATCCCCAGTCCCTTTCATTATTTATTTTGAGTCAGGGTCTCTTTAAGTTGCCCAGGCTGCAAGTCCATGAACTTTCCATCCTCCTTGCTCAGCTTCCTGAGTCTCTGGAATTACATGTGTGTACCACTGTGCCAGGCTCAATTTAAGACTTTTAAGTCTTCGAAACCAGGGTTTGCATTCCAGCTCTGCCACTATAAAAATGTAAAATGCATTTATATCTTTAGTCCTCAGTTTCCTCACCTTTAGACAAATTACAGCATTTGTCTAATGATTTCTTGTATTTTGATCTCCTACAAAATAGTCTGTAGCTATGTAAAATTGGAAAAACTATAGAGATAAATAAGTAATTAAGTACCAATAAATAGCACTTTGCAGGTGATGTCTCTAGGCAGCACATGATCATGATTAATTACCAAAGAAGTGGTTCAAGCAATATTTGAAACCAGTTAACTAAATGAACATTTATATGGTACCCAGTGTTCTGTATTTTAAATTTCTCATTGCATAATTTTTGATACATAATTTGGAACACATTTTTTACATCTGAATGAGGCATTAACAATGGAAAATGTTTCAAATATAGTTCTCCAGGCAAAATTTTGTAACATCCCCATGTATTAGAAAATTGCCACAAAAAATGCCATTGCTATGTTCCATGCATAAGTCCCACATTGTGGGTGAACCTAAAGTTCCAAAATTACAGGGAGAAGAGCTACATCCACAAACCCAAGGGAACAAATGACTAGCAGAAGTAGTCTAACACAAGCAAAAAACGTGTACTGAAGAATGAATTAGAAATCCAATTTATCAAAATTCTTGGAGGCGTCTTCTGGTCTCTAGTGAATCTTCAACACTTTGATGTGTCACCTATTAAACATTAGAGTGGCATATGCCAATTATTGTGTAGTATATAAAGCCTCCAAATAATTATTATCCTAACCATCAACATATCACAAACATTATTAATTAAGAGAGACCTCTGATTTCCTTAAAAGGAAATGGCACTCTTATGGCAAATGACCTATTATAGAATTGGAAATGACTACGTTGTCAGAAGTTGCAACTCTTGGATGAAGCATAAAGCAGAGATCTTGATGTTAATGGTCATGGAAGATTCTGTGTTGCCATCTGTCGGGAATTATTTACCAGTTTTTGCTGACCAAATTCCAAATTAAGAAGCTCCATTTACTGGCTCAAACTTATCCTCTGTCTTAATTATAAATAGTGTGTCTTTGATATTTCAGAACTATTACAAGATACATAGACTTTGAAGGACTTCAGTAAAAAATTACCTTCTTTTCTTTAGGTACTCATCATTTCTTGATTGAATTTCTCCACAGGTTTCTAAACATATTTGTATCAACCTTCTTGACCCACTTGAAACCACCCTCCTGGGATTGGCTGCCAAGGAGATTATTCTAAAATGCAAATTGTGTTCCTCGTCAACTGTTGTTTTTTAAAATATCTTCATTTTATTTATTTATTTGTTTATTTTTATGTGGTGCAAGAATTGAACCCAGGGCCTCACACATGCTAGGAAAGCACTCTACCACTGAGTTATAACCCCAGCCCTCATTGTCTACTTTTATAATTTCTCTGTAACCCTCCAGAGCCTTGAGAAAAAAAGTTCAGAATCTTTGTGATAATTTTAAAACTCCCTGTGATCTGTTCCCTGATCATCCCTAGTCTTTTCTCTGATGCCAAATCTAAGTTCTGTTTCTCCTGGCAGCATACCTGCACATTATCAAACTTTGAGGTTTCTTCCTTTGTTGTTTTTCCTGGAATGCTCTTGCCCTAGCTACATTTCCTAATTGTCCTCCCATCAAACTCTTTCTTACTTGCCTTTAGGTAATATATCCTCTAAAAGCTATTTTCAGTCACTCCACCAGTCCCCAGGTCTGGGTGGACTTATCCTTACATGTTTTTGTAAACCTGTGAGCTATCACAATTATACTTCAAAATGAAACTGTTTCTCTACCTCTTATTCAGGAATATGAACGTTCAGTTTAGGGGCAAGTTTACTTTCCCCTTTTCTACTTCCAAGGCCTAGATTAGTGTGGCAAATCACAGTCTTGTCAAGTTGACCACTTCCTTCCTGGTTTCTTTGGCACCCTGGTCTTAGAGATGTTCCCCATCTCTTTGAGGTTTTTAAAGGTATCCACACTTTAATCTCCAGGCCTGTATATCCAATTGCCTCTTCACTGTCTCTAGTTGAATATTTAAAATTCAGGTTAAACTAATAAGATCAAACAAGAATACCCATTTTTCTCCCCACTGAAAATCTGTTTCTCACTTCTTGTTTCCCATAATATTTAACAAATTCCTCAACCACTTGGTTTTTCAAGGTAAACACTAAGATTTATTATTGACTCTACCTAACCTGAACTAAACAATCATTAGAACTTCTCAGTCCTACATCAAAGTAGCTGAATGCATCTGCTTTATTGATCTCCATTAAGCCATCTTGGTTGCAGTCACCATTTGGGAGGCTCTAATAATCTTCTTGATTACCACATTCCTGTTCTAACCGTCCTATTATATATCCTAGAATAGCAGCCATGAAAATAGTAAATGAACTCAAGCCATACCTATTCAAATATGTACAATAATTTTCATGCTATTGAGAATAAAATTGTAACACCTAATCCTGGTTTATCAACCCCTTCCAAACATCCCCTTTCCATCCTGTACCCCTGTTTTCACTTTGCTCTAGTCACACTGTTCTTTCATTTTTTTGAATAAGTTAACTCAGTTTTGTTTTATGGGTCAACTACTTGTTCTGTTGTCTCAACTATTTCCTCTGGGCCTAGAACCTTCTTACATCTGATATTTATATAGTTTTCTTCTTTCTCTCATTCTAATTTCACCTACATACCAAGACCTTCTTAACTGACAGTTCGAAAAATAGACATTTAGTCAATTTCTATCACAGCACTCTGTATGACACCTATTATCACATATCTCTGTTTATAATCAGTACCTTTGGTTTTATTTCCCTGAATAATGCCTGTTATTTTAATATTCTGCATAACACCTATCATTATCATGTATTCTGTTTGTTTATTAATTGATATTTTTTGATTTGTCTTCTTCAAACCTGTCAAAATGCTAACTTCATCAAAGCATGGACTTTCCCTGTCTTGTCCATTGCAGTATTTCCAGCACCTAGAACTGAGTCCCAATAGGTAGAAATTCAGTAAATGTTTGCCAAAAAGTGAAATTTATTGAATGGAACAGGGAATCCACATTCAGTGAATTAAATTTAGCACATCATAGTTTAGAGAGTTTGTACTAATAGATGTAGAGTAGGAAAAGTTACCATGACTTTTGCCTCAATCTTTGGTTTGCTTGCTGGGATCAATGACAAACATGTTGCTAGACACCATGCTAGACACCAGTTGCTAGAATAGAGAGGACTTCACAAAGTATCTGTTGTTGTCATCTTAAGAAGTGCTAGTGAAACTTCTCTTCCAACTATTTCTTGCTGGAGAAGGAAGCCAAAAAATTTTAAGTCAAAGAGGAAACCATAGCAAAAATGGTAGTACATTCAACTGTCCATTATAGAAACTAATCAACTTCTGAATAACACAATAATATTTTTGGCAGAGGTACACCTTAATGCTATTTTATTATAGAAAATTATTTTTCCCCTCTCCTAGACTTTTACTTGGACATTATTTTGTCCTCTCATAGGCATGGTTTAAGGTTCATTTTAGGGTAGGAGGGAAGGAAAATAACATTTCTCCATTTATTTATCCAAGAAATACTTACTAAACACTTTCAAGGAAGCTTATACTCTAACAAAAGGTATAAAACATGAGCACAGTATTTATAATATGTGCCATAAAAATTACATGTAAGATCTTATAAGTACCAGACAAATGAAATTATATACCAGCAAAGACTCAGTAGAGTTCACGTATTATAATATTTAGAAAGTTTGGCTTCAAATTATGCCCAGCATTTTACCATATGTATAAACTGCAGGGTGGGGGGGGGGGTTTGTAAAGGAAAGAAAGGGCAATTTGAGCAAAATATGAACAACAATTATCATGGGCCCATGTAGTAGTGTAAATAACTAGTTTCCTTCCAATAGGAGTGGAAGAAAAAGTGGAATAGGCATATCTGGGCCTTTTTTTTTTTTAATCTGGGCCTTTTATCACATGATATCACATACCAGAGAAAGAAGATATGTTGTTCTAAAGATCTCTGTAGAATAAAAGATAACCAGCAACCTGACTTTTGTGAAAACACTGTTCCTATCACTTTTATTTTGTCTTATCTTGTTCCTGCTTCTTCCCTTTTCATCTTTGGCTTCTCTTTATCCCTGTCTAAGGAGTAAAGTAAATAAGATGCTAATCTAAGTATCTGCTAGAATAAAATGAGCACTCAACAAACACTATCAAAAACGACTCCCAAAACTTTGGCACAAGATTTTATTGGTTTAGTTTTTGGAGAAATCTGACAATTATCCTTTCAGATTAAAATCTCTAGCTTCCTGGTGCACCTTTCTGTTCCTACTTTTCTGGTTGACAGTTTCTTCATGAAGAATACAGATTCCTCTATTTGAATATTGCCACAATCGTTGGGCACACTGTATATTTTAAGCACTCAGGGATGCAGCTCTAACTCTCTCAGTCATCTTGATCTTCAGGTCTTTGATGTATCCACCAGTCAAATCACTAATAAGAAATTGATAGAGGCACTAGGAGTGTAATTCAGTGGTAGAGTGCTTGCCTTGCATGCACAAGGTCCTGGTTTCAATCCCTAATAGTGCAAACAAAACAAACAAATAAAAAATGCAACATGATAAAAAGAGTGGTTTATAAACAGAACTTCCTACAATTGAATCTTGCCTCCTCATGCAGTACTTCAGGGATCCTGGGCATTTTTTAAAAAAATGTTTTGTATTAATCACCTTTTTATTACAATAATTAAATACTGGAGGCTACTTAAAAAGAAAAGAGGTTTATTTAACTCAAAGTTCAGTGAGGGTCCTCTTAGCTGCATCATGTCATGGTAAATGATAATGGAGCATGTGTGCAAGGAAGCAGTTACATCTTGAAACAGAGAGCTAGAAAAAGACTGGGGTTCCACAATCCCTTCTGGCAGAATATTCCCAGTGACTAGAGTACCTCCCATGAGGCCACACCTCTAGAAGGTTCATCTCCTCCCAATACCACCAGACTGAGGACCAACACTTCAAATCATAAACCTTTAGCGGGGATAAAACAACATCCAAACCATACCACATCTTTTACTCTAAATTGCATTATATATAAAAATGGAAATAATCATAACCATTTTTAAAGAACTTATTTGGTAGAGTCATAACCACAAGTAATTTTTGCTTTCATTGACAAATGTTTTAAGGATCAATGACAGAAAATATATAATACTCCAGGTATATACTAGGGATTTTGTAAATGTTGGTACCTTTTTTTGAATTTCCCAATATATTTTTTACCAAACTCTATTCCACATATCCATCTGTCAAACATTTAGTAATCTTTTAATATACAAGTTAGTACTTCTGTATTTTTGAAGTATTTTTTGAATGACCAATTGAATGGAATACTTACTGCCACATATCTCCCCTTTTACAAATTACCTAATTGTTTTATTGAAAACTCTCTTATGGTAGTTTTTCCTCTCCATCATACTTATTTTAACATAAATATTTATTATCTCCTTGTTATATTTAAAGTTCTGCTATGAATTCGATTTTAAATGTCACCCAAAGGCCCATGTGTTAAAGGCTTAGTCCTCACTGTGGTGCTATAGGGAGATGTTAGAACCTTTAAGAGGTGGGGCCTAGTTAGAGGAAGTTAGGTCATTGAGGGTGTGTCCTTGAAAGGGATATTGAATATCTAGCCACTTCTTCTTCACCATGTGCTTCCTGTTATGACCTGCAGTCTCACCACAGTCCCCCAAATAACAGTGCCAAGTAATGGACTAACCTCCAAAATAAAACTTACCTCTTTATAAGTTGATTATATTTGAGTTGATTATAGTTATTGAGTTGATTATATAAGTTTATTCTATTTCTGATATTTGTTACCATAACAGAAAATTTACTAACACATATTACAGTTCCAATTTTGTAACCTCACATCGTCTACATTTTTTTCAAATAGTAGATTCTATACAAACACATGTTGGATCATTTCTTTGAATGGTTCTTTTTTGTATTAAGCTACTATAAAGCAATTAATATTGAGAAAAATCTGTAAAATTACATCTCATAATTTACCTAATATAGAGTGTGTTATGAATAACTAGATAGTACAATAATAAAATGTGAGCCTTTTTCGTTTATGGTTAGCAAATTAATATAATTCAATCTGCCTATAACCTAAGGTCCTTTTATATCTATTTAATAATATATATAAGATGAATTTGATCTCAGTTCAGTTTCTTTTAGACTTATGTAGTGAAAAACAAGATCACAAATCCTCAAGAGCTCTAATGTGCACGTTTGATGAAGGCTTTATAAGAAAATAAATAATATTTCACTTTAAGGTCAAAGTTACAACATTTGCTAATAAACAAAATACTAAAGAGTATGTATTTCAGTATCATGTTGACATATTTTGAGTGAATTTTGTTTAGGAAATTTGATTGTATTCCAGAATAGTGCTTAAAATGAAATTCATATATTTCAGCTTATTATTTGAAGATTCCTTTAATAGGCTTATGAAAATGATTTGAAATAAACTTGGAAGTGAAATGAAATTGCACACAAGAAATTCACTAGATCCTCAAAACTTAAAATCCAATTTAGAAAAGAAATTCTTTTCAAAAATTCCAGTTGGAAAAATTCCAATTATATACTTATTTATTCCTTCAGAAATTTAAAGTAAAATATATAAAGGGTGGCCTAAATATTTCTCTTTGACAAAATCTTTTCATTGGACTCTGTTGCCTATTATTTATCAGTTTTCTCTTAAAGGTACTTTTCAAAGTACCATTTATGTTCTTCACATAATTGACAGGTTTGTGGCACTAGCAGTCAGCTCTAAAAATGCTTCCAACGTGTGTAGTAATATTATTTAGTCTTACCTTTTGTTTTAAATGGAAAGAAACATGTAGGAAAGAACAACTGCTTCAATTGATTAGGCATTTCACAGCAATTTTAATTTCCTTCAACATTTCTATCTCCTGGGAAATGTATGACTGTGCTTGCCACATTAGGCTCTCCACTATTTGTGGACACTGAGGCAAAAAAAAAAAAAAAATATTTTATCACTTCCTTTACCTTTACTATCAATAAATTACCTCTTCCATCCCTTTGAGGGTCTGACCCCTTGCCCTTCCTACAGTTGAAAAATGTTGTCCTATTTATCTTTATCATCTTATACTTTTCCCTTTTATTTGCCATCTTTTCTTTCTTATCCTTTTCTCCTCTCTTGACTTCATTTTACAATCTTCCCCATCCTGTTTGGAATCTTGTGCAACCTACCCTGCATATTGCTCTTCTTTATTCCTGATTATTTTTGCATTTTCTTGTTCATCCTAATTGGCTCCATTTTTATTTCCAGTATATTTATTACTAAATGACATTCATTGCCTTTGGGCATACATTAATTTATCTTTCAGGATTTTTCATTTTCTCTCTGTGTCTTTTCTTTATATATTTCTTTTCGCAACCTCCATTTCACTTCACTTTTCTCATATATGTTGGTGTATTATTTTTGTTGTTGCTTTTTTAATATGCTTTCATATCTGTAATTCATGCTTCATGTATTATTAGGAGGGTTTATAAAATAAACCACTGTATGTTTGTCACAAACAGCATTAATTTGGATCATCTAAAAATAGGTTTGAATTAACTGTGCTGCAATTTGCCAGCCACCTTCTTTACGGCCATATTATAGGGCTTAACTAAATAAATAATTAGAAGATAATTTTATAGATTGAAAGGATCACAGATATTTTAATTTATGGCCCTAAGTTCAGGAAGGGGAATTCATTGAAAGGTGAATAAACAAAATGCAAACATTCCAAGAGAGATATGTTTATATTTTTTTGAGGTTTTTCATTGATAAGTGACATGTATATTCTAGCACTATTAATCTTCAGATTTTTTTGCCTTCTTGCATTTAAAACTAGATACACATGCCTTAAGAAAAATCCTTGGAAAACATAAAATTGAGGCAAATAAAAAATACCAACTAAATTGCAGTGTAATATGAAAAATATTCTAAGTTAAATAAAGATATACTTAGTGTCATTGGTGCAAAGAGGAAGATTTTCTACAGCAAATGACATCTAAGCTACTCAGAGATAAATAATCATGCACACACATTGCCCCCTGGAGATAAGGGGAAGAAGTGTTCAGAGACATGGTCCCGTATTATAATCGAAGGATAGACTTCAGCAGGAAGAGTGGAAGGAAATGAAATTTTAAAATATGTGTATGTTTTACTAAGAAATTCAGAACTTTCTGTGGTTTCATCGGAATCATTGGAGATATTAAATCAAGAAGGAATACAATCGATAATTATGTAGCCTAGACAGAATGAGAATACAAACTATTACGGACAACGGAGGAACAATTAGAAGGTATATGACAGACATTTCAAGGCTACAATCAAGAGAATTTTATTTAGATGTGAATGTAGAAGAAACTACAACTTGCTTCATAAGCAAGTTGAAAGCAATTTTTCCATAGAATTCAGGACCACTTATTTAAGTTAAGTTAGAAAATAGAACTTTGAAACATCTGTCTAGTAAGCACAATTTCATCCAGATAGACTCTCCAGTTTACATTGACTGTTTAGTTCACTACAACCTTATGACAGCAGTTAATTAATCATGATTAATACTTGAATAAATTAAATGTATAGTCAATGAAGAACATAAAAATAGCTAATATTGAAATAATGCTTTATTCCATAAATGGATAGAGACATATTCAGACTTCCTAAAGCTCAGCAAGAGAGCCCCCCCCCAAAAAAAAAAAACAATAAAAAAAAAAATTGCACGGACACTCATGCAAAATGAACACCAATGGTAGTAAATTCTAAAAATGGCAGAATTTGGTTCTAAATCAAATACGATTTCCACATTTGCATACTATGTAGAAAAGCATCTTATAACTATGTTCATAGTATATTGTTCGACTCATTTGCATAACCTAATTCAGTGATACTTAGCTTTTCAAATAGTATTCACTGATCATATTTTATATCTTCTTTATCCTAAATTGTGGTTTTGTGAACTATAGACCACATCAGAGAAAGAGTATAAATATCATAAATATTATGCCAATTTTTCTTTAAAATGAAAAAAATATGTAAAATTCATGTCTTCTTTTTTATAAGAACCCAAAGCAAACAATACTTTGAGTTTAAAAAAGAATTTTCATACCTTTAAATTATACAACATATAACTTTTAAAAGTCTCTCAGTTTATTTAAAAAAAAAGAGTCATTTTGAGAGGGTAGCCATGTAATGTAAAGCTATGGATAAATAGACTTTGGTTTGGTCAACTTTCTCATCCAAATTTTCAAAATTTCTTGTAAAATTACAAATAAAATTTACATTTAGTAATATAGGTATTTGATCCATGGATATAATTCGTTATCTGTTCAAGCTGTGTTAATCTATTTATTTAAACTATGTTAAATTACAAATATATATGTCTTCAAGCTATATTGATCTCATGAGATATATTGAGACAATACTAGAACAAGGTACACTACTAGGCCATTTCATTTAATTAAACAATTATGACACCCTTGGTTTGATCCCAGTACAGAAAACACACACACACACACACACACACACACACATATAACAATCTTTTAAAGAAAGTAGACTTTTTCTTATTATAATTATTTTTATTATTACACTTATTCCCAAAATTGAATTTCAATGAGGGTATATAATTTGTCCAAAATATTTGAAATCCATATCAGTCTTATTCTAATGCCCATTGTTGTTTCATTGAGCCAGCTTTTTCACTGCTATGACTAAAATACCTGACGAGAACAATTTTAGAGGAGAAAAAGTTTATTTGGGGGCTCACAGTTTCAGATGTCTCAATTCCACAGACAGCCAGTTCCATTCCTTGGGCTGGAGGTGAGGCAAGACAGCATCGTGGAAGAGTATGGTAGAGAGAAGCAGCTCACATGATGATCAGAAGCAGAGAAAGAGATACACAATATATACCCCAAAGGCACGCCCCAACAAGGGACCCACCTCCTCCAGTCATACCCGATCCGTCTTAAATTACCACTCACTTAATCCCATCAGGGGATTAATTCACTGATTGGGTTAACATTCCCATAACTTAATCATTTCTCCTCTAAACCTTGTTGCATTGTTTCACACATTAGCTTTTGGGGGACACCTCACATCCAAACCATAACAGGCATTACCATTATCATTTGGAAGGGGTCATTAAGCGAAGAGGGAGTAAATCTGAACAAAATAGTTCTTATTTGGAGCAAAAGAAATACATCGTATTATGTACCAAAAAACAAACAAACAAACAAACAAACTACATGAGCCCTAAGGAATAATAACACAAACCCTAAATAACAAACAGAACTTGTGAAAAGATCCTCATTTCCTTCCTATATGTTTAATTTTTGCTTTTTTCTTAATACCAAAATTCAAAATAATTGAATTTTTTAAATTATTCACTTATTTATTTACTTAAGACTCTTGCATATTGTATCTTAATTTTTCAGTTCTCTGGCCTACTTCAATAGTTCCATTATATCAAAAGTCATACTGATTATACTTTTGATTTAACTTCAATAATCATCTTCCAAATGGGGTTCAAGTCAAGCACAATTTATAGGTACAGTTGCTTTATCCAGAAGTATTGTATAATATTTGAGATATGCACTGCATTTCATTTATTTTCTTGTTCATGAAATTCTTTAAACTTACAAGAAAACTTTATTGCTTAGTTTTTCATGTCTCAAATGATTATGGAAAGCAAGAGCTCTTGTTTGCTTAAGTGTTACTTTTTGCCTCTTGAATATCTTGATCCAATATGACTATCAGGATAGTTGCATAATATCCCTTGCTAAATTTTGAAGAACAGATTGTTGGGTGGTTTCTGTTTTCTTTTATTGTTGTTTGTCGTTGTTTTGGCACTATCAAAACCTGTTTTAGGCCTACTTTTGACAAAGAATGTTATTGGATGTAAAAAGAAATTCAAAATTTTTGACAAAATAAATTCCTGAAAGACATGTAACAATAAGTATCATTCATTGAATAATTCTCCCCCCACAGTGAAGAATTTTATTTGAAGAATATTAGTTGGCAATCTCCAGTTTCTCTGTGACACTGTAAGCTAGCATGTTATTTATCTTTCTTTGTGTCTTTCTTTATGTCTATCTTATCTATTCATTCATCTATCCATCCTTCTATCCATATTTCTCTCTCTCTCCATCCATGTCTCTCTCTCTCTCCCTCTTTCTCTCTCTCTCTTTCTCTTTCACTCTCATACACATACATATCCTTACACACGCGCACAAGTATGCACATGAATACAACATAAAAGAATATATTTACATATACATCTAGATTCAATTTAAATTGATTGGTTTGGTAGCAGTTCAGACGCTGGTCCAAGTGTTCCATTTCTTTTGGAGATGGGGGTCTCTCTACATTTCTCAATTTGGCCTCAAAATCCTGAACTCAAGCAATCCTCCTACCTCAGCCTCCTAAATAGATGGGACTATAGGTGCATGACATTGCACCTAGATATTTCTTTCTTACCTTTTTTAAAGTCCAGCTTGTTTGCCTATTTTGAGAAATGTCATGATTGAAACATGGCATTGCAACTAACATTACACTCTGCCAACTGTTTTGTTATAAATTCTGACAGTCCACTTCTAATATGTCATTTATTTAAAGACTACCACTACCCAAGTCATCAATGAAAGTTTTCAATTTTTGCATCCCATTATCATGCATGTACTTAGAAAATGTGTTTTATTCCTTAAGCGAAACAGTCAATTTTACTCCTGGGACTTTCACAAAAATATCATTGATTTCTCATAAAAGGATAGTAAGTATTATGTTTTACTACTGATACCACAGCTTTTATTTAATAAAGCAGATGTGTGTGTGTGTGTGTGTGTGTGTGTGTGCGTGTGTGTGTATTGGTGTGAATTCAGATTTCAAAATAGCTTATGGACTGTTTTAGTCAGCTTTTCATTGCTATGACCAAAAGACCAGACAAGAACAATCAGTGGAGGAAGAGTTTATTTGGTTCTGATACATTCTCTTGGGTTCCCATGGAGGTCTCAGTTTTAAAACATGGTGGACTCCATTCCTCAGGGTCTGAGGAAGAGATACATAATACAACATGGTGGAAGGGTGTAGCAGAGGAAAGCAGCTGGGAACATGGCACCAGGAAACAGAAAGTGCTCTCTCCACCACAGATAAAATATAAATCCCAAAGGCACACCTGCAAAGGCCCCATTTCCTCCAGCCACATTCTACCTGCCTACGGTTAACCCCCAGATACTCCATTCAACTGATTAATACAACTGGTTAATACACTTAAACTCCAAATTTTCTTGCATTAACACATGATCTTTTGAAGGATACCATACCTACACTGTGACACGGACAGATTAAGTTGAACAGAAGAAATTAAGATACCACATTATTGTGCATTTTGAATAAATTCATATGTGAACTTCAGATTGTACCTTTCAAGAGAACATGGAAATTATATTATACTGTAGAAGTTAATATTTGTAAAATTTCTATTATATTGTAAGCACTTTTAAGAGAATTTGAAAAGATTGGGGCATAAAATTCAATGACATATTATTAAAATTAGAAAATATACTAATAGGGGAGACACATGCCTGAAGAATAATTATTTAAAATGATAGCTATAAAAATAGCACATATTTACATAGTACTTAACTTATGCCAAATTTTTCACCCCTTTTATATGCTTAGTCATCTAATACTCAGGACATTGTTAATTAGATACTGCTACTCTCCCAGTTTAAAGATGGGAAAACTGAGGCACAGAAAAGTAATAGAACTTGCCCACAATTGCACAAGTAAAATCCTATATCTTCTGATGAAAGAATAAAATATAATCATAGCTGAGTTCCTCATGAGTTTCTCAAATCCCAAAGAATTGAAACATTTTTTAGGCCTAACAAAGTTGCAAAACCATTTTACTGAGGCTAAACTGTCATTAGAATTATGGTCAGCTCTTAGAAATAGTTCCATAGCAATAAATCCTAAATGGTATATGTCTATGAGGTAAAATTCTCCTGTTACTCACATGCGACTGTTATTGTAATTTTTTTACTTCTCAAATAGTTGGCAAAGGGCTTTGCAAAGTAAGTGGATGAAAGCCATGATAATGGTGGAAATAAAAGTAAAGTAAAAGGAACATATTTCCTAAAAGGGAACATATTGTTCATTTCCTAGTTTTAAAAAATGGGATATAAAATACTGGAGGTGGATTAAGGGATGTTTTGACTGGAATGTGCCACTTTCAATTCCATCCACCACCTTTTGTGGTCACTAGTATAGATGGCTGTTCTTACCAACTTCCCATCCTACCTCTTTCCCACTACTGTCCCTGCCAGCCGATTCCCTGCAGAAATCGTTCATTCTTTGGTTCTTCTTTGGGCTACAAGAATAATTTTTGCACATCACTACTAGAAGATCAACCCTTTTCCTGTAGTAACTATTTATTGAAGGAGTTGTTCTCTCCAACCACAAAAATGAGTCCTTTATGTAAATACAATGCCTTTTCAGAATTTAATACTGTTAATAAATGTGTGACAATATAACCAGAAAAGGTACAATAAATGAATGAATGAAGGCTATCACAACTTCACTATGAGAAGGAATAACCAGAAGAATCTGAATTTTGTAAAATAAAGCAATGAGAACACAACAGGTTAGACATAAAGGAAATTTGATTGAATGAGTTGATCATAAATGTGGATCTTAAAATGTATTTTGTCATTTTCTGACAAGACAAATACTGACATATGCA
This sequence comes from Sciurus carolinensis, assembly GCF_902686445.1. Lineage (NCBI taxonomy): Eukaryota > Metazoa > Chordata > Mammalia > Rodentia > Sciuridae > Sciurus > Sciurus carolinensis. The sequence continues at coordinate 95,168,155 of NC_062215.1, forward strand.
CAGTTTATATTTTTTAAAACACAAGTGCTTGTTTAATATTAACATTTATGTTTAGTGTAGATACACTAATCTGTATTACTATTAATAAATGTATTACAAGCATTTTTCCAGAATCAGAACTCTCTACCTGCTGAACTGTAGAAATGATCTCTCCTCCCCTCTTCAACTCTCATCCTGCTGTTCCTCTCCAGAGCCTTATTAAATATAAATTTTCCAAATTCTTTTCTGTGACTTTTATGGCCTGAAAGTAAGTAATCTGATTGGTGATGAAAATTCAAAACAACATAGCCCAAGTACCTTGGGAATCAGAGTTCTGCCAAGCACTTATGAGCTAAGAAAAATATACTCTCCTGCACATGTGGAATGTGGGGGGAAACTGCACAGCTCACTAGGTGTTAGAACAACAGTGCAAGAGTATCCAGTGGTGACATGCATAAAGACATGGCCCCCCTGAAAGCTCCAGTGGCTTAGAAGTGTAACCTTAGGCTACTCTGGGAAAGTTGACGATGCTGTTTCTTTATTAAAAGATAGATATTGTATAGATTTTAAGGTAAGGAAAGCAAACCCACTGATAACATTGCCATGGGTAAATGTTCCTATTGAAAATTTCTGTCAACACTATGACAGTTTGTCCTAAAAGTTAACAATAATGAAACAGCAACTGAGACCCCAGTTACTCCAAACAGTCATTAAATAGATTTTACTTTGCCTGGTGATGGGTACTTGGAGATAGGAGTACTATGTTGAAAAGCAAACCCTCTTTAAGGAAAAAGTAGCAAATGATGACTGATCAAGATCACCTTACAAATTTTATTATGCAGGACTGGTTGTGTAGCACAGTGGTAGAGCAGTTACCTATCATGCAGAAGGCCCTGAATTTGATCTTCAGCTTTGGAAAATACGAATGATTAATTAATTATAATTTATTATAACAAGAGAAAAGCAAATAAAACAACAAACACACATCCAGTATGTTCTAAAGTGCATATGAATTCTTTGTCTTCTTACTATATCAACCTCCACATTCCCCACTGGCTACAATGAGAATTGATGTGTACAGTCATTTCTGATAACTACTATAATATTCTTAACATTATTGATATGTTCCATTATGCAAATGTCTACAATGCTAAAAGTGGAGAGAGATATCAAATTTGGCGGGGGGGGGCAGGTCTTACTGTATTTCTCAAACTGGTTTCCAACTTGTGAGTTCTAGTGATTCCCCTGCTTCAGCCCCCTGAACAGATAGGGCTACAAACTTGAGACACCATGCCCAATTTAGGGCCACTTAAATACAAAGGCAGGGAAAAAAAGGGATTTTTATTTATCCTGAGCTAACCAGGAAAGTCAATTCACTAAAATGTCTTATCGCCAAAGCATTTTGTTGTTAGGTCTATAGTAACTTGAATTTTACTTGACTTAGGTTGTTTAGAGGCTGTCAATGATGACATTTCCTGAATAAGGTTCGAGTCTATCAATTATCATTGATAGAGTTCATTTACTGAGTTTTCTCTGTTGGGTTTGTGTGAGGTTACTACAGTGAACAAAGCTTCCACAATCATGATCCTGACCAGAATGAAGGTTTCCTGCACTGTGGACTAAGCACATTTGTATTCATTAATTTCAGGTATACAGTATATGTGCATGTGGTAAGAGCTAGAACACAAAGAGTAAATGTCAGAAATTAAATGTACCATGGAGGCTAACACTAAGAATTAGAAAACTCTGATGTCAATTGGATATACTACAGGAAATGTATCATTAATAGCCTGATAATATTTTAACAGTTTTATTTAATAAATACTTTAATTTAGTATTTGATTTTAGACTAAATTATATTTCTGAGAAATAATTAAATAGCTATAAAATTATATGATAAGTTTAGTATAGCAAATATAATGTTCAAGATGTTTGAATTGGAGTTTTTAAATATTAATTTACAACACTAAATTAGCAAGGGGTTAGAGGTACAAAGTATTAGAGCACATAGGCCTTTTTTTAGAACTTATTCATTCTTGGTTTTAGTACATTTCAGTGCTTTATGTTTCAGTCTTCTCAGTGCATTTCTCAAAGGTTAATTCCTCACATGGTGTTTGTAAAATGCCTTTTTTACACATAGTTTAAATATCTTGCTGCTTTTTTCCCCTCATAACAAACAAAATGTTATTTCCATTTAAACAATAATTATTTTAATATACTCAGTATGTCTTAACAGTTATTGAGTAGATCATTCTAACTTTAGAAATAGTCTTTGGAGATAAATGCAGAAAAAATTAATAAATGAAGATTATGTTCACTGAGATTTATCAAAATGCTGAAAGCTACCCTGACCATGGGCTTGAATGTGTGACTTTGGGAGATATGTTTCAATTCAGCAAAGCAGGTGATCTAATAATTGTGGCTAATGTGATTAGCACATGTGAAAATAAAGCCACAAGGCACAATTTCTAAGATCTTTTAGAAATAACTTGCAGGTGATTGGAAGTTCAAAGCTTCTTGAGTCTAGAGATATGAAACAGTTTATTAAACAAATGCTGAAGTATTTTTAAAACTTTAAGAAATAAAAGCACTTTGCTATAAATCTCTTCTGGCATTAAGGCTAATGTTATGTATCCATGTTACCTCTTGGCATATTGGGGTCAATTCCCAGTTATATATCCAAAATGGGAATATATTGGATCAAAACCATTATCCTTCCTGTTCTGAATTCTCTTTCTGATAACAGCACTAGTTTATAAACTCACTTTTAATGCCTTAGGAAAAAGCATATTTGTACTCCCAAAACAAAAATCAATGAAAACCTCAAATCACTTGAGTATCATTTTAGCTAGCTCCAGCTAGCTTCTTAACATCTTCCCATATGCCATCCTCTACCAGTTCTAAAAGTGGAAACAGTGATTGATATGATTTATATCTGCCCCCCCCCACTGTCACCTATGGCAGAGACTCTAGAGAGAAGAAATGCCCAAAAGTCAGGTTTCTTGAGGGAAATATAGAGGTTAAGAGCTTGAATTATATCCACAGAACAAATAATCAATCTCTGAAGTATTGAAAGTAGACTGTACAGAAGTGTTGTAGATAAACACAATGCATTTATTAATTTGAAGAAATGAAAATATTGACAGAAACAGGCACATTTATTTGGTGGTATGCATAACCTTAGAACCATGAAGTAGGGTTTTTAGTAGAATGGGGAATCTCAAAATGAATTGTTTTAGAATGTTAAATTTCCATTATGTGTTGATTAATAGATTATTGTCTCATGTATATCAAAGCCTTCCATATTCATAACTAACAGAAAATAGGAGTGAGTGTGGAGAACTCAGTCTGTGCATAACCTGATGAAGGAATCATCCTTCAGGCATAAATTTTTCCTGCTGTTGCTGATCACTTGCTACAGTGGAATTCAGCAAAATGATCCATACAATAATGTGACTATTTTCCATACACCATATATATATATATAGTCAGTATATAGTCAATCTCATTGGCATAGTTTATACAGTCCTTTCTTTAGGTTCCTGAGAAACAATCCGAATTTCCTAATTTGAATCTTTATTGTTTTTATCTTACACAAAGACATATTTGAATTTTAGAGAGGTGTGAACAACCAAATACTTTCTACTAGTTAAATAAAAGTAAAGGAATCCAATAGGGTAAGATTTGCCTCTTTAGAGTAAATATACACACATCAAAATGCTTAAATAAGAAAAAAGGAATGGCTGCATTTTTTCAAAGAAAAAAGTGGAGGAAATCCATATGAACGGGCAAATTTTAAAGAGGTTCGTATTCAATATCCACTACACAGGTATTCATTATGCCAGGAACTGGATGCTCTTTTGTAATCCCCAATATATGCAGGAGATAGAACAAGAAGAACAATATTGCCCATTTCTGTACTTTGTGCTTAGTGTTATACCAGGCACTTTACTAAGAAAATGGTGAAGGAAAGAATGAAGATAAACACAGCAGAACTGTAGTTATAGCTCTCAAGGAGATCTAATCTAATTGGAGAATTGAATATGCATCTCGTAGTGTAAACAAAATAGATTAGGTAGATTAATAAAAAGAGCTAATATATTACAATGATATGTTAGTACTCTGCTGCTTGTTAGTTTCTTCCTTTCTCTACTCTGCTTAAAGTAACAATGCAAAGAGTATATTTTCACTCTCTGGTTTCCTTTCCTTCCTCTGTTCCTAACATTTGGACTGACCACAGGAATATTATTTAATAATAATAATAATAATAATAATAGCTCCCCCTAAAATTTGATGTCTGGATGCTTTATTGTTTTGTTCAATCCTCACTCTAATCCTCTAAGGCCAGCATAATTCTGACAATATAAATCCAGTTTGTCAGGCATAATCCTGCTCCATTCCTACTATCCTAGCATACTTAATATGACTGCCTTTTCACCCTCAAGAGTCTTCCAGTTTTGGTGATACCCTAAGTTGTCTTAATGTGATGAAAAAGTTGATAATCATAATCTAGAAATAATAGAAGAATATTTGATCCAAGTCTATTGATTGTCAATGGTCATATACAGAACTACTTTATGTGTTCACCCTGGTTAAATTGTTCTGTTGCTTCCTTGCATATTAATGAAATGAAATCCTTATAGTAAATGATATCTTTCCATCTTTAAACTTTAAGATACCAATTACAAATTAACAAATTTGTGGGTTCACGATGCCAAGATGCAAAATTTACACCAGTGTTAGCAAAATAGAATTGAAAATTCTATTTGTGTCTTCTTAGAAAAGACCATGGAAAATGTAACACATTATCTAATTCATAAGACAAGTGTAACTTGGAACAATTCAAGAAACTTGCCTCCCTTAACAATGCACATGAAAAACAGGTAAGTATTCACTCTGTGTTAGAGAAGCTGTAGCTTCATGTGGGAATGATATGTGAAGAGTACAAAATGATGTGTCATCTTGGTCCTTAAATTTTGAAAATACTTGATTATTGTTGAATGTAGTTTGTATTTATTTAAAACAAGTCTAGTTGATAACATAATAACAACTTCATTCTTTTCTTTAATTTTGCAAACTATGATAATGCCTACAAAGATTGTTTGGCTCTGCTGTGATTTTAAGGTGCACTTCAGATTTATATTCTCCCCAGATGATTATATTTTCCTGGGAAATGTTGATGCATTTGCACCAGCTTTGACTTCTCAGATTCCCTTCTTTACCCTCATCTTATTGGATGCTTGCCATCAATATTAAATTGTCTTAATCCTGATTTTTCCACCTATTGCTGCTTTTGCAGTTGGCGCTGATTCTTGTGCCCCTTGAAAGGTACTTGTGTGGCAAAAGATTGAAAAAAAATTGGCAGTTCCTGCCAGGGTTAATGTAGAAAAATAAATCTCTTATATTGCCAGTTTGGATTTACTTTTCATTTTTAATGGCCCCAACAGATGTTGGAGGAATCCTCCACTTCCTGCACACTTCCATTTTTACAGCTGGTACTGCTTGACTGGTTCTTGACTTTGGGTGAGCAGTTCCTGGGTGTTTACACAGTGATTTATAGACATCCTCTTACTGTAGACTATGACCATCCTCTTGTTTTCTTTCACAATTTTCCCTGAAACTAACAGACATCACTATCAGTGCAGCCCCTAACCAGGTTTCTGTAACCTGGTGTTTCCTATCAATTGATTCTTTCCCTCTATGCAACAATCTGAAAAGCCTGGAATGTTAGACAATAGTAATACTAATAGTAATAATAAATGATGGTGATGAGGTACAAATAAGAGGTGATTTTCAAAATCAGACATTTGATCTTTTTTTTACTGCTTCCCTTTATTATTTTATTTTTTCCGTTTTTTCAAAACATTCACAATTATTCACATCTAAGCAGTTCACTTCTCTTGAGACTTTTTCTTTCCTTCCTTCCTTCCTTCCTTCATTCCTTCCTTCCTTCCTTCCTTGCAATACTAGCCTCCGTGGCACTGACTTCCTTACCTGCACTAGTTTATTAGGACTGCTCTAACAAAAGACTACAAATAAATGACTTAAAACATTAGCAACTTTTCCCCTCATGATTTAGGAGGCTAGAAGTCCCAAATAAAGGTCTCCAGGGCTATCCTCTCTCTGAAACCTGAAGGAGTCCTCCTTTGCCTCTTCTGGTTTCTGATGGATTGCTAACAATTTTGGACATTCCTTTTTGTGTAGCAGCATGACTCAAACCTTTGCTTTCATTATCACATCTCCCTGCATATCTTCACATCATTTTCCCTCTGGGTATATTTTTCTTTGTGTCCAAAATGTCCATTTTTTATGAAGATACCAGTCAGATTGACTTGGGCTTCTCTTATTTATGTCATTTTAACGTGATTACCTCTGTAAATACCCTGTTTCCAAAATAATATTCCCAGGTACTGAGGGTTAGGACTTCAACATACCTTTTTAGGAAGAGGGACATAAAACAAAAACAAAAAGCAAAAATATCCCACTAAGAGCAGAATCTTTCTCATCCTTGTTTCCAAAAGAAAGGCTGACAGCCTTTGTCACTTCGGAGGAGGCAGCAAGGCTAAAAGTGTGCTGTTGGCTGTTTTTCCTCTGTGACTTTTTTACACTGTTCATTTGCCCTGTTGGTTTCAGAGTTCCCATAGAAAAGGCAGAATCAGATGCAAAATACTCTTCCAAAAGCATTTGATTAAGCCACTAATTCAAGCTGTAGTCTTTACAAGTAGCTCTTTAATGTACTAAGTCAAATTTGTTTGGTAAACAACCTAACTTGAGAAAAGAAAACCTAAGCTCTCAAGCTCTGTGAGAAACAAAATGATCAACTATTAATAACACTAGCTGTGGGTTTTCCTTCTCCATTTTTATTAGGCATATATCAAGGTTGCAGAGGTTACTAAGGAAGCTTATCAAGCTACAAGCTTAATGCCCTGTTCCAGTAATCAATAAAATCTTTTAAAATATTTTAAAATTGTACTAAGAGGAGAGAAAAGAGAGAACATATTTGAAATGGAGCAACTTTGAGTCAAAAGTATTGGAATGTCTGCCTAAGATGTCATCAAAGTTTTCCTCCAATGACAAATAGCTTATAATTATCATTGTCACCTCTATTAACATTTTCATTTACTTCTGGAAAATTCAGGACAGGAAAGTATTTTACTTGAACAGATACTTTGGCTCATTTAACTAAGAAGTACATGACAATATATTTAGTTGAATGTATCCTTAATAAAAATTAGGCTTAGCTTTTGATAAATAATTTTGGAAGTTACTAATACAATCAAAATGTTTTAATATCCAAACAATTATATTTCAAATCTCTTACATTCATATGCTACTGTAAACCTATGTCAGATTCAAACCATCCTTCTTAGTACTTTCTTAAAAGCAATTATGCCAAATGAGGAAGTATACAAAATAGTTCATGACACATGGTCAATATTGAGATAGGTCCTTACAGTTCTAAAGCATTTCTCCCTTAAGTTGATTTGAATTTTTGTTGTAAGTTGATTTAGGAATATGTAAAGGAAAAATACTTATGCCAGTTGTTCAGACAAAACCAGTAATTTTGTGCCTAAATTATGAAGCCTTCTAATCCATTTCCTTGACATCACACAGGCCTCGCCACTCACCTGGCCCCTGGTACTAGAGGACAGGGTATTTACATAGTGAGTCACTCAACAACCTATGCTGGGGCTGGGGAGATAGCTCAGTCGGTAGAGTGCTTGCCTTGTAAGCACAAGGCCCTGGGTTCGATCCCCAGCACCCCCCCCCCAAAAAAAAAAAAAACCTATGCTGGGCAAATCTGACACACTCAAGATTCTGGGGACAGATTTATCAGATGACTTGGAATGAATGATAAATTCTTTACAACAGTTCTAATTTAGGAACAGGTATTAGAGAAAAAACTAAAATTGATAGCTACCTGAATACTCTTAGGCACCCTATAAAGTCTGTGCCATCCTTGTCAGATTGAGAAAAAATATCATTAGGTTTCCTGGGGGTAATTTAATCCTGCAGATGACTATTCCTCCACTTGGAAATTGTTTGACTGTAAGTGAAAAACACTGCAAGAATTTTATTTAAATTTTTTATTTTAAAAATTTCAGGACATTTAAACACATGCCTGTTGACTTTTTTTTTTTTTTCTTTTCGTTGATTTTTCGTGGAGTTGATGGAGATAAAAAGATCAGCCTGGCAGCTTGCTGGCATGGAACTAGAGTGTTTAGGGTTTGTTTTGCCTTTTTGCAAGATTGGTCCACAAGAACTTTAAAAGGAGAAAAAGACGATGCAAATTAAATACGTTAGAAACGTATGTCCCATCTGTTTTTATTTCATTTTTAGAATAAGGTTTTCATACCTTCTTTTATTTTTACATTCTATGATACCACACTATAATGTTGGCCACCTCGGAGACAAACTAAATTAGCTATCCTGACCATATGGAAAGGAAAAGCTTTACCAGCTAAGGAAACAAATTTAACTCAGGCAAAAAGGCCTATGTGTTTTAGAGTTTAAAAAAAAATGTTGCTAAGTACATAGTAGGGGAATATAACCCACCTGCATAAGTGAAATTTGAAAAGAGATTTGGATTCTCCAAAATAGCTGTCGCTTTTCTTGGCGTCATTCAGGAATCACCCATATTTGAAATGTCCTTCTGTTGTATGCTATCATCTGGATATATTTGTGAGGAAACGCACAATCAAAGGCCTCCTTGAAAGGCCATCAGTTGCTGTCTCTGCCTCCAAAAAGAACTAAACTAACCTTTCTGTATAGATCTTAGTCCATTATGAAAACAGGCTTCAACACTCTTCACACAAGAAAACTTCTCCCGTAATATCTTTCTTCTGAAAATTGAAAAAGACGTGTCTTTGTAGAGAAAGAGATTTTGTTTCATTTTACAAAGGCCAATAGTGTCAAGCATTTGATAGAAGCCGTAGGCTACCATTTTATTTTACCTGGAGAGAAACTTCATAAATTCACCATGTAAAATTGATGACTGCTTCAGAAATCTAGCAATCTTAGGTTTTCATATCAACCACAGCAAGAGAACAGAGCTCACAGAAGTCAACCACATGTTTCTAACAGCACAAAGTGTAGAGAAGTATCTGCCTAATGCAGGACCACTTCTTGTGGGTGTGTGCAGTTATTTGCAATGATTGAGAACATTAGATTGTATGCACAACCCATGAAGGCAAGCTAAATAGATTGGTAGAGAACTTTCAACCAAAAGAAAGTTCATTGAAGTCTTTTCTATCAACTTGACTATATTTCTCAAAACAGGGTCACTCAGCTATAAAGTGCTGGAGTTAAAATTAACTGTATTTCATCAAAATAATTGCCAAATTTATAAATGAAGGCATATGTTTTGAGAATTTTTCTATAAACTTTGGAAGAGCTTTTTTCTGGACACTCCTACTGGCAGACATTTCACCAAAGTACATACCAATTACTAAAATTACTGGAATGTACTCAAGATGTGTCTTCATATTTTTTTTGTATTAACAGAGGTGGAATTACAATAATAGTTCCCTTTCCCAAATTATGAAGCACTAACTCTAAGTACCCTCTCACTTATAAGATAACCTCCCAACTTTCAGACACCAAGCTATAGAACATCTTTGAAGTGCTCTATCCTTCGTCTATGCTAAAGCCAATTATTTGCACCAAATGAAAAGTATTAATGAAGCACAAAGGTTTTAGTTGAGAACATATGGATTTCTTAGTTAATATTGACACCTAGCTTTTCTAGGTTTTCCAATTCATTTTTGTAATAATATTAAAATAACCAGAGAAAACAGAGCTCTTAGCACCAGTTAAAGTACTATCACAGCCTCCAGTTGTCATGTTTGACAGTAGGACATAGTGCTAATGCTCTGAACTACATAAATAAATACTTCCTCTGTATTGTTTCTTGGGACTTCTTAATGTTCATATTCAACTCTAATCATTGTCATAGTCCAGTTTATGGCCAACCATAAAAAATGAATGGTTTCCTCAAAACATACATGATGTAATTCACATTATCAATAAAGAGGAAATGTAGATGAATTCCACTGAAGGTGTACTACAGCCTGAAACCACTCAGCCACCAACACAGTCAATAGATCATCTATGTGTTGTCAAGTAGGATATTATGAAATGGACAAAGAATGGCCATGGGTTTTTTCCAAGGAAGAAAAATAACTGTTAAAAATATAAATAGATATGACTGAATAAGCTATATTTTCTATCTGCTCTAGTTAAATAAGCCATATATCAAAAGGGAGTTTTTTTCATTATTAATTTAGAACTTGTTCTGTAACAAAGGAATTAAATTCTTGCCAAGACCATTGAAAAGAAGAAAAATGAGAAAGCACAACTTGTCTTGGATTAAAAGGAGGAGAAACATCAGTCCTTCCTAAAGCAAGGTTTGAGAAAAGAAAGTGTAAATAAGTAATAGGCCTGTCTTCTGGTAGAAAAATATTGAAAATATCTTTAAGGAATAGACCAAGGTGCTTATATTTTATTTTTTGCAATGTTCTAAATAAAAAGTTAAAAGCACACATACGTGCATATGCACACACACAATGCAGGATAATCTACTTATATAGATGTTCTTGTTCAAAATGGTCAGATTAGCTTACAAAATTGTTTATGGAGGGCCTCTTTTCAGAATACAAATATACATAACAAAGTATGTACATAAAAGGGTCCAACCATATATAACAACCTTATGATTTTGCTATGTGATATAATATTTTTACCAGGAATATTTAGAAAGCTTTAAGCAGTAGAGGGAAGATAAAAAGGAATAACATGGAACTTGCACATTTTTGTAATAGTTGAAATTCAATGATTCCACTAAGGAAATTTAGGACTATTAATGAATATTGAAGGAAAGTAGTCTTAATGTTCATTGAAAGATAGCAATGGATTGGGACAGTTGGTCCAGATGTGCAAATAAAAATGAATCTCCTTTTTATTTGTCATTAGATGTTATCTTTAACAAATGGATCCCTAAAAAAATTAAATAAACAAAAGTTGGATGACAATAATATCGGTAACTCAGATGATAATTTTATATTGTGGGTCAGTCCCTCTTCTATGTCCTTTGCATATAGTAAGCCATGAAATTCATAAAAGAAACTAGAATTTTATTATCATCGACATTTTACAAATGAAGACACTTACACACAGGGCACGTAAAGAGCTATGTAAGAAACTAGTAATTTTCAGGGATAGACCAGGCTTTGTGAGAAACCATGGAATAAAAATAATAGAATACAGTATTAAATCTTGAGGGAAAATTCACTGATTCTTACCATGAAAAGTGGGAAAAAACATTAGGTTCTTAGCTGCTACTGTTCATCCTTGCCACTATCCTTGTCCTGAAGTGTGAAAGAAAGCACACACAATAGAAATAAATACTCCGAAGAGTTCTTAAATTCTTAAATGGTCTCGCTCAAGTGCCTCCAAATTTAGCTATACTTTTCCCTTTCCTTTCTCCCATGTATGAATGCCTAGACCAGAGTAAATGCTCATAGCTGATGGTCTACTTTTTGATCTTCCTGTATTATTTTGTGCCTAAATGTTGATTGGAGTACTAATAAAAAAGCTTTTTGTTTGTCCTTCAAATCATTGTATGTATACAATGGATAATTTAATTCAATATTACATGAGTTGATGAAATAAGAATGCTCACAGAAAGGAAAATGCTGTTTGTATGGAAAGCAAAGTTGAATGCTTTGGAAGTCTTAATAAAGGGTGTGCTGAAAGGAATTGTTCCAAATTGGGTATGGGTAAGACATCTGTAAAAAAACCTGGAAAAAAGGTCTAGAAGAATTTTGCATTTAGTTTATTTCATATGGATTATTGAATTGTACTCTAAAGAAATAAAAATTAGAAATTAGAAATGTTACATTACAGATAGATTTGTGAGAGATTAGTACAAATCCCCAAATTTTGACTCTCATACAAAGAAAGGCTTTAGCCCTACATTAAAAATGTTGGCAAGTAAAATACATTAAAAAAAAAAATATATATATATATATATATATATGTATACATATATATGTGTGTGTGTGTGTGTGTGTGTGTGTGAGTGTTTTAAATTCAATCTATAGGATTAGCTATAATGTATCTATGATTCTATAAGGATTCCTCACTTGATTTTTTAAGTTAATAAAGTATTCATCCTAATCGTTTCAGTTAACAGTATTTCTATTATGATTAGATCAAAATTGTATACTTACTTTATTAATTTATAATTTGATCACATGTTTAATGTTGAGTAAAAACAATCAGAATTTTCACAAAGGCCAGAGCCATTTTTTATTTTTTAAAGGGTTAATTCAATTGTTATAATGAAATATAAGTATCTGCATGACGAAGATACTTGAATTTTCAATACATTTTATGGCATGTCAAGTAAATAATTTACTTCCAAAAAGGTTTTGATGAACTAGTAAATTAGGGGACTTTAGGCTAGGTAGTCCTTAAAAAGACTCTCAGTGAAATTGTCTCATAGGTCTCCATAATTTAAATTTTTAAAAGGAACATCTTGATATTTATGTTTTTCTTTTTCTTCTACAAAGCCATTATTCATTTTTACAGATTATATTCAGTATGTGTTGAAACACAAAAATGGCAGGCTTCTATATCTGGTACATTTATTAATAAGCCCAGGCCTGTACCAGATGGGCAGGTGAAAATGTGATTATGAGGTGTGTAGAGATGGTTCCATCTCTGTAATACACGTCTCTCCAGGTTACATGTGCGTCTGTTATGTTCATGAATTCACTTCATGATTATCCTTGGAGGTACTTAACAAGGCGATCTTACACTGTAGAAAGGTCTTCAGAAGAGAAGATGTTCCCTCTTTAAACACAATCACAATAAGTGTTTCTCCCTGTTTCATAACAATCAAATAAACAGAAAGACGGCAGCATTTTCCCTGGCAGGTTTAGAAAGTTTGATGCTGAAATATTAGTTTGCACAACTAGAGCTAAAGTGAGTTTGCTATTTAGAGGTAAAATGCAAATGGAGGCTTAGGTTGTACCCTGCAACACCATTCTTTTGGGAAATACACATGGAGCAGAGGAAGCCAAACCCCATCCAGGTGGTAGAATTCCCCACATATTCATTTGGGCTGAAACCTTCAAATGTCAGGTGCCTGGAGAGCTCATTTAATGAAAGGGTTATCTCTGCCAACCAGTCAGTAGTTGATTTTTCCCACCAGAAGTTGTGAAATATTATTTATGTATGTAGAAGACAGGGGCTTCCTGCAGTTGCTGTTTACTTGTGGGTTTGGGCAAGTTTCCTCCTTTCCAGAAAGCAAGTTTTCCATAAAAGCAACTTTGCAACAGCCCCACTCCTTTTGTTTTGTACCTCAGGCAAAAAGCTTTCCATGGCATTGAAATCATTTTCATTTAAAAACAGGGAGCTCAGATGAACCAGTTCTTTATTGAAAATACAAAAGAGAGAGAGGGAGAGAGAGGCAGTAAGGTATCCTTGGTTAACTTTTTAGTTATTTAAAAGTAGCTTGTTGAAGATTGAATATTTCTATGTTTCACTAGAGCCTTTAAATATAAAAGAGATATGAGACTATATCTGACACCATCAGGCATATTATATTAAAATTTATGAACAACTTCATCAAAAACCACTTTCCCTCTCCTGCATAGAGACAGATTTGTTCTGACATAAACGTTACATGGCTGGTTGCAGCCTCAGATTAATGCGAAGACCCTGGCGATTCCTTTTAGACGTTATTTTATGAAATAATACCTGTCAGCTGCTGCCTGATCCTAGAAAAGGGGGCAGGTTTTCCAGGTCATCTTGCCATCTGTCAGCTAAAGCTCATCTGTCCCTCCACATTACCACCTGATCTGTGCTAACAGGCCTCACGGGGAGGCCTGCTTCATTGGCCCAGTGGGAACCAGGGAAAGAGACTGCGTGAGGACATCACCTGTGATGCTGAGATTTAATTATCGCTGAAGTGATGAAGATGTGCACGCAGATTGAAATGCTTTTGAATAAATTCATGGAGCAGGATATGCTCTGCCCCGCTCTCTGGTTCCCCCTCCCTTCGTTTTCTCCCTCTTTACCCCCAACTCTTAGCCAAGTGCACTTACTATTTCCAACAAAAGCCTTCAGATCCCCCTGGACATATTTGCAAATGCACCCAGGGAAGAGACACACACACACACACACAGACACACACACACACACACACACACACAACTAAATATGCTCACCAAAGCACCAACTAAAGTAAAAGAACAAAGTATGTACTTGGAGAAAAATTTCCCTCCACCTTTTATAGCAATCCTGATTATTTTCCGCCAAAGTTCCTTGTTATCAAATTTTAAAGCCGTATTGATTGTTACTGGCTTGAAAATCAGATTTCATTATGGGGCTAGCTTTTGACCTAGGGTTTTACTCAGTCTGTGGTGACACCAGTGCAGAGTTACCTGGGGTCTCCTGTGGAGAGTTAATGCGAGAGTTCACAGTGGAGGTGGAATGTGGTAGAATATAAAAGGTAGAGAAGGGCTTAGGAAGCCCCCAGAAACCCCTGTGACTGTGGGCTCCCTCACGTCCTTTGAATCAATACCCTGCACAAAAGTTATTACAGGTCCAGGCCTTTTTGCCTTCAAAGCCGCTTAGGCAGTATGTGGCATTAATTCTCTCCTGTACAAAAATGTAGTTGATAATCACCTGGCTGAGAAAAGGATTTAGGACTAGAACAGCAGATTTCCTCACAGATTACAGAATAAAACCTAGTTTCTTGGGATAACTCAGGACAATTAACTGTAGTGAAATATGTTACCCTTGTTGATTTATACCCATGTGATACCTTTGTTAGATGCAACCACGGAGAAACATTTATGTCATTATGTGAGGCGAGATCTGATTTCTACCCTGTTCTAAACATGCTAGGCAGCACAATACCAGTTTTTATTTTCCTGGTTTTAGGGAGCCTGCCTTCAGTCTGAAGGCCAGTTATTAAGCAAGCACTTAACTCAATTGACTCCTAATTATAAAGTTACAAAAGAAAATCATACACTGCAACCAGTTCCCTTTCCTGCCACCTCATGAACACAATTGCTTGGCCCTCAACTACCCTTGACCACATGGCTGTCAGAAGTTACAGAATTTCCTTCCCACCATGACTTTCAGAGCAGGGTACTCCTTTCCAAGAAAAGGAAGTTTTGGAATGGCCAAAGAAGACCCATGGGTTTTTCTAGCACAACAGTAAACCGAAATTGTATATTTCCTTTTTTCTTTTTAAGGGAAATCATGAGCAAACATTGCCTTAATTCACATTTCAAAAATAATTACCACGGATCCAGGACATTTATCATGTTGTCATTGGAACCTGGGAAAGGTTATTCTTGTGGTACTTCAGGTCACAAAAAGGAATGTATTATTAGAAACTAACACTCAGGCTATCCAAGAGATTCCTGGGGGTAAAATAGAGGTCCATTGGCTTCAGAAAAAGGTGACAGAAATGAATTAGGTAACAGGGACCCAGAGAAACTTATCATGCTCTGAGTGGCTACTTTCCAAAGTAACTCCTATCCATTACTTTATGCAGGTCTTATAAGTAAATGTGGGAAAGCCACAATTATACTTTTCCAAGTACTTTTATTCTGTGAAATTACATAGATTTTTTGAGGCTTATCATTTTCAGATAAGTGCAAGAAACTTTTAAATGTAAGTATCATATACATTATTTATATATTTAATTATGTATGTATTATAAATAGAAATACAATATCTATTATTTAAAACTATGTATTAAAGTTACATTTTAAGGAAGAATTATTGTACATTGTATATTTGTTGATAGATGTATTGTTGATAGTAGATTTATTACACTGTACATTCTATTGAGTGCTAAATCCTACCTACATCATGTGAGCATGCTACTAGAAAGACATAGTTAAGTAATGAGCATGTCCCTGTAATATGTACCCTGGAGCTGCCAGCACAATTTCCATGCATACTCTACTTACAGAAGACAAATGAGATTTATTTTGGATAGTTTTGGGTGAGTGTGGTTGCCTCAACAACTTGAAGTAATGCTATGAAATCAGCAAGTGAAGTAGAGAGGGATGAGGAATTAATGAAGCATAAATAGAAAATTAATGAGCCTGCTGAGAGTTTTTCACTGTTTTGGTTTTGGGGAATATAGGAAAAAATATGTATAGTACACATGGCTTCTTAATAATTCTGGCCTCTGGTTGACCAGTCATGTTTTCAGCAAAAATCATTATGTATGGAAAATTTTTCATTAAATAGTAAGAAAATATCTTTTTTAAAAGTAATTCTTGTACATGTGCCTCTTAGAATAGTAATCTTGATAGATAAATATTCTTAAAAACTCAAGTCATGCTTCAAAATATAGACAATATGTTAATTATGTACGTAGAAGAAGGAGGCGGAGAGAGGAAGGACATGGGGAGGTAATGTGTGAATCTTTTATCCAGACATATCATAGCTTTTTCTCCTGTCTTACAAAATAAGTTACTTTCTTCTAAACAGATTACTTAAAGCATGTTTCCTTATATAGGTCACTGGTCCTATTTAGTTTTGTGTTTGTGAATATAAAAAGCAAAAATTAGAACTAGATAAAACAGCCTAAAATATCTAGAAAGCGAAAACTAGCATTCTCTCTCATTTACCTAAATTATATGATTGAGATTATTGCAAATTTTATAATCCAGGAATTTACCTTTTCAATATTGCATTTTATGCCTTAAACTAGAACTTATATCACTGATAGTAACTTATCCACTAGACAGGCATTATTAATATTACCAAGAAGAGTGCAATCTATCCATAATTTATCTCTTGAAAAACTCTCCAAATAATTTACAAGAAATCTTATGTTATTACTTAATTGGTACTTAAAAAATACAAAGTGATATTTGGAGGAAGGCCATTAATGGAGGTATCTTTCACAGGAGTGTCTTCCCAGTTGGAATGTAATTGAAACAGAAAGAAACACTTCAAATTGCTATTACTGTAAAGCCAGCCTGACTGTAGGAAGAACAATTCACTGAGTATGTCCATTCTGCAAGCATTTCTTCTCAGTAACCTTTGTCAATATTGGCACTCTTATGTGCCAGAGGTTGGAGCCCAACAGGGTCATGTCCAACCTGCTTCTATGTTTCAGGAAGACAGCAAAAATTATTTAATGCTTTTCAAAAACCCCCACCTCTTTTCTAAAATGAGGTTATTAATTACTGATGCATCTATACAGTGATCACTAAATGAGCACACAATATACACAATGACAACTTAATTAGAGCTTTCAAATGGACTTCTCTGCTCATCCATTGTGACAAACACTTAACTTCCCTACAACTTTAAACTACAATCTCATTACCATTTTGCATAAACTAATAGATACTTAAAGATGAAAGCAACCAGAAATATGTTACTCTGTGAGGCATGGGGAGATGTCCAAGGTGACTCAAAAGGTGGTGACAGCCAAGATGAGAACAAAAGTGACAATGACTCTCTTCCTGGTTGGAAATTTGGAAAAAATAAAAATATAAAAATTGAAATACACCCATCCAGCCCTGTAATTGTGATCACACGGAAAAGTAATAATAAGGCCAGAAAAATTGCTTACAGTGTAAACATGGTTCTGGATGAAACCTGGTTGTGTATTATAAATGCCTTTTACCCTCCTTGTCACCACCTCATATGGTTCTTTTATAATGATAAAGAGAAACTCTTTCAATTTCCCACATTCCAAATGACAATATTAATGACTAGTATTATCTTCTACCTACTGAAAAACAACAAAAATGGAAATAAGAAGGTGTTTCCCAGGTAATGGAAGCCACAATTCAGTAGTAGTAATGAAGTACAGTGAACAATCCAGCACTTCACATTTTGGAAGTGTTTTTTATATGTAGAGCTGAAGAGACTGGACACATCCCAGATTGGGTGGTAAAATGTATTTTCAGAGAGTGATAGGACAACTTATCAACTAGTTGGTTTCTTTGCTACACTTTGTGACAAGGTGAAGACCAAGTATTCCAAGAGTTCAGCCCATGTCATATCCTTAAGAATATGTTTTTAAAGTAGTCAAAAATTATCACTCAGAGAGAAGAGAAGCAAGAAAACAGGAAGGTATTGAGAACAAGAAAGAAAAATTGCTGCACTTTATCTGAAAGACACTCTTTCTGAATCATATACCACCATAACTTGCCCACAAAACCAAACATAAATAACAAGAGCTCAAAACATCTCAAACACATGATGTGAACAATACAATAATTTTAGAAGTATATAATTGTTGACATTAAAAAGATTTATAATTTATCAAAGAATAGACATTAATTTTTAAGAATATCAAAGAAGACTTCATATTGAAGAAGAAAATTCAATAAAAAGATGGCATTTCAGCGAACAAGAAGAATTGAGCAGGTTTTCAACAGGCAAGGAGGTGAAAGAGATTTCAAGAGTGATCATTTACTTAAAGTCAATAGATACTTTGAGCTTATTTTCTAACACTGAACTAGAACTAAAAATTAAATGGTGAAAAATACACAGTTCCTGACATCAAAGTATGTTCAAACTTGAAAGAAAGGTATTGACTACTTTGAGCAGTATCTATTCTGGAGGTTCAAAAAAGACTCTCCTAAGGAAGAGATCTATATATTAGGAATGGGAGAATAAGTGGGCATGCACAAGAGAGGAGAAAGCCTGAGAGAATTATAAAGATGGAACATCTCCTTGGAAGACTCTGTGGCAGAAGAGAGTGTGACATCTTTGAGGAACCCAAAGAGATCTGGAAGGAATGAAATGAAATAAGGAAGGCAGAGTATGGTAATGCATAAGGCCACTGAGGTAGGCAAAAATCAGGTAATTCAGGTCCTTATCAGCTGTGCTAAATGTGTTTCATTGTTATCTATGTGCAATGAGATGCCGTTCGTTGATGGTTTTGGCAGAGACATGACTAGTTAGTCCTGAAGTACAAGATACGTAGTAAGGTGCACTGACAGATAAGGATGATTCCAATCAACATCTGAACCACAGTACATGTGTTACAGAGAACACATGAGTTTTTTTCATGTTTTATTAATTGATATTGTGGAACTATTGGTCTTCAATACAATATCTTAGATACTGTCAGCTTCTGTATTAATTTGCCCCTTAAAATTTTTATCAGAAATCAAAGACATGCACTGATGATCTCATCAAAACTGAGGTGAAATAATACTGTATATTCAGTTTCTGTTTCTCTGAGTCTGCTATTCATCTACGTTTGAGGGCAATGAAAAGAACCTAGACAGTTATATTTTTATTCTTTTATTTTTCAGGAAATTCTTCCATTGTAACTATTTTAAAACATTTTAAGAGTATCAACAGACTCATGAGCCCAACCAGAGGCCATTCTCTGAGTCATGACTACATTTCAAATAACATCAAGGGGTGTTAACTAATGGCCAGTTTGAGTTAGGAACACACTATCTCCTCTTATGGGTGCTCATAAGTAGTAAGCTCCCCACTCAAGTGGGCCACAGCAACTACAGAAACCTATTATTTAATGCTGCTATGACAGACCAGGTGAAGTCTTTGATTTGATGAAAAGGAATCTATTGGTATTTAGAATAAGCACCATGCAAATACTCTAGAGTAAAAGGGATTTAAATGGTTTTTTTTCTTCAATTTATCCTGGAAACTCCAGGTCCCTGAATAGTTTCATGAACTTTATCTAAAGTAAAATATCCTGGAATTTAATCCATCCTTTGGGATATTTCTTGCTTTTTTAAGAAGTGCATCAAGGCACAAAGTGAGAGCATTTTTTTTTTGTCAAGCAAGAGAAGCCCCTCAATACCCAGTACCCCAAGAGCACACTGCACTGTCTTTACTACAGCAATTCATAATTGTTTCATGGATGTGGCTCTTGGAAGCACATGAATTAGCTAATGATTTCTCACATTTAACAACAGAGGCAATGAGACAGAGACTATAACTTACCCAGAGTTAGTGAGAAAATTCCTGAACTGTCCTTGCCATTTCCCTGAAGGTAGGTTTCTTGACCTCCACATTATTTTCTGATTTTCAGTGCTGCTAAGAGTAAAGGCCAACAGACTCCTTTTTTGGCAGCTTGAATAAACCTATATAGGAAGAGAAGTAGATACAGACTCTAGGCAAGAAAATACAGCTAGGGCTCAGATGACAAGTCTCTAAACATGGTTTGGACAATTATTCCATCTCTGCCTGTCAAGTAGTTGTGCAGAGTGCTTATTTATGTGGAAAATAATGATAATAAAATAATGTGGACAAAAATAAGATAAAATATATTTTACACCTTAGTTTCATATGGCAACTTTATAAATAGTAGATTTCTGATCATTTGTCATGAGGGGGACTCTTTCAAAATAATGTTTTAGATTATTTATTAAAAAATCACTCAATTCCACCTATTCTGAATGAATAGAAGATATGAAAGTAGCTATTGTGTTTAATATACAGGGATCCTATATTGATTACAGACAAAAATTAAGAAGAAATGCAGTATGACCCTGGAACATTTTACTTGTGATATTTTCATTTTTTGTTATTAGTTTCTTCATAAATAGAATATTGTGACAAAATTAAGAATGTTATGAAACCTAACACTTTAACCAATAATGGGCTCTACAATGCATTATACCCAGTATGGTACAGGATGTCATCATTGTCATAAAATTTCACTAATTTAAATTTTTTCTAACATGCAGAATGACTTTACAAATGCTTCATCTTCATTTGGAATATTTAGAATTCTACAGTTATTTGAAATGGGTACAGATAGATTCATATCTTCAATGATTGATTATAAAACTTATCAAAAAGGGGAAAGTGATATTGTGTGTAATTAAATGAAATCTGAAAGCTGAATATGGACAATCATTATAACTCTTTTCTCCTTTGAAATGTCTGATTTCTGCCTTGAATGGTAATCTTTGAAATAATCTCCCTTTAAAAAGTTTCACAATGACAAGAAGAGTCCTGTGTATATGAGTCATCTTTATTTCATCCTCCCACACTGAAATGTAAGAGTAAGAATCAGATTTCACATTCCTCAACGTGAACAGTTACGACTCCAAGGTGAACTCAAGAGATGCTGGTAAAGGTGATTTTGTTTTGTGATTTATGCAAAGTTAATGTACCGTGTCAGTTATGGGTTAAATGTCATTTCCCATAAACTCTAAGAGCATTGGACTTTCTGAGATTTCTACCATTGCTTAAAATATGTGGCGTAGTTAGGGTCTTAAAAGGTTTCAGTTCTGTGCCTTTATAGTTGCTACCTCAGCTTGTCCTAAATACATCCAAACTGTATTTCCTGCAGTGTTGTTGATTTCCTCCAGAAAACACTGAGGCACACTCAGTTCGTAGGCACAGATGACTGGGTTAAGAGCTCCCTTCAAACATAATGCTGTGTATGATTGAATGTAAATGACCAATTCTGATCATCACTCACACAGTGGAATGGAAATAAGAGTTGCCGAGCGATCCTGAATTTTCTGGTTCATAAACAAATATTAAATAACAAACCTACTATATTGAGTTTTATGTGCAGTTTGGCCACAAAACAAACTTTTTCCCCTTTGGAACATTTAATGAGAAGCATCCCTCTCATTGCACTTCCATTTTAGATTTAAACTTCCCTATCTCAGATAATCAATTGCTCATAATAAATGGAAAAATCCTTTAAAATTTTTAAAATGGTTTCTGGCATCTAATTACGCAGGATTTTTGACCTGGCTAGACAGATAATGTTAACACAGCTTCAATACTAAACAAGCCTGAACATGTGTGCTCTTGACTTTTATTAAGCTCCTACTGAAGAAACAGATTAATTGGAGGCTGATTCACTGGTGAACAGGCGTTAAAGACAGAAGGACCTTCTCACATTTTGTTCTGTTATCCAGGCTTATGCCATCTCAGGTTGGCAAGGAGATCCCAACTGTAGTGTTTTGAAATATAACTGAAAGAAATTGTAGAATAACAGGTGCAAAAAAAATGCAAGCCACTTATAAAATGTTGATCTGATTCCTTCCTTTTTCTCTTGCCAAATGGACACCTGATACTTTATGGACTCAGGTACTGCCCAGATAGCATTTCCCATAATAATAATACTGTGTGGAGGCGACTATGGAGGCTTGCAGCTGTCATAATTATTCCTTATACCATTATTACTTTTTTCTTCATTTGGACAATTTTTTAACAAGAAGATGGGTCCAAGCTGTGTTAACCATTTCAGATAGTCTCAAAGTACATTGAGACGAAAGAATATGCCTTTCTTGGCTGCTTTGCTTCTATCTGTAAAAGTTGGAATTTTATCCCCTGATATCCCTGTTCTGTTTAATGATTTTTATTCTATAAGATAGGGAAGGCAAAATAATAGCAGTAACAATAACAGAACTGGAAACTGAGTCCCTAGTGAGGTGGAGAACAACCCTACACTGTATTTGTGGAGAACATTGTGATTTACAGGGTTTTCCCAGGTATTACCTCATTCAGATTTCTATAACTGAGAAAATTTCCTCTTAACATGATTAAGAGACTTTCTAGAGTAGCATACAAAGCAAGTGAGGCAACTAGCTCACCAGCACAGAACCTATGACTCCAACTCTGCCCAGGGTTTTTGAGGAAAAGAATTCCTGGCCAGCCCATGAGTCCTCTCTCTAAATTTTTTCCACTATCAAATAAGGACTGTAGTGGAAAGGTGAATTTTAAATCTTCCTTCTCTCTTCAAAATGTGATTGTGACCTTTGATTGTAAATCACTGGAATAATGGAAATAAGCAAGAGATTAGACAACAAATACCTGTTGCAATGTGACAATAGGCAAGGGTGGACTCTTCAGACTCTCATTGTCACTTTGGTTCACGCTCACATGCAGCTCACATCCCTTGGTGCTTCTGCGAGCTGGTTTCTTCTTGACAGAGCTCCATGATTATCATCATTTTCCTCTGAGTGAATATTTCTGAACAAGCTATGAATATAAATATTGAAATGAGTGTCTTAGTATAAGGATTTCCCTGTTACATTATTTGAAGTCCCAACTGTTAGAAATCAAATATTACTATGAGAATTTGTGTTGGTTACACAACTCCTCACATTTCAAGTTGTTCAGGCTCAGCATAAGGAAAGAATACAGTACATTGGTTGGAAATGAGAGTGGGAGACTGTCCAGGCTTGTACCTCAAATTATTTTATTTGTAAATAGAGTGAATTTCATTTACTTTGAAAGGGCCAATCCTATTGGTTAGTTACTTTTTGGTTTGCTTATCTCGATCCTGTATCTTTCCACCAAAGTGGAAAGTCAACCAAAACCATTACTTTGATATTGTAATTAAGTGCCCTAAGATCACTTCATAGATTATTGGCTACAATATCAAAATATTCAAGTGCTATGGACACTGTCCTATCAATTCACTTCAAATTAAAATGTAATTATGCATCCAGTTGTAATGAACCCACAGTAGATATGAGGATATCTAAATAATATGTGAGGCCTTTATTTTTAGTAAATACTGTCAAAAATGGTTGACTATTTTTCCTATGTATGGAATGGTTGTTTAACTCTTCTTATTCAGATTCTATGCTGGATAACAAAGAGTTAACGTGAAATACCATAGAGTGAATTGCAGGGTATGGTTTCATCTCAATTACTAGTAGAGGAGTCCTGTAGGCTTTTCTGTGTTTGCTTTTCAACAGCTGATTGGAGACTTTCTGAATTTTGACTACATTTCAATGTAGAATGAAAGTCCAAGAACTGAATGAACTTTTTCATATCAACATTCCAAGCCTGGTAAAACCGTTCTGCTTGCTAAATGATGTTATAAATATCGAGATTAGTTTCTTCTAAAATTACCAGTGCCAGGTGCATTCCATTTCTCATGTCATATAATATTCTGTTACCAGTGTTCACAGTTTAAAAGGAGGTTTAAAGAATGTGCAGGAAAAAAAAAAAAAGAGTTAAGATATTTAAATGTGACAACTGTATTTACATAACCTATGTGGGAGATGCTGAAAAGTAGAATTGATTTTTTTTTTCTTTTTCAATCTCATCTTTGTTTTGTTTAGGTAGCAGAGGGTGGATAGAGATAGAAATGTATAGTTATGAATGAGCTATTGTCTCCATCCGTAAATAGACACAAAAGTATAAATACATAAATCAGTTTCAAAACTAATGCTATTGTTTCTTGTTAGTTGTATTTCCCATGCATAAAATCTCAGCACTCAAGATGTCCCCATAAAATCTTTCACTAAACCTTTGTTTTAAAGTATTTGAAAGGACATCATTCCATGTGGGAATATTACATACAGCCACTGATTCAACAGTAACTGAGAACTTATGTACAAAACATTCTTTACATATTGACAAATATTTCTAAAAAATGAATTGGTATTTTTTGTTGTTGAGTGTTTCATGAGTGACCTTTACCTCTGTAGACATATGCAGTTTTCAGTTTTTTGGGTGAGACTTTCAAAATATTTTTTTAGAGTGTTCAATGTTAGCAGTGACATTTTTACAGTGATTTCAGAGCCTTGTAGTTTAGAATATTCTATTTTCTTTATTTCTAATTACTTATACCACCCTCGTTTTAAATCCTGTGCAGATGTAATTGACAGTGATGATATACAATATGTATGAAATGAGCTTTTCCCTATCAGTGGTGTGTGTCATGCAAGACTCCATTGCAATATTTACAGTTAAACTAAACTTTTTAGAACGAGCAAAATTGCATTTGTTTTGCAGATTTGCTCATCATTAAATGTGAAACATTTCACATTTGTCTTTTTGAGTAATTGGCTTTTTAAAATGATAAGGTGCTCTGAACACTTGTTATGTGGATAGGTCTGACGTTGTATCCCAGAAATCCATATGCCATACAGACAGAACAGAAGAAAGATATTCACAAGCATGTCACAGATTGGACTAAAGCAAGCCAAAAACCCAAGTGCCATGGCATTAACAATAGCACCAGATTTACTGTCACGATCACAATCTGTGCTGCATCACAGACAGAAGGAGAACTTTTGATAGGTAACACCTCAGTGTTTTTTTAATCTTTTTGGCAAATTATCATTTATCATTATATTTTTGCCTGCCATATAATATTATTACAATGATATAAAAATACAAGATAAGTTTATTAGGACCCAACAAAAGGATTGACTTATTAGTCAGGGCATATAAGATGAGAGAGGGAGACAGGGAGAGATAAAGAGACAAATATTGTTGTTTTATTACAGATCACACTGAAGTTGGAAAAATAGAAAACAGCTAAGGTACTTGTGAGGCTTTTAGCTTCTTTTGAGTTCACAAAAGGAAATGGCTTATTAGTGACAGAGAAAACAAAAGAATTACCCTTCTTCAGGAGTTGAAAACTCTGTTGTTTCGAAAATATGTGGTTCCCTGGGATAAAAACTCACAGCTAATTTGATTTTCCAAATTGGAAGAGGGTGGGTGAGAATATTTTGAGATGAAAAATTGTCCAAGCCTTTCTGGTCTGTGTGTACTTCCCCAGGATGCAGAGATGAAGAGACCAGATTCACAGGATGCCCCAATAGGTACTAAAACAAAATTTACAAAATCACAGTTTGATGCAGAGACTCATGTTGGGCTGATTGAAGGAAAAACTAGAAACACTGCACAGAGTTTCCTGGCATCAAAAAGAGAAACATCAGCTGATTGTTTTTGTTAATTGAAGGCCACTTTGGGACCTCAATGAAAATATTCTTTTGACCTGTCTTTTAACTGTCTACCTGACTGAAGGACTTTGGGAGAACAGTCTTCCTGAGTACTTTGTTTCTTATAGAACGATTTATCCTAAAGTTACCGAGTTTTCTTAACATAATTACAAATATTGAAGCTAGTTTCTCAAAGATTTAAAAGCAATTTCAAGAAAAAACATTAAAAATAATAATTAGCAAGATGCAAAGCTATTCAAAAGCTGGATGGAAACAAAGGAATATTAATACATCAATTAATTTTAACCTGGTTGACTAAAATGAAGAATTTTTTATATTTTGAGTAAATATAACATCTTCTTAAAGTAAATATGTGATTTTTGTCCTTCTCAAACCATGTTTTTCCACTAAAATTATAATTATTTATTTCTGAGCCTTGAAAACAATAGGACTGATGACTTCTACACTTGTGCCTTTCTGGAGACCTAGGCCTGCTATTTTCTCCCCAACCTTCCACTTGCCAAAGCCAGTCTTCCCTAAAGCCTGAGAATGACTTCCTGTTGACCTCTTTCAGTGCATGTTCTTCACTTTCATGGGACTTAATATATTTCTTCTGATTTTCAAATTGTCAACTCAGCTTTAAGTTATTCATCACTAACTCAAAGATAGACTAAGTATTGTGGGGATCAGAAAGGAGCAAATGATAGTTGATGCTTTCAAAAATATATCTGTTGTTACTAGGGAGCAAACAATAAACAAATACAAAACCATCTAAGAGAAAATATAACAATTCCATAAACTTTTTTGAAAAAATTGCATAATGCATGATTATGGGGAAGTTATGCTTAGACAAGGATAAAATTTATTACCAGTAAGATACTAAAACCAGGAAAGGAAAACTAGAGTTCCAGGAAATGTCAGGGAAAGTGTGTGTTGTTTGTGTGTGTGTGTGTGTGTGTGTGTTCTCGTGCATGCACCCACATGTACACATGCATGCACCTAAAGTGTATGTGTGTCTAACTTTAAAAGTAAATTTTATCAAATTTCATAAAATAATCATTCCAAGAAAATCACTCACATACTTTTATTGTTGAATTTCTACGCTGAGGTACATAAAGCCAACATAAATGGCACTTATATGTTTCACCAGTGAGTTCATACAAAACTCACTTGGGAACTGCAAAATAAGGATCACGTACATAGTACTGGGATATGAAGGTTTTAAAAAAAAAAAGAGGGGAGCTATTTTAAAAGACATTCAGGTAAGAGTATATTGAAATTTCTCCAATTTCAATTGAGAAACTTTGCCATCTGAACCTTTTTAAGGTCTTGGAGTTGTGTTGTGGAGAAACATGATGCAGCTATTACACTGAAAACATTAAATGGTCAAAAAATTAAGAGAAGGGGAACCCAAAGTCACCAAAGGGACAAACTTTGGCCTGAATAAATAGAAGGTAGAATACACTGGTGATTCTAAACTTTTGAGGGCAAAGAAACCATAAATGATGATGTACTGGGGACAAAGAAGATATAGAAAACAAGACAGAACTGTAGAACAAGATCTGATGAAAAAAAAAAATTAAGGTGGCACTGACAGAATTATGAAAATATGGAGCTGACACTTTTTATTTTTTAATGTTTTATTAGTGCATTGTAGTTACACATAACATTTTCATTTTGACATAATCATACATGCATGGAATAGAATTGGCTATACTCTGTCCCCAGTGCTTCCTCTTTCCCTGCCCTCCTCCCTCCCTCTACTTCTCTTCCCCTTTTGTACTTGGTCTTCTGGAAGACAACACATTTTAAGGAAGAAAATATTTTTGTTTGAATTTTGGAAAGGTTTTTTTAATTTTAATTTTTTTTTAGTTATACATGACATAGATTGCATTTTGACATTATACATACATGGAGTATAACTTCCCACTCTTGTGGTTAAACATGATGTGGAGTTACACTGATTGTACATTCATATATGAACATGGGAAAGTTATGTCTGATCCAGTCTACTGTCTTTCCCATTCACATCTCCCCTCCCTTCCCACTATTCCCTCCATCCAGTCCAGTGAATTAAGTAAGAAATTTTAATTGAAGAACTAAAATTTGATAGAGATTCTAAGATAGTTGTAGAAGATAAATGAATGTATTGACAGAGATGCAATCAAATTATAGACTGGAAATTTAGCTGTGTCACTTCATTGAATAGAAAAATGTATATTATACTCAGAGGCCTATTTGTCACCTAAAGCATGCATTACTTTTAATTTAAAATAAATGTCTGGTACTGAATATGTGGTTTTGCACATTAACTTGGTATAAAATTAAAAGTTTATTTATTAGTAATTTACTTAAATAGTTTTGTTCAGTTTAAATAAAATATGAAGTATGAAGTCATGATTCATTTACCTTTTCATCAGTACCTTCTCATGAGTCCCTACCATAGGTCAGGCACAAACCAGGGAATATTCTTAAACTATGGAACAGAGCAAGTGAAAAAGATGTTTGCTTCATTGGGTAACAGCATTGATGAAAATTGGTGAAATGAATTGACCTAATGAAAAAAGAGAAAGCAAGTAGGGCACTCACGGTTATGTTCTTAAAATTAATGAAAATCATTATTACTTCGGTATTGGTAAAGGAATTATGCCTTAAAGTATAGACAAATTCTGAGTGGGATAGACAGTATGAAGTTTCTTGAAAGCTGCCTGAGATGAGGCTCATATTATCAAAATGCACAGCTTCTATGTAAAAACAATCTATGTTAAATATGCAATGATTCTGAGATATGATGATGATTTGCAGGAAATCAATGTAAATTTCAGAATAATAGAATAAGTCATAGCCAGATAACTTGTAATACAAACCAATCTTTTCAATGGATTTTATACCAAGTTAATGTGCAATGCTCAAATTATTTGGGGAAATGCATTTATTAAGTTCCACCTTATAAGGTATATCTTCCTACAGCAAAATAATGAGTACGTATGAGCAATTCTCTTGGTTTTGTTTATCTGACTTGTAACTGTGGTCTTCATTCAATTTTGCCTATCACTTTTGTGTTTATTATTTCCTCCCTTATGGGAATTAGTTATTTTCACAGCTATTCTTATAAATTTTATTGTATTTTAAAATTTTTTGATTTGTTCAAATTAGTTATAATGACAGCAGAATGCGTTTCAACTCATTGTACCCAAATGGAGCACAATTTCTCTTTTCTCTGGCTGTACACAATGCAGAGTCACAGTGTTCATGCAATAATACATGTATAAAGGGTAATAATGTCCATCTCATTTCACAATTCTTCCTATTTCCTACCCACACCCCTCCCCTCTGCCCAATTGAAAGTTCCTCCATTCTTCCCTAGCCCCCCCCCATTATGGATTAGCATCCACATATCAGAGGAAACATTTAGCTTTTGTTTTTTGGGGATTGGCTTATTTTGCTTAGCATGATAGTCTCCAACACCATCCATTTACCTGCAAATGTCATAATTTCATCCTTCTTTAAGGCTGAATAATATTCCATTGTGTATATATACCACATTTTCTTTACCCATTTATCTGTTGATGGACACCTAAGTTGGTTCCATAGTTTAGTTATTGTGAGTTGAGCTGCTAAAACACTGATGTGGCTGCATCATTGTAGTATGCTGATTTTAAGTCCTTTGTGTATAAACCGAGGAGTGGGATTGCTGGGTCAAATGGTGATTCCATTTCAAGTTTTCTGAATACTCTCCATATTGCTTTCCATAATGGTTGCACCAATTTGCAGCCCCACCAGCAATGTTTGAGCATACTTTTTTCCCTACATCTCACTAACACTTATTGTTGCTTGTATTCTTGGTAATTGTCATTCTGACTGGAGTGACATGAAATCTTAGTCTTTCTTCATCAATTTAAGCAAAGACCCTTTATGAAATATGATAAATGTGTATACTTCTTCCCACTTGGTCTTCAACAATCTACTGATATTTCAGTTTTATTTCTATAGCATCCAGTTGACAATATTTATGTTTTCTTTCAGCACTCTAATTCTCAGTTGTAGCTTAAGTATTAACCCTCATTTATTTTGCTCTCTTAAAAATATTTTTTGACTCTTTGTATTTGTTGAAATCATACATATTATGAGATCCATATATATTATTATATATTATATATGTTATGAATGACTGTCCAAGGAAGTCATTCTGATCCCTTTTAAGGAAACATAGACTTGAGTGGGTAAAAAATACTTGAGTAATGTTTTCCTTTCTTCTGAGACTCCTAGACTTTCTCTGCTACACTCTGAATATAAATATTGATATGCTAAAGTCTGAAGCCAGTCTTTTTTTTTCCCCCTATAATAAGTGACTTTGTACTTCTGCCTATAGATCCACAGGACTTTTTCTTTGGCCATAAAATATGGTAATCTTACAAGAAAAAATTTTAGGATTTAAATGATAGGGCAAATTTTTCTGGAACACTTGAATCTTATGTATACATAAAACCAAGTTCTTTATTTCAGGGAAATTTTTACCTGTGAGATCTTTTTCTGCTCCATTTGATTTTGAATTTTGTTTAGTTGCATAAATAATGAGTATGAACATGAAACAGTTTTCTCACATCTATCATCTTTCATAAATGAAGAAACCGCAGTAAATGAATTTTCTTCTTAGTATTTTGATCACATCCCTATAGTTTTATAATCTGATATTCATTTTTAAGAGTTTATAATCCACTTTTAATATCCTTTTAACCCAAATAAGCTTTAAAATCATGTTTTCTGTTTCTCTACATGTTATTACTTTCAACAGAAAAAATTATTTTCAACTATCCTGTTTGCTTTTAACTTTTAATTGGAGAACTTTGTAGTTGAGAAGACTTTGGAGGATATATTGATATGTTTATTGTGACTTAATCTATAATCTCTTTAGACATTTCAAATATTCTTGTTTGTTTTGTTATGACATGTGTCGATAATTGTTTATATCACTTTGATCTTTAAATTTTCAAGTCTCTGATTTTTTTCTCTCAAATATATTAAAGATCTTCAAATTTGCTCTTATATTTCTGATAATTTTTGCTTTGTGTACTTTAAGCTATATAGTCAGACATTATTATATCATATTATATACGAAATTGTATTTTAGCAAGATAGACTGATATTAGGATAGCATTAAATATTTTAACATTAGCATCCAGATTCTTTGTCTTCATGCAAATTTATTTCTTGATCATATCATAGTTGCTTGAGTGCATTCTCAGTAGAGCAGTGAACCATGGGAGCATACAGGAGTTCTGGATTCTTCTCTCTCTGGTTCCATCTTCCTCTAGGTTCTCAGAATTTCATGCCTTCAGGTATCAGTTGGGAAAAGGGGAGAGAGGAGTGTTCAGGGCAATGTTAAAGGGACATTAAAGAGTTTACTCTGTCTTACTAACCACACATGACTGGTGAAATGTGGTCTAGCTGCTTTCCCAGAAGGAGGAAATTATTTTGGTGAAAAATAGAAATGTTTGGCTGACAATTTAATGCTTATCCCTAGAACTTCTTTTGTTTTCCTGATATTGAAAGTGCTGCATTTTTTATAACATTTCATTAGCATAAATTTGCATCCTTCATGTTCAGCCTCATTCTTCTCTTAGTTTTGTTCTTATGAACAGTATATTGATATATTTCATTTTAAAAACTCCACCTCATAAGCTCTGTTCATTGATGGAAAAATTAAGTTTTTAAGATGAACTGTTTGATATTTCTGTAATTTTATTTTATGTGTAAATTTAAACCATAAATGGTCATATCTTTTTCTTTTTTCTTTTCTATCTTTATGAAATTAAATGACTTTTTTTTTTTTTTTTTTTTTTTTTTTTTTTTGGTCTAGTTTCATCTATGTTGAGGTTTGGAAATTGTAATCGTAGAGTGAGTCAAGATAATTTTTAGTCTGCTCTCTCCCACCCACCAATGGAAACAAACAAACAAAATATCCTGGTATATTCTTCATGTGTATATTAGCTTTTGTGGCTACAGTTATGATATGACGGCAGAGTAGAATTAAATCTTGTATTCAACCATTTCAGTTAAATCTCTTGAGTATTCTCTGAAAGAACTTTGATCATTATTATTTTTGTACACTGTATTTGCTTAACCTTCTCATTATACCTATTCTACTTTTTACCATTGTAATGTGTTTTAATTTCTGGAATAATTTTCGCTGTAACATTTAATTTTCCTTTTGAAGTCTACAAATTCTCATTTTATACTTTTGCTAAATTGCCCTTTACTATTCATGTTTATTCTTGTATCCTTGTTTAATAGGTCCAAATGTCCTTATTTTCCCAAAAGTTATCACATATGATATGTAATATTTTCTCCTAGTTCCTGTAATAATTCTTTTTCTAATGCATATTTCGTTTTTATATTACTTCTAATTATTTTTCATCTTTTCTCTTCCTACTCTTAGAGCCAAAATTGTAAGATCTGTTCATGAGTCTTAGATGGGATGCTCTTGCTTACAAATCATAGCATAGGAAAGGTGACATTCAAACCCATAGTACTTATTCAGGGGAAAGCTGCTAAATTCTCCTTAAACCCTCCTCTGCCCTCTATTCTCTCTCTCCTCTCTTTTCATTTTAATCTATATGCTATATTTGTGCCCTTTTCCTATTTCTGTACTTCTGCTTCTATCTTTTCCTTACAAGGAACTCTGGACAGGACTTTTAAAATCTCTTCCAGCTTTAGGCTACATGTGGCCTAAGTCTGCACCTATTTTTGAGAACATATTATTATCTTTTTAAAATTATTTAATCCCATCTGATAGTTGATATCATATGAAAGATTCCTGAAATCTACTTTCTTATAAATTTTCCCTGAATGTGAATAGTTCTCATATCATTTTTGCCAATGATAATTTCAAGTGGGTTAAAAACTCTATAGACATTACATATGCTCTTTAAATGTATCCATATTGTACATGCATTCAAGTGCCTCTATTTTGTTCATAATTGCTAAAAGGAAAAAGAAATGTCCTCTTTAATACAGATGGTATTTGTAGCACTTAATTAGAATTTATATACATCAAAAATAATCACATGTTAATTTTCATAAGTTTGAAAACAGAACACTTAATCAGTATAATAATAAAATAATATTTTATCTTTTCAAAAAATAAAATTCCAACTGTGAGGGATGGAATAGTGGTAGCTTTAGTTAATTCTCTTCATTATTTTGAGATTTTTTTTGTTTGGGAACTCAGATAAAAGATAAACATACATTTTTCTCCATTAAATATTGATTTAGCACATGTACATGTATTATATAAATTATAAAATATTCCGATGTGGCCATGATTTAATTGAGTTTTTGAAATAAAAGGCACTGATTTCTGTCACATTTTATATTTCAGAATAAAGTAAAAGCTACATTACCTGGTTACTGAGCCCATTAGGGTGCCACCACATTCTAGAAATAGCTAGCTTCAAGAAAATCTAGCCTATATAAAGCTTGTTCTCTAAAGATACAAGTCTAACACATTGACACATAAATCACACACCCACACCTACCAATGGAACAACAACAACAACAACAACAACCTCATTAAATTTAATGAGGCAAATGGTGCTATTTTTGATGGGACACTAATGAGAGAATTTTTTAACCAAATAGAATCTTATTAATTTATGTCAGAAACAGAAGTGGAGACACAGTCATATTAGAAGTGTTAATTCCACAAGGGAATATCTCCAATGGTCCTTTAACTAGGCTTAACCACTATTTAATCAAACTTATTGAGCTTCATGTTAAGGTTTCATGATTAAGATCATTTCTATATCATAGGAATTTCCTAAAGAATTGTAATCATTTACCTATATATCCCCAACACAGAGACTGGCATGTCACATATTATAAGGACAGCCTTCCCTTCCCCTACTGTGGAATAAGTAATTCACTTGAATTTCAGAAATCCACTTTAGTAGTTTTTTAATTTAAAAAAATAAATGAAATTGAGGCATTAATCATTTAAATCCAACCAAAAATAATTCTGATTCCAGTATTAGTATTATTTTGGAATGTAATATATAGAAAACTAAAACATAATAGACTTTTAATTTATGGAAACTTGAAAATTAAATCAAATGTCTTGATGAATTCTTATGAAGGTGAACATTCTCAGTAACATGAAAATCTACATTTGTATTTGTTTTGGTAATTTTGAAAATTCTGGTAATATTTTATCAACTATTGATGTGAATACATGTACATAGTCATAAACTCATGTTTGGGACTGATGTAAAATTATCTGCTTAATGTATTCATTCATTGGCAGCAGTCTATATGATTATCCATTGTAATGTGCACACCTCTGTGTTAGCATTTCCTCATAATTGGAACATGATATCAAAATTTAATCTTGGAAGAAAATGGGAAAATGTGTGATTATTTCTTGAACAAATTTTAATTGAGCACCTACTTTTTGTGAAGCCAGGTGTATGTTTATGCAGAGTATTAGAATATCTGCTGCAATATAACAGTTAACAAACACAGAAGCATTCTACTCTTGTGAAGCCTACATTCTACTTTGGAAAGAGTGGAAATAACAAAATAATAAAAGTTTAAAACATAGAGTGCATTAGATGTTGCCATTGTAACTAGAAAATTAAAGCAGAAAACAGGGACTGGAAATTTAAGTAAATGACCAAAGAAGTCCTCAGAAAGGTAACATTTGAGTAAAATATAAAGAAACTATAGGTTACAGTTAGGGCTAGGTTTTATTGATGATAGTGATTTATATGATCACGATGCCTTCAGTCATAACAATGATGGAAATGGGAATGTAGTAAGAAAATCAAGATTCATTAGAAATTTTCAAACTGTATACTTTAAAGACCATGGCATGTTTCATATATTAAGAACCATTTATTTTTAATTCTGTATTTATTAAACTTAAAAGACAATGTTTGTCTGAATATAAGGATAATCATCAACTGCTTGTGTAAAGATACATAAATTAGTTTCTTACCACCAAATCAACAGCAAAAACTTCCCATCATTATGATAGGGACTTTGTCTTCCTATTATAGTTATCATATTGATCACTAATTGTTTATGTGTTTCTCTACTATTATTTTATCAATTTATTGAATATAAGGACCCTATGCATTCATCTTTGCACAAAAAAAGAAGAATGTGTGGCACTGTTTTATTGTAATATTTCAATAAATTTGTTGTCTCATTCAATTAATATTTATTAAGATACTATTATTTTAAAAACTGGAGATATACTGGTAACTAAAAAATAATTCTGAGCTAAGGGAGTTTACATCTTGGTACAAAATGTCAAGCATCAAATAGACCAAAAGTACATAATGTGTCAATAAACATAGGAGAAATAAAGTATGGATAGAAGATGGAGCCTGATAGGTAGTAGTCAAGGAAGGCCTCTCTGGGGCAGAGAGATGGAAGCAGAATCATGAATAAAAGGGACAGTTGGAGTACAGAGCATTCCTGAGAGGCAACCCAAGTTTCAAAGTCTGAATGGCCACTACTAGAAGGCCACTTCAGCTGGATCAGAGTGACCGGTGCAGTGAGGCAGACAAAGTCTCCAAGGTCAGCAATATTAGGGTCATATAAACCTTGGAGGCTGTGATAGTTCCAATTTCAACCATTTAGGTGTTCTGAGCAGAGAAGTGATAGAATCCTACAGGATTTTTGTGATGAGAACATTTAACATGCACTCTCTTTGCATTTTTCAAGAGTGCAATATATTGCCCTTGGCTACCTATACTATGCTTTTTTGAACTTATTCATACTATCTAATTGTGATTGTAGATACTTTGACTAACTTCTCCCTTCTTCTTCCTCCTGCTAAGCACCCTCAAGCTTTGGTAATCACTACTCCACTTCCATGAAATCAACTTTGGATGCATATATAAATGAGATGGTGCAGTATTAATTATTCTGTACCTGGATTATTTCACTTAACATAAAATCCTCGGGGTTCATTCCTGTTGTCATAAAGGACAGGATTTCCTTCTTTCATGGTTTAATAGTATTTTGTTGTGGATATATACCACATTTTCTTTACCCATTCATTCATTGATGGACACTAAGGTCGATTTCATAGCTTGCCTATTGCCAATAGTGCAGCACTATCCATAGGTTGTCTTTGATCCTATTAATATTTTTTAATGATTGCTCTCTCAGTTATGTAATGAAATTGAGCTATAGAAGGCTAAGAATGGAAGCAGGGAGGTCAATTAGTAAAACCCCTTTTATGTTGATAAGAGTTGGTTTCTGTTCAGTCTAGAGTGATGGAATTAAGGTTATTAGGTAAGAAATAGAAATGGGTTAAATGTGGCACAAAGGGAAGTCTCTTTGAAAGCATCTTTTTTGATTTTCAAATCACATTATTTCAAGTAACTGTATCGATATAAAAATGGTGATATTTGCGTTTTATCACTGAGATGTTGGCTAGTTTTAGTAAAAACTGTAGATAACAAAGTAAAACATTAGTTGAAATCAATCTCAAGAAATTGTTGTTGAGGATGAGTATAATCTTTTCATAGGTTTTATATGGGAAGAACTTAATTAGTAACAAATGCTAATTTATTATTGAATCTTTAAGTTAAATCACTTCATTTCTAGGTCCTTCTAAGAATTATTTTGTTTTTAAATTTCAGATACTTAATTATATTACAGGGATAATTTTCTTCGTATTTATCCTGTTTGAGGTTTGTAATGATACTTGACTCTGTGGTTTGATGTTTTTTAGCAATTTTAGAAAATTGTCCCTGTTAGCCTTAACCTGATCTTCTTTCCATGTGCTGTCTCCTAACTGGGACCTCAGTTACGTATCTCTTATATCTTTTCTTGTAATGTATTCCCACCTAATTTTAGTTATCTGTGCTTAATCTGCTTTGATATCTACCTTAATTTCAGCAATTATGTTTTCAGACTTAAAATTTATTTCAATCTATTGTTGCTTCCAATTTTATGCTCAACTGTTCAATTGTTTATTTTTTGAAAATATTATGTCTAATAATCAGTTTATCTAGATCTAGTTTGGGTCCATTTCAATCACTTTTTCTATTTGTTATGGATCTTTTATCTATTGCAAGTCTATTATTAAAATGAAGTACAGATTTTGTGTATGATAATTATTGAGATTACTTCAGATGATGCTTTTTCTTCAGATGATTTTTTTTTTGGGCATTTTGGACCATAAGCAGGTAACCTCAATCCAAGTAGAGATTAAGCTGATTCGATGCTGGGTTTCTGCATTTGTGAGGACTGGAGCATTTCTGGTTTGCTCTTTTGTTTAAGGTACAATCCTTCAGGGTCCCAGCTGAAGGCCTTGAGGCATCTCCATCTTGGTGAAACTGAACTTTAATTTTGTTTTGAGACTGCCATAAACTCCGATGAATGTCTCAGC
Source organism: Sciurus carolinensis (assembly GCF_902686445.1). Classification (NCBI taxonomy): domain Eukaryota; kingdom Metazoa; phylum Chordata; class Mammalia; order Rodentia; family Sciuridae; genus Sciurus; species Sciurus carolinensis. The sequence continues at coordinate 95,205,232 of NC_062215.1, forward strand.
CTACATCCAAAACTTTGAAATACAGAATGTATCAAGGAAGAAACAAGATCAAATTATAAGTGCACCCCTCTGGGCTTCCATTCCCTTTGAAATTTTGCCTCACATGTTTTCTGTGTCATTCTCTCGATCCTTTCTTTCTGGGACTCCAATTACATATTTCTCAGATCTTTCCTTTTAACTCTATTCCCAATAAATTTCAGTTCATTTTTTTTCAATGTTTTCAAATAGAAGTGTGTGGGGGAAGATTTCTAGCAGAAAGTTGGTCTGGAAGTAGTTAACCATTGCTGGCAACTTTTTGCTTAATAATAATAATAATAAATAGAACCTAAAGTAGATTTTCAAGAAATATTTATCATTTTAATGCATATATTTAGAAAATATACAAATAAGTAATAAAGATAAGAGGGATTAAATTTAAGAATCAAAATAAATCCAAAGAAAATGAAATAAAATAATTAGCTAAAGATAAAAGCAGAGAAGGATGAGAAAACCATAAATGCTGCAGATTTTGTTAGTGATATTGCAGCTTGTCCCTTAAAAAGAGTGATAAATCTGAAAATACTTGACAATTCTAACCAAAAAGTCAGACTGTTAAAATTGAGAAAATGACTACCAATAAGAAAGAACTTACATGAAAATTTGAATAAAAGACTTAGTTAATAACTCAGAAAATCTAGATGAAAGGAATTGTTTCTTAGTAAAATTCAAACCTCCAGAGTTCACTCAAGAAATTAAAAACCCCAATAGAAAACTGTTATGGAAGATATTTTAAAAGTAATAAAGTATCTGTATCTTAAAAAGCACCGAAAACAGTTATTATAGAAGTATATCAACAAATCTTTCAAGACTGAGCAGTCCCCATTTTCTATAAATTTCCATGTAGAAATATGGAAAGCTTATTAATATACTTGTGATTCTGTCATAAATTTAAAACAATGAAACACAGATGGCACCAAAAAGAAAATTAGGAGCTGGTTAAGCAAGATCATGGTATGACTTTAGTCAAATCATATGACCAAGTAAAATATTTATTTCAAGAGTACAAATAACACCTTAATGAGAAAATCAGTTTTATTCATCCTTACTACAACACATTAAAGGAGGAACACCACATGATCTTGTCATTCAATGTTTTAGAAACAAACTTGATAAAATTCAATACCTGATTTTTAAAAGTAGTATGCACATCCACGCCAGCATCTATTATTGTTTGTGTTCTTGATAATAGCCATTCTAATTGGAGTAAGATGAAATCTTAGAGTTGTTTTAATTTGCATTTCTCTATTTACTAGAGATTTTGAAGACTTTTTCATATATTTATTAATCACCTGTATATCTTCTTCTCTAAACTGTCTGTCCAGTTCCTTGGCCCATCTATTGATTGGGTTCTTTGTATTTTTTGGTGTAAAGTTTTATAAGTCTTTATAAATTTTGGAGATGAGTGCACTATCTGAAGTGCATGTGAAAAAGATTTTCTCCCACTCTGTAGGTTCTCTTTTCACATTCACAATAGTTAGATTGTGGAACAACAACAACAAAAAATCTAGATGTCCTTCAACAGATGAATGGATAAAGAAACTGTGGTATATATACACAATGGAATATTATTTAGCCATAAAGAAGAATAATATTATGACATTTGCAGATAAATGGATAAAATTGGAGAATATCATGCTAAGTGAAATAAGCCAATCCCAAAAAACCAAAAGGCTGAATGTTTTCCCTGATAAGTGGATGATGATATATAATGAGGGTGGGAGGGTGGAGGTGAGAGAAGAATGGAGGAAATTTAGATTACATAGAGAGAAGTGAGAGGCGGTGAGGTATGAAAAATAGTGGAATGAGACAGACATCATTACCCTTTGTATATGTTTTATTATATGAATGGTATGAATCTACATTGTGCACAACCATAGAATCAAAAAGATGTACCCCATTTGTGTACAATGAAACAAAATGCAGTCTGTAAAAAAAATAATAATAATTTTTAAAAAAGTAATGTGCCAGCAATAGACATAGATTACTCTGGAAACATAAATTGACACATATGAATATAAAATGATAAAGAACACTATGAATAAGTAATAGAAAAGAATTGACAGATAGGAAAAAAATGTACTTGCAAGAACAACAAATACAGCACACCACTAGAGAAGAAGAAACATTCCAATATATAACTGGAAAATAATTGTAAAAAACCAAATAGTTAAAGATTTGTAATAAGGTTATAGAATGAAGATTTATTGTTGCTAATAGGGAATTGCAAACTTAAATGGGACACCTATCATATTGGTAAAAACTAAAAAGTTTAGTAATGTCCAGTTTTAATAGAATGTTGTAGAAAGGCATTCTCATTCATTGTTAGTGTAGTTGCAGTTTTAAAGTAGAATCAGCCTGAACTTATTAAAATTATTTGTTATATTTGATCTTGTTCTTCCACTTTTGAGACTCTATCATATGCTTATACTTGTAGACATAGCTATATGTGCACACAGTGTTGGTTGTAGCATTTGCTTCTTATAGCATAATAATTATATTAAATGTGTTCACATTAAATGTCTAATTATAGAAAGTTTATAAATAAAGGTATATTTATTGTATGAACAGTTAAGTCTTGAGAGAAAATGGTATGCAAATGTGAGGATCTTTGTATAATTGTTGAGACCATGTAAATATGTCAGTTTTTTAAGTCATCTAAGAAGTGTCTCAAATGAAAGAATTTGGCTCAGGAGGAATCATTTAAATGGTTAGAAAAATAGCAAGGAAAACTGAGGTGTTAAGAAATTAAGAGAAGAACAAGAAAAAAGATTGCCATGATAGAGGATTAATTTGTTCATAACTATAGAGAAATCAGATTTAATAGATATGATGGTAATGTGGTAAAAATAATCACTGAAAAAAGAAATTTTGCTTTCAAAAGAATATCTTTATACTCATTTTTTTCTAAATCACCCATTTCTTTGAACAGGGAGAGTTGAAACAACAAAAACAAAAATTCTGGCACTTGCCAGTTATGATTAAGTCACTTTTCTGAGATACAACTCTTGGCAAGTCTGCCCACTCAGGTCTACTTCCAGAGAATGGATCTAGGCAGAAAAAAAAGTATACTTAGTCTCATAGCAATAAGACAATGATCTGTATGTTTTAATGTCTTCTATTTATTCAGTAAACACTAAGTGCAGTCATAGGATGCTTAACTACAGTCACATGTTCTAGTAATGTGTCATTAGGTGCCTATGTCTTTGTACAAACATAGAGTGAACTTATACAAACTAAGATGGCCACAATGTCATGAGGCCATATAATCTCATGCAGCCACCCTTGTATGCATGGTCTTTGTCTGATCTGTCCTTATGGGTCACATAACTGTACGTACTATAGCTACACTCAATTCAGGGTCCTGGGGACATTGCAGTGAATACAGAGGCAATAGTGCTGCCCTTGTGGAGGTCAACTTCTAGGGAAAATCATTGCTGGCGCTTACTCCATTGTGACTAGTCTAGTGACTGATGAGCTTGCAGCACCAGATAGTGAAGTAACTTGTCTAAGACTCGAGTTTGTGAACAGCAGGCACAGATCCAAGTGAAGAGTTATCAGCAGAACCCATGTCTTCAAACTTGAGCTGTCTAGTCTCAAGCTATACAGCCTTTATCTTCATTTGTACTCAAACTTTCAGGCTCTTGTTTTATGAGACATTATCAAATCATAAAAGATATTACCACAATACGCCCAAGTTTTGAGATGGGATATGATGTATTCAAATGATGTAATTTGTCATGACCACTAAAAAGTTGGTTTATGAAGAATTTACAGTAAGTTGATAAACAAACTTTTTGGTGAAAGGAAAACTCCTGAATCCACAATAAGATGAAAGTTTTTGTAGCTGCTGACAGAAAGAGGTTTTATGTTTCATGATTTTTATTATAACAAACAGACCAATAGGAACCACACCATTTTGAGTATTGATGGCTCCCTTTTTTGTTGTTTTTGTTTTGTTTTGTTTTTCGTTTTTTTGATACCAGGATTTGAACCTAGGGGCACTTAACCACTGAGGCACATCGCAAGCCCTTTTTTATATTTTACTTAGACAGGGTCTTGCTAAATTGCCTAAGGCCTCACTAAAGTGCTAAGGCTGACTTTGAACTTTCCATCCTCCTGCCTCAGCCTCCCGAGCTGCTGGGATTACAGGCATGCACCACCATGCCTGACTGTCTATTCTTCATTATCAGAAAAGGTACATGTCTTTGGATTAAGTGACTCTAATAGACCTTGTTAGCTTAGTCATTTACAGACATTGTGCATTGTGCCTTTGAGAATTGCTTACCACAGGCCAAGGGCATATGGAATAGTGAGTTCCTTCAGTCAGGAAGTTGATATTGGCCCTTGTGCTAATTAATACAGTAGAAAAAGTGCTCTCCATTTACTTGTTCTAAGCCTTTTTTTTTTTTTTTCCTTTAGACTCATAGTTTCACTTTTGCTCTAAAATATACATTGTCCTCAAGTTTTTTTTTAAATTTTTTTTTATTTTTTTTTCATGCCTCTTATCAAAATTGTGTTTCGGACACCTAGGACAAATTGTGTCTACATGAATAAAACTATAAATGTCTACTATGTGATACAAGCAAAACTTTAAAATTGTGAAATGTACTTTGTTTCTGAAGAAGAAGTTTTACCATTTGCAAAACTTTCATTTTCCTTAAATTACTATAGAATTATCAAAATTCTGGCAGGATATTCTAGGAAAAGAGAATAAATATTCAAAATCATTTGAAAGATTTAGAGTCAGAAATCATTCCCCACAAATATTTAAAAGTAGTAACAAAGGGAAAACATGCCCTGTGAGATTTAGGAAAAATGCTAAAGTAAGAAAAAAGGTTGAAATAATATAAAACAAGATAAAGGTCATGTGACTACACAAAGACACCTCAAAAAAAACCACACTGCTAGACAATGACAGAGAGTCACAAACCAGTGGGAAGGGGAAGGATTAACTAACACATGATTCTCTGTAACAAGTTCATTTTTTAGAAAAATTTCAAAACAATAGATTCTCCAATACTCATGGAACAAAACAAATCCAAGAAGAATTTAGGATGCAAATACAAAAATATATTAAAAAATAATGGGGAAATATGAGTTAAATAAATGATATCTGATGTGTGAAGAAATTCTAAGAACTAAAATATAGATCAGAAAAACCATAAGGAGCAATAACTTAAATTTTACAATGTAAAATAAAAATAGCATGTTTATATACAAATAATTAGTTTAATTCAAAATAAATTAGGAAAATATATGAAGTAATTATCTCTAGGATTAGTAAACTTACTAAAGTGTTTATTCTAATGAATATTAAAAATACTAAAATTAAAAATATAAAAGAACAGTAGCAACAACTTCTTAGAAGAAAAAAGACAAACATTTAATTACAAAATAAATGCTAATAAACAAAAAATATATTCTACAAAATGTATACAGATTTTATTACTTAAAATAAATATTAACTTAAAAGAGTTCTCTCTTAAATTTTGGTGAGACAATGCAACTTTGTACAATCTTTCTAGAAAGTAATTAGTAATGCATTTTAGCATTACTAAAATTGTATTATTTGACCTAGCAATTCTCTTTCCAAGAATTTCTTGTAAGAAAAACAAATCCAAAATTTTAACAAAATGTCATGTTTATGCAATGTGGACTCATTTATTAGACAAAAAATAATGGAAACAAATAAATTTTGGAAAAGTAGGAAGACAAATACATTGCAGTAAATCTCTATGGCAGAATGTTATGGAGCCATTAAACTGATGCTCTCAAAGAATAATTCTCAGAAAAACCTTCAAGATAATGCTAAAAAATACAAATAAGATACAATATTATATATATATATATATATATATATATATATAATTTGAACTGTATGTGATTTATACTTAACTTGCATAGTATGTGCATTTAAACATCTGGGAAGAAATACATTAAATGCTAAGAAGGCTATATTTTAGTGGTGTGATTAGATGTGGTTTTAATATTTATTTTGCATATTTTCATAAAGTTAATGTACATGTTTGTAATCAGAAATAGTTTGTTTTAACATATTTCTCAAAACAATAATATTATACTAATGTCTGAACAAATAATTACAGAAAAATATTATCCCTTCCATTTAACTGTTTAGAAAGCTTTTCCTAAAAGAATAACGTGATAATTAAAATTCCAGACCTTAGACAGCAGGTTTAGGGAATTAGTTTGTCACCCAAAGAGGCTTCTTAACGTTCCTAGAATCACACTACATAGCAATTGACAATACTGCCAATATAAGCTTTAAGTTCAGGTCAGCATATGGATACTGAAGTCTCACTTATGGGAAATGTGGGAAAATGCAGTTCATCAATATGTAAAAGGAATACCCAGGCTTCTCCAAGGCAGTGGCAATTTTAGAATACAGTAATGATGATGGACTATGTAGAAGAGACTTGATTTACTCACTCATTTTTCTGAGCCTGAGAATTTTGGACAAGAATGAAATGGAGAAGGAGAGGGAAAAAATAGAAGGTGGATAACCTAGAGAGAAATCTCAGTGTGGCCATCAACCAAGAATTATAATCTTGTAGGGGATGACACAGAAGATCAGAGTAGCTGAAGAAAATTTCATTGTATACCTGAGAATCACCAGGTCCATTTTATCTGCCTTCTGCCATTGTGTCCTCTGGGTTACATTATGAGTCTGCTCCACACAGGGCATAATTCTTTGATAATTTTGGTGCATACAGGATGAGTAAGACTTACTCTATTTATCATTGTTCTGAGTGCTCTATGAAAACCATGATGTCTTGGAAGCTTCTGCCATCATTTACCGAGAAGCCTTTGGGTGGACTTTTAAATCTTACCATCTTAGGCCCTCAGTGGACCCACCTTTTCTTGATTTTGCTCAAGATATCCTATCTGGTATTTGCCTGACATCATGGGAGCACAAGGGCATCTGCTGATGGCAAGGAGGAGACCATGAAGTCATATTCTCTGATGATGTTTATTCTACATCTGTGATTTGTGTCCTACAAGGCTCCTGGGACTTAAACCACATGTGCAGTATTTGCATTAATGGGAACTTGAGAAGGAGAGGCCATAACACTATTAAAATGTTTAGCTTTCGCTCTCCCATCACACAGACACATGCTAATAACTACTCCCAGACCTTGTATCATGGTGCTGCAGGATGCAATGTAGAGTGCACTCATTGTTTCGATACAAGGGACTTAAAAACAAATAGCTGCCATCTCTGCCTCTGATAGTTTGCCAGGCTTTTAACTTCTTTGGTTTTTTCTCCCCTTCAGATCCTGGTGAGGTATCTCAAATGTATTCCAAACAACACATTACCCCAAGTCTTTGTTTCTTCTTTTATAAGGAAACCCTTGCTTTAAGGTATATTTAGAAAACCCAGGGTCCAAGCCAAATTCCAAAGAACCACATCCTAATTCTACTTTCAAATGGCAGGAAATGACTTAGTGCAGAATCCCCCACACAGGGTTATTGATCATCCTGGACTAATAGTCAAAATTGTGACAAATATTCTGGAAACTTTCTGCAAGTTTAAATATCAACTCTTAACTTATATTTGAGAACATTTGAAGCATCTTAGACAGAGACAAAGATAGAGAGAGAAAGTGCCAAGGAACAGAGTTTGAAGATTGCATCTTTCTTTACTCCCAAGCTAGTATCTATCAAATCATATTGAAGACCCTTTAGTGGGTCATGAAATCAATTGAGTCAAGTACAGCCTTTTTTAATTAAATAGATAAAAGAATAAAATAGATTAGAATAGGACATATCAAACGACATCATGTTTAGTAAAAGAAAGTATCATGAAATTTTGTTTAAATCATTTAATATATGTGCACATATATACACACGTTAAATATACTGAAATATATATATACATAAAATGAATGGATGAATAAACAAATAGATGGGAAATATGTACATACATGTTTTTTTTTTTGTGTGTGTGTGTGTGTGTGTGTGTGTATCTGAGAGAAAGAAAGGGCGCCAAGAGAGACAAAGAGAAAAGAGGGTAGAGGTACTAGTTGGCAATGTAAATATATTTCTTACCATGGATCATAGCCAAAAGCATTTGAAAGCCAGATTATGCCTCCAGGGCAATGGCTTCTTTGATTTTGGAATAAATTCTTCCCTTAGTGCCTCCTCCATCTGCTTTTAGGTAAATTCACAAGCTGCATATAAACTTAATCTAATTAAATCTCAAACTTGTAAAGAAAATGTTGTGGATGAAACCCAGTAAAATGTAGATCCAATGCTGTAAGCCATTCATCAAGGGTAGCAGATTACAAGCTCAATGCTGGTTCTTATGATAGAAAAACATTCTTCTTAATGTCCTACTCCTCAGGAACCTAGAGAATGATAATAGTTCATAGTGAGCCTCAGAAGTTGGGGGAGAAACTAACTGTATTGTAGATTGTTAGGTATCATTCATTCAAGGACTGAGATTATCACTGGATTGCTTGGCATTGGAAAAATCCATTTAATAATAAGGGAAACATCTTGATCTAGCAAGCAAAAGACAAACAAAAAAACTAGAGTTGGGAAAAGTACTGTGGAAACATTTGAGCTGATGATATTGGAAGAAATTGTAACTGCTGGACAGAAAACAGAACCTGAAAAGTAAGATAAGAGAATATAGTCTAGGCTGTTCAAGTTCGGGTATGAATTCCAACCAGAAATAACAAGAACATTTTAACAGGCCAGTTGGATAATCACTGAATGCACTGGCATGGCTCATTTTCAGATGCTCTTATAACCACGCTGCCTTGAATACAAGCATGAATTAGTCTTTGATTACATGTGTTGTAATTTAGATGGGTGAGGCAGATGGAAGGTGGATTTAAAATACTGGGATAAGAGGCAGTGAGGATCAGGGAGATGCTCAGCAGAGCCTGTGTTCCTTAAAGGGAAACAAAATGACCTCCACCAAGTAAGTCAAATTATCCCTGATCAGAGAGAGACAATGTGATTCTGTACTTATAAAACCCTCAAGACTCTACCAAAAGAATACCTCTTAGAACTGATAAATTCAGCAGAGTATCAAGATTACAAAATCGATATACAAAAATCAGTAACCTATCTATACACCAGTAATTAATTCACAGAAAATGAAATAAGGAAAGTAACCCTTCATTCACAAAAGCCTGAAAATAGTAAATAAACAAAACATCCAAGAATAAACCTATCAAAGGAGGTGAAAGATCTCTACAATGAAAATTGTAAAACACAAGAAAAAAACTAGAGTAAACAATAAAAGATGAATAGACTACCCAACTTCAGGGATTTGGAGAATTGGTATTCTTTAAATGGCCATATTCAGAAAGCGATCTACAGATTTAACACAACTCCCATCAAACCAGGGATATTCTTCACTGAACTATAAAAACATAAAAAAATCATCCTAGAAACTCATGGAAACATACACACACACAAAAATCTGAAATAGCCAAAGCCATCCTGAGCTATGCTGAAGGCATCAAAATACCTGATTCAAAATATACTACTAGCAAAGATTCAAACTAGCAAAAATGTCATGGTATTGTCATAAAAACAAACATGCAAACTAGAGGAATAGACTAGAGGACCCAGAAATAAACACGCACATCAGCAGTCCTCTAATTCTCAACAAAGGTGCCAAAAAAGTATGTGGGAGAAAGGACAGCCTATTCAACAAATTGGTGCTTGGACCCTGGCTATTCACATGGAAGAGATTGAAATTAGACCTCTATCTCTAACCCTGTACAAAAATAAACTCAAAGTAGTTCAAAGACCTTAATGTAACTCCTGAAAATTTGAAACCAGTGGAGGAAAATAGGGGAATTACTTCAATATTGGCCTAGCAATGATTACCTGAATCAGAAGGGCTCCAGTGGCCTAGAAGAAAAAAGCAAGAGTTGACAAATGGCATTGTATCAAGTTAAAAAGTTTCTGCGCAGCAAAGAAAACAATCAACAGAGTGAACAGACATCCTGTTCAGACAAAATGGAAGAAAATCTTTACCAGCTACTCATCTGACAGAGTATTAATATCCAAAATATGTAAGGACTCAAACCCAAGTTCAGTGGCACACACCTGTAACCCCAACTACTCAGGAGACTGACACTGGAGGATTGTAGGTTCAAGGCCAACCTCTGCAATTCAGCAAGACCCTGATTCAAAATAAAAAATTTAGAACTGTCTGGGTTTGTAGCTCAGTAGTAGACTGTCCCTCAGTGAATCCACATACTGGAAAAAATAAAAAATAAATAACAGCAAAGGAACTAGAACTCCAAACAGAAAACAGGCAAATTGTCTGAACAAATAATTCTCAAAAAAAAGTACAAATGGCTAACAAATACATGAGAAAATCCTTACCCTCTTTAGCTATTAGGGAAATGCAAATCAAAATTACTTTAGGATTCCATCACACATCAGTCAGAATGACTGTTATTAAAAAATAATAATAATAGAGTCTACTGAAAATGTGGAAAGAAAGGAACCCTTATAAATTCTCAGCAGAAATGTAAATTAGTACTGACACTATGGAAAATAGTGTGGTGTTTCCTCAAAAACTAAATAAAATTACCATGTGATACACTTCTGTGTATTTATCCAAAGGGAATCAAGTCTGCATGCAAAAGAGGTATCTGCATATCAATATTTATTACAACACTGTTCACAGTAGCCAAAATATGGTATTAGCCTAAGTGACTGTAAACAAAGAAAATAATCTATATATAAACAATGGAGTATTATTCAGCCATGAAAAAGAATGAGATCATTTCATTTGTAGGGAAATTGATTTACCTAGAAATCATCATGTCAACCAAACTATTCAGACACAGAAAGACAAATATCAAATGTTTAGGACTGGGAAGAGGACCAGAGGGGAGGGGAGTGGGGAAAGCAAAAGAGAGTAGAAGGGAGGGTAGACATGATCAAAGCACAGTATTTGCATGTATGGAAATGTCACAGTGAAACCCATTAAGTTGCACAATTAATATGCAATAATTATAATTTTAAAAGATATATAGCTAAGCTAAACTGAAATGTTCTAAGTTTAAAATATACTTTGGAAACTGTAACACTGTAAAATATTTCATTAATAATTTTTGGAATGACTATATGTTGAATTGATAATTTTTAAGTACATTGAGACAAATACATGAGTAAATTTAAAAAATAAATATCTCTATCAACTGAAAGTGTCTGATACACTAGAGAAGTCAACAGAAATTGTAGCTTATCTATCCCAGAAACCAGAAGAGGATACATTCTCAAATGTGAGCTTTGGTGAAGACAGGATGTGGGTAACCAGGTGCATCTGCAACTTCCAGGGCCTGAATTGAAGTAAAATCACCTTGAGATGAGTAAAATGGCTTCATTCAAATGCCAAGCATCTCAAAATTCTGACATCTAAAATTGAAGACAGAGAAGCAAGCTACCCAAGCTATGTGGAAAGAAACGCAAAATGAATCTTAGAAAACTCAGGATACCATAAAAGTGGCAGTTTGTGTCAGGTACAGATGGTGTCATCTTTTCAGATAGATGCATTGGCACAACCTCAGAGGACAGTGTCATGTTGACCACAGGTGAAGTTACGATGCAAAGTCAGCTGTAAGAGGATGTCTACCCTTCTCTGACACTGTCTTATGGATAGGCTCACAGGTCTGCTCAGGCATCAGTCTCTAACAAATAAAACCTACATTGTAAATTTCAGGGCCTTTTTGTTTACTGGATACCATACCTAACTCTACAGTATTAACCTAAGCCATCTGAGTATCATTCAATCTATAATCCTTTATTGAGAGCCTGTGGTACTACAGGTAGTCAACCAAGCACTGAACACAGGGTCTTTTTCATCCAGCAGTTCACAGTGCAGGGAGACTTGGGTGAAAAACTAGAAAATACAAAACTGAGATGCACACCAATGAAATAAAGTACAGATTTATTGAGGGGACACCACATATTTTGACCTTTGGAGAGTTTAAAGGCCTTTCCTGAATAGATGATGTCTGAGTAGTTGCCTGAATTAAGAGAAGGAACTTTCAAAATCCATCTTATCATCAATGAGTCATCAATCATCAACAAATCATCAATCATCAATGAATCATCAATCAGTCAAATAATTATAGCAAAATTACAACAATAATTTAAATGTTTACTAGATGCCAGATACTGTGCTATGTTCTTCTGGATTATATTTCACATAGCTCTCAAAATTATCTTCCGAAGTAGCTATTATTGTTTTTCTCAGATTATAGGTGAGAACATTAAAACACAAAGGTTCTAAATAACTTGCTCAAAGATGTTGTTAATAAGTAAAAGAAATGAAAATGCCAAAGGCAAAAAGACAAACTATGAGGTTTAAAATTGGGAGTGTGCTAATGAGTGGATATAGAGAATCTATTGTAACAGTACCAACCAGCCATAAGGAGATCAGACAGGAAGTCATGGTGGCCAGAATTGAAATAGGAGAGGAGACACAAATTACAGATTTATCAGTTTATAAATCTATTAATAAAAAAAAAAAACAGAAGCCATACTATCACTTAAGAATGCATCTCTAAGTAAGAAGAGTCATGGTTTAGAAGAGAATGCTGAGGAACACCTCCACTTAAGAGGAGACAAGGTAAGCAAGCCCGCAGAGACCTTAGGAACAGTCTCCCAGTGTCCTCTAGAAATGTCATAGTCTTTCCTACCTGTGAGTCTTTGTACAAGCTGCTTCTCTCATCTGTGTTATCATCTCCCCTCTCCTTTTCTTCTACTAAATCTCATCTGATCTTTTCAGATCCTTCTCCAACATTCTTCCCTGAGCACTCCTATCCCCAGAAAAATGGTTTGTTCCATAAAGTCTATTACATGTCCCATCTTGATCATGATTCAATTGTTATTTTCTAGCTGTTTCCCCACTCTGGTCTTATATGTCACACTAATTATAAGCTTCTTAAGAGCAAGGGTCACTGCTAAGTTTTTTCTGGTATACCTCACAGTTCTAGAATTGGACCCATGGTAGGTATTCACTAGCACGTAAAGATCAGTGGTTGTTGAATGACTCCCCAGTGTTGCGTGCAAAGAGTGATTCATAGGTTCCAATATATGCAAAATAGAGCCGGTTTAAACCGATTGTCCCAGTGTAGTTATTAATAGTGCCTTTTTGCTGTCAAAACTGACACCATTTGGACTGTAAATTATGTATGGTCACTCTATTGATAGTATAATCAACATGTATTTTTTAAGTCTAATATTTTTAAATAGTACTATTTCCAAAATAGGCATCAAGTTTTCTTGGGGAGTAAGGCATATTAAGGTGTTTTGGCACACTTTTAATATGGAATGATGTGTCATTCCAGATGTTTCCATTATTAGTGGCCTGTTGCTCAGTTGACAGAAGTCATAGTTTATTATGTAGTCACAGTTTTTTTTAAGAACCATTAAAACCCTCCTCCATCTCTCTCCACATACGTGTATGTGTCTGTGTGTGTGTGTGTTATATTTTATATACCATTATATATGAAATGTATCATATATATTATATAGTCCTAATCTAGAATTTTATAAATGTTAAGTACTTTTTCATATTTGTTTTAAGGACAACCATTTTGAGTAAAGAGTAATGTGATCTTCCCAATAAGTGGAATTATAATTTTTGTATGTTTTCAGGGGAAAAAAATTCAGTTATCATTTATGTAATCGAAATAATCTATCATCCTTAATGAACAATGATATGAATAAAGAGTAAAGAAAAATATAGATTATTAAACTTGATTTAATACAATTTCAAAAATCATCAGAAATCAATAGTAAGTTTTATCTTTACTTCTGATTATGTAGTTTGGATTCCAAATAATACAAATTCACAAGTTGATCCCCAAGTCCCCATCTAATACTTCTCTGTTAAGATCTTGCAGCTAGGCAGCACAGAAGGAACTAGATACCATTCTTTTTTGTGACCCATACACTCTCCAAGGACCATTCCCAGTTCCCTCAATTCCCAGGATGAAACTGCATGAGTCCTGGGGGAGTAGTTTATGTGTGCCTTGGCTAATCTGTGTTTACTAGCACAGCACAGAGGTGCTCTGTTTGTCTCAGAAAATAGTTATAAATCACACTTCTTCCATCATAAATATGCATTTATCTTTAGAATATATCACCAACTGAGTCATTTTGATGTAAATATTGCACCTCTTAAATATAATGATGATAATAGAGGCTGTGAATCTACAGATTTGCACAAGTACTCTCTTTTCAATAACTGAAAATATTTAAATCACAGAAGCTTTAACATCCTATGGGGAGTGGCAGACAGACTTGTCAACAGAGTGGGACTTACAGAAGTTGTGACTGTTTTCTCAGTAATGAATAAAACACTCACCAGCCCTTGTCAGGAAATGACTGCATTTTCTAAGTTCGTATGTTCCAGCTACACTGTGACCAGTAGCCTGAAGTGACTGACAGCTTCTTAGCTCCTCCAAGGCCTGTCGTCACAAACAGAGGGCTCCATGGCAAAGGGCTGGCAACTACACAGGGCAGGCCAGCACCTGTAGATTTCTTCCTTCAGTCAAAAGACCTGCTGGAGTCATCCAGCTTTCTGACTAGTCAAGGGACCCCTTTTGGTAGGAGGTGCCTGAGAGCTCAGACACTTTATCTGATGGGTGGTAATCTGGTGGTACTGCCATTCTTTACTCTTTGGCATCCTTGTTTGGAAACTGTCTCCATTGGGTAATTTTACTTGAAGATTAAAGCACAGATTTTTATATGTGTCTTCTGTTCTCTGAATGTAAAAATTATAAAATACACCTACATTCACTCCTAAGTGGCAGTATTGTAATTCAGCAGATTACTGTTTTTCTCTGAAACCTGGAGTCGAACTGTCTTGAGCCGGAAGGCATTCAAGCTGCTGTTTTTCCCTTAGCTGTATTTCTCTATAAGCATCTAATTGTTTCAGAAAGTGATGTACAGTATGCAAAAACCAGAATCTGATGCAAATAAGTCTGTATGGCACTAAAGCTAACAGGTGTTCTCATTAATGTAAGTAGACATGGAACAATTCTTGAATGTTTTATAAACACTCAAAATCATTGCCAAATATGTTACAATAGCATAGATGTACTTACATACTGCAACATCTTTTATTCTTATTTTGCAACCTCAGCACTTATTAATAGAAAGACTTGTGTGAGTAATAATCTAGTGGCAACAATTCTTTCTTCTGCTTAGGTCACTATTTTAAAATTAACTATCTAAATAAAATTATTAGTAACATAACTACTGACACCTCCCACCATAGTTTGTTTGTTTATTAGTATTAACAGTTTTTAGTAAAATTAATGACTGAAACAATTACAGATCAGCAATAAACACCTTTGCCCTTTGAGGATCTCTAAAAGTTCTGCCATTAATCCTTTAAAATTCTGAATTTGTGTTAAATTTTCCATACTGTCAATTCCCAACTAGAATGTTCCAATCATAGGGTGATATATTTAGGTGGTGTAGTATAGTTTATCCCATAACACATGAGTGGCTTGGGAATATAATCAAGAACATTATTTTCTATGCATTGAAATACAGACAACTCTTGGTTTTTCCTGGCCCCTCCAAGTTTATAATCCTGTTTTCTGAGGTTCAGGACTTGTTGATTCATGGAAAAATACAGTCTTCAGGTGGCTGTACTCAATCTTCACAATTATTTACCTACTCTACTCTGATGAAGCATGATCAATAAATGTCAAAAATATATTAGCTATATTACCTGAAAGAATGAAATTGTATTTCAGTCTTCAAATGTTTATTATAATGGAAGATGAGTTAAATAAATTATGCCATATCAACCAACAGAATAGTATGCATTCACTAAATGAATAAGATAGGTAAGTTTTATATATTTATAATTTTCTTAGTGTCCCTATGCCTAGGTTGTTCAGCAATGGCAGACAAGTGCTGTTGGCCTCATGGTTATGGTAGCATAGTAGGGGAATGGAAAAATCAACAGGGCATTGCAAAGTAGACCAACTGGTGCTGTGACAAAGGGAGGTAGGATAGCATGAGAGCCTTTTGGGGGGTGACACCTATTTCACAGAAGCCTTTACCGGAAAAGTGACATCAAAATTGATTTAAAAGATATGATAGAAGAAGTCAGAGGATTCTAGGCAGCAGAAACAACCTGCTATAAGGGAAGAAATGAAAATTAGTATAGGACAGCTGGGGGACAAAAATATTTTCAATATAACTGGATTGTTGAGATGTAGAGGGAAATGTGGAACAGGGGAACTGCAGAGCAGGTAGGTGCCAGAGCACACAGGGTCTGGCAGGCTTAATTAAAGAGTTTGCACTCCACTGCAACAGCTGTGGGGAACCTCAGAATGATATCAAGCAGACGAAAGGGATGATCAGTTCCAAATTTCAGAGAGATCACTGTGGCTGCGATATGGAGTATGGAATGGAAAAGGAAACACGGATGAGATAGTGGAAAAGGCAAAGGGTATTTTAACTAAATCCACATGGGTGATAATGGTATTTAAATAGTTAAATTCAGAAAAGATTTCACAAGTGTTGTGTTACCTTTTTGTTGCTATGATCAAAATATCCAACAAGAACAACTTAGAGGAGGAAAGATTTATTTTTGGCTGGAGGTTTCAAAGGATTTAGTCCATGTTTGCCATTTCATTTCTTGAACCTAAGGTGAGGAAGACCCCTCATGGTGGAGGGGCATAGCAGAGGAGCCCTGCTCAGCTCATGGCAGTCAGAAAGTGAAAACAGAGGAAGGAGTCAACATCAAGATATAGTCTTCAAGGGTATGCCCCCAACAATCTACTTCCTCCAACCCATGCCTCACCTGCCTATAATTTTCATTAATCCATCAAATGGATTAATTGATTGATGATAAAGCCCTCATGATTCAATCATTTTATAAAAGTTCCATCTCTCAACATTGCTGCTTTGGGGACCAAGCTTTAAACACATGAGACTTTGAGGAACATTCCATATCCATACCATAAATTATACATGATATTTTCATTAAAATACAAACACATACACAATATTTATTAATGGATCCAAAAGGTATGAAAGGAGAGAAAATAGTTCAGTATATACTGGGGAACGAGGAATTCTGCATTGATGTTACACTTTCAAATTTTAAAAAATCTTCAAATGAGACTTATTTAAATAATAATAATAATAAAATTACTTCAATTTGATAATGATTTAGGTAGCAGATGCCCAAATATCATGTATCTAGATGAGTAATTGAGCACAGTGACTAAAGCTCAGGATAGAAGTGGCAGCAGGAGTGGCTGACTGGTGAATACCCATAGCCTAGACCTTGGATGCTGTATTTAACTGGAGACAACTGTTCCCCCCAAGTTTCAAAATTAAGAGCCATAAAACTCTATGTTCATATCTTTTTATAACAACTGCTTCGATTAGTCACTTTTTCAGTCGTTTTTCATATGAGCACCACAGGCAAAAGTTTGGGTGTAACTGACTGCAAAACTGTGGAAACTGCTAAACTATCTACTAATTACTTGGATAGTATTCTTTCATGAATATTGAGAAGACTCTCAGTACTTAAAATATTTTAGCACAGATAAAAGAATGAACACAAAATTTGTTTGCTTGCTCATCTGACGAAAATCTGAGTGTAGACATTTCATTAATAAACAGAAAGGTAGATTCAGCAAATGACATGAAGTGTAAATGTTCACTATGGGGCCAATTTTATTGTGCAGAAAAAATCTCTGATGTAGGAATGCATGGACCAAATTATTTGGGTGTCAAAGGTACAGCTCAATTTCAATTAAAAACCATTGTTTTTTAAAGGTTGGCCTTAAACCTTATATTTCAGAATGCTCTTGAGATCTGTCGTGTACATAGCTCAACATTTGTTTACTTTCCATTAAATAAGAAATTGCTTACATGGGCAGGTTATGTTGATATGATGACACCACTGAGGTTTCCAATAAATGTACATGCAAATCAATCAACCCAAACACATTGAAAACATATCCAATAAACATCTGGAAACTAATGAACACACATTTGTTAACACGAGGGGAGTTGTGGAAATGCAGGATCTATTGGTGGCCCAGCTTATTTAGTAGCATGTGGATTTAGGAACATTTCACAGAGTCAGAAGAAACAGGGTAATTATAACATAAGGTTCAACATCTTTAGATATGTAGAACATTTTCCGTTGCTTAAAACAAATATTCCCTAAGAAAGTATAAAACATTTTTCTGACTTGCAAAGTTTTTGCAGTCTATCATTTAAATTACTTAAATAAAGGGAGCTTTACTGCTCCCCAAAGCTGAGAATATAACACCCTCCATGCATATTAGCTTGATCTTCTTGACAGACCAGAGAAGTGTTTGTGTGTGCCAATTAAAACAAAAATGGGTCCCTCGTGGCTTGTTCCTCACACAACTTCTGAAGACTGCTATCATTGTTTGCTAGGGTAACCCTGGATAAGGCCGCTATCCAAAGTAAACAAACTTTTTAAAACTTTCATGACAGATGGGGGTTACAAATGGATTTTAATAAGAGAGTTGCCAAAACAACTTTTTTTTTTAATAATCAGTATATATTTATTTAACATCTAGCAACATTGGGAACATAAGACAGTTACTTTCTCACAAAATGCTTTAACAAATAACATTTTTGGAAAGACAAATTGAAGACCTTTTCCTTGAAGCTAGTTTTATGTTAACTTTGGTCTGAGATTTTTTTTTTAAAGTTAGAAGTTCTTCAAGCAGACTGTAAATTGTAGACAGCAATGCAGTCCAATAATGTAATTCCTTTGGTGGCCATAAACACCTTTGAAAACAAGTAAGATAACTATTAATATAATCGTGACAATCTTCATTTGATCAGCTGTATCAAATGTTGAGTGATGCAAGATGAAAACAATGTGAATCTGGGTTTTTTAAAGCATTATTGCTTTGATTTTAGGTTTTGATATCTCATTATAATGTAGCCAAAATATATATCCACATTTTATGCTGTGGGTATTAAATAAAGATATGGCCAAAATTAATAACATAAAAATAATTCATATTCACATCAAATAAAGTTAGTATATTTTGACATAACTTTTTATTTCTACTTAATTTAATTCAAATGTAATGATTTCATCATGAAGTACAAAGTATCTCCAAATATAATAATAATTAAATTCCATTCCCCTTATCCACTTATTTCTAAAACCATTGTAGCCATATCATTTAACATGTTTTAGGACTCTTAGGACATTTGGTAAATTTTATTATATATTTCCTATATATAGTTTCAATTTCATTAGAATGGAGTAAGTTTCCTTAAATTCTTAGTCACAGACTGATTCTAAGCAAATTGTGAAAGAGATTTTTTCAAATGTAGGATTGTTTTAGTCCTTTTTAGGATTTGAAGACTTTTTGAGGTGTCTTAATTCTGCCTGAAACGTTTTTGTTGTTTTTTTCACAGCAAGAGAATGGTGGTTTTGGAAAAATAAAAGAAAGAAAAAAATCAAAATAGGAATATTAGGTGATTTTTTTTTAAGTTCTGCTGTCTTTAGCATAATACCAAGGAATGAATGACTTGGTATAAAGTCAATATTCCAAATTTCACAACTGAAACCAAATCATCATGGCCTTTTCATATACATTCACATTATCCTTAACCGTATACACTCTTTGCTGAGAATTCATGAACTTGAAATCAGAATCTTTGTAATCTCTTAATTCTATCACTTCAATGATGCCAATTTGATACAATGGCATTCTTGTTTTCCTCATTTTCTTCATTTGCAAAATTACTTTATGACAGTGGAAGGAAGCTGCATTTGGAGAATGTTTATTATGTGCTTTGAGATCATTAAAGCTGATATCACTTTGCATAACAAGTGATAGTATTCATATCCTTAATATGCTAAAGTTCCGATACAATCAACCTTTAAAGAATAACATATCATGACCAGCAGTTTATATATAATGATGTAAATGTGGCAGCAGTAATTACTCCCTCCTCTGAAATCGTGCCATGAGAGTTGTTTGAGCCGCTCACACTGAGTCTTACTCTAAGTCATTTTCTCTTGTTATTTATGTTTATATGCATATGTTCTATTTATTCAAACAGATTGTGAATTGTTGAGGGTGGGGATTGTTAGCTTCTATCCATGTGCCTTGGACTTAATGGATGCTGAATCAGTCCTTGTTGATGATTAGGGGATTAGGGGGATGATCAGTCATGAACACATTCTCTTGGTCCCCCTGAACACAGAATTATCTGTGGAATTTATTTTGCAATTGGAAGGGTAGTTTATCAAAGAGAAGGAAACCCAATGTCACTCATCATCTCTTGCACCTTTGGTAATCTCACAATGTATATTTGAGGTCAACTAGAAAGGAAGAAATCAACAATACTTACCATTCAAATATATTTTGCTGATGAGGTATCTATCTATAACATAAATTAATCCATTAAGCATTATATCCACTTGGTTATTATCTATAAAAGACTGACAATGTCTAAATTAAAATATTGCAATGTTTAGTCTGTGGAGCTGTGAATAGTTTTAATTTGAATCTTCTTTCTTTTTATTTATTCCATTCTCTACAGTAAATTTCTCTTACTCTTATAATCAGGAAAAAGTGTTCTATAAGGAATTTGTTCCAATTCTCATACATGAATCTTTGAAAATTTTAATAGCATAAATGCCATTCTACACATTAGCTTCTCATTTAAATAAAATTCTGAGACCACAAAATCTTGCTGTTACAATGAATATTGGTAAGGTAATACTTAATTGACAATATTATAAATATAAACACTACTCTTAAAATGACAGTAATTACAAATATAAATGCTACTCTTAAAAATATTTTAAGATATGTTCAATTAACCCAATAATATCAATGTAATTTAAATCTATTTTTTTCCCTCTACATCTCTTATCTGGAATATTGGAGCTTGCCTCCATCTTCAGAGGAACCGCAAGTACACAGGCCAAGGTTCCAATCCAAAGGGAAAGTATTGTTGCTAATACCAAAAAAGCTTTAAGGAATGTGTCTATTCTGTATGTTTTTCAGTGGATGTACTTATGCAATTCCTGTGTATGGATCAATCTTTACTGCATGCCCTCAGACCATTAATCTCCAGGATATATAAAGAACTCAAAAAATTAACACCAAAAAATCAAATAAGCCAATCAATAAATGGGCTAAGAAGAAATACAGTCAATCAACAAATATATGAAAAACGTTCAACATCTCTAGCAATTAGAGAAATGCAAATCAAAACTACTCCAAGATTTCATCTTACTCCCATCAGAATGGCAATTATCAAGAATACAAGAATGTAGGGGGGAAAAGTACACTCATACATTGCTGGTGGGACTACAAATTGGTGCAGCCATTGTGGAAAGCAGTATGGAGATTCCTCAGAAAACCTGGAATGGAACCACTATTTAACCCAGCTATCCCACTCCTCAGCTTATATACAAAGGACTTAAAATCAGCATACAACCATGATTCAGCCACATCAGCGTTTTAGCAGCTCAACTCACAATAGTTAAACTATGGAACCAACTTAGGTGTCCATCAACAGATGAATGGATAAAGAAAATGCAGTACACACACACACACACACACACACACACACACACACTGGAATATTAGTCTTAAAGAAGAATGAATTATGGCATTTACTAATAAATAGATGGAGCTGGAGAATATCATGCTAATCGAAATAAACCAATCCCCAAAAACCAAAGGCCAAATGTTTTCTTTGATATGTGAATGCTAATTCACAATAAAGGGTGGGGGCAGCTAAAGAAGAATAGAGTTACTTTGGATTAGGCAGAGGAGAGTGAAGGGAGGGGAGGGGGTATGGGAGTAGGAAGGATAGTAGAATGAATCAGACATTATTACCCTATGTACATATATGCCTACAAGACCAGTGTGATTCTACATCATGTAGAACCAGAAGAATGAGAAGTTATACTCACTTATGTGTGATGTGCCAACATGCACGCTATTGTCATGTATAATTAGAACAAATTTTTAAAAATGAAAGATTAAAAAAAATAATTAGGTGGACCCAATTTAGAGTGAAAAAGTCTGACACAAATTTCCCCACACAGGTACTCAAAGATATTTACTATTGACAACATTCACACACTTTGTTAAGGCTGCTCTGATGCCCTGATATATCCCTTTAAATATGATCTGGTGGAGATGTCTTAAGACATTTGCCAAAAGTAGGCTTCTAAGCAAAATGGAAACCAGCAGCTCTTACCTAAACCCATTGTGTTTTCTATAAGTTCTTCCTTTATTACTTCACTCCCATATCTATCATGTAAGAAAAACATGATAAAAGAAGAGTTCATTAGCATGGCTAAGATCAGATACTTTATCCCTCTTATTAGTACTACATCATTTTATATTGTCATTGTATGTTGTTCAATCACAAGGTTTAGTCAAAGCTCACATTCCTTACTGATGACATTTTTCCCCAAGAGTGTTAAAAATTCATTTGTTCAAAGTGCAAATACATTCAGCAAGCCACTTATCAGAAATCCTAAAGAGGTAATGTGAAAAAGTGGATCGAGAACCCTGAATTAAAGGGACTTTACCAGTCAAAGATTTTGCAACTACTTTCCTATGACAGGAATGGAGCAGAACAAAGTCAATTACTGAGTGTAATTAAGAAGTGGATGCATTTAAACTGTAGAGTGCAGTAGCAGACTTCTCCAGACTGCCTAGTAACTCAAAAGATTAGTGGAAAGACAGAGGAAAGGATGTGAACTGGATTTCTCTGGCAGTATGATTTGAATGAATTGCATTCCTATAGTTCCCTCATCTTGCTTCCCAAAATGAATTTATAAATCACTTATTATGTATGATTAATGTAATAATATACATGGACAAAGAAACTTTCAAAATACATTTTGCTTCTGATTGTGTTAGCAGTAAAAGATTCCCTTTGCATTGCATAGCATGCACCAAAAATGCTAATGCATTGCTGAAGTACTTATATTTTATCACTGTTTGAATTTACTAGGCCAAAAACTGAACTATGTTGGCTCTCTCATAAACCCTCAGAATACAGTAAATCTAATTATGTTTGTTTCTTGTACTTTAAAAATGTTGCTCCTTTTTATAATTTTAATAATGGCTTATTTATACTGGCAGAGAATTATTATATTAGATTGCACATTGTGCTTGGTTTAAATTCATTTCTGTGTATAATAACAAATTATGACGTTGCACAGTATATTCATAATCAAAATATTTAAACTTAGGATGAAGGTACAGGTCAAGGACATTACTAGTTTTCTTGTGTTAGTTAGAAATGACCTTATATTTTTAGATTTCTACTTCTGAAGCAATATTTTTAAAAGTAAATATTTGGGAGTCTATTTAAGTAAGGAATAATGCAGTGGTGTTCAGATAATTAGGCAAACATCAGCTTAGTTGTCTTACTGGATATATAAAACAGAGGACTATTTTGAGCCATCCCAAATCTTAAATGCATTTTTTATTTTTAAAGAGAAAGAGTGATTAGCCCTAGTAATCTGCCAAATTCTAGGGTGGGTAATTAAATCCTATTATTTTCTAATTTTTCACTTATAATTGCATACACTTTAGACAACTCTCTTTCTTACTGTAGAAGGAACCAGACTTGATATGGGAACTCATGTCACTCAATAAGAGTTGCTTTGCAGTATAATGTTGCAACTTTATAGACATTTTGTGAAAAATAAATGACAAATGAGTATATGTGCACATGTGCCACCGAAGATTTCTTAAAACCTACAAGATCATTGTCTTTAAATGTTGCCATAAGAATAAGTCATTTGGGGTTATAATTGTCACTTTAATGATAGAGTTTTAAAGATGGCCTGAAGCATGATTTGTGATTTTCTGAACTCGTGCCACATTTCAGCATTCACCTCCTATTTAGAGCAAGCAAGACTGAGAAGAGTATTTTGAAATGCCAGTCCTCTCAACCTCTGAAGCCTTGCTTGATGTGTGACAGTAGTTGGGAAATGTTCATCTTCCTCTTGCAACAAAAAGTCAATAATACAAAGGGAAGATCTTCACAGTTCAGATTGATGGCCTCATACAAAAAGCATGTCCACACCCACTCTAATCAAATTCTCCTCAAAGGAGCCCTTTATGTGTGAAATCAAGAGCATTGCTCTGTTTCTATAGGGTCACATCCTTTTCTCACAATTCTGGGGAGAAAAAGATTCACTGCAATGAAAAATGTATAGTTGCATGCTTAAGCATTGCCAACTACTTAACAGCACTGAGAGAAGGGACACTGGATGTTCACTTGATAAATACCCTCTAGGAGAGGTTCAAAGATGTAAATGAACTTTTATTCTAACAAACTCTTTTCGTGGGGAATTGGTCCTTTACTACTTTCCTATAGATCTTTATGATAGGAAAATAGAAACAGCCTAATGTTATTCTTCTGAATGACCTTTTAGAGAAGTCTGCATTAGTCTCTTTGGTAAATAATCTGTTTTAGAGCCCTCCATAAAAGGAAATCAAATATAGGAATACTATTAGATTTGAAAAAGACAAACAGGAAAGAGCCCAAAGTGCAGAATGAATTCTGACACACCCGGGTGCATTTTTCTGAGACTTCTGACTTAAGTGTGTACTGTCTGCATCACTCTGAACTTCCTGCCTTATTTCTCCTGAAGTTGGAGCAATTCAGCTTTAGCCTACTTTGAGTTAATCGTTCTATTATTAAAACAATAATGTATTTGTTATGACATGAAAAAAAAAACAGTTTATAGAGAGTACTTCAAAATGATCCTAGCCTCCCAGTTCCCAGAAAGACAATTACTGGAAGACAAGAAAATATTTCAGTGTATTAAACTCTGTTTTAGAAAATGATCTTTTTTTCAAATGTAAGAGATCTATCTCACATGGTTTTCTCACCTGTCAATATTTTTTTTTTCAGATCACAACAGTATCAGGAAATGAATTCCTTCTACAGTCAGATATTGACTTCATCATATTGGATTGGTTCCATGCTATCAAAAATGCAATTGACAGATTGGTATGTATTTGTTTTGGCTGTTACCTTTATTAGTTAAAATGTAGTCATTTAAATCTTATTGCTCAGGCATATAACGCACATTTAAACAGAGCATATGGACTGAGGGATATTAAGTTCTTTTAAGTTTAAATGGAGTCCACTAGTAATGTTTTTCAGCAGACAGGATTTGTGGGACTAAATGTCATTTAATTTCTCTCTTTCAAAAATGCAGTGCTTTTTTTCTGAAATAACATGGACATTCATTTACTAGAGGTTGTAAAAAGCACACAAGCGCTTAATAACTACTGAGTTTTTACATTTCCAGTTTATGCAGCTTCTAATACTTATTCTGGAAAATAAATATCATTGTACTTAAGGCCATACTCCCTGTTATAATACCAGCAAATAATAATCCTTTGTACTGATTTTTATTGTTCTTCTAACTAGGTTAGATTATTCTTCTCATGAAAATTACACATCTAGAGCTTCATGAAATTATCTTCAATCACACAGATATGTTTTTAAAAGAATCAAGTTATTTAAAACTACTCATTTCATACTTACTCTAATTTAGCTCACTAATATTTGTAAAATCTTGAGGAGAAAATATTCTGGAGACTTTTTAGTATGTTTTGCAATAAGAAAATACATTCTCTGTGTGATTTTGCTGATATTTGGTTGAAGTTTTTAATGTTAGTATTTTGAGATCAAAACTTAAAAAAATAAAATAACTTTTCCCTCTTTATTAATATAGTCTCCATAAACACACAAAGAACACATAAATTATTGTCTTTCAAAAGAGTGGACTCTGGGACCTGACTGCCTGTTTGAACACTGGTTCCATCATTTACTAGCTGTGGGGTCTGAAGCAGATTATTTTCTCTTTTGGCCTCAATTTTTTAATTAGTAAAAATAATGGTGACTACCTCATTGGATTCCTGTGATGATTAATTGAGTTAATGCATGGGTGCTTGTAATAATGTGCAACATTTAGTAAGCACCATGTGCATATATGATCTATTATTAAATTTTAACATAGGGTTTAGCATAGAGACCTTATCTTAAAATAATTACCATTTCAAACATTCCTTTAAATCTAATATCAAAATAGAATCAAAACTATTTAATGAATCCTTTCTTCATATTAAAATTATTGAGTCTAATTGTCTACTGTTTCCAGCCAAGGGAATCCAGTTGTCCATCAAGAAACCTGGAATTATTCAAACTCCAGAGATCCTCCAGTACTGAATTGCTAAGTCACTATGATAGTGATGTAAAAGAACAGAAACCAGAGCACAGAAAATCTTTAAGTGAGTATTTTCTTTGACTTGCTCATTTTAACTTTGTCTAAATGCAGTGCTTATGAAATATAAATGCATCAAAATGAGATTTAAACCAAACTCATACTTCTCATGGAAGTTTCGTAGCCATTTCTTGGCCAGGGATTCATGCACTGGAGGGCAGTTTGGGCACTTTGCTAGCATCATTGTTGGTAATGCCTTTTGAAAAATAATTATTCCAAGGTCATGGTCTCTGCTTACAGCAAACCTCTGAATCTCTGAGTAATAGCCATGGAGTTCAGATTGGTGATTGATTTTGAGAGTGGGAAATGTCAAGCGTCTCCAGACCTTGGTATGCTGACTATTTGATTTCCATACATTAAAAGGTATGAGTGACCACCACAGTTGGGTCAACCTAACCCAATGGGTTATGCAACTTTTCACATTTTCAGACCACCAGAAAGATTTAGAAATGCACATTCCAGAGGTTGATAGAAAATATGGGATGTGAATTAGAAGTTTTCCCAGGTCACATCTAGTTCTGCTATTTGAAAGTAATTGAATTTGAACTACAAAGAACTTTTATCACTTACATAGTGAACTTCAGTACTTTCATAAATCTTTTCCCAGCCTACTGCTTCTTTAATAAAAGGGACTATTAAAACATGTCATGTGTATTTCAAAGATTTGGTTTGAGTCTCAACCTTCTGAAAAAAAAAAAAAAAAAAACAGTAGATATCTTTAAAGTTATAGAAAACCCATTTCACAAAGTCTTAAAAACTATAGTGTCTTTCCTGAATCTTCTACCTAGCTATCTTTAATCTTCTAATTCACTATATTTTTGGCCTCTTACCAAACATCAGTATAGTTACATCCTAATTTCAATTTTAAGGATGCCTCAGTAAATTGAGAATGTACATGTGGACAAGTATGATGCTAGATAACTATATGCATATGTGTGATATACGTATGATAGCGTATCTTCCAGAACTGAATTGTTGAGAACCACAAAGTTAGAAATGGTATGAGAACTTGGACTACAAGTACCTTTTTGAAATTAAGTCATTCTTCAAACTCATAATTCATTCTCTCTCTTTCTTTCTCTCTCTCTCTCTCTCTCTCTTTGGTACTGGGTATTGAACCCAGGGTCTCAAACATACTAGATAAGAACTCTACCACTGAGCTGTACCCAAACATATGCTATAATTTTCAACAACTACCAAATACATATTTTAGTTAGCCAGTTATGCTATGTTGGAGTTTAAAGTGATTGGTATTAATGGCTAGAAAATGCATGATGTAGAGGGTTTTGAGGGAGTTAACATATGATTTAGAAAGAGTTTTTCCATCTGATGTTACAGTTTGGAGTTATTTCATTTAAAGAACAATTCCTTTAACTGCTAGTTATTAAACCCTTTTAATTCATATGGAATCAGATATAAGGTAAGATATCAGAATTAAAATTCAGTTGTCAGTGCATATTTAATATTAACTACACAAATATTTTGTAGTAGATAGAAAAGGCTATGTGATACAATGATTAGTTGATTAGGGATTTGAAAGATACCTTGACTTGCTTCTGACCTGAAGTTAGGGACAAATTAAAGGTTTGCAAAAATGTATTTTAGAAACATTGAGGCTAATAGATTATGTATAGAGCAGTAATCACTTTAAAAGTTTTATGATGCTACCAGGACGGGGGGAATTCTATGAGTAGAATACCTGCTATTTCTCTTTTGAATTTATTTTTCATTGAGACATATAGTTATTCTCTTTGAACTTAAATTCAATCCTGCCTAAAGACAAAAGACATATGATTTATTCTATTTGTTTCAAAACGTACCTAATTGTACAATGACATCACATTCACCTTTTACTTTGAAATTTAAAAACTAGTGATAACTAGAAAATATTTTGCACTTATTATCTAGCAGTTGTTCTAAGAGCTTGTTTTACATAGCCTCATTTAATGCTCCCACTAACTTTTTGACAGATACTATGATTAACCCTCTTTTATGGATGAGGAAACAGGCTTGGAAAACTAAGGTATCATGTATAAAGATACGTTATGGAGACTTGTTTCAAACCCAATCTGCTTTTATAACTTGTACTTTTAACCAAGATACCATAGTGAACAAATAAATGGTGAACTAAATCTCTATCAACTTTAAACTTGGAAAAGAATACATTAAATATTAAAAAACAAGACCTGTAGAAATCTGTAAACTTAAATGCAAGACCCAAAAACTTATTAACAAAAGAATCAAGATCAAATGTTCTCTTTGAACTTTGATTTTACTATTAAAATAAATGGTCATGTAATCTTTAATGCTAGCCCTGGTTTTAGAAAATGCTTGGTTTCTGTATCCCAGTGGATATGTATTGTTGCGAGCCTTGTTTAGGGTTAGCATGTTTTTTGCAAGGTAGGATAGTTAACATCCATCTATTTAAGAAAATAAGTTCAACACATATGTATGTTAATTTTCATAAAAGTGTAATCATTAACCCACCCATACAATGTCAAATTAGACTATATTTTTGAAATAATGATTGGTACATTTTATATTTAATACTTCTAAAAATATTTTTTTTTTTCAAGTAGGAAATAGTCTGTCTGAAGTCCCTCTGATCTTGGTCTTAGATTTGAACACCCAAACTTAGGTTTCTTACAACATGAGTTTGGTTTTATGTCACCCTCTGCAGATTAAATAATTATGTAGAATCAGAGATTCACAGTATCCTCTTCCTCATTAGTAGTCTAAGCACAAACTTTATTGTCAGTTTGCTGCCTTTGGCTTGCTGTGCCCTTGATGTTCCCACGAGTTTTGTCGCCAAGATTGTAGGAAGATAAAGCCAGAATTACTTTTTAAAAAAGCATGTGAACATCATTAGCAGCTAACAGGTGGTCATTTTTTTTGTCCAGTTTGTCTGTTTAACATGGGAAAAATATGTTCTCTCAATGAGTGGATTCAGAAAGTTGTATTAAAATACACTTTCCTTTTTAAAATATGATTCTAACCTGCCAACAGTATTAAGTACTAATCAGATATTTTAAGATATCAGTTGAGTCTAACAGACAAGAAGCCAGAAAATTCAATGTAAGGGCCAAATCACTGTGGGAAATTCAGGACACCAGTCTGGGATGAGTGTAGGAGAGCAGCTCTCCAGGGAGGGCTGTTATGGAAAATGGAGAGTCAATCAAAGACAATGCTAACATATTTCTCCAAGAGAAAATCTTCCACTGATGGTAAGGAAGAAAGGCCCAAATATAAACCCAGCATCAGATAACCTTGGAGAGGTTTTTTAACTTCTAAGTTTTACTTTCCAGATCTATAAAAATGGGTCTGATAGCATCCATACAGGATTGAGTGAGAATGTGAAATTAGAGATGTAAATATTTAGTTCACAGCAGGCACTCAATAAGTAGGAGCTCTTACTATTATCCTCTGTGTCCCCAAGCAGATGGTACCAAAATGGGCATGAGCCAAGGGTGGTGACTGATAGAAGACTGGAGCGGGGTGTATATACTTGACATCCTACTCCCTGAGTGTACAGAAAATAAGGGAAAAGAGCCAGAATTGGATATGGGAGTCATAGATGCAAAAGTCTAAATATGAGCAGCTGGTCTATCCCCTGGCACCTCCCCAGGTGAAAATGGCAGCCAGAGCATTCTTGGGAGCAGCACACCAGGACATAGTAGAAGGGCGCCAGGAGATATCTTGATTATTTTATGCCCAGAAGAACATGTCATTAAGAAGTTCTAGTTAATGGAAAAGACAGCATCTAGCTCTTTCCCTTTTGCTTTAGACACAGCTCTAGTCCATTCACTCAAAGACACATTCATTGTTTTTTATCAACAAATACAACCTAAAGGTACACAACTAAAATTCTCAATGCAATTTGTCTATGTTTTCCCTTTTAAAAAATATTTTTATAATTAGATTGTGCTTCAGTAGGAAATATATTAGCCTATCCACTGCCAAACTATAAAATCCATAAGTGTGAAGAAACTGGATAGCTATAATTGAGACTTTATTTGGTATTATAAATAAGCACCTCCTAAAGGAACAAGAGTTATAAGAATAAAGTCAAATGATAAAAGAACTTTAACTGTCCTTTGATTAAGTTATCATGAAAAACAAATGTGTTTTGGGTAAAATCCTAAAAATTCTTAGATGTGGATTTCTCAATTTCTTATCCCCAAATGATGTGTGCAATACAATTACAGGGATAAAGGTAAGGATGGGAAACTTGAATTGAGATATTTATACAATGCAGAAAATGAAAATGCTAGTGGTCTTTAATGTTCTTTGTTTTAAAAAGTTGCCTGTAGAATAATTATGATCATGCCATGTGGAAACAAGTTTAAAAGAGAATTCATTATTTTTAACTAATCTAAATAATTATAATACTGACTGGTCATAGCTGGAAGTAGGCTAATGTTCTGAAAATTCAGGTGTAAACTGGTTGCTTAGAACTTGACACATTTACTCAGGGAACCCATGACACTGAACCTCAGACACTGAACCTTCTGCAGTAACTTAGAACATTGTTTCTAGCAAAGAACTCATTCTGAGTGTGCTGTAACTCTGGCCCTAAGAGCTCAGACTTCCCAATAGCATTGCTCTCCATCTGGTTTCCCATTTCCTACTCCCTCACCCCTGCATCAACTCCACCAATGCAATTAGGAGCCTCAGAATAGCTTTGAATAGAAGGCTACTCACTCCCGAAACTCCTCACTGATGGCAGGGAGAGAATGTAGAGCCTCCAAGCCAAAAGGAAGGGTGAAGAAAGGAGAAAATGGAGGGCTGTGGAAGAAGATTTTGCAGCATGGGTGGGGATGTTAGTCCCCATCAAGGCAAATACTCTTTTTAACAATTGTGCATAACAAAAGATTAACTCTGGTATTGTCCCAAATATTAACATTTGATGAATCTAGGCAGTGGATACACAAGTCATCATGATACTATTGTTTAATCTTTTCTGTATGTTTGAGATTTCCCAATTGAAACCTGGAATAGACATGCACACATACATATACACATACAGTTAGTCACTGCCTATATGCATAATTCAATTTAAAAAAAAAAACACTAATTTTCTATTTATAGATTGAAAACTTTAAAATAAAGATTCAGTTTTGCATGTTACACTGATATTTTTTAAAGAAATATAAAACTCATTATTTTCCTGCTCTTCCCCCTAAACCTACACACACACACACACACACATATATATGCACACACACATATTTAATTATTTATTTATTTATTTATGTCAAATTTGTAAGATGTTTATTATTATCCAAATGGAAAACTCAGAGTATTTTCTTGGATAAATATGTAATTAGTAATTGTTTAAAACACATACTGAGAAGTCTGTCCTGGAGACTCTGAAGTACATATTTTAAAGACTTTATTTATTAAGAATTTCGTATGAAACAGCCTAGTCCTGCCAATGCATGAAACTAGGAAGAAGCAGCAGCCATCTGCCAAGAAAAAGAAAACAATATTAAAATTGCACAAATGAATCTTATCTTGTTTTGAAGAAACAGAAAGGTTTCTACCTGCAAACAGTAAAATCTCAGGATATTTGGATAGAATACTTTGGGTTATTATGTTGTCATGGCGACAGAGGCTCCCTATTTGGGTAAAATGATCGATCGACCTGACTACTTTTTCTCTAAAACAAATATTGTCATTCTGACACCAATTTCATTCAGTATCCACTGTAGAAGAATAAACGGTGGAGCTAAAATGTGAAAATAAATGATTTTAGTCTACTGTAGTTACAAAACAATATCTAAAGAACCATTGAGTGCCAATTTTCCCCTCAATTGTTTCCCATTGTTTAAGGAAGTTCTTTATTTAAAAATATTTCAACTGGTAAAGGAAAATATTTTTAAAATTAAGTGAAAATATATGTTGTTTAGTCCGGAGGATTTAAAATTTGTTAGAGAAAAATCACTAAAGATTAGACGCACACTTGATAAACAGGCATCCAAAGTAATTTGTCAAAAGCGTTATTCATGAAGGTTGTGAGGCTACTGTGGTCTTATGTGACCCAGTCATTGTTCTGACATGTGTTCCCAAGACAGTTAGCAGTGATCCCAGCTTTCCTGGGACCCATAGATTGTAGTTTCTTCAAAACATTTACTTCTCAATGAATCATGTGATAAGAGGACTTAGCTATGAGTTGAGCAAAGAATGTTCTGATTAATATCTCCCTTCCCATCTAAGGGGCTGATCTTGCCCTATGACCTGTGGGCATCCATGGTCATGTATCTTGTAGCATCAGCTACTCTGAGAGTCTGTCTAACCCTATCAGCTCTCCAGCACTAGATCACCCCATCCTCCTCCTGACCCTGGCAGCAACACCGTGACCATATTTCCCCTCAGATGAACTGCATTTAATCAATTTCTGATTTCATTAGGTCAAGTGGCATCTTTCTTTCAATAATAGGCCAAATCCAGAGGGCTCTTTGCTCTAACTCTCCAGCAATATTTTCTTAGCATTAATACGTTACTGTGACTGTAAACAAGAAGAAAACAATGCTCTCTGATCTCCCCCGAAAGCTTCTCTCTATTCCATGACTTTACAAGAGGCATAAATTATATCTTCTTGTAAAGTTAGGTATATAATATTCATTCATTATTGTCACATCAGTTTAAATCACCTTTCCTCAGTGCAAAACATAAAGTATTCTTACAGTGAAAACTATGCTGAGAATAAACATTATTTTGAACACAAATAATCTCCTCTTTCTAAACACAAAGTTTATCTGCTCTACTACTTTTTGATTCTGGAGTATAGGAATGTAGACTTCTTTTTCTTCAAAATCCTAAATGGAACTAATTTGATTTTTAATGTATTTATTTATATGTCTCAAATAGGTCTAACAATTGCTTAAAACATTTCAGTTATAAAAAACATAAAAACTTTTGAGATTTTCTTGGAAAATAAGTTTATTTGTATTACTTATAGTTTAATCCAAATCCTTTAATTGAAATCAGGTATTACTTTCACCCTAGAGTATGAGACAAATCTAAAAATACCATATTTCCTCAGAATTCAATAAAGTGTGTTCTATAACCTAAGAAATTTCTAACTTCTTTCAAGAAATGGTATATAGATGACTTGGGGAAAATAAATCAGCCAGTCAATCCATCTTTCTTTGATAATTTAAATAGTACTGAAGACAAATGTTCCTGTTGTCTTATTTTCCTAATGTAAATAGATATTCCCATTTGTATATAAAAAAATTAATAGAATTTAAAAAGAGTCAAAATAGGAGATACCATGACCAAATAAAAAATATAGGACTGAGATCTTGCTACCACATCTAGTATCCTCAAAAATCCAAAACTGAGGTCAAATGTTAAGAATAATTATTTCTCCTCTTCCTTCTCCTCCTCTTCCTTCCCCTCCTCCTCATCCTTCTTGTCCTCCTTCTCCTCCCTCCTCCTCCTCTTCTGGTTAAGAATCACTTCTGATAAATTTACTACACTGGGAAGCATATGTCCACGTTCCCCTATAGATAGCTCTTAATTGCCTGTGCCCCATTCCCCAGTCTGTACCACCATTCCATGACCCACAGTTTATGTTCCAGGGAAATAGTGCTTATAATCCCTGATGCATACCCTACATGCTAACTTCTACCTTTGAGATAGGTATTCTCAATATTAAACAAACATCCTTTAAGACTATCTCAGGTCATGACTTCCCAATATTTCCATCATCTTTTTTAATAACCTTTCTTATTTTGAAGAGTTACTATGTTTCACATTTATTCTTGAGGTTCTTTTAATTGCTATGACTTGGAATTTTCAAGGTTCTATCAGAGGCAATAAAATAAAAAGAAAGTTTGTAATACACAAAAATAATAGTAGTTTTGATAATTTTAAGACTCAGTACTTTTTTCTTGAATCGATTTATTTATAAAAATTCAGATTAACACAAAAGCTACAGAAAAACGTTATAGTAATGTTGGTCTTCAGTAACCTCCTCAAAATGTTATGTAAGATTATATAAGAAATTTGGGTCTAAGAATCAGAAAATTTGAATACAATTCTTACTCTCAGGATATACAGTTATATGATTTGAACAAGTTTCGTAAGTTTCCTAAAACTAATTTTTCTGATAAGTATAATGGGTATTTTTATATAACTATTACATACCATAAATATAAATGTGGATTTGATCTAAAACATATGTATTAAAGCTAAAATTATATATATATACATATATATGTGTTAGAGCTAAAGATTATATATATACATATATGTATATATATATGCTAGACTAAAATATATCTCAGAACTTTATAGGCTATATATTATGATATAAATATTGGATATAATGATTCGCATGAGTGCAGTCTGAGTAAACTAATCCTGAATTTTCTACTATAAATCCACCAATTTCTCTCTTTAGAAATATACCAAGAATGCACTTTTAATACAGAATAAACAAAATGCAGAATAAACATATGTAATTTGCCAAAACTTAATTTTTAATATTGTCATTAACTCAGAGGATAACATATCCTTTTATTTTTCCTTTCCTTAAGGTATTCTGAGTGTCATGGGGCATAATGTCATTCCTGATTGTGAACATGATATTATGGCAATCTCTAGATATTAAACTTGGTCAAATGTTAGTTGTTTTTTGCATTACTGTAGAATATAGTATATTAATGCAATTGTAGAATTTTGACAGAGATTTAAGTAAGTTTTCTTAAAAGTTAGGGAAGATTTTGTTTAAGTTTAATGTGATACATACAAATATTCTAACATAGAATAAGCCAGCATCATAAAGAATCTGATGATAAGGTGATTGATTTCATTGATCATAGTATAAATATGAAACACACAGATGCAAAGACTCTTGTAAGGGGTTAACTTAAAGATGCTGAAAGTCTGATCCCATCCAAGTGCTTTTCATTGGCTAGGTGGCAAGCATGCCTGGAGGCCCTCCATGTCCACTCTGTCAAAGGGGTGGCAGGTGTTATCTGGAAGAGTAATCCTAGCTGACCTGTACTTCAGTCATTTGCTTAAACCAGGATCATCCTAATCCATTAGATAGGGAGTACCTGGAGAGCATTAACCAGGACCTTCTAAGGATTACCCCTCCTCCCTTATAACCTAGAACAGAGTCTGAAAGCAGTGATGTTCAATATTAAATGCCTGAGTGAGTGAGTAACCTAATGACCAAGTGAATGAGATAGAATCCTGAGGAAATCATTATGAATTTTATGCCTGAGGAATAAGGGGAAATGTTGAACTGTGAAGCACTGACCTCTTGATGGGAGTCTTAGTAAGTTCAAAGCCAGCCTCAGTAACTTAGCAAGGCCTAAGCAACTCAGCAAGACCCTGTCACTAAATAAAACACAAACAAGGACTGGGGATGTGACTCAGTGGTTAAGTGCCCCTGGGTTCAACCCCAGTACCACACAAACACACACACACACACACACACACACACACACACAAAATAACAATAATAAAAGGGTCCACCATGCTCCCATTACCTGTAGTACAAGACCAAATTAGTTGGCATTCCTTGCAAGACCCTTTGTCAATGGTTCATTGTTCCTTTCCAACCTTGCTTTAGTTGTTACCCCAATGTTTTGTACACTGAAGGTTCATCAATCTATTGCTGTTCCCCAAACTCTTCATATTCCATGACTCTCTGTCCCCCATTCTAATATGTATTCACTTTTTTCTCTGCATTCTTTCTTCTCCATTTGAAAGACTCCCACAAGTCCACAATCACATCATATTCTAGAAATTTTTCATTGCTTCCATCCCTTACCCTACCTTCCCCCAAATCCTCCATGAGGTCTAGAGGTCACTTTCAAATATTCCAACTTTTGTCTGAGAGACCATTTCAGGGCTGCAGTTCCAGCACAGTGCATAACAATAGCATGTACAAAGCCCTGATTTGATCCCCAGCATCAAAATATCAAAATCAAAATATCAAATAGTTATGAAAATAGTTTTCATTTTGAAAACTATTTTCATAACTATTTGATATTTTGATTTTGAAATGGCCAGCTATGGTGGTGCACACCTGTAATCCCAGTGGCTTGGGAGGCTGGGGCAGGAGGATCACAAGTTCAAAGACAGTCTCAGCAATTGTGAGTCCCTAAGCAACTTGTTGAGACTCTGTCTCAAAATAAAATATAAAAAAAGGGCTGGAAGTGTGTGTGTGGCTCACTGGTTAAGTAGTACAAAAAAATTATCAAAATACTTGATTAATTAATTTTTAAAAGATAAGGACAAGCACACATTGCCGTATCACAAAACTAAGTTTTCCAAGTAGCTTATTTATTTATTGATTGATTGATTCATTCATTCATTCATTTTATGTTGAAAGCTGAAAAACACCATGTAGCTTTGGGGACCGACAAGACATGCTTATGTCAAGGAGCTGTCTAGTCTCCCTTTGTGCAGAATAAATCTCCATATGGTCATCAGCATGACCATTCCATGACAGTGCATAATTTCAGATGGTGAATATTTATTTACTCTCATCAATTCCTTCCCACCTATGATTACAGACAGACTGATACAGAATCAAGACACAAACTTCCAGTGTAACTTTTGCCTGTGCCACACCCAAGTCTTAAACTCTGAACTGGCCTTATAAAGTCAACAGTTCTAGCAAAGCACAATAACCAAAAAAAATTCTAAAGATTCTAAGAATAAACTATACTCACCAAAACAAACAGATAAGAAACCAAAGCTGCAAGCAAGTCCCTGGAAATGATCCACTAATTCCCTGGATATACCATGTGTAAAGCCCATCTGAGACTCTATTTACCTTACATTTGGCTCTTCTTTTGGGAACATGTGATATCACCTTTTTGTTTGCTTGTTTGTTAGTTTTCTTCTCCAAAAAAAGAATGACAGTATTTGATTGCATAAGTGATGTTTTATGTGGTTCTCGAGTTCTTGAGTTCATTTCCCATCGGCTGTTCAGGTTAGATGTCCTAATTCTGGATGAGCCACAGCTTGGCTATTTGACTCAGAGTTAGCTGCTCTGTGCTGCCTGCCAAAACAATCCAGGCCCACCAGGCTGCACTTCAGTCAAGTTGTTTTTGAAAAATCTCAAAGAAAACAAAAGTAGGCTCACAATCTAGTTCTCAAAAACAGAGACTAATTTAAAATAAGATCTGATTAATCCTTCTACTAGTGAGATTTCACTCACTGAGAAGAAATGATAATGACTGTATCCAAACTAAAATATTTTCTCAGATCCACTTTTCTTTTTTTTATTCAAGAAAATGAAAAAGGAAATGGGCTAATGATAATCATTTTCTCAATAATAACCTTCCTCATAAGTATGTACCAAAATATCTAGTCTTTTAAAAATTCATTGGCTACTAATGAGACAGATTGAAAGAGTTTCCTTAAAATTTTAGTAGTGACTAGATTCACTTCACTTCTTTGGTTTTATTACCCCAGGACAGCTTACATAAGAATAATTAATCTTTTTTTTTTTTTTTTTTCCTAGTCAGTACCTGGGCTTGTTGCTGAGATTCCATGCCTTATTTTAAAATTGGGCATAAATGATTTCCACAGAAAGCTTTGGTTGAGAACCCAAAGAATTTTTGCTTAACTTGTTTTTATTGAACAAAATCCAGAATTTTAATCAAGAAGCGTTAGATATTAATCACATGTGAGTGGGATCATTAAAATTTCCTTTACCTTCCAGAATGGTGGGTCATTATGGAATTATAAGAAGTGAGCTCAGTTAATAATCTTTACAATTACACAAAAGCAATCATTTTCATAAGTCTTACAAGAAGCTTTTAACTACTACCTGAAGAGCATGTTGGAATAGTAGGAAGTATTATGTTGTGTTATTGTAGATGTTGCTTGTGAATTAAAAACAAAAAAACATATATTCTCAGACTTAGGAGTCACTCTTTCCAGCTTAAAGAGTTTTAATTGTTTAACACAATTTGTAATTATGTTTCTTACATAAGAAGTAGAGACTTCCTTGCTCAGATATAAATCCAAGAATTATTTCTTAATTATTATATTCTTAACTTTACAGAAAATAGG
Source organism: Sciurus carolinensis (assembly GCF_902686445.1). NCBI lineage: Eukaryota > Metazoa > Chordata > Mammalia > Rodentia > Sciuridae > Sciurus > Sciurus carolinensis. The sequence goes on from NC_062215.1 coordinate 95,243,648, forward strand.
AGAAATGCAGTATTTTTAATTGCAATTAAGAATAATAGTTTGTGACAATTTAAGGTGAGTCAGTTAAGGAGAAAACTAAAGTAAATTCCTCCTCTAAATTGTTGATGCTTTTCTCCTTCCTTTTCTTGTAACCATTTCTTTCTCGTCTTTGACTTTGAAACCCAACAGTTTAAACTTGGTTCTTATTTCAGTGGGCTAATCCCCTTTCATAAATCATGCTCAAGAGCTGAAATAATTTGCACATCATTTAAAGAGTATTTGCTTTGAAATATTCACCTCAAGCCCTTTTGTATATCCTTTCTCTCCAAAGATTTGTAGTATTTGTTTTGTTCTCTGAGGTATAAAAGACCTGGATAAACTTTATTCCTGTTGTTTCAAGATTAGTTAACGAAAATGCATATTAATTCAGCAGGGATGGGAACAAACCTCAGCAAAGATGATCATACATATGCCCCTCGGGAATAGCAAAGTACAAAATGTCAGTCTTCAAATCTCCTTGGACTTGCTCAAAAGAGTATTGAGGGATTTAAATTTCCAGAATATGTCTACAAATGTAATTTCTTTGTTGTGGAGAACAGGAGTTATACTGATTATTTTTCCCCAGAAAATTGATTCTAATTTGTATTTGAACAAAAATTAAGCTATCTACAAAGTAGCTCTTCACAATGACAAAAACTGGACATAAAAAGTAAATTTAACATGAAAAATTATATACCTAATACGCTACTAATTTTTAAATTTATTTATTAGTAGACTTCAAATGTCAACAAAGTTTAGCAGCAGAACATCCAGGTTATTTCCCTACAAAATGGTGTCATTGGAATGACCTCACAAAATCATAAGTAGACGTATTTAGGTAAATAATGTCACTTTACATTTTAAACTCCAAATTTACTGTTTGTTAATAAACTCAGAAAAAAATACTGACTTCTCCAGTTAATATATCCATCTTGAATGGTAAGATGTGCCCTGTTCTTTTCTTAAACTGAAAATGATCATAAACTTTTGGCATTTAAGTGCTTATCCGGAAATGACTAAGTGGATTCAGAGGTCATAAATCACTCATATGGATCCAGCCACCCACAGTCTTGTTCCACTTCTCTTCTTTACAAGTGTAGTAATAGACATTTCCACAGTCCTCAGGGTGCCAAACTTTGCACCATTAGGAAAATCTGCAAGTAGCTTGATTTATCTTCCCCACTCAGTTAGCTAAGACCCAACTAAGTAAAAATCAGCAGGAATGAACTTGACTTGTTAAACTTTTTTAATAGGGGATACAACAATTACAACTTTCTTCGTTTGCTATTTCCATTTACATTGGATGTGAAACCCCTAGTGAAAAATATTCAGATGAGATCTCAAATTATAGGTGCATGGCTGATGATGCTGACTCTGGGTTTTCATTACACACAGAGGATCGTCTGCTGTTTGCAATTAATCCAGACACAATCCTCCTGGTACTTTGGGAGGAATGTGGAAGAAATAGCCATTTTATAAGTTGTAAACTCTTAAATTACCCTAAATTAGAGACACTATTAATCGGACACTTAGATATAGATAGGTTCTGCCTATTGTGTAGGCTCATCTTCTCCTGATGGAGAAATCAATTAAATATTTAGGATGTGGAATACCTTCCAGGTTGGATAATGCATTTCATTTAAATTATGGCCCTCCAATCCGAAACATTAAAGGGGATCTTAACGGATGGAAGCACATTACTGTCTCTTGGATTGGGCGCATTAACACTTTAAAAATGAATGTGCTTCACAGGATTTCCTATTTGTTCCACCAGCTGCCTGTCGATGTGCCAGATAAACAGTTTAAGGATAAGTATGTAAAAGATGCATGTGTAACAATCTGTGTGCTGAGGTGCTCCCTTGTAGAAAGAGTCCCAACTGTGGCCCCTTTGGATTTTTTTTCTCAGTGCCTTAGTAATCTAAAATGAACTGGCTCGTTGATCATGGCAGAACAGGAGGGAAACCAACAGGTGAAGCAGTTAGCCTCCTCACAAAGGTTCTGCATGTGTCTAATCCTTTATCATTTCTTCCTATAATTTATCTTAATAACTAGCAGTCATTACCAGAATATGTTGGGATAACATAGTAGAATTTGAAATAAGTCTAAGCTTTCTCATTCTCAAAATAAATGACTGAGACAGAATCCTTTGATTCTCACTCAAGAACCATTGCTAAGTTAAATCCGTGAATAGTATTGTTAGAATGAAGGTGTTGCATCTCCCATATTACAGAAGCATGGCATAGAAGTAGCTAACAAAATGTTTTACTAGGCAGAAGGCACAGTGCTAACCCTTTTAGGAATGCTCTTATTTAATCCTATCAAAAATCCTGGGGGGTATAGTGATCTTATTACCATTTTTACCTACTAGGTAGCTGAGACACTGAAAGTGTGCTCAATGCACCCAAAGTCACACAATTAAGAAGAGGCCAAATTTTAATTCAAAACTAAATAGTCTAACTTCACAGTCTGGAATCATGATTATGTCTGTGAAACTCCTGACTTCTGGAGAAAGGTTGAGGGTTTCTGCAGCCTACTACCTCTACAAACTGATCCAGTGACTTAACATCACTTAGCTTCTCTTTTACAATCTTGAAAATGTCAATAATAATGCTACCTATCTCACAGAGTTATTCAGAAGCATAAATTAAATTAAGTAATGTGAGGTTTATGGTAGTGTTTAGCACAATAAATGTTAATCATAGCATTACATTAGCACACATATTATTTTCTCCTCTAGTATTTTGAAAGCACTACTAATTTGGTTAGGAAAAGGTTACCTTACAGATAAATGATTGAAATCCTTATCATATTTTCAAAAATGTCTTTGGAAGGAGGATAGGGAGGAGGGGAAATGGAGGTAGTAGGGAATGAAACTGACCAAATCATGTTATGTGCATGTATGAATATAGCAAAATGAATCCAACTTGTATGTATAATTATAATGCACCAATTAAAAAAAAAAAAAAAAAAAGAGGTGGGGCCTAGCAAGAAATCTTTAAGTCACTAGGGTAGCTGCCCTTGGGAGGGATGAAGGTAGTTCTTGTAGGACCCCTGAGTCAATTCTCCAGAGAAGGTTAGTGCAAAAGTACAGGCTTGGCCACCCTGTATCCTTTCTGACTTCCTGTCTTTTCTTGTGATCTTTCTGGGGCACCTGCTCCCTCATTGTGAGGCCATCCTCCACCAGGCCTTCAGAGTAGAGCAGATACTGACTCCATGCCTTTGAATCTCTAGAACCATGAACTAAATAAGCCTCTTTTCTTTATAAAGTTAAAAAACAAATGTCTTTGGCCTTCAGGAAGATAAATAGCTTATTGAGGGCCTTACAGAAAGGCTATAAACTTCCTGAACTAATTTAAATGTCCATTCTCATTCATTCTTTGTCTACAAAAGTCTTGACTCACAATTAACATAATGCATAACATAAATATATCATATTAGCTTACCAAATGAAAACAAATTTACCCAATCAGAAAAAGATAGTAAAGATAGTGGTCAATTTCTTTGTTTCTAGTCACAGACTCCTCATGCCAAATCTGATAGAACATATGCTTGGGTGAATATGCCTAGTTTCAGAAGAGAGCAGAAATCCCAATTTACTAGTTACATAATTTGGACAGTCATGTTTAGGGGTTATCTTCCACAATAGAATATAGACTTACAAAGTTCAATGAAGTTGCAGAAATTTAACTGAAAAGTAATTATTTACCAGCCTTTTGATAGGGAATAAACAAACAAAAGGAAACAAATTTATCCCTTTCAAAGTGGATGGAAAGAATACTTCTGGAGCCTTACACTGTAATCAGTGTCATTGAGAGGTCCTGAGGATTTTTATTTGCTAGTAATCAATATCTAGTCTTCGGGCTCTAATACTTTAGACAATTGGTACTGGGAGAGAGCAGCAAGAAAATTGGGAATAAGTTCGAATACTTTTTTTTTTTTCTCTTCAGTTTTCACTGCCAGATGGAGTGTATTGTAAATCAGGGGAGAATTACACACAAATATAGTTATCCTTTCACAATGTTAGGAAGACTATTAGAATAAAATTGGAATCTGGTATTTTAAACAACCAGCAACGTGCTTCATTTCCACAATCCCTCTCTATTCATTTGTCTGCTTGCTTCTTTGGAAGTCCTGACAGTGGAGTGAAGCTCTTGCCTAATTTTTAGCTCTGCTCTTCCACTGAAAAATGGAAAGGACTGGACTTAGATGGAATGATAACAGAGGAATGGGATCTGAGTTCCACCTGCTGTGTTAGCCATCACCTCTGAGAACTGGTGAAGAAACTAAATGCACAGAGTTATGCTTACAATATGGAGACTGGAATGATTCCTCTCTATTATCTGTTCATAATATAAGTTGATTGACTCAGTTCAAAATGATCTATAACCAATGGAAGACAAAATAAGCTCTAAAACATTAGAATCCATATTTCAAGATCAAGCGATACTGATATCAACTGAAAAGCTCAAATAGAGAGAGCAGGACCCCAGTGCACATTCCCACCACAGGCATCCACTGGAAAGTTTCCGTATACATGCACAGTTTCAGGCACTTGATTTAAGGAGGTTCCACGTAGTTTCTACATTAATGAAGAACATTTTGGTTGCGTTTTTAAGTAGCTTTTTCCTGTTCTTTATCAAGATGGTTTGTTTTAAAGATGAATTGGTGCATGAGATATTTTAAAAATATACCTGTTTGATCTTATCAATGAGTACCACTGACTTGTTAATAGGCTTTTAGCAGAGGGAATTCATAAAATTTATATTTATAATCTAAATTGAACTTATCAGGAATGCTTTATTCACTGTAAAGGTGAATTGTCGTCTCTGGAGTGTAAAGTCACATGCATTGATCATTGTCCATCATGCATTTATGAGGGAAGAATTTAGTAAACCAGAATGCTACACGCTGGAGTCCTATTGTCTTTTTTCACCCTAATCTTGAGGTAGAAATTATTTCCTGGCTGACCCTAGGAAAGGTCTATCACTTTTCAGTCACAGAATCTATGTTAAATGATACGGAGCCCATTCTATATAGAAAGGAAATGCTACACATGATTCACATCCAAATCAAGGATTAGGGGCACTCAACTGGTTGTCCAACTGTAGTTTGGGAATGAAGATTGTGGATACGAGAGCCATACTGGCCCTGCTGGTCTCATTTGTTTAATTTGGGTGACATTTCTTCAAAGAGTTGTAGTGAGAACTAAATAAACTTTGCCCCTGAAAGTGCTTTGAATAGTTACTAGAATGAATTAAGTGCTAACTAAATACTTAGAATCAGTATTAGAGAGTTCTAATAAAGCAAACAAACCCAATAGCCTTTATAATGTGCATAATTTTAAAAACAAAGTGATAAAAAACATAAGCATCAGGGTGGTGAATTTTTTGATGTTGTGGAAAATGTGTAGAATGATGACAAATGAATAATTTTGAATTTTTGATTTGTCATAGACATTAAAATTTAATAAATTAGGAAACAACATGAAGTATGCCAAGAGATAAAGGGATATGGCCAAACTTATTTCCATAAGGTTAAATCATTTTCCTCCTACAGCGGAAATTTTTTGATCAATCTTTACATACTAATATCAATATTAATAAAAATGTAAACACCATATGTACCGTAAGAGTTTTAAGTATGTACTGTATATTTCTCATTTTTCTTCTTCAAAACACCATATATATTAAGAATAATTTCATATAAGAAAAGGAAATTCATATGCATATATATTAAGAATATTTTTTTATTCATTTATAGAGAATGGAATTCATATGCTTAATTTTCAAACCTGGTTTTTAATTAAGTAGTTTAACTTAGAAAACATGCTACCTTTTTTACAGCTTTAAGAAATTCTTTTATTTCTTTTGTCTTTCTTTAGTTTTTTTTTTTATTGTTTGAAAAAACTGACACTGTTAAGTGATTTTGCAATGTGTTTTGAAAGATAAAGTGATCTGTCTGTAGATATAAATGCAACACATAAATGTATGTGTGCATATATAATATATAAAAATAAATTTTAAGGCCATATTGGCAGATGGAAAAAACACAAATGTCAAGAAAGTTGATTAAGAAATAAATATATAATAACAAAAACTAAACTCTAGCATTTATTGATTTAACAGATGGTGAGTTAAAAACTAAAAACAAAAACTTATAATGTAATATGACTTTTAAAATTAATGAGATGATTTTGTGCACTTGTTTGGGAGTTTGCTATTTTCTAGTTTTATTTTAAAAAACTCTCACCTTTAAGTTCACAAATAACTTGCTTTTTTCACTAAATAGATCCTGTTTCTAAATCATCATATGTACAAATATTCTTGTCATCATTTAAATTTACTCCTAGATTAACAGCCATAAAAATCGACAGCCTTACCCATTACCCTAGGTACATGTATGATTACATGAATGGTATGAATCTACATTGTGTACAACCATAGAAACAAAATGATGTACCCCATTTGTGTACAATGAATCCAAATGCAGTCTGTAAAAAATAAAAATTAAAACAAAATAAAAAATAAAATAAAATAAAATACTTGGGTGTTGCCCAGAAAAAAATATCTACAGCCAGTAGATTTTTAAAAACATATTTTGTATTATCAATAATATATATGCATTCAACTTTGTACCCTAAATACAGACCCCAACCCATTATTTTTAAATATTCCACAAGATAGAAAGTAAAAATATAAAGTACTTTCAATCACTTAGGCCACAAAAATCCTAAATGCAAAACAATTATTCAGAAATTTGATATGAAAAAAACAATAAAATTTGAGCACAACAAAAACAAAATACTCCAAGTAATTTATTTATCAAAATATAATTCTCTTCTACTGTTTTTCTCTTGATAAAAATCCTATAAATACAAATTTAATACTATGCAACCAAAGAAATATTCAGAGGCAAATGCATTGCATGAAATATTTTTAGTATGAAAAAATGAAGTAAAAAATCTGTACTTAAGGAATATTTTAATTAAGTAAAACTAACTAAGGAAACCCAAAGTTAGTAATGATGAAATTTCTTTAAAAATTCAATAGAAGAAAAAAATTATGGAATGAAGAGAGAGTTCTTTGGGAAATAATCAGCCTTTTTAAAAATGAAATAAAAACAGCTGGGAAAAATCTAGTTAAGAGAACATAAAAATTAACTACCTATAATTTAAAATTTGAAGCAGATATAGAAGAGATTAAACAACAAAATTATATAAAAGTTTGTTCTGATAGATTGGGCAACCCAGGAAAAGAGTTTGGGAAAAAAGATAAACAAAGTAAGGAAAAACAATATCTGAATACATTCCAAAATCTTCCTCGAAAAGGCTCTAGGTATAAAGATTTACTAATGCATGATGTCACTCTTCTGAAGACAAGTTCACCTTCATACCATTCCAAAGCACACATGGAATTTAAGAGAAACTCTTCAAATTCAGAAGTAATAAAGGAACTAAAACATAATGCAGCAGAGGGCACACCAGCACTGCTGCAGCTACTGTGGGAGGGGTCTGAACCGGCAGGAAATGCAGGAATTACCAGTTTCCACACTGGCTTTCCAAGAAGTGCCTTAAGAAAGACAATTCCAGACCTGCGCACTTGCTCTTCAGGCACTACCTGCAGTGTGTTCAGACAGCAGTAAAAGGAAAGTAGATTCCTTTTGAGGGACTAGTGATCACAAGCATTGGGGAAGAAGTTTGAAGGCTCTTCACTGCTTCACAGTTGAAAACAAGACCTTCAAATCAGGAAGTTAGGAATTTTGGATTTTGTCAGATAAGGTCATCAAGATAGGTATCAGTTGGGCGAATAGTTTAAGAGGGAGGAAATTTGTTCCTTTCTTCTTAATGTTTCCTCTCCTTTGTTGATGACCCACTACTCCTTGCTTTGAAGTCATGACTCAGTTCCTTTGGCATCTCACAGCAACTAAATTGGGCCAAGCAGAATCATTTTTATTTCTTTTTTGTAATAACGTTTGTAATACTTGGTCTGTGATTAGCTTGAGATACTCTATGTAAACAATGGTAAACCAGTCAGTATGGTCAGGGTCCCCTGACCTCTTAAATTTAGCTGTTGAGTACACTGTACTAACATTGTCTCTCTTTTTTTTAGCCTTGATGAGTTAATACTCTGAAAGGCATGCTGAAACCATGGTTTCAATACTTGGAGGCATCATTTTTTATTTTTACACAACTTAATGGTGTTTAAGGTTGCTAGATGCCTGCGCTAGCCAAGAAGGAGAATGCTTTTAAAAGACAGTTTCCTGTCTTAACAAAGGATATCAGATTGAGACTTGAGAACTTCCAAAAGGTCACGGTGAACACAGCCTCAGAGCTCACAACAGTGTACAGGAAATGGGAAGATGTCCTTAATGAAGTGTTGTGCCATTTGCTGATTGTTGGCGAAGATCCCAAGCTTGCGAAGATTGATCTTGCCAATATCCAATCCCAAAGAGTCAAGTTACCTGCATATGGGTAAAATTCCAAAATGATAAATCTAGTTAAATAAAAAATGCCTTGTTTTGCCTTGTTTCTCTATCCCTTGAGGTAATATCACTAACCATAAAGATAAAATAATATCACAGTCATAGTCATAAGTAATAATGATGGATTGGCCATCATAGTCATACATTTCAGATATATCATTTGGAAATAAAATTAAGAAGGTATAACATAGTATCTTTTCCATATATCTAATCAACTATTATATATATATATATATATATATATATATATCTGCTGTAAACATAACCTTTTTATGAAGTTATTTGGAAATGTGAACTCACAGTCTTAAAAAATTGTATTCTTCAAACTTTTTTTCAATTCTAAAAAACCATTTTAAAAAAGGTAACAAACTTATATCTGGACAAAAGTGTTTTTATCATAGTCAAATAATTTGAAACTATCAAAAAAGAGAGGATATTTGTGTTAAAAAAATTATGGTATATCATAGAATGGTTTATTATGCAATCATGAAAAAGAAAAATTCTTTTTTGTCTTTTTAATCAGAGATGTATCCCTACACAGAAGGATTCACTGAATATGTACAAAATAAGTAATGAATAAATGATATAAAGAAAAATATACCAAAAAAAGCAAAAAGAGAAACTCTGTAATACAATTATCATTGATTTCGTTTGTTTTGTTCTCAGTTTCTTATCTTCTAAAGTTTCCATAATAAATATTTGTCTCTAAAATCAGAAAAACTACAAAAATATGACATTATTTCAAGAGATGCACAATATTATTATGGGAAATACATTTCACAAAGTGCTTCTGTTTGGCTTATGTGTGCTTGATTCTTCTGTGCAGAAATTCAAAACTCAGTCCTGCTCACTCCAATTTTTTTGACCAAGTTTCACCAGTCCCTAATATATGACTACCACATCTATTTTTTACTACTAGTTTTATTTATTACATTTTTCTTTTGCATTCATGAAAGCATGAATGACATGTCTAGAAAAATATAGATATCAAACACTAAAAACAATTTATCAGAGATCCGAAATGCAAAGATTTCAAAGACAAAATATCTAAATAATGTTAACTTAGAATCTTTATTCTATACCACCAGACTTCAGATATAAAGTGAAAATAGTACTTTATTCCTTGATATGGTAATTCATTAGATTTATCATTCTCTTTGGTGTCTCTTTCTTCCTCTTAGATTTTATACAAGAAGTGATAGAATTTGCTAGGAATGTTTTACCTAAACTTTGATCCTTTTTAAAATTACAAATCTGAATGATTCCTGTTCTCTTAGAGAAGAATACAATAGGAAGGTGAGGCAAGAGCTAAAATGATCCTTTTAGAAAAAACTTATGAAAATGAGGCAGAGAGCACCATTATAATTCAGAAAAAGGGTCTTATATGCTGGGGTGAAGAGCTGGCAGCTCTGAGGGTACTTGTACCATCCTGGCAGAAGGGAACAGACATGCAGAACACTCTACCCACTAATACCAGCTCTGAGAACTGCAGCCCTGCTGCCCTTCCAGCTTTGATTTGAGGTAAAACATTAGGCATATTATTCAGGTGTGGCTTATACCATGGTATTCTTTCATTTTTGGCACATCACAGCCTATAGAGTAAGTGATAGGAAATCTTCATTCCCCCGAACTTAAAGGCAACCACGGGAAACACAGATGTGCATTATTTCTGTGATATGTAAAGTTGGTTGTGGTAAAGTATATGCTATCAACTGGAATTGACAGTCATTTATAACCTGCCAGGAGAATGTTGTTTGTTTGCTTGTCTCTTAAATTTTGTTCTACTTCATGGTGGAAGTATGCCTTTACAAAAATGACAGTTTACAAGTTTTTAACTTGGGGGCAGGAATGGCTGTAGAGAGTTGTTCCTGGTCACTAAATCTCCTGCAAAGTCTTGATACCGAAAAACAAAAAGTCTCACAGAAGGTCCATACACCTCACATTCCCAGTAGATACTTAACAGTCTATCTGTTCATTCATTAATGTCACACGATGTTCTAAGCACTGGCGATATAATAATGCACAAAATAGATGAACTTCCTTCTCAAAAATGCCCCACAAGAGAATGCTGGTCCTAAAGCCAGAATCATGTGATTTGAAGGTTTTAAAAGGTAAACAAGACTACACATAATCAACCTTCTACTTTTACTGACTACAAAATTTAGGCCAAAATTATTTTGTTTCAGTTAGGGTTCAATAGATAAGCAGTGCCACCACTATCAGGAGAATCAGTGGGTGATGGACAGGCGCGTGATAAATAAAAAGGGGTTGGTTTACACAATTGTAAACCTGAAGTCTATAGGAAAGGGTGACCACCATCCACTAACAGGCTGGAATCCCATACACCTGGCCTGAAACTAAATGTACACAGGCAGAAAGAAAGAAAATGTAAGGAGCAGGCTGAAACTCCCAAGGCAGGAGGAGTTCATTAGGGTCTCTGTGCTCAAGGCAGGTCTACACCCTTTTAAAAGTGCTTACCTGCCCTATCATAATCTAATCCCTTCTGATTAAGTTAAAGTCAACTGGTTAGAGACTTTACTGTTCTCTAAAAATCCCTTCTCAGCACCACCTAAACTAGTGTACGATCTAGTTACTAAAGTCTGCAGTTTGACCTACCAAGATTGACACATTAAAAACCCATCACAGGAACATTTACTGGCCCAGTGTCACAAAGCTGTCACCTGGCTAGGCTGAAATTGACTCTCCTTGTCCCCAGCTCATTCATGATAGGTGAGCCTATCAGATGCACACAGGTCATTCTATTTCTAAAGACAACTCCAAGAGGAAAAGTTTTCTTTCAATCACAGGTCTCACCCTTTTTCCAAAAAACAAGATTATAAAGTGATCTACATTTGCTGAAATGCCTATAAACTTAATTATATTTTAATTGAGACTATTTATTTAACTTTGATTTGGAAGGGCTGATGACAGTCAAGGTGGGCATGGATGCAACTTCTAGAATCTTGGGAAAAGAGGCTTATGTTCCTATAAGAAATAAGTTAATCTATTTAAATTATTAAATTGATATTAAGAGAATCAAAGTCAATGACTTCACTTATTCTTTTTTTATTTTGGTGGTGACTCAGTAAGGGAAATATAATTTGGTAGAAATAAAGAATAGGCTGAATGTAATAATTCTGTAGAAAATGGATGTCTAAACTTGAATAAGCAGAACAAATTGCATTAGTGATTAAAGACATAAAACAACATAACCTAAAAAGAATTTTTATTAATATGGCAAACACTGACTTAAAAAGCATAAACAAATTAATAAACCACCCCTCTGTATATTCATGAAAATTTAGAAAACTATGCTGTCTTGCCAGACAAGTTATTTATATTTCTAAATATAAATGACAAATTTCTGTGACAATTTCTAGTCAAGACAACTTCTATTCCAGTGGAATGATGTAATCAAGCCTAGTTCTGCCTCTTTACTTGTCAATAGTCAAAACATCTCAAAAAGTTTGTGTTGGAGGATAATGGCATTTCCAAAGATTTCTATTATAAGCTGTACCCTCATGATTCTTCTTTCTTATTTATTCCCTTTATTTTAAGTAGTTCATGATACTAAACTCCTACTGCCATTCTTTGCATTTCTATATCAAATTAAAGGTGTTTATTGGACAATTTTGCTTTATTTTGCAGGAAAACCCTTTTCATTTTTTTCTATTTTTAAAAATATATTATTTCAATGGTTTTACTGAATATATTCTAGAAAGTTCATAATACTTTCATATTTCAATTTCAATTAAAATTTATTTGAAGATCACCGAGTATTAGTAGAGTAGTCTATATAATAATAGACCTGACATTCCAGATCCACATGTAATGATAGTATCCCCATATGATTTGCATAAGATACAGAAGTGTTGCATATTAATTATATAGAATGGTGCATATTTATTATACAGAATGATGGCTTCCATTGTGGCATATTTGTGCATACATTTAAAACATAATTTTTTATCAATTTCACCCCCTCCCCCAATACCTCCTCTAACCCTCCCTCCTTCACTTTGGTCCTTTCCTCTATCTTACTGGTACCCCTTTGACTTCATGGAATCCCTTTGTTGTCGTCGTTCTCTTCTAGCTTTTACATGAGAAAGGAAACATACAACACCCTTCCCTAAGTCTGACTTATGGTCTCCAATTCCATCCATTTTCCTGCAAATGTCGTAATTCCATTTTTCTTTATGATTGAATACAACTCCATTGCATACATATGCTCTATTTTTTTTATTCATTCATCTGTTGACAGGCAGCTGGGCTGATTCTACAGCTTGGCTATTGTGAAATTGTGCTGCAATAAACATGGAGGAAACCCTTTTTCATCTCATATAAAGCATTGATGGCATTTTCACAACCAAATATTTACTATAACATTTTATTTTGGAGACTTAAAAAATTAATCATTCCTTAGATAACCGAAATTATTTTAGCATGAAAATATTGAGATCAAAACCCTTTCTGCATCATTCCTGGACATGTTTCTGCTACCCTTCTCTGCTAATCCATTGCTAGTTTCTTTTCCTCTTCTTCATTTCCCTCCTTCTCATTCTCCCCCATATTTGCTTTTCTATAATTTCTCATGAACATTGTAAACACATTTTAATGAGCACTGACCAAAGGATCCAAGATGAAAAAAGCAGGAGAAAAGAGTCAAGAGTGGGTACAGAAGAAAGAGGGGAGCAGTGGGTGTGGCTCTCAGTTTTAAGCTCATTTCTGCAGGTGGCTCTCATTTCTACAGTTGTACTAAATTCTTCAGCATTTACAAGGTGACCAAATCATAGTAAAGTCAAGATGCTTGTAATAAGAATTCTATAGTCCTTAAGTTCCAGATTATTCCTGTGATCCTTACCTCTAAACAGTACAGATGCAGGTCACTTGAAGGATAGTAAATGTAGTCACTGAAAGTCTTCACTCTGTTGATATCCACATTTTTAGGGTATGACTGACAGTATTATTAAATCCCCATCTACACATGTTTCAGGAAAAAGGTGATGCCTCATATCTTTTTCAGTTTAAAAATCCAAATGCTGATATGTCACATGTAAAATGTATCAGATGTTTGAAAATAGGATTACTTTTTAAAAGGCTAATCAAGTGACAAAAACTATAAATAGTCTTAATTAATACTTGTTGACATAACAGCACATAAAAATGAACTGAAGGCCAATGATGATGTTTTAAATTTCCTCAATTTCCTCCTCTTGCATATAGGTATGACACTTTTCATAAGCTCAAATTCACATCATTTTTCTGGTTTCCTTCCACAAAGAAGATACAGAATTCCTGGCAAGGCTTGGGCACTCCCTGTCTTTCTTTAGGATCCATTCAACAGATTCCCCAGAGTTCATTAGTCAATAGACCAGTTCCTTGAACAGGGATGATTTCATATGGAAACTGAGTTCTTGTTTTTGTTGTTGTTTTTTCTATAGTCTGCTTTTATCATACTGGCAATCTCAAACCTTGGAGATTGAGTCTCAGCAAATATCTCCAGAATGGTAAAGCTATTCTAGAAGAAAACTTATATTTTGATTGGCTATTGTATTTTCAGTCTGTCATGGTTCCCTACTTCCATATAGAAGGATAAATTATTTGGGCCAAACAACACAAAATGGTTTGGAAACAATTGGCTTTTATGGGCACAATCTTATTCTTTCCACATCCATTTTTTAAAAAATTGTAAAAATCAAGCCAATTTTTTTTTCAAAACTATGCAATTTCCCAAGACTCATGGAAAAGACAGCTTGGGTTGAATTTTCTTTTTTTCTTTCTTTTTTTTTCAATTTCGCTCATGAGAAAAAAGAGTATAAATCCAGCATATGCATTTGTCCAAGCACTCATACAGTGTGTTTTGAGTATTAGTGGAAAAGAGTATTTTACCTAATGGGCTTTGTCTTCTGGTTTAGTTCTTCAAGTTCCCATCTCCTAGTCCAATATTCATAAATCAAGCATGTTCAGGTGCAAAACAGGTGATTGAGGAGAGCTATGCTCTGGGTAATTTCATCCTGTCTGTGCACACATTTGCAAATGTAAGTGATTTTCATCTGTGAAAGACCCTTGAGGGGCTTGTGTGTTTTCCCATAATTTTTAGAGATCCAAGAAGTTGCTTTGCAAAACTCACTCTGTGAAGCCAGTTGGTTGATGCCACCCTACAAAACCATGTTCTGAGTGAGGACAACCAGTTTAGCAGGTTGATGTAACAACACCTATTATAGCTATTGTCACATCTCCTGATTCAGTAATGGCAAGATGTTATTCCCATTACATGTTCATTCCAAACACAAAAATGAGTAAAATTGGTACAGTTTTCCTTTTACTCTAAGAATTGGGCACAGCTGCTCCCTTGCAAGTATTAAAGGGAAAAATAAAAGATAATAACATCGTTAGTTTCTCATGTTTCTCAGCAACTCTTAGAAAAATAGCTTTGTGATACATGGTTCTGTAGCCTGAAAACACCTCCTCTTGCTACACTCGAAAGCACTGCTTCCTTTCTATTATAGCATGAATCAGGGAAGGTTTCTAAGAAATACATAAACTTGGGAAAAGAATCTGAAAACTCGAAATAATGCCTAGTCATACTGTTTACTTATTTCAGAGGGTTTCTTTTTTTCCAGTCCTTTATTTGATCACTATTGTATGGAGTCTCTAAAATGAAAATAACATTCATTTTCCTTATCCAAAAGAAAATGATAAACTCATAGTCATGACATACTTGTTAGACTTTCAATTATTTGTTCTTTTCCAGAAAATTAAAATTCATTGATCACAAAAGTAACAGTAGTAGTCCTGGATTATGTAATCATCAGGGAATTATATGCACAATAATTTAATATGTCAAGACAGCAAAATAGGCATTTTTATCAGAGGTAAAAGAAAAAAATAACCACTGAAATAAACTCAGGTGCCTAAAATTCTCATCTCCCCTCTCAGAATTATTGGTGAAAAACTTCTCTGAGAACACCTTTAGATCACCATAACAATTTTAGTATTAACTTTCTTCATTCAATCTTATAGATCTTATAGAAAAAACTATTTTAAAAGAAGAACAAGATTTTCTTGCAAAAATATGAATTATACAGTAGTTTTGCTGAGGCTTTATTGCTAATGCACATGGGGTTCAGAATCATAATGACGATATTGGGCACTTAAGTCATTAGGCTGTCACATTACAGCAAAATTATTTGTACTACATAATCATTGTTTCTTTTTTCATATTGCACAGATCTAAGCCTAGTTCATCTATCTTCGCCATTAAAATACTACTTTGTTGTTGTAAATACCTATTTTTTGAGAATGATTTGAGTATGTTCATTATGGTTCAAGTTCATGTTTATTAGACCTTTGCTTCCCTAAAGCTAGAAAACATGATTGAGGAAAGTTTGCAATCTGCCTCGTGGTGCCTCGTTTGATTATGCATTGCTTCCTGACAATTACTTTGTAGTTTATATTTAAGCGCTTGTATACACACCTAATATTTCAAGGAAAATGGGAACAGTTTCTTTATTTTTTCCCCTCTAGCAACATTTTCATCTTACTCATCCTATTTTAAGATATGTTCTTTTTCTCAAGGTGGAATTCTGTTTGTATTCAACTTTTTCCTTTAGGGACTTTTAAAGATGAAGATGTTTGAATGATCTCTAATGATTATTCACAATAAGAACAAATTATTGGGGGAAAATAAAACTGAACCTGAAAACTCCAGGTGCAAATCAATTATGAACATTTAGGTGAATAAGGCTTTGGTTCTGATAACTAGTTCCATGGTTTCATCAACCTTTTATTAATCTTGGATATTAATAATTATTGTCCAGCTAAACAAATGGCTTTCTCAGAATCTGCCTTGCTTATGTTCAATGTTTTAGCATACTATTTTGTTTTATAATTGCATCCTAGGTAAATCCTAGGGATTACGATATAGTTCACCTTCTATGAGTTCCTTCGTAAATGTGTGTGTGTGTGTGTGTGTGTGTGTGTGTGTGTGAGAGAGAGAGAGAGAGAGAGAGAGAGAGAGAGAGAGAGAGAAAGTTGGGTCATGTACACTCTTCTGAGTTTGAATAAGTTTCAACTAAGATCATGTAAATCTATCTCATTCTGGGAACTGGCATACAAGTAAAACCAGTAGTCTGCTCAAATCATCGTATGATCAAGTCAGTTAAATATGTGGCAATGGAGAGAGAAACCAGAACCAACTTTCTATGTAGTCAAGAATATACTAAGTTTAAGTGTGTCTCTCCAACTTCTCTCCTCCAAACAAAGTCATGATTTGGAAAATGTACTACAAACCAGATGATACCAAGCGAATCTTTCATATATTCAAAGTAAATAATCTGAAACTGATGCTTTGTAAGATTTTTTTATATCTTACTCTGAGTTTTTGAGGATAAAATATTGTTTAATAGGTGAGAAGGTCTATGTATTCTTGGAACACATAACCTTCCTGAGTGCAGACAGCATAAATTATCAACTTTAAAATATCCAGCAACCCTGGGAACCTATAGTTGACCATTTGCTCCTCTGAGATTTATTTTAGAGTGTGGATATAAATGTAGTAACAAACTGGGAGCAGTGGTGCATATCTGTAATCTCAGCAGCTCAGGAGGCTGAAGCAGGAGGATCTCAAGTTCTAAGCCAGCCTCAGTAATTTAGTGAGGCCCTAAGTAACTTAGTGAGACTCTGTCTCTAAATTTAAAAAAATAATTATGGAAGGGCTAGGAATGTGTCTCAGTGGTTGAGTGCCCCTGGGTTCAATCTCTGGCACTACAATAAATAAATAAACAAACAAACAAACGGAGGGATGACTAACGTGTGAAAATTTATGCATAGCCTGCTGCAACAGAGCAGCCCTGGAAAATATGCATACTAAACTCAGATGCCTAATTAGTGCAGATAAATAAATAAAGTGTAGCTTTTATGACCTGTTCTACCAACTTGAGGTATAAATACAATTGAAAATAGCATCTTTTCCTTCTGATGCATCCTTGGCACCGTGAATCTATCTGTGAGTCAGGCCTCTGCAGCTGCAGCTGTGACCCACCCCCACGTAGGCTCCAGAGGTCAGTTCTTTATATGGACACATACATAAACTTAGACATGAAACCCAGAGAGACTTGCACTATCATGGAACTGTTGAGCATTTGAAATATAGCTAGTCTGAATCAAGATGTACTTTAGATGTGACATACACATCATATTAAAGGTATAATACAAGAAAAAGATATGAAATGTTTTGATAATTTTGATAACTGATTACATGGGGAAATGCTGATGCTTTGAATCGATCAAGTTAAATAAACTATATTAAGATTAATGTCTGCTATTTCTTTTTGAGACTTTTTAATGTGGCTACTAGAAAATTTTTAATATTTAACTACACACGTGGCTCACATTATGTTTCTACTGGAGTCTGTTAATCTAAAGAGCCTGTAACCTCAAACACA
This sequence comes from Sciurus carolinensis, assembly GCF_902686445.1. Classification (NCBI taxonomy): domain Eukaryota; kingdom Metazoa; phylum Chordata; class Mammalia; order Rodentia; family Sciuridae; genus Sciurus; species Sciurus carolinensis. The sequence continues at coordinate 95,261,593 of NC_062215.1, forward strand.
AGCTAAGCTAGTCACTCAAAAAAATCAGTCTATCTCTTCCCCTTCTCACCTTAACTCCCAATTTATACTGAGTTCCATTTATGATCCTCATTTTCCTTCATCTCCCATTCAACTCTCTCCCAAGAAACACCACCTAGAGTAATTTTAATATATCCTTGGGTATATAGGTATCCTTAAAGGGTATTTAATTTTTGGAAAGTAAGTGAATTATATTTTTCTTTAAATTAGGTAAAAATAACAACATGATTTTATATTCCTGTCTGTGGACAGCTCAATAAGGAGAGAATACTAAGCTATTTCTAGATGTTCAGGGTTCGAAGAGAAGGACATGAGAACAAGGATCTGCTTCTCTCCTCAGACCTCTTGTGGTTGTAAACTGATTGTCATTTCATGATAATCACTGACCACCATTCATTCCCCTTCTTCATAAGAGGTGAGATGAAGAATTGTTTTCTTAGAACACAGGGTTTTGTCTATACATGTTAAGAATTTATAAAGTAAGGAATAGACAGTTTTTATTTTTTTAAAAGAGTAATTTAAAATATTCTATAATTCCTTCAGTTCATGTATACTGCACACTTATTTGCCTAGCAATTTTCAAATTCTGGAATTAATCTCTAAGAAATAAAATATGGCTGGGGTTATAGCTCAGTGGTAGAGTCACTGCTTGCATTAAGAAGGCCCTGTGTTCAATTCCCAGTACCAAAATAAATTAAAATGACAACTATCTAGCCCTCATGGAGTTAGTATTTCAGTAGTGGGGAAAAAAAGAGAGATGTTAAAACAAAAAGGAAAATATATTTTAGGTAGATAGTGATATTTAACAACTTTAATTTTTTTTAAAGGGAAAGGGGATAGAGTTAAGTGGGAAAAGCTTCCACTTTAAGTAGAACCTATGAGATGTGACATTTGAGGAACGGACATGAAAGAAATTAGGACAGTTACTATGACGGTATGTAAGAAAAGAATATTCAGGTCCAGAGTAAGCAGCATGTGAAAAGGCCCTGAGGCAGGACATGCTTAGGAAAGAACTAGAAGGCTAATGTATTTGGAGCAGAATTAAGGACTGCTGGTAAATATAGCCAATCATATCCTTCTGGGGATATGGAAAGTTATCATTTTGAGAATCATTGTTTTTACTTTACTGGTCAGAGCTAATCTAGCTTGAAAGTGCTGAATAAGATTTCATATTGAGCAGGAGCAAATCAAAAGGGTCTTCTGTTCACTACTACTCTCTCACATCTCACTAGACATATAATTTGACTCCTCAGATCTTTAGCTTCTCCCCAAAACTGACATTCCATCTGAAATTAATGAAGTGTTAGGGATCTTTTTAAAACATCTTAATATGCAAAAGATGTTTTGACTGTGATTATTAAAGTACACATTTATGTGCCCTAGGGCTGCATGGCATGGAATATACTTTTGATAGAACTCTGATAATGCTCATTGTTATTTAAGGTAACATTGCTGCCATATTTATCAAAGCAAACCTCCTGCCATTTCAGTTTGGGTAGACTCAGGGTTTAAGCCTTAAATTATATAAAATAAAAGGTTTATATTTTAAAAATTTTATTTTTAGTAAAAGTCATAGTAGTAACAGACCATGAATTTGTGTGGTGGCATTGATGCCACTTGTATATGTATTCCTATCAAAATTGCAATTAACATACATTCAGGCAGTTGGATATTTGGTTATGCAATGCATTACAATATACTCTGCCCCAACAAATTGTTCCTAGGGTTCTTCTTATGCAATATGGACATAGCTCTTTACTGAGAGCTATTATTAATGTAAGCTTAATTTAATTTTATATACTAATTCAGAGTTTCTTAAATTATCTGTATTCTCTTCCTGTTTTGGACACATCAGTATTATGATGTTAATTGTTAGTTTTCAAAGCCCCAGGACCATTCCTATTTAACTCACCTAATATAGAGTCTAGTGCAGGCTGCAAATTATGATAATGAAGGTAAAGATGACGAAAGGAGGACATAGGGAAGGAAGTAGATGAAAGCAGTAATCTACTCATGTACATATAAAGCATTGTGACTTTATACTACATAGTTTTTAATCCTTACAACATTGCACCAAGATCTTTTTATCCCTATTATGCAAATGAGGAAATCGGGATCCAGGAAAGTTAAAACATACAGTGTGTAAGTGGTAGAACTGGAATTCAAAATCAGATCTCTTAACACAACTTGCACAGACAATGCTCAATTATTAAAAAAAAGTTTTAACTAATCACCAATTATGTTCCAGACTTGATGAGAGTGTAGGGAGCATCCTTAAACTTCGTAACATGAAGATCCCCCTCACCATCTTCAGCCTCCACTGAGTGTGTGCTACAACAGGAGTTTATTTTATGTGCCACAAAACCAGCAAAAGAAGTATTTTTGCCAAACTGTCATGTGACCCCAATGATTCTCAGTTGGCCATTCTCTCACAATGCAGCAATTAAGCTCAATTTTCCTCTGCAAGGGCCCACCCATGATTCACGACTCTGTCCCCTCTGCTTTCCTTTGCCATTACATAAGCCAGCACCTGTTTGTGTTGTCAAGGGTGTTTTTAGACTAACGTCCACAGGTGGCTTTTTATTTTTCCTGCTTGCCATGGAATGAAAACAGCTACACTTGTTTTCTGGTGACTAATTTAAGGAAATATTTCCTGGTGGACATTTCCTAACTGAATTGTGACAAAAACGCAGAGGGAGTCAGATCCTGCCAGAATATTTCTCTTGTACTTTTGGTTCTACTTTGACAGTTTGAAGAATTAAGGGATAACAATGACAGTAGTTCTTATTCTTATTATTTCCCATGTCTTACCAAATCGTTCTCACCATTCACAATGTCCCTGCTGAAATAAATGCTGATGACTACATTTGTCATGTTATTTAAAGTAGATCTTTAAATCAAAATGAGGATGTGTGTGCCACCTCATTTTGAGTTTGCTTAATGTTTCCCACCATATTTAAGAAATAAATTCCAAATGCTGTTCTACTAAGTGCATTTTTCTTTCGATTTGAAACCTATGTGTATTTTAAAGGTCATTTAATCTGTGCATTACCAATTGCTCCGGTCTTAAATCATCACTGTTATTTTATGTAAGAGGTACTTAATGTCTCAAGAAGCTTTTGGAGGTCTTTAAAACCCAAAGACATTTCTTTTCCCCAAGACCAGAAGTTCCATTTTGTCAAGAGTAAACTTGAAGAAGACCAACACCACAGCCTATTTGATAGTCCAAAAGTTTGAATTTCAGAGGTGTTGGAACATGGTGAAGTCCTTTTTCCCATCCATAGCTCAATCCTCTATGTTTCCTCCCAGCTTAGGCAGAAACACATGGAAAGCATATCCAGCAGAGCACTCTTCTCAGAGACATCTGCATCTGGAGGGGTGTCCTGGCATTCAGCAACAGAATTCTCTTCCCCCAGGGAATGGGAAGGTTCAAAACCCCAAATAATAATAATAATCTATTACAGATTTCAGGTTACCAAAAGTTAGAGGAAAAGATCATAGCAAAACACTTAGCATTGCTACATGTCAAGAGGAAGGCTACTGTAATTTCCCCCCTTGGGGCATGTATTTTTCATATTATTATGCATGTAAATTTAAATATATTTCCATATTATGCTCAAAATCCCCCAATTATAAATATGCAGAATAAAACAGAATTAATTGTAGGCAATTATTGCATTAAGATTCAAATCCAAAATTCCTTGTTACTAGAAGAATTGGGCCAATAGTGGGGACCTCAAGCAACAGAACTGGCTCCTCTGGAACATTCCTTTGGATTTAAGAACATTTTTTCTAATAAAGTAGATCTGGGATTAGGGACGAATAAGAAGGTGCTGACAAAAGAACAGAAATGGTGGTTACAAAATTTGGATTGAGTCTTTATTCAGTTTCTTGCTAAACATGTAGCCTTGAGCAAGTGAATTAAATAAGTTGAGTGTCTTACTTCATCTCAAAAGCTAGGAGCATTTATACTATGTTCTCTTCTGTTCTTTCCAGATTTAACATTTCATGTTTCTGAGATTCCAACATGAACTGTACCCAAGAATGGGGTTATCTGATGGTCAAAACCAGAAAAGAAAAAAAAAAAAAAAAAAACCTTGACAATTTAATTACAATTAACTCATTTAGGAAAATAAATAGAATATTTGGGATAACACTTAGGTTTTGGCAGTAAGTAAATCTCCCATCATGATTTTTAAATAAAGGGAGGATTTAATCTGAGATGGTGGCTAGAAAGCAGAAAGCAGTTTCATTTGTCATAGACATGGTGACCCCCATGTCCATGCAGGACCCCAAAGGATTTCAATTAGGCAACAAATAAAACAACCTATATCCAGACCACATTGGGTTTCAAAATGATGTGAGGCTTTCTGGGTCCCTTCTTAATTTTTTTCCTCTCCTTTAGAAATGTATGTTATGAATTATGATCATTGCAGTAGAGCCAAGTATTCACCGGGCTGCAGTTAGATCTTTGTTTAGCAAGCATAAGCTCCTTGCCAGCTGCAAGCTGCAGCTGTCTGTCAGCATTTGTGAGGACAAACCACCCCTACTATCCCTGATCACTTAACCATAGACTTCACACTGCATCCTCAGATCTTCTCAGAGAATCCTTTGCATTTTCAGTACACTTCTTGGGCGGATAGGGGGGGCATCAGTGCTCTTCACACACATTTTGAAGCAAAGAGCTTAATGCTTATGTCAAAATGATGCTTCTAATAGAGGGTTCTTTTCCAACAAAACTATTTTCTGAAAGACTAACTGACTCTAGCTTGACATTTCCTGATCTCTGATGTGCTGAAAAAGGCAAGGGAGGCTACCACTCTGACAACTAGCCCTTCCTCAGGACAGAGTGAGCCGGACAGAGAGTGCCAGGAGAATGGGCCCAAAGCCAGGCACCTGTCTCAGAGCTAGGGAATGCAGGGATGAGAAGGCCACAGCCATGGGGTGAAGCCTGGAGAATGGCACAGCCCAGGGTGCTGAGTGTGCCCATTCCCTGGGTCAAGGCATGGAACAGGAGGTGAGACTCAAAGGAATTCTGAAGATGATATATTTTGCTGCATTAGAACTTGCCATCCTTCCTTTTTTATTCCTTCTTTTCCAAGCATGCTCAGAAACTTGCAACAGCATACCAGGTAGAATTAAAGAATTTGTAGAATTAGTCAAAATCTACCCTCTTTACAGCATCAGAGGAGTCGGGTGAGTTATAAGCATCATTTCTTAGTGTGGTAGCAATTTTAAGAATACGGAGACATTTGCATACAGTAAATAGTAAGCTGTGAGTTTCTAAAAGGATAAAAACTAGAATCAAAGGTTCTTTGGGCTCTGGGATACTCCTAGCCCACTGCGGAAGTGTGAAAGATGATCAGTCAGTACCCATGGAAGGAATGTTTACAGATTTAGTTTAATAACAATATTTTTCAAGTTAAAAAATAAATATGGAATGTTTCCCATTTACCCATTCCTGGTGGTATTGTGAAAACTGTTCTTGTTATGTAAGGGCATTGTTTTGTTTCAATAAGGAGTGTACCCTCTTGGGAAGAAAAACACAATTTAAATTCAAATTTACATTTAAAAAACCCTGTACAATATGTAGCATATGCCCAAATTTGACCGAAGTCTCTCAGTGGATACGTTTTTCTAAGATTTGGGAGAAGACACATCCCTTTATCCCTGTGTGTGTGTGTGTGTGTGTGTGTGTGTGTGTGTGTGTGTGTGTTTAGGATTGTGTATGTTTATGGACAGGAGAGCACTGACCCAATCATAAATACTTTCATTCCCACAACTTAAACATATACACAATACTTAAAATAGTTTCTTTCAGGAGTAGAATCCATGAGAGTCACAGGGTCATTAAATAATAGCAAAGCTCTGTTAGTCCATGATCTTTCTCTATTCATGAGGATTGCAAAATAAAAACAAAGACTCTACAAGGAATCAATATTTTCAAAAGGAATAGTAACTGGCAGGACAAGAACATTTGGATTGCTAAATGCCTTCACTTCTTCCCATGTTGCCGTTTGTTGCTGTGTTCATTGTGAAACCTTTTTGCTGGATGTGTTACATATGATGAGCTGGGGTGTTATAATAAACAGAGAGGAAGGCAGCAATAATGTATTTCAGTTAGGAAGAAGCACTTGAAAGAAATTGGTTTTGCTATACACATGATGTGAGCTAATCAATAGTGGTTTAGTCTGACAAGCACTGTCAATATCCATTGTCACAGTTCAGAAAGTCTTTAATGGATAGTTCTTCAAAAACCAATGATTTTAACACATGTTCAAAGTCTTGAAATACACTCTACCTGGCAGAAATTAATCACAGGTAACTCTTGGGACTGTATACAATATTTTTTAAAGTTGAAATATGAATGGCAGTCTATTTAAATATATATCTATGCAAATATATGTATAGATGTATTTAAACATCAGTCAGTGCAAATGTTTAATATACACATTTATATATATATGCATATATATATACACATGGCTACACACATATATGTGTGTATATATATATGTGTGTGTGTGTGTGTGTGTGTTTACACACAAGAGTTAAGGGTATAATCTAATAATACCAGATACATAGTAAATGTTCAGTATATGTTGAAAAAGTGAGAGGCACTGGAATGGAGGACAGGAAGGTACTTTTTACAATACCTGTTTTGTTTTTACCTACTGATTATTACTGCAGTGATAATGATACAGGACAACAGTGGTAACCTTAAAATGAATAATATATGTTAGCATTTATTGCATACTTATTGTGCACTAGATCTTGCACTGGGAGTTTTGCATGCATTAGGAAATTTAACTTACCTGGGAATACTTGATGTAGGAAATATTAGCCTCATTTAACAGATGAACTTGAAGAAGATACCATGTTAAGTGACAAGAATTGAAATTCAAAATTCAAAGCCTATAGTATTCAAAAAAGAGAGAAAGAATGGGTGTGAAAGAAAGGAACACAATTCTTTAAAAAAGAAGAAGAGAATGAAACTGGGATGAGCAACTGGAAATTAGCCATATCAGTGATTCTTATCTACTTTCCCCATAAATTCTGGTGATGGACTCTTACACTCAGGCCCTGTGAAGCAACTAGGAATAAATAAGTTACTGAGTCCTGGGGTTCAGCATAGAGAAGAATGAAATTTTCAGGTTTGACTGAAAAAAATTGAGACATGTGCCTTATACTATTGTGAGCTAAGTGTATATCTGTCTCTAGAAAAGATCCTGTGATTGCAATATATATATATATATATATATATATATATTTATATATATAGTATATAATATGTGTAACATGTACATATGTAATATATACTTTATGTGAATTACATTATATAGATTAGAAAGTTTTATATATTTTGTATTTATATATTATATACAAGTAATATAAATATATGTTCATATATAATGTGATATGATATATGAAAGACATTTATATGTATTAATAAACAATTTATAATCTAACTAATACTCAACCACTTTCTCTTCCTTTCAGCTATTGATTATTTAAGACATTTCTCAACTATTTGTGCCAATCATATATATATATATTTCTATTGTGGCTCAGCTGTTACGTTTGAAAAATTGATGATATATAATAGCATACCCTTTTGTAAAGATACATTTCAGCACTCTCAGTGCTTGGAGTTCACAAATTTAAAGGAAAAAACTTCAAAATTGTCATATATTACTCTATACTTCTGAGAATGCATTTTTTTGTTTTGTTTTTGATAAGGGTTACTGGTGATTGAACCCAGACCTTGAGCATGCTAGGCAAGTACTTTACTACTGAGTTGCATTCTAGTCTTCAGAATAGATTTTTAAACACATTTGTACAAATGTATAAAAAAAAATAAACACAGACTATATATATATATATATATATATATATATAGAAAGAGAGAGAGAGAGAATGAGAGAGAGAATTTTAAATATGATCTAATTCAAATACTGCTAAGAATAGTTTAGAATCTGAGTCAGTACATCAACCCTGAAATATCTGATACTTCAGAAATGAATTGTATTTCATTTTCCAAGTTTGCTTATTATTTTCATAATAATAAAGGTGCTAGATTTTCCTAGAATCTTGCAATCCTGATACCTCTGTTTTTCAACTTTCATGCCTACAACTCTGTTTTGGGAGGTTTTTTCTTCCATTTATAGACTGATATTCACATTCTCCGTAAGATTCTTTCCATTACATTTCACTGGATTTTTTTCTATCACTAGAAGAGTACCATTCCTGTATTTAATATATGGTCTTTCTTTATGCAAAAGGTATTTCTACTTCATAATGCCCTTCATCTGGATTGATGCCCTATGTTTTCCTTTTTTTTTTTTTTTTAAGTAATTTAGCTACCAAAATCAGCTACTGTCTTAGCTCAGTAACCACTTACTTTCTTAGCAAATTTATCAAAGTTTGAGCAGCTCCTAAGTGACAGTTTTACTGTCACTATATCAAGGCATAAGAAGCCAAGATAATATATCTAATTCATAGAAAATGTCTTAATGATTTGAATCTTTATGTTTTACATTGTTACTGATTCTTTTGAGGAAAAAAAGTCACTGTGTATCTTTACACACACATACACAGACTGTAGATTTTTGCTATTTAGGTATGTTTTCTTTTGTTTTTCTGAAAATGCAGTGGAAAGCTCTTTTTAAACCCTGGATCATAATATAAAACCAGATATATTACAGTGGAATAAAGGGTACATATTGTGATGATATGTTCAATATTAACAGTACAATATTGAATTCATCATCATTGTCATCATCAAAAGTATGCATTATGCAACTCAAAGCTAAGCTAACTCTTCTAATAATTTGAACAAAATGCTCTGGCTTATAGTATAGGAACACATTGTCAACACAGACACACCTAAGGTGTATTAGCAGCAAAATAAAAATATTATAATTTTACATGAGAAAACAGTGAAAAGAATTTACAACATAAACAGATGAATGAATTAGAAATTGGAAGATGTGGATATATATTACTAGGAAAAGCAAGCATGGAATTTCCATACCCTCGAATGATGGTTTGCAGTTTTTTATTTACCCTGAAAGTGTAAAACTACAGTTAGATTTGAGATTTGACTATTTAAACTAGATAATGTAATCTAAAGGTAAATTTTTAATTGTATTAATTCTCATTTTCTCATAAATGGGTAATAGCATAAATATGGACCATTGAATATATAACATATGCATACCCTTCTGTTATGAATCTAATATTCTATTTTGTATTTCTATAAAGTCTAAGTGAGAATTAAGTGGTTAAAACAAAGCATTGCTATTAAACGCCCTGCATACTCTCTCTCTCTCTCCCTCTCTCCCTCCCTCCCACCCCTCAATTATTTCCAGATTTAATCATGATTTGTGTTTCAAGTAACTTACTTAAAATTTCAATAAGTTAGTTTTATAAGCTGCAAGTTGGGGGTTGAAATTATGACTTCTGTTTATATCAAGCATATGAAATCAAGAGATATTAAATGATCAACAGTACCTTAAGCCCAAGCCTATCGTTTTGTCCCCTTTAAAACAGAATTTATGCAGTTTTTCAGGCTCTGAAACTGCATGCTGGAGAAGGCAAAGTGGTAGTTATTACAGTTCCATGAATTAACCCAAGAGTGTATGTCCTTGAAAAATTCAGGCAAGAGGCTGAAAAGAAATTTAATAAACTTTATTTTTCTTTGCAGTCAATTTTGGGTAAGGTGTTCTTATTTAAGTAATTTAGAAAGTGGTACAACAGGGTAATTCCAAATACAAGAGGGTTGCATCGGAAAATATGAGTAGAGACAACTCAGTACTTTGTTATGTAATCCTTGTGATGGTTTGAGAAGTGTTTTGGACTCTCTGGGGATAAAGAGCCTGACATAACCTTATTTTGTCATTTCTTTCTGGATCTCCTCCTCCAGACACCACAGTTTGGTAAGATGATTGCACTAAGCAACTGCTGCTGGTTTCCCCCCAGTGTCCTCCTGGAATTGGATCGAAGTTCTGGGGTCTCTGAGCTGCTAACAAAACTCTCTCCACACCTGATCTTGATTCCTACGTGCAGCCTCACCAGGGAAGTGAGAGCAAGTAGCATAGGAGGCTGTTTGGGATGGCATTTCTGAAGGGCAATGACTCTGCTTTCCTTTAGCAGCATTTCTGAAACCTTAGCTCTCCCAGAATTTCCAAATTGAAATAAAAAAAAAAAAAGAAGAAGAACAACATGTAATTGTAACATGGGAATACCGCAAGAACAGCAGTTTGGCAGAAAAGGGAATATTTCAAAATAAGGTCCCCAGCAAGAAAAGTTCTGGCAGATGCACAATTGTGGATCATGTTATCCAAACTATTAGATTCTGGAAGATTTGGGGGTTTTTCTCTCGTGGTTCCCATACTTTTAATAGAATGGTAGTACACGTACCTCGTCCAAGCAACTGTGCTGCTTCCTTTTCCATTCCTAACATGGGAAAATAAATATTCAAAGGCACCATTACAATATGCATTCTGACCTCCAGATGTGGTTTTATCACCCTAGTAACTGTGTCAGGTATAAAACTTGTGTTGGGCTGATGCCTATTCTCATATGTAATGCTATTAAATGAAGATCATCTTAGAAAGCCCACTATCCTAGCATCTTAGAAAGCCCAGGATCCTAACCCTTCTTAGTGAGAGCAGCTTTAGCACCAATTAAATCTCTCAACTGGTTAAGAATGATGCTTATAGTTAATGCTTTTGGCCTATGTGTGTTGAGACTAAAATTGCATATTGTTATTAAAGATTTTTAGTCTTTGAAAAATATTCTATTTGGGTTTGAAAGAAAAGATCATCCCTGGATTGAAAAAAAAAAAAAAAAAAGACGAAATCATAAAGGAAATGTAAGTAAACTCTAGCAAACTTGGAAAGCTAGTACAATTCAGGTTAACTCTTCCTGGAGGTGAAAGTAAGTACAATTAAGAGTGATTCCTCTGGTCTCCTATGTAAATCAGATTAAATGCTTTGGAATTTAAACACATTTCTCTTTCAGCTCTTTTCGTTTTCAAATAAAAAGTTTAAGTGACAATGGAAAGAACTACTCATTGGCTTAACATAAATCTTTAAACTGCAGGAAGCTTCACCCTCAAAAAGTAGTTGAATCTCTGAGGAAAAAGAAAAGGCTGAATTCTATTTTTCATAAATGATGGATTATTGTACCACACTGTGTATTTTCCAGTAAAGTGTCCTTTTATTTGCACTGTGTGATTACAAGTTTCTAAAAGTATGTGTGGGGTCACTTGGGTGCTGTGGGAAAATGGAAGGAACACTGTTCTGTTAAAATCGGTAGTGAAATCAGAAGCAAACTATGTCCTGATTATCATAGGCATGTGTTTAAATTTTGCTTTCCTTAATTGGTTATGTTGTATTTACTTAAAATGAACAATTTGGCAAGTTTTTCTCCCTTGACAACAGAAAAGCGTAAACTGTTTTATAAGTTTGGCTGTTAAAATCAGATTTGTAAACCACAATATTCGAAGATTTTTCTGCAGTTTTCAGGGACCCAGTGATGGACCTTGCTTTATAACCATGAATTTCTTACATTTGTATTTTGTATTTATAGAACTTTGAAGTTTTTTGGTTAATAAAAACTATGCTATGTATTATAGCCACATATTGACTTTACCTTCTGTATAACTCTTCTTAGAGCAAATGAGCACAATGAATGATGGCAAAGTCCCGGCAATTTGACTTGTCATCTGAGGATGATTATTTATGGCATCAGGAAATGGAAATTGATGTTCTAGTCTGTCTCCAGGAAAGTCATCATTAGAGGAAACTTTGAAGAATTTGACTATGTTAAAAAGCTGTGCAATCATATCCAAGACTGTTAGTTTCTTAGGACATGTAAAAAGGAAACAAGTTAAAGCATTTAAAAACATATTTCCATTTCCTTTGAAAAGTCAGTGCACCTTACAGACATTTCTCACATGTGGAGCCAGATGGTGATACTAAAAACAATGTTTTATATATATATATATATATATATATATATATATATATATATATATATATATATATAAAATTAAGAATACTATCACCAGAATACCTAGGGAGTTTCAAAAAGATATAACTCACTACATAATTATTTTCATAATCTAGCATTTGTGCTGTGTGTATGTGTGTGTGTTTTAATTTGCAGAGTATTTTCTCATCAGATCATTATTCTAGCTCCAAAATGATCCAGCATTTCTTGGCAGTCTGTCATGGGAAATGACAAGGTCTTGAGGTTAGACCAGAACTAGAAAATACTCGTAACCTGTGAAAACTTAGACTGATTGTTCCATACAATTCCAAAAATGGACTTGTGACCAAAAATACCCTGAGACACCTTTTCTGCAGGATGTTAAGTTTTCTTTTAGTCTTCATCACTAGAACCTAAGGGACTTTGACTACAGTCATCTGTTAAAGGAGTTCATACACCACTGGTAGTCATCACAATAGCCAGACCTAGAATGAGAGTTGATAGAGTATTATGTAAGCATAGTATGTTGATATGCTCAGAATAGTTCTTTCAATCATATAGTTTTAAGACAGTTAATTCCTGAATAGCCATGATCCTATAAAAGCAATTTTTGCTTGCTTGGATTTTTTTTGTTTGCTTATTTGCTTGTTTTTTGGTACTCAGAATGGAACACAGGAGGCTTTACTACTGAGCTACATCCCCTTTTATTTTTATTTTGAAACAGGGGACAGGGTCTCATTAAGTTGCTTAGGGTCTCACTAATTTGCTGAGTTGCCAACTTAGGTTCTAAAGGCACTTGCAATTTTCTCCAATATGATTACTCCATCTCTAGTATCTATTAGTTTCTTATATTTCTATTATATAATTTATTGTAATTACATAGACCACATGCATCCTATCCATAACAGTTAAACAAAGCACTGCCATGTACATAGTAGGTCAACTTGTATTCATTCATCTTCTATCATCTAGCAGCACTGTCCATTAATTTTTATGTCAGCCATATATGTAAAGTAAAATCTTCTAGTAGCCATATTTTAAAGAATAAAAAGAAACATTTTAATAATATATTTTTTTAGCTGAAAATATCCAAATCATTATAATTTAAACACAAGGCACAAGACGCATTCCAAATCTGGGCATAGTGGTACATGCCTGTAATCCCAGCAACTCTAGAAGCTGAGGCAAGAGGATTTAAGTTCAAGGCCAGCCTCAGCAATTTAGCAAGGACCTAAGAAACTTAATAAGACCCTGTCTCAAATTAAAACATAAAAAAGAACTGAGGATGGTTCAGTCCCAGAACCAAAAGAGATAGAGAGAGAGAGAGAGAGATTCCAAGAGGTGTATTCCAAATGCTCAAGAGCCCCAAGTGACTAGTAACTACCATAGTGCATCTCCAGTGGTTGAAGTTGAGGTCCTCTTAGAAAATGATAATATTTTAAAAACCCACTGAAAGAAATACATAAGACTGCTCATAGTCAAAGTGTACATAGCTGCTTCAGAGAATCTGATGTCTGTGGTTCTGTTTTATTACCATGAGTGCTGAGTGCTGAGCACTATATAACCCATTCTTCAGACACAATAGTTGGAAAGTTCTGATCTACAGTACTGAATCCTAACATTTTTCTAGTCATATATACATTCACCTTTCTCACATGTAATAAGTAATGGACAAGAGGGTACATTTGCCTATTACCAATTCACTTAATAAACAGTTTATGATAGATTGATGGTAGATTGGGTATGCATTATATGGTAATATACACATGCAAATTATAGATATAGATTTTATTTTGCTTTTCAGACTTCCTTTGTATTTTCCCAGTGTGCTGATAGTTTATCACCAATAAAAGAGAATTTAGTAGACCCTGTAACTTGTCCCATCAGTTTAAGGCAGTAATTCTCAGTGGAACAATTCCTCCCAGGGGACAGTTGGAAATGTCTAAAGGCATTTTTGATCATCTCAATTTAGGGCGGGGTGCAACTGGTATATTGTTGGATCAATCAGGAAGGCTGTTCAACATTCTACACAGTCTGCCTGAGACAGCATCCTTCCAAAAGTACTTCTTGGCCTAAAATATCAATAGTCAGGAAATTCTAGTTTAAGGTAATACAAAGTATGATGGTCCTCTTAAGTGGAAAGTGTTGTCTTGATTCAAAGTAGCATAACACCTGGTCCCATGTCTTAACCAAAACTTGGAAGTTAATGTAACATTCGAACTCCACCCTTCTCCCAGTCAACATGCAAGTAAGGCTTCTCCTCCTTCTCCCCTTTGTATCTTTATACTTCATCTTAACTGCCCACCTTGATAACTCAAATTTGCAACTGCTTTGTGGTCTTAACTGGAGGAAAAAGGATGCAAAATACCCTTACTTGACCAATATTGGAAGGCTTCTCACACTCTGAGGTAGATTTTTTCAAGTAGAACTAGATTTTTTAAAAACAATACCTAATAAAGTGCTTCGAATCTTCAAATTTTGTGAACAACTGGGTCAAGACAGTAGAGACCCAGTTAGATTCTATTTTGTCTTAGAAATACAACAAGTTATAATCAGTAACTAATAATAAGACACTTTGAATGTGTATAGACTCTATGCTTAATGACAACACAGATCTTATGGGTTATATTCCTCATTTAATTCCCAGCCTGCATGGAAACTGATGATCATTATTAAGACATTCAGAAAGTATTTGTTAAGGAATGAATTTGACACTCACGTGACTTTGCAAATAAGGCTAAGAATAGGAAACTGAGGATAGGAAACTGATAAGACATCTAAACGTTTGAGGGAAATGTGCGTCCAATTTTCACCTAGATTTTGTGGTAACTGAAAAATCAGCTTCCAAAATATAGAAATCACTTTGTGTTAACATAAAAAAGAAGACTGACAAAATTATTTGGCAAACAGAGCCTTCAAAAATACCTACATTACCTAGAGATAGTATATCATCAGAATTAACTGTAATTAGAAATGTTAAAGCATTCCCTCCCAATTTAGATGATGGTTTTTACTCTGACCATAATTTTGTGTTTAGACCCAGAGAGGTAAAATTATTTAGATAAAAGTTATTATGCTAAATATAAAGGAATGAAAGTGAAAATGAGTTTTGTATGTATAGAGCTACTCACATTCTGATTGCACACTGATGTTGCAAGTCATACGAATAATTTCATATGGTTGAATTTTACTCATATGCCCTATATACAGAGAAGGGCCTGAGCTATTAATTCAGGTAGTTGTTCTATAACTACTGTTTTCTATTCATATTTGCATAAAGTAATAATCATAAAGGAGAAATTTACTGAGAGCTTCTGACTTTGTTTTTAATCTCCAGTGTTCAGACTGCATCATAGTGCTTCTGATACAAGCGACAAAAACCGAGTTAAAAGCCGATTAAAGAAGTTTATTACCCGAAGACCTTCCCTGAAAACTCTGCAAGAAAAAGGACTTATTAAAGGTACAGGAGTTTTATACTTGTATTGTTACTGTGAAAAGTGAATATGCCTCCGTGTCCACAGTCAATCTACTCTAAAGGAACATTAGGATAATTTATTCTTCTTAGGTTGCTTATTAAATTTTCTGTTATATAACAGAGGAAAAATAATTGTCTAGAAAAGAAACTATGAGAAAATAAAGTTGACATCATGGGATCTCTGAAAAAATTCCCTAGTTTTGAACTTAGCGGATATGAACTCTACACCAGAAGCAGAATAGAGGTATCCTAGTAGGTGGCCTGTAGAATGACTGCATGGTCCCATGTGCCTGGACAGTCCCAGTGTACTCCTGTTGTCCCTAGCATATTTAATAACAGTAACTTCAGAAGTGTCCTGATTTGAACAGTGTTATCCAATCACCTGAGCCATAGTCTGAAATAAGTTCTAGGAAGAAAGTTTAAGACAAACTAGTGTCATGAAAATGTGACTACAATCAGCTGAAGGGTTGAGAGTTCAATCTAAACTGAAATAAGGAGATAATTTTGCAGATATATCCAAGGTAGAGAAAAATATATGTGCCAATCATCCTATCCATCATTTAAAAAATAGTCCCTGGTATTAGACTAGTTGGAATTCAGACCTTGACAATAATTCTGTTCATGCATATTGACATTAAATGATTTATGAACTTCCTGAGCCTCAGCTTTTCCATCTGTTAAATGGAGCACTGAGAGAGCATTTGGCTGTCTACACATCAACTTCATAGAATAACATACTAGTATCTTCAATTTCACCTTAGACTTCATCCTATAGATTTTCATTTTCTTAGGAAGGATTCATCTGTAGGTTACCTGCCATCTTGAAACATATAAAACTAGATTAGCAGCACAAACAATCCCAATTTTACATAAATTCTAAACTTTTTATGACTATGGCAAAATGAAAGGGTTTTTAATTCACTGATAGGGTCTAGCTACAGTCAAAATGCTAAAGGATTAATAATCCTTTATAGTTCTCTAGAATTGGTCTCAGAAAGCAGCAGAGGAACTGGATGCTTAATGCAGTCTTCATACTGATACAATGGAACTGCTGAATACACTCTAATGCATGCATTTCCTATCTCAGAGTTCCATTAAATTTTCACCATAGCTGACCAATGAGTCAGTATTCATTAGTAAGGCTATGGAAAATCTATGTGAAATTCCGATTTGATAAGCTTCCATTGTTGTCTTCGGTGGAATTTTTTTTCCAAATACAGATCAAGTTATGCAAATGTAGTCACTTCTTGGGCTTGTTTCAAATTTAACTATGAACTTTTCTCAAGGCTTTCACTGAGTTTTTTTTTTTTTTTTTTTCAATTGAATAAAAGAAACTAGCCCAATGTTTTAAAGGATCTGGCCAAATTTAGTAATTTAGTCTTATTTTTTATTATTGTTTAAAGCAAAGATTTAGAAAAAAAACAACAACAAAATCAGTAAAGAAAAGTCACATGAAATAAATTGATGATTAATGTTTAAATAGTTAAATTCCCCCAAGCAAAATGACTTAACAAAGTCATTTACATTACTGTAGGGGCAGGTGCTGTACTAATTTTCATTTCCACCAAGAGTGTGTAAGAGTTCTTTTTCCTTTAAAATTGATCTGCTGTGCATTTGGCTAAAGAATCTGAATCATATTCTTTAAACTGCCTTATTTTTCAGATCTGGATAAAAAGACCTCCATTGCCAAAGATAGGAAACTGTGCTTCCCAGTTTGGACCCTGCAATTATGCTTCCTACAGGGTCATAACCGTATTCTAATGCATTTCCTCTTTTTCTTCTATTAACAAGCAATAAGTATACAAACTAGTGGATTTCATTGTGACATTTCCATATATGTGTATGTCATGCACTGATATTGTCCACCCTCTATCTCCATCCCCCTGACCCCTTCCTAGTCCTTGTAATATTTTCAGATTTTTTTTAATTTTTTTTAGTTTCCATATATGAGAGAAAATATATAATACATATCTTTCTATGTCTGACTAGCAAGATGACCTACAGTTCCATATATTTTCCTGAAAATGACAGGATTTCATTTTTCCTATGACTAAATAATACTCCATTGTGTATATATACAATTTTCTTTATCTGTGTATCTGCTGACTGATTCCATATCTTGGCTATTGAGAACAGTGCTGCAATAAATGTGGATATGGTAGTGCTTCTTTTGTACACTAACTTCATTTTCTTTGAATAAATACACAGAAATGGAGTAGTTAGATCATATAGCAGTTCTATTTTTTGTTTTTTGAGGACCTCCATACGGTTTACCATAGTAGCTATACTAATTTACATGCCCACCAAGAGTGTTTGAGGGTTCCTTTTCCACCACATCTTTGCCACCTTGTGTTGCTGTTGTTTTTTTGATAAGTCATTCTAACCAGGGTGAGGTGGAATCTCAATGTAGTTTTCTTTTGCATTTCCCTAATGGCTAAAGATGGTGAGTATTTTTTCATGTATTTCTTGGCAATTAGCACTTCTTCCAAGAAGTGTCTATTTAAGATCCAAGTGGGTCAAGTGTTGCAGGTGTCTCATGCTGTGATCCCAATGACTTGGGAGGCTGAGGCAGAATTGCAAGTTCAAGGCCAGCCTCAGGTATTTAGCGAGGCCTGTGCAACTTAGCAAGACTCTGTCTCAAAATAAAAATTAAAAAGGACTGGAGATGTGACTCAGTGGTAAAGTGCCCCTCGGTGCAATACCCAGTACCAGGAAAAAAACAAAAAGATCTAAATGTGTACTATTAGTAACAGGTTGAGAGAACTGAACTTTGGATTTAATAGGCTTCATTGAGCACCCAGGTGAGAGGCAGAAAGGGCTGTACTTAATAACACCCATCAGACTCATGTCCACAAAAAACATTATGTAAAAGAATTGCACTGATATCACACATTTTAAATCAAGCAACAAACCCTTTCCTCGAAAGGGTTTTTGAGCTTATGGAGACTTGGCCAATTTGTGATTGCAGTGGCCAGAATCTCGATCTGAACAAAATCTGTTCTTCAATGGTGCTGCATTTTCTAATTTCTTTCATATGACTAATGAGAAGTATATATTGTAATGCCAAAAAAACAATGATGGAGGTGGTGGCAGGAACCCAGCAGATAGCTCTGAATAATTGGTCAATGGAAAGAAGTCTTTTTTTGTTATTGTTGGAGGAGTGGTGGTGGTAAAGCCATGCTTCCTCTACAAGGAAAGAGTGTGAAACCATTCCATAGTTCTTTATGCCTTATTTACTGAAGTTGCTCCACATTACAATCATAAGTACTATCTAATGTACCGAAAGGAATGCATTACTAAGTCTAGCTTTGTCTGCAATAAATACCCCCAGATTGGTGGATTAAATAATACAGAGGTTATTATTTGCCAGAAGTATAGAGTTAAAAAAAAAAAAAGATGTTAGGGTTGCTCTACCTCCTGAAGTTGTATATAGATGGTTTTGTGTTCCCTTATTTCTCTGCATTTCTAGTAACCACCTACTGATCCAAAATGGCTGCTTGAGTTCTACCCACCTTGACCACTGTTATGGTTTGAATATAAAGTGTCCCCCAAAAGCTCATGTGTAAGAAAATGCAAGAAGGTTCATAGGTGAAAAGATTAGATTATGATGGTTATATTCCAATGGATTAACTGGGTGGTAACTGTAGACAGGTATAATGTGGCTGGAAGAGTTAGGTCACTCCGCAGTAGGGATCTTAATAGATCAGGTGGGCACAGCAATCATCGTGCCACTGGAGTGACAGTCTCTGGGAAGTTCCCTGAGTGCATTTATGTTTGCCTTAAGGGGATGACATGTCTCGATATATGTATAACTTTATTACATTGATCATCTCCCTGGAAACACAACTCGAATCAGTTTAATATGAAAATCATAGGCAGGAGGATACACTTTAGGGTGGTAGGTATGCTTGTGCACACCCTCTACTTGCTCTTGGAACTGAAGTAATAATTTGCTAGTGTTAGCCAAACTGACTTATGTAATCTTTCAAATAATAACATTGACATCCAAGAATAAGAAATGCTAAGAAATACAGTTTTTAGAAAAAGATAACTTTTTTAGCTATGAATAGTATTTCCTCGAATCAAAATAATAAGATTGTATATTTGGAAAGTAGTTTTATTCATCTCAATATAAGCAAAACCCATGGCACTAGTAGAAACTGAAATCAATGTTGTACTAGTTCAATATTTTAATCAGTGTATTATAAAGTAGACACTCTACTTAAAGCTTCAAAAGTATATGGTGAAAAGCAATGTTTTCTAGCTTAGTCCCAGTTTTGCTCCTAGGAGCCACCACTTTGGTTTCTATTTATAACTCCCCTAGAGGTTGACTCCATATCTATAGTATTGCTATTTAGGGTGGTTTGTGTCTGTGAGTGTCTTTCTTTTCTTTAAGGCTATAATATCATAATTTATCAGTCTTAGGCATTACTTCATATTTCTGATGTAATATGCATGAACTGGACTCAATTCTTGCCTCTTCTCTGTTCCTCCCCAAATATACAAGGTCAAAACAGCTGATCTTACTCTCTTCCCTCTGTCTTTTCTAGTATACTTCTACATCATAAAAACTGATTCTACTTCATTTGTTTCTATAATTATAATTCTTTAGTAGGTTCTTTTTAAAAGTTAAAATTTTCTTAAAAATTGATAACAGTATATTCATGTAAAGTTGTTGACTGAAGTGCTATTTAGATTTCCTTCTCTGTTCTGATAATATCATAACCCTATGAATCCCAAAGGTAATTCCCTGATTATGGTGGAAAAGATTCTCCTTTCACATGTGAGAGTTGTAATTTACAGGTATATAACAGGGGATGATATTCCTGCTTTCTAGAGCTATTTTCTCCCTTTCAACTGTAATGCTCCACCATTCACTTAAAATCATATCATGTTTTAGCTTGGTTCATTTTTTGATTATGACATTCTTATACAAATTTCTTCCCCAACAGAGTTTATATTATTTTTTCATACTTTCTAGGCCTTTATGTCACCAAATGCTTTCATCCTCTCAGTCTAGTCTTCCATGCCTGCTTTTTTTCTCCCTTGAATATTTCCTTCTAACATTTTTAAGTCCTCTTACTTAAATTTGGATTGGTTACCTTCCAGGATCATGACCTGTGATTTCCTTTCATTGCTTTTCTGAGCTATATGTGTTCTCCTCTGAATCCCATAGCTTTTTTCTTTCTCATTTTAATACCTTCTACTCTGTGACAGGCTCCTTTAATGCATTTAGAAAAACATAAGACCTCATAGGTCTGAAAATACCTTCAGTATGCCCACATACTTGATCAATAGTTTAGTTGGGTGTAAAATTCTGTTGCCTCTAGAATACAGACTTGTATGTTCCACTCATAATTGTTCCATTCTTATACAGTAATGGTTACTTTGATTTTTTTCCTACTAAAGTCATTGGCTATTTTGTCTTTGTTTTAAGATTTTGTAATCAAGATAATGTATATAGTTAACAAAAATTTTTAAATATATTCTTCTTTCAACATAATTTCAAGAATGATGACTCTCTGATGGTATAGGTGGCACATACCTATGATTCCTCCTACTCAGGAGGCTGAGGCAGGAAGATCACAAGTTCAAGGACAGCTTCTGCAACTTAGTGAGGCCCTCTTTCAAAATAAGACATAAAATGAACTGAATCAAAGGTCAGTGGTAGAGATCCCCTGAATTCAATTCTCAGTATTGAAAAAAAAAAGTAGTATATCTTTTTCAGTTATGTAATTTTTTCCCAGTTTTATTCATTTGTTATGTTGATATGTTCCTCTGACTTATTTTCTCTGCTTCCTCTTTTGAGGTATTTATTAAGTAAATATTAAATCATCAGAATCGATCATATTGTCATCAAAATGGATCATTTCATTCAATCTTATTTTTTCTTATATTCTGAAAGAATTGTTTTATCTCTCAATCTTTACATTAATTTACTTATTTTATCAATCATATTTTCAATTTTCTAGACTTCTTGCTTTTTCTCAGCTTGTTCTTTTTTGCATATCTCATTTTCTTACATACCAGAGGGCAAAACTTTTGTTGAACATTCTACTCCCATGCCTGCTAGTCATAGTGTTACTTGCATGTGTGTGTGTGTGTGTGTGTGCGTGTGTGTGCACAAACATACACACACACAAATATGTTCTTAAAACTCATCTAAGGATATAAATTGGAATTTCCTGTTGTTCTGATCTTTTGATTTTTTGTTTTAAAATATTCTCATCTGTGCCTTGAATCATCAAATTCATCTACTGTAATTTATTTGTCTTATTCTACTTATAACAAACTAATGATTTTGTTCATATATCTGATAGGCAAGGTTGCTCATTTTTATTAAACAATGATGCTCTACATAAATTGGGTGGAGCTCAAAATGCACAGATGGAGCTTGTCAATGAGATGGTTTTGCTTTAGAGTGATCTGTCATTGGCTCCAACACCTGCCTCAAATGTCACGAATTTTCAAGGGACACAGAATACCCTTTAGACTCTTGATAAACTGGGGAATGAATAACTTTGATGATAGAAAAATGTCAACCTTGTTTTATGATTAAGAAAATTGAGGAGAAAAAAATTTAGTATATTTGGAAATGTAGCAATTTTAGAATCCAACCAAGGCAGGTTTGACACTGGATTCTTACAGTTACCAGCTACGTAACTTAACATATGGCTATTGGATTTCTCCCCTATGATATATACATAATTGAGTTTAGTTTAAATGGTATATGAAAAGAACCTCACTCAGTGCCAAGCTTATTTTTGCCATTCAACCACTATATTCTCCCTTTCTTCATTCCTTAATTCTCCTTTCTGCTTTTCTTTATTTCATCTTTTCTTTCTTCTTTCCAAAATTACTTTCCTCCCTTTCTTCCCCTTTTCTCCTTAGTGTCATGGAGGAAATCATAACCAAGATGGCACTAGGAAATCATTCTCCCAAATATTAGTTTAAAATTTGAGAAATCGATCCAGGCATGTGTCTAGGAAATGCAGCAGTAACTCACATACATCAAGTAAAGTGCATTAACAAGTTGAGGGGTTGGGTTATATCTATCTTTTAGGAAAATTTTTTTTGTGGTACTCTTTGTACATCAATGGACATGAGCTCATTACTCTCACTTACATAGTGTCATAGAGTTACTGGAATATTTAAGTAATTACCCACACAGACATACAAATTATTTAAGGTTTTTGTCAAAAAATGAAAATAATATTTTTGAAAAATTATAGTATTTTTGTAAAATGTGTCAATTATATTGAGAAGTGAAGAAAGAATTTCCACTCACATTGCAGATACAAGTTATCAGGTCTAAACTTTCTGTAAAAGTCATGTTTATGAATAGCAAAATTATTAAGAGGAAAGTATTTTTAAATAACTCATTAGAACTAATGTATGACAGTATAACCTTATTGTCACACTGTTAATTTAAGCAAAATATATATGCGCAACAGTGCAATGTAGTTTTGAGTAAAGACATGCTCCAACTTTGTCACTGGATCAGTGTTAGTCTGAGAATAACTTTATTTGAATTTATAAACTAGGGCATGGGTCTATCATTGCTGGGGTCTGAAATACTTCCACAATATACACTAATGTGCTTAAAAATATCTTGTAAATCTTCTTTTCTTTAAACTTCTTTATGGTTCATAAGTGAACTGTGATCCTTATGTGCGAGCTATGTCATGATTTAATATTAGCCAAAATTAATAGTCAACCTTAAGCTTCTTTATCGTGGCCTCAAAGCTTCCCGGTTCCTTTGCATTAGTGGTTCCCAGGCAGTTTCTGTTATTTAAGGGCTCCTGGAGCAAATGTGTTGGTAATAGAGTACTACATAGCCAGCTTTTGTTCAATAATAAAATACAGGTCACTGTGAGAGACAGAAAAATGTTGGGGGAAAGTGCACCTGGGTAGCAGGTTAAGCCTGTGTCTTTTAAAAGCCTGTTATCCACGGAAGAAATGATCCAGGTCTTATGAGATATTAAAAGCAGATTAACTTTGGAGCAATGAAAGAAAATGAGGTCCAGAAATGGGAGTGTATTAGGTTAGGGGTAAAAATGAGCCAGAATAACAAATTGATTTCCCTGTAGTTCAGGAAGTTATTTTCTTATGGAAGAGACCTTTCTATACAGACTTTAGATGGAATATAAAATTGAGATGGTGACTTATGTATATAATAGGCCTTCCTTATCTATTTGTTCTGCATCAGTGGATTTAAAGAATTGAAAATATTAGAAAAAAATTAACATTTTGTTTTTAGCTACATTGTCTCTAAACCCGTACTAGCTCTTGCTCTGGTGGTAGGTGCTAGCTTTTTACATTCTATGGACTATATATCTTTTAAAGATTGACCAGCCTTGGCATACCCTACATGGTTATATAAATTCTGGTGATAATTCCAAATGTTGTATTTGAAACTTCCAGTTTGAGAACTTTCAAGTTGTCATAAAAGTAAAAGAAATAGACCATGTACATTAATAAGGAACAGTAACAGGTGGAGGCAGGCCTGCTTTCAACATGTGAATATAGACCATGTTTTAAACATATCCTATACACTAACTCTGATCGTGTGTGTGCGCGCACGTGTATGTGTGTGTGTGTGTGTGTGTGTGTGTGTGTGTTAGAAAAGGAGGAAAAAACAAACACCCTCCTCCTTTTCATCTCCAGCACTGAACAAGTCATAGTGACTAATGCTCTCCAAAGCATGTATCCTCAATCAGTCACAAGTGACCACAAGTCAGGTTAACTGATACTTCCTTCTGGTGTCAGAAGGCTGCTACCCTCTGGAGAAGTGGTCCATGACCATTTTAATCCTCTAATAACATCCTAGCCTTTCCTCTGTGAGACCACTAAAGAGAAGAAAAAGATGCAAGGCCCTTGTCAGTACTCAAAAGAAGCCCCTCCCCTTTAAAGGTTAGCATTTATTATTGATGCCCTGCTGTTCTCCTGCAGGTGTTCTCATCCCGCATCCTGTATTCCTCCCTTGTGACTCTTAAAGTCAGCTTTACAGGCAATGGAAGCTACTTCAGCCTAGTTCTCCTTGACTTTTTGGAGGTCTCTGTAGATGCTGTGAACAGTATCCAAACCTGATGCAGATATTGATGTTTCCCTTATAGTTTTTATAATTTTATACTTCACACAAAGTGCAAGCTGGTGATTTCATGTTATGGAGAAGCACGTAATTCAGGAAGATTAGAGCAGAACTTCATCCTGTCCTAGAGGTTGATAATTTGAACAAATGTGTTTATAAATGCTTCGTATACACTGAGACATTGACCTTTACATGGCATTTGACAGGAGGTCCCATGCCTTCCTCAGTCCTGGTGTGAGTGGGATTTAAGAACCCATTGTGTGTGTATGTTGAGTGTGTCTGTGGGGATGGAGCAAATCAGACTTCCTACAACCAGCTCTCCTCACCAGGACCACATTCCACAGAAGTGTTGGACCAAACCAGCAAGGAAATATTAATGTCAACATTTCATTTTGACATATCCTAAGATTCAGAGAGTGCTCTTTTGTGTTTTTTAGTATCACTGACAGTTTGACCTACAAATCTTTTCCCCCAAAATTTATGTCTATCATAAATTAACAGTATTTCCAATTTCCAAGAATGAAAATAAAGAATGTGTATCATTTAATTGGGAGGGCTCAAATTTTGTTCAATATAAAACTATCTCCCTTGTGGCTTATTACCCTACCTGATTAGTGATATTAAAAAATCAACCAGTCCCAAGCTGTAGGTGGTGTGTATGCCTGGGATTCCCACTACTTGGGAGGCTGAGGTCATAAGATTGCTTTAGTTCAGTTCTTAAGGTCAGTTCAAAGCCAGTCTGGGTAACATAATGAGAACCCATCTCAAAACAACAATGATAGCAACCAAAAAATAATCCTGTTGAGTTTAATCATTAGTAAAACAGCTCCATATTTCCTACATTTTCTGTTTTTTCCTATGGGAGGGAGGCAGGAGTCTGTGTCAAAAATTTGGAGAATCACAATTTGTTGTCTCTCCACGTTAGTCAAATTGCAATATGGAGAGGTGTAACTAACAGCTTTTCTTTGAAACTGACTATGTTGCTCTAAGTGTATTTTATCAAAGCATTTTCTGGGGCAACAGATCTGAAAAACATAAACTTTATGTAGCATTGCTCCTCCTTAGATATTTCCCTTTAATATGTCCTTTCTTTTTGAAGATAAAATAGAAGTACATGAAAGAGTCCTGGGAATAGGCATCTATGTCATAAACACCCCTCCTCCCCCACTCACCCAGGGTCCCCAGCCCCTGAAATTTGGAAATGATTTGATTGAAGTGATGACTACCTTGATCTTGTTTGAATACTCCTCCTTCTTCATTGTCTTTTCTCTATGGGAGGCAAAAGCCCTGTCATGGAGTCACTCCTGGGAGGGAAGGAGGTATTTCTAGCAACCATATTTTCCAAATACAAAATTGAGATACATGGACTGACAGTGACATAATATTTGAAGTAGGACTGTGCTCAAAGATCCAGAACATATGGTTGAAAGAGTTTTCTTATAAAAAAAGCAACCACTTAAGACACTTTCTAGATTCTTAAATACTAATGGCACATTCCCCCATACTTTTTATTCTCATTAAAAAATATAACCCACAAATCAGAAAACTGACCAGTTTTCCCTCAAACGTGTTTCTCTGCCAGCTCGAGAACCACCCTGTTGACTAGAAAGTTAAATGCACAGCCATCAAGGAAGAAATGCAAACCAGACTGCCAAACATATTATGAATATATTGCTCTTCTTAAAAATGCTAGTTGGTTTTTCATACTGGAGTATTGACTAACTGTCTGTGTTTGATGTATGGTTTACCAGCCTGATGTCGACTTATGGTTAGAGCTTAACTTGTTAGTTCTGCTTTTGCAGCCAATTCAGAATAACTACAGATGCCTCGAGATATTAAAATTGACTGCTCAAATGGACTCAGTGTGGGAGTTTCATTGGTTTTAAATTGATAACAGCTGAAAGAGTGAATGATTAAAGTGTACATGGGCAGAGGACACAGCTCTTTCATAGGAACTCTTGTGAACAGACTCCAGTAGTGTGGGAATTTTTTCTTTCTTTTTCTGTTATAGTTATTGCTAAGCAATCTGGGGTTAAATTTTAAAACTGTACAGGAATATTCAAAAGCCGAAAGAAGAAATAATTCCTGAGAAACTGAGATAAATTCTGATGAAGTGGGTTTCTAATCTGTAGGGAACATTTAAAGTTAAGTAGCATTCCATAAGGTGGTAATTGTGTCTATTTCCCAGGCATTTGAGTTAAATAAGCTGTATAGGAAGCATAAACTGTCATAATAGAAGGATTGAAGTGTTGTGTGTATCTCTTTCTTCAACTCATAAAAACCGAAGCTCCAAAGTGCCTTATCACAGACAAGTCAAACAAGGCCCCTTCTCCTCTTCCTTATTCTCCTGGGAACAGTTATTGTTGTTTTCATTATTTAAAAAGATGTTCTGAATACTTTCCTCTCACACAAGGAAAAAAAAAAAAAAAAAAGAACACAAAAGAAAAATAAGAAAACTTTTCTCCCCCTCCCCAAATCAGCTATTCTTTATATAAAACAGGCTTTGTGAAAATGTACTTTCACAATTTAATAGTAGCTTAGGGAAAAGGTCCAGTAAAGAAAAGAATTCAGAGAAATTTAAAGTTTATAAGAAAGAAATATCTTTTTATATTACATGCCTTCTTCAACTTGTGTTTTTCCAAGAGTTCAGTGCCCTTATTACACAACACTATGATCTAACTTTTCTCTATTTTTAAATGTCTCTTTAAATTGTACCTTTGATATCCTATTAAAAATATTAGAATCACTTTATAAAGCTAGCTGATGAAGAGCATTTATCTATAATAATTAAACTGGGATTTATTGCAGAAATACAAAGCCCAATATCATGTACCCATTTCCCATATTCATTTTTAAAAGGAAAATGGAAAAAATTGTTTCTGTTAGCATATCCCCAAATATGTTGCAAATATTGACCTCTTGTCAACAAACATTAGTGGAATAAGAGATTTTGACATATTTGACAATAACAGCAGTGGATAGTGGTATGTATTTTTAGATGTTAGGAAATCAAATTATAAATAATGCCTTGATGCAAAAACAAAATAAATTGTGAGTATTCTGTTTCATGTTTACAAGTAGATTTGTTATGTATTTACTGGTTGAACTTTGCCCAGAAGTGTAACCTGTATACCTGGACTGAATCTTGAAACTGCCAATGTAGTACCTTCCTGAAATGCACACAATCATTGAACCAGGTTTTGTTTGTGGCTCTGCAGATGGCCTTCAAGAACCTACTGTAGGGTTGATGTTTCCAGAAGATGAAACTCCCTCAGAAATGGAGAGCGAAAGAGAAGTTCTCTTTCAACATGTTGTTGAGTCCTAACTTTTTAATGTTTTTTTGTTTTGTTTTGTTTTTTTAATCCATATTAGGAGGGAAATTTAAAGGAGATGTCATCCAAGCTAAACACATGTGAGGACCATTAACTTAAATATATCACTTCTAACATGTTTCTTTGAACTTAGATCTCAAATTTTTAGGAGTAAAAAAATGGAGTTTGAAGAGGTCTGGCCCCAGTTAACCTTACCATGAAGGACTCTATCTGACAACTAGAGGCTAAAACATAAGAAAGCAGATGGTTTGAAAATAACACATTACGGATATCTTAATAACTGGAAATTCCAAATCATCTAGATGTCAAAAAAGCCATCCCTCCCCTGGACTCACTCATCATTTGCACCACCTCATACAGGCATTCAGCAAGATATTATGTTTGTCTTTTGTGACTATATGTTTCAAATATACTGGGCCCTTGAGCATGTTACAATTTCCCTGTTAAAAAATTTAATTAGCATAGAAGACCATTCAATATTATGTAAAGAATTTGACAGAGCATCATTGAATGTTTTTAGAAACAATTAACATGTCAAAAGAGGAAGTGAGAGCTTATTTTGGTTATAAATCTGTTCACATAATTATCAGTTGAAGAAGTCAGAAATATTTTAGAAAGAAAAGCAAGGTTAGACTCTCATTTCATCAAAAACAGAATCCCCAATGATGTCAGATACCTCAAATTCTCTAGCATAAGTTTTCCAGATTTATTTACATGCTTGTGTGCATTCCTATTCAATCAGAAAGATCATATATTTGTAGTATGAGTGAATAATCTTAAAGACAAATGACATTGGCTGGAAATACACTATTAAACCTATAAGGAGAGACAGATCTCTGTGTGAGGTTGTGCTCAACTCCAAATGATACTGTGGTGTGAAGTTTCCCTAACAGGAATTTTCAGTGGGGAGCTGACTAGACTTGTGCACAGACCAGGGCTCCACAGAAGTAAATGTGCCTTTGGCTTCAGACAGGACTTAGAGGCAGAATGTAGAGTGAGAAAAGTAGGTGCTACAAACTTACCCGATCCAGGACAGAAAGATATTGCATTGGTGAACATTTGGGAACAAGAGATGTGGTATCTGAGGAATTGTGGACTTGGCAGCTAATACTTTGGGGTAAAGTCTTAGTGGAAAACACTGTCCTATGACAGTCCAAAGCCATCTGTTTGTTCCTACAGTCAGGAATTATAGTGTGAACCTTAGCAAAACCTAGAGGGAGCTTCTGTTGGTGGGTTCTTCCTGTCCTCCCACTGTGATTCCTGAGAAACTGCAGCGAACACGTGCATGGAGCATCAGTTCCATGTGCTGACCTGGACCTTAGATGCTCATCAGAGATCTGCTGGGAGGAGCCTGTGCTAATCAATCAGGCATGCCATCTGGAGGCTGGGAACTGTCCAGGCAAAGGGTCTGAACCTGCTGCCTTTATTGTGACCAGGATTGAGGCCCAGAGTCAAAGAACATCTGACAAAATACATAGCTCAGTAGAGAGAAAGTGAAACTCAAGCACAAAAATTATATGTCAAATTACAGGATGGTTAAATATATAAAGAGCACTTGAAATAAATACATGAAAAATTGTTTTCTTTATTGGGCTTACATAAATTTGATGGAGTAGGGACAAGGAGAAAATGAGCATCAGGAACAGAAAAAACTTTTCCTATGCTATTTGAAAGATATGTGCTTTCTTTTTATTTTGGAAAATGGTATATTGCAGACCATCAAGATCAGTAGATTTTTAGTAGATTTGAAAATACAGCTTTGGCTCTGCTACCACTTGTTTTGCAAATTTGAGCAAGGTGATGAAATTTTCTCTTCATGCTTTCCAGACAGTACCTCTTAGTCATGTTGACATTATACAAAGAGTGATTAGTATAGCAAATAATAAGCCTGTAATCCCAGCAATTGAGGAGGCAGAGGCATGAAGATCACAAGTTTGAAGCCAGCCTCAGCAATTTAGTGAGGTACTATCTCAAAATAAAAATTCTGGGGATCAAATTCAATGGTAAAGCACCCCTGGGTTCAATCCCCAGTATCAAAAACAAAAACAAACAAACAACACTGAATATTAAATGTTATACTTTGTTCCTAATTCTACTCTAGTAAGAATATGTCATTCCTTCTCCTGATTGCAGAGAACATATCCTGAAAATTGCAAAACATATAAGTTATGGTGTAAGTTTGTGACTGTGTACCAGTGAAGTCCACATCCTGAACATTCTGTACTTAGCACTCTGTTTACTGTGTTTTCAGGCTTACTCAATGATTAGGATGAAGATACATACTTGCATTGTTTGTGCTTTAGTTTTGATTGTTATTCACATTACCTACTGACATATATTCTTTAAAACCCCATGTTATAAAAGGATACAAACTTACATAAAGCAGAGTCCCCATGAAATGGGTAAGGAAGATACATGTATAAAAATTATGGTATAATATATCAAATGTCAAATGCTTTAAGGAGCATTCAGGTCACAAATTTGGGAAAATTACAAGTGGAAAAGTAAAAGAAAGATTAATGTTTCCTTATTCTCTGGTCTTTAGACTGAATCTTGAGTTAAAACATTTGGACTATGGAGAAATGGATAAGACATTTGAGGGGCACAGTTGTAGGAAAGTCTAGGAACAGTGGTTTGGATGAAATGTAAAGGATTCAGTGATAAGAAGGGTATGTGGCAGATGCTTTGTATAATCCCAGGCGAAGGAATTTGTAGGAAAACTTTTATAAGGCAGTTTTGTTATTCACCACTTATTTTTATTTATTTGGCAAACATTTACTGATGACTTATACTGCAGTAACAATAGGCTACATACTGGGACCATAAAGATGTACAAGTCTCATTTGTTTTCTTCAAAATCAGACACTTCAGTGCTACTCAGAAAGTTAAGTTATGTCTCAGGAAAATCACATGCACTCCACTCAAACCTGGCTCCACTAGAAGACCCATAGGAAAATATTTTGGAAGATTGTGTTATGGAACTGGTGCTTAGGACCAAATTTTACTTAATTTTTGAATAATTTCAATGTCGAAAGCCCCATCAGCTGAGGGCATAAGTGAAGTAACGGTAACTTTGAGGCACAAATGTCACAACTATGGTTCCCTCTTGTGTAATCACCACTCACTCATTCTTCCTGTCTCTAAGGTCCCCCTGGCTATTTATGGGAATGGCTGTGATGTACTGCATATGATGAGAACCATCTTCCACCCTCTCGTGTTTTGTTTCTTCCTCCTTCATACCCCACTGTCCACACGAAAGAAGGTGCCTCACCACAGACATGCAGTCAGCACCTTTGGAGAGTTGACTGTTTCCCCACCCAGGGACCATATAGAGCTCCTAAGCCTGCAGAACCTTCCAACTGCCAATAGGTGGTCCAGGCTTTCTGATTCCTATTGAGTCCCTAGGATCACTGTGTTTCCAGAGGAAACAGGAAGACTGCTCTTTCCCCCATTCCACCTGTGTGTGTACAGCTTTTAAGGGCTTGAAACAACAACTCTTAGGCTTTGAATCTCACAAGGTGAGAAAATTCCTTCATTCCCTTACGTCTGAGGTTCTTTTCTCAACAGAAGTCAGCCCTACTCCCTGGGACTTTACTAGGGTTTATGTACCATATGCCATCTCTCAGAAATCCCCTTGGCCTCCCTGTGTTCAAAATTCCTTCTGTCTTTTATCAACTCTTATACAAAGTCATCCAGGGGTGAGCATCGCCGCCAGTTCAGTAGGCAGTTCCAGCTGAGGTGCTCCCTTCCTTCTTTGTGCTCCCCTCCCCATTCTTCAAACATACCTCAAGCTGGAAAAGAACATACCTCAAGAGCATGCAGTGAACCCAGAAAATGTGCAACATACAAATTTGCATGTCACAAGGTGATGCCTGTTTGCTCAGTGTTGTAGACAACTTCAGGACAGGTTCAGGGGCTTTATAAATGTCATTGCATGGTCATTTTCTACAGTGGGAGCTAAAAGTGAGAAACACACGCTGTACTTGACTGGAAGCCTAAAAGAGACAAAATGTTTTCGGAAATGTGTGCATCATGGCCTACTAATTTAGGCTCATAATCCCTTTACTCCCATTACATTCCTGGAAATGTTTTTCAGTTTCTTCACATAGAATAACTAGCGCATGGCCTTGCTCAGAACAGCCCACAGGGAACGGGCATTCCTGCGCAGAGCTTCCACCACACCTCCACGGAGTTGGCCAATGCTTCCACAGAACCACATGATTCCCCGACTCTTAATATGGTTTATTATAAAATCCTTCACCTGCCTCAAAGCACTTTTCATCAAAGCCACTTTTAAGCTGAAGCTGAGGACTAAAGAATGCCTTTAACAGAATCCTGAAATAGCTTTTAACCCGAGGCTGAGAGAGAAAGTGCTTTTAACCTAAAGTGCTTTCCTCTTAGGTACTTCAGTGTGTACCTAGCACTCAACGTTAGTGGCTTTGAGAACACCCTTAAGACCCAAATGAAAGAGACTCCATTATAGATATTCAAGCCTGTTATATTAATATATTACAAGTAATATTTGAAATCATTAAGCAGTTTTACTCAAACTAAATTTGAGTCTTTTCTTATTGAACTATGCATTCATGCAAATAAATTGAAGTCTTGCCACCTGGGATTCTAACAAATCTATGCTGATATTAGGAAAAGTGCAGTCTTTTTTCCTAGATTTTACTTAAATCTGGAGTGAGTTAAAAATTTGTACACTTTCCCCACCCAAAATGAATCTTTCAACTCTCAACATCACTGAATGACATTTCCAGTTTCAGGCCCTATTAGCTCTGTTTAAAAGATAAATTATATCATTTAGAATTAGTTCAATTACCTGAATAAATTTTATGTATCAAATTTCCTTCTCAGAATTGTCACTCAAACAAAAATAAAATTACTGACTTCACAGTAATTTTAATCCCTTAGTAAAGTTCCTCTTTAGTTAAGTGACAACATAATAGATAGAAATTTCAACTTCAGATTACACTAAGTTATGTGACTGAATGAATTCCATGGACAGTTTTCTATTTAAAGGATATAAAGGACATACAAATATTGCAGAAGGTAGAAAATTTTGACATGCTTGAATTTTATAAAAACTCCCCTTTTATTTGCTGATCCCCTCCATAATTCTAATGAGGTGAAGACAGACAAATGAAAAGCAGAAAATATTGACAACTTGCAAAATAAAAGGTCTTTGCAAACAAAATTCAGTCATGTTAATCATCCAAAATACACTGAAGCACATTGATCCACATTTCTTTCATACTCAAGGGATCATGTCACAATCTTTACTTAGAAACCACTTTCATTTATAAATTGCTTTCCCTTGTTTTATATCATTCATTCATTCATTTATATATTCATCAGGTGACCAGAAGGCACATAAAATAATAAATACATAAATATAAGTACAAGCTTAAGGAACTACATTTATCTTATTCAACTACGTGAAGATTCCTTCACCTTGAATTTGGTTTCTCACTTCCTCTTCTTAGGAAAATGATATTCATTTTTATTCTTTCAGATCAAAATTACCAGTGCCCATGAGGCTATCCCTGCCATCTTCTCAATTAGTCTTCCCTTCTCTTTATCCTAAAGCTATTATTTCATTACTTAGATCTTCCTACTGGACTGTGAACTGTATCAGGTAGACCAGAGACCACCTTATTCAACACTGTACTTCCTAGGAAGTTGCTGCCTGGAAAGAGATGAGGAAGGAGCTAAAGCTGGATGTGAAGCCTTTCAGTGCTTTTAGTATAAATTTTTTGCAGTTTATTTTTCATGTAGAAACTCATGTCAGTGGGTCCTGCTTTGGAGGGTCCTGCTCTTTTAACTTTATTTCTCTTGTCATTCTCATTCTTGGACTATTGGACACTATTCAAGTTTTCCAGGGTTAAAATATTCCAGTCACGTGGCTTCAAATCTCATCTACAAATTGATGCTCTCCAAACTTGAAACCTCAGCCGCACACTCCAGACTTGCATATTCAAATGTCTATTTGACATCTCCTCGGGTGCTTGGTAGACATCTCAAATTTATCCAGAGCAACCCTTGATTCCCCGGCTCCCACGTGTTCTCTATTTCAGGAAATACCACAGCCATGTGCCAGCTGGAGTCACCCTCCACTTTAACTCTGTCTCTTTCACTTCCATCAGCAAATCCTGCCTAAAAATATATTCTAAATTCAACCACTTTTAGTCACTTCCGCTATTATCATCCTTATCTAAGCACCATCATCTCTGTGAAATATTTCACTAGCCCCCTTACTGGCCTCTCTGCTTCTCATCCTGGCCCCCTTAAATTTAGTCTCCAGATAGTAACTAAGAGGATCATTTAAAGATGTAAATCCCATCATTACCTTCCCCTACTCAATAATCTTCAATTCCTTAAAATAAGATCATATGTAAAATGACATGTAGTGCCCTTCCTGTGACCTATAATGTCCTACCTGCTCTGCCCTCTAGGCTACATTTTCCATTTCATCTTTAACCACACTCCTTGTATACCCGACTCCAGCCACTCAGACCTCTTGCTCCTCCTCTAAGGTACCCAGCTCACTCTTGCAACTCTCTGATGCATTTACATGGCTCAGTCCTTCACTTCAGTTGATCTCTTGTCAAATGGCATTTTCTCAGAGACAGCTTTCCTGGCAACACCACTATCTCTCTGCCTCGCTTTATTTTTCCATAGCACTTACAGCCACCTGACTTTATATTACATATTCATATGTTTGTGTGTTTGTTTCCCCCATTTCTATATACAAGCTGTGTGAAGGCAGAGTTTTCCTTTTACTACCCCATCTCCAGTGGGGACTGAAAAATACTCTTGGATGGATAAATTGAATGGATGAAGACAACAATGTATGACAGATTCACTTGGTCAAACCATTCTCTATCCTGTTGGGATCTCTCTGTATGTGTGTCCATGTGTGCATGTGTGTGTGTGAAAGAGAGCCACAGAGAAAAAGAAAGAGTTGTGCTATCTGGGGTAAGCAGAGAAGCAAACTGTTTAAGACAAAGTTGCTGCCTAAAGTAGACAAACAGAAAAATTTCATACTGTCTCGTTTGAATTAATGCATTCTTCATTTAAGATGCAAATTTCCTCCTTATGGGAACATGTCACCATTTCATTAATCAGAACAAAACTGAGTTGAGATTTATTTCTATGATGATTTAGGTGCTAAAGAAAAGGGTCCAAAGGGTACTTTTTGGAAGGGCACTGAGGGTGAAACTATGAAAGGAAGACTGCCAGAAGCCTGAAAAAAGGAAGAAAGAGAAAAATTAGAAAGGACTGAGAAGAATTCTGTACTGTCCGGGTGGCAGTTGGTCTGCACCTGAAACTCAACTTTGGGCTACTTGTCAAAGGATGTTACCCCTGCAGCCAACTGTCTATCTTCGGTTAGAAGCTGCAGACGTTCAGTCTAGCCTTGTTTAGAGATCTCCTGATAGTCCAGGCAAATCTCCTCCAGGCCTGTCCTTCTCTAGTAGACACTGTTGTTATCTGCCAGAGACTTTAGAATTATTAGGTTGAGACATAAAAATACAAATAAACTTGTGGGAAGAAAATATACACAGAAGTGCTTATGTTTGATAACTCAGAGTTATTTAGATTCCAAACTACTTAACAGTAAAAATATTTAAACTTTTGCCTGTACCTGCCTTCTATGAGGAAAAAAAAAATCACACCAGGCAATGAGAGAGGTTTACCTCCATTGCATGTTGGACGTTCAGCAGAGAATCAACCCAAGTTTTTTATATCTGTGTACCAAAGAGCAGAAGCTGATATTTTTAATCAAAGTTCTGAAGCATCATGAGATAAAGTAGTCCCTTCTGAAGCATTTATAATACACTAAGTACAGTAGTGTTTTTGCATCAGGTCTATGTTTCCGTGTCTTAATTCTAAGGCATAAGCTATCCAATAAACTATAGGTCTTAAGTCTTGGTTTCTCCAGACACACTCAGCAAAGTTTTGAGACAGTAATATTATAGAAGTTCATACTGTGACTATTTTAAAGAAGAAGAGAAGAAAAGGTGGTGAGGATGGAATCCAGTTTCATCTTTTCTCCAGAAAAGACAAAAGATGAGAGGAAAGACAGTGGGTGTTCTTTGATGTGCAATCTGTAAGTTTTCATCTGGAAACCTACTCTCAAAAGGAAAAACAAATACCATTTAGAGTTTAAAATCAAAAGATGACTTCATTTAGGTGGCTGAAATTATTCTTGTTGAGAATATTATTTTTGCTTGCCAACATTCAGTGCCTCTCCCTGATGGAAAATTATTAGAAAATGATCAGATCACATGTGTAGCATTTTGGTAGGAGAAAAGTTCCAGGTGAATGTTACGTACCATGAAAGCAATGAGAACAGCATTTTTACTCTTGCTGTCCATTTTGTACAAGAAATGTCAATCATTGGGGTATCCTATACTGGATCTTGCTTAACTGATGATTAGAGTCACTATACCTGCATTGGTACTGGTAGTAGCAATGAGATAAGCACCCTAACTCAGCCATCTAGGTTGCAAGTCCCTTGATGTTTGCTCTGCTTCCTGTTGCAGGGATCTCCTGAGCTTTTTGATTTCTAAACATCTCCAAGACTGGTGCCGAATCTCCTAAACTCATTGAGTTCTTTTCTACTTTTGCCTCTCAATATCACTCAAGTAAACTTCACTTTGCTTAATATAGCCATAGCATTACTGTGTTTTTTTTCTATTGCTTGCAGCCAAAAACCTTAATCAACACACCTCATTGCCAAGGTAATTGTCTGCTTTGTTTGTGTAGCTGAGTGGTCTGACTCGATGTTATTGTTTTGTGTTTGTCTCTGCATTCCTTACAAACATGTGCTTTTAGGTGCTTTGTTCTTCATCTTAAAATTTACTAGAGTAGCTGCAATGGCCTTCTCTCTTGAAAGCAGAATAACATCATTTTGAAAAGCACATGGAAACTGTCTCCTGAGTAAATGATGATAACACCGTCACATTATTTGAACATTTAACTGCCTCTATTGAGTAGTTCTCCTCATAGTTTTGATTCATTTGGAATCTAACTGACAAAGATCCCATTACTGGGTGTTCTTTCCATAATTTGTCAAAAAATATATAGCAGCGATGAGGGAGAATGAAGCTAATTTGTAATCTGGGAGACTTAACCTGGTTATGCTGATGAACTAACTAAATTGGTCAAAAGTTGGAGAGCTTAAAGATTAAAAACCACCATTCTCTACTTAAACTCTAATTCATTATGTAAACAACATGATTTATAAGTGCAGTCATGTGGAAGGTCTATTTATTTTTCTCACCAAAAGATGCTTTCAAAGAAAAATTACAGAAAATGGATTTTCTCCAACCAATGTGTTGCCTGCCGCCCCTGGTGTAAGTGCTGAAACGGTAGGATGAAGATATAATGATCACGCTTGCTGAGGCCACTGGCGTTTGCAGAGGGTTCCAAAAATATTGGCACCTCTAGCAAGAGGTGTTTTCTAAATAAAAAGAAAAAGTTGTTAAGAGAGGAAGAAGAGATTACCAGTGAGCCCACAGATGGGAATGTAGGTGGGGAGTTAGGAGCTCAGGGTTCGGGGGCTGCTCCCTTTTTTTGGAATACCATAAGGAAGAGGAAAGTAGAAAAAAATCCTTAAGGTTGTGCCAGGACAACAGGCATGTAAGTTTAGGGGCAAAGCTAGTTCATTAATGCTTGCCAAGAAAGCAGAATACCTTCCCTCTCCCTCCCGCTTGCCTACACTATTTTAAGAGAGCAACTTCTGTGGTTCAAACATGTTCCTATAACAGGATGGTCTTCTTTGGTGTATCAAACTCTGAACTGTATCAGATTTACAGATGGGTGGCAATCCTACAGTCACACTCAAATTCGACCATGACATTTTAGCTACATCTCTGATTTACTTTCTTTGGATAGCACTTTTTACTTTGCAAACCATTTCTGTGCATCACCGTCTCCCCTAAGTTATGTAATTTATCATTTTATGTTGAAGGCTGGTGTTGTAGTCAAGATTTCTTCCATTGCAATGGATAGAAACTTGTACAAACTGCAAAAGTACAAATGGAAGTAATTTGATTACTTAACTGAAAAGTCCAAAGGAAAGGATAGCTTTGGGCATGACTGGGTCTAGGAACACAAAATGCTATGCAGTCTTTCAACACTCAGTTCTGTTCCATTCTGTTGGCTTTATTCTCCTCTCTTTCCAGAGGTAGTAACATGGTTTCTAGAAATTTAGACTCATATCCTTCATAGTTTCATATCTTCTCTAGAAGCAGGGCTCTCCTCTCCCAGCAGCACCAGGAAAAGTCTCAGGATTTTCTTGACATGATTCACTTGGCTCATGTGTTCACACAATAACTTACCTCCAAGGAAGTGAAATATATGTTCATCCCTGTAGCTGCAGTATGGGATCCTCAAAACCCAAAATAAATGGCAGCAAAATGTGAAAGGTATCATTCCTAAAGGAAAACCAGGGTGTCTTACAAGAGAGGATGGGAGAAGAGATTTGAAGTCAGCTAAACCAATCCTTGTTGACTATACCCTTCCTAGTCAGTGTCATCTGAAATAGGGGATAGTATTGAACTAGTTTATCAATCAATCCAGAACCTTTGTGTTTTAATTGTAAGCTCTCTCTCTCTCCGTCTCTCTCTCCATCTCTCTTGAAACCATTTGGCCAATGCTATATCCATATTCTATTCCAAGTTTATTTGAATGCAAGAACAAATTCACTCAAAAGAGTTCAATTGAAGTGGATGGAAGGGGAACCTCACAGTATATGATATGGAAATGTCAAGTGCTGTGGCAAGGATGTAGAGGGTCTGGATTTGGGCATTGGGAAGTCAGAACCTGAGGCATATCTGCTCCATTTTCTCTCTACAAATCAGTTTCTGCATCCATTCACTTGTTGCACTTAACCATCCCCCCAAATGGTTATGTCAGTCCCCAATGTCTAAATCTAGGCAGTCTTAGAGTTCAAATTCACAGAGAGAACAACCTCTGTCCGAATTTCAAATTTCTTGGAGGGAGCATTGCATTGATCTAATAACTTCAGCCACATGACAGTTTTTGATTTAATCAGGTTCACATGAGGGGTTAAGTTCTTAAACTCCAGAGCCATACCTTCTTAGGCAAATACATCAAGTTTCATGGCAGAATATAAGTCAGAAGAAAAGTTTTGGTTTTGTTGTTTTTTGAGAGCAAACATCTCCCTATCTAATGAAATTCAATATGTTTAGGCTGTCTTCTCACCAGGGCACCCTGTCAACTGGGGAGGGATAGTTTTTCTTCGTGGAACTGGATGCACTTGCATGGACTGCCCAGTAAGTGGCAGTAATACACCTCCCCCACCTCTGTCGTTAGAACCACTCAAATGAGCCAGTAGTGCACCTCGTCATCCTACTCAGCAGTCGAGAATTCCCAGCATTGAAATTCTCTCCTTTCCACCCCAGGTCAAAATCCTTTTCCAAGTTCTATGTCCCCTTATATCTCCATTCTCTCTCTTTTTTAACATGAAAAAATTTTTAAAGAGAAGTGTATTTGCTTCACTAGTTTCCCCCTTTTTTTCAACAGTTGACCACAATCATCTGCTTTTCAGTTTCATTCTCCAAAAACCATTTTCCTTATGGTCACCCATATTCTGGTAGTTGCCAAAAATCCAAGGAACAGTGTTTACATTTATCTCCCTTCGTCATTCTGTTCCATCTGATTGCTCATCTTAACTTCTAAATTCCATTTTCCATTCCCCAGACTCTCTGGTTATGGCATGTCAGTTTTCTCCAACCAAATAAGGTACTTGGGAGTCAACCTTGCCTGGCGACTTCTCTCACTTCCTCTGTCCACTTACTGAAATCAACTGAATCACCTTTTCGCTCCATTCCAGATTAATTGTCTTAGTTTGGATCCTTATCTTCTTTCCTCTCACCCTCAGAGACTATTGCTCTGTGATCTTCTACAAATGACCTGATATCTCTGTGCCTCAGTTTTCTCTTCTGCAAAATGACGATGGTGATGCCAACAGAGAACTGAGGATCGATGTGATAATTACACTTATTAGAATACAGAGATCATACACAATTTATGTTGCTTCAACTTAAATTTTTAACTTTACAATGGAGTGAAAGCAAGTTGCATTCAGTAGAACGTATACTTCAGATTTTTATCTTTTCGTAGGCTAGGCAGTAGATTAATTGCTTCCCATGCAGGACAGCACAATGTGCTGCATCTCCTAGTTAGCACTGGATCATGAAGGTAGTAAGCACCTGGCATTCCATAGTGTATTGTATTGCAAAGCAAACGTGTTCGGTATGTTAGGTATGCTAAATGCATTTTGATGTATATTCTCAAGTTACAATGAGTTTATCAGTATGTAAACCCATCATAAGTTGAGGAGCATTTATATAAAGTACTTTAAGTCATGTTTGACTTAATGTAAGTACACAATAAATTTTCTCTCTTATTTGATGTAAGAGCACAGATCACATTCTATTATAACCATTGGTGAGAGTTATTTTACCCCACAATCTGTAGAAGACCATATGCCACATGCATCTTCAGGCATTATCTAATTTATACTTGACATGTAATAGTTACTAAATTAATTAATCTTTGCATTCTTTACAATGCCTGGCATATGGTAGGTGCTCACTATGTATTCTCTGAATTGAATTATTTACAATTGACTTGATCTGGAGATAATGCAGAATAAGAAGTGTCATAATACTTCTGAAGTCATAGAATTTTAAAGTGTAGAACATTTCCTTTGGGACTCCTACTTAGCAACTTTAGACTTTTTTCTTTAGTTCATGTGTTCTGTAATGTCAGTTTCCATGTCCTGCCATTCTTCTTTGTTTTCATTGTCATGGTATAGCTTAAGATCTGATGTGACCAAAGGCCTAAAATCCTGTTGCCATGTGTATCAGTATACAAGTGCTGCCTAACAAACAAATGCAAATTCTCAGTGGCATTAAAGAAGGTATATTTGTCTGTGTGTCTGTAGGTCAGGTAACCTATACCAGGCTGACCAGGCAGCTCTGCTTTAAGCTGCATGTCTTACTGGACTTATCTTTTCACTAAGGAACTGCTTTAGTCTGGTCATATGTATTTAATCTGGAGCCCAAGCTGAAGGGGTAGCTGCTGTTCAAAGATCTTCTTTTGGCAATACCAGAGAAGCAAGACTGTGAATAGAAATATGTGGTGCTTTCTAATGCCTCAGTCTGGAACTGACACATTCCTATATTGCCCCAAGCAAGTCACACATATAAGCCCAATATCAATGAAATGGGAGAAATAAGTGCTTCCCACTCCCACGGGTGGTGGCACATGGTCACATGACAAAGGAGGTGAATGTACAAATCTAATTCAGAAAGGGCAAGAATAATTGTTAAGAATAATTATACTTATAACATCTCTATATGGTGTCTCTGCTATTCACTACATTTTCCCTTGGCAATTCCATTAGCTTCTTAGTTTATCTCCTGTGTCTGGCGTTCCCCACTCTCAGTGAACCTCCATTTTCTTTACAAAGTACTACAAAATAAACCACTGCAAGCAGAACTATGGTTATAATATATACTTTATTCAAAAATAACAACTTCCTAATGCCATGCGATGTTGGTTAGGATACTTTTGGCTGCAGATGATAGAATACCCAGTTGAAAATACCTCACATAATATGAAATCTGGAGAAAGTGTTTTAGGTTTGGTTTAGGTCAAGTTTTGTTTTTTTGGTTTTGTTTTGTTTTGTTTTGTTTTTTTACTTTTTCTTTTAACATGTTAACTCTTGTTTTCAAGCTTGTCATCTCATGATGACACTATTCCTGCCATAGCCCCAAGCATTACATCATTGATAAGTGATGTTAACAGTGAGAAGAAGAGAAAAAGAGAGAGAGAGAGAGAAAGAGAAGGGAAGGAAGGAAGGGAGGGAGGAAGGGAGGGAAGGAAGGAAAGAAAGGAAAGAAGGAAGGAAGGAGGAAAAGTCTCCTCATATACCTATCTCCTATTTTTCAGGAAAAATGTTTCTCCTGGACTGCGGCTGTAGCTCAGTGGTAGGGTGCTTGCCTCAAATATGTGAGGCACTGGGTTCCATCCTCAGTACCATATAAATAAATAGATAGATAAACAGAGATATTGTGTCCATCTACACTAAAAAAAAAAAAAAATTGTTTAAAAAAAACTTCTCCTTAACTTCCCCAGACACTTTGCATCATTTCATCTCTCAGACTCTAATCACCCAGGAGGTAGAAGTCAATGGAGATCATGTTCAGGTTTTGTCTTATCAGTGAATTCTATAAACAAGAAAAAAGTTGTGTTAGGAAAGATTTATTTATTTAAAAAAATCAATGCTATCTGCACACTCTCAAATAAATCAGTCTTCTTGACAAAATTTAAGGTGTTTCATAATATAATCTCCTTGTAAAACTTAATACATCAACACTTCCCTGAAGAGTGAATGTATCCCTCAATATACCACTGCATTCTCTCTGTCACTCTTTCCATCATTGATAGATTTGTCTCCATCTCTCCAAAACACCCTTTGTTCAGCCTGTCCAACCTAAGTGGTCCTTATCCTCAAGGATGCATTTCTTCCCTGGGAAGTCCTCTGTGGAAACTCAGGGCTGACCCAGATCCCACCACCTGCTTCCACATTGCATGTTTTCTTCCCATTTATGTTCCTTCTGCACTTCTGTGTTCTTTCCTGTTGACTTATCTGCTGCCCCACTACATAAGAAACTCTCAGAAGATGGGGAATGAGTCTTGTGGGTTATATTACCAGTGCCTGGTGATTTGTGATTATGTTACAGAGTAGGCATTCAGGATTTTCTTTTGCAAATAACTGAGTGAATGAAAGAGGAAATATTTAATGATAGCTTTATCACTCCCCTACCACCTTTTCATAAATAAAATAAAACTTCAGTATTCAATAGTCACTTCATTAAGGAATCCATTTTTCTTCAATGACCACTATCTTAAACAATATCCCACACACACACACACGCAGCACATTTATACTAAATGTCGTGAAACAAGCTTACACTTATACTACAGGACAGCTTTCTTAGCATTCAACAATGTCTTTATGACACCTGCCGTATTGTGTTCTGTATATTCTTTGAATACTTCTATTATACCCTATAATATTAGAAACCTTTTGATATATATTTTATGACCTAATAGGATTATCACATTGCTGTGAACAGAACATATTCAATAAATATTTGTGAAATTAATTTGAATTATGGAGTCCATTAATAAGTTTTATACTTCATAGCAAATCTTCTAGACTATAACCAAATTAAAACAATTTGATCTGAAGTTTTGGTTCATTTTTCTTTGATAATATTTTGTTACTCTTTTTAAGGGTAGCTCGCTGTTTGGAACAAATCTCTGTGACTCAATCAAGTATTTGAAGCAAATACCCATGATTCTTTCCCATTCCTCTATACTGTGTTCATGTTTGGAGGGGAATATCTTCTCTTTCTGTCTATTGGACAAAAAAGTTCATTTCCATCATGGAGTATATGATTAATAGAACATAACCCTTAATTTCTTCCTTCTGGGCAAAGTTCTTA
Source organism: Sciurus carolinensis (assembly GCF_902686445.1). Lineage (NCBI taxonomy): Eukaryota > Metazoa > Chordata > Mammalia > Rodentia > Sciuridae > Sciurus > Sciurus carolinensis. The sequence goes on from NC_062215.1 coordinate 95,305,060, forward strand.
CCAGTTCACCCTGTCACCTATTCCTAGAGTAAATGAGTGAAAATCATGACTTCCTTGAAGTCTCACTACACTCACCCCACCACACACCTTTATAATAAAGTATCACTTGACATTCTGCTAGGCTTCATTACATGTTCTGTTCCAATTTTACATAATTTTTATTTTATCAGTTTCCTCCACTGATGATTAAGACAATGTCTTACAGTCATTCAATAAATGTTTATTGAACTTCCAGGATGTGCCAAATATTGTCTACATGTCTATGTAATTATCCAGTAATAATGGACATAGGTATGTTCTGTACTCTCCTGAGTTTTGCATTTTAAGAAAGGGAAAAATCTAAGCAGAAAACATGTCAGTCTATGTCAGGTGGAGATGAATATTCTAAGAAAAGTAAGTCAGGGAACATGGCACAGAAAATGGTATTGAGTGGTACCATTTTTTTAAAAGGTGGTTAGGAAAGGCTACAATAAGAAGGTACTGTTTGATGAAAGGCCTATGGCCATGGAGTTCCATGCCGAGGAAATAATGAGTGCAAAGTCCCTGAGGCTGAAGTGCGCTTGGCAGGGATGAGAAACAGTATTGTGGACAGTGGGGCTGCAGGCAAGTGTAGTGAGAGGGAAAAGGACAGAAATGAAATCAACTAATTAGTGGAGGTCAGATCATGCACAGCACAGTGAGTTACAAGAGAGATTTTGATTTCATTCTGATCAAAATGGGAAGCCATTGGACTCACTACATATATGTTATTTTCAGTATCAGTAATAATTATCAATGCTTTTGAAATGGTTCTTGAAGTGGATGATGATGATGGTTGCAAATATTGTGAATGTACTTAAAGTCAGTGCACTATACACTTAAAAATGGTTCAAATGGTAAGTTATGTTACACATATTTTACCAAATTTTTTAAAAGTTCAGGAGTATATACTGTGTGCAAAAATCATTGCTAAGTGCTGGTGACTATAAGAGGACAGAGATGATTGAAGCACTTAGAATAAGCTTTAAGAGAGTAAATTATATTTATCATAAATTCAAGTGTACAGCATAAGGTAGCATAAGTCATGTAACAAATGAGACGACTAAGCTGGCTGGGATCTTGCAGTATGTGTTCTCAGAAACATTTGTCCAAAGACACTCTCTCTGAAATAAAAGGATTTTACTCAAATAAGTTTGAGAAATAATGCCTCCTCCACCCCCTAATGGAAACTCACCATGTGCATTGACTTTTCACTAGTTCTAGAAAATAACTACAATTTAATGAAACCTGTTTAACTTCATGTGATCTGATGTTGCTAAACCACTTGAATCACAGTCCTTTTCCAGCACCCCCCATGAACATCCTGAGGAATTGGTGTTCCAAAGAACCTATGACACAGGAGATGAAAAGCTAAGATAGGGGAAAAGGAGTTTGTCAAGAAAGGGTGATCTGAGCTGAATCCCAAAGGAAAGGAGATACTTAGATTAGAGAGGAAGAAGGGCATTCAGTGCACAGAAATGTGAAGCAATTACCTTCAAAGTTCCTCTTCTGCAACTTGCCTCTTCAAATACCATTGATCTGCAGAATTAATGTCCTAAATAAACTGATAAAATCATAATCTTGATGACTACTGATAAACTTCTTCTAAAACATGCAGGACACTAAAGTGGAATTATTTTTTGCCAGTTACTTTAATTCCTTGTCCTTATTTTATAGACAACAAAGTTAAGGCCCAGAGAGACTATAACTTACTCAGCCATCCCACCTAATCAATAGCAGTGTTAGCTTTCTTACTCTGGGGCTAGGGTCCTTTTCCATAAAGAAGGGAGTTATGGTCTTTGTGTGTCTGCCATAGACACTTTGAAATTAAAGCAAAAAATCAATTCCTATGCAAGATGAAGATTTCAGCACGCACTAGATATGGAAACGGAATCAAATTAAAGAACAACGCAAGCTTGGATTTTAATGAAGCTCATCTTTGTTTCCTTTGCAGATCAAATTTTTGGCTCTCATCTGCACACAGTGTGTGAACGTGAAAATTCCACAGTTCCATGGTTTGTAAAGCAATGCATTGAAGCTGTCGAAAAAAGAGGTGGGTAACTGAATATGCAGCAGTTCCTCTCATTGCTGCACCCTCTGAACAACCAATGCTCAAGTTAACGGTGCCACCTGATTTGTCTGGGAAGCCATGCAATTAAAACTTGACTTTCATTAATCAGTTAAGAGGATCAAGTTTCTTATTAACTCCAGTTTGTTTTTACAATAGGGACATTAGTAATTCTCACTAATGTTCTTTTTTTTTTTAATATTTTGTCTGTCTGACATACTGTTGATTCAATTGCAAAGTTCTTGTTTCCAAGCCAGTGATAAAACATTCATAAAATATCAGCACTCACAGTGTTAGAACCCTCCTAACATTCATACTGGTGGATGTTGTGCCAGAACAATTTTGGTAAGCCCCCAACATCACCCAAGTGAAGCAAATAGTATTTCTACTTGCAGACAGTGATACCCCATTTTCCACGTGTTTCTATTCAGTACAGAATACCGCTCACTGGTTTTTCTGGAAAATTAACAAATGCACCTCCAGTGTTAAGATGACCTTTGAGTCCTCTTTTTTCAAAATTCTGTTTTTCATCTGAAATTATTTCATCTTACTGAAGAGAACAAAACAAAACCCAATTGACTCATCATTTCTATGCTGGTCTATCTATGGGGTGTTTTTCCTTCAAACTATGACTTCATTCATTCAAGGTCATTTTTCCTGGAAGATACATATAGTAGATGCAGAATCTTTAAAAATGTATTGTATAAAAATGTGAAGCTTCATCACCATCTGTTACAAGTTTATAACATATTCCCAGGATCTAGGGGGATATATATCATATAAAAGATAGAGGTGTTTTCAGAAAAAAGAATTGGTGAACCTATTCTCATTTCCAGCTTCTACTTTCTTAAAACAATAGAACCAAAGGGAAAAAATCTTTACCAAGTAATCTGCTAGGAAAAAGCCATTTTAATTCTCTCAATGTTACCTGGCTTTATTATAGAAGCATAATAAAAATGGTCTGCAATTTCTAACTCCTGGAAATTCACACTTTAATTATACTGTAAGGACAGCCTTGGGATCCTATTATTCCCATATCAGTAGGGAATGAGAGAATAACAAGAGGGGAAGAGTGGGTAGAGAATGTGGATAAAGTCAGTGGGAAAGTGTATCAACACATCAGAGAGAAGAGCTGAAGGTACAGAGAGAGTAGAAAACAGTAACTGCAGAATAAACATAAGGAGAGGTGTCTATGAGAAATGAAGTCAATTGGAATTTAGAAAGAAATGTGTTTTTATTGCACGTTGCAATTTAATTTAATTTCATAAGTACATATTTTAGAAATAAATATTATTTAATAAGTACTTAAAGCCAAAATGGATCACTGAGAATATTAGAATGTTATTATTTCCAATAGCTAAAGTATCATCATTCCCAGGAAATCTTCATTCGCTTATAAATACTCAGTACTGACGGTGTGAGCACTGTTATATTAGACCCCAAATCCAAATAGGACATTGGGGGACGCTGCATGTAATAAGATGTATGCATGTATGAAAAATAGCTCTCGATTTATGAATTTACCCTAGGCAAAATGAAAACTGCTAGAGCCTGGCAGTGTTCAGATACTATAATATTGTAGAGTAGAAAATGTCTATAAATAGAAGCCATATCTTTTGTATGTGGCATTTTTGTTGGTGATTTTTAATAAAATAAGACAATGTTTCTGCTGACAAGAGCAGTCATATCTGGCATTCCATTTTATTGTTCCAATGTTTACTTTTAAAATGAATTTGTAGATCAAGCACTAAACAGGTGCTAATCACACATATGATTATTAAAATAATTCCTGAGCATTTTAATGAAACATGAAGACTTTACAATTCCACAAAGAAACTGAAAAACCAAAGCACTTTGGCAGTGTCAGCTTAAAGAAACTCTATGGAAATGTTCAATAACAACTCAGAAGCAAAAGATAAACAGCTCACATCATTGCAAGATTTACAACTGTATACTTTTGATTATATTTTTCTATGATCATTTAGTTGAATGAATATTCTTACATTTATACACCAATTATATTTACTCAAAATGTTGCTTTTACTAAATTCTGGCATACAAGACTTCAGGACAGAAATAATATATGTGAATCTAAGTCCAATGTTTATGCAAGCTTCTGAAGACATTGTATGCTAGGGTTGGTATTAGGAAGTAGCATATAAAAGTGCCAAGTCTCTCTTGGCACTACTGGGACTTGACATACCTACAACCCCCATTTTGGTAGTCAGACCCTCTTCCAAACAACATATTCAACTGTGGAGTCAAGGGAAATACTATGGACCAGTTTTGGAAAAGGCACAATTAATGAATACTGTGTGTTTACTCTCACATTCTAAGGGAAAGAACCTCAATGTTCACTACACCGGCACGTTGGCTATTAGAAAAAAGAATTATTTCACACATTGGCTATTAGAAAAAAGAATTATTTCCTCCCTCTTTATTTTTTTTGTTGAGATTATTTTATCTTCCTTAAAGAGAACATCTAGTCAGGTGTGGTGTTCCATGCCTATAATCCTAGTAACTAGGGAGTTCAAAGCAATAGGATTACAAGTTCCAGGTCAACCTCAGCAACTTAGCAAGACCCTGTCTCAAAGTAAAAAACAAAAATAAAATGACTGGAGGTGTAGATCAATAGTAAAGTAACCCTGGGTTTCAAAGGAAAATCAACTATAAACTGTAGATGTATTTTTTAAAATACTTCTTACTTGCATGATTTAAAACAAAACATTATGAAAAAAGTAGATCTTGCTGTTCATTCGTTCATTCAGGCATTTATTTATCTTATCCCTTGTATTCAACAGCACCAAATTGATTGTGTTTCTGATTTTTTTGTTTTTGAGTCACATTTCCAGCCCTTTTTATTATTGAGATAGGGTCTCCCTAAGTTGCTAAGGGCCTGGCTAAGTTGCTGAGACTGGCTTTGAACTTGTTTTCCTCCTGCCTCAGCCCCCCAACTCCTGGAATTACAAGGTGTGCGCCATGACACCCAACCAAAACTGCTCATGTTTCTGTAGTCTCCTGGGTAAGTTCTGTCCAATAATTGGCACAAGATGCATTCTCTATTCTCCAGCAAGGTGGTGTGAGATACATTTTAAATTTTGCATCTCTCATACATACCTGAGAGAATAGCTTCATAAGCTGAATGTAAACCCATTTAGCAAATAACTTATGTAGTATATTTTCTTATCTCATTGATTCCCTCTTTTCCTCTATACTCTGTATCACGAGAGCACTCTCCTCCACACCAACTGTTACTAAAGTTATTTCGGTGTTTTCTGACAGTCTGCTCAGCCTTGAAAACATCTAGGAAATGTGGAGGTCAAAGTGTAAGGGCATGCTAGTATTTACTGCTCTTCCGGTGGGAAGTGGGGGGAGTCATCTCCCTGCCTTGCAGTGACAGTCGCAGATCATGTGTATGAGGTATCAGAATCAGCCAGTGAAAAATTCCACTTGTGTTTCTTCTTCCAAAGGAATTTCCATCAATGCTCAATTTATATAATTGGTAAAAAGGTGTCTCCCATACCTTTTTTGGGGTGTGGGGGAACAACCTCATACAGAAAGACACTGTGACACACACTGGTATAAAGATATAAGCAGTGAGAAGTCCACTTTCACTATTTCATAGAATGTTTTATGAAGTTTATAATGATGTCAAATATACAAAGAAATTGTTACTTAAAAATAGGATCATCTATATCTATTTAGAGAAAATGGACTTGGAGACCTGAACCAAAGTAAAGTGTAGCTACCCTGGAGTCATAAGCAGTAAGACCTCAAGTCATAATTCCTTTTATGAAAAGGTGGTAACTAACTGACTGTCCTTCATGAAGGTCCAGGATTTGGAAAAAAGCTTTCACAGCTATGTGGCACAGTGCGAGTGCTCAATGAAAACTGGTTGAATGAAGAAGCCGACAGACACTGTGTGTGCTGCTTCCAGGATCTTGAGGATCATCTGTGTCATTCTTCATGCTACCGGCTCAGAATATAGGGGAGATAAACATTAAACAGACACACACATGAGTATGAGAGTATCTTAGCACAAACTGTGCCAAGTGCTATGAGAGAAAGGAACAGACACTGTGAGACAGAATAACCACCATGATAATAAAAGAGCAGGGGAAACTGGTGTGCTTAAAAATGATTCAGCAGGCCCTGTATGACAAATACATATTACCTAGTTTTGACATCTCTATAAGACCAGTAAAAATTTAGTTTTGCCTAATTTGCCAGGTTTTTAACTTGACATTCTGTGGCAATGCAATATAAGGAGAAACAGTATGAGATACCAAAAAAGATATGTCTTAAATGGGAAAACTGTCCTTTCTACCCAACAATATAAACATGTGCCTGCTGAAGACTTCTTTTCTAGAGTTATGGGGTTGACTGAATGAAAGAATATAATGTTACCCTAAACGTGTTTTTGTACATCTAATACATTTTTATTTGTAAGGGAATAGGATCATTTTTTTTTAAACTCTAATGTAATAAGGATTGGCATTCATCATTTGGATTATGATCTAACAACTCCTTCTTCTTTCAAGATTCCCAGTTCTGGTTAATATACCCACAAGCAACTTAGCACATTAAGATGATACCCAGAGATCAGTTGTACGACAATGTGAATATACTTAACACTATGGAACTATGCACATATAAATAGTTGAGATGGTAAATTTTATGTTTTCTACTTTCTACCACTATTTTTTTTTAAAAAATGATGCCACGTCTTCCAAATTTGATGATTCCAGGTACAAACTACTTTACAGAGTGCCTCAGCAAATGCTAATCAACAAGAAGTTTGTCTTTTCTGTCTTATTTCTGAAACACAAAAAATGCTATGACAGGAATGATACACAAAGTTACATATTTGACTTGGTGCCTAAAAGCCACCCTGGGATCCATAACCTTGCTTAAAGATTTAAGAAAAGACCTTTCGTCTACTTCTGAGAAGGTCCTTAGCCTCAAAAACTTTATCTCTTGACTTGACTTCATAGCAGCTGTTCTATTTTTTTGCTGTCGTTTGTTTGACAGGATCCAGTTATAGGTTCCGATGTCTGTTTAAAGAAACAAGGAGGCTGTTGGCTTTAAAATTCCCTCATTGCTTGTGTGATCAGCATTTTCCCAGGCTTTTCTACATAGTTTGCCAAGCAAAGGGACTGACCTTTTGTAGCAAACACTTTTTCATTTCAAAATGCTCACTTTGATTTTTGTCCCATTTTATACTCATTCCAAACTGTTTACAACCCACTAAAAATGACTGTGAATTATATGTTTGTGTAATGGATTCCTTTTGTGGTCTGAGTGGAATGTTTACTTTGAACAATTAGTTATCTTTGGGTAGATTATAGCAACTTGGAAAAAGAATGGCTAAAATTATTATTATACCTTAACTGTTTCTTTTTTGGTAATTCCTCTGCTATTAATGTGAAGCTTGAGAGCATATCACAGTAACAGGCCCATGACATTATAAATGAAATCTATTTAACTGTTGTGAATATTTATTTAGACATGTCCATTAATATTGCAAGAAAAAGTGGTTAGATCTCTTCTCAGGAATATCCCAAATGGATTCATAAAGCTCCATAACCCGGACTGTACATAAATATGTGGATATTTGCTACATACATGTTGCCTTTGCATATTGTTAGGCATGTATGCATATGTTTATTATATAAATAATAGGAAGATTATAGTATATCTCTTATGTTGAGACACATGAAGTTTGTAGTTTTTCATATTGTTTCTCTGGTATTCGATTCAGTGAGCCAGCTTGCCTATAGAGGACTTTCTTACAAAACTAAAACTTTACATTGCCGTTTCACGTTGCCTTAGAATCCAGGCCCTAAAGTGCAGATCATATTGCCTTCACTAGACAAGCTCTGCTCCCAGTTCTGCTAATTTTGTACTGTTCATTCTTTCCCACTTGGGGATAATCTATTATAGTTGGATCCAGGCACGCACTAAAGGCTGATACTTCCATGAAGAATGTGCAATTTGTACTGTTTAGTTTCTGATGAGATTCTTGAAAACTTTTATGATTCTATCTTGTTCCAGAGAGACTTCTGCTTGCTAGTTTTATAAGCAGTGAGTAAAAAAAAGTAACAAAAACAAAACAAACTGATAAAAATTACATGCTTAAAAAAAAAAAAATCAAGAGTACAAGATAAGCACTTTTTCTTTTTCCCCAGAGAATGTTTGTGAACTGGACAAAAATGTTTCTGAGGGCAGTGACCTATGTTGTTGTTGTTGTTGTTGTTTTGGGGCTTTTTTTTTTTAATTGCTTGCTTTTAATGCCTTAAGCTAGGCATCCACATGCATTTACAATGGAGATGATCCTCAAAGAGTCTCTGTAGAGTTTGCTGCGAATTAACATAGATTTTCTTTCTGAGTTAAAATTAAGACCAATTTAGCGCTTTGGTGTTTTGCGTTTTGTTTTGTTTTGTTTTGTTTTAATGCAGCCACAGAGACAGCCACCTTCCTGACAACAGTGGTGTTGTGCTGGGTCCAAGTTGGAATTGGCTCTTTGGGGTAGTCATGCTGGGGCCTCTGTGTCTGTAAGAAAGCCACATTCAGGGCCAGAGGGGAAGACAAAATCAAAAAAGAGTAAACAGGAAACAGCCAGCAAGAGTATAAAAGAGAAACCAGGAAAAGACAACCAAAAGAAATCAGAGATGACAAGGTGGAGAGAGGGGGAGAAAAGCAGAGTTTTGCAATTAAGAAAACAAATGTGGATAAAAGGGCATGCTTGTGAGGTCTGTAATGAAGAGAAGACAGACTATTGGAACAATTGCTATCTTTGCCATAGTTACCTGATACTTGCCTCTCTGTTCCAGAGAAATTTACTTTTACCCAAGGAAAGGCATGCAAGTTAAATCTTGCAATGAACAGATACATTGAATGTTCACAAATTCTGCTTACAGACTCTTATTAATTAATTCACTGTACTTATTAATGACAGTTAATTGAGTTTATCTACATCTAGCCATACATGACAATCTTGTTATCAAAGAGAGCAGCTAAACATAACAGAAGTTAACATAGGAGTAAATTTGCAGTTCAACAACCAGAAAGGCTATCTGACAAACACAGCAGTGTGGCTCTGGTCAAATCAGTCAGCGGATATTCCCACACTCTAGAATCTAGAATGCATAAGAATAAATAGTGTCTCTTTCAGATAAAGCCTGAGTCTAATTTCTAACCTTCACCCCACCACTCCCACTCTGATCCTAAAGTTGAGGTTCTTAACATACTTTTCCCTTGGAGTCAGTTGGAAGGAAACAGAGCCAAGAGACCCTAGGCAATTAGCCTCTTTTTGTGGGCAGAGACTTTTAAACAATGCAAAATCACAACATATCAAGATGCAATACTCGAATATCCTATGATGGTGTCATTTACTGATAGAAGCTCTGGATCTGAGTGTTTTTCCATTATAAAGCCCTATATTCGGAAGTTAATAGTTCAACCATAAAAATAATCTTGGCTCAAAGTTGGCGAGATATTTTAGCCTGGAAGCAAATGTTTACAAAAATAAAAAAAAAAAAAATGTGTTTGGAAAACTTTCAGGTTTTCAAAAAGTGGGTGCAAAACGAAAATGAACAATAAGGCAGAGATTTTCAGAAAAGTATTGCCCTAGGATTCGAAAATAGATTAGTAGTTTTTCAGTAGAAATTGGTTATTCTTATTGCATATGAACCAATAGATTAAAAAGAAATAATTATCAAAACTTCTATGACAGGGTGGGGTATATAGCTCAGTGGTAGAGCACTTGCCAGACATGGAGACCCCAAGTAAAATTCCAGATCCTGCAAAAACAAACAAACAAAAAATTCCATAGCAGTGCTCTGTGAATTAATGTTTTGTTTATTGGTGGAACAGGAATCTATGCATTATATTTGTGTAGGCATTGTCCTAAAGCTTTAAAAATTATAACTAAATTCTTACATTAACATAGGAAGCTATAAATGAACTATAATATTACACTCTTTTGGTTTCCTATTGAATAATGTTGCTTTTTAAAATTTTTTGAGAAAGATGGCCTTTTTCAAGGAATTTTCACACTTTCAAAAAAATTGTGCCCAAATTAAGCATCGATCATTAATGTACATATAGAATAAAAGAAGTACAGATTCCAGAGGAAATGGTTGCTTTGGTCTGCATAATTAAATATAGCATATTTTCCTTTACAGAATATTTTGTAATAATTTATCTGCCTCCTCTAAAGATCCATGTTTTAGAGATTCCTCCAGATTCTTTGGGAGGTTATCTCATATAGTGTAACAGGCTATGGAGTTAGAAATGTTTTTTTCCTCAGGTTAAAAATAATCTTTTCTTTCCTACTTTTATCCTTTTGCCTAATTTTATATTTTTCAAGCCACTTCCTATTTTCAGTTCAGAAAAAAAATGAAAACAATCAAACAGAAAAAAATCAAGGGCAGAACACTTTGAGAAGAAAAACTAACTACGCAAAACCAAAATAGATCTGATATGATAATGCTGAAAGTGTTCTTGAGGTTACAGAAGACCATAGACCCAATATATAAAAACATACTCTTTTTAAGAATTAAAAAATGCCTGAGGTTTTGGTTAAAGGCATAATTTTAGAAGAAAGATATTTAAGATACTTTATTTAATACACTATGCACTCATTTACATGCAGGCCAGCTCCTCACACAGTGCCAATTTGGGTCTTCAATAAATGACAAATAAATGGATAAAGTGTATTCGACATTACTTGAATCCCCATTGGAAAATGGCATCCTATCGCTACACCTGCTGGTGGTTGAAACTATGAAAAATTCCATGTCCAAGAGTTGTTAAATGAAGAAAACTTCATAATAAGCAAAGGATAATATGGTTTATGAATTTGTTTTTTAAACATTTAAGCAAGTCCACTTGTGGTAAGAGTGTATTATATTGTTCAATAAGGTACCACTCTTTTCATCAATAAGCAACTATGCTGAACAATTGAAGTTAGGTTTCCTTAAAGATTTTATTTTCATCAATTTTTGGATATTCCATTTAAGTTAACCATCCAGCAGCTACTAAAATATCCATTCTCTACTCATTTTCATCAGAGGAAGTCATATCCCATTAGGCATTGTTTCAACACCAATAGCCTGCTGTTTTTAATCAAGTAATTGAATGGTAACTATGACTTAAAATTGACATGCCTGAAAATGGTCAGGCGTAGGCTAGGTTCCCATAACCACACAGAAAGTTGAGCCCCACGTTTTTTTCCTTTATTCAGAGTTGGAATAAAATGTTAGTTCTTTTTATTAGTTAACTTCTCTATAATTATCTCACCTTGATTCAGTGTGTTTTCCATATATTCCTCAGGAAATTTTTATTTCGATGACAATTTTTTGAATTGAAAGAATCTATCTAAGAATTTGAAATAATAAAAATATGATCAATACAGACTTATCAATTTGGAGATAATGAAGACAGGATATCAATACCCTAAATTCTGACATGGACATTGATTTCACTTCTTCCAGATTTACTGCACAGAAGAGAAAAGTTAACTCTGCTGATGCTATCCAAAACTCTCTAAATTAGACCATTATCTTTGTTTTAAAAATGATCTTCTTGTTATGGTCTGTGTTTTTGATAGTTGGGGCTAACTCACATCTTTGGTCTCCCAACAGAGCAGAGGAACACCTTCCAAGACAGTATTGTGATCACTGAAGTAAACTCTGGCCCTTTTGTCTGGAGGGTAGGCATTTGTCCATGTATTTAAAATTGCAAAGCCTAATATTGGAGTTCCTGTATTTGGCATAGAATTTGACCACATAAGAAACATGTATATATTTTTTTTCTGGATTCAATTTTTAACTCTGATACTTCAGGTACTCGATTTCTCAGGGTGACCTCAGTCATACCTAAAGTTTCATTGACTCCCTCCATCACTGATGAACTGCAACATTCCCATATGTGAATAACTCTTCAGGCTGTTTTTTGCCATTCAAACCTATGGTCTAGGAATAACTCTTCTGGAATTTTCCTCTGTCACCTCAAACTCTACTTTTCCAGTCTGAAGTTGTCACTTTCTATCATGTTCTTTTTCTGTTTCTTACCTCAGTCAATTCCCTCACATCCCCTTTTTCCTAGTGCTCTAAAAAGAAACACGTTGGACATTTTCAGTTTCTCTATTGTCACACAGCATTGTTCACCAAGTTCATGATCTCTTCTTTCTATCTTCTGAATGTGGTTCTTCCCTTCACCTTTCTTGGCCTTGATTTGGCCCCTCTAATTCTTTTTGAGACAAATCTCCTAATGAGGACATTGCCTATGTTCTTATTTCAGCCCTGGACACTCTCCTTAGTGCAATTAAAATAATCTAATCCTTCTTAAGTACAAATAGAATTGTGTTATTCCTCCTTTGAACCCTCCAATGACTCTTCTTCATCAGGATAAACAAAGTTCCTCACTGATTATCCCCAGTGTGGAAGGATCAGCATATGACCTCTGTCTACTGTCCAGCTTCATATCCTCATAAATTTTTTCTATGCTCCAGGAATACCAAGCACATGAAGTTTTTCAAAGGTCTTTATTCTTTCCATGTGCTGTTTTCTCTCCCTAAAAACCCTCTCCTCAATATTCCACTTGCCAAATTCACATTCATCCTCTTGTGAATAGCCCAGGAGTACCTTCTCCAAGCAAAATTCTCTAATTCATTCCTCAACACTGCCTCCATGGTCTCTTGAACATCATAAGGGTTTCTTTTCACAGTGTTCCAGTGACAGGTTTTCTTTCCCTAACACAGCCCTATTGCCCAGCTCTGCAATGGCTTGTGTCATCATATTTCCAGTCTGGAATGTGGTCCTTGAGTGGAGGGATTGTATTTGCTTCATCTATCTTCACTCTGCTGAGCACACCATACCTGGCAACATGGTAGGGGCTCAGTGCATGACTGGTGATCAAGAGGATGAAAAGATGTTTATTATCCAAGATTTCTGTTCATCATCCCTCTATGTTTGTCATCCTTAGAGAATCAAATCCTGTGGACTAAAGATGTATTAACCTACTAGAAGACATAGTGATTAAATATCTCTTTAAAAATAATATGAAGCTATATTATTGAGAAAGTAGGAAATCACCTTAAAAGTAAAAGCGAGCGGTGTTGTTGTTATCGTTTTAGCAGTGTAGAAATAAATAATAAATAAAATAATATATTTATATGATATATCACAGTCTACCCAATAGAATAGGTCACAAGTATAGCAACGACTCTGATATCCAATACAGATTTCAGACAAAACATACTTTTTCATCTTTAATAGGGAGAAAACAGTCTCTCAACAAATAGTGTTAAATTGTTGCATATACCTAAGGGATTCAACTAACTAAAGCCAAATTTGATGCTTTTAAGATATACCAGTGTCTAAAGAATAGCACTATCATCTTTCTAGTTCAAAAAAATTATGCTTTTATGTATATAACCCTCTAGGCATAGTGCCTACTTCTCTGTAAGTTTATGTATAATTTTTCCCATTATCACCCCTTAGGTCTCTTTCGCCATTGCCACTTTCCAGGCATCTACCATCCACTGAATAGCCATGTTTCTGATTATCTTTTCCCAAATGTATTAGCTTGCATTATTTAAGGCTGAATCTCATTTTATTATTTCCTGCTCGTATTTCTAAACTCCTTAAGTCCATTCGTATGATTCTTTTGTCCTCACAGATGTCCACAGTTCCTCCCAATTTAGTATCATCAGCAAATTTAATTAATGCTGTGTTTACCTCTCTTTCTAATGAAAGCAGTCTCTTGCTTCATTTCATCATACAAAGTAAAAATGCATTGGCAGTAAAACAGTCCAAAGAAATGTTCCTTCACTGTAGGAGGGGAAGTTAAGGATATAGCAAAGAACCATGTGGTGAGGAGTGGACAGTGCAGTGGGGTGGTGAGCTAGTTTGCTATTGCCCTAAAGCAAACCTGACTCACAGAGACTGCATTTGGCACCTTGCCTGGGTTGATGTTGGTGTGCATGTGCACGCATATGTATGTGTGTGTTCTCTGTTCTAGAGGTGTTTTTATTATTCTGAGGACTTCTTACTAAGATATATTCAAGGATATGTGAAAAACATATTTAAAACTGTAAATACAAATGCAATTATTTATATGATAAAATGTAAGTCAGTAATATTTAATAATATTTAATCCACAGTATCACTACAAACCTAGGTATTGATGTATACATTTGGTTATATACTGACTCTCATTTTGGTGTGATTTTTCTAGCATTCACTTGTGATCTAAATTTTCATCTCAGTCCTTAAATCCAAATTAACCCTTGGATTTCAGTTAAATTTCTTATAAATATTTATAAGATAAAGTCAGGTTTTTAAATTTTACTTCAGTTGTGTGCAAGAGGCAAACTTCATAAAAGACTTTTTTTTCAGTACTGGGGTTTGAACCCAGGACCTCAACCATGGTAGGTAAACACTCTACTACTGAGTTACATCCCCATACCTTTTGTAAATTTTATTTTGAGATAGGGTCTCTCTAAATTTCCCAGACTGGGTCTCAAACTTGTGATCATCCTGTCTTATCCTCCCAAATGGCTAGGATTACCAGTATGTCCCATCACTCCCAGGTAATAAGAATATTTTAATCTCTAGAATTAGTAGACTAGAGAATTAAACTAGTAGACAAAGAATTTTTACTCATTAACTTTAAGGTAATAAGTTCAGGTTCAAAGAATTATACAAGTTAGTCTTTGAAAATGTGGACATACACACAGAATAATTTATGTAAAGAAAACAAAAGATGACATTTATTAAGCTCCCACTATGTGCTAGACATAATTCTAATGCGTTCCAACATGTGTGCTAACTGAATGCACATTAATTACTACCTAATACTCCTAACTCTAGCAAATTCTTGTAGATGTCTTTTATGTTTCATATGAAGAGTCAGTCTTTGGAATGTGGATGGATTAATGTAAATCCATTGACCCCACTGGAAAAACTGCTTTCAATTTATGCTTTGACTGGGGCAGACAGATGGTAGACCAACATCTCTATTGCCTCTACAGAAGCCAGTGCATGTTCACAGTGTTGAAATGAAGGCGCATGTATACTTCATATATAACGCAGGGTCAGCACAGATATCATTGAAGAGGAATAGTGTTAACAACATAGTGACTGGGAATATTGTTAAGTAGTCACAGACTCACATTGTTTTTCTAGTGAGAAAAATCTGATGCATAATGCATTCTTATGAGATAATTTTCTCAGATGCCAAGACTTCACAGGCATAACTTCCATAAGCTTTAATGGGGGTTTCCTGCCAGCACCTGTTACTGTATAAAGTTCTTACTTTTCACACATAATCCAAGACTGACTTGGAAAGCTGACTTGGAAAAACTAATATAGTGAAATCTTCTTATAATGTTTCCTCACGTATAATGTTCATCTTTTAATCCTTGGTCTGATATATGTATGTCCATGTTTTCCATTCAAATTCTTTTCCCACCAAAAAGGTTTCTTTGCCCAAGCTTTTTATGGATGGGCACAGATAAAACCATTTGTCTTCCTAGGTAAACTAATGGGAATGATACATAAGCAGGAAAGTTATAAGGATACAAATTATATTAATGCTGGAAAACTGCTCTTCTTCTCTGATTGTTGCTCTGTAGATAGTCTGTAGATTTCTGAGGAACCAACCAAAACAATCAGAGTACCAAGTTCAAAGAGTAATAACCAGAAAAAAATAATAACCAAGGACTCTGAAATACGATCACAGATCAGTGAAATAGAGTGTGACCATATTTTCCCATATCTTTACAGATTTAAATATGTTAACTTTAAATATGTAAAAGATGTTACATCTAATTACTAAGGACAAACTAGCAATGCTTTTCATAAAGGAGAAATATTTAAAACAATTTTTTAATTTCATATTTTAAATTAACTCTCACATATTCCATTATGGACCAAAAAAAAAAAAAAAAAAAAGAATAAGAAATAAAAGAAAACAATTGCAGAATTCCTGTTTACCTAAAATTATTGAAGATTGCACAGAAATACAATTTTATGAACAACCGTTTAATTTTGTGAAGTAATCAGAGTCTCCTGTTGTCTAGGTTGAAAACAGGCCCTTATACTCAAAGTCCTGAATCATTTACCATCATTGTTCTGTTTGACAGGATGATGGGCAGGGGGAACACTCTTCACTTGTTGAATAATAAATTATTAGTTTTATTTTTAGAACAAGATTTCATAACTAATGTTGACAGGTAACAGGGTTACAGTTCGAAGGAGTCATCTGAACAAAAACAATGCATCTGTCTCCTTCCTTCTTTTTCTTTGTTGGATGACTACATTACTCTATGATGTCAGTTTGAACCTCCACCTGACCTCTAATACCCTCCTTTTGGCAAACCTGCCTCAGGAATAGCATTTATACATCAGCTTGAAGTTCAGACACCCCTATCACTCCTCTGAGTATTACCTTGAGCACAGCTACTTTAAAAGGTATCAATAATTTAGCAATAAATGACTTTGTCTCCTATTACATTATTTTCGAGCATCAGAGAAGAGAGAATTTTGTTGTTTTGTTTGGTAAGGCAAAAAAAAAAAAAAAAAAAAGGATAAAGGGAGTCATACTGATATTTTTAAAAGCATGTTGCGTTCCAAGTCTTGGTATCCTCCTCCTTTCAAGGGGTTTTGTTTGCAGTGTTTTCTCTTATTTTAGGTGAAGTAAAGTCAATCTTTTCTTTTGATATCCTGGCCAGTGAATTAGTAGAAAAGCATTTGTTTCTAGGTATGATAACTTTTATCAAGATTTGTTTGAAAACTTAAAAGTAGGTTAGAATTCTAGGACTTCACAAGTCTGTCAATGTTTAGAACCATCAGTCTCCAGCGAGGTCAATAAGTCTTAGGCTGAGTTATTAAGGGGGACGTAGGGTCACTGGAGAGAATGGAAGCATTGGATGGAATCAGTGATCTATACACAAACACCTCCTGATACAGTGAAGTCACAGGAGAGTTACACAGTGGAAGAGGCACCAAAGCTGTGTTCTCTGCAGCCACCACTAGAAAGGAAAAAAGAAATAAATGTCAGAGATCTCACAATTACAAGGGAGAACATTTCAATATGTAGAACAAAGACCTATGTGGATGTAAAAATCTCAGTTTAAAGCATTACATTCACCTGCAAGAAAAATCATTACACAAGTCATCCCTAAAGATAGATTATTTTTTTACAATTTTCATATGATGGGGAAAATATTATGATGGTAAGAATAAATCATGTTTAAAAATTAATTGCACTTAGTCAAATGTGAAAAATGTGCCTCCTTTCTCCCAAATCTATAAGTACAGTAATAATATTTCTTTTCCCTGTAACTTGGTAACAGCAAATAATCTAGGCATGGTGTCTTTGGGTAATGTCAACCACTCTTTTCAATTAGGTTAAAGCTGATATGGTACACCATCCTTCTCTCTCTATTCCTGTGTCATTTTTTACTGTCCTTGACCCGTTAGTCTCCATTATTTCTCTCTTGTTTCCTACACATGTTAACTCGTACTATATTCAGCATCCTTTTAAGTTAAAGTGTGCTCTTAAAAGAGGATCTAGTAGATTAACCCATCCTAAATTATGCATGATGGTTGGATGTGAAATCCCTCCATAGGATTTCAAGACCGGGGAATAAAATTCTAATCACAGAATTTTAGGCATAAGCAAACCTATGTGAAACAAATATTTTAAGACAAAATTATCTTCCCCAAACTTCTGAAGACATATATATGACTTCTATTATTAATCTTAAGACATATATTGGGAACTAATGACATAAAATCCAGGTTTGCAAATTGATAGACTTTCATTTCTACCTTCTACAGCATTTCAGAATCAGCTATCATGATTGATATGGATTTTCTAATATTATTCTCAAAACTCGAATGGGACTGGCACTGGGGAGATTAAGATATTCCTTATTTAATTTTCATACAAGTGTATTTTTCATCTTAGAAAATCACATATGTGAGGAGAAACTGCATGAATATTGTAAATAGGAGTATCCTATGTAAAACATCTTAATTTAATTTACCATCTTTCAATGATAACACATCAGAAAGATGATTGATGCTAAATATATAAATATATGTGTATATATATGCATGTACACACATATTCCAATAAGACTTCAACATAGACCTGTGTGACAAAATCATCCAGAAACAGAAAATCTGGTTTATATTGCACTATTGCTAGCTGAGTTTAAATAAGGAAACAATTGTTATTGGAATGCCTTTTTTAAAAATCACTAAGTAGTGTTTTGAGTAACCAATGTATGTGCAATTTCTTTCTAGAGGGTTAACCGCCCTCACATAGTTGGGAATCAAGCTAAGAGAGGGCTCTCCTAGACCAGTAACTAGAAACTTTGCCTAATCTTTCTAGTTTCGGTGTGGGAGCAGAAATTAAGAAAGCCAGTCTCCATGCTACCTCTTGGCTTTTATCTGTACATTTCTTTTTGAGGGGTGGGTAATGAGGATTGAACTCAGGGACATTCAACCACTGAGCCACATCCGCAGCCCTATTTTGTATTTTATTTAAAGGGTCTCACTGAGTTGCTTAGCACCTCCCGGTTGCTGAGGCTGGCTTTGAACTCATGATTCTCCTGTCTCAGCCTCCTGAGCTGCTGGGATTACAGGCATGCACCACCTTGCCTAGCAGTACATTTCTTTTTGTGTGAGTCATAAAATCATGAATGTCAATAATATCTATTGTCCAGGGAGAGTCAAAGTTTTCAAGTGGGAAAATAGTCATGTCTTGGCAGCTCTATTCCAAAGACATTATACTTTTATCTGCAAATCTGAGCATAATGAACCCAATAATGATATAGGTCATAAAATACTTAGATTTTGAAATGTCTACTGTGTATGCTATGAAGATTCTGAAACTTATGTTTCTCAAAGCATCTTTCAGTTAATTTAGGGATACAAAATAGATATTGAATGACACTGAATAGATTTATGATACTTTCCAAATATTTTTCAAGCAGGTCTATGGGAATAGAAACCCACAAGCTTATTTCAAAACAGAGAAATATAAGTCATGGAATAATATCTTAGTAATAAAACAAACACCATTATTATTGTTTTTCATAAAGGTAATATATGTATATGTATACATGTGTGCATTATATGTAAACACATATACATATATTGTAAAATAAAACTTTTTTAAAAACTTAGGATAATCACTTTAATATTTCAGTACCTATCATATGTATGTTTGTATATGACATAATTACATATGTATTACATATATATTTAAATATAAATATACATAGATTTACAAATATATAGCATATGTACCTATATCCATGTGTGTGTGTGTGTGTGTGTGTGTGTGTGTGTGTGTGTGTATGCACTATATGCAATTAGGATATGTGCACACTGTGCTTATTGCTACATATCTCCAGTGCCTAGCATTCTGTTGCTACATCTTAGGTGCTTAATCAGTATTTGTCAAATTACCTGGAGAGATGAAGTTTGCAAACTCAAGGAATTTCCATATATGAGAATTTATCTGTCCTTTGTTGAACCAAAATTTAACATAGTTCCATTTACCAAACAGGAAAAATGTGCCCCAGACCCATCTTTCTGTATAGCAGAAGTATTAACACCCACAGGATAGTATCCCCTGTATTATCTAAAATAAAATGACAATCCAATTCATATTTTCTGAGAATAGGAAGTTCCTACTCATTAGCCTTCTCCACTGTCATGATTAGGAACTTCTTCATCTTTGAGTAGATATGAGATTAATGACACTAGAATTTCTCAAAAGTTTGGGAGAGTATGAAAAGTTGAAAAGAAACCTCTGGTCTGTCATCTAGTAGAAGTTTGCTGGTGCTTGGTGTGCTGAAATAGGCTTGTAGAAATATCTCACCTTTGTACCTAGAATTTGCTTTGCTAACCCACTTTACAGGCATCAGTGCCAAAGAATTCTCTCACCTGAATGCTTAGCAGAGACAGCCATCAAAACCCTCCAGGAAGTGGCTAGCCAAAGGGTCTGAATTAGAGGCACCTCCCCAAAGAAGATCAAAAGTTATGCTCTACCAATACAGAGACACTGAGAAATGGTTGAATGTGTTCTAAATTAAACTGCCCTGGTGGTGAGCGGAGATCTGCCAAAATCTTTCAATTAATCACTTTTACCTTCAGGGCAGAGTTAGGACTGAGAGTATTTCAATAGGTTTTTATTGGAACAGGGTTATTTCAGATATTAAACTATGTTGCACAAAGTAAAAATAATGTTATTTTTAAGTTGCTACTCTTGTTAAATAAAAGTTGGCAAGCATTCTTGGGGTCTGTATTGTGTCTGTGTATTTGTGTATGTGTGTGGCTTTTTCTTGTGCCATAAGCCTCATTGATTTAAAAAAAAAAAGAAAAAAGGAACAGCAATGAATTAGGTGGTAAATATATTCATATAATCATTTTCATTAATAATGTGTTATAAATAATAGAAGAAAGGTTTTAAGTGTATAATTCCGTACAACACAATTGAGATATTTTTTCCTACATCTTCAGCAGTAACTTAATTAGAATCACCTGCATTTCCTTGGGTGGACACCAAATGGATTGCAAACAAAAACAGATTAAAATAGCTGCTGGAGCTCATGGCATACAGATGACAAGATTCACAAAAAGGACAGCGAGGCACTGAAAATGTTCACTTTTCAAACAATTTTAGAGGAAATTTAGCTCTTGCGACTTCTCCATAAAAGCTGCTTGTAAGTGTTTTGCTGAAAGGCTAGAATGGCTTTGTTTCTGATCCCTTGATGAGTGAGAGAAATGTTTAAGAAAGATCACTTTACAGAGAGATTCAGGCTGAAATGTGATGACTGTGATTCAAGCCAAGCCAAAAATTACAGTTCAGAATGAAAGGGGAGGGACGTGGTTTGGGAATCCATTTTCCCACATTCCTGAATCTCAATCATCCCAGCCAATGTTTAAAAAAAAAAAAAAAAAAAAAAGCCCAATGGAAAACAATGAGGTCACTTTGTTTAGATGTTTAAGGGAAAATAGGGGTGGAGGGACTGAAAAGAATGACAGCAAATATATGAATTTTAAATCAATACCTATTTCAAATATGAAGGATCAAAGGTTAGACTTTATATGTCTTATGACTTCATCACAAAAGAAGCAATTTTTTTAGTGTTTTCTTCTTGTTTGTGTTAGTGAGCCCTTTATTGCATGTCTTTAACTTATGAAGTAGTCTTTCGCTAGAATTTTACTAAGAAAAAATATACTTGTGCATGAAGTTCAGATTACTCCTCCCCAGACTCCCAGCTCTCCATAGAAATGGTCTCTTGAAAAGCTGGTTACTCTTCTCAAACCAGCTGTGGCTACCCTATTGCTGTGTAGACCTCAGGTTAGGCTAGCATATTTGCTTGCAAATTGCCAGATGATAGTAGTGGGCCAAATTAGGCTCTTTGTTCTTGTTACTCCTATTTATTTTAATGAAACACACTAAGCAAGTTAAAATTTTAAAAGAATGATTTATTTACATTAACATGATTAAAGCATAGCATAATAGTAAAACTCAAATGTAAAAGAAACAGAATGATAGATGATTCAAATGCATCCTCCAACTTCAGTATCTCCCAACTACATGAAGCTCTCCAACAAGACAGCAGACTCTTGCTAAATGACAACCAAAGTCATTAGCCAAGATTTTTATGAAAGGAAAGCAAAATAATAAGAGAATTTGTCAAAACTATAGGTACCCTTTTTTCCCTTTTTCCTGAAATCAATTGATCATCTTTGGTCTTACCCAATCACAGATGCTAGTTCTCTCCTACTGAGATTTTATAGTCAAAGTCAGAGTCTCTCTGAGATCTTTCTAATCTTTATCCTAAGATTTACATAATTCTTAAATCCTATTTATGTCTACCATCCAACAGGTCCAAAATTCTTTGCTAAGTGTCGACAGAAATGTAAGAACCAATATGTAAGAAATGAGTGTCTACACATGGGATACCATCCTTTTTATCATTTCACTTTACTCATAAGTTAAGCAAGGCCTACAAATGACTTCAATCTATATAACATTAGCCACATTGGAACATGTCCCCCTTTGTCTTTGTGCTGATTCAACTACATTTAGTAATCCATGAATTAAAAGGAAAGATTTTAAAGGCAGTTGACCCAATAGTAAGTCTAAATGGAACATGAATTGAATGAAATGCATGGAGGTTAGATGGGGATAAAAAAATGACTGAATCATAAAAGGAATCATGGCAAATGGAAACAAGTAATAGAAACTTTCATATAGTTCTATCTACATTTCTGGACTTCAACAGTATGGATATGTGGATAAGTATCTCCAATCATGAGAAAAGTAGTGAGATATTGTGGCAAAAATGAAGTATAAATATGAGGGGAAAATTCCTGTAACATAGAATGGCAGTGACTTAACTTTTACATACACATTGAGTAGGGATGGCTTATGTTTTCCTAGTAAAATTTACAGTATCCAAAGAGATTCTCTTCAACTTAAAAATGTCCAATATTCCACTTTAAAAAAAACTAGTGAAATGGAAAACTAGACAAGTAATGCAATAGATGATTTTTCCAAGATTTTTCCCAATCCCATATCTCTACAAAGTAGACAACTGTGCTAACTCCCACCTTCCCAAATGCAATTTCACAACCTTTTTTAAGGTTTAAGTGGCGCAGTGCAGAATCAACAAGAAAACAAAAATGAGTAACATACTTAACATTCAGAATATCTTGTCTTTTTATTCTCCCCATTTTAAGTTTGGAGCAAAATCAGTAACTGTCTTCCCAGGTGTCTAAATAGGATAAGATTGATTAAAGAGTTTAGCACTGGGCAGAACAATGTGATCAATATTGATAAATAAATACATATTTGTTACTAAGATGCTTAATGATTTTATTTTCTAGTACTAACAGGTTGAACTGATAAGGGGATGGGTGGTAGAAGAAATCATCTGATGGTGATCCTAATCACCCAAGAGTTTGATAAAAAGTCATTGAAGAGAAACATTCTGATTCAAGAGAATCTAAACTTGACCCTATATTTTTTCATTAGTCCCACATACTGTATTCTTGTATTGTGTGTGCTTTCACTTTTAAGATATTTTATTTAAACCTGGGATTCACCCCCTCAGTGACTATATGAGAAATATAAACAATGGTTCATTTATCAGTGTCACAGGTTCTGAGCAATTTTCTCAGAAAAGAAACAAGAAAAAGGTTTTCTTTTCTTAGTGATCTCTTTTCACTTTTTTAAAATTTAGTAACAAATATTTATCTGTTTCATATCTTGAGACAAAAATTCTTCTTTTCCATATAAATCTGCTTTAAATACCTAATAGATGAAAAACTCATTCTTTCATAAATGAATAATAAAAAACCAGCAAAAACTTATATAATGACCTTAAAACATACAAAGTAGTGAAGGAAAAATTTAAGGTATTTTGCTATGACATTCAAAAAAGGAAAAGCTTTTGTGATAATTGTTTATGTGAAGCAAGAACCTACAGCAGAGATATGAGAAAGATAGAACAGAATACCAAGAAGAAAAAGAAAGAAATTCAAATTGAAAAGAAAAATTTCATGAAAGAAATATAAGACAAAAACAAAACAATTTTATGAGTAAAGTATGAATTTTTAAAAGCATAAATGACAGAAGGATTTATATAAACACAGAAAAGTACAGAAATGAGAAAAATAAAAGGATATGAGGGGTACACTGTCACTGAACCCTGTTTTAGCATAGTCTTCCAACATTAAAGTCACATAATGAGTATTTTAAACATTCATAATTTAACCCCTTATCATTTATATCCCATGCACCAATAAAAATTATTTTGCAGCAGCATTCAGCAATCTAATAAAACATTTTTTCAACATTAAGAATATACCTTCATGGAATAAAAATAAATGTCAGGTTTACATGTAAATTCTATAATCAAGAAATTTTGAAAATCTTTACCACATTCTTTGGTTTATTGTTACTGTTTTAGAGTTTTAAAATTATCTAATTTAAGGTCCATGATATGTTTTGATAATTATAAACTCATTAAAATATCATCTCCCTACATAAAAAAAGGTATACCTTGCAAAATGATGTAGCCCTCCCATTCAAGTTGGCAAACAAACAAACAAAAAAAATCTGATTTCCTTTTCTCAAAAAAAAAGTTTCCAATGAAATAATTTTTAAAAATGTTTAGAAACTAGGGATGCAACTCAGTGGATGTATACACAAGGTCTTGGGTTCAATCCCTAGAACCACAAAAAAAAAAAAAAAAAAAAAGAAAGAAAGAAAAGAATGCTGAAAAGAGAAAAGGTACCATCAACAGACCAGACCAGAAATAGTAGAAATTCCAGGAAGACAAAGAGCAGATGGGCTCAAACAACTACAGAAATAAAAGCAGAAGAAACACTATTCCCAGACACCATAATTAGGCACGATTTTTTTCAGTGATGGTCTAGGGAATATCCAAACTTGGAGTCAACAAATAAAAAACAGAAATTGGCAAGAGGTCAGTAAATAAAAGTAATTCCCTAAATAATGGTATCTAACTATTGGGAGAGCTAGGTCCCTGGCCTTTTTTCCACTCTGCAGAAATACCTGCAGCAGCCACAGCAGTCTGTAGACATGTTCTATGAGGACAAAGGCAAAGTGACAGATATCTGAGAGCAAGACAGTAGAGAATGAGGTATCTCAGGTCCTCTGCAACAATTAGAAAGCTTTACCCAGGAGCACAGTAGTTAAAGTAATGAGAAGCCAGCATGAAGTCCTCCTTTCTTTGGTAGGTAGAACTCCTACCCTGTTATCTATTCACCATGCATTCATCCTACAAGAAGCCCTTACTCAGCCTTCTCATTTAAGATGAAGCCAGTTGGAGAAAAATTTTGGAACAAATACAGGTTGAATATCCTTATTCAAAATTCTAGGGACCAGAAATATTTCAGATTTCAGAGTTTCTGGATTTGGGAATTTTTGCATATGCATAATGAGATATCTTTTGGGAAGGGACCCAACTCTAAATATCAAGTTCATTTATGTTTTACATACACCTGTACATATAACCTAAAGGTAATTTTATATAATATTTAAATAATTTTATATATAAAATGAAGTTTCATGTTGTAGAATTTTGTACTGGTGGTGTCGCATTGGCACTCAAAAACAGTTTCAGATTTTGGAGGATTTCAGATTGGCAGATTAAGTACACTTAATCTGTACTGTGGTACCTATGACCACTGTTTATTCTAACTAATGATTGAATGAACTAACGAATGATTGGATGATTGTTATAAAGTTACATAGGTATTCTATAGAATAAAATGATTCTTGTTTGGTCAATCAGAAGGGTAGCTGGTGTTTAAATTGTCAGCCATTCTGAAGAAATTCTAAATATAAAGATGAGATGCAAAAGATGGAAACATATATCAAGCAATATAAGAAATAATTTTCTGATTAAAATGACCAGATGTAGGACATTTCTGAGTAAACTTTTACTGCTACAAGTTTAAAAAGAATTTTTTTTAATCCCTGAGAGGATAAAACAATTTACCTGCAAAGCCTCCAGAGTCAATTTGACATCAGATTTAACAGCAGGGGTGCTATAAGATGATGGAACATTTATATTTCAAAATTAGGAAAGTAAAAGCTTATAAAATCAAAATAAATATTCAAATCAACAGTCAATTATAAGGATAGGATAAATGTCATTGAGATGGGAGAAATAAGGAAGATTACCAAGAGTGTACTTTTATGAACAACAAAAAAAATTTTTTTTCAATAAATCCAGGCTCAACTTGTGGCTCAGTGTTTGAGTGCTTGCCTAGCATGTGTGAAGTACTGGGTTTGATTATCAGTCCCTCATATACATAAATACAAATAAAGGCCCATCACAAGCTAAAAATAATTTTTTTTTAAAAAAATCCAAGAACAAGTAACAGTGGAATGTAAGAGAATACTACTAGTTGACTCTGACCTAGACCTGTACTGTAAAATATGGCATTCACTAGTCACATGTCGTTCCATTATGCAAGCAAAATAAAATAAAATTCAATCCCTCTGTGGCATTAACCATATTTCATGTGCTCAGTAGCATCATATGTGGTCACTGATAACTAGTTTGGACAGTAAATATATAGAACATTTTCATCACTGCAGAATATTCTACTAGATAATACTTAATTTGAGGAAATGAAGAAGCCAAGAAAAGAGAAGGTTAGATCTTAACTTTGGGGAGATCTTTATGAGACAAAATTTTAATGTTGAACCCTCTTACACTCCTTTTTAAAAATAGTGACTAATATTAACTCATAGATAAGTCACAAAATATTTATAAAATACAAAATAAAATGTAAATGTTGAGAATGTGTAAAATGATAACATAATTATATATTATAAATAATAATAACATAAGAAGTGGTGGAGGAGAAAGAAGGAAAGTGAATGCATTAAGTAATTTATTTTTTATAGCTCCAAGGTAATTTGATATATTGAGATGGAAATAGACAGATGTAACTAATAATGAAGACAAAGAAGATATATAAATGAGTGGTAAAACTATGGATGCACCAAACTCTTTATCTTTTCTGATAGCTCAAGATATACCATTCAAAGTGAATAAATTAATATACAGAAATATGACACATAAGTATAAACAGGCAACAACAAAAAGAATGCAAACAGAACTATTACCAATAGTTGTTTTTGGAAAAGCAGGTTGGGGCAAGTAGGTCATTCTCATTGAATATTCTTTTATATAATTTAATTTTTATTTTTACCATGGAAAATGTTGTCCCTATGGTAAAAAAAAAAAAAAAAGAAAAAGAAAAACTATTTCGAATGATTGTTATAAAGTTACATAGGTATTCTATAGAATAAAAATGATTCTTATTCTTATTCAACAGAATTGTGTCAATTCTTTCTTATGGTAATAATTCTCAGGAAATGGCATAGCTGTTGAAGGATGGGCATCTCACAAAAAATTAGCAATAACTAAATAAAGCTGGCACAAAGGTACAGCCTAAATTGCAGTCATTGGATTCACTGAAGTTAAATATAGAGTTATACATTATATCTTGTACTTTCGATTGAATTTGAAGTGTGTGAACTGATAATCAGCAATAAATGATTGGAAACACTTCTATTTAGAAAAGGAGCAGGTATGAATGGCACAAAGATTACTCCTGATATTTGGCTTTGAACTCAAGCAGGATTTTGGAAGGAAAGAGAAAGAAATGTGCAGCAGATTCAGGGCTGTCTGAGTGTTCCCGTGCTCAGTGGGCCTTGCCAGGGAAAAATCCAGACCTCCAAAGTATTGCGAGAATGACTCCTCTTGTGGTAGCTCTGGCCTCCTAGGAATTAGGAAGCACCATAAATTTCAGGAAAGGGACAGTTTGTGCAAAATTCCCAGCCCACAGTTTCAGACTCCAGAGTTTCAGATACATTTTGTCATGGGTCAGAAAAACAATTAGGCTTTTGGTGTATCTTCTTAAACAGATTCAAACTCCCTATCTCTGTTGTATGTCCATTAATTCAGGCTACCAAGAATGCTACCTAATCCGCAGTATGCAATTATTTTTATCAGGCTCATCTGCATTGTCAGAAAACTGCCCCTCTTTTGGCAGATAAGCCAGTCAACTCTGCACACAGTGCTGGTCTCTAAGATTTCTTTTTGGAAAGTGTCTAAGATTTATGGTGGGAATTACTTATGACAGCTGCATTTTTTCCACTGAGCTTAGACCACCATTTGGTCTAATAACTCCTAATTGTGTGTCTATCCTACTCTAAGCTTCTTCAGAAGGAAAAGGAGAGAAAGACTTTTTAAAATTCCCTACAGCAACACCAGTGATTTCTTCCAATGGTAACAGTTCTTTGATAGATAAGTAACTCAGTCAATGAAGAACTGATAAATGATATTTCAGTGAATGTGGATTTCTTCTGAGAATATTTCATTAATGCTGCTAATGCCAGTCTGGCAAAAAAAAAAAAAAAAGTAAAATAACTTAGTTTCATTGTGTCCCAAAGTATGTTTAGCAAAACAGGCAAAATTTCTGTCAACTTTGCAGTCATGTTATTTTCTTGAAAGAGGTGTAACTCTCAAAGTAATATGTCTCCAAACTTTACCAAAGCACAATGTCGCTACCTTGAAGACATTGCTCATTTAAAAATCGTTCAAAGTCTAATTATATTTCCAAAATAAGTAGTTTCTAGTCCAGCAAGGATAATGTGGTCATGAAAAGGATGTCCAAATACACCAATTTACATTGGTTTGGTTTGGCATAACTTTCAAAGTTCTTGGAGTAAAAAGAGGACATCACGTGAAGAACTGTAATTTGGATAGCATTCCCAGGATTTTGGGTTTGCCATTTTGTCAAACACTCAGTGGAAAGCTAATCAACTTCAAGACTGTACCTATATAATTTATAATTGCTTAAATTCGCTGATAAGTTCCAGATTATTTGGCAAAATGTAATACCCTCCTTTTTAATATGTACTTTGTCATTTTCACTCTATTTATGTAATTTAAAAAGTATGATAACAGGGGAGCATGAGCTATTCAAAGCAGGAGCCACTAAAGTCAGAGATGATTATCATTCACAAGATGGATGGTGTTGATATCTCTGAATCTGAAGGGTTTGGAAGTTGTGTCAAGTTAGATTCATATTGCATCTAATATGTTTTACTTTACTCCTCTTACTTTCTGGTTTCTATATTAAGCCACAGAACAGTTTCTCTGTGACTCAGTTCTACACCCGCAGTGGTGACACAGGTTGGAATGACCCTCCCTGTCTCCATCACCAGTGCTCCCTTTTCCTATCCCAGAAAAAGTTCGGTTATTAATTTAGGATGAGGTTGCTTTCTTTGAACAGCAAAGTGTTTTCCAACTGTTCATATGTAATGTATCCAATACACACTACTCTTTCAAGTGTTTTTGATTATTGAACTTAAAAAAGGAAAAAAATCTCTCCTGGAAATTTACTAAAGACCAAGGAGAGTGCTTCTTATTTTGTAATTTAAAATTTCTGTAAGCGAAAAATATTGGATTCTGAAAATTTCAGTAGTTAAAATTCAGTTTACAACTCTAGGTAACTTTCATTTTAATAGCATTTAAAATACTATTACATGAACTCTAGCTTTAAAGTAAAAGTGCACTTGATTTTATACCTTGTATAAAGGGATATACTTTTATATACATGGGTTTAAGTAAGGTACTGATTTGCAACAACATTTTATGAGAATTCAAATAAAAATGGCTTAGTTAATTAGCAAAACACAAATTAAGTTTTAAAAAAGCATACAAATTTCTCACTTTTATTATAATAGATATTAATTGACTTTTCATCTGTATTCATTATCTTAAATAGAACCAGTTTAACCAATTCTTTTTTTCTTGCGTGTATTAGGATTTTTCATGTAGAGAACATAGACCCATACTGTCCATGGATGTCTCCATTTTCCAAAATATCATTCTTCTCTAAATTCCTTCAAAACAATTGATTACCTGTAGGAAAAAATTAGGGAGGTTTGCATTTCATCAAACTTTGGTTGTTTACCTGATTGTGGTGACAAGTAAGGTGACATTGTTCACCCTTCTGGGTTTTGAATGATGTTTGACTACATGTGGATCCAAATCTATTCCTTAAGGTCCCAACTCTGGTATCATGAACTTTTTTCTATAGACTATACAAGGCCAATGAAGGTGATTTTAAATAATCCCAAAATATTTTCTTTCATGGCTGTATGTGAAGAAAAATTAAGAGGGAAATATCTGAAGGGGACACATTTACTTAAATGACAGTAATTTCTCCAAATTGATATGATGCTTACTACTGTGAATCAGTGAATCACAAGGATTGACCATGGTGCTATGCCATCTCCTCAGGAAGTGTGATAATGACCCCCACACAGGCTGGCAATCTCACCTGGGCCTCCTGAGAGTCTGCAGACATCTAAGCATATACACTTCTGATTTTAAAGTTTTATTGTCAGCATTTCTTAGAGGCAATAATAGTATTTGAATAAGAGTTTCTCTTTTAAATTTCCTGTTTCTCAATCTTCCTGATAACTCGGTCATGACAATAACTAGATGCTATAAATCAATGTGTCTAAAACAAGTTGTTGATTATCCAAACCCACTTCCAGTGACCAGTTCTAATAATAATTTGAAATTAATATCACCATTTTGGCAAGGGTTTTACTTATTGGCTCCTCCAAATTGCAACACCACATACCTATCATATAGTATAAGTTATCCAACTAGTTATATGTTTTAGTCAGCTTTTTTGCTGCTGTGACTCAAAGACCCAACCAGATCAATTGTAGAGGAGAAAAAGTTTATTTAGGGGCTCATGGTCTCAGAGGTTTCAGTCCATAGACAGCCAGGTCTATTCCTCAGGGTCCTAGATGAGGCAGAAAATCAAAGAGGAAGAATTTGATGGAGGGAAGCAACTCACATGATGATCAGAAAGCAGAGAGACACTCACTTGCCAGATTCAAAATATATAGCCCAAAGGCACAACCCCAATGACCCACCTCCTCCAGTCACTCCCTTCCTGCCTTCAGTTATCATTCAGTTAATCCTATCAGGGGATCAATTCCCTGATTGGGTAAAGGTTTTTATAATCCAATCTTTTTGCCTCTGAGCCTTCTTGCATTGTCTCACAAATGAGTTTTTGGGGTACACCTCACTTCCAAACCATAACATTAGCATCTTGAATATGATTTTTACTCTATAGTTTCAAATAATCAGGCCAATCAATGTGTGTCATGCTATAGTGATCACTAGGAAAAGAGAATGGACTAGTGGCTAGGAGTGTAGCTCAGTGGTAGAGCACTTACTTTGCATGTGC
Organism: Sciurus carolinensis; assembly: GCF_902686445.1. NCBI lineage: Eukaryota > Metazoa > Chordata > Mammalia > Rodentia > Sciuridae > Sciurus > Sciurus carolinensis. The sequence goes on from NC_062215.1 coordinate 95,336,011, forward strand.
AAGGCACTGGGTTCAATCTCAGCTCTAAAGAGAAAGAGGATGGAATGGAATAAAGAAAGAACAAACAAACAAGGGAGGGTGAGTAGAAAGAAAAGAAAGAGAAAAGAAACTAGAAAGACCAGAAGGAAGGAAGGAAAAAATTCACAAAACCTGGACTTATTTTACCTTTTCAAAAACAGAAGATAATATACATATACCTTGGAATTTCTTATTCCCCCTGTTTAATTCCTTTATTTTTATTTGAAATAAATCTTAAACATGCTATATCATTCCTTGCTATCTACAGCTCTTTTATGGCTCAACTAGATTCAAATTTTTGGATGATTAACTGTCATTGAATTTTATGATTAGTTTTGTAGTATTAAAATGCTGAAGATTGCTTAGGTTAGGGCATAGGAATTTGTTTTATCTATGAGAAAGAGAGATTTGATGGTGATTTACTGCTTTCTTACCATCTTTGTTCTTATGTAAGCTAATATAAAACATATCCTTTTGTTTTCAGGTCTAGATGCTGATGGAATATACCGAGTTAGTGGCAATCTGGCAACAATCCAGAAGTTAAGGTTTATCATCAACCAAGGTAAAGGATGTTTTCACTTCAGGCCTTTTCTTCTGTAGTTACATCTCTAACAAAACTTCAGATTCTGCACTGAGGGTACTGTGAAAAGCTAATGATAAAACTTTTGATAAGAGCCAATAAGAAACAAAAAGTTGAAGAAATTATAAAATTATCACCAGATAAATAAAAGATAACCATTGACCTGTAGAAAATTAGAAAAAAGAGAAAGACAAACTAGTAGTTAATACGAAATAAATAACGAGTGGAAAAGGGCGAAATAAAAGTTGGGAAGAAAATAATTAAAGAAAGAAAAATGGGATAAAGAAAATGTTGAATATATACACAATGGAATATTACTTAGCCATAAAGATTGAAATTATGGTATTTACCAATAATGGATGGAACTGGAGAATATAATGCTAAGTGAAATAAGCCAGTCCTAAAAAACCAAAGGTGGAATATTCTCTCTGATATGTTCTTGCAAACCCACAACAAGGGAGGGGCAGACTAGAAGTTCATTGGACTAGACAAAGGGGAATGAAGGGAAGGGAGGGGAGATGGGAATAGGAAAGACAGTAGAATGAATGAGACATATCATTCCTAACTTCATATGTAAATATACAACCAACATAACTCCACGTCATGTATAACCACAATAATGGGATTCTTATTGGAACAATTTATACTTATACTACGTATGTATAATATTTAAAAATAAACTCTACTGTCAGGTAAGAAAAGTAATCACCAAATAATTGCTCAAATTTATATTCATATACTGAATCTTAATCAAAATAAAAATAGCACACAAAAAATTAACAGCTTATAATAGACACTTAAACATGCTGATGAATAAAAGAATGAATGAATGATGGAAATTCAAGGGTGAAAATCACATATGGTAGAAAATTATGTAATTAGTAAGGACAACAATGAAAAATTAGAAACTATGTATGCTGTAAAAGAATTACAAATTAAAATAACAAGATACCCCTACACACCTATTAGAACAGCTGTGATCTGAAGCACCACCAAGTGTTGGCTAAGATGGTATAGTCACTTTGGAACATAGTGTGGCAGTTTTTTTTTTTTTTTTTTCAGTTTTAATGATGTAAGATTGACAGATAAAAATTATATATATGCAAGGTATACATTGAGCTATTTTTTAAATTTTTTACAGACTGCATTTTGATTCATTGTACACAATAGGGTACATCATTTTGTTTCTGTGGTTGGGTAGGATGTAGATTCATACCATTCGTATAATCATACATGTATATAGGGTAATGATGTCTGTCTCATTCCACAATTTTTCACATTCCCCTCCCTCTCATTTCCCTCTATGTAATCTAAATTTCCTCCATTCTTCTCTCACTCCACCCCCTCATCCCCATTACGTATCATCATCCACTTATTAGGGAAAACATTTGGTCTTTGGTTTTTTGGAATTGGCTTATTTCATTTAGCATGATGTTCTCCAATTCCATCCATTTATCTGCAAATGCCATAATATTTTTCTTCTTTATGACTGAATAATAATCCATTGTATATATATACCTCAGTTTCTTTATCCATTCATCTCTCGAAGGGCATCTAGGTTGGTTCAATAATCTAGTTATTGTGAATTGAGCTACTATAAACTTTGATGTGGCTGGTTTACTGTAGTATGCTAATTTTAAGTCCTTTTGATATAAACTGAGGAGTGGGATAACTGGGTCAAAAAGTGGGTCCATTCCAAGTTTTCTGAGGAATCTCCACACTGCTTTCCAGAGTGGTTGCACCAACTTGCAACTCCACCAGCAATGTACAAGTGTGTCTTTTTCCCCACATCCATGCCAATATCTTATTGTTTGTATTCTTGATAATAACCATTCAATTGGAGTAAGATGAAATCTTAGAGTTGTTTTAATTTGCATTTTTCTAATTACTAGAGATGTTGAACACTTTTTCATATATTTATTAATTGCCTGTATGTCTTCTTCTATAAAGGGTCTATCAGTTTCCTTGGCCCATTTATTGATTGGGTTCTTTGTACTTTTGGTGTAAAGTTTTGTAAGTTCTTTATAAATTTTGAAGATAAGTGCTCTATCTGAAGTATGTGTGGAAAATATTTTCTCCCACTCTGTAGGCTCTCTCTTCACATTATTGATTGTATCCTTTGCTGAGAAAAAGCTTTTTAGTTTGAGTTCATTCCATTTATTGATTCTTGCTTTGATTTCCTGTACTTTGGGAGTCGTTGAGGAAGTCTGATCCTAAGTCAACATGTTGAAGATTCAGGCCTACTTTGTCTTCTATTTGGTGCAGGGTTTCTGGTCTAATTCCTAAGACCTTGATCCATTTTGAGTTGAGTTTTATGGAGGGTGAGAGGTAGAGGTTTATGGAGTTCCAGTTTTCCCAGTACCATTTGTTGAACAGGCTATATTTTCTCCATTGTATGATTTTGACTCCTTTGTCTATTATGAGGTAGCTGTATTTATGTGGTTTTGTCTCTGTGTCTTCTATTCTATACCATAGGTCTGCCTGACTATTTTGGTGCCAATATCATGCTGTTTTGTTTCTATTGCTCTGTAGTTTAGTTTAAGGTCTGGTATTGTGATATCTCCTGCTTCACTTTTCTGCTTAGGATTGTTTTGGCTATTCCAAGGTCTCTTATTCTTCCAGATGAATTCCATGATATCATCTGATCCAACAATTTTTCTCAGGTATTTACCCAAATGAGTTGAAAACTAATATTCACACAAAAACCCGCACACAAATATTTATAGCAACTTTATTCTTTGCTGGCAATAATTGAAAGCAGGGCTGAGGATGTAGCTAATTTTTTGAGCAATTTCCTCGAATGCAGGAGACCCTGGGTTCAATTCCTCAACCAAGATAAAGGATGTTTTCACTTCAGGTCTTTTCCTCTGTAGTTACATCTCTAACAAAACTTCAGATTCTGCACTGTATGATGCTAGAGCTGTAGAAATGTATTCTATATCTTTGTGAAGAACCATAAAACATACAACACAGAGTTAACCTTAATCTAAACTATGGATATAGTCGATAATAATACATCAATATTTGCTCATCAGTTTTAACAGTGACCCACTAATGTAAGGTGTTAACATTGGGGGAAGTTGATGTAAAATTGAGGTCATATATGGTAGCCTTCTGTTCTTTCCATTCAGTTTTTCTGCAAACCCCAAATTACTCTTTAAAAACCATTAATGAAAAATTTAAATATTAGGAAATGACAAATAAGAAGCCCAAGACATCTTTAAGTGGTACTAGAGAAGCTCATCTGTTTTATAATCAGATAAATATGATAGAACTCAGACTCTCCTTGCATCCTTGCCATCTTAGTTAACCCCTTTGTGCCTCTGCTCCTTAAAGTGAAGACAGCGGGGCTAGGGGTGCCTTGGGCTAGGGGTGCCTTGTGATGATACAATTAAATAACATATATGATATTTCCTTAGTAAACACGACTTGTGCTGCACGTTAGTCTTTCTTGTACTTAAAAATAGTCAGTGGTGTCCTCAGAAAAATTTAGAAATTCCTCATAAACTGGCTTTACATCCAACCCAGCTTCACCAGAGGATCCCCTGAATTGCCTTTGTGGTACCTTTTTTTTTTTTTTCTTGGTTATGTTGGTGATGGTGCTAGGGATCGATCCCAGGACTGGCACATGCTAATCAGGCACCCTGCCCTGAGTTATATCCTTGTCCACTTCACACTACACTCTTTAGCTTGACTCCCTAATTTGCAGTCATTGCATTTCATAATGCTTTGCATGCTTCCTTCCCTTTACTTTCAGTATTCTTCCATCTATTCTTTCTCACCCACATACAGAGTGAGAATTCTCCAAGGCCCGGACTACAAGTGTTTTCTGTCTGGAATCCTCCATCCTGGGGTTTGTCTCTGTGTTCCCATTGCAGTTGGATGGTTGAATTTACAATAGTGTATTTATATCCAACATCAAAAATTATATCTAATATAAGATCCACAGGTCTAATGTCATTTTTTGGAGAGACTATAACTACATATACTTAGTGCTTATATTTCAGAAACATTAACATTTGAAAGTCCCAGAATTTTAAAAATATAGGATACTGGTTGAATTGTCCATCTTTTGTACAAATCTTTATAAAAGGTTAAGACTTAAATCATCCTTGTATTTACCCCATTACTAGTTTTGGTCTCAGGGATTCCCTACAGGGATTTCTTATTTAGTATTTGTTGAAAAATATGTGTGTGTGTGTGTGTGTGTGTGTGTGTGTGTGTGTGTTTAGCAGGTAGAAACCTTAAAATTGCCCCATGATTCTTATTTATGAGAATCTCTATAACTGAGAAGTTCAACAACTCTGCTCTTGATTATTTGTCTTTCAGAATTTCTCTCCTTCCTGGGAAAAACAGAACTAAACTTTACCTCATTTATTCAGATCGGTCCCATTGAACAGAATGAGAGTGCCACTTCAGTGGGTAAAAATGGGATAAAATAGCCCCAGCTTCATTTTTGTTCCTGTTTATAACCAGCTAAAGTCATTCTTATAATATATTTCATGCTGAAACCATATCCTGATTGGGATTCTAGACAGCTGGGCAACACATTTCTTCTACAAAGAAGAAATCTCAAAACAGAAGCCCTGCTAGAAACAAACACTAGTTGCATTTCCTGCCTTAAAAAACTATTCTCAGCAGTTTGAAAAGGAAAAAAAAAATCTGCTATGAAAATATGAAATCTGTCCATCTCGTCTTTTGCAGTCCAAACTTCAGAGTCCTCTGAGGCTATGTAACTGCTCATGTTTCCATGAAAGTTGACAATGTAAAGCTGGACAGAGGCCTGAGTTGGTATTTGGTAGCACAGAATTGTCAGTAAACTGTTTCCCTGGTTTATAGCACTGTCAGAATGCAACACATTCAACACAAATTATGCTACATTAGGACCTTTGATACCAGTGACTTTGTCCAAGTTGTGCTATGGAGTTTTTGAATTAAATGATAAGTGAAATGTGCATACCAGCCCCTTTCAAAATTTGCTAATCAGATTAGCCTGTAAATAAATTTTTTGGATGGGTTTCATAAACCTTGTTACTAATACCATACCTGCCCTTCCACCCATTTGAGGCCTTTAACAGTAAAACTGACTTAGAAGAGAACCAGTGCTGGAAACAGAGGCTGCCATGTACATAGTGGCCTCATGTGTATGTGTGTGTGTGTATACGAATGTGTGTAATACTTTCCTTGTGGGGATACTCTTTATCTCCTCTATGTTCACCTTACTCAATGTTCCTTTCAAGGAGGCTCTAAATATACATGTTTTTAAATGAATAAGCCCTATCCACTGTTAGACTAGACAAATGAAAACTGATTTTGGAGGTTTTCAAGAACAGTTGAATTGCAATTTATGTGTTTCACTAACTTTCTTGAATGCTATAATCATCAGCAATTCTAAATACACCAGTTGAATGATTCAATTTGTTTTGGTTTTCTGTTCGACTCATGAAATCAGAAGGGATTAGATATCCTTAATTATACTTCCAGATCAGATGATATACAAGTTAAGTCCAAAGATATCACTTTTGAGAAGTATTACCTAATTATAACTCATATAGATAATAATAATTATAAAAGAAGCTAGCATTTTCATAATTTTTTATGTGTCAGGCACTGTTGAAGTGTTTTACATAGTTTCTTCAGTGTCATAGGTAGATTTTATTTCCTTTTTTAAAATGGAGAAACTGAGGCTCAGGTGTTAAATAGTGTCCTAAGGTTATATAAAATGTAAACAAGAGAGCTAGAACCAGATCTTGGATCTCTGAATCAGGGCCTGGACTGCTTCCTACTGCCATGACTCTGCTCTTCCCAACCATTAATTTTTTTATTACACTTTCATAAAAGCTGACATCAGTCATTCCATGCTATACACGTTCATTTGTAACTTTCCATTTCAATCCTGCCTATTGATATTGGTAAGTGAAAAGTACTACCATTAGAGCTTGGTGAAAATTGTTCAAGAAGGGAGATGCCTGGGAAAATACCAAACATTACAGTTATGAAGAAGCCTGGCACTGCCATTTTCTGTAGGGCTTTGAGTATCTACGTTTGGATGAAGAAATGACTTTACTACAATACTCTTCTAGTCTTGAGGAATGGCATCGAGGATTCTTGATTTACTGGGATGTGGATGCATTAGCAAGCAGTCCTCTGCCTTGTTTGTTGAATTTGGTGACAGCTTTCAGTGACATTTTGCTGATGTAACTCTTTGCTCTCTGCAAGCATCCCCCAAAGAAAAATGGTCCATGACCTTAGATGTCAACCTGTCATCAGCCTGTGTCACTGCGTTGATTCTTCAGAATGATCTGTGACCTCCTGATGGTTTTCTAGCATGGGGGTACTTCTGCAAAGGACAGACTTCAGAATGGAGGATGCTGCATAACTGTGTTGAGAACTTTTGACAGTGGGTCTTGGAAATCCCACCAGGCTGAATTCCCCCTTCTCCCCACATCAGAACTTGATTTCAGCTGCCATCTAGGCTTATTGCCCAAACTCAAAATTCACTTCAGATTCTCTTTGGTATTATTTAAACTTCCTCTTTCCCCTTTCAAAAAAGAGACAGGAGAGATTGGCAACCTTTTTGGAAAATACCAGCTACGAAGCTTCCCAAGCCCACGAGCCAAAGGGAGAGCTGCGAAGCACTGCCGAAAGAACTGACCGGGAATTTTACAGACTGATGTTTTTTAGTGCACAATAGCAAATATACCTGTATAATAGCAAATATACCTATACCTGTAACTGTTTGCCTGAACTAAAGGAAATTACTTTTTACCAGTATTTTATACCTGTTTTTCATAGTTAGAAACAAAACTTAAAGGGAGACTCTTAGGGGCACTTTTCACTTTTTCACACCGGGAGGAATAAAATGTGTCAATACCGTAAATCTATATACTTGAGAATCGTGTGTGTGTGTGTGTGTGTGTGTGTGTGTGTGTGTGTACCTACTTACGCATGTGCATTTGTTGTTTTAAGTGGAAGAGGCTATGTTTTAATTAATTTACAGTCTTATATTTTGCCTATTTTTGTCCACCCATATTTTATTGACATAATAATACAAATTAGATGTTGTCTCTAAGGGATGGATTTGTTTATTTTTTTTAACCCAATAAGAATAAACGCCATTGAAAAGAAACTATTAGAAAAGTAATTTTTGTGACCAACCATTTTTAAACTACTTCTATATAGATTGGTACCTTAAAGCAAAGCAAAGCGTTAACTTTAGTAGCTATCCCTGTGCTTTTCATATTATTTGCAGCATCAAAATTGAATAAAAGAAAGGGAAAGTGAGAAAGAATGTGAACAATTGGCAGTTTCATCATGAAATAAGCAATTGGATGAAACAGAAAAGGCTTTGGGAAAGGATTTCAAAACTTCTACTTCTGTTCTTATAAAATAGCCCTGTACGAAGCCCATTCATTTTTCTATTACATCAGTTTATATTGCTCCCTTATTATTTTTAAAATGAGTATTTCCTTAAGCCTACTTCACGCTCACCACCAAACACAGCAACAACAAAACAAACTGTTATTTGCTTTATCCTATTCTGCAAGGCGGTTTTTGGTAAGTCAGATCATTGGTATTGCACCTTTTTGGCTTCCATGTGACAAGATTATCTCTTAACAATGATTTATTTTTCCCATTAAAGCTGAAGAGATCACTTGATCATGAAAAGGCCAGACTCTAACATCATTCAGGGCTTTGGAAACTTTCTCAGACCTCATTTTTCAGTTACACAGAGTCAGAGAGCTCCGACTACTGATGGTAACACTGGTATTGCTTTCTAGCTGCTTAAGAAAATATATGAGCAATAGAAAATAATCCTGAACTCAGAGGTCAAAACAATAAGCTTTTCATATTTTCACACATTTATAAACTTTCTAGTTTGAACATTATATGATGTATTCCAATAGCAACTTTATAAATCCTTTTATTTCTAAAGAACACAAATTCTGACTACTCATTTTAAAACAAAATTATACCATATGTTTGTTGTGGATCATATTTTATTATTCATTATACACCAAGGCATAAGAAACTGACCTAACACCATGGTCAAATAATTAACAGCAGAGACTATTTAGTGGGGAAAGAACATCAGATAAGAATCGAAGGATCTGTCTCCTTATCTTAATTCTGAGCTACTTTTAAGTCTAATAGAATCCATTTTAACCATTTTGAACCTCAGACTATTCATTCCCAAAATGGGAATAATGTTAAGAATGTGCAGACTATAAAAATTGAATCAACCGAGGGATAATTAGTATTAAGATGACAAGAAGAAAAAATAGGATGGATATTACTTAGTTTTCTTAGTATTAACAATACCAAACATTAACAATCAAATGTTTTTTGCCTTCTATGTGATTGAATTTTCTTTGATGATAAAGATTATTTTTAAAAAACGAGAAACCAAATATTTGAAAACATTAGAAGCTTCTTTCTATCAAGAGGTTGATCTCATTGCTAGCCAAATTCATAGAGCTTCTGGATTCCTGGGCACAAAAGAAAAAATTAATTTCTTTGGTTGATAAGTTTTTCTTGGAGAAGATGAGTATATTCTACTGAAAGTACAGGTACTATTTCAGTTGTGGTTTTTCAATGTAGATTTGGCCATTGCCTCTAGAAATTAAATCACAGTTATGTAACTGCCAATACCCAGGAAAACCCCTTAGAATATTTATGAAATTCCATCATAATTATCATCATTATTATACCAAACCATCATCATCACCTTCAAAATTAATGAGCAGTTATTAAAAGCTTAATGGGAAAACACATCAAGCTCACTTGTTTTAACTATACTCTGTAGCACTGGTTCTTGACCCTGACAGCATATCAGAATTGTATTGCTTGTCTACTGCTGCATCACAATATCACTGCCAATTTAGCTGCTTAAAGCAATACAAATTTATTATCTCACAGTTCCTGTGGTCAGAAGTCTGGGCACAGTTCTGCTGAATCCTCTGAAAGTTTTCAACCCAGGTGTCAACCAGGACTGGATTCTTGTCTAGGGACAAGTTCACAGGTTGCTAGCAGAATTAAGTTCCTCGTGGGTTATTGGACTGAAAGCCTTGGTCTATTGGTGGCTCTTTTCCAGAGGCCTTACAAACCATCTCATAACATGGCATCTTGCTTCATCAAAACAGCCAGGGAGAGAGAGAGATTAGAAGCAAGGCAGAAATCATAACCTTATGAACAGAATCTTGAAGGCCAGGGTCCCATCACCTTTGCTACTTTCTGTTGGTGAGAAGCAAGTGAAAATTCTCACCCACTCTCTGGGGATGGGAGCGGGGAGTGGGGCGGGAGATTACATCAAGCATGCATATGAGGAAGTGGGGATAATTGAAGGACATTTGAGTCTGTCTGCCACAGCAATCAAGTGGTGGAGCTTCTCAAAAATAAATGTTTTGAAGCTCACTCATAGAAACTCCCAAGTAAAAAGTCCCAGATTGGAGCTCTAAGCATGTGTTTTTAAAGAGAAACTCTGCAGAGGAGTCATGCACAGTAAGGTTTGGGAATCTCCTACATAGCATATTGCTAACTCTGTTCTGGCTCTCTACTGGACATATGGCTTACCAAGACGTAAGATAAATGAAGGTGAAGCAAAGCAGAAATAGACTATAAATCCCTTTTTTTTTGTTAACCAGTTTTCCTGTGAGGGGAAACTTTCTCTTGTTTTCTAATGTGATAAGCTTCACTAAACTTCTATAAACTGAGTCGTTAATGTAAAAAAAAATAGCATGGATGTAACAGATATATTATTCATAAGATTAAAATTATGTTCATTGCTGCGATTATTATTTTCTTTTTGGTACCAGGGATTGAACCCAGGGGTATTTAACTACTGTGCCACATCCCCAACCCCTTTTAAGTTTTTATTTTGAGGGTCTCGATGAGTTGCTGAGACTGGCTTTGAGCTTGCAGTCCTCCTGCCTCAGCCTCCAGAGCCACTGGGATTACAGGCATGCACCATTGCGCCTGGCTACAATCATTTTACGATGTGTAGATTCTGGAATAAATGAAAAGGAAAGATGTTCTACCTAATAATTTGCTGACAAAACTTAAGAGTAAATAACATTGAAAAATGCTGTACCAAAGCTGATGATAGCTGATGCTTAATTGAGAATCTATTACATTGGTTGGTTCCTCAAAGTTATAGGTATTTCTGACCCTCATAAGTTTGTTAGATAGACAAATTTTGTTAACCACATTCTTCACAAGAGAAGACCATACTTCAGAAAGACAACTTTTCTAAGATCACAGAGTTAATACGTTAAGGAACCAGAACACAAATCCATGTAAAATTTACTACTATGTATTGCCTGGTTGCTGGATTCAGCTTATCATGTGAGAGGAGTCAGAGAGAGCTTTTTCTTCTTTTTAGCATCAAAGAATCAAAAACCACTTATTTTCATTATAATGTTGTATTTTCCTGGTCCATCCTGTGGGAATCTTTCATAAGAGAAAATTCCATTTTAAAATGCCCTTTAAATTAGGAATCCCTAACTCCCTATAAGTACATTGATGATGGAAAAGTTGGTTCATCTGTGTATCTCCAACATAGCAAACTGTCTGATATTTCATATGCACTAAAAAAATGTGTTCCTACAAAATAAAATGAGAGAATGATGAGTTTCTAATACAAACTTACTCTGCCAAATGATCTCATTGGTCCATTGTGTTAGGTTCCATTTCTTGTATGTTTCAGCAGAGAAATCACATGCTATATTTTACATTATGTTTTCTGTCAGAGGGCTATAAATTAGCATTTGATTTTAGTCTGGATGTAAGAATCATGGGACAGAAGGAAATAGTGAAGAATCTCATACTCCCATTCCCTACCTCAGTACAGCAAAACTTCAGGGAAGTTAACTTAGTATTCTTTAACACAGGTCATTGTTAGCAATTAAACACATCATGTACGTTATCAGAAATCATGTGTAACCAGCCTTGCCATCTTACCCCTTCAAAATGCTGGGAATGACTAGTTAGGAAAATAACTGGATTTGGATAAATAGCAATGGAACTGTGCTGCTCTTGTTAACTCCAGTGCCCTGAATTTTGAAAGTATCTCTTTTGTTTTTGTTTTCACACAGGAAATCCCTGTTGCTAGTAATTACAGCTTTAATGACTCACATATATTTATATAGCACCTCTCTTCCAAGGTGCCCCACATACTTTAGAAACATTTCCTAACAAAGTGTGCTGCAGAAAGAAAAAAGTATTCTCCATCTCCTTAAAGCTGTTTCTAAAAAGGAGGTTAACAGTTTCAGGGACAGGAAGGATTTTTTTCAGGTCCTCATGAACATCCTAAAGATATGTGTCCAAAGTTTGCAAATGCTGGAACTGAAGAGTCAAACTAAGGTCTAAATGCCTTGGAGTCGCATGAGCACCAAACCCCTTTCTCTTTCATGCCTGCCTATTGATGGGCCCACTGGAGGAAGGAGTGGCCAGTAACCTTTTTAGCTTTCCTCCTCTCCAGGGATCCCAGAACAGCAGGATTTATATGGAGCTAAGAGGTGAGCTCAATAAAATAAGATTTTTATTTTACATCATTCATTTGACACATATTTAAAGAACTCTTATGAGGTGCCAGGCATTAGGTGGGATACTAAAAACACAACAATGAAAGGAACAAGCAATATTCCCAGGCACACGGAGCCTCCAAGTTCATGGACATTCCAGTCTGCTAGCTGACAACACCCGTGACTGACTCAGTGTAAAGTAGTTAGAAAACAAGAGGAACTGAAGGCCTCCCCTGTTCTGTTCCCTTTTTCTCTTAAACAGCAGAGGGATTGGTGGCCTTGCAGCATCACCATCTTCTTACCATTTTTACTTCTCCAGATTGCCTTTGTGTAGCCTCATCACCCCCTGCTACCTTCTTCCTGAGTGAGTGTCCTACTTCCCCTTCTTCTTACTCTACTCCTTTTATGTTCTGACCATCATCATGGACTCACTCACATTCCTATGCTCAGTGTTTTGAAATCATACCATCAATGTCCCATCAGGCTTTTGGACTAGATTAGATAGGTACCAATGGAACAGTAGACCCGTCCTTCAGAGCAAGAGGCACACTACTGTTGATTTTGCTTCCTTATGAACTCACCCCTTAACACAAATCTCATGATTCTGTGCATTAATCTCAAGGGGAGTTAACTTCTCCACTATGTTCCCACAACATTTTGTACCTGTGGTTCAGTACCAATTTTAGTCAATTTCCTATCCCATCTCTATCTATTTCCTCACTATTAGATGTTGGAGGGTGAGCTGTGCTTCCTTCACCTGAGGATTCTAGATAATGCCCATCATGTGCCATGCTCACTGTAGGTTTTCAATACTCTTGTGCCTGTTCTTTCGGTTTGCCAAAATACTCCATAATCCCATTCTGTCCTCAGTATCTATCTGACTTTAAACCAGGGTCAGTCATCACCCAAAGCCTAGAGGGTCCAAGTGTGCCTTCAGAGCCTTCTGGTCACCCTCCCTTCAGCCCTGGCACAGGCAAGACTTTGAGAATTACCAAACTCACCTTCCCCACACTTAAAAACTACACACACCCAGCCATCTTTTCTGTTCTCTCCCTCTCCCTTTTCTTTCACAAAACATTTGATACACATTAGTATCCCCACCTCCTAAAAATGTGCTCCAACTTTGCAAGGTGATAATCAGTTGGTAGGTAAGGCTCTGTGACTCCTGGGAAGCATATGGTCAGGGGCCTCATTGAATCAGGACAATAGTATGGATTTCAGTTTGTACATAGAATATTTTAAGAAAATAATGTTAACTCTCAAAATCATAGCATTTCACAACTATAAAGTCAGCCTGGCCTGGAATTTTCTGCTTCTGACTCCCCAGAAATGTTGTATCTCTCATGTGTTTGTTCATTCTTACTTCTGAATTAATGTAGTCCTCTCAAATTCTAAATCTAAATGTAATTTCTGACAGCGCCACCCTCACTACTAATCTAGTAACCTAAGGTTTCCTCCTAAAAATTTAACAAGCTACCAAAGACAACCAAAATGCAAAAGGCCACATAAAGAATCATTGAAACCACTTTTAAAATGGTGAAGTGTATCACATAGGTAAATTGAAATCTTCAAATTATAAAAATGGAAATTCAAAATAGAAAAATAACTGTAGATATCTTTCTATCTGCTTCTTCATTTATAGCACCTTGCATTTTTAGAGATGAAAGAATATTAAGGCATCTTTTTTATTTCCCAGGAATAAGAAAAAGAAGTGCTAACTACAATGCAGCTTCATGACTCAAAAGTCTGTAACTGGTATTAATGAACTTTTTAAATGCTAATTTTAATGCTTACTCCAACAGCAAGATGCCTTAAAGCAAAACTTCACATTTCTTATCTGCTAAAAGCAATGTGTTTGCATCCCTTACAAAATAAAATGGTTGAAATAAGATTTTTAAATGGCTCAAAGTTTCAAGGACTTCTCTTGTTCACAGTTATTCTTCTAGAGAAAAGAAATTTATAAAATCACATCCCTTAATGGTCCCTCTGCTAGAAAATGGAAGCACTCCCAAATAAGTTCCACTGTAGGAAAATCAAAAATAACATGTAAACTACAAATATGTTAGCCAATTGAGAATATTTATTAACTAAATAATTTAATAATAAAGAAAATGCCTACTTGATTAATTGTTACAGAGTAAAAATTACAATAAAACTGTCTTGATCAGTGCTTTGCAGAAGCGCCATTACTGTCTGTGCAGTTGTTTAACAAGGATTTAATTGGAAAGATAAGTGAATGCACATTTAAAAGTATTGTTAATTTGCTTTATAATCACCCCATCCTTCACAGTATTGACAGCACAAGGCACAAACCCCTTTCTGTTTTACAAGTATTATTTTCCATATGTGCACAATAAATTCTGAAGCAGTAATTGGAAATTTTATGGGATCCAACATACCTAGTATAGTGGGTTTGGAGGTGCACTTTCTTTATGAGAGGTAACCCAGTTCTAGCTGTTGGAAAGGAGTAACAAATTTTTATCTATTTCCCTCTTCCATTATAGATCAAAATAATATTTTATCCATTTCTAAAAAAAGTTACCTCATATGTTTTATGTCTAATAAAATTGGTATTGAGATGAGAAAAATTTTGTCTAGGTTCTTTTAGTTAGTGACTATATTATTTTCTTTAAAATGTGCATAAGCAGTGACAGTTATAATCAAGGATGGCTTCTAAGTATGTGGCATCTGTATCTGAAAATACTTGTACTCAAACCTCTTGAAGAAGAGAAAATGGGAAAAGAACTTCATTTACGAATGACTCTATCTCTACAGCCACATGCACACACACATGCACACACGCTCACCCTCACACACCATTAGGTGCCTGGAATCATCTGGTCAAAAATCTAATCAGCATGGTTTACAAAATAATGTGAATCTAATGCCTTACATTTCTTAGAAGCTGGAACCTTAGCTAACAATACCCCCAATGCCTAAAACTCAGAGACTTTTCTTTTTTTTGTCCAAAGAGTCTAAAGCTGCTTTGGAAGCAGGTCATTTGCTCTATCCAGTGGGAAAATAAAGATAGGGCCTGATGTATTTGCTGATCCCCAAGGAGGCACAATCCCTGGGTTTCATTTCAAAAGAGAAAAGAACTGCCACTATGAGCCTTGCCTTGAAAATGGTGAACAGTAATTGAATGAAGCTTGCTTGGTCAGTTGCCTCCTCCCTCACTACTGATAAAGGCTGCCCCATTATGATGAGTGGGAATGTCCCCAAAGTGTCTATGTAAGGAACTCTAAAATCATAAAAATATATGGGGATGTTTAAAATCCCCCTCAACCATAGCTGCATCATGCTTGAATTGGCAGAAATCTCTTAACTTTAACTGTAGTTTGTTTTTTTTTTTTTTTTCTTTTCTATAGACAGCAAACACTTCAAACATGGAACTGCAGAAATTCTTTTGAAGAAAATTTACCTTTGAATACTTTTCTCTATAAACCCCTTTGCATGTTATCTCTATATATTATCATAGAAAATGATTATCTTTAGTCTGGCTATGCCTCTAAATTTCTAGTATCTTTTATGCTTACAAAGTACAATAGATCTGTTTTGAGTTTCACATATCTAAAGATTTGCCAATAAATGCTGTGTCCAGTCATTAATATCAACTTACCAATCATATGACTCTTTCTTCACTCATACCTTCCCCAGTAAAAATTATTACATGCTGAATTTCATTCTCCTTATATGTGCATATACTTGTGTATTATGAAAACAATACACAGATGCACATAATGTACACCCTTTAAAGATTTTTTTTTTTTTTTAGTGCTTATTCAAATTTCTCCATCAGAGCCATGGATTTTAAAACCATTTGTCTCCAGTGAAAATGTCTTTGGGACCAAGACCTATACATGCCCCATTTCAACTAGTCGGAGTAGAGACTGGTGCAATAATGAACTGTCCAGCTGTCCTTTAATTAACCGAAATGAGGGAAATGTAATGTTTGATGAGAGAACCAGGATTCTGTGAGAGATAATGGGAAGACTATATGTTTCTCTACTTTCCTGCATATGACGGAGCCATGGGGTGCAGGAGGGAGATGAGTCTTTTTTATGCTCCAGTAGGGGGAGCTTTCTTTTCCCTACTGTAAGAACAGCATGGTGCATGTGTTTAAATACGCCATCCTAAAATGCAGACTTTTCATTTTCATTTTGCAAGTGGGAAATTTCACTATGTGATGGGCACATTACTCTTCTTAGCGACACATTTTGTGCAAACTCATTTGGGAAAGAATAGGAAATTTAGGATACTGCCTTCATATTTCTTCTGGAAATGTTAGCCTGAGTCCATTATTTTCAAGCCTGATGAGGATTACAGTTCATTTGTATTTCACAGAAACCCATATTGTATTCTGTTTTGTGGAGTAAATAAGAGATGATACTGTTCTAATAGTGCTTATATTTTGCTTTCCATATGAATAGTCTTATTCTGGGGGCAAGAGAGAAGGAAAAGGAAGCAGAGACTGGAATACTCAATTTAGCCTTCTCTAGATGCAATGTGTTATTCTGACAAAGAAGTGCCCTGAATTATTTTATAAATAATCTAAACTGGAGGAGGTGGAATATAAACTCACTTAGGTCACTGAGTATATCCATATTCAAATGACATTATAAAAAGCGCTGTTCAGTAGCACCCAAATCTCTATCTCTTATTTAACCATGTCTAAAATACTTGTGGACTAACCTGATTTGATGGCAGTGTAGGTGGATGCTTATGTGCCACTGAAGGGAATTCTTTACAAAATAATTTTCCACCAGCATTTCACTGTCCTGACATGCCACAATTAGAAAATCAATTCATCTGGCTAAGGCAAGAAAGGCAAATAACTTCACCTTTTATAATAAATAATGGTTTGGTGTTAGTGACTGATTAGATGGTTGTGTTAAGAAGGCTATTGAAGCATTGTTTTAATTAAGTAAGTAAGAAAGAGTTCTCTAATCTACTAGTGAAATATGACAAGGGCATATTTTATTTTATTTTATGTTATTTTATTTATTTATTTTTTTGGTACGGAGGATTGAACTCAGGGGCACTCAACCAATGAGTCACATCTCCATGAGTTGCTTAGTGTCTCACCATTGCTGAGACTGGCTTTGAACTTGCAATCCTCCTGCCTCAGCCTCCCAAGTCACTGAGATTACAGGAATATGCCACTTTGCTCTCCATGGGCATATTTTTAAAATTTTAAAGATTCTCTATGTACGTGCTATTTACTTTGTTTCTAGTAAGGTATTATAAAAGAAAAGTAGTCTATTAAAACTTAAAAATGCCATGTGAAGCTTAACATTGTGGAAATATTATAAATATGTATCTATATCAGGCAGGACAGCAGATAATCGAGTGAACCTTCGAGGGAACACAGCAAAAAAAAATATGGAAAATTTGGAAGAGTCAGAAGAAGATTATATCATTAAAAAATGAAGAACTGGGAACAGTTATTTGACTTAAGGGCAAAATTAAAATTCTTAATTCAAACAATGAATTGGATGAAAAAGTCATATTTTACTTAACCTTTCACTAGAGCCAAACCTATTCTACCACTTACAAAATTCCTTCTTGGAATAAGGTATGGGTAAGACTATTTTGTTGAGTCTCATTTATTGTGAAAGTCATATATTTAGTTAATTTCCATGTAAATGAAAATTCAAAATAATTTTCCATAGAAAACATGTCCCAGCTGAGTGTAGTGGTGCTTGCCTGTAATCTCAGCATCTCAGGAGGCTGGGGCAGGAGGATCACAAGTTCCAGGCCAGCTTCAGCAACTTTGTGAGACCCTCTCTCTCTCTCAAAAAACAAAAGGACTTGGTATGTAGGTAGATGGTAAAGCACCCCTGAGTTCAATCCCCAGTAGCAAAAAGAAGAAAAAGGAGAAGGAGAAAAAATGTCCCAGTCCATTCGATGACTTAAGCTGAGAACCATAAATACCATCTTTATTACATAAAGTTGTCATCAAACTAGAACTACCCTTCCTATAGGGAAGATAAAAATCACTTCAAATAGAGCAAAACTCTCAGTTTTGATATGTCAAACAAAGTCTTTCTACTTTGCCCGCATTTCATTTGGGCTCAGGCTGATGAGATTTGTTTTCATTAACACAAATTTTTAAATGTCCTGAAAAAAATACATGAAGCCACCATCTGCAGCAGATCTCAATATTCCATGTAACCAATCCATTGGCTTTGAACAGGCTTTGTGTCCACCCTTTCTATCAGCCTAAATGCAGTCCCCTTCAATGGGGCTATAAGGAAATGTTGACTTTTTTGGTTTATTTACATATTCGTTCTTTCAGTGTATAAGAATTCTATAGCTGAAATACTCACTATTAGGAACTAAGCAGTAAATGAAACATAGACTTGACTTAGAACTGTTTTGACTTCAAGGGACAGAAATCCATCCAAATTGGCTTAAACAAAAAAAGAAATTTTTATGTAACTGGAAAATTCAGGAAATGACTGGCTTCAAGCATGACTAAATTCTAAAATTTAAACAGCATCAGTAGAACCTCTGCTCTCTTCTCAACTCTGCTTGCCTCCATGTTATCTTCATTCTCTGGCTTCACGTGGTGATAAAATGACCACCAGCAGCTTAATGTCAGCATGGTCCCAGGTTCTCGTTCATGGGGAATCTCTTTTACCCATTGAGCCTGATTATTATTAAACAAAACTGGGTAACTAACCAATACCTGAATCAACCACTATGGCTAAGGAAAAGGGATGAACTGACTGGTTGACCAAGGTGACACGCCTCACATTTGGAGGTAGAGACTGAGGTCTACCAGGGCACATAATCAGGGATAGAAGGAGGGGGATACTCTTCAAAAGAATTTGGTACACTTTCCCAGAAGAAAATGCTGTCTGCAATGAGTAAGTGAGCTTTTACAGTTAAATCAATGAATAGCTCATTGTAGGGACTGGTTTGTGGAAGACATCAGGCATCACTCAAGCAATACTCCTACTTACAAGCACTTTTCAAACCTGCTTAAAACTCACTAGGTAAATTAATTTTACAGGGTTTGGGGAGTTCTTTAAACATGCAGAAATTGCTTTGGGAGATGATATACACAAATCTTTCTGTAATTGATTTGTTCAGGAAAGAAGTAATTATATCCAAGTTAAGTTGGTGAGCCTGCTCAGGCACAAGTGTGGACCCTCAGATGTCCTGAACATTCCATTAGTATATAATTGCTGAAATGAAAAAAAAAATGCTTTCAATGCATTTTAGGCAAACAACATTGAAAAGAAAAGGAAAAAATCTGTTATTTAAGCCAAGTACATGAGGGAACACAGGCATCTATGGACCAATATATATACAATTACAACACAAAGTATGAAATAGGAAAGACTTAACCTTGGACAGGCAAAGGTAAATATTGAGAGTGTCAGAAAAATGATGTAGAGTTACGTAGCTTAAAACTTGGTTAAGGATTGATAGCAAATACAGTCCAGCAAAGAGTGTGTCAGTGCACTGTTGAGATCTTTGGTGACTCCAGGCTGTGCAAAAATCCCCAGTGACTGTCTAGACATAAAGAAAGGTCGTTTTTTGGTCAATATTTTGGGTCACTGTTATTAGCATCTGTGCCGAAAAGTATGTCTTCATAGAAGAAGAGAGAACTGTTTACTTGTTTTTGTTATATCAGAGACACATGAAAAAGCATTCAAATATAATGCAAATAATTGCAAACTGATGTATCCAGCTGTTTAAAAGTTGAATAAATAATTTAGCTTTTACACATGGGCAACCCTTGCTAAAAAACTACAAATCAGAACTCCTCAGTTTGAATCTATTTTATTTTGTTAATAGATGAGCTAATATGATAGGCATTTAATTGTATAATGTATTATTAGCCATTTTCTTTGGCATACCATTAACTTTAAGTAGTATTAATATTTAACATTTCATAATACACACTACAAAGTTCTTATTTTTTCCAGCTGAACAGAAAATGTGCATTGATAGTAAATCTCTTTAAAGTGGGTTTTAAGAGGCTCAGTATGCAAAACTTGTTCCATTTATACTGTTTGATCAGAAATACTCAAAATGCCACAGCATAATAAGGCAAATGCTGTAAGATGACAATGATGCCAAAACTGTATTATGATTTTGTATTCAAATACAATGCACTGCATAATTAGGCATAATTATATAATTTGAATATTTAAAAGAGCATTTAAAATGTGATAGGAGGCATCTAAGTACATCAACTTCTCAGGGATGGTTAAATCAGGGTTATAAAGTTGGGATGCATATTTGTTATTCAATGGGAAACTAGTTCAAACACAAGTTTTCTAGAAGACTTGTAGCTGACTCAAAATCATGGGTGCTAACTCTGTCTGGACAAATTTGGATATGTTTGAATTTGCCCTACCACAGCTTTCTCTCCTTGATAAAACACTCTCAGTATTTAGTTGGTTGAGTTAGGGCTCAGCAGTCCCAGTCTCTATTTGGGTCAGTCTGATGCTCTCTACTTCACGGATATGGTTGGTACCCTCAATGCAGACCCATGCTCCCTGAAAGGTTTGCCCCAATTGCAGGGTGAACTGGGCCAGAAAGAATCAATGGAGCCCTCAGATTCCTGAGTTCCACAAAGATTACTGGAAGAATATGCTCCAGAAGGAATGAATATGCCAGATCATTTTGTCAACAGAGGAGTGCTGACAGGCAACTTCTGAACTAGAAAATGAAGCTCAATTTCTTGACAATATAAATCTTGGGGGTACATCTTTAAGTGAGCAAGAATTAAGGTTCTGAGTCTTTTTTCCAACTCTCTCCACTCAGAGCTTTTTCCTTCATTAGCAGCATTGGAACAATGTTTGCTTTTACTAAGAAAGAACACTGGGAGTTGAAGAAAATACATTTTTTTCTAATCTTGCCTAAATTTTCAATGATCTGAATACAGGGCCAACAGACCAGGCTTATGTCATATTCTAAAATTAGAGGAGAAATTCATGCAATTTGTTTCTACTTCATATTTATTTAGTAGTGATTTAATTAGTGAGCTAAAGATAGAGAGGTGAAAGGAGTTGTCCCAATTCAGAGTATTCAATATGTCAATTTTTTCAGAGATTTGTGTCATTGCAATTAAATAGAAAATGAAAAGGCAAAACGAGAGATTTCCTGTGTCTGTTAGTACCAAAGCCAGATACGTTGCTCCAGAGCTCATCATGTCCTCCAGGAACTGACCACATCCAATTATTCCCAACCCACGCCCGACATAAAGCTTATGCTCCTGCCAGCAAATGTAATTATTGCAGGCAAAGAATGGTTATGTTTGTTTCCACCTCTATGACTGGCTGCTACCAACAGTGTTCTGGGCCTCTTCTTTCCCTGAAAGTGTCTTGCTTAGCACATTTTGCAAAACTCAACTGGAGTTTCAAATTCCTTTGATGAATTCAGCTTATTTTCTTACTCATCCCTCTTTTATTTGTACTTGAAAATTGTTAGTATGAATTTAATAATAATTAATGCCTTAAATTGTTCTATATTTTAGTGTCCTTTATCATTACATATATATTAGTACATAATCCTAATTAATGCAAGTAATTTTCTCTTTACTCTAATTTATACTCTTAGGCCATGTCTCCCTAACCAAAACCATCTAGACTCATGGATAGAATTATAATAACCCTCAAACTTCCCAGAAAAGTCCTTGTGATGCAATGGATGTTTAGTAATGATGGTAATAACAGATATTGGTATTTTGGGGGCACTTACCATAGACTAGATAGAGACATACTAAGTGATGACCAGCATGTATAAGATCACCATAATAATGTTTAGTAGGTGCCATTATTATTCCCATCTTCCAATGAAAAAACCTAGGAAAAGTGAGACAATTCAGTTTAGGGCATAGAATTGGTCATCAGATTTAAACACAGAAACCCTTGAACAGAGTTCCTTAAAACCTTCCAAGGACTGGAGTTTCTCCCTCACAGTCATTTCATTAATGTGAAAGTGATTTGAGAATAAAGAACATGGCAGTTTCTTTTCCTGAAAGACATTACATCTAAATAAATGTACTCTGAAAAATCATAAGTATCATTTAGCATTCCTTTATTTCAATTGTTTATAATGCAGCAGAGCTTTTGCTTCTGCATGCTGAGCAGTCTTACTTGAGTTTAATATGGGATGTGATAATGGGCATGCACATCTTTTTTCATTGTGAGACTTTGTGTTTCACACCCCCATACCTTGCATCCACATATTTGACAGATGGTGTCCTGCAATGCAATGGCCAGTAAGAGGCATGATTGCACTAAATTGGAAGCATGAGGCAAAGGGGTGTGTTTTTATTAGGGGGCAGGGAAGAAATTTGAGGGTAGTGGGTTAGAAGAAATCATCCACAGATGCTGATCTCTGTCTGTTAGTGGATGTGATTTTTGAATTGTGGTAATTCCTGTTTCTGTGACAGTTCATCAAAAATTGAGGGCACCACTTTTGAAAATTACCCATGGTTTCATTTCCAAACTAGATGCAGACTCTGTGCCTTTGATTATTAGAATTATTCAACTCACTCAGTTGGGGCAATGAGGAGGGGCATTGGTAAATACTACCCCAACTGATATTCTGTAAGAGATTCATGCAGCAGCATGAGGCAGCAGAGCAAACTCCATCATTTTTTAACAAGCATTATCTAAACACTCACAGTGGCAACCCATGAGTGAGCCTAAGTGACAATTTGAAAATTTATTTCTCTCCTTCAGAAATGACTACGTGGGTTGGGGGTAGTCAGATTGAAAAATGAGGAGACAAACTTTTCTCTACTTTTGATAAGCATTTTTAGATAAATTGTGGAAGGCAACTGAACAAATATCTAGAATTTCTCTCTTCCTTCAAAGATGTTTTTTTAAGTTATAGAATACATCTCATGCCAACTTCCCAATGGACGAGGAGGAGATAACACTTCAACTTGAAACAGTTAACATCAATTAAGATAGCTCCTTTAGCAAAAGGCAAATTTTGGAAACTGCTTTTCCTTTTGGTCAGGTACTGACTGGAGTTTGAGTTCCAGCTTTCTCTTCAAGGAAAGGAAAACATTCAGATGGAGGGTGTGGGATGAAAGATTTGTGGTAATTTAGAGATGATCATGCATTGGCTGCATCAACTGCAGGAAAATAATTTCTTTGCTATTCTCATGTATAGAGCTCAGCTACCCTCAGGTTCTTTATGCCATTGTAACAAGATGGGGCTTCAATTCCAAAAAGGCTTTACAAGAGAAGCAGGTTGTTGATTCACATAAAGGCATGCCAGGGATTATTTAAGTGGCCAGTAATATAAACATCTTGCTACCTACCAACAGTGAAGTTTATCACATAAATATAATTGTCTTCTTTTAGAAGAATAATAAAAACTGAATCCATATGTTACATATTATTTAAAATTGTTCCAGAAAGATCTATTAGTCCCATGGAAGAAGCAACTCTTCCTCCAGAGGAGAACAGCAGCAGTTTTATTACATTGCATTGTCATTTGTTTAATTTGTTTGTTCCCAGTAGTAGTTTCACACATTTTTATAAACTGTTACTTTTAAAGAAAGGTAAGTTATTGTTGATGGAGGTTACTTGCATTTATAAAGAAAAGAAATGGAGGATGGAAGGAATTGGAAAGGTGAATAGTGAGAATATACTTAATGGAATTTATTTAAACCAGAGAATTCTTTAAACAATTGAAAATATAGTTTTTGTAAGGGACATTCATAAAGTTTTCGTTTGAAATTTTTTAAACATGGAGATCAAGTTAAAGCCCAGACAAGATCTTTTATGACCCAAGATAAACTAGCAATCTTTTTTATTTAGAATAATTCTGAATAAAAGGGAGTTCTTCAAGGTTTTATTTTTTTATATTTGAACTGATTAATATAAAATACAAATTTTATTAATTCATAGTTAAATGTCTAGTACTAATTCTTAGGCATTTCGTTGGTTGAGAAAGTTAGTTTCTCCTGTCATTTCTGACAATTTCAACTAAACCTTGTTGTTTATCTGTTAAGTAAAAGTTTTCTTGGTAAACTTGAAATTTTAGAATTTTTAAACTAGCATTTTTAATTCATTTTCTTCTTTTACTGACTGATTTTAAAATTCAGTAAGAGAAAACACCACCCTGGATTCATCTTTCACATTTTTTGCACTTGTAAAAGTGCATTCTATTGAAGTTATATATTTGAAGGGAAGAGTCCTGACATTTAGTGTCCAAAAGTACCTGAATAAAGCTGTTCTGACAAATGTAGGTCAGGTTGGAGAATCAGTAGCCATCAAGTCTTCATGGATGTCCAGGCATCTGAACATGCACAATCTGTTCATTTGTAGCATCCTAACAAACTTGACACTGTAGAAGAGAATTGCAATGTTATTGGATTGCAATCTAGATGATTAGAGCATTTAAAAATCTGACAGTATAGACACATCCCACAAATCTATAGAAGCCAATTGAAGTCAAACTGGAATTCAGCAAAGCAGTCTTTATGAATGTAAATAAGTCAGGTCATACATCTTTTATTTTTAATTGCAAATTTTAAATCTTCATTCCTAAACAATTCTGAAAATAAAATATGGTCAGCCCAAAGTCACTAGCAGATAACAATCTCAAATTCTAAATAGTCCCCAGCGATTTTTTTTTTAACTTTGAAATATCTGGCAAGTATCTTTGTATTTGTATTTTGTTTTTTTGATTTTAGAACAATTTTATATTTTCTAAGCAAACTACTGAAGACATTGAAATATAGATCAGAAACATACTGGGCAATGTTTCTGAAATTATCCTGTGATTTAAAATGTCCTTCATATATTTAGACAAATGCAAGATAAATCCCACAGGAGTTTACAATTCCATAAACAACTAAATTCAAAAGAATGCAGATTTTCTTCCTCAAGGCTTTTCTTCATAATTGTATATTGACAGAACAGATGTGATAAAAAGACCTTAGCCCTAACTTCATGCAACTATATTGCTGGATGTTAAAAGAATATTTTAAACTATTTTATATTAAAATATTAAAGAACTGTTACAAAAATTCAAATAATGCAAACATAGACAAATCATCTAATCATTGCATAAGTAAACATATCCATGTATACAGGTAAATATGTTAATATTTAGTGAACAAAATGCTAGGCAATGCATTGTGTGTTGTAGACAGATGGATAGAGATGGATAGTCAGGGAGATAAAAACATGATAAACCACAATTATTATTCCTTAATAAAATGTTTTATGATGTTTTTGCTCAAGTTTTAAGAGAAAAATTTAAATGAGTTGGAAATGAATGACTATTTAACACAAGAGATGCTAGCTCCTAAATATAATCTATCCTTAAGAAAAATTAAGAAATTAAAGCCCTTGAAAAAGGTCTTCATTTTAGACAGGATAAAGAAAGATAAATAAAAATGCATAAATATAAATAAAATAAGAAATTTTCCTTTATAAAGTTATTAGTGCAGGTATTTTTCCTTCCAGATGGTCCAATTTATTTAGAATTTTATTATTGATGACAACATTTACATTCATAACCACAGCCCCAGAGTTGATTAGTGTTAGTTTCATGCTGCTAATTAAAATAATGGTCAGTCCCTATTCACTTTGATTTTTTCTGTATTGTATTTTATCATTCATTTCCTTTTCTGGAAAGGATCATGAGTAGTCAGCACCTAAATTTTGGAATGCTTTACAATGCCTGTGTATGGTTTCTGTACTTAAGATCATGTTATTGTATGAAATCATAAAGACAGACAGACATTAATTTTTCTGATTTTTACATACTTATTCATTTGGCATTGAGTGTTGCTGACAAGTATTCTAAGGCCAAACTTTGTCCTCCCTTTTAATATCATTTGCCTCTGCTGCCTAGAAAACAATATGAATTTTTCTTTTTCTGTAAATTTTAGTAATATTAATAGGATATGCTAGATTGTTCAGTATTATCTTTTCCTGAAACTAATTATGTCCTTTTCTCTCTCTAAAAAACTTTCTTCTATTATGTCTTTAATTGTGTTTTCTGTTTGATTTGTTCTATTCTCTTCTTCAAGAGCACTAATTCTATTTCTCTTCAGTATTATAATCACCTTTTCCATGTACAATAAATCTATTCACATACATATTATATGTTTAAAATTCTCATTTTATTTTATATAATTTCTTCTAATTTGCATACCATTCTGCTTTTAAATCATCTACATTGTATTTTGACTTTACTTTGACATAAGGTTTCTTGTATTACACATATTTTCTGATTTCTACCAACTTGATTTTCATCTCTTTGAATGTATAGTTATTTTTAAAAACTCTTTCTGATAGTAAATAGAAATTAATTTATTTAAAAGTATAGATAACCGTCTGAACTCTCCTGGTTTCTGGACAAAAAAAAATCTTCTTATGATTTATACCCATCTTCCTTTTTATTTGGGCTTTATCAATCATCCCATAACTAGTACTCCTTATATTTTTCTGAGTAATGTTGATCCTCAAATTGTATACTTAATATCCTTTTTATCATTTTTTTTTATTTTTACAGACTACATTTAGATTAATTATACACGAATGGGGTATGTATTTTTCATTTCTATGGTTGTGCACGATGTATATTCATACCATTCATGTAATCATACATAGGGTAATGATGTCTGTCTCATTCCACCATTTTTATTTATCTCTCTCTCTTTCTCTCTCTCTCTGTCACTCTTTGTCTCTCCCTTTGGTATCAAGCCATTTCTGTCTCTTCTCCCTTCTTCATGTAGCTTCCTCTTTGGCATTCTTCCTAAGAAAAGATAATGAGAAATAGACAATAGAATGATTTTGCCTTCAGTATTACATCCCTTGACTTTCCATGCCAAGAAAGCTCTAGAGTGCTCCTCTATTCACAGTGCTCACCATGTCCTGATACTCTAATCAGGTTTTAAGGTATCATTCTCAAGACTGGGAGGAAACCACTTTCTTCTTGCATTTCTGGTATTCGTGTTGTTTTTCAGATAAATCCCCTTATTTTGGTACATGCTTCATAGTATTCCCCAGTATGCATAACTGATTATTGTTTGAGGCTGTGGCTATTTTTGTTTTATCAAACAAAGATTGAGAACTTTTGTTATTGTAGTTCCTTATTTTTCAGTCTTTTTTGGTTTTGACATGTTTTCTTAGGATTCAAGTCCAATGCTTTTAAAAGGAAATAATCTATGAACAGAGCTCTTATCGACTTCTAAAGTTTGTGCCTTGGTGTTTTCATTTTACTTCAAACACATTCTGGAAAAAAAATTCTCTAATGACTTAATCTAAACAAGTCAAAAGTAATACTCCTTCCCAGTTACCCCTTGCTGTAGTTGACTTTATCTTTACAAAATGAAGAAGGGAGATCTTCCTTTCCTTTACCTTTCCTCTTTCATAGCAATTTCCAGAATTCCAGACCTATTTGAAGTAAATGGAGACATGTGGATTTTCCTACTGAGATAAAAATTTTTAAATGTGATCTAACTTAGCATTCGTTTCTCTACAGCAAGTCAGTATTTTGTCACTTCATTAAACTAATTTTATATTTGTGTGTATGTGTGTGTACATAAAATGATACAGATATAAACAAAATATTACATATATTTATATTTATACATGTAAATAATATGTATAATGATATTTTTGGAGACAATGTCAAATACTAGATGATAGAAGAACAAAGATGAAGTCCAGCTGACCCCTCCCCCACTCAATAAATCTGTCACTTGTCTCTTACTGGACTCACTCTCCTCAGAAAACAATTTAATAATGTTTTATTTCTACTCTAGGATAATCACCTAGGATTTTAGGCCCCATTCCTCTTTCTAAATAGCTAATCAAAGACCTGTATGTAATTCACCTCTTGAAAGAAGTTCTAGTAATAGAAATCCCCCAATTCATTATATTTTAAGTTGTATTTTAAAGTCTCCTTCAGACAGGAGCACTGGGGCACCAGTGACCACCCATCCATTAGACTTTCTTCCCTTTATCACATTCTGTAAAAGCCATCTCAAATGTTCTAAATATTTACATTTGTAAGTCATTTATCTTTTTCTAAAGGGTGGAGAAAAATCAGGGTTTCCATTTTTAAAATGAAATGAACCATTGGGTCCCAATTTGCATTTGTGAGCGGAGTTAAAAACTGAATTTCCAGCTAGTTAGATTGGGTTGTGCACACTCTGGGCACCTATCAGAAATTCTCCCACAAAGAAACGTCGCCTGTACTGTGTTAAACAATAAATGATTCTGGAAAATATTCTTTCCTGCCCAGTATAATCTCACTGCTGTTTGGTTTGTACAAGCTTCCTATGCTTTTTAATAAATATACATTAAAACCTGTCTTCCCCAGCCATCTGATCTCTTCCAAGGTCTTTTCTACCTACTTCTGGATTCAAGACACTGAGCTAAGACTGTAAAAAGGTCTTAAATATCTCTTTTGCCAGTTCTTTATCATTAGTTTTCCTATTAACATTTCATTATTTCACTAGACTTGAAAAAACTTACCTTTGGGCCCTCTTCTCTGCTTACTCCTTCCCCAGAAAACTTGCAGAGTTCAATCATCACTTCCAATTAAATTATTCTCAAACCCACATTTTTATCCCTTAATTCCCACCTTTCAACATATCATTAGAAGTCTGATTTTCATTGCCTGAAAATATACCTCCACCTAAGTGGTCACTAGTCACTGAATGATAGAGAAATTTGATCTCTATTCTAAGAAATCACTTCCTCTGCACTCACTCTGTTGCCTAGCAAGGCATCTGCTCTTACTTTCCCAAGACTAGTTTGAATAATTTTTAGTACTTGCCTTTTTACTAACCCAACCCTTCAAGACTTAGTATCATTTTTTTGAACATTTGTTATTTTCCAGGCATTGTGTAGTATGCTTCACTTATATTATCTCATTTAATAATCACAGAACACAAATAAGTAAACCTTTTACTCTCAGTTGTGTTGATAAGAAAATTGAGCTTAATGAGGTTGATTTGTCCAGCACTATGTGGCACAGCGAATTGGAACCTAGGATTGATTGGATGTAAGGTCATTGTGTTCCTGGCCTCTGCACACAGTATTTTTTAATTCTATCTCTGTGTGGATCTAAGGAAGGCTTCTTGAATCTGCAGTCACTATTTCTACATTAACTGTATGGTTTTTACATTCCAGATACATGGTAATAGAATGTAAAAATGAGTAAGATATGATCCCTGTCCAGAGGACTTTGGGGTCTAGTGAAAAACAAAAGTACTAAATCTCAGAAATAATTTAGTCTATTAAAAATAAACTGAAACTGATAATGTGATGACTGGACTGATTGTAGTAGAGAGGTGTGGTTTCTCATGTGATTCTAAGATAATGTATTGAGATTTCCCAGAGCAGTGAAGATAAGAAGATGAAACCCCATTTTGAACTTGTTCCATGAAGCATCACTGCCCTATTGTGAACTTGATTCATCTGAAAGTCCCCACCCAGCTGTTAGGCTCATTTAGATGTGCATATTCCCCTTTTTCCTTCTTCAGAGAAAGCACTGTCTCTTCAATTCTTTGATATTTTGCAACCTCCTTTTTCCGGAATGAATGGTCAATACTGACAGACAAAATCTCCGTTTTTCTTCCATATTCAATTTAAAATTAGCTCCAGAATCACTTGTAGTGACACTTTTCTTTCCCTCTGTGTTCTACATGGTAGACATTACTACATGAAACTATCATGTTCAAGTTGTCTGTCTTTCTCCCTAAAGTGAAAGGTCTTAGTTGTCTTTTTCACCCCCATGTCTCTAGAGATTGGAACTCTGCCATAAGAGTTTCATAACTGCTGTTTGAGTTTAGGAATGAAATGATTCTAGATATCAGCTGCTTAAGTTCCTCACTCCTCTCCACAAGAATGTGACATTCTGTGCCTTAGCATCTGCATGAAGGTCATCAGGCCTCAGTTCCCTGGCGTCACCTTGGTGTCTGTCTTCTCTCACTTCAGAAATCTTGATCCTGATCACAGGTACTTCCAGAATAGGAAGGTTTATTTCACAAGAACATTACTTTCTTTTTTTTCTTATTTTTAGATTTTATTTTTACAGACTGCATTGATTCATTGTACACAAATGGGGTACAACTTTTCATTTCTATGGTTGTACGCAATGTAGATTCACACCATTCATGTAATCATACATTATGTTCTATAGTGTTTCCACTTTATTTTCTGCCTTTCCCACTAGAAGCAAGGTACTTGAATATAGGGCATGTATCTTTTATTTTGCCACCAATATAATCTAGCATGTCATTTGGTCCTTTACTAAAATTTTTAATGGCTATTTATTTTTAAAATTTTCTTACTATTTGACAAAAAGAAAGTTTGTATGTATGCCATGTATAGTTATATATTTTTAATGAGGTGATATTTTGCTGCTATTTTGGATGGTTAACTATTAGAAATTAATACATATATCTTTTCTCTCTCTTGATTGAGTACCTATCACATATGGTACTCTCATTTGAAGGATACACATTTTCAATTCATACTTTACATTCTACTAAAAAGTGGTCACCCAATCCAGGGTTTTGTTCTCCAAGTGACAATTATGTGCAGTGTATGAAGGAGCTAAAAAAATAATTATTCTTTTAAATTTCCAGAAAGTGCACATTTAGTGCTCACACATTCAGTCCTCTATTCAAAGTTACTTTATGGTATTTGCTACCAACTTCTCCTATCCAGAAGATCTACCTCCTAAAGCCACTTGACTTTGTTTTCCATTTCTCAGTAAAGTTTTCAAAACACATATATTAACTCCCCACATAAGATAGGGACAATCAGTCCATTTCATTTCTAAGCACAGAACAATATGTGCTTTAAAATGTGGCTTCTGGAACCAGTGCCTGGGGGTAAATGTGAGTCATGCTGTACAAAAGTGGCACAGTCTTGAATAGGTTCAAACACCTCAGGGCTCTGCTTCTTCAACTATAAAGTAAAACTAATAATATTTCCTAGTTCATAAAGTTCCAATACAAAAGTCAAACGAGATAAATGGTTATTATTATTATCTGCAAGGATTGCTGGGATAAAATTTCTAATAATTCTATCTGGAGAAGGATTGGTGTTTGAAGATACTCTTTTATCACTTTGCCAAAATGACAGGGTATATCCATATCTGTTTCAAATATTATTAAATTTAATATTTCCTGGATGATATACTCTTTCTAAATGAGAGTCAAATATCATTCAATAATTCCCCTTTTTATTTTCCTTGATAATGTAGTACATTCTAGTACAATGTATAAAAAGGTTTGTTTATAAATAATTCATTTTTAAAATCATACCCTCATATAATAAGTGAAATATCTTTGTTTCTCCAGGTATTTATTAATCTATGTGTGCTTAACTCCACAACACAGTAAGAAATTATAGTAACATTTTGGAAAATCTCCAGTAAACTCAGATCTTTGCCTATGATGTATCTGGTTTTATTTAACTGAAATGGGGGAATTGAATACTTTTAGGTTTTTCTGCTATTCTTAGTTGACTATTTGACTTTCCTTGTGTCATTCTGTAAGAAACCTTGACAAGTTAAATTTATCCACACAGAAACCTATGGTTAGGAGACCTGGGAGACGACTATAATTTCCTTCCCATTAGTTTCAATGAATTCCATGCATGTGAAAGAGAACTTGGAGAGCGGAGCCTGGAGCCCTGTGTGTCCCGTTGTGCAGGTATATTGAGGATCGAGATATAGTCCAGGTCTCCTTAAGTTGTTCCTCTGCTGCACATTACCCTTAATCCTTCTTTGAGCAAATACAGACTGGAGCAGCTATGCCAGGGACTGCAGACTTAACTCTTTGAACACAAGAGGCCTGCGTACACGTAGTTCACTCTTTACACAAAACCTGTGAAATGGTTAATACATAAATGCAAGTGTCATTTCCATTGTTGCCAATGTGAACCAGAAGAATTGAGCTGTAGCCAGCATTTATTTAAGCATCATTTTTGCCATCTGGATTCTTTTGTGGGGAAAGAAACATTTGAAGGGAATTGCCTTTGGTCACAAAGGTGATTTGACTTTCCTCCCTATTTATATGTTAATCATCCCATAGGCACCATTGTTCAAAATTCCATAAAGAGCCCCCCCCCCCCCCCACTGCTGCTTGAGACTTTAGATAGCATGGAGATCTGGAAGAAGATGTGGGGAAGGCCAACCAACATCGCTGTAGATAAAGCACATTCACTTACATGTGTAAAAATTAGCTGAACATTTTACTCCAGGTAAAAAGCAAGTCACCAATCACTTTTGAGGACCAATAAGCTTCTACTCCTTGACCTCCTCCCTAAAACAGCTGCCAAATATGGCAAATCATTTGTAACTCAACATTAAAATTTGAAGGCTTCTTAGGAACCTACTTACCAGCTGTGTTACTCACCAATTCACTCCTTCCTCAGTGATGAAACTAAAGTCAAAAATACAGTTAAAGTCCCCAAATCAGAATTTCTAGCCTGCCTTTGATATTGGGTAAAGCAGAAAAAAATTAAAGATGATAGCAAGTCTCTATTGCACAAATGTTTTGAAGATTAAAACTTGAGATTGGCATTCACATGTGGGAATTATAAATTTCATTCTGGTGTCAGAAGAAAAGGCTTTTACATGAGTATGATACAATTTATTTTATTGTCATGTTTATAGGATTCAAAACCAGTGGTGATTTTATGATTATAAGATCAGGTAATTTTTATCTCCTGTGAGAGCTCTTTAATAATACTGTATTAATTAAATCTCTCTGAATAAGGGATTTAAATGGTACAGTGAGCAGTGAGGTAGTCTGTGGAATCCTTAGTCATAGCATATATTATTTTATAGTATATTAAGATAAAACCATTTACTGTGTACTTATGTGTACAGAGCCTTATCTTAAATACTCTTGAAATATATGAAAGAAACACCCACAAGTAAACCTCTCTTAGACCAACAATAAATAGATCAACAAATGCAAAATAATATAATCTGCACAAAATATTTATGTGCTATTCACATATACACTTAAAAAATGATTGGAATGTAAGTGAAAATTATGAGTACATAATTCTAGATATTCAACCCCTAATAGTCTTAATTAGAAACTGATACAATACTTGACTTTTAAGCAGGACTATGTATTGTTTACAAATTAAGAGCATATTATGAAGTCAGAAGGTAGTGTTAAAATACATATATATGTGTGTGCATGTGTGTGCGTGTGTGGATGTATTAATCTCATCATTAAAAGGAGGAAAAAAGAGCCTTTAAAGTTTCCATTATCCATTATGTCAGGTAGCAAATATCTTCTCAATGTAACTCTAGACATTAAATCTGTCGAGAGGAATGCTGTAAAATAAATGTCTGGGATACCTTCATAAACAAAAATCTTATTTCCATAATTCATACAGCTGGCTGGCATTTATTGGCACGTCAGGTGCAATGGGGACATTTCAGGAACATTAACATGTACAGCATCATTTGTCAACAAAGCAACAATGTAAGCAAATCGTTCAGAACTCATACAGATTTACAGCTTTCTCTGCCAGCTGCTAATTACGGTGTGCTCGGCCTATTTGGTATGGTCTTTTTATTGGAAAATGACAAAGGGGTTATAGTATCCCAGTTTGGAATATAGATGTGGCTTCTAGTAATAATATGAGTGTAATATGACCATGTAGCTTGGAGTTGTGATCCAGTTTTGCTGGTCTTATAATTGATCAGCTTTGATTGATGAAGGACAAAGAGAAATTCACAGCCTATTTTGTTTCTGATGTAAGTAACCTCTAAAACAAAGGAAAAATAGGAAAAAATTATCAAAGACCATGTCATAGAAGTTCTTAATGTTTTCGCCTATGGAACATGACACATATTATTTACCTCTCAAAGGAAATCTGATGTGTTGATTGCTGATAGAGCAAATGTTACAGAAGCCTGCACATTTCAGAATTCTAGGTTGCGCTTTGAACAATCAGGAAGGCCTTCCACAAACACGCTTAAATAATGTTAAGGTTATGACACAAGGTGACAAATGTCAGCAGTGTCAAAGTTAACATCTATAATCACCCTCTGCTTAAGTTGTTCAGTTTTAGGAAAAGACACAACTGTACAAACAAATGATGGAGTGTCAACTCTACCTTCAAATCCCCTGGATTGTGTCAAGACATATTATAAGCTATAAAATGAATAGGCCTGCTGCCTTCATGCCCATTGATGTAAATCTGTATTTAGAGATACAAATGCCTTCTATTCAACCAAAATATGAAAAGCTAAGTTGGTAAATACTTATTCAAGCATTATTTAGATTTATACCATCCCAACCTTATTAAAACCCATTAAATTTCAGAGTGAACCGATTTGACATTCAGCAAATCAATGGCTGTCAGAGCAGCTGAGTTGACCAGATATTAAAATATTTTCAACTTTGCTGGCACCTCATCTTCAACCACTCCCAGAGCCAATAGAATCAGGACAGCAATGGCTGCCTGGATCCAAAATGCAGTACACTAAACAATATCATTTTCATGTTTCTATAAATAAAGATACTAACTCCAACAATTCCTTACAGATAAATGGAGTCTTTCTAATCTACTTAGTGCTCCAGTGGAATTAGTCTTCTCTTACACATTTGTCAGTATGTATTTTGATTGCTGGTTTCTGCCCCCTTCACTGGAATAGGATTCCTACAACAGAAAATATAGTGTGTTTCTTTTTGCATCCTCAATGTCCAGCACTGCCTGGAACATGGTAGGTGCCAAATTCAAGACAGTCAAATGAAGGAGATCACGCTTGTGTGAATATTGGAGAGGTTCTGGATGAGACTGTCATGAAGAAATTTGCAATACCTTAACCACTATGCCTTCTCCAAAAATTCTCTGAGATCATATATCCCATTTACTTACCTCTCTATCTTCTAAAATCCATTTACAGAAGAGCATCTAAAACTCACAAACATTAATTAGCAAAATATAAAGAATCTTTAAAGTAGTGTCTTCTCCAGAGGAATTTATACTCAAACCAAGATCCGTCCCTTAAAGTGAAAGTGAAAATAATTGAGGATTTCGGACATTAATTCTTATATAAAGAAGTATTTTTAA
This sequence comes from Sciurus carolinensis, assembly GCF_902686445.1. Taxonomy (NCBI): domain Eukaryota; kingdom Metazoa; phylum Chordata; class Mammalia; order Rodentia; family Sciuridae; genus Sciurus; species Sciurus carolinensis. The sequence goes on from NC_062215.1 coordinate 95,371,197, forward strand.
GGTGAGGCAGCATTTTGGTTCCCTTGAATAGAGAGATACTCAGTTTTTACCAAACCACCCTCGCTTTGTTCCAAGGGAAGAGAAAATATTGCTCTGTTCTTCAGGATTGTGTGGCACCCAATTATCTCAGGACTAAAATGCAGTCCCTAAAATGAAAATGGACCCTTCTAAGGAAGAATGCTATGGTTTTAACTCACAGTAACATAAAATTCTTTTAGGTTGAATCAGTATGAAGAGAAGCACCCAATTTGCTGTATGGAAGTAGGACCTTTTCAACCTATACTGTCATTGTGTGAAACAAATTTTGATTCTAATATTAGAAACAAGCAAGAAGTTTTATTTTTTTAATTGTTCAAAGAATGTTAAAGCTTTCAGTGAATGTCACAACCCCAGAGACACAGAGGTATTGAAATCAGATAATTTAGAAAAGAGGCACCTTAGATTTAAAACTGAACACTCATTTATAGGTAAAACTTGCAGTCTGGCTTTAAAATATTACTGGGGCAGGGGGCAGTATGGATCAGTTTGTAGGATAATTACTTTAAATTAGCTTTAAATTTATCACAATTATGTAAATAAAATCCATCATTTCTAAAGCCATCCAGTTTGCCTAAAACAAAGTAATAACCTCTGAAAACAACTACTTACATATACTTATTTATAAACTGGCATTTGTTCTAACCCTTACCCAAAACTGTTATCCTTACCTTTATTTAGAATCACTAAATGTTTTGCAATATTCTGTTTTACTCTTCCAAATAACTCATGTGCTAATTAATGATTTATAAATATTCAATATGAAATGAGTTAGCTGGGTACAATGGTACACACCTATAATCCCAACAGTTTGGGAGGCTGAGGTAAGATCACAAGCCAGCCTCAACAACTTAGCAACACCACCTCTCAAAATAAAAGCATAAAAAGAAGTGGGGATGTGGATTAGGCTCAGTTGTAGAACACCCTCAGGTTCAATACCCAGTATCTCCCACCCCAAAATCCTCAAGATAGAGTGAGTGGATGTTTACCTGTTTATTATGCAAGATGTCTTCAGAGAAAATATTTTCAAAGTTCCAGGAACATTTTTAAGCAATCTTTTTTAGGGGTATCTGTTTATCTTCACTAAAGTGGTGTCATAACTCTAAAACCTTGAGAAGTAATCAAGGAATTACACTAAGAAACGTTCAGCATCCCAATAACATCCAATCCTATGTTAAATATTCTCAAAGGTGACTGCAAGTTTATTTCTCACTGATTTAAAAGGGCCTCACCTTTTCTTTCCCTCTTCCTACCCCTCCAAGCACCCACCTTTTCCTCATAATCACCAGTTTCTACTAAGTATATTGATGGAATAAATGATAAAAAGCAGATTTTTTAAGAATTAATTAGTAATTCAAAGGATATGGCATAATTTGGAAATTCTTTTATTATCACTGTTAGTTGTTTTCTTAAATACAAGAATGATAATAAAGAGATAAAAATACTTAATTGAAACAGGGTACAGTGGTTCATGCCTATAATTCCAGCCCCTCCAGAGGCCGAGGCAGGAGGATCACGAGTTCAAAGCCAGCCTCAGGCAAAAGTGAGAGGCTAAGCAACTCAGTGAGACCCTGTCTCTAAATAAAATACAGAAAAGGGCTGGGGATGTGGCTTAGTGATTGAGTGCCCCTGAGTTCAATTCCTGGTACCCCCCCAAAAAAAATAATTGATATTCTTTGGTAAGAACTATGCTAAAGTTATAATTTATGGAGTATATTGCAAATAAAATATCTAAGTCTGCAGATATTAATGAAAATGTAGATGAATATTCAAAGACTAATTTGAATCCAGTAGATAGAAAGCCATAACATGTCATGGCCTTTCTAAAAGAAAACGGGAAACCAATCATGAGAATACTTCCAGTAAAACTCCAAGAAGTTAGTCATAAGCTTGATAGGCATGAGCCTTGAATTAGCCTAATAATTCGTTCCTATTCTTCCTCTTGCAAGAGAGAGAGAGAGAGGAGAGAAAGAAAGAGAGGGAGGAAGAAAGACTAATCGGGAAATATTTAACTTTTAAAATGGCACAGAGGTGGGGAAAGATAGACTTGATAAACAAATAGCATTTACTTAGATGAGAACATACCACTTAAACTACTATTGTGTGTAAGATCTGAGAAAAAATAAAAACATTCTCAAGTGAAGAAATTGAAGAGTTTAATATCAATATTCTCCCTTGAAAAGATATTGGCTGAGTCTGTGTTGCTCTAACAGGATGCCTATGAACATTCCTAAAGAACAGAAATTTAATTCCCTCAGTTCTGGGATATGGGAGAGCTGAGACCAAGGCATTGGCATTTACTAAGAGTTTTCTTGCTTCCACCTTACGTGGTGGAAGGTAGAAGGCAAGAAAGAGTGAACCCATTCCCACAAGCCCTTTTTTTTTTTTTTTTAAGAAACAAAAATCCATTCAAAAGGGTGATAATCTCATGACCCCATTTCTCAAGACTATTGCATTGGGGATTAAGTTTTCAACACATGAATTTTTTTAAATTTATTTTTATTATAAACAAATGGGATACATCTTGTTCTCTACATGAAGTAGAGGCATACCATTTGTATAATCATACATTTACATAAGGCAATGGTGTTTGATTCATTCTGTTATTCTTTCCTTTCCCCCCACCTCTCCCACCCCTCTTTTCCCTCTATACAGTCCCTCCTTCCTCCGTTCCTGCCCCCCTCCCACCCCCCATTATGTGTCGTCATCCACTTATCAGCCAGATCATTCGTCCTTTGTTTTTTTGAGATTGGCTTATCTCACTTAGCATGATATTCTCCAATTTCATCTATTTGCCTGCAAATGCCATAATTTTATTATTCTTTATGACTAATTGACCCAGCTATCCCAATCCTTGGCCTATACCCAAAGGACTTAAAATCAGCATACTACAGAGATACAGCCACATCAATGTTCATAGCTGCTCAATTGACAATAACCAGATTGTGGAACCAACCTAGATGTCCTTCAATTGATGAATGGATAAAGAAACTGTGATATATATATATATATATATATACATACAATGGAATATTAGCACATGAATTTTTAGAAACACATTCAGATCATAGCAGATATTATAACAATATAGTTCATTATCTCAAAAGGACTACCTGAAGTTCAAGAAGAAAAGGCAAGTGAAGAGCATCTAAACTAGTAAATAGATCTGAAGAAGCTGTGTAAACAACAGAAAAGTCTAGTTTGTGAGGCATAAAATAAAAGCCTAGATACAGATAAAATCTTGGCCAAAGATGTTATAAAAAGTAGATAATGAAGTATTGAAAGTTAAAACGAGTTCTTTAGTCTTTCTGGAGGGATGTAAAGACTTTAGATTGCATTAAACTCTTGTCAAAATTCCAAGGTTTCTGACTTATGTTGCATGGATAGTCACCATTATCTGGAAGGTAGCCAAGGGGAAAAGAATGAGGAGCCCACTTGGGGCAACCACCTAATAAGGTCAGCCATGCAATGTGTCTCTCATCAACCTTGCCTGGTTCAGCACAGCAAGGAACACTCAACCCTTTACAAAGAAGTTTTATTTTATTTTATTTTATTTTATTTTATTTTATTTTATTTTATTTTATTTATTTTGGATTATAAGCATGCAACTTCTCTGTGTGAGTTAGAAATACACTGGGTAGTGAACAAAAGGGAGAGGAGTGACCCTTTCAGAGGGGCCTGAAGAGTCTCCAGAGGAAAGAGGCATATACTTCCTTAAAAGCAAAACATCAACCATGAACAGAAGAACACTCTCTTCTGGAAGAAATTTTAGCTCTAGAGAAGAACACTTACTTGTCTACTGACAGAATGACAAACATTTAGATGCATTCACATGGAAAAGTAGAAAAAAAATCTTAAAAAACATGGACATTGGAACAATGTTGTTTTGTGCATAGATACAGACAAACTAAGTAGTTTTTCTACCAGCACAGTGTAATGCATTTGAGAAAGATATGTGCACCTGTAAGTTCCTATTAATGCGCATTTCTCATGAAAATAAATTTGAGTCTGCGTCATTTGGATGTTTCACTGTTAGGAGGGGGAAAATGACTTCTGTGATAACTAAAATTAAATGAAAATTGTCAATCAAAACCAAAAAATAAATGATAAAAAAATGAAGCTATCAATATCGAAACCAGAAAAATATGCCTCAGAGACCAGAAAACATTTTCAATCCAAAATTAAAAATCCACTAATTTCTTGCAGCTTAGAATTCATCATTTATTTTCAGTCTCTTTTCTATTGCTGCTGGATGACTTGGATTATTTTTTTCTCTTTCTCTTTTTTCTGTCTGTATCTCTTTCTCTTTCTTTTCAGTTTTGCTATTTCTTATCTATGTATCTGCTTCAGTGAGTTTAAATGACTAAACTATTTGCTTAGAATTCAGGTGTTTTTCTGAACAGATTATTTCTGGCTGAGGCTGTTCCTGTCACATATTGTTGAATTCCAAATGCCCCCCTGAAACATAACCATGAAAGTAATTTCTTTCCTATCCTCATCAACACTTTAGATAGTTAATAGCTGCAGGCACATGTTATAAAAGAAGTTGCTGAAGAAGGGAACTTGAAGTGAATTTGGCATAGAGTCATGGATGGTACTAAACACATGGATGAAGTTATTTACTTAAAATTTTTCTTGTCGGCCTGATTTGGCTATATTTTCAAAATTGACACATACTATGCTGTAGACTTCTATTTTCACTAGCTGAGAAACAGAATGATTACAGACTTTTGCATGTTATGCATTTTTAAATATCACCAAGTTAAACTTAGATTTTGATTCCATGCCCAGGACCAAGTGGAAAAATCTCCATCTTCAATAGTTCCTATTATCTTCTAGTCACAGGGCCACATACTGTACTTTTTCCATGAGTAAAACTCCCACTTGGAATTCCAAGCATTGCATAACCAGTGGTGTATTCATATCATATGCAACTCAGTAGGCCTTCATATCCAAATCAGATATTTCATCTTCAGGATATTCTTCTTAGCAGTTAAATCTCTTAAAGTCATAATTCAGAATGGAGCCAACATTTAATTCATCCAACAAATATTTATTAAACACCTACTTCTACTACTAGTATCACAACCATGACTACCACTTTATATAGTTCTTTACTGCTTTAAACTGCTTTTACAAACCTCATCTCATTTAACTACTACAGTGACATTGCCCACTGCCTTGGAGGCGCTTAAAGTGCCATAAAATAGATTAGACTAATTGCCAGAAATACTGGACTTTAAAGTTCTGGCCTACACTGGTACTGATGACTATTGCATTTTAGATCATTTTTGTGAATTGACAGCTGATCTTGGGCAAAATATTCACCTGCACAAATGTATATTTATTTTCCATTGTATTATATAATTTTTATTACAAACTAATGTTTTTAGAATTAAAGAAATACAATACAAAACATTTTAAACATATGAGTGATATGAATGGCATATCTTGAAGCATGTCATATTTTAAATATGACCTGATTTTAAAAATACATTATGTATATATGTCACAAACCTCATCTGGTCCACAGGCTATAGTTTGCTCACATTTATCCTAAAACAGTAGTTTTTAAGGTTTGGCTAGAGAACATTAGTATCTATTGAAGGCCCTAGACTGGCCTTCATAGCTTATAATAAAAAAATGCTGAGTCTGAAGGGACCTCAACAACTTATCTGACTTAGTCTCCAAATATGATTCCATTTCCCTTTTTAGTTTTAACCTTTATTTTTTAATGTGGTGGTTTACTTTTTTTTTTTTTTTTACTTCAAGATTTTATAGTGTCTTATAACACCCTGTATTGCTGTCTCTTCAAAATAAATTTTTCTTAATTCTGCAAAGTTTTTAAAAGGGGAGATAGGAGTAGACACAATAAAAAGTAAAGACTAATAGAATAAATTAAAAAGGTAATTGCTATTTCTCTGCTATAGCTAACATTCATGGACTTTAAAAATTTTTTATTCATTAGTAATCAAATAAATGTCACATTTTCAAACCTACAGGACTTGACAATTGAAACCTCGAGCTCTATGCTTTTTTTGGTGATGTGCTTAGAGACTCTCACCTTTCCCTTAGCAAACGTTTGCCCTTCACATTTTAGCTATAAGAATATAAGTGATCATTTTTTATTTTACCCAGTGCTTAAAATTTTGCTGGATGGAGGATTTAAAGTTTTCTATTCTAATTCTTCAAAGCTGCATTTCAAACGGCATTCTATCAAATGTGTCTCACTTAAAATAAGAAAACTATTATGTAGCTTAACTTGGATCTATTTCTTTTCTATAGCTCTTCAATTGTTTATGACTTTCTTTGAGAATGACTTGTTAATCTTACCCCAGTCCCAGTTATGTGCCTTCACTTAACAATGAACATTGACTACTAGACACTTATCTTGCCCTTTTACAAATACTTGTAAGTTTTTTTTTTTTTTTCCCATATAACATTTAACAGTAAGGCATTCATTAATCATTATTAAATGCATTCTTTTTTTTCCTCTTATTGAATTCAAAAGGCAAAGCAGCTAATCTTTCTCTCTTTCTTTTTTTTTTTTTTTTTTTTTGGCATGCATCAGCAAAAATATGTTATTATAAGGTATTCTTAAATAATATATCTTCATGAACCATATAGGTGAAGGTTTAAAGAGAAGCAAGGAAAGAAATTGGAACCATCTGGATATCCAAAGTAGAGAAAAGTTTTTCTAATGGTTGTCATGTCCACATTACAAAAATAATATTGCATGTCTTTCTAACTGGATGGGAAAAATCAGAGTTATCAAAATGTTTTAAAAGAAGGCAGTTCCATAGTGAAGTAATTGAACCAAATGAAATTGTTCATCAGATATGGAATTAGAAGGGGAGTGGAGATTCACACTTCTTGGGTCAGTAAGGATTAAACATGTCTTGAGATGACTTGCTTGACCCTAGAATGGAAACACAACTATCTTCCAGAGAGAATAGCTTCCTGGGAAACCCCTTCCTACAGGGACAGGGAGTGGAGCGGCACCCTGGGGCATCCCTCACTGACTTGCTCCCAAATTAGCCTGATGAATGAGGAAGAGTCAAGATTCCATGAATAGAAAAATATGAATACATGCACCAAACATAAGAGGCAAAACGGAGTAAAGAAGAGGGGTGGGAGGAAAGAGGAGGAAAATTTTCCATAGGCATGCCACACCTCTTCACATGTGAAAGTTATGTGCAGAAAACAATATCATTGGAAAATCAATTCAAAAGATATTTAAGTAATACACAAATTGGAAATTAATCAGAAATCGATGTTACAGATGTTATCCAAACAATGCAAGCATTTTTCTAACTTTTCTTCTCTTTGTCTATTACCAGCAAATAACCATGTACATATACCTTTCCTTACACTAAGGAAGGGGTCCAATAGGCATGCCCTAATTTTGTCTATTTCAGCCTAATGTTGCACCGCATGATAAAATGCTGATTTAAACAGGTATATCAATCTCAGGGATCTATATGTATAGTTTACCTTGAAGTCAATTGAAAACAGAATATTCCTTATTGATTTTGCCTGCGCGGCTGCTGTATGTAGTCAATGGGGTTCACAAGGATGTAAATAGAATGAATCAACTCCTTGCTGGCCCTGGGCCTCCTCCAGTCATGTGAAGTAGGTTTCTGATTCCTTTATGTTCAGGCACAGCCAGGGAGACAAGAGTGCTACTGTCTTCTGCTGGTGCACAGTTACCTCAGGCTATGCAGGAAAATGCTTTTTTCTTATTTTTAGACCTGAATCAGTCTATGCCACTAAATGTATTCTTGTGAATACAGATAGCACTTTGTTGTGGTGCTCATGGGAAGGCAATGGAGTAACCTGTTTGGACGCAGCTGCAGGCCACCTGTAGAGAAAGTCAAATTAGGGAGAGACCCCACTGTTCTTTGCATTAATGCTTTTTGTATTGTTGTTTGACTTTTCCCCCTCTGTCTATGTATCTTTTTCAACTAGGGAGATTGGGAGCACATTTTAAGGCCTTCTGTCCCTTTAAGGCATCTAATGATTGAAAGGGCTCTAAGATTTGAAAGGCTGTAAAAACTCCCCAGTTACCAATGAATGATGGCAATACAAAGAATCTTAAAGCTGTTGAAGCTGAAGTAGTCTTCTTACAGACTTAGTTTGTTTGGTGAACTTCCAGCAGCAGCTCTTACAAGGTACTGTTCAAATATTCCCACCTATCTGTGCTGCTTCTCCTTGTAAAGATTTGTCATGTTCTCAGGGAAAAAGAGTCATCCATATTAGTAGTTAACTTTACTACAGACACTTAGGGGAAAAGAAAGAAATTCTAAGAAAAAAAGAACAAACTCCTTTCCTTCCTTTCCCTATCTACCAGTTTGAAGCTTTAAAAAAGAAGTCCATAAATGAAATATCTACATTAGCCATAAATATTAAAGGAGGGAAATGTGCAAATAAAACTTGTTTCTGGAAATCTTGATTTTGGCTGAATATCAAAAACCATTTCCTGACAATGAGATCCATTAGACTACAAAATAATCTCTCAAAGTAGCGGTTGCATTGCTTACAAGATTTAGCATTTAAGGTTAGACTGAAGACAGCCACAGATATCAGGCTCAAGTGCAAGAGGGTTATTCCAGCAGTTGGAGGGACTGACTTTTCTGAGCCTAGTCATTTCTCTTATTTTATCTCCTTCTAATTGAAAAATTAGACTGGAATTTTCCAATATTCTCATTTATGGACTCTTCCAAGCTATTGCAGGTATCTGGGATTACATTGTACATACAGAACTGGTTGTCAAAGTTTAAACACATTGTCTTTCAAGCAGAAATAGCCTCCCAGTTCTTCTAAATCCATTTTAAGGATTCTCTCTGTCTCAGTTTTCCAGCGTTTATCAATTTACTGCAGTATCTCAGTAAAACATCACACAGTTACAAAATTCAAACTTATGATCACGAGTATTTTGCCTATTTAAAATTTTAAATGTCCTTTCGGAGAAAGTATTACATCTAGGTAGCTGCTAAGAGGTGTCCAAATAAATTCTTCCTGTAGGCGAGGCTTCAGCACGTTAGTTCTGATGATCATGATTGAATTCATTAGTTACACATAGGTTTACGTACCCTACTAAACTCCACAGAATTAGAATAGATTCTGCTTCAACTAAATAGTGACGTTCAGGCAATTTTAATTCCCAAAGTCATGGCTTATGTCCTGAAAACTCTACTCAGCTTTCTCCTAACAGTTCTACCATCTTAAGCTCTGTTCTCATTAAGACAAAACTGGAGTAATGACTTTTATAGCAAAATATTTTTGTAGTTATATAGCTCATTTCTATTTATAGTTTCTTCAATAAGTGTTCATAGCAATTTGACAAATGAGATGCAGTGATAGGCAGGACTTGATGGAAGGAGTCCTGACTCTCAGCTCTTGCTTACTCTGCCTACCTTGGCTTCGCATAAAGCACCCATGAAAGCACTTTCCACGTGGCATTCTCTTCCATGGGACTGGTGCATAATTAGTACTTTATATACCCAAGTCAACAAGTAGCCCTGCACAGGAACAAGGCACTGCTAGAAGTATAAAGCATAACACCTCACAACGAGGCGCTTGGAACCCAAAGTTGGAAGGAGGACAGGCATAGGGCAGGGGGCATGATCCCAAGCTACAATTTTGCCAAGGTGTGCTACCATGAAGCAGAGTCAGGATGTTTAGTGAAGGAGCATTAGATTTCCAGGATAAGAAGATAGAATTGATGGGCCACTGGGAGACAATGGAGAACTACCTTGAAAGCATTCATTGGTATCTTTCAAACAAACTGTGTTTTGAACATGATATGGTTTTATACTATTTTCTTCTTTGGATCCTTTTTTTCTTGGTTCAGCTTAGACCTAGTTTACCCTTTAAAATGGAAAGCCCAGTTAGAGTAGCAATGATGTTAAGATGGCACAATAAAAAGAGCATTTGACTCAAAACCTTGGCTTAATTCTTGGTTATCTTGCTTATAATATTTGTGTAGTTATTTCATTGGCCCTCTACTTAATAGCCTCTAAGGTGTAGAGGACACCCACAAATAACTTTTTTCCAGATTGTTGTGAAGATTAAATGAGATATGAATGTGAGTATTCTGTTATGGTGTACCATCTCAACATAATCTGTTATTATATTGGCTTCAATTGGTTTAATAGCTTAGTAAAAAATAATTTCTTAAATTATCCAGCTAATTACCTCTTTTAACTCCCCAATTTGATCTCTGTATGCACTCAGCCCATATCAGAGTAATTAAAAGTATAGTGGAAAAGGTTTCAGCAATTTATAACAATTCTTATTTGAATCATTGTATGTGAACAATCCCAGTTTTTTTTTTTGTCAGCTTGTACATAAGACATTCACATCCATACTAAAAGCTAATTTGTAAAAAAATTCTCAGTGCCAGAAATTGCATATGGTTTTGATGTAAGAGAAAGGTATACATGCTCCTCATAGTCAATTCTAAAAGCTGGACCACTGCAGGTTCTGACCACATGTGTGAGAAGCCAAAGGACATGCGATCCCACCTGCCTGCATCCTGTGCCATTATTTACTCCTTTTGCCTCTCTTGAATGGGTATGATCCTGGTCAAACAGAGTGGATTCAAAGGTTAAATAATATTTAGAAAGTCATTGCAGATGAACACACCAAATTATGTTAGTTTTGACATAATACAACAGAATTATAACTATATACATAATTCATATCCATATAAGCTGTCAATGGAAGATTCTTGAAATTACTTTCTTCTCCCCAAAGAAATGTCAGTCATCTTTAGTTTTAATTGTTGCAAATATTTGGAAAATGGTCTTCTCAGACATCATACAGATATCATAAACAATTACTTGTAGATACATTTTAATCACACTGCTCTAAATTGAGAGAAGAATTAGCACCAAAATCTTACTGTTTCAGGTGGGGCAGGATCTGAAAAACCACCTCAAAGAGAACAGAGTCTTAACTTAGCAGAAACATCCAAATCCCCTTCCTTCACTGTTATATTTCATAATAGTTATCTTTGGACTTAGAACATTTGCCAGAGAAACTTTGCTTCCTAGGACAAATAACCCTGATAATTTAGAATCCAGACATGTCTTATGATTTTGCAAACATCTTTGCATTATCAAAAGCCTTGTGAGTGATTAGTCACTTAAATACCAGCTATCTATTTTTTTCTGATTGCCTTTTTCATTTTAATAGCTCCCATTTCCTGTCCTGACCTTAATGTTTCAGAGAAAAGAAGGCATTCCACAAAAGTAAAAGAGAGAGATCTTTCATTTGTGAACTGCAAAGTTTCAGAGGTCTAATTTGGCCAGTGTGTTTGCTGCAAAGCCTTGGAATGCTGTTTTGCAGTTTCAGAAGTGATCATACTCAGCTTCCCAGAATTTTTTGTGCCTGGAGGATGCCACAAGAACAAGGGCAGCCTTGTTAACGAGTTGCAATCTCTCAAAAACAAGATAGGATTCGGACATAAATCATCATTTCAGTCCACAAAGCTATGTTCTCCACCCCACTGAAGGACTTCATTTACATCTAAAATGGTTAATACTGATAGCCACCAGAACTCCTAAGTGGAGGAATGCAGCTGCCATGTGCTTAGTGACTCTGAGGTTAGGGAAGAATGACATCACCAAATTTAAGCATATTATCATGCTGACATAGAGGCACCTTGTTTTCTCTTTGGTAGATAGAGCAAGGATTGTGCTCTCTTCTTGTTTTTTTTTCCCCCAAAGAATACCTTTCCCCCCTTCCCTCTTAGCAGCTGCAATATGAAGGGTTGAAAATGTCACTTCAACTAATGATGAATGATGCTTGACCTCTGGACCGGTTACTCTGAATTTTATGCAATTCTAAATTAATATGAAAGATCTCAACTCAAAAGACTTTGATTGTTATGAATTGTTTCAAGGCTGGATTTGTGTAAAGCAGTCAGTAGCCCTAGGGTAATTGTGTTGTTATGGTCCTTTGTTGGGTGGGGCAGTTGGGAAGGAGGTTGTGCTCAATAAGCAAGGTAAAAGACAGAGTGTGCTAACATTTTTATGTGTTTTCTCCTATGAGATTAATATCTTTTCATTCCAGAAATATTGTCGGTAAGCAGAATCAGTTTGGGAAAAAAAATTCTCAAAAGGGCAACTGGCCCACATGTCTTTGTTGTTTTTATTTGAATATAATTAATTATGTAAAGCAATAGTTAGTGGAAGATTAACAATTAGTAGATTCTGTCAAGTAGTCACACGGAAATTACTAACTAATTGAACGATTGGTTCTCTATTGTGTCAGAAAGCAGTGCTGAGTGTCATTCTTTTTATCTTTTTACTTTGTTGTTTTCACAGATCCCCTTTTCTCTAAGATGTATGTTTCACAGCAGACTAATAAATAAATAACCCTGGTTGTAATTTCATAACATGCAAAAGGATTTGAAATAAAAACACCTGTTTTAATTAGCATTATGGTTTGTTCACTTAAAAAAAGTGATAATCCTGATGCAGTTAGCTGACATTTTTAAAGCTTTGAATTTCCATCTGTATCTTATATTATGATGTTTCAGGATTGTCATGAGTTAATTATGTTAACTTGGGAAGCATTGCTTGCATTTAGAATGAAAAACTTCAGCTTGAATAGACAGAAAAGCAGATGCTATCTTTCTTGTCAATTGCTTTGTTGTGGGCTGCCTTGCAACTTTTCATGTATTTCTGGATCTAAAGGGAAGTGTAAATCTCTATTTATTTTAAGTTTTACATAAACTACACAATTTCAGTATTCTGTTTTGGCTGTACGTGTCTTGTGTATCTTTACATGTGTAGCTTTCCTGCCCCCAAATTCAGAAATCCACAGTCAAATTATCTCTTCTTTAATTCTTAATTTGTTTTGTTGTGCCTAGACATTATGGAGATTTATGCATAATGAAATTTAAGAATAGGACAACTCTACTGGCTCAGTCCTCCTTTTGGTTAATTTTTCTACCACCTTTTTGCTTTTGTACATCAACCTTTTAAATGGCACAAAAATACATGCAGCATCTGGGAACAACAAGGCATGTTAAGAATGGAGTAGGCGCTCTAAGTAGGAATTTCCATGCTTTTGTGAGTTTAATGTTCCTTTAACATAGAGAGCAGCTGTGTTTATGTCAATAATTACACATTGAAATAAATGCATGTACATGTGTTTCTTTATGGGATTAAGGATGTTAGGGATGGCCTCACACAAAGGATTTTTGTCCCTTCCATACCTATCCAGAAAGTTTTTACAAAATTAAAAATCGAGTTATACTATGCTATGGGGCTTGAAATAGTACTCTGGGCAATTGGACTTCTAGGTTTCAAGTGACACAATATTGGATGGAAATGCTGGTAATTTTCCATTTTCCTCCCTACCCCATAACCATTCTCTCTCTATTCTTCTCTGCCCTGCACAATGCCCAGGATCTGAATGGTATTCAATGCAGACTAAGGCCCCCTTGCAGAACTGCTCCCAACTAATCCGTTCAATGGTAAATATCTGCAGGAGAGCAAAAGCAGAAGGAGACAAGGCAAGAATGCCATGATAGTTAATGTTTAATCCCCACATTAGTGCCATAGGCAAGAGATGTTCCTGTTCACAGGAAAGCGAGATCAAGGAAAATTGGATTGCTGAGGGCAGGATTCCTGGAATGTGAAAACTTCCTTTGGGCTTTAAAGAATTGGTAGCCTCCCATCTACATACCCCTACTAATACAATTATTATGTGTCAAATGAAATTTTAAAATAAAACAGGAAAAAGCTTAGGTCAAGTGTGACCAAGAACCAAAGGATGGTTGCAAAGCAAGTTCTTGAATGGGAACAGCAAGTTTAAAGAAAGCAGATGCTCAGAGTGAGGTGGAATTTCAGGATTAAATGGCAGGTTGTGGACATAAAGTAAAGCCCTGGAGTAATTAAATTGGAAGACTTATTCTTTAAAATATATGACAAAGGTGTGTTGGTATATACATGCAATCTGTAAGTGATATGTACTATGGAGTTTTATTCAAGTGCCTATCACACATTCATATTAGTCTATGGCTGTTCTACCAATTAAAAATAGCTCTTTCATTGAAGGAAATGTAACCTGGATTTTTAAAAAATTAAAATATAATGTCCTTAAGATCATTGTGAGCCTTCAGCCAAGATTCATAGTTTAGTACGACCTTCCTAAACATTTTGGACTAAGAGACAAAGCCTGACAGTTTATCTGTACTTGACCTGTCAAGATTCCAATTTGATTGCAAACAAGTGCATCAACTTGATCGTTTAGATACATCTGTTGGACCTGGGAAATATCAATGAACCCATGTGATTCTTTTCTCTTTCAGGTGTGTTTTGATCCAAAAAAATTACACCATAGAACCAGGCACAGTGGCACATGCCTGTAATTCCAAGGACTCAGAAAGCTAAAGCAGGATTGCAAGTTTGAGGCCAGCCTCAGCAGTTAGTGAGGCCCTAAACAGTTTAGTGAGAACTATCTCAAAAAATAATAAAAAATAAAAAGGGCTTGGAGTCCCTGGGTTCAATCCCTAATACCAAAAAACGAAAAATAAAAATTGTTATTAATTGCAGCACATAAAGAGCTAGGATTAACAGTGGGTCGTGTTCTTCTTATAGATATCCTGAATCACAGAAAAAGTATAACTTGTTCAGTGCACTTAACACTAATGTCACTCTATAGACACAGGCTACAGTGAAATTTACCTTGTCAGCTGACTTGTTTAGATGCTGACCATTGTAAATATACCATTAATGCAAGGATCCATGTTTTTTGTTAGATATTTCTTTAATATCATGATCTAGAGCCATTTACTTAAAAATCTCATGTAAAATTGTTCTATTCTCACTTCTAGGACATAAATTAAAATGTTCCTTTTTCTCTTTTTGCTTCATATGTTTTCCTATGACTATTTTCCTCCCTAGTCAACTTAGGTAGTTTTGCAAAATGAGACAGATCAGTGTTAGAAACTTAGCTGTAACATTAACTTCCTTTATAAATTTGAACAAGTTACTTAATTTCTCTGGTTCTGAGATTCTCACTCATAAACTGTGAAAACAACAAATGTCTTGCTCAGTTTTTATGGAAGTTAAATGTGTTTGTGTATGTAAAATACCATGCACAATGACTGGCACACCATAGGTGTTGATGGTCTTGTTGTTATTTTTGTTGTAGTTGTTATTAATTGATGTTATTATTACTATTATCATCATTATTATTATTCAGCTTTCACTCCTATGCTGATAATTCTCAAGTTCATCTGTCCAATCTTTATCCCTTTACTAAGCTCCATTCTTGAATTTCCAGATGTCTGCTTGACATTACCTCATAAAAGTATCATCAGCATCTCCAAACCAGACTCCTTACCCTGGACATCTACACGTCAGAAATAAATTGAGCAAAATAAAAATTTTAGATAATTTTCTGAAATTATCTAAAATTTTATCTGCATCAATATCCTTCTAGCTACAAACAGTAAAGTTTCAGTTGATCCTCTTCCCTTTAACACTCCTCGTACACTCAGATTCTACTCTGACTTTCTACAAACACTACTTAGTTCTGGCCTCCGTGGTGTTTTGCCTGGACTGTAGCAATAGCTTCCTAGCTAATTGCATATTCTGCCTTCTCACCTCTTAAAAGTATCTTTGTATTTCAAACAGACTTATTTCCATAAAATATAGTCTGGATGTTATTATTTCCCCACTCACACTTTTGATGGTTCTCTCCTATCTAGAGAGAACATTTAATCTCTTATGATGGCAATTAAGGATTTTAAATCACCCCAAAGTTAAGTTTTTTTTTTACATTTCATAACCCACCTTGGCGCAAGCCATATAAAGGTCTCTTGCCAATAATCAAATTTTGATCCATTTCTAGAGTTTATCATGCATCAGAATCAACCATGAGGACATATTGAATCAGACCATTGATGCACCCCAAAAGATTCTAATTCAGTAGGTCTAAGACTTGATCATTTGCATTTCAAATAATATCCTTCCTGATGCTGTTACAGTTGGTTCTGGGATCACATTTGAATAACACTGACTTAGAACATCCTTCTTCATGCATCTTAGTCCATCAAAATCCTATTCAGTCTTCACTGACCTTGCCTGGGAGAGGCTCCTCTGTCACCACTGTCAGAATGAAGCAGTCTACATTTTGTGGTAGCAGATTAAAGCTTCAGATTATCTTGGTCCATTTTGTGCTACTATAATACAATACCACAGACTGGCTTAATTTGGGGGGGTACTGGGGTTTGAATTCGGGGTCACTCAACCTCCAAGCCACATCCCAGTCCCATTTTGTAGTTTATTTACAGATAGGGTCTTGCTGAGTTGCTTAGCACCTCACTTTTGCTGAGGCTGGCTTTGAACTTGCAATCTTCCTGCCTCAGCCCCCTGAGCCACTGGGATTACAGGCCGGCACCAAGGTGCCCAGTCAAACTGGTTTATTTAAAATTCCCAACACAATTCTGTAGTTGGGAAGTCCAATATTGAGGTGCTAATATCTGGAGAGGGCCTTTTTGCGGTATCATCACATGGCAGAATGCAGAAGGAGAAAGAAGGAGCAAGAGGGGACCAAATGTGGCCTTTTGTAATGGCATCAAACCCATTTATAAGAGTGGAACCCTCTTAGCTTAATCCCCTTCTAAAGATCCCATCTCTTAATACTGTTACAACTGCTATTAAATTTCAATATGAATTTTGTAGGGAAAAAAATTCAAACCACAGCATAGGTGAAGCCAGATTGCCTGGACTTTGCCACTAAATACCTGAATAAATCTGAAAAAGGCGCTTAATCTCTGGACCTGTTTCCACATTGGTAAAACTGAACTAATAATAGTACCTACAGCATATACTGATTTGGGGATAAAATGAATGAATTTATGTGAGACACTTGGAACAGTACCTGAGAATATTACTGCTTCCTAGTAATTCATATCTTTCCATAACATTTCATTAGACACACAATGACACTTGGGATTTGTAGACCTAACTCTTTTCTAGATGTTAAGTTCCTTGAAAGCAGAGACCATATATTTGTGACACCTCATAAACAGCCCTGGGTTAAGCACTTTATAGAAATAGAGTTTTTTAAAAAAAAAATCTTTTAATTAGATTGAGATTGAGGAAAGATTACAAAGAGATCTTAGGTAAGTAAAACTCTTCCAAACAATAAACAAGACATTCATTTATTTCCCCCTCATCATAAAGATGAAGAAAAATGAGGTCAATTATTAATAATACATTGAAAGTAGGTTTGCCTTTTCCTTTGAATTTTCTAAACTCTATAATTAAAATGACTTCAAATTGGAAGATTGTAAGGAAGAAATTAATCTTATTGGTAAGTAAAAAAGCAAATCCCATGGTTGATGATAGATATGACCTGTTAGCAATAGTTACACTTTTATACTTTCTTTTCTTACAGTCAGCATGTGGAGACCAACATAATCCAATTAATTGTAATTCCCTTTTGTGGAGTCGGTAAAGTAGCGCATGATACTAAAACACCATTGAAGTCTTATCTCCAGTCAGATAATCCAAATGGATTCTCATTTTCAAAGTACCAGTAGGTTTTTATAAACTTCAGGAAAATAGAATATTTTGACTTCCCTGAACTTATAATAAATGTTATACATAATAATTACTCTCTGAATGCTAATCCTTCATAAATTTAGCCATCACTTTTCAAAACTTCTTTCTCTGCTGAGTTTCATGATACACCTGTGTGTCTCTCTTATTTCTTGATTTCCTTTAAATTAATATTTTCACTGTGAATATGCAGTATTTTAACACAACAGTCTCAACTGAGCTTCTCATTCTTGGTGTCTCTAGACGCAATGACCCTCTTCTATATGTTCTCTTTGCTCCTTCCTATGCACTACTGCCAGAGCAGTTCTCTGGAATGTTCTCCCCTGCTTGTAGTCACCCAGAATATTTCAGCTGTGAGAACAATCAGGATGTACCCTCTGCCTTTCTTTCCATCCTCAATGTCCTGAGATATGTAATCTACCATTGTGTGTTCTCTAACAACTTTTAGCTTCCCAATGGTATCAGGTTCTTCTATCCTTGACATGTTACTTCTACTTGAATTTTCTTCATACAGCTCTTTCATTCCTCTCTTCCAGTCTCTGCCCTACCATTACCCACCTGATTGCTCATGACTTAAGATAATTATAATGTGATAGTTTGTCTAGGAAGTATCATCTAGAAGAAGCTAGATGATTGCCTTCCATGTTCCCATAGCAGTTGAAACAAAGTTATAACTTTTACCAGGCTTTATTTTAGTTTTTCTATTTGCCCAAATTTCCTATATACTACAAGATCTTTGAGCATAATAGCTATATCTTTTCCTTTACTTTTTTACCCCAATAGCCACAATATACCTACATAAAAATTTGAATTCAGTATTTGATAAATGAATGAATAAGAGAGTAACCTACTTACATCTTCAATACTGGTTTTGAAAGAAAAGGTGAAAAAAGAATACAAAAATTATGCTCTGTGCACAAATACATGTATCTATTATCATCATCATTGTTAATTTAGTTTGACATAGGCTTTAGTATCAAAACAGGTTAAAATTTAATAGTGATGCACATATATCCATAACCAGAAAAGAGAGTGTAACAGGTACTGGGCACTAGGCAAAACTCTGGGAATACAAAAATGAATGAGAACAAATTCCTTTAAGAAACACAGGAGAGACTCTGTAGTTAAGCCACTATAGTTAAATTAATTAGATGTGCCATGGCAGTTGATGGAATTTTCAGGCTATTATTAGAAAAAGAGTAAGCAAAATCTGAAATAAAACCTAAGGTAGGCAAGAATCAAAATTAACACCATAGATATCTGAGTTGCTTCACAAACTACAGGCAGAATCCCAGGAGTCAGTGCTAAGGCTTGTATAAACCAGAAAAGAAGAAAAGTCAGGATAAGGGCACATGATGACAGAAGCCTGTATCTTCCTGTACGTGTCACTTGAGCTTTCCACTGACTTTCTTGTGCTCTCTACCACCATAATGAACATGCTGAAGTTAGTTCAAGAACATTTCTGTTCTGCTTGGAGAGATGAGGCTCATGTATGTCAAAATAGCCTGCACTACTTGGAAAGACATCTTAGTACCAACAGGTGACCTGAGACCCTAGCAAATGGCATTTTTCCTTTCTACCAGAGAAACTGTAGACAACCCTCAGACTTGAGAGTGGCTCAGTCATCATCATCACCAACATGATCTTTATTAAAAAGGTACTTAGTAAATAACTAATTGAACATTCTTTTGTATTAATCAAACAAATATAAAGTTAAAAGAGGTAGCTTCTTCCCTAGAGAGAGCACAATCTTAATAGTGACATTAAGTAGAAATGGAAGTGTCATTACTTCAAGAGATCATATAGTACTATGTGATATCTTTTATTCTTCATTTTATCTTTATAATTTTCTTTCTTCATGCACCTAATAGGTGTTCATAAGTGATTTCAATGAATAAACATATTAATTCGATTAATATTACATTGGACTTGGATATTATACTATTAACTGTAATTCTTCTTCTTTTTTCTTTTTTTTAATACTGGGTATTGAACCCAGTGGTGCTCTACTACTGAGCTTCAACTTCAGCCCTTTTTATTTTGAACAGTGTTTCAACAACTTGCTGAGGCTGGCCTCAAACTTACAGTCCTCCTCCCTCTGATGAGATTACAGACATGCACAATACCACCTGGCAGTGCAATCCTTATATTAACATATAATGGTGGAATTCCACTCATTCATTTCATTTTCAAAAACGAAATGTTTTTTTTCTTTCAGATAATTATTTCACATAATTCTTTTTACTTATTTGATTTTGGTTTTATTTTAGTTCCTCAGTTCATCAAACTATGAACAATTATTATTATAAATACATATTCTTTTATTCATAATTATTGTTATATATTTGTCAAACATGAATTGTTAGCTACCTATTGTAATTTAGTTATTCAAACTTGGCACTCCATCAAAAGTTGAGTCTCTCAGAAGAATCTCTTCTACAGTTTAAAAGGATTATATGGACATTTTTATTCCAAGTCCCCTTCTCTTTCTTTCCTCCTCTCCCTCCCTCCTTCTTCATTTAACTCATTGTTATACTTTTCTCAACTATGCACAATTTTTCTACAGATATATGAGAAGAGTAGTAGGAAATATTGATAATATATTTCCAAAGAGACAGTCTACCAACATTCATGATGCTAACAAATTGGAGTTATAAGAGAAAATTGGTAATGTCTGCAAAAATTGGGTATACACACGTGTTTTGATCCACAAATTCTGGGTCTAGGAAATTTGTTTTACTCATGCAGGTATATCCTGAAATGGATGTAAAATAAGTACAAAATTTCTCACATAAACACAATGGGAAATAGTCTGCTATTGAAGAATAGATAAGTAAATAATTCTATACTCATAAAGGTAAATATTTAACTGTAAAAAATGAGGGAACTCTTTATGGTTTAATTTTGAATTATCTCCAAAGTCTAACCATTGAAAAAAATTAAGATACAGAACAGTATAAAAAGTATTTTTGTCAATAAAAATAAATTAAAAAAAAATAAAGTAAACCTTTTTTCTTTTTTAAACTTTGGGGAAAAAAGTATTTTTGTGTTTGCATTTTCTTTTAAGATGGTGATAGAGAGTAATATTGCTTGAGTATAGAAAATATGTTTGAGGGGACTGGGGCTGTGGCTCAGTGGTAGAGCACTTGCTTAGCATGTGTGAGGCACTGGGTTCAATCCTCAGCACCACATAAAAATAAATAAAATGAAAGCACTGAGTCCATTTACAACTAAAAATATTCAACATCTCTAGTAATAAGAGAAATGCAAATCAAAACCATCCTAAGATTCCATCTCACCCCAATTAGAATGGCGATTATCAAGAATACAAGCAACAACAGGTGTTGGCGAGGATGTGGGGAGAAAGGTACACTCATATGTTGCTGGTGGGGCTACAAATTAGTGCAGCCACTCTGGAAAGCGGTGTGGAGACTCCTTAGAAAACTTGGAATGGAACCACCATTTGACCCAGCTACCCCACTCCTTGGCCTATACCCAAAGGACTTAAAATCAGCATATTACAGAGATACAGCCACATCAGTGTTCATAGCTGCTCAGTTCACAATAGCCAGATTGTGGAACCAACCTAGATGTCCTTCAATTGATGAATGGATAAAGAAACTGGTATATATATACAATGGAATATTACTCAGCAATAAAGAATGATAAAATTATGGCATTTTCAGGCAAATGGATGAAATTGGAGAATATCATGCTAAGTGAGATAAGCCAATCTCAAAAAACCAAAGGACGAATGATATCACTAATAAGTGGATGATGACACATAATGGGGGGTGGGAGGGGTTAGTGTTAGGGTTAGAGTTAGGGTTAGGGAGGGGGGCAAGAATGGAGGAAGGAAGGACTGTATAAAGGGAAAAGAGGGGTGGGAGGGGTGGGAGGGAAGGGAAAAAATAACAGAATGAATCAAACAACATTACCCTATGTAAATTTATGATTACACAAATGGTATGCCTTTACGCCATGTACAAACAGAGAAACAACATGTATCCCATTTGTTTACAATAAAAAAAAAAGTCTAACCAAAAAAAAAAGTATATATTAAAAAAAAAAGAAAATATCTTTGAAAGAATTTGTAACAAACTGATAGTATATATTTCTTTGGTGTATATAAACTAAGTAGCTAGGGACAGACCAGAAAGAGAGTTTTGCAATATGTGCTTTTAAATATTTTGAAATTTAAATTAATTATTTAAATATAAGAATTATTGGGCTGGGGAAATAGCTCTGCTGGTAGAGTGCTTGCCTCGCAAGCACAAGGCCCTTAGTTCGATCCCCAGTACTGAAAAAAAAAAAAAAAAAAAATTATTGCAAAATAATAAAAATATTAAAATTACAGTAAATACTGCACATTTCTTATTTAAAATTAAACATGTCAACTATTGTGTTATTAAGGGTTGTTAATAATCAAGCAATTTTAAATAGTTTGTTAAAGTTAAAATAACCCCACAATTGGAATTATTTGTATGAATTATGATAATCCAAATTTACAGTAAAGGAACAAAAGAGTGATTTTATGCCCCATATCTTTGAAAACAAGAATTATCAATAGACCTCTGTATTCAGGCAGGCAGACTCCCTTTTAAGGTAGGAAGAAAATCTAAAGTTTCATTTACAAAAATCAAAATAAGGAATTACTGATAATGCATATATTCATTAAAGAATCCATATCATTCTTCTGGACTTGTAGAGGTAGGGTTTTTCTGTGGCTTCAAACAGTGACCTAGCTATTCTGCCTAATTTTATACAAGTCATTGTAAAATTTATAAATTTCCCAGCTTGTATTTTGGCTACCTTTGTAGAGGTCTGGCTATCCCTATGATGTGAAGTAACAAAAAAAAAAAAAAAAAAAAAAAAAAAAAAAAAATATATATATATATATATATATATATATGTTGATGTTATTTTTACAAATCAAACTAATCAGGATAATTTATATTTTAAAAAGTGATGAAATATATCAAAATTTTCATGACCCTAACTTAAGGAAAAATTACTTCATTCTTGGCAGTGATGTTTTTAGAATTATTATCCTGAATAAGCTAGAAATATTCTATTCATTCTGGTTATCTTAAATTGACAACTAACAAATGCCTTATCTCAGGATAGAAGGGTTTCAGTGAATGAAAGTCTTTATCTACCAATTTTACACTTAATTTCTAATTTCTTGAAGGAATATTTCCAAACAGACTTCTGTATCAGCAAAAAGCAAAGTTCCTATCCTGCTCAGTCTTCCCATTTCTAACCCCACACATACAGACAATATAGCAAGGGGAATAAGAAAAGCCAGAAGTTGTATTAGATTCTGGAAACATTTGCCAGTCCAGCTGACAGATACAATGTGCAAATAACTTTTCTAATAATGATATGACAAACCTGTACCAGAGCCTTTTCATACGACCTTACTGAATTCTCACACAAAATTAGGAAGCTTAATTAGACAAGCTCTCATTAAAGTGAGGGAACCAGAATGTTAAGTAACCTCTACATATGTGCATATTCCTACAATAGACATGTTACCTATAGATGGATATTTATAGGACTTAGTTTTATTTATGTCCTACACGGCACTGTGATATGTTTTGACCTGATCCTCTGCTTAATATTCTAAAATGTAACATAACTTTGAAGAAACAAATAGCAGTGGTGTCATTTTAGTGCCAATATAAAGCAAGTCTTCAGAAATGACTGTTGAAATTTAATCCTACAGATTCTCCACCCTTTGGAGTATGTAATGTATGAAATCATCCATGGAATTCAAGTAAATTCAGAATCTATTTGGAGAAGACGGTCAAATAAAATGAAGCATTGTGTACAGTGTCTATAGAGTACAAAAAGCCTTTGAACAAATGGAAATAAGAGAAGCATTGGAAGCTCTGAGTAAGAAAGGAATTAAAGAAATATGTATTGGCACCAAGCAATACAACTTTTTTTTTTTTAATGACCCTAACCTAAAGAAAAGGCAGGTCATTTTGGTGGTGTTCTGGTGTCAGAATCTGAACAGGCCTACCACTTTCCAGATGCCAGGACAAAATATCTAGAAGCCTAGAGAGAAGCATTATATCAGTAGGACCATTTTATTATAAGGTAGCATTCTGCATGGAGTTATGATGATGGGGAGATGTTTTATGTTATGCCATTATAAATTAAAAAAGCACACAGCAATGACACATTTGTTATACTTTCCATCTGTGGTGCTTGCTTCACAACTTTCAGTTGTACCTATTTATTATGTTATTATTTACATTCAAATGAAATCCGGGGAGAAATACAAATAAGACATTCTTTTTCCTGACTCACTTCCTGTACTGGATATGGTGGAAGACTGTAGCACCTCCTCAAATAAAGCAACTCTTTTTCATATTAGCCAGTGACATCGTTTTCATGGCTGGGGATTCTCAAATGATTTCCAAAGATATATGTACAATTTACATAGAAAGCAAGCCAACACATCATGCCAAAATATTCCATTGAATATTAAGATATAATACCACTTTTCTTTGCCTTTTTAAAAATGTTTTAAATACTTTGAAAGTTTCTGTAATTTCCTTAATTTTTTTCCTCTATTCTCTTCAAGGAGGCCACAAAAAAATGAGTTTTGTAGACCAGATGGCAGAACCAACCACCATATACTCTTAAAGTAACCATTTTTAATTATTAGACTCCTAAGAACTTCCCAGGGGCTACTCTGATAAATTGTAAGGAATAAGCTTCTTTGATTTGAGAGTACAAAGTTTCCTATTTAAATCCACTTTTCTCTTTAGTCTTTGACAGATACCATGGCCGTAGACAGTTGATTTGGTTTACATTGAAATTTTCCTCAGAAAGTTTTAAATGTTCTCTAGTACTTTATGTCTCAACTACATGAACAATGAAATATTTCTTCTCTTGAAGTAGTAGTTTGAAAATAGCAATCCTGACTTTATTCTTTGCCACACTGGAGTGTGTCCTGCATGTTTACAGAGCAAAGCATTTGAAATAGGTTGAGCTTGAATAAGAAAGCAACTTTTCAACTAATTCCAGCTTCAAATCCTTGCTTGGAATAGAGTTAGCTATTTTTATTTATCTGGAATTATCTAAACAGCTATATATGTTGTTTCCTGTATTTTTCAAATGTGGCATAACCCTCATGTTGCAAAAAACTTAGATATGATCCAGGAGCATACATCATCCTTCTCTGTCCAGAATCATTGGGCATTTTATTAGTCGGTTACTAAACGAAGTGCCACAGACTGGGCAGTTGAAAGAACAGAATGTATTTTCTCAGGGTTCTGAAGGTTAAAAGTCTGAGCTCAAGATTTCAGTAGGTTCAAGTTACTCAAGATAGGCATAACCTCCCTTTTTGAATTTAGAGGGACATTTCCTACAGTGTCTTCTCATGGTCTCCCCTTTATGTGTCCTAATCTTTTCTTGTAAGTACACCAGTAGTGTTGGACTGGGCTCCTTATGACCTCATTTTGCCTTGATTTTCTCTTTAAAGGCCTTATCTCCAAATAGTCACATCAGATCAGAAGGTAGCAGGGTTCAAGGCTTCAGTATATGATTTTGTGTGTTGGTGAGAGAGGTAATTCAGTCCATAGAAGGCATGGTGTGCATTTTTAGGGTGATATGTTTGTTCTTTTAGTTTGTCTCTGCTCATGCTCCAAGTCAACAGAATAAAATTTTAGAGGACAGAAATAAGATATAAAATGTCTACAAGTTCATTGATATTCACTTTAGTAATTTTTTTAGCATCCAGGAAAGCCCCTTCCTCTTAGAAATATCAAGCAACTTTGACAGCTGTAACTTTTAGAAGCATACAGTATCACACTCAGTGTCCAGTCTCCATTCAGTTTGTTTATTCAATAAAAATTAAGTGAACAAACAAATTATCAGGCCAACTGGCCTAGTTTTCTAAGATAATATCCTCAGTCATACCTCACATTACATCCAAAGTGTCCTAGGAAAAAACTTTTAGCTGGGCTAGCATGGAAAGATGCTGCTTTGAGCACAGGGTTTATGTCACCAAATTTGAGAATTTGTCACATCTCCAATCCGCCAGAAATGAGGTTGAACTGCCACATTCAGACGACAGCACTACATGAAAAGGTTGAGAGAATTGAAGGATTCCACCCACTTCCTTTTGATCCTCTCTGTTAGAAGCTAAACTAAACATCAGGTACATCCTTATAGATAAACAGTGTTGTATCCACTTTAATATCTAATCTTCCAGTCTGATTTTATGGCCAAAAATACTATTATTTTTTGAATCGATAGTCCTTCTGGCATTTCTTTCATTTATGATGTGAATTTCATGTATCCAGCAGGCCTTTTAGATAAGAGTTCCAAATGGTCATCAGTACTAGAAGCAGATACAACATTCTTCATGAGAGTTTCACAATATAATAGGTTCTTATCACCATACTAATGAAGTCAGAGCCCTTCTCTCCATACTCTGGAAGGTTGGGGTGTCTTTCCCTCTTTTTTCATTGCAGCAGTCAAGGCTTTTAAAGTGTCATGGAAATCATTACAAGGTAAAAACACCACTTGTTTTTTTCTGTCTTTTTTTAATATACAAGGAATTATCTCTTTACTCTTGTGTTACTATTCTACTCTGGATACTTCAAGGTATGTGCACCCACAGTTCAACCAATACTAAGATAAAAAGAGTTTGATTTTAGTTAAAATTGAACCTGATATTGCAATTTCTCATCATACCAATCTATAGAGCAATCTATATAATGCAAGTGGTGCTCAAATTCCTAGTCATATTTAATGCTCCTTTTTTCCTTAGAAACTACTTTGAACTTCTACAACTATCAGAGATCCATTTTTTTAGTTCTTCTTGGTAAGAAAAATTGTTCTAATAGCTATAGTCAACTTTTTTCTTTCATATACATATAGTATGTATGTATATGTATTGCTTATACACAGAAAGTTTACTTAAAAAATAAGTAAAAATGTACTAAAGACTCTTCATGAAAGGCCACTTCTTAAGACAGGCTTATTTGAAAATAACTTTTAGGTATATTTTTGTGATCTCATAAAAATCACACAGTATTTGGATTTGGAGCTTGACAGATTATCGATTCTGTCTATGTGCTTTGAACCAAATGCCATGACCAAAGTGAATTTCAGATAGCTTAAAATTAGAGCACCAGGAGAATCCAGGACAGATCTTGAAACTTAGTAAGGATGATGAGATATCTTGATTCAACCAGACTTATTCCCAGTATTGGATTCTGGCATATAACATTTTTTGTTGGTCTCATATGAAAAACTGCATCACACTGAGATAAATCCTACAAAATAACCAGGATGGTTTTTGATGTTTACTGTGGGTTTCCATTGCCTGAATCCCTAATATATTTTGCCTTTTGGACTTGATTCATCTTCCCCACCATAGTGAAATCTTGAATATGTGTGTTTCCTTATGTTTTCCTAATGTTTTTCAGATAGATTTTCCCATTTGGTACATACTACTATACTTCTATCTTCATTTCTCTCTCTCTCTCTCTCTCTCTCTCTCTCTCTCTCTCTCTCTCTCTCTCACACACACACACACACACACACACACACACATACACATACTACCATCACCACCAACAACAACAAGAACAACAAAACCCAACTAATACATACACAATGAATAATTGGTAAATTCAGGCCTGGAGGTAATGCTTGTGTAATATGTTTTTCCACTCTCTCTTATTTCCTCTGCACCCCATCACCATGCAACTATTTGCTCCATCTCTGCTCCTTTCCTAATGAAGTTTCTTCTTATTGCCAATTTTTATATCTATTCATATAACAATCTGTGCCTTGTATAAATGAGTAATTAGTAAAGACTGGCGTTAGTTTACAGGTAAAAGCATAGCCTCAAGTAAGACATTTAAAGATAAAATCTGAAAATCCCTACCCTTAAACTAATAGTCTATTTACTATCACTTGCAATTGCTATTTGCCTTTTCCCCTTCTGCTACCAGCCAAGACTAAGTCTGAACACAGCTGTATTGAACGTAGTGGAACTGACTGGCTTCTCATCGAGGACTATCACTTGTCAGCTGTGAGGAAGCTACTCAGCTTACCCATACCTCATTTTCCCTCTCTGTGAAATGAATATTAAGATAACAATAGCACGTGCCTCATTGTCTTCCTGAAAAATTCAGATAATGAATTTAAGATGTATAGTATAGTCCCCGGTACAATGTAAGGACTACATAATTAATGGTTATTATTTTTACTGCAAAGTGCCTGAAATATAATCATACAAAATTTATTCTGTAAAAGGTTTTGATTTTATCAATATTAATTGTCCACTCTCAAATTTATATTAAGGAATTCATGGTATATGCATATCTAAATTTCTACTTTCCTGCCTACCTAAGGTAAACCTCATAAGCCAATATTTACTGAGCAATTTCTATAGACCATTACAGATTCCATTATAATGTTCTTAACCAGAAGTATTATTTGTAGCACCAGAAGATATTTGAAGATATCTGGAGACAGCTTCCATCACCATCACTGGGAAGTGCTGTTGGCATCTAGTATGTTGAGGCAGGGATGCTGCTAAACATCCTTTAATGCACAGGATCATCCCATAACAAAGAATTATCCATTCTCAAATGTCAATAGTGTGTTACTGTTGAGAAACCCTGTCCTGTCAGAAAAGGGAAAAGTTTAAGATATCCTCACTACTAACAATTGTGTTAGAAGATGCTTATCAAATAATGCAAATGTCTTTGCAGTGATGCTTGCCAACAACAGGAAAGGCTTATGGTTAGTACTTCTTGAAGACTGGTTGGCTTCATGAGAAAGCATATTATCTGGACATAGCTATATATTTAGATAAAACACCATGGCCTTGAAAAGTATGCCTTGAAAACTTCTGGGATCTTGGGATCAGGGATCTTGGCCTTGCTTGATTACAGAGAACTTGATTTAAAAACTTAACTATTTTATTCCAAAAGACTCATTCCAACTCCTGTCACATTGCTTCATTAATGTACTTGTTGAAGGACTATAGATTATTATTATTTTGTTTTTAAAAGGAAACTACATAGATATCTAGAGTGGGAATGTTGGTTTAAGTGGAACAAGTTGATATTACAGTGTGTGGCATTTTATGGGAACATGATCTAGTGGTATTCATTGATCAGCAAACTTTCTTTCATACATTGAAGTATTCAATTTACATAGTCACTAGAATTAACTAATATGTATGTGGAGGTGACTAATATCAATGACATTTTCCTTGGTTAAACAATTATTTGTCACTGGTGGTGTTTTCTTGCTTAAGAGAAAATCATTCCTTCTTACCCATTGAACATTTTCCTTTAGCAATCTCAAAGTTATGCACCCAATGTCATTTCATGTTGGACTTTTCAGATAAATTTTTGATAATTATAGTTGTATATTGTGATTGTGCATGTGTGTGCGTGTGTTTTTAGGTTTCCACTTAAAGTTCAGTGCCAAAGCTACAGTACTTATACATTTTCTAAATGTGTTTTAAGCAATAAGTTGTACAACATTTTTAGAACATGTGTTAAGCTATTTCTCTAAGAATGAAGCTCTTAACAAAACATAAGCACTCTGCATGAGATCTTAGCAGCAAAGTGCTTAAAAGATAAAGTAAGAATTGGTACCATGGGAAGAACACCAGCTGTAGAGCGCACAGGTCCATTATGAGAAGTATGGTAGTGGGTAGGGAGAAAATGATTTAATCAGGAGTAAAACCAATTTTATTATAAGGGCACGCAGGGGGTGTGGCACCATAGTGAGAGGGACATTTCAAAATATCTGACAGATTTCAACAATGTGAAAACCCCGTTCTTTAAAGTGACAGTAAACCCCATCAGGTCTCCCTTTTTGATGCTATTGTTAACAGTTGACTGTTTAAAGCTGGCCTGCTATGATGCTGTCGGCCTATTTCAATAGTGGGTAGCCAAATAAAAGACTAATTGTTGAAATACAATCAATCAAAAATGATTGCAGGGCAGAAAGAAGGTCTCTTCTGCTGATTTTGTTGTGGATCATATTATTGTGTTATGATCGAGGTAGGAATGAAGATTGAAAGGGAAGAAGAAAATAGCCTATCTCACATAAACAGATCTACCTAATTTCTCCCCCTCCCCAAACTTACTATGACACAGAAATATCACTTACTAGCCCTAAAAATAATAGTCCATTTAAAAAGAAAAAAGATCTGATAGAATTTGAGCTAATATTTTTAAAAGGGTATGAACATTATTAGCAAAACAGCTCATGCAGAGAATCCCTACAGTGTCAATTCTCGGCTTTTCTTACATTTTTTGGTGAGAAATTCTCCTCAGCATTCATGAAACTGACACCAAGGAGGCATGTGACTGTGAGCCCAAGACATCAGTAAAGAAACAAAATTCCAGTTGATCATGTACCTGTTAAGTTCTTGCCAGGTGTCTCAGCTTTTCGGTTAACCCCCAGATTGTATAAAACAATTAGCTTTTGTTTTCTTTAAGTCCAGAATCTAAAACCTTTTCCATGTTGCACATTCAGAAAGACAAATCCTACGGAACAACAGCAATATCTATCTGTCTTGCTTTCTTTTAATTATATGTAAAGATGTCACTCTCTGACGCTAATACATCCATTTCTTGAAGAGAATGCTTCCAAACTTTCAGATCGCTGGGGGAAATGAAGATAATAACTGCCCAGCACATTTTATTTCAGCTCAAACCTTCATTCTGGCAGTTACTTTCTTTAGTATTTCAGTGTCTCAACTCACACTTCCCAAGCAAACACTTCTCTTGTTTCTAAAGAGTTGGTAAGCACTTGTGGTTTGTCTTCAGTGTGTTATCATTTTTGACAGCTTTGCATAGCCTATGTAGGCCAACAGGGGTCTGTCTAATATTGTTGCTGGGCACATTCTCCTCACTGAGATGAAAACTGAAAAAAAGATATTTTTGAAGCAGTAAGAAGGAATTAATATCCTTTCTCACTCAGCATTGTATTCCTTGCTGACTTTATATTCAGGCAAAAAAAGGAAAAAAGTGTTACCCATTATTCCCTTGTACATAGCAAGGCTAACACATGTAAAGCAATAACTCATTTTCTATTGCCATGTTTAGCATATGTCTCCTGTTGGCTCAGCAAGGCCTTTAGGCCGGTCCCTTGAGCCGGCCATCATTGGCAACTCTTAGCCCCTCAGTCTCAAAACCAAATAGCTTTGAATCATGTTGAGCTGTGATGCTAATTTTCATACTGATGCATTATGGGAATAAATGTATCTGACATACTGTGTCAATGGCACCGTCTCTTTGTGTGTCTTGTTTTTTGTTAGCTGCATTCCTACAGATGGTATTCCATTGAAAATGTTCCCTTCCTACGGAAAAAGGGGAGGGAAAAAAAAAAAAAAAAAACCACGCACAGCACCAAACCTCTAGGTGCAGAAGGCTGTTAACGGTTGCTGATGATAGTAGGCAAACATTAACATAATAATTAGTGTCTTGTAATTGTTTCATTAAAACCAGTTGTTCCATTTCTCCTCGTGTTTTCCCAGAAGAGAAGCTGAATTTGGACGACAGCCAGTGGGAGGACATCCACGTTGTCACCGGAGCACTGAAGATGTTTTTCCGGGAGCTGCCTGAGCCGCTCTTCCCCTACAGTTTCTTTGAGCCGTTTGTGGAGGCGATCAGTAAGTACCTCTCAGAACGAAGCAGTCGGCGGAATAGCCTGGCATCATGGAATTATTAAGTAAATAATAAGAATAATGATCATAATAACAAAGGAGAACAGATAATGTTCCCAAAATGTTCCCAATGCTCCATGTCTCTCATTTTAAATTCTGTGTTTTCAATGGTTTGTCTTATTTCTGACCCGGTAATATTATTTGAGTTTTTTTAAAAAAGAAATTATTCAGGGAAAAAAAAAAAAAAAAGAAGATAGCATCCTATTTAGGGTAACCGAATTTAACTAGGCTTACTCAAATGAAAATAGCATCCATGGAATCTGCCGTAAAGAAGTCACCATTTGCACCACTGGTTCCTTCCTTTATACTTTCAGAATTCCAATGAGTTTGCAGACAAAGGGGTCTTATAAAGGAATGTAACTAAATTAAAAATTACATTTTATTAAATATGTGTTAAATCATCAAGTGAGACATCACGTTCTCTTGGTTCAGTCACTCTTCGCTCACACTAGTAAATAGATGCAGTTTACTTATGAGCACTGTGAAAACCAAATTAAGTGATGACAAGTTTCTTCTGTTTAATGGGTGACTTAAGGGAGGCTAGTTAGATCACTTACTAACCAATAGTCATTGTACACTCCATGAAACTTCTCTTGCTATTATTTTCTCATTTATAAAATAGACACACACTTAAGGAAGAATAAACGAATAAGTGAATGAATGAATGAATGAAAATCTTTTCCACATGCAGGAAAACTTCTGCTATAGATCCTTAGAAAAGCAAATACTAGTACATCTCTAAATTTAATATCTTAGGGTACATTTACTTTAACTGTGACAGCTTGGAAAGAGTTTCCTGGCAAGCAAGCTGATATAAGGAGGAAAGAGGAAGAAAGAAGAAAGAAAGGTAAAATTAAAAGCTTGCAAGCCTGGCAGGAGCTTAATTAAAGTCCCAACAAGAAAAATCTCCAAGCAAAAATGTTCGACTTAGGAGGTCTAATCTTGGATGACTGTGTGTGCAGGGTTCCCAGGAGTGGGAGTGGGGACTTAGGGGACCCATATTGGAGAACAGTTCCTCAACATGTCCTTTCATTTTGATTTTCACTCACAAAAGTCTTCACACTTGTTTAAAGCTCTGACAAAGTGAATCAAGTGTATTGAAGAAGAGTATTTTCTCCCATGGTCTTTTTCTTGTTGCCTGCTCACAATTTCGGCTTTGGTTGTTGCTGTCACTGTTGTATCACATAGTAACAGTCTTCTCATTATGAGTTTGGCAAAGAGGGGGAGCTCTTATCCCTGATTACAACTTTTCATTTCATAAAATTATTCCACTTCTCAAGGTCAGTGAGGTTTTATAGTTCTCAGTTTCTCTTAACTTCATTTAAAAAGGAGGAATAAAGAAAAAAATAGACAAGCATGCATTTCCTAACAACTTATTTGGATATTCTGTCTTGACAATATGCAAGCATGGAGGATCATTTACAATGCTAGGACAGCATTCTGGTGGGAAATTGGAGTGATTTGCATATACCTACTCTGTGTACATTTAGTGATATAATGTCATCTTGAACTTCATAATTTTGAGGATTATCCCCTTTGGAAACATACTTGCCACATATGCTGATTTCTGGGCTGTGATGTAGGATACCCTTCACTTAAAATTCCTCTAGTTCACCTGATTCCAGAGACAGTAGTCAAGTCATTCCCTTAGCTTAAGAGAAAGGAAAGCAGGCCCTCAAAACTCAAGTGAGTTTGTGTCCTTCAAATTGCCATAAAGAGTAGGATAATCTCTGAAATATTCTAGACTTAAATCCAATTTGCACAGAATTGCAGAGATGCAAACATGGTCAGTACTGAACACAGCAAAAGAGAGGCAAAACTGTGTGCTCCAGACCCAGGACTTTGGCAAGGGCTTCTGCCAACTTACAGAGTGGGTTATGGTAAGAATGAATGACATAATGCTTAGGAAAGTCCTTTAAAGATGTAAGAAGCTGTAAAGATGCTAATAGTGTTTGTCCAGGGGAACTGTGTTTGGAAAAGTAACCTGAAAGAGAAGAGATAGGAAAGTTTTCCCTTCATTGTTCAAGGCAAGGACAATCGGGACTATTGTCGGAATGTTTGTGTCCCATCAAAGTTCAGATTTGCAAATTCTGATCTCCACACTAATGGCATTGGAAGTGGGGCCTTTGGAAAGTGATTTAGATCATGAGGGCAGAGCACTCATGATGAGATTAGTGTCCTTATAAAGAGATCCAAGAACCATCTACCATCTCTTTCACCATATGAGGACACTCCTAAAAGTTGCCATATATGAACCAGAGTCGGCCCTCACCAGATCCTGAATCTGCTGGCCCCTTGATGGTAGAATTCTCAGCTTCTAGAACTGTGAGAAATAAATTTCTGCTGTTTATTATCTATGCAGTTTATAATAGCAGGACAAAAAGACTAAAACTCAGCAACCTTATCTAAACTCAAAAGAGCAGAATGTCCTGATTTCTTAATATGTAAAATGGATGGGTAAACCAACAGGGTAATGTAGGCAATGTTATATTGTTGGATAGAGACATATACTAATCCATTTATTTTGGGCATAATCTTGAAGCTAGTTCTTGTGTTCTAAATTCAGAATTCATTCTAGATCATAATTCATATTTAAATATCTTGAGGAATGGAAGAATGGCACCTAGATCCTTAGAAATGCTTAAAAATCACACCAGAGGAATCACTTTTGCTCCCTTGAGCACAAGTTAAGCTAAAAAAATTTTCAAAATTATAAAAACATTCATTTCCAGACCCAGGAGTCCAGGGCTTTATCACAGACCACATTTTCTTATGGAATCAATACAATGAGAACATCACCAAATTTGCTCATGAGTTCTTGACTTTATAGAAAAAACAGTAAGTCTGTTAAGAAAATGCAGAGTATGACTATGTATGCTGAGTCAGGGTCTCTTTCTTCTTGTTTTCTCTACTATACCAGAGGGTTGACCCTCACTGGCTAAATTTCACAGGTGTTCTTGGGGATTGGCTTCTAACTGTGGCAGCCAGTAGAAGCCACTGGCAGGAGATAATAGTTGGAGAGAGAAGCAAATTCTAGCTGGTTTATTAGTTTTTTCCCTCACCCCTGTCCTCACCCACCCATCTGCCTCAGGTTGCTCTTCTACCTGGGGTTCCATCTCCTCCCTTGCTCCTGCTTTGCCTGGACAGTCCCACTCTGGTTTCAGGTTTACTCTAGTGACGCAGTCCCTCCTTTCCCTTCTAGCCTGAAGAAGGACATGGCTTCCTGCCATGGCTAATTTCTTAGTTTCCTTACTTTTACCTCAGTTTCCTCATCACTTGAGTAACTAGTTCTCTGCATCAAATTAAGTCCCTGGTGGTGTAAATACTTGAAGTGCTTTCTGTCGTTTGGTAGGAATGGGTGAAACACCATGCCTGTCAATGTCATGGTTCTTGTTCTCATAATGTTATTTCCCTTTTCTATCCCACTACCCCAAAGTCCAATTTATGATGACATCACAGTTTACCCTTTCATAGCAAAGTCAAAAGACAAATAGACCAAAAGGAGTTTTATATCCAACTGGAATGTTTTGCCTCTCAGGAGGAAATGTTATTTCTACAACAAGCAATTAATGACCGCTTCTGCTATTCGAATTACTTTTAATTTTCATTACATGTTTGAAAGTCATTATTGAGTATTCCAAGAAGAGTGAACAGAAGGCATTTACTTTTTAAAATAGTTTCTTTTTGGACCAAAAACAAACATTAATATCATAAGAATCTGCAATTGCCATAGTGATCCCCTGTCTGATAATACTCATTGGGGTAACAAAAACACTAGATTTTGTTTTTATATTTCAGAATCCAAGTACTGCCACTATTGATCTGTAATTCTATAGTTGAGGTCAATGCTACTGGGTCACCTGCAGATTATTTTGTGGGAATTTAACCCACTGACTACAAGGACTCAATTCCCTGGAAATGACTTTTGTTGAAGGCATTATTAGTACAGTGAATGTAACCTTGGTAAAAAAAAAAAAAACAAAAAAAACACAGTTATAGAGTTTTATGATAGGAGGTACAGTCTTGTGGCTAGAGGCCTGCAGGGGGTCTAGACATTTCCAGTAGATCTAAATCCTAGGAAATGCACTGTTTATTTCTATTCCCATCTTTTTCAATCTGATAAAACTACAGATCAAAAGAAAAGAGACAACAAGCAGTGTCTTTTTTTTTTGTTTTAATGTCTGTATTTTCCCAAAGTTTCTGGGAAAGAAAAAGAGAGGAGAAAACACTCATTGACATTTCTGTTTGTTGTCTCATGGAATCCTCAAAATAACAAAGCATAAGTTACTGAAGAAGTAGAAAGGTCATATGGAAAATAATTTCTAGCTCATACAGTTACTATGAGAATTAAATAAGAAAACATTTTTCTTACCATACCTACTTATATTAGTTGCTTATTAAGTAATTTTAAGAGAAATCAATTGTTTTAAAAGAGTCCCAAATTTACATAGCTCAGAAAATTGTATTTAGCATTTAACTCCACACTAAAACACAACTTTTTATCTTTTTCTGTTACCTTGATGAATAACTATCTACTGTTGCCAAATATCTATTACATCATTCTTCATGAGGCTTATATGTCCTAAATCATTGTATGTAAGACCACAACCAATTCTTTCTTATTTTTTGAACTGAATTTAGAATTAAATTATAGGTCAGAAATTTTCGTATTGGAATTTTAGTTTAGAAATAAGATACAACTTTCTAAGAGTGAGCAGTGTTTCAGTATGTATTACTAGATATTAAAATAATCAATTTTTTAAAATGTCACCTCTGAGAACATGTTTAACACTTTATTTTTTCTAAGCAATTTAAAAATTCATTATGATATACACAATGTTATTTTCCTGTTTCATAAGAACAACTATTCTAGGCTTAATTTTATTAGTATTAGTTTATTACAACTTTTTACTTGTATCAAATTATAATCTGCAAGCAAACAAATCTTACAGAAGAGTTTATGATGAAAAACTCTGATTGGATCTGATCATTTGAGATCCCCGGGCCTGTTCAAGAGAGTTCTCATTTGACTCCGTCAATGTTTGTTTCTTCCAGTGATTACTTTCCTAACTGTAGATAATATTTCTACTTTTGATTTGTCAATCATAGATATCTTTTATCACCTGACATGAAATAGCGATTCATTCTACTTCATTTCTTCCAGTATTTGATCATCATGTTTTTATTATATTTGGAAGTTAAATAATATGCTTAAACTTTATTTCTTGTTTCATCAACAGCCCACACAGTATCTGCTAACTCTTGCCTTCATAAGATGAGTGTTCTTCTTTACACCCTATCCAGCTCTTTTTTCTTCTTTCATGGTCATTCTGGTCATTAATTCCTTTACATTTTAATTGTTGTCATAAGTATTCAGTAATTTGTTCTATTAGAGAAATAAAAAACAATACTTATATTTGCATTAGTATGACTCTAGAAGCACTGTTCACTTCCTATACCAGTGGTTTTGCAAAGGTTTCTTCTCTAGAGTTCACTGTCACAACTCCTTCTCTTCCTAAAGAATAGTTCTCACAAGGTTAACTATCATCTCTTTGTTACTCTTCAAAAACTTCTTAAATTCTTGGCTACATTGGATTCCCTTTGTAGTTGAATCATGATTCTCCTGGGTACATTTTTTTAAATTTATTTTTCTTGGTGTTTGTGATTGTTCTCTTCTGTGCTTTCCCACCCCCTGATGTTCTTTCTCACTCTTTCCTGATACTATATTCTTTGGTTTCATTTTTCCAGGATGCCTCCTTTCTAGTGCCTTTTCTCTGCCTCATTCATATTGGAATAGTTACCTCCAGGACTTCTTCAGGGTGCCTGGCCAGAGACTTCTTTCTGCTTTGTAAGTTAGAGCCACTGTTTCCTAGAGGGCTTGTATCTTAGTTTCCTTTTGCTGCCATAACAAATGAGCTCCACAGTTCTATAGTATAAAAATCTAACATGGTTTTCACAAGTAAAGTCAAAGTGTTGGTGGAACTGCATTCCTTTCTGGAGGGTCTAGGGGAGAATCTACTTACTTGCCCTGTGACTTCTAGAGGCTGCTCAATTGGGGAAGTGGCTCCCTTCCTCCACCTTCACAACCAACAATGACCAATTATGTCCTTCTCATATTACAACATTCTTACCTTTTCCATAGTCGTACCTTCCTAAGACACATTTTGTTTCCATTTTCCACTTTTGAGACACTTGTGATTACATTGGTTTCACCCAGATAATTCAGGGTAATCTCAAGATCCTTAACTTATCCTTTAGGAGTCTATTCTGTCAGCCACAACATGTTTTTCTCTCTTAGTTTATACAGCCAATACCTTCTACACCTCCAAGTCACAAATGATGATGTTAATCCATCTATTTTCGTCTCCCTTCTCTCAAATCAAACCAATCTTCACAGTCGAGATCATACTGCAACTATATATTGATCAGTAGAAGAAAGAAATTATCTTGTGCATTTATTTACTCCTATTATTTATGAGAGATAAGATTAAGAGATTTGACTCAAACCTGAACCAAATCTCACATTTGAAGGACTTGAATCATTTCATTTGGTGATATTCTGAATCTCAGCTCTTTTGTACTCACAGTAGACCATGTGTGCATTTATTTGTGAATTTGTTGAATTGCACTTTTCCAAAGTTGCCTTCTATGGGTAAAAATAATGACTTTTTCTTCCACCCCTAAGCAAGGTTCTGTATATTTTCCATGATGGAAATGAAACAAATGCTAATTTCTTGATCAAGACAACCTTATGTTTCCAATATAATCCCTTTTGCCATCTTTTCTAGTTTCCTTAAGTAAATATTGTATATACTTATAATATATAAACAAGTGTTATTTATGTTGTTTATTTACATATTACATATATGTATAATGTATGTGTATGTTTGTGTGTATGTGTATGTGTGTATACACACTAAAATTCAAGTATTAATCACCAAAGGTAGAGTATACCCCATTCCTAGTTCTTAAACCCAACTCATAATCACACTAAGATGATTGAAATCAAAGGTATTACTCTGTGGCAAAAAATACCTATTACATGTTCTCTTATTTTGTTTTCCACCTGTGGTCATCATGCCATTTGCCTATAAAGTACACTTTTAGTAGGTAATTGGGGGGAAAAAAGCCAGTCAAGTATATTTGCAAATATTTTTTCACTCTTGACTTTATCTTGCCCTTTGGTCAAATTATTTCTGATGCATCATCAACTCTGTGATGACACTTTTTGGACAAAAAAGAAACAGAACTTGTAAGGCCCTTAACTAAAAATAGTTACTAAACATGAAAGCTTGATAGTAGCAAATTATTTACAACCAGAGAAAGTAAAAACCAGAGTTTAACATTTTATCATAAAGAAACCAAAGATGAAAAAATAAAACACAATGAAAATATCCTCTATTGCACAATTTCAATGAAATTGGAAATTGAAATAAAGGTAAATTTTATAGAGATTCCCTTAGTTTTCACAACAAGCTAACATTCTCATATATTTGGTGGACTTTTTATTGGGGTTGCTTTTTAATTTCTGGGTGTGTGTGTGAGTGTGTGTGTGTGTGTGTGTAGGCAAACTGGAAATTTTATGGCTGATGCCTAGCCTGTCTCTTAACTCATTCTAATTATATTCATAATTAAAATGTAGAAAAATAGTTGACTACAGCCAAATGGCTTACACAGGTGTCTCTCTGTAGGGATGGTTTAGTGCTAGAAAATAAACAACTGGACCTCCATCTACTTACTTTGGCTTAATAAAAAGTCCTTTATATGTAAAACCAGAAGGTGATTCAGAATTAAAATTGGGCCTTGACTCTGAAATTAATTGAGTGGTAAGACATCAACTTCACTAGAAAATGTGCTGCTTGTCTTTTTGCTTTTCCTTTAGACTTCTATTTTACTTGCACTCCTTTCTTCCATATCCTTAAGAGGTCACTTTTTCAAAGCAATAAACGTTTCAAGCTGAGCAATCAGCCAGGCAGCCTTCATGAGTCAGCTTCCTGAGCATCCCTACTCCTACTGAGTAGACATGCTTTTAAAAAACAGATAACAAAATGCAGAATTTCTTCTCAATACCTCAGTGGAAAACAGTTATCTTGACCCATTCCTTTAATGGGGGATTTGAGTGGCTGGTTTTCACTGCCTCAATAGATCCTAATGAAATTCAGGGTTTGTGGCCTGTCATTCTACACTGAGCCTCTTGCCTCATTTCACATTCTTTAGTTCATTCTGCA
Organism: Sciurus carolinensis; assembly: GCF_902686445.1. Taxonomy (NCBI): domain Eukaryota; kingdom Metazoa; phylum Chordata; class Mammalia; order Rodentia; family Sciuridae; genus Sciurus; species Sciurus carolinensis. The sequence goes on from NC_062215.1 coordinate 95,410,775, forward strand.
CTGTGATCATCACTGATGGACCTTCCGAAACGTCTTCCACCCACAACCCAGTCCCATCTCTAACTGAGGCCACGTTTGTCTCTCCTATTTCCCCAGTAACATTTTTCTCCCACCCAATACATATTTATTCCATTTATAAAGATAGGAAAATTAATATAACCAGCTTTGTTTTGTTCTGAGTAAAAGCCAAATTATTGGCAAGGTCTTCAAAGTCCTATATGATCTGGTTTCCCCAAGCCTTGCCTCTTCACAATTCATCCCACTGGGCTCCTTCCTCTTCTTTGAAAACTTCAGGCACACTGAGAGTCCTTGCTTCAACCTTTTACTAAAGCTCACGTACCCCAGATTGCCACTCACGTGCCAACTTGTTAGTGACATCTACTCTCAATGGCAAAGCTAGGTTTCCTTCCTGATCACACACCACCACCTCTATTCAAATCCTGACTCTACCATTCACTACCTATAAGACTGAAAAAGTTCCTAATCTCTCTAGGCTTCCCATTTCCAAAATAGTACCTTCTCCATGAAGATTTTTAAATAATTTCATGAAATGCTGTTTTTATTTGTAGAGTTCCTGGCACAAAATATTCAGTAAATGCTAGCTAGCATTATTACATCAGCATATAACTGGACTATCTTTTAGATAGTCTGGTCTCAGAAGACATTTCTGTCCATTCTCACTAGTCTTTCCTCTTCTCCATTAAAGCTATCTCAAGTGATACATGTATGTAGCCATCTCTAATCTTCTTTAATATTTTGTTTGTAGAATCTCAAATAGCACCAATGATTATTAAGATGATATTGCAAGATATTCTCTTACTTCACAACCCAGAAAATTCCGTTTTCTTTCTTCATCTCATGAAATTTCTCTTTTTTCTGCAGAACAACCCCACTTGATAGTCCAAAGTCTGTGCTTTGCTACAATACTGATTTCTTAATCATAACCCAAAGGCTATTCCGTCTCTCCAACTAAAGGCTGCCTTGCTTCTATTAAATATTAGCAAACCTGTGGTCCTCACAGTAGCACCTGAAGAGATGACCCCAAAGCAGTGTCATCCCAACTGGGAAGTTGGCTTCTGTGCTAAGAATGTATCCTGGTATTTCAGCTTGTGAAGGTCGTAAACTCACAGGTAGGTGGTAGGTGAGGAGATAGTGGAGGCTATGCATCAGCCTTTGAAGATGCATGTAACATTATAAATCCATCATAGATAAAAATGGTTTCAAACATCATCAACTAAACCACATTTAACAAAGAACCCTTCATTGTATGTACACACAGGCACAAGGACAGTTAGACATACAGATGCATGAATTTGTTCACCAAAACCAAAAGGGTTCAATTTTTTTTTTCCAGAAGACCTGTTCTCATCCTTTGGCTCACACTCAGTTGTACCCCCTATTTAATTAAGCACTGGTTCTTACTCTAGCCCTCCATCCCCTATCCATAAAAGAATTTTCTCTGAATAGCTTCTAGAACCATCATATGAGCCCTTGGAATGAGACATATCTTCATTTGACTCACTCTCCATTGTTCTGCCGCGTTAAACCTTATATGTGATGCTGCAGAGTACTATAAATTTCCTGGGGGAATTCTTCTCATGTTGGTACAGCAAAATATCCATGTTGAGAATTGCCAGGTGGTTTGGAGGATGGAATTTTCCCCTAAGGATTGACTCAGACATTTTCTACCTACACTTTGGAAAACAGAAACATGGAAAATGGATACACTATTATAGAAAACAAGTAGCAGCAGTGGCTTGAAGACTAAGAGCAATACACGTGGAAAGATGAAAATAAGCCTATATTTTATTTAAAAAATCCATGAACTATAGAAATGATATGAATAGTTATGAGATTTTCCTCCTTTTATTGATTGCTTTATAATTCCACTTAAACGTGCAGTTCCCCCTACCTTTCCCACAATTCCATTTTGTACACCTTTATTTTTTTAAACGCTACTCCAAAAGGTCAAATGCCTAAGGCCTTGAGTCCATGATTAGTGTCTAACCAGACAATCAGCTCTTGGCCCCTTTCTCTTTTTCTTCTCACCCTGAGAGTCCAGCAGGTGAAAGATTGACCCTTTCAGATCTCAAAGCCATTCCTCTGCCAAGTAACGGATGGGCAGACATAATTAGTGCCATCTGTCCTGCTAGTTGCAGGTGGATACTATCTTACCAACAAATGAAAACAGCAATCTATTGAGCTCCTCCTCCAGGCCTCTAACTCTAAGCACAATAGTAAGTTTGTCTCTTGATACCTTTTGTGGATTATTCTCTGAATATCTAGTTGGCATCTAAGAAGGAACCATTATCTTTGGGAATTTATATTTCTTTGTACTGTTTTATGAAAGTGTTTTAAGAAAAGTTGGTAAATAAAAATGGAATAATCTTAAGCAAACCAGAAGGACTTAAGCGTCTGTTTGTGGTGCCCAGGTCTGTTATGCTCAGAGTGTCTGAAAGGTGGACCCCTGGATAAATAAGGAGTAGTACGAGCAGAGCAGGAAGCACACCAAGGGCAAAGACAGACCAACCAGAGCATTACTGGAAAAACCACACTGGTCAATGTCAGAATTAAAGTAGCATCTTTCTCCCACAGCACCTAGCACCCAGTATTTTCCTTTCTTTCCTTGATCTCTGAATAATTTCTCATGAATCAAGGTTTCCAGATGCTTCATCAACAAGAATACCTTCCTCCAAGGTTGCTCTTCTAAAGTTTAGAAATTATCTTCAAGCAGTCATGACAAAATAGCAGAGACTTCTCTTTGTGTATGTGTGGTGGGAGGCATCAGGGATTGAACTCAGGGGCACTCAACCACTGAACCATATCCCCAGTCCTATTTTGTATTTTATTTAGAGATAGGTTCTCACTGAGTTGCTTGGTGCCTTTCTTTTGTTGAAACTGGTTTTGAACTTGCAATCCTCCTGTCTCAGCCTCCCAAGCCTCTGGGATACAGGCATGCGCCACCAAGCTCAGCATCAGAGACTGCTCTTAAGTAACAGAAATTTATTTCTCACAGTTCTAGAGGTTGAAAGCCCGAATTAGGACACCAGTATTAACAGACTTTGGTAAGGGCCTTGGCTTGCTCATAAAATCCACTAAACCTGATTACCTCCCAAAGTCCTACCTCCAAGCACTACGACACTGGAAATTTGGGCTTCACCATATAAATTTAAGAGGACATGAACATTTAGTCTACAGCAGAAATCATACTTTGTTTTAGGTGTGGAACTTTATCAGTGAAAGATAGTTTTCCCCTTTATTCTGGCAATATCTTCCTTACTGCAATGCAAGATTTAATCATCTCTTTATTAATATTTTTAAATTACATTATTGGGCTCTGAAATTGAATTTATAGTCCCAGGTGTCACCTTTACACATTTCTCTCTCTACTGTTTATGCATTTTGAAACCCACATGCAGAAATGTGCATGCACGCCTGTAGCATTCTTCTGAGTCCAGCCTGCCAGGCAACGACACGACAGGAGCGTTTTGCTTTAAGATTTTCATATTCAGAAGACTCATCTCACCTGGGTCTTATAACAACTAGAACTAGGATCAAAACCAAGTCTTTAGCTATAATTCTTTCATCTTCTCATTCAACTTTTCTCCCACTATTGTGGCATTACAAACCTGAGCAGTGTGTCTAGACCTTGTACAGCCACTGGCAATGATAGAGCAATTAGAGATAACAGTGCACAATAGTTCAGGAAGAACTTCAAAGACAGCACCAGGAGGAAAAATTGTAAAGACACTTTCCAAATTTACAAAGTAAAGTTTTCTAAAGTTTTGAACAATATTTTCAATCATAAATATGGACATACTTCATTTTATTTGACCTGGGATATTGCATATTTTGAAAATTAAAGGTTTACAGCCCCTTGTATTATCCAAGTCTATTAACTCTATCTTTACAACATCATGTGCTGTATTCATGTCTCTGAGTCATTATTTTGATAATTTTCACATTATTTCACACTTTCTTATTTTATCTATCCATTATGGTGACCTGTGATTAGTGATCTTTAATATTACTATGACAATTATTTTGGGGCACTGCAAGTTGCACCCATATAAGATGATCAACTTAATAAATGTGCATGTTATGACTGCTGTATCAATCAGCAGCTGCCCCATTTCTCTTCCTCTTGGCATAGCTCCCTATTCCTTAAAACAGAACAATATTAAAATTGGGTCAATTGATAACTCTTCAATGACCTCTAAGTACTTAAGTGAAAGAGTCTTAGGTCTCTTATTTTAAATCAAAAACTAGAAATGATGAAGTTTATTGAGGAATGCATGTGGAATGAAAGTATATACTGAAATATAAGCCTCTTGGCCAAAATGTTAGGCAAGTTGTGAATGCAAAGGAAAAGTTCCTGAAGGAAATCAAAAGTACAATTCCACTGAAAACAGGAATGCTAACAAAGTGAAACAGTCTATGCCTCAAGTGGAGAAAGTTTCAGTGATCTGCATAGAAGATTAATTACCCACAACGTTCCCCTGAGGCAAATCCACAGCACAGGCCTCTCTATAATCCTATGAAGGTTGAGAGAAGGGAGGAAGCTGCAGAAGAGAAGTTGGAAGTTGGCAGAGGTTGGTTCATGAGGCTTAAAGAGAAAAGCCATACCCATCACATGAAAGTGTAAGGTGAGGCAGCAAGTGCTGGTGGAGAAGCTATAGCCAGTTCTCCAGATCTAGCTCAGTGCACTGATAGAGGTGGCCACACTAAGCATCAGATTTTCAATGTAGATGAAGCAGTCTTATATTGGAAGAAATGTCATCAAGGACTCTCATAGCTAAAGAAGAGTAGTCAATGTGTGGTTGCAAAGTTTCTAAGGACAGGCTGACTCTCTTGTTATGGACTAGTGCAACTGACCATGTTAAGCTGCAGTCAATACTCACTGGTCATTCTGAAAGTTCTAGGGCCCTTAATAACACTAAGGCCATTCTGCCTGAGTTCTATAAATGAAACATCAAAAGTCTGTGTGATAGCAAATATGTTTATAACATAGTTTACTAAATATTTTAAGCACATTGTTGAAACCAATTGTTCTGGGAAAAAGAAAAAAAAAAAAAAAACAACTCCTTTCAAGGCATTACTGATTATTGTCCTTTGACAATGCATTTACTCACCCAAGACTCTGATGGAGATGTGAAATGAGATTAATGTTGTTTTCATGCCTGCAAACACAACATGCATTCTCTAGCCCACGGATCAAGGCATAATTTTGACTTTCTAGTCTTATTATTGAATAAATACATTCTGTAAGGTCATAGCTGCCAGAGATAGTGACTACTCTGATGGACCTGGGCAAAGTAATTTGAAAACCTTCTGGAAATGATCCACTATTCCGAATGCCTTTTAGACCATTTGAAAAGGTCAACATGTTAACATTAGCTGAGTTTGGAAGAAGTGGATACCAACCTCCACCAATGACTTTCTCAAGTTTAAGACCTCAGTGGAAGGAAGTGTAATGTAGTGGAAATAGCAGGAATACTGGGATTGGAAGAGAAGTCTGAAGTGTGACTAGATTGTTGCAATCTTATGATTAAGCTTTCATGGATAAGCAGTTATTTCTTACAAATGAGTAAAGAAAGTAGATTCCTCAGATGGAATCTACTCCTGGCACACACACAGTGAATATTATTAGAACGAAGACAAAGGATATAGAATATTACATGAACTTAGTTGATAAAGTAGTGACAAGCAATGAGAAGACAGACTTCAATTTTGAAAGAAGTTTTGCTGTGGATGCAGTGCTATCAGACAGTGTCACATGCTTCAGATAAATATTTCATGAGAGGAGTTATTGTCTTATTTTAAGAAATTGCCATAAACAACTCAAACTTTAGCAAATACCACCTCAGTCAGCAGCCATCAGCATCAAGGCAAGTCCCTCTACCAGCATAAAGACTATGACCAATTGAAGACTAAGATTGTTTTTAGCAAGAAAAAAAAATTTAATTAAATTATGAGCATTGTTTATTTAGACATAATGCCATTGCATACTTACCAAGGAATAGTGTAAACATAATTTTATATGTACTTGGAAACCCAAAAATTCTTATGACTGGCTCATTGCAGTGCTCACTGTATTGCAGTAGGATACTGCATCCACAGTATCTCCAATGTAGGTCTGTACTATGAAGTCATGGAGTAGTGTTGATACAAGTAAATCTTAGAACTGCCACTATAATTGCCACTGCGATTTATAGTATACTTACCACACTTGCACTTGAATATAGCCAAGTACTATATGTACATTTTGCCATTTAAATTCATTTGTAACACACCTTTGTAGTCAATATATTGTTCCCTCTTTCAGTTTGGGAAACTGAATCTATTCAATATTAAATAGTATGCCTCAAGTTACTGATGGGAAGTTGCAAAGCTGACATTCAAACTCAGAACTGGAAGATTTCAAAGATGTGACTCTTAACCATGATCCTATGGTTCTTTCCTGACTTGGACAACATGATAACAAGTGCCTACTTAGAAATGTGACAATCAGTAGATTTAAATGTGGTTAGTATACAAACTGATATTAGAAACTACAATGATAGGAAACCAATTTGAGCAAGAATGTCCTTTTCTATTCCTACATGTGGTCTCAAAATCTTATTTTTTTTTTTTTGAGAAAGGCTTCTTTCTTGTTTTGAAAAATTCAAAAAAATATTGTTTCTGTATCCAAGGCAACATTAAAGGTCCTCAATCCTGTGCCTAGGTTACTGGTATAAATTTTAATAAATAAAATAAAACACCAGTGAAATTCAAACACACCTAGCAGATGGAGAAGGTTAAAGAGTATGAAAATGTATTTGTAAGAACATTGAATTCATCTTTAAAGAACGTTAGCTAAGAGCACCTAGTTTGTGCAAAATGCCTCACTAGAGAAAAAAACAACCAAGTTAGCAGTAACTCCTCCTTATAGTTTAAATATGTTAAGTATAGATAGAAACATGGAAGTATGTACTCAGTATAATTCCCATCAAGTGAATGAAGAAGTAACATAATGAAATTTCTTACAACTTTCATTACCTGTGATATTTAATTGAAAGGTAGAACTACATGAAAATATCATTTTATCCCTCATGTCACTGTGCCAGAAAAGTACTTTCAGAGTCTATAAAACAAATCCATTATTCAACTCTCCATACCCATTATAAAAAGACCCAAACTATAATGAAAATAAATCTACTCACTTTTTAAAAGTATGTTTTAAATTTTTGTTGATATACAACAAATATATAGAAATGTGCCTAGAACAAGAGTATCAATAATTGGGAAATTTTAAAAATAAAATTGGTTTTCCAGGCTTGTATATTTGTGACTTTTTCTGAAAATTATTTGTAAGTTTTCTCTACTGAATATTTAAGAGTGAAAATGAGTGTATACCGTCCCTTAAGTCTACCTATAGAGCATTGCAATACTGTTTTTCTTCTCTTACTCTGACTGAAGTGCCTCTGGGGTAGGAACCATGTCCTACTCACTTCTATAGCTCCAACACTGGGTAAACATTAAAAGCAACATCCTTGGGGTGGTTGTTTCATGTCATTCCTCCTTAAACAATCCACAGAAATTAGCAGCAATGATCATGAACTGCTGAGGTGGGGAGTCAGAAGAATTGGTGGGGTAAGAAAATGAGAGAGGTGGAAATTGCACTTAATTCAATCCATCTTGTGGACAGTAAATTTAAGAATTAACTACTTACATCTCTCCAAAAGTTCTAATCTATCTATCTTATGTACTCTGTTGTGCAGTTATTATCAGAAGACCATGCAGATAATAGTCTTCATATTTTCTGTATGTCAAAGTAGTATTACTAATAATTTACAGAGACTTCATATTGATAGTTTAAAAGTTTATGAGGAAAGAAGGGGGAAATTTAAGAGCAAATATAATATTTTAACTGGATTAGTGAACTTTCGCGGTCTTCAAAGGGTTACCTGAACTCCTGCTAATTCAACTTGCCAGACTTAAATGCAGAGCCGTGGTAGAGAGGACAGTGAAACTGTACTATAAAAATAAATTACTGTCATGAATATTAAGCAACAAGAATATAATAAACATGACTGTTTGCAGGATTCTGATTTATTGGTACTGATATGCTTATAAATTATGACACTAAGTGTTTATTCTAGTTGTTTCAGAATATGGGCCAAACAAAGCTGGGTGGACACTTCCTGCAGACCTGACCATCTGCCACCAAATTCCTGCTCCTGTTGCCATGTTTCTTGTGTTAGTGACATCGGGACCATGTGTGAGCAACCATTCCCTTTAGTTGACTTTGCAGGCTGAAGTAGATTGCTTTGCTAGAATCTGATGTTCCAACTATCATACAAGGTTTCTGTTCCCTCCCAGAGGAACAATTTCAACTCCTAAGCAGCCCAAAGTCTTCCAACTTGCTCTGTTAAATAGTGCTCTCTTTTGACATAAGAGGGTCCATTGCTGTATTTTTGAAACTGTTGGCACCAGATCTGGAATTTCCCAATACTAAGCTGCACAACATTTTGTATATTTGCTTAGCAGTGGGTATTCTGTTTCGCGGGTGTTGAGAGGTTATAAAACAAAAAGGTAGAGACAGTAAGCAATAGAAAACTAAAGCTGCTGTACATCCATGTAAAGTCTGGAGGTACCTCAACTGCCATTAAGATAACCACATGAAAGCACAATGTTGGTCTTGCTGATATTCACAAGTAAAATTATTAAGATTTGTCATCCATTTTAATTGACATTATTTGGAACCAGATATTGTTCAACAGATGGCCAGAATAAGGTATCACACATTAAAAAAAAAAGCAGCATTCTCCTTCCTCAGGTTTTTAGCTTTGATGTTATAGCTCATAAAATGTTACTTCAAGAGATTAATTACTTTAAAGTTTTCTTTTCTCTAATGTTGCTGGCAGCCTGCAAGGAAGATAGTCAACAAATTGAACAACCTTAACAAAAGATGTAATTCCCCATAGTGCAGTATGCTATATGTGTATAAATTGATGATACCTGTGAAGAACTCTTTAGGATATAATGCCTGGGTATAGATGAAATCCCAGCTAAAGATCATGATGAGGCAAGTCCTAAAAGGTACATAAACTTGGAAGTCTTCAAAAATGTTATAGGGAATTTTGGCTGTATGCATCAAAAGGCTTAAAAATGTGCACACTTTTGTATTAGCCATTACATATCTAGAAATTTGCCTGATGTTATGATTTGGATGTGAGATGTCCCCACAAAGCTCATGTGTGAGACAATGCAAGATGATTTAGAGGTGAAATGTTTGGATTATGAAATCCCTCAACCAATCAGTGAATTAATCCCTTCATAGGGATTAACTGAGTGACAACTGAAGGAAGGTAGAATGTGGCTTGAGGAGGTGGGTCATTGAGGGAGTGCCTTTAGGGTATATATTTTGCATGCTGAACTTAGCTCTCTCTGTTGTCTGATCATCATGTTAACTGCTTCCCTCTGCTGTACTCTTCTGCCATGTTGTTCAGGCTAATCTGGAGCCCAGAGGAATGGAGCAAGCAGTCTGTGGACTGAGACTTCTGAAACAGAGAGTCTCCAAATAAACTTTTCCTCCTCTAAAATTACTCTGGTCAAGTCTTTCAGTCACTGCAATAAAAAAGTTGACTAAAAACACCTGAGAACATTTTTACAGACCTGGAAAAATGTGAACAGGACTTTCCCTTAAAACATTATATATAATAGTGAAAAATTTAGAAGTAACACATATTGACAAACTTAGGGAAGATTAGAGACAGGGTGAAGGGGCATGGGGAAAGAAGAAAAGAGAAGAGAAAAATGCTAAACTCATCCTTTTTACCAAGAACCCACTTGGAGGATAAGACCAGGTTCTGTCATCAACTTACTTCTTAAAGGTCCCACCTCTCAACACTGCATTGAGGATTAAGTTTATAACACATAAGCTTTGGAGTACACATTCAAGCCACTGCAAGTATGAACCTATTTCAAAATACATATGTAAATATCTATGAGTAAAGAAAAGACCAGAACCAAAATAAAATATATATTAGTAAGAACTGTGCCTGAATGATTATATGTCCTTTGCTTCTTCATTCTTTTTTTTTCTTTGCTGTGTTCTTCCTGCTTCTGCACTAGGAATATTCTGCAATCATTTAAAAAGAAGTATTAGCAGAGCTTAAGTAAGCATGTTGGGAGGGACCTCAGAATCAATTACTCTAGGAGCAAACCTGGTTTTGACTTAAATCACCTTTGTAGAAACAGATTCCTTGACCTACCCTGACAGATTTTATTTCAATGTACTGGGATGAGGTTCAGAAATTGTTTTTAAAAAACAATAAACAAACCTTCAGGTCATTGTGGTATGTAGTCAGGTTTGAGAAGCACTGATTTTATTCCTTTCTCCTTGTCGAAGCCATGGAGGTGGAGGGCAGTTCTTGCTGCCTACAGTAGATGGACATCACAGCATCTTTCCCCAAGCCAAGGTTGTATTCCTTAAGGGAAATACTGAAGAAGAAGTTGTGACTATATGGAATCTAGTTGAGCAATGAGTGACAGACATTAAACATTCCCCCCAAAGAAATATAAAAGTGCAATTATTGGGATTGTTTCATGAAGGAGGCATTACAAGTATACAGAGTTTGGAGAGTTAGTCAGAAAATGAATATGAGCATTAGCTCCATCTCTGAGGTGAGTGTGTGATTTGGGGACAAGTGAGTTATCTGGGTTGAATGCAGCAAAAGCTTTGAAGTCAGGTGATAGGAGATAAAGGAGAGAAGATACAATTAATCCAGGATTATCAGTCCTATGAAGACACATCCAGCAATTATCTGCTTTGATTCTATATCCTCTTGCCCATCAAAATACTTCCCACAGAAAAGGTGAATATTTGATCAACAAATTAACTAGTTCATCTCAGAGAAGTTAATACTATAGAAGGGTTAAATTTTGTCCAATAGACAATGAAAATCCCATTACAGATTTTTGAGGAGGATATTGAAAAACAGAAAATTATGTTTTATAGAAAATCATTTTGTTGGTAATTGATAGAATGGATTTAAGAGGAGAAAGGAAGCAGAAAATTCTGTCATGTTGTAAATCTGTCACCTTACTTGTCTGTAATCCAGGTATGACCTTGAGCTAGTGACCTAAGAGCCCTGGAACATGTCCATACACATGCTTCAGGGAGTTCATGAGCCACACCCCAAAGGTTTAACCAAATTTTTCCACCTGTGTATTCTCAGATGTGTGATTCCACCCTCAGCACACACACAATATTATAGAATAAGTGCTATGCAAAGTGTAGTCTACAAACTGGGAGCATCAGATACAACTGAGATCCTGTTAGACATGTAAGTTCTAGGGCACCACTGCAGACCTTTTTAATGGCAACCTGTGGAAATGGAGCCCAAGAATCTGTACATTTAAAACTCCCCAGGTTGTTTATATGCATGCAAAGTTTAAAAAAAAATCTGGTAACTAAATGAATTCTAAACTGTTCACGAACTTAAAATTCTTTGACTATTTTGCAAGAGTGATAGGAAAGGAAGCATATATAAGATATTACAAAAATAAAATTTCATCTCATATAAACAATCTTGAAAAGAAAACATGGATCAGGTTTTTAACCTAGATGATTAAGAGAATAGAAATGTACTTGACAAGAATAAGGAAGTGTGACGATGAGTTGTTTTGCAGACATTAGAAGATTGCACCAAACACAAGTCATCAGTCAGTTGATTTTCCCTATGGGCGTTGTCCCCATAAACAGAATCTAGAAAGTTACAAGGATGAAAAGGTATAATATCTTTTCCTCACCACTTCAAGGTCCATAGTTAACACCTCTATAACAAAAGAGAGTAACATGAATAAAAGCATAATAAATGTTTAGTCAAAATTTATGTGACTTGCAAACCTTCACAAAGACTCAGAAGAAATGTTTACTTTTATGCTGACATTTATTAAAAAATGAGCAGCCATGTAAAATTTGATGGTATAAAAGTGATCATATCTAATGGTGATAGAACAAGGGAGAGCCTAGCAAGGCTTGTCTGTTCAGATTCCTCTGAGCCTTTTGTGAATCCCTTCTTGCATAGGCAATACATCCATCACATGAGGGTCCTCAGGGAGAAAGAGGAGGTGAGAGCATGACATTTCTATGTTTTATGGATCACCTTAGGGGAGAGGAGTTCTACCTTGGGGAAGGGAAATTCTAGTTTCTATGATCTGCTTTGCTCAGACATATAGGAAGGGGAAAAAGGCAGGAGAAGATCAGAGAGAACTTACTGCTTCCAAGGTCCCTCCAACCTCCTTTACTTCAGAGTGCTTAGTACATCCAATTGCCATACTTTAGGGTATCATGTTCTGAGCCTCAACACAGTTCAGTGTACCTCTATACATTGAAATTACTCCAAGATCACCCAACTGAAGTTCTTTGGTTGTTCACACATCAAATAGCTAATCAGAAGTTGAGAGTGACCAGAAAGAAATTTTTGGCAAAATTGATAGTACTATGATATATATTGATGTGAGTGGAGGGACAAAAAATTAAAGCCTAAAATCGAAATTCACCCATATATGAATGCATATGCATTTTAAAGCCATGTTAGATCTAGTCCTCATTTTAAGTGTCTGAATAAAAGGTTCTTAAGAAATTGATTACTTTCACTTTATAGCACATACTTTAATCTGAGTATGTAAATAGAAACTCAGACTTCTTCTAAATATTATCCAAATAGTGAAGATAAAGTATGGGGTAGATATGGAGGACATCTGTTTCTATACAATGTCTATAGGTCTTCATGCATTGAACATATTGGGGTAAGAATAATGTGATTTAATGAACATATATAATGCGACATTCTTATTTCATCGATTGTTTTAAAAAATTTTAACACAAAATTAAGAAATAACCAAATATAGGCGATTGGTAATTTAATCTTGCTAATTTTGACATGAGTTTTCCAGATCTACAAGCCCAAAGATATCTTTAAAGTACATGAAACCCACTCCTTGATTCAAGAAAGAGAAAAGATATGCGGATTGAAAAGAACTTTTAACTCTAAGTCTACACTATCATTAACTGTACTTAGATTTGTACCATATAATTATTATGATTGTAGCAATTAATCAATCAACTGATTAACATGTAGGGTCAGCAGGATCCAGTGATCTTATCTTGAAGCTCGAATTAATTAATTATACTTTCCTCAACCTTATTATTTTCTATTTGTGTACCCAGTTTGTAAAAGTTGTCCCTATGGACAAAATGTGGTTTCATCTCTGTGCTTATCACAGCAGGTATGAGCACTTACTGAGGTACTTTTCTGATAGGAAGTCAGAATTATAAGGAAACAAATATTTTCAATACTTCCTGAAGTAATTGCTCTCCTACTTTCCATCCTTATGTATGTGATATAAGTCATACAAATTAAGGAGCATCTCTTGAGTTATTTCCAATACAAGACAAAGAACTCTATCAGAGTAAGTCAAATTCAAGTCTACTATTGTATATTAAATAATAATTATATTCTTCAGAAAATGGAAAGTAGTACCCAAATCTGCAATTTGTAGACTTATGCACATGCTTATTGAAGATTTTGATAATGTTCTCAAACATAGAATCTCTTTTGCTAGTTTTTGTAATATGCTTAAAACTGCATTACTGCCATTCGTTAGATGAGAAAACCTAAGCTAAAACACATAAAGTGGTTCATAGCCTCCAAAGTAGCTAAGGACAGAACTGGAATAGAATAACTTTCACCAAATATGTCTAGAATGACTTCTTGAGCAGACACTCTGTTGAAATGAGAGACAAAAAGCATAGTGCTGCTCTCAAAGGACTCACAGTCCAGTGAGGGATACAGGCACATGGTGAGCTATTCACAAATGCAGCACCATAATAAAGGTACAAAATGCTGTGAGAGCAGGAAGGTGATGGTGTCTGTGTCTTCTCTTCCACTGCTTATGGTATTTCAGGATGAGACTCTTGAAAAAGTTGTTCACAGGAAGGAAAGGAGACCACGAAGGACAAAAAAGATTGTAATATGAAGCCTGTTACATACGTGAAAGTCGGCTTTCGCTTCCTTTTCTTCTTTCCTTCTTTTTTCTTTCTTTTTTTCTTTTTTTAAACTGGAAGCCACTTATTAGCAGGGCCTGTCTTTGTTGGGGGCTCTGCCTTTTTGCTTACAGACTGTCTGACGCCTTTATAAAGTGGGCCACTGCATTGTTGATTACTGTACACCAGGGTGGTCTGTTTTCTGCCATCCCACAGTGAGACAGCATCTTCTGAAGTTCTGGTCTCATATGTCCTTAGAGAATGGTTTGTGTTTCCTAAGAAGCTTAAGTCTGGATGATTTACATGTAACATTTTAAACTCCAGTTGTGTAATACTGGGACTTGGATTTATATATGCTGAGGACAGTTTTTCAAGGTCTGTATATGACAGCTAGTTATGCATTGTATCATCTATGCTTGTTTATCTATGAGAACAGACAAAAGAAGATGTTCATGTGATGCACAGTAACAAAGATCTAAGAATCCTGTACTTTTCTGCAGAATAACATCATGAAGTAGACACTCAGGCTACATACTGTAATCCTATAATCAAATGATTAAGTGTTTGTCAATCCATATTAGATGTGTTTAACTTTGACTTAAGTAGAAAAGAAAAAAAGGTAATTGGGATAAGACATGAAGTAGTCAGTTTCCTTCTGCCTGGTTTGAGTCCATTTTCTTCTGCCTACTCTTTTCCATTGTTTTCTGAGTGAAACTAAGTTATTTCTTCAATGTGAGAGTGTCAAATGATCACAAAACCATTTCTAAAATCAAATTCAATCTGTGAAGGGGAAAATGGATATTTGTACTCACCTTCATAAGTATTATACAAAAAATAATGCATGAAAATTCATAGAAATGTGACTATCATTCCACATGTACCAAACTAGATGACCCAGAGTATGATATTGCATATATTATACATGGGGTGGGTGTGGGTATGAGTGTGCATGTGTGAGATTTATCATTGCCATAGTGTAAAAGAGTTGAATTAGCTTCCACTTGACTAGATGAGAGCTCTTCGTTCTTATTTTGAAAGCAATCAATTGAGCATGGTTAATTAGGATATCACTAAGTAGTTAAAAAAAGAAAAAAGGGGGGAAAAGCAAGGCTCTTAGAAAGTATGCCTTAAATCTGCTCACATTACAATGCTGATCGCAGGATTACAAAAGAATGCGGCAAAGCAGTGGTAGTTAGGTGCTTTCAACACAACACATTTTTATTCAATTATAACAAATTATTATAGTTACTTTATGTGGCATTGCAGTACTGCCTTTATGTGAATCATTGAGTTATAAACAAGAACACATTCAAGGCCTCCAAGCAATAATTGTAAGAGGACAAACCAAAAAGAATTCAGTTGGGGGGAAAAATTAATCTTCAATTCTGTTCTTATTCTGTTTGGCAGAGCTCTTTTATCTCAATTTACAAATGTACATCATTTTATGTAATGTTTAATTGTAAGGAAAACTCCAAACAACTAGCATTATTAACTAGCTATCCAAGATTTATATCATACCATTTTATTCAAGGTATGTCTTTCCCTTGAAAGTGTCTCAGTGTCACAAATAAATTTTCTCATTACTATGAAAAATGAAAATAGATTCCATATTTTCATACATATATACTCCTTGTTATATTCTGATGTGTATAAGATTCTTTTCAAATTAGTTGGAAAAATCTAGCAGCCCCAAAAGACTGAGTTTTATTCCTCAAAATATCAATCCATTCAGAGGCTTGATACTCTTCTGTCCCTACTATTCCCTGTATATACTAATAAGTTCATAGAAGTTTTCTTAACCCTAGGCAAGGTTGAACATTTGCATGACTTGAGGCTTGAGAAGACAAGTACAAAGGCAAAATCCACATTCTGCTTTAATGCTTAGATGGCTTCCTGTTACCAGAGTTCCCAATGTGAACTTTAGCCTCTTTCATAAATTAATTTGAGTTATTATGTGATAACCATTGAATAAGTTTCCTATAATTTGTGAGCTTGAATATAGGAAAATATAAATGTCAAAAATTTACAAGTGCACCCTACTTGTTCAAATACAATCTTGGAAAAAGTAAGTATTCCTAGAATATAGGGGAATTTTGACATTTTTTTTTTTAATTACGAGAAATGTGTTAGGTGTTTTTATTCCAAAGATAAGAGCTCTTGGTCCTTCTTAAGGGTGAACCTAGTGAGTAGAAATTCACACTGAGCCCCACATGTTTAAGATCAGTATGGCAAGTCCTTGCCTGTTCACATCAATGGAGTCCCTGGGATACTTTGGATTTTCCTATTCTTTTTCCTCCTATATTGTAAAAATACTTCAATTCCCCTGAAAATAAATGAGAATCTGGATAAGAACTTGGGTCATCAAAAGTAATAGCTTTAAATTCCCCAATAAAAATACTTGCCTCATATCCAATGTGATAGCAGAGGTTCCCACCATAACCTATAATCACATATAAAATTTCCTGATTTTCACCCAATTTTCCAAAAGAAGATCCAGTGTTCACAAAGATGCATTGTTATCACATTTCTCCATTTTTCATTTCTTATTTATGTGTTTATTCTTTCTTGCCATCCTGTGAATGAGCAGAAGACAGGTTTATCTATGTAAAACAGGGCCCTAGCAGTATCAACATAACAAGACATATGAGGTACAACTGACTCAGCTCATTGGGGTCACTATAAGGTCAACACTAGGGTGCAAATTACACTTTCAGTCCCACATCAAGTAATTTAAAACCAAGTGAAGAGCTTTCTCTGACCTTATATAATAGCCCCAAGTCAATGTACTCACTGTGTCTTGGCAGGACCAAGGTCATGTGGTGGAAAGTATTTCCTAATAATTGCTGCCATTTCTTTTCAAATATTGTATAAAAGCAAAACCTCTCTCTGTTTAGCAATAAGTTTAATTCTCTTCTGTCTCATTCATCATCGTCATCTCATCATCATCATCATCTATGCAATCAGTTAAGTAACCAGCATGTGGTTCTATACACTAATTGTTATTTGTTGAAGAAACAGGAGGTTAAAATTCAGATCTCTTGTTCATTTCAAAACAGTTGTCAAATTCCTCTTTGGGCTGGAAAAGAAAACTTTGGAGAAATTGACATCTCAGTCACTGGTTAGGAAATAAATATGGAAGTGCAAAATGGCATTTTTAAACAAAACTGCTTTCCTGACCATAACTGAATTTTCACATTGTCAGCACTTCCATTATAAACATTTTTTTTAGCTGGGAGTTTATAACGCAAATGTAAAGATTTGCTATGGGCTAAATCTCAACCCAAGAGCAAATGTTTATACCAATTTTGAAAACAATCAGCTTGCCCATTTGTAGTTATGCATGTGTTCATCATCTGTTATTGCTTGTCCAATGCTCTCCAAATTCTGGGAGAAAAAGCAGACATCTGGAGAGAAGAAACAATGTTTGCTCTCAGCCAGATGTAGTCTGTTTTCCACAATCATTGAATAAGGAAGGTATCAAATAAATGAGTGCCCTTTAATATAAAGAAATAAAAATGACAAGTTCTGCAAACATGCCAACACTGGTAAAAGACCAGTTGGGCAGTATGAGTGACTAGAACTTGGTTTGACCCATTTTACAGATGAAAGGAACTAGAATACTAACATTAATGACAGTGTGAAATGCCCTCTCCTATAAAAAGTATATTACACTTCAAAATTTGCCAGAATTAGTGAAGAATAATCATTTGGGCAAATTTTTTTTTTTTTTGCTACAAATAGCATTTTCCAAAAGATTACGAATTTTGGCTTAACTGCCAGTTTCATATTATTGGAGTTTTTCCTATTTAAAAAAAATCATTCTGTAATCTAAATTGTGAGTTAGCACCTTGAAAAAAAATTTATATCTGGCACAACTCTGGAAAATGTTGTCTATCTATGTATCCTGATGTTCTGGTAGAGTTAACCTGGATTTGCAGAGATTATTTTTTTTTCAAAATAATACAATAAAGTTTCAGTAGGCCAAGAATCGTTTACCAAGAACAAAGTAAGTTGTTAAGTGATTTAAATACTCCTACTTTAGTCCCTAATTAGCTTTACTACATCAAACAATTCATTTTTCCTCTTAGATCTCACATTTTGCCACTTAACATGAGATTATTGATTTAGGTGTTGTAGCACATGCCTGTAATCCCAGCTAGTCAGGAGGCTGGGGCAGGAGGATCTCAAGTTGGAGGTCAGCTTCAGCAATTTAGCCATACCCTGTTTCAAAATAAAAAATAAAAAAGGATTAGAGGTATAGCACAGTGGTAGAGCACACCTGGGTTCAACTATCAGTACCTAAAAAAACAATGAGATTATTGAACCAAGTAATTTGTAATCATTGCTGCTAGCTCCGAAGTTCTATAGTTTTATAATGCTATCCCTCATAGTAAATTCCTCAGGTGTTTGCTGGTCATTGGTGAATCAAGTCACTATTTTTGCCTAATTTTCCCATAGTCTCGGACACTGTGCTCATTAAGTATTCTTAAGGTCAGGAAAACAACTTTGCTTTGAGAAAAGTAAAATGTCCTTATATGTGACAAACCCTGATCACAGTACAATTCAGTTGACATAGTACAATTCAATTCAGTACATTGAGTACTGGGGATGGAATTAAATTCTTGGATTAATTTGTATTATCTATATGGTGGAAGTTAACATAGTTCTCTATTAAGTAAGTTTTGACATGTAATTAGTTATTAATATAGTACAAAATCCTGAAAATAAAATATTACCTTGAAAAGTAAGACTTAGGTGTGACTGTTTCACGCTCATCTCATGGTACATTTTCACCAAAAGTCAGCACATTCCCATGTGTGGCCCAACTCCTTTATATACTAGAGAAAAATTCCTATAGTGTCCTGAGGACTCCTGCAGGAAAATCCTATCACTTGATGCATCAAGTACATTTTTCATACATAAACTGTCCATTTCTTATGTCTTGTCATCAAAAGGGAAAAGTCAAATGCAATGGATTCACTGCAGTGTAGGCTTCCTGGTTCCACCCTGAGTGAAGACCAGGGTGCATTTAAATTTGGATGCTGTTGTGTGTTTTTAATAAAAGTTATAGTAGTAAAAAAAACCAAAACTGTTCAGTATTTGAATGATTCATATGGGTTTTTCCAACCATATTAAGGTATAATTTGGAACTCAACTGTAATATACAATGTGATCTGTTTGACACAATTTGACATATGTACACACCCACATCATGAAATCATCACCACAATCAAAATAATAGTACCCCATGCCCTTTCATAATTCCTTCCCTCACTGTCCTACACTTGCTCCATAGCAAATCATTTTCTTTCTGTCTCTACACATTCATTTGCCCCTTTTAGAGTACTAAATAAGTAAAATCATACAGTGGATACTTCTTTTTCTCGGGTTTGTTCCAGGCAGAATGATTTTGTTGATGTTGTTATGTCAAAAATTCACATCTTTTTATTGCTTAGTTGAATTCTGCTATATGTTTGCACAAAAATTGTCTTAAGAATTTACCTGTTGATGGGCATTTGGATTGTCCAGAGAACTTGAATTGTTTGTGAGAATAAGACTTGAAGGTAAGAAATAAAGTCTTTCTCAAGGATTTGTCCCAATACTGGGTTAGCACCTCTTACCCCCAATCCTTTCCTTCATTGAAAGCACTTTTCTAATTTTCGTTTGTATGGTTTAGAGCAATTAGTTGCTCAATGCCTGATTTGCTACTTCCAGTGCCGCCAGGACAGAGCACAGTACCTGGCATGTAGTAGGTGATAAAAAATAGTCTTTGAATGTATTAGAAATGAATTAACATAGTCATTTACCAGATTTTAAAAGCTTTTCTGTGATTTACTTTGAAATTTGGCTTTTATCCTGAGGGCGATCAAAATCTACTGAGGATTTAAACAAACCCATGACATAATTAGATGTGCCGTATAACATGTGTATTTATATGGAAGGAGGTGGACAAAGGAAGATTGAGGATAAGGAGACTGTTAACAAGCTTTTGGTTACTGAAGGAATATTCAGGTAGTAGAAAGGACAGAATTGGTTGACCACTTACAGTTAACAGTAGAGAATGAAGGAAATGAGACATAGGGAAGGAGGGAAAAAAAGGAAACCAAACAGATCTCAGAATTATAGTCCAGACAATTTGTGGGATTATGGTGCCATTAAGTAAATTTTAAAATAATGGAGTAGGAAAACGTTTTACATTTCAAAAGGCTTGTGCCCAGTTTGTTGCCATATAAATCAGCATTTTGATTCTTTTCATTTAGAATCAGCCTCATTGAAGTTGCCACAACTTAGTTCAAAAAGAGTTGAGAAAACCTTAAAGTACTGACAGGTTCTTAATAATGTTTCATCATCAGGTAAAACACTGATGCAGCCTAATTGGTACAATGGACTGGTAGAAGTGGATTTCCCAATGAGTGGAACAGCACTTTAAGTATGAACTCTTTTGATTTTAATCTTTTTTGTTAGAAATTCTGCTAAAATGAATCATATACCTCCCTCAACACATTTTCTAATTTTTCTTTTTTCCTTTTTTTTTTTTTTTTTTTTTCTTGTCAACCACTCTGCTCTGGGAATAGGAATTATTAGCACTGTTTGACACTCAGAGAGGTTAATTGACATTTCTCAAGTTACAATTTTAAACTGCCAGCCTCAGATCCAGTTGTTTTTGTTCTAAATCTGACTTCTTCCACCTCACTTTATTAATTCCATCTATGTCATGATATTATCCAGTGATATGCTCATGAATGCATAAGAATTAAAGAGAAAACACAAACAAAAATTAAAATATGAATCCTGAAAGACTCATGGTTAAATTAATAGCCTGTCTCCCCAGGGCAGCATTCCTTAATTAGGAAATAAAATATGGTCTTATGGAAAGAGGATGAGCCTTGGAGTCAGCAAACAGGTTCAAATTTAGACCACACTACATACTCTGAACATTGTGTGTCAAACAACAAAATCTCAATGTTCTCATCTTCCAAGTGGGTATGATACCTAGCTGATGGCATTATTATCAGATGGGCAATTTCTGTCATGAAGCCTGGAAACTGGAATGTTGATTTCCCTTTCTTTCCCATAGTAAAGAACTGGTTTAAGGAATAAAGGTCTTAGTTTTTATATATCACCACATTATTATGATAGATAACTGCCTAGTGGTATGGAAGATTCTATAAACCTTTCAAAAAATCACAAATTTTGCCATCTGGTTTGGAAGAATTAAGTACATAGACCAAAAACATGAATCTGTTTCTTCCTGCTTTTGTAAGTCAGCAGTTTGTCTCTTTCCCTGCAACCATTCTCATTGAGGTTGCTCCAGTTCAATAGTGATACAGAAAGAAAAGTCTGTGAAGGAAAGCAAGGCCTCTCAGCATTCAGTATGGCTATTTTCCGGATTTATTTCAACAACTAGAGAATATCCAGGATCAAAAAACCATTAGCTTCTATGCAGTATGTGGTTTTTCACTCACGACAGACCTTGTTTGAGTATGCTCTAATTCTGAACTGATTAAGTGCTTCTTGATTTCTAGATGTCAGTTGTTTATAAGTTATAACCGTTTTCTTAGTTATCATGTAGAGTCCACAGTGATGCTTACCTTGCATACAAGATGATGTCTTTGTCTGCAGAAGTCTTCTTTGACCACACTGCCCACAGGTCTGGAGTAAAAAGACACCACAAATGACTGAAAGTGTCAACATAAATAACTATCAATAAATATTATGGGATGTAGCAAGGCATTTGGCTTCTGCCTTCCTAACCTATGAGAGCAAACTGTATGGCTATTATTGTCACAAGGGATGCTCCCAGTTTAGCTACATACAGTATTTATAAAGTGCCCATCACCATGGTATCTAAACACTTGGGCAATCTAATTAGGCTAGCCCAATTACTTGTGTGGAAGTAGAAGAGATGCCCTTCCTTATATCCCACTCCACTGGAACCAATTTGATTGCGTTTTTAAAAGCAAGAAAAGCCTTCTGTGAGAATAGCTTTCTAGGCCTCTTGTTCCAAGATTAAAAGACTGTCTGGGTAAAGAAATTAGTGTTTTCCTATTCCTGAAGGTGATAATGTTCAGAATCAAGCAACTCTCCAGTGATAGAAAACACCACAGCCCAGAGATCTTCACTGAGAACATTTTACTCCCTTTTCTTTTGAACTTCACTCTGGGGGCAGGTAACTGAAAAGCACTTTCTAAAAGCAGTTCACCTGAATGTGAATTATTCCCAAAGACTTCTTTGGTGAGGAAGCTGTTTTCTTCTGGCCTGCTGAATCAGAGAGTCCTTCTCCTCTTCAGGAGACTTAACTAGGTCAGACCTGAATTTAAACTTGGTAATGAAGACCTCCCCTTGGACATTTATTTTGGACAGACAGAACTTAGGACCTATTTTCTGTCCTCTCTGTGTTAGTATGGTTTTAACAAGGCCCCAGTATAAGGTGGCATCTGCCTGAATTCAAAGTTCAATTCCCAATCTCCTTGAGAGAGAGAGAGAGAGAGAGAGAGAGAGAGAGAGAGAGAGAGAGTGAGGGAAGGAAAAAAGGGCATGTTATGTTATCCATGAGTGACATCACTAATACATATTTTTAGAATTTATAGTTAATCAAAAATTTTAAAAAGTTATTCTGGTACAAAGTAAATGCCCAAGTTATATGTTTCTGAAGCAAACTATAAATATAATGCTTACACAAACAAGTAGTATGGCACTAAGTCCGTTATCTTTTTGTACTGGCAAGACTTCTCCCTCCAATTTATCACTAATTCAGATTGATTTGAATCTACTTTTTCTGATATATTATTTTATTATGTTTTTCATAACTAAGTAACAATCAAGCCAACATGGCCTGTAATGTTTCAAAGTATAATTTAAAATTTCACAGAACTAACAATTACCTTGAAAATGGGTAGACTACTTTGCTCTTTGGTTGTTCCTTCTAAATAATGCATCTCATATTGCTCAGTTCACTTTTTAAACAATCTTATTGTCTCTTTGTCATCCCTTAACATCATAATCTCTCTACACCTGTCATTGATACATTCTTATTATTGTGTCTTTGGATATAATGAGTTTTTAAGTTTAAATTCTTTCTGTGCCTCAACCCTCCTAGTCCTGGCCTTTGAATTTGGTGCTTCTCTTTTATATTCATTCCTTATTGTAAGACTTTTCTCTCTTTCATTTTTTTAAATCCCTATGCAGCCACATCAGTTTCTTTAGCTAACTACTCCTTTTCTTTCTTATTAGAATCATTTGCAATTGTATTCTCGGGATTTCATTTTTTTAGAGCATTCTATTCCTCTTGAGCTATCTTACATACAGAAATTCTCACCAAGGGATCTTATACAATTTTTTCTCTGGCCATTAAAACGATGGTTGCAATTATTGAACATCTACTTCATGACAGGAATTTAATGTGCATTATCTCATTTACTCTTTACAATTATCTTACAAGGTAGGTTCATTATCTTCATTGTACCAATACAAAGACTAAAGTTCAAAGAAGACACATGTAGACAGCAATGGACTGAGGAGAGCAGAATTGTATATTTGTCTCAAGAGTCTGTCTGTTTAACCATTACATCTATATATGGTATCCCAGAATCAAACTTTCTTAATATTTTCTCCTGCAAGTGTTCCAACTATTCCCTTGTCAGTATCAAATACTGTGAGTGTTGGATTGTGTTTAGTTACTATTGATAGAAAATCAGTTTAAAATGTTAAGGAATATGGAAGTGTATTTGTTCATGTAACTAGGAGCCCAGAGAGTGTAAATTGCAGAGTTTGTTCATCCAGATAGCCAAAGACAGACATCAGAGACCCAGACTCATTCAATCTCTGCTCTGTGATCCCCACACTGGCTCTATCCTGGTGCTGATTGCCTACACTGTGTAGGAGGACCACCAGCAGCAACACAAACTACCCCCTTCCTTGTCTCATCTCTTGAGAGATAGAGTATGTTTCCCAGAAATCTCAAGAAGACATCTCCTCCAACCTAATTATTTAAGTTATACGTTACACCCATTCCTTAATAGAGTCATGAAAAGTATATTGTCTTAGATTAATACCAGATCAGGGACCTGGGCATACTAATGATGAATTTTACAATAGATCCTGAGGAATATCAGAATCTCTTTAGAAAAAGAAGAATAGATGTATGGTCAGCAGTATCTCCTACCTAACTCATTGACTATCCAAGACTCACTTAGATCCTTCTGCTTGAAAATTTACTTACAACATCCTCATAATTACATGAAACCATTCATGGCTCCCAAAGCCTCATACTGCTATTATATCTGGTTCTATAAATCTCATGTTTGTGCTCATTTTTTCTTTACCAAGTGTGTTGTTACTTCTCTAATTAAAAGACAGCTATCTGGGCTGGGCACAGTGACGCTCACCTGGAATTCCAGCAGCTCGGGAGGCTGAGGCAGGAGGATCACCAGTTCAAAGCCAGTCTTACCAGCAGCAAGGTGCTAAGAAACTCAGCAAGACTCTGTCTCTAAATAAAACACAAAATAGGACTGGGAATGTGACTCAGTGGCCAAGTGCCCCTGAGTTCAATCCCTGGTACCACCCCCCCGCCCCCCCGAAAAAAAAAAACAACTATCTGCTACCAAAGCACTTACTATTCAGGAATAGGGAATGAAGGAATAATACTAAAATTTCTTTTTGGTGAGGATCTAATAATATATGATATGAGCGGTGATGAACTTGTTAGGTAATTTTAGTATTTTTGTTTTGTTTTGTTTTGGTTTTTTTTGGGGTGTGTGTGTGTGTGTGTGTGTGTGTGTGTGTTTTGATACCAGGGATTGAACTCAGGGTCACTCAACCACTGAGTCACATCCCCAGCCCTTTTTTGTATTTCATTTACAGACAGGGTCTCATTGAGTTGCTTAGCCACCACACCATTGCTGAAGCTGACTTTGAATTTGTGATCCTCCTGCCTCAGCCTCCTGAGCCACTATTAAGTAATTTTATTGTAGTAATTTTTACATCATGTATATGTATATCAAATCATCATTCTGTAAATCTTGACTATATGAATCTTCATTGGTTATACATTTTTAAAAAACAATTGATTTGGATAAGGGAACAATGGCAAATATGAGGTAGTCCCTGGTCCATAGGATGTGATATTCTACTGAGCAGGAAGTTTGTGTGCTCCATTTCCTGGCTATTGAGTAATTTCTTGGGTTAGCTGGTCTGGTAACTTCTTGTTCTCCTTTCCAAAAGATTCTTGTGAGCCTTTGTTTTCCATGGTCACAGTGAGAAAGGCATGCTGGAGAATATCTGTTCCCAGCTTTCCACCACTCACAGGGGTCAAGGGGAACACTAAGGAGTTATCTGACTGTACTAGCAAGAAATGAGTTCATATAGTAATACAATCCTTTTTAAAAGTTTAGAATACTTCTGATTTGTTTGTTTCTAGTCAATGTATTAGCTTCCAATAATTCTAGAGATTTTTGTGGAAATTCCTGTCTCTTAGCTACTGATTTCTGTGTTCTCCCCATTTCTCGTCACTCACTTTATTGAATGCCGTTTTCATCTTGAGATTTTCTTAAATTGAAGACATAGGTGAGTATTCTTATGAACAGACTCTAGTAGTAGCCAATGCAGGCCAGCATCATGAATTTTGAACTTTCCCTACCAGTGTTACTAATGTGATAGTGTGGGTAGGTACACAGTCTTTGTTTTAAAATACTGTGCAACAGATCTGATTCTATTAAAATGTTTTTCTTCTGTGTGACAAGAATGATTTTCAAATCTCAAAGCCTGGAATGACTGGGTTCTCAAGAGCCTCAGTGCTAACTCCTCCACTCAAATGTCCCATTCTACAAAACCTTTACTCTCTTTTTAAAATTACTATTAGTGTGATTCTCCTTCCTCCTTCATCTTCATTATAATTCTCCAAATCTTGACTGTCTTTACCCTTCTGTAATCCCATAGTTTCCATCAGAGGCAAGGGAGACATCAATGGCATTTATGGAAAAGTTGTTTTTGCCGATACTACTTTCAACCAGATTTCAAAGTTCTGTATTTCTGGGCAGCATTATGGGAACCTGAAGAGATCTTACACCCTGAGATATTGAAGCAGGGCTGGCTGGTAATTTAACATGGCCAGAGATTCAAAGATGAAAAAAACAAAAAAAAAGGGTGAAGACTTTATTTTAAAAAATTGTAAGAATTAGAATCAGCTGTGAAATGCCTGGCTCATGAATTATTATTATGAGAAGATATCAGGAAATTATTCATTTAGAGATACACCTGTGCATATATGAACTGTTCCTGGAGCCATCTCTATTTGAATGCAAACATGACAAATTGAAAAATAAGGGCTATGTTGTCACAGAAAGAAAAAGATTGGACCCTCCATACATTTTTCATTGACAAAGTTCTCTTGACCCCTAACATTTTATCTAGAAGCAACAGAGACTATATGCACTGACCAGCAAATATAACAGGGCTGCCTCCTAATTTTACCTCATCCCACATTGTTAGTTTCTATTGCTTTTGTAACAAATTACCACACACTTAATGACTTCATTTCTCATAGTTTTGTAGCTTAGAAGTCCAAAGGAGGTCTCACTGGATTAAAATCAAAGTGTTGGCAAGGCTGTGCTCCTTTTGGAAAGCTCTAGGGAAGAATCCATGTCCTTTTCTTTTCAGCTTCTAGAGGCCTCTCCCCTTTTCCCTAGCTCATGGCCCTTCTTCCATCTCAAAACCAGCAAGTTCACTTCTCCCTGACATTCCTCCTTACTCATATCTCCCACTGATCAAGACAGGGAAATCTCTGCTTTTAACAACCCCTGTGATTAGATTGGACCCTGCCAGATAACTCAGGATAATTTCCTTATCTTAAAGTTCTTAATTTAATCATGTTTGCAAAGTCCCTTTTACCATGAAGTTATCATATTCATAGGTTCCAGGGATTAGGATATGGCATCATTGGGGGCCTATTTTCCTGCCTACTGCACATGTTAAATTGATTGAATATTGTTTAAATGACAATATTTGAAATTCAGTATCTTTTTTGCACAAATTAATGAAAACAATGAATGTTAAATGAGTGTCGATTATAAACAGAAAAAGGAACAAGAAAAGATGATGAGGGATAAAAGGAAGCGAAAAAAAATAACTTTCATTAAATAGTATGTATTCTTATAGAGTAAATAAGATTATAAATGATAACTACCTTGAAAATATGAACTCAACCTAAGTTTGTTGATTTAATCTTTAAGAAAGTACAGTTTATCCTAATTGGTGATAAAGCTTCATAATGGAATCAGAAAAGAAAAACAATGTTGAAGAGAAGCAAGGAGAAAGGATTTGAGGCACATTTTGCAGATTGAGCAGTTTTAGAATGGAAAATAGTAGTCTTTGTAAACTTTATAAAAGTCTAAGTTTCAAGTCCCACAGGATAGAAAATACTGTGTAGATACTCAGTTTCACCTAGATCTCGATGATATGTTGATGTAACACTCCTGTCACTTCCTAGAGGGTTCCCTTACTGTCTTGGTTCTATTTCCTTTTTATTTTTCCATCATTGCATTGTTTTGTTTTCAGCATACAGAGCAGAGTTTGGCGACCCGACAGCTTTCAGTTTTGAATGGCTAATGAATTGTTCATCTGTGAGTAGAATCTCCCTGGTGCAAGCTCTGTGTGAGTCTCTTTTCCTCCCTATTCAAAGATGACATCGTTGATTGTGGTGATATTACCCATGTTCGCAGACCCAGCTGAAAAGACAAACGAGAGACCAACATTCCTTTCTAAAACCCCATGCCTTAAACTATGTCCTTTGTTTGCAGGCGCAATTAGCTGTTTGACAAGCCTGTACTGACTCTTCCTTTTGTGCAGCCTACATGACCATCTCACTCTGAATAAGTCACCCTGTTCCTTTTTCTACAGTTGATCTGTCAGTTATTTTTGTCTTAGAGAAGCCCAGAGCTCTAATATTGTTGTAGTTCAAGTCTCCCTTATTGCAATCCTTGAATAAATAATGCCAATGTTCTATTTAGAGCTAAATACATAGACAATCCCAATGAAACTGTTCATGAATTCCCCATAAAATCAGGGATATGGGCTACAGAATCATTCCAAGTTCACAGCATAAAACATGGTTCTCACTCACACTCCCCAAACAAGAGGAATGAGATAATAATTAAATTCATATGGGACTAGAATATAATTTAAAAGCAATAGTCTTTCCTTTGTGAAAGAATCAATATATTAATGGTTTTTGAATTTTGGAATTGGTCAAGTTGAAAGTTGAAATTCCTATAAGACTTTAGATCTCTGAGTTTATAACTTAAATATTTAGTTACAGTTAACATTTATCAAATACTTATTATGTGCCAAGTAAACCAAGGCATGCTGAAGTGTCAACTAAAGCTTTACAGCCACCCTAGGTGGTAAGTACTATTATTTCTATTTTTCAGATAAGAAAAAGTGAGGTATGGGATATTTGTTCTTTTTTACTTAGCTATCTAGTAGGACCCTGGTAGTGTAGTAAAAAGCCCTCTCTTAGCCATTATACTATACAACCCCTTCCCTGACTTCTATTTTGGAGCATAGATGGACATGAATCGTTTGCCTACACCAGGAAACCAGTAAGGGAAGCACAGACTTAGAAATAATGGCCAGGACAGTTGAGTCAATGAATGAATGAATGAACTAAACCTTCCACATCGTGGAATAAATGTTTGAAAGACAGATACAAGTGTAGGTTCATAAGGAGAAAGATAATGATAATAACAGCCATTATTTTGGAGTGCTAGCTATATGCTCAAATAATGCTACAGCAATTCTATGAGGTCAATATATCTCATACAACATAATGTGACACACTTTCCTCTCCCCTCTTTACAAATAAGTGGATTAAGACTTGGTGAGGTTACGAGGTTTATACAAGGTCAGACCACTAGAAATTAACAAACCCAAGCCTTAAATCTAGATGTTTCTGGTTCCATGGTCCAAAGGCTTAACCCCTTCTGCACTAATAACCTTTAGTCCAACAAGACTTCAGTATTGAAAATCAGGAGACATCAGGTAGAGCTATAAAGGTGAATCTAAAGCTTTGTTATTATCATAGTCCTTTCAGGCTGCTATAACAAAATACCATATACTAGGTAGCTTAAAAACAACATAAATTTATTCTCGTAGTTCTGAGGCTAAGAAGTCCAAGATCAAGGTTCCAACAGATTTCAATGTCTGGTTTCTAAAACAACAAATTCAGCCCCATTTCATAGTTCTTGATGGCACCTTCTAGCTGTTTCCTCACATAGTGAAAGGGACAAAGCAGTTTTCAGAATTCTTTTCTAAGAATACTAATTCCATTACAGAATGATTTCCAAACAGGCCACACGTCCAAATACCATCACTTTGGTGATGAGTTTTCAATGTATGAATTTGGGAGTGACATAAATCCTAGAAGTTATATTTTATAACCCAAACAATTATCACAGAGAATCCTGCAGTTCTGGGGATAAGAGTAAATTTCCAAAACTGTAGAATAGAATACAACAAGGCTCCCTCAGGATAATAAGGTGTGTGCTCTGATCATCAACACATCAATACAGGCAAAGGAAGAGTAGGCTAAGAAGCAACAGGGTGATATGCTGTCCAAGTTGCACATGCAAGGCACATAGACTTGAGTCTCTTAAGTGTCCATCACTACTTAAGACCAAGTTAAACTATAAGGCAAGGGAGGAATTGAGGCCCAGAGTGGCAGTTCATGGAGTTCCATAGAGGAGACAGAAGAGACCTGAAAACTCCAGGAGTCAGGCTCCATGTAAAAAGTCACTTTCTGTTTCTCAGTCTTTAGGGTAAACCTTGCCTCTGTCCCCAACCTCAGCTCCAATGTTTATATCATCTGCTTTTTCCCCCTCATAATACAAGAACCTCACCTCTTACTCTGTATGCCTAGTGCTATTGCATTTCTTATTGATATCGATATATTTTCTGTGTGAAATGTATCCTACCTTATGTTGGATGGTGAGCAGATCAGATGAGACTATCTGGGCTTGAAAGACTGGTAAGATTCATGACAGACTCTAGGTTTGCTTTCACTTTGTCATACCTGCTTTCTGATCAGTCTAAGAAGCAGAGCCAAGGAAACCAAGAACAAGAGTCCTCATAAGTGCCTTTGGGCTCACTTTTGTCAATTCCACACCAAGTTCCACTGTCTCAACAGTCTGCATCAAGAGAGGAACCCAAGAACTCAATAGAGACCAGAATCCTGTACAGACTGCCTGATCTTGGTACTGTTCTGGTGATGGTAGTGAGCACATTGCCACTCAAGTGCACTGTGCAAACACATTCAGAGCTTCTTTGTGTGCCACAGTTATACCTGACAATCCTTTCCACCCACCCAACTCACATTGTCTCTTATTCCATCATGAGGTCTACTTCCAGAAGTATTCCTGGCCCTGACCCAGTAAAGTTCCAGGAGAACCATATTTTATATATAAAATAATTTATATATATTTTTTCTTTGAGGAAAATAATTACTTTGAATATTGCAGTTTTCCAAATACCTTTTCTTTGTTTAATCATCAGGTAAATTGACACACTAAGTAAAATAGGTTAACTGAAGTAAAACGTAAGTCCAAGCTAAAGGAAACCATCTGCAGAAATTCTGGAAAGGAAACTCAGGAAGACTCATTTGATCTTCTGGCTTCCACTACACTACTCCTTTCTCCAACTGTATTTTCCTTGAGAGCAATATACTAATGGCATACCTAGTGAGAAAAATGATGTGTTGGAAAACTAAATAACATAGTCTATATTATTGGTTGGACAATAATTTCATGTATACCACAGATGAATAGTGTATACTTGGTGCTATAAATAGCCATTATTTATTTTTAGTAACATATCAGTAATTCTAACTTAGTCATGCTATGTCTGTTCTAATGAAGGGAATATTTTACCTACATGTAAGAAGATGAAAAAATTATTTGGAACATATTGGTATATTTTTATTTCAGAGAAAGTGTAAATAATTGATAGAGAGAGCCATTTGGGTCTGGCTGGACTTTGTGAATCATCAGGGGAAAGCAAATTAAAACCACATTGGGATACAAGTTTACACACATTAAAATGGCCAAATGTTTAAAAAACTAATAACACCAAATATTGATGATAATAGTGAGCAAGTGGAGCTCTTGTACATTACTGTTGGGAGTGTAAAATGGTACTAGCATTTTGAAAAAGCATTAGGCAGATTCTTAAAAATCAAACATACTCCTAACATATAACTCCAAAATTCTACTTCTAATTATACACTCAGGAGCAGTAAAAGTGGTTGTCAGCAAAAAGATGTGTACAAGAATCCACAAGCTTTCTTCATCATAACAGCCTAAACTTAAAAATAAGTCATCTGTTCAGCAAGAGGAGAATCAGTAAACAAATCACCCAGCCGAATACTATTCAACATTTAAAAGAATAAATCATAGGGACACCATAACCTGGATGAATACCTAAAATTTTTTTACTGAACAAAATAATTTAGACACAGAAGAGTATATACCTACACAATTCCATTTGTATAAAGTTCAAAAACAGGTGAAATTAAGTCATAATGGTATGTCTTAAATCAGTATAATGGTAAAGATTAAAAAGTGTGTGTGGGAAATTTTGTGGTGAGAAAAATTCCTATGACTCAATTAACACGAGTGTGTACATTTATCAAAACTAGGTTGTACACTTAATATTTGTGCATTTCACTGTGTGGATTTTACCTCAACTTTACTTCAACTAAAACCAAATTAAAACAACAAAAAAGAATGTGTTGAAGAGACCATCCACCATACAATTTCAGTAGGTTTTGTGGTGTTTAAATCCTAAATAGGTCCAGTAGGCCTCCCATTCATTGTTTCATCAATCTCCTTAGCCAATGATTCTGATATTCATAGGGTGCCTGTTAGTTAAGCTCGAAGCAGAGGAAATAAGGAATTTAGACCTGTGAACCTACTCTGGGATTTTTATACTGTGAATACCAAGTTCAGGGATAAATATTTGGTGTAGTTGGTAAATGAATCATGAGTTTGGATACCAGAATCAGTGGGTAAAACATAGAATGTATATAGCTTTATTTATTTTTAAACATTGGAGTAGGGAATGGAGCAAAAGTCCTTAGTTATTGAAATCCTCAGTTCCATGTTCAGGCAACCTTTCTGGATTCTTCCAGATAAATCCGTTATTTTCCTTCCTGAAATCCCCATTTAAATTTGTACCTCTTTTCTGTGCCTTGTATTTGAATTGTACTCAGGTTATATTACACCTCCTAGCTGGTATGCTTGAGAAGCTAAAACTTGCTTATTCATTTCTGTCACCTATAGCACCTAGAACATTCTCTAATTTATTTCAAATGCTTAGTGAAGGTGTTAAATACTTCATGCATTGGATTGCACTGGTCTAGGTAGAATAACATTTGTAGATAATGAAGTCATAGTCACACAATACTAACAGGGATTTGAGAAATTGATTTTATTTGTGCCTTCACTGAAATATGAACAATTTTTAGTATTTACCACATGCAAGACACCGAAATAACACACACACACACACACACACACACACATACACACACACACGCACGCACGCGCGCGTACACACGTCAAAGATAAAAAAAAAAAAGTTTTTGCATGAAAGAGCCATGTTGATGGGGAAAATACAAAGTGCAACTGATACAGGATAAAAAGCAGAAAGTCATGTGAAAAAGAAAGGAAGTGACGCACTCACGAAAATAAAACGAATAGTTGGGGGTGGAGAATATTTGCCTCTGCTTGCACTCTGCAGTTAGCTCACTTTCTCTTAAACCACACTCATTCGTAGTGTATGAATGTCAAGAAAACAAAAATATACACTAGTAAGTAGTTTTAAGAATGCTTTTGTCAATAAAGAGCCAAGAAGAAAGTCTTTCTTGGGAAGGAATGTCAGAAAATTATTTCTAGAAATCAAGCGGGAGTGAACAGAAAATGATGCCAAAATTTCCAGCAGTTTATTCCTTTCTTCCTAACAGCATAGCACTATCCTTGAGGAGCCCTTTTTTATAATTCCATCTTTACCCATAAGCAGATCTTGAACCAGGTCTACTCAGTCCCTGAGCATCAGAGCTTTTACATCCGTAGAATTAAAAAGAACAGAATTATTTCCAAGTCTACTACCAATCTAAAAAGTGCTGTGGTTCCATTTTATTGTGCCTCCATGATTCTAACTACTTCTGACAAGATCATTGATATGATACTGATTATTAGAAAGAGATTATTGGATTTCCTAAACTTCATTGTCTACGTGATAAGTTCACTGTATTTTCAGTAGCATCAATGTCAACTTTTTTCCTAAATTTAAATGACTTTAATACTTAAAACATTTAGCTTTTACATAAGCAACAATGTCCATGAAAATATAAATATTTGTTATCTTTGCTTTTCCAAAACATTAAATTTGCCTCATGTACCCAATTATGAACATATTCTCTTTTAAGAAACATAGCTTTTCTATAGTAAGTAAGAAAACCTTACTCAATGTTTTTGCAGTTGTTTAGGGAGGCCAATCATAAATATTATTAGAATAGGTCAACCTGTATGCAACAGTACCTATAAAGATTTAAAAATATATATTGCTCTCAACTAGAATCTTTTAAAATCCTGAGATTTAGCACTTAAGAGGGTTTGTACATTACCTGGAAAACAATTTGCAAAACAGATTTTTAAAGTTCAGAGTAAATTGGAGAAAAGGCTACATTACATTTGAACCTTAATAAATACTTAATAACCCATAAGACAAATAGCCATGAATTACTAGAATGATTTTAAGCACTGTGCTTCTGCATAGAGTCAGCCTGCTCTTATTTTTGCTCATTATAAAACAGGAGTTATAATATTGCAAAGTTTATTAGCATTGTTGATTTGTGCATTTTATAAAATAAGACACTTGAGTAATATGGAACCAGGACCATTAGGAAAATCTATTTCCTTTCTCCCCTTTTTCTTCTCTATTTAGCCTCCTCTGTCTACGATAGCTTTAAAATGTGTTTCTCCTAGAAAAGGAAAAGCATGGAGATTCCTTTAACTCCGTCCTTTTTGAACAAGTGTGTGTGTGTGTGTGTGTGTGTGTGTGTATGCATGCAAGCATAGGTCCTCAGGTGGAACTGTGGTTCCTGTGCTTTCGTCCTCGAAGCTGTTTTTCTGGAAGGGAATGGAGGCAGCTGTGTTTACAGCTCAAGTCTTGGCATACATTTACCAGAATCTATTATTCATATCATTCAGTATCAGGGAGAGATCTCAGGCCACCTGTCTATCTGACAAATTCACCCTTTTGTGAGCTTTCTGTTCATAGCAAATTATGTTCACATTGATGAATTGAGTTTTTATGAGCATTGCTAACTAACATTCTCACAGAAGGCCAGGGGCAAGAGCCTGCAAGTGTTTCTGGTCCACAAGTAAATGATAAAAAAAAAAAGAAAGAAAAAAAATGGTAGTGTTTAAAGACAATTTGCCATGGAGGGATAGTTAAATCATTTGGCAGTGCCTTAATATTTATAATTCTAAGACTTACCATAAATTATTGCAAATACTCTGCTTATAACAAACAAAAACATGGAAAAAATCCACACATTATTTTTCTCTGTGGCACAGAATACCCTTGAATAATTATTTCACATTTTGACAGGTAACCATTGACCAGGGCAAAACATGGAGTAGTTGAAGTATGCCCAGCATTAATAAATCCAAGCAATTTTATACTATAATGAGGAAAACTTGCAACAATTATAGTTTAAATTCCAGCTTGGTATTATTTCCATAGATACAAAATGAATTTTTTAATCTCCAGAAACCCTATACTGGTTATGAAGCTAAGCCATGTGGCATGAGTTAAATAAATGAGAGCAATCTTGCACAAAAGACTAACAGAAATCCTTCTAAATGGTGGGTGGGGTGATACCCAATGTTCATGATAGAAATGAAGATTTTCTTCAGTTCACATGTAGAATTGGTTCCTCTCTCAGTCCTCTATGCCCCTTGCACTTACTCTGACACTTATTCTGCATTTCATTTAAGGCAGCTGGAAAAAGGAAGGGGGTTTCACATGAAAGATGCATTCTAGTTTTACTATACCCATATGTCAAAACTGTAATTCAAAATCTACTTAAAAAAGATAAACCCATTTAGGAGTCAGATCCACTAGTGAGTATGTATTTTTTTAAAAACAATATACAAAATTTTATAGGGTAAAACGGTAAGAATGTCACCAATAAAAAAATCCATATTTCTCAGTTCACTCTGGAACTCCGATTCTATCTCCCAAACATCAGATGATTACCTTTGGTAAGGTACAGTCTCATTCTCTTAAGTGATAGCAAAAGTAGGTGGAAAATTCTAAATCTCTTCACAGTAGCCTGCCAAATGTGTCAGACACATCACCTTTCAGTGCAGACACCATGACACAAAGAACACTTGGCATCATCCCCTGAAAAGGCACACCTTTCGGAGGAGCAAATGGGAAGTGTAGTCTGTGCAACACCATATGTGAGGGAGCTGCATCAGGCTCATTTCTCCTTCCAAACGCTACAAGCTGCTACCTCATTGTGGTGTGTGTGACTCTGGGACAAAACCAGTGACAGCCCATTGGCTACCTGTTCCCAACGTTAGTTAGCCTTTTGACCATTCAAGCATACAGCTCAATACAGCACTGTGCTTTAGTGACCTCTGAGAAACAGTCTGCCTAGGCCTTTATGTTAATTTTGTGACATATGTGAAACTTTCACAAACTTTCCAGTGGCTGCCACCACCTTCAGATTTATGGTTAAAATGACAAGACTGGGTTCTCATCCTTAAAGTACGAAGAGAAGCAGGCAAAAATTTCAAATATGTGTTTTCCGGACTTTACCTCCCACTCTTAGAAATGTCACAGATAGATGCATCTTGTTAAAAAAAAAAAAAAGTTTTGGCAGCATGATGACAACAAAATGCCACCCTCACAAGTTGATTTGAATGTTCTGTGGTAAGCATGGTGACCATTCATACCAGTTACTCTATCATAGTTTAGGATTTAGAACAGTCCATCCTTTTAGCCAACTGTATGTTCCTATTTTAGTTCAGAAAAGATGGCAAATGCTGCTGTCAAGGCACAGGACAGTTTACCTGCAACATGTTTTCACTCTAAGAGTTTGGAAGTTAACATGGGAAACGGAAATTAAGGATTTTCATCTCTAAACAAGTAATTTGAAATAAAGAGTACATTCTTAGATGGTGAAGACACGGCAGGAAGCACTTTGCAGCCTGGTGCCGTATTCAAAGTGTCACACAGCTAAAGGACCACCATTTTGCTCCCTGGAACTGCTACAGCATTTTAAGCATTGCTAGAAGGCGGAAAGTTGGCTGCAGCTGGTGGAGCATTGTTCTTTTTATAACCCATGTGATAGGTATCTTCAACAATGTCAAACAAATTTGTAGAGCTGGTGATTAGTTGCCCAAAGAGCATAATGTATGCATTATTAATTAAAGAAGGTAAGTTTGGCTAATTGTCATTTCTATACAGTAGCAGAGCACTAAGATACATTTTAACAATCTATAAATAATTGATAATTTTTTTTCTTTCATCTTCCTTCCTAGTTTGCATAAAACTAATGACTTGGTAAATGTTACTCACTTCAAAATATTCCACCGCTTCTAAGAAAATTAAACTAACACTGTAACCTTAGCAAATAAGGAGGGTTTTTTTTTTTTTTTCCTTTTATTGCAGGTTAAAAAAGGAAATATAACACTTGTAATAAAAATGTGATTCTGTGAAATCCAAATGAGAATCATAAATAATACAAAATCAGCATTGTGACTTTAAGAAATAGAATTGACTTTACAAATATGAAGATTCAAAAACGTGATCATATATATACATGCACATGTATGCATGTTGCACATATATGGATATGTTTGTGTTTGTATTTATGTGTAGTTATATACTAATATATATTATTTGAGTAGCTCCAAAGTCTTGCTTGTTCACTTTCAAGAGCCTTAAACTGTGACCAAATGGTTGGCTCCAGGATATCTTCCTGTTTGGTACTGATGTTTCCATACTTAGCAATAACTATATGAATAAGCCCTTTAAATCTCATTAGCAGAGGACACAAAATTTATCTCAAGTGAAGTATTTGAGTGTATTTTCTTTATGCTTTGTTAGTTTGATTATAACACCTAGTCGAACTGTTAAAAGAAGAGATTTACTACAGCAAAAGTACCTGCTCCTCCTTTTTTGAGGAGTTCTCTGTTATTTTTACAAATCCACAATCTGCCAGTCTTGTGTAATAGCACAAGAGCTTACTCTCTAATTTTCAATGCAACTGAATACATTCCCAGAGTTATTGATGGCACTATAATTTTACGTTTATTTTGTTTGGAATACATTGCGGTTTAAGAAAAGATTTTTTAAGAAGACCCACAAACTAAAGTATTGCCTAAGTGACATATTGTTATTTAAGCCTTCGTAGAGTCTTACATATGCTTCATTATGATAAAAAACAGGTTGTAAGGACTGATTCTGTGACCTTTTTTTCTCATTTTAACCCTACTGATATGTCACCCATGGCAACCTTAAACTGATTTTAATAGAGTCGATCCTATTATTCATTTAAATTGAGGTGCAAGAGCACTTAGACCAGGGAAATTTGCATTCAGCAAATGGGGATTTGATGAGCAAAAATGATAAGATATATGTTGTATAACATGGCCTATTTTGCTAGCAAATAAACAGCTCTTGAAATTGATAAACTT
This sequence comes from Sciurus carolinensis, assembly GCF_902686445.1. NCBI lineage: Eukaryota > Metazoa > Chordata > Mammalia > Rodentia > Sciuridae > Sciurus > Sciurus carolinensis. The sequence goes on from NC_062215.1 coordinate 95,448,575, forward strand.
CAGAATATTTTATCCTCAAATGTTTATACATAAATGATTAAAATGCATTAGCAATTCTGCTTTTGAAAAAAAACATATTGGGAAAACAACACAGTTGTGTTGCTTAAATTTGTAATTAACAAATTTATTACTAATTCTGTTCAGTTCTTTAATATGCTGCATTCCTGAA